>NC_083383.1:21515000-24280000 GCF_031755915.1 Ziziphus jujuba | reverse complement strand
TTTTATAAAAGAATAAAACAATAGTACAAACATTTCCTTCTCTCACAAATAAATAAAAATATTTTTTTCTCGCGTGATATATGTACGTTTTAAATTTTTGAAGTACAAAATTATAATAAACTATTTTAAAAAACGACAAAGCATTTTTTTCTTTTTCAATTGGTTATGATTGTACTTCGTTATTTTTCCCCCTCATTACTCTATTCCATCATGGTTTTTTTCTTTTCAATCTATATCGAGAAGAAATCTATATATTTATTATTGTAAATCTGTGAAAAAAATTTTAACTTATTATTACTATTACCATGTGAACTGTGATAAAGCTTCAGAAATCGTAGAATATATCATGAAAATACAAAATGCCTGCAAAGATTCTCAATAATTTTTTCCTGATCCAACAGATTGACTAACTGCTTTCTTATTCTTTCAATCTCCCTCTCAATGCTTACTACAATTAACTGGCCCGAGCTCCACCATATCCTCCCTCTCATTTCTCAATATACCCAGAGCCGTGAAGTTTATTATGATTATCAAAGAATAAGATTGCAAGTTTGCAATATCTTTTGGCTAATAACAGCTAAAGAATGTGGCACTTAAACTAGACAAATTTATTTTGAAAACATCTCTTCTAAAGCACACCAACTTCCTGAAACTCCAAGAACAAGACCCACAACCATTATACTCACATCGGAACACCATGTTCCCCAAGCCATCTCATCTCTGAAAACCACCAGGTGAAACAGAGAAGGCAAAATAAAACCCAATGCACAGCAAACTCCACTACCCACCAAGCACAAGAAATCAACAAAATTAGGAACCAAAATGGCCACCAAACTCACCAACAAAACAGATAACCATCTAATCCAAAGGCAATATCTTCCACCCCAAAATCTTTTTTCCATTATTTCATAAACTGAGTTCATCATTACAAGTAAGGTAAAGAAGAGATTCACACAGAGACCAAATTTCACCAAAGTGGTCACCAATCCGGCTCCCATGTTTGCTGTGATCATTTCTTCTGTCTATTCACCAAAAGCAAAGTAACCGAGAGCTCCAAAACTTCCATATATCAAGCATATAGAAGCCATAGTAAAAGCAACAACTTTCCCAAATTTTCATTTGTCTCTCATTTTTTATTCCAGAGGGAGAACCATACCAATCCCTTCAAAGCAATAAAATGCCACTCCTAATAAGCAATAACGACGTGATGTTGCTGTTCTTCAATAAGTCAATAGAATCGAGCCTCCAGCAAGTGTGGATCAAGAGCATCACGCAGTGGTAGGTGATAGATGCAACGGCAAAGACCATGAGGAGGCCGAGAACCCAACCGGTGCACTTGAAAGTGTAGGGAAGGCTGAGGACTCTGGCCCCGATGATGGCGATGAAGACGTTGGCGAAGGTATTGTCTTGGGAAGAGAGAGATCTGCTGCTGGGGTCTCCCTCGCCGAGGAGCGGGGTTTATTCCCCAGGAGGTAGAGGGACTTTGAGAGTGTTAGAGGAAGAGTTGGGATTGTTTTTACAAAATCCCATGGTTTGAAATAATTCCCAGAACGAAGGCAAAACAAGATCAAGACCGTAAAGAAAACAAAAATGGCCTCCTCTACATTGCTTCATCAAATCAAATTTTCATCTTTCTCTAAATCCAAATTAATTCACAAAACAAAATAATTTAAATAATAGCTAACAGAATTAATTACAAAAATAGAAGCAAGGATTCTTGTGAAAGATCAAATTCCAGAGGCCAGAGGGTACCCATCGAATTTAAGCCAAACACCAGAAAGGTATGAAATAAAATATGAATTTCATCAGATTTCCCATCAAATTGCAGAGTGCACTCATTGGGATTCTTGGGAAAGATCGAATTGTAGAGGGTACCCATCGATTTTCATCAGATTTCCACCGAAATCAATCCAATTTCCACAAGTTTCCCGACATTTCCACTGACTTATTCCGACAACGGTGAAATCTCAAGACACTGGCGATGTTTCCACGACACGGCCTTCATTTTGTTTCATCCGGATAAAAGTAGCCTTCATTTTGTTTCTTTCTTTTCTTTCCTTTTTTTTTTTTTTTCCTCTCTACTTTTCCCATTTCCCCTTCAAAACGCAGCCTAGGATTTTTTTTTTCCCCCCCTAAACTTTCCCTTTCCGTTTCCGAAAACACCATCACCATTACCACTTACACCAAAATTCTCCTACCAAAATTGTATTGCCTATTTTTCTAAAAAAAAAAAACAATTCTTATGATGAAGGGGCCAATAAAGGGAGAAGAAGGAGTCTTCAACTTCAAAGGAACAAAGTAAGAAAACTCTCACCCCTGCTTTTGCATTTGTGCCTAACACTGGGCGACTAAACGAGGCTGTGTCTGAGTTTGGTAGGTGCAAACGAAGAAGAAGAAGAAGCGGAGGTTCGAGGAGGAGATGGCATCAAGTGCGTTAGGAAAAGGAAGTAGGGTTTTAATGGTGGCAGCGAAGGCAGCCTCAACTTCTACAGCAGCAAAGGCTCCCCCACGCTACTGGGTGTCACGATGATGGTGCCCATCTCTCCAGTGCATAGCAACTTCCTCGAAACTTCTGAAGCTTCTCATAGCCACGCCGTCAAGAAAGTCTGGGAGTACGTTAAGCTCCACAACCTCTAGGTCTCTCTCTCTCTTTCCTCGTATTTGTTTCTTTCTCCTGGACTCCTAAGAGTTAATTTTATTAAAAAAATCTAATTTTTCCAACTGAAGGTTTTCGGTTGGTTTTTGTGGCATAAATTTGAAGACAGAATCTTTCAAATATGCTACTATTTTCATTCTTGAACTTTGAGAAGGCTTTTTTCCCCCTTCCTTTTTTCTTTCGTTTTTTCTTTTCAAGTTGGGCTGCTGTTCATATTACCATTTGAGATCATTTCTACCCATGCCCTATCTGTAGTTGAGTTTATAATATTATATGATTACATTCAAATTAGCTCTGTGATTTTTATTAACATAAAATTTTATGAGGAACCTAGCTGTATTTGTAACGACACAAGAGCAGAAGATTTTAGCTTTATAAGGAACCGCATGCAAGCGGATCAGCAGTACTAGGTGTTACCTCTAAGCACCACTCTTTTACGTTGCTACTCACGAATCTTTGAACCAATGCAACTCTCTATTTCAACTGAATAGTCAAAGGCCCAATTTTTAGATTGAATCATTCACTGTTGATTTCAAGAGGAAAAGAAATGAAAGAAGCAGACCAGCATATCGGAGAAAAATGTAAAAGGAAAAGGTAGATAGTTGATGGTGTGGTGATGATTTCATGGCTTTGAATTTATAGGTAAAAAGTTTTACCAAGCGTTTTTATTTCTTTCCTTTTTTTTTTTTTGGGGTAATTTCTTAGCTTTTAAACTTGCTAATTCTAGTGAGAAGGATAATATCAAAATGATGGGCTTCTAAGAAATTCTCAAAAGTATCTACACTAGATGATAGTTTTGTAACCCAAAAAAATAAAAAATAAAAAAAAGACAGCTCTGAAAAAGGAGTTTCTTTTTCTGTTCTTTTTAACATTTTCATAAAGATGATTTTTCTTTTTAAGTATCTTAAGGCTATAAGTAGAGTCTAAAACAAAGAATTTTTATTTTTTTTTATTAAGATCGTCAATCAATTTAATTAGTTGGGAATGATTTGTAACAACATTTGATAATAAAAGAGAGAGAGCAGGAAAAAAAAAAGGGAGCTTGCCTTTTTAATTAATATAATTAAATAAATATTAATTTTGTGGTTTCTATTAATGTATCCCAAATAACTTAAAGAGTAATTTTCTTTTTCTCGATAGAGGTCAAATGGGGATATGTTCTGGGAATCTTTGGAAGCATTGATTCTTTAGGTAACGTTAATGCTAGTGGCATAGAGGTATATTGCAATTATAGAGAAAACTTTTTTATAAGATGTAGTAGAGAATTGCTTGGCTATGCAGAGGTATATATTGCTGTTAAACTCACCAATAATAACAAAGAATCAACTTTTTTTGTGTAATATGAATTGTTTGTTTATTTATTTTTCTTCCTTTATTTATTGTTCTAACTAGATTACTGTAATTTACTGACAGTTATTTATTCCATTGAACAAACAAAACACGTATGGCTTCTAGGGCACGTGGACATGAAATAGCATTATACGACTATATATGACTCCAATAAGGCTAGCAACCGAAACAGGGCAGATATGTATCTTAAAAAATTATGTGTTATGTTGCCTTATTCATAGCAGTCTGCATGCTTCTATGATGAGCGGACGGATCTTGTAGAGTTTGTTGATAAGTATACCTGTGCATTGGCACAAAATTGCCCTCTACAAACTTATGGGTAAAGTCCCTTAACATTTAACATATTTGTTAAATAAATTTTAACTATTGAATATAGCTGTAATTATGTTATTGCTTTGTTGTAATAATTGTTTTGTTACAGTGGTGACTGTAGCATTTTTGTGCTCAAGTCTATGAAGTGCTAGATTACCATTGAGTTTCACATAAGATGACATAATGTTCTTCAGGAGAAAGTATGCTCATAAGGCTTATAACAAGGAACTAAGCATATGAGTTGGGTGGTTAATTCATGAACAACATAATATCATTTTTACTGCTTTGATTTTGTCACTTTCATAATGATTATAGATGCATCTTTTTTTTTATATTAGCCTTTTAAATGTAAAGATAATGATGGATTTTGATATTCATTTAACAAAGATAATGATATGTTTTAATGTAAAGATAAGTAATATACCTTTTAGAAAATGTGGCATGATTATTAAAATTCCATTTTGCACAAACCCTTTAGATCCAGCACAATTCAAGCTTCAGGAAAATTTTTCACTTGTCGGAAAAAATTTCCTCCAAGCAGAAACATTTTTCTCCGGTTGGAAAACAATTTCCTCCCATCAGAAAATGTCTGAAAATATTTACTCCTGTCGGAAACTAATTTTTTTCCAGTTGGAGAATCAATTTCCAGTAGATGAATAAATTAATATTGGGGTAAAAAAAAAAAAATGAGAGTGGAGACAAAATATGTTACGAACTTAATGAATGGAAGTCCAATGGATCTATTACCTATAAAATCTTTAAGTCTCATACATTGGTATACGTATTACTGACATTTCTTGAAAATAGGGTATGACATAATATATATATATATATATATATTAAATTCAATTATATATATCTTAATGATAAATAATATATATGATGAGATGGATTTAACAAATAATGTATTGACTTTTAAAATCAATAACCAATTAAAAAAATGATACATTTTTGTTTTTCTTTTCAAAATCATTTGGACATTTCAAAAATCTTTTGTAAACTAAAGAATCAAAATCATTTCCAGAATGTCTCTTTTCATTTAGGATTAAATTCTTGAAATAAAATTGCTAAATACGTACTACACCATTATCACAACATAAAAAAAAGCATTACCATCGAGTAGAAAATATATCCATGATACAAAATAATTATCAAAAGATATTAAACCATAACACTAATTTAAAACTTCCTAATTCAAAGCATAAGCCAATGGATTCATACATCTCTTCCTATAATATCCAACATCACCACATCAGCTACATCTATGTCCAATAACATCTTCACTTTAAGATGGTATGCGTTGCATCCCCGACCTATTGGCTCACCTACGCATCCAATTCGGTGGAAGAACAATACGACTTGGCACATCATCCAGAGCATGTCACTATTTTTCATCTAAAAAAGAGTAAATGGACTCAGCATAAGTTGCACGATATGTATCCGCAGTATAATAATGAGAACACATGCCATAAGGAGTAATTTTGTGTTATCTACAAACAGCAATACAATGATCACAAGGATATTGATAAAGATCAAAAACTTTGCATGAGCATGTTTTTTATTGGAGATTAACTATGCCCTTCAAACTCCCACCTTCCACAAAAAACTCATACATATTAACGGCTTTCACATGCAGCTCGACAGACTCCAATTGTGAAGTTTGAGTTGCTCTTCCATATGGATAGTCATAGGCTTCGTCAATTTTGCACCAACAGTATGTCTTTCATAAAATCACATTTGCAGCAAATCTTGTATGTGCTCAATCAATGCTACTATTGGCATCTATCTAGCATCTAGTAAAATGCCATTTAAGCTTTCTGTAATATTGGTAATCATGATAGTGTACCTTTTACATGGAAAAAGAGAACGTGCCCACCTTGTAGGGTCAGATGCTCAAATGTATTGGAAAGCCCTACTATATTTTACCCCAATTTCCACCATATAAAACTCAATATCTTCAACAAAATATGCCTTAGCTGCGAGCATGAAACATTGTATTATTGTATCATCATCTTTTACATGTCCATTTGCTTTAATATTTCGGCTTATGTGGTATGTGCATAGCCCACGGTATGCATTGGCAAAAACTGTGTATTGCCTTTTCAATAGCTAGGTGTCTATCACTCATAAACACCAAATCCAGAAAATCTCCAATAGCACCGTTGAGGTTTTGGAAAAACCATGTATATGCTTGCTCGTTCTCTCCATCTCCAATGCCGAAAGCTAAATGATATATTTGCTTATTGTCATCCATGCCTATTGCAATATACATGTATCCTTTGTAATTCCCTTTCAAAGTAGTCGCATCAACAACCAATACAGTCTTATGTGGGATATAAATCCCCTAATGCATGCTTCAATTGCCATAAAGAAATATACAAAATGGTTATTATCGTCTGTTTTGATACATGTAAGAGTCTCAGGGTTCTTTGATACTAACTCATAACAATAGGCAGGCAACTTAGCAAAATTCTCCTTTGGAGATCCCCTAACATTGTTAAGTGCATATAATTTACCTCTCCATGCTTTGTTGTAGCTTATATTCACCCCATATTTTTGCAGTAAATCATGTTGAATTTCTTTCGGTTTGTAAACACATGCAATCCCTTCATATTTAGATTTGCTATATTGCTCGATAACTCGACTACTCGCCTGTAATGTTCTTGATGCACGATATTTAACGAACAATTGTGCATATTATCAAAAATTCTCACAACACACGATCTCATACAATTGTGTAGTTGACTGTGCCACCTTAAACTCTTTATTTTCACTCATGTAATAAATACTCAGTCTATTCTATAAGTCACGTTTGTTGTAAAATATCTGCCCCACTACAATGCACTCACAGCCAGTGAATTTTGATGAAAATATGGTAATAGAACCACTTTTGTTGCTCGATGATAAGTGGTCACTTGTAGCATGATGAATCCTAACATCATCAACTCCTACATTGTTCATTTCAGGATGCATATCATTATTACTGTCGGGCAATTCATATTCAAAATCTACATCATTATGATCAACATCATCCAACTAAATACTAATATCATCCCCTGCTACATTGTAATTCTCATAATAATTAATATTATGAACTCCTCATACTCCTTGGTTAGGAAACCGTTCAGCAAAGTCACCTCCAACATCAACTCCTTCATGGATGTTAAATGATGTCTAGGATCCACAGACTTCAACTTGATCTCTAAACTGAGTTTCATGAACTATAATGTCATAACATGTAGCCTTAATAGGTTCAGAATCGGAAACTTGTGGTAAACAAACACCAAGTAGAGGATGAGCAAAAGAATAATGATTACTCCCACTATCCGAAGCAAAGGCTGCTTGATGAACATTTCTAGATACATGTTCAGCTTTCGAAATTACCTCAACGTATAATAGAGGTCGACATCCCTATCATTGCATATTTCTGTAGGATCCAACTTTTCTGCACATCGTCCATATATCCAGTTTAGCGTTAGCAAATATTCATTTCGATCTATCTCAATAAAATTGAAAATCTCATCCTCTAACTCTGATTCGGAAACCATTATATTTTTACCATTTTGATACTGCCAATGACCACCATCATTTTGTACCAATATTCCATTGTATAAAATCACAATTACAATATCATCATCTTCCATTTTACTACAAAATTAAATGAATGACGTTAAATTAAATTAATAAATATATAAAAATATGAATAATACCAAACAAACATATTAACTGTCTCAAAAAAATCAATTTTGTTTTTTTTTTTGGCTAAATATAACATTTTTATACTGATGGAAAATTAGTGGAAAACTAGCAAAAAACTAGCAAAAACTAACAACGTAACGAAAAATGGCAGAAGTTCATATTTTTTGCCAATTTTCCTCCATTCTACTGGTTTTCGGGATTTTTTAGTTCTACACAATTTTTCCCCCATTTTCACAACATATGTCACCTAAGTATCTTTAAACTCAAACATAACAACTCATAAACTAATTTATTAAATAACCATATTAAAAAAAATTTCAAAAATATAAAAGTGAAAGAATACAGGAATAAGAGAGTAGTTAGACAATTTCACATCATTTAGCACCAATGTTTCATCTAATAAGGGAAAAAAAATTTTACCTGAGTTTAGCTTCAAAAGTGAGAAAATACAAGAAAAAGATAGTGAGAGCAAATGAGATGCCAAGGAGGACAAGCTCACTAGTGAGAATGTTTTTTTCTTTTAGGTGAACGGGTTATTTAAGAAAGGAGGAAAAAGAAAAGGGTAAGAGAAAAGCTGTTTGTAATTTTCAATTTAGCCAAGGGCATTTCTGTCCACAGCTAGCTAGATTTTTAAAAAAAAAATTGCTATTTTTCAAGTATCGATTTGTTGGGTTGCTATATTTCCCAAAAAGCCCATGTTCTCAGATGTTTCAAATTTTCAAACTCCTTAGCATGTCATGTTTTCTTCGCAGATGTCCTTAAGTCATGTTTGCTTCTCAGACATCCTTGACAGTACCACTTTTGGACATCCATAGGCACATTCTCTGATCAGGATTGAGATTTATGATTAGAATAGATACTACTAACACAACTGCAAACGAATAACGATTACCAAATTATTTAAAGGCAAAAAAAATATATATCAATTAGAAAATGAAAAAGAATAATCAAAACCTAATATATCTCCAAATAAATGATGAAGAATAACATAATATAGATGAAAAGCATTTAAATTTATAAATACAAAGACAGAAGCATCAAATATTTATAAATAAATAATATAAATATAATTAGCTACAAACAATTATTTATAAATAAATAATGTATATATATAATTACCAAACCTGATAATATGCCATGTTATGTCGTGTTTGTATCAAATTTTTTTACCCAAACCCAACCCGTTAAGCCTTTTGTAGAAATATACAAACCCAAACTTGTTCATTAAAATATCATGTAATCATAATTGAATAATTCAATTCATTAATATGTTAAACTTAATTACAAAATCATTTTTAAGAAAATGAAAGCTATGACAAAAATATTTAAATGAATACAGTCAATAAAAAATTATACTTAGTTAAATAGTTCATATTACACAAAATAAAAAATAAAAAATTAATTATAATTACAAAATTAAATATTAAATAGATAATACAAATTAAATAAATAATAATAACAACAATAAATTCAATGCATATACTAAATTGTTAGTACTTGTTCAAAGAAAAAGAAATTACCTATATCATTTTACAAATTGAAAGAACAATAAAAAACTAAAACAAAATCCTAATATTTTTTTATTTTTTAAAAAAGATTAAAAAAAAAACACAAAACACACACATATAATACTTGTATCATTTTTCTGTTCCTGTGGGGATAATTTAATGATAATTTTCATACTCCTTCATATATGAAGTACAAGTTTCAAATCACCCGGCGATAAAAAATAAATAAAAAAAAATAGGAAAAAAAAAGCAAAAAAGAACTGTATCATTTTACAAATTAAAGTACAATAATAAAAATGTAAAACAACATTGTTATCTTCTTTATAAAGGGGTGATATTGTAACACTCTAATCCAAAAAAAAATACTCTAAATTTAAATTTTTGACCAAGGTCAATCAGAATTGATCAAGCGGATCCTATAATTTACTTTGTACTGTGAGAGGAATTTCTTATTAACTAAAGTATAATGGCAAAGTACTCATTGAAACAAGTTCATAAACTAGGTGCGGTCCAGACTAATGGGCAAGCCTAGCCTCCGTTTGACTTTTTATTTGTGTAGATTTCGATTTTAACTTATATACCAGATGATAGTGCTCATCGATACGAGTCCATATACTGGTAGCACGCTTAATTTGAACCTACAGTTGAAAAGTTACAGGTTTATAAAATCGTGCCTATCTTTTCCAGGACTAACTTTATCGGGTAGAGGGATATTTAAAGAGATTTCTTAAATAATCTATTATCACCAATTGGAAGGTGCCATATGTCGCTATCAAAGAGGGCCACATGTCACCACTATTTTTCCTTTTTTTTTCTTTTTCCTCTCTCTCTCCCCCCCCCCCCCCCCCAACCCCCTTCTTTGACCAGTTTCCACCGTCCCGGCGACCATGGCTACATGCATCGGCTATCAGAGAAGCCCACGATAGAGTTAGCACTCAAATTCCTGGCCAACTGCCGCTAGACATGTTCAGATTGGGTCGGTTAAGGAAATGGTGGTGACTCCTTTTTTTAAGGCAATTATGTCGTTCTCCGACAGGCCCAACCCATTTACATACCCTATCCCCCTTATTTTGGACTCCTTGATCTAAAATATTACCTCCATTTGTTCGAATTTCAAATTGTTTAAGAGATACACTGATTGAAATTTGGCCAAGCGTTCCCGGCGTTTTCTAACAACCAATGGCGAGATTGGGGTGTTTGAGCTTAGTATCTTTGATCCTAATCTTATAAGCTTTCATGTAATAAATAATTTGCTAATTATGGTTGTGTATTTAATATTTCACCATTTTTTAGCTAAATTAGAAATCGCTGTAAAAATTAGACTGTATTGGAAGTCGTCCCAAAAAAATTGTCACATGTAGATTGACATTGGGTAATAAAACTAATCGAATACTTAATTTTATAAAAACTGGCTATAATTACGGAAGCCTCGAATTTCAGGTGATAGGTTGATTGGGGATTATTGTGTAGACAACTCCTTTAGAGTCCAAAATTGGAAACCCAAGTTGGCAAGAGTGAGTTTTAAAATATTTAGAGTATTCCAGTATCGTCATAAAATATATGTGTTAATAGGGTAATATTTTTTGTGTATGATAGGAATCGATGGGACTTGTGGTGAATTTTGCGGTAAAGAAAGGATGGACAATATCATTAGAACGAGTGGTCCATTTTCAAAATCTATTTTCAAACAAATATAATTATATATTTGTGCCGTTAAAAATTCCAAAATTTTTGTGTGTTTAAATTCAAAAAGATTATTATTTAATTTTATTGTGCCAATTTATGTAGATTTAAATATATTGTTCTATAGTATTGATTTTATGGTTTAAAGAAATTATGGTGTTAAATTTGTTATTGAATTTATTGTTAAATTTATTATGCATGATAAAATATATTTATGTATATATATTTATGTGTGAATTTCATGTGATTTGATAAAATATTTGCATAATTCAATTTTAAGAATTTAAGAAAAATGTTTGTATTAAATTATTATGCATAAAATATATTTATGTGTATAAAATTTTTTGTAAATAATAATTATTGGTAATAATTAATTTTAATAAGATCTGATGGATTTTAAGAATCCGATTTGGGAAATTGAGGAACTTATGCATTTAGATGTAAATGTTGAATTGAGAATGAATTAATATTGTGTTTATTTGCTTAATTAATTATGTAATTAATTTATATATTTATTCGTTTATAAAATAATTAAATTACTGTTTTAAAAGTATAATTACGAGGAGTTGTCACATTTGGTAACTATATATATAGATTTTATTTTATATGTGGCTAGTAATATGTAGAAACACTATATAGTATTTGTGTTCTGTATTGTATTTGTGTTTAGCGTGCATGTATGTCTGCCTATTCTGTGGGAGCTATGAGTCTAAAGGTTAGCAAGTATTTTACACAGTAAGCATCAGTCACCATCCCCCCGGCCTTAGGATAGCTGGTTACTATATTATGGATTAGTACAAACGTTATATATATCGTCGTCTTTTGTGAGCTGTGATGAGAGAAGATAGGCAGGTTTTTTGCAATGGTAGCATCAATCACCCTCCCCTCGGTCGAAGAGCAACTTGTTTAGTCATGGCAAGTTATTAGCAATCGGCGTCTCAGGTCGCCAAGATAACCGATTATATGTTTTTCTCTTTAATCTCCCCGTCATAGTAGTGCTTAGGATGCCAAGTATTATCTAATACCATTGGTATATTGTATAGTACATCAAGTGTCCCTTCTATATGTACGTATATATATCATGTTATGTCCGTGTGTACCACACCATGGGGAGCGACTATCCGATTCGTCTCATGAATAGCTTAGATTCGCATCTCTATTGCCTATGAGACCAATGGGTCAAACGGTCACTATAAGCAACCACCCCTAATTGTATCAATAGCACTGTATTTGCAACAACTGATATCATGGGACTGCGCATTAACATGCTATATGGTACATTAAACGTATCTCCGCTACGAGTGTATGGGTTACATCGTATATTTATAAATTTTAAAATTTTATTTTATTTTAAAACGTATCTATTTATGATTATGAATTTCTATTATTATCATTATTTGTTGTTATAATTATTATTATCATTATTATTATTATTGTTATTATTTGTTGTTGTTATTCTTATTATTATTTATCATTGTTAGTATTACTAATTGTTATTGTATTTATTATTATTATTTATTATTATTATTATTATTATTATTATTATTATTATTACTGTTGTTGTTGTTATAATTATTATCATTACTATTATTGTTATTATCATTGTTATTATTATTATTGTCATTATTATTTTTGTTATTTATTATTATTATTATTGTTATTGTAATCTTCAAGCATGTATGGTAGCCATCAGACAAATATTATAGCCTTTGGACTCGATATCGTAACCTTTGAGCATGTATAATAGTCTTCAGGCAGATTATCTAGATTCTCGAGAGGTTGTATTGCTCCTATTATTGTTATTATTACTATTATTTTTATTATCATTGTTTTTATTATCTTCTATCTATATTTATGGGTTTGATACATTTATGAGTGATCTAATGACGTATAATTTTAATGAGTGTCGTGGATAGACATGAATCATAAAGATATTTATGTTTTATTAAATTATTTTTAGTATCTATATTACTATGTTATTGTTATTGAAGTGCTGCCTCTGGGGAAAATCCTGTAGCAAGATTGGAAGAATAAGATGGTGCCTAATTAGAGTATGTATTCTATTCAGAAAATTTTAGTGTATATACTTTTAAGAGAGATGTTGCCAGATTTCTATAGGATAGTCTGATAGGATTTCTTCATTCGGAACTTATCTTGAGTTCCAAAAATGAATCGGGGTGGGTCTTGACAAATATCATATATATCTCCTCTATTTTACTCCTATTTCAAAAATTATCTGTTTGAAACAATTCAAAAACACCCCTTACGCAATTAATGTCCATCCAAAAATTTTTTTCCTTTTTTATGTGGCATCATGAAATGATTTAAGTACCCTTGCAATTGAAAAAATAACTTTATAATTACTTTAATATTATTGATACGAACCTAGGACGACTTGCTCCTAAACCCGTATTATATTAGCCCGGATCTTTAATTAAGTTCAAGTTCTAATGGAATGGACCTCAACCCCTAACCAACCTGTGGTTAGAAACCTTGGTATAATGTAGACGCCACAATAGGGGATGGAAAACCTATTGATAAGTCAAGCTAAAACAACCAATTCTCTAATGGTGTTTTAGGTGTTCTCAAAGAACAAAGAGATAATTAATCTCACAAATATTTTCTTAATCAAATCAAAGTTTTTTTCACATTGAAAAATAAGCCTTTAAATAGGCTTTGAAAGAAACAAAGTAAACCCTAAAAACCCTAGGTAAAACAGGCCACACAATAAAGAGTTCTATGGTGGCCGAAATTCTCACTCCTTTCCTAATCTAATTTGGATTAATTAATTCCTTTATTTTGAATTAGGAATTAATTAATTTACAATGAAAATAATAAAATAATAACTTTCCTAAACTTATTTTTCCAGAAAATAAATAAATAAAAACTAAAAAGTAATGGTAATTTCCTAAAACAAAAAGTAGAATCAAATTAGGAAACTATAATACTAGCTTTTTGACTAAGTTGACTTTGACCAATCTTTGACCAAATTGAGCTCCAAATCAGCTTCTAGATGCTTTTTAGGATGCCAAATAAACTGAATATGAAGGCCCACACGTCGCCCATGCTTGGAAAAATAAGAAAAGGCTAATACAGTAAAATACAGTAAAGCCAGCAAGCAATACAGCAAATTCGGCCAAATTGTTGAAGCTGTCCATACAAGCCCTTTTTGATTGCATTTGAGGCTGCTTTAACTTGATTGCATGACCTCTTAGGCATATGTATTGAACCCATAAAGCATTGGAACCATTTCATGCTTCTCAGACTCCAAAAATGTACCAAAACCGTCACCCGGGTCCATATCGACTTCCACCACTTGGATGCTTCGAATAGGCTTTGTATCTTCAAGTATGGACAAGCTCTGTTGAGATTGATTACCCTCTGTATAAATACTCCCAGGTTTCCCTTAAATCTCTTAATTTGAGCTCTTTTGATTGGCCTAGTCTTCATCCGTGTCGAGTCAGCACCCCAGTGGGTTATCGGTTGAGCGGCCTCGGGCGAAATCACATCAATTATATATATACAATTATATTTATTACATTATTGTTCTCACATTTTGTTACAAAAATTTGCTTCAATTTTTTTCTTTTGTTTTATTATGTACATAGATATATTTAGATATATAAAATTTGGCAAGTAGCTACATATATCAATTTATTGTGTTATTTTATCATAAAAAAACAATTTTATTACTTTACCACAAAAAATTTTAAAAAAATTGATTAAATATTTTAGATAAATATATATTTTTTTGTTTCCATTATATTTATTTATAAATTTTAAATTTGATTTATAAATTTTTTTAAAACTATATTTCTATATTAACCAAAAAAAACTATTTTTTTCTATTGACTTATAACTAAAATGTATTATATACAAAATATAGAAAGAAAAAAAAATTGCATAAAAAAAGATGAAGATGAGCCTTGTGTTGTTTCTTCTTCTTCGCATTACCACCCAACAGGGATATCATGGATTAAAGACCTCACGGTTTGAAGTCGAAAAAGTCAAAAAAAAAAAAAAAAAAAAAAAAGGCAAATAATATATCAATGCGCACATGGAAAAGCCAAAAAAAATCGTGCTCCAAGTCCAGATGGAAAATCAAAATGAACTGTGATTGATGAATAATAGACTTATATGAAAAAGAAAAAAAAAATCCCAGCAAAATATAAATAAAAGAAAGAAAAAAACAAATAGAATTTGAAACCAAAAATAAGGAATTGAAACCCATAAATAAAAATCTATTCCACATGAATTCTTTCTTTTTCTTTTTTTTATTTCGCAATCGCCTAGATCTATAAAATCAAGAAATCTTTTTTCTTTTCTTTTCTTTTCTTTTTTTTTTTTTTTCCCCCCTTGCTTCTTCAATCTACTTAGATTTGCTAATCACAAGGAGAAGAAGAAATTTATCATGGAAAGCAAGAAGAGGAAGAAAGCTTTTATTTTATTTTTTTCTCCTTTTCTTTTATTGTTAGTATTATTAATTTTTTTATTGTTGCTTCATTTGCAAATGAATTAGAAGGAGGAAAAAAAGAATAAGAAGAGCAACATGTTGCATGATGTACATCTGTATGATATCCGTATTATATCTTTATATTAACTTCCTTATTGAAACCGGAATATGTGTATATAAATAAATAAATATATATATATATATATATATGGATATTCTATGGTGAGGACGGTCCGTATGAGGACCGCAGTATTAGTGATGGTTTTTCATAGTATTAACGACGGTTTTTTAGAAAATCATCACCAATACTATGAAAAACCGTCACTAATACTATGGTCCGCATGAAAACCGTCCGTACCATAGACGGACTGTATATATATATATATCTATATATGTGTTTCTCTTAAATTTTATTTTATTTTATTTTTTAAATTGTAGATTTATTTTCATTCATGGACATGGTTGTATCTTTTCACAATTAAAATATCTATAATTTTTTTATTAATTACTTATTTATAAATTTCAAATTATTTCAAATTTCAATACCAATTTTTTTGTTTTACTCTATAAAATATCTATGTGGAAGCCTTGCAATCACCATTGAAAAGAGAAATAAAGTGAGAGACATGACATGAGAGACTCAAATAAGAGGTGATGCGAGCGTATGGGAAAAGAGGGGAAGAGGAGGAGGTAGGATTGGTAATTCATACCGGCACATCGTGTTTCTATTAATTTGTTTATTAACTATGTTGAAATTGCTCAACCTGAATTTAATTTGTTTATTAACGGTATTAGAAATCGTTAATCCAAACATGATCTATTTAATAAATAGGTAACCTGACACGACCATATAACTCTTTTATTAAATAGGTCAATCTGGATCAACAAAACTGTTTACTTGAAATTGACCCATTTATACGAAATTAATCCATTTACATTAAATTGATCCATTTACACAAAATTAATCTATTTATACTAAATTGATCCATTTACACTTAATTCATTTACACGAAATTGACCCATTTACATAAAATTTATCCAATTAAATAAATTATATCGTTTAAATTAATTATTTCATATAAAATAAAAATACTTTAGTCATTAATTAATCTAAGACTAAACTATATATGTAAAACTATATGATTATAGTTACAAATTTACAATAATGCAATATATAATATGATAATATAATAATCTCATATAATAGTTATATATATAAATGTATATATAGAATAAAGCTAATACTACTTCCCTAAAAATAATATAAAAAATATTTTATTAATAATCATATTATAATTTTCTACATCTCCAATACTTTTAGTCATATTAGTTTTTATTTTTTCAGTGTCCATAAATCCATATATGTATTAAACATATTATATTTAAGTAAATAAATATTATTTAATATTTTTACTTTTTAATTTTTTTAATTAATAAAAAAATCAATAATACAACTTTAAATAAGTTTGTAATTTAGTAATAAAAAAGTATTAATTAAAGTTTTATCAATAGTATATTTAATACATTAAAATTATAATTTAAACATATTACAATCGTATCAAGCTGGATTGACACATTTAGTTAAGTGGGACATTTTAAATCAATTTCGGTTTAATGAATCAATTTGAAATTAACATATTTAATTAAATTGATCAATTTGGATCAATTTCAAATTAAATGGATAATTCAAAATTTACATATTTAATAATTGTATTAAACAGATTTATCCAAATTTGATCCGAACTTATTTATAATAAAATTAAACTTGTTGATTTCATATCATTTTCAAATTGTGTTACTGTATCATAATCTAAATTACCATCTCTAAAAAGAGCGAGATGATGGGTAGGATAATCTAAATTATCATCTCTAAAAAGAGCGAGATGATGGGTAGGACGGAGAAAAGGATCTTAAATTTATTTTTGGTGTCTTCCTTATTGATGATGAGCTTATTTATATAGAGAAGAAAGTGGGGGGAAAAGAGGAAAATGATTAGTGGAGATAAAAGAAGGAAAAAATGGAGTGCAAAAACAAAAACCACCAAATTTCTAGGTGGAAAGATAAGAAAATAAGAATCTTAACTATTAAAAATCTTATGTAAATTTTGGGTAATCAATTCAAATATGCAGATGAGAAATTTTTTTGAAAGACCAAAACAACCTTTAAAACACCCATGCTGAAGATTTCTTTCAAAAACTACCCTTGGACTTGCGAGAGGCATTATTTTTTTATTATTACACAAAAGAAAAAAAAAATGTGAAAGAAATCAGACCCCATAATACCCATAATATATTATATATATATATATATATAACCTTCTATAATACAGACTCTTACAAAGATGATATTTTTTGAAAAAATCGTAATCAATATTATTATACAAATATGATAATCTCTTCAAAAATTATCATCTTTGCAAACGTACGTACGATAAAAACATGCGAATGTTGCACCATAAAATTGTTATATATAAATATACATACATACATACATACATACGTACATACAAGCTATTTTCCCACACCATAGAATTGTTATATATACATACATACATACATACAATTTTCCCAAATCCTAAACCTCCATGTTGGTCAAAATTGTTGAACAAAATAAATAATTCCAAAAATTACACTTAAACCCCTTTACTATTACTTCAGGAATACCTTTGTCTTTTGTTGAAAGTTAAGCAAACACCCTTTACATCTCATTTTTGTGCAATATTATCATATTTTTTGGATTTTTCACATGTAATCTGCCAGAATTTCTTGTAAATACAGTTAATTATACTGTAATTGGCATTTGCACATTTTTATGCACTCAATTTACATGAATTATAATTGAAAGACTATCATGAGTGAAACAAAAAGAAGAATCCACATAAATCTCATTTCTGCACAATTTACATGCATCATATAAAACATTATCCAAACCAATTTCAAGTATAAATTAGAGACTAAACAAAGCATCTATCTTCCTTCTACTATAGTAATTATTCTTCTGTTTGTGACAAGTCTACCAAGTAAATTATTTTATGCTGCAAAAACAGTGTAAATCTCTATTTAAAGGCATTTGAAACAGAATAAAGGAAGTCCAAGAAGCCAGTGCCCTTAAGAATACCTTTACCAGTCAGAAGTTCGAAATCTATCAATACCAGGAAGCCAATTACAGCTGCCTTCCCATTGATTATTTCATTCCTCCCGGTAAAACCAAACCCTTCTGTTTCCTCATCAACAACCATTCTTACCTGAAACACAGTAATATTAATTAAACAAATACATCATAAAACAAGGCAAACTTGATTTTGTGCTTCGACAAAATACCCAAAAGAAAAATTGAGCCGCTAAACCGACAGGTATGCAGTTACCTCATCCACATTGACATCAGCTGCAGTTACACCTGGTTGAGCTTTACCACTAAAGACAATCTCAGCAGATCCATCAGATTGTAGACCTTTTACACTTATATAGATATTTTCTTCATCGGTTTTGACTGGATAAACAAAGAGTGACCTCAAGGCAGGTGTAAGAACTCTTAGCACTGGGTTTTTTGGATACCATTCCTTTATTGCTCCTGACTGGAGATCAAATGTGCTATCAGTTGTCGGGCAAATTATACAACCATCCTGCCATAAAGGAAACTTAAAAGATATCAATTGATATTGTTTTTAGAACCATATGTGGAGAAAATGAACCACCTCAAAGGATATGGATGTTATTGCTAAGTCCTTTTACAAGTTACTAGTCTACAATTATATAGAATTCATACACATAAATAAGTTTAGCAACATTGCAATCATATTTTGTTATCCACCAAATCTAATCAAATTATTAGCCAAAGTATTTTAAGAGGGACACTACTAAAATATCATTCATCCAATAAAGTTTATAAAACTAATATAATCCTCTTCATTCAAAAAGCAGTGGTTAACATTCATTCGATCATAATTTAAAATCTCCAATAACAAGGTTGGCAAAATCACTGTCGCATGGCATTGTAAAATCCAAGAAATAGTCATTTCAGGTAGACATATTAATAAAAATGCAATCTAAATAATGGAAAAGTACGAAAGCTTGGAGATAGAAAAAACCAAGGTGGTACAATTTCTGCATTTTCTCTTTGACTGTTAGATCTCAAGCTGGAAAGCGACTCCGAAATCCAGTCACATCAAACAAACATAAAGTTGTCTGCCTATGCTTTCTTTCCACTAGTGTTGGAAAGTGAAAGACAGAGGACAGAGAAAGAATACAATGAGAAATAGTAAAGTTAAATTGCGTTTCACTTGCTCCCACATGAAGAAAAATCTTGTTTATTGCTCACAGATCTTAGCTTTATGGTCCCAAATTTCTATGAAAAATTGTAACATCTTATAAATTTGTTTTCTCAACTTTTGCAAAATGTTTCAAGTATTAAAGTAATAATGTCAAGCACACACCAGATATTCACACCTACTTAATTGGTTCTTCTAAACTTTCTAACTAATAAATAAAAGCGGTTGTAAGACTACCTATGAATTCTCGGTTGTTGAAGTTATGTATTCTACACTTAACATGTTAGATATACATATATATATATATATATATATGAGAGATTATCTAGAAACATAAAGAAAATTATCAAACATACTTCAAGAATACTTTGCAAACTGAAAAAGGGGGCAACAAATCTTTTAAAGTCTCGAACCACCTTATGATCTATCAGAATTCTGCTTTTCAAGTGAGATTGATCACTGATCACTACTAATCTACTGGTTTACTCACAAGTTTCCATCATATAACTTCCATTGCATTCTTCATATAATTTGTCTTCTTGATTTATAGAATTGCAGAAGTGCTATATTAGCCAATTCATAAAGGGGACAAATAAATCAACAGATTATGGAAGTAGAATTGCAGAAGTACTATATTAGCCAATTCATAAAGGGGACAAATAAATCAACACATTCTGGAAGTAATCATAAAAACCATCAACCTCTATCTATTATATAACTTCAAAAGTACAAACATGTTCTTCTAAAGCTGAAACATTCTAGTAGAATAGTTTTCTTCATATGCTTAAGCAAAAATTGTTGTGAGAAGAAGAATATAGCATAAAAACTAGACCTATATATATATATATATATATATGTATGTATATACGCACACACATTCTACAATCTCTTTATGTTTTCATGAAAATGTATAAGAATTTTTATTCTGTATTCCCATTTCATATTCTTTACAGATTCCATGTTCCAAACACAGTGCAAAGGTTCTTTCTACCAAAACACATTTTAAGTATTGATAAAAAAAAATAAATAAAATAAAAAAGGTCCAATTACAACCCCACATTTCAAAAACATGATATAACTACCCGTTTTCTTTCTTCTAAACCAATTTACAAACAAAAATTCCATAAAATTCTAAGAAAGTCTACAACTTTCCCGAGCAAATAGAAAAGGGCAAAGAAAAAACCTGGGTAAGCTTGGCATTAATCAATCCTTCAGTGTAAGCACCCTCAGCAGGGGACCTATTCTCAATAGCATAAACCCGGTCCTTGTACCAGAGCAACAGTATTTCCTGGCCGTCCTGAATTATAACCCGCCGTTCTCCCCTCGGCAAAGCCGCCAACGGCACCACCGGAACCCAGTTCTCTCCTCCACCGCCGCCACCACCGGACGGCGAAGACTCTTCGGCCACCGACACCTCCGTCGCCTTGCAGATGGTTCTACGGCAGTAGGAATTTGAAGGAAGGGCAGACCTTCCATAATGGAGATATCTATGTGCAGACTGGTAATTCGAAGTCAGTGGTAGGGAGGGGAAGAGAGAACGGTGCGGAGGGGTAGAAGGGTAATTTTGGGGCAATGCAGGGGATAGTGTTGAGAATGTGGTGGTGGTGGCCATGGAAATGGAAATGGGCAATGTGTTTTGTGGTGGTGGTGCTGAACAAGAAGAGGAAGGGAGAGAGAGAGAAAGAAAGAGGAGGGAGTGGCAGAGATGCAAAGCGCGTCAGCATCGTCGCAGTCCACAGGAAGTGGATAACAAATGAATATGACTTCTTTTATAGAACTCTCGGGTTTGGGCTTCTCACTAATCAGCCCAACTAAATTTGAGTTTTTTTTTTTTTTTTTTTTTTTTTTTTTGGGGGGGGGGGGGTCTTAATTTTACAGTGCTGAGGTACAGAACTATGTAACCCCAACTATATAAACCCATTATATTTAGGATTTTTAGCACAATGTCCACGTAGCTTCACTGCTTTTGTACTTTATTTTCTATCGTATCGAGTTAGCAATATTAGCAAATATATCCCTAAAGTTTGTAAACGGCGCAATATCTGTCCAAAGCCTTCGAATGGTGACCTTTTAACTATAAAATTGCATGTGCATTATATGTGAAGAGGTTCTTTAATTAAGGATATAATTGAAGTTAAAAAACCTTAGTTATGGTTAATATAACTTAGCTCCTAAAAAAATCACAATATGAAGATATTAGATCGAGATTGCACTATTACAAATTTCAAAGGTTGTTGGTACTCAAATAATACTATATGAGATAAAGTTTAAAAATATGTAAACTATATGAGATAAAGTTTAAAAATATGCAAACTATGTGAGTTATTTTTGCTAAAAACTTTTTTTATTTAAGTGAACCCTTATATATATATATATATATATATACAAATGAAACTCAATAACAAGCTAATTAAAATTTATTTTACTTTTGATAAATGAATTTGATAAACAATTTGATATTTCTAAACATTTTTTTTTTAATGTCTCTGGCATTATGCTAATTTTATGAGTTTAATTGCATACAACAACCTTACACTTTGAGGATTGTGCTAAAAGAGTTCATTTACTTTCTTTTTAAGCATGTTCATCTTCCACTTTAAAAAAATATCTAAAAGGGAACTCTATTGTTGGGTTAATTACATTGAACTTCCTGGATATTTTTTTTTTAATTACAACCGCACACCTTCAATGTTTTCATAATTACATTGCACACCATCGAAATTTTTCTTAATTACAACTGGATACATTTATATTTCCATAATTACATTACACACTCTCGAGATTTTTCTCTTAATTACAACCGGATACCTTCATGTTTTCATAATTACATCAGTCTTTTTTTTGACAAAATTTCATCTATAACAATGTACTTTCTCTCTTATGTGGCAATTAAAATTTTATTAATTGTTATTTGTATATATTAATTAAACGTGGATTTTGATTAATTTGAAAAATAAAATTTTTTTAATTTGAAAAGATTTAAGTCCAACGAATAGTGAATACAAGAATAACTACTAATTTTTAACGGCATCCTTCGGGATGCTAAAACATAATTTTTACATTTTCTTTTTATTTTTTTTAATTTGTTTTCAAAACTTGTTTTTGAGTCGTCCTTTGGAGTTGTTCATAGAAAAATTTAAGAAGTTAGCCAAATATGAAAAGATAAGACTAGTATGTATTTTGCAATAAATGGATATGGGATTTTAAGACTAAGATCGTTAATTATACATATATATATATATATATATATAAAGTTTCTTTCTGTATATAACTATTAAAAGTTACGTAGGCTATCCATAACTATAGAATTTTAAAAATGTTTCTTGCACTTTACGATATTTAATATGATATATAACAAGTTCTACAAAAAAAAAAAAAAGGAAAATTAAGAAAAAATTAAAGAAAAGAAAACAGCTACAAACTAGAATCACTAGAAAAGGCCTAATTTATAAAAATATATAATATCACAAAGGTGATCTAGTTATTCTTGTACTTACTATCCGTTGGGCTTGAATCTTTTCAAATTAAAAAACTTTATTTTTCAAATCAATCAAAATCCATATTTAATTAATATATATAAGAGACAATTAATAAAAATTTAACTGTCACATTAAAGAGATAATACATTTTTACGGATGAAGTTTTGTCAAAAGAGAGGCAGATGCAATTATGAAAACACGAAGATACCCGGTTGTAATTAAGAAAAAAACCTCGAGGGTGTCTAATGCAATTATGGAAACATAAAGGTATCCGGTTGTAATTAAAAAATATCTCGAAAATATGCAATGTAATTATGAAAACATTGAAGGTACCGATTGTAATTAAAAAAAATTTCGAAGGTGTTCAGTGTAATTAACCCCTATTTTAATTATTTTCTAGTTTTTGAAAAATTTTGACATCAAATTGTCGCTAATATCCTGTATTATCTATAATTGTCATGTGGACATTTAAAAAATTATAAAAAATTACCTGAAACATTCATTTCTAACTAAGTTCATCCTTTTTCCACAATAAAAATTATTGTGTTTTTGTAATATTTTAAAATTTTTGAATTGTTGGCGTAAGAGCAGGGTTATAAGAAAGTCTTACACAAGAATCGTGGCAAAATTTGTTAAAAGTTAACAAAAATTTATTTACCAAAAAAAAAAAAAAGCAAAAACAAAACTTTAGAATAAAAAAATAAAAATAAAAAACTATTTGACATTTTTAACGAAATGCATAGATGAAATTGCTTAAAAAATATGTGCAAAGATTATTTTGACAGCGCCCCAAAAAAATAGAGATATTTTATGCAATTATTACAAGTTCATAACAAAGCAAATTTTGTTTCATGCAACAACACTAGCACACCGCCAACTTTATTAATGACCCAGTAGCAAATAATGTGATAATATGTTATTGACCTATATTCAACTTTACTTATATTTAGCTTAATTATATTATTGTTTTAAAACATTATTTATCATAGTTGTTAGTAAATAAATGGCTAATTAAACAAAGTTGACGGTTTGCAATGGAACACTACTCTTTGTCTCTACTGTTTCAATTTTCTAAAATGATTGAGAAAATATTATAAACTTTCCTAGGTTCTTTGGTTTAATTGTAAAGCTACCTCGGTTTTAATATATATATATATATATTTATATATCTTTATTATCAAAAATATATAATATGTATTTGTCACTTAATTCATTTATCTTGTTTAATTTTTGTCATTTGAAGGTTGTAAAAAAGCTTACTGATGAACTTTGAATGTTCAAAGGAACTTATTGACGAATCAAATTCAGCCCTAGCTTTTTGTTTTCACGGCCATAATATATATATATATATATATATATATATATATATTGCTATTAAAATTGTTTACTAAATCCACACACTTAATGTCATGTAATGCTAAATTGAAAACTATTTTTAAATGTTTACAAAATGATAGCGTCTCATTTTGATATATATATATATATATATATATAAAATTATTTTCTCTTCGCCATTACAAATCACTATTGTAATACTAATTTATGGTTTAATTACATTATTAACTCTCAAAACAAAATAAAATAAAATAAAATCATTTAAATATGTTTTAATTTTTTTAAAATAAAATCTAAATGCAGAAGTAAAATAATCTATAACATTTATGAGTTCGACTAATGATTATTATAAAAATAGAATGAAAAATTTTATTTTGAATTTTTTTTCTTCTATGTCGTAATCAATATATATAATAAATATGATCTATTATATAAGGATGTTGTTATTTTAAGGTTCTTATGACGTCCATCCCATATAAAAAATTCTGTATGGATAGCTGAAAACATAGACATTTATACATAACCAAAAAGGAAAAAAAAAATAAATAAATAAAATGGCATTTGGGGAGTCTAGCCAAATTCAACACAAAATAATACAACACCCTCTTCAACTTATTATTTAACATCAATAATTTATTTACAAAAAGAAAATCAATAATTTCGACCTTTAAAAATACTATCTCGATGATAATCTGAGGTGGAAAGATCACCTGCAGTAAAATTCACGTTTGAATATACAATTCCATCCGTCCGATCAAGCCTGGATGCATGAGTCACGTTTCACTCTACAGTCAAAAAGCCTTAACCATTATTCATAAACTTTGAATACAGAAAGTTGTTTAAATTATGGAATATGGGACCCCAAATTCTGCAACTTGCAAAAGGAAGGAGATGACTGGCTTCCATAGTCATACTTGAAGGCTATATGTGCATATATATATATATATATATATATATGTGTGTGTGTATATATGTTGTTTATGTAGTATATAAACTACACGTGCGAATTACAAAGTGAATATACCACAATATCAATTTCTTTTTCCTTTTTCTTTTCTCTTTTTGCAAAAACCCACAATATCAAAATAGCAATAGAGAAAATTATAGCAAAAATAAATAAATAAACAGCAATAGAGAAAAGGTACAAATTCCACAACAAAAAAAGTGCTGCCTCTCGCAACACGATTCAATAATTAGGGATCAATAAATTTCACTCCTTTTAAGCTTTGCCTTTTTTCTTCTTTTTTTTTTTTTTTTACTTTCTCTTATATATATATATATATATATATAGATATAAAAGCTTGTTTTACAAATGATTTTAAAGTAATTTGTTGAACTTTAAACTTCAAATTTAAAGCACTGCAATTTAGATTTTAATTTTTAATTTTTTATAATGATAATTAATGATTTCAATTTTACGTTATCTATTAAAATGTAATATAATTCAATCTAATTCAGACATTTCAATTTTAATTTATTATGATTTCAATAATATAGTTTTAATAATAATATAAAAAAAAATACCAATAAGTTTTTTAGCAAGTCACTTATTTTGAACATTTAGCAATTATTTATTTAAAAATTAAAAAAAAAGTGTAAAACCATGTAACAATAATATGCAAATTATTAAGGATAACAAACGCCTAAATTATCCTTATAAGAATAGAATAATAAAATTTTATCCCAAAAAAAAAAAGAGAATAGTCTAATAAAAAGCCATTATGTTCTCACCTAAAGATTCAAGTTCCAACCTTCATACCAAAATTATTAAAAATAAAAAATAAAAAAGGACCATTTAATTTGCCCAAACCAAAAAATAATAATTGTCCAAAAAGCATATTCCAAAAATTCTACCTATCCGTTGACGTGCAGTTCCTATAAATAGCCTCACAATTTCACGGCCATTTTCTCGCAACAGCCTTTTGTTTTTTTTTTTTTTCCCAACCTTTCTTTCTTTCTTTCTTTCTTCTTCTTCTTCACTTACTGTTTCATAATTTTCTGTATCGAAAACATTTTTGTTGTAGGAATATAATTATGGAATGAGAAAATCCGATTGATAATATTCCTGTGTGTGAGGCTGTTGGGTTTTGGTGGAGATCATCTTTAATCCAATGGACAGCCTTGAAGAGATACTTAATTCTATGTTTTTCCACCACTGTAATTCAGATGAATCATCCAATCGCAATTGCTTCCAATATCAATCCGATGATGATGAATCGCAAGACCCAGCAGAGAGGAACTTCTACTGGGAATCCCAGCGCGCCCTTCTTCAGGTAAATTTTTCATATTATATTGTTTTACCAAGAAAAAAGTGATTAGTGGTTCTGAAAGAATGAATTTAATTACTTAATTTTAAACCAGAGAATTGATGTTGGGTATTTCATATT
This sequence comes from Ziziphus jujuba, assembly GCF_031755915.1. NCBI lineage: Eukaryota > Viridiplantae > Streptophyta > Magnoliopsida > Rosales > Rhamnaceae > Ziziphus > Ziziphus jujuba. The sequence goes on along the minus strand of NC_083383.1, from coordinate 24,252,871 downwards.
GTTCTTGGTTTTGTTTATTTTTAAAATTCGAGCCTCTTCAGTAAAGGTGTGGGTTGTAAGTATATTAAAAACTATTCTTCTATGGCGATGTGCATAATAAATGTTAAAAGCTAATGTAATTTGAATATTGTAATGGTGCATAATAAATGTTAAACTAATGTAATTTAAATATTGTAATATAAATGTTTACTTTTAAAAATTTTGTAATTTTGTAAGATATTATCTATTTTTCATAAAAATTAAATATTTCTTAAAAACTTAGTTTTTTTTAAAAACATTAATAGAATATATAATTAATTAATAATTATTAATAGCTATCGATAGCAATTATTTTACATGATGCTGTTAAAAAATAATTTTTAATTTAAATATGTATTTTTGACATTTAAATATCAATATTGTCAATTTTTTTTGGCCACACATCCAGCAACCCACAATCAATGCTCTTAATTTTATTAGTGATTAATTATTTGAATCGGTTTGCTTGATATTGAACTCTAGGTGAGATAGATATTTAAATCAAACGAATGGCCAACAATGAATTAGACAAATGAATATTGAATATTAAGACAAAAAAAGAAGAAGGGAATTTTGGAAATAGGATATTTTGCCTACTTACTGACCCACTGCCAAAATAATAATTGGTCTTTTTTCTTCCATGCGTTTGGTTTTTTGTGGACCATCAATTGCTACAAGACAAATATGAAGTGGATTGCTAATGTTAATCTTTCAAAACTAAACATCATCAAAAGAAAGCGAAAGACAGCAAAATCTTAAGGTTCACAGAAACCCAAAAAAGAAGAAAAATCTTTTAATTGACTGTTTCATTTTTTGTACTTTACCTTATTATGTTTTGGTCTTTATTGACACTATATGAGCTCATTTTTGCATCAGAGTTTTTAACTATTCTGGTTGAATTATGTAATATTCAGGAGGTTTTAGAGAGGCATAGCTTGACAGGAGCAAAACTTAGGCAAGAGATTACGCAAACCATAGAGAAAGCAAAATCAGATAATAAGTCAAAGTTGTGCAATTGCCTTAAGCCCAAAAAAATCGATATTGTTGGCTGCAACAATTGCTTGAGACGAAGAGTTGTGGACTTGCTTTGTGACAAAGGATTCACTGCCACTCTATGTACATCAAAATGGAGGGACACGAAAAAATTCCCGCGAGGTAACTTTAGCAAAAGGGATTTTTTTGGGGTTAAATATTGATAATTTAATATAGTGTCATGGCATTTATATAAATTCCTTAAATTTGAAACTTCAGGAACACATGAGTATATTGAAGTGATTGGAAACATACCGAGCAGAATAAAACAAGTCCCATTTCTGGTGGAAGTGGAGTTCCGGGACCAGTTTGAGATTGCAAAAGCGAGTGAAGAGTACAAGAAACTTGTGGGGCAGTTGCCGGAATGTTACATTGGAAAACCCAACTATCTAAACACCATAGTCCGGCTGGTGTGTAAGGCGGCGAAGAGGTCGATGAAGGAGAAGAAAATCCACATGGGGCCGTGGAGAAAGAGGAGCTTCATGCTGATGAAATGGTCGCCTTCCTTTGAGAAATGGGCATTTATGGATTCCTCCAACAAATCAATGCCAAGACAACCTCATGATTCTTGCAGCTTGCAGTGTGCTGCACCTACAGCCGTCGTAGTCACATAATTAATTAGAGGATATCAATAGAGTTTGGAAAATTTTGGCTCTCTTTTTACCACAAAAGTTTTGCTAGTATACTTGATGTGAGGATCTACATATATAGGCAAGCCCCATTCGAAAAGCTGCTATATATAGTTATTTTGGAGTATAAAAATATATAAATATATGTATTGTAATATGAATATAGAGCATTTTTACCTCTGCCTTTGTGGCGTATTTGAGTAGAAATGGTTTTGTAGCAAGAGAGATATAGTACAAGATTGCGGTGTGTTAGAACAATGATTATGGAGGGCACTTGATGAATCTCAAATTTATGTAAGCATAAATTTTGTGGATCTGATTATATTTATGGTGTTAATGAATCTCATATTTAGAAGAGGCTAATTTTGGGTGCAAATCTTCATGCATATAAATAGAGAGAGAAAAATTTTATACCGTAAAGACTTTGTAAGGATTGTATGGAAAGAGATTCTTATGCAACTCTTATTTGATAATCCATTTCAACTAATTAAGCTGCAATGTTTATGTTGAAAGTGCTTATACACTATCAGAATGTACGACGTGGCAGATACTAATACTGGTATCTATATGCATTAATCATATGAAGTCGATTATATAGTGTAACGGTTTCTTCCTCTTTTTTTTTTTTTTTTTTTTTTTTTTTTTTTCTTCCTCCTCCTTGGGACATGATAAATTGGGGAAGAAAATAATTTAACGCCAGACCTTATCGGTTGTTTACTCTAAGCGCCATTATAATCTGGACTATCCTTGAAAATATTATAGTGCAATAGATTTGTAGTGTATGTTTTTCATACATATATATAGTTTTATAATTCGTCAATTTTATTAGAATTGATAAACGTACCCAAATAATCAATAACAACCAGAAAACATATTATTACCCCAAAAACAAAAAAGGGGGAAAAAAGAGAGACAGAATCATACTAAATAGGATGGGAGACCCTTAAAATTTTTGGCTATAAATATATATTTAGTGGTGGATAATGCTTAAAGTTCATGATCCGGTTATTATAACTCATAAGGACGAAGAAGATTACGAGGCAAGATGGAATTTATCGATTACAGCAAACTGTTAAGATAAAATACCTAATCATAGAGGAAAGGAGGACTTAACTAGGCATATATTGTTGGGAAATTAAATTAAGAAAGAAATAGAAAATTACTATGATACACTGTATCATAGTAAAAGTAGCCAGGATTAGAAGAAGAAGAACAGAGGGAAAAAAAAAATAATAATAAATAAATGAAGAAAAAAAGAATTACTATGATACAGTGTTACATACACTAAGCATACAAAATGGAAAGGGAGGATGCAAAAATATATTAACACAACAGGTATTTTAAAAAAAAAAAAAAAATGCTGGAGCTTAATCTGAGGGCTACAACCTGTGAACTGAATCGAGATCCCTCAGGTTCTGACGCCTCGAAAAGACGATGAAAGAATCCGAAAGAGTCCGTCTGGATTATCAGCATGCACCTGTTAAAATTTTAAGAACAAAATGAGCATTTCCCAGATCCAACTTAACTTCAAACACAGGAATAATTTTCAACAAACATTTCCATCATTTAATCAAAGTGTTTCACAGATTAAAAAGCCTAAAGCATGAATAATTAACTATGTTAATAGAAAGATAAAAGAAATGGTATCGTCTATTCCTATTGGCATTGTGTTTGAATCCTACCAACCCCATATTCTTAATTTTCTGTGCTGCAAATATAGACATAAAAACTAGGAAGCAACCTACCCAATGGCCAGCATCCTCAAGCACATGCATTTCAACTCCACCTCCCTCCTCTGAAGCAATCTCTTCAGCAGCATGAATCCTCTGAATGTCTTCGAGTGACCATCGGTGCAAACTTCTTTCTGCCTTCAAAAAATTCACATGTACTCCTCTAGGTACATCCTCAACAATTTTCCTATTGATAATTTGAAGAAAATTAACTAGTCAGTGAAAATGGAAACATTTCAATTAGGGAATTCATTGTTCCTTCAGTATGAAAGATTGATAAATAAAAATTATTTTAAAGGTGCAGAATTCCAGTGCAATGTTCAGAATAAGTAAAATTAATAAAAAAAATAATAAAAGGAAGGAAGGTGATTTCTAGTTGACACTTTGTGATCTTTCTAGGCTAGTAGGTACAGCTTACTTTGCTAGTGGAGCAACCAACATTGTTATGAATTGAAAAGTGCAAACTATATTTAAAACTTACAAAATAATGACAAAATGAAGTTACTACCATAAATTTGTCTTTTCATAAGATTGATACATCTCAGCAATTCCCTTGAGATCAAACACCCATGAGAAGTTTGATGATGGTGACAAACCAGGAGGGCTAGTTGGCCGAAGGTTAGTAACCACTCACTGCATGTGATCAATATATAACAAAAATAGAAATTAATTTATTACAAGATTATGACATCAAAAGCAAATCTAACAACAAAAAATAAATAAAAAGTCATTTTAACATATATTTTATTAGCTTATATCCAACCGAATATATCTATATAAAATAGTTGACACACAAATGCAGATTATGTAAACCAATTAGTTTTAATTATGATATCAATTCTTTACCAGTTTTCTATTAGACTGGTTGACTTGATACTTTCTTTTTTTTTCTTTTTTGGTAATAAGGTTGAGTTGGTACTTACATGCTGACTAATTCTGTTAAACATATTGACCATTATACATATCCTTTTATGCTCAATCCTAACCCATTTATTGCATGTCCTCTCTGGATCATTTTCTCATACGTGGATCAGGTCGTAAACAAACAGACACCCTTAGTAGAAAACAGGTTTAATTCATATGCATAAGGGACCAAACTTTAAATAAACTTAACAGGCTAATACTTCCAGAAACAGTCTGGATATTCAAAGTTTACCTGTGCCACATCTTCAGAAAACCCTTCTTGAACTAGAGCAGCCACAATATCATGCTTTGAAGATACCTTCCTTGCAGAATGATGAGCAATTTTACAACCAATGCCCACAAAATTAATGAGGATGAATAACAGTTCATGACATGCAATCAATGATATGCATAAAGAAGTCTAAAAAGTGCAAGCACAGTGAAGTAAGAAACTAAGCATATTGCTAAATTACAACAATGAGTTACTGAGTAGCATTATTCCAAAAAGATTGATAGTGGCATTATTCCACATTTTGCAGGGAATAATCATCCAGATGTGGGGGGGGGGGGGGGGGGGGGGGGGGGGTGGGGCGGGGTAACAAGAAGAAAGGAAAAGAAAAGAACCAAAAACAAGGGATTAACAATTAATTATGAATTCACCTCCTTTGGCAGTGTACTCAGAAAAGATATTAGCTCTGAGGGATGGTCCTCCCCATCTCCACCAGGTCGAACTTTCCCAGGAGTGGCATCTAGAACCCACACCTATAGTAATCATTTACAAGAAGGAAAAGAGTAATGAAAAAGTAGAAAACAATTAAGACTACGACACAAGTATTTCGTGCAATCAATTTGAGCTTTTTAAGCCAAACAATTAGAGCTTCTAATTGAATTTCCAAAACCATGAAACTAAACCACCCACTCAAACCCACAACCGTGTACACATCCCTAACAAGCCAATCTACCTCCCCCTCCCAAACGGAAACCCACACATAGCCACCCAAACACATATACCAACACATGAGCTCAAACCCACAACCACGTACACATCCCTAACAAGCTGATCTACCTCCCCCCTCCCACACGGAAGCCCAGACATAGCCACCCACACACATATACCAACACATGCAAAAGAAAATGAACCTACCCACACAAAAAATTAGAGCTTCTAATTGTAATCCCAGAAGCATAATATCATCATCTACCCACTCCACCACATGCATTCACGCCTAGACATATGCACAAGTGCACATACATCCTTGCCCCAACCCCTCAGCCACTCCCTTCCCTCTCTCACTACACAGAGAGGCACCTGGAAATCTGCTGATGCTTAAACATTCAACATCTATACAATTCTAACCTAATGCCAAAGTTATAAACATACATTTTCATCATATCTATGTAGCCATGCAGGACGACAAAACATTCAATGTAAATATCACTCTCCCAACTCCAAAGTCTTTGTCAATATTCAAAGGCAAGCAACTTACCCTGACTGGTCTTGCAAGAGGTTTTGCAGCTTGTTCCACCATGCTTAAGGCAACTAAACATAAAATTAAAGGAAATACGCAGTGAGAAGCACTATCATCAAAATTATAGTAAATCCAGAGTTCTGTTGCTCTCAAGTACTGTTTTTGCTGTTAACTTATAAATTAAAGTGAAATACCTTTTCCACCAAAACTATGACCAACTAAAACTCTGGGTGTTATTCTCAGCTGTCGAACCTAGATACAAAGAGGTAGAAAAAAATTTTCAGACAACATAACATGGAATATATCATTAATGATGCATGAAAGTTGCATTTTACTTTCTCATTTTTGAAGGGAAAGAGGGCAAGAAATAAGAATTTCATATATAGAATAAATAATATAGAATCTTAGTCAAATACCAATACTATCAATCACAACATGTAAGAAATAATGTAAACGTATGTAAATGGGTTTAGAGCTGCAAATTCTGTAAAAGGGAAAAACTTGCATACATAAATCCTATCTTAAATAATCATAGTACTTCACTATCAATGCTATAATAACTGACATAAATTTAATCATATATAAATGGCTTAAATGCTGCATATATTGAATGTTCTTGTCATATAGCCAACATTAAGTTATACGCACTAGCTTCAAGACATCAAGAGCACTAGATGCAACAGAATGGGGCCCCCTCTTCTTTACGGAGGCTGAATCACCATGACAGCGGAGGTCTACTAAGAGAAACTGTGCCAACATAAACATAAGGAACAAGTAAGATTCTACAACAAGGCATAAGCTTAAGAATTTTATCAAAAATAAAAGACATTCTATTTGGAAAAGGAAGAATAACAAGCACAAACACGGAATAATACCTGCCATGTTGGAAACTCTTGTGCTAACCTTCGAGCAAAGGTCCCTATAAATATATGATACGTAAAAGATCAGAAAACCATTTTGTACTCGCATGGAAAATAAAATTTAAGTTTTAAAGCACAAGTGGAGAAAAAGATCCTTAACAAAAATCAACCCAAAAAAAAAAAAAAAGAAAAATGTAAGAGCAGCTGAAGATACCACGGTGACAAGTACAAAGTTTCCTTTAAGGAAAAAACAAAGAACATATTCTCGAATTCAATAACATATTGAAGAAACTGAAAATTTCTGGAAACACACCAAAACATGTTTACACCCCAGGAAACAGAGTATAACATATTATAAATTAAATATGTGATAAGACTTGATAAACTTTAAGGAAAAGGCAAAAGGGATCTCCTAAGAAAATAACAAAAGTGAAGGGCATCCTAGAAAAACAAAAATAAGATTAAAAAAGGAGAGGAGAAGAGAAAAACAGAAAAGAGGAAAATACTTAGTTTCCCTGTTCAAAAATATTTTAGAATTCTATAACATGTTTCAGTTCTGTAATATGTTTGGAAATGCACCAAAATCTGTTTTGCACACAGGGTGATAAAAATTGTATAGATATTACATGACTCGATCAACTTTTTAAAAAAGGAATCTCCCATGAACATGTTAAAATGAGAGGCATCTGAGGAAAATAAAATCAGAGTAAAATAGTGTTGGTGAAAAAATTATCAAGATACAAATGCATAAATATCTTCTGCTATTATTCATTCTAGTTCGGAACAATTTTAGGAGAAAATGACACTATCAGTATTGTTTAAGAAAGTATGGAAGTGCAAGACACCTACCCCAATTCTTTCGGCTACCTAGAATGCCATGTAGAAAAACAGCCGTTGGTGGATCAGGAACTGATCGATCCATTACAGAACTCCATCTAACCTGCACGTGGAATTGTTTAGATACAATGTACAATTACAGTCTTTGGAGAAGACCTATGAAACAGTCATGTTATGTTAAATATAATATCTATCTTACAGGCTAAAAATACAGAGTCACCTCCACCTCCTAACAACTTAAGCTTGTAGAAGCAATGATAAATAAACATCGTATCAAAACTGGATTGTTGCTGCTTTTGTATTTGGATTCTTGTAACTCCATTATTATTAATTTATCACATTGCGCCTGTAATGCCCAATGTTTGTCCCGTAATTTGATAAGGCTACAAGATGCAATTATTTGATGGACATGAACATGAAGCAGAATTTTAAAATAATGCATTGCGTTGGTTTGACATAGATAGTTGGACCAACCTTCTAACCGCTAAAGCATGTAAGACTGATGATGGCTCGAATAAAATTTGCATTACTAACAAAACAAAAATCTACTCATATGAGGGAATTTTTCAAAAGGGAGCAATTTCATGGTATAAAACTTTACTCCCCCGGTCAAGAAGGAAAATCTTATTTACCCCTCAATATTTAAGAAATGCTTTGAGAAATTTGAATTGAACTCATTTTTTATCACCAAGTTAAAATTAAACAAAAATAAATAAATAAATAAAATAAAATAAAATAAAATTAGAGAGAGACCTACTACATACCACTTGCACATAACTGAGTTAAAGAAAACAGAATAGCATTTAGATTTTGAAAATTTAGCTGCATTTATATAATCTATATAGAGATTAGTAGCTTGGAAAACCAGAAAACTTACAAGAGCTCCTTGAACAAGATCATATGCCTGCAAAGAAACATCAAAAAAATATATATCAAAAACTATCTGAATTCGAAAGTAATTAACAAAATATAATGCAAATTTTATTACAAGGATCTCAGAAGACTTAAACAAATCTCCACTACGAGCAAGCCTCTCGTCTAATAACGCCATACGAACACCTCCATGCTTGGCTCCCCCGTTTAAGTTTCCCTGAGCTAACCGACAGCTTTGAAATGCATTATCCTACAACAACAACAACAACGGAGATTAGGGACAAAGCAAAGATCGTTGCACTTATATTTGAAAAAATGAAAAAATAAAATAGAATAAAATTTATAAAACTAACTTCGGATCCTATGAATATAAATGCAAGAAAAAAAAAAAAAAAAGAAACTAACAAACACTTCGAGATATATATATATATATATATATAGCGTACAAGGCAATGCAACAGAAGAATCTGAACAAATCCGGAAGCAATAGCAAACAAAACATGAAAGACGCAAAAAAGAAAAATTCAAAATCTCACTTCACTTCTGAGGAACGGAGAAGAAAGTGTTGCCGGAAACTTGGTGAGCTTGTTCTGTGGAAAACGAACGGAGCAACCGCCGTGACCATACGCTGGGAGATTCGAAATTGCCGACATTTTCCGTATAAACGACGACGCTTGACGTGGAAGCTAGAAGCTTAGAGAGAGAATGAAAATTGAGGAAATGGGAGGCGGAGACACCGAGAGAAACGGCGTTCTCTCGGACCTCACTCCATTTTAGAAAATCAAAAAGACAAAGAAGACCCCCGACTTTCTCTCAGGAATCGCCAACAGCCTTTTCTTTGTGTTTCATCTGGGCGGTGAGCGACAAAAGACTTGCCATGGAATTACGGAACTGCCCCTGCCTGCCTTTCACTTCAGCCAGCCAGCCAAGTGTTTGCACCTACTGCCAGGTGGACGGACGGACGCGGACATGTGGTTGCTGTCTCACGGCTTTTTGACTTGCTTTGCTTTCCACACGTCAACTTTATTTTGTGTGTGTGTGTGTGCGCGACAATTGGCCAATATAAAAATATTATTTGTCCATATTAATTGGAAATTATTTTAGTACTTGATCGTCCAAATATTCAAAGTTAGTTTTCTAATCATATTTTTTATTCTTAATATGTCTATTAGATTGTTTTTTTTTTTTTTTTATTTACGTTGGCTAACAAAAATATTTGTTTTTTCTTACTAAAAAATGGAGATGAAATGATTTTGTATGTCCATTATTAAAATCTTTTATATTTCGGGATTAATTATCTTTATACCAAACTTCTAAAATCTTACTATGCACCCTAATTTATCATAACTTTACTCTCACTTTGTCACAGTTTTTTTTTTTTTTTTCTCGGTTGATACACTTTGTTACAGTTGCTAAAACTCAAGAGACTCATTGCTCAATTTTAAGAAGAACATACTTTACAATTTGTTTATATGTATGTATTTTTTATTAAATGCTTCAATTTAATTCATTTTTTGCTGCTTTTGTATAAAAAAAAAATGCTCTTGAACTATTATTTTAAAGTTCATTAAATTTTTAAGTCAAACTGCATTATTAGATTTTAACTGATAGAAAAATAATACTTTAAGGGGTAATGTAAATCGTTTTTTGGCATAGAGGACAAAGTACAAAAAATTATATAGCTGAAGAGGTAAAATGTAGTTATCTCTAAATAATATTTGGTGTTTAAAGCCTGTTTGGCAAGGGATTTTTGTAAAGAAAACGAACAAAAAAATAAAAAATAAAAATAAAGCATTTTCCTTTTTTTTTTTTTTTTTGGTTAAAAGAAAAAGCGCCAGAAATAAAATAAAAAGGAAAACAGAAAGAAAACTACACTTAATTTTCTAAAGGCAAAAGAAAAGATGCTTCTTTTCACTTTTGGCTTTTTTTTTTTTGCCCCCCTCTATATTTCCTTGCACAACCAAACATTAGAAAATTTATGTTCGGTTTTTCTTTTTACCTTTTTCCTACCTAACAAAGCCAAAAAGTAACACGTTGAAGAGGTTTTTATAGAAGACAAGAATAATCCAAAGCCTAAACTAAATAAGCAGAGTTGAAAACTGAAAAGTAATGCTTTGGCATAGAGACTGAAATCGCACCAAATATCTACAAAACTTGCATAAAGAAACAGCTCAGCAACACGAAAACATTCTTTCCGGAGCAAATTAGTATGTAGGTTCATCTGCAACATTATAAACCATCAGCTTAAACTACCTTTGCAGATTTAAAAAGTTTCAGTGTCCATTTTTCAAAAACAAAGTGTAGGATGTATAAAAAGTAGCTAAAACAAATTCAATACATTAATAAAATTAATAAAACAATGTAAAATAAGAGGGTCTTTACCATCACCATCATCCTCCATGTTAGAATGATCTTCATCATCGTCAAAGTCTATGTTCTACAAGATGATTATGCAGAGAATTAATGTTTTTTTCCCTATGAATATGCACATAGACATGACACCAAGTTTGATGATAAGATGGAATCGACCTACCAGTACCGACCATTATATGAAAATGATTCCATGAACTAGAAATAAGTCCCCAAAAAAGACAAGACAGAGAGGTGAAAAAGTTAAGATAATTGTAAAAGATATCTAGTTTGGGAACTTTTTGATAGATAGTTCATATCTAACATACTTGACGGTAAATGACTTGTCTAAACTTGGAAGTACTAAAAATTGAAGCAACCAAGATACTAATAAAATGAATTATATATTGACATTCATGTTTAGACAGTTATAAGACACAGAAAAGAAACTTTCCAAGTCTCTTATCAGTTGCAAAATGCATCATAGCAGCCAGGTAACGATCTTCTGAAAGCCCCCACCACCAACCAAAAATAAATAAATAAATAAATAAATAAATAAAAAATAAAAATAAATAAAAAACCTCCTCTCAGATTTTGGAAGTACTTTCAATATTCTTCATCAGAACACTTGCCTCCCATATATATATATATATGGAGATTTTGATAGAGCAGTTGGGAATTTGTTATCAAATAATAGTGCTGTATGACAATGAAATTAGTGTAAACAATAAAATAAAAAAACTATATTATCCTGTAAGAACCTGATTGTAATCATCACTAAGCTCTTCTTCTTCTTCTTCTTCCTTTTCTTCCTCTTCTTCTTCATCATCATCTTTTTTCTTCTCTTCACCCTCCTGCATTTGTAAAAGCATCAACAACTAAATCTATCAGGAGACAAAAATGATCAACCAATAGCAACAGCAAAATTAACAGCCACAAACAAAATACGATATTGTATATCAAGGTGTAACCAATGTAAAAGCCAATGAGTCATAATCAGGAAGAGAACTTCTAGGATTCTTTTACTAAATAAAAATGTAGGTAACAATGGATAACCATGAAACCGGTCTTTACCTTCAGTTGGAACATTTCAAACATCTTCTGCATCCCTGCAATTGAAACATCTAAATCAGTAGAGTTTCAAGATCCAAAAAACTTCATTGTTGAGATCAAACTATCCACCAAACGATAAAATGGTAATAATTATTGAAATTAAAAGCACCAAATGCAATTAGATAAAAATATAGAACAAGGGAGAAAAAAAAAAAAAAAAAAGGAAAAAAAGAGCATCCCTTCTCATCATACCTATATCTGGATTCCATCGAGCTTTTTTCCTGCTACGCTGCCCCTGCGACCCCTTCATACCTAAAATATCATTAGATTCAGCAAAGTCTCTGAATGTAGGCAGGATACATGTAAAGGGTAAGCTCGAATTGTTTCAATGAACATTTGGAATTTTCAATTTTTGATCCAAATTCTCTAAATTTTCATATATGTTCCATAATCTGTTTGCATACCTGCAGTCAGTTCCAGAGGAAAATTTCGAACCTCCAGAGTTTGAAAGAGAGAATCACGTGTTACCTTGTTCTTTGGTTTGTTCCTGTCGGAAAATCTTTCTACCTCAGGCATTTCTGACACGATTAAGTAAATAATCTTTATTTTCATGTTCAAGTTTATATTATATAGAAAAAACTAAAAACTGATTTTATTTTATTTTTAAGTGCTTGCTATGCTCACTCTTTGAAGTTGTCTCCTCAAGATAGTAAGGAGAGACTTTCCAATAACTTTCAAACTTCCAGATTTGACAGACTAAGCTTGTTTCCTCAACCTCATTTTTAATATCAGGTAGATCAACATCCTAGAAAATGCACAAAATGAAATACCATATTAATATGAATAGCAATACCAATGCAGCCAGTGAATCGTACCAAGAAATGAAAAGGTTATGAAAACCGAGAAAATTCACAAAAAGCTTTGCAGATATTCTACAGATTACAGATTTGGCCATTGTCATCAACCATACCTCTGTGATTGTTTCGCAGAGCTTTTACATAAAATATCTTTTTTTCTTTTTTTCTTCTTTTTTATTTTTATTTTTTATTTTTTTTAAATTTCAGTTACCATATCCATAAATTAGTATTAGTTACCAAATACCAAGCACTCACATATATGAAAGATATACTATTTCATCTTAAAATTGATTACAAACTGCAGGAAATTCAACTACCAAATACAAACATTTCTACCGAAAACATTTTTTTATATTTTTTATATTTTAACAACTTTAAAGCTTTGTAATTCAGTCACAGAGCAGGACACAAACTCACAGGAAAAAGCTCGAATGGTCCTTGCTTAGCATACCGAAAATATCTTCCACGTCCTCTTCCACGACCTCTATATGCCATTTACCTGAATAAACAAAATTGTAAATGCAAATCACTCATACATACAAAATACATACATACCAAATTCACGTCTTCACCATACATACATACCAAATTCAAAACCTATAATTTAAAAAGACATTAAAAACGTATTTTATATGAATTTAATAAAATATTAAAACCTATAAATACTATTGATGCAATTTTCTAAATTTCAAAACCTAAAAACTAATAAAGAAAGTTTTTGTTGATAACATCATCAATTTGATCTTATATATAAGATATCATTTTTCTCCAACACAAAAAGTTCGGTTCTTTTAACACAACAAATCAAATCCAGTAAATATAGGCTTGTGCTTGTGTTTGTGTGTGTTTTTGTCTTCGTGTTTCTACTAGAAATAAATAAATAAATGATAAAAAAATCACGAAGATAGTTACTAAAATGCCTACCTTCAATTTTATTTTATTTTATTTTTTTACTTTACCTTTTTAGCCCCATCAGCGAGTGAGGTTTTATTAGAGATTCCACATCAATATAACCCCACTTAAATCCGAAATTATTACATAGAGACGGTTAGTCTAGTGGAGCGTTCTTTAAACTCGGATTGTTTGAGGTCATGGGTTCCTTCACATTCCTACTCTTCCAGAAAAATAATTTTAAACTAGTGGTAACAAAGAAACAAATAAGAATCTCTCGTTTCAAATAAGAATAATAATATGACAAAATTAAATTTAGATTTAAATAATCATTCAAAAAACCAAAACAAAATATAAAATAACATTGAACTCATTTATTTTATATTAGCTGTTTTGATTTTATACTCTCTTTCTTTTCTTTTCTTTTCTTTTCTTTTTCCCAAAGTACTTTTTTTTCTCTTCCTATTCCCTCAGACAACCCATGCCCCCGGTAGACTCAAACCCGGCCAATAGCCTTGGATGGTGGTGTTCGTAGCAACTGAGATACCTCATTCATCTTTTTCCCAAAATACTTGGGGTAATATAATTGCATAACAAAATATATATTATAAATACAATTGGGGTATATTTGCTTTATTAAACTATTGAAATAATTTTTTATTAACAAAATTGACACTAGGGTTCAATTTTCAAAATTTTTCAATAGTAAAGGGATTATTTGCTATTTAAATGGTTGGAGAGGTTATTTGTAATTACTTAATATGATAGGGAATTATCTGAATTTTGTTCTTAAATCATGAAAACATTTACTAGTTATCAAATGATTCAAATGTGAAACATTACGCTGAAACCTTTTATCAAAGTAACAAAGTATGTGATCAAAAATTTGAGTACTTGTTTGGTTCTAATAGTCCACCTTTTCCAAGTAAATAAATAAATAACAATAAAAGACAATACAAATAATATTTTGAGATACATCATCAAAATAATCACTGACCATAAACACCTCCATTACCATTTACTATTAGTAACTTTTTTTTCTTTTTTTTTTGTTTTGAAATAGCTACCTGTAACTTTTTAAAAGAGAAAATATGAGAATTTACACTAAAATGCTACTAATTTCTTTCACAAAATTATTGAATTAAAATTATAATGACGGGTCTTCATTCATACCAATATATATATATATATATATATATATATTGATATGAAGAACCTAATAGGCTTATTGGATCTATAATGTATGTTTTATTTAAATAAATTATGTTTTATGTAAAGAATAGTTCTAAGTTATTTGTGAAGTTTTTGATTGAGGATTGGTTTGTTCGACAGAAGCTATGCAATGTAGATTTAATTTAGATTATTTTTTTGAAAGGGTGACCTTAACCTAATAATAATAAAATAATTTAGATTAAATCAATAAAGGGTATTTAGCTACTAAACCTTACATAAGCCAAGTTGTGCTAAACCTTAAACCTCTTCATCTTTCAATTTCGCCCACTATTTAATCCAAGTAAACAGCCTATTCATTCATCTAAAGCCCTTTAGCCAAGCTAAAAAAACCCACTTCTTTTGGCCCATTATTCCAATTTCAACATGTATATATATATATACATATATACATATATTTGCTTTGTTAAGTCAACTAAATATACATATATATATATATATATATATGTATTTTGGCCTCATTATTTTAATATATAAAATGCTTTGCACTATATATATATACACCGAACTACTACAGAAAGAGCTAGTCCGCATATTTAGAGCGCATCCCTCACGATGTTATAATTTGATATCAATTCACGACGTAACAATTTGATGTCAATTTAATCAAAATGCATGTTTTAGATAACCCCTTTTTCATTAAAAAAAAGAAAAAAAAAAAAAAAACCTTTTTCTTCTATTCTTTAAACACTCTGACCAAACCCTCCTCTTAAAATCCTTTTATTCACCAACTGTCAAAAGGTCACCAGCTTTTAACGAAAACAAATCCCTACTAATTGTGATTTTGTTTCGGAGTTGATGTTTGCTATTGAATACTCAACATCACTTTTTCTTTGAACCTATCTTGGAGCTTTCCTCCACAAATTGGAGATGAGCTATGTCCCCTATTCTTTTTGGTCAATGGTTTGTTTGCCTTTATTTATCTTTTTTAATTTGTTATTCTTTTTCCTACTAGTTGGCATTTACAATCCACCTTATATTTGAATCCTTGTTGAAGTATTTTACCATTCTTGCATATCCATCTAGCATTGAAATAGAGAAGGTATTGATGAAATAATAAAAAAATGAACTCTCAAAACTAGGTTTACGTTGAAATTGTTAAAGAGTTTGAAATATTAGTAAAGTAATTTTGGAGTTAGTCCATAGTTATTTTGTATTTGATCATAATTTTGAAAGCATCAAACACTTTTCACTTTTGTTTTTAAGAGTAACTATGCTTTTAAAGAAACTTTGTTGCTCTCTATTTCAATTTGCCCTTTTTTTTTGTTTTTTTGTTTGTTTTTATTTCATGAATTCCTCCTCCATCTATCTTGAACCAGAGTATATATTCAATATATATTAAAATATTTCTAAAGTTGATCACAAATTAAAACTAACTGCTCGCATATGACATTTGGATATTTTTGTCTTTTAGTTTCTCTGTTGCATACATAATTAGAATACAAACTAATTATTAATCTCATCGTTACTTATAATGTGGATAGGAAAGTCAATAATAAGTTCATACATTACTTCTCTTTGGTTGGTTGCCATATTTTCTATTTGTGTTTCTTGTCTTTTGGCATCTGCTTTTTTGTGAGTTTCATTGTTATGTGCTAAACTCAAACAGTAACCAAAATATGATCAAACGATTATTATTTAGTTTTATTTATTTTATTTTTTTTAAATAGTATTGTGACATTTTATTTTTGAATGAAATAGTAGTATGCCAATTGATAATCATTATAAGAGCTATTTGTATTGCTTCTGTTGGTGGTATTTTTCATTATTTATTAATAGACTCATTATGAGATGAGCTTGAGCTTACTTCCAGCTGTGAAGGCATTTTTCCTTTACATGGTTAGAGAACCAACTATATTATTAATCTTATTAAAGAGATATTTATAAGACATTAATCTTTGTTCATCTACTAATCTGCATGTGTATGCGGGCAATTACATGGCTAGATACATTTTTATTTGATTATTGAGTATTTTTGTTTACATGATAATTAATTGAAATATTTAATTTGCTTACAACAATATGTTTGATGAGACTGGAACTCAATTTTACACTCCACAAGTTGTAGAGCAAAAAAAGCCAAAACTTAAACAAGAATTTCGAACAATTGAAGAGACTTTCCAATTTTACAATGCATATGTAAGAGAATGTGGATTTAGTATAGGAATAAGTACTAGCAAGAAAAGAAAAAAATAGATGAGTTAATATGGAAACAATTTGTGATTTTTAAGAAGGGAGATACAAATAAACATCAAAGATTATGTGAAAAGAATGGAGAATTAGTTCGAGATGGCTATAAAGCTAGAATGACAGTGGTTAATAGGCAAATAAGATCAAATTGAATTGTTAGTTATTTTGTGGAAAAGAATAATCATGTACTTACTACTCCAAGTAAGGTATGTTTGTTAAAGTCTTATAAAATTGTGTCAATTGTGAAAAGAGTTTTCAACCAATAGTTGTCAGAAGTAAATATCCCGATGTGTCAACAAATAAAGATGCCTAGAATAGAAGCTAGTGGTCCTTAAAACATCGGATGTGTTGAGAAAGATATAAGAAACTATAGACAGAGACTGAGAGATGATCAAAAAGATAATGATGCAAAATTGTTAATTGAATTTTTTCTTCTTCTAAGGAAGAAAAAAAAAAAAAACTTAGCTTTTAATTTTAAGTTTGAACTTGATGAAAAAAGCAAGCTTGTCTTTGACACAACTTACAACACAAATAAATACGATATGATATTTGCCCCATTGGTAGGAGTAAACCATCATGGATCAAACTATTCTTTTTGGGTGTGCTTTATTGAGTGGTGAAAAAATCGAGTCTTTCATTGGTTATTTAATTAATTGTTGGATACGACACCTATACCAAGGGATGCATCTCAAATGATTATTATAGATCAAGATCCTACAGTGATTAAGATCATCGCTCAAGCTCTTCCATCAACTTGTCATCGATACTATATATGACATATTTTGAATAAATTTTCAGAAATGATAGATACAATAGTTTATCGAGATAACTACAATTTGTTCAAATGCTATTTTTAACTTTAAGACTGCTAAAGAGTTTGAAACTAGATTAGGAGATTCGTTGAAAAGTATTCATGTGGAAGATAATCCAAGGTTGTTCCAAATGTATGAAATCCGCAACAAGTGGGTTTTTGATTATTTTAATCATATCTTCAATGCAAGAATATTGAACAGTCAAAGAGCAAAAAGTTCACAAGCATTTTTCAAAAGCTACATCTCAAATAAAAAATTATTGATGGACTTTATTATATGATTTAATAGCGTTGTTAATCATCAAAGACATGATAAATTAGTTGTAAATCATGTTGATTTGAATGAGCAACCAAAGTTGAAAACTATGCGCCCGATAAAGACACAAATGATGAAATATATATGAAGAGAAATTTTATAATTTTTCAAGATGAGTTATTTGAAAGTGCTACTTATTTCTTAAGTAGAACATTTGAAGATGATGAGTCTATGTTTTATATTGTGCAGAAGGTTGATAGAAGTTATTCATCATAAAATAGATAGCTTATTATGGTGGAAGTTGTTCATCATGAAGTAGACAACTTATATATAATAAGTTTTTAGATTTTGTGTCATGTGGTTGTAAGCTATTCGACTTTAAAGGAAATCCATATAGGCATATTTTATCATATTTTTGAGTCAAACAAGTCATGTTTTTGCTAAGCGAATGCATTCTTAAGAGATAAACAAAAAATGCAAAGGTTGGTAAAGTATGGGATAACAATGGTCAAGAAATATACGACCAACATGATATGTCATTGGTGACTAGGCAAGCAAATTTATCTCAATCTTGTTCTACTTTAATTGATGATGCATCTCTCACTATTGAAGGTATTAAATTCCTTTTAAATGAGATTGAATTATTACGTGATAAAATTAAGGAAATGAGTGGTGATGGAATTATAGTGCCAGAGACAAATAGCAAAAGAAGTACAAAAAAGCTTTGAAGTATTTATAATCCATCACATATGAAATCAAAAGGATATCGGAAAAGATTTAAAACTTCAAAAAAGATGTTAGTTTCAAAATCAAGACTATGTCGAGTATGTGGACTTCATGGGCAGCAACACAACAAAAGAAATTGTCCTCAGTTGCAAAAAAGATAAATTTAATCAATTGTTAATTTTCATATAATTTTATATGAAATTATATGAAATTCTTTGTTTCAAATATATACAAAGTAAAAAGGATCATGTTTATTAGTATTTATATTATTAAAGACTTTTATTCATTTTTTAAGCTTTGCATTATATTTTTTTATTTATATGATATATTTTAATCATATAAATCCACAATATATAATCAAAACATCAATTCCCATTCATCAAATGAAGATGATGATTTAACTTTTCATATTGGTAATTTTCTATACTCAAGAAATATGATTATATATAAACTTTTTCATTATTTTTAAATAAATTTGAATCCTTGTAATGCTATTTATTTGTAAGATCAAATTTACATGGTACTAAAAGATCATAGTTGCCATATTATGAATGCCATAAAAACCAAGAATAAAATTTACCTTTATTTGCAATGTTGTTGGCTTCTTCACTAGTGATCTTATGAAGGTTGACATATTGAGAGTTGTGTGACCATGAATTTGATGACATATTGGCTTCTTCACTAGTAAAATTTCCCTCGAAATCTTTTTTTTTTCCCCATTTATTTGGCTTTCTGAATAAGTTTGTTAAATGCTAAGGATGTTTTGTAAGTCTTTTTTTTTCTTTTCTTTTTTATATGCAATTAAACAAGCTCTGTGGGAAAGAAAAGAGCCAAAAACTATACTAATTAATTATATACATAAAGGCATAAATGACCACCTCTTGCATTGAAATTTACTAGAATATTATTTTGACTTGTCCAAATGTTCAGCATCACTAACTTTGAACTTCCATTGTTTATCTCCGTTTTTATTCATTTACATTGCATTTTTGAAAAATAGAAAATTTACATACAATAGTTATACTCGAGAAACAATATTAATACTCAAGATTTTTATTCAGTACACCTACATCACCTTGGTATCCACATTGTCTATTAATACTTGAGATTGTCTTCTATATCACATGTTGTTGCATCAAAGATGTTTTATTAAAACATTAATTGATTAATCAATTATAACCATTTGACTAAGTAAGATCTTCTTAGTTGTCATACCATTTGATTAAAATACAATTAATGTAAAATGACATCATTTGATTTCTATAATTAGGCCGTCCAATATAAACTTTCTACAATAGTTACCATATTAAGGAACACCCATATAATAAATAATTAATTGATTCATATATTTTGTAACACAATACAATATATAATTTTTATATATTTACCTTATTATTATTGCATTTCCAAAATTTTCCATTTGAATTTTTTTCTAAATGAGATATCTGTAGTTTCATATAACCATTATTTTTGTTACCAAGCACTTTCATTTATACTAGATGTTGACACTGAAGCTGTGCAAATTATAAATCACACACTAGAGTGTAAGTCAATAAAATAACAAAATAATAATAATAATAATAATAAAACTTCAAAGAGATTGATTTTTAAGCCTACATACATTTAAAAAACCAATCATAGTATATATTCAAGTAGTCTAAAACATTCAATATAAAGCAAACCCTTATAGCCTAAACCTTCTTACTATATATATTTAAGAAAAGAAATAATTTATAATTAGCACTTTTACAAAAGTTAAAAAAAGAAGAAGCAATTATTGAAATTGAATTATTCAACCAAAAGAGATCATAGATTCTTTAGTATTTGTCTTCCACTAGTATTACTTTTGAGCATGTACCATATACTATTTAGGCAAAACAATTTGCCTTTATATTACTGTGACTTACAAGGCAAAATTAACAAACCTTGGCATGTAATAAGTGATGTCCACTTACTGGCTTTAATTTTTAGGGGTCAAGAATGAGAAAAAGTAAAAACATCTTTAAGGCAATTTAATTTGGCACTTTAGACATCTTAATTTGGCACTTTACACATCTCAGAATCTTCCACTCACTACTCAAATCTAAGACACCACAACACTATATTAAGCCCTTGCTAAAAAAATCTTATATGCCATACTTATCTCCTTTAACTAGATACTTCAACAAGGATTCAACTATAAGGTGAATTGTAAATGTTGACTATTAGGGAAAAAATTTAAAAAAAAAAAAAAAAAAAAACTTCCAATGTCATAATTTACCATTGTGGTGGATCAAAAATTTTAAAAAAAAAAAAAAACACTGTTATAATTTTCGAAAATAACCAAAAAAAAAATAGAGGCAAACCAATGATCAAACGAAATAGGAGACATAACCAGATCAATAAACAGATGATAGAAATAAGATCCAAATACTAGCCAAATCTCGTACCAAGATATCAATTTGAGGCAAAAATTAGGAGATTTCCTTGCAAGCAATTTTGCTAGGCACATACCCCATGCCTAATTTATGGTAGAAAGCTCAAAGACAGATCCAATGGAAAAGCAGTGGTGAGTGTTCAGCAGTAAAGATTGACTTCAAAATAGAATCACGACTAGTTGAGATTTGTCTTAATTAAGAGCTGGTGATCTTTTGGTAGTTGGTGATTGAAATTTTAAGAACTTCAGGAGAAGGGCTTGAAATTTTAGATATTTTAGAAAGAGAGGAAAATAATTTTTTTTTTTTTGTGTGTGAAAAAAGGAGTTATTTGTTAAACACGTATTTTGATTAAATTGACATCAAATTATAATGTCTTGAGGGACACGCTCTCAAATATGCAGACTAGCTCTCTCTGTAGTAATTATATATATATATATATATATATCTATAAAGTATGTGTATGTGTGTGTGTGTGTGTCTATCTATATATTGTTTGAATTCCTCTCATGCCAAATATATTATGTATATGTATTATGGAAAAGTGAGATAATGTTTCTAGAAGGAGGGTATATTTTCCTTTACACCAAAATTTATTTGTTTAACAAAAAGTTATTTTTTACAAGAAAGACATCACATCTTCACTCACACTTACCCATAAAACCCTTTTTCTCTTATTTTTCCAAGAAGCCATTTACCATCAATCATTTAAAGGAAATGTAAGAAAAATGATTTTCTTTTCCTTTTATAAAATTCAGAAGAGCCCACATATCTATGGATGACCTTATACAATTCGAAGCTGAATTCAAACTCTTAGTTTATCCACTCTAGATGTTATTTAAGGGGAAAAAAGATGATTTTCTTTAAATTCTTTGGTTCCCTTGTCCACCATAATTACAAGAAAGCTTTATATTATTCAAGGTGCATCAAATAAAATGATAGGTAAAAAGAATATTAAAAGAAGGTTTTAGACCTATATAAAGGGGACTATCTCCTTTAGTTGTGGATTTTTTTTGAATCTTCTATTTAATCTTCTTCTCCTTCATTCTAGCCATATACATTGGGTAATCTCTGGATTTCAGCTACGTAGGGAGAGGAAAATTAGAAAAAATAGAGAGATACGTGAGTTGAAATTCATGCTCCTAAATTTTAACCTTATGGAATCATTACTCTATCTAAATCTAATTTGTGTAGTTGGCTTCTTTCTTAGATAAGCCACTAAAAGAAAATATCATTTATAGAACTGCATTGCAAAGCTTGCTCTCCTTCTCCCTCAAAACCATTTTCTCCATTTGCTTTACTTTTTTTATGGAGTTATAAATATGACTTTATATTATGTATAAATTTTTATTTAATTTGCCTTAGTTGAGAATTATTTTCATGACTTTTTTTTTTAGGAGGTCTCTCTTTTTCTTGGACTTGTGATTAGGTGTATCATCAAGAGTCATACTTATGGAGAGCATTGACTTGGCTAACATTCATCAATAATCTAATGGGTTCAATCCAGGTTTAAGAGCAGTTCATCCAAGGCTAGCCTAAATATGGATAAATATGTGAAGTCTAAAGATCCAAAGGCACTTTTGCAAAGGCCGTGACATATTTCGACCTTAACATTAAAGGTGACTTTGCTAGGGAGCCAAGAAGCAAGCCAGAATTGAAAATTCTGCTGAAAACTATGAGAACTCGAAGCATGGTAAATGGAGGTGAAGGAGACTCCAATTCCCATCAAAGCCGTAGAAAAAACTAAAGGAAAGAAGTTATGCAAAATGAGGTTACAATGGCAGACATGGTGAAGGCCATCTAGGAGCCCTAAGACAACCAAAAGTGCTTAGTCGATACAATCTGAATCTTGCTGAAGAACATGATTGACTAATGCCAGGGACTTGTTTTGCCCATGCCTCTCCAGCGTAAGGACAGGTGGCTTTCGCTACACAATGGGAGAAAGAGCACCCTTCCAACGAACTTACATACTTGACACAAGTTAACATGCTTTTACTCTTGGATCAAAAGCTACACAAGCTGTCGAAGGAGGACTTCAAGTTCATTTCTCAACCACCATATCCCCTAGAGATGCTTCAAAAGTCATATATAATAGGACACAAGAGTCCACATTTCCCTTTGTTTGATGAAGGAAAGAGAACCCAAAGGAGCATATAAGTTAATGCATTGATTCACTTGGAGCATACACCGGAAATCCGAACCTTTGTTTGAGAGAGTTTTCTAAATGTCTCACAAACCAAAGTTATACTTGGTATACCTCGCTCGCCCCCAGATCAATCAAGAATCGAGAGGAAATGGCAGGATGCTTTTGTTGGAAATATTTTCAAAATGAAGAACGTGTCACCATCATCCAGTTAAGCAACACAAGCCAAAAGGCTTCGGAGTCACTAGTGGAAATTCATGAGAAAATTCTATGATTTAGCTCTATATTGTTATGAAGAGCAAAATAAGGGTCGTTAGTGGAGATCTGCATCAATAACATTATGATAGAATACTGGATACACTTAATGAACCTCAACATTACTCATTTTTTTAGGCTTATAGAAGTTGCATGAAAGACTTCACTATTTATTAAGTTGCCCATCCAGATTAGAGAATAGAAAAGAAAGAGTCTCATCAAACATTAACAATGGTAGAAGCATTTAGGCATAGTCTCTCTTCACATACTCCATTGGACATTAAAATATATATATATATATATATATATATATTGGTATATGTACATATTAAACACCAAAATGCATTAAAAAAATTTGTGGGTGTTGAAAAAAAGAAATTAGGGTGGCATGCCATTGACAAATGCAGTCCCCTACAGTAATGGTTGCCAAGAGGGCAAGAAGAAAAATTGATCAAAGAAAATAAAAATTTGAAAATATTGAAAAATGATAGTGTAAGAAAGTAAAAAAATTGAACTGTATAGAGATTCTTTTATAGTGCAACTAGAATTTGTCTAAGAGAATTTGAAACCACTAGCCTTCTACTTCTACTTTTTCACTTGCATAAATTTTTCCATTTAACAAAATTGATAAGGAAAGTTTCATTGGATATCCCATAAAAGAACCTAATTAATATTTTAAACTAATTAAAAAAGCAAATCAAATAAGCAATCCTCCATAAATAATTTTGAAACCCTATACTATAATTCCTCAAACTATCTTAAAAAAATAAAATAAAAAGAAAATAAAAATTTCTATCTATATCACTTGCAAATCAACAACCACATTCAAGTTGAACAAATTTGACCAAAAAGGAAAAACAAAATGTAAATATTTAGGCCCTCTTTTGTTCAATAGGTTCTGCAGTGAAGAACATTATATTAAGCTTTGTTTCATTCTTTCTTTCTTTCTTTTTAAATTAATTTTTCAGATTTGGTACAAGGAAAAATCTCCTTAATCTCGAGATTCAAATCACAACAAGAGGAAATTATGGATGGAACTTGAGAAATTAAGATAATTTTCAATGGTTCCATCAATTGCTAAATTTATTTTGTTGCAATAGAAAAATAGACAGCTATTTAAGAAAAAAGCTTTTCAATGGATCTTTTTAAAATATTTGTCAAGTTGATGTGGTTTTAAAAAAAAAAAAGACATTGTGAAATTTCTGTAAAAGTAAAATATTACTTAAAAATTCATTTTTTTCAAAAAAGAAAAAAAACTTGATAAATATATGTAATTAATTAATTAAATAGTAATGTCATACTTACCAATTTTTTTACTAAAATTTTGTTAAACAATCATATGCAATATATGAGTGGGTGATAGATTATAAATACCCTATAATTATGGAAAGAAAAACTAATTACATAATATCAATTCATTGTTTATCAAAATTTTAATAAAAAAATTTGATAAGTGTATAATTATTCACTAATTAATAGTTATGAATAATCTTTTATATATAATCATTGAAAAATAATTTTAAAATTATCTATGAATTTATAATATTATAATGATAAAATTTATATTCTATAAATAATAATTCATTCTTATCGTTAAAAATGCTTTAACATTAACAATATTAAAATCCTTTTAATTTTGTCAAGTTGGATAATAATACAACCAGATAAATTTTAAAATATGACATCTTTTCATTGTTTTGTATGCCGCATTGTTTTCCAAATCAGTACTCCATGTATATTGAATAATTTTTCCAAGAGGAACTCAAATGAAACAAAAATAAAACTATTTGACAAAATAAGTTTCTATTTTATTTTATTTTATTTTTAAAATAGACTGGTATCTATAGAAGTAAAATGGTTTAATTTTCACCAGTACTTGGAAAAACGTAGGGCAGTGCGGTAATTTGACCAACTTTCTCCCTCACAATCCCTTTATTTCTCGTTTCTGTCTCACACTTCTCCTTTGTCGCCGTCTGCACCAGGCTACACAGACGGTACGACGTCGTTACCATCGTCTTCTATTTCAGACTGTCTGGTTTTCTTAGTCTTGAAGCTCTTCTTGAAGCCTCGCCGTCACTGCCGGTAAGGTAAACTGATTGCTTTGTTATTATTAGTATTATTATTATTTTCTAGTTTGCTTGGTTATTTATTCACTGGTTTATTTATATATGTTTTTCTTCGGTGTCCGATAAGCTAAAATGGAAATTTACAGAAAAGTTTGTAATTTCTATAAATAGGAGTGGCATAATTTTTAAAAACTACTTTACATAACTATGGATTTCCGATGTTGCTATGTATGTTATTTTCTGGGAATATATCATCGTTTGGTTTTTTGCTTTCCGTTTTTGGTTTTTTCTACTTAATTTTGTATAATTTGCTCACTTAAAACGTTGGTTAGTTTAGTTAGAGTTTATAGGCATCTCAAATAACTATAACTTAAAAACCATTACAACTTCAAATGGTCCGTCATTTGGTGTTTGTGGTTTTGTTTTTGTTTTTGTTTTTTGTTTTTTTTCTTTATATATATATATATATATATATATATATATATATATTTTTTTTTTTTTTTTCCCCTTTAAGTTTGTAGGTAATTGAGATGCTCAACAAACTCTTAACCACCACTAACTAACATTTGAACTAAGCAAACTACACACGAACCAAAAACAAAAGACTAACATGTTACCAAATAATACCTTACGCCTAATATTTATGTTTTTCGTTTCTTTTTTTCTTTTTTAATTGAGACTTAAACTATGAATAAAAAATTATTTGCATGAGAAATGTTAAACTGGTTGAAATGATTTTTATTTATTTATAATTATTGATATCATTATTTTACATTTGTGACTAGTTTCTTTTAAGCATGTAGTGATGAGTAACTATAATTTAAAAAGCATGTAAGCCAATTGTACACCACTAAAACGTTTATATATGTATTGAAAACTAAAAACCAAAAGCATAAACATTACCAAACAAGCACTAAATTAACCACATTTGACATTGTTACAGGTATTTTGATTGTACAAGGAAAACATGTTGCTTTGGCTGTTGATCGAGGCATATAGTACTTAAAGAGTTATCCATCTTTAACCATTGTCCCAAGCCACATGTTGAACACTGGAAAGAGCGATGCAGTCAGTTTATTGTTACAAAGTTTATCATGTCCAACACATATCGTTATAGTGTATGCTACAATATTCACCTCATTCCATCCCAAGGCGCTTATCTATATCCCAAATACAAAAATTCATACCCAAGAGATGGAGAGAAGGGAATTTTGATAAATCACCAACATCATATAGCCTAAAAGAATCTATCACAAAAGCAAAGAAAACCAGTGATGATTCTATGATAGATTTTCTCCTTACATCTATCAGGAACCTTGTGGAACAAGGCAATTTATCAAAAGCATTCAAAACTTTCTCTCTTATCCAGTATCATGCCTCTTCTACTGCTTCTTATAATGTCATCTTGCATCCCATTTCTTCTCTTCTTTTATCTTGCACCAACTTTAAATTACTTCCACAAGGTAAACAACTCCATGCCCAGATTATTGTGTTGGGTCTTGAGAGACATCAAGTTTTGGTTCCAAAACTGGTCTCTTTTTACTCTAACTTTAACTTTCTTGTTGATGCCCACATTGTCACTGAGGATTCAAATTTGTTGCATCCTTTGCCATGGAATATGCTTATCTCATCATATGTTAGATATGGAGAATTCAGTCAGGCTCTCTCTGTCTATAAGCAAATGGTGAATAAGGGGATCAGACCAGATAATTTCACATATCCATCTGTTCTCAAGGCTTGTGGCGAACTCATGGATATAGGATTTGGTATGGAGGTGCACAAGTCCATTGAAGCAAGCTCCTTACAGTGGAGCTTGTTTGTTCACAATGCATTAGTTTCAATGTATGGGAGACTCGGGTTAATAGATGTTGCTCATCAAATGTTTGACAAAATGCCAGATAGGGATGCAGTTTCTTGGAATGCAATTATCTCTGCTTATGCCTCTAGGGGAATGTGGAATGAAGCAATTCAGCTGTTTAAGCGGATGCAGGAAGAGAGTATGGAGGTAAATATCATAACTTGGAACACCATAGCTGGAGGGTACTTGCGGACAGGCAATTTTAAGGGGGCACTAGAGTTGCTTTCTCGAATGAGAAGTCGTGGTGCTCAGTTGGACTCAGTAGCATTGATTATTGGTCTGGGTGCTTGTTCCCACATTGGAGTGATTAAGTTGGGGAAAGAGATTCATGGTTTTGCAATTCGAAATGGCACTTATGAGTATGATAATTTCAAGAATGTGCTAATTACGATGTATTCCAGGTGCAAGGACCTTAGACATGCCTATACTTTATTTCGATTGATAGAAGAAAAGAGTACGGTCACGTGGAACTCCATGCTTTCCAGTTATGCACACATGGATCTAGCTGAAGAAGCCTCATCCTTATTTAGAGAAATGTTGCGTTCTGGTATTAAACCAAATTATGTTACAATTGCTAGCATTCTTCCACTCTGCGCTCGAGTTGCAAATCTTTCACATGGGAAGGAGTTCCACTGCTACATTATGAAACGCAAAGGATTTGGGGATTACTTGCTGTTATGGAATGCTCTTGTGGACATGTATGCAAGATCAGGCAAGGTTTTAGAAGCTAAAAGAGTATTTGATTCATTGACCAAGAGAGATGAAGTAACATATACTTCCATGATTGCAGGATATGGGATGTTGGGGGAAGGTCAAGCTGCACTGAAGTTATTTGAAGAGATGAACAGGTTGCAGATCAAACCAGACCATGTAACACTGGTTGCAGTTCTATCAGCTTGTAGCCATTCGGGTCTTGTAACCCAAGGTCAAATGGTATTTGAAAAGATGCCAATTGTTTATGGTATAAGTCCCCGTTTAGAGCATTATGATTGCATGATTGATCTCTTTGGAAGGGCTGGTCTATTAAATAAAGCAAAAGAGATGATCAAAAGGATGCCTTACAGGCCAACTTCTGCCATGTGGGCAACTCTCATTGGTGCTTGTCGGATCCATGGAAATACAGACATAGGAGAATGGGCAGCTGAGAACCTTTTGGAAATGAGGCCTGAACATTCAGGTTATTATGTGTTAATTGCTAATATGTATGCTGCTGCTGGCTGTTGGAACAAGGTAGCTATGGTGAGGACCTTCATGAGGGACTTGGGCGTGAGGAAGGCTCCAGGTTGTGCTTGGGTTGATGCTGGCAATGGATTATCACCTTTTCTGGTGGGTGACACATCGCATACCTATAGAGATGATGTTTACCCTTTGTTGGATGGATTGACTGAACTAATGAAGGATGATGGTTATGTGCCCATTGAGAGTTTAGGTTCCGTTGATCATATTTTGGAGGCATAGAGTGGACAAAATTGTAGTAGTTAGAATTTTAAAAGAATTGGTTAGAGAACTGTGGTTGGTATATTATTTGAAGTGCTTAACTGAAGATACTCTTCTACTGTGGGATCAAAGTTTAGTTATGTGAAGAATCCATGCTAGACTCAAACAGTTGCTCTGGCTCAACACTGCTAGACCTTGGTGCCATAGGGAACTATTTCCGGACTGCTATCTGATTTAATTGTTTGGTCTGTCACTTCTGAAGTGAATATATTTTATTCTTTATGGGCTTGAAAGTTATTTTATTCTTGGAGAAAGAGTCACCCTTGAGAGAAGAGGTGAGAATTTAAGAATTATTACGTCTTTTGTTACTTGATTACTACAAAGGCATCAATCATAATTGAAACATATACTTGAGTATCCAGACTACCCTGTTTTGTACTTTAATAATACATGTCTTGTTTTTTTCCTGACTTCTTAGTTCTCACGAAAAACTGTTCATTGGTTCTTTCTTTCTTCTTCTTCTTGTTCTTCTTATTCACTTATTATTATTCTCTTTTTTTTTTTTTTTTTTAATTTTTTAATATAAATTTGGGAAATTACTTACTTGAGTTTCCATGTACACCTCTAACTTTCTTCCAGTTTTGCATTCTTGATTAATCTCTTTAGTCATCTACTTCTTTTTCCCGAGCTGTATAATTATGTTTTATAAATCATAAGAAAATGCACCTTGTAGGATACGGTTAGAAAACATAAAATGGCATCTATGTAGAAAGCGATTTGCTTAACAAGTTGCATAAAGTTTCTCATAAATGCTTTTATGGAATTTTATTGTGTAGACACTATTGCATGTACTCTTGTTTTAATTAAAAGTCTGGTCCATAAATTATCATCCTGGAATTTATGTGTAACATATGTCCGGAAACAGGAATGGTGGTTAATACATACCCTAAACAGGTTGGTATTATGTTGGTAAGTGATGGTTCTTCACTGATTGTAAATTTTGGTTAAGGAACCATTATGCATAAATGTTTTGCTTTAAGTTCAACAATTTTGACCAGGTTAAACTAAATGGTGGTTAATACCTACCCAAAACAGGTTGTTATTATGTTGGTAAGTGATGATTCTTAACTGATGGTAAATTTTGGTTAAGGAACCATTATGCATAAATGTTTTGCTTTAAGTTCAACAATTTTAACGCTGGTTAAACTAGCATTCCACCAGTCTTGGCAGCTCATTATGAGGGTGGTTTTTTGAATATTCAGTAGCTGCAGATTAATGTAGAAATAATAAAATTTGGAGAGCAGTTCTTGTATGATATAGAAAATTTTTATTACTTATACTTTTCATTTGATATTGATTTCTGCTGAGAATCAAATTTGCTTAATTATCTGAAGCATTCAGGTACTTCATATTTTATACTTAGTAATGTACTGTTAATTAAATTTATCATCAGTGGTCTTGCCACGGCATTACCAGTTACCACCACCATAAATCATGTAGAACTTAATTTGATACAAAGATAAATACATGTCTCTTTTATTCATATGAGCTTAGTTCCCAATTTGTGATAAATGTTTAGATGTAAGTTTGGGACAGAATAAAACTTTAAGTTACTATTTTTAGCTAGTAAACAAGAACATAAGTGCCTGTTTAGCCATATGATCTAAATAAAGTTTTCTGTTTCCACACACCAAAACAAAAAAAAAAAAAAAAAAAAAAAAAAAAAAAAAAAAAATCCTTAAAATTTATATGCTGCTGATTGCAATGATTGCTCATTCCTTCATTGTCATGTGGTTCTAAATCATGATTATAGCTGGAGGAAGAAGTTGAGTGTATCTGGTATTTCCCCCACATCTCTCTTGATAAGCAATTTTTTAGGTTCTAGGGGGTAGCAAACGAGCACATTCTTTGGAGATTTGCAATATTGCCTTTGTTTCAGAAAATATGATTAGAAAGAATGGTTTTTTTGACAACAAGAGTCAAGATATAAGAGTTATGCAAGTTTTAAGCTTCTTTATGGACATTACTGTGAAAGAATTTAAGGATGTTCCAATGTTTTCATTTTCTTGTGTCGGAAAAATGTCATCAAATCTATTTTCCTTTTTTTTTTTTTTTTTTATTAAACTTGTATTTGAGGGTCCTCATCTTCTTTTCAATAAGTTTTGTCTTTTATCAATAAAATAAAGTTTGACATTAAAAACAATTCACATGTTTGTTTGGGTATTGTTCTTTAAAAAGAAATGATTTAAAAACAAAACTAAAGGACAGAACAAGAAGAAGTTGTTTGATTTCTGGAGTCTTTGGAAACAAAAGAATGTGTAAAAGAAAACAGATTTAACTGTCTTCCCCTCTCAGCCACATCAGGTACTGTCCCTCATTTTTTCCTCCTCTTTATTTTCTCTTTTTTCTTCCCTATTTCTCTCTTCAGCTGTTGAAATTTGCTTTTACTGGTTTCTCTATCTGCCACATTAGTTAACAACCAAGCTATGTGAAAGAAGATCTACCAGTCAGTAGCTAGGAGAGGGCTAAGAAAAAACTGAAGTTCTCTCCATCAAAGGTATTTTATTTTCTCTAAAAGTATTTGCTAAAATGTTGTTGTTGTTGTTGTTCTTCTTCTTCTTCTTTTTTAATTTTAATTTTTTTTTTATTTTTTGGTGTGAAATGGGTTTGATCCTTCTGACTCTGATCTTGTTAAATGATTTTGATATTACTCTTAATCTGATCTTGTTAGAATGGGTGTGTACTCACCTGCTTTATACGTGCTACTTTTTTGTGGGTGGCTTATCTTTTGGCTTTCATATTGCAATTTGGATTTTGGAGTGCATGGGTTATCTGAATATAAATCATTTCCGGCCTTCAAGCATACAAAATGGGCCCCCATGCATATTATGAGATGTTTATTGTTTTGAGATGTGGATCTGTTAGTATTTTACTCCTTACTTTGATTGTACAAAGGGATGGTAGTCTCCAACATTGGATCAACTTGTGGGATGTTTCCATTTTAGCTTCTTTTTTTTTTTTTTCATTGAAATCTTATTTGAAAGATTTGGGAATCTTATGTGGGTCAGCCAAATTGTGTGACTATTTCACTGTTATTCCCTTGCAGCTCTGAATGATAAGGACTGGGTTTGCCAGGAGATGTGATTGTATTCTTAAAGAAAATGTCCATCAAATTTTATTCGTCTGTCGGATTAGATTCCTATAAGAAACTAATGTTGTTTCCTGTAATGCTTATTCATGTATTTCATGCCTAAATGATAGTACTAGTTTGAGCTACTTTTGTTTTTCTAATCTTTGAGTAATATACCTTTTGATGGCCAGCACTTCGTATTCGAAAGCTTTTTAAGAAATATTTTACACTATTGGTATGCATGTTTCCTGGTTCTAATGGTAAACTAGAACTTTAATAGGCTGGCTGGTGAGTTTATATTTCCACTTAAAGTTATTGGTAAGATGAATGAATACTAACGTTGCTAATGCACCTTCTTAACAATTTTCTTTTTCGGCGAGAATGTAGCTAACAAAATTAGGTGCTAGAATTTGTGATCAACTTTGCCTTAGGGACTTGGTATTTACTAGTTAGCTTTACACCATGGTTCATAATAAGTTTAATTTGTGTGTTTTCTGTGGTTTTTTCTATATATGGAGAGTGCTTGGATGGGTATCATAATGTTTCTCTGCCATCAATCAACATTTTCATGTTAAATAGAGATATAACGTGGTTAATGGTTTTATTTCCCCCTACCTTTGTTTTTCTTCATTTCCACACAGATTCTGGTAAAACTACTTGGTTATCCAGTATTAATGTATAACATAATCTATTTGGACTTCAGTTTTGGACTAAAAAAGTTTGGCAATATATGTATTTTTTTGTCTAGAGTTACTTGTCCAATATCTGACTTCTCTTTTTGTTCTCGATCGATTAAGCAAAAGACGATAGAATGTGAAAACAGTCAATGTGGTGAAATCAAATCAAGAATATGCATAAGAAAAGAAATAGATGACTGCAAGTAACTCATGGTTTAGAGAGATATATTTGCATGCATGCATTTTGTTCTAGCGTAATTTTTTGTTTAACAATATGGGTACAAAAAACTGATTGTTTAACTAAATTTATACAAATGATGTGACATTATTTTATTGGTTTGTATTGGATATCACTTATCAATATTTCGCCACATCATTTGGTAAAAGTAAATTTTATTAAAAAATTTGGTAACTCTAGCATTGGTGATTTTTTAAAATATATTTGGTAAATATAGAAACACTTAGTTCAAGCCAATTCCAAGTGTAGAATTTTGGTTATATACGAGGATAAATTGGACCTGCCATGATGAGAAATGGTGGTATCTTTTTGTACACAGACGTGTAATGCATGCTATGTTAGTATTGTTTTCAGTTTATAAAGTTTGTATCATTTCCTCGGATTGTGGATTAGTGTTTCTGTCTCTGTCTTTAGCCAATTTAGTGCATTTTGAAGACCCATGATCCGAAATGTATTTTATTTTATTTTTTTAAATTTTTGATTTATTAATGTTAAGATCATAGCATAATCATAAAGCTTGTCATACTTGTACCAATTATTTATGGGGGAGAAATTTTCTATGATGGGCATGTCGCACCAAAGATCTTATTACCGGTAATAGACTAATAGTACATCTATTTTCGTTAATAGGACCTTTTAATCAGGGCAACACTGCAAAATAGTAAACTCCTATTTATAGGGATACCACCAACACGCTGCTGGTAGAATATCAAACTCGTACCAACGTGCTGCTTGTACATGCTGAATAAATTAGAACAATCTTTTTCTAGAAAATAATTTAAAATATTGTCTTTTGAATCATGTTGATAACTCTAGTTTCTTATATCCATAATCATGTTTATACATTGCACAATTGTTTGGTACTTTTTCAACCAATGCTTCATGTATTGTTAGACAGAGAAAGAAATATGACTTTTCCAGTTGACGTTAATATTATGATTTATATGATTATATTTTTCGATAACATTTCTTACTTAATATTAATTTTTTTAATTTTTTTTATATTTTCTTTTACCAGCCACAGATTTTCCTTTAGGAAATTGGTAGTTGATAAACAAAAGAAAGCCGTCGTACATTGCAACTTGAAAGGACCTAGCTACTAGGGTGCTGTCTTATTGTATTTGAAATATTTGGACATGTATATATCTTAGTTGAGGTCTGTGTATGTATTAATTGAGATGACAATATGGTAGTTTGTCTGATGGTACTTTTTACTTGGATTATTGTGATTTAGATGTGGTTGATGTTCTTCATTATTTATTAGAAATATCTGGGATCTCAATGTATAATTTCTGCTGTTGTTTTGAGAATTTTCACGAATTTCACTGAATGTGTTATCGGGATAGCTACTTTCTGAAGGGTAGTTTAGAAAATTTATTATCATATTAAAAGGTGAGAATTTATAATGGTATAAAAGTGGTATGTCTATTTTATAATTTCTTGAACTTAAAAAATGTTCAAAATTTCCTAAGAATAGTTTCTGAATAAAAAACTGCTTTTATTTGTATATTAATAATTTCTTAAGAGTTTTCTTTAAAAAATAATAGAGTTTGTATAAGTTTCAGCTGGGTTTGGGATGTTAATATGGTTAAGCCAATTGTGGAGGACTCAGTTTCAGTATCCTCGTAGACGTTCTTGGTCCTTTTTGGATGCTGAATATTCTTTTAACAATTATCACACATTTTCATTTTTTTTCTTTACTATTTTTCGGTTTAGAGTTGCCAAAATAAATGAAAATAATAAATAAATAATGTTCTTCACATGAAAGAGCACAAGGGCATTTGGTCTAGTGGTATGATTCTCGCTTTGGGTGCGAGAGGTCCCGAGTTCGATTCTCGGAATGCCCCTAATCAACTCTTGAATTTTATTTTGTTTTAGGGACTTTCAATGGATTTCTGAAACTACTGTGACGCTCAGGCAAGCTCAAGCTAAATGCATCAAGCTCAAGCATGAACTTAAAACAAATATCATCATTTATGAATGAATCTGTTTATTTGCTTCAATTTTATCAGTTTAACACTCTTAAATCCTTGTAGGCCTACACATATTACATATAAAGTTTATCCTAAACTCACTTTGCCGAGATTTCAAAGTCATTGTCCAAATAATTTGTACAAAAAACAATGGAACGATTAGAGAGTCAAATTTCTGTTTGGACTCTTATACTGATTTCGTATTGAGTAAGAAATATGCCATGTATTTAGCTCCTTTATACATATATACCAATTGAACATACATAACATATTATCATATTTACTCCACTTCCTCAACAAATAGGAATGAAAAACAGACAGAAAGTTGGTGTTCATCATAAACGGTCTGCCAGCTGAGGGAATTGCCGCAATAACCAAGTTACTCCTCTTATGGCAACCTGCGTAACATTGCAAAAAAATTTACGTAAAAGAAAACAAACATAAATTTGATCGATCCATTTTAAGTATTTATGCACGAAAGAAACGAGTTGGACCCCAGAAATTAATCACTGTGCGGAATGTAGATTCATATCCTCATTGTTCATTAACACTAGGGTCCTTATGGTGGGATTCAATGGAGTTCATGATCCTAAATCTAGCTAAATCCTCAGTTTGTTTGAGTAGAAATTAGGATATGGAGTGCCAAGAAAGGGGTAAGATTTGTATCATTGTCATAGATTAGAGGGCAAGACCTTTCATATTTTTTAAGCACAAAAATATGATGAGGGATAACGATATAATCACGTCAGAGGAATATGATCCAACAGACAAGAATCTACATATTGCCTTCGATGAGAGAGAGGCCTTTTTTTCCTTCCTCACTGATTTATCTTTTTTAAGGATTTTAAAAATTAAGCAGCCCACTGTCCCTGTCTAAACACAGTTATGATACCATATGTGCCTAAAGAAATATTAGTTTCATTTGTATGTGGTTCGTGCACAAATGACGAAGTACATACCAAAGCAGTCTCCCCAGGCTTGATTGCAGGTTCAACACTGTCTCGCCCGTATCTGTTTTTCAAAGACTGCATTATTCTCCCAACAAAAATCTACGCCTTAACAGCTGACATGTGGCAGGAGAACAAAATATAGCAAAGCTTTCAACAACAAAATACTGAAATCGTCTTTCTCTCCATCCTACCGTGTATATTTTGAATCATATACACACTTGTCAATTAAATTTGTCTTTTCCACTAGTTTATATATGGCATTAACATCTACAGAAAGAATAAATTCATTTTAGAAAAAACTGAATTAACCACTAAATTTGTAAATTGTATGCAGACATCCATCTCAAAAACACGAAAGCAAAATGTTGGCTGGAAAGGGAATGAAGGCATGCCCAACAAGAAGTTGAAACAAAGACAGTAAGTTATAAAAACTTAACAACCAATCACAAGTATGATGCATCGGTAAGCACTTTGTAATTACTGAGCAAATGCATAAAGAAAATGGGCACCATTGACAAGCAAACAAGGCTGTATCTTTTCCCCAGTTAAACATAAAAGTAATAAACCAAAAAAACTAATAATTACAAACATCCATAATCTTTAAAAAGGAAAAGGGAAAAAAAACTATCAAAGAAAAGAGAATGAGTTACCAATAGAAAAAAAAATGAAGAACAATATCCACTCATTACAGATGCTTCAGGTTTTGCTACACCAAGGTTTTCTAGGCAACTAAACAAGAAAGGCTCAGGTGACTTTGTTAGAAATATTAGGCTAGATAGTGGGCACAGGGCATTGGGATATTCTGTTTACTAATTATTTGGTGGGCCAAATATGCATATTTATAATCTAACTTTTGAGATTATCTTCAAAATTAACGTGAATGCATGTATCTTGAAATATAGGTCATTTTGACGAAAATCCTTAAAATTAATAAGTACAAAAGGCCTTACATTATCTGTCTCTTGCCATTAATGACCTCCAGTTCATAAAAGCTGCATCCTCTGCTAAAGGGGAAAGGCTTTCCTTTCCATTCTGTTATCAGTTATTACCTCCCATATCAGTGCTATACTATGAAATGAACAAAAAATAATAATAATAATAATAATATAGTTTTCGATGTACCTAAATGCCATGTCACTCCAACGGCTGAAGAATCCTCTGTGGACAACTTATCAATAACAAACTGGAGGTCCTTGCTAACAGAACCAATGAAATTCTTGAAGAACTGAAGGATATCCTGTCCATTAAATGAAGGTCCAAACTATATATTGAGAAGGAATGATAACAAACAAATTTCATCTTTAACTACTTACTAAAATTTAGGATTCTTACCAATTATATTTCATATACATAATGCTAAATTATCTCCTTATTTTTTTCAGTTTATAAGTCAATAATTTGGATTAAACCCATTGGTTTTCTTGTTCTTTTCTACATTTTCTTGACAATTTTGATCATTTAAAACAATGTCTCCCATTACTTAAAACTGTCAGAGCACCTTTGTAACATTTTGCACCAAATTGTTCATTCATTAAGTCATTCAAGCCTGTCAAAAATCTCTAGTGGATTAAAACTTAAAAGTGCAATTTAACCAAATAATGCCCAAAACCCAATATCCATAGGAGCTTCCAAATATGAAAAAAACTGAGTTTTCAAAATTCAAGCTCAAACTAACATCTGATGAACAATTGGGAGAGTTTATAACAATAGGTATTACAGGTTTGGTCCTCGTACCTCACGACCAACGAATGGTCGGGGAAAGACAAGGTCCTCGTACACGCACTTGTCGGCGATGAGTTCCTCCACGGAAGCGAGATCATGAGCATTAATTCCTCTATAGAATTTCCTCACCACGTCCGCAGCAGAGTCCACCAAAGCTTCTTCATCATCATCAACATCCGTCGCCGGCGAAGCAACAGAGACCGTCCGGTCGGCCGACGAGGAGAGCCGGAAACAAGGTGTGGGTGGGCTCCATGTGGGTAGGAGTGGAGTAGGAGTAGGATTGCTGAAAGTGTGGAAGGTGGAGAGGAAAGCTATGGAAATGGGAGGATATCGGGCGAGTTTAGGAGGTGAAGAAGAAGGGAGGACTATAGCATACTTCATCATCATCCATACAGTTGAAGCAGTTCCCGTATTTCCCCAACAAATGGATAATTCATAAAATACAATATTATTATTATTTTTTTTGGGGCAAATTAGAAAAAAGAAAATCAAAATGCTTGGATAGGGTTAGTTTTTTTCTCAAAAATTTTCAAAATAGACAATTTATTTAATTTCGTTTTTGTATTGATTTTATATATGACTTTATATTTGTTCCTTGAAATTATGATTCATTCTAGAGAAGAATTTTACATTTCAATGAGTTTTCTTCCAATTTAGGCTTATTTATAATTAGAAAAAAATATTTTTCTACCAAAACAATGATTAAAAAAGTATTTTATTTTATTTTTTCAAAAATATATTGGTCTGTTGACCTAGCATAGCTTGATAAATGAAAGCTACAAATTTTGACATTTATAAGCATCATCTAATAAAAAAAGAATTTATATTTATAAAGACTAAAATAGCTTATAAATAAAAGAATATACTTAAATTTTTTAAATAAATAGTAATTTAATATATTTATTTCTAATCGCACTACCGTTTGAACTTTATACAGTATCAATATTAATTTATATTTTTATTCCTATTTAAAATTACTATGAATGACATTTATTAATTAAATCTATTTAAATAATTTCTACATAAAATCTCATTTTTCCTTTCAAATAATACAGTATATATAGTTGCGGCTGCGATTGCATCCGACTGGCTAGGGCCTGGCTTCTTTACCATCCTTGCCCAAGTTCGAATGGCAAAGCAGCAAGGCTGCTACCTACCTTCTCTACTCAGGTTAAAGTGGCAGATTGCCTTAAAAAAAACAAACAAAAAAATACATTATATATACTTTTTTTCTTCTAACTTATATTCCATTATAAACTAAGGTTGCAGATATAACAATTATTCATAAATTATAGAAATCTATATATATGAAACAGTAAGACGTATTTAGTTTTTTTTTTTTTCTTATTTTATGATGATTACTTTAGTTGAGATTATTTTTTTTCTGGTGCTTACCAATGACTAGGCCGGAATAATACTCTTATAAACTTGCACTTGCAAACTCTCCGGCCCCCAAGCTTTCTCATAGCTCATATTTGCCCTAAGCTCATTATGTATGTCGTGAACTATATCCATTAGTTTAACTAGACATCCAATTGCCACAAAAAAAAAAAAAAAAAATGGATTTAAAGTACTCTCTAATCACTAAACGACTACCTTTTCAACGAGTATGATGCATAATGTTCAAATTGCATGTGTGCTCTAGGATATATGTTTTGATCATCCGGTACTTCAATTCAGATTTCCTTGTTGCACAAAGTTTCCATGTGCAATTCTTATCAATACATCCAATATCATATTTCCTTTTGTGAGATTTCTTCACTTTAAAGTCAAAATTATTTGGTATTGCATGAAGGCTCAACTTCTTTTTAAGCTCCTCTTTAATTGCATACACTTGCTCCTTCTCAATTGTTTGATCCATTCTTAAGGAAAACTTAGAAGATGGGATGAAAATAAGATAAGGCGTAAGTGGCTTTATCACCTTCATTTTACCACTTAAAATGTTTGACCATGTTTTGTGTCTACGTCATAAGTTATTCCTTATGGACTATTACCATGGAAGCTATCAGAAATTGCACTGTCATGTGTAATACCACCACCATGTAAAACATGGTCACCATATGGAACATCATCATCATCATCATAACATGTGGAAAATCATCACCATGTAAAATATCATGATAAGAACTGTCAACCACATCATCCAAGGTCCACCATACAATGAAATCATCATATAAACATTCATTTTCAAAATTGTTCCCCAAATCTTCATTTAATTAAGTTTCCAAAACTTGTGTTTTTGGAGTCAGCATTAGGTTGGCAAACACTTCAATAGTTGGAGAAGGAATTTCACTTCTATCATTATGTCCTGGGGTAAGATTTTAGAACAAAATTTGGTTGCTACAACTATTAGAAAAAATCCTTGCATGTATATTTCTTGCACGATTCCTAATATTAAAATGTGGCACATGAGGAATTATGTTAACAAATAATGGAAAACTGTACATGGTTGATTTTTTTATCTGCTTGTCAATAAATATTACTATGTCTATATCAGTAGTGCAAGAACAGGGCGACACATTTGGAGCATTTAGCACAAAGAAAAACTTCATCCTCAATTCATATTGTTGCAAGTCCAATCTTAATGACTTATAAACTGCATTCTTCTTTTCAGGTAGTGTTGAAATCTTTCTTATATAAATGGCTTTCACCTTTTAATCTTCATGCAACCACACATATTTTTCATTTTTTTTATCGATTTTGGAATCAGGTCCATTTTACGACGGTTGAAATAATTCAAAATTGAAAAAATAATGAACAATAAAACATAATTCAAAATCATGATTTTTTTGAGAAAGTACCTCGAGAAGGTGTCGAATACCTTAACTAAAAGGACATTGGTGTATTTGACAAAGAGTCTTAGTATCACAGTAAAATACCTAACTGAATTAGGTCGAGCTATTCGACTCAAAACTAGAGTAGGCTTCTCATATTATTGATGATTTCCCGACCTCTAGTTAGACATCTTTGCCAATGAAATCGGGGTATTTGACAATGAATCCTTGTTATAAAATATCCCAAATTTAATTCTTGACCACAGCTACCTGCCCCAACTTTAGGTTAGGATCTGGTCTTCTTCAATTCCAGACAAATTATGTTTTTTTTTTTTTTTTTCCCCTAGTTTTTCTTGCTTTACAACAATATGCATACATTGATATACACAACTTTAATATGATCATGATAATGAATAAACAAATTATCTTGGTGAATCTTAAACTTGTGTTTGATTTTTATAATAGCTCAAAACAGGCTAGAAAATGGAGACTATTTTGCGGTCTATTTTAATCAAGTAGTGTTTGAGAGTGCTAATTACAAAGAAAATAAAAATTGTTAGCATACTGCAAGTGGAGATCAGTTAGCAAACTACAATTGAGGATTTGTGTTTTTCTTGGTGAATAACAAGTGGGAGTTCTTCAAAATAATAATAACAATAGTAAAATATCAAGTGGGGATCGGAGGAAGGATGGGAGTATCCCAATGTCAAGGGCATTTTTGAAAGAGGATGAGCAATAAAAGGTGTCATAGTCTAAATCTTGACTTTTTGTCAAATGGTGGCCCAAAAGATGTCGATTTCCAAAAAAAAAGAGAATTTGGCCCTTTGGCCTTTTATGCAGAACCTTAACTATTTATATCCTTTTCTTCCATATTTTTTTTGTTTTACTTTTTTATTTTTTAATATCCTTAAAATATCTTTATATCAAAATTATTTTTTTTTATTTTTTTTTTGTTTTTTCTTTCTTTCACGGTGAAAAACTCCTTCAAAATCTTTCAAGAATTCTTTTAAAGTACACTCCTGACTCTTCTCTTCTCCTTGATACTGACTCTTCTCTTCTCCTTTATCAAGATGTTTTATTTCTTTTTTATTTTTTATTTTTTTTATGTTTGGTTTTTTCTTCCTTTCTTTTATCTTTTCCTCACTTCTTTTTTTTTTTTTCCCCTTTCTTTTCCACCACCTTTTTGCATTTTTTTCCCCTATCAAAACCAGCTCTTCTCTTCTCATTCATCAAGAGGTTTACCTTTTTTTTGTTTTTTCTTCCTTTCTCTTG
This sequence comes from Ziziphus jujuba, assembly GCF_031755915.1. NCBI lineage: Eukaryota > Viridiplantae > Streptophyta > Magnoliopsida > Rosales > Rhamnaceae > Ziziphus > Ziziphus jujuba. The sequence goes on along the minus strand of NC_083383.1, from coordinate 24,211,248 downwards.
TCTTTTCCTCACTTCCTTGTTTTTTTAATAATTTTTTTCTTTTATTTTCCACCACCTCTCTGCATTTTTTTTCTCCTGTCAAAATTCGGTTCTTCTCTTCTCATTCATCAAGACGGTTTACTTCTTTTTTATGTGGTGAAATTAAACAAAAGGTGTTTTTGTGTAAATTGATCGAAGTAAAATAAAATAACAGAACATGGATTTTTTTTGAAAATTTTTAAAAAATATAATTAATATTAAAAAATAAAATAAAAAAATTGATGAATTGATAGATATCCCCAGTAATAATGGCAAAGGGGTTAAATTAACCCCCAAAATCATATCAAACCCACATGAAAATGTTAAGCCCAATATAGTCTAAGTCTAAGTCTATCCAATTTCTTTTGAATTGGGCTCTCACAACAGGATATCTCCTAGGTTAAGCATCTTATAAAAGTTCAAGAACAAAATTGAAGCACTAATAGGCACTGGGCCAGGTAACCCAGCCCTGATGTGCATAATAAAAAGAGAGTGAGTAGAATTTCCAATGAGGCTCACACTCGGAAAGAATTTTTTGAAAACTCCCTAATCGGGGCTATGAAATGCGGGGCCTTTCCTTTGCCAATTGTATGTGCAGGCTTTGCTTTCTGCAAAACTAAGGAGGCATTATAGCAGGTGCCTGCGTGTGGGAAGTCCGACCACTACATAAGCCGAAACAAGGACTACAGCTACAAGCCAAGTCGGAAGCAATTCGCTTCTATATTTTAGCATTAGCTAGAACCTAGATATGGATCTTTTTTAGTCATTTAATACAAGGCTACATGCGGATTTTTGTGAAAACACTTACCAAATTGTTATTAATGCCATTAATAATGGTGTTGCAATTTTTCCTTTTTTTATTACTGCTAGTAAGATTGGAGAGTTTAAGGTTGTGTTGGTAAAACCGGTAGATACGGTACTCATAAAAATTGTTTTGATGACTTTGTCTATCAATGGATTTTATCGTAAGGCTGATGATACGTTGCATGAGCTGTGTAATTGCGTTATTTCTGTCTCTACATACGTTACTTTGGAGGTAAAAAATGCATATTTTAATTTGAAGATTTTTTGCATAATTAGTGTTTTTAGTTTTAGCTTGTTCGTGGATATGGTTATGTAATATCTTTCTAAAAAAAAAAGAATAGAAAAGCAATTAAATAAAAAACAATGTTACAATGATAATAACAATCATAAGAGAAAATACACTGATCATTCAAAATGCAAATACTATTACACACCCTTTTGAATAGCTGAGTAAAATGGAGCAAACAATCTTAGATTCTTGGCCCCCTAAAGAGATAATCAGAGTACAAATGGGCCTCCCCCAAAAAACCAAAAAGGCCCACTATCTGCCACTATTCCATCAAACAGAATCATTTTAAATCTGCTGCAAGTACATTATTTAGATCCATGGCAAACCCTATAAATGCCACTCCAATCTTGATATGAATATTGGTAGCAAACAATCAAACTAAATTATTCTCCAAAATAATAATAATAATAATAATAATAATAAGACTTCATTTCAACCTACAAATCTCAATATTCTTTGATCACCAAATTAGTTAATTTCAATAACGCATTAATTTTAATTCAAGTGTACCTATGTGTGACACTGCGTTTTTTATTTTTTATTTTTTATTTTTTTCATAAAAGATGTGTGACACTACGTTCCCTAAGTAAAATAGAAGTCAAACTTATATTTTATATCCATATTATAATGGTTGTCATTTTTTTTTTTTTTTTTGGACTTTACCTAATTAAGGATCCCAAAGAGATTCATTTTGCATATCCTCCCACTCGTTCTCTTCATTAGTCTCATTGGAGAACATCAGCGACTCCTCCATCGTTAGAGCCTCAGCCATTTGCATCCACATCTTCGGCGAATCCAACGGCGACTCGTTGATCGCCTGAATTTGGCTAGGAGACAACCTTACGGTGATTGGTCCCATGTTCGAGCCGGAGCTGCTACCGCCGTAATCCGCCACGTCCGCCACCACCGGAGAAGCACTACTACTTCTTAGACGCAAAGCAGCCTCATGTGCTGCCATGCGTACGTCATCGGGATTTGAGCTCAACGGCTTAGGCAAACTATTGACCAACTGAGGGAAGTTAAGCCTGGCATCTCGGCCACGGAAATGAAGCGCCGCCACGTCGTAGGCGGCAGCGGCCATTTCCGGAGTCTCGAAACTGCCCAACCAAATCCGGGTTTTCGTCCCGGGTTCTCGGATTTCCGACACCCATTTCCCCCATTTTCTCTTGCGGACCCCTCGGTAGACAGAGGTGGCAGCACCGCCACCATGACTGCCGCTAGTATTTGGTTCTTCCATGCATGCACTGAATTTTGTGGCAAAAGAAAATAAAAATATGGTTTTGGTGGCAAAATGCTAGGATTCTGTACTTTAAAACTTAATGTGATCCACTTATATATAATATACAGATGTGGATATAACTGTTCTGATTGAAGCGTGGAGATTTAACATGCGACTGAGCGAGCTTTCCCCGCAATTGCACAAGTGAAAAATAAAAAATTATATAATTATATATATATATATATATATATATTCATTTATATATATCGAATCCGAAAACATGTGTTTGTATATAGGTTAAAATATAATATATACTTTGAAAGGGAAACAATTTATAAGACACTTACCAATCACATCTTACCAGATTGTTAACAATAGATTCCCACGGCTAAATCTGGTGAATTTTACAAGTAAAAAAAATTAATGTTTCAAAGAACTTTTTTAATTTTTAATGTTTTTTTTTTTTTGGGGGATGTGACGTGGACTTGAGTTAGAAAATACGGATGAAAAGAACCCAACATATGTTCCCTGTTCAGTACGCGGTTTGCTCTACCTATAAGTGGGATAAGATTCGGACCCACTTATCAACAGAGAGAGAGCTTCTCATGGTAAATCTTATATTAGCCTTGATAAATTCACCCAAAAAAAATATAAATATATATTAGCCTTGATATTTTAATTATAAAATTTCTTCTCCCAGTTTGTGGGCCTTAGATTTTTATATAGTGCTATTTTATGAAGACATATACAGATGGCATCATCTTGAACAAATTCTTAGACTTAGACATAATAAACGTATACTTGGCCATATATGAAAGGAAGAATTTTATTTCCATGTTTTAGTTTTGTCATTATTGTATTTAAATTTTATGTTTTTGAAAAAAAAAAACTAATTATCTTTTTTAATTTTCTAAAATGATAAAAAGAGATTAATATATTAATTTTTATCAATTAATTTTAATAGTTAAAAATTAAAATTGTATTTTTATAATATCCTTCAATCATAAATTATATATTTTCTACTTCCTTTAAGCCTTTAACTATTATAATTAACTAATAAAAATTGAAAAATAAATTTATTTTAATAAATACAGAAAACTAAATGAAGGTTAATGATGATTATTTAAAAACATTAAGTCCAAATTAAATAATGAGGTGCAAATGAAATTCATCCTATATAAATATATTTAATTCCACTTAGCATTCTAGTCTAGTAAAAGTTGAATGATGAATTCATCTCAGCAATATTGATGCAACTTAAAAATAAAAAAAATAAAATTAAACATCTCAAAAAATCTCCTATTATATTAATATTATAATATATAATTTTAATAATGTTCCAACATTATTCCCTTATAATAAAGTTATACCAATATGACAAGTATTATAGATTATTACTTTACAATTCAGCTGGTTTTTAATTTTCATCATTAAATTTAGTGAAACAAATTTAAAGTTTTGACACCGTATGCAGTGAGAAAATATTACCAATAGATCAAAACATTTTATCTCTCAAAACACTTATATAAATAATTGATTACATATAATAACATCCAGTTTTTATTTAGTAAATAATTTATTAAAAGAGACTGTGAGGCTAGCACTTATAACTATTATATATGCATGATCTACATGACAACTGTGAAGAGAGAGCTGTTCTATATAATTCTTTTTTATAAATCTCTATCATATAAATCCATAAATAATTTGCGACATAATCTTTAAAGAAATATAAAGCATAATCAAAATGTTACAAGGTTAAAAGTACTTTATTGATTTAATTAATGGCATATGGGTATTTTGTCTGTTGCTATTTTCCTTTTTGTCGGAAAGCAGTGTCACATATGCGTAAATGTAACGAAACTTAGATGCTAATTAAGTATTTGATTTTGAAAGTATGTGCATAATTCGAGAATTGGAAATTTTGATAAATTATTATATCGAACAAGAATATTAGTTTTGCAATGTCTTACTGAGATCTATGGAATAACTGTTCCATTCTGTTAATGATTATGAGATAAAAATTAATAATTACCTTTTGAGAGTACCAATGCTAAAAGTCACCAATTATTCATATTCATTTGTTTAATTAGGACAAAATATTATATTTACTATTTGAACTTCATATAGTTTGACTTCTCCTTAAAAAAAAAAAAAAAAAGCAACTGCCAACACTTTTGTTTTGGCAATATTTTACAACATTTTTAATACTAACTTTTTTGTTAATATGAGAATTATGTAGTTGACAAATTAATATAACCTAATATATATAAGTGATTAGTTAATTAATATAAATACTAAATTATTTTTAATAATTTGTAAACAATTAAAACAAATACAAAATACATGACTGTTTTTTGTAATTTTTCCTAATAACAATAATAAAGAGAAGAAAGTAACAGAAAGAAAAAATTAATAATAATAATAATTAGTTAATTGACATAACTACCATTAAAAAAAATTAACATAAGTACCATATTTTAGCACGCGTGTATTAATCAATTTTACTTTTAAATGATAAATTTTGTTTTTGTTTTTTTTTCTTTTTGGCAAAATTAGCGGTTCTTTCGCTCTTTCACTATTCTTTTTCCCGTTGCTAATATTTATAAGTTGGACCTCTAAGCATGATTTAAAATATCATAAAAAATTTTGAAAATTTTATGAAATTTTTATTTTTTTAGCATATCCATTGAAAATTTTAGCTCATGGTATAATTTTTATAATATTCATAAAAAATTTAATATTTTTTTATAATTTCTATATAAATTTTTGTCAAAATATCCATATTAATTATTTTACAATTTAATTAAAAATCCATAATTTTTAAAATTTTCATAAAATTTCCTTAGAATTTATATAAAATCTATTAAATTGAAAATTTTTATTAAAAAATTATAAACATTATTGACTTTAGTAAAAATTTTTAACCTCAATGATATATATATATATATATATATATATTTATCTTTTAATTATCTTTTAAAAATAAAATAAATAAAAATAAAAAATTCATATTTATCCAATAATATCCAAAATTATACTAAATAAATTTTATATAGTATTGTGATGATATATATTAAATATAATATAATTATAATGCTTGTTTTATATGTCTTAATTAATAAATTATTTTAGCAAATATGTATTCTTTTTTTTTTTTGCATGTTTTTATTAGTAATTTTTTATTTGTAACTATTAAAATTTACTACAAATCAAATTATTAACAGAAATATAATATCGATTTAATATTTTTACAATTTTTATGGTTAAATTGATATTTACTTGTTTAAATAAAAACATTTTTAATGATTTTGTGAATTATTATCCATGTGACATAGAGGTTTAAAAGGCCTTTTGCTTATGTGGCATAAATATCTACTTGATAAATATTCAACCAAAAATCATTTTTCAATAATTCTGTCTAAATTTTAAATTAATTGATAATGTGTATGTATATTCTTTCCCTAAAAAATAATAATAATACATATGGGTTTATTTATTTATTTTTTCATTTGAAAAACATCTTAATAAAAAATATTTTTATGAATTATACTGTTTAATAAGCCGACTAAAATAAATAATTTTTTTAACAGTATCTATCTTATTTTTTACTATATCAATTTAACAAAAAATACCTTTTATTTTTTAAATTTCTATCTATATTTCTACACGGCAACATAAATATATCAATCTACATTGCCATTAAAAATATTCTAAACTAATTTAAAATTTTAATAAAATTTTTTATCTAAGTTCCATAATTTTTAATATTTTACAGATATTTTAATATTTTGATTTTTTTTTTTAAATATTTATACGCAAGTTTTGAACTTCGCCGGTAAGATATTCTATTAAATTTAAGGATCGTACATTTTCTTTTCGGGGACAATTGACAAACTGTCCCCTTTTTTTTTTTTTTTGGTTAAACAAAGTTTTTGTACCTTGCAAGCTATTTCTTATATTTCTAATAACTTTTTGCACCTTTTTCCAAGGAAAAAATAATTATGAGATGCCTTGTGAAAATAAAAAGTATCCATTTATATGAGTTCCAGGGAAAATACAAATCAATTTATATGAGGAAATTGCAAATAGATATGAAAAACAACTATAAATCTATTTTCATAAAATAAAAAAACAAAAATAACCATATATTTATTAAAACTGATTATATATTAATATATATTATTTCAAATTATATATAGATTAAGAATTTAGGGAATTCATCTCCGAGCCTTTCCAATGTCGTGTCACGTGTGTGGCTGAGACCTACAATCTTTTAATAAGAAATTATTTTATTATTAAATTATTTATTTTGATAATAGACAAAATCAGTACTTACTAGCGACTATCAAGTCCTTACCTACCGACCCCAGAATCACCTGTAAAAGTGAATGAACCAATCTAAAGTGGCCATACAATCACCTTTCCTGTGTCTAGTCGAATGGCCTTTGAATTTTGACGGTAGTCAAAGTCTTACATTCCCACTCAAGCAGCAACCCATAAATTAAAAAAAATAAAAATAAATAAATAAATAAAAGGCAGGGAAGGGATATATATGTATATATATATATATACACGCACATTTGTTTAAATTTAAAACATCTTTAATAGCTATCTATTGTTCAATTTTATTTATTGCATAAAAAAATAGATAGGTTTTTTAAGGAAAATTTTTTTTCAATAGATCTGTTTAAATACCATAACAAATTGATATAACAAAAGGAAAAAAGAAAAAAAAAAAAACATTGTGAAAGTGATTTTCTATTTCTAAAGATTTCAATTAAACATTATGAAAGGTTTTTTACAATAATTTTTTAAAGAAAGTTTTTTTTTAATTTTTTCAAGAAAGAAAAAGATAGTGATAAAATATATGTAATCAATTAACAACTATAAATAATAACTGAAAAATAATTTTAAAACTGACGATTTATACTACTTAATTTAAATAATATTAAATTTTATATTATATAGACAACAATCTATATTTACTATTAAAAATGCTTTTACCTTACAATTTAGATAGTATACAGGGATCACAAGAATTTAGATTGCGAAAATTTATTATAAGTTGGGCTTTTTTCGGCTAAAACATTATTGTAATTTAGGTTTTGTTTAACTTTTGACTACTAAATCTAATTAAGCTTTGTTTAACTTTTAATTACTAGATATTACGTTATTGCTATTAAATTATAGTATAAATTACTAAAGTGTAAAATATTAAAAGTATTTTAAAAATTTTACACTTTAATATCCATAATTTTTTTTTTTAAGTTTGTATATGTTAATTGACTGGTATTAAAATGTATTAAATTTCAAATTCAAAAATACTTGAAATGTAGATTTTCATAACTAGTTTTCAATTTTGTATCAATAAATTAAATAAAATTTGTACATATTAATGCAATTGGGATAAGAAAAAAATGTAAATATGTTATTAATTTTATTATTCAAAAGACAATTATATAGTAATAATAAATTAATAACATATGCATAAGAAAATATCCATTCATGTTTATTCTCATCATCTCACCATTGAATGTAGTTACAATAGCTAAGCAGTGTTTATTTTACCAAATGCTTAAATATTAATTTTGTAGCTTTTAAATAATTTTAAAATAACAGTTTACCAAAATATTGATAAAATTAATAAAAAATTTAATAAATTTTTGAACTAAAGTCAACTCTTTTCTACTGGAAGCTATAAAATCAACTCATGAGTGAAAAGGAAGTAAAAATATATATGGATCTAAATAATGTAAAATATAAAAATGTTATTGTAAATTTTATTTTTTTTAACAAGAAAACCACCAACCAAAGTTCCATTCCAGATATCCCAGATATACCTTTTGGTGATTATCTTGTAATTAATGATACCTTTTTGGGAAAAATGAAAGCAAACTAAGTGGGAGAGGGAGACCATCATACCAAATAAAATAAAGATCATTCATCATTTAAATTCTAGTAATTAATTTTTTTTAAATATAATAATATAGTAAATAGTAATTACCAGCGAAATTACCAGTTTTCAGGTGCATGGTACTGCACGTGCGTGTAATTATGCTCTTACAAATATGTGGGCCACCACCCATTACAGAACAAACATGGAAGAGAAAGACCCAATGGGCCATGGCAAACCTGGTTTAATATTATATATAAATTTGAGATTTATTCCTATTTTAAATTATATTTAAAAATTTTTAATATGAAAATGTTTTATTTATATTTCCTTAAAGATTTTGGATAATAGAAAAAAAATTTTAAAATTTTTTAATAATATTATCAATAATTATTATTATTTTTTATTTCTAATCTACCCATGTATTTATCAAAAATATATATGTTATTAATTTATTGATTAACATATTTATATAACTTAAAAATAAATAAATTTCTGAAAAGATAAATATTATTAAATAAAAATCTATCAAATAATGACATGTATAATTTTGATAAACATATTAATAGTGCTTAAAGCAGAATGGATAGATCCACCTCGGGGCTCAATTCACTTATAGGTAGGCATGCCCTTTGGCATTTACCCCCTTTCCAATGCCCAAACTGGACTCTCTTGTATGATGTTTGTAATATTATTCATTGAAAAAATATTATCCACAATCTTATAAGAGTTTAAATCACCTCTATACTTTAATGACAGTTAAATTACTTTCAAACTTCTTTTTTTATTTATTTATTTTACAATAACTAATTTGAAGACTTCAATTTTTTTTTCTCTATATTTTAATTAATTTTTATTTAAAATATGTGATAACTCTTCTTTTTTTATACCAAAAAAAAAAAACTATATTATAATTTTAATTACATAAGCTTTTTTCATGTTATAAATTAGATAAATATATTTAGTTAAATATATCTGAAAAATATAATATAATTAGTTGAATTATTACAAATTTTAATACATTATTAGTAAAATATAGTTGATAAATTATTACTTGATTTTTTTTAGGTGATTAAAATTATCATGTAGTTTTTTTTTTTCAAATGAAAAATGATTGCTTAGTTTAAATAAAATATAAATTTAAAAAAAAACTTTGAAGTGTTCAAATTAATTATTGCAAGAAAAAAGAAGAAGAAGAAATTAAAGGAATTTTGATTGTAATTTAACTTTAGGGTTAAATTATTTTTTTATAATAAAATCCTAAAATGAACCATTTAATGATAACGATGTAAATTATCATTTGGCTTATAGATTACATTAGTAATCTTTCACCAATGATAGTAAATAGCATTTTCAAGTCAAACGCAACCCCTTTAACTTAATTTTCATCCAAAAATTCTCTTTCCTACATGGCTTAATAAAATAACTTGAATACTCTTAACAATAAAAATGGCTTATTGTTACCAATATAATCAATATTGTATACATCCCTATCTTTATTATTACTTTATAAAATCATTACCATAATTTTTCTTTTTAATTTTATTACTTCATCCTTTTCATATTTTATTACATTAAGATTTTATTCTTATTTGTTATTATGTAATTTTATATATTTAGATGTATTAAAATTGGAAACTAACTACTTATATAACCTAGTAGTAAAATCATAATTTCATATACAATTATAAATTATTGCATTGTAATATTCTAAATTAATATTTACAAAATTCAATCATAGTCAATATGGTATAGATAATCCTTTGAAAAATATATAATGCAAAAAATAATTTTTAAGCAAATTATTTTTTATATGGTAAAAATATTATGTGTTGATTTATAATCTAGTATAATGAAATATTTATAATTCAAGCATAGAATCAAATATTAAGTGAAATAATTTTAGTTTTTATTAATTGGTATCATTTATAATTGAAAACAATTTATACTGATTTTTACGAAATATTAAATATAACTCTTTAAATATTTAATGGTTGGATAATTAAATTAATTATTAACATATAAGAAATAGTAAGAAATAAACCAAGAAAATTAATGACACCCATAATAAGTAAATATTGATAAAAGAATTTTGGTATCATATAAAAAATAAACTATTAAAAAAAATTTCAATAATCTAATCTAAAATATCAAAATCAAAGTTAAATTCTAAAGTTAAGTTTTTTAGGTAACAGAGTCAAGGAAGGTAGTTTTCAGAAGGAATTAACCAAAAAAAAAAAAAAAAAAAATGAAGAAGAAGAAGAAGAAGAAGAAGAAGGAGAAGGAAGAAGGAGGATAATTAATTTTTTCAGTAATAAAACTTTTTTTTTGGGGGGGGAAAACAACTAGTTAAATGTCTGTGCTATTTTTTTTTTCTTTATTTATTATATACAATTGTTATTTTATTTATTAATATAGTATTTATTTCTTTATGTCTTCAATTTTATTTTTATTATTTGTATATGGTTAGTATTCTATTTGAGAATGATTTATAAAAAATATATTTTTAAAAGGAACCATATAGTCAAAAAAAAAAAAAAATTGTACAGGTACAAAAAATGGCAAAAAGAAAAAAAAACAAAAAAACCGTAAGAATTAGAAAATTTTTAAAATATTAGTTTAAGGACTTAAACATCCTATTAAATTTAAATCAGATTTTTAATATCATAATTAATATTATAATTTTTTTTATAATTTTTAGATTATATCTATGATTATTATTTAAAATTATATTAATTAGTCATTGAATTTTTATATCATTTATTTTTTTTAAAATAAAATTTTAATATATCACTACTGCTGGATACATGTTGATGTGGCATGTTGAAACATATGGCAGGCTTTTCAGTTGATGTGGCATAAGGTATTAAATCTTTTAGATTTTCAAAATTGTGCAATTACCTTTTAGCTTTTTGTTGTTAAATTTAATAGAAATTGACAAACGAGAGATTGTGTCCTTGAAATATTTAACACCTTTTAACATAATTTGAAATAAAAATAAAACTTGGTCTAGATAATCTTAACCCTATAAATTACCCTTTTTTTTTTTTGCATTAAAAAGTAAAATTTTCCCTTCAAAATATTATTTATTTCTCTCATTTCTGGTTCTTAAAAGACATAAAAAAGAAAAAAAAAATTTATTTGACATTTTATATGTATACAGTTATATCCAAAAATTATATAAACATAATATTTTCACAATCCGGAGCTATAAAATTTTACAATCAAAATTGTATGATCCTTACGTTAGATTTTTAATATTTTTGGATGTTATGTTTTAAATTAAGAGGGAAGGGACTTTTTCTATATACGCAACCATGATAATATTTATATCCATTATTTGGTACTAAACTCCAAATTATAGTCTTCTATCAAATTTTTTCAACATTGTCATAAATATATATATATATATATATATATTTATATATGCTTCATAATTCATTATTCCAGCATATTTAATTAATTACCCATCACCAGCATAACATCATGGAATAAGTTTTTCTAATTTCAAATTACATCATAAATTATGTACCATTTTGAACTTGTTAATCACTTGAATAAAGATTTCTTACCATTAAGAAAAAAATAAAAAAAATAAAAAAATAAAAAAATAATATGAATAGAAGTAGTAGTGGGGTTTCATTTAGTGGGTAACTCAACCACATATTTTCTGAGATTAAAAGGGCTTGTTTTGGTGTTAGTGATGACAAATAGAAAAAGGTCTTCACAAACACTCATTACAAAGGTCAATATATATATATATATATATATATATTTATATATTTGTATATACTATTGATGTTATTGGGTACCAACTCAATGTCATTATTATAAACAATTTAGGAAACAGCTGGATCATGCTAAGTTTCAACTACTATTTTTACTTTGAAAATAAAAACCTAGCTAAGACAATGTTCGAGTCCAAAGTTTTCAACTATAATCCTAAGCTCATAGGAAAAGTTCGGAAAAAGACAGAAACAAAAGAACATTCTCAATAGATATTATATAAAAAACTATATTCAACATGATTTATTATATATGTTTCTGACAATTAATTTATACTTTCAAAATATAGAAATTTATACGAACTCCGCGTTCACAAGGGCTGCTATTTGACCGTATAATTAATATTAATTGTCCGAAAATAAATTAAAAAAAATCCTTTTCGTCTCCAATTTCTTAATCATTTTCCATGTCATTCAAAGTTTTTTGATATTTTCAAGCAAAAGGTTCTTTTTTAATCATTACGGTATAGAGATTCCGATTTGTTAAGAGTACAAATAAAGTTTCGTATTAAAGTTTCATATTGGCTAAATTTTGGGGATTTTAAAAGATATCTTCTATATTAAGTTAATTTTTAACATGGAATTCGAAATCTTAACAATTAGTATTGGAGCCGTGGTGAATTAAATGGTGAATGGATCTATAATTTGTGGTTTTACGGGTGCAAGAATGAAAGGGGTAAGTGGTCGTTTAAGACATTGAACAAACAACTTTTACAGAGTAATATTTAAGCTAAGTAAATTACATATAATTAAAGAAAAAATAAAAAAAAATAAAATAAAAGCACAAAGCAAAACCGACAATATTGCCAAATGAAACCTTAGATATTTTCTTCCTTTGCATAAAAAAATAAATAAATAAAATTAAATTTCTTTTAAAGCTTTTGATCATGGCCGCCACAAGTTTTGATACCAAGAATAAATTCTCATGATAAGAAATTATTGAATCATATTATTATGCGCTTGTATAATAGTGGCAATTTAATATAAAATGGAGGTATACAAACAGATAGAGGGATATATTTCTGATCAAAGAAAACAACAAGCAGGAGAGATATTTCAGAGATAACACATATGTAGAAGAATTAATTAAGAGAGAAAAACGTAATCATAAGTTTGATTCAATGGTAAAATTAATGAAAATACATTTTCATGTTTATGGTTCAAGGGTGAAAATCCACCTCCCTCAAATTGTAATAATGATAATAATAATCATAATAAACCTAAGAAAAAAGAACAAATTATAGTGAGAAATTATATACTAATACGAGTTAGAAATTAAAAATAGAGAAACCGAATAAATACAATTTAGAGAGAGGACAAACTAAAAGAAAGTAGAGAAATAAAGTTGGAAAATAAAGTAGATATATAATTAAGAGAGAGAAAAAATAGTGACAAATTATAGAGTTACTAATGAGAGGAAGGAACCGACGGAAGTAAAATATTGAAATGTTGTTTGGTAATGTGTTGGTTTTATTTTATTATTATTTTTTTATGTAATTGTGTTATTTGATTATTTCAAATGTTAATTAGTATTAGTTGAAGTTTGTTAACATTTCAATCAATTAGAAAGAAAAAAGAAAAAGACAACTACTAAATTAAAAGTAGTCTCAAATACGTTTAACTTTGATGTTTATATACATGTATAAATAGTTTGAAATGCTTTTAACTTTGATGTTTATATATATATATATATATATACATACAGTTCGTCTATGGTGCGGATGGTCCTTATGCGGATCACAGTATTGGTGATGGTTTTTCATAGTGTTGATGACGATTTTATAAGAAACCATCGTTAATACTATGAAAAACCGTCACCAATACTGCGATCCTCATACGAACCGTCTTCACCATAGAATTTCCGTATATACATATATATACATACATATATGGTTATATATGGTTTTGACATAGTATCCCTCACAGTTTCTCTTTAAAAGTTTATTACCATATCATTGCTTATATGTATATATATTCATTTAGATTATAGTATTTTAGATATCTAATAAACTTTATCTTCTAATGATAACATTTGTAAATATTTGAAATAAGTTATACATAATTAAGTAGAACAATAAAAAATTAAAAAAAACCAAAATGACACTAAGATTAAATGAGCACTTTAGCCTTTAATCTTGATTCCAATTCTGTCATGTTTTAATGTTTATGAAAAGAAAATGAGTTATCACAATATCAATATTATAAAAAAGAATTAATTTCATTTTAATACATTTGACTTTAAAATTTTTACAGTTTTGATGTTTAATTTTTTAAACTTAGTAGTATAGGCTTTCCATTTTTTTTTTTAATTTGTTGCAATTTGAGTCTTTCTAACTTTAGATTGACAGTGCCTTCAAAAAAGAAAAAAAAAAACAAAAAAAAACTTAGATTAAAAAGGTGTAATAGTCATTTTGCGTGATTGATATTAAATTATATAAAATTTCAAATTAGAAAAAATTAAAGTACGAAATTTTAAAAGTAATTCAAAGAATCTATTCATCTTATACTTTAAAATTTGGTAGAAGTTAATACTATTAGCAAAAGTCAAATAGTATCCATATTACAACAAATTAAAAAATTAAAAATATAACTGCTAAATTGAAAAGTTGATAATTTATATTGTAAAATTTTAAAATTTGAGAGCATAAAATGAAATTAACCAAATGAAAAGATAATTTATAAGGGAAAGTATATATTTTAAAAAGTTCTAATAGTTTTGGAGTAGCATAATTAATTTATTTTATCTTTGGAAATTTATCTTTTTGGTAAATGATTTCAACACACAATTATCCTCTAAGAAAACAGTGAGCAACTTTCATTCAACAAGATAGACACTAGTCTTTTTTTTTGCTAATTAAGATAGACACTGGAAGGTATTAAAACTTGAACATATATTTGTGATCGGTCCTATAATATTGGTTTTGATAGTATATTTGGTTGTTTGATTTATACTATATTTTATGAAATTAGTTCGCATGTAAATATGAAAATGGAGTTTACATTCATTCTGGCATTTTTGAAAAATTACATGTATTTGTTTTTGATAATCAAGTGCAAAATTATTGTATTTTTAAACACTCCCTCCCCCGCCATCAATATTAATTAAAGAAATTAATCATTTTGGTTACTTTCTAGATGAGTAGGTTGATGCATGACCCAAATAAAAAAGTATAAAAAATTAATTAACAATAATTTTATATGTACCACTTCACAACTTTAATTGATTCACTTCTTTTGTTTTTCTGACACATAATTGATTCACTTAATTATCCATACTTTTTATTCATTTATTTATTTTACAACCATTAATATAACAAAATATCATTCATCACATAGCCTTTTTTATTTTTTTGGTGCTAAAGATCATTTATTACATATTTGATAAATATATAAGTTGGCAAACAAAATGAATTTACGTAAAATTAATCGGTACTAAGTGAAAAATACCTCTTGTTTAATTAATAATAGATATACGTGCTATAAATATTGGTTTTTCTTAGATTTTCCTTGATTTCAAATTTGGATCTTATTCCTTTAACCAAAGAAATATCACACATAAACAAAGAATTAAATAACAAATAATAAATCAAAATGATTTATTACAAGCATGACATCACTTTGAGCGCGCTCCGACCAATATAAAATATGTTATAAGTTTCTTTTTGTCACAAAAAATATAAAAAGAAGTGCATTTCTTAGTCATCATTTTTCGGTTCTCTGAATGAAGAATATAAACCTTAATCCACCGACAAAGGGGTTGCTTAAATTAAAAATTATTAATAATATTTCAATTAGCTCTTTAACACTGATAAAAGATCCTCATCAAAGCAGTTCCTAGATTCTGGTTAGGGCCAAAATTCTTGCAGATTAAGGTTTAGAATCTGTGTCTTAAGACCAAGTATTAATTACTTTCTTGGAAAGAGAGAATGGGATTGAAAAGGGACTTGAAATTAATTAAATTAAAATTCCAGTCTATTGGATTAGAGATAATTGGACCAGCAACATTATGTTTTGTAATGAGGAAAACAGCTGCGAAACACAACAAATTTAGAGGTTAATGTGGATCTTCCAGTTGACTATAACAAAAAAAACACCTTTTAATATATATAATTAATGACACGCTCTAGTAAACACAAAATTATTTTACCTTTGACTCTAATATTTAAGCTTTGGGTAAGGATCAATTGACTAGTGTCAAATTTAAGATTTGGGTAAGGATCAATTGACAAGTGTCCACTTTTAGATATCTTAGTTTGATTTTGTTGGGGCCCTTATATTATATAATATTAATATGGCTTTTGCTAAGAGAATTACTGTTTTTTTTTTTTTTTTTTTTCGAATAATAAGAGAATTACTGATTTGAATACTAATTTTATATTAGTTGCATTTTTTTGGTATGCCTCGATAAACATCGTCCCCCTTTTTTTTTTTTTGGTCGTTAACTGAACTATCATGTGCAAGTATTTGGGCCAGGACCTATGCCTGACAATCGCACAATATTGGGCCTAAGTCCTTGGGCAGGCTATACAAGTAGGAGCCTTTTTTTTTTTTTTTTTTTTTGGGTTATATCTTTTATTTATTTATTTATTTATTATTATTATTATTTTCTATAGAAAAGATCATATTATTTGATTGAAAAATACCAGATTTATCATTCTAAACAACAAAAAGAAGCCAAACTAATCTTTTCTCCATCCAAAATTATGGGCTACACGATTAGTGTTTTCTTTTCTTTTTTTTTTTTTTTTTTTTTTGGGGCAAAAAAAAGAAGAAGGTAAAAGGCATATTTGAGTCTACCATAGAATGCCAGCAAATGCTTTATATCCTCCACTATGAAGCAATTTCACCCGTTTGACTAGACATAGAAAAAGATAGCTTCTTTAATAGCTAATAATTTTGTGATTAACGGAGAGTATAATTAATGGAACGGTTTTGCTAATGCCGCCATAAAATCTCCATGGCAATCTCAAATTGCAACCCCCACTTCCACCATGCCTCTTCCCTCAGACAAAACTCCATCTATATTATAATTCCCTTGAATCGGTGGTCTCGATGTGCTTACACATTCCTTTGTTGGCTCCAACCATACTGTCCAACGGCTCTTAATAATGCCTTGCCACTTTTCCATGCATTGTAGCATTTCTGCTGTTGTATAAATCCTATCTCAAATAACCAAACCCCTAATGTTGGAAAACTGAGAAATGTGCCATTGCCCAGGATGTTAAATCTGCAAAAGTGCCATGATTTCTTTCATTTTTGGTAACTAGGATTGCGTTAATAGCATAAAAAGACCCCAAGGAAATGCTTAGAAGGAGTCATTGTCCAGTAGCGACTGGAATAAGATAGGTCTGGGTTAATCCCTAACCGAAAGGTCATCAAAACACATGCATTCATTAACAGAAGGAGAAAAGTTGGCAGCAGTATCGGCAAGCTGGTTGACTCTAATACTAAAAATCCATCTGACTGCTTTTTGGTAAGGAGTTGGTGCTACTCAAGGATGGATGGACTTTATTTATATCCTTAGGGTCTCGTGTGTCTTTTTGTATTTCATATAAATTTCGTTTCCTAGCCTCTAAATTATGTAAGTAATCTAGATGTTTGGCATAGATGTTCAGTCATCTTATCTTCTTACACCAATATAGCAATGAGATGTTGTAATTGTTTAGTGAATATACTAAGCTGGTAGGGATTCTGATCTTTGCATAGCTAAAACTTGGAGCCAGACCCTCATGTTTGGAGTAGCTTGCCATTACAAATCAATCACATACTATATAAGTCAATCACATGAATTTCATATTTTCTATTCAATTTGTAGTTATTATTTTTTATATGATTAAGCATTCAACTTCAAACTTTCTTAATTGATAGAGTTTTCCTTGTTCTTGTGGTTGCTTTCTGAAGATATTTCAGTACCGAAAATTGAACTTTTTTATATTATAAACCTTTGTAAATTCCCCATTCAATAAATTTTGTCTGAAAATCTTTTATGAATTAGTATAACTACGTAAGTTGTTTTCTGATACTAAGTGCTTTACCAAACTTGACAAATTGTTAGGTTGATGTATACCAAACATTTAAACAATATTCGGTAATGTAAAACTAAATATTTTGTCTTCAATAAAGAATGATATTTTTGAAAATTTAAAAAAATACTGTAGAAGAGAAAAATAAAAACCTTTTATTTACAGTACAAAAGTTGCTAATAACATTTTGTTTCATACATATCTACATGAAAATTTGTATTTATTAGCTACACTAATAATTTTTATCTATTTAATGCTTAATGACTTAAAATATAACCTAAATACACTACACAATTCCCTAAATAACTTAATGTTAAACAACCTCAATTTTCTTTAAAAGAAACAATCAAAGATTAAAGTATAGTGAACTTTCTCTTCTATGTTAGGGTTTGATAAGTGAACCTATTCTTTCATTTGGGTTAGAGTTTGGGTGCAAACCTATTCTTCTATGAGTTGTCATAATTTGTATGTTTGTATGTTTTGAAATTAATTTCCAATAGTACGATTTACATAATTTGGACGATATTGGTATGCATAGTGTACGTTTATTGGAAGACAAATATTTGTCTAGATTATAGAATTTAAATGTATGATTTTATACTTTGAAATTAATCTCTTGTGACATGGTATGTATAAATAATTTGGACAATAATGGCGTGCGTGGTATACATTTACTGGATGGCATACTTTCTTCCAGATTATAGAACCAGAATTTATGGTTTTATGTTTTCAAATTAATTTTTAGTGGCATAGGTGACATAATTTGGATGATATTGGTGCACATGGTATACAATTACTAGACAACATGCATATGTCTAGATTATAGGACCCGCCTGTGGTATATATTTAGTGAAGGACATACATTCATCTATCTTATAGAATCTGGATGTAAGTTTTTATTTTCTTAAATTAATTTCCAATGGTGTGGTATACATAATTTGGACCATAGTAGTATGTATGGTATATGTTTATCAGACGATGTATACTTGTCCAGTTTATAGAATTTGGGTGTATGTTTTCAACAATCATTAAGAGTTGTGGCATACTTAATTTAAAACATTCATCAAAAGATCTCGTGGAAAAACACGAGCAATGAAGAAATGAAGAGCACAAAGAAATGAAGAATGTAATCAGATGGGATAACCAATTGTGAGAAAACAAACACCTAAAAACTTACATATCTAGGATTGAAAGGGATGAGTTGCCTATCTTTTTCTTCTATTTTGTCATCTTCATAATTGAGCTTCATTGTTATGGTTTTTATTTTTCCCTAAATCATCATATATAATTAGAGTTTTTCCTATATTGTAAATGTGATGAGTGTAGGTGTAATTATAAAAGTGATGAGGGTATGTAGTGTATCAAATATATATTTTTTCTTAAGTACTGAAGGCTATTTATGACATCTTTTTAATATGTATTGTCAGAATTTTTAAAAATAACTAAAATTGCATAGCATATACCAACTTTTGTAGTTTGAATAGAACTACTTGAAAAATAATAGAGTAAAAATAACACCTTAATTTTAAAAATACCTATGTGTTATGAGTTGGCAAGGTACTTGGACTTTGTTCAAGTATCAACATTGCTTAGATCACAGAAGCTCTGTCATACCTTTAAAATTATAAACACAAACATATACAAATATCCTGGTCAATCTAGGAGTGGCAACGGGATGAGGTGGGCCCATGGCAGCCTCCCTTGTACCCCGCCCCATTGGGATCTATCATCCCCATCCTTGTTCATTCTCCATTTCTTGAGAAGGCGGGGTGGAGTGAGGGATTTTCCAGTTGGTGATGGGGATCCTAAATCCTCACCCTATGTCCCTTGTATTATTTTATTTTATTTTTTACCTGATGAAATAGCTTATTGACTTGAAAGTGGTTCCAAGCTCAGATTTTCAATTGCCAAACACACATGTGAAAGCAAAACAAAATCTTTCATCAAATAAGAATGAGCTTCACAAATTGACATCCAATCAACTTAATCATTCCCAATATGTCATCAAAGCTTCACAAAATAATTTAAACCGAAAATATTCACTTTATTGATAAGAAACAACATAAAACTATGATGACTTGTCTTAAAAAAAAAAAGAAAAATTATAATTTAAGTTTTTAAGTGGTTTGACTAGTTGGATGTGTATGGACCCTAGGTTTCACTTTTTCTATGGTTAAGAATTTTTTTTTGATCGGTACACCATAGCATAGAGCTCATTGATATGAATATGTAGATTGGTGAAATACCTAATGCTGAGCTACGGTTAAAAAAATTATAGCTATGAAAAGTTTAAATAAAAGCATTTTATCTGTGTCTAAACTAATCCAAATCTTTGTCTTTCAATTGGTCCAAGGCCTATATATACATGGGAAAGATGCCCATCATTAAACAAATTAGAAAATCCCCGTTATGTTTCTTAAACCCTAGCAAATTGTGAATCGGATCATCCACAGTTTGAACTTACCTATTATCGCAGTCCACTATCACTTAACTATATATTGTCATTTTCACCATTTTTCTAACCACCATCAATGACACATGCTAGATATACTACAAGCACACTCATCGACAACCAAAACCTCAAAATCCAGGCCCCATCTGCAGTTAGACATGCCTAAACTTGGTTGACAAAGCCAATGGTAGTGCTCTGATCAGTTTGCTAGAGTTTGGCAATTTCTTGGCCATTTCAAGCTACCCTATAACCTTTACTCCCCTATTTTGGACCCTCTAAGCTTGAATCTAGTCTTTGTTTGTCAAAATATCTCACGGTTGGTGATCCATCAACATTACGTTTGATCAAAACTGTCCTTGTATTTTTGGGTCACCAACATCAAGATTGAATTGAGGTGAGTATACCATTATTTTGCTAATATTATAGACTTTCTATTGATATAAAGTTTGTAAAATTTAAACGTTGTTTGATTAATTTTTTTGCTTTAATCAATTAGTTTAATATTAAATAAAATTGAACTATGTTTGGATAATCTAAGATCAAATTGAATTTGGATTCATATAACTAGATGTTAATAGGACCTAATGGAAGGTTTAGTTTCATAAAATTGGCTTTGTTGAAAAATTCCAATTTTGATTATCAAGTATTAAAAACTCACAGTATAATTGAATCATTCAGTGTCCAATTTTAGTAAATTTAAAATTTTAAGAGATATTTTAGAACATTGGTATCACTAATGTTTTTGGTTGAATTTTTAGAGTTTAATAAATATTCTATTATTATTTTAGAAACAGAGATTGGTACTGGAAACAATCCAGCAGTAGATTTGGTTTGAGCTATTATTTGCAAGTGAACTTTTACATTTAAAAATGATGTTAGGGAATTTTTATATTTGATTATTATAAATATTATGCCAAGAAACTATTATAATCATATAATTTATATTATGCTATTGGAAAATTTCTGATTATCATTTTTTGCTATATTATAAGGATTATTTTATGGAATCATGTTTTAATATATATGATTATATATATATGTTGGTAATTGTGGGAATATTTTATTATGGTGATTATGGATAATATTGATAAATTATTTATATTAAATTATGGGTTGGATATTAATTTGTGGTAATGGTTATGATACACAAGGATGCTAGATATGGTCACATAATAGGTTATGATAATGATTATGGTACAAATGGATATTATATCATACACTTGGATAAAAATATATATGGTTATTGGTATTATATGATCTATGAATTATAAAAGTATTATTTTACTTATGAAATTATGGACGTTTTAGACATTGTTTTATTTATCTTATGAATTATGATAACTGCAATGTTTTGATAATAATGATGGTTTTTATGAAGATTGTTTATCAAAATAAGGGAACTTTTAAAGAGTGAACTTGAGGTTTTTAAGAGAAAATGATTTTTTTAATAATATTTTATTTGTTCATTCATTTAGCTCATCTTATAATTTTATTTTTAAATTGATTTCCACTAGGCCTTAGCTAATTGATTTTATACTTCATGTCTAGGCATCTTCTTTGTTAGTCCATGACCTTTTCACTTCTGCATTAGTATTTTGTTCAGTCACTTGATTAACTTTTCTTTCCAATTACTATTGGATTTATGTTTATGTTGCTTTATTTTTAATCTTTATATACTTCTTTTAGTTGCTTTGATAGATTAATTTAATATGTATAACTCTATATTTCATTTGTATTTCTTTGGGACTTGGATCTTACCCTTGATTTGGATTGGTAGAGGTTGATAGTGAGATCATGGTAGTGTGATTTATTGTTGTTATGGTTGTTGTTGATTTTAGGTGGGAACCCTTGAGTAGTGCTTATTATTTTATTTGTATTGTTGGGTTATTTTCGATTTATAGAGAGATCTCACTAGAGTTTCAGTATTAATGTAGTAGGGTTTCCTTAGGCATGACCACTTCGAGCATCCGTAAAGGACTTCAAGAGTGGTCCTCTCAATAATACATAAGGTTTAAACTTTAAGGTATATTCCCAATCTTTGGAACACAAAAAGAAAACAACTTTATAGAAAATGAAAGAAACCCACCTTGAGTTGATACTCAAATTTCTCACCAAAAGTATTGCTAGCTTCTTTCTTGGCAACTACTACCTCACAACACAAAATGATACAACTATTTATCCTCTCAAGCTTCCACTTTGACCCACTACAAGATAAACTACTTCTGAGCTATTTTGTTGGACAAAAATGCTTCTAAAGTTTAATATTTTACTAGAATTTATTGTTGTGAAGGGAGATGAAGAGGGAAGTGACAAAATGTTCCAAGAGAAAAACAATTGTGATCATCTTATGCATCGACAGTGGTGGTCATTGTTCTATGTTAACGACTATGGTTGTGAGTGAAGGTTGAAAAGGTGAAGGCCCCATAAAGGGTGAAAACTGAAGGTTAATGCAATTTTTTTTTGGTTTAGATTTAGAGATTTCGTTTACATCATTAAAGTGTAATGGAGGAATAAAATAAAATAAAAATAAAATAAAAATAAAAACATATATACCAAGGCAGGGATCTTATTACCCTGCCTTTTCACGATATGTCGATTACCTGAGGAAAAATCCCCTCATTAAGGGTGGGGTACCATGAATATTGGGTTAGGTGGGGCAAATCACTATCCTATGTTAATCCACCATTTAAAGTTGCTATAGCATACCAATTTTTACCATTTCAACTATCTTTTTATATATAAAAAGAAAAGCTCTTCGAAACTTGACATAAACAACTATTTTTATATTTTATGTGGGGTTTTACATATCACCATGAGATATGGAATCCATATGCAAACTAAGTGATTTACATAGTCATGAGCCCCCTTACCTCATAGGCTATCTATGGCTTGAAATTATTAAAATACCATTTATAACGAGTCATTGAGCTTTAGTTTAAACATAATAACTTTATAGCATTTGCAAAGGCATTGCCATTAGGACAATGTCATTGCCATAATTTGGCATTACTTTCCATTTTGGCCTCTCCAATAGGGAGTGCCTGAATTTGCCAATGGTGTAGCATAATGTTTGACATTATTATTCTATGGTTGTGGGCCCTATTTCTTAAAATAATGTAAAAGAAAGATTTAATAGTGGGTCCCATTTTATGATATGGGCCTTACTATAAAAGAAAAACAACTTAATTAAATATATTTTAAAATTTCGCATTACTAGTTTTGGTATTTGATATTGGAGTACTAATGTTAAAATTTGGCAATATTGGAGTACTACGTTTAAAGTAGAGTGTATTTTTTTTTTTTTTTAATAATTCACCATGAGCTGTAAAACCCATATGCAAACTTAGTGGTTTGCTTGATCATGATTCATGAGCTTCTCTACCTCATAGGTTATCCATGGCCTTGAAATGTCAAAATAATTCGGATTAGTTAAAAAATGCTAACTAAGTTAACCTTTTATCTTCTAAATTCACTCAAATACTATATCATAACATATCAAGTGAGTTTGGCTTAAATGGTAATGCCTGTCACATCCACATCCATGAGGTTGTGGATTCGAAATAGGCCCTTGTCCTCTTTAGATTAAGAATTGTTGTAATGACACCTATATATACACTATACCAAAACATAGAACAAGGTGAAATTTTTGAACACAGGTAGCTAATACAAAGTGTTTATAATCTTATAATACAAACATTCACAGCCACTTTGATAATAGGGTGATTGGGTTTTCTAATTCTGAACACAATGGCCTTAAGCTTAAACCATTACAGATGCTACTCCTTGGAAGGACCACACTGTGGCTCTATTTTCATGGCCTCCCTTGCAAGGGTCCAACATCACTACCACCGTTGCAATGGTCATCTTATAAGGGTACTTCTATTCCAAGATTTTATTGCAACGAATCCTGAAGAATAACACAGATATGATATGGAAATAGGTTTTAGGGTATTGGTGGGAAAACTTAAGGAATTCTCTCACTAGATGATAAATGATAAATCACAAATAAAACATAGAAAAACTATGGAAAGATTAACGAATTGTCAAGAAAAGCATCAAAAAGTGTTTGAAAATCAATCTTAGAGCTCTAATACTCCTAATAACTATAAAAACCAAGCTACCATTAATGGGGTTCTTAGACCTCTTTCTCTTCACACCAAAATTTGAGGAAAATATAGGGTTTTATCAAATACAAATACATTGTTTGAACATCATAGAGAGCTTGTTTAAATAATGTATAAAATTCAAAATAATGCCTGCTAAGTATCCAGATGTTGTTAAACAAGATTAGATCTTGAAATAAGAAGATGACATGTGGCAAGCTGTTGTTCGAACAACATAGGATGTTATTTGAACAACAGAGATCTAGCATTAAGAATCAAACATGTGGGTGAGACATTGTTTAAAAAATATCAAATGTTTTTGAAAAAAATATCAAATCCACTAGTCTCTAAATGAACATGGAAAATAGTTGTTCGAACAACAATAAAATATTGGTCAAACTAAGTATTTTGATTTTCATAAATTTTATTAAAATCATTTAAAATGAAAGTCAAAATACTGCAAGTATAAAAATAGATAAAAATATAAAGGTCAGAGAAAAACAAAAATATTATGGAACATTATATATATATATATATATACTAAATAATTAAAAAAAATATCTTTAAGTCACTTACCATATCTAATTAGGATTTGTTTTTTATACTTCTGTACTGACGAGACAAACTCTTAAAACTAAGTATTTTAACTCATTAAAATTTGCTAACATACAAAAATTAAAAATAAGTATTTTAACTCATTAAAATTTGCTAACATACAAAAATTGATTCAACACAGATGTTCAATAGCAATTGATAGAGATTTTAGTTCTGTTGAAGCTAGAAATTTAATAAAGATTGAAACCTTATTGCAAGAGAAAGACCTATTAGAAACCCATTTGGTAACTAAAATATTTAAAAATTAAAACAAGATGAAAAAGATTAAATAGATTCTTCGAGGAACTGACATCCCTAATGTCCTGTTTGGGAAGTGTCAAAGTTGAGAGGGAAACTGATTCTTGGAATTTAGATTACTGAGAATTAATTTTTCTCTTGGTATGTTTGGTGAGTAATAGGAAAGTTGAGACTTGTGAGTAATTAAATTTAATATTGTATAATAAATTAAGGGTAAATATGTATTTTTAAAAAAAATTAAAATTATTTTATCTGGGATTCTCTAAATGACATCTTTATAGGTGGGAACAACTTTCCTATATATTTTCCGACATTGGTGGGAATTTAATTTCCTGGGTCCATATTTTTCCACCTCACAATAAATATCCAAACAAAAGAAAGTTATCACTTTCTCAAGAAAATTAGATTCCTACTAATTTTACCATTATCTTAACATGACGTAAGATCAACTCAATGATGTGATTGTCACAATCTTAATAATCCACACTTTATGTCCACAAAACAACCTAAATAGATAGGTTGCACTAAAACAATATAATCTTAAAAAATAGGTAAAAGCCTAACTAAGCTAAAAAACCTCAACAAACTTTAATCCTGCTCGAACACTAAAGAGGATGTATTCAATTTAGAATTTAATGGATTTAAAATGAGTTATAGATTTGAAAGGATTTGATGGATTGTTATGGAATTCTATAGACTCCATAAAGATTTTATAAGAATCTAATGAAATCTTTGAATTTAAAGCTGAATTTTATATTGACAATTTTCTTCACAATTTCATTGTTAAAATTTTTTCAAATCCATTAAAATCTATTATTTTTTAAAATTTTTTAAAATCATTGACTTTTTAAATACCATCAAATTTTAAAAGAATTTTATAAAGTTTTAATTGAATATATTTAGATTTTAATGGACTTTTATAAAATCCATCAAAATCTTAATTGAATATCATTAAACTTGTATGAACTCTTTTAAAATCTAAATCGAATATTTTTAAATTTTTAAAATTTTTAAAATTTTAAATTGAATACACCCCTTTAAAACTAATATTGATTAATACAATTGTAAGTGAACTACATAAAACTTTTACTAATAATACGTAACACTATACTAATCTAATAACATAAAAAAATTAAATAATAAATATATGTGATTATAACAGCCCCAGTGAAAAGTTTATTTATTTTCTCAAAAAAAGCGGGTTGTAGGTTAAAATAATGCGCAAACCCTAAAAGCGTTTATATTTTAAACAATATCTAACGAGAGTAACTTTTTTTTGGGTCGAACAGAAACTTTGACTATTGTATTATAAAACAAAAAACAAATCAAGAAAAATGGAAAAAAAATAAATAAATAAAAAGAAGAAAAGGAAAGGAATGAAACTTCTTCCCGTGATTTGGGTGAGAAGCGGAAGGGGGTGGGGGCGGGGGCGGCTGCGGGCACAGCAGGTGCAATTAATGAATAAAGATTGATAAAATAAAATTTTAAAAATTAAAAAAAGAAAAAAATTGAGGGGGAGGTGGGTGAGGGGTGCTGGGCCTGGTAAATTCGTTCTTGTTCTCCAGATTATATAAATCATACTAATTTGAGTTCAGAAGCAAATGGTTGGAATGAATAAAAAGAACGCACATAATAAATTAACTGAAAAACAGACAAAAACATAATAAATAAATCATAAAAAATAGTTGCATATTTAATTTTTCATTTTTAGATTTTAATATTTTTCTAAAACATCAAATAATAGTATAGTAAATAATAATTGTTATTTTTCTTTATTTTTTTTTCAGGTTTAAAGGTTTAAGGATATTGCTGACTCTTAATATGTATTCTTAGATTATAAAAATATCATTAAGAATATAGGGTTGGTAGTAACTATAGTATGGATAGAACCGCTAATAAATTACACATAAATATATATGACATTGATGGATAAACTTACAATTAATCCTACAGTCTTCTGCTGTTTTGTCATTGAATTAATTCAACATAAAGCATGCTGCTTTCCGACATAAACGAAAAAAAGCATCAGTCAATATCTCTATCCATCTTTTTAAGAAAAGAAAATATCTCCATGCATGATCCCATTGGTCAAATTAAATGCTTTTGATTGCCAAACAAAAAATTAAATGACTTTTAGCCTTGTAAGGTTTTTGGCCGTGTCAATCCTTTAGGATTTGTCTTTTGTTTTTTATTCTCGCGAGAAAAGAGATAAATATTATATTAAAAAAGAAGAGAGATCCTTTAGGATTATGTGTTATATATATGTATATAATATATTAATATACAAAGTCACAGAGTGGTCATATGCATATATATATATATATATATATTTGAAAGGAAACGTATATTGATAATCCACAAAAATCGTTATATATATATATATATATATATTCTATTAGAGTATGTATATATAATTAAAAATCATTATATAAAATCTTCAATCCCTTTAAATTAAGTACACACGTATATATGTTTTTTTTTCTTTTTTTCTTTTTTTTGAAATAACCTATATATGGGTTATGCCGCAGCAAATATGGCCTATCAACCCTGATTTGAGTTTCAACTAAACATTTAAAATATCTCATCGACGCACCAATAAAAATTTTATTTAGTTTTATTCGGTAATTTAAAAATCGAACATTTCAGACACATTTAGTTCTAAAGTCAGATTCGCTACTATGTAACTTATTGATATTTTTAACTTGCTCAGCTATATGAGTACTCTGAATAATCCAAAATATTATTTTTATCAAAACGAGTTGAAAAAAGTTCCTAGTTATGTAAAGGATATTTTTATCATGCAAAACCAACGACTCAATCTCTAGGCTTGTAAAGATTTCATGAGGACTAGTGGGGTCCAATAAATGACATATATATGAGCCTCAATTGGGTCAACCCAAATTAAACCGCGTTTCCCAACAGGGAATTGTATTTGTTGGGGGTATTTTCATATGTTATCCCGTGTTTTTGTTTGGGATTTTTATCCGATAAGTGGGTTTCTTTATTTTGCTTCGATGTCTTCCATTTTAATTTTTTTCCATTCACCAAACTCAGCACTTGAAAATCCATAACTTGGTAACATGTGATTGGTCAATAAAGCTTGAAAATTTTACAAATAATTATTATGTCAAAGGTTAAAAAAAAAAAAAAAATTCAATATTCATTTTCCTTCACTTTGAATGGTCCAGAAACCTATATTTTCACTTTGTGCAGGTACTTGGAAGCTAGCTTTCGAGGCACGTTAAGTCTCCACGTTTCAATCAAAATCTTTTATATCCACACCTATAAATACACCTATATATGTACACATAACTGGATAACACACAATATAAGCTAAAATTTCAGTCTTTTAGCAACAATACCCAGATTTTTCTATCTTTTTGTTTTGTGCATGCATGGGAGAACCGAATACTAGCAGCAGCCTTGGTACCGCCAGTTCTAGCTACCGGGGGGTTCGCAAGAGAAAATGGGGGAAATGGGTTTCCGAGATTCGCGAACCCGGCAAGAAAAACCGGATTTGGTTGGGGAGTTTCGACACGCCGGAGATGGCGGCCACAGCCTACGACGTGGCCGCACTGCATTTCCGCGGCCACGACGCCAGGCTCAATTTCCCTCAGCTGGCTAATAGCTTGCCCCAGCCATTGAGTTCCAATGCTGAAGACATACGAAAGGCGGCACATGAGGGAGCGTTGCGGCTGAGACTTAGTTCTACTCCGGCGGCAGCTGAGCCGGATTGCGGCAGTAGTTCGGGCTCCAATGTTGCGCCGGTCACGGTGAGGTTGTCGCCCAGCCAAATTCAGGCTATCAATGAATCGCCGTTGGACTCGCCGAAGATGTGGATGCAAATGGCGGAGGCACTCATGGTGGAGGAGTCAACAATGTTCTCTAATGAGGTTAATGAAGAGAATGAGTGGGAGGATGTGCAGAATGAATCTCTTTGGGATCCTTAATTTGGTAAAGTATAGTTATACAAGAAAAACGACCAAACACTACATAGTTTACAATATAAAAAAAGTTATGGTTTGAAGTAATTGGGATATGTACTATTTTTTTTTTTTTTTTGGGTGATTAGTACGTGGGATATGTACTTACTGCACAGATTTTTTTTTTTTTTTTTTTTGGGTCAATAATAAAGATTGTTATATAATGAATTTAAGTTTGATTAGTTTTGTACGATGCATATCAATATTGGGCTAGGGGTTGCCATAGATATTGTAGCAAATTAATTAGAAGGATTTGGTGGCCTTTTTTTTTTTTTTTTTTTTTTGGGTGGAGAGGTGCGAAGTTGAAGTATTTAGTATTGGTGACCGGGCCATATTGTTTTTGAGCCTGAGGGAAGGCCACTTGTTGCAATATTGATGGTGTCTTTTGGGGTCCCCATTCCTCAAACATATAATAGAAAGTTGGTGATTTGATTGAATTGGCCGGCCAACCAGATCAACTCAAATATATATTATATTTTAGTATTTTTTTTCCCTTTTTTGGTGAATTTATAATATTTTAGCAAGGTATACTAAAAGAGGGTGTAATAATATTTGATTTATTAATGATTTTTTTTTTTTTTTTTTTGGTTTTGGCTGAATGGATTCAACATTGCTATGTTATTATTAATGGGTAAATTTCTAAATAATCCTTCTTTTTTTAATTTTTTTTATAGCATATATTTTTCAATTTTTTAAAATTATGAATCATCTTTTTACATTTCGGTTTCATTTAAGTTCATATCTAATAATAAAATAATTATAACAAGAGTGTGTTACGGCTAACACAAGCTTAATAAAAAAAAATGATCATGTGTCAAAACATTCCAATCAATAAACTATAATACAGTAATACTATATTCTCTGGATCTAAAACATTGATAAATTATATTTCAATTTGTGATATATCAAATTTATTAACCTTTAAAGTGTAGTCATTGATTTTTCAAATCTTTGAAATTTTTAAACCAGCAAAATAGATAACAAGAACTTAGGAACAGTGTCGAATGGATACAATTCTCTTTAACATTTCTTCCTTATATTTTCACCAAATAGGCATCATAGATGTCTTGATTTCTAATCTCAATATTGTATCCATCGTACGTATCTGATGACTTATTCCCCAATATATATATATATATATATAATAATAATAATATTAACATCAATTATCAGGACCTTTCCAAAGTTTTCTATTGGAACCATAAGATAGTCTCAACCATTCCCCTTTATTAGAATTTTTACAGAAAATTTGATAACATCTCCTCTATAAAATTGACTTTCCTAAATGTTCCCTATATAGAAAATTCACTTTGAAAATAAACATCCACCTTATTCCTCTTCGCATTACTATAAATTACTACAATTTGTAGGATTGCAATAATAATAACGTAGAAATAGAAATATAAGTAATGAATCATAAATTGTAAGTACCTCTTATGTATTGAGATCCCTCATGGAGCTTTCTACCTATATCCCAAAATGGCCCAACTCTCTTCAAGTTTTTATTCCACACAGGAAATACGTACTTCTATAACTCATGGTCATCTACACCTCCCATATATTACAATTTTATAATTTTATAGCACTTCATGAATATACCAAACATATAAATGTAGATAGAAAAATAATAATAATACTGATGTTGATGATGACGATGATGATGATGATGATGATAATAACAGATAAAAACAGCCTGGATCCCAGACCCTAAATCATGTTTTCTACCTTTTAACATCTAGCAAATATACAGTTGTAAATTGTACTGCTAATAACCAATAAATTGTAAGACATCTTTTAATAAAATAAATTACATTTAAAATGTATATATAGAAAAAATACTTTAAATTGTACAGTTGAAGTTTTAATAGTAACTCCAATAACATCACTGCTATCCAAAACCAATATAAATATATATCTTTTCTACATAAATATAAATATGTATACAGACTTTCAAAGGATCTGGATGAATTATTGTAGGCAAATATATTTGCCCGAATTCTAACACTCATGCTTGAAGTACGGGATTTTTTGTTGGTGGACTTGTCACTCTCTATCGATATTATCCATAGTTTAGCTACCGTACTTAGTACGGGATTTTTTTTTTAGAGTTTCCTATAAGGTCGCCGATCCTAGGATTGCTCTTACCTGAGCATGCTTAACTTTGAGGTTCTTCTAAACTCTAAAGCCAACCGCTTTAAAAAGACCTAGGCATTATGAGAGTAACTATCATTACATAAGAACCATCTCCTAATGTACACTCAAACAATGTGGGATGGACACTAGGTAGTTTGCCAGTGCCCTGCACTCGCTCACATTGGTTGTCACATGAAGTATCTACTTGAAGGTTGCAATGCTTGTCTGAAGGTTGCAATACTTGTCCAAAGATTGAAGTACCTCTCTAAAGTATAGTACTCCTGGTTGAAGGTTATGATACCTATTCGAGAGCTAATATACGAATCGTACAGTTGATAACAACAATTGTCAGGACCCGTCCAGAATTCCTCCCCGGAACCCTAGACAAGCCCTGATCCCAGGGAAATACCACCGAACCTTCCAACGGAAAATCCGGTAGCACCTCCCCTAAGGGTAGGACTAACCAAAAATTTCCTGCACTGAAAACGCACTTCTAAAAGCACTCCCTTATTCCTCCTACAATACTACAAATTGATTTCACAAAATTTACAGCACTTCAAAAAATAATAGCAACCCAGTGCATAAATAATAACTACATGTCCAATACAGTATACAGAGCATTATACAAATGAATGTGGAATTTATACAATGATAGATAAAGAAGTAATACAAGATGGAGAGGAAAAAGGGAAGAAATACAACGAACTGAGACATTGGGCTCGCCCTGGAAGATCAACGTCTCCCAACCTGGACCTAGGGGAATGGAATTTAAAAACGTGAGATGCTAATTATCTCAGTGAGTGACCCTATCTACTGAACACCTTTAATATTAATAATATAGCAATGAAAGGAATTTAATTAATATCAACAATTAATTAAATAAATAATAATAGCAATTGGAGTAATATTTTCTCTCAAAACCCTCACTATTCACTCCGTTGGAAATGTTCCACTTTTAAAACATTTTCACAAAATCCGATATTCGTATTTTTCGAAAACCAAGGGATCAAATAATTTAATAACCAACAAATAAATAAATACCCCAAATATAAATAAAATGTAATAAATTATAATAAATAATTTTTGTACTCTTTGGGGTTTGAAATTTCTATCCTAAAAATTTGTACTTGACGCACCACACCATATACCAGTGATGCCCTCCAATACCCAGCGTCTCGAGCACCGACTGGCGGGGAGATTAAAGAGAGAAACTTGCAAACGGCACTTCGGCGTCCCGACAGTACCGCTGCTGAAACCGTCATCCCGGCCAAGGAGGGGGGCGGCTGATGCGCAATATATAAGACTAGCCTGCCCTCGGTCCAATGGCAACTCACGGGAGACATAATACTCGCGCGCTAAACCACATATACACCAGAACACCAATACTGTATGAGTGCGTCTAAAATAATTACTAAATTAATTATAACCGTACCGTTTTCCAAATTCACCGTGGGAAATATACCAACTTTCACATTTACCATCCCACATATTTTATTTTAACATACCCGGTACGAAAACATCGATAACAATAAAACAATAATTTTTCTCGTAACACGAGGTTCAATAAATAATATACCACGGGCATAATTATAAAAATTAAACCACCAATTTAAACAAATAATTTTCTTAAAATATTCAAACCAATTATGCCCAAAAATAATATAAAATCCAGACACAATTAATTACTGAAAATACTTGCTTATGTGTAATAAATACCATTTAATCACAATAAAATAATGATCGGGAATTTCTTAATGACCCCAAATTTCCGTTTAGCACCAATAAACATACACGTACTTATAAAATAATATTTTTTCCCGATTATATTTAAAATACACCACATGAGCATAAATTCCAGATATCAAATTAACACAACATAAATATAATTAATTGCCCAAAACAGTTTTCAAGGTGGGTCACTCACCTGGAGCATGCAATTAACCTAAGATCCTCCATAGGATCAATTCCACGACTCACCCGTGCTCCTAGAACACAATTCACACACAATCAAATAAATTAATATTTTATTCGGATAAATAATACCCGGTACCCGGGGGGTTAAACACAAACGTTAACCAAAATTGACAAATTATATGTCTATGGAAAGCTTGTGAGATGAGAATCACATTACCGACCTCCATTGAGCTCAATTCGACCGGTGATGGCTGGAATTTGACCGGAAAGATTCGGCCGGTCTTGATTCCTTTGCATCTCATGAACCACTTCGAATTTTGGAAATTGGAGGCCATATTTGGACTCAGAGGACCCAAAATAGGGGGAGAGGAGGTTTAATTTGGACTGGATTGGCCGAAATACGGCGGAATCACCGGAAAATTTCAAGCCACCGCCGCCGACTTCACCTGCCCGATCTGGGAGCGTCGCCGGCCGGCCGGCAGCCAAATTTGGCTGGTGAGCTCGCCGGCGTGTGGTCTTGGACGGTGGTCGGGGCGTGTAGCAAGGTGGTGGCCGGTGAGAACAAAAACGGTGAGGCCGAGAAGGAGAAAGGAAAGGAAAGGAAGAAGAAGGAAAAAGAAGAAGAAGAAGAAAGAAAAGAGAAATTTCCCCCCGTGTCCCCCCCCTTTTTCCCCACGTGGGGAGAAGAAAAGAAAAAGAAAAAGAAAAAGAAAAAGAAAAAGGAAAATAAAATAAGATAAAATAATTAAATAATATTAAAAAAATAATATTATTATATAAAATAACAATAATAAAATAATATGGTATTAAGCATGGTTGACATGTGGCATCTCCACATGGTGACACATGGTCACATTTATTAAGTCACACGTGGCACATCATTACACGTTTAAAAATAATATTAAAATAATACAGTATTTGAAAAACTCTACAGGTCCATAACTTTCAAACCACATATCCAAATCGGACGTGCCGCTAATCTACGGACTCGTATCGACTAGTAATTCACAACCATGCATGAGTCAAAGCTCAACTTTGCATGAATAAAAAGTCAACTCTGGCACCCCTTGGACAGCTTGGACCTCAACTTGTTTTGCTCATAACTTTCAAACCGTAGCTCCATTTTCAACGTGCTACTAGTCTACGAACTCGTGCCAATGTGTACTTCGTAACGATACATCAGTCAACCTCCGTCAACGGTCAACGGTTAACGGTCAATGGTCAAAGTCAACGGTCACCCTTCGTCAACGTGCACGAATTCCGATGTGATTTGGGACGGGGTGTCACAACAATAATAATAACGACAACAATAATAATAATAATCATAATCATAATTAAGTAAAATAGAACTAAAAATGACAAATACATAACATAACTCGTACACGCATATTCAAGATACACCTGATGTACTATATGATATACCAATGCATGATCTTATAATATTAGCTGGCCATAGGTATACTACCACCAATATGGTCAGGAGTAGTTGCCTATAATGGTCATCCAACCTGCTGGTCTTATAAGCAGCAAAAATACGATACTAAGTCATTCATAAGTCAAATCGAGTTGTTGCATCGGTATGGTGTGGTATACTTAACACATAACATAATATTATATATATATGTCGAAAGGATATCTGATGCACCATACGATATACCAATACTGTTAATTGATGTTTGGCATCCCAATCACAACTGATGGAAAAGAGAGGAGAAGAGAACTGCACACACCCCATTAACATCCTAATTATGCCGATGCTAAATAACCTACCATCCTACGGCTAAACAGGGTGGCTAATGTTGTCATTGGAAAAAAAAAAAAAACCTTTCTACTCTCACTTACCTTAGCGCTTATAGGATTGTCTAAATTTACTGTCCTTCGGCCATGAGGAGGGTGACTAACATCACTACAAATTTTCTACATACCTTCATTTATCATAGCTCACAAAGGATGACTAAATATAGCTTACATGCTGAAATCAATTTTATGCATATTGAGAACAACAAGACTATATGGTGCATTTATAGACTGACTCATCACACATAAATATATAATTACAAAAAAACTTAATTTCTCATAATTACATTTTAAAACTGTAATTAAATGTTTTAAATAAATGATCGAATAAATAAACAAATAAATAGATGAATAAATAAATAATAAAACAAATGAAAATAAGAAAACTAACAAGATTTAAACATAATTAATGAATAATCATTCAATCTCCATAAAATCAAATGTAATTCTAACTATTTAAATATTATCCAAAAATCAATAACCAATAATAAAAATTTTTTAAAAACCCAAATATGTTTTTTTTATAGGAAAATTAGATCACATTATAATCATTTTCATATGAAATACTTTTATAACTCTTAATTATTTAGAATCAACATTTAAGCTAATAAATAAATATATAATTATATAAATAAATAAATAAATAACCTTACAAGTTCATATAAATTTACCTAGTTATGTCACACACAAACGCACATGTAAATATACTCACAAATATTTACTTATTCCAAAATAAAACTTAGAAAAATATGTCACTCACAGTATTGACATTATCCATCCTTGCTCTACTGCAGGATCCACCTCAAATCTTGTTGGGTGTCTGACATACACCAAATGAAATCTTGTAAGACAAGGATTAAGGATACCTAACTCAAACAAACCAAACTCACTGCCAATGATCGAAAATTGACCAAGAAATTTCCACCAAAGTTTAAACCATTATATTTCCTAAACGACTTAGAATTTGGAAGAATGGAACCCATATTTGGAATCAGGAGGTCTAAAATAGAGGGGTAACATATTGGTCAGATTGGGTTTGTAGAAAATGGCCGAATAATTGGAAATTAGGGAACCACCACAATTGGCTTTACTGGCTCGATTCGTGCACATTCGGTGGTGGCTGGCCATGAAGTTTGACCATTAGCATCATCGTGAGATTGGCTTTCATCGAGGTTGGCGCATGTAACATGATGTGATCAGAATGATAGCCAATTTGATTGGAGCTGAGAGAGGGAGAAGGGGAGAGAGAGAGAGAGAGAGAGAGAGAGAGGCTCCATCATGTGTTTGTTTGGGGGGGGGGGGGGAGGACACAGAGAGAGAGAGGAAAAAAGAGAAAGAAAATAAAAAGAAAAAGAAAAAAGAAAAGAATCATGTCATGTGCCACCTATAGGTTGGTAATACATGGCGCCCATTAGGGATACTTTTCAAAAATCTTTTTACATATTTTTTGATAAAACTATGTGATAGTATTAGTCCCCAAAAACATAAGTATAATTTTAAATATCTATAACTTTTCAACTATATGTTCAAATTAAACATGCTACTACTCTATGGACTCATATCAATGAGCACTAAACGATGATACAAGAGTCAAAGTCATAATTTATAAGGATAAAAAGTCAACCTTAACCTAACTTGATTAGTTCGAACCGTACATTATTCTGACTGTAACTTTCTAATCTCAACTCTAATTTTAGTATGCTATTAGTCTATGAACTTGGGATGATGCGTACTCTGTCATGGTGCCTCAGTCAAAGTGAAATTCCTCCCATAAGAAAAAGTCAACTATAGAACCATCTTGATCAACGCAATCAACTCGGTCAAACTTAGTCAGGTTGTTTTGGAGCATTTTCTTAGGTTATTTTGTTACATTAATAATAATAATAATAATAATAATAATAATAATAATAATAATAATAAACCAATTGGGTTTTTAGAGAGCATGGGTTTTTTAGTCTAATGGGCTAACTGAATTATTACAGATAGTAGATAAATAACATTCACAAAATAGCTTTTTACTGCCATGATAATTAACATTCCTGGTACTGGACTTTAATCCTCTGTATAACCATCATATTCAGCTTAGAAAACCCCATTACATCAAGGTAATGATGCACTGATTTCAAAATAAACATGACCACGTAGCCTCAATAATCAACTCACTAGACCCTACTATAACAAAATAGTTGTTTGCTGATCTCGAAACAAACATAATTATTTTATAGTACTCATAACCAAGACTACTTAGCATTTATCAGAAAACACTCACAACATAAACAATATCCAATGGTGTGCAATTTTAAGTGAACATCAAATTGCTAAATGCAGAAAAATATAGGATTACTATTATTGTCTCTTTTACTTTTATTGTTGGAACACAAATCCTAAGAAAGCTTGTCATCTATAACTATGGATACTTCACTAAGAGAATTACTATGCAAATTACACCTTTTCATAATCCCATTAACATAGGCTCTGACTGAGATAATTTGCAATACATAGTTTGCCATGTCTTGAAGAATCTATATTTCCAGTACAAATGAAACCTCTTTATATTCCTTCATATAAAAAATGGCTACACAATATTTGTTTTGTCTCAATCAATAGGTTAGTATCAATGGAAGCCAATAGTATAGTAACAATATATAATACCATATAAAGTATAGTACGCACTGATCAACAACATTGTCCTTAAATTAATAATTGGTGACAATCTCACCAAAATCGAGATACTAGTACCACGAGGCATACTTAATACCATAAATGGACTTCTCAAACTTGCAAAACAATTCTTACTCCCTACTATTTGAAAGCCAACTGGTTGGACTATATACATATCCTCATATAAATATCTGTTAAGAAAAATATTTCTAACATCCATTTAATGCAACACCAAGTCAAAATGAGCCATAATCACCATAATGGTTTTAAGAGAATCTTTTGTGGATATAGGATAGTATGTCTATTTATAGTCAATTCTCTTTTTCTGGTTTAACCTTTTAGTAACTAGTTTAGTCTTATACCTCTCCATTTATCCATTGGAGTCTCTTTTGGTTTTGAAGACTCATTTGCCCCCCAAGGCTTGCCACTTTTTAGGTAACTCAACCAAAACCCACACATCAATTGTTGTCATGAATTTTATCTTCCATTGCATCACTCACACATAAATTGATGTCATGAATTTTATCTTCCATTGCATCTAACCAAAAAGTCAAATAATGATCTATTCATGGCTTCCTCATAAGTGACTAGATTTGACTCATCACTTATGTCAAACTCATGTTCTTACAGATAAACCTCATAGTCATTAGGTACAATAAAACTTCAAACTCTTTGTGACATTCTCAACGGCACATCGGTAATAACTGTAACAAGAACATATCATTCTATTTCCATCAGTTCAATCCTATCTGACTACTAATTTTATAACTATTGGATCAACAATATCTTTGGCAGGAACATAAATAGTGGGAATGACTACGCTTAACTCTTTGAATTCAAGCTCTTTTGTACCCTTGCTCTTACCAATGTCGAAAAATCCTCAAAATAGACAACATAGATTAGTTTTTTCTATAAGACTTGTGAGCCTTGAAGGATGAAAGGTAAGAAAGATCAATAAACAATATACTAGGGTGGATTACAATGACCAGTGGTGGTTTTGTGTGAG
Source organism: Ziziphus jujuba (assembly GCF_031755915.1). Lineage (NCBI taxonomy): Eukaryota > Viridiplantae > Streptophyta > Magnoliopsida > Rosales > Rhamnaceae > Ziziphus > Ziziphus jujuba. Next base: position 24,172,313 of record NC_083383.1, on the reverse strand, counting down.
GCTACCAAGATAAGCATAGAAGGGTGCAGGGCACAGGTAGGGTACCTAATTGGCAAAGTGTTAGGACCCTCCCAATGTTACCTATTGAAGCCCTAAGATGACTCCAACTAGGGGAAACTCCACTGAAAATTTTACAGAAAATCCAGCAGCATCTCCCCTGTAATAGGGCTTTCCCAAATATTCTCTGCACAAAAAACTCACCCCGAAAATACAGATCTGCCTTATTCCTCCCTACCTTGTTCCAAGTTTCCATAATTTGTAGGACTCCAATAAAAATAGTGTAAAAATACAAATATAAGTAATAGCTAATAAATCGTAAATACCTATAGGATGGTCTCGACTCTTCCTAAGTTTTTACTCAGCATCAAAATTACGTACTTTTATAACTCATGGCCACCCATACCGCCCTTATTACAGTCTCACATTTCTACGACACTTTATGAATATACCAAACACATAAATATAGATAGAAAGATAATAAAAACAACAACAATAACAACAACAACAACAATAATAATAGTAATACAACCTGGGTCCCAGGCCCTGAATCATTCAGTCTACCCTTTAATATCTAGAAAATATACATGTATAAATTTTACTGCTGATAATTGATAAATTGTAAGGAAACTTTTAATAAAATAAATTACATTTAAAAAAATGCACACAATAGAGCAATATTTTAAATTGAACAATTAAGGCCTTAATGGTAGCTCTGATAGCATCACTACATGCCAGAACCATCGTAAATATATATATATATATATATATATATATATATATATATATATATTTCCTAGTTATATAATTACAATTTCGTGAGGAATTTGGATAACCTACCCAAAGAATATGTGCAGAGGCTAATACATGCTCGAAGGCTAGCATACCTGTCCAAAGGCTACGATATTTGCCGAAAGGCCACAATACTTGATGTACTATATGCCATACCAAGGCATGGTCCCATGATATTGGTTAATCGTAGATATACTACTACTAGTATGGCCAGGAGTTGTTGCCTATGATGATTATCTGATCCATTAATCTCTTAGGCATCAAAGATACGATGCTAACTTGATCATGAGCCTAACCAGGTTCGTTGCTCTGGTATGTTATAGGACACCTAACATATAATATATATTTATATATATATATATATATATACTAAAAGGATATCTGATGTACCATACAATATATCAGTGCTGTCAAGTGTTGCCAGTGCTAAATAAACTGCCATCCTACAACCAAAAGGGTTCACAAATGTCGTCACAGTAGAAATATATGTTTATTGTCACTCGTTTTAGCGTCCATAAGAATATCTAAACCTATCGCCCTTTGGCCTTAGGGAGGATGGCTGATGCTATCACCATAAAATACCTGCTTACTCTCGCTCATCATAGCTCACAAAGGACAGCTAAATGTAACCTATGCGATAATCAATAAACTTAACAATATAGAATATCAGTACTTCTATGGTGCATCTATAGACTAACTAGTCATATAGAAATATATAATTAGAAAATATCAGTTCTAGATTTAGACATAATCGATAAATAATCTTGCAATATCCATAAAATTAAATATAATTCTAATTATTTAATTTCCACTCAAAAATTCAATAACCAATAATAAAGATTTTTTGAAAACCCAGTTATGATTTCTAGAGAAAATAAGTCATGTTAAAATCATCTCAATAAATACTTTTATAATTCTTAATTCTTTCAAACGACATTTATGTTATAAATACATGTATAATTAAATTTTTAAATAAAGAAATAAGCGAACAAATAATCTTATAACATCATTCACATTTACTTAATTATGAACACACACACACACACACATATATATATATGCCCATAGAAATAGACAAGTTATAAGATTATGATTGTTTTATTAAAACTAAAATTTCTGGTAAATGGTTCCACAACTCAAACATAATTTATAATCAAAATTTAAAGTGGTAAAGCCTTTAAAAAGAAGTAGATTGGCATTTTAGATAAATTTATAATTGAAATAAATTTAATTAAACATAAGCATATAAACCCCTTTAGTCTTTTATACAATAGCCAATTATCAATAATTTTGTTAAATAACACAACTAAATCCAAATTTAATAATAAATATCTTTATATATATAGATTTATTTATTTATTTATTTTACCCCGTTTCCATTTACAGTGAATAACTCAAATTTATTACCAAAAATAGAATAACACATGTACACAAAGAAACCATCATCCATGATGATGATGATGATGATCATAATAATAAATTACTTACTTCATTAAATAACATTTAAATACGTAAATAAATAAATAATAAACATGCCAACATTGCTACCCCTTTTCGCGAGCTAAAACCATTGGAATTTAACTATTTAGCTATCATTTATAAATATATAATATATATATATATATATATATATATATAAGGGTTATAGTAAATTTGTTAAAACCAATAAGTCCAAAACTAAAAGTAGCCACATTTCTAATATTCGACCATTTTAGAAATTACACTGCAAAACCAACGAAAATGAAAACAATGCTTGATCAACCATTCTTTGATTAAGCTAACCAAAAAATAGAAAAGTATTAAAGAAGCATGTATAATATGGTTAACTGTTCTTCAAGACTCATTAAAAACACTTCAGCCTCACCGGTAGAATGTATTCCACTCTGTTACTCAAACAACATATTTTCAATATATTAACAATTGAAAGAATTTAGGCATTCCATGAACTCCTACTGATGAGAATCCATCCGAGCTCGCACAATCGACAATCCGCTGGGGTACTAACCTGATACGGATGAAGACCGGACCGATCACTAGGGCTCAAGCTAAGAGATTTAAGGACAACCTGCTACCTGTATACAGGGAGTAGTCAATTCTCAAAAGAGCTTGTCAATATCTGAAGATATAAGACCCGTTTTAAGCATCCAAGTGGTGGAGGTCAACACGCACCCAGGTAGTTTTTTCCCGCAAATATGGATTTCGGGCAGCAAGAAATAATTCCAACACTTTATGGATTCAAAGGATAACATTAAGAGGTCATGGAATCAAGCCAAGGCAGCTTCAAAGGCAATCAAAGAGGGCTTGTGCGCTTGAGAGAGAAAGTTGGCCGGTTTTGCAGTATTATTTGTTGGCTTTACTGTATTCTGTTGAGTTGGACTTTTCTCTTTGATTCGAGTAAGGCAACATGTGGAACTCCATGATAATACTATTTGATATCCTACATAGCATATGGATGCTAATTTGGGGCTTAAATTGGTCAAAGATTCGTCAAAGACAGCTTAGTCAAAATATAGTATTTTAGTTTCCTAATTTGATTTTGACTTTTTGTTTTAGGAAATTAGTCTTTTATTTGGTTTTTATTTATTTATTTCTTAAGTAATTACTAATTTAAAATAAAATAATTAATTAATCCAAATTAGATTAGGAAAGGAGGTGAATTTCGCCCAAATTAGGTTTCCTATTCTTTGGTGGCCGGTTTTACCTAGATAATTAGGGTTTTATTTTGTTCTTTCCGATCCTATTTAAGGGCTTGATTTTGAGGAAGAACACAACCTTTAATAATATTCAAAAATTATTTTGTGAGATAAAATTCTCTTTGTTCTCTTTGAACACCTAATATACCATTAGAGAGTGTGTGTTTTAGTTTTGACTTATCAATAAGACATCCATAAACTATTGTGGCATCTTCATTATACCAAGGTTTCTAATCACAGGTTGGTTAGGGATTAAGGTGATCATAAAAACTTGAACATAATTGAGATACGGGCTAGTATAATACGGGTTTAGGTGCGTCGACCTAGGTTCGCATCATTTAGTATCAAAGCCAAATTTTGTTCAGGTTTGATCTATCTTTATTTGCTTTATTTGTTTTTTGTGTTAATCTATAATTTTAGCATTAGCTTAAGGTTGGTTCTATCATCATACACGTTCTGCATATTAAAAAAAAAAATTATTCCTAGTCAAATAAGGTTTCCTTGTTTTACCCTATTTTTGTTTCCTAGTTTGTTGGTTGTTTTTCATCATTGTTCTTGGTAATTTAGTTTATTGTTGATTTTTATTTGCTGTTTTTGGTCTTAATTGTTTGCATTCAGTCATTCAAAAAAAAAAAAAAAAAAAAAAGAGAGTGGTTTGTGGAATGAAAAAAAAAAAATTACAAAGTTTGGAAGTTGAATTTTGGTGGTCACAGGTTTGTTGAGTTATTTGGTGTTGGAATTGCAATTTTATTGTTGATTTTTGTTACTGGAGTTGTTTGACATTCTGTGATTGAATAAAAAAAAAAATAGCAGCAAAAAAAAAAAAAAAAACTACAGTTTGTTGAATTTGGAGTTTGATTTGTTTGTTGGAAATTGTTGGAGCTGCTGGGTTGTTGCCTATTTATTCAATATTTGGAGTTGCTGGAAATTTATATTTCTACTGAAAATTTGTACTTTTGAGTGCTAAATTATTTGGATTAAAATTGGTAAAAGATTTGAAACATAAAACTTGAATTACAAAGAACAACAACCAACAACCATTCAATTTTTTTGTCAATTTGATTGTTATTCGTGTTTGAATTTCTTTTCCTAGAATTTTATTGTTGAATTCTTAATTTCTTACCATCTAGTCCAGTTCTTATTTTTTCCAAAATTTGCTTTGCAAAATTACCTTATTTTTGTTTAGAAAAGCTGAAAATTAGGTGTTTAAAATTCACTCGGTATTACTTGCTTTTTTGCTACTGTTTTGTTGATAAGTTTAATTAAAATATACTTGTGATCTAATTGTTGCTTTTTGGGTGTTTTAATTATAATTTTGAGTTAATTCTTTAAGTGGAAAAAGGCAAGAGAGTGTGAGATCAAAAGAGGATTAAAAGCCGAAACTAATGTGCAAACACGAGTGTCGAGTCTTTATTTGAGTGAAACACGTGAGGAAGTGAATTTGGTGAGGTTCTATTTTATTTTTCGTGTTATTCATACTAACATAGTAGATTCAAGGGTGAGAAGAGGAAATCCATCATTGAGAATCAATGAAGAAGAATCTATAGGGTTCAAAGGTGATTCCCGAGCTATGGGGAGTGGATATGAGGGTGGTCTTGGAGCAATTACAGGCGATGAATGCTTAATTTGATCACATAAATCAAAGGATTGATAGGTTAGAAACATAACAAGGAGGGCCGCATACATGGTTTGATGCTCATGGAGGCCGAGGTCGAGGTCGAGGAGGCTGAGGGCGATTTAGAGAAGAATTTGGGGAAGGCAATTTTAGAGATGACTTGGATGAGGGGTTTGATGAAATTTTTGAACCTCATGAAAGGCCAATCCATGGGAGACCAGCAAGGAATGAAGATGATGATCTTGGGAATATCAAGGTAAACATACCACCTTTCATGGGAAAAAGTGACCCGAAGGCTTACTTGGAATGGGAGGAACGTATGGAGATGATTTTTGATTGTCACAATTATTCGGAGGCCAAGAAAGTTAAGTTCGTAGCAATGAAGTTTGGACATTATGCATTCCAATGGTGGAATAATAAGCAAAATACTCGAAGAAAAGTAGGTGATGAATTGATTACTACTTGGCGACAAATGAAAGGAACCATGAGGAAGTGATTTGTTTCGACTCATTACCATAGGTTGCAGCATCAAAGACTTCAATCTTTAACATAAGAAAGTAGGGCCATGGAGGACTATTACAAGGAGATAGAGATGGTCATGATGAGGTTGAGCATGAATGAGGACCGTGAGGCAACCATGGTAAGGTTTTTGGGTGGTTTGAATAAAGGAATAGCCAACCAAGTGGAATTGCACTAATATGTTGAATTGGAAGAGATGCTACATGTGGCTATCAAGATTGAGAAATGAGGAGGGGTACAAGCTCACAGTTTGGAGGGGTTTCAAGCAGCGGGTGGACAAATTCAACTAGTTTAAGAAGCAACCCCATGCTCGAGCCAAGGCTAAAGTCGAAGCAAGATGAAGGAAGTGCCATTCGGTCAAGGAAAGACAACCAAACCGAACTTGTTCAAGCACATAAAATTGAAGGTAAATCTGATCCTAAACCTTCTAAAACTCATGATGTTGTGTGTTTTAAGTGCTAGAGATGAGGAAATATTGCTAGCCAATGCCCGAATAGAAGAATCATGGTGTTGAAGGACAATGACGAGTTGGAATCCGATAGTGATGAAGCTGAAATTAAGATCGAGCATGAAGAGGAAGAAATTGAAGATGAAGTTGCAACCATAAAAGCTTCAAATGCTGAATTGAGCTTAATGGCAAGGAGAGTGTTGAGTGTATACAAGGATGAGGATTAAGTTCAAAGAGAAAACATCTTCCATACCCAATGTGAAATTCGAGGTAATGTAGTATAATAATTGATAGTGGAAGTTGTGCTAATGTGAATAGTAATTTGGTAGTTGATAAATTAGGGTTAGTGACAATTAAACAGCACAAACCATATAGATTACAATGGCTTAATGATAGTAGAGAAATGAAACTAAACAAACAAGTCAAAGTAAAATTCAGCATTGATAAATATGTGGATATTGTATTGTGTGATGTCATGCCTATGCATGCTGGTCATATTTTGTTGGGGAGGCCATGACAATTTGACAAAGATGCCATACATTATGGGAAAGAGAATTCCATTGTATTTAGATTTAAAGGGAAAAAGGTTAAGCTACAGCCGTTAACTCCAAAGGAGGTATTTAGAGACCAACTTCAAATACAATAAAAGAGGGAGGTTGAAAAACTCAAAGAAAGATCTAGTGTGGCACCTATGGCTTCAACACCCATTCAAGGAAGGAAGGCCAAACATGATCAACCAAGTAAGTATCCTAAACTCAAACTTGAGGGTAAAGAAAGAGAGAAAGCCGAGAGAGAGAACGAGAGAGCAAAACCCGAGAGTGAGAGTGGAAAAGGTGAATCCGTGAATGGGAAAGAAAAAGAAAGACAAGAAAAGAAAAATAAAATTTTTTATCTTAGATTTGGTGATGTCAATAAAGCAATTTTGAATAAGAAACCATTGCTGGTTATAAATTATAAAGATGCTTTTGTTGTATAGAACTTTATTTGCCTTGTTGAGAGCTTTACTTTGTGGAAATTTGAAAATTTGGAAGAGATTATTTGCTAACTTTAAAAAGTGTAATTTTTTCCATAACGAGCATGCATTTCTAGATTTTTTTATGATAGTGCTTGACCCAGGTAATTTGGTTTGGTTGCACTCACAAAGGGAGAGGTTTCCAAAACAAAGAAAGTCAAAGCTTATGCCATGTGTGGATAGACCTTTTTGAGTTTTGGAGTGGATTAAAGAGAATGCCTACTAACTTGATTTAATTGGTGAGTACAATGTTAGTGCCACATTTAATGTTGTTGAATTATCTCCTTCTGATGCAGGTGATGACTTTGATTTGAGGGTAAATCCTTTTCAAGAAAAGGGGGATGATGAGAATCCGCCCGAGCCCGCATAACCGACAACTCCTTAAGGTGCTGACTTAATACGGATGGAGACCGGACAGATCACTAGGGCTCAAGCTAAGAGATTTAAGGAAAAACTAGATACCTTTATACAGGGCATAATTAATTCTCAAAAGGGCTTGTCAATACCCGAAGATACAAGATCCATTTTAAGCATCCAAGTGGTGGAGGCCAATACGGACCCGGGTAGCTGCTTTTGTCCAAGTATGGATTCCGGGGAGCAAGAAATGTCCCAACACTTCATGAATTCAATGGATAACATTAAGAGGTCATGGAATCAAGCCAAGGAAGCTTCAAAGGCAATCAAAAAGGGCTTGTGTGCATGAGAGAGAAAGTTGGCCGGTTTTGCTATATTATTTGGTGGCTTTACTGTATTTTATTGAGTTGGACTTTTCTCTTTGATCCAAGCAAGGGCAACGTGTGGAACTCCATGATAATCCTATTTAGCATCCTACATGGCATATGGAAGCTAAATTGGAGCTTAAACTGGTCACAGACAGCTTAGTCAAAAGATAGTATTTTAGTTTTCTAATTTGATTTTGACTTTTTGTTTTACGAAATTAGTCTTTTATTTGGTTTTTATTTATTTATTTACTGGAAAAAATCAACTTAGGAAAGTTATTATTTTATTATTTTTATTGTAAATTAATTTATTCCTAATTCAAAATAAAGGAGTTAATTAATCCAAATTAGATTAGGAAAGGAGGTGAACTTTGGCCAAGCTATGTTTCCTATTCTTTGGTGGCCGATTTTACCTAGATAATTAGGGTTTTGTTTTGTTCTTTCCTAGCCTGTTTAAGGGCTTGATTTTGAGGAAGAACACAACCTTTAATAATATTCAGAAATTATTTTTTGGGATAGAATTCTCTTTGTTCTCTTTGAACACCTAATATACCATTAGAGAGTGTGTGTTTTAGTTTTGACTTATCAATAGGGCATCCATAACCTAGTGTGGCGTCTTCATTATACCAAGATTTCTGATCACAAGTGGTTAAGGGTTGAGGTGACCATAAGAACTTAAACTTAATTGAGATCCGGGCTAATATAATATGGGTTTAAGCACCTGTCGACCTAGGTTCGTATCACCTATTGCTTGATAATTAGTTGCTCATTACCTAAAATTCAACATGTGAGGAATTGGGTCCTCCACCCCAAAGACCATTAAGATTAGCTTCAACTAAAGAGAAGCACAATGATAATCAAATTTTTTGTTTTGTTTTCAATTATTATGAGTGACATTAGTAGCAAGTGAAACTACAATTTTTACATGCTTTTGTATACTACCTTTCTAGTAAGGAAAATATACTAATTTATAACAAAGTAATTGAAATCATGAATATTTGTATGAGTGGGAATGTGGTATTTAATATGAAAAATCCACAGTTGAATGGACATACATCTCTTTAACCTTTCTCCTTCAGGTTTTCAACAAATGATGCCTTAATCTTTAATCTCAATATCGTATCCGTCATATGTATTGAATGACTTATTCCTCAATTTGTATATATATATATATATACATATAATTAATAAATAATATATATATACAATAATAATAATAGGATGGTTCTTATTAGGGGAAACCCATCAAAATTTCTATAGAAAATCGAAACTGGACTCCCCAAAAATATTTCTTTGCATAGAAAAACTCATATAAAAAATATACATCCACTTTATTCGTCCATTTTACTATACGTTTTCACAAGTTGTAAAAATTCGATAACAACAATAGCATATGAATATAGATACAAGAAATAATTAGAAAGCTATAAATATCTTTATAGGTGTCGGGACCAATTTACTACCTCAATCCTAAATAGCTCTGACTTTTCCCAAATCCTTACTCAACACGGGACATGCATACTTTTATAACTCATAGTGTCAGGATCCACTCAAGATTCCCTATTGCAACCCTAGATGAGCCCCGATTGGGGAAATCCTACCGAATTGTCCTACTAAAAATTTGACAGCATCTTCCTTAAGGATTGAGCATGCTTTAAAATTTTTTTGCATAGAAAACATACTCCACTATCAATCACCTTATCCCTCTCACCTTACTACAAGGTTTTTCATAAAGTGCAGCACTTCAGTAATAAAAGCATAAGAATACAGATGCTGAAAATAAATTAATGAAAACAAATACCTTTAGGACTCATGTCCACCCACATTACCCACTTAGTACAGTTCTACATTTCTATATCACTTTATGGATACATCAAGTGAATAAATATAAATTGAAGGATAATAAAACAAAAACGACAACAACAACAACAATAATAATAATAAAAATAGTAATGATAATAATATTATTACAACTTGCCCGAGGGCTACCATACCTGTTTCAAGGCTACTATGCTTGCCCAAAAGCTATCATACTTACCCGAAATTTATCCTACTTATCCAAAGGCTATCATACTTGTCTAGTGGGATGTATGCAATTGATGCGAATGATGATAATAATAATAGTAACAAATTTATAAGTGATAAATAATAATAATAATAATAATAATAATAATAATAATAATAAAAATGATGATAAGTAATAATAATAATAATAATAATAAAAATAAATAATAATAATAATAATAATAATTATTATTAATATTAATAGAGAATCATAATAGTAAGTATCTAAAATAAAATAAATTTCAATAAAATGAAATTTTAATTTATAAATATTCGAAGTGATACGCACACTAGCAATGGAGATATGCCCGATATACCATATAACATGCTAATGCACGGTCCTATTATATCAAATGTGGTAAGTACAATGCTCTACCAATAAGGTCTAGGGTGGTTGCCTATAATGGGTGTCCTATCCACTAGTTTTGTAGGCAGTAGAGTCACAAGATGAAGCTATTCATCGATTGAATCAGGTCCTTGTCAGAAATGGTGTGATACATACTGACATAATATAATTTATATATATATATATATATATAGGTAGACATAAAAATACTCTTGATGCATCATACGATATACTAGTTTTATCAGACAGTATTCGTCCTCCTAAGCATTATTCTGACGAGGAGGTTAAAGAGAGAAACCTGCAATCAGTCACCTGAGCATCCCGGACACCGATTGCTAATAACTTGTAATGGCTAAACCAATCATTCTTCCATTGAGAGGAGGGTGGCTGATGCTCACTGTGTATTATACTTACCAATCCTAAGGTCATATATACATGTACACTAATCCATAATAACCAACCATCCTACGGCCAAGGGGGATTGTTGATGCTCATTCTGCATTATACTTACCTACCCTCTCTCACCACAACTCATAGAAGACGACCATGTATATAACTTGCATGTTGATCCATAATATAATAACCAGCCATCCTGTAGCCAAGGAGGGGGACGGTTGATGCTTATTAAGAGAAATACGTGCCAATCCTCAAGTCCATGGCTCCCACAGGATGACCGTAATATAATAACCAACCATTCTACGACCAAGGAGAGGGGTAGCTGATGCTCGCTGTGCTAATATACTTGCCAATTCTTAAGTCCATGGCTTCGACAAGGTAATCATACATACTTGTATGCTAAACAACAAATACAGTACAGAATACTAATATTGTATGATGCATCTAAAAACTATAAAAATTTACAATATTATAAATGTTGGGATTACCAAAATAATTTCAATTTCATAAATATTCAAATATACAAATATATTTTATACATTAAAAATTATTATTTTTCTTAAACCCATAAAATTAATTTATACAAGAATTATATTAAAACACATGAAACTCCCACATAAATAACCATACAAAATATATTTTATTTTGCGTAATAGACTCAACAATAAAACATAACAATAAATTTAACAATAATTTAACACAATAATTTCATTAAAACCATAAATATAAATTTCAGGCATCAAATATATTTAAATCACATAGAATCTACTCAATAAAATTAAATAACAATTTTCTTAAATTTTTATAACATACATAATATTTTTCAAAATTTTAAAAAACACAAAATATATATATATATATATATACACACAACATCTATATGTACACATGTATATATGTTCATCTATATACATTCATATATATATATATATATATATATTTACACATATATATAGTCATACACATATAAACATAATCTCTTAAACAAGTATATACATGCTCATATACATATTTATACAAATTTATATACATATATATTTTCATATATACTCATATATACATATATATATATATATATAATCACATGTATTCACACACACATATATATATATATATATATATTCATATATATACAATTCTCTTAATAAGCATATATATATATATATATATATCCATATTCCCAAATATATATATATATACATATACAAGAATATGCATTTTCAACATACATGCACATATATATACATGAACGTGTGCATATATACACATATATACACAATTTGACAAAATTATCACATTAAATGTAAAATTTACTCAAAAATGACAATTTTTCAAACACACCACCATAATTCACAAGCAAGGTACAATGGAAAGCTAAAAAGATGAAGAACACGCTACTGACCTCCGTTTGATTCAATACCACCAGTGGTGGCCGGAAACTGATTAGAAAAACTCGGCCAAAGTTTAACTCATCATATCTCTAAAACGGTAGAGAATTGAGCTGAATGGAGCTCAAAATTGAGCTAAGGAGGTCCAAAAATAGTTGAAAGGAGGTTCAACACAAATCAATCAACACAAAATTCCTCTCACATTAAAGATTTAATCATGGGATCCACTTGGTCAACTCCTATCAACTTTGGTCAAACTTGGTCAAAAATTCAAACTCGAGGCGTTTTCTCAGGTCGAGGTGTTACACATGGTTGCCCACACTACCCACTTATTACAATCATCTGTTTTTATAGCACCTTAATATACCAAATATATAAAGCCAAATAGAAGATAATAAAAATAATGGTGATGATGATGATGATGATAATAATATAATATCTTGAGAAATTTGGATAACTTGCTCGAAGAATACAATACCAATCTAAAGGCTAATACACTTGTCTGAAGACTACGATGCCTATTTAAAGGCTAACATACTTCCTCGAAGGCTAAAATACCTCCAAATCCATTTAGTCATCAATTCAGACAAGTACAATAGTTGTGCAATTGACCATGATAATAACAATAACAATAACAATAACAACAACAACAACAACAACAACAACAACGATAATAATAATAATAAATCATAATCATAAGTAAGTAAAATTGAACTAAAATTGATAAATATATTACATACACGTACACACATAGCAGAGATACATCCGATGTACCACATAGTATGTTAATGCATGATACCATGATATTAGCTGTCGTAGATACACTGTTACCAATATAATAAAAAGTTGTTGCCGATAATGGTTGTCTAGTCCACTGGTGATGTAGGCAGTAGAAATACGATACTAGGCTGTTCTTGAGTTGAATTGGATCATTGTACCCATACAGTATGGTACACACTAACATAACATAATATATACATATATATATATATACACACACACGTATACATCGAAAGGACACCTGATGCATCATACAATATACCAGTACTATCAAGTGATATTTGGTGTTCGAAACACCACTTGACAGATAAGGGAGGGAGAAGAGAACCTGCATGCAGCCCCATTCGCATCCCAGTGGTCTTGGCGGTAAATGACCTGCCATCCTACGATTAAAAGAGGGGTAGCTGATGCTTATTGTATAAAATACATGTCAACCCTCTAGCCTTTAACTCCTATAGGAATAGCTAAACATGCCGTCTTTGGCCGTGGAGAAGATGGCTGATGTTATCACTGCAAAATACCTACCTACTTCACTCACCATAACTCAGAAATGGTGACTAAATATACTTTGTATGCTAATTCATAATATAACAATACAAAACACTAGTATTTTATGATGTATTTACAGACTAACTAGTCACATAAAATATATAATTTCAAAAAGTCAACTCCTCATAATTATATTTTAAAATAATAATTTAATTATTTTAAAGAAATATATATATATATATAGCTCTAAATAAATAAACATTTATGAAACCGAAAATATAATTTTAAGGCAATATACTACGGTAACATCATTTTAATACTAAGTATTTTCACAACTTTTATTTCTCTTATCAGCATAGATAAATAAATAAATAAATAACTAGATAAATAATTAAATAAAGCAGAAATATTTCTCATAAAATATACACCACCAAGATTTATGTATTCAGAAGATAAATAAGTTTTTGAAATAAATGCATAAGATTACCTAAAATCAAATACAACATTTTAAACACATTAGCATAATTTAATAATATAAATGTAAATAACATGTTAAATCTAGATTTATCAAATAATCACAATTAAATATGACAAATATAACCATAAGAATCCATGAGAATATATTTACATATTTAGTCATAAATATATGCATATATGTGTGCATTCATATATATATATATATATATATATATACACATATAAACGTAATTCCAAAAACAATATATAATTCATAAAATCCAAAGTTGATAACGAATATTTAATAAGACACATACTAATTGGCACGCCGAATTTTAGACAATCATAAATAATTCCTTCTGTCTCATTGTAACTCAAGATTGAGTCTTATTAAGTAAAACACATATTTTGTAACCCTTACTGCAACTAATTTATACTATTTCGGTACAACTTGGCAAAAGTAATCCATGATTAGTCATAATTTGCAACCCAATTTCATCATATAAATACATGTAGATGCAATAACTTCTAACAACAAATATACATGTGTGTATAGATATGCGCGCGCGCGCGCGCACACACACACACACACACACACACACACACACACACACATGTATATATACATATATATATATATATATATATATCTAAGCACAAGCACATATATATATATATTTATTTATTTATGTAAACACAAGCACATTTATTATATAAATGTAAAAATCTATATATATATATATATGTGTGTGTGTGTGTGTGTGTGTGTGTGTGTGTATTTCAAGGATTGTTATAAACTAAAAAACCTCAGTACACAAACCAAATAGTTAAATTAATTTCTTCTAGATATGAAAATGAAAATTTTCCAACTACACCATCATAATTCACAAAAAAGGTACTAATGGAAAGCTGAAAGGATGCGAAACGTGAAACTAACCTCCGTTGAGCTCAATGCTGCTAGTGATGCCCAAAAAATGGTTGTGAAGTTTCGACTAAACTTAAAATCATTGTATCTCTTTAACCACTTGGAATTTGGAAAAATGGAGGCCATATTTGGACTTCAAGGGTTGAAAACTAAGGGAAAGGACCAAGCTTATGGTTGGAACCCGCTGGAGAACTGGCAAATTGGGCGATGCTTGCCATTGACAATAGAATGCCAATCCCGGTGCATCCGTGAGTCTAATGACTGGGGATTTGTTGGCTGGCCAGTGCATGTCATGGCCTGATGGCCAAAGCAATGCCAATTTGGCTGATCAATGGGGGAGAAAGAGAGGGAAAGAGAGAGAGGAGCCTTTTCATCAGGGAGATAGAGAGAGAGCGAGAGAAATAGAGACAAAGATAGAGGGTGAAGGAAAGTAAAAGAAAAAGAAAAGAAAAAAAAGTTTTATAATTATTTTTATGGTGACTTGTGGCACCCATCGATAAATGACATGTGGCGCTATAAATTGGTAACACATGGTACTTATCAGGGACCCTTCTAAATATTCCACTACTCGGTAAAGTCCGTCATAGAAAAAATAAGCATGATTTTACAAGTTTGTAACCTTTCAAACATAGGTTTAATTTAAGTGTAACACTAATTTACAGATTCATATCGACAAGCACAATCACATGGTACGTAAATCAAATCAAAATTTTTACAAATAGAAAGTCAAACTCTTGCTTACCAATCAATCCATATCGCACCTTGTTATGACCATCATCTAAAAACTCGAGTCGATGAGTACTTCACCATGGTACCCTGGTCAAAGCAAAATTCCTCTTGTGTAAAATGTTGTGAGATCCATTTGGTCAACCCCAATCAACCTTGATCAAACTTGGTTAAAAATTAAAATTTATAGCATTTTTTTGGGGTTGGAGTGTTACAAAATAGTCTTAAAAGCTTATTTTAGTTCCAATCGTTAGTATTTTTATTTATTTATTTTTTAAAATAGTTTAGATAAAAATATTTTTGAAATTTTCGCCCCATAAATTGTTGTTAAGGTTGAAATGTGCCATGGACTTTACAGGAGCACCTAAATCCCTTGGACTTTATATGTTCATCTGAATTGGGTTGATTTTGGATGAGCAGCTCTCACATCCAGAATAAACTCCTTGGATTCTTAATGATTGTAAGCAAGTTAGGTATTCTTTAAGTTTATGGTCCTTGATGACATGCTATTTATATCACTATTTTCGGCCAAATGACATAAATACGTAATTTGGATTCTAAGTCTAGAAGATGGATTTTGGAGACAATGAATTTATGGATGACAATTTTTGTTAGGTCAAGGAATTTTGACCAAAACTTTTATATTGATGGCTGATTTTTTTCTTTTTTTCTTTTTTTCTTTTTTGTATGGGTGAAATTCATGAATGGGGATATGGAAGAACGAATTTTTTTGGGGATATTTTTCCCATTTAATATTTTAAACTTTATGATGATAAACTATTAAACCTAAATGTAATATTTTTGCTTTCTAAAATCAACAATTTGAGATTAACCTTTCGAGATCCACCTTTTAGGATCAACCTATATGTGAAGTGGTCGGCCTTAAAAGTAGTGTTCCTACCATACTAGAATGCCTATTATCTAGTGCTAGAAGCAAGCAAGACAAGGTCACTCTGCTAATTTTTTAAGGAAAAGTGGTGGGCCTAGAATTTATTTTTATCAAATTTGAGAACAAAAGTTTGAGCTTACATAATTACGAGCCTATTAGTTTATTTTCCTTGAGTTAGGAACAACTATTTTGGACAAAATGTTGATATTATTTTTTTCAAAATATTTTTTGTATAAAGTTTTGATGGATGGATGGATAAGTTTTTCTATAGAGATAAACTGATGGATGGATGTATAAAGTTTTGATGGATGTATAAATTTATATTTTGAGCCCAAAAATATTTTTGTGGCAAAGATGTAAGATGAACATTAGAGATAAAATGTTAGGCCAAATGATTTAATACTTGTGAGAGTTCTAATTGAAGTAAAAGTCTAATTCTATTGATATTTGATGGAGAAATATTAATGATTTAGGATTTTTGGAGATAAAATCCTAATTTTGTTAGAATTACATGTGCAAGAGTTCTAGTTTTATTTGACTAGAAAACATCAAAGTCTATATAAGGGAATTAGAGTTCAGACACACATTCTTTTAATGAAATTCACCATTCAAGCATTCAAGCATCCAAATTTCTAGAATTTTAAGATTTTCTAGATTTATTCAATTTGTTCATCATTGTTTTATTTGAATTTTGCTTGTAAAGTCCTTTTAATCTTAAGGCTATAAAAGAACCAGTTGTAAATTTGTTCCCTATTTTTCTAATACAATTATTTGTCAAAAGTTAAATTTATTTGTGCAATATTATTTTTCTTTTGAATTTACTATAATTCAAAGGTGGAATGCTATTACACACTCTCTGACCAACTCAACTTTCTCTTGGTACATTGATTTTCAACCTAAGTTAGTGCAAAATTGGAAAGAGATGGAGCAAAAGTTCCATGAGCAATTTTATAAGATTAAACCTTATGTGTGTATGGTTGATCTCTCTCATCTATATCAATGTGTAGATGATTCAGTTGAAAATTTTGTAGCTCGATTCAAAAGAACAAAGAATAAATGTTATTTTGATATCCCTAAATATGAATTTGTGAAGATAACTCAAGGTGGTCTAAAGTATAAACTCAAAAAAATTTGAAAGCATGGAGCTTAGGACTTATTTGAGTTAGTTTCTCATGCTACTAGATATGAAGAAATCTTAAGATAGATAGCAAAGGAATAATTCATCTACAAGTTCTTATTACAAAGATCCTAATGCTGTAGTTTTCTTGGTTGACATGGAGGACCAAGTTAATAATGAAGATATAGTTGAAATTAATGCAATCAAATTTGTGGCCACAAATCCACACACTTGCATGACCTTAGCAAGGCCAATGAAAACTCAAAATGTTCCTTTTTAATAACTTACGATGCAAACAAGAAAAGGTTTGAGCTTTATTGTTATTCTTTTGGTATTTTTAATGCTGAATTAATCTTTGCTAGTCTACTGGTCAATATGGTGTTCAAATTATAAGATGACCATACCTTCTGTTGAAGAGCTGGAGAATAAGTTATATTGCAATTTGCATAATGGATGGAATCATTTAGTTACTAATTGTGTGATGTTTTACAATGTCATACAAGACTTGATTGAAAAGTAAATGCTTAAGTTTCCTAAGAAAGGTAAGAAGGTGATAGGTGAAGATGACGATTTGTTTTCAGCAATTACGGTGAATATGATTATGGTGGATATATCAAAGTTGACCCAATCGCTAGTCAAGATAGACTTAGGCCAAGCAGCAACTGGAAATGGACAGGAAAGAGTATAGGCCTAAGGGAGTTGAATGAGATGCATATGAAAACATTCAGTCACATTTTGATCCTTTGTGTGTAAGAAGAAAGTATAAGATCAATGCTGAGAAAGAGGTTCATCCTAATGAAACGGAGAAGAAAGACTTAATTATTGTGAAGTCTCCACTGAAAAATTATGAACCAAATCATCCAAGATCAATATTTTAAAGACTTAGGTCAAAAGTTGCAAACACATAGTCAATGAAGCAACATAAAAAGAATAAGGTCAATTCTAACATCCATGTGATTGCTTCAAAAGAGGGACAAAAGAGAATAGTTTCTTAAAATAATGAGAAACTAAGAAGTTTTAAATCGTTAATGACTGATGTAGGTCGATGGTATTAGATAAATGATTTAATTATCTTTGGTTTAACCTAAGAAGACCAAAGATAATTAAATCATTGATGAATGACATGTTGAGATGAAAAAATAGTTGGGAAGAATGAACAACGACGAATCTTCCAATCAAAGGATGGCAGAATGGTGTCAAAAAGAAAAGAAAATTAAGATTGGAGAACCATTTACAAAAATGGGTCAAGGTAATAAACATATTGAAAGGAATCATATGGATGAATATAATTTGATTGTGACTTCAATTGATAAAAAGTTAACAATCAAATTTGGATCTCTAGATTAGATGAAGTGTAATAAAAAATTCATTCTTTTTTGAAGCATGTCCTGACCAAATGAGTATGATTAAGGGGCATGTAATTGAGATTAGGGAAACAATCTTGAGTTTTATAGTAACTACAAAGAAAGAAAGGCAAGTACAACCAAAGAAAATAGTATTTGAAAAGTCACATCTTAAGCCACTTTATATTAGTGCAAAACTCTGATGGTAAACTAGTGAGTAAGTTTTGATTGATAATGAGGCTGCAATGAACATCTTACCTACATCCATCCTTTTAAAGTTGAACTATAATGATCAAGACCTTATCCTTACTAAAGTAACTATGAGTAATTTTGTGGGTGGGATGACTAAGATCAAAGGAGTTCTTTCTATTAAACTCACTCTTCAGGGCAAATCCATTATAGTCGCTTTCTTTATGTTGACATAAATCTAATTATAATGGCTTGTTAGGTCAATATTAGATTCATGCAAGTTTATGCTTGCCTTCTACTTTACATTAAGCCACATGGTTTTGGAATGGAGAAGAAGTTGAAGCTGATAATAAGACTTTCTTCGTGATTGCTAATGCAATTAAGGCACAATACTATGAAAATGGTATTGACCTAATTTAGTTCTACAGAAATGCCAAGTTGGGATACTGTATATGGATTACGGCATTGAAGGATGCAAAGACATTTCAAAGGTTTGTAGAAGAGACTTGTGAAGACATTCAAATCCTATCAGGGGTCATTTTTTGAAAAAGTTAGATCCTTCAAGTAGAGTAGGATGAGTAAGTAAGGTCAAATATTATGACCCACTGTGACTAAGTTTAGATAATAAAGGGAGCAACGACTTGAAAATAAAAATAAAGATAAATAAATAAAAACTTATTTAACCTTGGAATTTTGGCCACTATGAAATAATTATAAAGTGGGTGCTTTAAGAAGCTGAATTAAAATTTTATTCAATCTTGAAGGGGCTATGGAGGATACATTAGATTGAAATGATAAAATTCAAATTTTAATTTTAATTTTAGTTTTAATGTGACAGCCCAGACCACCCGCATGTAGATATTGTCTGCTTTGGGCCTGGGGAATCCTCTTACAACCCAGCCCTCACGGGTTTAAAACACATCTCAGTGGTTAGGGGGAATCCTTTTCCAACCCTTACCTGCCAGTTTCACTAGCCTGGGTCTTTCAGGCCCAACCGAGATATTGTCCGCTTTGAAAGCTAGGTGGTGAGCCCAATCCTATCCCTCACGGTTTTACTTTCCCTCATGGGAACGCGTTTTCAAGGGAAAGGTATCCACATGCTTATAAGCCATGCTTCGTTCCCCTTTCCAACCGATGTGGGACTTCACAATCCTCCCCCCTTGGGGCCCAGCGTCCTCGCTGGACACCGATCCGAGTATGGCTCTGATACGATCTATGACAGCCCAGACTACCCACATGGAGATATTTTCCGCTTTGGGCCTGGAAAATCCTTTTACGACCCAGCCTTCACGGGTTTAAAATATGTCTAAGTGGTTAGGGGGAATCCTCTTCCAACCCTTACCTGCCAGTTCCACTGGCTTGGGCCTCCCAGGCCCAATCGAGATATTATCCGCTTTGGAAGCTAGGTGGTGAGCCCAATCCTATCCCTCACGGTTTTACTTTCCCTCATGGGAACGAGTCTTCAAGGGAAAGGTATCCACACGCTTATAAGTCATGCTTCGTTCCCCTTTCCATCCGATGTGGAACTTCACATCTAAAGTTAAAAATTAAAACAAGAGAGCAATGTTTATATCACCAATTTTAGCAATATAAAAAAATAACAAGTAATTTGGGCTCTAGGCTAAAAAGATGGAGTCTAGGGACAATGATTTTAAAGACAACAATTTTTGTTTGACCAAGAAAAGTTTGGCCTAAATTTTTATATTGATGACTCCAAAGTTTATTTGTATGGTGAAAATTTATGGATGGAGATATGGATGAATAATTTTTTTTTTTGGGACATAAGTTGTTTAACCCATTTAATATTTTGGGTTCTATGATGATAAAATGTTGAGCCTAAATGTAATATTTTTACCCTTGGAGATAAACTTTTATGATCAACATTTTGAAATCAACCTTTTTGATATCAACATTTTGGGATCAACCTTTTAGAATCAACTATTTGAGAACAATATTTTGAGGAGAAGCGTTGGGCCCAAATGTTGGGCCTAGAACTTATTTTTTGTCAAATTTGAGAACAATATTTTAGTTTACAAAATGTTTAGCCTAAAAGTTTATATTTCTTAAGTAGGAACAGCCATTGGGGACAAGATGTTATAATTTTTCAAAATATTTTTGGCCTAAAGTTTTGATGGATGGATGGATAATTTTTTTATTTATATTTTATGCCCAAAATATCTTTATGACTAAGATGGAGGATGAACATTAAAGATCAAATGTTAGATTAAAGGAAATATTGCTTATGAGAATCCCAATTGAAGTGAAAGTCGAATTATATTTGGTCTTTGTTGGAGAAATATTATTGGTTTAGGATTTTTGGAGATAGAATTTTAGTTTTATTGGAATTATATGTGGAAGAGTTTTAGTTCATTTAGGACTAAATATCATCAGAGGCTATAGAAAGGAATCAGATTTCAGATTTCAAACCTCTCTTTGCCTTTATAAATTCAGGCATACACACATATTCTCTTAACGGAATTCACCATTCATGCATTCAAGCATCCAAATTTCTAGAATTTCCAGATTTTTCTAGGTTTCTTCAATTTGTTCATCACTTTTTTTTATTCAAATTTTATGTATAAAGACTTTTTAATCTTAAGATAATAAAATGACCTTTTTAAAATATGTTCTCTATTTTTTAATACAATTGCTTGTCAGAAGTCAGATTTATTTATGCAATATTAATTTTCTTTTGAATTTACTATAGTTTAAAGATAGCATGGTTTTACGCACATAGGGACATCAATTGTTCATTAAATAATCAACACATACCTAATTACAAGTCCAAAGAAAGTAACAGCCAAAGAGAACATGGAATATAGAAATCTAGCTCTCAAATGGAATGTGTTAGTGCTAAGTAATATATAGAATATTTTCTCATTAAAAATGTTTTTTTATGTATGATAAAACCAAGTATCCTAAAACAAGAATAAAAATTTATGAACTTGAAAATCCAACAACATAATTTCATGTATAAAGCAAAATAGATGGGAAAACAAAAGGTATACCGGCTTAGTTTCATACATAGAGCAAAGTAAAGAAAAAAAATGTTTTAAAAAAAACGAGTGAAAATATGTAATCTGATGAATAAAGGATATATAATACATAGGGTACAAAATAATAATCTCGATGAATATGAAAAGTTTTTATCTAGATGAATAGAAAATAACATATATGCATGCAATAGATAACATGACCTTACATACAAAATAAACTCATACTTAAATACATAGCTTTTAATAAAAAAAATACAAGTAATGAAGAGTATAATTCACAGAAACGCATATAAACAAACATAATCAAATATTTAAATATCCCACAGACAAACATACATAAATAACTTGTTTGTTTATGCATAGAGGTGATAAATATAATAAATATAATAAAGCATAGACAATATAAAAATATATTTACACATAAATACTTTCGCTCATATAAGGTAAAGATGAGAATATTGTTTTAGAAAAGGTAGTGGAACAGACATTATAAGACATTATGACATATTTATAAATGGTCCTTCTTTTCTAGTTTACTAGCCTAACGGGGGATTAGCTATGAGTCAGGGTGCAAAGGATTTCCTAAAGTCATGCTAACGATCCAAAGTTTCAGATTTTAAGATAAAATGGATAATCAGAAAGTTTTGGTGTATGTGTGATTATAAGGAGAAAGAAGAAGATCTTCAAGTGAATTAGTGAATCCCCTTTATGTAAACTTCTAAACCCTTTTCTAATCTTTTAATCCACTAATTAACTTGTTTTCTTTTGCATATTAGTAAGATTTTAGCAATAATGGTAGATAAAGATAGAGAAAGCTATAAGGAGGGTTTAGTTTTCTTAATTAGTAGGTAAAGGCTAATATATAGAGGTTTCTTTGCAGTCCTAGATGAATCTGTTTGGTAATTCAGAAGTAGGTTGGTTTTAATCTCAAGTAAGACAAAGCTTTCCCCTCTTCCCATGTCCTTTTTCTAGATTGATTCTAAGTAGCTCAAGAGAGAGAGAGAGAGAGAGAGAGAGAGAGAGGAGCAAGAAGATGACATATACCAGTTGATGAGGGCTAAAAAAAATGAAACATAAAAATTAGAGAGGCAGGGGAGGAGAAAGAAAGGGAAACCAGCTACTTCATGTCACTTAGGGTTGTGGAAAAGAACAAAGCAATAAAAAAATGTAAGGGCAAAATTAGAGAGGCAGGGGAGGAGAAAGAAAGGGAAACCAACTGCTTCACTTCACTCGGGGTTATGGAAGAGAACAAAACAATAATAATAATAAGAAAAAAGAGTTCCCAAAAAAAATAAATAAATAAAACTAAAGGATAAAAATGGAAACGCAAACATTTTGATAGAGCCGTTAAAAACCAAACTAGATGCTTTTGATATTTTAATTGCTTTTGCATTGTACAACAAATCCCTATACATACATACATATATATATATACTAGTGTTAAACCTGTATGATGCACGGAAAGTGTAATCGCTATAAATGATTTCAATAATTGTTAATAAGAATTAATTAATTATAATCAAATTAAATATTAAAACATAGTATAAATAGCATCCCAAATATATTTTTTTAATTAGAATATATATAAATTTTAAAAATTATAACTTAATATAACTTTTGAATCTTGTAACACTACATATTTGAAATATGATAATTCCTTCTAGATAGTCATCAATCTCATGTACAAATTCACCGACAAAATATACATAAGTTTGTTTTATGAAAAAAAATATATATATCAAAACTCGTCTAATGATACATGAAATAAAATTATCATTTAATATTTAAAACAATTATAGATGAAGTAACTCCCGACTCTGAAGTACAATATCAATGAACTTGCTTGTCTTTCCACAAGATTTTTAGCACTTAGCATTGTATTTAACTATAACCTATTCAATTATAACTTCTACAAAATTGACAAAAAAAATAAAATTATAGAAGTATAAATTATTACATAATCAACTTAATACTTACCAAATAATTGGCATTCATTATGTTCAATCGTGTTTAAAATATCGGCAAATAATTTGAAGATAAAAATTTTATATTAGAAAATATTCATTTATAGCATTTATAAAATTACATTTTCGTATTACAACTATACCTATGTCAATATTTTTTTCCTCCATACTTTTCCTTTCTTCCTTTTTTTTTTTTTTTAACTTTTTCTCTTCTCTGTATTTTTTAAACTTTTTACGCTATTTTTCTAATATCTTTTTCTCTTTTGGTTTCTCCCTCTATTTATGAAGTTGTAAGACTTTTGATAAAACATGATTCTGAATTTCAATTTGTTTTTTTATTCAATTTTTCATTTTTAAATTTTAATTCTTGAAATTTATATTTTGAAATATAAATTTAAAATAAATTTTTATCTCTCTACTAAAATATAAATTTCAAATATATCTTATTTCTCTGCATAAAAAATTTAATTTGATTAGACAAAAAATTTGATTTAAATGGAATAAATTATGTTCTTCTAAATATGTTCCATTATCTAACATATTTTTCTTTTAATTTTAGGGATTTTTCGTTTTATATATATTTTAAAATGTTTTAATTAAACAATTATTTTCATTAAATTTTATAACTCATTGTTTCTATTTATAATTATTTGTACCATATATAAAATATTTTACCTTGTAGATATTAGTTAAACCTTATATAAATATCTATATTTATAATTAATAAAAATCATATTTTGACATATTGTTTTTAATTCTCTTTTATATTAAATATTAGACATTAGGTAATTTAATATTAATATTAAACATTAAAATTATATATAATTTTCAATTTTCAATTTAAATTTAAATTTAATAATTATCATTCTAGTTCGAATTTATCTATTTTTAATATTCAAGAATATAATAATATAATTATAAAAATAATTAAATAGTAGAATTATTATTTAATAATATTATCATTCTTTTTAATAAAATAAAATCAATATGGGATAGCAATCAAAATTCGAGATTGAATAAGATCATAAAAATCAACTTAGTCATAAGCACAAATCAAATTGATCGTCATTATTCTTATACAATTTTCATTACAGTGTATAGTTACCAAAAATATTTTATATTATCTTAAACCTTAAACCCCAAACCCAAAAGTATTCAATTATACTTTTAAATATGAAATTCACATTTGATAGGAAATCGATTTTTTATTGCTCCATATTATTGAAATCTTGTCATATGTATATACATATATATATATATATATATATAAGCACATTTTGAGCACTTTGTGTAAAATATTGAAAAAAAAAATGCATTATCGATTTTAAATTTTTGATAAAGAGATCAATCTCATTATTAATTACCATATATTATCTTATTATGTAATAATACAATTTTATTTATTGCACATCCATATATAAATATGTATTAGTGTATAGAGTTTTTATGTGAAATATCTTTAATAATAAAAAAATATCTTTTAATTATTATATATATGTTTTTTTACCTTATATTTAAAAAATTCAAAAAGAAACCAAATAAGAAGAAAAAATTCAAAAAGAAACCTAATATTTATTTCTTTTCTTTTTTTTTTGGTAATGCTTTTGGAGGGAACGGAATTAATACAAGGATGACATATGGCAAAATTTTTTGCTAACTCTCTTTCTTTTATATATTATATGGATATATTATGTAAAATGAAGAAGTTTAAAATAAAGGCACTACTTTAATAAAATAAAATACCCATTGTTATAAAATAAAGAAGAAGAAGAAGATACATTATTCACATGAAATTAAAATTCTAAGAATTTTAATGTTTAAAAGTTTAATCAAGGCAATAGCTGAATTGTTTCTCCTTCAAACAATATTGGCTCTGCCACGATGCTCATAATTCTATTGCGATTGACTCCCATTATATAGTAATCACTTTTTTGAATAGTAGTATTTTAAATCCAAAAAATGACAAACCAAACAAAGTTTGATTTCTTTCTAAGACACTTAAATTTTTTCAATGCCTCGAAAATAATTCCAGATACTATTTATAGAACTAAAAAAGAAACCGTTAATATATATACATTAGGATTGTTGATATAATTGCTCAAATATTTTTTATTTCTCTCTAAAGATTTTTAAAAATAAAAAGAATTTTCTATTCCAATTATACCCCTAATCAGGATTGAGAGAAGTTTCTCACACACAATGCTCTTGCATCTTAATAACAAATAATCTGTAGTTTCAAGATTTGGCTTCAAATGTTGTATTGTTAACATACTCCATCTAGATTTGCTACTAATTTAATACTATAGGAATAAAATGCAAAAATATTGAAAGTACAAATAGCATTGGCTCTATTCTTAGCCCTATTCTCAAAGAAAAAAAAAAAAAAGAAACAAAAACAAAATAAAAAAGCAAAAAACAAATAAAACAATTTTGTTGTAAAAAAATAAAAAACAAATAGCATTGGCTCCAATAACCCTAAACAATTTTATTATATTGTATTAGTGGCTACGATAAAATAACAATTGAAAATGATGATACCAACAAATGAAATCCCTAATATATATGCTTTTAGCAATATAGTGCATGTCCCTTACTATTAACATAGTAATTTACAAAGTAAACATGCCAATTTTGATACATGTGAACGAAAAATTTATACTAGGAGCTAAAATTACATTTGCAATCAAATTATGAACAAATCTTTCCTTAGTAAAGCTTATATTATATATGTATTTATGCACTAAGAATCACTGTCAGAACCCGTCTAAAATTCCTCACCGGAACCCTAGACAAGCCCTGATCCCAGAAAAACCCTATCGGACCCTTCAATGGAAAATCTGACAGAACCTCCCCTAAGGGTTGGACTTATTACAAATTTCCTGCACTGAAAACACACTTTTATATGCATCTCCTTATTCCTCCCACAATACTACAAATTGATTCCACAATTTTACAGCACTTCACAGGAATAACAGTAATCCAGTGCATAAACAATACATAAGTGTCCAAAATAGTATACAGAGCTTCATGAAGTACTATTGAACAGAGAATATAACAAGGATGAAAGAAATATTACAATTGAAATAAACAAATATCAAGGTACTTCTTCAACTACGATAGCGGCAGAGATTTGGTTCACTCCAGAAGAACGTCTACCACCCCTTCCACCTAAGGGAACGGAATTTAAAAACGTGAGATGTTAATCATCTCAGTGAGTGACCCTATCTACTGAACAATTATAATATTAATAATATAACAAATAAGGAAATTTAATTTAATACCGACAATTAAATAGGTAAATAATTAATAAACAATTGAAAGTAATAATTTCTCTCAAAATCCTCACTATTCACTCCGTTGGAAATGTTTCCTTTTTAAAACATTTTCACAAAACCCGATATTCGTATTTCCTGAAAACCAAGGGATCAAACAATTTAATAATTAGTAGGTAAATACCCCAAATATAAATAAAATGTAATAAATTATAATAAGTAATTTTTGAACACTTTGGGGTTTGAAATTTCTATCTGAAAATTTATACTTGACGCACCACACCATATACCAGTGATGCCCTCCGATACCCAGCGTCCCGAGCACCGACTGGCGGGAGATTAAAGAGAGAAACTTGCATACGGCACTTCGCGTCCCGACAATACCGCTGCTGAAACCGTCAACCCGGCCAAGGAGGAGGGCAGCTGTGGCCAATATCAAACTTGCCTGCCCTCGGTCCAATGGCAACTCACAGGAGACATAATAACTTGCTTGCTAACCACATATACACCGAAACACCAATACTGTATGAGTGCGTCTAAAATAATTATTAAATTAATTATTACCGTACCGATTTTCTAAAATCACTGTGTGAAATATACCAGTTTTCAAATTTACCATCCCACATATTTTTCTTTAACATACCGGTACGAAACCATCGATAACAATATAAAAATAATTTTTCTCGTAACACGAGGTCTAACAAATAATATTCCACGGGCATAATTATAAAATTTAAACCACCAATTCAAACAAATAATTTCCTTAAAATATTTAAACCAATTATGCCCAAAAATAATATTAAAACCACATGCGATTTATTACTGAAAATACCTTGCTCATGCGTAATAAATAAAATTAAATTACAATAAAATAATAATGTTTCACAATTATTATTAAATTCCACCACATGAGCATAATTCCAAATATCAATTAAACACCAATTAAATATAATTAATTGCCCTAAAATATTTTTAAAGGTGGGTCACTCACCTTAAGCACGTATATCAGCTAAGATCTTCCGCAGGATCAACTCCACTACCCCCACGTGCACCTAAAACATCCACAGTACACCAACCAAATATATTAATATTTTAATCGGGTAACTCCCAAATGGATACCCGGGGAGCGAACACAAACGACAACCAAAATTGATGAGTAATATACCGAATTGAAGCTTGAGTGACGAGGATCACGGATCCGGTCTTACTTCCCGGAGATCGGACTCGAGGTGGTCGGAATCTCGCCGGAAAGCTTTCGGGATTCAACTCCTCGATTCCCCCAAACCATCGCGAATTGGAGGAAAAGGATGCCGGATTTGGATTCAGGAGGTCGAAATTAGTGGAGAGGGACCGGCGGTGCAACTGGGTACTTGCCGAAATAGTGATTCCTGGCAAGCTGTCGCAGTCACCGGCAACCGTCGCTGGCGGCGGCGCGTCCGGTGGCCGATGGCTGAGATTTTTGGGGGTTTTGTAGATCGAGGGGAGAGGGTTCCAACGGGACCAACAGTGAGGCAAACGGAGGCCGGACGGCGAAGAGATCTGGGTTTGAAGGTTTTCGGCCCCTCGCCGGAAGATACTCCGATCCCGGCACGTCGGAGGTCCGATGGCCGTGAAATTTGGTGGGCTGGCGAAAAATGAGGAGATGGTGAAGGGTGACTGGCGCGTGTGGCCTGAAAATGGCAGGAAATGGGTCAAACCATGGTGGCCGGTGGTGGAGGGGAAAAAAATTGCCGTCGCCGGAAACGCTCCGATCCGAGCGTGTCGCTGGTCGGTTGGCCGTGAAATTTTGAGGGTTGGCCGAGAATGGAGAGGCACTCCCATCTGGCCAGCGCGTGTAGCAAGAATCGGCCGGAAAATTTGACAACTCCGGTGGCCGGTCGTTTCTCTCTCTCCCTTTCTCTCTCCTCTCTCTCTTTCTCTCTCCTCCCCATCGTTTTTGCCAAATAAAAGCCACCGTGGGTGACACTGTTCACCCACATGGACCAATCAGGTGTCGACACATGGCGTTACTGTGCACTTAAGCTAGATATAATAAAATATTACGGTATCCGGCGAGCTTCACATATCCATAACTTTTTAACCAGATGTCCAATTTAAGCGTGCCGCTAGTCTATGAACTCATATCGACGAGTACTTTACAACCATACAAAAGTCAAAACAAAATTATACAACGATAAAAAGTCAACTCCCAGCACCTTTTGGACAGTTTGGACATCGACTTGTTTTGCCCATAACTTTCAAACCGTAGCTCTGTTTTCGACGTGCTACTAGTCTATGAACTCGGGGCATCATGCACTTCGCCACGATACCATGGTCAACTAGAACAAAAAGTCAACTTTTGACCCACTCGGTCAATGGTCAACCTCGGTCAACGTGCACGAATTCCGATGTGGTTTGGGTCGGGGTGTTACAATCACCCTCCAATATCCTCTCTCTTGCTTTTGATGCCTGCAACAGCATATAAATTCAATTAGGCATTAAATCCAACTTGTCTACCAAGTCTAGAGATGATTCATTTTTCATTATTATATATTTTTACATGCCCTTCATTTTCTTTTTAAGAATATTTCATTTATACTTGTATATGAAACTGTTATGAAATTCCATACTCTCATTTTTACACTGTAAACAACAAAAATAAGTCCTAAGTGCCAAAATGAAATATTGAAACCTATATACATTACATGATGATGAGGATGAATTTTAAATTTTAGACCTGCTTTTGCCAATGTGTGAGACTTGTTTTGGTAGCAAACAAAAGAGCTTGCACAGTAGATCCTGTCACCAAACCAATCCAAAGGCCCTTCCCTCTTAAGTGAAAAACAAAAGCCAAGACTACACCAACCGGAGTTCCAACTAAGTAATATGCACCAAGATTAATATAGGTCCCTATATGTTGCCATCCAATTCCTCTAGCAACCCCTGATGCAAAATAAATAAACAAATATACGTCTTGTAATTTAACTAATATACTCTTTGGTCACCTGAAAATTATGGTCTGATTTATAATGGAAATACATGGTCACGTGGCAAATAGTAAATTATGTTGCAACATTCTTAACGTTTTTGAGTTTTAAGCCATAATTAATTGATGTCTTGTTCATACCACTTACCATATCACAATTTCTCTCATTATAATTTGGCAAATAATTTTTAAGAAAGCAATATGTATTTGTATATAATTATCTGGCTAGGATATCCCGACTTTATAAAATCAGGATACAATGCAAAAGATCATGCTAAAGTGAAAATTATCAATTTTTCATGATTGATTTATATTTTATTCTAACTATATAAAGTTAGTATATTATAACTGGATCAGAATTGTACATATATAAATAAATATATATATATATATATATATATTTAGTCTCTCAACAGGATATCCTAATGAATTTTCAATCAAAACCTATTTATTAGGCATTAGGTCTTTTCAAAGACTAAGATTTAAAGATGTGTTTGGGATTTATAAATCTAGTGAAATACTAACATCCTAGGAGAGTAAAGTGAACCATATTAGGATTCATATCAACCCCAATGTATCCTTAAACTCTCAATCCTTGAAGAGATCGAAGAGCCGATGAATAAGCTCTCAATGAAAAATCCATCAGGATACGCTGATGAGAAACTTACTATATATATTATATAAATATGTATATCTTCATTCTCCTATTAGGATCTTTTTTATTAATATTTGGAATGTTTTAATGGTAGGTATTTAAAAATATATTGATGGATTATTTGAGTATAGTAAAATAATAAAATCCCTAAAATTTCACCGTTGATACATTTTCGAATCTCAACCTTAATGCAATTTAAGGGGCCAATAAAGTATGTGTTAATAGTGTTCTATAAGAACAATATTGATATAAAAATTTCTATGTATAATACATATAGAAAAATGTTTTTCTCTTTGCTTATCCTTGAAAATATGCTATATGGATACTAGGGGCAGAGCCAAGAAAGTATACTAGGGGGGGTCATTTGACCATTTCAAGCACTTGTTTGCACTTCATAGGAAAAAGGGAAAAAAAAAATTGCTCAATAGTAATTAATGGTACAGTAATATAATTTTTTTTTTTTTCATTTAAGTTTTAAAACAATTTTGTATAAACTTAAAAGAAAATTCATTTTTAGATGGTTTTATTTCTTGAATGACTATAGAAATACAAATAACATTGTTGCAAAATGTATTTAGCTAGCAAAATGGGATATATTCCTACAAAATAAAATATTAAAAGCAAAAGAAGAATGAAATTAAAAAAAGCAAACTAACGAAACAAATCAAAAACAAGCAAGTTCAAACTAATGAATTGCCAAAACTAATTAACTAAAATAATATATATTAAGTATAAATACTTGTCATTAAGAACAAAATTATGCTACAAATATTAATTAATATATAAAATTTAATTTAATAGAAATAAAAAAGTTTCAAAGTTGGAGTAAGAAATTTTAAAAGAATAACAATTTTGTAGATAAGTTAATAATTTTTTTTAACTTGTAGATAAGTTGATACTTTTTGTTGAATAATAGATAAGTTAATGCGGGCGGGAGGAGCAATTACCCAATGCTATATATTAATTAGGTATTAGGTACCTTAAGTATATCTAATCTATTAAAAAAATTGAAAAAGCTCAGTGGAGCATGGCCCCCAGAGGCATAACGTGGCTCCGCCACTGATAGGTACTAAAAGTGTGAGCTACAAGATCCCATATAAATTTAAATGCTTGCTTTCAGCAATTCATTTTTTCATAGTAAATTTTTAATAGTAAAAAATAAATAAGTTTCAAAGGATTGACATTAAAATTAAATAGATTAATCAATGTGGGATCCATTTTGCTGTCCACAATATGGTGCCTTTGAGCATAAACCGGGAGGAGAGAGCTAAAAGGAGATCAATTTTGTATATATATATATATATATATGTAATACTTGAGAGAAAATGGAGGAAACTAGCCTGAAAATACCACTTGTAAGCCGTCCATAATGATTGAGAGAGAAATCAATGGACTTATATCCGCAACATGGTCCACAATTTCCCTGTCATTGCTGAAAGCATATCCCAATCTATGGCGGCTAAAGAAGAGAGTTGCGCTCACTATAACAGTCTCCAAAACTGCAAGAACCATTACAGCACAAACAGCTACTTTAGCCGTCTTAGCATGTCCGGCTCCTAACTCATGTGCAACCAGCGTGCTACAAAATTATCATTGTAAAACAATTAATGGACTTAATTAGTACATATAGGAAAGCAATTTGGAATGGGAGACTGAACTGGATTAAAAACCTAAACTTAAATTAGTTCAATCTAATCCAGCATTTCAAACGAGCATATAGGAGTTGGGAAAAAAACTACATATATATATATATATATTTTTTTTTTTTTCGTCATGAGAGTGTTTTTTTCGAAGAGAAAGTTCTAGATCAAACCTTGCTGTAGCTCCAAACCCATATGGGATGTTGTAGTGCAAGTAGGTAATTGAAAAACTGCTCCATATTTATGATGATGAAACATTAGAAACAATTAATATTCAATGAAATTAAGCTGATCAAATATATTTTTTAATGTTTTTGCAATCAAAGGAAAGCATACCATATTGACAACACTGAAGTCTCTAGCTTTGGATTTGGCACAAGCCCAGAAAGCAAAATAAGAACCTCATAAGACCACCATTCAAGACTATAATGTTTGTCATGCCAGTAAGTGAAATTGAAAATGAACAACAAAAAATAATCAATCCAAAAAGTTTATTATTATTATTATTATTATTATTTTATATGAACTTTCTTACCAAACCATTGTAGCTGATGGGATAGCGAAGCGGAAGAACTCTTTTATACTCAAGAAAACTTCCTTCGAAAACACAGCTCGTGTCTTTTCACATGATGAAGAAAACTTCATGTAAAACCCAAGTAAGATCACATTAAGCCAATATGATAAGTTAATGGCTAATGCTGCTCCAAGTATTTCTAATTCCAATTTGAAAACTAAAACCCAACACAGAGGTACATGAAAACACAGAGTTGCTAAGGAGCTGAAGAACATTGGAAGAATCAAGCCCTGAGTCTGGAAATAGCGGATCAAAGATTGAAGTATAGCATAGGGAAATAGATTTGGGATAAGATAAATGGAGTACTTTTGTGCTACAAAAGAAATTGAAGGGTCTTGGCCTGTCAATCTTAATATCTTTTCCGTAAATAACCAGAGAAGAGATACAGGGAGGCAAACAAGAATGAGAGAGATAATGGAAGCGTAAGTATAAATTCCAAGCTTTTGATATTGCTCTGCTCCATATGCTTGTCCACATAGAGTCTCCAATGCACCAGCCAACCCAAACTGCGTCAAAAATTGCAAAATCAATTTACTTTGAAGGTTGAAAATTGTCTCCACAGTTTTTCTGACAAGTGCACAGACCAAAAGAAAATTACTAAGATCAATATCAATTCTTCCAATTTGAAAATTAAACTTTTGTTTTTGGTCCCAAGTCCCAACTAAAAACCTAAGCACGAGGTCTGTCTGAGTCATGACTTAGTGTTGCATATATAGAAGTTACATTTAGGGTTGGATAAAATCCAATCCAACCCGTTCAACCCGTCCAATCCAATACATTTTTAATGGTTTGGATTTGATTTTTACATCAATTGAATTGGATTGGATTCAAAATATTATAAATTATATGGATTGGATTGGTTATGGATTGGAAATATAAATCCAATCCAATCCAAATAATATATTATATAATTAAAAAATTATATATTTTTTTATTTTTTTCATTTTTATATATAAATTTTAA
Organism: Ziziphus jujuba; assembly: GCF_031755915.1. Taxonomy (NCBI): domain Eukaryota; kingdom Viridiplantae; phylum Streptophyta; class Magnoliopsida; order Rosales; family Rhamnaceae; genus Ziziphus; species Ziziphus jujuba. Next base: position 24,138,381 of record NC_083383.1, on the reverse strand, counting down.
TATTTTTTTCCATTTTTATATATTAATTTTTAACCTTTTTTTCCATTTTTATATATTAATTTTTAATATATATATATTTTTTACATCCCCAAATCCCAAATGGATTCTTAAGTGAATGAATTTTGATGAATGTGTATTATTTTATATTATTTGTTCTAATAATTTTAATTTGATGTAGGAGTGAGATGGTGACATTAATGCTTGCTACGTGATAAGTGCATAATGTGTATCATTTTCTATATTTTATTCTTTATTTTCCATTGTAGACTATGTTATATTATTCTAATTGTATTTTATGTTTGGATAATTATAATTTATTATTTATATTTTATATTTGGAAATTTTTTTATTTGTATTATTTATTTATAAATTAGTAAGTTTCAAACCGATCAACCAATCCAAACCAAACCAATAACAAATGGTTTGGTTTGGTTTGGATTTAACATTTTAATGGTTTGGTTTTGATTGCATGTTAGAAAAACCGATAAGTATGAATTGGATTGTATTTCGGTCTAAAACCGAACAAACCCAATACATGCCCACCCCTCGTTACATTTATTGAAATTTCATTATATTTCAAACTGTGGTCAAGCATATTACATTCTAACATAAAAAAACTCCAAACTGCTGACTCAACAAGAAAAAGCAAGAGAACCTCAGGATTCAAGATTCCAATTACTCTGCTCTCAATCAACTCCTATAAATTTCAAATGTCCTTTCTAAATTAGGTATAGTACTTGTTCAAAAATGGAATCCCTTGTAAAATTTGCTGTTCTTGTAGGAATACAATGTTACCAAGATTACATGCTACTTAGTATGCAAAACCAAAAACAAATAATTGTGTGCTGTAGTGTTTTTTTTTTTTTTTTTTTGGGTGTCTTTTTCTTTCTTCTTAGGGGTTTAATATGCATTAAAGATTTTTTCTTTTTCTAATTTCTTTTGTCCCCTATTCTCTTTTGATAATATCCTCTGTCCTATATGATAAACCATGTATAGAGTATTGAATGGAAAGAAAAAAAAAAGAAAAAAACTTATTTTATTATGTGACACTATTTTAACACAATAAGAACCCGTTTGAAATGCTAAATTGGCTTGGACTGACTTAGGTTATTTTAAGTTAGGTCTAATTAAAATTGGATTAATTAAATTCCATATGGATACTAAAAACTACATATTCCATTAGAAAAATATTATAATATTTTAAAATATAAACATTATCGCGTCAAATGTTAAAACTATTATATCATAATTAAGCAAGTGATAATCTTTAATATTTGTCACACCAATTGATTTATAAAGCAAAATGATAATTATATTTTCAATCAAAATTATATACACATATATAATAAATAAGAAGCAGTCCAATAGAAAATGTCTAAAATGCATGTAATTCGAGGTTATTAAGGACAGAAAAGGAAATAGATGAGATGAAAAACATTACAAGAAAACTGAAGCCCGTAACACTTGTGAAAGAGGTAGCAATGGAGACCCCAGAAAGTGAGAGTTCATCAAGATGCCCTACCATCATCACGCTCGCAAATTGCAAGAGGTACTGCATCACTGTCACTGCCACCATTGGTGCAGCTATGAAGCTCACCCTTTTCAGCTCCCCAACGAACACACTCCATCTTTCTCCCATATTTATCTTTAGTCTGCCCTTAAGTCCCTTGGAGAGTCTATAAGAAAATAGAACAAAATAGATCAAGTTTTTGATGAGATTTGGAAAAAAAAAAAACAAAAACAAAAAAAATCCAGGTCTTCTTTTTTTTTTTTTTTTGGTTATCATGTATGTTTATTGGCATTCATATTCATTACCTAATTAATAAATAGCCACTTACTTTATATGTGAAAGTGGTCCATCCACCCTTGTTTCGTGCTTTCCATTCTCCATTATTTATTGGCTGTACATTTAATAATGGTGATTATTGCACAAAATTTTCGTGGGAGTAGACGCAACTTATCGCCTTTTTAATTTTTTTGGACAAGTTCTCACTTATGATTTGCTTCATGTATAATTCATGCGTTTGCACTTATCATAACTAGAGCTCAATTTTATTATTAATATTTCCTTGGTGAGTGGATCTTCTTTTATCTTAATTGATTGTTTTCTTAATAATTTAAATTGATTATTTTATATTACAGTTTTTTTTTTTTTTTTGAAATCATGGGATCTATTTATCAAAAATAATAATAATAGCTAATTTAGTCACTTTTTTTTTTTTCAAATAGTAATATTTTTATTATTTTGTTTATTTATTTTTGGCTAGTGTGGCTAGGGCTCCAAGCTCCCCTCCTCCAAAACTCGATCCCGAGCACACAGGTTAGGATGTGGAAACTTTGCCATTTGAGCTCCACGGCGAGTCCGTAATGACTTATTTATTATTAAGAGAATACTAGGCTTACTTGTTATTAAGAGAATTGAAGGATTAGGATAAAATAACATTATCTAATATGATTTTGACAAGGACTATTTATAAGTCTTGTAGATAGAATAAAAATAAAATAAAAAAAAGACTATTTATAAGTGGCCTCTTGGGCTTCCCATCGAACCTATCCACTTCGAGCTTAGGGCTCAACGGTCTCATTGAACCTATCTGCTTTTTGCTTTAAGACCCAACGGCTTTTGTAAGGATGAGGAAATATTCTCCTACAATAATAATCTTTATGTTTTTTCGGTTTTCTATTTTAACTTTCAGTTTTTTCTTAATTTTTTTTTTTTAAAGTTTCTATTATGGGCTTGCCCTTTAAATAATAATTAGGTTCTCACTAGCTACAAGCTTTTCATTTAAAAAAAATAATAATAAAAGAAACTTTCAAATTGTTTAATCATAAAACGAGTTATGAGTTTCATTTTGATTAATATATATATATTTTTTAATTATAAATGGCTATTATAGTAGTCCTTTATTATTGTTAGCAAAAGAAAAAAATGGTAGTCATTTATTATTCATCCATTTTTGTTTTAATTTTTGCTATAGCAAATTTATTTTTAAGAGAAATTCTAGTTGCAACACTAAAGCAACTCTGTAAAATCTCATACCTATTTAAATACAATTTTAGTCTTTTAAAATCCTTATCATTGTCTTTCTTCTCGTTTTTTATTTTTAAACTTCTCAACCTCATAGCAGGACCAGCCACTGCTTGTGATTGACCGCCTATGGCTACCGAGGGAGTCACAGCACACCCGTACCGCTGCTGCTACCAGTTTCTTTTTTTTTTTTTTAATAAATAAATCTTGTGTTTTTTCACAATTAATTTGTCAGAATCCTCCAAGGCTTTGACTAGGAGAGAAACCTACCGAAAATTTTATAAAAAATTTCAGCAGCATCTCGTCTACAAACTACACTCTCATTAATATATCCTTTATAGAAAATTCACTTTAAAAATATATATATATATATATATATGTATTATTTTTCACATCTTATTATAAGTTTTTATAAATTTATAGGACTTCAATAACAATAGAATAGAAATATAGATATAAGAAATAATAATAAACTATAAATGCATTTATAGGTGTCGGGACATCTTTTGAAGTTTACTATCTGGCTCCAAACAGCCTCGATTTTTTCCAAATCTTTACTTAGCATACAAAATACATATTTTTATAATTTATGGCCGCTTACACCTCCCACTTATTACAATCACGCATTTCTACAGTACTTCATGAATATACCAGATATAGAAATGCAGATAGAATAATAATAATAATAATACAACCTGAACCTCAAACTTTAAATCATTCACTCTACCCTTTAACATTTAGATACTATTTAGATACAAATTGTACTGATAATAATCGATAAATTGTAACACAACTTTTAATAAAATAAATTTCCCTTAAGAAAACACACATAACAGAATAATACTTTAAATTGGACAATTGAGATCTTAATGGTAGCGCCGATAACATCATTATTATCCAGAACTAATATAAATATACATACATATATATTTATATATATATATATATATATATATATATATATACGGGCACACATTTTCTACATATTTGTACATAACCTCTAAAAGAATTTGGAGTGACCTGCCCAAGAATGAAATAACTGCAAGAGGCTAACATACATGCACGAAAGCTACATATACCATATCTATCCGAAGGCTAATATACTTTTTACATACTTGCTTGAAGGCTAATACACCTATTCGAAAGCTACAATGTCTGCCAAAAGGCTACAATACTTGTCCAGAGGCTACAATACCAGTTCGAATGCTACAATACCTGTCCGGAGGTTATAATATCTATCCAAAGGCTACGATACCTACACACTTGAAGTGGAGTTACATCCTATGTATCATATAGCACACTAATGTACGGCCCAAAGATATTAGCCATCTGTAGATATACTATTATCAATGCAGTCAAAGGTGGTTACTTATAATAACTGTCCAAATGCTAGTCTCATAGGCAACAGAAATACAATACTAAACCATTTATGAACCAAGTTGGATCGTTGACCCAGTACGGTGTGGTATACTATAACATAATATATCATATATACATATATATATATATATATATATATCGATAGGATATCTCATGCACAATACAATAGACTAGTGCTGCCAAGTGATATTTGGCATCCTAAACACCATTTGACAGATAGGAGGGAGAAAAGAGAACCTGCACTACCAGGACCCATCCAAAATTTCTCGCCAGAACCTTAGACAAGTCCTAATCCCAAGGAAACACTACCGAATCTCCCAACGGAAAATCCAACAGTATCTTCCCTAAGAGTAGAACTTACTACAATTTTCCTGCACTGAAAACACACTTCTATATGCACCACCTTAATCCTTCCACTTTACTACAAAATATTACCATAAATTTATGCACTTCAAAAATAAATAGGGAACCAATGCACAATTAAATAAATAAATGTCCAAACAGTATACAGAGCATTATCAACTACAATTAAATATAAAATTTAATACAAGATAGAAATGAAAGGAAAAGCCTTTTGGTCTTCGACAACGAACCAAGACATCAAGCTCGCCTCTGGACGATCAACGTCGATTAACCTGGGCCTAAGGGAACGGATTTAAAAATATGAGATGCTAATAATCTCAGTGAGTAACTCAATCTACTATACAATAATAATAATAATAAAAGGGTAAATAACTTAGTTAATTGATTAATAGGAAATAATTAAATAAATAATAGGCAGTTAAAATTAATATTTTTCCTCAAAACCCTCACGATTCACTCAGTTGGAAAAGTTCCATTCTTAAAACATTTTTGCAAAACCCAACATTTTATGCCCCAAAAATCTAGAAAATTTTTTAATTAATAATTTGCAAATAAAAGATAATAAATTAATAATCCAAAAATTTTAGTGAGAAATAATTATAAAAAAAATAAGCCTAATGACAAATATTAAATTGGAAATAAAATATTGTAAACAATTAATACGAAAAAACTATAAAATTTACATTAACAAAAATGATCCAAGAAATATTTAAATAAATAAAATAAAACCAAATAATTAATAATAGAACTCATTTTAAAATGCCAAAACAATTTAATTTATAAAACACTATTAAAAAAAACATTTTAATTTAAATAAAATTCTGAAATGTTGTATGATTAAAATCACGTCGTGAAAACTATTTGATGCACCCAATATATACCAGTGGCGCCAACGGTACTAAGCGTCCCAAGCACTGCCAGACAAGAGGTTAAAGAGAGAAACCACCATACGGTCGCGTGGCATCCCACTGCACCGTTGCGAACATGCGTCCTGGCCATGGAAGGGCGGCCTATCCTCATCCGATGGCAACCACAAGACAACCCCATAATTACCTGTGCGCTACTCACACCCACCTGCGCACTCACTACATCTACCTGCACGCTAATCATATCCATGTATAAAGAACACCAATACGTATATGGTGCATCTAAAAATCATAAAACCAATATATTTATTTTCAAATCTCAACATCTCATAAATACTACCGGGTTTATTCCATCCAATTAAACCCGTAATTTTTCCACAGTTCCTATATAAATTATCGTCATAAATTCATCGCATAAATTCCATCAATTTTAAATCCATCAACTCTCAATTCCATCAATTTAAATATCCAAATTTTCCAATGGCATAAATATTTTTGAAACATAATAAATTAAATCAATATTTCTTTCTCAAATATTCAAAACCAATTTGAATCAAATATGTCATTTAAACCTCATAAAATCCACAATAATCAAAATTCTCATAAATATATATTTCAAACACATAATAAATCCATCAATGAAATTATCAATAATTTAAAATAAATATTCCTTCAATTTATCAAAATCAAAATATGCTTTAATGCACATATACATTTCAATTTATTCAAATTGTGCCATCAAAATTTCAAATATAATTTTGCTAAATATTTAACTCATAAATATTAAATCCAAACATTTAATTATCACAAAATAAATATAATTTAACATCCGAAAATAATTTTGAGGGTGGGTCAATCACCTCAAGCACGCAATCCAACCAAGATCCTCCATAAGATCAATTTTACAGCTCACACGTGCTCCTAGAACAACAATATTACACAGGGTCAAATAAATTAATATTTTATTCAGTTAAATAATACCCGGTATCCTGGGGGCTAACACATACAGCATCCAAAATTCACAAATAAAGTGTCTATAGAAAGCTAGTGAGACGAGGATCACATTACCAACCTTCATTGACCTCAATTTCGTCGGTGGTGGCCGAAAAATGAACGGAAAGTTCTGGCTAAACACTCCCCTCCACGTATCTCACAAACAGCTTGGAATTTGGGCAAATGGAAGTCATTTTTTGAACCAGGGGTCATAAAATAGGGGAGAGGATCGGTCTCACGGTCGAAAACAAAAGAAAAAGGGGTCAGTTGATCGCCCGTTTTGGATGGCCAATCTCGGCACATCCACCAGCCAAATGGCCTGAAATTGGCTGCCGACATCGCCTGACCATGGGCTCTCAAGCCCACCGGTGCGTGTTGCCTTCCAGCCATTGAAACCCGGCAAAAATGACCGGTCAAAGAAAGAGGAGGAGAGAGTCAAAGGAGAGAGTCAAAGGGGAGAGAGAGAGAGAGAGAGAGAGAGAGAGAGAGAGAGAGAGAGAAGTCACTGTGTGTGTTTTGCTGGTGTTTGTTGGGCTCGGGGAAGAAGAAGAAGAAGGGAAAGAAAAGAAAAGAAAAGAAAAGAAAAGAAAAGAAAAGAAAAGAAAAGTATTTTTCCCACGTGGGGAAAGGGAAGGAAAGGAAGGAAAAAAACAAAAACATGAGACGGTTTTCCATTTTTCCCAAAAAAAAAAAAAATCCTCTAAATGATTTTTTCAATTAAATATTCTATATTTTATAATTTACTCCAACTTAAAATAAATTTATAAATTTCTAACAAAACTCAACTCAAATGTCCTATCTTATTGCCTACAACCCTCTTCCTCCTCCTTTCTAAGACTCTAACCCTAACTTCTATACATTCTCTCTCCTTAAAAATACTAAAAAATGGTGATTCTCTCCTTCTTATTCATCTTATCTGATGAGGTTCATCATGAGAGCACTCAAAGATGGAGTCCTAAGCCATTGGAATTGCCAACTGGACCAATTAAAAGAGCTCGAGTAAAGAGATTCAATGGTTTTATCTTGGAGGTATTTATCAATCAAGAATACAAGAATTTTACTAAGGAATAATCAAAATTGGTAATGATATTGAGCATTGAATGTTGCGGATATGAAGACATGAAGGAGACCAACATTAGGGGTAATTTGGTCATTTTTAGGAGCATGATGATGTGGCACGTTGATGACATGGCATCTTGGACATGTGGCATCTAAATGGCTATCAAATGTGGCTTGAAAAGAAAGAAATCAGCTTATTTCCCTTTTAGACCAAGTTATGTGTCTTACTTAATGACCAAGTTTAGTAATTTTAGTCTTATTTTGAAATTATGAAACCTTTAATTTTTTAATTATTTTTAGCTAGATAATCAATTGTTAACTAGTTTTCTAATCTAATTTGTCATGTAATAAGTTACTTTCCTAAACTATAAAAGAATTGACTAGCTAAATTTAAATTAGGAAATAAGTTAGAATTTACGATTTCAGGGGACAATTTTAGTTTCCTAATCTTATTTGCATGTACTTTCGCCTAGAAAAAGGCTTCAATTTCATTAATATAACAACTTTTGATCTTCAGCAAATTTAATACTTGTGAAAGTTAAACTTTTAGATTCTTTAACAACTAACTATCATTTGAATTTTTCTAACTTAGGAATTAAAATTCAAACCTTGACTTATAAATAGGGTATTTCTGCAAAACTTTTGTGGTATCATTTATTTCACAAGACCTGAATTAATCAATTGATTGAGTATTCGTTTGTACAAATTTAAGTTGGATTGCTTAGGCTGGTATCAATTTGGTATCAAAGCTAAGGTTTCTAATTTTCAGGTTTGATTATCTTTTAATTTTTTGATTATCTTTTAATTTTTACTTTTTGTGTTCTTACTGCAATTTAACATTAGGTTAATTTGCATTCTCATCAATATATTTGTGTTTGATTCTTCATCATCATGAAATTTGAAAAAAAAAATTTCTTCTTGCGTTAGGTTTTGTTTGAGTCCGAATTTATTTAGCTTTTCTTGTGTATCAATCTTTGTTTGGGTCTGAAATTTTTGTTATCCTTGCATCTGTATATTAAAAAAAAATTGATTGTTGTTTCCCAATCTTAAGTTTTGGCTGAAATTGCATCAGTTGTTCTTTTTGAAGAATTTGGTGTTTATGTGATCTTTTTTTGTTAAATTCTAGACATTAATTTTGCATTATCAACCTAGTATCTTGATTATAAAAAAAATTTGCATCAAATTGCATCCTAGCCAAAATACATTAGTGGAACCTGTCAGGACCCGTCCAAAGTTCCCCACCGGAACCCTAGACAAGCCCTGATCTCAGGGAAACCCTACCGGACCCTCCTATGGAAAATCCGGCAGAACCTCCCCTAAGGGATGGACTTACCACAAATTCCCTGCACTGAAAACGCACTTCTATAATTGTCCCCTTATTCCTCCCACAGTACTACAAGTTGGTTCCACAAATTTCAGCACTTCAAAATAAATACAGTAATCCAGTGCAAATTAAATACATAAGTGTCCCATACAGTATACAGAGCTTTACGAAGTATTACTAAGTACAGAATACAGCAAGAGTGAAAGAAATATTACAACTGCAATAAAAGAAGAACAGGGTGCTGCACGAACTAAAATAGCGAGGAAGATCAAGTCCGCTCCGAATGAACACCGACAACCTGGTACCTAGAGGAACAGAATTTAAGAGTGTGAGATGCTAATCATCTCAGTGAGTGACCCTATCTACTATACAATATAATACCATGGTAATACAGTAGATAGATAATAATTAATTGGAAAATAATAATTTCTCTCAAAACCCTTACAATTCTCTCAGTTGGAAAAGTTCCCCATTTAAAACATTTTCACAAAAACCTTGTTTGTAATCCCCGAAAACCAAGACATCAAATAAATACTAGAACAGTAATAATTATATTTTTAATTCCAATACAGTTTCCAAACATTTTATTTTTAAAACACAGTTCTGAAAATCATTTGATGCACCCACTATATACCAGTGGTGCCAACAGTACCCAGCGTCCCGAGGTACCGCCAGACAGGAGGTTATAGAAAGAAACCGGCATACGGTCGCGTGGCATCCCACTGCGCCGCTGCTAACCTGGTGTCCCGGCCATGGGGGGTGGCCACCCTCATCCGATGGCAACCACAGGACACCTCATAATATCACCTGCGCGCTACTCACACCCACCTGCGCGCGAATCATATCCGTGTGCACAATATCCATATCACATATAATCAGAACACCAGTACGTGCACGGTGCATCTAAAAATCATAAAATTCACAATTTAAATTATATAACAAATTTCACATTTGCATAAACATATCGGGCATAATCCATCCGCTTGAACCGGGAAATTCTCCACAATTTCTTTATAATCAATACCATAAATTCCATGATTTTCCAAATCCACCAACTCCCAAATCCATCAATTCAAATATCCACATTTTTCCAATAACATAAATAATTCTCGAAATATAATAATCAAATCTCAAAATATTCCATGGGCATATTTTATAAGAATTGAAATCACCAACATAAGCAAATATTTTCCTTGAAATATTTGAAAATCAAATCGTGCCCAATTCAATATTAAAACCACACCAATTTCAAAATCCTCAAAACCATAAAATAATTCCACATGGAATAATTTGTAAAATGCACATTTTCTTAAATCCAATAAATTCACAAATAATTCCACAATAAATCCAATAAATATTTGGCACATAGGAATTAAATTCCAAATATTTAAATCACATATAATATATTCACCAATTAAATTCCCAAAATTAATTTGAAGGTGGGTCACTTACCTTATGCACGTATCTCAATCAAGATCCTCCGTAGGATCGACTCCGCTACTCGCACGTGCACCTAAACATTCACAGTACACCAAACCACAAATATTAATATTTTATTCGGGTAATTCCCAAATGGATACCCGGGGAGCGAACACCAAACGATATCTAAAATTTACGAATTATATACCGAATCGATGCTCGAGTGATGCTAATCACATATCCGGTCTTAATTTCCGATTATCGTACCCGACGGGGTCGGAATTTCGCCGGGAAGCTTTTTCGGGTTTTGGCTCCTCAATTCTCCCAAACCGTTGCAAATTACTGGAAACGGATGCCGGATTCGGGTTCAGGAGGTCGAACACAGTGAACTGGAGCCAGCCGGAAAACTGGGTACTCGCCGGAACAATACTTTCCGGCAACCGTCGCCGACGGCGGCGCGTGCGGTGGCCGTTGGTCGTGAAATTTTGTAGACTTGTAGATCGTGAGGAGAGCAACCCAACGGGACTGGCGGTGAGCAAAACGGAGGCCGGTCGGCGGAGAAATCACCGTTTGAAGATTTCCGGCCCCTCGTCGGAAAACGCTCCGATCCCGGCGCATCGGTGGTCCGATGGCCGTGATTTTTGGTGGGTCGGCCGGACTTGAGGAGAGGATCAAGGTTGTACAGCGTGTGTGGCCAGAAAATGGCCGGAAGGGGGTCGATTTGCGGTGGCCGGCGATGGAGGGAAAAACTCGCCGCCGATCTTCGGACGTCCGATCCGGGCGCGTCCGGCGGCCGTTCGCCGTGAAACTTGGAGGTTTTGCCGAAAATGAGGAGGGGAACCTTGCTGGCTGGTGAGTGTACAGTAACTCGGCCAGAAAGTTTGAAAAATTCCAGTGGCCGGCGGACTCTCTCTCTCTCTTTCTCTCCCTTCTCTCTCTTTCTCTCTCTTCCCTGAGAATTTTAACAAATAAAAACCCCTGTGTGACACTGTTCATGCCACGTGGACCAATCAGAAGCTGACATGTGGCGTTACTGTGCACTTAAGCCAGATATATTAAAATAATACGGTATCCGGCGAATTTCAAACGTTCATAACTTTTTAACCAAATGTCCGATTTAGGTGTGCCGCTAGTCTATGAACTCGTATCGATGAGTACTTTACAACCATACAAGAGTCAACACAAAATTACATCTCAAGAAAAAGTCAACTCCCGGTACCTTTTGGACTGTTTGCACTTCGACTTGTTTCGCCCATAACTTTCAAACCGTAGCTCCGTTTTCGACGTGCTACTAGTCTACGAACTCAGGGCGTCATGCACTTCGCCACGGTACCCTGGTCAACTCGAAATTCCAACTGGAGCAAAAAGTCAACTTTTGACCCGCTCGGTCAACGTTCAACCTGGGTCAACGTGCACGGATTCCGGTGCGATTTGGGACGGGGTGTTACAGAACCGAACTGAATCAAACTTTATCCATTAGTGTAACTTGTGAATTGTGTTGAATTACTTGGATTGAGATTGATATTTGGTCATATTGTTGCTGTTGTTTTAGTACAAGAAAAAAAAAAAAAAAAGGTGAAAACCAAATCTATTGTGAAGATGATTGTGATCTTACTTCTAGTTTTGATGAAGATATATATTACAAATTGAGTGATTTAGGTTTGGCTAGAAAAAGGAGCACTAAGCCTTAAAATTCAAAGAAATAATTAAGGCTGGTTCAAGGTATTATTTTCTTACTCTTTGATTCTTGAGTTTAATTTGCTATCTAAATCACTTATTATTTCCATGTTTGCTCTTGTGGTTATTTTGTTTCAATTATTGGGTCAATTTATTTCATTAGTCGAAACTAGTTTTCTATTGTTTTGTTTTGTTTTTTTTTTTTTTGTTTGTTTTTTTTTTTCTTGTTTTTCTAAGTTAGTCAATCTTATTGATAAGTTAATTGGACCTAATTTTCAGGTTAGTATTGTTTGGGATCTAATTTACAAAGAACCAATAGATTTGATTAAGAGAGGAAAAAGACAAGAGAATGTGAGCTCATTAGAGAGTAAAAGCCAATATTAGTGTGCAAACATGAGTGTTGATCTCTTATATGATTGTGCTTTTATTACAAATCTTTTTCTACAATAAATGGCACAAAAAACAAATTTTAATCCAAGACTTCCATAATCTCTAATTGGTGACATGATGAAGAAGCTCAAATTGGAATTGAAGGAGGAAATAAAAGAGCCTAGGGGAGAAATTAATTAAGTCAAATCAAGGATAAATGCTTCCATACAACATACCGCACCACAAGCTGGAAGGAATAGGGAAAAAGGTTTGGAAAGGGATGAACATATTAGTAGAACGATGGAGATGGTTTGGGAGATGAAACAGTCAATTCAACTAGTACAAGAAGGAAAAACCGTGGGGAAGACAATGGGTGATACCCTAAAATACCTTCATTCCATGGCAAGATGGATCCCAACGCTTACCTTGAGTGGGAGCGAAGAGTTAAGATGGTTTTTTACTGTCATCAGAATCTAAGAAGGTCAAGCTACCTAGTGTGGAGTTTCTTGACTATGCTCTAAAGTGGTGAGATAAAGAGTGCACTACAAGGAGTAGAGCTAGCCAAACACCAATTTTTACATGGGAAGAGATGAAAACTTTAATAAGAAAGAGGTTAGTACCTAATCATTATTATTTATAGTATTTATCAAAAGTTACAAACTTGTTATTAGGTCAAGGAGTGTAAAAGAGTACCACCAAGCAGTGGAGTCTCTAATGCTTTGGGTTAATATGATGGAGGATGAAGAATCTACAATGACTCGATTTCTTGCGAGTTTGAACAAGAACATTGCTAACTAAGTCGATTTACATAAATAGAGCAGCAATTCAATAGGAGAGTACCACACATGTATCTAGTGCACCAAGCCCTTGGAAATCAATAACCAATCAGTGGAGCACCAATAAAGCCCAACCAGATTTCAAAACAACTTTAAGGCCAAAAATAGAAGCTAAGGTCTAAATTTCTAAGCCACTCCAATCAAGTAAGTTCGATCCAATCCTTTTTCGTAATCGTAATATAATATGTTTTAAGTGTCAAGGCAAGAGATATAAACCTAGTAAATGTCCAAATCGAAGAACAATGGTCATACAAGAGACTGGAGAAGTAAAGTTCGAGGAGTAGGATTCAAGTAACAATGAGATGCTACCTTTGGAAAATTGCAATGATTATGGAGACGAAGAAGAGCTGCCATATCATGAAGGATTGAATTTGGTAGCAAGGCGAGCATGGGCATTACACAAAGATGACGAGGATATACAATATGAGAACATCTTTCATACTAGATGCAACATCCAAGATAAGGTATATAGTGTGATAATTGATGATGGTAGTTATGCATATGTTGCTTGTACTTTGCTTGTTGAAAAACTAGATTGACCTAATCTTAAACATTTAGATCCCTATAGGTTACAATGGTTGAATGATAGTAGTGATATAAAGGTGACTAAACAAGTTAGGATTACTTTGACTATCAAGAAATACATTGATGAAGTTTTGTATGATGTAGTTTCTATGGAGACTGGAGGCTTGTTATTAGACCATCTTTGGCAATATAATAAGGATGCTTTACATCATGGTTGAACTAACAATTATGAGTTTAATTTTAAAGGTAAAAGTGTTGTACTTACACCATTATCTTCTAAATAAATACTGGAAGATCAAAGTCATACAAAAGTCAATGGGGAACTAAATGGAAAAAGAGACCGAAAATCAAAAGAGAGAGAGAATGATTCCACCTTCAGCCAACAACAAAAACACAAAGGAGGAGAAATCACCTGAGGCCGAGCTGCAGTCTAAGAAAAAGAGTGTCAAATCCATGGATGAAAATGAGAGGAAAGAAACAAAAAAACAAGAGGGAAAGAAAGGAAAGAAAAGAGACGCATTTTATGGCAAATAGAGTGAAATTAAGCTTTCTTGAGCAGGAAGCCAATGTTTTTAATGATGCATAAAGAATTTCATTTGAATTACTTGGCTAACCCTAATGATCCTATTTTGCTAGTTCCATTATTTCTCTTTTGCAGGAATACAAAGATGTCTTTCCTGAAGACATTCGTAAAGGATTACCTTCATTAAGAGGAATTGAACATCAAATAGATTTTCTTTCTAAAGCTTCAATTCCCAACAAGCCTGCATACAGAACCAATCCATAGGAAACAAAGGAATTGCAATGTTAGTGAACTTCTTGATAAAGGCTATGTTAAAAAAAGGTATGAATCCTTATGCTATGCCTGTGTTATTAGTGCCTAAAAAAGAACATGAAGAATGTGTGTTGATTGTAGGACCATTAATAACATAATCATGAATTATAGACATCTAATACCTAGGTTAGATGATATGCTTAATGAACATGGTGCTTGTGTTTTCTCCAAAATTGATCTCAAAAGTGGATATCATCAAATTCACATGAAAAATGGTGATGAATGAAAAATAGCTTTGAAAACTAAACATGGATTATATGAATGGTTAGTTATGCCTTTTGGTTTAACTAATGCACCTAGTATATTTATGCATCTCATGAATCATGTTCTAAGAGCATATTTAGGAAAATTTATTGTTGTGTATTTTGATGACATCTTAATATATAGCCAAAATTTAGAGGAGCATGTTGAGCATCTTAGGGATGTGTGTGATGTTCTAAGAAAAGAAACAATGTATGCTAACCTCAAAAAGTATACTTTTTGCATTAGTGAACTTGTATTTTGAGGTTTTGTTGTTAGTGCAGAAGGCAAAGGCAATTAAGGAATGCCAACCCTTACATCTATAACCAATGTTAGAAATTTTTATGGTCTTACTAATTTTTACAGGAGATTTGTAAAGGACTTCAGTACCATTGGACCACTTACGGAAGTGATCAAAAAAAGCATAGACTTTAAATGGTGAAAGGAGCAAGAGAAGTATTTTGATTTGTTGAAAGATAAACTTACTAATGCACCTTTACTTTCTTTGTCTAACTTTGCTAAAATATTTAAAATTGAGTGTGATACATCAAGTATTGGTATAGGAGCTATTCTTATATAAGAAGGTAGACCCATCGCCTACTTCAGTGAGAAATTAAGTGGAGTGACACTGAATTATCCGACATATGACAAGGAGCTCTACTCGTTGGTTAGAGCTTCTCCAACAAATACCTTTAGCCAAAGAATTTATACTACACACTAATCATGAGTCTTTAAAGCATGTAAAGGGTCAAACTAAATTCAATAGGCATCACAGATATTAGATGGAATTCATTGAGACCTTTCCATACCCGATCAAGTCCAAATCAAGGTTTGAACATATTAAAAGCCTTTATGCAAGTGATGAAGAATTTCCTGAAATTTATTTGCAAAGTGAAAGGCATGCTAAAGGTAAGTTTTACCTTTTTAATGGTTTCATGTTTATGAAAGATAAATTATGCATTCTTAGCTGTAGTTTGCGTAAATTATTGGTTAGAGAATTGTATTGTGGCAGTTTAATGAGACATTTTGATGTAGCTAAGACATTAGCTATGTTGCATGAACATTTTTATTTGTTATGCATGACAAGTGTATTAAGTGTGAACAAATTAAATCAAAGTTGAATCCTCATGGATTATACACACCATTACCTATACTTAGTCATCCTTTGATTGATATCTCTATGGACTTTGTATTAGGATTACCTAAAACAAAAAGTGGTAGGACTTTGATTTTTGTTATGGTCGATAAGTTTTCTAAAATGACACACTTTATTGCTTGTTATAAAACAAATGATGCATCCCATATTATTAACTTATTGTTCAAAAAAATTGTTAGTTTTCATGGTATGTCTAAAATAATAGTTTTTGATAGAGATGTTAAATTCTTAAGTTATTTTTGGAAGACTTTATAGGTTAAACTAGGTACTAAGTTGTTGTTTTCTATTACTTGTCATCCTTATACTGATGGTCAAACAGAAGTAATAAATAGGATTTTGTCTACCTTGTTAAGAGATTTAATTAGTAAAAACATTAAAACTTAGAAAGAGTGTTTACAAATCTAGAGTTTGCATACAATAGGACTATTCATTCTACTACTAATTTTTCACATTTTCAACTTATTTATAATTTTAATCCTCTAACTCCATTGGATTTATTACCATTACCTTTGAGAGAAAAAGCTAGTGTAGATGGGAAGAGGAAAGCCAAATTGATCAAGCTTCTGCATGAAAAGGCACATGCAAACATAGAGAGGAAGATGAAGCAATATGCAAAACAAGCCAACAAAGGAAGAAAAAAGGTTGTGTTTTAGCCTAAAGATTGGGTATGGTTATACCTTAGGAAGGAGAGGTTTCCTGAGCAAGTAAAATCAAAACTTATACCGAAAGGAGATGGTTCATGTTAAGTATTATAGAAGATTGGAGACACTACTTATAAGCTAGATCTTCTCGTGAGTATAATGTTAGAGGTACTTTTAATGTAGGTGACGATTTGAGGACAAATCTTCTTTAAAAGGAGGGAAATGATGAGGTTCATCATGGAAGTACTCAAAAGATGGAGTCCTGAGCCATTGGAGTTGCCAATTGAACCAATTAAAAGAGCTCGAGCAAAGAGATTTAGAGAAGTATTGAATGATCTTATCCAAGAGATGCTTATCAATCAAGCGTGAAAGAGTTTTGCTAAGAAAGAATTAAAATTGGCAATGATATTGAGCACTGAAGGCTGCGATATGAAGGCA
Organism: Ziziphus jujuba; assembly: GCF_031755915.1. Taxonomy (NCBI): domain Eukaryota; kingdom Viridiplantae; phylum Streptophyta; class Magnoliopsida; order Rosales; family Rhamnaceae; genus Ziziphus; species Ziziphus jujuba. The sequence continues at coordinate 24,121,232 of NC_083383.1, read as the reverse complement.
TGAAATAGACCAACATTAGAGGCAATCTGGTCATTTTTCCAGAGCATGATGATGTGGCACTTTCATGACATAACATCCTTGGACACATGGCACAACATGTGGCATCTAAGCAGCTGTCTAACGTGGCTTGAAAAGAAAAAAATTAGCTTATTTCCTTTTTAGGCCGAGTTATGTGTTTTACTTGATTATAAAGTTGCTTGTTTTCCAAGTTTTACAATTTTAGTCTTATTTTGAAATTAGGAAGCGTTTAATATTTATTATGTTTTTTTATTATTTTTAGCTAGACAATTAATTGTTATCTAATTTTATAATCTTAATTTGTCATATAATTAGTCACTTTCCTAAATTATAAAAGAAATAAGAAGCTAAATTTAACTCAGGAAATAAGTTAGAATTTAGCACTTTAGGAAACAATTTGAGTTTCCTAATTTATATTTGCATGTTTTGCCTATAAAAAAGACTTCAATTTCATTAATACAATAATTTTTTATCTTCAGCAAATTTAATACTTGTTAGATTTAAACATTTTAGTTATCTAATATCCTTTCAATTTTTCTAACTTGGGGATTAAAAATCTTGACTTATCAATACACAAGATTTGAATTAATTAGACAATCGAATATTAGTTTGTACAAATTTCGGTTGGATTGCTTAGGCTCGTAAAAACACTATATGTATATTATAAATAATAGTAAGATTGTGATTTAAAAAATAAGTATACTACTTTATCTGCAGAATAATACCTATTTTGAGGGAATAACTTTTTCTCTCCAAATGGATATGCAGAAGAGAATTAATTAATTGAGAGACTAATTGCTCAAGAAATAATGTTTTTTTTCTTTTTTTTTTCTTTTTTTTACTTTATTTAATCACTAAAGGAAGAAAATAAAGTGATAAAAGAAAAGGTGAAGAAATTAAAAAAAATTCAAGGCTATGACAATTGTAACATACTTTAAAAGCTAAATAGTCCTTTTAAGGGTGGAGGCAAAAAAGTGCGAGTATAAAATTATTTACATAAATATTTAAACATTTATAGAAAATTCATGTGTCTCAAATCTGCTCCACACTTTCCTGTTTGTGAATGACATGCATTTTACAGACTTATATGACTGGGTTATAAGAAAAAATTTTTAGTAAGTATTCGAATTTGGATATATTATGACGCAGCAAAAATATATAAATATACAAATAAATAACATATAATCCGAATTTAAAAATATCTAATTGCTGTCCTCTCTAGCTCTTTTAAACTTTGACAAAAAACGAAGCCTTGCTCTCCTACTTCTTCCAAACTTATTGCATAACCCATCTTGGAAAACGTATTTGTGCTTAAACCAATTCCAAGCTTTTAAGGTAAGGTTTTGTATTATCCCTTGATTATACTTGAAGCAATTTTTTTCAATTTTTTTTTTTTTTTTTTTTATTGTTGGGGTGGGGGGGAGGGGTTGGATTTTCAGTGGTTTTGTAATCTGAAATTTTTTTAGGTGTAATATGGTTGTAAAATGTGGTTTAAAAACATTAAAATGTTGGTTTTGATTCCTAATATTTATGGGTTTTCATTCTAAATGTTTGAAAAGTTACCGGCTGTTTCAATATATTGGGGCTTAGCTAGGAGTTGGAATTAATAGTTGGGATGGCAAGAATTTTGATTTGTGATTTTATTTTGGAGCATTTGGAGGCTAGATATTTCTCTAAAGTTGAGGAAATGAACAAGGAATTGGTTCTATGGAGGTTGAGGGCTGAACAAACAAGTTTATAGGATCGGTGATAATTTTAGTTGCAATTTGAAGAGAAGCTTGACAAGAGAAACTTTGAGAGATTTAGGTTTCATTTCTAACTTTTATGTTGGAAACTGTTTATTTGGTTTATTTACAGCGTTATATACATTGTCAATCTTTTATATCAAATATTTCTATTCATCTAGAATGGTGGGACATTGACAAAATTTACATGTCTAACTCCCACAAAACGTAGTAGAATGTTTGAAATTCTATATGATCCCAAACAAACGATTTATGGATAAAAGAATAACTATATATTGATAGATAAATGAAAGTTTTATTTGATCACGTAAAATGCTACATTTGAAATAAAAGAGTACATTTTTTTTTTTTTAATGATTAGAGTGTCTTATATATATAACTTTGATGAGTTTCGTTTAAAAGATCATGTTGTTTTAGTTTAAAAACAAAAACCTAAAATTTGCTGAGAGTTGTAGTAGGTAAACATATGAGTGGATTTAAGATAACTACCTTTTCTGTATTGTTCTTATTAAAATTTTAATGGATAACGTTATGCATGTCAAAGGAAAAATAGGAACGCAGCATTAACATAAATTTTGTGGAGATTGCAAATCTTGGTAAAATGAACTTTGTTTGAACTGAAATTTCAAATAAGAATTGATCTCTGTACTTATAGAGTTCAAGCTAATGCCATAGGCGAAAGCTTATCTTTGACTTTTCTATATAAATTTTTCTTATAAAAACATTGGAAGCTAATATTATTATTTACCAATCTTTCCTCTATAAAATCATAATTTTATACTTTAGGCTTATGTTTGTTTGTAAAATAAATATAGTAATAGAATAGTTATTCCATAAGTTTAGTTTTTTCTACATTTTGGTACATTTTTGAATTATAGAATAGTTGTTCTATTGAATAAATAAGTTTCTATTTGAAGGAAGTTATTCTTTTCAAATTATTATTGCATCCTAATTCAGATAAACTTAAAAAATGTACTTATCATATCTTGACAAATTTAGATTTATATGTCTCTTAAGCAAAAATACACATAAATAAATATAAAAGTAAACTTTTAATTAATTTTTACCAAAATTTTGCACTTTAATTTAGATAAACTTAAAAAATATACTTACTTTGTCCTGATAAATTTATATTTAGATGTATCCTACAGCAAAAATACATAAATAAATTAATTAATTAAACTTTTAATTAATTTTTACCCAAATTGAAAATTTTTTAAACAAAAATTATTCTTATTCAACATTTCTAACAAACATATAAATAGAAGTGATTATTTTTTTCTTTTATTTATTTTAATGAATAACTGTTTTTATTTTAGAAGGAATAGTGGTTCTCTATACCAATTATCCTGAAGTTATTTTAACATATTAGACATATATAAACCATACAAAATGCTTAAGGAATGTGGGACTTCTTCAAACTGCTACAAGATATACTTATCAAGCCCCACTTCTTAATAGCTTACAACCTTTGATTTGGAAGATTAATGCGTTGAAGATGGTACGAAACTAAATATTTTCTCTTTTTGTTTTTTAAGGAAAACATAAGTCATGGAAGGAGTGGCAGAAGATGAGGGAAGAAAACAACCACAGCAAGATGTTAAAGTGCCTATCTACAAGCTGTTTGCTTTTGCTGACAGTCTTGATATGGTGTTGATGGTCATTGGTACCATATCTGCCATAGGAAACGGCATGTCGCAGCCATTGTCGAGTGTCCTCTTTGGTGAGCTTATCACCTCCATCGGTTCCTCCGAGACATCCCAAATCCTTGACCAGGTTTCAAAGGTAAAAATTATTATTTTTTCTCGGCAATTTTATTTTTTATATTTAGGTTATACATAACCAATCTCTAATCATGGCATCTTGGTGATAATATTATATTAGAATAAGTCATATTAACCTTTAAAATATGCTTTCAAAAGATAGATCCAGTCCTATTAAACAAATTCAAGGAAATCCAAATAAACCTGACTAAACAAATCTAAGAAAATTCAACAGTTATTATAATAGTGCTTAATATAATACGTATTATCAAGTTTAAGTCAACCCCTTATGAACTAGCAAAATTTTATCAATAAAGTGAATATCATATGGGACCTATATAAATTATTAATTAAACTTTAAATTTACACCTAAGGGGTGGATCAAATGAAAGGAAGTCGCCGACCCATCACACCTGCTTGTAGGAGTTGTGGATTCAATCCTTTGACAAACCCCATTTGAGCCTTGGTGTGGATCCCATGTGTGTACATCACTGTGGGAGAGAGCAATAGAAACCGTGGGCTGGATACTTTGCGGACTCCCACAGAATTAGTAAGACGCAAGCTGCTAATGGCCCATCGATTCCTAAAACCTGGATCGATGATACTTATCAAAAAATCCTTTTTCTCAAAGCCAAAAAAAAATTAAAAAATTAAAAATTAAAAAAAATAATTTTAAATTTTAATATTTGAAATGATTTAAAAGTTGATAAGGAAATTTTTTTTATCTTACTTTTGGATCGACTTAATATAAATCCGATTGTATGAATGTGTATATATAATATTATGGTGCTATAAATTGGGGTAAATCCGATTGTATGAATGTGTATATATAATATTATGGTGCTATAAATTGGGATTAATTACATTCTAACACCTTTAATTTAAATATGTTGCAAGTGTTCTTCATTTTAAAACTCACAATATTGAGCCTTCAATTTTTACTTTATTGCAATAGAGCATGGTTGACTCTGGAATAAGGGAAACTGTTCATCCCATGTGAGTTGCATTTCGTATATCAAAATGCAATTTTCTTTAAAAAAAAAAAATAAATAAAGGATATTTTATAAAATAAACTAGAAAATCAGGTTAATTTTATATTTGAATATTACATAAAAAGACAGTAAAATTTAGTATTTAAAAAATAACCTTTAATTTTATGACTTGTTTGAAAAAATAAAATAAAAATCGAGCCTCAATCTCTAATTTAGTATTTACCCAAAAAAAAAAAAAAAGGTATTGTATAATAACAATATGTAGCTAATTACTATAATTAACCCTATAATTAATTACCATGTTCGTAGCAATGAATCTGACCTTGATACAGATATAGTTTGCATCTTTTTTTCTTTACAGGTTGTTTTAGACTTTGTATATTTGGCAATTGGTTCGGGCATTGCTTCATTTCTCCGTAAGCAGATTAAAATTAGCTTAAAATTGATCCATCTTCAAATTTCAAGTTATTTTCTTTGTATAGGCTAATATTTTTTCAATGTGGTATTTAATACTTATTACAGAGGTATCATGTTGGATGGTTACCGGAGAAAGACAAGCCTCACGCATTCGAGCATTGTACTTGAAAACAATACTAAGACAAGATATTGCCTTCTTTGACACTGACACCAAAGCCGGAGAGTTTATTGGGAGAATGTCAGGCAACATAATTCTCATTCAAGACGCCATGGGTGAGAAGGTAAGAATTAAGAAAAACGTTATTCGTCACCGTTAATAATTTACTTGTCAGATGTTATAATAGGTTCATTTTTTCCATGGAGACTTTTAATTTTAAGCAAACCCAATTAATTAATTATTGCTGCATTAGTTTTGGACCAACTGATGAAGATGATGATAATCATTATTGGTGACAAACACAAAAGCTTAGGAAATTAAAGATAATAAAAAAAAAAAGTGCCTCTCACTTTCACTTTTCCTCTTGCATGTCTATTTTTGTTTTAATGGTATTGAACAGATTCACCATGATTAGATAGGTAAGTTCATACAAAATATTTCGACTGTACTCGGCGGATTCATCATTGCGTTTGCAAAAGGATGGGTTCTTGCATTGGTCTTGCTTTCATGCATCCCTTGTCTAGCCATTGCTATTGCAACTATGGTGATCGTAATGATGAAAACGTCAAACCGTGGACAACTTGCTTATGCAGAAGCTGGCAATGTAGTAGAACAAATAGTGGGAGCCATTAGAACAGTAAGTGATCAATGTTAATTAATATATATATATATATATAACATTGTCTTTTAACTGACTTCTATTAATTTCTTTATGTATATATGCAAAGGTTGCTTCCTTCACTGGGGAGAAACAAGCAATTGACAAGTACAATAAGAAGCTTGAGGTTGCCTACAAAATGTCAGCTAAACAAGGGCTAGCCACTGGGTTAGCAAATGGTTGTTTTCTTGTAATTTTCCATGGAACTTATTCACTTGCCATTTGGTATGGTTCCAAATTGATTATTGAGAAAGGTTACAATGGAGGAACTGTGATTAATGTGATGTTTGCTATCATGGCTGGTGGACTGTAAGTTTAATTTTAACCATCTTCGTACATTATATTAGATGTGTATATATATACATATATATATATACAGATGTATGTAGAGTCAGGTCCACAGTCGTTCTTATCTGATGGTATTAGTTTTGGATTATTTCAAAAGCTGAAATTTTAAAATGCATTAGTGGTTTATATAAGTGTAAACTAAACTACTGAAATTCAGTATGGGCAAAGTGAACTCAATATCTACCCTATAATTCCCTAAGGCGTTTTAAAATTTTATAGCCCTTAAAGCAATTTGAAAGTTGATTTATATAGGAAGTCCTAATGGTAACCTAATGTGCGTTTGGTTGTTTATATATATATATATATATACATATAACACTAATATTCATCATTTTCTTACATGATTTTTGGTATTCTTTTTGTGTCTCTTGGATTAGTGCATTGGGAGATATATCTCCATCTTTGAATGCATTATCTTCAGGGCAGGCTGCAGCTTATAAAATGTTAGAGACAATCAAACGAAAACCGAAAATCGATGTTTATGATACTAATGGGATTGTGTTGGAAGACATAGAAGGTGAGATTGAAATTAAAGATGTGCACTTCAGATATCCTGCTAGGCCAGATGTGGAGATCTTTGCTGGACTCTCATTGCAAGTTCCTAGTGGCAAAACTGCTGCCTTAGTTGGGGAAAGTGGGAGTGGGAAATCAACAGTAATAAGCCTACTAGAAAGATTCTATGACCCAAATGCTGGTGAAGTATATATAGATGGTATTGATTTGAGGAAATTTCAGCTTAAATGGATAAGAGAGAAGATTGGCTTGGTTAGTCAAGAACCAATTCTATTTGCGACTAGTATAAAAGAAAATATTGCATATGGAAAAGAAAATGCTACTGATGAGGAAATAAGAACCTCAACTAAGCTTGCTAATGCAGCAAAATTTATTGACAAGCTTCCAAAGGTAAATTATCACTTCCTTTATATAATTAATTTTGTTTATGCTGATAATCAAGATATCAAGATGGGTAGAATTCTGTTTTCGATTACAGGGTTTGGAGACATTGGCAGGTGATAAAGGAACACAGCTATCTGGTGGACAAAAGCAAAGAATTGCAATTGCAAGGGCCATTTTGAAGAACCCAAGAATTTTACTTCTTGATGAAGCAACAAGCTCTTTGGATACCGAGTCTGAACGGATTGTTCAAGATGCACTAGTAAGAGTTATGCAAAATCGAACAACTGTAGTTGTTGCTCATCGTCTGAGAACAATTAGGAATGCCGACATTATAGCTGTGTTGCATCAAGGAAAACTTGTGGAGCAAGGTAACACTATAAAACCTCTGTTTTAAGTTTCAAATCCCCAATTATATATATATATATATATATAGATATATATATATATATATATATATATATATGTTCCAATTTAACATTTCCATAATCAATTTTTATTTTTTATATGTAGGAACTCATGATGAGTTGGTCAAAGATCCAGAAGGAGCTTACTCCCAACTAGTTAGCCTACAAGAAGGAGCATATGAGACCGAAGACATTCAAGCCTCCATCGTCCACGAGAGAAATACAAGTTTTGATATGGAAAATAACACCATGGTAAGGTCAGGAAACCAGAGATTATCATTAAGGAGTTCTATAAGCACAGGTTCAATTGGTAGCCAACATTCCCATGCACTAAACATTGGTCTTCCTAGCCCTGTTGACACTTCTGACACTGAAGGAGATGAAGAAAGTATCATAAGAAGCAAATTTGATCCTCAAAAGAAAAGAAGCATTCCAATCAAACGGTTAGCATACCTAAACAAGCCTGAGGCTCCAGCCTTGCTGGTTGGAACAATTGCTGCAGGCATACAAGGTGTAATGCCCGCTGTATTTGGCCTTCTACTTGCAAATTCCTTTGAAATGTTTTTCAAACCCCCACATCAGCTAAGAAAAGATTCCAAATTTTGGTCACTTATGTTTTTGGTTTTGGGATGCATTGCACTTGTGCTAGCTCCCATCAAGAATTTCTTCTTTGGAGTTGCGGGTGCAAGATTGATACAACGAATTTGTTTGTTGACTTTCAAGAAGGTTGTTCACCAAGAAATCTGTTGGTTTGATGATCCTACGAATTCCAGGTACCTTAAAATTTTTGAGATCTGAATTCATCAAGGAGATGAAAAACTAAAATCCTTTAACTGTTCAAATCCTCAACTAGTCACATGAATTAATCTTTTGCATTTGCATATAGTGGTGCAATTGGTGCAAGGTTATCTTTGGATGCTTCGACAATGAAGATTCTCGTTGGCGATGCCTTGTCCCTACTGGTCCAGAGTACAGCAACTGTCATGGCAGCATTAACCATAGCATTCACAGCTAACTGGATATTAGCATTCATAGTTCTGCTTGTATCACCCATCTTACTTATTCAGGGATACATTCAAAAGAGAATCCTAAGAGGGCTTGGTGCTGATGCCAAGGTAATCCTTAAGTCTAGTTTTTCTCTCCCTCTTTTCCATCTTTATTTCTATGTTTTGACAACAAATAACACAATGATTTTGTCATACATCATGTATCGGCTTGAAGGCCATTTTTTAACATGGTGCTCTTCTTCATTCTTTAACTCGTGTTGAATGTACTACTACAAATATGTATGCCACTTCCAAATTTCAAACATATGTAGCCTAAATCAAGTGCCAAGGATAAGACCATATATAATGTTATGGAAAATTTACAGGCTATGTATGAAGAAGCAAGTCAAGTGGCAAATGATGCAGTTGGCAGCATTAGAACTGTTGCATCATTTTGTTCTGAAAGCAGAGTGATGGAAATTTACCAGAAGAAATGTGAAGCCACCATGAAACAAGAAGTAAAGTCGGGATTAGTAGGTGGTGTTGGTTATGGTGTGTCTTCCTTTTCACTCTACTGTATGCAAGGATTGATTTTCTACGTTGGAGCTGTCCTTGAGAAACATGGAAAAGCCACATTTGGAGAAGTTCTCAAGGTAAAACACAGAGTTTTGATTTGTTTTAATATTTTCTTCAAAAGGATTTTACTTTATTTATACAATTCTAACAAAAAGGACTATTTTTTTTATTTTTTTTGGGGCAAGGTTTTCTATGCTTTGGCAATTTCAGCAATCGTGGCATCCCAAAATAGTGGCATGGCTAATAACATCAATAAAGCCAAGGATTCAGCCGTTTCAATCTTTGGAATTCTAGATCAAAAGCCTAAAATTGATTCAAGTAGCAATCAAGGCACAACACTACCATCTATTGTCGGAAATATTGAGTTTGAACATGTGAGCTTTAAATATCCAACACGCCCCGATATTCAAATATTCAAAGATTTATGTTTGAATATCCCCTCTGGTAAGGTATATATATATATATATATATACACACACACACACACAACAACCCTACAAATTTCACCATTTTCTTTGTTATGCATTTGCATCTGAACGATGTTGTTTATCATTATCAATGGTAGGCATCGATGACATGACAACTTATATGGATCAACGTCGTCTAGAAATTAAATTTCTAAGTTTTTGAAACATGAAACATTTTTATCTTGCAGACTGTTGCTTTGGTTGGAGAGAGTGGAAGTGGGAAATCAACAACAATAAGTCTAATACAAAGATTTTATGATCCTGATTCAGGTCGAGTAAAACTTGATGGAATTGATATCCGAAAGTTCAGATTAAACTGGTTGAGACACCAAATGGGATTGGTAAGTCAAGAACCAATTCTCTTCAACGAAACAATCCGCGCGAACATAGCTTATGGAAAACAAGGAGATATTGTTACAGAGGAAGAGATCATTGCAGCTGCAAAATCAGCAAATGCACACAATTTCATATCTTGCTTACCTCATAGCTATGAAACTTCTGTAGGGGAAAGAGGAGTACAATTATCAGGAGGACAAAAGCAAAGAATAGCCATTGCAAGGGCTATAGTGAAGAACCCCAAAATATTCTTGCTTGATGAAGCTACAAGTGCACTTGATGCAGAGTCAGAGAGAGTAGTACAAGATGCATTAGATAGTGTTATGGTGAGCAGAACAACTGTTGTTGTTGCTCATAGACTTACCACAATCAAAGAGGCTGATATAATTGCAGTTTTCAAAGATGGTGTGGTTGTTGAGAAAGGAACACATGAAAATCTTATGAAGATCAATGATGGTGCCTATCGATCATTAGTGGCACTTCATATGAATTCAACATAAGAACCAATTAAGAGAACCAAGTCTTCAGATCATGTCAATTAAAAGACAAACCAGTATTATATATGTATATATATATATACATATATATAACCTTGTAAATATTGAATTAGAATTTGTTGGGGTCTTGTTTCTTCTTTTTTCTTTTTTTCTTTTTTTTTTTTTTCCCCCTCTTGTTCCTCCTCTGGTACCTAAGTTGATAGTGAAATCTTTCAGTATGCTTTTAGCTGTCCACAAATAATTTGGATCTGTTCGCTTATAAGGAGCAAAATCAGTTGTTTCCCACTTAAATAAAATAAAAAAATAAAATAAAACAAAATAAAATAAAATACTGACTTCAAATCCTTCCTCTCTTAAATAAAAAATAAAAAATAAAAAATAAAATAAACGGATTAATTGGTTGCATTGAACGCTTTTGTTATAGAAAAATGTAATGCCTGTTGAACAATGATTGAAAATATCTAATTGCTTCATCATAACTGAACTTTATTAACTTTATTGGTCAATATTATGTATCCAAGAGTACAAGTTTCTCTATAGGAAGAACCTTAACAACCAAAGTACCTTAATTGCATCCCTTATATATCAATGCTGAGAGGGGACAGTTAAGCTAGAAAGCTGTTGGTCAATGAGCCAAATATCATGAATCATGATGTCATGCGCCAGTTGGACTTGCACGTTTAAACGTAAGTGCCCTTTTTATAAGTGTTTAACTGGCTTAACTGAATATTGTGTCTTAATACGTTTAAGTTTAGTGGGTTTTAATAGGTTAATCCAATTAAACAAATCCAAAGACTGAAAACAATGTTTGAATTTATACCATGTTAATAAGAGGTGTGGACAAGGACAATTTGATGGCCAAGTCTATGTTTAATTCGAGTTTTAATCTTTTTACCTTCAATATCAAATATATATATATATACATATATATATATGTATATATATAAAAGAAATCTTCTATCAAGATATCCTAATAATTTTAAGATTCACTTTATCCTTTTAGAATTTAGTATATATATATATATATATATTACTCAAAACATTTATACTATCAAAAAAATTTTAAATTTTAATTTTTAAAACAATTCAATGATTATTAATAAAGATACTGATGGTTTTTTTTTTTTCAGAACATTCTAATAAAAGACGGATATACTATAAAATTTTGTTAAAACTACTCAACTTGCCACTTTAATTTCCACCACATTTTCATGAGAATCTAGTATGAATTATTTTTATATTACTGTTTCTTCATAAATTTGAAAAGTTTTCATAAATAAAAAATAAAAGATATTAAGGAAGCTTCGATAGAGAAACAAGGTAACTATAAAAGAGAACAAAATTCAAATTTGATAAAAAGGTCTTTGTCAACTTGAAATCTCAAAAAAGATTCCATGAAATAATTGAGATGGCCACGTTACAATTTTTAAGTCATTATAAAAGATACTATTTTCCAACTTATAGCAGAAAATATGTAACGATGGTACTACAAAGAATTGTCATGTTCTAAATTAGAATATTAGTTCTAAATTAGAATATTAATTTTAAATTATTAGTGTACAATTTTCTACGTTATCGTTTCCATGGTAATAGGCTTGGAAATATACATATAAATATATATATATATATATATATTGTCATTTTATTAAAATCCGTGTATCTTGATTTGATGAATGTATACATATATATTTATATTATAATATGGAAACGTCCCTTTTCTATCATTTTCCCCTTACCTTCATATAGGATCATGAGAGACGGTTCTTACTTGTTAAAGCAGGAAATATATTTTTTTGGTACTAAAGAATAGGATATGTTATATATATAATACAAAAAAATACACATGGTTTTGACCAAATAATTTAACAAATGTTTGCTGACCCAATCATTCAACAATCACAAAACCTACACCGTTCGATGGTGGTAGGTTTGGGATTTTGGGTGACAGCTTCTCTGAATATGAAAAAGGCACTATCTTTTCCATTAATGGTTTTAATGATTAGCCCTCCTTACACCTTTTGGTCGGTTAGACTTAGTGAAGGAAATGCTGACTTGCGTCAGACCCAATGACTTTCTTGCTTTCACCGCAAAGTCATATGGTTAATCAAGGGGCTAGGCCCAGCTTCTGGAGAAAACCTTCGGTACCACCGTGGCACCACCTCATGCTGAGCAACGTCAAAATATTTATTACCACATGTTTTAACATTTTCCACATATGTTATCATTTGTTATTTTTTTATTTTAAATTTTTTCAGCTATCTAAAAAAAAAAAAATAACAGAAAATAAAAATTATTATCATCTTTTATTTTTTTATTTTAAATTTTACAGTTCATAATTAAGTTTTTTTTTTTTGAAAAAATAAATTTTAAAAAATTTTCATGTTTTCTTTAGAAAATAACGTTTAATATTCTAAATTAAAATTCTCCTCCATGGTTTTATTTGTCCATTGTTAGCTACACTTGAAAGTGAAGGTATCCTTCTTTTCTTTCAAAAACTTGCAACCCAGAAAGAATAGTAAAGATTTGGGTTTGGCAAATATGATTTTTTTACAGCTTAGTTAGTTTCTTTAAAACAAGTTAATTGATATTTTTTTAAAAAAACAATGAAATAAAACCATTCCTTTACAACATAAATTCATCCAAATACAAGTAAATTCAAAATTACCTGTGTAGTATCTCAAATCTGCCCCATGTTTTATTGATCATTTTTTTTGTAGGAAAAAAAAAGTTAATAAAAAACCAAAAAGTTTAAAAAGATGGTAAAGGAAAAGATTTACTTCAAAATAGTGAAAAAAAGAATCTTAAGAGAAGCTTCAAAATATTGAAATCCGATATGAACTCTAATTTGCTGAAGGATTATTTCAAATACTCACACTTTGTTCCCTCTCCTCTTCTGTTCTTCTTAAAACTCCATGACGAGTTTATTTGCTTGAGGCGATAGCAAACCAAGAGTGAAATTCTTCTTTGTTTGATTTTGTTTCCCTAAATACACCTTTTTTTTCATCTCTGTTATTGTTTTTAGTGGCTGGCGAAGTTACGGCACCCTTGCGGAAGAGAAAAGGAGAGAGTTTTGATTTTTATTTTCCTTTTTTTTCTTTTTCTTTTTTTAGATAGCTGAAAAAATTTAAAATAAAAAGCAACAGCTGGTAATATATGGCAAATGTTAACACATGTGGCAATAAATATTTTGATGTTGCATAATATGACGTGAAACCACGATGGTACCGAAGATTTTCTTCAGCTTCTGATACGAACCCATGCTGGTGATTGATTGTTTTTATACAAATATACACTCCTATAATATTTAAGCTAATTTCTCTATAACTTTTTAATATTCTCCCTGAAGGACATCCCCAATGGTCATATTCACATTGTATATAGAAGTGATTTTTAGATTCAACCCAAAAATAGTATATAAAGAAAAAAAGAAAAAAAAAAGTGATATTCACCGCAATAAACTAGAAAAATCATTCATTCTGACTAAAGAGTAAATTGGTAAAATTCATTTATTTTTCCCCACCAATGATATTTGAATTAATCAAATCACTCAATCGCACATAATTAAAAATGAAAAAAAAAGTAAATTGTAATCTTAATTTTTACGTAGTTTATTATTATATATATTACGATAAAAAAAAAATTTGTCCAATTTGATGAAGATTGGGTAATTTTCAATTTTTTTTCACTTTATTTTATTTCTCATATTTTCTTATTTGGAGTTCCATAAATTAATTGCCCACTTGGTAGAAAGTGCAGATGAGTGCATGTGATAATAAATTTAAAAAGCTCAGGACCCCATCAAGTTTATTTTGTGGGTCAAGTTTATATATTGTGTGTTGTTGTAAAGGCAAGCATGAAAAATTTGATGTTTGTAACATAAATATAGAATATATGGTAAATTCAAGTCTTCTTGTGAAAGTCTAGCTTGAGTGTTTAATTAATACTTTGATAATTAATTCATCTTTCCAACGTTTAACCAATAGTCAGAAATATAAAAAGAAAATGGGATTTATCGTCATTAACTATAAATTTCATTTTTTTAAGTTATTAAAAATATTTAATTTTAATTAATTTATTGGGTAAAGGCCATGTATCCGGTGCCCACCTCATTAATTTGATGGTCAAGATTGATGTTATAGATGGAACTCATGAACATTAGTTTCAATATCATGATTGCCAAATCATGTATAGTGGGTCGGCCCTGTTAGGACTAATTTGCGTAATTTGGGGTTTAGTTTTCACTATTAATTTCTGCAATTTTAGTTTTAAATAGTATTTTTCCTAACGGAACAACTTAATGATAAAAACATAATTGATCGAATACTATTTGAAATGAAAATAACTTTTCTACCTTCTTTTTTTCAATAACGATTTTTAATTTAAAATTTCAATATTTTAAAACAAAATGAAAAATAAAAAATCTAAGCTATATTCTTATTTTCACAAACTACTATAGGAGACCTTTTATGTTCGTTGTTTTGGATTCGTTGAGTTAAACCACCATCTTTCGAAGGTGAATTTTCAGATTGTCCAAAGCAGAACTTTATTATAATGGGCTTCATTGTCTAGTTTATATGTTAAACGCATGGTATTCCATTATTAAATTAGCATTGATCTTTTAAAATGCAGATTTATTATGTATATTTAATTATGTCTAATACCCATTACATATAATTTAAATATCTATGATTGCATGTAACTTCTTGACAGACCCAGTAAAAATTATTAAGTCATAACATTCAAAATATATATATATATATATAAATACATGTATACTGAGAACTACAAGGAAATAAAACAAGAAAGAAGGGATCGATACGAAATAACAAAGATTTCTGATTTCAGCGACTGAATGAGCTTCCAAAAGCAACAACTTTGGTGCTGAGTAAAATACACCTTCCAATTAATTTCAGAAAACTAATCAATTATATTATATATATATATATATATATATATATATTTCTAAGGTGATCAATATTGTTCAAATTACTTGAAAATTCATTAATGTAGTGTGTGTGTGTATATATATATATATATATATAATTAAGTGTCCCAAATGGACTCCTGCTGCATATCACAATCACTCAACTCAACATCATCATCATAAAAAACCGTAGATGTTGAGTTGGAGTGATCCCCTAACAAAAAAGCCTCCGCCATTTGCATCCACATCTTTGGCGAATCCAACGGCGACTCATTAATAGCTTGTATTTGACTCGGCGACAGCCCCACCGTCACAGGCACCGAGTTAACTCCTCCAGAGCTACTCACCTCTGTCGCCGACGCAGCCGACACCCTTATTGGCCCCCTAAACCGCAATGCCGCCTGCTGAGCAGCCAATTGAACGTCTTCTGCCATCGAGCTCGCTGGCCTCGGAAGACTGTCAACGAGCTCGGGGAAGTTAAGACGCGCACCACGTCCCCGGAAGTGCAACGCAGCGACATCGTACGCTGCGGCTGCCATTTCCGGGGCCTCATAGCTTCCGAGCCATATCCTGGTTTTCTTTCCGGGTTCCCGAATTTCGGAGACCCATTTCCCCCATTTTCGCTTGCGAACACCTCTATATGCCGGAGGAGCAACATGGCTATATGCATGAGCTTCATCTTCCATTTGGGTTTTTTTTTTTTTTTTTTTTTCTTTTTTTCTTTTTTTCACTTTAGTTTTCAGGTGGATCAATCAAGTAGAAGTGGAAGACCTTGTACCTTCACGATGACGAGTCTATATATAAGAACATATAGGATTTACTATTTATATATTATGGAAGAGGGGTCATGAGAGTTTCCACGTAGTTACATAAGTGAGTGGAAAGATGCTGTCAATGCGCATGTG
The DNA here is from genome assembly GCF_031755915.1 of Ziziphus jujuba. Lineage (NCBI taxonomy): Eukaryota > Viridiplantae > Streptophyta > Magnoliopsida > Rosales > Rhamnaceae > Ziziphus > Ziziphus jujuba. Next base: position 24,105,142 of record NC_083383.1, on the reverse strand, counting down.
CAAATCTTTTTTCTTTAGTTTGAACATGAGGTCACAACTACATACATGTATTTGTACACACCTATATATATATACATAACAAGTACGGCCCACATATATATATACACACATATATATTGTCATGTGTATGGGACCAAAAGTACATTTTGGATAAGAATAATAATGCATGTCAGAAATTTAATTTATATTCTCTGGAGCTATAATGACAAAATTTGTTCATCAAATTTCAAACACGTATTTGTCCTTTTGAAACAGTCTGCATGACAATAATTTGTAATTATAATTTATGGATCTTAGATTCAATCAAACATCGTGTTAATATTCTCTTTCCGAATTTATCAAAGGATAAAATTTTTGAATACCTATTTATGTGGCATTCTTTTCTTTTGGTATATTATTTTGTTGATTAATTTAATTAAATATTTCAAATACTACTAGTAATACATCAATTACCAATTGGTATATATTCAAAATCTAATAAACAAGATTGATAACTCTAATAATACTTATTTTTAATTAAAAAAAATTACTTATTTTAGTGTCTCACAAGTACGACTAAGATTTTTTAAACTATCAAATTGATTCTGTCTTTTGTTGTATTGCACTAATTTATAAAATTTAGCCAATCATTCTTTTTTAGATAAAAAAAAATAAAAATAAAAAAGATCTAAGAAGTATAAATAAATTAGTGTTTCTATAAATTTTCATGGCAAATAAATATGCTATTGCCGTATGTCAATTTGCTTGTATATAATGGACAGAATAATGAAAATGATCAGAATATGGTTTTAAAATATAGGGTCAAAAGAGAGACAAAAGCCTACAAAATGATTGGGACAAAAATGTCCCACAATTTTGGTATCACGCCCAAGTGAGTGAGGGAATTGATTAATGCATATATATTCTTTTATAATATGAAAGCATTAAAGAGTGTATATATATATATATATATATTTATTATTATTATTATTTTTTGGCTGACCCCTAACGCCCCCCAAACCCCAGCGACTCGAACTCGCGCATCTGTGGCGCAAGTAGTGGCTTCTTGACCATCCGGCCAGGCCACTTCGTCCATTAAAGACTAAATACTCAATGGAGAAGCTTGTAGACGCCGTGACCTGACCACTGACGTATGGGATGGAGGACCCTGTTTGTAGACGCGGTTTCACTGCCAGGTGGCAGTACTGTGACCACTAAGCTATCCTGTTGTATTCACACTGGAAAAAAGTGCTTCTTTTTGTTTTTTTTAACTGGAAACCTACGCTCAAAAATGTTGAACATGACCGGTGCAGTAATAGTATACGGTTTTTTTTATTTCCTCGGATAAATATTTAGAATTTGAATTTTTTATTTTCGTTAATATCAAATTGAAAGACCTAAAGTTTCTAGATTGTCCGAAACACTGGAAATTTTTTCCCCCTCAATTTCCAATATATGTTCTTACAAAAAATAAAAATTTGTGCATTTTGGTGTATAATCTTTGGTGGATGTTTAGTTTTTGATAATATGACATATTTGAGAGGGTTAAATGCACTTTACTGTCTTTTTGTGTCGGATAAAGTTCATTTTGGGGTTTCTATTCTTTTTTTTTTTTTTTTTTTTTTTGCATTTGCATTTGCATTTGCTACCCCTACTTTCCAAAATTTTACATATTTATAATAAAACTATCAAATATAAGAAAACCCTAATGGTTTATCCATTTTTAACCTAAATTATATTTTTTTTCCTGTTTATTTTCCATTAATAAATGATGAGCAGTTTTTGTATTATTTGGAATAAACCATTGATTATAAATTTCAAAACAAAAAATGAAAAAAAATAATAATGGATTTATGGTTGCCAATTAATGGATGAGCCGTTATTAATGGTTTTATCATTGACATGCATGTAACTTTTAGAACTTAAAGGGTATCACGTGCAAATAAATAAATAAATAAATAATAAGCAATCACCTTTTCCTTCATGCATCTCCGTGTCTCAAACACATGACTTATTAGGATGATAATAACAAGAACAATAATAATAATAAATTATCAATCCCAAAATGAACTTTGTCCAAAATAAAAGCTACCAAATTGCATTTAAATTAACGCTATTTGAGAGGGAAATTTGTTTTAAAAAAATAGAAAGAAAATTGAAATAGTTAGTGCATAATTAGGGTTTTCTTATCAAATTTTTTCTATTATTTATAACCGAAAATTTTTTCTAATGATGAAATAAGTATGATTAGATCATATAAAGATGCAAGTTGATTAATATATTTAATTCCATGTATTAAGGAAAATAAATCAGTCTTTTGCATTATTTTCATGGTCAAGTATCCATCGAGGTGTTCTTTCAATTAAGAAAAAAAAAAGGGTGTACCCATCGAGGTGTTTGAAACGGTCACTGAAAGCAACCCTCTTTTTTTCTTCTTGGAAAATAATTTATTGGGAAAACTGATATTGAATAAAATCCACTTCTAGCCATTGACATAATCCAGCAACTTATAAGGAAATAAAGGGACAAGATTATTTGAGTGTGCAGTTTGAAGTCATTCTATTACATATATTTTTTTCTCAATGGTTTCTTATAAGTAACATTTGTTTTGACAATGACCTCAATGTAATCATTTTAATATTTATGATGATGTTCGCGTTATATCAACTTGATGAGATAATTTTATTTAAAAATACATTGACAATTTTATGAGAATTTTATTAAAAAAAAAAAATTATAATTGTATCGTTTTCAAAAGTTTATGTTTATCTGGCAAGTATTCTTTTTTTGTTTTCATGGGAATGGAGGTGTTTGAACTGTAAATATTTGTCAGAAAAAATAGTGATTTTTATCTCTAGGTTATCCCATTGAAACTATCTCACAAGTGTTTGCGAATTAAATGGAATTGGATAGTAATTCAATTATTAAAACAAATGGGTATATTCCAATATTTTAATTAAAAAAGAAAGCTGAAATTGTGATTAGAAAAACACTTATAAATATATACAAAAAGAGTATAATTTTGTGAATTTCATATTTATAATATCTATATAAACGAAAAAGGATTTTTGAAATATCGTTGCTAAGCTTTATATGAAGCGGCAAAATGACATGATACTAGATGTCTAATTTCAACTTATATATTCTGTTCATATTTCTTCGCACACCTCGTATATAAAAATGTATCTATATATATATATATATATGAGAAAACAAAAGGTGAAAATAAAAAATAAAATAATTAAAAATATGTATTTCCCATGCCATTATATAAATTACTTGATATCATTAATTTTTTTATCTTTAGAAAAAAAATATATATATATATATATTTCATTTTTTAAAAAAATTATATGAAAAAATACTCTAAATAGATTTCTTCTATATATTTGTCACAAGTATTAATGCTTTATGGAGCATTTCTGAGGCTATGCTCAAGGCTAGTCTCGAGGTAAGGCTTATTTTTATTTTATTATTATTATTATTTTACTATTGTGGGTATGATGGTTCAAATTCAATCTTAAGTGAAATTAGCTCAGTTTGTAAATTATTCACATCGATGATTGAGAAACTATGGGTTGGAAACACTGGAATAACGAAAATTTTTTTATAACATTTAAAAAAAAAAGAAAGAAAGAAACTCAACATCATTGCTTAAGAAAACAAATTTAGTAACTGTTCCCATATAAAAACAATGAGGCAGTTAGTGTTTAAGTCTAACTAATGCCAAAAAGAGAGGGAAAAAAATAAAAAATAAAAAAAGAGAGCTTTGGAAATAAAACTACCCTATAAGTGGAAACATGCAGTTGGTTTTTAAATTTTGTCTTTTATTTTTTTTTTCATATAATTGTGTATAATTTACTTATGTCAAGTGCTTAGTTAATAATAGTTAGAGTTTATTCGATATACTAGTTAACTATAAAATGAATAAACACAAATTAAATACTATTAAATTTAAAAAACTAAAATATAAATACTAAATATGTTACTAAATAACACTTTAATAATCTATCCTATGCATACAACTTGTGCATACATCTTGAAAAAGAATAATGATGTAGTTAGAAAATTAGAGAGCATAAACCATTAATATTTTGAAGACATGCATATTTGGAAGTGATTTTGAAATGTCTTTTGTTCCAAGACACATGCATGGATGGAAACGTCTTTTTAAAGAAATCATTTATTAATTTGATAACTTTGGAAAACGAAAAATCAATTTTTATTATTATTTTTTTTTCTCACAAGTATGATGTTTCGTACATTTATCAAATAATAAAAAAAAAGAAAGAAAGTATGATAGTTTCGTACATTGGCCTTCACAGAAAACTTATCACAAACTGATCATAAACTTTTTCAACATTCTAACTAGAAGTTGAAATTATTAATGGATTCACAGTGTGACTATGCGTGCAAGTCAAAAGCCGTCCCTTCCATAAAAATTGTAAATTTCACCACCAAGCGGCACGTAATGTAGAATTTATTTATTTGTTTATTCTTATAAACCGATTCGACACGTGTACGTAATTGCAGACCTAGTAAGAGATTACGAAGAGAAAAGAATTGGACAACGACCTCAATAAATTCAAAAGGATACAAAAAAAAATAAATAAATAAATAAAGAAAGTCAACAAGTCAAAGATCCTTTAAGTATTTATTGTCATGGAGTGTCTGAAACAGCTGGATCAAGCTATAAAGAGGTTTGATATCTTGAATTCCATGCATGCATTGCCAGCTTCCATGCTTCGCATACGTTTTTGTTATGAAAAGTGACGAAAAACTGGACCCCACCATCGGATCTATCTTGGATATGTAGCACCGCCAGTCACCGTACCAAATTGAAGTGCGTTTTCCGCGTAGCCACCGCCACATGTAGGTTGGTTCTCATCGACTACGTACACCCTACCATGGGTTTTCCGTACAACCACCCCGAATCTTTTTGTTTAACAAAACAAGGCGTGTAGGGACTCGGATTGTGGTTGGAAAAATTAGAATAAAATAAATGCACCGCCTTTTACAGTGTTATTTGATTTTTTTTATTTTTGGTGGGGTTCTAGAATGACTTTTTTCTTTTAATGCCCCAAAGTTAGGACACGTTTTGCACTTGATTTGTATCTTTTAACCATTCAAAGTCAGTAACAACATTATATACAATAAATTATATGAATTATACTTATTTGATCTTTTATAAACTATTTCCAAAAACATTGTTACATGCTCAATTAATTTTTCTTTCTAATTTTAAATCTTTTTATCATATTTTTATGTTTTCTATTATAAACTACCAGATAGTTTCAAGGGAACAAAATCAAAGGGTTAATTGGGCTGCCAATGCTGTTAGGAGAGAGTTTGTTTCTAGGTGGGATAATGGTTTACCTTGTGTTTTTCCTATTATTTTATCAGGTGATGCTCATGGTTGGATGTAACTCTAGTTTCTTTTTCAATGTACTGTTTACTTTTTGAACAAAGATAGTTTCAAAAAATAAATAAAATAAACATTTTTCCTTCCATAGCTATTTGTTAATTCTATCTCAGTTTTCAATAAAAAAATATATGTTTAAACTATATTCACACTATGAGAATTTTCAAGGGCAATTAGAAAAGTGTCAAAATTTGATAGTTAAATAATATTATTAATATATATATTTTTTCTATTTGACCTTCCTACAGTTTGGTCATGTAATGATTAATATCCATCATCCCATCAAGATTTAAAATTTCAATATCGATCGAAGGTTTAGAAAATAAAAATTTTTATAAAAATATTATAAAGTATCGAATATTGATAAAAATTTACAAAAAAATGATAAAAATTTATTTTAAAAATAAAAAATTTTATTTTAAAATTATTTTATTTAATTAATCAATTATTAAATTGATTATAAAAATTGCAGGAATGTTGAATATATATTATTTTTTTAACAAATTTACTTTATAGTAAGCTGAAATAATTATAAATAAATTATTATTAATAAAAATATGTAATATATATATATATATATATATTTGATAAAACTTGTTTATTAGTTAAGATAAAATAATTATTACAATTATATTATATTTTATAAATATCATCAGTACTCACAGAATTCTTAGGTGGTTGAAAATTATTAGTCTATTCCTCATTATCATTTTGAGATGTAAAATATAAAAATAATTATTTAATAATGTATCTCATTAATAATTTTTCATATAATTATATATATGTCAATTATTAAGGATCTTTTACTAAATACAGTTGTCCTTGAGTATAATATAGTCTATCATTTTTTTTATTTGTTTAATGTTATTAATTTAAATACTATCAATACCAATTTTATATAACATTGTATTTTCATATTATTATTTTTCATTCATATATAATCAACTATTAACTTGTAATTATGGAATTCTAATGAATCCATTTTATACAAAATATATAGCAAATATATATATACTTTATCAGGAAATAGAACCTATCAAGGTTATTTAATTTAATTCACTATATTTTATTTAAATAATTAAATATGTGAAAAATAATTAAAAGATAAAAAATTAAAGCACTAAAGTTAAATTGGCAAAATAATTTATTAAATATCAATAATATTTATGAAATTGTTATTTAAAAAAAAACCTTAAAAAATTTCATAGATATTTTTAAAATTTGTAAGAAATTTTTTGAAATTTTGATAGATATTATAGATTTTTTAACAAAATTGTTAAGGATTTAATATGGATATTCTTATGAAAATTTTTATGAAAATTTTGGTAAAATTTTAAAAATTTCGATGGATATCATGGATATTCTATTTATTTTAATTTGGAATCTAAATTTTTTTTTTAACCTTTTAAAAAAATTTGGATGAAAATTTCAAACATTTAAAACATTGCTCCCACCCCAATATCAAAAAATTATTTCAATTTGATATTACATGTTAAAGGTAATGATTGCAAAACCTGAAAAGAAAAATATCTGATTTTGTTTTTGTTTTTTTTTTTGTTTTTTTTTGTTTTTTTTTTTTTTGAAGATATGTTTTTTTTATTTTTTATTATTATTTGATTATTATAAAATTGAACATTCTTTAAAAGTAAGTACACCATGGATGTAACTGGAAACTTAGGCTTATTTTTTGAATTGTTATAGATTATGAAAAAAATCAGCAAAAAATTCGCCTAAACCAATAATCAAATCAATATTTACAATAAAATTATAAAATTTATATTTTATTATTTGGTATAAAAGCTTAAATAACCAAAATAAATATAAATGATTATTTATATTTGCTGGTGAAATTCGAACCAGCTCATAGATTAAGATGTTGATGCCTCTAACTACTCCTCATATTTTAGCTTTTGAAGGAGATTATAAAAGAATTTAAAATATATAAATTTAGCAAACACTACATTTAGTATAGAATTCTTCTATAAGCCTAACATGGAGATTTAAAAGCAACCCAAACACACACTTAAGCTTTCTTAAACTCTACCTTACAATTTAACTATTATTGGTGAATAAGAGAGTAAACTGCCTCATTTTCTAACATACAATAGGGAAAGTGGTTCCAAGAAATGTCTGTTTGTTAACCAATAAACATCAAATGTATTCTACCACTACTGACCGCATATAGTTTTTTCTTTTAATACAAGTGTTCCAACTTTCATACTCAAATATTCCTCACAAAAATGTTTCAATCCATTGAGAGTTGAGAGATGACCATCCACGCCGGTAGAGTTTTGATATCAAAGGAAACTCCAGTGCTGCATTATTGTTAATTAAGCTATCTCTTCTTTTTTCCACCCTTTCCAGATTTAGAAGATCCAGCAGTTGATGTAGATGCAGGCTCCTGCTTCTTAGCTCTACCAGGATGTCTTGGAACTAATTCGGCCACTCGGAGCATCAGCTGCTTCCCTGTAGTACAAAGCAAAAGCCAGTTTGTCAAATGAAGCAACATCTCATCCAGAATATAACTTAAAAAGATAAAATAAAAATAAAAATAAAAAACAACAAAATTTCAAACTTCCATTCAACTTTGCCTGACTGGAAAACCAAGTCAAGTCTTGTTGAGCTTCACTTTCTTTCTGAATCTGACAATATTAAAAATCTTTAGTTCAAAGACAGCACAAATTCCTTAGAACACCCCCATCCCAACAAAAGAAATATATATATGTGTGTGTGTGTGTGTGTGTGTCTATAAAGAGAGGAAAAAAGAACACTAAGTAGGGGAAATGTTCTTGCGCAAGAAAACATTGGATGGCAAAAATAGGAACAAGTAGGGGAGATGTTGTAGTGCAAGAAAACAATGGATGGTAAAAATAGGAACAAATGCTGATCATTTGGAAAGACTGTTAACAAATCAGAGCATCCTCTCCTTATAGTGGCGAACCCTGGAAAAGCAGGATTTCAATAACCTCTGTCTTACGCTCATCCAACTACAAAACCTATGAAAATGGAAGGATACTATAGGCAGGAAATCTATTTTCTAAGCCATCAGTAGAAACCATATTAACTCAAAGGTTCAGAAGGCACCACATGCATCTTTTCAGAAAACAAATTAAACTTCAAAAACCTTAGCAGTGCATGTTAATTAACTACTAGCTGAATGTGGTTAACATGGTTTGCAAATGCCTGAAAGTGAAAGGAGAATAAGTTTCAAAAATGGCATGCAAAAACAAAATGAGGAACTAAAGTCACAGATAAGTTGGATTCTGACCCCTCCCCTCCAACAATGTTTAGGCAAAAAAGAGCAAACGGAGGAAGAAAAAAATTGGAAAGCCAACGAAACTTTATCAGAAGGGTTCAACTAACAAATTATCAGTTTCAATGGTATCAATATTTTTCTACTAAGAAGTTTGTGCATAGGAGGTATTACCACCAATGGTGAATTTAAGGCAGGTCCATAGAGTAATACATATTAGTCATGTATAATGATTTTACATGACTATTACCTTTGGTAGGCCAGTTTCACATCCCCCTCAAGGATAATGGCATAAGAATGCTCAAGATTTTTGCTCTTCCCAAACTATTGTTAAATAATTGATTACTTTTTTGGAAAAATTGACAGAGAAAACAATTATAAACCTGTCTCCCAAGCCAGCTTATCTATGGAGTTAGTAATAGAAGGATCCTTACGAGAAGAGATGGCTGGATTGTAGAGTGTCCCATCCTCCTTTTTGAGCAACACCCTTACTCTCCCTATTTGCATGAAATCACGTGGATATGCTTTATCTATCTGCAGCAGAAAAAAAATAAATAAATAAAAAGGTAAAATAAAATTGTATAAATAAATTTTCAACCATTAGAGGGGACTAATATATCTCTAGATTTTAAGAAGAGACCTCAATTGCAAATGGGAGCTTGAAATGGCTGCAGCAATCACCAATCTCAGCACACGTGGGATTCTCACATGCCTTGCTCAAACAAATTCGCCTCCCTTCAGCTATTGTTTTCTTTGAGTTTATATAAACCGGATAAAACACAACCCATTTCTTTATGTTGGGGACATCTCCATCCATGTTTCTGATATAACAAAAGTAACCCAAATATACCACATAATTGAAGAGGCAAATGGAGACAAATTAATTGCATTCCTCTTAAAAATGTTGTTTATTCATATATTGGACTAAACTAAACCAAAACCAAATTAAGTGTGTTTCTTTTGTTTTCTAGTTATTCTACATATGCTTGAAACCTCATATCAGAAGTGAAGAGGGCATAACAAAGAATTGAGAATTGAAAAAAAGTTGGATGCAAATATCACATTCTCTGACCAAATCCAGAAAATCACGAGGTCAAAAAACACTACTAAGCAGATCAAAGGAAACACTGAACAGACAATTCCTCAGACCCTTACACTGGCAGCACACTCCATAAGTAGGAGAAAAGAAGAAAAAGAAGTGCCCTTAGAAAGCCCTTGCTCTGAACCTTGATTGATCCTTATGACTTTGCTTGGGTTGTGATCTATACCTACTGGCTAGTACAGTTCTGGCCAAGAACATTATATTTTAAATATATAATCTCAGGGAACAAACTGGTTGTAATTCCACACCAGTAGGATTGAATCAAGATAAATGAGATTTCATACTTAGCCAACTCCTATACCAAAACTGTTCTCAATCCAAAGCGACAAAAATCTTCCTACTCTAGGTGCAATAAGCAAAAAAAGCATGGTTTTCATTTTTGGGTTTTAACTCTAAAAATGAACATCATAGACACACACAACTCATTTAAGCTGATGTCATATTTACAGCATATGATTCACCTTCAAAATCTTAGTTACCAAACAAGTATTTAATTTACAAAAAGAAAAATACTTATATTCCTATATTTTTTTTAGTACACATGTTCTAATTGTGTTAACCCACCTAAATGAGAGTCCCATTACATATTACATATGTTTATATGCATTGTAATACTGGCATAACTATTTTGTTCATATCTGTGAGATTTGATCTCTTTGGAAGAGATCAAGAAAACACAGAGAGAGAGAGAGAGAGAGAGAGAGAGAGAGAGAGAGAGAGAGAGAAGAAAAGCTCAAGAAGAAGTGATCAATTTTGATCAATAAAAAAAATGATTAAAAGAAAAGAAAAGAAACTAACAACTTTAACTTAAATCTGAAACCTGTTTCTTTTAGTTATGTTAATGCCAGAATACCAACCGGTTCAACCACTTTCCATCGATAAATTTACCTTGTAAAAATGGAATGCAGGATTTCATTTTCCTTCTCTTTCTTTTTTTTTTTTTTTTTTTAATGTTTTTCTATGCATCTCAAGAAAGAGAGATCAGGGACAGATGATGTGGAATAAATAAACTGGTAAGAAAGGCAAGTTCAAGCAGTCATAATATCATCATATTGGGGCAGTTCCTATGAACAGACTAAGTTACAAAACTCTACAAGCCAGCAACTTATATAATCTCAAAAGAATTAATGCAACATTAAAAACTATTATTTGAGACCAAAAACCAAACATATTCAGGAACCTTGTTCACCAGAACTCTATACTATACCCCATACTCGTTCACCAAAACTACATCATCACTGACATCAACTTTGAAATTCTATGCCCAACGTCAATTCCAGAGTGGCAAATTTTAAACTAGTAAGTACTCATAAGAAAGTCTCCTTCACATATCACATTCAAACAATTTTTTTAGGCATTTTAAAGAAGAGTCCTTATTTGATAAGAAAAGATGATATTTTCACTTCTTAGTAGTAGTTTTAGGCTTGTAATTGATTTCTGTATGAGTAGGAAGGTTGTGAACCCTAAGCTCGATATTCATATTAAAATATAAAAAAAAAAAAAAAATTCTATCTTATTAATTATATGCAAAGCAAAATAATCATAAAGAAACAAACAAGCAATGATCCATCTGGGTGTCCTCCACCTTCCACACCTCTGCAAAAAAGCATTGCTTATTGAATTATCCCTACTGTTTTTTATTGTCATTGCTATTGCTTGTTTGTACCCATTACTGATTTTGACACATTGCAACAAACAGTTTTGAGAAAATTTCTCCACATATTCTATTTTGTAAACAGATTTCAGGCCCCTTACCAGATGACCTGAATTATCTCTTTAACTTACTTAAGGATCAAACCGGACTATAATTATAATTCAAGATCACTTCCCAAGTCATTTGGAAATCTGCCCAAGTTAAGCTAGCTTCCCACTTTTTTTTTTTTTTAATTTTTTTTTTTTTCATTTTCATCCTATTTTTGCACGCTGCATCAAGTGCTAAACCAAAATGGGTGCATAAATCTCTTCCTATATTTATTATTCTGCACCTAAACCCCAGAAAACAAATACACAATTTGCGAGAAACAAAACCGCCAAATAGCTAACAAATCTACATGCAAACAAAATAAACAAGAAACCACAGCAAAAATCAGAATCAGGAAGAGAGAAAGTACCTGAAAGCTAGCTAATTCTCAGAGTGTGATTCTTAGTGAGGGTTTCTTCTCTAAAAATTGAAGGAAGCAAGTGAATAATCTGAGATCGCTTTGCAGAAAATGCAGAAACAAAGATTGGTTTAAACCACTCAGCGGAAATGGGAAGGCGCGGTGGATTCGGGGATTATCGCCGGCGAGCGAAGACTGACTGTTAGAAGGTGTGGGAGAGCGATGGTGAGGCTTGGGTCTAGGGCATACAAGAATATCTCAATTTAAAAAAAAAAAAAAAAAAAAAAAAAAGACTCCGATTCGAAGAAAAATTCGATAACATACTAACAAAATGCCAACTAAACGTGTAGAGCTTTCGGAGCCAAACAAAAATCCAGAATAAAAGAGGGTCAGAATGAACAAGAACCTTGTGGATGTCGTACAGATTTCCACTGCGTTGATGGTAGATATAAAGCGGAGTCAAGACGGAAAGTCTTCGGTGATACGAGTGGTCCGGTGGTCGGACTGAGTATCTGACACTCCTTTACCCCTTCTTCTCCGTCGCGATGATGCTAGGTTTTGAGAGCCGAAATCGTGTTTCTCTTTTTTACGTTTACAAAAATCATTTTATTTTTATTTTTATTTTTCTTATTTTTTCTGTTTTTAATTAACCAAAACCGTCGCCCAAATTATTATTATTATTATTTTTATTATTTTTTTAAGGAAAAAAAAATGGAAATTTTCAATTAAGAAAAAAGGTTACAAATATCACCCTGTAAGGCAATATTTAGCCACGGGGGGCCAACTTCAAGCCAGGACTCTTAACAAGATAAAACAGTTGTATAGTTAGCTAGACTTAGCTAGACTATGGCTACAACATTAGTTTCTCTGAAATTAAATAAACACTTTAGATTTCCATGAGGAGAAAGCAAGGCTTTTAATCTTTTCCATTAGAAAACAATAGGGATCTAGATGTTCTCCAATAATTTCAAAGTTAACCAAACATACTGCAAGAACGCAGTCAGACACGATTTCACTATAGTTGAAATCTACTTCTTTACAAAAAATTAAAACCACGCCAATGGTAGTAAGCTCAACATGAAGGATAGATCATGATGCATCAAGGGGTTTGGCCAGGGCTCCCATAAGCTCTCCAATAGCATTCCTGATAACAACGCCAATCTCAACCTTCATAAAACCTGATTTAAACGAAGCGTTAACGTTAACTTTTAGCTTATCTCCAAGCAGTGGTGACCAGTGATGATTGACATAAGCCTGCCTTCTTTCCACTGAAACTTCCATAGCCTCTTTATACTTAATATGCAAACGTGTCATTGAATCCAGTAGAGCCACGTCTGGCTTAACAAAAATTCCATGCACCTTGGCATTTCTTCAATTCCACAAGCACCAACATGTCTATGCAAACTTTTCACATTGGGAAGCTGGTAGAGTTGTGACTATCCAAATACGAAGAGTCGCAAAGGAATCATATATTCCATCCTTAAGATTATAATAAAAGTCAAGTTGTTTCCAAATCCAAACCACACTTGCACACCACCATAAGGCATGCAATTCGGTTTCATCTGTAGAAAAACAAATGGGACATGTGCTACTGTTTCCAATGTGTCTCGACGCTAAAGAGTAGAAACAAGGAATCGCGTGGTTACAACAATGCCAGAGAAACATCTTAACTTTGTTAGGGACATCTAATCTCCACGGAGAATGCCACCAAAACATAGATCGGACATCACTAGGTCCATTAATTGCAGTGCTCAGACCAATCTTCCTAGCTTCCCAATAGCCTATTTTGACAATATAAACTCCATTTGCATCATATTTCCAAGCAAAACGGTCCAAATAACCATACCCACTGATAGGTATGTTGATAGGATCCGCCTCGGGAACCTTCCCAGGATCCCCCGGGTGGCCCCGCCTAATGAAGTCCCACTGGACAATCCCTAGAGAATATCCAATGGAACCTTATCTTAAAACGTGGACACCAAACACAAGCGATAACAATAATACCTCAATATGTATATAAAATAAATAAATAAATAAATCTACAACAGCATAAAGTCTACAACCGGTCTACTGTACTACAGTCCATAACTACATGCATAAGTACCATGGTCTCTACTGAATCTCATATCTAAAATCAGAGCATTGTAAAAGTATCAACGAAGTCCAGGAGTACAAATAAGTAATAAATAAATTCAGAAGATAACAGTAGATAAAGGAAAGATAAATACGGCTGCTGTCGTGGAAGGAACAAAACGATAAGCTGTGCGCGAGGTAGACTGCTACTAGCTGCCTATGCCTAATAAAACATGAAATACAGAAATCTCAGTGAGTGGCATAATATAATAGAAAAATAATGATTTATTTCTGAAAAATCTTTCTCTCAAGACCTCTCATTCCACTCGTTTGAAAAGTTCCCCGTTTAAAAATCATTTCACAAAATCCAAACTTATACCCCAATTAATATCATAAAACCCGATGGTCAAAAGTATGAATGAATGATCATTGTAATATTATGAAATGTCTCAAATCAAGATATAAACATTTGAGCATAAAATATAATAAATACAGTTCCACCAAATAAATATGAAAGTACAAAAATCACCACAATATTTATCAATCAACAATATATACAAACATATACAATGTACTATACGATGTACCAATTTGCAAACCGTAGGATACATCCACCTCACGACCCTAAAAAAATACCACAGTAAAATATATTCACCATAAACCAATTATAAGCACCAAAAATTTTGAAGTATTTGATCATGCTTAAACTCATTTGATTTTTAATCTGCTTTCTCAAACCAAATAGTTTCCAAAATGATTTAAAACCTCAATTTAATTACCAAGATATTTAAATACCACAAGTCCACTTATAGACCCATTGAAATTGAAAATCACTTAAAATATTATCAAAAGTCACATAAAATGAAAACACATATATGTAAAAGAAAATCCTCATGTATCCATAGAATGAACATTCAAATCAAACGATAGGTATAAGAAAAATACTCAAACCACATATATATATAATACTATATACCCAAAATATTTTTAAAACTAATAACTACTCACAGTACTGTAGATGCTCATGTCTGCTCCTTTACAGGATCGCCTCCAGGCTCAACTCGAGTGCCTGTAATATAATAAAATATTTTTCAGGCTCCAAACGACTAAACCAAAGACAATTGTATAATCCAAACGTCTCAAAATAATTTACAGTACTACAAAATTGCATAAATTGGACACCGGACAGTCCAATTATACCGCGCGTCCTTAGGATCCGATATCCAAAATTGGGAATTTTCACCCGAAGCCTAATATTTCGAAATCGAACCACTTGATGGGTCCTAATAATATCCAATTTCACTAATTCACTCCAATTTTAACTAATTTGACCAATTTTGTCCAAACACGGTCCTCAACTTATCCAAAAATTAACTAATTGATCCAAAAATGAAAAAATTATCAAATGACCTCCAAAATTCACAAACTTGACGGAAAGCCCAAGAGACAAGGAACTCATCAGTATGCTTACCTTGGTCCAAAGTTTCCTCCAGTGGCAGGAAAACACTATTGAAGCATCGGCCAAACTTCCCGTTGTCGGATCTTTCAAATGGTGAGGAATCTAGACAAAATAACCACGGAAATGAGTTCAGAGGGGTCAAAAATAGTGGAAAAAGTGTATGGGTTGGCCTGAAACGACCAAGAAACGAGAAAATCCAATGACCCGTCTCGCCCGCCACCGTGGACTTCGTCGGCCCGATCTGGGAGCGTCCGACCGCTTCTTGCTGTGAAATTTCACGACTGAGCTCACCTTCAAGTGACCTTTCTAGTTGGCTGGCGTGTGTAAGTGGTGGTTGGCCGAAAATGGGCAAAAACGGCAGTGATCCGATTTGACGGTAAACGGGTCGAAACGACCCAGTTCGGACCCATGGGTCTGAGGAGAGAATTTCTCAGGTTTTGGGGAAGAAATAGGTATTTTGGGCTTTGTTTCTTGTTTGACACGCTTACCTAGGCTTATATAAAGCCTTGGATCACTAACAGACAAAAACTGGGGACTGGCTTAGACACTGATTTAAAACTTATGCTTAAAAATTCTTAGAACCATAACTTTTTATCCGTAACTCAAAATTTGGCGTGCCACCAGTCTATGAACTCATATCGACGAGATCTACACAATGGTACCTCAGTCAAACAAAAAATATTGGCTATGGAAAAAGTCAACTTGAACCCATATATTGTTCACTTGGTTAAACTTAGTCAATTTGGTCAAACTTGTTTAATTATGTATATTTTTTGGTACGGGGTGTTACATATGTGCTGAATTATTGAAGCTTCATCAATATTGAAAATTGAATTTAGTAAATTCACATTCCAACCACCAGACTCTAGTAATAGACTAACTACACAAGAATTATCATCTAACACTCGAGGTGATAGAATATGAGAGGACCTTAACCTTAGCAACTAGGGATCCTTATAAATTTGAACAGGCTAACCATCACCAATATGCCAAATCCCTCCACTTTTTAGCACTCTTCTGCCCTATAAAATGCTCCGCCATGAGTGTGAAGGTTAAGAACCCAAATTTGATTCCCAAAAGGAGCAGCAAGGAAAATACCTCACCTTTAACACCCTAGATACCAATGAACTTAGAAACCTGATAATCTTCCAACATTGTTTTGCTAATAATGCTCTATTAAACTCCTCAAAAGACCTAAAACCCAACCCACCCATAGCCTTAAATTTTGTAAGCTTAAACCAGCTTGTCCATGCCACTCTTTTTCGACCCTCATACAAACCCCACCAGAAATGGTTCATAAGACTAGTTAGATCATTAACCAGCTTCTTTGGCAATCTAAAACAACTCGTACTATAAGTAGGAATGACTTGTGCTACTACTTTAATGAGGATCTATTTCCCTCCTCCGAATAGTAGTTTTCCATTTCAACCTTGTAACTTATACCAGACTCTAGTTTTAATTGATTGAAATAGCTCCTTCTTTTTCCTCCCAACAAATGAAGGCAAGACAAGGTACCAATTATTACCCTCATTCCCTTGAACCCGAAAGGATTGCGTTATAAAGTCCCTAGTAGATTGTGAAGTATTGGAACTGAAAGTAATTGCTGACTTTTGTAAATTGGTCTTTTGCCCCGAAGCATTTTCATCCTAGTGAAGGATTCATAAAATTGTTTGGCAATCATGTTGAGCTGCTCAAGCAAATAACAATGTATCATCAGCAAAAAATATATGAGAAATGATAGGAGCAATGAGAGCTACAAACAAACCAGTAAGAACCGAAGAGGATGTAGCTTTCCGAAATAAGGCAAACAAACAGTCCTTCTGAACATATTAGAAACAAATATGGGGACAATGGGTCACCCTGACGTAAACCTCGTGTAGGTTTGAAAGAACCCATTTCTCTACCGTTTATCAATATCGAGTATGAAACTTCTGAAACACATCTTATCACCAAATTGATCTAGCTTTGTTCAAATCCCATCTCTTGCATCATCCATATTAGGAAACTCCATTCAACACGGTCATAGGCTTTACTCATGTCCAATTTGATGGCCATTAAACCTTCAAAGGTATGATTTCTTTTAGCAATCATATGCATATACTCAAAGGCTACTAATATATTATCCGTGATTTGTCGGCCAGGAACAAAGGTAGTTTGTTCTTCTGATATGATGTCCACCAGCAGAGGTTTAAGCCTATTTACAATCGTTTTAGAAATAATTTTGTACAAGACAGTACATAAACCGATAGGCTTAAAATCCGATACATAAACAGGCTCATTTACTTACGGAATTAAAACAATGAGGGTGTGATTAATATCTCCCATGTCACCTCCATCATTAAGCACACGCAAGCAAGCTATAGTTAATTTATCACCCAGTGTTAGCCAATATTTATGGAAAAAGAGTGCAAGAAGACCATCGTGCCCTGATGCTTTTGAAGGGTACATTTGGAATAAACTAATCCTGACTTCATCTGCTATAAATGATTTAGAAAGAGAGTAAGTCATGGCCTTCGTGACCCTGCCTTGAACTCCAAAACTAAGATCACCACTCACCCTAAAGAAATAAAAAGAGACTAAAAATACTACAGAAAATCGCATGTATGGACTACTGGTTAGTCACCCATTATTCATTTGCATCCCTTATTCCACATATTAAAATTTTCCATCTCCAAGAGGTTGCATAGTTATGAAAATATCGAGTATTATGATCCCTTACACGCAGCCAAGACAACCAAGAATGTTGCTGCCATCTTATCTCCTCCTTCTCAAGCAGACAATCAATTTCTTGTTCAATATTGTGAAGAGAACTTATGTTTTGCTCAGTAGGAGTCTTGGACTGAAATTTAGATAAGGTTTGGTAACAGTGCTGTAGACGAGATTTGATATGGTTAAAATTGTATCTGTTCCAACTCATTAGTCTTCTACCACAAGAAGATAAGCATGAGGTAAATTCTTTCAAGTTAGATAGGGAGCTTAATCTTTCAAGTAATTTTCATGAAGAATGCCGTGATGAAGCCTTAGGGTTCCTATAAAAACCAATCATACGAAACAAGCCTTTGGTAGAATGCTGTACTAGAGCGTCAATATGACCACTAGAGTAAGATTTGATAGATATATTAATCTCACATTTCCAAAGAAGGGCTAAACCTCCGCGCAAACCTACACGTTCAACACCAAAACATCCTCCCAATTTGCATTTAAGTCGATATATCTCAAGCTGATGTGAAGAATACTTTGTTTCCATAATGAAAACAATGTCAGGGTCCTTAGTTTTGAGCATTTGGTTAAATGCTCTGAATGTCCAAGGATTCCTTAAGCCTCGGACATTCCAACTAAGTATTTTCATGGTTCATAGTGGGGCTAGTCTCCAGACCCTATTACTTTGGAAGAAAAAACTTCTTTTTTATGATAATCAACCTTAAAGCATTTATTAGTGGTTGTAGTTTTATTATTGGAACATCTGAAATCTTTAGAGCCAAAGGCAGTATTCTTCCCCCGCACACGAGGCAAAGGAGGAGGTAATGCAGAAGAATATTACTTACAGGTTGATTTGCTGTAGCAAAAAGCACCGTGTTATACATTTCTGATTCCATGTCAGCATTTTTTGTCACGTCATCCACAGTAGTACCTGCTAGTTTAGATTAAATTTCCACATCAGCAGTTGTAACTTCCATAGCTAGTTGCAACATTCTAGAACCGCCTTCCTAAAGGGACGGTTTCAAAACTGCTACCAATGGTAATTGATCTAATGGAGGGAATTGGGTACGAGACAACGGTGATATGTCAGCAGGCTTCTTGTCAGTACCCGTTCAGAATTCCTCCCGGAACCCTAGACAAGCCCCGATCCCAGGGAAATACCACTGAACCTTCCAACGGAAAATCCGGCAGCACCTCCCCTAAGGGTAGGACTTACCAAAAATTACCTGCACTGAAAACACACTTCTAAAAATCACCCCCTTATTCCTCCCACAAAACTACAAGTTGTTCCACAAGTTTACAGCACTTCTCAACAATAACAACAGTCCAGTGCATAAATAAAACATAAGTTTCCTAATAGTATACAGAGCTTTATGAAGTGCTAATCAACAGAAATACAACAAAGATGAAAGAAATAATACACTGAAATGAAAGAGTACAAAGGTACTTCTCGAAACACGATAACAGCGGAAAATTGGTTCGCTCCAGAAGAACGTCTACCACCACTTGCACTTAAGGGAACGGAACTTGAAAACGTGAGATGCTAATCATCTCAATGAGTGACCCTAACTACTGAACACTTTAATGATAATAATAATAATAATAATAACAATTAAGGGAATTGAATAAATACCAACAATTAGTAAATAAATAATAATAACTGTTGGAAATAAAAAATTTCCCTCAAAACTCTCATCAGTCACTCCGTTTGAAATGTTCCCCTTTTAAAACAATTTCACAAAACCCAATGTACGTACTTTCCGAAAACCAAGGGATTAAACCATTTGATAAACGATAAATAAATAAATACATACCCCAATATATAATTAAAATGTAATAAATTATAATAAATAATTTTTGAACACCTTTGGGGTTTGAAACATTATTTGAAAATTACACTTGACACATCACACCATATACCTGTGATGCCCTTCGATACCCAGCGTCTCGAGCATCGACTGGCGGGGAGGTTAAAGAGAGAAACTTGCAAACGGCACTTCGGCGTCCCGACAGTACCGCTGCTGAAACCATCATCCCGGCCAAGGAGGGGGGCTGCTGTGGCCAATAACAAACTTGCCTGCCCACGGTCCAATGGCAACTACGGGAGAAATAATACTTGCGCGCTAAACCACATAATACTTGCGCGCTACCACGTGTCCATACACCAGAACACCAATACTGTATGAGTGCGTCTAAAATAATCATTATTAATCAACCGTACCGTTTTCCAAAATTACCGTGGGAAATATATTAAATTCTCACACTTACCATCCCACATATTTTATTTAACAAATCGGTATGAAACATCGATAACAAATAAACCACAATTTTCTCGAAGTACGAGGTTCAACAATAAAAGTACCGCGGGCATAATTTATAAAATTTAAACAAATATTTTCATAAAATATTTAACCTAATTATGCCCGTAAATAATACTTAAAACCACGTACGATTATTACCGAAATATAATTTGCTCATGCATAATAAATAAATTAAACCACAATAAAATAATAATTAAATCGTACCACATGAGCATAATTTAAATACCAATTAAACATAATTAATTGCCCAAAATATTTTTGAAGGTGGGTCACTCACCTTAAGCGCGTAATCAGCTAAGATCCTCCGCAGGATCAACTCCACTACTCGTACGCGCACCTAAAACAATCACAGTGTACCAACCAAATATATTAATATTTTATTCGGATAATTCTCAAATGGGTACCCGGGGAGCGAACACCAAACGATATCTAAAAGTTGCGAGTTATATACCGAATCGAATCGAGTGATGAGGATCACGGATTCAGTCTTACTTTCCGGTGATCGGACCCGAGGTGGTCGGAATCTCGCCGGAAAGCTTTTCGGGTTTCAACTCCGCAATTCTCCCAAACCGTCGCGAATTAGCGGAAACAGATGCCGGATTCGGGTTCAGGAGGTCGAACACAGTGGACAAGGGCCGGCGGTGAGACTGGGTACTCACCGGAACAATAACTTCCGGCGAGCCGCTGCGGTCACCGGCAACCGTCGTCGGCGGCGGTGCGTGCGGTAGCCGTTGGCTGAGATTTTTTGCAGATTTGTAGATCGAGGGGAGAGGAATCAAACGGGACCGGCGGTGAGGCAAACGGAGGCCGGACGGCGGAGAAATCGGGGTTTGAAGAATTTCGGCCCCTCTCCGGAAAAAGCTCCGATCCCGGCGCGTCGGAGGTCCGGTGGCCGTGAAATTTGGTGGGTAGGCCGGACTTGAGGAGGTGATGAGGGCTGGCTGGCGCGTGTGGCCGGAAAATGGCCGGAAAGGGGTCAATCGGCGGTGGCCGGTGGTGGAGGGAAAAATCGCCGCTGATCTTCGCTGCCTCGATCCGGGCGCGTCTGGCGGCCAATGGCCGTGAAACTTTGGGGTTTTGCCGGAAACGGGGAGGGGCGTCCGTCTGGCCGGCGCATGTAAGGTGAATCGGCGGGAAAATTTAAAAAATTCCGGTGGCCGGTCGGACTCTCTCTCTCTTTCTCTCTCCTCTCTCTCTTTCTCTCTCTTCCCCGAGATTTTTGTCAAATAAAAGCCACCATGTGACACTGTTCATTCCACATGGACCAATCAGGTGATGACACGTGGCGTCACTGTGCACTTAAGCCAGATATAATAAAATATTACGGTATCCGGCGAATTTCAAATGTCTATAACTTTTTAACCAAACGTCCGATTCAAGCGTGCCGCTAGTCTATGAACTCGTATCGACGAGTACTTTACAACCATACAAGAGTCAAAACGAAATTACACCACAAGAAAAAGTCAACTCCCGGCACCTTTTGGACTGTTTGTACCTCAACTTGTTTTGCCCATAACTTTCAAACCGTAGCTCCGTTTTCGACGTGCTACTAATCTACGAACTCGGGGCATCATTCACTTCGCCACGATACCCTGGTCAACTGGAACAAAAAGTCAACTTTTGACCCGCTCGGTCAAGGGTCAACCTCGGTCAACGTGCACGGATTCCGGTGCGATTTGGGACGGGGTGTTACATTCTTGTAAGCTTAATTGTGGTGTGAAGGATCCAAAGAATGAGAAGATACTGCATTAGAATAATCAATTTTTGAAGCCTAATGTTGTCTAAAAGATTTTCCACTGCTCATTAGAGTAATGGAATGATTTGCACACAACGAAGCACCATACTGTTCGCCCTGACCGTCTTCCCTCATAGAGTAATCCTTTTGTGTGTGATCGAACAAACCACAACAAAAACAAAAGTCTGGTAATTTCTCATATTGAAACTCCACCCAAAAAGATTGTTAGTTAACCATGTCAATTTTCATGTCTCGGTGTAAGGGTTTCCAAATGTCTAAGCAAACTTCCACACGCATGAACTTCCCAAAACATAGCTCATCCTCAGCAAAGTCAACCATAATACATTCACCCAAGTGAGAAACAATCGCCTCCCCCACAGCTTTTGTCATACAATGCAAAGAAACATTGTCGACTTGGACCCAAAACAGAGCATTTTGAATAGAAATTGATCGTGGGATGACTGATCCGGAAACTTCCTCAGTCAAAACCAATGATTTTTCAAAATGCCATGGTGCACCTTGGAAGACCTGTTCTTTGTCTTTTATGGTAATAAAATGACAAAGAAAAGTTGCTTCATTAAGTTTTTTAAATTGCACCAAACAAGAATTACGCCATAAAAAATACATCATGTCCACAAAAGCACGCTTATTGAAACGTGATCTGGTGTAAACTTGCACCAAAAGGCATTGATGTAATGAGTGCACATCAATTTGATCTTCACGTTTAATAACCATAGTAGTACACTCATTTGTATTTAGATGTAATCGTTTCTGGAAACTTGTAGTAACTTCATCCATAGGCAAACAGGAAAAGAAAAACTCCTTACAAGAATAAAGGAGACTAGAAAATTCCCACTGTCACGATAACGTGAGAAACGAACCTCTCATGTAGAGAGACAAGGTAATCTGCCCCCAGTTGGAAGTACAATCATTTGTTCACTTTAAAAAAGGACACATCAATTTCCCCCAAATTTGAAAACGTGTTTATCCACACATTTGCAAATACGGATACAAAATTAAATCAAATTAATGTTTGATTAAATTTGTAAATAAATAAGAAATATATATAAACATTTATCATATATAATAAAAATAATTTACTTAATCACCTCAACCAGAATCTTTTTAAATCAATCTTTATTAATTTTTTTCTCTTTTACCACGTGTTCGAGCTGATAATTTCTCTATTATAAATAGCTTATCAATTTTATTTACTAATTAAATCAACTTCATTTTATATATATATATATATATATATATATATATATTATAATTAATAAAATTGTTTTTTTTAAAATAATATAAAATTCTTTATAAATTAATAAATATTTATTTATCAATAAATTATATATTTATCTATAAATAAATTACACCTTTAAATTTATAAATTTTATAATGTTATAAATATTAGTTTATAGAAGTTCTACTGTATATTTATCTTCTTATTTTGGAAGTTAATTTGATTTAATTTTAAAATTAAATAGGGATTTATGAAAAAAGTGGTTTTTTATAAAAAAAAATAAAATGAAATAGAAATAGAAACAAAAATATATATATATATATATATATAGAAAAGAAATAAAATATGTTATTTTATTAATATTGATCATATATATATATATATAAATTATTCTAAGGCTGTGATTTATATAAATAGGTTTTTTGTTCACATTGTCACTTATGATTATATAAATGTTTGAAAATAAGATTGATTTAATTGGTAAGCCATTTATACTTAAGTGGAGAAATTATTATAAATGTTTAAAAAAAGAAAAAAGTAAAAAGAGTTTTTTTTTTCTTTTATTTTTTTCTTCTCTTCAATCAAGTGGAGATTCTTACGATAAATAGCACTTTTTCTCTTGAGTTATCATTTATTTTATGCTCTTTTATTTTATTTTATTTTATTTTTATAATATTTGCATTTTATACATCAAACTACAAATTTAAGCTCCTCCACTTATTATTATTTTTTTTGTTTTTAACAAAAGTGAAAGGATTTAAACTTGAAATGATTTGGTTGTATTATATATCTACGATATCTATAGCAAATTTTATCAAATTTAGGAAACAAAATTTTATATAATTAAACTATTAAAACTTTAATAAAAATTCGAAGAACGTGAGAATGAAATGTAGGACCCACAGTTGCTTTCTGTCTCTTTTTCTCTTCCTTAGAAATTTTTTTTTGGCGAATTCTTTCATTAGCATTCTTGTGAAGCAAAGAACCAGCAAAAGTAAGCAATCTCTCCCTTCAAAGAGTTTTCACTATTATTAGTCATAAGTTACTGCTTTTCTTAGTGCTTATTAATATGGCCACTCGTATTAGTGTGTTTGATTACTGAGAAAACTGGACAAGGGAAATATTGGAATTTGTTAATTGAGAATGTAGGACCCACAGTTACTTTCTGTCTATTGTTCTCCTCCTTGACATTCTTGCGAAGCAAAGAACCACCAAAAAGTAAACAATCTCTTCCTCCAAAGGGTTTTCACTATGAATATTACTTGTCATAAGTTACTGCTATTAATATGACCAGTCGAATTAGTGTGCTTGGTTGCTGAGAAAACTGAACAAGATACAAATTCGTTTGTTAATTGAAAATGTGATGAATCACCATCTTCATCATCCTCAGGTACTACAAATTCGTTTGAAATAAATGCAACTGTCAGATCATTGAGTAGAATGCATTTTTTATTAGTTATTAATTTGGACTGGTTTGCTCATAATCTCTCTCTCTTTTTTATTTTTAATATATATATATATATATATAGTTTAATATGGATAACAAGTAGAAGAAAAAAAAAAAATAAACAATTGTAATTAGTAGCAAATCTGTAACTACGTGTGGAACATTTGACCATTTCAAGTTAATGTTGAAAAAACAGTATCAGTTGACTGTTTCATACGTTTTGCGGAGCAAATGAATGTATAATAATTGATCTTAACCTTAAATCCATTAAATGAATGCAAGTTATTTATTTATTTTTTTTCTTTTGATTATATGATCATATGGGATTCGAACTCTGGACATTCGCTTAATGCCACAAGGCTTTTTGTTTTATTTTTATTTTTTCTCAAATTTTTTTATTGTATGACTGCTCTGTAATTTTCTTTCTATTTGTAACATCCTAGGCAAGTCATATAGATACACGGAATTCTGGATGATGGTTCTATATCTTTTGGAAAATTTGGTAATGAGTCGCTTGGGAAAAATGGTTAGTTTTTTCTCACAATCAACGACAAGAGGGGCTCCAAAAGTTCAAGGACCTTGGATTTGTTTATCAGAAGAAGACTTGCTGTGAAGAATATTATAAAAGAGTTAGAGCTATGAATTCATCACGATCAGAGAAGCAAGAAACCATTCAACCTGATCTTCACCAAGATGTGAGGACTAACACTACACACGAAGGAAATGTCACCAAACCTACTGTTCTTGACGGCGAAAAGAACTTTGGACACTTCAATGAAATTCGAAAATTTGATAGTGATACTAGTTCCGACTTTGATTCTTTTGAAGAAGGCATTGTGGATGAACCAGAAGAAGAAGCTACCGGAGAACCATTTGGTTATTATTGGAATAATGACAACGAAAGGCTTAACATGGCAGCAACTAAAAGGTCCTTGTTTTCTATTGCAAATCATTCAATAGAGGAGGCTTTTTCATCACCTACTTCAACTATTGGTAGTTCAGAAACTGCCCAACAAGAAAGCCTTGCCTTGAGTTCTGTAGAAAACATCACCGGCATGCGAAAGAAACCTGTTCGGACTAGAAAACATAAGGTAAATATTCTGGTTCTTCTTGTTTATCTATCAATAACACCATCTTCTGCAACTAACTCAAGGAACATAAACTGCATATCCTTTAATTATCCACTGAAATTGAATTAATTTATTTAGGTATAATATAAGGTTGTAAGGTGGTGTTCAAGATTTTAACATGCTTCATTTTCAATTTTACATTGGATGATCTAATCTTGTTCGACTAAGTTAACGCTGTCATTTCGTAGGGAAATGCCACTTTAGCTCGAAACAAAACAAACCTAAGCTGCAAAACTACATATGATGCTATTCGGCCATCTGAGAAGAAAAAACCATCTCCAAAAAATAAGAATAGTATTAGAGACAGCAACAACAGTCTTGTCTTGAGCAATCAACGCACATCTAATGCTGGAAGGCGGGGTACTGCCGTCCATGCTTTGTCACAAAGACAACTTTCTGAAGCATGCTCCAGTTCCACTTCATTGCCGAGGAACAGATTGCTAAATTCTTCTCCTACTAGTTCAAGTGATCATAGTTCAAGTGATCATACAAAGGCAAGTCAGAATCACCAAGATTTCGTAGACAACTTTTTTAGACTGCTGTCAATTGGTGTACAATCTGTTCAGGTAGGCATATCGTAATTCATATTGGATTAATAAGTAGATTTTCTGCTAATGTTTCTCCACCAAACCAACATTGCATTTACATTTACAGAGCCCTCCAAAGGAGAGAGCTGTTCTTGGTGGTTTGGAACACAAGGCTAGAGAAAACAGGTCAGGTCTTATAAACTCTATTTCTCTCTGGTTTGTCTTTGGAAACCTTGCATAACTCTCAGGACCTCTCTTTGTTCTTTCTAGAAAGCCCTTATAGCTGAGTGATTACCATATGCAATGAAAGGGTTGTTGATTTGAGAACAAGAAACCAAAACTCATGCAATGAATATTATATACAAACATCTTCTGTATGTTGTATTTGGAATTAATTCAAACTGATCCTTGTTCTGAATTTATAAGGGTTTGGAGCAGTTTTGATGTTGAACTGTTCCAATATACCAGGTTTACAAAGCTTCCTGTGCAGAATAAGTTGAAGCAAAACAATGGAGTTGAATTAGGACAAAGAAATTATATCAAAGAAAAAAAGCAAAAAGAGGTGATTGCCAACTTTTTCTTGGTAGGACCATCTATTAATGAGTTAAATGGCAACGTAGCCCTGAATTTTTTTTTTTCCCTCCTTTGGTGGTCAACTTGCTTCTTTTTCGTCTATTTGAATATGTTCTAGACACCTTGTGAGTGTTTCTTTACCGATGACAAGTAAAACAAGATTGGGATTATGTTCGCCCTTTTTGCTATTTTGTATATTTGGATAACTTATTCACTTCTTAAGGTCAGAAATTGTCCCTTTCTTCTGTTAGTGTGGGATTTTGAAATGGGTTTTTTGCCAGCAGGCAAATATCTCAAGGACCAAGCATTTGTCCATGCAGAGTTTCAATTACAAAATTATTCATGTTGATTTTTACCAGTAGCAGCAGCTACTGGCAGGTCCAGATTTGGTAGATTTGGATAGTCTTCTAGTATTTTTTTTTTTTTCTTTTGTATTAAAAAAGATAGTGTTTAAAAGCATACTTTCATTTTTGTCAATGTAGACTACAGTAGTAAACTATAAGGCAATGACTAAATTAGTGAAATATGATAGTATGATAACAATGAATATGATAGTATGATAATGCTCCAACTTTACTCTCCCAAATATGTTTTCATGTCTCTATCTGAGTTCTTCAAAATTATCTGGATCTCTGTTTTCGTGGCTTCAAACATGGATTATGAATTTCTTTTTATTTTGTTTTACTTGTCAAACTCTTAACATTGAACGTACTGATGTTGTGGCCATGTTGTATGTAGGTATGGCAAGACATAAGTAACGTAAAACTTGGAAGAGACCCCAAGTCTGCCACAAATAAGGTTTAATTTGGAAGAAAAAATGCTAATTTCTATTTTCTTTTTATATTTGTTTAAGTTAACTAGGATAATATATTTCATGAAATAATGCATATCCTCTGGCCATCTGAGCTACTTCCTTTTTTGTTTGTCTTGTTTTGTTTTTGATTTAGGTTTTCATTTTTTTTTTCCATGAAAGAAAGCAAGCTTAATAACATTATGATATACTATTTCAGAGTATAATATCGTTATCAGCACACTTGATTCATGGTCGAAGGGAACAAAGGTACGGTACCTTCAATTTTCTTACTGAAGCTTAATGGTCCTCTGAAAGCATGTTGAATTTGTTTCTGAAAACTTGTTCCCAATAAGAAATAGTACATTTACATTTTGGTTTAATTTACATGTATATGCTGAGGTCGAATACGATTAAGCAGGCAGTACTTGCACTTAAGAATTAACACGTCATTTGTGAATTGTTATTCATTCCTGCTTAAATTACTTAGTTGCCCTGCAGGCTCATGATGCCAAGTTGGAGTTGACAGAAAATAGGGCATTTGTTAGTTTTCCATAGCCTGCCAAATCTGTATAGAACTGTGCAGCACTAACACATTTGAAAGGGCTGCAAACAGGCACAATTGGATGGAAAATATTTACAAGAACTCAATCAAGCATGAAAAACCTAGGGAGTGAATTGGGCATCGAGATGGACCATAAGGCTTATTTCATGTAACTGATTTCTCAGAGGAAAGTAAATTCACGCCAGACTAACAAGTAAAAAGATATTTTTGCTTAGACTGCATCATCTGGCTCTCTAGAGCATGTAACAATGATATTTTTACTTAGACTGCATCAACTGGATTTCTAGAACATGTACTTACATTTAAAAGTTAACGGGTCTTTTCTAATGGATGCTTCATGCTTATTATGGTCGTACTTCCTGACAGGCTGATTAGCACTGTTGTGAAAGTAGAGTACTTGTTTGATGAGATTACAAATGAGTTGTTTTTTTATTTTATTTTATTATCATTTATACTATAATTATATAACAGAAGAATTAATTATTGATACATGAGAAATTCACATCAGAACCCACAAATATGCAAGCATAGTAAAGAAAGCCAAGCAGAAAGATGTCAAAAATTACAAATGTTACATGATCATTATACTTGGTAGCATTGCCAATGTCTATTACGAGAGAGGAAAGCATTACATGAAATTTTTTTTCCACAGCAGTGCAAAATCTGGACCCATTTGAATCTTGTTTAGCCAAAGTAACTCAATGAGAAAAAGAACAGAACCATGACTATCCAAGACAAGTATATTTGATTCTAACAAAAACAATAATTTTCCTGATGACATTAAAATATTGGATTCTAAGTACACATGAACAGTTACAGCACATTACACAAAAACAGCAGACGATACCAAGTATAACCAGCAAACAAAACCAGTTGAAATTTACATCCTTAGCTAGCTAACAGAACAAATTATGTTGCCCTCTTCCACTTTTGCTGGTCATTTTTCATTCAAAGAGGTAAAGCTTTACACAGCTTGACCCAGTTTCCAAGCTTGCAGCATGTACAACCTCCAAGTATCTTAAAGGTATCCAAAGAGAAACAATGCAAGCATGTATACAGCATTCATTACATTAACAAACGATACAGACAGATCAAAATAAAACAGGAAGTTATCTAGCAGAAACAATGTTTCTAAAGAATGTGGTATTATTAAATTCTCACGGCTAGTTTGGTAGCTAGAATTTTCTGGAGACTACGTGCCAATGTGAGTTGAACAAAAACAATGAAGCTAGGCTGAAATGAGTGATTCTCTAATGTACTTCAAATTCTTTTAAACATAGAAAAGCAATTTACAGATTCTAATTGATAAAACTTTGAACATAAGTGTGCCTTCTGTGGCTTGAGACTCTCGAAAAGCATTGACCTTATACTTAGGTATACGTCATTGCAAGTAAACAATGGCCTGAGGCACTAAATGTCAGTTAAAGACTACCTACAAAAGTGAACCAAAAAGCCAGTGTTCCAATTAAAACTAAGACATCATACTACAACTGTTCTGAGAAAGATAACTGGGGAGGGGTGAATCAATAAATGCCAAGAAAATTAGAATTATGACATATTATACTTATTTTTGTTATGATCAACCGTTGAACGTGAAACTCAACGAATTTTTTCTTTGGATACACATAAAATAAAAATAAAAATAAAATTGATCTGTGTGCAAAATGATCTTGTTATTCTTTTCTTCTATTGAGAGTCTTGAGGAAAATGATTCTCATCTCTTTAGCTGCCAGTGTACACAACAGGACATTGGAAAACAAAGGGGACAAAAAAATGCGTAAGAAAAGGACAGTACATGTTCACCAAATAGAATCTTCCAATTTTTATGGTTGATTGTAAACTCAAACTAGAGAACACATTCTCCAAGTCTCTGACTAAATTCCTGCCTGACATCTGGAAACATTTTCAAGTCTCCTATACACTGAAAAATTTGGTCTAAGACCCTTCTTAGTCATGTCAGAGAGAACACTTAGAGCGGTCACTACATTTCCTTTCTTCTGATGAAGGCTTATGAGCACACTGTAAATCATATTGCTTGAGTACCTATGTTTCAAACTTGTATCAACTACATAGTTATATGCCTCCTCATATCTCTGCATGTCAAAATAAGCCTTGACAAGGGCAACATGTGTTGAAACTCGAGGTTCAAGGCCCCTTGACACCATTCCATCAAGAAGCTCTTTTGCATACACAAACTCACCAAGTTTACATGAGTGGCAAATAAGTATCTCAAAGGTCAATTCATCTGGAGGACAATTCTTTTCTTCCATTTCTTTAAGTAATTTACTAGCTTCAGCACTTCCATTATTCTTAAATAAGGTACTAAGTATATAATTGTAAATGTTGACTGTTGGTTCACAACCTAATTGCCTCATCTCATCGATTATAGCCATTGCTCCTACGAAATCACATCTGCGGCACTTTTCCCTAATGATCATATAGTAATAAGACACTTTCCTCTCCGTCATCTGTATCACAAACTTGGCCATTTCAAATGATCCCAAAATGCTAAACATCTCAATCAAGGATTGAACTCCAGAATTTCCACAAGACCCACCAACTTCATTCAATACTCTTACCACTTTTCTTACAGAATCCATAACCAAAGGCTTGTCCAGAATCAAAACCGTTAAGAACCCAAATGCCTTTTGGGTCAGACGAATACCCCTTTGTGCAAAGCCATTCATAATAGAAAGCATTGCTTCAAAATCATTCAATCTCCCACAATTATCAATAACCAAACTACAAACGTCATAATTACTACATATATTGGGTTGTGAGCCTCTAATCCAGTCGAAAAAACGCAAAGCAGAAACTTTTTCACAATTCAACACCCCAAAAATCTGAAAAACAGAGGCAACAGAGAAACTTACATTTATTGAATCCAACTTGGACTCCAAATCATTCTCACCCCTTCTAATCATGTCAATGATTTCCGAAACTTGCTTCGGAGTGGCATTCCATCTGATCCTATCACTACCAGGATTGCCCATTCTCGAATCCTCGTTAGAACTCAAGCTTTCTAACAGCATGGATGAAAGAGATATATCAGACGACAGGGTCGACAATGACTGACAGCCTCCATGAAAACTAGGCTTAAGCAACCGCAGATTCACCAAGAACCCTCTATCACTAAAACTTCCGCAAGAACGTAAAAGATGTGAACTTTGTGAAGATGGGTGCGCTGGAGCACAAACCGAGGATGACCCAGATGAGGAATTCAACGAATTTAACGGAATAAAAGTAGATTTTGAGTGAAATTGAATGGAATTGAAGAAAATAGCAGAAGTGGGTACGGGAAAAACTGTATTTTTGGGAAGAAAAGCTAAGGGAATATAGCACTTTGAAGTTTCAGATATAAGGAAATAAGGATTGGAAGAGTTTAACAAGTACCTGTATTTGTTGTGGAGGTTTTGGATTGCCATAGTAGAGCTTTTGGCCTTCGAGATGACATTGAAGTTAAGCTTACACAGCAGAGAAAACATTGAGAAGGAAAATTGGAACTCTCGCTGGATCCTGATGTTCTCGGGTAGGTTTGCTTTCCGGGCCTCGACTCGACCCGGCTTGACTCATAAGGAAAAAAAAGGGAAAACAAGAGCAAAACCGGAATAGTAAGGGGGTTTTAATAGTAAACAAGATATACTAAGCATCTCCGACCAAATTTTGCATCAAAATGGTATAAAAGTTACATCAAACCGTAATTTTTCAATTTATTACATCATTTTTAATACAAAAAGTATTCTTTTACATTTTTTTTTATCTAATATTGAAGGTTGTTTTGTAAAATTTAAAAACTTAAATAAAAATAAAAAAATGAAATGAGCAAGAATTCAGTACATGAAGGCATTAAATTCGATGCGATACTATTTATTGTCACCAAAATGGGACAATAAATAGCACACGGTTAGAGCAATTTTTTATCAATTTTTTTTAAAATTTTTTTTTGCATCAAGCTTGATTGGAACATAAGATGGATAATACATTGGTTTACACAACTTAGTCTAATTTCACCACTAGTGGTTGAAAAACTCGTCAAAAAATTTGATAAAACTTAATGTAATAGATCTATCAAATGGCGAGGAAGATATTGGATTCGAGCTCAAAGGATTTAAGATAGGGAAGATAGTAGTTCGGTAAGGATTCTAGCTGCAGTGGCATGGGTATAAGGGTTGACCCAATTTCAAGCGAGTTGACCTAGTTTCGAGCAACTCTACATATGCTCACGTGGGTTTTAGGTTTTCAGGGAAATTTTGGGCTTCCCTAAGTATTTATAAATCCTTGGTTCCACTAAAGAATAAAAACTTAAATTGGTTCGAACACAGATAAAAATAATAAAATGCTCAAAACTGTCCAAAATTATAACTTCTTAATCGTAACTTAAAATTAGGCATATCACTAGTATACGAACTCCTGTCGATGAGCTCTATATAATGGTATAAGAATTAAACCAACATCCATTCCCATAGAAAAGTAAAATTTGGTCCCATTTACAAGTCAAATTGATTAAACTTTGATCAAATAGCTTAAACATTCAAAGTCAAAATGCTTCTTGGAATGGGTAGTCAAACATTTCATGCAATATAACACATAAGATTTAAATGTCTTGATCATCACGGTTCCAGAACTTGGGAAATGAATGTGAAAAAACATATAGATAATGGTCAGATTACTGCCTAGAATTAAAACGTTGCAATTTGGTGAATGACAAGTTCACATCTAGGGTTCTTCTTAGATAATCGACTAGAATAATTTAAAGAGTATAATTAAACAAATGCAAAATATCAAACGTGTTCAATCTAATTTATACAATAGAAATAACGAAAGAAAGAATGCGTAATATCATTAGAGTCAAAGGAAAAGAATAATACATTAACAGCAAAATAATATATGAACAACGCAGATGTTTGGACGTGATGCATGTAACTTGCCTTCCACTCTCAATCTCACTTTTACTCTTTTGAAATTTTGCTATTTTTAGAAAACAGTTTTCATAAAACTAATGTATTTCCCCATTAAAGCATAACTAATATATCATGATAAAAAATGAGTAATTATAGTAAATGTCATAATCCCAAATACATTGAATAAAGAAGTCATAATTCTAGTACATAAACCATAATAAAAATAATGGTTTCATGTCTATAGTCTATACAACACCAAAACCTATGTGTAATCCAATAATAAAACATGTCATATGACCTTTAGCATTTGACTCACTTATTTGACCCATAAATAATGATTGTTGGCTAAAAAAATCAAGCTTTATGTTATGTTTGATACTTTTTATTGAATTTCGAAGATAAGCTTTAGATTGTGGTTGTTTTTATTTTCTTAATGAAAAATCAAAGTTTGAGAAATCTTTAGCAAGCATGAACCAGCTTCACACCAATTTAGAGTAATCAAGTATAAGCCCCATGCCAGAATTAGGCTTTCCATGCCAAAGAGCTACTCTATACCATAGCTCCATGCCAAGAGTGATGTTTACACCGTGCTTCACACCCAAATTGAAGGCCCACGCCATTTTGGAGTATTTAGCAAAATACCCACACCACTTGAACACCTTCATGTCATGGTCCACGCCTTACTCCTTTTCAATACGAATTTAGCGTCTCCAAGTAGTGGTAGTGGCTTTGAGCTACACCAATTTGGTGTAACCAATGCAAGCTCCATCCCATTCTGTCTTTCAGTCCTTGAAATTCATCTATTTCATGCAGCAAAAATGGTTTCAACCCATGCCAATTTGGTATATCCCTTTCACCTTCATGCCATGCAGCTCTCTCTCCCACGCCAACCTTTATTGTTCCTCTCCCTCACATGCTCTCCTCACATGACCATTCAAAGGGATGATGAGGTGTCATCATGTGAGCTTTCTTGATGAAAAATGGAGGGTTAATATTCCATTTTTAGTAGGGTTTATGAAAATGGGTAGAGAGCTAAAGAAAGAAGGATGGGGTTTTTGGGAATGACAAAAAGAAAAAGAGGAAAAATGCACAAAACTTAAAGGTGATTCTAGAGAGAGAAATAAAAGAACTAGAGAGAGAAAGCTTGAAATTGAAGGAGAATTAGAGATTATAAAAGATTGGGCTTCAAGAATTGGGCTACCAGTTTTGCTTTCTTAACTTTTTTGCTATTTCTTTTGCATTTGAACTTATTAATATTGGGTTACATTGAACAATGATTACATTGATGAATTCTTATTTGCTTATGATTATGGAGTTTCATATGATCATGTTAGGCTAAATTCCTCATCTAGGATTTTGATGAAATCTTTAATTTGATGATATTTAAGTAATGGGTCGATTATGATTTTGTCTTTATCCATGTTTTTGTGTAAATCTTGCGAATATTGCTTAGTATATTCTTGTATTGAGGAAATTACTTTTGTGTTAGGTAGATTTTCTAATTTAGGCTTGGAAAAGTATAGTAAATTGGTCACTAGATTTACACAATCTAGATCCAAATTGATGTTGGGAAGCTTAATTGAGAATTGAGTAGTCACAAAAAAGAAAGCTTAATGTATGAGGACTATGAATTAAAAAGAAAGGATTTCCAATTTTCATTAAGGACTCATACTTTCTAATTTCACTTTGGAAAAATAGATCATATTAATTTAAAAACTCTTTCGGTAAGGATTTGGGTAGAATTTGATCTTTTATCAAACTAATTAGATTATATTGGAAAGGTAGATAGAAAATCAAAATCCTAGGCTCCTAAGTTCATTGTAATTTTTTTTTTTTAAGTACTTGAATTAAGTGGTTGTTACTTGAAATTCCCTATTCTTGTCATTTGCTTTTGTTAATTTAGAATTTTCATTGTTTAATATTTTGACTTGCTTTTATTTTCTTTACTATATTCCATTAGAGTGCCTAGATAAAAATAATTAATCATGACTTTGATAATTAGTTTAAATATATAAACAAATCCTTGTGGGACAATATCTGATATTTTTTATTACTATATATTTACATGACTCATATACTTATGGAATTTTTAGATAAAGGATTTGCCACTGTCGCCAGGGATTAGATGTTTTGATATTTTATTGATATTAAAATTACACTAATTGTTCTTACTTTAGACTTTCTATTGGTTTTGCTTAATTTTGGTTACTTTTGCTCTTATAATATTGTGAAGTGCTCGTTGTGTTGAGTTATTACTAGTTTATCCAAAGATTAAAACGCTTGTTGTGAGAATAAGAAGGCAATAAAAGAACAAAGTAGAGCTATGGCAAATAATAATGACAATCCACCTCAACAAAAAGCTATTCTGGATTACTTCTAATAAGTGCTTCAAGAACATTATTCAGAGATAAGGTATTAACAAATTAATGCAAACAACTATAGGTTGAAGCCGACCTTAATCAACATGATCTAATAAAACCAATTTTGTGACAAAGCAAGTGGAGACTTTAACATATATTTGATGATGTTATTAGAAGTGGCGAACACAATCAAGTTCTTGAAGTTGAATAGGATGCTATTTAGTTGTACTTATTTCCTTTTTCACTTAAGAGGAAAGCTTTGGCTTGCTTTACAATCCAAGAGCATCTCTACTTGGGAAGAGCTCATGGATAAATTCTTGACCAAGTTTTTCCTTCCATCAAAGTCTTCGAAGTTGATTAGTGAAATTGGTCAATTCTATCAATTGAAATTTGAACTAATGAATGAATCATGGAAAATGTTTAAAGAAATTTTTAAAAAATGTATTTAACATGGTTATGATGAGTGAGTCTTTATCAACATGTACTACAATGGTCACATTA
Organism: Ziziphus jujuba; assembly: GCF_031755915.1. Lineage (NCBI taxonomy): Eukaryota > Viridiplantae > Streptophyta > Magnoliopsida > Rosales > Rhamnaceae > Ziziphus > Ziziphus jujuba. The sequence continues at coordinate 24,068,965 of NC_083383.1, read as the reverse complement.
AGACCATTGTTAATAGTACCACTAGTGAATCGTTGATGGCAAAAACGATGGATGAAGCGTAAAGCTTGCTCAGGACATGACATCCAATTCTTTTAGTTAGTCTATTAAGAGGTAAATGGGAAAGATACCAATCTGTGTACTTGAAGTTGATGTGCTCACCAATTTGATGGTTGATGTTATTTAACATTAACTGGCATCATTATATTTGAATGATTCTTCATCTAGTTCAAGTTTGGAGTTGATGTCTAGCATGTCTTTCCTAATTGTGAGCAATCTTAAGAACAATGCTCATTTATGGAACAAAATGCTTTTAGATTTAATAACAATCTTCCTAGTTATTACTATCCAGGGTTGAAGAATCATCAAAACTTTTCATATGCAAATTCGAGGAATGCATTAAATCCACCATTGGGGTTTCCAACTTAAGAAAGATAAGTCATCCTTAAAAGACTTTATTTCATCATTTGTGGTTGAAACAAGAGGAAGATTCAGCAAAGATGAGGTGAGACTTGATACCATTGAAACTCACAGTAACAATATGGGACCACTATGAAATCCTTGAAGCATTGAATTTGGGTAATTGCTAATGAGTTAAAAAGAAAGTCTTTGGAAAAGTTTCCTAATGACGCCGAAACTAATCCTAGAGATTATAAGGCTATTACTTTGAGAAGTGACAAGGTGATTAAAACACCAAAGGCCAAGGAGAATGACTCTAAAGAGGAAGGTAGTAGTAAGAAGAGATCTAATGAGGCGGCAAGATAAAATGAAGCTCTAAAGGTCAACCGAGATTAATTTCTTTTCCAAACAACTCTACTATTATCACTTTGCCTCTTCCATACCCTTAAAGGTTTCAAAAGAAGAAATTAGATAGTTAATTTGCCAAGTTTCTTGAAATTTTCAAGAAAATACATATTAAAATTCCTTTCATCGATGCACTTGAGCAAATATCCAACTAAGCAAAATTTATGAATGAAGTGATGACCAAGAAAAGGACGTTCAAGGATAATGAAACTATCAAGCTTACTAAGGAGTGTAGTGCTATCATTCAAATGAAAAATTCCACAAAAGCTAAACGATGCTAGCTTTTCACAATTCATTGTAATATGGGTGGCAAAACTTTTGATAAACCATTATGTGATTTAGGAACTCACATCAATTGCCTTTTTTTATTTTCAAAAGAATTGGTCTTGGAGATGTCAAGCATACAAAAATGACACTCCCAATGGTGAATAGATTGCTTATCTCCAGCATACAAAAATGACACTCCCAATGGTGAATAGATTGCTTATCTCCCCTCACTGGATCATTAAAGATGTACTTGTCAAGGTTGACAAGTTTATATCTTCTATCGACTTTGTAATCTTGGATGTGAGGGAGGATCTTGATATTCCTATGATTTTGGGTCACCCATTTCTAGCTATGAAAAAGGCATTGATAGATGTATTTGGTGGGAACCTCGCTTTAAAAATAAATGATGAAAAAGGTAAGTTTTAATATCCTTTCTACTATGATATTCTCGGAGGATGTAGAGAGTTGTGATTGTATTGATGTTGTTGATTCTTGTATTGTGTCATTTTTCCATAAGCATTATCTAATTGATCCTCTTGAAAATATGTTGGCAAATTCTAGTGATAGAAAGGAGAATGCTTCTCTTTTGTCTTACTGATAATGAAATTGATGACATGGATGAAATTGATGCTTAGTTTAAGGATGTGCATGTTTAAAAACATATTGAGCATGTTGAATATGTTAATGCATTGGATTTATTGGATAATAAGGTTGATGATTGGTTTAACATCTCACATATAGTTGATGCATCTCGTAAGAATATTGCTTTTATGGATGATTTTTTTAGGTGAAGGAAGAGGAGTCAGCTCCAAAAGAACTAGAGTGGAAGCCTTTTCCCAAACATTTGAAATGTGCTTATTTAGGTTCAAATACCTCTTTTCTAGTGGTGATTTCTTCATCTTTGAGTCAAAAAGAAGAAGACGAGTTTTTAAAAGTTTTGACAAAATACAAGTTGGCTATTATGATACGAACCTAGGTTAACTTGCTCCTACATCTGTATTATATTAGCCAAAATCACAATTCAGTTCAAGTTATAATGGTCACCTTAACGCTTAATCAACTTGTGATTAGAAACCTTGATATATGATGAAGACACCACAATAGTGATAGATGTTCTATTGATAAGTCAAACTAGCACACTTGATCTCTATTAAGTGTTTTAGGTGTTCAAAGAGAACAAAGAGAATTCTTTCTCACAAATAATTTTTGAATAATATCTAAGCTGTCTTCTCATTGAAAAATAAACATTTAAATAGGCTTGAATGAACAAAGCAAAACCCTAAAAGGATTAGGTTAAAACTGGCCAAGTGATAAGGAAACATGATGTGGCCGAATTTTCCAACCTTTTCTAATATAGATTGGATTAATTAACTCTTTAATTTTGAAATAGGAAATAATTAATTTACAATAAAATAGTAAATTATCAACTTTCCTAAGTTTATTTGTCCAGTAATCAAATAAAAATCAAAATAAATGACTAATTTCCTAAAACAAAAGTCAAATTGCAGATTAGGAAACTAATTGACTAGTTTTACAACTAAGCCATCTTTGTCCAATCAGTAGCTAGTTTAGGCTCCAAATCAGCTTTAATATGCCATGTAGGATGCCAAATAGGATTAATATTGGTTCTCATATATTGCCCTTGATTGAAATAATGAAAACTTGCTTGATCCACAAGAAAGGTCAAAGCCATCACCAAAACCATGCATTTTTTGCTAAATTGAAGATGTATGCATAAATGTGATGAATGACTAACCTTGCTTCTGCCTTGGCATGATTTTATGGCCCCTTAGAGTGCTCAATCACTTTCATAAGTCAATAAATTCATTCCTTGCTGCCTAAAGTGCATAGAAGCACAAAAACGACTTGTCGGCTCCATTTTCGCCTTTATAACTTGGATGCATAAGACGGACATTAGATCTTCGGGTATTGTCATGTCCTCTTGGGATTTAATAACACCTTGAATGAAGCTAACTAGGTTATCTTAAATCTTTTAGCTTGTGCTCTTGTGATTGGTTTTGTCTTCAATTGTACAGGATCAACACCCCAACAGGTAGTCGGTTGTACGGGTACGGATGGATTCTCATCATATAAGTTGGTCAATCAAGAACATTAAAGGTACAAGCCTTTCAATTTACGAAAACAAGATCCTTATGAAGGAAGATTATAAACCTTCTATTGAGCATCAACGTCTATTGAATCTGATCGACCAATAAGTTATGAGGAAGGAAGTGATGAAACTATGGAATGTGGGCATTATTTATGCAATTTTTAATAGTTTTTTGGTGTGCCTCGTCCAAGTTGTTCCTAAAAAATATAGCATTATGGTGATTAAAAATTCTAATGATAAGTTATTCCTTCTATGACCATCACTAAGAGGCATTTTTGCATCGATTATCGAAGGCTAAACAAGGCCATCGAGAAGGATCACTTCTCGCTACCATTCATCGATTAAATGTTAGATCAACATGTTGTGTATCAATATTATTTTTCTTGAATGGATACTCTGTGTACAACCAAACTATAATAGCCTTGGAAGACTAAGAGAAAATAAATTTTACTTGTTCGTACAAAATTTTCATTTTTCAATAGATACCCTTTGGACTTGTAATGCTGTCACCACATTCTAAAAATACATGATGATGATCAATTTTGATATGGTGAGTAACATTATAAAATTATTTATGAATGATTTCTCGATGTTCGGGACTTCATTTGGTTATTGTTTGCATAACTTGTCTTGTGTGTTGAAAAAATGTGAAGAGACAAATTTAGTTGTCAAAAAGAAAAAAGCCATTTCATGGTGAAAAAGAGAACTATTTTAGGACATCAACTATCTTCGAAAGGTTTAGAAGTTAATCAAGCCAAAATTGCCACAATTGAGAAGCTTCCTCCACCAACAAATGTAAGTGGTGTTTAAAGCTTCCCTGGACACAAAGGTTTCTACTTGCGATTTATTAATGATTTTTCAAAGATAGTGAAGCCATTATACAATTTGCTTGAGAAGGATGTCCCTTTGTGTTTGATGAAGCTTATATGAAACATTTAATTTGATTAAGGAGAACTTCACCACAACTACAATTATGGTGGTGCCCAATTGGAATGAACTGTTTAAGATTATATGTGATGCAAGTGACTTTGGAATTGCAGCTGCTCTTGGATAAAGGTGGGACAAGGTTTTTAAAGCCATATTCTACTCTCAATGATACTTAATTGAATTATTCCACTATCGAAAAGAAAATGTTAGCAATGGTCTTTGTGTGTTATTAGGCCTAAAATATTGATTATTTTATGCCATATTTATAGCTTAATATTTGTTAGTTTGTGTTAATTTGTTATGGAAAAATACTTAATTATGTATTTTTCTTAATCTAGGTGAAAGAGGAAGAATTTTAAGAAAACAACCATAAAAATGGATTCCTTGGGTAGAATTATGGTGGGAAGCAAGATTGAGCTCGAACGGATCAAGCATTGAAAAGATTCCTTAAAGATTCCATAAAAATTTTGTCGGGAATTTCATGGTGGAAGTGGATGTCATATGAATCCTCACAATCTAACAATCTCAAATGTCTCATTATTTTTGAATTTCAAAGTGCGAGCAAAGAGTTATCGTCATTAAAAGTTTGGAATTTATAAAAAGATATATTCTAATTAAATCTCCACCATTGATCAAAAGAGGGAATCAAGGCAATTTGGGGGTCAAGATAAAGAGAAATGGCAATACTTGGTTAATTTATCATTAATGAGGCATATGTCATCTTACATGCTTCATTAAGGGTAAATTAGACTAATTACTATTTTTTTATGGGGAATTAGATAAAAGGAAAGTAGTAGAGAACAAGTAATATCAAGTTTTCTTTTTACACATGAAATTCGTCAAACCCTCTTCATGGCCTAAAAAAAGGTATCTTCCAAGACTCCCACGTTGAAAATAAAGAGAGAAAAAGGTTCCCAAGGTCCTATATATATAGCCCCCACCATATTGAAGGACGATATACAAGTTTAGAAAGTTATTTAAGAGCTTTTAGGAGGCTTATATAGAAACAAACCAAATTTTGGCAGTTTCTAAGGTTCTCTTAAGAGGTTCTAGGGTTTTAAAGTTTTAGAGTTTTAGAAGATTAATTGGAGAGTTTGGAGGGGGCATAGAGATGTGGGTTTGCTTGGAGAAGAAGGCTGCGACTTGGAGAGCTTTTGGAGGAGGATTTCTTCAATAGTTTTTATTCTCTTCTCTTTCTCTTTAATTGTGAACATTATTGTTTTTTTCTTTATAATTATGGATGTTGAAATTATTTTTGCCATGAACTAATTTCATAGCTAGGGCTATGATGTAGCCCTAACTATGAAGGTCTAATTATTTTAATATATGTTGAGTTTTATTTAATTAGTAATATGTTTTGTTAATAAATCATTGGTATGCTTAATGCTTTTATAGGCGGGAAGGAATGAATGATTTTAATAATATTTGAGCTTGGAAAAGGATAATATTATGGATTTCCAATGATTTAAATGAATGCATAATTGATTGGAAAATAGTTATGTCTCATGCCATATTATTTGCTTAATCTATGCTTAATGAATTTGCATGATTTAATTTATAGGCCAGAAGGAATAAATTAGGTTATGTGAATATTATCAATTGTGAGTGGAAACTACTTTTGATTAATTTTGTGATTAAGTGTGGTTAACAAAATTACTAGTTAATTAAATTCATATATTTAAGTAATTAAATTGGAATAGTTAATGGTGAAATCAAATGTCGTAGTATTCATAATTATTAAACTCACTCTCTTACTTGAAATTGATCTAATTTTAATTTCTTATTTTTGTTTATTTTAGTTTATTTAATTTTCAATTGTCATCTTAATTGCTAGTTCAAATATTACCAAAACCTAATTATAATTCTTAATCCCTTGGGTACGACAACCCTATTTTTCCACTTTATTACTTAAAAATGATTCATGCACTTGCGAGTTGATTTTACACATCAAGTTTTTAGCACCATTGCCGGGGATTAAGGAATTAATATTAATTCGGATTGGGTTTAGTAGTACTTTGAACATTATTTTCTTATTTTAAATTTTTATATTTATTTCTTAATTTTGGGTTTTAGTGTTGCATGCTAGGGTTTTAATTCTTTGCTTGTTTGGCCAACTTGCTTTGAATTTTTAATACTTATTTTATGGTACTTGAAACCAAAATTGTATTTTTAATTTATTGGTGTCTAGGTTAAAAGTTATGCATACTTAGGGGTTTTTCTTATTTTCAACTTTTGTTTATCTTTATTATTTTCAATTTTAGTTTGTATATTAGGGTTTAATTTTAATTGTTTGCTTGATAAACTTGCAATTAATTTGAACCTTTGTTTTGTTAGTGTTTTCTTTTAAGGAAAATCATGGAATATCAAGCTTATGGTCATCAACCTTATTGGGATTATGGGGAGCCAACTAGTTCTCCAAGTGAAAATTTTATCGAGTTACAAAAGAATCTTGCTATCATGTCTAAACTCATTGCAAATTTTAGAGTTCAAGCTGTATCTTATGAATGGTGTGGAGTAAATCACTCAAGTGAAAATTGTCAAGTGGGGAATCCTTTTGCTCTAGAAGACTCAATTGAAGACTTATCAAGACAATATAATCAAGTTGCACATTTTGAGGTTCAAGCTATAACATGTCAATGGTGTGGAGGCAACCATTTAAGTGAACATTGTCAAGTAGGAAGTCCTTTTGCTCCAGAAGAGCCATTCAAAGACTTTCCAAAGCATAATTTTTATTCCAACACATATAATTCTGGATGGAGTGATTGACAAAGTTATTCAAGGTATGACAATTTAGATCTTTCAAGTTATCAAGTGAGTACATCTTTGATCGAGTGTATGGAAAGGCATAGGGAAACATTTTCTAAATGTTATGAAGTGATTGGCAAGTTGCAAAATCAATATTCTCCAAGTACAAACTTTCAAGTTCAATTGGAGCAACCAATGACAACTTTTTCACAAGGATCTCAAGAAGACTTGAAAACTAACATGGAGATTACTTGTAATAAGCAAGTTGATGAATTTGAATCCTTTCAAGAGCCACATAATGATGAAAAATTTGAGGAACATGAAAAGGTGTCTATAAGGAGTGAAATGCAACAAGAATCTTCAATTTTGGATAATTTTAATAAGGTACACACACATGACCAAGATTGCCCACCAGAAGAAGTTTCCCAACGCACTATCACTAGTTCATGGGAATTTTCTAATTTTCCTTCAAATTCATTGCAAAAAGGACTTAAGGATCATGAAAAGGATAAGTCAAGGAATCAATCAAGCCAAAATTTGGCCAATCCGATGAGGATAAAGCTATGGCCGCACTTCATGAAGATTGCTTACCAACAGAGGCTAAATCTCAACTTTTCAAGCCAAATATTGAATTTTCAAAAGCCTAAGATGTATATCCATGCTCCAAAAATGCAATTGAGGTTGAATGCATCCCAAAAGGAGACAAACAAAGCATTTTTGGACCTAAAAGAATCCAATCTACCGAAAAGAAAGTTCAATTCATGCTTTTAGTTCAAATTGAGACTTATATAGTACAAGGAGTTAAAAGTTTGCTAAGGCCACAAGATTATCATCATGCACAATTTCCATATCATAAGCTTGGACAATATTATGAGGATGACATCATTTACATATTTAATCCAGGTTGAACATCAAAAGGATGAAGTCAAGCTAATGACTTTAAACAAGCGCTCTTGGAGGCAACCCAAGTTTCTTTCTTTACCTTATATTTATCTATTTATTTTAGTTGTTTTTAGTTGTTTTCTTATTTTAGGATGTTTTGATGTGTTTTATTTGAATTCTTGCAAGGTTTTAAGATGTTTAGGTGCAAAAGAGCAAAAGATGAATGTTGAGAATTTCAAGTCTAAAGCCAGGTTTTTGAAGTATAACCACCTTGAATATGCATTGGAGTACATCAAATTGTATGGGCACATGCCCTTCTTTTCGGCCGTATGGTGTGTAGGGAAAATGCAACATGCAGGTTTTTTCCCAAGTTTTCACATTGCGAGGAATATTCCATGTTTTCAAAGGGGAGTATTCTTTACCTTTTATTTACTTTTGCTTTATTTTATGTTTTTCACAATGAGGACATTGTTTATTTTAAGTTTGCGATGAAAAGCATGCTTTGCATCTTTTAAATCTTGTCCTTTTAAGTGTTTTTATTAGTTTTTATGCATGTTAGTTTTGGTTTTTACTTTCCTTCATAAAAGTTTAAAAAAAATTTTAAAAAAATTTAAAAAAATTTTCGTGTGTGTTTGTTTTATTTGGTTGATTTTTATTATTGAAAAAAAAAATTGTTTTTGTGGTGTTTTCTTAAGTACTTTAATGAGCCAATGATAAGACTATGATTGAAAATAAATTGGTTTTTAGATAGTGGATTTGTTTTTGTATATGCTTAAATACTTGAAATTATATTCACATGTTGTTATTTTCAATAAATTTTGAGCACATAATCAATAATGCATAATTTAGATTGTGTTTTGAAGAAGGTTTGCATGAATTAGAGTACTTTATTATTAATTGAACTCTATAACTTGCTTGATTATTACTTGAGGCGAAATCCTAGGTGAATGCATTACTAAGAACATTTTTACTTACCCTTTTTTAGCCTTAAATTTTTTTTTTCGTACCTTGAGCATACTATAAAGCAATTGAATTGATATGAATATATGCTTATGAGTTAGTGGGAGTGTTGAAGAAAAAGGAAAAAAATAAAGTTTGGAGGTTAAGTATTTGGTGAATTTGGCTTTAGTATGTATTTTTGTGTAAGTTGGAGGTTTGAATGTGTAATAAGAAGAAAAATGAGGGGGTTCAGTGAAAAGAAAAAACAAAAGCAAAACAATTGAAAATATATATATATATATGTGTGTTGTGAAAAAGAAGAAAAAATATACATACAATGAAAAGGAGAAATAGAAGATTTGTAAGTTTCTATTGAAAGTTAAAAGAAGAAAAGAAGGAAAGAAGAAAAGAAAATCTAAGAAGGAAAAAATTTTTACAAATAATTTATTCATTGATATTTAATTTTAGCTTTCTTTCATTGATTTATTATATCTTATTCTTTTCTTTCTGTTAAGCCATACCCTTTTAGCCCTAACAATAAAAGCCATGAAGTCCTAATGATTCAAGGTGGTGCATTAGCCTACAGTAGTGGAGAGTGATAATTAAGTCAAGCATATGGTAGTTCATACTTTATTATCAATCTCTAATTCTTGTAAATTTATTCAAATGCATGATATTAAGTGTATAAATTGATTTCCACACACAAACATTGGAAGTATCATATATGTTGGATAGAAGATAAGGTATTGAGTTACATAATTACTTTGAAACCATTTGAAAATTCATATGTTATACAATCTTTAAGGCAACCCATTAAAGTATCTTATGTTCTTAAAAAAAAAAAAAAAATTCATTTCCTTATTCTTTTTCTTTGTTAGGGACTAGCAAATCTTAAGTTTGGGGGTATTTGTTAAGCCTAAAATATTGATAATTTTATGCTATATTTATAGCTTAATATTTGTTAGTTTGTGTTAATTTGTTATGGAAAAATTCTTAATTATGTATTTTTCCTAATCTAGGTGAAAGAGGAAGAATTTTAAGCAAACAACCATAAAAATGAATTCCTTGGGTCGAATTATGGTGTGAAGCAAGATTAATCTCGAACGGATCAAGCATTGAAAAGATTCTTTAAAGATTCTATCGTGAATTTCATGGTGGAAGTGGATGTCATATGAATCCTCACAATCTGACGATCTCAAATGTCTCATTATTTTTGAATTTCGAGGTGCGAGCAAAGAGTTATCGCCATTGAAAGTTTGGAATTTATAAAAAGGAATATTCTAGTTAAATCTCCACCATTGATCAAAAGAGGGAATCAAGGCAATTTAGGGGCCAAGATAAAGACAAGTGGCAATAATTGGTTAATTTATCATTAATAAGGTACATGTCATGTCACATGCTTCATTAAGGGTAAATTAGACTAATTAACTATTTTTTTTTATGAGGAATTAGATAAAAGGAAACTAGTAGAGAACAAGTAATATCAAGTTTCCTTTTTATACATGAAATTCGTCCAACCCTCTTCATGGCCTAAAAAAGGTATCTTCTAAGACTCCCAAATTGAAAATAAAAAGAGAAAAAGGTTCCCAAGGTCCTATATATATAGCCCCCACCACATTGAAGGAAGATTTACAAGTTTAGAGAGTTATTTAAGAGCTTTTAGGAGGCTTAAATAGAAATAAACCAAATTTTAGGAGTTTCTAAGGTTCTTTTAAGGGTTCTAGGGTTTTAAAGTTTTAGAGTTTTAGAAGATCAATCAGACAGTTTGGAGGGGGCATAGAGACGTGGGCTTGCTTGGAGAAGAAGGCTGCGACTTGGAGAGCTTTTGGAGGAGGATTTCTTCAATAGTTTTTATTCTCTTCTCTTTCTCTTTAATTGTGAACATTATTGTTTTTTTCTTTATAATTATGGATGTTGAAATTATTTTTTCCATGAACTAATTTCATAATTAGGGCTATGATATAGCCCTAACTATGAAGGTTTAATTATTTTAATATATGTTGAGTTTTATTAATTAGTAATATGTTTTGTTAATAAATCATTAGTATGCTTAATGCTTTTATAGGCGGGAAGGAATGAATGATTTTAATAATATTTGAGCTTGGAAAAGGATAATATTATATATTTCCAATGATTTACATGAATGCACAATTGATTGGAAAATAGTTATGTCTCATGCCATATTATTTGCTTAATCTATACTTAATGAATTTGTATGATTTAATTTATAGGCCGGAATGAATAAACTAGGTTATGTGAATATTATCAATTGTGGGTGGAAACTATTTTTGATTAATTTGATGATTAAGTGTAGTTAACAAAACTACTGGTTAATTAAATTCACATATTTAAGTAATTAAATTGGAATAGTTAGTGGTGAAATCAAATGCCGTAGTATTCATAATTATTAAACTCACTCTCTTACTTCAAATTGATCTAATTTTAATTTCTTGTTTTTGTTTAATTTAGTTTATCTAATTTTCAATTGTCATCTTAATTGTTAATTCAAATATTATCAAAATCTAATTATCTTTGGTACTTAATTTTTAATCCCTTGGGTACGACAACCTTATTTTTCCACTTTATTACTTGAAAACGATTTGTGCACTTGCGAGTTGATTTTGCACATCATGTGTGATCAGTTTCGTTCATATATTCTTGGAGTCTAAGGTCATTGTTTTCACTGACGTCACCATAAGATACCTTTAAGCTAAAAGAATGCTAAGCCTTGTTCAATCTGATGGATCTTACTTCTACAAGAATTTGATCTTGAAATCAAGGATATAAAGCAAAAAAGAAAATGTAGTGGCAAACCATTTATCAAGTTTAAAAATCCAAAAGGTAGAAGGGAGATAAAAATCCTAGGCTCCTTAGTTGACTGTAGTTTTTTTTTAAGTACTTGAACCAAGTGATTGTTACTTGAAATATCTTGCTCTTGTCATTTGCTCTTGTTAATTTACAATTTTCATTGTTTAATTTCTTAATTTGCTTTTATTTTCCTTGCTACATTTCGTTAGTGTACTTTGATAAAAACAATTAGTTATAATTTTGGTAATTAGTTAAATATCTAAACCAATCCTTATGGGGTGATATCTGACATTTTCTATCACTATATATTACTTGCACTATCTATATACTTATGAAATATAGGGGATTGAACCAAGGTTGCCGACATGACAAGCATGAATACTCACCACCATACTATGACGACATTGATGAATTTTTCTTGGATGAAAGAATCTTGAAAGTGGATATCAATTTGCCTTGGTCCACTAATTTGGTGAACTATTTAACTTGCAAAGTCTTTGATATCTAGGTCGACGCTCGCCTAAACCCGTATTATATTAGTCCAGATCTCAATTAAGTTCAAGTTCCTATGGAAAAACCTTAAACGCTAACCAACCTATGATTAGAAACTTTGGTATAATGAAGATTCCACAACAGGTGATGGATATCCTATTGATAAGGCAAAACTAATACATACACTCTCTAATGGTATTTTAGGTGTTCAAAGAGAACAAAGAGAATTCTTTATCACAAATAAATTTCTGAATATTATTGATGGTTATGTTCTTCTCAAAATTAAGCCCTTAAATAGCTAGAGTCATAAAACAATAAAACCCTAAAAACCTAGGACAAAACTAGCCAATAGGATTAGGAAACTAAGCATGGTTGAATCTTCTCTCTCCTTTCCTAATCTAAATTTGATTAATTAATTCATTTATTTTGAATTATAAATTAATTAATTTACAATGAAAATAATAAAATAATAACTTTCCTAAGTTGATTTGTCCAGCAAATAAATAAATAAAAACCAAATAAAAGATTAATTTTCTAAAACAAAAAGTCAAAATCAAATTAGGAAACTAAAATACTATCTTTTTACTAAGCTATCTTTGATCAATCTTTGACTAATTTAAGCTTCAAATCAGCTTCCATATGCTTTTTAAGATGCCAAATAGGATATTCATTGAGTCCCACATGTTGCTCTTGATTGAAACAAAGAGAAAATGCCAACTCAGCAAAATACAGTAAAGCCAGCAACAAAATACAGTAAAACCAACCAACTTTCTCTCTCATGCGCACAACCCCTTTTTCATTGCCTTTCAAGCTATCTTGACTTGATTCCATGACTTCTTAGGGATATGCATTGAATCCATGAAGTGTTGGAACCATTTCTTACTGCCCAGAGTCCATATCTGCACTAAACAACTACTTGGGTCCGTAATGGCTTCCACAACTTGTATGATTAAAACATGCCTTGTATCCTCAGGCATGGACAAGCCCTTTTGAGAATGAATTACTCCCTGTATAAAGACAGCAAGGTTGTCCTTAAACCTCTTAGCTTGAACCCTAGTGATCGGTCTGATCTTCATCCGTATTGAGTCAGCTCCCGAGCAGGTAGTCGGTTGTACGAGCACAGACAGATTCTCATCAATCTTACCATTGGAGTTAACATATCAACAAAAGAAGTGGCTTCTTCATGAGAACTCCTATTGGGATGATCCTCTTTAGTTCAAACGTTGCTCTGACTTGGTCATTAGAAGATGCATACAAGAAGAACAGGTTTTAAGGAAGTTGTTTCATTGCCATACTTCTCCATGTGGTGGTCATTCTAGACCTAATCTCATCACTTCAAAGGTACTTCAAATTGGTTTCTATTGGTCTACCTTATTCAAGGATTGTTATAATTTTGTTCAGACTTATTATCATTGTAAACGAATGAGAAACATCTTATAAAGATAGAGGGATCCACTTCACGGGTCCATTCCCGTCGTCATTTGGCAACCAATGTATCTTACTTGCCATGAATTATTATTAAAGTGGTTTGAAGCAATCCTTATCACAATAAATGATGCCAAGATTGTTTTGAAATTCCTTAAAAAAAATATATTCTTAAGGTTTAGGACTACAAGAGCAATTATAAGTAATAAAGGCTCTCATTTTTACAATAAATTGTTCAAATCTCTTTTGTAAAAATATGGTGTCAAGCATAAGGTAGCTTTAGCCTACTATCCACAATCTAATCGTCAATCCAAAGTTTCTAACTGGGATATCAAGTAAATTTTAGAGAGACGATTGTGACAAATCACAAGCATTCTCTTTAAAGCTTGATGATGCTTTATAGGTGTACCGAACGGCTATTAAAACTCCAATTGGCATGAGTCCATACCATTTAGTCTATCGTAAGGCTTGCATCATCCAATGGAGTCGGAATATCATTCGTTTTAAGCTATTAAGAAATTGAATCTTTGACATGATAAGCATATTTGAAGAGAAAGTCCTTACCGAGTCAACAAGTTCTTCTATACAATTCTTGTTTGAAGCTTTATCGGGATAAATTGTAATCAAGATGGTTTTGACTTTTTTGTATCAATCACGTATTTTCATATGGTGCAATTGAGCTCTAAAGGGATGAGGAAAGATTAATTTTGTTTGATGGTATCAGGCATCACATTGGAAAAGATGATTATCAACAAATTCGAGAAGTAAAGAAGCTCATTCTTAATCTTGACTTGTCTTATGAGAAGAATTTAAAGCCTTCGAGAGACTTTGAAAGTGTGAATGAAGATGCATATTTAAAAGGTTTCAATTGAAAAGAAAAAGAGTTCTAAGAAAAGAAAGAAATGGCTAAACTTGTAGTTCTTTGGCCATGGAAAGAGTGGCTAATACCATCACTACAAAATACCTATCTACACTCACTCACCACAGCTTATAGCGCCATGATATATGGTGTATTTAAAAACTGAAATAGTTATGTACAAATAAACAAACATGGAAGCATCAATTTTTTTTTCATAATTATATTCTAAAACCATAAATAAATATTTTAAATAACTACATAAATAAATAAATAATAAACAATTAAAAATAATAAAAATTAAAGTGAAGTAAATACTCTGAAAACAGGTTTTTCTCTCAAGATACTCATAAGTCCACACATTTTAAATAGTTTTCCAATTTGAAAACATTTTCCTAAAATCCAGCAATTTGTACCCTTAGATATAAATATACTCTCGTAGAAAATAATACATGGTAAAACAACATTTCAATAAATATTCCAAAATAACCATTTTATTAAATAATAAAATAAATGGATAAATAAAACACATAGGTAAATAACGAAATTGAATAAGTTAAAATTTCACAAAATATAAATAAAACGTGATACTTATGCAAAATACCATTATTAATAAAAAAAATTCAAATCATAAATCAACATTTTAAATACTCAGTATTTAAATAAATACTTAATCAAAATAACTACAATTAAACTTAATAAATAAACCTAAAAGAAAATTTATAAAAAAAAAAAAATTACATGTACAAGGATGCTCATATATAAACCAAATTTTGTACATATCTATATATATTTATAAACATATAATCATATATATTGTTACAAAATTCAAACATTTATAGTAAAGCAATTTTATAGTCAAATCATAAACCATCTAAAAGCCAATTTTAACGTAAATTCAATTTTTAAACTCACAAGATGTTATATAACATTTACACGACAATTCCTTAAAACAATTTAAAACAACATAATGACAAATTCAACTTAAGGTAAATCATTTAATAAATCCCACAATAAATTTTAGAAAATACAATACTCATATTTGTGATGTTTGCTCATCCTTGCTTTACTGTATGGTTAGCTATAAGCTCTTTCCGGGTACAGTACTTATGTTCGCTCATTCTTGCTCTACTAAAGGGTCAGTTGCAAGTTCTATCCTGGTACCTAACATATACCACAAATATTACTTAAATAACAATATTACCTAAAGATATTGGGACATTTTAAATATTCTAAGATTACTTTTACTACATTAGATTCCCAAAATTGGACTCCAATGCGGTCAAGCTATACAATAACTGTGAATGACTTATTATACAAAATTGGGGTTTTTCCTATTTGTAACTAATTTTATGAAATTGTGTATTTCATTAACCTTTATTAATTATTGAGAATCTCAACACAATAAGAATTTAAAAAAAAACTTCTAACACAGATCGATTTTTTAAAGTAATTACTAAAATTTAGTAAAAATGGTAATATTTTAAATATTCATCCATAATTGGCAAATTATATACCAAATAAAAGCTTGTAAGACATGGATTAAGAGTACTTAGCTCAATTAACAAAACTTATCGCCAGTGGCTAAAAAAGGGCAAAAAGTTTTGGTCAAATTCCAAATCATTGTATCTCTTAAACAACTTAGAATTTGAAATAATGGAGACCATATAAAATATGGGAGTTAAAAATATGGTTTAGGCTAGGTGGCTTGGAAACGACCAAATTGCTAGAAAATAAAAGGTTGACACCGTAGGATTTAGAAGCCCAATCTAGGCATTTAACCAACTGGCTTGCCATGAAATTTTATGACCAAGGTTGTTGATGTTTGGCTTTGATGATGGCTAGCACGTGTCGATGTTGGGTGACTAGAAACAATCAATGCTGATCGAACTATAGAGAGAGGGGAAAGAGAGAGAGAGAGAGAGAAAGAGAGAAAGATGGCCATCATTATGGGAGGGGAGAGAGAAAAAGAAAAAGAAAAGAAAAAGGAAAGGGGGCATGTGGCATTTGTAGATTGGTGAAATGTGGCACCCATTAAGGATATTTTTAAACATTCTTTTATATGTTTTTTGATAAAATTACTTAATAAAGTCAGCCCTAAAAAATAAATGCAACTTTACAGATTTATAACTTTTCAACCTAACTCCAAATTAAGTGTACTACTATTCTACAAATTCGTATCGACAAGCACTATATGATGGTACGTAAATCAAATACATAATTTATACAAATAAAAAGTCAATATCGACCTTGCTCAATGAATCCCATCTTAATCTGACCATAACTTTCTAATATTAACTCCGATTTTGACATGCTACTAGCCTATGAACTTGTGATGATGCGTACTTCGCAATGACACCTTGGTCAAAATGAAACTTTAGTTGTGCCAAAAAGTCAACCATTGAATCCATTTGGTCAATCCCATTCAACTATGGTCAAACTTGGTTAAAAATATAAATTTGGATCTTTTTCTCAAGTTGAGGTATTACAGATTGCAACCTCCATCATCTCAAAAATATCCATTCAAGATTGGCACAATCGACTTGGCAATCCATATGATCATGTTTTGCATCACATTCTATCATCTCTTTCTTTATTTGTGTTTTCTATCAATAATTTTATTTCTATATTTTGTAAATTTAATAAGATGCATAAACTCTCATTTGGCATCTCTTCTATGTCTATCTCTCAACCTCTACAATTGATTTATTTAGATGTATAGGGTACAACTTAAGTTGTGTCTATTGATGGCTTTAAGTTTTATGTTTTGGTTTTGGACCATTTCATTAAATATGCATGGTTGTTTCCAATCAAAAATAAAAGAGATGTGGCTTTTGTTTTCAACAAATTCAAATTGTTGTTGAAAAGTTTTTTTCAAAAACCAATTATATCTTTTTATTATGATAATGAAGAAGAATTTATTACCTTTAAAGGTCCTTTTTGAAAATAATGTAATTACCCATTATCTTACTACACCTCATAATCTAGAGCAAAATGTGTATGATGAAAGAAGGCATATATGTATAGGAGAGATCGGATTAACTTTCATATATGTATTGGAGAGATTGGATTAACTTTGCTCTCTCAAGCTAAATTACCTTAGTCTTTCTGGACCTATGCCTTCACCACAGTAGTATATTTAATAAATAAAATGGCAACATCAACTTTGCATAATATTTCTCCTTTTGAAAAACTTTTTAACAAACCACCAAAATATCATAATTTAAAGTCATTTGGTTGTTTATTTTTATCAACCTAAATTCCTCTTGTACAACAAATGCATTCAAGACTTTTCCAAACTCCTTTACATTTTCAAAAACTTGAAATAATGCCAATTTAATATCTCCATAGCTAAAGGTTTATATACATTTTCACTCATGCCTCTAGACAACCTTGCAGCTAGACTATCATCCTCAAAGTCAAACCCAATTGGCAGACCCTCACTATCTATCTCATAATCTGATAAATCTACTTTATTGTCACTTCCACTGCTATCACCACCATTATTCACTGTCACATTCTCATCTTGCCTAATACCATCATCATCTGTCCATCCAAACCTTTCATGTGAATCAAGTTTCTCATCATTTTTTGCATCATCCGCATCTGCTCATTAAGAATGTGTTCATGTGTGGGGATATATTCATGGTTAGAGTTTGGTTTAGAATTATTAGGGATTGGATTGGATTGGATTAGATGGCAGTATAGGATGTTGTTCATAGTTGGGGATGGATTCAGATGGTGGGATCGGAGCTATTTCATGATTGGAAATGTGTTCAAAGATGGCATAGGAGCTGGTTCATGGTTAGGGATGGGTTCAGATGGTTAATAGGAGCTACTTCATGATTGGAAATAGGCTCAGATAATGGCAAAAGAGTTAGTTCATGGTTTGGGATGGGTTGAGAGTCTAGTTCAGGGGGTTGCGCAAACAGTGACATAGAGATCTCATCAAAACTCCATGCTAGAGGTATAAAATCCATACCAAATTGACCATTTCTATATCTCTATCCATAAACATCTTAAAAACATCCAGTAACTAAAATCAGTTTCTATTTTCATTCTCTCCCCATTTTCCCATGATAACCTAACATATATATCCATGGTTTCTCCTTTCTCAAGTGATACACCTAATACTAACATCTTAGTACTTGCCCATAGAATTACAATACTATATTCATCCCATTCCCATCCAAAATAGTTCAAGCTTATCTTCTAAACAACTAATTTCAAGCTCTATAAACAAAAAAATAAAATACAACATGAACAACAGCATAATCTAATTAAAAATTTTCAAAACCATATAAAGCATAAATTCCACATCGGAACATGCATCATTACCAACATATATTATGAAACAATAAATCATAAGCCATAAACATGCATCATTTATTAAGTAGACTATATTAAATTCATGAAATAATAAAAGTAAAAAATGAAAAAAAAAAAATTAGACTTAAAACATATTTCACATGAAATAAAATTTAAGTATTTTGAATGAAGAAAAGGTTTCAACTAATGGCTTTTGTTTATTTCAATTTTCAAAAACCTTAATTGAAAAAAATACTCACAAATGCCAAAAAAAAAAAAAAAAAGGGAAAAAAAGAAAAAATTCCAAGCTCTATTGAAACAACAAAACGTTCTTAAGCATATGTAACCCATCGATTTAAAAAGAAAATGAAAAAATTTAAGAAAAAAGAAGCCTTAAACTCAGTTTGTGGTCTTCTACCCATTCTCGGAAGGAAATTTCACGCAAAAAAGGAGGATTTCTCGGTTTTTCAGGTATGGTATAGCTTATTTCTTAAGCTTTACAAACAAAATTGTAATTGAAAAAAGTTGAAGAACCAACATGAATTATGGTAAATCTCTGTTGCCTGATAATAATAATAATACTAATAATAATAATAAATAAATAAATAAAAATTGTAAATCTGCCACATATTGGCAAAACAAAATGTGAATGCATTTTATATATTAACAAAATGAAGAAACACAGTTTGCCCAGTCACGCTTGAGGGAACAAGGAAAATGAGAGCACTGTTTTTCTTTAGGAGAAGTTCATCACTGTGGGAGAAAAGAAGACATCAACCAAACTTCATCTTATCATCCAAGTCCTTTTGTACAGACAATGGTGATGACCTCCAGACCTCCAAGGTCAAGATCTTTGATCGTCATCTCAAACGCAGACAGGTTTAATTCTTTTTTTTTTTTTTCTTCTTTTGGAATTAAAGTATATATATTTTTTTCTTTTGAATAATTTGGTTGCTGAGAAGTATGTTGATTTTTTTTAAAAAGAAAAAAACTTTGAATAATTTCGTTCTTTGCTATAATTCTTAGTCGAGCTTAAGTTCTGTTATAGTTTGCAATTTGTTTTATTTTGAATTAAGTAGTGGGAATTAGAAATGACGGTTGAATTTAGGCATCCTGATTTCTGCGTAATTGCGGACCAGTGGGTAGGTTTGCAGTTGCGGGCTTAGACCAAGATTTTGAATTGGGATTTTTTGAGGGTTTTGCATATTACTACCATTATCTTCAAATTGTATATAGGGAACTCAAATTTTACTCATCTAAGTTGACGATATCCCAAACTAATGGGCAATGTACGAGCCACAAACAGAATAGATGCCTCAGCCTGTAATTTGAGGCTTTTTGGATACAGCTAAAAGTTGGTAACATTTCTTGTTGAGTTGGATTATAGTCATGCTATGTTCTGAGACCCAAAATGAGTCGCTTTCAGTCCTTGTCTATACACACACACACACACACACACACATATATATATATATACACTTTGGGTGTTTTCTTTATTTTAATGGAGTTTTGGTATGGTAGGATTATAGTCTGACAGTTGAAATGATTGGATTTGGGAAGAAGGTCCTAGGATTTGATGGAGCATTTAAATCAGGTTTCACCTGTAGAAGGTGCAGATGCAAGCTGTATATGGAATATTAAAAATTAGGTGAATAGGAAGCTTTTGGACCATGAACTTAGATTTCCTACGAACACTTGATCTTGGGACCAAGGATTGCATTAAAAATTCTCTGGTTCCTTTCCATCCAGATTCTATAAGAGAGCTAATACAGCACATCCCCATAAGACTTTCCTGTTTTCTTGATCTCCAAACTTCTTAAGCAGCCATTAAGTAATAATTTACAATTTAAAGGAAATCAACGCCATCACAACAACTTATACAACTTACAAGCAATATCACAGTGGAGAAGTAAATGGTTAGTAGTTTGTTAATGATTCTTGCAAATCACCCACCATATGGGAAATTCATATGAGGTCTTCATTTTTTTTGGACAAATTTTGGATATTAATGTTCCAAGGACCAAGAGCTACCAACCATGAAAGAACCTTAATATTTGGACCTTCAAGTTAAGGTCCTTATTTAAACTGTGTCTTTTTATCTTCCATTTCCACTTTTATAGTTGGTTTTCAATTTTACCTTTTTGTTCTAATATTTCTTCTTGGTAACAGCGTGATCGAGCTGCATGGTTGATGCGCCCAAAAGATTCTTTTGTTGATGCAACAGCTGAAAATATATTAGATCGTTTGGAGGTAGAAGAATGCTTTTAGTTTTAAAATCTATTTTATCTGAGGTTGGTGATGGTTTTGGTGAAGACAATTTAGTTATTTTTGTTGTTAGTGACACAAACGTGCATGTAAGTTATTTTTCAATCAGAGACGAAAAGACCCATGAGTGTCTTTTTCATTGGTCCAAAGTCAAAAAAGAAAAAGGCCTAGTAATTTGAACTCTTCAAACAAGGAATTGATATACTTTCTTCTTAGCTGTGTGATGATACATTGTTGTAATCATCCTTTTCAGCATCACCATCAACATTGTTATATTGTTAACAAGTATTACTCTATGTGCTCATGATTTTTCATGATTGTCTTTCTGGGTAATGCCTGTTTGCTTTCGTTATACAGGACTGCAAAAGATCATTTCCTTCAGCATTATGCTTGGGGGGTTCACTGGAAGCCATCAGGCGTCTGTTAAATGGTCGTGGTAAGAATTACGGTATTTTGTTGTTGAATTTTATTTAAGTACATGCATTCAGTAGCACATCAACCAAACACTTGAGGCAGAATGGGGAACAAGGGTTGATTAGGATGCAAAACAGAACAAGGACCTTTACCAAATAGGATTGTGGAATAAATGCCGTTAATGAGAAAACAAGCAGTTAGGATAGCATAAATCCAGATTTGTTTGGATCATTAAAGTGAAACATGATAGACCGGTGACCTCTAGAAGATTTCTTTTGCTTTTCTGTTTCTCTTCTCAGCTTACCCTATTTTGTTGAGGTGTAACAACACACTAAGTCTAGATACCACTACAATCACACACACCAAAAATGGTAGTATCCATAAATTGAAGGGCAGTATCATTTCTAAGAAGCTTGTCAATTCATATTCTATTGTCCTTGGTCAAAATGAATTTCTAATTTGAAAGCATCAATTGAAAAATAACTGAGAACTAAGGAACTATTATGGTATTGGGGGCAAGATAGAGCAGCCCACTAGAATATTCAGCCGCTATTCTGTTTTATGTTTCAAAATTTTTTTGATCATATCTAATATTTCATGTTGGTTCACTACTTGCCTCCACCCTGACACGTCTCTTCAAAGAAAAGGAAAAGAGAAAACAGATAAGATGACAAAAGGGGAAACCTGATTACGTGACTAGATGCTAGATTTTTACACTAGTCAAAGATAAAAGGTTTTGTGTTTTATATGGCATATGGCACAAAATTGTTAAGAGAAGTAATTGTCATATGTTACAGTAACTCAGATTCCTATATTGATTAGGTGGCATTGAAAAGCTGGTTATGATGGACACATCATATGATATGGTGAGATTGTGTAAAGATGCTGAGCAAAATGAACCAAGCAAAAAGATTGAAACATCCTTCATGGTTGGTGATGAAGAATTTTTACCTGTTAAAGAAAGGTAAGTTGTAGATTTAATTCTTCGATTCATGTGATACAATTTACTGAGGGAGTTTTATTTTCACTGTGTACTCTCTAATTATATTTGTGAAGTTCTCTAGATCTGATTATAAGTTGCTTGGGCCTCCATTGGACAAATGATCTCCCAGGAGCAATGATACAGGTATGCTTTGTTGTTATTATCATGATTTTTACTTTTCTAGACAAGGTAATGTATGCTGTAAATGTGATCTGAATTTGAAGAAAATAATTTAAAATGGACAAATACATATTTTAGGAATTTTGTTTGTGATAGAGAGTAAATGTGTGGGCTAGGTAGCAGGTTCAGATTTTAGGTGAGAAAGTTGTTCATCACTGTGCGAACAGCACTGTGCATGTTTCTTTGCTTGTACATGCAATGGGCACATGAAGGTTTTTAAATTATTTTATCCTAATAAATCCTTGATCCATTTTAAGATTATTATCTGAATCAGAGAGTTACAAGTGCTAATGTGAATTATTTGAATCAGAGAGTTACAAGCGCTAATGTGAAGAGGCATGCATTCATTACTGGAGAGCACATGTTAAGAAACCATACACAGAGCATAATATTGAAACTTATGCATAGAGGGACCAATGACAGAAACATATACACATAGGAATTCACACTGCATGGTTAATTAAGGGAATACAAAAAGGTCAAGTCATTCATGTTATTAAGTATAATTTCCCATGAAAATTTCAACTTTAGAGGGAACCACTAATTTTTATATGAAGAATTTAGCATTTGAAAAAAAAAAAGGCTCAATTGACTTATCAATGAATTAGATAAAGAAGATGAGTTACCTGTTAACACACTTGAGGAATGAAGAGATCAAGTGCTTATCCTTATTCAAATGTGCAATGAATATAAGATTTAGAATTGATATCTAGGATGAAAGCTCAATTCTTGGTTGTTAAAACTTTTGAAAAATGAAGGTTTTGTTAAAAGTACTTTTTGACAAAGAGACATCAAGATCATGGATATGACAACCTTTGATTTTTAGATGAGTTCTAGGAAACTAAGTTCTGATAGGAACTCCATTTGACCAAGGGTGTTCCCAGAAGTTTTATTTCCTTCAAATATTTTGTAATTACATTCAGGTTCAAGCAAGCCTATAAATCCTTATTTTACAAAATCAAACTACAAATAAATTTGAACTTAAAGAAATTACAAATTCTTGAATGTTTTTCTCAGATTAAAGTTCATATCCCAAACAAAGAACTAGAATTTCAATTTTAATCAGTTTCTATTTTAGCCTGTCTCCAGCGACATACCCTGTGGCTAAATTTTATCTTTCCTCTTTTTTATCTTTGTTTTTAATAAAGCCACTTTCAACTTACCGTTTTGGAGAGTATCTGGTTCACATTTGTATTTACAATCTGTTGGAGGCAAAAGTTGGTAAGCAGTTGGATGTTGGAAGACACATTGTATACCTATAGGGAGACTTATGCAGTTGTTGGAACAACTTCAGAATTTATGTATTAATTTATTTTGCATATTATGGTTATCTATCTGACAGAAATTTCTATATATTTTTGCTGCATGTATAACGAGTATCATCCTTAAATAAAAATCTTTTTGTAAGAGAAACATTACACTTAATAAAAAGTTCTACATATATATAATGCCTTTGACACATACTTTTGTTTTACAGTGTAGGATGGCATTGAAGCCTGATGGTCTATTTTTAGCAGCTATTCTCGGTGGAGAAACCTTAAAGTTGTCCCTTCTTTAGTTTTCCAATATAGTTTTTTTATTTTTTTCATTCAACAATAAAAAATGAAATAAATTTTTATTGTTTATGTATTTTGTTCACAGTGCAAGTACCACTTCAACCCAATACATGCATAATTGATTTGTGAACTTTGTTCTTGTGTTTAGGGAGCTTAGAATAGCATGCACAGTGGCTCAAATGGAGCGTGAAGGGGGAATCAGTCCACGAGTGTCACCCTTGGCCCAAGTAATATAGATCTTTATTACTATGGCACAACTTCTCTCATTTTTTTCTTTTTTATCAAACATGTTAGCATAAAGATATTTGAATTTCAAATTAGTTTTTTTGCCTTTTTAGAATTCACTTAAATGCATTTCATAGGGTAAAAAATGGATCTTATGGAAAGTTCTTGGGGAGCTTAAGTATCAAATAATATGACATTTTTGTATAATGTTAATACTACCATTTTCTTTGTTTAGGTGCGGGATGCTGGAAATCTTTTGACTAGGGCTGGTTTTGCCCTTCCAGGTGTTGATGTTGAGGAATATACAGTTAAATATCAAAGTGGTGAGCATTTTTCACTACTCTTTTAGGCTTGTAAGTATACAATCTAAAGCTCATTAGATAACCTATGTCATGGAAGATCCTATGACCCCAAGTTTAGATATATTGGCACCCTTATAAGTTGTTGCATTCTAGGATAGAAATCTGGTTGTGTGGCTTTGTTTTTCTGTTTTGACTATTGTTAATTGTTTATGTAATGACTTCATGCAGCATTCCACTTGGTCTGTTACTCTAGAAATGTGGTATTGTCTATATATTTACTTGTAACTGTTAGTGTAATTTGGTAAATTTCTCTTTATCATGCCAATAATCTTATTGCTAAGTTTTGATATTCTTTCATGCTAAATGTTGGTTAAATGCTTAATAAATTCGTAAATTAATGTTGTTGAGACTTCAAAGAGAGGTTCTTAGTTGCCATTGGAAGAACATTTGAAAGATTATTTTGTGGTTCTCTTGATCTTTAAAATTGATTGTGCAATGTGGTTGATATGGTAAAAAGTAGGGTTTTCAAATAATATTTGGAAAGTTCATTATTCTTTCTAATGTTTATTCCTTTACCTCTTTTGGTTTTTCTTGACAATTTTTGGAAAGATGTTTCTTCTGACATCTGTTTCACTATGATTAAACTCAAACTAGAGGACATTTTATATGATTTTAGATCTGTAGTGTTATCTTCAATTCAAAATTTGAAGTTGCTAGGATCTGGAACTAACTTTGCATATCAAATAAACACAAACACTGACATCCAGCCAACCAAGAACAAAGAAAGAAAGAAAAAACCAACACAAATGAATGTTAAGGAGAAGGGTTGCTATATTTGGTACTCCTCTTCTCTCAATTGGAGCAAAGGAAAGAGTTTTGCTTTCTGCATTCATATTTTCCTTTCTGTTTATTATTATTATTATTATTATTATTATCGAGTCTTGTTAACTTTATTCCTTTGCATTCACTTATAATATTGCATTGGTTGGCATAGCTTTGGATCTTATAGAACATCTGCGTGCAATGGGCGAAACTAATGCTCTTCTACAGCGGAACAGGGTAAATTCTGTATATTTCAGCATCAAGCTTTCTTTCTGATCCATAGATATGTTATCCTCTAATAAGGTGACATTTTCATGGGTCAAAGCAGATCCTAAAGAGAGAAACAGCCCTGGCAACTGTAGCTATTTATGATTCAATGTTTGCCGCAGAAGATGGCACAATTCCTGCTACTTTTCAGGCAAGTTTAATCGAGTTTCTCCCTCTAGGTGGTTGCAGTTTTGTCCTTTCCATTGCATAACAAAATTAAAGAAATTACAGGGTCAGCTGCAATCTAAGAATCTACCTATATATATTTTATGTATCCCATCTTTAACAAATTAATTAGTACTGCATTCAAAATGTTTTAAGTAATCTGGAACTAATAAAATGTTTGTCATCAACGTTTTTGATAAATTTGCAGAATACATAACCAAGTTGCTCTGATTCATTAAAATTGGGGATTTTTTATCTGGTAGAGACAGCGAAAAAAGCCATAATCATGTTATGGTGGAAGATTAGAATAGAATGTGCTAAATTGTCTTTTCCTTCATTATAGTAATATGGTCATCCACATTCGAGTGATTGTCTGCTCTTTCATCTCCGCTAAGCTTGTGTTTTAACGTTGCAAAATGAAATTAGCTCCATAAAATATTTTTATGACTTGTAGACATACTGCTTTGTTGTATTCAATTTGTAAAAGAAACATTTTTTCTTCTCTGGCACCTACGCTTTGATATAATTTCTGACTGCTCTTCGCTTTGTAGGTCATTTACATGACAGGGTGGAAGGAGCACCCATCTCAGCAGAAGGCCAAAAGGAGGGGATCTGCCACCATATCATTCCAGGACATCCAGAAGCAGTTTGGAAGTGACAGTTGATTTTTTCTCTTTTATTTCTCTGCATTTCAAGATGGCTTTTGATTTTTACGACAAAAGACCATGAGCTGTAAGATAATCAAGTAGAACTTGGGTTGTGCAGTGAGGGCTTGTCGACTAGCTGTTCAACTTGCCTTTTTCTTTTCTATGGGAACTGCAATCAAAGATTCTGGGGTATATACCATGGCCTGGCTCTCTATTGGTTTTCTTCAAATATGTTTCTTTCTAATTTTTCTATTGTTGGATTTGTGACATTATTTTGTAATTTCTTTTACTTTTTAGGGCGGCATAACATGAACTCAACCAAAAAAAAAGGTCAAAATAAAACATCAGTATTTCTTTCTATTATAAATATTTAAGTATATTATTATACAATCCGTTTATGATGCAGACGGTTCTCATACGGATCACAATATTGGTGACGGTTTTTATAATATTAATGATAATTTTTTAAGAAACTATCATTAATACTATAAAAAACCGTCAATAATACTGCTGTTCTCATGCGGACCATCTTTACTATAGAATTTCCGTATTATTATAATTATATTAAACTTGTTAATCATAATTGACGTAAACAACGTCTACCCTAAATCTTATGACATATGACAATTAGATTTATGGCAATTAAAACCAGAAACCTTCCTAAACTCTTATTTAGCTGGGAGCAAGAAAATATTTATCGCATGACACCAGCAAAACCCATAAACAAACATCCATGCCCCGTTTTACAGTATAACATTGTTTATAAGAGTGACACTCGAGTCAATGCCTGCACGTAAAGCTAATTACTAACCATGCACGATCGCATTAATATGAAAGAAAATCTACAAAAAAAACAAATCAGTAAAATGGTGTTCCACCAAATTTATAAAATTGTAAGAATGATATGGCTTGCTGAATTAAGTTTTACGGTTGCCAATTACAGTTATCTCTTCCTAGAGATGCAATGGAAAGCAATACTCCAACAACAAGAGCACCGCAAACCAAAAAATGGTCCAATTTATTGGTAAAAAAATAGTACTAAACCGCTCTGTGGGAATCAATCTCCAACAACTGCAAAATGGAATAGCATAGCTGAAAATACTGGGAAGTACTTATGAAGCAGTAGATTCCTTCAAATATGCAATGAGGTCTGCACGTTCCTGTGGCTTCTTCAGTCCGGGGAAAACCATCTTAGTACCAGGAATGTACTGCATAAAGATAAACTCTCAAGGATCGGTACAATAAAATGGTAAAATCAACCAACAGAGAACGATAACTCTACACATAGAGAAGTACACAATGACATTGTGGTAATCAAAAAAGTATATGCAAATATGAAATCCCAGAAAGTATGAAGGTAAGTTTAATTGATTTATACCTTCTTTGGATTTAGCAAGTAATCATACAGTGTCTTTTCCTCCCAAGTCACAGCCATGTTCTTGTTAGCAGCCGAGTAAGAGTACCCAGGAGTTGTTCCAGACTGCCTTCCGAACAATCCATTCAAATTGGGTCCTGAAATATAGAATCACAACTATAAGAAATAGGGTAGATAGGCATAACTTCAGAAAGAAAAGAACAAGCACCCAAAAAAAAAAATTGGCCAAATAAAATCTGCTGGCACAAATTTTAAAGTGGTACTGAAACTAACAGATAAGCACCATGAAAAAACTACAAAAGTCAGATGATATTGACAAACCAAATCCTCCACATTTCTAGACAATTGCCAAAGCACAGATGTCGGTATAAATAAACATTTATAATTTGGAGAGAGTGGGAGGGGATGAGGGCACGGGTTAGCTACATTGAAAACAGTAACCATTATCAACACCACCCAAATATTTTCACCCTCTTTCAGCGAAATAGGTGCAACAGTATAGTCACAGGGGCATTTGCTGAGAACAATCAATAAACACCATCAAAATATGAGCCAACAGAAACAAAAACAAAAACCAAAAAAGAAGAAGAGTATCGGTAACTTTTTGTTTTTGACAAGAAACAAAACTTTATAAGAGAAAATAAAAATGAAATACAAAATATGGCGGAAAAGAAGTGGATAACTAAAGTTAGCATCTCATGTGTTATTATAGGTACCTTCATTTTTCAAGAAACTGGAGAATCTTTGAAATCTGCTGGCTTTTTACCCCACCCCCTCATACTATTCAAAGAATACCTTTTTGATAGTTCCTAGTCTATAAAATTTTTTTCCGAAATTGAAAATACCCTTCTTATATTTGTAACCAAAAAAAAACCAACTCAAATATTTAAAAACATCAGTTATCAGCATAAATAAAAATCATATTGATACTCCTGCTCAATCTAAAATAAATTATTCCATATAGTTCACACAACCAAAAAACACAATCCATTTGAATTTAAATGACTCAGGACCTTCACTGCAAAAGATCTAAACTCTAATGAGATCTCTAGAAGGATGCCATTCCAACTTTCATATAAGAAATCCACTAGAAGAAACATATAAATCAAAGTAAATAATTTAATTCGATTTACTTTTATTCTACCAATGAAATTACAAATACCAATTTTAAGCACAAAATGGTTGCACCGTATAATACAAAGTAATTTTGGAATTCCAGAAGAGATTGCAAACATAAATTGCCATAACCAACCAAAGAAGCTATATATATATATATATATATATAGAACACAAAACCATTACTCAAGATAATTCATTAATCAGTCATATAGTAGAAATATCATTCACAAAAGCATAGCTCTATTTTTCAAAAACCATCAGTAAAGACCACACAACAGAAAAAGAGAAAATAAACAGAAACCGAAACCTAATCCATTACAGGATAAAAAATTCAACATTCTAAAAATAATAATAATAATAATAATAAAATAAAATAAAAGACCAATAACTTTTCGGTCAGAACAGACCTTCAAATCTTGCCAAAAATATTACATTCTCCAAGTTCTAATTACACTATCAATCCATCTTAACAAAACAAGAAAGGTACCTCACAGCATTACCAGACTTTAAAGTGGTTAATTTTTTATAATGTAAAAAATCGACAATAGCAAGGACTTTTACTACAAGCGGCACGTATTTTTCAGCATTAAATTTACCTCTGTAAGGAATATAACTTACAAGTTAAACAATCTCCCTTTTACATTTTACATTCCTAAATCAGGACAGCAAAAAGAATTCTAAACATAAGTATAATATTTAGCATATACCCGCAGCTTATAATTGTTTTATGCATGCTTATTGCTTAGCATAAATTCCATTATACTACTATTGAAAGAAAATCAATCTAATTTTACGGCTTCAAACTTCAGCTATACTTGGTAAAATACACAAAAGAAAAAGCTCAAATCACAAAAACCGAAAATTCCTATTATTCTTTTTACGCCATTTAGCAGCCAAAACGAGAAATTACATCTCAGAGAAAAGCATAATGATTCAAGAATTACGAAATCCATGATCCAAATCCAGAAAAATCGAATGGATGAATTCAAACAAAAAAGGTGGCCGATGATCTAAATCTAATCAAAAGAATACATTCAAAGATGCAGAATATAAACGTATATATGAACGCAAACACAAATTATTGTCAGATCCAGACAATGAACAAATAAATTTATATATATATAAAAAGCACAAAAAAAATTGAAAAAAAAAATACCGAAGAGATAAATTAAAGAGAAAATCGGAAAATGGATTTACCTTGCTTGTGACCAGCTCCTTTGTCAACAGTGTGGCACTGAGCACACTTGGTCCTGAAGATTTTCTCTCCGGCTTTGGGATTGCCTGGTGGTGCTTCTTCGAAGGAAGCCATTTTTCTTTTCAAGCGAGCGAGAAAGTTGAATAGAAAATTGCAGAAAGCGAGAGAAAAAGCTTTGTTAGGGTTTTGTTTGTTTGGGTGTAAGACGCAAAATGAGGCTTTTCAATGAAGCAACAGTGCAGAATAATAAAATAAATATTTATATGAAAATAGTTTAATTAAAAAATATATTTAAAATACATAATATGAAAAAGAATATTCGAGAGGAAGTCCGGCGAAATATTAATGTGGAATGTAACGTGGCCCACAAGGAACCGCCAAAACCTTCTCAACGGCACTAAAAAGGCCGAAGCTCTAACTTCTGTATACGTGGCAGATTCTCAGCCGTTCAAAATAACACTACAATTTCTGTTTTGCTCAATTTAGACGTGTCAATTTCTCATTGGCTTATACTATTACTGCGGGTTTTCAGGAAATCTTTGTATGATGCCAAATTTGTTTCCTAATAACACGTTTTTTTCCTTCTTCTTTTAGAATTTAGAAAAATAACCCGTTAATATTATTTAAAAAAAAAAGAGAAAAAAATTTAACTAATTAATATAAATGATATATATTTCAACTATTATTATTACTTTTTTTTTTTTTTAAATCAAAGTTGATAAAATTGTAAGAGGATATGGACAACAAATTGTTTTATTCAGACATATTATTGATAAAGCGACCTCCTAAATTATTGTCCTACCAAAAAACACCTCCAAATTATTGAATCTGTGTTTGCTTGTTTTTATTTTAATATTTGAAATAATATATTAACACATATTTAATTTGGATTTAATTATATTTATTTTTTCAGTAATAATCTAAAATTATATTATTCATAGAACTGACGATTAGCTGTTAGGTTTAGAAACAAACATAGACCAGTATATTCAAAAACACAAAATTATTACACTATCTACACTTCTACAAATTACTGCCAAATTAGAGACATCTATGGATTTTTTTTTTTTAAATAAAATAAATGAAAAAAAAACACTCTTATGTATGGTTGTTGGAAACATTTTCCTTAAAAACATAACCTTTTAACCATTTCATTAATAATAATTAAAAAAAAAAAAAAAAAAAAAGCAGCTAGAAGTTTGAATTTGTTCTTTTACCATTACTGTTATTATTATTATCATCATTGCTACTTGTCAACCTATACATATTTCGACATTTTGTCTTAAATGTCCTCCATGCTAGATTCGTGATGGATTTGGAAAAATATTCCATTACCTCATTTATAATATCTAACAAGTTTACCCCCAACTTTTGGATTTCACTTCAATCATCTTTAATTTTTATTCCCCATTTACAGTCTACAAATTTTCCATTATAAACCTTATACACATTTTTTGACTTTCTATCATATCCTAGATCAAGGAGCAACAAGCACGAACATCTAAAATAACATGTAAAATTATTTTTCTCATTGTTCAAGCAGATTAATTTCCATGCGAAAACAAATAAAAATAGAGCAGCTTACTAATGAGTAATTAAACTGAAAACACTATCATATTACCCCAACCCAAAAAATAAAAAAACTAATAAAAAAAAACTTATAACACTATCACTTCCATATGTAAGATATACAAGTATCACCATTTATCCATTGCTGACATAACAATAATTAATTAACTTTATTTAATTTTTAAAATATAAAAATCGATATAGAAAAGTAAATCCATAATATCAGCCGATTAAATTAACATGTCAGCACATAAAACCCACTAGCACTCAGGGATGACAAATAGCATGGTTTTCAAGATACAAAGATCGAGGTGGACATATAAATGCGTGCCAAAATAGAAATCAAAGCTCTAAAAAGGAAACTCCCTCATCATATTTAACTATATCCCCCAGTCCACCATCCCCAAGCAAAGAAAGAAAAGCAAACAAGAAAAATGAAAGGGAAGACAGGAACAAAGCACAAATTCCATACATTAAATCTATCTATGTGGAGAAAATCAGCATTATTTAGGAATTCAAAATCAGCTTCAAGGTTTCTTTTGGGAAGGTCGAAGAAGCCCCGGTATCTGCAATACAATTTAGAATGTTAATAACGAAGTTAAAGCTCATATTATATATACATGGGGTAAAAGATTTTATATGACAGAAAAGCGAAAATGTTTTGGGGACAAACTGAAACACAGACCAAGTTCAGGAGATATTTCTGTAAATTTCCGATATAAAAATATTGGAAATTTTGCAAAGTGAATAATGGAATCTGAAGGAGGACAAAATAAAAATATATATACATATATATGTATATATATATATCTTTCTTCTACCCATTGTGACAACTTAAAGAGAACGAAGATACCAACCTCAACTCCATGTGGGCCTATACGGTTGCGAGAGATAAAGTTGAGTATCAGAGTTGCAAATTCATCAGGCACATCTTCCTGCAAAATTGGGACACCGAAACGTTGCAACATCTTGGAACAGAGAATACTTAATGGAAATCTGATGAGCATGGCAAGATGCCATGGATCATAACCGATATTACCTGTATAGCATGCCCTGTATGTCTAACTACAACCATTTGAAATTTGCCTTGCATTTGACCAATCGTGAGAGATCTGTTTTTTAATAAAATTAAATAAGATTCATCAGGGGCATAGCCCATGTACATGGAAAGTATTCAAGTGACATCACAAAATAAAATCCCAGTCTAAGAGGTCTAGAAGGTACAGAATGTAAGATCATGCAAAAAACTTCAATGAATCATCCAATCATAGAGAAGTTTTATAACCAGAGAAAAACTCCATGATCCATCTAAAAGGTAATAACATTTCCATACATTCATTTTAAAGGAATGGAGCCAATCATGTAAAGAAGGATTAAAAATAATTGTTTCCAGTTATTTCCTACAACAAACCAATCTATTATAATCTTGGTACAGATCTAGAAAATATCAAATGCAACTCTTTTCCTTAAACCACTTTCCTGAAACAAATGCTTGTCATAACATGACAAGATAATGTTAAATAGCAATCTCATAATATTGATTAAAAAAAAAAAAAAAAAAATTCAATAAACAAATACCTGTCCAGTCGATCTGTTCCAGCCAAAAGCAGGAGCTTCGGAACCGGACTTGACAGAAATTTATCTGAAAGGCCCTCATACCTGTTAAAGTATCAAGTGATTTGAAGCGAAAATGCCTTTTGAAAGAAAGCTAGGACAGAGAATTAAAAGCATTGCTTTTAATAAAATAATACAACTTGCTCTCTCCTGCATGGTAAACAGACCATATTCTAGAAGTCTCAAGGAAACTATTCTTAATCTACATTTATTCCATGGTAAATTGGTCATTTACCTATATGCCTACGCTAAATAATATTGGGATTGATAATAATCAGTTTAACCATGACACTATTCTTAATCTACATATATTCCATGGTAAATTAATTCTACATGAGTTTAGAGGTACATATAGTATCATAGTTCTTTTGAGCACAGTAAGGTTAAGGGCTTCTAATTGGTCATTTAACCATATACCTAATCAACATAATACTGGGATTGATAATAATTAGTTTAACGATGAAATTTGCACAAGAATGCATCATGAAATATAACAAGTGATGGGTGAGAAATATGTGCGAAACTTTTGTTTATTTAAAATACTCACAATAATGACATAAACCCTGCAATGTCATTTAAAAAAAAAAAAAATTAATAATAAAAGAAAAAAAAAAGTTTAAGCATACCAGCCCCTCCAATACTGTTCCGTTTCTTCCAATCGGGCTCTATAAGTGTAACTGCAACACAAAATCAGAGCTAGTAGAAGAAAAAAATATAAAAACCAAATGATAATAAGGAATAACTGCTCATGTGATTAGACAGTTTGTCATAATTTCATATCTTATAGGCTCTGGAAAACTGAAGGAGTAATTACAGTCATAGGATATGAATTCTTACCATTTCTTTGAATCATCATACTTTAATGTGGTAGGTACTGATACACGAGCAGATTCAATGTTTCTCAAAGAGCCTCCTCTGACACTCCATTCAATCTATACAGATCAGATTTGATATATGCACAATTCAGCACTAACAATAAGATAGCAGAAGAACATGCCATTCCACTTAGAAATTCCCAGTGAACAGCAACAATAATTATGAGTTTGGCCATATGCAATAATAAGATCACTCAGCAGAGAGTATTAATGATGACATAAATTGCAAACAATTTTTAATCACACTAATTAAAGAAAAATGAAGAAAGACAATATCATAACCTAAAAACTAGTTGATTCAGAAGTTTGAATGATGAAATTTAAATTGACAAAAAAACAGAGGGTGGATAGATGTAACATCAGGGTCCATGGCTTGTGGTGGAAAGAACATAATCTTATTTTTCATATGGCAATAAGATATGAAACTCAGCAAATGAAAAAAGTATCCCAAGACAAAGATCAGATGTCAATCTGCATGCTTTAGACACTTTCCTTTAGAGAAAGTGACAGGATACAAAATGTTCAAGAAGAAGAAGGTCAAAGCTAAAACAAATCATTATGTACAGTTGCAGTTAAACCATTGTAGGCTACGCCAGTCAACATTTGAGTCTAATTTTCTATTATCTAAAGTACTAAGATCTATACAACTTTCTAATTTTCAAGAATTGGGGTATTTTATTTGAATCTAGGATATAGTTTCATGAGCAATTGATAATGAGGTTTATCATTCCCAAGATGCCAAACTAGTCCTTATCAGTCAAGTTTTTCAAGTTCTAAATATTCTCAAGGCTAAACTATGCTTATGGTCCTTGAGGATTGACATAACCCAACTTTCCAATCTTATCTTTACATTTCAATTTTTCTTTCTCAGGTCCTTTCAACATTTTATATGATCAAAACCAGATTACAAGAGACATAAAACGTTATGAAACTGAGATACTCGCAGACATTGTAGATACCGCTTTTTCAATGCTTGGAAAATGTTGCATCCTGCTTGATAGGATTTTCTGCATATGAATCAACGAAGCCATTGCTGTTCCCTGAAGTATTTGTGATTGTCAATATGATTTTTCACTAATAAGACCATAATCACACGCAGGCTGAAAAAGATCATGTGTTACTAAAACCTCCACAACATCAACAACAACCAGCCCGGCCAAGCTAGGTAGTGCTTTTTTTGCAGCAACATGCACAGCAACTGAGCCTCCCATGCTGAGTGGCACAAACATAAGCCAAATCAATGATCTCTAAGGTATTAACATCTAATTATAACTTTCCATAGAGGCCAAAAACAATACCATGGAACATGCAGTAAAAACAAAATTGGTTTTCCCAAAACAAGTAACAAAATATGCCACAAGTAAGAACCCAGCCAACGAAAAAAAAAGAAAAAAGAGGGAAGGGAAAAAAAAAAAAAAAAAAAAAAAAAAGACCACCAACAACAACAAGAACAATTATCTGAAATTTGAAATACATCATTTATAAAATAATGTGAAATTCAACTTGGGCATAAGTTCTATGCCACACATCGTTCATCCAGTTCTTGTGCACTACAATTGATGCCAGATACGTATCAACAGTTACTCATCCAAGCTACATAGCTACAAACGCTAGTTGGTTCAGAAAATTAAACAAATACCTCCATATAATATTTTCTCATATTTAATTTCAAATTGATAAATCTATTGGAACTTTAAAGAAATTGCAACGGATTATCTGGCGGAGGAAGGCACACATAACTTCAGAGGATATACAGAAGAACGAAACTATCTTCTCCTCTACGATTTATATCACTTCTAATGTTTTTGCTTACCTTACATCCTTCTTATTTGCTGTGTCATTTAATCAACCATATCCAAGCAGTATGATATGTAATTCCAGGGTTTCTTTCATCATCAAAATGATGTTGTTTAGGTTATATAACATTCGCAAGTAGAAAAATTCAAGGAGTATCACATTTGATAAATATGGACAACTTATAGATGTATCTCTATGCTACAAGAAAAAATCACAAACTTCAGTCTCTAGTTTACATAGTTATTAGTGAAGCTATTACGAATCCTCCAGTGTATCGGAAACTACACTTTATCGCTTGATACACTAAAACATACTAGTTCCAATACAGCCGATACAAGTATCAACGATACAGAAAAACAAAAAAACAAGGGGAGAAAAAAAGAAGAAAAGGGTAAAAGAAAGAAGAAAATTTTGTTATTTATGTAAAATATTGCTGGGTTGGCTCCTCCATCAATCGTCTCTTTGCACAGCTCTCTTTATTTTTTATGGTATCTTTTTTTTTTTTTTCTTTTTTTTTTTTCTTTTTATATATATATATATATATACACATGTCGGTTGATGTTAAAAAACCAAATATTCACAGTAAGTATTCTTTATTTACTGTTATGTGTCTAACTTCCAGCATTTTGTCACTCAATGTTGTAAAATACTGTCTTTTACTTTTATGAAAAATAATCATCTAACATCTAAGAACATATATCAGAAAACCTAAGACTGTGTGTGTGTATATATATATATATATTGCAATAACATCTAATACTATTATCAAAAATTATATTTATGTACAAAATATGTTATACATATTGTTATTATGATTCTTATGTCTATTTTACGATACACGATACGTTACGATACACAATACACATTTCTAGCACAACTATACATGTTTTAATACACGTTTTGACAACCATTTGTTTATCCTATTGCATTTCAAAACAATAATGATGTTTTCCATTTTTATAAATAATTCAACTCATCCAACTTCTTGTTCAATATTGTCGAAGTGCAGTAGCATGTCATCATAGTAGGTCATATTCATCGAAGATGCAACAGCAGTGAACACGGTAAAAGGCCACAAGTGCATGGTATTCTTGTATACTAATCGAATAACAAAGGCTACACATATATAGGCTTTTCGATGTCACAACTATAGAATCAATTTTACAGAACACAGAGATTCCCTTATTTTCTAATATGAATCCTTCTTCAAAATCAAAAGCATTTACAAGTTGCTTCATAAATGTGTTCATGAATCATGAATGTCATCCAAAAGGAAATAATAACCCGGTCAGTTGACAGATTAAGCTTCCTTCACCAATGCCTCTTTAGTGTCATAAATATCTTTCCTCCTTGAAGTATTTCCATGAAAGAGAATGATTGCAAACAACAAAAACTATGAAAGAAATTAACAATGGGAAAAGCAGAACCTGTGACCAACAAGCACAATTGCTGGAAGGGAATCTCCATACATTGCTTTCAAAACAGCCAGAACATCATTACACATAGTCTGCACATATTATACAACCATTTAATCTAATGTACAGCATATTAAAGAAATCATTTCTATACAACTGATGCAATTTCAAGTTCCAGTTAAAGAACAAGTGGAATGCATACTCTTTGGTATACAGGTAGTACCTCAATAGAAAGGTCAAGATCATTCTCTGAGGTTGACTTTCCATGTCCCCGCATGTCCATCGCAACTACCCGAGCTTTTTCTTTAATTTTACTTGCTGACAACGCAAATGAGAGCCTAACCATGTAAATTTTATGTAAATTACTACTTTAAGCATCGCAGATGGAACTTTACCCCCAAATAGAATAAAATAGAATAAAGAGTATCATAATATCTGCATTCTTTTTAAGAAGAAATCCAATAAGGATCTCCTTTCCTTTTAATAGTTGAAATGTGGTAGTCCAAACAAACTAAGTTATTAAAAAGCAAAAAAACATGTTAACTTGCTATTAAAGATGCGATACCATTTTCAGTGAATCCACAAGATGATTTAAAATAAACCAAGACCCAAATTGAGAAACTTATAATTTTTTAAGTAAAAAACTTAATATTTGATTAAACATGATGAAATTACAATATATAGGAGAGGATGAAAAACCTGACAAATAGAAAAGCAATTTTTATGTTCATCTTTTCTTATAGGAAAATATTACTTTATTGATAAGAAGAAAACATTACATAATGTATAAAGGATATGCAATCCTCAAAAACAGACAAAAAACAAAACTAAAATTCCTTATCATATCCTTGCAATTCAAAAAAATCAACAAAGTTGAAATATCCTTATAACTCTTTGGAAATGGATGCCCAGAAGGAAGCCTAGAACCTGATATTTTCCCATAAAATTATCACATCTTGACTCCTGTCTTCAAAAATCCAACAGTTCCCCTCTAATCTTTTGCCCAAAACAAAGCTAACAGTACAAATCCAAAAAAATTCCCTCTTTTTGTACACCAATCCAAAAAACATTCCCTCTTTTTTGTACCCTCAAAGAATTTAAATTTACTTAGCATTAATGCTGAACAAGATTGAGGAAATACCGATAAAGCAACCAATTTTTTTTAATCAAAAATAGAAATTTAATTAGGTTCCTATTCTATAAATGAAAAACATTATCCAAACTCAAGTTTAACATGTTGAATGGTAAATGACGAAACCTATTTGCCAATGGCATTATACATAACAAAAAAAATCTAAAATTTAAATTGTAGTAACTTCAAATATTCCCATATCATATCTCAAAAATTTAAGACACAAAATATCGCAAGCAATTGAAATGTCATGTCATGGTATGCGAAGAAAGAAAAAGCACAACTAAAGTCAGTTCAGCCATCTCCAGCAGTAATTTCGGGGTTACAATACCAAAAAGAGATGAAAAGAAGTTGTACGTAGAATTAATGGTATTATCAGATCTAATAGAACAAAATGAATTGAAAATAGTGGGGTGCTCAGGTAAAATATTCTAATGGGAAATATTTCATTGAGGTTGTGATCATTAAAAGCACAAAAGACAAGATTGGAGTTTAGAGAAGAAACAATAGCTTAAACACTAGTGGAGCATATAAGTCTACATAGAATGACATGACAATCATAGAATTTACTTAACTGCTACCAAATTTTAAAAGCTGCTTGAACTGAATTAATATTTGGTGAATTGAAGAGCATTTAACAATATTTCACCTTAGTTAGATTTCGCTTCAAAACTAAATCACTAAAATAAAAGGAGCAAGAATATTTACCAAGGTAAGAACAAGCTTTTTGATCATTTTCATCTTCAATTAATTTTGACTATAAATGGTAGGAAAAATATGTTGAAGTTTCTAATCATTTAAAAAGAGTTCATATAAATCTAAGAAATTTCTTATATATGATGTAAAGAATCTCATACAATCAAGCAAGGTTGGAAACCCTAACAATTTTTTTTTATGAACAACTAGTTAAAAGTGGTGAACATGTTAGCAAGTATACCATAAATTTTGCAATCATCATCTGCTCATTGCAGAGGTAAATCAACAGTAGAATTAGACTTTTTTAAGTACCAAAAACAGAAGAAACTTTACACAGTGTTCATCCATTAGAAACCTCTTATAAAAATTGGATAACCCGAGAAACAATATTTTTACCCCATGGAAAAATCAGGTCCACTTGCTTTTTTTTTTTTTTTATAGGATTTGCAAAGGAAACTTCAGCTCCATTATATGTAGTATTGTATCACCATTAATGCGGTTTATATGCACGACTCAACTCCAAGGTGCAAATTTACATTTAGTGTCAGATGAAGTAAAACTTAGAAAAGAGGAAATCCTTTATAAATCTTTCAACTCTAACAACTCATAATTGGTTCTACTTAGAATCTTACCATTTTTAACATATGCCACATAATTTCAGACACCATAGCATAGAAGCAAATTGAAACTTGCAAGCTCTCCAACGTGACAACATACTGTTTATTAATTCTTATCGTTTGATTACAATATTAAGTTGCCTTGGCTCTAACTTCATAATTGGCAACCAGAGCTAGCCTCCTAGCTAACACCCATAGAGTAGCACCCCATTAATTTCAAATTTCAATGAACAATTATATCGGTGTGTATGTGTTTATGTGTCTATATATAACATTGATAAATCAATTATATGATTCTGGATTTGCTATACATAGTTTTTGGCAAAATTCTGAACGTCTTGAGCTTTTGGAAATGATATTAACTTGATACGATACCAAAGCCTAATTGTCTTACTCATAGTGTCTTTGATCCTCTAACCCCATTTTGCTAATCTATTGTGTTGCATGTATAAGACCGAATTCATATCCCACAATTGAATGGGCATACACCTAAGGGGGAGTATTAAATATATGATGAGTTGTCCTAATATAAATATAAATAATTGGGCACACTTTTGATTAGTTTAAGCTTTTAAGATTAGTGGTAACCTAACATACACATATTTCTATCCTCAACGGACTGGTAATTTGCAGAAATGAAGAGCAAAATCAAATGTATCAGCAAGGAGAAGAATAATCAAACATACCCTGAATAACCACCTCCATGCAGGCAAAAAACAACTGGCCCTTCTTTTCCAGCCACGTACACATGAAATACCTAAAAGTAGGAGAGCACATTAGAAGAAAACAAACACCCAAAAAAATTGAGTTACATGTAGTGGAAGGGTCAGAAATCCTGACTAACATCATTTGAATCTGGAATGCAGACATCCTCCTCATGGTCAAAATAGCTCAACCAATCTAAAGGTGAGTATTTTTGTGAAGAAGTCCTACAAATTTAAGAGCAAGTATCATGATCTTCATTAGAAATTCTTATATAAGAAAGCTTAAATTAAATGTACTAACAAGTAATAACGATACTTCTGATACAAGGTATAATAAAAATAACAGATAAGATTTACAATGTGTTTCTAAGAAAACTACATTAAGCTGGTCATGCACTTGTTCAATTACACAAACAAACACAGACATTTCCATACATAAATATACCATGCATGCATGCGTGTTTGCTCTGTTACTCTTTAGACCAGAAAATTCTATTTCATTTCAAGTACAGCACACTCAATCATAATTATGGTTTTAAACCCCATATCTAGTATATATTTGTCCGCTTCCTGTTTCCTTTTTGGTAATCAATAATTAATTTAAAGAAAAAAAAAATCAGGGGTAAAGTGTAGAGAAGCCTTTAATCAACAAATGCAGATTAATTTCAAGGATGGCTGGATTACTGTCCACTTCCGCTAGTTGCAACTTCAATGCACCGATATGTCACAAGGTTTCAAAAAGGAAAAAAGAAAAAACTATACAGGAACATGGAAGTCCTACGTCCAAACCTTTAAAAGCCTGACTCATACTTTTTCTTAAATTTTTTTTTTTTTTTTTTTTTTCATTTCCGAAACATGTGCACCTTTTAAGGCATCCGGAATTAATTTTCAGCTGAACGGCATTCCTACAGAGACTAACTATGAAGGCCAAGAAAACCAATTTCAGATATGAATCATCCTAAGCATTTTACGTAAGCAAAGATCATCACAAACCCAAAAGTATTAACTCATCTTAACCCAAAGAATTAGTATAACACACAACATGTGAAAAAATATATATATATATATATATATATATATGTAGGAATTTCTACTTTTTCTTTTAATTTAGTGAGGATTAACGTAAAGGAATAAAACTGAACAAGTTCTCCTTCGTTTTCTTCAACTATCAGCAATTGAAAAAAGAAAATCCAAGAACGTGTATTTTCACTATCCATAAATCATATCCAGTTCGGCAATTCGGACAATATTCAAACAAGAAAACTTCTTCGAATCAGAAAAATAAAAAATCTGACTTCGAATTCACAATTTAACCAAAAAAAAAAAAAAAAAAAGCAAGAACAGAAAGCGAAGGGGGTTTAGAGGAGGTTCAGAAACTCACTGA
The DNA here is from genome assembly GCF_031755915.1 of Ziziphus jujuba. NCBI lineage: Eukaryota > Viridiplantae > Streptophyta > Magnoliopsida > Rosales > Rhamnaceae > Ziziphus > Ziziphus jujuba. The sequence goes on along the minus strand of NC_083383.1, from coordinate 24,027,088 downwards.
GTCGGAGGGCGTTCAGGACGAGAGGCAAAAGCAGAAGAGACAGACCGACCGCCATCCTGATGCTGATGCTGTGGCTGGTCTTCTGGATTCACCTCCGGAAGCTCAGCGAGAGTCGACAAGTCCATGGCCTTCCGATTTTCAATTCTCTTTTATTGTTTTTCTTTGCACAAAACCTCACGCTCCCTCAGATCGCCGAGAAAATGTAAAAGCCAAATCCAATTTTTAGATAATCGAATCGGTTTTCTTGTTTATTATTATAACCCACTTTTTTTTTTTTTTTTTTTTTGGCGAACGAGACAAGTGTTAGATTTTCAAAAAAGCACTTCTAATTAGGTGTCAGAAAGTGCTTACCCTTTACTTAGATATTTTTTGTTCGTCTTAATTACATTTTTACCATCATAGACTACAACATCTTTTTATTTCGAGAAGGAAAAAAAAAAAAAAAAAAAAAAAAAAAACTACAACATTTTTTAAAGCGGTCAGATTGTCTCCAAACGATTCTCTTCTTGTCACATTAGTTCAATCATGTAAGTTTTTCTAAGCAGAGTTTTTATTAGTGGATTTTTTTTTTTTTTTTTATGAACAGATAAATTAGAAGAAGAATTTTTATTCAATATACACATTAATACACACACACACACACACACACACACACACACGGTGCATCTAGAGTCAGGTCCGACCGCATCCCTTCCATTCGGACCAAAAACATGCTCTAATTTACGGCCGTTGGGTTTTATGACTTCGAATGGATGGCTGAGATTGCAGACATCACTCACGTGTGAAAACTTTGCCCAAATCTCCCATTTTCGTTCCCTCTCCCCTTCTACCTCTCTAGTTCCTCTTCCACTCGCACCAGCTCCGTCTCAAATCTTCCACTCACACCAGCTCTCTGGTTCCTCTTCCACTTGCACCAGCTCCCTAGTTCCTTTTTCCACTCGCACTAGCTCTCTAATTCACCGCACTAGCTCTCTGATTCCCCGCACCAGCTCTCCACTCGCACCAGTCAAATTTTAGTAATATGTATATTTTTGTTTTATTTTATGTACACGCCTACACTTTTTTTTTTTTTTTTTTGGTTAGTGTGCATTTCAAAATTTGGTCAATTTTTTGAAGTTTGATCAAAGTCATACATTTGAGATTTTGTGGTAATTATGGAATATGTTGGTTAATATGGCTTGCATAAGGAGATTTGGGTTCCATTTTGCTTTAGATTATTTAACTTAGTTCTATGATATTAATGGTTGGTGGTCTGGTTTTTTTTTAATTTTTTTAATATATTATTCCTCTACAAATTAACATGGTTTTGGCTAATCTGCTAAAGAATCCTTTCTTTTTTCCCTCTTTGTTTAAGAAGTTTTAAGAGTGCAATTTTTCTTAGGCATAATGCAAGGGATACGAAGATTAGAATAAAAGATATTTGACAGAAATATTGAATAAGAAAATGAACTATTGACCTTTTCTCTGAAGGAGGATTTGATCTTAATTGCTGAACTCGTTTTCTTGACTGGAAATTGACTGTGTTTGAGCTTCAGAACTTTCCTGAAATGCTTTACAATTAGACAAGATTTTTCAACGGTTACATGAGGAGGAAAATAACATGTCAATGCCATTAATTCTACGCAACAGGTAGAAGAAGAAAGAAAGAAATAAATAAATAAAATGTTGAAGATGGAGACATAGCTGTTAATGTGAAATTACCATTTCTTGATATCTTTCAAAATGAAACTAGTTATTATTAAATATAAAGTTAGTTTAGTTTTCTGGTTGATATGTGATTAGGTTGATTTGAACGGTAAGTCAAAAGATCATAGGTGGCGATATTATGATGTCTAACACAAAACTTTATCAATTATCTAATTTCTAGTCATCATATTTTCTGATGTTTATATCATGCTCTTCTTTTTATCCTTTCTGCCGAGGAGGATTCTAACCATGCTTTTTTTGGTTTCTTCGCTCAAATTTGATATATGTAGGTTATATATACATTTGCTAAGATGTAGATTGTATTTAAATTTATTGTATGTGTGGCATAATCTGTAATCTTGCTAAATGATATGTATATTTACTGGCTTGTGTGTGTTGTTTTTTAGTTTAATTGTATTAAGTTGCAGTTCTAGCAAAGATTTGACATCATTGACTCTGTGATTAATATGTTATGAAGTAGACTTCCTCCCCCCCACCCCCACCCCCAATAATATCTATATTTCACTTATCAAATATTTGGTCACAATATATTAAGATGAGTGGATATGAAGAGCTTTGATCCCCATGCATTGCCTTGTCAACCAATCAAGCCTTACTTAGTTTGTCAATTTTGCTGCATGTGCAACCTTGAGTCCTTGACCATTACTTGCTTGTAATAATCATATATGTTTATATATATTGTAATTTTGGCCCTTTAATATTATATATATTATAAAAATATATTATATATTTGTTTGAAAGTTTTGGTCCTTTAATATGCATCAGCAGCATTTTGAATTCCATTGATTGTATAGAAAGGTTGCTGGTGGTTTTTATTTCTATTTTTAAATATGTCTTTTGCCTTGTTATAACTTAATAAATCTTGCCTTATCTTGTTTGGAAGTCATAGCTGGAGATCAGTTGTGTAAGCATGTCAATAAATACTAGTGATGGTCAATTGATCTGGATGTGCTCATGTGGGCAATATATGCATTTAAAAACATCAAGGACAGATAAGAATCCAAATCGTTAATTCTGGAAATGCTTAGATGGAGAACATGTCGTATCTAATTGTTAGTGCATTGAGTTTTCATTTGTTTTTGCTTATAAAATTATTAACATTAATCATTTTTACTTGATACAGGAAAAAAGATGTGGTAAATTCATTTGGGCAAAAGAAGAGGAAGCCAAACTTGATGAAATAGATATTCTTATTGGTGAAATTCGGCGTTTATTATTGCAAGTGGAGAAATCTAATAATATTCTTGAAGCAATTCAGAAAAATACAAAGATGAGCAACCAATATGACATTAAGACTGTTATAGTGTTTTGTACTTTTATTATTTATTTTCTTTAAAATGTTTGCCTAATGATGTAGCCAAGTAATATATGTGTCTGTTCGGTTGGTAAATTATGAAAGTAACATGTATGATATATGTATCCACATTTCAAACTTTGTTTTCTATGAAAGTACTGGTTTTGGTTTGTGGCTATATCAAGTTGGAGGTTGATAAAAGTAACATGGAAATGTACTAAATGATTGTTAAATTAAGAAGCAAAAAAAGGGACTTAAACAATGAAATAGAGTTTCTATTGCCTGCCTTCATCGAACCACGTAATCTATCAAAACAATTAATTTAAAACATTTTGGGACGCAATATATGTTGAGAATGTAATTAAACATATATTTAGAATATACTAACTTTAATCGGTCTCCACCTACATACAAAAAAGTATGGCAAAATCAATGATCTTAATCTAACATGAGAAATCAAGATTATACTTTCTTAATGACTTTAGAAAGCATTCTAGAATACTATGTGAACTAAGAAACTTTAAATTTTTGCATGAGTACAAACAAGGATCTACATCTTTGTAGAGTGAATCTCAATCATTGTCAATAGGTGTCTGCTTATATTGGCTATCTGAACATCTCACAGAAGACTTCTCGATTGATTCTTTGCCACTATAGGCTCTGGTCCCACTACCAGTTGAATCTGACCTTGAAGGACTCCTATCCTTTTCCTTGCTCCTACCTAAAAAAAAAGTTGGCACAGATTTTCCAAGGCCATCAAAGGGATCCACATCATCAAATACTCTTCCATTATTAGATTTTGTGCTTCCAGAGTTAGAAAGCTTACTAATTTCTTCCAATGGGTCATTAAATTTTCCTGGTACAACAAAAGGATCTTCCATCACCTTTGATGTCGTTTTACTAACACTGTCAGTAGTTTCTAGAGACCAAGTATCAGAAGGTGACCTGTTACAGAAGCAATATGGTACTAAAGGATAACAAGATAATAAAAAAAGAAAAAAAACATTGAACATACATTCATGCAGAAAAAAAAAAAGAAGCCTGAAAACGGTGAGACAAATGAGAATTATATCTTTGTTATGCAATTCAGTCTTCAAAAAATCATGAAACTACAGGTATTCAACTATTTAAACATTATCATCCTCTTTTTACATGCAATACTTGCAAGATTAACCAAACCGACATTCTTAAAATGATGCAAGACTTGTCAGCCATGTATGACCAGAGCTAAATTCAATACAGTTCTTCATGGTTCATCAGATGTCTTCCATTCCTCATGTTTTGTTTCTCTGATCAAGAGAATTTAGCAACAACACCTTCTCACCAAATAATAATAATAAAAAACAAAAATCAACACAGCAGCCAAATTAACAAACATGTCCCCTTTTTTTCCCCCTAATTTCAAATAACTATATGCACAACACTCGTTTAACAAAAATCAACACTCCTTTTTTCTTCATATAATCTCAACACGATAAAAATGATATAATAAGTTCAAAGCAGGACATAGCAAAATTGTAAAATTGCTTAGTCATTTTTGCTCATTACATGCAAAGTACATGTACTACCAAGGTGTCATCATGCATGAAGTTTATACCGTATAAACTTGACACCTAAACTAAGACCTAGCTACATGCCTCTTTTTTCGAAAATACCATTTGAAATTTTGATCAGCTCCAACCAACTAATTCACAATTCCATTAAATGGAAAACAACTTGTTTTTTTTTTTTTTTCCTTTTGTATATAAATAGAAAGGGGGAACATATCAATATAGGACATATTGAGCCAAAATGATAATGTTACAAATTATAAATATATGAAAAATAGAATATAAAACATAACTAAGAAAAAGTTAATAATAACAGATCAACAAATGACCGAAAAATAAGAGGGAAAGAAAATATAAACAATAAAAATCAATAAAAATCTTACATTCCTGTTGAAGTGAGATGCATGATAGTCTCAGAAGACTCTCACAGTGAGGATAACTTCTCCATCTTTACCTTCCTGCTAACCAAAGTAAACCACATTGGCAAAATAAACAGCAACATAGTTTACATTCATTCCAAGAATCAACAAGACTAAAGGCAAACTAGCATACGTTCATTCCAATAATCAAATAAGACCTCATGTTTCCAATACATGGCAATTTAAGGAGTCTATTATCATAACTCAACTCTCTCTTAGTAACTAAGCTGATAGTTATTGCCATATGACAAACACAAAAAAAAAAAAAAAAAAAAAAAAAAAAAACAAGACAACAAGAATCGGACACTAAGAGAAGTTATATTTCCACAAAGCTGTTGCATGATAGATGATCACACTCGGAGGTCATCCATTAGTTTTCTAATGTTGATCTACGAATAATGAAGCAAGTTGTTAGATGAGGATTACCCCCGATTTCTAATGTGAACCTGCCAAACAAAGCAAGATACCTCGTTCATACTTGTTGAAGTAAAAATCACATTGTGATTCAATCTCTGATGCTTGTGGAGGAATATCCCCACTTTGTGAAGACCAACATAGAAATAATAATAGTTTGTATATGGTTTGATCATTTCAATTGCATAAAAATAATAACTAATAAATGTATAAATTTCTTACCGACTGTTGAGGATTGGACAATTTCTTTTGTTATGTGATTTTCCAATCTTTCCACATCCATTGCAACGTCGACCTCTATACTGTGAGGTTTTTGTTGCTATCTCTTTCTCCCTTTTTAATCGTCGTCTAAATCCCTTTGCCCTCACTTGAGATGGATCTTTCAATGCTGTGTCGTAAACATTACAATCTTTTCCAGATATGCCTCCACTCTTCTTGCTGCCACTTACGGAGTTAAGCTTCTCAAGCAAATCTTTAAGACTATCATTCACAAATACACTTGACTCCTCATTTGTAATAGCTTTATCAATGACTTCTGAAGTAATTTGGAATAGTTTAGCTTGCCACATCAACATTGAACTACCCATTCCACTTATCTCTACACCTTGCTTATCGGATATCATTTGAGATTTTGCAACTCTAGTCCACCTTTTCATTATATACTTATTTGGCAAGGGAATATTACCAAAGAGTCACAAAAATGCCAAAATATGCCTAATGGAATTCCTTGACTCTCAAATTTCTTACAACTACAAGATGCGTAGTTCAAACTTTTGATCATGAGCAATTTCCTGAGCTCTAGGAACATCGTCATGAGGACCACTCTCGACTGTATACATTTTATGTGTATCATTTTCCTGCACAAGTTGTGGCATTGCTACTAAGCTTTACTACAACTCATCTTGAAACTTAAGAAAAATTTTGCATGTGTAAATCTCAGCCATTTGCTTTTCCATTTCCAACTGCAATTTTAAAAGAGGCTTCTCATTAATATCAACGTGACCGGTAGCTAACTCTTCGTGATGTTGATGTGTAAGTGTCCTATTAAATCAAAGTATGAAATCCATCAATAAATTCTTCTTCGAAACATATTTCTTGAAAAATGCATGGGAGCTTTCTATACGTTGGTTACTTGACATCCTGACTGAGAATATATGATTAACATATGGAGGCACCCATCTATTATGCATGTCAAATATTGACCTTAACCAATCATTGTCATATAGGCTTGCCTTCTCAATGATAGTCGTCCACTTTCTTTCAAACTCTTTGGGGCATTCTGATTCCTAAATGCATTGTCGGAAGTCCTTATAAAAAATCTCTGTAAGTAATTGCATTCAAATATGTAGAAAACTTCTCAAGTATGTGCCAACTACAATACCTATGAAATGTATTTGGTTAGTTATGAGCTATAGCCTTGGTCATTGCAGGATCTTGATAAGTGATAATCATCTTTGGGTTGTTAGTAGGCATGCTCTTCTTTAATACCTCAAACAACCATGTATGTTCAACGTAACATCCATTAACTATATATTTCATGGTATGAACTGGTTAAGTAGATGAAGTTCATAAGAGCATATTAACCTTGCTATTAACATATTACTATTCTACAACATTGACAGTCTATTTAGTATGATAATGAAGCAGTTCATTTCCATATAGAACATGATGGTTCAACTGTTATTTCAATGGACACATTGCAGCAAGCACATTACTAAAGTTTGATAATAAAAAATTAAATATGTGTGTCCAACCTACCATGTATGATTATTAGTAAAGGAACCAAATTTTAGCATTCTCACAATAACAATACAAAGCAAGAATCATGTACACGCATCCATGCTAATCCATATGGAGTAGTTATATCTCTAGATAAACCACTGAAACATGAAAAATACCCTGATATTTTACCTTTCGACATTGATTCTTTCTTTACAATAGTTCTCTAAGAGCCAGCCACTTTGCAATTCCACAACATGTTAGTAAGCTTTATATAGTACAATATCAATTCGACACTGTTAATATGCCCTAATTAATAAATAGCAATACATGAGTTCAAATTGCATGCTTGCAATATGTGATATACATCCATTATGTTGCATTGGCTTCTTTGGAGATGAGCCAATTGAATGTTTTCCTTCTCGTACAGTGCCTTTGCCTTTTAACATGATATGTAGATATTTTCAACTCAACCTAAAAAGGGAACTGTCATTAGATATGCATGGTCAATAACAAAATGAATGTAATAGTTTTAATATATATATATATACATAACTTGTATTACATATATTTTAGCTCATCGTATAACCATACAAAACAAAATGTAATTACAAAATAAGTACGGTGACATATTATGCAAGTCAATGAGTAAAAATAGTTACATTATGAACTGTGCGCATCCATATATGCACTATTAATACATCATGTCTAAAACAATACTATGAAAGGACTAACACATATGACAAATGAGCATAACAAGTATTCGCCATCGTTAACCATCAAGCTTGTTTGAACACTAATGTTCTTCCTCACTATCATCCACTGACACTTCATTATCATCTTTAAATTCATGTTCATCATTGGAATTGTATGTAGTACCCTCCACATCATTCAAACTTCAAGCATTTGCATGAATTAATATCTCCTCCACGTCAACCCGATTTAAGGTTTGATATTGGTCTCAATATCATCTTCATTGTTAATCTCATTGCACTCATCTTGTTAAAATGCCTCATCGTGTAGATCATCAAAAGATTTTGTAACTTGTACATTATACAATTTGGATGGTTGAATCCTTTATTCAACCACGTGCCAATTTTTTTCTATCTTGGTATGAGCTAGGTATATCACTTCCTTTGCTTGACTAGCAAGGACATTAGGATCTTCATTGTACCATGTTCTTGTTACGTTGATACTTATGAACTTGAATTCATCAATTTGAATTCGGCTCCTATTGCCTATGTCCCACCAATTACATTTAAATAGCAAGACTATTTTGACCTCCATAACTTAACTCAATTATGTCGATCATGACCCCAAAAAAAGCGATATGTACTCCATTGTGTTCTCATTTAACTACAGTGCCACTGTTCTAGGTGTTTTTTTTTTTTTTTAATGTATATCACGTTTTGAAATGCAAAATCCATGTTCATTGATATTGCAATTAATGTAGTGAAAAATTCATTTATTGGGTTCTCGGGCTAGTGCTAAATGGTTGGCATTTGAGCCATTGTTTTCCAATTGCACAATCTATATATATAGAACATGCAATTTAGTAATGACTGTACAACATCGATAGATTATGTAGAAACCTCAAACATCCATGAAGAAATAAACTTGCACATTGTAGGAACCACCTAGGAAACTCTAGTAGTTGCCTTGCATCAATGTCTTTTATATTTTCTCTTAAAGTTGCTCTTTATGCTCACTGAACATAAAACTAGTAGCTTAAACTAAACAAAGTAAGCTAACCAAAATAAAAATTAACACCTAATAAGTGCCTAGTTTTAGTTACTTAATATATGGGAGGACTTCAACACAATTGTTCAATACATACCATATAATCTTTGCCCACTTAATCATACTGAGCTCATCAAATATGGGTGCTCCTACACCATGGTCCTTATATGAAAATGGAGATATCGAGCTTGCTATTTGACCATCACCATCATAATTTGTATCTGGTTTAGTAAATATAGTCTTGACATCGTCTAAGTACAATGAGCAAAATATTAAGCATTCACTTTCATTATAACCCTTCAACACTGCATCAAATGAACAATGAAGGTAATGTAGTCAAATAAATGAAACATATTTAGAATAATTGAAGTAGTAGCCATACCTTTCGAATGGATATATCCAACAAAATTGATAGGGCCCTACAATTATATGTTCTCGAGCAAGATGGATTGGTAGATGCATCATACCATTAAAAAATGAAGGGGAAAATTTTTCTTAAGACTACATAATGTTAGAGCAATGTTTTGAACAAGTTGCTCTAATGCATCTACCCTCAAAGTCTTAGATGTTAACTCCCTAAAGAATATACACGATTGAATTATTGCTCTACCAATATCTTTATATAAGTATGCACGTAAAGCTATAGGGAGCAAAAGCCATATAAGGATATGACAGTTATGGCTCTTCAAATAAAAAATCTTATTGTCTTTCAAGTTCATTGACATAGAAATGTTAGATGTATATCCATTAGGAAGCTTTGCACTACTTTAGAATTCATATAAACTATTTTTCTTAGAATGATTGAGCATGTAACATTCAGCGGGAAAAAAATTGCACCTCCTCTATGTATTGGGTGTAACTTGAGTTTAATATGCATATGCTTTAAATCTAACTGAGAATTATAAATATCATTTATCTTTCCTTCAATGTTCATCATAGTTCCTAATAAACTATTGCACACATTTTTTTCTATATGCATGACATCAAGATTATGTTGAATCTTAAGACATTGTTAATATGGCAATTCAAAAAATATGTTTTTTTCTCGATCCAATTATGTGATTTATCTACCCTCTTTCTTCTTCGCCACCTAATATGTGCCTTATAAAATGTTAGTTATGTAAGATCACTCAACCGTTCAAGCACATCATATCCAAATAGCATCTTCAAAGGTGATTTAAGATCCTTTCCATCATACCAGTTGCAATTCCACCATCTATGATTTAAGATCCTATGTAATAATTTTTCTTCCCATATAGTAATTAAAGGGATGAGGAGTCTATGTTACAGATAGGACATGCTAGTTTACTTTTGGTAAACCATCTAGACAAATTAGCATAAGCTGGAAAGTTGTTAATGGTCCACAAAATGGCAACATGCAACTAAAAGAGTTCATCTATTGATGCATCATATGTTTGTACATCAACCTGCCACAATTCATTTAATTCATGTATAAGAGTTTAAAGATATACATTGATATAATTTCTTGGAGGCTTTGGACTTGGGATTAAAAAAGATAACATAAGAAATGGAGATTTCATACGTAGCCAAGATGGTAGACTATAAGGGACTAGAATGACCAGCCACATGCTATAAGATGTCCTCATGTTATCAAAAGGATTAAATCGTCACTTGCTAATCTAAGCACCATATTTCGAGGGTCATTGGCAAATATAGGGAATTGTTTGTTAAAATACTTCCATGCATTCGAATCAGCTGGGTGTTTCAAGATTCCACCCTTTACGCATAAATCATGGTGCTACCTTATATCTTTAGCAATTTTTTTTTATAAATATAAACATTCATTGCAGCCTAGGCTTCAATGGGAAGTAACGTAATATCTTGTGTGGAATCTTCTTATTCTTGTCCGAGACACATTTATATTGAGATCCATTGCAAGTTGGACAAACTTCTAGTTCCTTGTATTCATACCAAAATAATATATAATCATTCTGACAAGCATCTATTTTCTCATAATGAAGTCCTAACTCATGTGTGATTTGTTTTGTCTTGTAGTAAGAAGAAGGTACATGTGCGCCAGCAGCAAATATATCCTTAAGCAGCTCAAGTGGCATATTGGAGGACTTATTGCTCCTTCCATTGAGTGTCTTCAAGTGCAACAACTTCACAATGAATGGAAACCTAGATTTTACAGCCAGGATACAATAGTTATGCTACATTCTTGAACAAATTGGCAAATGTATTTGACTCAAATGAAGCTTCCCCAAAAGCAAAATGAGATGTTAAAGAACTAGCTCATTCATTGTACAACACCTCATTATTCAAATCTAGTAGCATATTCCAAGTCCCATCTGCCACCACATCGTCATTATCCATATATAGTTTGTCACTCTTATTCAATGTTGTATTCTTAACCGCACTGGTCATGGATGTCTCTCCATGGTATATCCATGGGTCGTATGACCTCACAATACCATGGATGACCAAATGGTCACGTACATTATCCGGTGAAAGCAAGACAAAATTGCTACACTTATAACAAGGACATTTAATTTTAGTCCTATTACCAATATGTTGTCTTGTAAAATCCAAAAAACGGTTGACTCCATTAAATATTTCAGAAGTGTTATGTTTCGTAGTTGCATCCAACTTTTATTCATATCTATATGCGTAATGGTAACATAAACAATAAGTAAGAAATATGCCTCGACATTAAGAAATATGCCTCGACATCAATTAACAAGAATAAAGCTCAAGCATATACAATATATGCTTCATAAAGGCCACATACTACTCATATTAAGAACATTAGAAGTTATGCATTGGAAGTTAAAGGAGTAAAAAAAATAGATAACAAAGCTACAATAGTGTAGCTAACTAACATGAAAATAGGTAAGCAAGTACTATTTAAAAGTAAATCATAGGCATCTACGAGTCTATGCTACAAATTAGTTTCCACTTATTGTTCACTAGACAAATGGATAGCTTGAAACTATTCAACTATTATATTTAGTAATTGATATACTATGTGTAAGCTATGTCCAAAACCATCTTTTTCCAAAAATATAAAAATCAAAGTATATGGATAAACATGCAGGCACATAAAATTATAAGCAACATATGCAAATCACATTTATGCAAAAACACCAAATAGTCTTTTTTTTTTTTTTTAACACATATGTACGTTTCTAAAGGATATCGGTAGTATAGTAAATAGTGAACAAGGATTGACAATCCACCAAATAAGTAACAGAGTTGGCACACGTACAAGATCTAAATACTAGGAAAAAAAATAGATTTATACGCAAATATTAAAGTGAAAATGTCAACTTATTACCTGCTGCAAAGAGATTCGATATGCCAAGCACTTGTATATAAGATGCAGCAAGAAACTACAAAGTAAAAATTGGAAATTGGTTAATGGCTACATATAGATAAAAGTGGAAAACACAATTAAAAGTCATTTTTTACATTGAACTCACATAATGCTATAATATTCTAGTAACTTAATTGTCTATACTTTTCTCCAATTACCTAGATGCCTCTAGGATATGCTCACCAATATTTTTATCAAATATAAGACACTTTGATGAATGTTGTGAAGCAAATCGAGGTGAAACTGTTGGCGTTTATGATAATGAAGATAATGATGTCTTGTGTTATAAGAAACTCAATATTATGTGACTATATACAAGATGCACAGCAATAAAATGTTGAGGAACCAGAAAAAAAAAAAAAAAAAAAAAAAAAAAAAAAAACAACAACAACAACAATTCCATGCAACTATTTAGTGATGTGCTTTGGTGATAACAATGTATGGAAACACATAAAAACTAAGGTGTTGGCTCTGATATATAAGGAAAAAGAAAATCCCAAGTCTAATCTCAGGATCATGCATTTTTTATGACTGCTTAAGTAAATCAATTTAAACTGGTTTTTTCTTTTTCTCTGCAAATTAAGTTGTAGAAGTTTATATACTCTGTTTATAACATGTCGTTCATACTATTTTAGTACAAATTAGAAGGTAGTTTATTTAGGAAAAGTTTGTCTTCTTCCGTATGAAGTTGAAATGATATATACGATGAGCAAAACATGTCATGTTACGAAAAATAATTTGATGGATTTTTCATGTGTATATACATCAGTGAATTTTTTTTTTTTTATAAAAAATTAGATTGTCAGCTTTACTTTCAGGCTATGAAGAATCTATATGTAAGATATGAGACTTAACACTTGGCTTCAAATAATGAATGATTCAAAATTCAAGTTCTCTTCCTCTTGTCTTTATCCTAAATTGGCATTCAAAAGCTTTATTTTTGTGATGGAGATATGAATTTCTTTAGCTACTATGATATATTTTTACATATATATATATATATATATATATATATATTTGAGTTAATATACTAGCAGCAACATGCAGCTAAGCACTTGGGAGATTTTGATTCTTTTCTTTGTAAAGAGTGGTGTGCTTTTCATTCTTTATTCTATGTATTTTATCTTGTTTTCTTTAATATCCTTATGTAGTTTCCTATGCAAAGAATGCCTAAGAAATATTGGTTTTTAATAGAAAATTAACTATTTTGATGCAGAAATCATGCAACATGCCTCTAAATTTATTATAAGGATGGGCACAATAATTGTAGCAATCACCAGTCTTAGCTTGTTCATTATGTGACTTGCTATATTATATCATTTGAGTAGACATGTTATAAAAATGCAGATCATCAAAATTCTACAAAATCATGTATATGATATAAGTATGAATCCTAATCAAACCTTAACTTGTAAAAATGGACTCGTTTGTACTTAAAGTGTGACATTAAACTTGAATGCTTTTGTATAAACCAAGACCAAGTAACAACTGCTGTTGCTTTTGTGCGGGAGACAAATAAAACCAATGATTCATTCATTATATCTCTGATTAAAAACAATAATGGGTAGTTCTATAAAATTCAGCAACTTGTTCGAATAAGTTAATGCATGGAAAAAATAGCCATGGAAGTCTATTTTTATGATGGAGATATAAATTTCTTTAGCTATTATGATACATTTTTACATATATATATATTTGAGTTAATACATTAGCAGCAACATGCAGCTAAGCACTTGGGAGGCTTTGATTCTTTTCTTTGTAAAGAGTGGTGTGCTTTTCATTCTTTATTCCATGTGTTTTATCTTGTTTTCTTTGATATCCTTATGTAGTTTCCTATGCAAAGAATGCCTAAGAAAAATTGGCCATTAATAGAAGACCAACTCTGTTGATGTAGAAATGATGCAGCAAGCCTCTAGATTTATTGTAAGAATGGGCACAAGAAATACAGCAATCACCAATCTCAACTTATTCATTATGTGACATGCTATATTATATCACTTGAACAGACATGTGATAAAAATGGAGATCGTCAAAATTCTAAAAAATCATACATATAATATAAGTATGAATCCTAATCAAACCTTAACTTGTAAAAATGGACTCGTTTATACTTAAAGTGTGACATTTAAACTTGAATACTTTTGTATAAACCAAGACCAGGTAACAGCTAGCTTTTGCTTTTGTGTGGGAAATAAACAAAAGCAGTGGTTCATCCATTATATCTCTGATTAAAAACACTAACAGTAGTTCTATAAAATTCAACGACTTATTCGAATAAGTTAATACATGGCAAAAATAGCTACGGAAGTCAACATATTACCAGCTGCACAAAGATTCGATATGCCAAAGCTCATATATGAGACTAAGCAAGAAAATACAAAGATAAAATTGGGAAATGGTTGATGGATACATATAAAGAAAAATGGAAAATACAAATACAGAAGAAATACATGAATGACATAATTACATAAATTATGCCAATCTATGAAAAGTTAAACACATAACTATTATGGAAATGGAAATTCCAATGCAAGGTTGGGATGGTTCAGCTTCAATGAATTAGTTATTTATCTACAATAATATATCCTACTTAACAAATAAGGAAGCACGACACCTAATTAAATTAAATCACTAGATTAGCTTATGACAATGCTATAGATAAGCAAGTGGACCAGTAATAGTTAAGCAAACGGATTGGGCAACTTAAGTACAATAGTTAGAATTTGTACATGTGACATACAAAAAAATATGCATTACCATTTGACTATCAAGGATATAAGTTACGAATAAAGTAGCAAGGATCCTTTGTATGTGGGCTGCTTACATATAATCCAAATTATAAACATGTTGTAGAGAAATACCAACATAATTGTGACAACATGGTTGCTCCATCATTATTCGATTGTTACATATATAACTACTAGGCAAATGTCAGTTTTAAATAGTTGCTTGATATATCATAATGCAATCTGCATGGTTTGAACAATAGAAAAGGTAAGAAAAAGAGACCAACATACCGGTCAACGAATCTGCAGACTTGGGAAGATATAATATTCCTTCTTAACTTAGAAAGAGCTACAAGTGTAAGAAAGAAACATAAATTAGGACAAAGAGATACAAACTTTGTTTCCATTGGCACTTCCACAAGAAAAAAAAGATTATAGATTGATGGAAAAAGAACTTACTAAAAGAGCAAAGCTAATGCTTCAACTAGTGTTATCCAATTATGAATGGAACATAAAACATACAACTATAGATAAAGTATTTCTCAAATCCATATAAGAAAAAAGAAAATGCAAAGATAAAAATGGACATGCACAGGGATGTGAATCCCATAGACTCCAGCAGGGTTCATATTGTAGTAACCTCAAAGCTTTTCAAAAAGCAAGCATCACTTAACTCAATGAAGCAAACATGGTAATATAGTACATGTTCACCATAGAGACAATTAATAGTGGCAAATGATTTTGAAACTCTAGTAAATGATGATGAAAAAGGTAAATTTTTAAAACATAAAATGCAAGAACCATTTTTTAACCAAATTTCAACATGTTGACTGTGTGAAGTGAAAACTGTTCAATGAATATAAAATAAACTAGCTATGTCTACAATCAAGTTGGAAAGCCAAAGTTAAACAATTTCTAATTCTAGTTATGTAAATAGTAAGGAAAAAAATTCAACCTAAAGTTTGAATGCAAAAGGAAAATATGCCAACTTATTATATAAATTGCATAGTAGCGGCAATGACATCAAGTGACTGATCAATGATTGGATCGAAAGCAAAGTAGTCATAAAAAGTCTTAGTTTTCTAGCACACTTTGAATATGAAACCAGCACATACATTTTCTTTATGTTTTTTTTGGTTTGTTCTTGTATGTTATTCTCACTTATTGTCAGCTAAAATATGATTTAGGGCCATACATAAAGTAGAAAGTAAGGTAGAATAGCACTTGAAAAGACAAGATGAAAAGAAAATCTGAACCATATATTTGGAAAATTCTTTGGTGGACACAATATTCCACAATTGTTATACACCAAAGTTGTCTTGCACTCTTATATATGATGTGTAAAATCAACTCGCAAGTGCACGAATCGTTTTCAAGTAATAAAGTGGAAAAATAGGGTTGTCGTACCCAAGGGATTAAGTATTAAGTACCAAAGATAATTAGGTTTTGATAATATTTGAACTAAAATTTAAGATGGCAAGTGAAAACTAAATAAACTAAATTAAACAAAAGCAATCAATTAAAATTAGATCAATTTCAAGTAAGAGAGAGAATTGAATAATTATGAATACTAGGGCATTTGATTTCACCACTAACTATTCCAATTTAATTACTTAAATATGTGAATTTAATTAACTAGTAATTTTGTTAACCACACTTAATCACAAAATTAATCAAAAGTAGTTTCCACTCACAATTGATAATATTCACATAACCTAATTTATTCCTTCCGGCCTATAAATTAAATCATGCAAATTCATCAAGCATAGATTAAGCAAATAATATGGCATGAGACATAACTATTTTCCAATCAATTATGCATTCATGTAAATCATTGGAGATCCATAATATTATCCATTTCCAAGCTCAAATATTATTAAAATCATTCATTCCTTCCGGCCTATGAAAGCATTAAGTATACCAATGATTTATTAACAAAACATATTACTAATTAAATAAAACTCAACATATATTAAAATAATTAAACCTTCATAGTTAGGGCTACATCATAGCCCTAGCTATGAAAATTAGTTCATGGTAAAAATAATTTCAACATCCATAATTATTAAAAATAATAAGATTCACAATTAAAGAGAAAGGAAAAGAGAATAAAAACTATTGAAGAAATTCTCCTCCAAGAGCTCTCAAAGTCGTAGCCTTCTTCTCCAAGCAAGCCCACGTCTCTCTGCCTCCTCCAAGCTCTTCAATTGATCTTCTAAAACTCTAAAACTTTAAAACCCTAGAACCCTTAAGAGAATATTAGAAACTCCCAAAATTTGGTTTGTTTCTATTTAAGCCTCCTAAAAGCTCTTAAATAACTCTCTAAACTTGTATATCTTCCTTCAATGTGGTGAGGGCTATATATATAGGACCTTGGGAATCTTTTTGTCTCTTTATTTTCAATGTGGGAGTCTTGGAAGATACATTTTTTAGGCCATGAAAAGGGTTGGACGAATTTCATGTGTAAAAAGGAAACTGTATATTACTTGCTCTCTACTACTTTCCTTTTATCTAATTCCTCCTAAAAAAAATAGTTAATTAGTCTAATTTACCCTTAATGAAGCATGTGACATGACATGTGTCTCATTAATGATAAATTAACCAATTATTGCCACTTGTTTTTATCTTGGCCCTCAAATTGCCTTAATTCTCTCTTTTGATCAATGGTGGAGATTTAACTAGAATATTATTTTTTATAAATTTCAAACTTTAAATGATGATAACTCTTTGCTCGCACCTCGAAATCCAAAACTAACGAGACATTTGAAATCCTCAAATTGTGATGATTCATATGACATCCACTTCCATCATGAGATTCCCGATAGAATCTTTATGGAATCTTCAAGGTATCTTTTTGGAATCTTTTTAATGCTTAGTCCGTTCGAGCTCAAATCTTGCTTCCCACCATAATTCGACCCAAGGAATCCATCTTTATGGTTGTTTTCTTAAAATTCTTCCTCTTTCACCTAGATTAAGAAAAATACATAAATAAGTATCTTTCCATAACAAATTAACACAAACTAACAAATATTAAGCTATAAATATGGCATAAAATCATCAATATTTTGACCTAACAATATACAACATAATAAATAAGCTGATAATAACAAAAATTATGAAAAAAGTAAAGAAAGGCTACATAACCAAGCTAACAACACACAGTAAGACAAACCAGTAACACAATGCCATGGAGCACATTCTTAATAAAATGAACCACTTTAACAAACCAACTGATGTGGCAAAATGAACAAAGATAGAACCCAACTAAAAAAGCAAACAAATAAACAAAAAACAAGATGCTCCACCAAAATTCAAATTTGTCTACATATGTATCTAAGAACGTTTTGATTGAGCCAAATCAAAGTCAATTGTATGTTAATATATTCATTTCAAACTAAAATCCAACAAAATGAACATTAATTTAGACATATGTTTTTAAAGATACTGGATAATTCATGCACAATTTTCAAACTAGTAACCATGGTTTCAAATGGGCAAAAACAAAATATATATGATTGTGAACTGATGTTGTTAATGCTATTTCACAAATAAGCAACAAAATCAGTCAACTATATATCAAGTTCATCTCCCCTGTTTTTTTATGTAATATTCAAGATAGAAATATATGTGTATCCATACCTACAGCTTGAATGGTAATATTTGGAAGAATAGTTTGCATGAAAGAAGATCCCTCAAATTGAAGAAATGGGTACCATGCAATTCCATTCAACAACATAAGCCCAAATAGAAATCCAAAATCTAAAGCACCCAAGACAATAACAATATGAAAACAAAACCTAGAAGATGAAAATGGAGAGAGAGCGAGAGAAAAGGAAGCATATGAGGAGTTGTCAGGAGCTTGCGACACTGTGAAATGTCTATCACAGATGCAGTGTGGACAAGAAGAATCTCATCATTGCAATTGGCTGCATTGCACGAGTCTGCAAAGGAACAGATACAAAATCTTCTTCTTTTGAAGTTAAACTCTATAAGTGAGTAAGTAAGCTAGAGCTGGGTGAGTGTGAATTCTAGATAACGGAGAGAAAGAGAGAAAACACTTTGCATTTTTCGTGGGCCAAAAATGGGTATCTTCGGTGGACTATGCATGAAGCGCACCATTTTGGGCAAGAAATTTGTGGTTAACAATTTTATAATTTGTAGCTATTAGATATTGGCTGGTCAAAATTAAAACATTAGGTGACTATTAAAAGATTTCATCACATTTTAGAAGTAAAAAGGAGAGGGAAATATTGGCGCCTAATTTTCTTGGATCTTTTGTGATAAAAATATGCAACAAACAAGAACTTGTCACTTTTTTTTAATACGAAATGAAAAAAGATGACAATTACTATTTTTGCCATGTATTGTATAAGTTAAGTGATAAATTTATATTTGCTAGTGGGACCATGGTTTAAAATATCCAAAATTTTCTTGAAATTTTCATTTTTTTAAGGGGTCAAAATAAAATTTAGGTTTCAAATGGAAATGGATAGAATTTTCATAATATCCATTGAAATTTTTAAAATTTCGCCAAAATTTTCATGGAAATTTTCGTAAAAATATTTACATCAAATCCTTAACAATTTCGTAACAAAATCTATAATTTCCATGGAAATTTTTGAAATTTCAAAAATATCCATGGAATTTTTTAATTTTTTTTTAAAAAATTACAAATATGATTGATATTTAGTAAAAAAATTTATCCAATTAACTTTATTGATAATCTTTTTATCCTTTAATTGTCTTTTAAACATTTAGTGATATAAGCAAAATAGAATGAATTGAATTGAATAACATTAATAAGTTCTACTTATTAAATATCGATAAAGCAAAAATACAAAAGATTGTGGATTATATTTTTGAACCTGAAAATTTTATTGCTAGGAATATCTATTTTACAAATGTGAGTAAATAGATAATGAAACATATACATGGAAATGTCACAACAAGAAGAGGATTCGATTTCTATAATTTTGGATCAATGAGGGTTGTAAGTTATTTTCATAAACTTTATTCAATAGATATTTATAGAATGCCATCAAGTAGCAACTTATGGGTACCATCTCAAACTCAACCATCAGAGAGCATTGGTTATGCACATAGTCAACCGATAATGCAAGATCTATACGGTTGGCATATTAATAATTATATGCAAAATTATCAGAAAGATACATCTTTTCATAATTATTTCTCAAATTTCACATTTCAAAATAAAAATAAGTAAGAAACCGATGATTTTCAACTGTCTAAAAGTTCTATGTGGTATTAAGATGACATTTATGAACTACAATGTAATTGTAATAATCGTTTTATATATTTTAGTTAATAAATAATTTTATCATATATGTATTTTTTGACATATTTTTATTAATAATAATTTATCTATGATCATTAATGCTTATTATAAATCAATTCAATAAGAAGAATGTAACATCCATTCAATATTTTAGCAAGTTTTATAATCAATTTGATAATTGATGAATTAAATAAGCTAATTCTAAAGTTTCAATAAAAATTTTCATTATTTAAAACAAATTTCGATCATTTTTTATCGATATTTGATATTTTTCGATATTTTCATGTAAATTTTCGTATTTTAAACTGTCGATATTTTTTGAACTTTGAATGGGACTTTCATAGCAATTGTCCAAATTTTTCGTAGTGCATGAAGTGACATGACTTATGAAATTTTATTTCTTCAAAATAAGAAAGCTCTCAAAGTCAAAAACTTGTTCTTTAAGGAAATAAAATATCAAAGCTACCAAGGCAAAAATTGAAGCTTCAACAACGACTAAAGAGCTTAATGATTGAACCCCTTCATATCTTCTCTTTGAAGCAACAAGTACCATTTTCCTTCTAAACTCCAGCATAATCTAGCCAAAAAACAAAAAACACTTGTTCATGCATGGTGACTAGCAAAATGACACCCACACGAATTTGGAATTTTATAGTCCAAGATTTGCGGTCTGAGAGACTGGCCGACACAACTTTATATGTCTAATTCAACTCTAAACCGAACATGGAAGTTTACCAACTAATTGACATAAAGTAATATATATATGTATAACCCAAACTTCAAAATTCAAACCAAACAACATGAATAACTTCGAGCCCAAGATAGGAACAAAAAAATATGCAAATAGCTCATGTAGAGTCTCAGAATTGTAAAGGACTAGAATTAATCAATAAAATACAAACAATTACAGTAATATCCCTAAGTCACAAATTTTTAACCCTATCCACATTTCAAATATGGCTATAGTTATATGAAGCGGCCCCCCTTGAGTTTCACTGCAATTTGCCAATTTGAGATTAAAAAAGTTAAAGGCTTCCTCTATAATATTTTAATTCCTAATTATAAGAAAAAAGAGTAGAGATAAACACAATTTAATCCAATATATATATATATATATATATATAGAGCATTTGAATCTAGAATATGAAAGAGCATTTATATATGATCACTACAACAAAAAGTGTCAATGACAACGCCCCCCACTGGTGAAGAATATGAAAAAGCTCGTTCCCACAAACCATAACATAGCCAATAGGACATGTAGCTGACCATTTCGATGTGAAAAACTTACATAGAATGTTGTATTCTGTAACTACGTATAGCATCAAAATAAAGTTTACAAATCTTATAAATTAATTGTTTAGTGTTTAATTATGAATGGTTTGTTGCACTAATTGCCTTTTTTTTTTAGTGGCATTTTTATTTTGGACAAGCAAGTGGCATACAAGCAATTAATAACCCTAACTACAAATCCCTTAAATTAAAAAAAAAATTACTATAATAATAATTATTATCAATCTATTATTATTATTGTTATTAAAAAACCTCTCTATAATCATACTGTTAGGACTAAACTAATTTTATAACTATAAAAATGTTATAACTTAGAAGAGGTGTAGTTAAAAATTATATTGCCTAATGCATCCCGTGATATCCTTAATTAATCAATTTATATTAAAAATTATTTTATTTTCTAATACATTCCATGGTATCCTTAATCTGTCAAGTTATACAATTATTATTTTTTTTTATAAAAGAATCTATGAATAGTTTAATTTGATATTTAAATATAATATTGAACATGCCAAGAAACTCTAAACATACTTGAGAAGCTATAAATATTTTAGCTTCAACAAAAAGGTTCATATGCTAACGAGTTATTATATTATCAATAAGTTCATAGATATTGTAATAATTTTGAAGAATAAACTAATGTCCTAAATAATTTTACCTTAAATTTTATGTTATGTTGAACCTTTAATGTAATATGTTATTTATTTTTTGCAATATACAAAGAATTATTATTATTATTATTATTATTATTATGTTGAAGTAAATTTCTTTAGAGAGGACCTTAAAAACTTATAACTTACAATAATATAGAGTTTATTTTATTTGTAACTGGCATAATTTGTGATCAAAATTTTTTATAACTAGATGAATATTATTCTATTATAGGGTATTGTTATAAATAAAATTTACTGTATTATTTATTTTTAATGCAATGTGGGGCTAATGAGAACAAAAGAAAGGCCTAAAGCAGATTTTTTCTTTTTTAATTTTGGCTAAAAGATATTGAAATAGAATAATGGGTAACATGAATGCATGATCCCTCTACCAAAAAGATAGTATAAAGGTTGTACTTTTTCTTTGTTTCCCCATATTTAACTAATTAAATATCTACATAAGGGATCCTCTTTTAACTTAAAGTTTTATTCATTATTTGTCACATTTTACTAAATGTTGAAAAAAGTAGGTAAAACTTTAGTTGAAGAGAATCTAATATACAAGTTTTTAATAAAGTGGAATAAATTTACAATTTGGTTTTGTTTGATAATACAGTTGGGTTAGCAGTATGTAATTTAATTATGTTAAGTATTAACTAATGACTATAGTTATAGCTTGTTAGACATTTTAACAATTATAATTTTGAAAAAATCAATAGAATTTTAATTGTATTAAATTTGATATTTATGTTTTTTTTTTTAGTTAATTTAGATGTTTAATAAACTCTAATTATTTGACATAAGCAAATTATTTATAATTAGGTAAAAAAAATCTTGTTACCAATAAAACATATTCTTATGTAATAGATTTGATCTAGTAGTAAAATCATTAAAAATATATTTTTATATATAAAATATTAAAAAAAAAGAAAAAAAAAAAAGGAAAAAGTAATGCATGCCAAGGGATTCAATTAAGATGCCATTCCTCTCTCGTTTTACTAAAACAATAAAAAAGAATAATGTTAACTGGAAGTAACCGGAAAAAGAAGAAAAAATAAATAAATAAAAAAAGGAAAAAGCAATGCCTTTTTCTTTGTTTCAATTTTATATCGCTTATCATTTTCATTATTACTATGAAAGAATTATCTAGTTTATTTTATTATACCATTATCTAAGTGCGGAGTGAGGTGGCAAAAAAAATATTATAGCCTCAACGCCAAGATTACAAAAGAAGGGAAAAAAAAAAAAGAAAAAAGAAAAAAGAAAAAAAAAAAAAGAAGATAGATAACAAGAAGAAGACAACACTTTCAAGCAAAAAAAAAAAAAAAAGATATGAAGAAGACAACACATTTATATGTTAGGTAAAACTAAGCTGTCAAATTAAATTTAATGGCATATTTTTCTGCTTCTAGACAACAATCATGCTCCTTTCCATTGAGAAATGATTAATTGCACAAGTAGACGTAAACGAGAAGGTAAATGTACAGGTCCAGCATATATAACTAAATATTATATATTAACATAAATAATAACCCAAATAAAATTCAAATACCAAAAAATGACAAAAATCTAAGAAGAAAAGTATGAGGATTAATTTTCTGTACGTTTGGCCCCTTTCCTTTTTTTTCTTTTTTTCTTTTTTTCTTTTTTTTTTTCAATCCGAATTGTAAATACTCAATCCAATAGATCATATAGACCTTGTTATCAACAAAAGAATATTAAAAAAAAAACAATTGAATTCAAGAATTATGAATAGTCAATCCAATAGATCAAATGGACCTTGTTATCAACAAAAGAATATTCAAAAAAAAAAAAAATTCAAATAAAACATGCTTGAATATTAATATTTTTAGTGTTGGTAAAAACAAATACACACCGGCAGGAACGAAAAAGCAGAGAATCCACATCTGAAAAGAAAAACAAACAGAGAGGATCCACTTAAAAGGTAAATAAAATCTACTGCACAACAAAAAATATCAGAATTTTTGATAAAGTAAACAAGAAATCAATATTATATATATATATATATATATATACACACACATGCAATCAGACTCTCAACCACCCTCCACTCTCTTTTTTTTTTTTTTTGTATTTTTCTGAAGAAATAGTTCTTTAAAGCATTGCATTTCTCTGTGCTTTATCGCTAGGCTCTTCTTCATTTGTGATTTCATTATCAGCCAAAGTAGTTTCACCTTCTTCAGGTGAGTCATCAATAAGAACCATGACTTACTGTATTTTTCATTTCCTTACCCTGTTTCAACCCTCTAAATCATTCAGTTTCGTAAGCAGAGAGAATTAAATCTTTCAATTTTGTTTTTCGCATATTTCTTGTTTTCCAAATATAGTAAAGGAAAAAAAAAAAAAAAACACGATTAAGCTTGTGATCTTCATGATCAATTTCAGCTCATTTCGCTAAAAGGCTCTGTTTTGTTTCATAGAAAATACTTTTTTCTTAAAAAGATTTTCCTGAACTTTCTTTGTCTTTGATGTAGATAAGTGCTTGAAATGAAATATATTTCTGTTCTTCTACGTACAGGGAATGCATAAATCTCCTAATTAATACTTGAAATCCATTTATTTAGATTTTCAAAGAATATACATATATATATATATATATGTATTTAAGATTGATTGCTTTTTTTTCCCCACTACTACATTATTAGCATATTTCTTGTCTATTAATAGAAAAATTAACATGTTCATATATTTCATTCTTTTTGAAGTTTTTCTAGAAAGGGAATTTATTTATATATTTATTTCTGTTTTTGATTCAGGATTACCATATTTGGATAATTACCAGGCAAGATGGAAAATGATTTGAAAGAAGGAGAAGGTGAAAAAGAATTTCCCTGTGATTCTTCTCTAAACAAGGTATCTTATGCAGTGTGAAGGGTGTGCATTCACTATACAATATTTTTGTTTCTTGAAATGCCTATAATTCATTTTATCCATATTTTGTAACACTAATTTTATCTATCTTTTTATTTTTTATTTTTTATTATTCTTATTAAAAGTATCCACCTCTAAAAGCTTTTTGCATTTTAGAGAAGGTTTCTTCCAAAAATCATTTATTGTACTTTCATTTTTTGGGCCTTTAGTCTTTTTACCTAACCAAGAGAGAATAAAGTATTTATGGGTCCAAAAAGAACATGCCTCACACGTGGAGATCCACTTATAAAACGTTTACATCCAAAAGGTTTTTACTTTTATGGAGAGTGGTGCTTTAACAAAGTCCAATTAACATGGTGTCGGACTCCTACCCAGCTAATAAGAGCATCTCTAATAGGAATGCTGATTGTAAGAATTAATATACCATATAAGCTTAGACATTATCTACTTCTAAAAGCATATGATTCATTTAGCATGATAAATATTGGATTTCTTAAAATTAATTTTTGACAAGGGAGACATTGTAAATTTATTTTTAATCATTTATAATAATTTTTCTTTAGTTGATGTCTTTAATATATGGTTTTTCAAATATAAATACGAGTAATTTACCAACTAAAATAATCACCCTTAATAAAGACATGATAAATTTAAGGTAAAACACAAGGATAAACATCCTCTTTCATGGTAGCCACAAAAACTTCTTTCATATTTCTTTATAGAGTCAAATGGCTAATGAATGAACACTCCCACCTTTATTTGGGTGATCTTTGTTCTTGACTAAACATTTGAAACCATCACATTATAATTAATCTTATGTTTTATGATTTAATAGTTACTGTAAATCTTAGCATGATACCATCAGTCAAAAAGTTTTAAATATTGGCTAGGCAATTAGGGTACTTTGAAAACGTTTTCTGCTTTCGAAAACAGAAAACGGTTTTCTAAACACATATGTTGTTGTTTGGCCATGAGTTTTTGAAAACAAGTTGGAACATTGCTTTTATTTCTAATTTTTTTTGCTTTGAGTATTGTCTAGCACATAGTTATATAGTATGTTTGTATTACAATCAAACAATTCTTTCAGAATCTAGTTGGTTTTTACAACTAATTTTCTTTACAGCTTCAACTAAAAGTATTTTTCTATGAAATATTAGGTTGATCCTGGGAAGCCTGCTTCACTTACTTGGCAAAGGAAGTTGAATTATAATGGAAATATGCCTTCAGAGTTCAATGTTTCATTTAAAGAGTCAATGCATATGGTATGTCGGTACAAATTTCATTCTTTTTATTATTATTATTATTATTATTTTCCCTTCCAAATTACTGTGTTCAATCTTATATTCAATTATGTTCTAACATAAGTTAGCTAACAAAAACTGAGATGATAAATATATAAAAATGATGTACATGCATGCTTTAATACAACCAGAGAGTTGAAAAAGAAAAGTGATTTAAAAGAAACTAAATAATAAATATACAAAAAGGCAGGTGCATTCACCAAACGAAAAATCTTATAAAAAAAATGAAATAAGTAAAATAAAAAATAAAAAATAAAAATAAAGTAATGTGTAAAAATATAATGCCAATTTATCCAACTTAGAAAAAGAAAAGGTGAATGTGTTGCCCAAAAAACATAACAAATAGTGCTTATATATATATATATATATACATATATATTTGAGTGCATCGTTAATTTTTTCTCCTTTGTTTATATGATTTTTGGAAAAAGATTTCAATGGGGTTTCGATTATGGCGATATGGCAAAGAAGAAGCCGCAAATGGAAGAGTAATTTAATCTCAAACCATTTCTGATATTTTTCATTATTAAGTTTCTTGATTGCTTAGAATTTTTTAATAATCAGCTCAGTTTTTTTTTTTTTTTTTTTAATAATATTTTTCAGCTACCAATATTCGACATGTTCACAAAGAGGTCCGTCACATGTCATCATGGCATTCCTTTAGGTGGAATTGGGTATGTATTTATTTTCTCAGAAAACAAACTGCATATTTTGATTCTGATCTCGGGCCATATATATATATATATATGTATATACACAAAGTGTGGACCTGATAGCAATTATTTGAACACAAATTTTGCTATCTAGTAGATCCAGCTCTATGCTGAAGAATACTGGCTTCTCAGTAGGAATTAATCAATCATTTTTTTTTTTTTTCCCAATGAATGTATCTATTTGCATAGAAATAATCTACTGGAGGTCATCAGGTAGGTTATTATGCTGGATTCTTTACCGCTTTAACCGTTACAAATGCTAATGGGCACCTTTAGAAGTTTGAAAACAGTTAGGCGTCCAGCATATGTTGCCTGATGGCACCCGGTAGATAAAAATTTGTGTATATCAATATCCAACCACATAACACATGAAAGTAATGTAGCTTAATTTATAACTTTTGTTTACTTTATATATATATATATATGTGTGTGTGTGTGTGTGTATAATAAAAAGATGAGCTTTTTATTGCTTACATTTTAGATTCAATCTCTTATAATCTGTGAAAGCATGAAATTTTAGTGCAGGAAGTATTGGAAGAAGTTACAGAGGGGAGTTTCAAGAGTTCCAGCTATTTCCTTTGACATTTGAAGACAGTCCAGTTTTAGCAAACCAGTTTTCTGTGAGTTTTTAATGTTTCAAACAAAATTTACGATACTCTCAGAATAGTACTCCTCACTCACAAGCATGTGGCCCCCATATATGCTTGTGAGTGGGAGCCTATGGTGCTCCTGGGGTACTGAAAAAGCATTTAAAGGTGTACAAATATTGGATTTTCTTTACCTCGCACAGGTTTTCGTTTCACGGCCCAACGGTGAGAAGTTTTCAACTGTATTATGCTCAAGGAGCCCGGAGGTGCCAAAGTGAGTATATATGTTTCTCAATGCCTAATCTATTTGGATATTTTAAAAATTTTTATACCATAATCTGAAAGTCCTTGAAAAGCAAGTAACTTAATTTTGTTTGCTTGACTATTGTTTAGAGAAGCTAAATCCCCTGGCATTGAATCTTGGGATTGGAATATGAATGCTGAGAAATGTACATACCATGCTTTGTATCCAAGGGCTTGGACAATATATGATGGTATTATTGCTTTTACTCAGACCAAGATAAGCAAAACTTGGAAGTATTATGGGAAATTTTAGTAAATTTAAATTTCATTTTGCAATGCAGGTACACCTGATCCAGAACTTGAAATTGTTTCACGTCAAGTCTCTCCATTTATTCCCCACAATTACAAGGAAAGCAGTTTCCCTGTATCGGTATTTACCTTCACGGTAGGGCTCAAAAACAGATCAAGCTTCATTGACAATAGAATTGGATTTCCAGTACCTTGTTTTGGTCCTAATTTTATTTTATTTTATTTCCACTTTATCCTTAAATTTCAGCTATCTAATAAAGGAAGAACATCTGCAAATGTTACCTTGAATTTTACATGGGCTGTAAGTTGAAATAACTTTTATATTACTTATGCATTGTGTGTTATCTCTTTTGTGCAAGTGTGCTTGAACATGTGAGATCATTTTGCTTGTTCTTCTCCCTTTCATAATTTTATTTTTTCTAAATGTTCAATTTTATGTTGTTTTAGGCATTATGCAGTCTTTAATTTTATTGTTTTCCTTGGGGTACAAGTATCATTTTTGTATCTTCATACTCCATTTGTAATGTAAATAGATCCTAAAAGTTGTTCACAAACTGGTATGCATTAGAGAAGAAGGGGGGGGGGGGGGAAAGAAGAAGGGAAATTGCTAGCACATCTTACTTTCAAACTTTTCATGTTTTCTAACTGTTCAGAATTCTGTCGGTGGAGACTCTGGAAATTCAGGTCATCACTTCAACTCAAAGATGATGTAAGTTAATATCAGGGCATAGGCTTCTAATATTGAATTCTGTAATTATATTTTATAATGAATTTTGTCTTTCAAATTATGCTGCTTAACTTTTTTCCTGTTAGTACTATAATAACATATCAATGCTTGACTCCTACCAGGACAGAAGATGGAGTGCATGGTGTACTTTTACATCACAAGTAAGTTTTTCTATAAATTAGAGAAATAGGTTTCTCTCTTTTCTATGTTCCATTCGGAGATCCTAATATACATTTGATCAAGTAGATGAACATGTCAAAATCTAAATCATATATGATCTTTCAGAACTGCAAAAGGACACCCTCCTGTTACTTTTGCCATTGCAGCAGAGGAAACCGCTGATGTCCATATCTCGAAATGTCCTTGCTTTGTAATATCCGGTGATTCCCAAGGCATCATCACAGCAGAAGATATGTGGCATGAAATAAAAAAGGTTAGCTAAATTATATTGAAATATGAAAATCATATTAGTTTTGCTACCTAAACATAGAAAGGAGAATTATTCTACCGGTTGTACAGTTTCCACATATGCAGATTGCTTTCTGGTTTGGTTGGATTCTAGTCCTTTAGTCTATATTATCAAATTAGCATGGTATTTTAGACCAGTAACATATTATTCAATCCCAAGCATATCATAGTTATTCATAATTTTCTTGACAAGTTTCATAACTAATGTTAAAAATGAAACATTTCTGCAGTATCTTCTTCCATTAATAGAATCTGTTTTGGACTATGTATCCCATTTTAATTTGCATGGTCATTGATATCCCTTTAAAGATCTTGATTTTTACTTACTTTGATTCTTCTAGTATGGATCGTTTGACCACCTAGATAGCAATGAGAAGTTGATGCCTTCGAAACCAGGATCATCTATTGGAGCAGCCATTGCAGCCTCTTTGAGTATCCCTTCTGGTGCTGCAAAGACTGTCACGTTTTCTCTGGCTTGGGACTGCCCAGAAGTGAGATTTAGTGGAAAAACTTACCACAGGTAGTCTCCTAGTTGCCAAACACTACATTTTGAATGAAGGATTTAGTCGTTTGAGCTTTCAAACTTATACTAACAAGAACTTTGAAATGCAGCCGCTACACAAAATTTTATGGTTCTAATGGAGATGCGGCAGAAAACATTGCACGCGATGCCATCATTGGTAGTATTTGCATATTGATTCTTTAAAATGATTTGATAAAATATGGACATAATATCTGAACACATTGATTCATTTGGAGACCGGTAAATTCTCTCAAATTTTTTTTATTAAGAAAATTGTCTATGAATTCAAAACCAGAACATGCCAAGTGGGAATCCCAGATAGAAGCATGGCAAAGGCCAATTCTAGAAGACAAAAGACTTCCTGAATGGTAAAATTTTTACATGAATCTTGTGCTGAGAAAGTGTAAGAAAATATGTCTGAGTAATCTGAAAATTTCTAAATGGCTATGTGTTTCTCTTCAGGTATCCAATCACTCTCTTCAATGAGCTCTATTATCTCAACGCAGGGGGGACAATTTGGACAGGTACTAATGGAGTTTAAAATCTGCTTGGAAATGCAGTTTTATCTGTTTATTAATCTCCAACTCTTCTCTTTTTCAGATGGATTGCCTCCAATGCAAAGTTTCATAGCCCTTGGCAGGAGAAAATTTTCCATTGATTGTTCTAAATTAAATTCAAAAGATACCATTAACGGTTTACATGAAAATGACACCGCTATACAAATTCTCGAAAGGATGAGTTCTGTATTTGAGCAAATACATACTCCAGAAACAGCAAATCCTGCTTTTGGCACCAGTTTGCTCCAAAGTGATGAAGAAAATATTGGACAGTTTCTTTATCTTGAAGGAAAAGAATACCTTATGTGGAACACTTACGATGTTCATTTTTACTCCTCCTATGCATTGCTCATGCTATTCCCGAAAATCGAACTCAGCATCCAAAGAGACTTTGCAGCAGCAGTGATGATGCATGATCCTGGCCTGATGAAAATCATGAGTGATGGAAAACGTGTTCCACGAAAGATTCTTGGTGCTGTTCCTCATGATATGGGACTAAATGATCCTTGGTTTGAAATAAATGCTTATAACCTATTTAATTCAGCTAAATGGAAAGATTTGAATTCCAAGTTTGTTCTTCAAGTTTACAGGGATATGGTTGCTACTGGTGATAAGAATTTTGCCAAAGCTGTTTGGCCCTCAGTTTATATGGCAATGGCTTTTATGGATCAATTTGATAAGGACGGAGATGGGATGATCGAAAATGAAGGCTTTCCGGACCAGACTTATGATGCATGGCCTGTTACTGGTGTGAGTGCATATTGTGGTGGCCTTTGGTTAGCAGCCCTCCAAGCTGCTTCAGCAATGGCACATGAACTCGGTGATCATGCATCTGCAAATTACTTTTTGGTTAGATATCAAAAGGCAAAAGGTGTATATGACACATTATGGAATGGTTCATACTTCAATTATGACAATAGTGGTGGTAGCTGCAGTGCATCTATTCAAGCTGATCAAATGGCAGGACAATGGTAACCATGGAACACTCATTGGTATCATTTGAAAGTTTCATTTCAAAATTGAAATATCTATAAGTATATGATTGAAAAAAAGTAAAAAAATAAATAATGTTCTTGTGTTTATATGATTTTTTTTCTTTTTTTACCTCTATTTAGTTTGATACTCTTTGTCTGTTATTCCCAATTTTACAATTTCTCTGAAACCAAACGGATTTGGAATAATGTGTTACTGGATTTCATTATGATGTAATAGGTACAGCAGAGCATGTGGTCTGTCTCCAATTGTGGATGAACACAAAGTGAGGAGTGCACTTGAGAAAGTCTACAATTTCAATGTCTTGAAGGTTAAGGGTGGTTCACGTGGAGCAGTGAACGGGATGCTGCCGGATGGAAGAGTTGACATGACTGGAATGCAATCGAGAGAAATTTGGCCTGGTGTAACATATTCTGTTGCTGCTACAATGATTCAAGAGGGAATGGTGGACATGGCATTTCAAACTGCAGCTGGTATTCATGAAGCAGCCTGGTCTCAACAAGGTCTTGGGTAAGTAGATGTTTATCTGCTTCTGTATCAGAAATTTACTATATCAATTTTGACACTGAAATATGCAGAATTTAGGAGAGTAGCATATCATAACAAAGGATTTAAATTAAAAAAAAAAGAAGAAAATATCAATTTAAGGCTAGAAACTAGAATGCAGCAATAAAGATTGTAACTTTACAAGGGAAATTATATAAAATGCTTACATTTTATTTATTTTAATTGGTAAAAAAATGATTATTTATCTATTTCGTTTCTATATATATATATAAGTTAAGATTATTCAAATCTAAAGATTTGAAAATAAAAAATGGAACACAACCTTGGCTTTAAATTTACTCTAAAGTGTTGGCACCTATGTATGTTA
The DNA here is from genome assembly GCF_031755915.1 of Ziziphus jujuba. Lineage (NCBI taxonomy): Eukaryota > Viridiplantae > Streptophyta > Magnoliopsida > Rosales > Rhamnaceae > Ziziphus > Ziziphus jujuba. The sequence goes on along the minus strand of NC_083383.1, from coordinate 23,994,753 downwards.
TGGCATAAAAAAAATGGTCTTTAGATTTTGAGTTTTTCTTAATATTCATCCGTCTTTACTTTTAATTTACTATGTTGTACAGTGCCTTATACACCAAGTTTGTTATTAATATTATTTTATTTTTTTAATTTTTATTTAACTTTGTTATTTTGGTAACAGTTATTCTTTTCAGACCCCAGAGGGTTGGAATACCGATGACCAATATAGAGCTCTTGGTTATATGAGACCATTGGCCATATGGGCAATGCAGTGGGCTTTGTCAAGTCCCAAACCCCTCAAGACACAAACAAAACTTGAACCCATGGAAGCCCATTTATACTCCACACAACATGCAAGATTTTCAAATGTTGCAAGCGTTTTAAAGTTGCCCAAGGAAGAAGATGATAAAAGCTTCTTGCAGATTGTTTATGATTTCACTTGCAGAAGATTTTTACTCTAAATTTTGTGGTAAATCAAGCACAAAATTGGAGGTATCTTTAAAATAGGAATAGGCAAATTGATTGCATTGCTACAAATTTTTACTACCAAGGCAGATCATGCATTCAGATGGTTTTGTTATCAGTATTCACCAAAAACAAATAGGCAGATGATGTTTTATTATCAATCTCAAATGTACTTTGTCATGCATCTAATTTAATAATTTGTTTTTAGTCCAGGAGGGGGATAATTTATTTAAGTGGATATAGATCCTCTCTTAATTTAATAAGCTTCATATAAGCTTTTAAGAATTTAGAGACAAATTGTCATCAACCCATTGAAAGGTTAAAGATTATTTCTTTTTCTTTTTAATTTCAAAAACTTCCAAATATATTTAATTTTTCAAATATATATTAAATACACAAGTAAATAATGATCAACTACTTATTAATTGCAATAAAATAAAAACAAAACTATGAAATTGGAAATCTTGAAAAATAATAAAATGTGCTTTTAAAAACTGAACACATAAGAATTTGAGAAGAAATATTTTCTGAACCTCCTATTTGAATATAAGTGCACCTTAGAGGTAAAAGTAAAAGTAGATTCAAAAACCTCAAAAAAAAAAAAAAAAAAAGGATGAAAGAAAAAATTCCTAAAATCTGTATAAGTATTAAAAAAAAAAAGCTTAAAAATATAATTTTTCTTCAAAAGGAATAAACATTTAAAAATTTGTACAATCACTAAAGTAATATTTTCAACATAAATAAAAAAAATTACTTATAACTAATGTTATTGGTTTTGTTTTATACTTGGACTTAAAACCATATAACTTTTATATCAAAATACTCTAGGTTAAATTGCACTTTTGTTATCAAAGATTTTTTTTATAAGTATAAAATGTTAAGTATTCAATTTTTTTATATTTTAAAATTTTTTATTAGATAAATATGTTCATGAATACTGTCATTACATTTTTGAAAAGACATTCAAGATTTTTATTTTTTATTTTTATTTTTATCTATGAATCTCTACAAGACAATTTACTCGATTAAGTATTAGTTTAGCTACTGACTGATGATTGGTCTCATCTACTTAATTGAGAATTTGTTTCACAATAATTGAATATAATTTCTACTATCAATGTCATGGGTGTCACGGAGCGAAGTCTTCGTACACTTGAAATTTGAATGATGACGTATACGATCTGTATTGGAATCAATTATCTCTATTCAAATAATGTGGTATATAAGAATAATGGATAATATCCCATGATTTTTTCATGATTTAAATTATGATTTGGTGAATTCAAATTCAAATGACATTGTCATATTCAAAAGCCCAAACGCTCCTATAAATAGCTCTCATTTTCTCCAAGAATGGTATGATAAATCTCTACTATCTCTTCTAAATAGCTCTCATTTTTGACTTAAATGTTGGAGTGTCTTTGGCCGGTACCACACCGATACCCCAAGAGTTTAACTTTGTCTTTGGTTGTGGATTAATAATCTAATAGTGACAAGAATCACAAAAGCAACGATTGATTAGATAAAGTGACAGTTAGTCAGATGGACAAGTAGGTGATTTAATGAACTAGAGGTCAATGAGATGATCAAATTAAAGAAGATATTGGAGAATGAATTTTTTGTATCAATAGAGAGGGATAGTTTAACTAAGTTCAAGAGGGCATTGAGTCATGACAAACTTCATTGGAAATTTTTTGTTCTAACCAACTTTAAAATCAAATATGATTGAAGTTTTTATTTAAAAAAATTAAATTAATTGAAAGAAACTAAATCGTAACATTTAAATAAAAAGTTATTTTAAAAAAAAATTAAGTCATATAGTAATTTTACATATATAATTTTTGTTTTCATAATTGTTTTGTATGTATGTGTTGAGTTATCAATGATAAATTTGGGACCAACTTTCTTGTCAAAATCTGTTATATTTATGAAAATCCATAAAAAGGTAAGATTTAATTTGTACATTTACCAAAATTTTGAGTTAACATTATAAGACAATAAATAATATTACCAATCCAAAATTTTGATTTAAAAAAAAAAAAGAATCAAATTTTAGATAGATTTTTTTTTTTTTTGGGTTTGAAGAGAGATAGATCTTCTTTTTAGCTATACTTACATAATACCAATATAATGATTAAAAAAAAAAAAAACCCACTTACAAAATAGACTACCAAAGAAAACAAATCCAAGTTTTTTTTTTTTATATTTTATTTTATTTTATTTTTTATGTTAGGGTAATAAAATCACAAAAAGAAAAAAGGTTTAATACACATAGGCACCCTAAATTATTACATGCATTTTGAACTTTACCATGCAAGCTACAAAAAGTATCCTATTGCCCCCCTAAATTATTATTCTTTGTCACTTTAGTCCAAATATACATTTTTCACAAATAAATTTTATAAAATTAATTATACACAATCAATGTAAAAATCTATTATAAAACAATTTTATTTGGTTTTTTTTATTATTTTTGATTGTGTATTTGACAAAACTTGTCAAATATATTAGACAAAATGAAATGATTAGACTAATATAGAAGAAAAGCACATTTATAAAAGGCTATTTGTATATAAAAAGGGTTTTGGTAGCAATGCCCCCTGAACTTTCATTGAATTTGCAAATTTCATCCTGACTTTCATGTTTAGCACCTATACCCCCTGACATTCACATTTTTTGGTAACAATGTTCAAGCTCCTTAACACTGTTTCTATTTGGTTGTTAAATGTCAATGTGCCTGGCACATGATTTGCTTTCTCATGGGCATTTTCTATATGAAAAACGACGTAAACCACATAATGCATAATTTGGATAGCTGTTTGGTGCAAATAAAGGAGAGAAAAAGAGAGAGGTGTCAAGATTTGAGGATTAGGGCTTACAAATCCAAACCACGATCTGAGAAAAGTTTGTTTAAAAAAAAAAAAATCACTGGTGTAAGCAAAGAAGAGATTTCATTAGTTGAAAGAAATTTGTTGCTGTTTTGCTAAAGATTTAACATCTGGTATTGATGGTTATGTTAAAGTAGATGAAGGAAGTTGCTACATACTGTAAGTTGAAAAAATTTGTTGTATTTCATTGTTTTATGGGTTAGATTAGCGTTTTTATGTTATGCAATTGTATTGTTATTTATGGATTTAGATTTATTGTGTTTCAGTTGACAAAATTTATTAAAGTTTTTCATTAAATTGTTTTCTGTGGGTCTTACAGTGTGATTGAAAAAAGTTGAAATTTGTGTAAATATGTTTTTAATGGTACAATAGTCATGGAATCTAGGTTTTAGTTACCCTATTGTAGAAATATCTAGGTTGTATGGTGAATGAAGTTGATGCTCTGTGCTTCGTGTTTTTGCTTTGTTTTTCTGTAAGTGGTTATTGTTTTTTTGCTTTGTGGTCTCAAATTTGTTAGTTTATTTAGGAGTTAAAATTTTTATGCGTATATTTTGTTTAAGGTGTGGTCCACTTTGATTGTATTTTTTATTAAATACATTTGTCTTTTCGTCCATTTGTTTAATAAATAGATTGCTTGATCCTTTGTTGTTATATGGTCCTTTGCTGTTGTGTGGCATAACAAATGATAATGATGATTCCTTAATTAATTATTTTGGGGTTTGATTTTTTTTTTTTTTTTTTGTGTTTAGTTAAGTATCTTGTTGTGTGGTCTATTGTATACGGTTTTTGGCATGTTTAATATCTATTTAGTTTAGTTAAGGTGATAACTATTGTAGTTGTGTTTTGACTTGTATATTTTTGTTTACTTTATTTTATTATTCTCATACATCCAGCACCTGAATATGACGAGTTTATAGTTAGGTTTCACTATGGAGGTGACATCTATTATAGGATAGGAAAACCAATGTACTTTAGTGGGACTGTAGACTACTTTATCCGAATTAACCTAGAATATATGTCCATGCTTGAGTTGAAAGTAATGGATAAGATTCTAGGTTATAAAGAAAAGAAGTTGCTATTTTATGCCAAGATACTAGGACATTCAATGATTTGATATATATTGCATTGGATGACATTATTTATCAGCTTGATGTTACACCACCTGGAGATAAGATCATTGAAGTGTATATAAAAGAGTGTTGAGACCATAAGAACTTAAAGTGGATGCCAAAATCAAGTGATAACGGTGAGGAGGTTTCAAATGAGGTGGTTAATGGTTAGGGGTTCCACAGGATATGAGGTTATTAATAGTTAGGGTACATCAAAGGTTAATAATGTAAGGGATGATGAGGAGATTGGTACTAACACTTTTGGACATAATGATTTTTTGTTTGACACATAAGAACCACCTACACAAAAACCTAACTTTGTATCTGGCCAAATTGAAACATATATCCTTGACCAATCTAAAACAGATATACATGCCCAAACTGAAATCCATATACATGCCCAAATTGAACCCACAGACCTGCCCAAACTAAACCCTATGTATCTATCCAAAATGAACTTGAAATACAATTTAGACCTCAAAATGAGGTAGTGAATGATGATGATCTTGACTTTATGGATGAGGATTATGAATAGTCTAATGATGATGGCATGTTTTCTAGTAATAGGGATTTTGATGAGTTTAAGGTTCAGAATAATAATGTAGCGGGAGGGACCGGTTATGTTGAGAGTGGTGATAAAAAGGACCATGATGACCTTGTTAGTGACTATAATGCAGAGTTAGATGAAGATGCTAGAGGGAATGGAAAGAGGAAACAAAAGTTTCCTCATTTCAATATTGCAATTAATATGGAAAACCCCTGTTTTAGTGTTAGAATACTATATGTCAATGTTAATGAGTTTAGAAAAGCTATGGGAAGTATGGAAATAGGAAGCACAAGTATTTAAAGTTTAAGAGTAATGATAATGACAAGGTAAGGGTTGTTTGCAATGGAAAACCCAATTGCAAATGGGTGGTATATGCATCTACTATTGATGGAACCACATTACAAGTTAAGACCTTCAATGATGAATGCAACTGTGAATTATTCTTTGATAAAAAATATATATATATAACATATTCAAGTCTAGCCAGTACCTATAAAAATAGGTTTAGACAATATTCAAAGTGGGTATTTGGTTCCTTCAAGGAAATAATACAATTGGATTTTATGGTAAAGGTTGACAACTGGCAGTATTATAAAGTTAGAAAGAAAGCAAATGACAAAGTAAATGGTTCTATTTTTCACCAATATAATAGATTGTTTGACTATTGTGAAGAGTTGAAGACTATTAAAAGAAATTTAAGGCCCTTCAAGGAATCCTATTTTCCAAAGGATTTATGTGTGTTTGGAAGCCTGTAAGAAACAATCAAGGAAGGGTGTAGACCGTGAATAGGTCTAAATGGCTATCATATCAAACGCCAACACCCAGGTCAATTGTTGGTTGCCATTAGAATTGATGGAAACAATTCCTTGTCTCTAATTGCATATCTAGTAGTTGAGTTAGAGAACACTATGAAATGACATTGGTTCTTGGAGCTGTTACTAAAGGATGTTAACATCATTAATTTTCATGGATGGTGTTTCATCATTGAAAAGCAAAAAGCTATAATTCAAACCCTTGATGCATTGATGCTATATTTTGAGCACAAATACTATGTAAGACATCTTTACAACAACTTTAAGCTTCAATTCAAGGGTCTTCTATTGAAGCAAATAATATGGAATGTTGCCAAGGCCACGACAATACCCAGGTGAATTTTTTTTCCTTAGACATCTTATGTATGTTAACATTTAAACTTGTTGACATTGATTTGTTCATATTGCAATTATTTGTTAGATGTTGTTTATTTTCCTGTATTATATAAGTTTAAAGCACAAATAAAAAAAATGAAACAACTGTCAGATGCAATAAGGATCAAAGGAGATTTATCAATGGTTATTAGATAAGGATTCGAAATTGCAATTTAGATCCCACACTCGAGAATGAGATTAAATGTAATATACTATTGAACAATCTATATGAATCCTTTGATGGAGCTATCATGGATGCTAGAGACAAACCATTGGTCACATTGCTTTGAAAAGTCAGATTATATATCATGTAGAGGATGAATAACAAAAGAACAGGAGTGAAGAAGTGGCATGGAGATATTTCTCCAAAGGTTTCCAAGATTTTATAGAACAACAAATCGGATTCAGTATATTACATCACAACATAGGCTGGTGATAACAAATTCGAAGTTAGAATGGCAGATGAGATGCTATTGTTGATTTGGAAGTAAGATTTTGCTTTTATAGGAAATGAGACCTAAGTAGTATTCCATAGCCATGCATGTTTAATTATGTTCATCATGGGGGTTTAGATGTAGTGATTATGTTGATACCTGCTATAATAAAGAAGCTTACATGAAGGCATATGGCCCAATTGTACATCCCAATAATGGGTTAGAGTTGTGGCAAAAATCTAATATAGCACTAGTTGAGCTACCAACATATCATAGATAGCTAGATAGATCCAAAAAACTTAGAAGAAGAGAATCAATTGAACCTCCATACCCTACCAAAGATGCCAAAAAAGAATAATGTCACAATAACATTTTCTAATTGTGAAGAAGATCCACAATTATAGAACCTACAAGAGACTTGTAACTAAAGCAAGTCGTGGGAGAAGGAAAGTTAGAGTAAATACACATTCTTATTTATATAATTATTTCCATTGCCAGTTTGTTTAACTTATTTATTTTATATTTCTTTTAGATGAAAAGAGGCAGTGGTAGATCTACACAAAGTTATGGACATTCTGAGGTGAATGAAACTGGTTTTAATCTGATTATGACACCAGAAGAACATGCTGGAGTAGCAAGTGGAGGAGTATTTGCTCAGGATCCAGTTGGAGCAGCAAGTAGTGGAGTAATGAACTGGTTAAATCTGTAAGTGAATGAGCAACAATTGGAAAGGACAGAGGAAAAGGTAACAAAGGCATAGGTAGAGGCAACAAAGTCTAAATAAGTGAATGATCTGTTAATGAATTAGAACTTCCATCAACATCTCCAGCAGCGCCTTCAACAGTAGTTGACAAAGGGAAATAGCCAATTCAATGAAGCATATGATTCTTATGGGTTGTTTTTTTGTTAACTTTTTAAGTTACTTTATTTAAGTTAACTTTATGCATTGTTGTCTATTTTACGTTATTGTGTTTACATGTATACAACTATTTTTAAAACTATCGAACATATGAAATGGAAGTTAATTTAGCATGTTAAAAATATGTTTTTACTGTATATAAAATATTAATCGTATGTGATCAGTGATATAGTTTTCAATATTGCCAAAATTCTCTTTATGCTAGTTTTCAATATTGCCAAAATTCTCTTTATGCTATATATATGCACCATAAACCATATAGAGGGCATAAGTACAAATCGAGCGAGTTTTAAAAAAAATTAAAGTATTCCTGCAAGACTAATAGAAGTTCAAGGGGTGAATCTGTCAGAAATAAAAATTCATGGTATTAAATAGTTAAAGAAAAAAAATATTTTTTTCTAATGAACAAGAGTCATCCAACACTAATAGTGGCATACAGGCTTACATAATTGGCAAACAAACACAACAAACAATATGCTATTTAAATGTGTATTTATTGAATAATCCTTCATTCACCTTATATAAACTATTAGATATCAACATTTTGAAAATTTTACATTCAGCATTGTTACCATAAAAATTTAACATTCCCTTACATAAACTACTACACATTACATTAAACATCTCAGCAATGACAACTTTAACCTACTAGCTTTTCATATGCAAAATAGAGCCTTTGTTGCAATTCCTAACTATCTTCATTATCAATATATAACATAAAGGCAAACCACAAATTCTTCTCTCTACTTCTGATTCTTGTATTGTCTCCCTCCAATTTGTTCTTACTTCTCAACAAGCCAGGTATTATTTTCTTCAAACGATCGCAGAGTAGTGGATCATACCAAGCAAACACAGCATATCTATTTTGCAAATCATAACCTTTAAATTCACCATGCTAAACATGTATGTATACTCTATACTAGATAGTGCATTTATATTTACATGTGTATAATGGATGCTAATGCATGTCTCATATTTGTTTAATTTATTGCAGTGGGTGTACATACACATGCACTAAATTTCTTTTAGATTGCTGAAAACATGAATGCTTTAGTGTATAGCCATGGCCTTCAAGAAGACTCAAGCAAGTTGATGATTAGTCTTTCATTTATATATCGTTTTGGTTTAGGTTGGATAAATATACTCTTTTCAAGAGGCTAATGCAACAACCTGTGTGTACAAGTAAGGGCACCAGCAGGCTACTTAGTGTCTAATACCACATCGCCAGAGTATAGATCAAGGGATTGTTCAAATGTAATTATTAGTCACTCTCATAACTCTAAATCTTTTTCAAAATTGTTGGCTTTAAGGTTCGATAGAACTCTGAAGTTAAGCGTGCTCAAGTGAGAGCAATTATAGAATGAGTGACCTCTTGGGAAGCTGACTTTTTGGGACACTTTGAACAAAAATACCCATATCGAATGTGGTGGCTAAATTGGAGACAATATCGACAGAGGGTGATAGGTTCTCCAATAAACACGGGGCTTTACAAATGATATCAAATCTTGTATCTGGCCAAAAGTGTGTCAACAAGGACATTGCGCCCTAAGAGAGGTGGATTATGACGGCACGTGTAGGCAGGTGCAGGGTAATGGCAGGCTACCTGATGTCCAATCCCATGTCACCTGGATGTAGATAAGGGGATTGTTCAAATATAATAATAGTCATTCTTATAATGCTAGGCCTTTTCAAAGCAGTTGGCTTCAAGTTTCGAAAGAATTTCGAAGTTAAGCATGCTTAGACTAAAGCAATTTTAGGATAGATGATCTCTTGGGAAGCTCGGAACAAAAAACACATACTGAGTGTGATAACTAAATTGGGGACAATATCGATAAAGGGTGACAGGTCCATTAGAATTATACTAAAGTGCATTGAGGACAATATCACCAAGTGTAATGACTAAATTGGGGATAATATCAATATAAAGTGATAGGTCCACCAGTAGAGATGGAGTTTTACACTAAAATGCATTGGGGACAATATCAATAGAGAATGATAAGTCCACCAGCAGAGTTAGGACGTTATGCTAAAGTGTAGGAGATGAAGCTAAATTGCAAAAAAATGTAATATTTCATTTACATTGTCACATTTAACTTTTTATTAATTTTCAAATATCCTGTTTAATTCTAAATCACAAAAACCAAAATGAAATATTGTCAAAAAACAATAATTAAAACTCAATAAAATTTTTAACCATAACCTGGAACCTAACCATAACCCATAACCACAAGTATGTCCAATTGGATTACCAATCAACTAAACATTCCAATATGTTCATTACCTAATTGAATTGAAAAAAAAAAAAAAAAGATGAACGAAAAATGTAGAAATTTGAGGATTCTAACTTTTTCACAACTGAAGAACCTCTTTCCAAGATTTCTACCCATCTATGAGGTTTTTTACACGACAAGTTGTCTATAATAGCACATCATCTCTTTCATTCCTTAATCCATTTGTGATCTAATCCGAAACCTTAAAATTTTCAACCTTTTTTCATTCTCCTTTTTGGCCTTCGATTTCAGAATTGGAATTTCTCAATTTCATTTTGCTCTAAGCCACATATCTTAACATCTCTCTCTTTCTCTCTCCATTGTTGGCACCAAACAACAATATAAAATACCTAAATTATCCAGTGTGGTTTACATTGTGTTTCATGTTGAAAATGCCTCAGAGAAAACATATTATGTACCGGACACGTGATATTTAACAATCAAATAGAAATGATGTTAAGGAGCTTGAGCATTACTACCAAAAAACATTAATGTTAGGAGGTATAGATGCTAAATATGAAAATCAAAGTTCAATTTTCAAATTCGATAAAAGTTTGATATTAATGTAAAAAAAATCTATATAAAATAGTATAAGATGATAAAAGTGGAATTAACCCAACAAAATAAAAACCTAAAAAAAACTTTGAGATTACAAGAAAGGGTAAATCTGTCATTTAAAATATTGCTTCTTGTATACTTTCTCTTTAAAGTGAAAATTCCACGTGGCAAAAAAAGGGTCTTTCAGAAAGAGTGGTCGAAGAAGTATTGGATTGGTGTTCAAAGAGTTTTTCAGAGTTTTATTTGTTTTTCCCAGTTTTCTGATTCAATCTTTCTCTACCAAGCGCCGTAGACTCTCTCTCTCTCTCTCTCGCTATTATATCTCTGACTCTGAGCTTCGACGATTCTCCTTCTCTCTCTAAGCCCTAAACCTCTCTTCCTTCTATTCTCTCTCGCGGCCTAGACCTCTAATTCTGCGCTCTGCGCTCGGTAAGTCTTCCTTCTTTCTCTCTCTATAGAATTATAGATCTCTCTCTCTCTTTCTCTCTCTCTCTCTCTATCAGTTCCTGTTTTCGTTGAATTGATTCTATGTTAGTCTATATTGTAATTAGCAGCATCTATATTTGGCTTTTTTCCGAGGGGTTTTACTAGGGATTGAATTGGTTCGATTAGGAAAGTTTCTGCCAATTGTACCAACCTGTTAAAACGCCAATTTGATTAAGATTGATGGACGATGAATCTGAACTTTCGATTTTTTTTGGTTGCTTTTTTATGCCCAAAATTGTTGATTATGTATTTCATTATTTATTTGTTTTGTAAAAACCAGAAAAGTTGTTGTTAATAATCTGCTTAAACAAGGGCTTAGTTCTGTTTTGCCATTGAGGTTCACAAATGGGAGGGGCAGGTGCATCTGACGCCCTGTCTTTAGTCGTGTACAACCCCAACTTAAGTAATTCAAGTTATGTTTTTTTCCCTTTTTTTTTTTTTTTGGGGTTAAATTTTAGTTTAATATCCTTTTATTTTGTGAATAGCATAAAAAATATTTTTATTTTTATTGTTGATCTTTTTTCGATTGTCTCTGGTGTTTGTTAATTTCTGTCTTAACTCCAATGCCTCAACTAGGTTCTTTTGGAGGTTGAATTTTGTATTGGCCAGATGTGTTAGAATTTAATGGTCTCAATTATATAGGCCTACGTATGGGTTGTTTAAAAAATTATGGAGCATGGGCGTGGTACAATAGGAGGGAGGGGGAAAAAAAAAAAAGAAAAAAAGAAAAAAAAAAAAAAAAAGAAGTAGAATTCTGTTCTTTGCAATGATATAGAAGTAGTCTATAAGCATTGAACTTGCTATTTTACCAAATAAAACTTTCATATCTACGACTGATATTGTTTTTATGCATTCAATTTAGAAATGAAGCTGCTTATTGTTCATATTAATATTATTATGTTGTGAAATGCAAGTTCAGTATTAAATTTCTATTGCAAGTCAAGCTTATGTTAATAGGCCTTATTGCCCCTTGTTATTGCTGTCATATTATTCAATAAATTATTTTTCTTCATAGTTTATTGTTTTATTACGTGAATGTAGTCTGTAGTCAAGATAACATTCTAGAAACTGATCTATTATGTACTTGTGCCTCCTGCTGCTGCAGTTTGCTTGCCAATTTGTGGCTGGGTTATATTCTTGTGTGTTGTGACTGCTGTCTCATGTTTTGTTTTTGGTAATCTCAAAATAACGTCTTTAAGGTCTTGGATGGAAGTTGTGTGTTTGTAAGTGCTGCTGTTTTCTTTTAACTAGTAGCTGTTATTATTTTATTTATTTATTTATTTTAGGTGAGTAACTAGCACATCTTGAACTGTTCTTGTTGGGGCATTGATGGATACATGAATTGTAAGTCAGCTGTAATTATGTTATTTATATGTTTTTCATTATCTTATTTTTGTTGTTTAGAGAATCAAACTAGCTGTCGGTGACAACACAGAGCCTCTCAACCATGTACGGATCAAGAGGGTAAGCAGAACAGTTATTTTTAAAATTTTTTTGCTTTATGGAAAGTCATGTGTAAGGTTGCTAATTTTCTTGTCAATACTTTAAATGGTGAAATCATGTTTGTGGTTTGCTATTTTGGATATAATTAGAGATTATGTGAGAAAGATATAGACAAGAAACTACAGGGGAAGAGAATATGTGTGATAGAATACACTACTACTTTTAATAAGGATATAACTGAATCTATTCTACTACATGAATGCACCATTTTCTCCAAACTTCATAAACAATATAAAGTGTCTTACAGAATTTGAGGACTTGGTCCTCTCAAATAGTGTCAAGTGAATATCAAGATGGAAATGTAAATGCTAAACAGAAATTGCAAATGATGTATACTATTACTAAATATCAATTGATTGGTCCAATAGATTTACTGTTATGCTAATCTAAAAAGCAATCATTGACAAGCTCAAGAATTTTTAATGAGAAAAATTCCTATGAAGGAGAGAGAAACATTTGAAACTTTTTGGATGGGTTCGTCTATCAAAATCTCTCTCTAAGGAAGTGAGGTCTGACAGCTATTTCTAGCAATGGTCACAAAAAGGTTATAATTCAAATTGACAAGTTTTGACTTTAAACAGATTTGTAAAGAAAAATCTGGAAAAAATAAAAAGAAAAAAAGAAAAAAAGAAGAAGAAAATAACTTGATAGAATACAACTCAAATGACTTTTGTGAATGAATATGCTAAAAAGCAACCTGGAACCAACAATTTTGATGGATCTTATTTGCTGATGCTGTTTTTGTTTGTAATGTGTTGGTTAAAAGTTCTATTTTTAGCATGTGCCTTGGAAAGGATTAAATTTCTTTAATGGATTATAACAATCAAATGAAAGAACAATATGTGGACCAAACTCTTTACATAGGTTTATTTAATGTGGGTATATTGACTTTTGTTTTTGTTTCCTGCCCTAGCTAAATATAATTGTGCTTATGCTTGTTATTTGTTGAACAATCCTGTAGAACTTCTGAACAATTACTTCTAATCGTTTATTTTCCCCATAAATAATTTAAAGGTCCTATATGAACTTGCTAAAGTTAGTTTCGTTCAAGATTCAATATATCAGTGGTTTAAGCATAATACTCCATAAGTGTATTGTTATGATGGCATAGTTAATACACTACATTTTTGGATCTCAACAATTTTTCCTATTTTGAAACAGAGAAACAGATAATAGTTGAACAATATTTTTGAAACCTGATAAAATTCATATACTATGTGCTTAAATGCTCAAATTTTTTATTGTGACATCATTGGCGACGGTTGCAACTGCAGTGTTCTGTAAATGTTGTTTTATTGGATTGTTTTTCTCAACAAAGGGTTCTCATGTGTTTGTTGGTATAACTGTATAAGTGGCAACACTTAAATGCAATTCAGAGTTGATTTTAAGACAATCCACATCAGGCCAACACACAAAGTCATGTGCACAGAATACAGTTCCAAAATGATGACCAATTTAAGTAACCTGCTGGAGTTAATCGAATAAGTTTTCTTGCAAAACTGAAATGGTGACTAATATCCTCCTACTTAAGAGAATTATGTTATTTTCCAAATATCTAATTAATTGTTATTTTGCTTGTGATGAGTTGTTTATGTGACTCTGATATAACTTTTTTAAATCCAAGTTTAGAATATTGTTTTGTTTTGCTTCTCCTTTGACCGAATATGACAATGCCTTCTCTTGGTAGCGGTACTTGGTTTGTGTCCATCAATATTGATTGCTTTGAATTGTCTATCAACATTATGGTGAATCTTTTTCATATGTTACTATATTTTATGTATGATACTTCCTTATTCCATCTGTTTGCAACTGTAATATCTTGTTGTTAGTGGTTACCTCAATATAGTTTATTTTGCTTCTGCCTGGTAGCATTTATTTGTTCAAACCTTGTTATCAGGAAGGGTAATGCTGTATATTTAACAATGCATCTGGCTTTACTTATATGTTTATTTTAGGGGGCTCACAAATATGATAAGTTGTTTAGAATAACAAAGCTAGGAATTCAGACATTAGGTATCAGGGAAGAGTGGGTTGGGTTTGGTTTTATTAACAGGTTGAGTGGGGGATTTTTTTTTTTTTTTTTTCTGGGTATAAGGGCAATGTTTGGAAGCGGGGGGGTTTCGGACGGGTACGAGGTGGGCTCAAAGAGACAAAGAATGATGGAATCAAATCCGTACTTCGCAGTGAGCAGCAGCACGAGTGGGTTTCAACCTTATGGCTATGGTGCTGGCTTTCATCAGCCTCCTTCCTTTCCTGTGGTTCGTCTGAGGGGGCTACCCTTCAACTGTACTGACATCGACATCTTCAAATTTTTTGCGGGACTAGATATCGTGGACGTGTTGCTGGTCAACAAGAATGGACGGTTCTCAGGAGAGGCCTTTGTCGTCTTTGCTGGATCGATGCAGGTTGAGTTTGCTCTACAGAGAGATCGGCAGAACATGGGGCGCAGGTATGTGGAAGTTTTCAGGTGCAAAAGGGAGGATTATTACAATGCTGTTGCAGCTGAGGTGAACTATGAAGGAATCTATGACAATGACTATCATGGAAGCCCTCCTCCATCCCGGTCTAAGAGGTTCAGCGACAAGGAACAGATGGAGTACACTGAAATATTGAAGATGCGTGGTCTACCCTTCTCTGCGACAAAATCAGATATTGTTGAATTTTTTGGAGAATTCAACCTTGCAGAAGATAGGATACATATTGCATGCCGCCCTGATGGGAAAGCTACAGGAGAGGCTTATGTGGAGTTTTCCTCGGCAGAGGAAGCTAAAAAAGCAATGTCCAAGGATAAGATGACAATCGGGTCAAGGTATGTGGAGCTGTTTCCGTCAACACCAGATGAAGCTAGACGAGCCGAATCCAGATCAAGGCAGTGATCTGGATATGATACATTTTCTAATTGATATCCGTATGTGAAGTTTTTGTTTGGCGACAAAACTTTTCTCTCTCTTTCTTTTGAGGTTTATAGCTAGAATATTTTAGTGATATATTGGTACCTTTTGAAAGTTTATTTGAACCGTGGAGATTAGGAGCATATAGAGTATGTTTACTGGCAGTTACTGCTTTTGTTGGTGCTTATGACTTTCTGTTTCCCTGTTTTCTTTTTTTCTTGGTGACGAAACAGTCTAGCTGGCCATATGACCAAATTGACCGCAGGATTTTAATGAATAAGATTTTTAGGAGCTAAGAGACTTATTATAATTCGTAGTTTAAGAATTTGTCTAGTAGAGTTATCATGAGGATCCATTTTATGAGGTATAGAGGTCAAATTCTGCTAGAGATTAATATTTTGATTTTTTTACTTTTAGGGAAAAAAAAAATGTTTTTTTATTAATTTGTTAAAGAGAGCAAGAAGGGGTCAGTTTGGTAATGTTTTTAGTTAACTTAATTTGGTATTTTTAGGGAACTGAAAATTAGTCTACGATCATTGTTTTAGTTTCTGTTCTCGTTTTTGATTCTTTGCTAAGAGATAAAAGTAGATGTAATATAGAGGTAGATGAGGAAAAAGCATAGGAGATGGAGAGGAAAGCATATGAAAGATAGCAAACGGTTAGACGGAGAAAATATGGAAGGATATGGTGAGAAAAATTGCTCTTGAAAAATGAAAATCACTTGAAATAATTTTACAAACAAAGATGCTAAATAATTAATTTTTTTAAGAAAAATTAAAAGAAAATTAAACATGGTATGTAAAATTTAAAATTTCAATTGGATGTTGCCCTTACATGTTTTCTTTTTTTTTTTTTTTTTTTTCCTTCCCCCCCCCCCCCCCCAAAAGAGAAACATGATTGGAACATAGAAACTATTCCATAATTATTTAAATTTCAAAAAATAATGAGCATGTTTGTTTCTCTCTTCTAAAATTATTGTAAAAATTAAGTGCATTTTAATATTTTTAACTTTTCAATTTAATAATTTAAATTTTTGAATTTTTTATTTATTGCAATTTGGATCTCTTTGATATTTGATTGACAAGGTTTAAAAACAATCTCACATTATTGATATTAAACTCTATCAAATTTTAATATAAAAAAATATTAAAATATAAAAATTTACAATTTTAATATTTTTTAATATGAAATTTGATACAATTTAATATAAAAAAATATTACTGCATCAATTTTTATTTTTTTATCTAAATGTAAAATTTAAAAAATAGTTTTAATATTCTATATTTTAATATCTTTTAGTTTTAATTAAAAAATTGAAAATTAAAACCAATAAATGTTTTTTTTTTTTGGCTGAAATAAAACCAATAAATGTTATGAAATGATGTAAGACCCTAAAACATTTACCATATATGATCAATTAATATAATAATCTTGCCCATACATTTGTTATTTTTTCATTTTATATTTATGATTTTTATTTAAAATTTGTATGCATTAATTTTTATTTACATTAAAATACTCGCAACCATAATTAAATAGTTTTGGACCTAAAATTAGATTGAAAAAAAATTAAAATAAAATTTGACTTTTTGGTCTAATGAAAATAATTTTATTCAACCAAAAATTAAAAATAATTGGACCAAGACACCAAAACAAAAGTCAAGAAAAAAATTAAAAATTCAAGTAATTTTTTTAAAACAACAAATATTTTTTTTTTTGAAAAAAATTTTAAAAAATACATTTTTTCATTTTATATTTATAGTTTTTTATTTGAAAAATTGTATCAATTAATTTTTTATTTAAAAAATGGTAAAATGGCATCCATTTTCTTTTTTGGTTTAATTTCTATTTTTTCATTTGGAATGGTTTATTTTTGGTCAAAGGGAAAAGTTTTTCACAAATGGAAAAAAAGATCATAATTTATTTCCATGTTGATATTTTGTTCTGTAATTCATTTGATCAAGTGAAAAAAAATTCCAAAGTGGAAAAATTAGATCATTTTGATCTATTTTTTCTTGTTTATAAAATAGTAAAATAACAAATGTATATTTTTTTAAAAAAAAATAAAAAATTATTTTTTATTTTTGAAAAATGATTATGGTAAAAATTTGAACGAAAAAGATTTTTTTTTTTTGCATTTTTTAACTTTTGATCTAATTTCTATTTTGGTATTTTGGTCTTTTTTTTTTTTTTTTTTTTTTTTGGGTTTGGGCATAAACATTATGTTTAATTTTTGTTTTAATAAAATTATTTTTATTGGACCAAAAATTTCAATTTTTTTTTAGACTAATTTTAGGTCCAAAAACATTTAATTATAAAATTATGAGTATTTTAATTTAAATGAAAAAAAAAGGAATAGAAAAATAATAAATATATATATATATATATTTTTTTTTTTTCAATTTTTTTTATATTTTTTTTAAATATAATTATAATGTGGGCATGATGTCATACTCACATTAGCACATTTAGTTTTAATGAATTTATTATCAATCAATTTAGAACGATTTTGGAAGTTCAGGTACAATTTATCCAAAGAAAAGTTTAATGCCGAATTGGTGTAACTTTGAAATTTTATGGTGCCAAAGTGCAACTTACTCTAATATATATATATATATATATCATAAAATATTTTTATTTCTTAAGAAAAGTTTTTCTTAAACAATATAATTTTATCTCTGTAATTTATTTTATTAAATCAAAAATCAGAAACAGTTCAAAATATTATTAAGAAAAAAAAGTAATACAAAATGATAAGAAAATAATAAAGCCAAAGAAACCCCCAAAAAACACAACAAAAACCCATTCCAATTAAGCTCATTGAAACTCAAAAGAGCAAACACTCAATTAGCGAAAAAAAAAAAGTCAATTGGGAAAAGGAGTACTGCAACCACAACCAAACCAAAAAAAAGCTAACAGAAACTATAAGCAAAACTATCCTGAAGGTCAGCATGATGAAAAGGAATACGACAATCCCGCAAAGAAAACCACCCATAATCAGACCAGAGATGCCCAAAACAGTTAAATAAAACAATAATTAAATTATAAATTGTAACTATTACGATATATTGTTTTTGCAAAGGTAAATATTATGATTTTTTTTTTCTCTTCTGCATACCCATTTATTTTATTTTATTTCATTTTATTTTTCCATTTGTGGTGGATAGCTTTGTAATTGTTTATTTTTTTGTTCGTTTGTTTGTTTTTTTTTTTCTTTGATTTTTGGTGCATCTAAAAATACGTTTACCATTTTAATTTTTTTAAAATAAAATGTATAACGAATCTAAAATACTGGCTGATTTTTCAATAGGAAGATGAGATTTGATGAAAAGTTTTTTTTTTTTTTTTTTTGGGGTAATGTATACTTTGTTAATGCTTGTATATTATTTTTCTATTAAAATATTTTTTTCCAGATTTTCTTTATAGTTATATAAATTTATTCCAATTTTTTTATTAGGGAAACTCTATTTTTTAGAGTTAATAGGATTAAATTTAAAAGTTAAAAGAAAAATAATCAAAGGATGGATATTGACCGTTGATATATTAATTGCCAAATGTCAATAGATTACGAAAAATGTTAAATAAAAAAGGAAAAAATAACTTAAAGATAAATCATGGTAATTGATATCTAATTTATTATATATCTACTACATGAAAATTAAGATATAATGACACCATATTAACGACGCTACAAAATAAAAAGGTCTGAAAATAAAAAATTTGCAACACTTAAGCAAAAACATCGGATAAAATTTTATAAATAAAAAATTAATTACACTGCACTTTCTTATAATTTTTTTTAATAACAAAAAATACCTTGATGTATGTAGTAATTACATATAATAATCATTTAACAACCATTTGACACATAATTTTAGAGAAAGACCAAGGGTATTGCCGTAAATTGAAGAAAAAAGAAACCAGAAGACCAAAAACCAAACGTGCACAATGCAAACAAATCTCAATGGAAAAGCCCAGGAGGACCCTACGAACATCTGTCTCCTCCTGCTACTGCTCCTCTCCGACCACCAACTCTATCTCTCTCCCTTTTCCATCGCCGTCCTGCAAAGCCACCAACCACCTTGCAAACACAGCACTATAGGAGCTCCCATTCTCCTCCGCCACCGGTCTCACTCCTCCTTTCTCTTCCTCATCTTTCTCGCTTGTTATACAAGAAGACCGGCATGGCAGGAAGCAGTTGAATTCAGCCCCAAAAGCCCTCGTATGAAGGATGAAGAAGGTAGAGTGAGTATTTGTATCCTGCCAAAGAATGCTCTGCTTCTTATGAGGTGCAGATCTGATCCCGTGAAAATGGCTGCTCTTGCTAACCGGTTTTGGGAATCACCTGCTGCTCCAATACGAGTTGTTTGTGCTGACTCTGTGCAAGTCGAAGCCGATGAGGTCGTCGGCTAAGTTCGCTCCACCTGATGCCTGTTTCTAGAAGAATGGGAAACTTGAGCCGCACCGTCCGACTATGCCCAAGGTTGGAGCGGCTGGGGTTGGGTTTTGAACCAGGTAAATTATTGGATGAAAAAAGAAAAAGGCCTAATTTTTTAAAAAGAAAGAAAATGAAAGTCTTGAGTGTGTACTTGCATGGGCCACTGTAGGTTTTGCCGAGTGCTTTAACTGCTCTCTCTTTCCCCAATTCTTGTTCTGTAAATTTTTCTTAATTAATGATTTCCAAGAAATTCTCTTTTCCTTTTTAATCTTTTTTTTCCTTTTAATTTTCTTTTTATGTAAATTGATTAATTGATTGATAATATCATGGCGTTTTCTAAGCAAATGTTTTGTGGTAAATTTCCATTGAAAAAGGTTGGGAGTTCTTGTGGTGTTCTGTAATTCATTGAAGCTCTATCATTCAGTATTATACAAGGAATTAACTAAGAAAAAGAAGCAGGTGTTGGATTTCTTTTTTTTTTGGGACGGGTCTAGAGTTTATTTATGTCAAATAACTATTATGCCCTTTATCGTCAATTTTAACACCAATCTGATAACTGCAGGGATTGATTTACAATTATCATATCTATCAGGCTATTTGGTTGTAATTATTTTTTTTTTCAAGATGTGCAGTATAATTAACCCATAAATATACAATGCATTCAAAATTGTCAAAGTTAAAAGATTGCTAAAAACAACAAAAAGTGACATTTTTTTTCGGCGTCGTCGAATATATGTTTGGAAAGCATCAACTTTAATACTGTGTTTACATTTTATCTGAATTGGATTGTTTAAATGCTATATTCATGCAAAATGATTAACTACCACTTATCTATGTTCACATAATCACATAATTTAATTATATGCATATTAAAAAAATGAAAAAAATTAATAAATTTCTAGACGAAAATAGGAAACGTTTCTAAGAGAACATGCATTGCCTAATATTTGATATGATAAAGAAAAAAATTTAAACAAAATAAATTAAGTGGAAATTGCAAACAAAAAATAGGGTAAATATTGTCCCGGAATTTTTTTTTTCAAGTATAGTTTATTTGCTTTTAAAATTTACAAATCTCTTAAATATTTTTTATAAAGAAAAAATTAAGGGAATATGCGATGCATTTCTAGCAAAATGTGTCACTTGTACCTTCAATTTTTATTTTTATTTTTGTTTTTCAATTAGTTTTATATTGTTTATCTATAAAAAAAATATTGAAAATATTTCTTAAAACTGTGAAGAAAAAATACTAAGGTGGTTGTTTAATTTTTTTGATTTTCAAGTCCAGTTTATTTGCTTTGAAAATTTGCAAGTCTTTTAAATTGTTTTTTTTTTTTTTTTCATTTTAAAAAAAGGAAACAGGCAACGTATTATCTACTTAAAGCGTCGCTTGTTTCATATCTTTTTTTTTTTAAATAATTTTTTGATTGTTCATCTACAAACAAACACTTAGAATGTCATCGCTTGTTTCATATCTTTTTTTTTTTTTTGGTTCTTTAATTATTTTTTTTTATTATTCATCTACAAACACTTAAAATATTACTTAAAATGTTAAGAAAAATTAATAAGTTGGTTGTTTAATTTCTTTGTTTTTCAAGTACAATTTATTTGCTTTTAAAATTTGCAATTCTATTAAATTTTTATTTTTTAAAGAAATTGAGGAACAGGCGATGCATTAATAGCATAACGCTTCGCCTGTTCCTTTTTTTTTTTTTTTTTTAATTAGATCTTTGATTGTTAATCTACGAATAAATACTGAAAATATTTTTTTGAAAATGTGAAGCAAAATTACTAATGTACTAGTTATGTGAACAAAAAACAAATAAGAACAAAAAAAAAACAAATTAATAAATAAAACATGGAATAGGTGATGCTTTTGGAAGGAATTGCGTCATCTATTCCTTTTTTTTTTTATAAATAAAAATACAATTTTAGAGACTTGTAAATTTTAGTGAATGCTTAAACTGTACCTGGAAAAACAAAAAGAATTAAACAAGCCCATCAGTAGCTTCACATATTTAAGAAATATTTTTAGTACTTATTTGTAGATGAAAGAAAGAAAAAACTAATTAAAGAGAAAAAATAAAAAAAAATGGAACAGGCGATGCCTTTGGAAAGAATTGCGGTACCTGTTCCATTTTTTTTAAAAAATAAAAATATAATTAAAAAGACTTGCAAATTTTAATGGATGTATAAATTGTACCTAAAAAACAAAAAAGTTAAATAAATAGTAATTTTGCTTCATATGTTTAAGAAATATTTCATTGTTTATTTGTAGATGAATAAAAAAAATTAAGGAGAAAAATAAAAAAAAAAATTGGAACAATTTTTGGAAGGCATTGCATCGCCTATTCACTTTTTTTTTTTAAAAAAAAAATACAAAAATACAATTTAAGAGAGATTTGCAAATTTTAATGGATGCATAAACTATACTTGAAACAAAAAAAAAAAAAAAATTAAACAACAACTTTAATAATTTTGCTTCACATATTTAAGAAAAAATTTTAGTACTTATTTGTAGATGAACAAAAAAAAAAAAAAATTAATTAAAGAAAAAAAATGGAACAGGCGACACTTTTAGAAGGAATTGTATCGCCTTTTTTTTTTTTAAAATACAAAAATACAATTTTAGAGACTTGCAAATTTTAGTGGATGCTTAAAGTGTACTTGAAAAACAAAAAAATTAAACAACCATCTCAGTGATTTTACTTCATATATTTAAGAAATATTTTTAGTACTTATTTGTAGATGAAGATAAAAAATTAATTAAAAAAATGAAACAGGTGACGCTTTTGGAAAGAATTGCTTCGCTTATTCCCTTTTTTATAAATACAAAAATATAATTTAAGAGACTTGCAAATTTTAGTAGTGCTTAAGTACTTAAAAAAAAAAAAATTAAACAACCACCTCAGTAATTTTGCTACCTATATTTAAGAAATATTTTCTGTGCTTATTTAAAGATATTTTTTTCTAAAAAGCGTTGTCTATTCTAATATTTAGCGACACTCTTGCTAAAAAGCCTCACCTATTTTAACATTTAATGACCCTTTTAAAAGATGCTCTGGTAACATTTAGCGATGCTTTAGAAAAGCATCGTCTATTCAATATCTAATGATGTTTTTTTAAAAAAAGTGTTGCTTATTTGTATATTTAGTGACGCTTTTATTAAAAAAGTATCACCTTTTATTTTTTTTTTCACCATTTTGAAATTTGCTTTTAGTTTTATTAAATTAAGATTGTTTAGTAGATAAATTCATGCAAAATAATTAATTGATAATAAAATTCAAATAAATATTTTGATTAGAAAATAATATTTCAAATAAATAAAATATTAACTCATATAATAATTTTATTATTTTAAAATTAACAATTTAATAGATAGGTAATACATAATTAATAGACAGGAAATAAAAATGTGATAAATTTTATTATTTTGAAAATTTTAATAGATAATTAATAAAAATATGAATCAAATATACCAAAATATTAATTAGCAATACGAAATAAAATAATTAAATAATTTATTTGTATTTTAATTTTAAATTAATAAAAATTTGATAAAATTAATTATTTTATCATGTAGAACCATTAGATGATGCTTTTAACATCTAAAGCATCGGGTATTGTCTAAATTTTTAAAATTTAAATTAATTTCATGTTTTATATTTTTGGAAAAATATTAAAAATGACTAGCAATTTTCAATTTTTTCTTTTTATATTATTTTTATGTTTCTTTTGTATTTTTGGAAAAAAAATCTTATTTTTATTATATTTTTGGAAAAACGACTAAGTGGGGAACTGAACCTATGCTCTTTAAGAGCTAAAGTAAGTGTCACACCACCAGACCAGGTGTGCTGATTGTATTGAATTGAATAAAACATTAGATTATCGCTTTTTACCAAGCAACCATTTTGTCGCCACCCTTTTATAAAATGTTGCATATTCCTGTATTTAGCGACGCTTTTATAAAAAAGCGTTACTTATTTTGTATATTTAGTGACATGTTTTTCAAAAAAGCATCACCATTTGTCTTTTTTATATATATATTTTTAATTTGAATGTTGTTTCAATTTTTGTCAAATTAGGATTGTTTAATAGCTAGATTCATGTAAAATAATTATATATACAACAAAATTCATATAAATATTTGCATAACAAACTAATATTTCAAATAAATTAAATATTAACTCATAAAATAATTTTATTATTTTAAAATTAATAAGTTAATAGATAATTAATACACTCTTTCTAAAAAGCATCACCTATTCTAACATTTAGCCACACTCTTTCAAAAAAGTGTCGCCTATTCTAACATTTAACGATCCTTTTGAAAAATGCTCTCCCCTAACATTTAGTGATGCTTTGGAAAGAAATGCGTTGCTTGTTCGCTTATTTAAAAAAAAAAATTATTAGACTTGCAAATTTTGAAAGCAAATAAACTGTACATGGAAACAAAAAAAAAATTTAATTACTAACCAAAGAAAAGGAAAAAAAAAACGATTTGGCGACTCTTTCTACATGCAAATTAAAAAAAAAAAAATTAATTTAATAGGCTTGTAAATTTTAAAAGCAAATCAACTATCATTGAAATACAAACACCTAAAATTTTAACTCGATTAACATACTTATGTAGAGAAATTAGTTAATAAGTCCTTGTTAAATTAGAATTCTACATTCGGTACCCTATCTCAAATTAAGTCTTGAGATATTTTGTATTTTGTCTATACACATATATGTGAATAATTGAGAAGAGCATTGACAAAACTGTTTTCTGTTTTTAGGTCAAAGGAATTTATATTCATTGAATTGCTACATGAATATATTTGTAGATGAACAATCAAAAAACTAATTAAAGAAGAAAACAAAAATATAAAACATGGTATAGAAGACTCTTTTTGATCAAAATAAATCGCCTATTCCCAAAAATTTAAGAACAAGCGATGCGTTCCGCTAGAAATACATTGCCTGTACCTTCAATTTAAAAAAAAAAAAAATTTAGAAGACTTGCAAATTTTAAAAACAATTAAGCTGTACTTGAAAAATAGAAAATTGAACAACCAGCTTAGTAATTTTACTTCACATTTTTAAAAAATATTTTTAGTGTTTATATGTAGAAGAACAATAAAAAACTAATTAAAGAACCAAAAAAAAATTGATATTGGAGGAACCGGAGAGCTTTATGCTGTAAATGTGTCACCTATTCCCTTAATTTTTTTTAAAAAACCATTTATGAGACTTACAAATTTTTAAAGCAAATAAACTGTACTTAAAAACACAAAAAAAATAAAAATAAAAAATTAATAACTAACTAAAGAAAAATAAAAAAAAAAAGGATCTGGCTACTCTTTTTGCTGTAAATGCGTCACCTGTTCCTTCAAATTAATAAAAAATAAAAATTTATTTAATAGGCTTGAAAATTTTAAAAAAGTAAATAAACTATCACTGAAACACAAACACCTGAAAGTTCAACTAGTTTAATATACTTATGTATAGAAATTGGTCAATAAGTCCTTGTTAAATTAGAATTCTACATTCGGTACCGTATCTCAAATTAGGTTTTGAGATATTTTTGTTTCATGTATACACCTATATGTGAATAATTGAGAAGATCATCATTGCCAAAAATGTTTTCTGTTTTTAGATCAATGGAACTTATGTTCATCGGATTACTAAGTGAATATATTTGTAGATGAACAATCAAACAAGTAATTAAAGAATAAAATGAAATAATAAAACCTGGAATAGGTGATGCTTATTCCCATAATTTATGAACAGGCGACGCTTTTTGATGAAACTGTGTCACCTGTTCACTCAATTTAAAAGGAAAAAAAAAAATTTAGAAGACTTGCAAATTTTAAAAACAGTTAAGGTGTAATTGAAAAACAGAGAAATAAACAGCTATCTTCGATATTTTGCTTCACATTTTTAAGAAATATTTTCAAGGTTTATTTATAGATGAAAAATAAAAAAACTAATTAAAAAACAAAAGAAATACTAAATAAAGAACACCAAAAAAAAAAAAAATTGAAGGAATAGAAACGCTTTAAGCTGTAAATTCATCGCCTTCTCTCTAAATTTAAAAAAAAAAAAAACATTTTAAGAACTTGCAAATTTTAAAAGCAAATAAATTGTACTTGAAAAAAAATAATAACTAATAAAAAAGAAAAAAATAAAAAAGTATCTGCAATGTTTTTTGCTTTTGATGCATCACTTGTTCTTTCAAATTAAAGAACAAAAAAATAAAATATCGAACATACGATGCTTTTTGGTGTAAATGCGCCGCAGGCTCCCTTGCTTTGAAAAAAAAAATAAAGAAATTTACAAGTTTTGAAAGCAAAAAAAGTGTACTCGGAAATCAAAAAAATTAAACAACCACTTTGGTAATTTTGTTTTACATTTTTAAGAAATATTTTTAGTGCTTATTTTTCGATGAACAATAAAAAACTAATTAAAGAACAAAGAAAAATGAAATTGGGGGACGCTTTTAGCTGTAAATGTATCGTCTGTTCTCTTAATTAAAAAAAAATGAATACATATGAGACTTGCAAATTTTAAAAGCAAATGCAAATTTTAAAATCAAATAAATTGTACCTAAAAATACAAAAAAAATAAAAAATAAAATAAAGGATCTGGCGATACTTTTTCCTGACACATTTTCTAAAGCGTCACTAAATATCTAATTAAGTAGGATTATTAGTGACACTTTTTCTTCAAAAGCATCACCTTTTTTTTTTTTTCCATTTTCTGAAAAATTTTGGCGTGCTTTCAAATTTTATGCACATATTTGAATCCCTTTTCTTTTCTAAAACTACATCCAGTATACTGCCTAATGGAGGCTAGATTTGAAAGCAATCTAAGAGAGACTTGAAGAGTGTGATATTTCAGCTTTCATCTTTCATTTGCCTACGGTGCCGTCGGGAAGCTGGGTTTCTCTGTGTTGCCCTTGTGGTTAGCTCGGTTTTTTTTTTTCTTCGTCTCCATCGTTTAGGTGAATCTCTTTTTTCTTTGTGGTTGGCGATGCATGTGGTGGGTTGGGGTTTTTCTTTTTTCATTTTAACCATAGGTTAGGTTCATTGGGTTTCTTCTTCCCTTTGTTGCCGTAGGTTTGGTAGGTTTAGCTTTTTGTTTGTTGTATTGTATAAGAAGGTGGAAAAAGCTTGGGTCATGGATTGTTCTTCAACTTTAACTGGTGGATTTTTTTAATCTTGCTTTTGTAGATATTTTGTTTGTGATATTGCTTGATATTGTTTTGTTCTTCAACTTGAGATTGATCAATTCAACACATTAGATATGGATAATACACGGGTCACCCAGAATAGTGGTGTTGAAATAATTGCCAAAAGTGAGCATTTTACTAGTGCTAAGGATAATAACCTAATTTTAGCTGAGATTGCATACTATGGGTTTATAAAAGAAATTTGGGATGTCAATTACACTCTATTTTGAATTCTTGTGTTCAAGTGTGATTGGGTTGACAGTAGTGGTGTGAAAGTTAATGAGATGGGGGTTTACATGTGTTAAATTAAATAAAATTGGATATAAATCTGACCCATTCATTATGGCTTCACAAGTTTAACACTATTTTATGTTAAAGATCAACTTGATTCGAGATGATCTGTCGTTACTCCACCACAACATCATACTTTTATTGAAGAAGAATTGGTTGAAGAAGATGTTTTTGGCGATAAAAAGAGGGCTCATAATTCATTTGTTATACAGTTGTCAAGTGTCGATGAAAATGATAATAGGGATGAATGTGAGAGTAACTATGTTTGTAATGACTGTGAAGGGATATAGATAAAAAATATCTTCTAAGTAAATTGGTTTATAGATTTATTAACTTATGTTTTAAGTAATATTTATGACATTTATTATTATTCATTTAATTAATTTTTTGATCCGCTTCATTATGAGTTTTCCAAATTTAATTAGGAGAAATATGTCTCACCAAATCTTAAGAACAATAGTGATATTCTTTAAATTTTCATTTACTAAGTTACTTTTTGATAACAATTAATATTTATTTATTTCGCATAAGTGTTAATAATTTTTAAAATTTTTCCATATATAATATGAGGGTGTAATATCATCAACAAGAGGATGTCAACTTCCACCTCAATGAGTATGCATTTATGGAAGTTTAATTAATATTGCTTTTGCTTTTGCATATACAATAGTTTACCAAATTGTAAAAATATTTTATGAGATAATATTTAATTTATTTGATAACTATTTTGTTATGAAAATGTTTATTTTAAATTTTATATTCTAATTATTTTAGATGAAGCTAGTTTTAATTTTTTTTGTATTTTAATTATTTTATATTTTTACTATTTTAATCAATTTTCACAAAATTAAAATAAGCAATTTTTTTTTTTTAAAAAAAAGCAAGCATTACAATTAATCATCGCCTAAAATCCCTTTTAGCGACGATTTTATGGCGATGCTTTTGTTCGCCTTTAGTGACACTTTTGAGAAGCAACTCCTTTCATTCTTAATTTGCTGCCCTTTTTAGTGACGCTTTAGCAATAGTGTTGGCTTTTTATCTTAATATTTAGTGACGCTTTGGAAAAACGTTGCTAAATGTGCACACTTCATTTCCAACTTTTAGAGATGCTTTTAAGAAACGTATCGCTGAAAGTTAAAATATTAAAACTGATGCTTAAAATATTAAAGCTGATGCTTTTTTTAAAAGCTCGTCACTAAAAGTTGAAAATAAAAGTTGATGCTTTTCAACAAGTGTTGCTAAAAATTAATATTGTCGCTAAAAACTCAAAAAATTAGGCAGCGCATTTTTTAAAAAGCATCTGTTATTATTCAATATTTAGCGACACTTTGTTTTATGAAATAATCGGCTTTTCTTTAAGATTAGGCGACATTATTAATGCGTTACCTTTCACCTCATTGTTTTAGCTACAGGACGTGAGACAACACTTCATAAAATATCGATCTTTATTTTGTGCAACGCATTAATTGCGTTGTTTATCATTGCAATTCTTGTAGTGGTCATTGATTCTTTAAAAGCTTAGTTAAAATTAAATTAAAAAAATGATTCAAATTCTAAATCAATATAGATAGATCTGATTTAAACTAAACGTATTAATTAACAGCCAAATCCAAAAGTACAACACCAGCACAATATAGTGACCACTAATGATTGTAAATTTTTGGACAAATTCTAGAGATTTATAATTAAAATAAACAATTTCAATTTAATTTCATTTCACGTTATGGTCAACCAAGAAAAATAACAACAAAAAGAAGCAGCATTAACCAAATTAAAAATTAAACTAAAAAGAGCTCAACAAATTTATAGGATCAAAAAATACAAATCATATTAGGTCCATAGTCAAAAACAAACTTCAAGAAGAAAGCAGACATTAAGTAGGAATTCCTATCACATAAGGATATCAGATCTTGATCAACTTCACATTTATTGGGTGGATCTGAATGCTCGGCTTACTTTTCAATAATTGGGATATGGCATATGAAAAGATAAGAAGTTCTAAAAAAAAAAAAAATGTATAAGAGAAAAACTGAGTTATAATGAGACACCTTTCCAATAAGATTTTCCAAATTTGTAGAATCTAAAAATACAAATCATATCAAGTCCATAACCAAAAACAAACTTCAAGAAGAGAGCAGACACTAAATAGGAATTCCTTTCAAATAAGGATATCAGATCTTGATCAACTTCAAATTTATTGGGTGGATCTGGATACCCAGCTTAATTTTCAATAATTTTGATGCGGCATATGAAAACGATAGGAAGTCCAAAAAACAAAAAGAAAAAACAAAAAGAAAAAAAATTGTATAAAAGAAAAACTGAGTGAGTTATAATGAGACACCTTTCTAATAAGATTTTTCAATTTTCATAGACTATACAAACCATGTAGGGTTGAAACTCCTGTACTGTTTTGATTAAATCGAAACACTATTTTAAACTATTCACACATGGAATGGCAGACCCAAGTAAGGCCCAGTGTTAGCATGGTTGTGCCCCCTCTTTTGCACATTTAATTTGGACTTTTTTTTTTTCGTGATAATGTCCCATACTCTTAAGTGCTTTTGATTTTATTATTGTTATTATTATTATTATTATTTTGTGTTTTAGTAATTTGTTTCATTTTTCTATATTATTATTTTCTTTTTTGCATATTTCTCTTCACTTTTCTCATATCTAAGATTTTGTTCTACTTTTAGATATTATATTTGTAATACATAGCAATTTCTTTGTTACATTATACTTATTTAATTTCTAGTTAGTAGAATGATAACTTTTATGATTAAAACTAGAAATATTCTTTTTGTACAATATATTATCTATTCATTTGTTTTTGTTCTAGATAGAAATTTATGTAAACATTTGATTTTAATGAAAAATCTATTTATTATTTTTGTTATTAATTTTATATATTAAAAATATATATTAAATATTAAATAAAGTTGACTTGATTAATAAATTATCTACCTCTATATCAAAATGTGGGGAGATGAAGGCATTATTCGGACCAAATATGGCCAGGGGCGCACGCGTTCCCTCTCAATTTTTTTTTTAAAAATTATTTTAGTAAATATAGATATTATCACCTTCATTATAAATTTTTAGCAAATTTGTAGCTTTCATTATCTATATAGCAAATTTATAAAAATTGTCTTATGTCTTATTATCTACCATCATACTTATTAAGTCTAGTTTATCCACAATATAATATATTTTTTTGGGAATGCAATATAATAATTTATTAATTAAAAATTTTAAAAATAATGATCATTTACAGTTACAATGAATACAATTAGTTAATAACAAAATAATTATATAATTAAAACAAAAAGAGTATAGTTATTTATAAATAATATTTATTTCATTACTATTTTATGTTCTTTTAATTATAAAGATGCCAATTCTTCATTTTTAATGACTAATTTTTTTGTTGTTTTCTAGTTCTGAATTTATTTTGGCTAATTTCTAACAAAATCTAAAATAATTTTCCTTTATTCTCTATTTGCTTTAAATTATGACTTTTTTATATAAATTTTAACATTTTTATTGTAATTGTCAAAATATTAAAATCATATTGTTCTAACAAAATGGAGTTAGAGGAAAATAATAAAAAAAAGAAGGATATTCAATCTATTAAAAAAAATCTATTTTGTTGGGCTAACTACAATATAGAAACAGAAAAAATGTTATGTATATATAAATGTCCAATATTACAAAAAATAAAAAATAAAAAAAATAAGTGGTGTCATTAAATAACATGACCTCTGAAAATAATTCCTTGGACCACTGCTTAGTCCCTGAAAAAATTTTCAAGTCTGCCACTGCTCATCGGCTATTAAAATTTATAATATCATTTCTAATGGACAATAGAGTGGAAAATATGAGTTTTTTAATATGATATTTTTAGATTTTTGTCTTTTATACACTTAGGTTATTTTTCATTTTATTGAACGGGATGATTACTTAAAATTCATTAAAATAAAAAAGGAAAAACATTGGTACATGGAATGGACAGAAAAAGCAACTCATTGCAAACAATATTAAGACATAATCAATAAGGTCTACTTTTAAAAAAAGAAAAAAGAAAAAATTAAGGTACACTTGAGAATATTAAGATTTAATTTATTACTACTGTGAAAAAAAACAAGTGGTTATCAGATTGAACATAAATATTAATTTTGAAATAAAAGACATTGCATATAGATACTTATTTACAAAGGCGATAAGTAGGAATAGCAAGCAGATGCTTAGCCCTTGGAGTTGTTATCCCAAACTCTTCAGTCATGTCCAACTCAGTTGGCAACATACCATTTGGAAGCTCCCAATCGAAACAATGCACAAGCTGTGCCAAAACCAGCCGAACTACAGTTAACCCTAACTGTATTCCAGGGCAACCCCGCCGTCCAGAACCGAACGGAATGAGCTGAAAGTACCTTCTGCGGAGATCTACACTACTCCCTTCAAACCTTTCCGGGAAAAACTTTTCTGGATCAGTCCAAGCAAGAGGGTCTCTTCCAATTGCCCATGCATTGAAAATTACATGTGATTCCTTGGGTATGTGGAAACCTTCAACCGTGCAATCTTCCATGGATGCATGAGGGAGCAATAATGGTGCCACTGGATGTAGCCTCAAGGTCTCCTTCACTACCATGTTTAAATACTCCAAGCTTTCCAAGTCTGATTCCTCCACCATTCTTTCCTTGCCCACTATTTTTTCTATTTCCTTTCGAACTCTCTTCATTATTCGAGGGTGTTTGATGAGTTCAGACATTGCCCATTCGATTGCTGTTGCTGAAGTGTCCATTGAAGCTACAAGCATGTCCTACAAACAACATATTTATACAAATATTGAAGCTGATGAATTGAAATATATATATATATATATATATATACAATCAATAGCTTCTTTTTTTATTTTTTAATTGTTTCTCAAATTCTAAATTAGACTCTTTCTAGAAGGAAAAAAAAAAGTTGAAAATAATTAAATAATAAAATAACACTAAAATCTTTTCTTTTCTTTTTTTCGCTAAAAGAATATACACTAAAATCTTATATCTTAATGTGATTGTCTTTGCTATATATGTGCAACTAAGATATAATTAATTAGGAGTGGTAGTACTTGTTACTGTTACAAATTAAAAGGACAATTATATAAAAACTACTAATTCTTTTATCAGTTTTCATCATAGTTCTAATTTTATAATAGATATCTATTGATATGTTAAATACTAAATATTACCACTGCCTAATTATAACATTACTTTATTGGTTTTAATTTATATTTTTAGAATTATATCTACTTGGATTTTAAGATAAAGTAAGATTTCAAAAAAATATATATATAAATAGAATAATCACGCTATAAATATATATTTAAGAGAGTACCAAAATGATAGCTTTAATGTTAGGCCGTTCAATGCGGTATTCAGATTCTTCGGATCCCATGAAGCTCAACATGACATCAACGAAGTCTTTAGACGTTTTATGTTCATCCCCTGCAGATTGAATATGTTCATCGATGATCTTCTCAAAGAAATCATCAAAAACTTTACTAACAGCCTTCATTTTCTTAGTCAATCCCTGAAAATCAAACCGAGCAATCTGAGGAATATAATCTCCCAAGTTTGGCACGGCTGCCAAATGCATACCCTCTTGAATTACAGCCTTGAAACCTCTCTCATCGAACTCACTGTCCAAATACTTCTTTCCAAACACCATTATACAACTCATATCTGCACTGAGGGACGAAATCTTGGCGCTGAGATCAACAGCAGCCTGATCTCTGGCCGCCTCTCGAACAAACTCGATAAATAGGCCGAGCTCTTCCTTCCTCATGTCTCTGAATGAGTCAATCTTGAGGGTGCTGAGAAGTTCCAAAGTGCACATCTTTCGAATGGTTCGCCAGTAGGAGCCATACTTGGCGAACGTCAAGTTCTTTTGGTCGTAAGAGATGTGCTTTGCCGCTTCATGGGATGGCCGGGTTGCGAAAACTAGGTCATGGGTTTTGAGGAAGAGCTCGGCGGCTTGAGGAGAAGAAACAACAGTGGTGGGGACAAGACCTAAGCGTAAATGCATGATGGGGCCGTAGTGTTTAGCTAGTTGATGGAGATCACGGTGAGGAAATTCCCCTAAGAGATGGAGGCTTCCGAAAATGGGAAACCCTCTTGGACCTGGAGGCAATTTTTTGTTCTTGTTGTTTTTCCATGGTTGGAGGAGAAAAACTAGAACAAGTGAAAGTATGAACCAAATCCAAACCATATTGGTTTTTAATTTGCTTTTCAAAAGATCACGTAGTAAATATGAACTATAAGTGGAGCTAAAAGTGAGTAAGATAGGCCAGGTGACAATGTGATATTTATCCACAAATATTTGAGTTAGTGACAATTGATAAAACAAAAGTTTAGTTAAATTCAATGATAATATGTATACGATATGTGCGTAGGCATAATTGCATATGCTCTCGTTGTTTTATTTATTTATTTATTTATTATTATTATTATTATTATTACTACTATTATTATTGTGAATATCTGCACATATTGTTGTTGCTGCTGTGCTGATTATAAGTTCCCATATATATATATATATATATGTATATATATATATAAATATCAATGTCCGACACCAAGAAGAAAGCTAATTAATTAATTCTTTTTGTCTTTTTGTATTTTCGTTTCGTATTTTATTGTTTTCTATTGTTTTATGTTTCTTGTATGAATCCCCGACGGCAGACGTACGACGTCAATCACGATGGTATAATTGGTTGAGTACTTGGATGTGGATATATGAAAACTGTGGGATTGTATTTTTCATTATATATATATATATATATATATATATATAATTTCTTATGGAGAATATTTAGTCCAACATTGTCTTTATGTACAAATTTAGATAAGCCTCAACAATATATTGGAATCTTGCTCTAATTCATTATTTAAAAAAAATAAATAAATAAATAATTCTTGAACAAGATCTGAGTTTGAATCTCTCATCTCTAATATATATATGTATATATATATATATATATATATTAACCATTGATTTTTACCAGCGATTA
Organism: Ziziphus jujuba; assembly: GCF_031755915.1. Classification (NCBI taxonomy): domain Eukaryota; kingdom Viridiplantae; phylum Streptophyta; class Magnoliopsida; order Rosales; family Rhamnaceae; genus Ziziphus; species Ziziphus jujuba. The sequence continues at coordinate 23,960,516 of NC_083383.1, read as the reverse complement.
ATATTAGATTTCAACATTAGAAACTCACACACCCTCACCTCCAAATACAATTTCCATCGTCTCCCCTATTTCAATTTTGATGGAAATCTTGTTCATGTATCTTTTCATTTTTCACTAGACAGTATTGTTGGAGTTTGGTGTGGTTTTGGATTCATTTGGCCAAAAGTGTTGTACACAAAGTGTTAGTCTTGTACACAACCTTTGATCCGGTTTTTGGTTTGATGTTTGGGTGATTTTTGTGTTTGTTTTTGGTATGGTGATATTTAAGATTGCTAGGGTTTTTTTTTTTTTAATGAAGAAGAAGAAGATGAAGAAGAAGAGAAGATGTTAGAGTAGGCCACACAAAACTAGACAGCACACTAATTCATTTTTGCTTTTCATTCATTTGTTGCATATATAGAAACAAAACTTGTCTCATACATGTGAGGTGTGTGTGGGACCAAATGAAAATCTTTAAAATTCAAAATTTACATATTTCCCACTCAAAATTATGATACATGACCGTTCAACCATCAGCTTCACATGTGAGTGCATAATCATAACAAGAGTTGGTGAGATTTTGAATTTCAAAAAATTGTCTCCACCTAATCCTGTGCCACTACTTTGGACAGATAGAAGGCTAAGATATCTTCATCCAAATTGCTTGAATTTTGGCATGTGGCATGTTGAAATATCAAGGATGAAATCTTGAGAAGACCAAGTCCAAAAGAATTGGGTAAGGCCTCCAATTCATCTCAAACCCGTGGGCCATAACTGCTGGAAATCTCAGCGGTTATGCCAACTTTCAATCTGCATATCTTGGGCTTCCCAAGATCTTTTTGAGTCATTATTTTTTCTATATTTTCATTTACATGTCTACTACAATATATCCAAAAAACATAAACTCGTTCTAAAAGTTCAGAGAACGCCAGCCCCAACAATGGACCTATGTTGCTGGAAATACTGTTTCCAGCAAATAGCCATTTTACAAAATAAAATCAATACCCAACAAAGAGACAATTCCTAAGCTAAATACAATAAAAATTAGGTATTAAAAAGACATTAAAAGGAACATAAAACATAGACATAAATATTGCATTAGGTCATTCAACAAAATATTTCTTTTAAAAAAAGAAAGAGGGTGCAAACCTTGGTGGATTTTGGTTTGCACAAGGTGGCAAGATTACCACATTTTCAACAAGTACAGCATTTTTGAAAAGTATATGCCATTGCTTAAGCATAATTATAAGTTATGGACATTTTTATTTTTATTTTCTTTACCTGCATTAAATGATAAGGATGATATGGGAGCTGATTTGGAATTGAAAAAACTGTATGAAATTTTTTTTTGGAATTTCAGTTGTCACGGGCATTGGATTTGGGACGATTTTCTTCTATTAAGAAACTACCAAATAGTTTGGGCTAACTAAAACATCTGAGATATCTTGATATTTCAAGTTTTAATGAAATCCAAGAGTTGCCTAATTCTATCACCAAACTGCAGAATTTGCAAACATTGAATCTTCCTTATTGTGAGAAGTTATCAAGTTTGCCAAGAGATCTGCATTAAATGGTCAGCCTGAGGCATCTTGTGTTGGACGGTTGTGAGAGTTTGAGTCATATGCCATGTAGACTTGGAGATCTGACTGGCCTTCACACATTAAGTAGTTTTGTTTTAAGTGATCTTGATGTCAAACAGTTAAGGCAGAGGACTACGAGTATTGGTGAGGTTAGTGAACTATGCAACCTTAACAGTTTGAGAGGTGAGTTAACAATTTGGAATTTGAGACATGACATTAAGTAGTCAGAGATTGCAAATTTACACGGGAAGGAACATCTACGAAAGTTGGATTTAGTTTATTTGGAGTTTGAGGAAGATGATTATTCTGTGGAAGAATATGAAAAGTCACTAGAATATTACATGAAAGTTGGATTTAGTTTGAGGGCTAAGTCCTTATTAATCTTGTTATATTAAAACTAGATGCACGTAAAACATCTAGGTATCTCCCACCTTTGCATGTATTAACTTGTCTCCAGCAACTTAATCTTGGTGGTTGAATTCCCTCGAGTATACTAATCAGAATACTACTGCCAGTTGTGACATGCCATTTTTCCTTTCCTTGAAAGAACTTCGAATTGCGAACTGTCCAAAACTAACTTCCATGCTGCTGTTTCCATATCTTGAAATGTTGTCCTTGGATAAATGCTAGCTCGAAGCCATTACTACATACGATGACAATGGCACATAAAGAAGCTTGTTTTAGTTCTAGTTCTAGTACATCATCATTGTTGCCATCATCATCATTCATAATTCCAATCTCTCTCCAAATTGGTGGACATGTCCATTGGATACATTGACAACCTTCAATCTCTGCCAGAAGAAGGTACGGCCTACCTTTTGTCACTCCAATGTCTTTTTATCTATGGATACATTTGACATCTCTGCCACAAGAAGGTACGGCCTAGCATTATATACCTTATATTATAACAATGCCATCTAAGAATTGAAATGGCCGATGATATTAAATATATCCCATGTTGGAACAGCAGAACCATGTGCAAGAGAGGTTATAAAGCTAGAACTAAGCATAGAGAATTAGAAAGATTAAGGTTAGCAGTCTATAAATATACTACTTACTAGCCTCCAGATATAGGTTTTTACGTATTATTTTCTAGCGATTGTGAATCTCTGTAGAGAATTAAAAACACCTTGAGAGAAAAATAGAAACTGTGAGTTTCAGAGTATTTTTCAGATTAACCTTCTTGTTTCTTTTGTGATTAAATGCGCCCACACGCAGATCTGTCACTAGAGAATAGTTTGGAAGGTGCTGTGTATAAAGGTTAGTAAAATAAATGGATAGTGACATTATTTATCACATGCTTTATTCAGTCTCGATCAGGCTTCTACTGTGTATATGATACCAGCAATTGGTATCAGAGCCGTGATTGAATCGGTGTGTGATAAATCGAATCCAATTTTTTTTTTTTACAGTTTTATTTTCATGTATATATGATGTATATTAGATATATGGCATCTAGTATTCTATTATTCATGTTATTTATAATTTTTGTATTATGAATGAATGATTTGGTTTTGGCCATAATTCATGGTAGATTTTTGCTTGTATTTTTTTTTGGGATGTAACAAGGAGGCTAATCATAAGAGTAGGGTTTCCTCCTTGATTTATTTATTTTTCTTGCAATTTTATTTGAATTTTTATATGTAAATTCGGATTTATTGGAAAAATATGTAAAAGTACTCAAGAAAAACTGTATACAAGTTGTTGTTTGTCATTTTCATGCGGATTGGAGCTGTGACTTGACAAAACAACTCCATAGGAAGTTAAATGACACGACGGAGGATCGGTGGGAGGAGAATGGTCACTGGAAACATCTTCACGCACCCACACGCGCCACGCAAAGTGGCTGAGAGTGGGATTCACGCACCTTAATTCATCTTATGCGTGGAGGCACGTGCATGGTGGGAATTTGATGAGTTTTGGTGGGATGGTTCTTCCAGTGGCTATCTACTTCCCTGTAAAATTTCATGATGATCCAAGGTTTGTGTAGCGGCTGGAGGCGGTTTTGGTGGTCGGGATTAATAGGGGACATGTTAGGGTTTTATGTTTTTTGGGCTAAAAACCCTAGAAACCAATTCTAACTTGGCCCACATCCCATACACTTGCAAGATCAAAAGAAAAGAAGAATGGGTCAGATATCAATTTGGGCTTCTTAGCCCTATTGGGCTTGTAATTTTCTTTTTTAGGAAACCATGGATTAGGACCTATTAATTATTCTATATTTATAATTGTTTAAATTATATGGATATAACATGTGATATGTACTTAACATGCCATTTAGAATAGGTGGTGCTATATTATTGCATCATTTGATATATACATGTGCATAATAATTTTTGTTTTATCTAGATAATGTTATTATGGAAAATCCTAATTAATTAATGTAAAATATTGAATGGGTGAAGGTTAAAAATTAATTCAATTAATTTGAAACCTGCGGGCTTCATTAAATGTCCAATAATAAAATGGTTATGTGACGCCCTAACGGATAAGCATGACCGGATTTTATTGGATTGGATCTAAAATAATTTCAAAATTTTAATAAGGTTGTACGGCCCAACGTCGACAATGCTTAGATATTAAAGATAATTTTGAAATTAAAATTAATGGTTATTACATTTAATTTTAGTGACGTTAATAATCCTCCCAACGAGGCTCTGTTAGTGTTATTAAAAACCCAAAGATTATTGAAACAATGGTTGATTTCTAAAATTAATTTTGAATGATGTGTGTTTATGTTATCTGAGAAGGCTCTATCTAAGAAGGTGGGTTTTTAAGGAGTTTTTGACCCATCTCACCTTTTCTGGGAGCTGACTTGGTAGGACACTATATATATCGGGTTCAAAAAGTTTTAATTTTTTAAATCAATTTTAAGTGGTATGTGTTGGTGTTATTTAAGAAGGCTCTGTTTAAGGAGGTAGGTTTTTAAGGAGTCTGAGACCCACCTCATCTTTCCTGGGAGCTAACTTAGTAGGACATTAAAACATACTATGTTCAAAGTTTAATTTAATTATAAATGTCTTGCCCAACATAAGTATTTGTAATGGAAATTAGATTATTGTTACAATAAACATTAATAATAAGTAGTTTAAGGGATCTACATATTTGTATGTTTGTTGTGTTGATTACGTGTTAATATGTGTGCATTTTAATTTTTAGAAAATGGCATCCTTTAATCCTCTTGCTACAATTTTGAATAAAAAACCATTGGATGGAAATAACTACGACCTATGGAAAACCAATCTCTACATTGTCTTTGTGTTTGAGAGAATTAAATTCATTACAACAACTCCGAAACCCCAGGAGCCCGCTGCTAATGCTTCAGAGGAAACTAAGAAGCAATTTGCATATTGGCAACAAACGAATACAACAACTCACTCTTATATTCTTGCCAACGTTGTAGAGCATCTGCAGAAGCAACTTGATAATCTGGAGTGTGTATCAGAAATAATTTAGACTCTAGATGGGATGTTTGCTAAAAGTAGTAGTACTGCTAGACAAGCAGCTATAGAGGCACTAATGAACACCCGTATGACTGGAGGAAGTGTGCGGAACCATTGTCTAAAGATGATGGCGCATATCAGTACTGTGGAAGTGATGGGGGCTAAGCTGGAACAAGAGATGAAGATAGACATGATCTTGGAATCTCTACCGAATAGCTTTAGTTAGTTCAAAATGAACTATAATATGAACAAACTAAAGCTTACTCCTGTTGAATTGATGCATGAGCTTGAGAGTGTTGAAAGGTCTCTCGGGAAGCAAGGAAGTGCTTATCATGCTGAAAGTTCCTCAAAACCTAAAGGGAAACCTAAGGGTGGAAAGAAGAATAAGAAGCAAAAGGGAACAGGTCCAGCTACCAAACCAGCTGCAATGAAGAAGCCAAAAGGCAAGTGCTTCAAGTGTGGACAGAAAGGTCATTGGAAGAAGGATTGCCCTAAATCAGGTATGGGTAGCCTAAATGTTGTTGAGGCTTGTTTAATGGAGAATTACAATCATAAATGGATCATTAATTTAGGAGCCACTAACCATGTTTATTACTCTTTACAGTGGTTCAAACAAAGAAACCAACTCAATAAAGGACAAAGAAGTTTGAAGTTGGAAAACGGGGAATATGTCTCCGTAATGGCAGTAGGACTAGTGAGGTTATGTTTTAATACTAAAAATTTATGTTTATCAGACTATTTATTTGTTCCGGATTTTAAGAGGAATTTGGTTTCTGTTAGTTATTTAGTTGAACATGGTTTAACAGTAAAGTTTAATTCCTCAGTTTCAATAAAGAGGTAATAATACTTTTATTTGTTCCAGATTATTGATGAATGGTCTTTATTTTTTAACTCCTTTGTCTTATAGTATAAATGCCATTGAAAATACTGATGATGAACAACTTTCCTTATCTAAGAAAAGGAAGGTTTCAAATGAAACTTATCTATGGCATTTGCGATTGGGTCATACTAATTGTAGCAGAATTCATGGTTTGGTTAAAAGTAAAATTTAAAATTCCTTAATCTTTGAACCTATACTAGTATGTTTAGAAGGTAAAATAACAAAGAGGCCTTTCAAGGCCAAAGGAAATCGTGCCACCATACAATTAGAATTGGTACATACTGATGTATGTGGACCAATGAGCGTTCAAGTCAGAGGCGGGTATGAGTATTTCATCATATTTACTGATGACTACTTAAGATATGGTTATGTTTACCTAATGCGCCATAAGTCTGAAGCTTTTGATAAATTTCGAGAGTATAAGGCTGAGGCAGAAAAGCAATTGGGTGACCATATCAAGCAGCTTCGGTCTGACCGAGGCTGTGAATACTTGTCTGGAGAGTTCAAGTCTTACTTGGCTAAAGAGGGGATAGTTTTTCAATTATCATCTCCAGGAACGCCCAAACAAAATGGAGTCTCTGAAAAGAGAAATAGAACCCTTTTAGATATGGTGAGGTCAATGCTTAGTTATTCATCATTATCTGAATCGTTTTGGGGATATGCTTTAGAAACAGCTGTATACATACTAAATTTGGTTCCATCTAAATCTGTTTCAAAGACACCCACAGAATTATGGAAAGGGCACAAACCCAGCTTAAACCATATTCAGATTTGGGGTACCCCGGCATATGTCTTAGCACAGAAATCTCAAAAATTGGAATCTCGTACAAAATTATGTATGTTTATTAGCTATCCCAAGGGAACGGGAGGTGGAATATTTTATAATCTAAAGCAAAAGAAGGTGATAGTGAGTACTCATGATACTTTCTTAGAAGAGGATTATATGAACAATTTTAAACCTAAGAGTAAAGTAGTTCTCCAAGAGCTTGACTCAGTTCGAGATCCACCAGAAGCTCCTAGTTTTCCACCCCTATTTCCTGTTGATGCTCAAAGAGGGGAAAATGTATAAACTATACCTGAAGGTGAATAAAGATAGAAAACAGCTTAGGACCAAATTCAATAAACTCAAGAACAAGGACATAATGAAGAAATTGGTAATCCACTGAAACCATAAAACTTAGATCCTCTTGTACATGTACATCAACCAGTGCAGCAAACTCGTAGTGGGAGAATGATACATAAACCTACAAGGTATGCCTTGTTAGGAGAGATTTATCAAGTCGTTCTGGATAATCCTGATGACGACTCCACCATAGACAAAGAGGCATTGGAGGATGTTGATGTGCAAGAGTGGAGAAAGGGCATGGACTGTGAGATGGAATTATGGATTCTAACTCAGTCTGGTCTCTTATAGAAGCACCTAAAGAAGTAAAACCAATTGGGTGCAAGTAGATCTACAAAAGAAAGAGAGGACCAGATGGGAAGGTTGAAACCTTCAAAGCTAGATTGGTGGCAAAAGGTTATACCCAGAAAGAGGGCATAAATTATGATGAAACCTTTTCGCCAGTAGCCATGCTTAAATCTGTCTGGATTCTCTTAGCTATAGCAATAGCTCTCAATTATGAGATCTGGCAAATGGATGTCAAAACAGCTTTTCTAAATGGGGAGCTGAAAAAGGACATTTATATGCAACAACCAGAAGGGTTCATAACAAAAGGTCAAGAACACATGGTCTACAAGTTACATAGGTCAATTTATGGAGTTAAGCAAGCATCCAGATCATGGAACATCAGATTTGATCAAGTTATCAAATCATACGGTTTTGAAAAAAGCCCAGATGAACCACGTATGTATAAAAAGATTCAAGGTATAGTGGTAATCTTTTTGGTTCTTTACGTAGATGATATTTTGTTAATTGGAAATAGTGTGAAAGTGTTGTCAAACGTAAAGGGTTACCTGAAAGAGCAATTTGATATGAAGGATTTGGGTGTAGCTAACTATATTCAAAAAATCAAACTTTTACACGACCAGAAGAATAAGATGTTAGCTCTATCCCAAGCTTCCTACATTAATAAAATAGTGACCAGGTTTGGCATGGAAAATTCCAAAAGAGGCCTTCTACCCTTTAGACATGGAATTCATCTTTCTAAGGAGCAATCACCAAAAACTCCCGAAGAGAAAGAACTCATGAGTAAGAAACTTTATACTTCGGCTGTTGGTAGTCTCATGTATGCCATGCTATGTACCAGGCCAGATATCTGCTATGCAGTGGGAGTAGTAAGCCGGTACCAATCAGATCCTAGAGTAGAACACTGGACTACAGTGAAGCATATACTCAAGTATTTAAAGAGAACGAGGGATTATATGTTGGTGTATTTCAGTGGGAGTCTTGAAACACTTGGTTATACGGACTCTAATTTTCAAGGGGATATTGATTCTAGTAAATCAACATCAGGATATGTGTTTACCTTAAATGGAGGAGCCATTTGTTGGATGAGTGTTAAACAAACTTGTGTTGCTGACTCCACAACTGAAGCAGAATATGTGACTACACCTGAAGCTGCAAAGGAAGCGGTATGGCTCAAGAAATTCTTTTTGGATCTTCATGTGATACCAAATGCAGATTGGCCCATTATCCTTTACTGTGATAACAGTGGGGCCGTAGCACAGTTCAAAGAACCAAGGTCTTACAAAAAGCAGAAACACATATTAAGAAAGTACCACTTGATCCGTGATTTCATTGATAGAGGAGATACAGTGGTTACTAAAATAGCATCTGAGGAGAACCTAGCAGACCCTTTTACTGAGACTGTTCCTGAACGAGTGTTTGAGAAGCATGTAAATTGTATGGGTCTTAAAAGGATCCTAGGCTTACTTTAGAGTAAGTGGGAGTTGGTTACATTTATGTTCTAGGAGCAAGACTAATTATAATATCATTTTCTGATTTAATAGTATGAATTTTTTTTTTTAAATTCTTATGCACATTTTGTTTTACGTATGAGGTCCAGATTAATTATGTAGTATATGATCATATGGATACATTCATAGAAGACATGATCATAGGTTCTCATACTTAATGAATTGTCTCATAGTTGTTAAATAAAGCTGGACACTTTACTTAGACTGTAATATTTTATGAAATAATCTATCTTGATTATTATAAAATATTAGAATGAATTATGGTCATTATGAGAGGATTAGAAGAGATTTAATTAAGGATAAATTTTTGTAAAAGGAATTAAATCTCAGGCAATATTGGATATGTTATTTTTTCTTAATCCTAAGTATATTATCAATAGGTACTTAAGTGACTATGATTCTTTGAGTTATTAATAAGTGAGGTCTATTTTGAACGGCCAATATCTTGATGATTTGGGAATTATGGTTCCTTGATTACTAAGTATTTATGAAATATACAAAATGGAATTTGTATGAAATATCCTCTTGACATGTTTTGGTACTCGGATATTGAAAGTCACTGGCCAGTGCATTCGATCTGTTAGAGAAACTGATAAATCAGGAGAATAAATAATTAACTGATTAATAGAAATTATTATCGATTAATTATTGATATTTTACAAAGAAAAAATACATTTAATATAAACGTTATTAATCTTGGAGTTCACATCTGGGCTTTTAGTGGAGTAGCACTGGATGAGATCAAAATCCCAAGCTTGCTCAGAACAAGTGGGAGATTGTTGGATTTATGTTCTTGGAGCAAGCTAATCCATGATCAGGAGCCTTGATTAATAATGGGCCGTAGGATCCCCAAACTAACTCATTAAATGACATAACCAATTTAATTGATTATTAAGTTACAAGAAGGAGTCCATTAATTGGGCCCAAGGTATTATGAAATCCTAGGAGGATTAGGATTAACAGTTTATAAATATACTGCTTACTAACCTTCAGATATAGGTTTTTACGTATTATTTTCTAGCAATTGTGAATCTCCGTAGAGAATTAAAAACTCCTTGAGAGAAAAACAGAAACTATGAGTTTCAAAGTGTTTTTCAAATTAACCTTCTTATTTCTTTTGTGATCAAGTGCACCCACATGCAGATCTGTCACTAGAGAATAGTTTGGAAGATCTTGCGCATAAAGGTTAGTAAAATAAATGGATAGTGACATTATTTATCACATGCTTTATTCAGTCTTAATCAGACTTCCGCTGTGTATATGATACCAACAGAAAGGTGGTGAAAGATTTATAGAAATCAATGACACTGCTATAATTTTTCCGGCTAATCTGAAGAACAAGAGTGCTCATAGTGCAATCTGTCATCAAATTTTCAAATCAAAGTTTTACTGAGAAAAAAATAAAAAACTGGTTTGATTTAGCTTGCTTTGTTTTTTATGGCTAGAAGATAAAAACATAATTCCTTTAACCTGCTGTGCTTTTAAAATATTAGATCACACAGTTGTTGAGAGCTTTTCTACTATGTCTATATTTGTAAAAAAGCTCTTGAATTTTGAATGTTCAAGCAGTATTGAATATTGATAAATATTTATTATAATCTATATATATGATTAGCCTTTGCTCTTAAACTATCTAAATGATTAAAAGGATTTTCAGTTGTTAGGCGGAATTGCTGGCTTTGAAGCGGCCAATAGAGAGCTTGATTGTGGCAAATCCAACATAGATAACAATGAGGCCCAATGTTATGTCCCCATCTTTCAGGTGGGAGATTCTTGTAAACATTTCAGTGGTGGAGGTGAGTAGCAAAGATAGATGCTTTCTTTTAGTAGTCATGTTTACCACATCAGATTCCATGACAACACACCTGTTGTGTTCCGAAAATGTTTTCTTAACCATTGGAATGTGGCTGAAGATATTCACTATCGGAACAGAGAAGAATATGGCAGGACAGACGTTACGAAGGTTGGACTGAGCTATAGAAATAATTACCGTTTTGTAAGTTTTCCAGTGCTGTTTCTTTTACTGCTCCAATAAGAATGTTCGGTCTGAACTAAATCTGTTTCAATTGAAATTTCTCTGGACTGTTATCCCACATGTTTTAATTAAAGGCTAGCTAGCTTTAGTTCAGAAAACTCTTAGTCAAATTACCAATCAATATGCTAGTAGTATTTGCTCCTCATTTCGTCTCACTAATGGCTCAAAATTACATTTTTAACATTTTATGTTTTCTATGCAACCAAAAATGGAATAACAGAACCTTAAGTAAAGCCATACATTTTGAAGCTGACTTGGCAATATTCTGTTTTAACAGTTTGAGGCTTATGAAAGTGTGCCCGACCACAGAAACATATACACTGCAACAGAAGCTTTCAGTTCTCAATTGGTCACCATTGTTCTTATTTTTCCTTGTAAGCTCTTGTTCTTAGTTTTCCTTTCTCTTTGTATGGTTTAGGAACATTCACGGTGAGTTTTTTGTAAGAAAAATAGAGGGTGTATAAGGAGTTTTGGGTTGGTTTAAGGATTTAGAGAGATCTGTACCAAGAGCAAAAATGTTGTATCAAGCTTAGTTCCTAGTGCTAAGAGCATCCTGGATTGAGTTCACAAAGGATGCAGGCCTATTCTGCTCTGAAACTGGTAAATTTGTGTATGTTGGTTCGTCTTTTGTATGAATTTGCAGTAGATTTGTTGGTGAAGACTCAAGTTCTGAAGCTCAATCCAGCTCATCTTCTATGAAGTGCTACAAGTCAGGGTGAATTTGTGTATGCTGATTCTTTTTTTGTATGAAATTGCAATAGATTTGTTCGTGCAGACTCAAGTTAAAAAGTTCAATCCAGCTCATCTTCTACAAAGCGCTACAACTCAGCTCAGCTCACTCCATCAGTTTCCACATCAGCAGCTTCCATTCAACTTCACTTCTTTGGTCTTCTGTCATATTAGTTGCTGCCAATTGTCAGTTATTACAGTTAATCAGGAAATGTTTGTATGAATTTCTAATAGTTTGTTCTCTCTCTTCTTTTTTTTTTTTTTATAAAAAAAAGAAAAAAAGAAAAAAAAAAAAGCGCAAAGTGCTTAGAATATCTTCTTGTGAAAAATCCAATGTCCTCTTTCTACTGTCAACCTAGAAAAAATACAAAAGAAAAGAACAATTCATTAATTATCATTTCCATCAAATATATACAATTAGAAAACAAATAAACTAAAACAACCAAAAGCAAATAAGGCAGTGGATTGATGAATATAAGTGAGCCCGCAGAGTCTCCATAAATGCTAAAATATCACACAAGTTGTCATGAGCTTAATCAGCATCATAGTCTAGCACCCGCCATGGTCATCAACCATGTAGATTTTATTATACTTTGCATCAAACACAGCAGATTAAGTTGCGAATAAGACAGTGGAGTGATGAACGTAAGTTAGCCTGTAGAGTTTCCATAAATGCTAAAATATCATACAAGGGTCAAAAGCTTAATCAGCATTATGTTCTAGCATCCACCATAGTCATCAACCACGTAAATTTTATCATATTTTGCATCAAACACAGCGGATTAAGTTGCAGATGTTACATATGTCTACTCATATCCTACAAGCATTTAAGCAAGACTTAATCTACGTAATCAAGAAGTTTTAAAATTACCTTCCACTACATGCATGGATCAGTCATAGACCAATGGAAATAATCCCCAGTTACATTGCTCACCCCTCATGACTTTTCACTTCAGAATGGCTGTATCCAGGTTTATGCTATTGTTCCTACATCGTACATATCCACAACTCATACAAATAAATTTTAATTTTAAAATGTCAAAGGTATTTAAAAAAAAAATTTTAAAAAAAAGGGAAAGAGGCAATGCAGTATCCTAAAGAAAACAATTCTGCATGATCCAAATTGTATGTAAACAAAACATATAATGAAGTGATAAACAGAATAAGAAAGAGCCAAAAATAAAATCATGTTAATAGACTTGGCCTATATTCAAATTCCCGTTTAACCTAACCAAACAATTTAGGTTACTAGCACCTGTTGAAATCTCAGTTTATCAATTCATAAATAAAAGGATTTAAATTGTTATGCCAGACAAGGGTCAAGAAATAGATTTGATGCTCAGTTTAAGAAAAGAAATAGAAATAAGGAGCAGAGAATTTTACATGGGAAATAAATGGTTTAAACATACAAAACAATGTCCTTTGCACAACCTTCGAAGCTGAGCTGCATATTCTGATAATTTCTTTATGGATTCTATTTGTTTGTGAAGCGAAAAAATATTACCTTCAATCATGCACTAGAAACTAATATTTCTTAATGCCTATATAAAATAACCATCAACAATAGGAAGGAAACAGAGGATATATGCATGCATATATGGTCAGTCAAGAACTCAGTCTTAGTAAACTCTCCCAAATGCAACTCTTTGTTTTCATCAGCTATCTGTAACAATATCATGTTTTAGTACTGAGTTCCTAGATCAAGAAACACTTATAATTTATATAAAAAATAAATAAAATCAATTTTTGAACATCAAAAATATGAAAAGTACCAGATTCGTTTATGTAAATTCATTATTTGCATATTAGATGAATCAAATGATAGTGGGGCCTGGCAAACTGCACAGCCTTGATCATTTGAGAGGAGAGTAAAGAATTAATAATTTGAGTCCTGATGATGTAGATGTCAGATAAAAAATGGAGACTGCAAATGTTACAAGAGAAGCAACACCTGCAAATATTAGAATTGGGGTATTTGAAGTTTGAGGGAGTTGATTATGCCGAATAATTTGAATAAGAGGCGCTCTGATACACTTAGTACTTGTAATATAAGTATAATCTAGTTTATATATTATTTCCATATATTTAATATATATTATATATTTAAGGTATGTTAACATATGTATATAATTATTATGTATTTAATATCTGTTTAATTCTATATTTAACATATTATATTTAATATTAATATATATGCACATATATATATATATACATATATATGAGAAATCCTTGGATGTTGCAGTCACATCCCAATGTAATGCAAGTGGATGACTACATAGAATTGAGATTTGCACGTTGTTTTTTTCACTTGTTAATCTTGTTGAACTAGTATTATGATTTTGTGGATAATGCAATTACCTTCTCTCCAACAACTTCATATTTGGGGATTGAAGGACATGGAGTATGTGAACTGACACTGAATCCCAATCAAATTAATTACATTGAAGGATCCAAAAGAAGATCTCAACTTGGTTTTTTCTGATACTGAATTCCAGCATGTCCAGTACTTTATTTCTAAGGAAACTTGTGAAGAACATGCACCATGTATAAGTTTTTTGCATATTGTTTTTTACTTGAAAACTTGTATAAATATAAATTTATGAGTTTTGTAAAATTGATTCATTTTCTTGAATATATACATATGTTTCGTTTCTCCTATTATTGGTATAAAAGTGGATTTTTTTTAAAATTTTTTTTTTTTTTTGTCTTTTTCTCTCTAAAAACAAGTTTATATAAGAATGTAATAAAATACTCCTACACTAATAAAAGAATTATGCATTAATGTCAATTCTCTGGTCTGATTGTGCGGAAGATGTATACAAAAATATAGATGAAATATTCCCAAAAATATAAGGAGAATGAACATCCATTTCAAGAGGGAATACATTTCTTTCTTTGATCCTGCATTACCCTAGTACTCTTATACTTTCCCCAATTCTTAGTCATAAGCCAAAGAATAAATGAGATGCAAATTTCGCTCCACAAGGCAAGATTCTACTGCATTTGTTAATAAGCTATCTCAGGAAAAATAAATAAATAAAAGACGCAAGGAATTAGTATATAACATTGCTTTTGAATAAAGCAAAGAACCTTGTAAACTAATTATGTTATTGAAGGATTTTAAGTAACTAATACTTTTCAAATTGAGCTAAATAAAAGGAAAGAGAGGTTCAAAAAGTTCATAATCTTTATTCTATTCGTTTCTTCCAACCTATGTTTGAGCTTTCGTATATAACCCCACATATTTAATACTTTTCAAATATTGAAGAAAAGAATATATACTTTGGAAACCAAGCTAGATTAATGGATTCTAATTTTTAGTTATAAATATTGGTAAGCTCAGGCTCTTCGTCTCACTTGCACAACAACTTTCAATCTCCCTATTATAAGCTTTATACACACCAACTTGCACTGTTGACTTCTAGCTTTCTCTTCAATGGCAGAAAATATTCTCTTCAGTATTGCTGAAGCAATTGTTGGGAAGTTGGGTTCTTTTGCTCTCAAAGAAATTGGTTTGCTTTGGGGTGTCAAAAATGATCTCCGAAAGCTTAACAGCACCATGTCTACAATCAAAGATGTGCTTCTTGATGCAGAGGAGAAGCAGACACACAACCATCAAGTTAGAGGTTGGCTCACCAAGCTTCAGGTTATTGTGTACGATGCTGATGACCTGGTGGACAAGTTTGACTTTGAAGCTTTGCGGCGTAGAGTGATGCCTGGCAATAAAATGAGGAAGCAGGTATGCATTTTCTTCTCGAGCTCAAATCAACTTGCTTTTGCGCTAAAGATGGGTCATAGAATAAAAGAAATTAGAGAGTCTCTAGATGAAATTAGAATTCAAAGAGACTTTCACTTAGACAAGCGTGTAGAAGAGACAAAATCAGTCTCAGCTAAAGCAAGAGAGACCTACTCTTTTGTACGCGAGGAAGAAGTAATTGGGAGGGATGATGAAAGAATGAAAATCTTGCAACTTTTGTTGCAGGATGATGAAACTAAAGAGAATGTCTCCACCATTACCATTGTTGGTATTGGAGGACTAGGAAAAACAACACTTGCTCAACTTGTTTTCAACGATGCCATGGTCCAAAAGCATTTTGAGCCAAGACTGTGGGTATGTGTCTCAAATGTCTTTGAAATGAGACCAATTGTTGGCAATATCATTAAATCTGCCACCAATAGTAGCCCAGATCAACATCTTGCAATGGATCAGTTGCAAAATTTGCTTAGGAAACAAATAGATGGAAAGAGATACTTTCTTGTGTTGGATGATGTGTGGAATGAAGATCGTAAAAAATGGCTTGAGTTAAAGTCTTTGTTAATGGGTGGGGCAAGAGGTAGCAGAATTCTGGTAACTACTCGCAGTGAGAATGTTGCCAAGTTAAGCCATACATTAGATGACCAGCCATTTAAGTTAAATGGCTTGGAGAATGATAAGTCATGGTCTTTATTTTCAAAAATGGCCTTTAGGCAAGTTCAAGATCTGAACAACCCAAAGATTGTGGATTTAGGGAAAGCAATTTTAGAAAAGTGCAAGGGAGTTCCTCTTGCCATAAAGACCATAGGAAGTATACTATACTTCAAAAATCCCGAAACTGAGTGGTCCTTCTTTAGGGATAATGAACTTGCAAAAGTAACTCAGCAAGAAGATGATATTATACCAACACTCAAGCTAAGTTACAATCATCTCCCTTCTTATTTGAAACATTGCTTTGCTTATTGTAGTTTGTTTCCAAAAGATCATGAGTTTGATGTGCAAATGTTGATACATTTGTGGATGGCACAAGGTTTTATTAAGGCAGACCAAAACCAGTTTCCAGAAGATATTGGTTATGGATATTTTTTGGATCTACTATGGAGATCCTTTTTTCAAGAAGGAAAGAAAGATGGTTTTGGTAATATCAGGAGGTGCAAAATGCATGATCTCATGCATGATCTTGCAATGTCAGTGGCAGGAACTAGTAGTGTCTTGATAAATAAAGGTTCTATCAGTTCTAGTGAAAATCTTTTTCATGTATCTTTTGATTTTTCACTAGGTGGTACAGAATTTTTGACAAGTGTATCGCCCTTGCTTAAACATCATTATAAGCTGCGGACATTATTTGTTCTTCCTACATATTTAGGTCATGAGCAAGATTTGACACTGATAAACTGTATGGAAAATTGTTTGAAATTTAAATTATTACGGGCACTTGATTTGAACAGATTTTATTCTATAGAGAAGCTACCAAATAGTTTTGGAGAATTAAAACATTTGAGATATCTTGATCTTTCAAATTTTGAAAATATCCAAAAGCTGCCCAATTCTATCACCAACCTGCATAATTTACAAACATTGAATCTTGCTGAGTGTGAAGAGTTATCAAGTTTGCCAAGAGATATGCATAAACTGGTCAGCCTGAGGCATCTTTTGTTGGATGAGTGTTCGAGTCTGAGTCATATGCCAAGTAGACTTGGAGAACTGACTTGCCTTCACACATTAAGCAGATTTGTTCTGCCAGGTCATGACGTCAGCCAGTTGAGGCCAAGGAATAAGAGTATTGGTGAGGTTGGTGAATTACGCAACCTTAACAGTTTGAGAGGTAAGTTATCCATTGAGAATTTGAGACCTGATATTGATGAATCAGATACTGCAAATTTACAAGAGAAGCAACACCTGCAAGAGTTAAAATTATGGTACTTGAAGTTTGAGGAAGATCATTTTGTGGAAAAATACGAAAAGTCGTTAGAATTGTTGCGGCCACATCCTAATTTAAAAGCATTGAGAGTTTATGGGTACTTGGGAGTGGGTTTTGCCAGTTGGGTTAAGTCCCTTACTAATCTTGTTTCTTTAAGATTATATGGATGTACCAAATGTCGGCATCTCCCAGCTTTGCATGAATTACCTCATCTCCAGAAACTTACACTTGAAGACTTGGATTGCCTGGAGTATATTGATGATGATCAGAATACTGCTACTAGTTGTGACATAATACCATTCTTCCCTTCCCTCAAGGTACTTTTTATTCTGTGGTGTCCAAAACTAACTTCCATGCCACTATTTCCATCTCTTGAAAGGTTAGTACTACATGATACAAGCTCGAAGCCATTACGTGGGACGATGATGATGGCACATAAGGAAGCTAGTTCCGGTGCATCGCCGTCATCATCGTTCCAATCTCTATCCAAATTGGTGGAAATGACCATTTTGGACATTGATGACCTACAATCTCTTCCACAAGAAGGTGTGGCCTACCTCTCATCTCTCCAATCTCTTCAGATTTTGGGTTGCCCCAATTTGACGTCATTGCCAGAATCTATCGGCAACCTCTCATCACTCCGATCTCTTGAGATTGGCAGTTGCCCCAATTTGACGTCATTGCCAGAATCTATCGGCAACCTCTCATCACTCCGATCTCTTCAGATTAGCTATTGCCCCAAGTTGACGTCATTGCCAGAAGGCCAGATGTTACGCGCTTTAATGAAATTGTCCATTAAACGGTGCCCAATGTTACAACAAAGGTATAATAATACATCTGGTGTGGACTGAAAAATGCTGATTAAGCTTGAAATTAATAAGGTTGTACGGCCCAACGTCGACAATGCTTAGATATTAAAGATAATTTTGAAATTAAAATTAATGGTTATTACATTTAATTTTAGTGACGTTAATAATCCTCCCAACGAGGCTCTGTTAGTGTTATTAAAAACCCAAAGATTATTGAAACAATGGTTGATTTCTAAAATTAATTTTGAATGATGTGTGTTTATGTTATCTGAGAAGGCTCTATCTAAGAAGGTGGGTTTTTAAGGAGTTTTTGACCCATCTCACCTTTTCTGGGAGCTGACTTGGTAGGACACTATATATATCGGGTTCAAAAAGTTTTAATTTTTTAAATCAATTTTAAGTGGTATGTGTTGGTGTTATTTAAGAAGGCTCTGTTTAAGGAGGTAGGTTTTTAAGGAGTCTGAGACCCACCTCATCTTTCCTGGGAGCTAACTTAGTAGGACATTAAAACATACTATGTTCAAAGTTTAATTTAATTATAAATGTCTTGCCCAACATAAGTATTTGTAATGGAAATTAGATTATTGTTACAATAAACATTAATAATAAGTAGTTTAAGGGATCTACATATTTGTATGTTTGTTGTGTTGATTACGTGTTAATATGTGTGCATTTTAATTTTTAGAAAATGGCATCCTTTAATCCTCTTGCTACAATTTTGAATAAAAAACCATTGGATGGAAATAACTACGACCTATGGAAAACCAATCTCTACATTGTCTTTGTGTTTGAGAGAATTAAATTCATTACAACAACTCCGAAACCCCAGGAGCCCGCTGCTAATGCTTCAGAGGAAACTAAGAAGCAATTTGCATATTGGCAACAAACGAATACAACAACTCACTCTTATATTCTTGCCAACGTTGTAGAGCATCTGCAGAAGCAACTTGATAATCTGGAGTGTGTATCAGAAATAATTTAGACTCTAGATGGGATGTTTGCTAAAAGTAGTAGTACTGCTAGACAAGCAGCTATAGAGGCACTAATGAACACCCGTATGACTGGAGGAAGTGTGCGGAACCATTGTCTAAAGATGATGGCGCATATCAGTACTGTGGAAGTGATGGGGGCTAAGCTGGAACAAGAGATGAAGATAGACATGATCTTGGAATCTCTACCGAATAGCTTTAGTTAGTTCAAAATGAACTATAATATGAACAAACTAAAGCTTACTCCTGTTGAATTGATGCATGAGCTTGAGAGTGTTGAAAGGTCTCTCGGGAAGCAAGGAAGTGCTTATCATGCTGAAAGTTCCTCAAAACCTAAAGGGAAACCTAAGGGTGGAAAGAAGAATAAGAAGCAAAAGGGAACAGGTCCAGCTACCAAACCAGCTGCAATGAAGAAGCCAAAAGGCAAGTGCTTCAAGTGTGGACAGAAAGGTCATTGGAAGAAGGATTGCCCTAAATCAGGTATGGGTAGCCTAAATGTTGTTGAGGCTTGTTTAATGGAGAATTACAATCATAAATGGATCATTAATTTAGGAGCCACTAACCATGTTTATTACTCTTTACAGTGGTTCAAACAAAGAAACCAACTCAATAAAGGACAAAGAAGTTTGAAGTTGGAAAACGGGGAATATGTCTCCGTAATGGCAGTAGGACTAGTGAGGTTATGTTTTAATACTAAAAATTTATGTTTATCAGACTATTTATTTGTTCCGGATTTTAAGAGGAATTTGGTTTCTGTTAGTTATTTAGTTGAACATGGTTTAACAGTAAAGTTTAATTCCTCAGTTTCAATAAAGAGGTAATAATACTTTTATTTGTTCCAGATTATTGATGAATGGTCTTTATTTTTTAACTCCTTTGTCTTATAGTATAAATGCCATTGAAAATACTGATGATGAACAACTTTCCTTATCTAAGAAAAGGAAGGTTTCAAATGAAACTTATCTATGGCATTTGCGATTGGGTCATACTAATTGTAGCAGAATTCATGGTTTGGTTAAAAGTAAAATTTAAAATTCCTTAATCTTTGAACCTATACTAGTATGTTTAGAAGGTAAAATAACAAAGAGGCCTTTCAAGGCCAAAGGAAATCGTGCCACCATACAATTAGAATTGGTACATACTGATGTATGTGGACCAATGAGCGTTCAAGTCAGAGGCGGGTATGAGTATTTCATCATATTTACTGATGACTACTTAAGATATGGTTATGTTTACCTAATGCGCCATAAGTCTGAAGCTTTTGATAAATTTCGAGAGTATAAGGCTGAGGCAGAAAAGCAATTGGGTGACCATATCAAGCAGCTTCGGTCTGACCGAGGCTGTGAATACTTGTCTGGAGAGTTCAAGTCTTACTTGGCTAAAGAGGGGATAGTTTTTCAATTATCATCTCCAGGAACGCCCAAACAAAATGGAGTCTCTGAAAAGAGAAATAGAACCCTTTTAGATATGGTGAGGTCAATGCTTAGTTATTCATCATTATCTGAATCGTTTTGGGGATATGCTTTAGAAACAGCTGTATACATACTAAATTTGGTTCCATCTAAATCTGTTTCAAAGACACCCACAGAATTATGGAAAGGGCACAAACCCAGCTTAAACCATATTCAGATTTGGGGTACCCCGGCATATGTCTTAGCACAGAAATCTCAAAAATTGGAATCTCGTACAAAATTATGTATGTTTATTAGCTATCCCAAGGGAACGGGAGGTGGAATATTTTATAATCTAAAGCAAAAGAAGGTGATAGTGAGTACTCATGATACTTTCTTAGAAGAGGATTATATGAACAATTTTAAACCTAAGAGTAAAGTAGTTCTCCAAGAGCTTGACTCAGTTCGAGATCCACCAGAAGCTCCTAGTTTTCCACCCCTATTTCCTGTTGATGCTCAAAGAGGGGAAAATGTATAAACTATACCTGAAGGTGAATAAAGATAGAAAACAGCTTAGGACCAAATTCAATAAACTCAAGAACAAGGACATAATGAAGAAATTGGTAATCCACTGAAACCATAAAACTTAGATCCTCTTGTACATGTACATCAACCAGTGCAGCAAACTCGTAGTGGGAGAATGATACATAAACCTACAAGGTATGCCTTGTTAGGAGAGATTTATCAAGTCGTTCTGGATAATCCTGATGACGACTCCACCATAGACAAAGAGGCATTGGAGGATGTTGATGTGCAAGAGTGGAGAAAGGGCATGGACTGTGAGATGGAATTATGGATTCTAACTCAGTCTGGTCTCTTATAGAAGCACCTAAAGAAGTAAAACCAATTGGGTGCAAGTAGATCTACAAAAGAAAGAGAGGACCAGATGGGAAGGTTGAAACCTTCAAAGCTAGATTGGTGGCAAAAGGTTATACCCAGAAAGAGGGCATAAATTATGATGAAACCTTTTCGCCAGTAGCCATGCTTAAATCTGTCTGGATTCTCTTAGCTATAGCAATAGCTCTCAATTATGAGATCTGGCAAATGGATGTCAAAACAGCTTTTCTAAATGGGGAGCTGAAAAAGGACATTTATATGCAACAACCAGAAGGGTTCATAACAAAAGGTCAAGAACACATGGTCTACAAGTTACATAGGTCAATTTATGGAGTTAAGCAAGCATCCAGATCATGGAACATCAGATTTGATCAAGTTATCAAATCATACGGTTTTGAAAAAAGCCCAGATGAACCACGTATGTATAAAAAGATTCAAGGTATAGTGGTAATCTTTTTGGTTCTTTACGTAGATGATATTTTGTTAATTGGAAATAGTGTGAAAGTGTTGTCAAACGTAAAGGGTTACCTGAAAGAGCAATTTGATATGAAGGATTTGGGTGTAGCTAACTATATTCAAAAAATCAAACTTTTACACGACCAGAAGAATAAGATGTTAGCTCTATCCCAAGCTTCCTACATTAATAAAATAGTGACCAGGTTTGGCATGGAAAATTCCAAAAGAGGCCTTCTACCCTTTAGACATGGAATTCATCTTTCTAAGGAGCAATCACCAAAAACTCCCGAAGAGAAAGAACTCATGAGTAAGAAACTTTATACTTCGGCTGTTGGTAGTCTCATGTATGCCATGCTATGTACCAGGCCAGATATCTGCTATGCAGTGGGAGTAGTAAGCCGGTACCAATCAGATCCTAGAGTAGAACACTGGACTACAGTGAAGCATATACTCAAGTATTTAAAGAGAACGAGGGATTATATGTTGGTGTATTTCAGTGGGAGTCTTGAAACACTTGGTTATACGGACTCTAATTTTCAAGGGGATATTGATTCTAGTAAATCAACATCAGGATATGTGTTTACCTTAAATGGAGGAGCCATTTGTTGGATGAGTGTTAAACAAACTTGTGTTGCTGACTCCACAACTGAAGCAGAATATGTGACTACACCTGAAGCTGCAAAGGAAGCGGTATGGCTCAAGAAATTCTTTTTGGATCTTCATGTGATACCAAATGCAGATTGGCCCATTATCCTTTACTGTGATAACAGTGGGGCCGTAGCACAGTTCAAAGAACCAAGGTCTTACAAAAAGCAGAAACACATATTAAGAAAGTACCACTTGATCCGTGATTTCATTGATAGAGGAGATACAGTGGTTACTAAAATAGCATCTGAGGAGAACCTAGCAGACCCTTTTACTGAGACTGTTCCTGAACGAGTGTTTGAGAAGCATGTAAATTGTATGGGTCTTAAAAGGATCCTAGGCTTACTTTAGAGTAAGTGGGAGTTGGTTACATTTATGTTCTAGGAGCAAGACTAATTATAATATCATTTTCTGATTTAATAGTATGAATTTTTTTTTTTAAATTCTTATGCACATTTTGTTTTACGTATGAGGTCCAGATTAATTATGTAGTATATGATCATATGGATACATTCATAGAAGACATGATCATAGGTTCTCATACTTAATGAATTGTCTCATAGTTGTTAAATAAAGCTGGACACTTTACTTAGACTGTAATATTTTATGAAATAATCTATCTTGATTATTATAAAATATTAGAATGAATTATGGTCATTATGAGAGGATTAGAAGAGATTTAATTAAGGATAAATTTTTGTAAAAGGAATTAAATCTCAGGCAATATTGGATATGTTATTTTTTCTTAATCCTAAGTATATTATCAATAGGTACTTAAGTGACTATGATTCTTTGAGTTATTAATAAGTGAGGTCTATTTTGAACGGCCAATATCTTGATGATTTGGGAATTATGGTTCCTTGATTACTAAGTATTTATGAAATATACAAAATGGAATTTGTATGAAATATCCTCTTGACATGTTTTGGTACTCGGATATTGAAAGTCACTGGCCAGTGCATTCGATCTGTTAGAGAAACTGATAAATCAGGAGAATAAATAATTAACTGATTAATAGAAATTATTATCGATTAATTATTGATATTTTACAAAGAAAAAATACATTTAATATAAACGTTATTAATCTTGGAGTTCACATCTGGGCTTTTAGTGGAGTAGCACTGGATGAGATCAAAATCCCAAGCTTGCTCAGAACAAGTGGGAGATTGTTGGATTTATGTTCTTGGAGCAAGCTAATCCATGATCAGGAGCCTTGATTAATAATGGGCCGTAGGATCCCCAAACTAACTCATTAAATGACATAAC
Organism: Ziziphus jujuba; assembly: GCF_031755915.1. NCBI lineage: Eukaryota > Viridiplantae > Streptophyta > Magnoliopsida > Rosales > Rhamnaceae > Ziziphus > Ziziphus jujuba. The sequence continues at coordinate 23,936,820 of NC_083383.1, read as the reverse complement.
CAATTTAATTGATTATTAAGTTACAAGAAGGAGTCCATTAATTGGGCCCAAGGTATTATGAAATCCTAGGAGGATTAGGATTAACAGTTTATAAATATACTGCTTACTAACCTTCAGATATAGGTTTTTACGTATTATTTTCTAGCAATTGTGAATCTCCGTAGAGAATTAAAAACTCCTTGAGAGAAAAACAGAAACTATGAGTTTCAAAGTGTTTTTCAAATTAACCTTCTTATTTCTTTTGTGATCAAGTGCACCCACATGCAGATCTGTCACTAGAGAATAGTTTGGAAGATCTTGCGCATAAAGGTTAGTAAAATAAATGGATAGTGACATTATTTATCACATGCTTTATTCAGTCTTAATCAGACTTCCGCTGTGTATATGATACCAACAGAAAGGTGGTGAAAGATTTATAGAAATCAATGACACTGCTATAATTTTTCCGGCTAATCTGAAGAACAAGAGTGCTCATAGTGCAATCTGTCATCAAATTTTCAAATCAAAGTTTTACTGAGAAAAAAATAAAAAACTGGTTTGATTTAGCTTGCTTTGTTTTTTATGGCTAGAAGATAAAAACATAATTCCTTTAACCTGCTGTGCTTTTAAAATATTAGATCACACAGTTGTTGAGAGCTTTTCTACTATGTCTATATTTGTAAAAAAGCTCTTGAATTTTGAATGTTCAAGCAGTATTGAATATTGATAAATATTTATTATAATCTATATATATGATTAGCCTTTGCTCTTAAACTATCTAAATGATTAAAAGGATTTTCAGTTGTTAGGCGGAATTGCTGGCTTTGAAGCGGCCAATAGAGAGCTTGATTGTGGCAAATCCAACATAGATAACAATGAGGCCCAATGTTATGTCCCCATCTTTCAGGTGGGAGATTCTTGTAAACATTTCAGTGGTGGAGGTGAGTAGCAAAGATAGATGCTTTCTTTTAGTAGTCATGTTTACCACATCAGATTCCATGACAACACACCTGTTGTGTTCCGAAAATGTTTTCTTAACCATTGGAATGTGGCTGAAGATATTCACTATCGGAACAGAGAAGAATATGGCAGGACAGACGTTACGAAGGTTGGACTGAGCTATAGAAATAATTACCGTTTTGTAAGTTTTCCAGTGCTGTTTCTTTTACTGCTCCAATAAGAATGTTCGGTCTGAACTAAATCTGTTTCAATTGAAATTTCTCTGGACTGTTATCCCACATGTTTTAATTAAAGGCTAGCTAGCTTTAGTTCAGAAAACTCTTAGTCAAATTACCAATCAATATGCTAGTAGTATTTGCTCCTCATTTCGTCTCACTAATGGCTCAAAATTACATTTTTAACATTTTATGTTTTCTATGCAACCAAAAATGGAATAACAGAACCTTAAGTAAAGCCATACATTTTGAAGCTGACTTGGCAATATTCTGTTTTAACAGTTTGAGGCTTATGAAAGTGTGCCCGACCACAGAAACATATACACTGCAACAGAAGCTTTCAGTTCTCAATTGGTCACCATTGTTCTTATTTTTCCTTGTAAGCTCTTGTTCTTAGTTTTCCTTTCTCTTTGTATGGTTTAGGAACATTCACGGTGAGTTTTTTGTAAGAAAAATAGAGGGTGTATAAGGAGTTTTGGGTTGGTTTAAGGATTTAGAGAGATCTGTACCAAGAGCAAAAATGTTGTATCAAGCTTAGTTCCTAGTGCTAAGAGCATCCTGGATTGAGTTCACAAAGGATGCAGGCCTATTCTGCTCTGAAACTGGTAAATTTGTGTATGTTGGTTCGTCTTTTGTATGAATTTGCAGTAGATTTGTTGGTGAAGACTCAAGTTCTGAAGCTCAATCCAGCTCATCTTCTATGAAGTGCTACAAGTCAGGGTGAATTTGTGTATGCTGATTCTTTTTTTGTATGAAATTGCAATAGATTTGTTCGTGCAGACTCAAGTTAAAAAGTTCAATCCAGCTCATCTTCTACAAAGCGCTACAACTCAGCTCAGCTCACTCCATCAGTTTCCACATCAGCAGCTTCCATTCAACTTCACTTCTTTGGTCTTCTGTCATATTAGTTGCTGCCAATTGTCAGTTATTACAGTTAATCAGGAAATGTTTGTATGAATTTCTAATAGTTTGTTCTCTCTCTTCTTTTTTTTTTTTTTATAAAAAAAAGAAAAAAAGAAAAAAAAAAAAGCGCAAAGTGCTTAGAATATCTTCTTGTGAAAAATCCAATGTCCTCTTTCTACTGTCAACCTAGAAAAAATACAAAAGAAAAGAACAATTCATTAATTATCATTTCCATCAAATATATACAATTAGAAAACAAATAAACTAAAACAACCAAAAGCAAATAAGGCAGTGGATTGATGAATATAAGTGAGCCCGCAGAGTCTCCATAAATGCTAAAATATCACACAAGTTGTCATGAGCTTAATCAGCATCATAGTCTAGCACCCGCCATGGTCATCAACCATGTAGATTTTATTATACTTTGCATCAAACACAGCAGATTAAGTTGCGAATAAGACAGTGGAGTGATGAACGTAAGTTAGCCTGTAGAGTTTCCATAAATGCTAAAATATCATACAAGGGTCAAAAGCTTAATCAGCATTATGTTCTAGCATCCACCATAGTCATCAACCACGTAAATTTTATCATATTTTGCATCAAACACAGCGGATTAAGTTGCAGATGTTACATATGTCTACTCATATCCTACAAGCATTTAAGCAAGACTTAATCTACGTAATCAAGAAGTTTTAAAATTACCTTCCACTACATGCATGGATCAGTCATAGACCAATGGAAATAATCCCCAGTTACATTGCTCACCCCTCATGACTTTTCACTTCAGAATGGCTGTATCCAGGTTTATGCTATTGTTCCTACATCGTACATATCCACAACTCATACAAATAAATTTTAATTTTAAAATGTCAAAGGTATTTAAAAAAAAAATTTTAAAAAAAAGGGAAAGAGGCAATGCAGTATCCTAAAGAAAACAATTCTGCATGATCCAAATTGTATGTAAACAAAACATATAATGAAGTGATAAACAGAATAAGAAAGAGCCAAAAATAAAATCATGTTAATAGACTTGGCCTATATTCAAATTCCCGTTTAACCTAACCAAACAATTTAGGTTACTAGCACCTGTTGAAATCTCAGTTTATCAATTCATAAATAAAAGGATTTAAATTGTTATGCCAGACAAGGGTCAAGAAATAGATTTGATGCTCAGTTTAAGAAAAGAAATAGAAATAAGGAGCAGAGAATTTTACATGGGAAATAAATGGTTTAAACATACAAAACAATGTCCTTTGCACAACCTTCGAAGCTGAGCTGCATATTCTGATAATTTCTTTATGGATTCTATTTGTTTGTGAAGCGAAAAAATATTACCTTCAATCATGCACTAGAAACTAATATTTCTTAATGCCTATATAAAATAACCATCAACAATAGGAAGGAAACAGAGGATATATGCATGCATATATGGTCAGTCAAGAACTCAGTCTTAGTAAACTCTCCCAAATGCAACTCTTTGTTTTCATCAGCTATCTGTAACAATATCATGTTTTAGTACTGAGTTCCTAGATCAAGAAACACTTATAATTTATATAAAAAATAAATAAAATCAATTTTTGAACATCAAAAATATGAAAAGTACCAGATTCGTTTATGTAAATTCATTATTTGCATATTAGATGAATCAAATGATAGTGGGGCCTGGCAAACTGCACAGCCTTGATCATTTGAGAGGAGAGTAAAGAATTAATAATTTGAGTCCTGATGATGTAGATGTCAGATAAAAAATGGAGACTGCAAATGTTACAAGAGAAGCAACACCTGCAAATATTAGAATTGGGGTATTTGAAGTTTGAGGGAGTTGATTATGCCGAATAATTTGAATAAGAGGCGCTCTGATACACTTAGTACTTGTAATATAAGTATAATCTAGTTTATATATTATTTCCATATATTTAATATATATTATATATTTAAGGTATGTTAACATATGTATATAATTATTATGTATTTAATATCTGTTTAATTCTATATTTAACATATTATATTTAATATTAATATATATGCACATATATATATATATACATATATATGAGAAATCCTTGGATGTTGCAGTCACATCCCAATGTAATGCAAGTGGATGACTACATAGAATTGAGATTTGCACGTTGTTTTTTTCACTTGTTAATCTTGTTGAACTAGTATTATGATTTTGTGGATAATGCAATTACCTTCTCTCCAACAACTTCATATTTGGGGATTGAAGGACATGGAGTATGTGAACTGACACTGAATCCCAATCAAATTAATTACATTGAAGGATCCAAAAGAAGATCTCAACTTGGTTTTTTCTGATACTGAATTCCAGCATGTCCAGTACTTTATTTCTAAGGAAACTTGTGAAGAACATGCACCATGTATAAGTTTTTTGCATATTGTTTTTTACTTGAAAACTTGTATAAATATAAATTTATGAGTTTTGTAAAATTGATTCATTTTCTTGAATATATACATATGTTTCGTTTCTCCTATTATTGGTATAAAAGTGGATTTTTTTTAAAATTTTTTTTTTTTTTTGTCTTTTTCTCTCTAAAAACAAGTTTATATAAGAATGTAATAAAATACTCCTACACTAATAAAAGAATTATGCATTAATGTCAATTCTCTGGTCTGATTGTGCGGAAGATGTATACAAAAATATAGATGAAATATTCCCAAAAATATAAGGAGAATGAACATCCATTTCAAGAGGGAATACATTTCTTTCTTTGATCCTGCATTACCCTAGTACTCTTATACTTTCCCCAATTCTTAGTCATAAGCCAAAGAATAAATGAGATGCAAATTTCGCTCCACAAGGCAAGATTCTACTGCATTTGTTAATAAGCTATCTCAGGAAAAATAAATAAATAAAAGACGCAAGGAATTAGTATATAACATTGCTTTTGAATAAAGCAAAGAACCTTGTAAACTAATTATGTTATTGAAGGATTTTAAGTAACTAATACTTTTCAAATTGAGCTAAATAAAAGGAAAGAGAGGTTCAAAAAGTTCATAATCTTTATTCTATTCGTTTCTTCCAACCTATGTTTGAGCTTTCGTATATAACCCCACATATTTAATACTTTTCAAATATTGAAGAAAAGAATATATACTTTGGAAACCAAGCTAGATTAATGGATTCTAATTTTTAGTTATAAATATTGGTAAGCTCAGGCTCTTCGTCTCACTTGCACAACAACTTTCAATCTCCCTATTATAAGCTTTATACACACCAACTTGCACTGTTGACTTCTAGCTTTCTCTTCAATGGCAGAAAATATTCTCTTCAGTATTGCTGAAGCAATTGTTGGGAAGTTGGGTTCTTTTGCTCTCAAAGAAATTGGTTTGCTTTGGGGTGTCAAAAATGATCTCCGAAAGCTTAACAGCACCATGTCTACAATCAAAGATGTGCTTCTTGATGCAGAGGAGAAGCAGACACACAACCATCAAGTTAGAGGTTGGCTCACCAAGCTTCAGGTTATTGTGTACGATGCTGATGACCTGGTGGACAAGTTTGACTTTGAAGCTTTGCGGCGTAGAGTGATGCCTGGCAATAAAATGAGGAAGCAGGTATGCATTTTCTTCTCGAGCTCAAATCAACTTGCTTTTGCGCTAAAGATGGGTCATAGAATAAAAGAAATTAGAGAGTCTCTAGATGAAATTAGAATTCAAAGAGACTTTCACTTAGACAAGCGTGTAGAAGAGACAAAATCAGTCTCAGCTAAAGCAAGAGAGACCTACTCTTTTGTACGCGAGGAAGAAGTAATTGGGAGGGATGATGAAAGAATGAAAATCTTGCAACTTTTGTTGCAGGATGATGAAACTAAAGAGAATGTCTCCACCATTACCATTGTTGGTATTGGAGGACTAGGAAAAACAACACTTGCTCAACTTGTTTTCAACGATGCCATGGTCCAAAAGCATTTTGAGCCAAGACTGTGGGTATGTGTCTCAAATGTCTTTGAAATGAGACCAATTGTTGGCAATATCATTAAATCTGCCACCAATAGTAGCCCAGATCAACATCTTGCAATGGATCAGTTGCAAAATTTGCTTAGGAAACAAATAGATGGAAAGAGATACTTTCTTGTGTTGGATGATGTGTGGAATGAAGATCGTAAAAAATGGCTTGAGTTAAAGTCTTTGTTAATGGGTGGGGCAAGAGGTAGCAGAATTCTGGTAACTACTCGCAGTGAGAATGTTGCCAAGTTAAGCCATACATTAGATGACCAGCCATTTAAGTTAAATGGCTTGGAGAATGATAAGTCATGGTCTTTATTTTCAAAAATGGCCTTTAGGCAAGTTCAAGATCTGAACAACCCAAAGATTGTGGATTTAGGGAAAGCAATTTTAGAAAAGTGCAAGGGAGTTCCTCTTGCCATAAAGACCATAGGAAGTATACTATACTTCAAAAATCCCGAAACTGAGTGGTCCTTCTTTAGGGATAATGAACTTGCAAAAGTAACTCAGCAAGAAGATGATATTATACCAACACTCAAGCTAAGTTACAATCATCTCCCTTCTTATTTGAAACATTGCTTTGCTTATTGTAGTTTGTTTCCAAAAGATCATGAGTTTGATGTGCAAATGTTGATACATTTGTGGATGGCACAAGGTTTTATTAAGGCAGACCAAAACCAGTTTCCAGAAGATATTGGTTATGGATATTTTTTGGATCTACTATGGAGATCCTTTTTTCAAGAAGGAAAGAAAGATGGTTTTGGTAATATCAGGAGGTGCAAAATGCATGATCTCATGCATGATCTTGCAATGTCAGTGGCAGGAACTAGTAGTGTCTTGATAAATAAAGGTTCTATCAGTTCTAGTGAAAATCTTTTTCATGTATCTTTTGATTTTTCACTAGGTGGTACAGAATTTTTGACAAGTGTATCGCCCTTGCTTAAACATCATTATAAGCTGCGGACATTATTTGTTCTTCCTACATATTTAGGTCATGAGCAAGATTTGACACTGATAAACTGTATGGAAAATTGTTTGAAATTTAAATTATTACGGGCACTTGATTTGAACAGATTTTATTCTATAGAGAAGCTACCAAATAGTTTTGGAGAATTAAAACATTTGAGATATCTTGATCTTTCAAATTTTGAAAATATCCAAAAGCTGCCCAATTCTATCACCAACCTGCATAATTTACAAACATTGAATCTTGCTGAGTGTGAAGAGTTATCAAGTTTGCCAAGAGATATGCATAAACTGGTCAGCCTGAGGCATCTTTTGTTGGATGAGTGTTCGAGTCTGAGTCATATGCCAAGTAGACTTGGAGAACTGACTTGCCTTCACACATTAAGCAGATTTGTTCTGCCAGGTCATGACGTCAGCCAGTTGAGGCCAAGGAATAAGAGTATTGGTGAGGTTGGTGAATTACGCAACCTTAACAGTTTGAGAGGTAAGTTATCCATTGAGAATTTGAGACCTGATATTGATGAATCAGATACTGCAAATTTACAAGAGAAGCAACACCTGCAAGAGTTAAAATTATGGTACTTGAAGTTTGAGGAAGATCATTTTGTGGAAAAATACGAAAAGTCGTTAGAATTGTTGCGGCCACATCCTAATTTAAAAGCATTGAGAGTTTATGGGTACTTGGGAGTGGGTTTTGCCAGTTGGGTTAAGTCCCTTACTAATCTTGTTTCTTTAAGATTATATGGATGTACCAAATGTCGGCATCTCCCAGCTTTGCATGAATTACCTCATCTCCAGAAACTTACACTTGAAGACTTGGATTGCCTGGAGTATATTGATGATGATCAGAATACTGCTACTAGTTGTGACATAATACCATTCTTCCCTTCCCTCAAGGTACTTTTTATTCTGTGGTGTCCAAAACTAACTTCCATGCCACTATTTCCATCTCTTGAAAGGTTAGTACTACATGATACAAGCTCGAAGCCATTACGTGGGACGATGATGATGGCACATAAGGAAGCTAGTTCCGGTGCATCGCCGTCATCATCGTTCCAATCTCTATCCAAATTGGTGGAAATGACCATTTTGGACATTGATGACCTACAATCTCTTCCACAAGAAGGTGTGGCCTACCTCTCATCTCTCCAATCTCTTCAGATTTTGGGTTGCCCCAATTTGACGTCATTGCCAGAATCTATCGGCAACCTCTCATCACTCCGATCTCTTGAGATTGGCAGTTGCCCCAATTTGACGTCATTGCCAGAATCTATCGGCAACCTCTCATCACTCCGATCTCTTCAGATTAGCTATTGCCCCAAGTTGACGTCATTGCCAGAAGGCCAGATGTTACGCGCTTTAATGAAATTGTCCATTAAACGGTGCCCAATGTTACAACAAAGGTATAATAATACATCTGGTGTGGACTGGCCCAAGATTGCCCACATTCCAAATGTTGAGTTCGAGTGAAACTCGGATGCATGCTACTTGTAAGTATCTGCAGGTTTCATTCATATATCCATCTCTTCAAAATTCCTTCACATATCTATCTTTATCTTATCTTATGATGATGATGATGATGATGCCGTTTCTCACTTATTCCCTTAATTCTGCATAAACATATGTATTTCCCTGCCACATTCACAATCTACGGCTATACATGTTTCTTACTCACTTATGTAGTTCTTTCTATAGCTTCTTTTTGCACTCCTGCAGTAGACGAGCTTCATTGGAACTAGTTTTAAATTTTGCTCTTCTTAAGTAACTATACCATCTTACATTTGAGTTTTCTCACCTTTGCAAAATATATGAAACTGCTCACATATAATTGTCACACACGTCTATATGTATACATATATATGATACAAGATTATTTCAACCTCCCCTGTTTGGTTTTAAATAAATAAATAACATGTGATTTGAATTTCAAATATACATCTTTATTAATGCAAGAATTTAAGTATTAATTGTTAATATCAGTTCTCCTGTTATGATTATGTGCTTTGGGAAGTTCTTTGTGTACCGTTGTTTTTTAATGCTTTAAAGTTGACAAGTGACTTATCATAAACAATGTTCGGCTGGGTCAATTTTCCCAATTTCACAATGGTAAAGGTGACATTCAAAAACTAGTTTGATATATATATATATATATATATTTTTGGTAGAATAGTTTTATATATATATATATATGCATGTCATTTACACTCTTTATGGTTGAGCTATGTAGATGCTCTGCCTCTAGCTCCTATTTCTGCAAGCTTTATTAGCAATATATTAGTTTCAGCTGTTGAATTTCCCATTAATCTAAGCTATTCGTTTGATTTTTCTTTAATGCCAGGTTTGAAAATTGTGTTGATGCTTGTTCAAAATCAACTATGAATCCATCACACATAGCACTCATGGAATAAGCAACAATGGTAGTAATTTGTCATTTCTTTTAATGTTAATCACCAACTTTAATATGTTGTTTTATTTTTTTATTTTTTTAAAATTTGTCTCTACCCCAATTCTTAGGCAGTTGAGCTCTGCAACACTCAAACGAGATTGGATTGCCTGAAGCTTGAAAACACAAAGCCATATCTAACATGGAAGCTCTACTTGTTGCTGATGCGGACAAAAACATCAATTTAGAGATTGGCTTGAGAAGCTTCAGTTTGTATTATATGATGCTGATAACTTGGTGGAAGAGTTTCACATTGAAGCTCCCAGGCATGGAGTGATATCAGTTTGGGAATAAAATGGCAAAGCAGGTAAGCATTTTCTTCTCAAACTCAAATCAATTTGCTTTTAGGATTAAGATGGGTCATAACTCATAACATAAATGATGTCAGAGTGACACTATACGAGATTACATGCAATAGAGGCTTTCACTTGATTGAATAGACGACTATCACCATTTTCTCAGGCTATAAACCAAACTAAATGTTTCTATTTGTTCTGAGTAAACTTAATTAAAACTTGGTTTAGCTGTATTATGTATGCCTATCCTTAAGTATCTCCTTGTAGAAATTAGAAAGACCGCATTCTGGTTTCCACATTGTTTGTGATAGTGCAGATTGTTGTCTAAGAAATGGAAACTGTGGCAGTTCCATGTTGAAACAGAGAATAGTGTGGCATGACTGAGAAATAGGTTATAAAGTTTGGACTGAGCTGATGACAAAGTTAATGGAAATGATTAGCCATGGTGTGTAATTTTGAGTTCCAAGTTTTATTATCACTACAATCCTATTATAACACTTTACCTAGCTAGATCAGGCATTTACACAAAGTACGTAGTTAAACATGCTTTTCTTTATGGTTGCTTACTGTTGAAACATCTCTAGACTGTTATGCAATATGTTTTATTTCATGATGCAAATATGATTAACGATATGTATTATATATATTCAAGTTATGACTAACCTCTGTTCTTGAATTATGTTACTGGATTGGATTAAACTTTGGAGGTGGGCTGGCTGACTTTGACCTTTGGCTCGGTGAATATGGCAATTAGGCAAGCATTCTAACTACAACTGTCCGGTGGTACAAGGCATTATGACTAACGCCTGTTTTTGAACTATGTAAGTGGAGAAAAGATAGGAGGTGAAGTATTTGAAGTTTCAGCAGCTCATCAGGCACTTAAACCAGTATAATCTTACATGCTTGCAGAAGGATGGTTTTTAAACATTCACTAAGATGCATTGTTTCTTTATCTCTTTCCTGGTCTAGATAAATATATATCAAGCAGCAGGCATATCTTTCCTTCTGTTCTTTTCAAATCAAGTCAAGAAAATCATTTCCTTTTTACTTATGAATATTCCAAAATTTATTGTTTTAAAAAGTACATATATGATTTTCACTTCTTCTTTTTTCCCTGTGGCATTTTAAAGTCTTTGAGTTTTTGTTGTTAGATTGACAACTTGGAGATGGAAATATAACTGATATCAAGAACATGTTCCCGGAATAATAATTATGTTTCTCTCTTTCGCATAAAGATGTCTTGTTTCCACTGGTACTTTACATGCATAAATCTCTTTTGGAAACTAGATCAATTTCCATCTCTTATTCTTACTATGATCTCCATTGTTACAGGTTTTACTGATTTAATTGTCAACTCATTCTTGGATTCCAATATATCACCGTCAAGTTGCCAACATCCATTCCTGTGCTGGCTTTGAATTTTAAAGGTATTGCCTGCTCTCAATGTGATCATAAGTTTGTTAGTGCTTTGCACAGCATGTTGGCTTCATTGTTTCCATTAGTATATGTTCTCTGCGTTTGTATTTGTGTATTCCCTTATATTTCTCTGTTTATATGATTTTAAGTGTTGTAAATTGTCTATATGTACAGGCAGACTTGAACTTAACTGAGGGCTAGCTGGCTTGAGTTTTTTTAGTTCAGTAAATTTTTAGTCAAATAACCTATCAATGCGGTAGCTTTGTTCGCTGCTCATTTGGTCTCACTAACGGCTTGAAATTACTTTTTTCAACATTTTTATTTCTGTTCAACCTAAAATAGAATAACAGAACCTTAAGCAAAGCCATACATTTTGAAGCTGACTCGGCAATATTCTGTTTTAACAGTTAGATGTTTATAAAAGAGGGCTCAACAGCAGAAACAGATACGCTGCAATAGAAGCTTTCAGTTCTTGTTCAGTCGCCATTGTTCTTGTTTTTCCTTGTAACCTCTTGTTCTTAGTTTTCCTTTCTCTTGGTAATTTTAAGAAACATTCAGGGTGAGTTTTTTGTGAGAAAGAGAGAGAGAGAGGGTGTAGAGGGGATTTTGGGTTGGTTTAAGGGTTTAGAGAAATCTGTACCAAGAGAAAGAATGTTGCATCAAGCTTAGTTCATGGTCAAAGAACTTCTTGGATTGTGTTCACAAACGATGCAGGTCTATTACGGACTAAACCTTGTAAATTTGTTTGTGCTGATTATTTCTTTAGTATTGAATTTCCAATAGTTTTGTTGATAAGATACAAGCTTTAAAGCTCAATCCTGCTCATCATCAAGAAAGCACTATAGCTCAGCTCAGCTCACTCCGTCAGTTTCCACAACAGCAGCTTCCATCTAATCAACTTAACTTCTTTGGTCTTCTATCATATTAGTTGCTGCCAATTGTCAGTTATTATAGTTAGTTAAAAAAATGTTTTCTGTATACAGTTTAGTCAAGATAGAAAGTATTATGTCTCTATTAATACTAGATACTCAATAGATTGATCACTGAGTTTTCTTCTTGGCCAAATTTCTATGATTTTCTCTCTTTTTCTGTTTTATCAAACTATTAGTTGTGAATGTAACAGCATTGAAAAACAGGATACTTTTCTTACATACTCCATCTTAGATTTTTTTTTTTTTTTTTTTTTTTGTGCTTATTCTTCAAGTACAAGAATGGTAGATTTTTTCTTGTTTAATTCACTGTTAACCTATTTCTCTTGTAATTACAAAAAGAAATGAAAATTAAAATAAAGTATTTACAAATAATTTCTTTAAGACATCTAATTTTACATTCATAAAAGACTCATATAGTTGTACATTTATAAAAGCTATATATTCTTTATTTCTTTTTTTTTTCCTTTTTTTTTTTTTTTTGGGTAAATCCGAATTGATGTACTTTAACAGCCTCATGCAAATCACAATTGATGAACATGTCAGAGTTACTCAAGAAAACAACTTTGTATCTTCCAAGATGTATGTAAGTAAAACAAATATTCAAGAGATAAACAGAATTAAGAGCCAAAAAGAAAATTCATGTCTATGGACTTTAGTCTATTCAAATTCCCCATTAAACCATTCATAAAATTTAGGTGAACCAATATATACAATATAATATTACTAGCATCTCTTGAAACCTCAGTTTATCAATTCATAAATAAAGAATTTAAATTGTTATGCCAAGACAAGCATTCAGAAATAAATTTGATGCTCGCTATAGTAGAGAAAAAGAAATGAGGAACAGAGAATTTTACATGGAAAATAAATGGTTTCAGAAAAGAATCAAATCCCTTCAAACATTAGACTGTCCCATATGCTAACATAAGGTTTATGCAAAAAGTATACTTCTAGACGAAATTCTTTTTACAGCTTATGAAGTATCATTTCAACATACATGAATCATTACCCTGTCCTCTGCCCATCTTTCTTAGCTAAGCTACATATTCTCATATGGCTTCTGCCAGTTTGTGAAGAGAAAAAAAAGATATTACCTTCAATCATACATTAGGAACTAAAATTTATTAACATCCTATAGAAAGTTAATGGAGAGGAAACAGGGGATAAATGCATATATGGTCAGTCAAGCACTCCCTCACATGATATGGAGAATGTATTTTCTATAGCTTTTATTTCAGGGCCTTATGTGGTAAAATTTTTATAATGTATTTTTTACAATTTTTGTTTCTTCAAAAGAGCTTTTTGAAAAACTACACTTCATTGGCTTTAATTTTCAATTCTTTTGAAGCACTAAAACTTTTTTCAAAAAATTGTCTACACACTTTAAAAAGTAGTGTTTGGAGTCTCAAGTTAACCCTCACAAGCAGAATCCCAAAAACCAAATCAAACAGAATTTGAAAATCCGGAATCCAAAATAGGGTTGCAACTCCCATATTTGTGGATTAGAAGGACAAAAAAAAAAAAAAAAAAAAAAAAGTATTTTTCAACCATATTTGGGATAATTTTTTATAATGATTTTTCAAAACTTTTTTAACTTTTGCAAAACAACTTCCTAAGAAGCTTTTCAGAAACTGCATCTGAGAAATCATAGCATCTTTATTGAATGAAATATCCTTGGAGAAAAGATGGCTAGAAAAAAATAGAAGGCCCAAGTGGAAATGAACCAACTGGACCTAAAACCCCATCGGGAGTAAGCCCAAGAACAGAACACATTTAACCAGCCTTATCCATATAATTTTCACACAAACGATCACCAAAAAAATTTAAAAAAAATAAATAAATAAGGGCCTTCTCCAAAAGATAACATACGTATATAATCCCCGAAAAAAACCGAGAGGTCCTGAAAAAGAAACCCATTTTTACAGTTTCAATCAATCAACCAAAAGGTCTTGGGAGGACTAGGTGTTAGAAGAACGCAAAACTTGAATTTGGCACTCCTCAGTAAACTAGCCTGGATGCTGGCCTCAGAGAAGGATAGATTTTGGGTGCAGGCGATTAAAGCTAAATATTTTGCTGGTTGTTCCTTCCTGAAATGCTCGAAGAAGAAGAATTGCTCTTCTTCATGGAACGGCATTTATCAGGCTAGGAATATTCTGTTAAAAGGCCTCTGTTACAGGGTAGGAAAAGGAAATAGAATCAGTATATGGGAGGATCCATGGGTTCCTAATAACCCTCATTTCAAACCAACTCCAATCTCAGAAGCTGTATCCCAAGAATTTGGTATGGTAAACTCTCTCAGGAACAGGGATGGCAGCTGGAATAAATATAGACTTGACCATCTTTTTGATGCAGCCACTGTGAGGAATATTTGTAAAATCCCTTCTTCAAATTCTCATCTAGAGGATAAACTAATCTGGTGCGGCAACACAAATGGGAAATTCACGGTTAAATCAGCTTTCTTGATGGAATTCTGGAGAAATCACTTAGCCTCTCAATGGTGGAAGTATCTATGGTCCTCCAAGATTCATGAAAGACTCAATTTCTTTCTTTGGAAGCTTTACAATGGAGGACTTCCAACAGCAGAGAACCTCATGCATAGAAATATACATGTCACTAGTAATGAATGCATTCATGGCTGTGGTGTGCTAGAATCGGACAACCACATCTTTTTTCATTGCCAAGTTGCAAGGGTCGTGTGGTATGGCCTCCCGTGGTGTATTAAGTGGGAGACGTTTACAGATTATCCAGTGAAAGAAAAACTCTGTCTGATCTCTAACCCCCTTGGTTCTCTTCCAGTGCTCTCGTCAGACAGGGATTTCTTCTTTCTTTTTGCTGCCCTTGTGATGGACCAACTATGGAAGGAAAGAAACTCCCGTATCTTTGAAAATAAAACTAACCCTCTCGATAGTATCATGGATGTGCTGAATTTCAGGTTTAGAGAGGCCAAAGCCATCTTGCTAAAGGAGGAGAAGGGTGTTCTACTCTATAGAGAACCCAGGAGAATAGCAAGAATGTGGGATACGCAGAGCATAAGAATTAATTCTGATGCAGCAGTTAAAAATGGAGTTAGCTTCATTGGACTGGTGGCAAGGGACTATGAGGGCAAAGTTATAAAGATAAAGTCTATTCGCACCCAGACATATATCCCTGAGCTAGCTGAAGCTGTGGGAGTCCTGCAAGGATTAATTTTAGCTCAAGAGGAAGGCTGGCAAAAAATATGGTGTGATTCTGACGCCAAAAACATTGTATCAGCTCTAAACAGTCAAGACACACATAATTCTCACTGGGCAGTAGAAGGTATTTTGGAGGAGATCAGTTCTAAGAAAATAGGCTTCCAGAAGGTGTGTTTTAACTGGATCCCGAGGGAACAAAACTTTTTGGCTCACTATGTGTGCAACTGGTATATTAGAAATGATGTTACTGGTTTTTTGACAGTTAATTCTCTTCTCAGCAATTTTAGTTATTTTGCAACCCAGGAGATGGGCCTTGTGCCATCATCCTTTTGATGGCTTAGTCATCGGGTTTTTTGGGTTTTACACCTCACCTTGTAAGCAAAAAAAAAAAAAAAAAAAAAAAAAAAAGCTCTTGGGAGAAACAGAGCCGAAAAAAGAAAAAAGAAGAGGCAGAGGAACAAATGTTCGCGCCCGCCATGTTTGGTGCTCAAACGTTATCACTGCGTAACCCACCGTCCACAGCATGTTAGAAATTTTTATGGATCTAAATATGCATAATAAATTCCATAAATCATAAATTACTAACCTCCAAACGCAGCCATTGATAAATTAGATCTTTAATCCTGCAAAATAGAAAACAATGTAAAGTAGTGCCTATGGACACACTACTCTCAAACCACTCTCAAATCTCTGAAAAACCCTAATATCAAAAATACCGTATGGCCTCAATTGTTTGCTTGCCCTAGACCTTTAAATAGTCTCTGCAAGTCAGACTTATCCATTAATTTTGACACACATAAAATAATAATAATTTGATAATATAATTATACTAGAAAAAATATGGATAAGTCATTGGGCTTATAAAGAGAGTTGGTCCTCCAGTCCAATGGGCCAACTAGAGTCTTATAGAGAGTGTGTGACCAAGGGCCCTACTACAAAATAATAAAATAAGCCAGTCCCATTAATGGCATAAATAGGCCCTGTAAGTGAGTAATTGATTATGCCAAGTCCACAAATATTAATTTAATTCAACATTCTCCCACTTGGACTGCATAATCATCATCATATAATCCAAACTCACTTACTATAGAATCTCCCGAACCATAATGCCATTTCATCCAAATATATAGTATACCGACAGGGCACAACAATATACTAGACTAGGCAGTAGAGATTCTCTCAGTAAATCTCCCAAAACATGTTACCATTTCAACTGAGCACTTTGCATGCCATAAACTCAGTCTAGGTAGTAGAGATTTACCTAACCATGTGTTATCCCCCAACACACAAAACCATTTCATTCAAGCACATTGCATATCGACAGGATACAACAATATACCCAAACTAGGTAGTAGGGATTCACCATGGCACCTGTGGATCAACATACACATATACATAGACTAATAGTCTTAACAGGCCTGTAAATATAAGGAGCAATAATATGTGTAATAAATCATCTCATAAATAAATAATGATCCACATACATCAATGTATTAAAATATTCAAAGAAATAAATAATTCTCAACATGGATATTACTACAGAAAACATAACAAACTCCCACTGACCCACAGCAGTCTCAACTGCTTAACAATCTCATACGGGACACATGCTCCTCAAATATGCCTACCGGTAAAGCCTTGGTCAGTGGATCTGCCACCATGCTATAAGTCGGCGTGTGAACAACAGTAATGAGGCCCTCTTCAACTTTCTCCTTTACCACAAAATATTTCACATCAATGTACTTCGCACCAGGAGTACCTTTTAAATTATTGGAGAAAGACACCGCTGCAGTATTATCACAATACATCATAATAGGCCTCTCAATGGAGTCAACCACTCCTAAATCACGGATAAAATTCCGTAGCCAAACTGCATGACGGGTAGCCTCATAACACGCCACATATTCTGCCTCCATAGTCGAGGATGCTGTCACTAACTGCTTGGCACTCCGCCAAGACACAGCACCTCCTGCCATGATAAATATATAACCAGTGGTAGATTTCTTATCATCCACACAACCTTTATAGTCTGCATCACTATAACCCACTACTTCAAGAGAGTTGGTGCGACGATATGTCAACATATGATCTTTAGTACCCTGAAGATACCTAAAGACCTTCTTAACTGCTTGGTAATGAATAGGACCAGGATTGCTCATAAATCTACCAAGCACACCCACAGCAAAGGCTATATCAGGCCGTGTACAAACTTGAGCATACATCAAACTACCTACTGCTGAAGAATAGCGAACATTCTTCATTGCCATCCTTTCTCTATCATTCTTAGGACACTGATCCTTAGAAAACTTTTCACCTTTCGTAACCGGTACACTTCCAGGAGAACAATTATGCATATCAAATCTCTTAAGAATTCTATCAATATAAGCTCTCTGAGACAATTGCACTACATAATTAGTCCTATCTCGAACAATCTTGATGCCCAAAACAAAAGAAGCCTCACCAAGATCTTTCATATCAAAATGGTTGCACAACATCTGCTTTGTCTCAGCTAATAGGTCAGTGTCATTAGTAGCCAAAAGTATGTCATCAACATACAACACCAGAAAAATAAAACTGCTCCCACTGACCTTCATATATATGCATCTATCAACAACATTCTCCTTAAAGCCATTTTGGATGACAACCTCATCAAACTTAAGATACCATTGTCTTGAAGCTTGCTTAAGACCATAAATAGATTTCTTAAGCTTACAAACCAAATTACCATTCCCCGTTTGTTGGAAACCAATTGGTTGAACCATATATACATCCTCATATAAATTACCATTCAGAAAGGCAGTTCTGACATCCATCTGATGCAACTCCAGGTCATAATGCGCCACAATCGCCATAATGATTCTAAAAGAATCCTTTGTGGATACAGGAGAGAAAGTCTCTGTATAATCAATTCCTTCCTTCTGGCTAAACCCTTTAGCTACAAGTCTAGCCTTATACCTCTCCACTTGACCATTGGAGTCCTTTTTAGTCTTAAAGACCCATTTGCACCCAATAGGCTTGCTACCCTCTGGTAACTCAACCAAATCCCATACTCATTTGATTCCATGGATTTCATTTCATCTTCCATTGCATCCAACCAAAAATTTGAATTTGAACTGTTTATGGCTTCCTCATAAGTGACTGGATCTGAATCATCACTTATGTCAAACTCATGCTCCTGCAAGTAAACCTCATAGTCATCAGGAATAGCTGATCTCCTAGTCCTTTGTGACCTCCTCAATGGTACATTAGCATCTGCAATAGCTGGAATATCCTGCTCTTCAACAACAAGTTCATTCTGACCAACTACTGGTTCATCAACTACTGGATCAACAATATCTCTATCAGGAACAACTATACTGGGAATGAAAACACTTTCTTCTCTAAATTGAGATTCCTTTGGACCATTACTATCACCAAACCCAAAATCATCTTCAAAATAAATGGCCCTGTCTGATTCCACGATCCTAGTGGTGTGAGAAGGACAAAAGAATCTTGAACCCCTAGATCCTATACAATAGCCAACAAAATATCCACTAATGGTTTTAGGATCCAACTTCTTAATTTGGGGATTATAAATCCTTACTTCAGCTTTGCAACCCCATATTCGAAAATGATGCAAATTAGGCTTTCTTCCTGACCACAACTCAAAAGGTGTCTTAGGAACGGACTTACTTGGAACTTGATTCAAAATATAAGCTGCTGTCCTTAAAGCCTCTCCCCACAAATAATCTGGCAACCTAGAATTTGCCAACATAGACCGCACCATATCCAACAAAGTTCTATTCCTTCTCTCAGCTATGCCATTTTGCTGAGGTGTACCAGGCATCGTATATTGTGCATCTATGCCACACTCACACAAATAAATAGCGAAAGGCCCTGGGTTCCTTCCAGTTTCATCATACCTACCATAAAACTCACCACCTCTATCAGACCTTACAGCTTTTATTTTCTTATTCTTTTGAAGCTCCATCTTTACCTTAAACTCTTTAAAGGCAACTAAAGAATCTGACTTCTCACGAATAAGCTCAACATGTCCATAACGAGAGTAATCGTCAATGAAGGTAATAAAATATCTATAACCACCCAAAGCAATTGGTGTAAAAGGTCCACATATGTCAGTGTGGATTAACTCCAAAACATCTCCACACCTAGCTAACTTATCCTTTCTTACCTTGGCAGTTAACTTCCCTTTCACACATTCAACACAAGTCAACAGATCAGAGAAATCAAGATTAGGAAGTATCCCATCCTTCACTAACCTTTCCATCCTGTGCCTAGAAATATGTCCTAAACGTTTATGCCATAACATTGAGGAATTGTCATTAACTCTTGGGCGTTTAGAAGCAACAATAGAATTAACAGAGAAATTGAGACCATTATTAAATAAATCAAGCTTATATAAATTGCCACATAAAGTTCCAAAACCAAAAACTTTACCATCCTTAAATAATTCAACTTTGTTATTTCCAAACAAAAAACTATAACCTTGACTATCCAAAACAGAAATAGATAATAAGTTTCTTCTTATTGAAGGTACATAAGAAACTTCTTGCAACTCCAAAACATATCCAGTGGCAAGCTTCAACTTGATTGTTCCCACAATGTCCACCTTCACTCTTGAGCTATCTCCCATATAAACATGCTGCTCAAGATTGGTTGGGCGCCTTCGGCTTATCATCCCCTGCAATGAATTAGTAACATGAATTGTTGCTCCAGTATCTAACCACCAAGAATTCATAGGCACATCGATAATATTGGTCTCAATCATTAAAATATTACCTTTCTTCTCTTGCTTTCCCTTTAAGGTCCAACAGTCTATCTTCTTATGTCCAACTTTATTGCAGTATCCACACCTTCCATTGAAGTACTCTTTCCTTTCTCTAATTTGAAAACCACCATCCCTAGGTCCTTTAGGCTTCATACCAGAAAACTTCTTCCTATTGGCGTTAAAACCCTGCCCAGGCTTGAAACCTTGTCCTGGCTTGAATCCATGTCCCTTCTTTTGGAAAAACTTCTTGGACTTATCTACCTGATGTGAAACCATAGCAACAGACCTAGACTTACTTAATTTAATATCATCCTCTTCCTTGACAAGGATAGTAGTCAATTCCTCCAAACTACAACCTTCTTTCTTAGTATTCAAACTCGACCTTATATCATCAAACTATGATGGAAGACTCCTCATTATAGAATAGGTCAAGAACTCCTCTCCAATGTCCATCTTAAGATCCTTCAGCTTATTATAATAAGAAGAAAGTAGCATAATATGGTCCCTTACTCCTTTAATACCATCATACTTGGTATTGTTCAATAGGTCCAAATAATGATGCTTCTCATTCATATCAAACTTGATAAACTTCTTTCCTATCTCCTCAAGAAGTCCCTTTGCAGTATCCACTTTAGGAATACTAGCATATATGGCCTCATCCATGTAATTCTCCATCATCATCATACAGCACTTATTAGAGTGCTTCCAATGCTCATAAAGTTTCTTAGCTGCTACAGTACTTTCATCAGTCGGAATCTCTGGTGGATCTATCTCCAAAGCCAAATCCAATTTCATGAAGGTCAAATTCATAACTAAGGTTTTCTTCCATTTCTGATAATTTGTCCCATCCAATTTCATCATGGCAGTCATAGGCATAAGATTTGGGGTGCTACTAGCTGTAAAAATAGTAAACAACAAGACATTTAAAAAATTTAAGACAATTCAATTACTATTTTCCAGCCCCTCAACACAAAAACACAAACATAAATATCGCTTAGGGTCTTTGTAGCACTAAAAATACCCTTACGCGGGCCAGGGACAGTCAACCAAATAACCACAATCAAATGCATTGAACTGAATCACCGATAGGGCAACTCAGAACCTGCAATACATGGCATTTAATTAACTTCCACTGCCATTCCAGGCGTCATACAAAGCAACTAGAACTACCGACAGGGTAGCTTAATTACCCGTATAGACCCTGGTTAATAAGTGGGAGAAAAATAACATATTGGCAATTTCATGAAATAGGCAAATATAAAACATCCCATCCACTATGCCAATATATATTACATTGGTACACATAATGCAGATAAAATAAGTCTCACGACAGGTGAGTACCTAAAATCCCACACTACTATACCAACTAGGCACAAAACCTCTTTGGGTAAGCTCACACAATCCAATTTTCCAATAATAAATATTTGATTTAATTTAATAAAATTGGAATGTGATAATTAAACAAATAAACAAACAATAAATAAATAAATTGAACAATTGAATCACTAAATTAATTAATAAATAAACAAAAATAAATCAATAAAAATAAATAAGTTTTTTTTTTTTTTGGCCTGCTGACATCATCTGCTGACGTCAGCAAACGACGTGTCGTGCTGACGTCAGCACTAAACCCAAAACTACACGTCGTTTCTCTCATCTTCTTCAGCCAACCGGGTCACGGGTGACCCGGTTCCAGTCCAAACGGGTCACGCGACCCGCTATGCTTACCCGGCCAAAACTCACCGTTCCGGCCACCTTTTTCGACGATTCCGGCGGCGTTAGTTTCGTCTTCCCTCGGGCAACGTTTCCCACAAACAAATTTGATTCAAAATCAACTCAAAATAAACATCCAAGCTAGGTTTATTTTCGGCCAAAACACAAACAAAAACCCATGGAAACACAAGAAATTCGAGCAAATTTTAGTCAAAATTGATGCTATTTGTTTCGTTTATTCTTGGGAAACTTTTCCCCAAATCAATTTGGTCCAAAACCCAGAAAATCAGTATGTGAAATTCATGGCCAAAAACCCAGTTTTTTTTTTTTTTTTTTTTTTTTGAACAAGCCCGATATTTACAAATAAAATTTTTTTTTTTTTAATTTAAGAACAAACAAAAACGACCATGAGTATATATTTATATATCTAGAACACTGATAATAATGGCAAAAACACAGATCAATATTCATATGCTAACTGCAATAAACTCCAAAGAAATTTACTATGCATATTAACCATGTGCTCTGATACCAATTGTTAGAAATTTTTATGGATCTAAATATGCATAATAAATTCCATAAATCATAAATTACTAACCTCCAAACGCAGCCATTGATAAATTAGATCTTTAATCCTGCAAAATAGAAAACAATGTAAAGTAGTGCCTATGGACACACTACTCTCAAACCACTCTCAAATCTCTGAAAAACCCTAATATCAAAAATACTGTATGGCCTCAATTGTTTGCTTGCCCTAGACCTTTAAATAGTCTCTGCAAGTCAGACTTATCCATTAATTTTGACACACATAAAATAATAATAATTTGATAATATAATTATACTAGGAAAAATATGAATAAGTCATTGGGCTTATAAAGAGAGTTGGTCCTCCAGTCCAATGGGCCAACTAGAGTCTTATAGAGAGTGTGTGACCAAGGGCCCTACTACAAAATAATAAAATAAGCCAGTCCCATTAATGGCATAAATAGGCCCTGTAAGTGAGTAATTGATTATGTCAAGTCCACAAATATTAATTTAATTCAACACAGCATTGCTGCTGGGACCCAGTGGCGGTGTGGTCCGGACAGAAGCGCCAAGGCACGTTGGTGGGTTGGTGATAGAATGCTCGTCCAGGCCACAGAAGAAGGCCACGGCGCACCACAGGAAGACTCGGCCACGCAAGACTCAGCCACGGGACGTCAAGCGCAAGCCCACCGTTTACCCTCCCTTGCCTCCCTTCCCTCCCGAGTGGACCTTGCTCTCCCATGATCATTCTTCTTCTGCTTCTGCTGCTGTTGAAGTCTCTGTTATTCCTCCTCCCGAAGCTCAGCCCGCCACAACAAGTGGATAAAACATTTGCGTTGTATGTTTTTTCTTAAAAAAAAAAATGTTTCTGGAGAGTTGGGTTTTTGATTTTGAATTGTTTCTGAATGGTTGAATATGTTGAATTCTGTGTTGTGTGTATTTTTTTGCTTGGTTTTGAGGGTTTAATGATGTGTTTGCTGGGACTTGGGAGAAGCTATGAGTTGTCCAAAACCTGTTTGATGATAGTACTCTGTGCAAATGGAGTGACCCAGATGAACAAAACACAGTGCTTCTGATTCTGAATGCATCCTTATATTTATAGCATTTTCATTTTTTTAGGAACAACGCCCCCCCCCCCCCCCCCCCCCCAAAAAAAAAAAAAAGGTAATGAATTTGAAAATTGGAAATGAAAAAAAAAAAAAAAACGCATATAAAATGAAGTTATGGTTTCAGCCTTTGAAATGATAGATAATTATTAAATTTCAAAAACTAATGAACATGTTTGTTTCTCTCTTAAGAGTTAATTGTATTTTAGTATATTTTAATTTTTATAATTTTGTAATTTAAATATTTAATTTTTTTGATTTAATAATTTTATTGCAAATCTGAAAAGCAGCCGAGCCTAAAAATGTTCTACCAAAAAAAAGGCCGAGCCAGGAGCTTTGTTTTTTAATTTTTTAATTTTATTTTTGGTAATAAGCCAGTAGTTTTATTTGTTGTGTTGAAAAAGTAGAAGAAGAGAGAGAGAGAGAGAGAGAGAGAGAGAGAGAAAAAAGGGATGAAAAAGTAGGAGTGAAAATGGTTTGTTTGGTTAGTGAAGAAAAGAGGATGAAGAAGGAAAAATATGAGTTTTTTTTTTCATTTTTTAGTTTTTCATTCCTCCAATAGTTTTCCTCATTCCTGCCAAAACAGGGGCTAAAAGTGCATGCTCTGGATTAAAAAAAATAATGAAAATTTGAAATGGTTGTGTACAAATTGAACCACCATTTATTTTTTTATTTTAGATTGAAAAAAAAAAAAATTCTGATGGGTATCACAAAGCTGTTTGGATTAGCATGCCATTTGTCTATCTTTCATACCTTTCTGGGAGTCCAAACCAATCAATATATAATTTTTGCAGCCCCCTCTACCAGCTATAATTTGAGCATACTAACATGCACATGAGAAGCTTATAGGGCTTGCTAAGAATCGAACCAGCAACCTCGAATCCACAAGGTGATTAGTCATTCAACTTTCTTCCCCTGCTCCAACAAATACGTCAAAATGTAAATTGAAAGTTTCTATTAGGGAAATTACAAATTACCCTCTTTTGTTTCAATTTGTCCTTTGTAGTTTAACATGAAGCAAATCTCCCTTTTGCACTTTTCCTAAATGTCAAATTAATATAATTTTAGTAACATTTATCACTTTAGTTTAACAGAAATATGTGAGACTCATATAGGCCAAAATAAAAAAAAAAACTTGCACTATACGTAGTTGTTGTTAACATTGTGCCTACCGAAATTCATTCATGCAAATTGAAATTCATTCTTCGTTGTCATGCCCTCTTTCCCATATCATAACTAAAGCCAAAAAAATAATAATAATAATATATATATATATATATATATATAAACTAACACCTCTTTCTTTTCTCGAGAATTTCTCATCAACTCAAGGATTTGCTGCAGGGAAATGGAAAGAGAGAGAAACGAAAACAAAGGCCAAGCAATTTACAAAGGTTGAGATATTGATAAAGAGACCAAAAAACAAAGCAATGTAAACACCACAAGTATGAAGTAGGCAACCGTTTATGTTTTTATAGAAATACAACAATAATTAATAAATAAATATATAAATATGTAAATTTGTGGATGTTAACAAAATGATTAATATAATTTTTGGATAATGTTCATGAGGAGTATTGCTTCGTTTGAAAGGAATGAAAGTACAGTGTGATTTCTAATATTTCAATTCATAATCAAGATCATCATTATTGGTCGTAATTTATGGGTAATCTTTCATATCGAAATTTCTCCACAGTAACCTAATTTATATTTATTTAATATTAGTATTAAATGAAATAATCTGTTTAATCTATTTTAATACAATGTTATTATTTTTATATTATTTTCTTATCTTTTCCGTTATAATATATTAAACTATAATTTAATGCAAGAATATAATTAGAACTGGTAGTTAAACTATACTTGCTTAATTGATTTTTGAGATCTTCTGTTCTTAATTTTTATTTTGAGTTAATGACAAAATTTTAGTTCTCCTATTCATGTTTGTTTATTAGTATATCTACATTTATTGACACACCCTATGGAACCCTAGTACATTTATCATAGAAAAAATTTCATTTAAATCCCTTAGTTTTATTATTATTGTAATTAAACCTTATGATTTTGGAAAATTATCATTAATATCTTTTTAGTTTTCCATATTTAAATATTTCACTGATACTTCTAATAAATAATATAAATCCAAATTAAACCTCCAGTTTTTTGACATGTCATAAAAACCCTTTAATTTGTAGTCACTTTTACCTTCCAAAAAACGATATAAAGACAATTAACAATTTATTGATTTGGGTTTATTGGATCTTGACATAGCAAATTGGCCTATTTTTAATGGTAGTGTTAAAATTAACCGTACCGATATCAGCATAACATTATAATTGTTTTTCATAAATAAAAAATATATTTTAAAAAAAATTTTAAAAATACATTTGTTATTTTTCTATTTTATATTTATATTTTTTTAAAAATATATATATAAATTTCTTTTTTCAAAACTAAAATACCCACAGTCATAATAAAATATTCTTGGACTTAAAATTAGACTAAAAAATAACAGTTAAAAAAATGGAAGTTTCGATCTAATAATAATAATTATTACAAAATTAAAAAAAAATTATGCCCAAACCAAAAACCAAAATATCAAAATAAAAATTAGACCAAGAAATTAAAAATTTATATTTTAAAAAATATTTTTTTTTAAATTAAAGTTTTTTAAATTTTAACGAAAATACGTTTGTTATTTTTTCATTTTATATTTATGCTTTTTTTATTTATAAAATTGTATCCATTAATTTTTATTTAAATTAAAATACCAACAATCATAATTAACTATCTTTTAACCTAAAATTAGATTGAGAAAAATTAAAATAAAATTTGAATTTTTGGTCTAATGAAAATAATTTTATTCAACCAAAAATTAAAAATAATTAGACCAAAATACCATAACAAAAGTCAAGCCAAAAATTAAAAAATTCAAATAATTTTCTTTTTAGAACAATAAAGTTTGTTTCAATTTTTTTTTAAATATATTTTTTCATTTTATATTTATAATTTTTATTTAAAAAATTATATCTATTCATTTTTTTATTTAAATTAAAATATCAACAATCATAATTGAATATTTTTTAACCTAAAATTAGATCAAAAATTAAAATTAAAATAATATTGAAAATTTTAATCGAACAAAAATAATTTTATTTTACCAAAGCTTAAAAATAATTATGCCAAAATACCAAAATAAAAATTAAAAAAGTGGGAAAAAAAATTAGACCATTTACAGGCCAAAACTTTAAAAATGAAAAAATGAAAAAATTAATTAGAATAGATCAAAATCGTCAAATGGCCTCCATTTTCATTTTTGGTCTAATTTTTATTCTTTCGTTTTGAATGGTTTATTTTTGGTCAAATGGGAAAGTTTTTTAAAAATGGAAAACAGATAATAAATCATTTCAATATTGATATTTTGTTCTATAATTCATTTGGTCAAATGAAATTTTTTTTCAAAAGGGGAAAAATTAGATCATTTTGGCCTATTTTTTCTTGTTTTATAAAATGAAAAACTAACAAACGTATTCTTTTAAAAAAAATTTAAAACTATTTTTATTTTTGAAAAATGAATTATGGTAAAAATTAGAACTAAAAAGCTTTTTTAATTTTTGCACTTTTTTAAGTTTTGATCTAATTTTTATTTTGGTATTTTGGTCCCTTTTTCTTTTCTTTTTTTTTTTTTTTTGGGTTGGTTTGGGCATAAAAATTATGTTTAATTTTTGTTTTAATAAAATTATTTTTATTAGATAAAAAATTTCAATTTTATTTTTAGACTAATTTTAGGTTCAAAAATATTTAATTATCAAATTGTGGGTATTTTAATTTAAATGAAAAAAAGAATTGATCTAATTTTTCAAATTAAAAACCATAAATATAAAATAGAAAAATAACAAATATATATATATATATATTTTTTTTTTTAATTTTTTTAATATTTATATATATATATATATATATATATATAAATATTTATATATATATATATATATATTTAACAAAAAAATAGTACTGCAACTACAACCAAACCAAAAAAACGCTAACATAAACGAGAAGCAAAACAATCCTGAAGATCAGAATGATGAACAGGAATACGATATATTGTTTTTGCAAAGGTAGATATTATGAACAATCCCGCAAAGAAAACCACCCATAATCAGAGATGCCCAAAACAGTTAACCAAAACAATGATTAAATTATAAATTGTAAATATTATGATATATTGTTTTTGCAAAGGTAGATATTATTATATATATATATATATTTATTTATTTTTTCCTTCTGCAAACCCATTTATTTTATTTTTCCATTTTGTGGTGGATAGCTTTGTAAATGTCTTTTTTTTTTTCTTTTCTTTTTTTCCAGATTTTTGGTGCATCTAAAAATACGTTGACCATTTTAATTTTTTAAAATAAAATGGATAAGTATCTAAAGTACTGGTTGATTTTTCAATAGGAAGATGAGATTTGATGAAAAGTTGTTTTTTTTTTTTTAATGTATACTTTATTAATACTTGGATATTTATTTTTCTATTAAAATATTTTTTTTCCAGATTTTCTTTGTAGTTATATAAATTTATTATAATTTTTTTACTTTTTGAAACTCTATTTTTTAGAATTAATAAGATTAAATTTAAAAATAAAATAAATCAAAGGATGGATATTGACCGTTCATATATTAATTGCCAAATGTCAATAGATTAAGAAAAATGTTAAATAAAAAAGGAAATAGTAAATTAAAGATAAATTATGATCATTGATATCTAATTTGTCATGTGTCATTTGATCTTCAAAAGTTTAGATAAAATTAAATTAAGAGATGATCCAAATTCTAAATCAATATAGATAGATCTGATTTAAACTAAACGTATTAATTAACAGCTAAATCCAAAAGTACAACACCGGCACAATACCGTGACCACTAACGATTTGTAATTTTTTGGACAAATTCTAGTGATTTATAATTAAACTAAACAAATTTCAAATTAATTTCATTTGTTATAGTAAACCATGACAAATAACAAAAAGAAGCAACATTAACCAAATTAAAAATTAAAGTGAAAAGAGCTCAACAAATTTATAGAATCGAAAAATACGAATCATATCATGTCCATAACCAAAAACAAACTTTAAAAAAAAAAGCAGACACTAAATAAGAATTCCTTTCAAATAAGAATATCAAATCTTGATCAACTTCACATTTATTGGGTGGATCTGAATGCTCTGTTTACTTTTCAATAATTAGGATGCGGTGTATAAAAAGATAAGAAGTTCAAAAAAAAAAAAATGTATAAGAGAAAAACTCATCGAGTTATGATAAGACACTTTCTAATAAGATTTTCCAATTTTCATAGACTATACAAACAATATTGTTTTAAACTCTTCACACATAGAATGGCAGACCCAAGTAGGGCCTAGTGTCAGCTTGGTTGTGCCATCTCTTTTCCACATTTAATTTGGACCTTTTGTTTTTTTCCCGATAATTTCCCATATCCTTAAGTGCTTTTGATTTTATTATTGTTATTATTGTTATTATTATTATTATTATTATTATTATCTTGTGTTTTAGTAATTCGTTTCATTTTTCTATATTATTATCATTTTCTTTTTTGCATATTTCTCTTCACTTTTCTCACTTAGCTATATTTTATAACTCGTTTCCCATTTGGTCTTGGACCTGGTTGCTGTCCAAAATCACCTCAACCTGGTGACTATCAATTCCCCCTCCCTCAAACATGACCTTTTCTCAAGGTCGGGCACATTATACAGCTGACTGAAGGTTTGGAGATCCTTCCAAGTTGCAGCTTCAAGTGAACTATGAGACCATTGCACCAGCACCTGTTTTTAAGGTTTATTTAGCACCTGTACTATTCGGCCAGCCAAGACAGCAATGGGAGTGAGCATCGATTTGTTAGCATGACTTACTTCTGGAAGAGGATAGGATTCAACATGAATATCTCCTTTGAAGGGCTTCAGCAAGGATACATGAAAAGTTGGGTGTATCTTGCTTCCTGTCAGTAATGCCAATGTATAAACCACTGGACCAGCCTATGCAATGATGGGAAAGGGACAGAAATAACGTCCGCAAAGCTTAGAGTTAAGTCGATGTGCCACCGTAGATTGGCGGTAGGGCTGAAGCTTAACCAAAACCAAGTCCCTGACTTGAAACTGAATGTTTCTACATTTCTTGTTGGCTAGTTGCTGCATTCGATTCCGAGCTTGCTCCAAGTTTTGTTTCAGCTGCTTCAAAGGAAAGTCACGGGTCAGCAATCCTTCCTCCACTGCTTGCACCAAAGTGGCACCTCTCACATAGGTGGGAATGGTTGGGGGAGGTCTTCCGTAGACAGCTTGGAAAGGAGTCACTTCAATGGCTGAATGGTGACTAGTGTTGTAATGATATTCAGCCCAACCAAGGTATTGGCTCCACTATTTTGGATTGTCAGTTGTGAAAACTCGTAGGTACTGCTCTAAGTATCTATTGGTCACCTCTGTTTGGCCGTCAGTTTGAGAGCTGTAGGAAGAACTCATCTTCAATTTGGTTACCATTAACTTAAACAGTTTCTTCCAAAAATGGCTCGTGAAATCAGGATCACGGTCCGAAATCAGTGTGTGTGGCACTCCATGCAGCCTTATTACCATATGAATAAAAAGCTCAGCTACCTTTGAAGCGGTATAATGTTTCGGAAGGGGTCCAAAATGTGCATATTTCGTGAGTTGATCAATGACCACCAGAATTGTGGAATAGCCTCTCGAATTTGGCAGGCTGAAGATAAAATCTAAAGCTAAGTCTTCCCACACTCGCTCAGGCATCTCGAGGGGTTGGAGTAAGCCATAAGGGGCTGCTGTGGAGTATTTGATAGTCTGACAAGTAAGACACTTGGCCACAAAGTCCTTCACGTCTTTCCTCATTCCTTCCCAAAAAAAAACTTGCACTAAGTCTTAGAAAAGTCCGCTCAACTCCAGCATGCCCGCCTGTAGGAGTGTCATGAAATTCCTGGAGCAACATGGTTTTTAGTTTGGACTCTTTGCTAATTATAAATCTGTTCTTATACATTAGTAGACTATTCTGATAACTGTAGTGGGCACGATCCAAAGTTCCAGTAAATAATTATTTCTGTAGTACCTTAAGACCCAAACATTTCAAATTCTCTTTAAGTAATTCATCTAAAAATTCATACCGGCCTGCTGATATGGCTGCTAGGAGTGGGAGACAATAAGTTTCATGGCGGCGGGACAAGGCATCAGCTTCTGAGTTCCTTGATCCTGCTTTATATTCAATCATAAACTGGTACCCCAACAATTTCCAAAGGAAGTGCTGCTGTTCCGGGGTCTGAATAACTTGAGTGAGGAGCTCCCTTAGGCTTTTATGGTCCGTGCGTATGATAAAAGGTCGTCCTAACAGGTATTGGCATCACTTGGAGATTGCCTTGACCACCGCTCTCAACTCACGTAGCTATGCCGAAGTGCCCAATAAACATGGACCAAGTTTCTTGCTGAAGAATGTCAGTGGGTGTCCCTCTTACATCAACACTCCCTCTATGCCAACATTAGAAGCATCGGTTTCCACGACAAACTACTTCGAAAAATCTGGTAGCCGGAGGACAGGAGTCTCAGTCATAACTTGTTTTAATCTCTCAAATGCTGCGGTTGCTTCAGTGGTCCATATGAAGTTGTCCTTTTTGAGTAACTCGGTGAGTGGGGCAGTGATCGCCGCATAATGCGCGAAGTAGCGGCCATAGTACCCTGTGAGTCCTAAGAAGCCGCATAATTGCTTGACGTTCTTAGGCTATGGCCAGTTAGTCATGGCCTCACTTTTGGTTGGATCGGCTCGAACTCCTTCTCGTGAGACTAGATGGCCCAAATACTCGATGGAAGGTTGAAAAAACTAACATTTACTTCCTTTGGCAAAAAATTGATTCTCCATTAGACATTGCAGCACCAACCTCAAATGGTGAGCATGGTTAGCCTGACCTCTACTGTAAATCAGTATGTCATAAAAAAAAACAATGACAAACCGATGAAGGAAAGGCTTGAAAATCTATGTCATGGCTGCTTGAAAGGTGGATGGGGGAATTGGGCAACCCAAAAGGCATTACAACGAATTTGTAGTGGCTCTCATGGGTTCTAAATGCTATCTTGTGCACATCCCTACGATCCATTCGAATTTGGTGATATCCGGCATATAGATCCAGTTTGGAGAACACTTCTGCCCCTCCTAATTCATTGAGAAGTTCATCAATGGTGTGGATCGGGAAGCAGTCTTTAATCGTGGTCCCATTTAGTGCCCTATAATCGATGCAAAATCTCTAAGAGCCATCTTTCTTTTTCACCAAGAACACAAAGGAAGAATATGGATTGTTACTATGTCGAATAAACCCACGTTCGAGCATTTCAGTAACCAACTTTTCCATGACATCCTTCTGAAAATATGGATATTGATATTGTCGGACATTGACTGGAACTGAACCAGGTTGTACATGAATCATATGGTCAATGTTGCGGATAGGTGGTAAGTGTTTAGGCTCGTTGAATACCTGTCGAAATTGCTGCAAAATGCCCTTGCCCTCTGGTGGAAGTGCCTCCTCCATTTGTGACACCTCATCTGGCTTTGTAATACTACTTTCCACTGCCGTAGGTGGAACTGTGGACAACCGGTAAACCCCCTTCACTTCACCTGCCAGAAGCATTATACTGGATTGAGCAAAAGTGACTTGCCGGGTGGAGAACTGAGATTCCCCAGCTAATTTCACCTGCTTGCCCTTCCATTGGAACTCCATAGTCAGTTCACTGTGATCATGCAAACAAGGACCAAGGGTTCGCAACCACTGCATATCAAGCACCACATCCAGACCCCATATGGGTAGTACATATAAATCCACCTCAAAATGGTGTCCCTGCATCTCAAGCTTCACTCCTAAACATTTTTTGTGACACACCAGATGCTGGCCGTTGCCCAGGTAAACCTTAAACCTCCGGATTTCCTCCCACTTAAGGCCTAATTTTTCTACCAAGGCTTCTTGAATAAAATTATTGTTACTGCCTGTATCTATGGTGACTTCTAGAGTTTCGGTATCATGCTGAGCCAATATTCGAAAGATACAAGGGTTCACAGAGTTTGAGAGAGTATTAAGATTTACTTCGAGTTCATCGTCGTCGGTGATGCCTTCCCCGATCTGCTCGATCTCTTCTGGTGTATCAGCTTCAGCATCCTCACCACACAGAAGCAACACTCTGTTCTTGCACTTATGGTTGCTGTGGTATTTTTCATCACAGCTAAAACAAAGGCCCTTCTCCCATTTGTCTCGTAATTCCACTGGTGTCAAACGTTTGATCGGAAATTTGGAGGTTCCAACTGGTGGGTGACCTCCTTGCTGTTTGGAAAAGTTGATTTGTGGCCAAGGAAAGAACCAGCCATAGTACTACGCGATGGAGTCTCCAAAGCTCGAAAACCTTCCCTCTAGTGGTTCCCAAACAAGTCCTCAATCCAATCCTCGAACAACTGTGCTTTCGCCATGGCATCGGACAAATCGTATGGTCTAACCATCACAATTTCCCTAGGATATCAAGTTTCAATCCCCAGACAAAGAAATTGAGGAACATTGATTTTGGCACCCCTGTAATTTGAGTCATTAGGCTTTCAAATTCCATGTGGTACTGAGAAACCTTCCCAGTTTGGACAAGTTTAGAAATTCTTCCCAACGGGTCATCATATATGGAAGCACCAAACCTCTTTCCCAGCTCATGGAAGAATACGTCCCAGCTTGACAGAGCACCACCCATTTCCATCCACTGGTACCACATAGATGGTTTACTGTCCAAATGAAAGACCACAATTGCTAGGCGCATTGTGGGATCCACCTGGTACAGAGAAAAAATTTTTTTCGATCTTATAGATCCAGTTCTCCACATTTGTTCCATCGAAACGTGGTACATCAACTTTCAAAGTCTTGAGCAGCAAATTAATGTCCACCTGAGGACGGCCGGGTGATTTTCGAGAGCCCCCAACTTGGATATTATCAGCCCTAGCACTGGGCAGAGCTACTGTGAATTCCACTGTTGAGTCGAGATCTCATCGCATCTGAGACAATTGAGTCAAGCACTAGTTGGTGACGGCCATGTGTTGCTCCAGCAATGTAGAAAATTTGGCAAGTTGGTCGTCGGTGTGTTGTTTGAAACTCGCCTCAATTGTCTTCATGATGTCTGCAAGCTCCTCATTTCTCATGGTGTCTCTCAATGAAAGCACCAATGATAAGAAATATCTGTACTCTTCAAGTCAGTACCCAACTCCTTCCACAAGAATTTTCTTCTTTTAACAACATCCCTAGCAAAATGTTGCCCTACAGATTATATAGTCCCCTTTTATAAATTTTACTCTCAACAAACAATGATAGAATAATCAAATTGGATAACAAAAAACAGTTATGAGCTATTAGCTATGGCTCTCTGAAAAAGTCTCAATGCTACCCTGGCGTAACAAAATCCTTGAGCGAGCGTGGTCTCGCACGTTTCCTGGCTTCACGAAGCATGCATGACTCCCCTGTGAGCTTCTTCTTGTTTCCTTCAGCTTCTTCTTTGTTCCCAGCCTCAAAACGACCCTTCCTTGCACTTGTTTCATTTTTAGTCCTATCCTGGATCTCTTCCTCTTGGGCCTCTCTTTTAGCCCACTTTCCCATTTGGTCTTGGACCTGGTTGCTGTCCAAAATCACCTCAACCTGGTGACTATCAGTATTCTACTTTTAGATATTATACTTGTAATACATAGCGATTTCTTTGTTTTATTATACTTATTTAATTTCTAGTTAATAGAATGATTATTTTATGATTAAAACTAGAAATATTCTTTTTGAACAATATAATATCTATTTATATGTTTTTTGTTCTGGATAGAAATTTATGTAAACATTTGGTTTTAATGAAAAATCTATTTATTATTTTTGTTATTAGTTTTATATATTTTTAAAAATATATTAAATATTAAATAAAATTGATAAATTATCCACATCTATATAGAATATGGGCGAGATGGAAGGCATTATTTGGACCCAAATATGGCCCATGGGGGGCACGAGTTCCCTCTCAATTTTTTTTTAAAATTTTTAGTAAATATAGATATCATGTCTTCATTACAAAATTAATTTTTTAATAATTTAAAAGGATTATACGATGCTTTTAACATAAAAAGAGTCACCTATTGTCTTAATTTTTAGTATTTTAATTAATATAATATTTTATTTATATGTCTATAAATATTATTAGATAGTTAATAAAAAATGATAAATTTAATTATTTTGAAAATGTTTGGGTGACGCTTTTCATGATAAAAGCGTTGCCTATTTGTTTCAAATTTTTTTTTAATTTTTTTATCCATTAAATTTATCATGTAGAATATGAATCAAATATATTAAAATGTTATAAATAAGTAGTAACATACACAAAATTGCATAAAATATTAAGCAAATTAATTTTACTTTCAAATTTTAAAATCACTTGTATTTGCCTTCAATTTTTTTCAGCCCTCATTGTTTGATATTTTAAAATCATCATTAATATTCCAAAAATATATATATATATTAAGCACGTTTTTCAATTCTCATCTTTTCACCAAGTATAAGCCCTAAAATATTTAAGCTTTGCCATGCTATAAGAAAAGTTGAACAATTGGGCTAGTTGGGTTTTGTGGGTTTCTTCTTTCTTTTTCCTCTGTCATCATCGACAAGTATATATTCACTGGTTTTTCTTTCATTTTGAATGGCAACCATGCTGGGTTCATTTGTGGGTTTCCTTTTTCAACCAATTTTTTTTTTTTCCTCATTGGATTGCTGTCATTGTTGGATTTCTTGATGTATTTGTTTCTTGGTTACTAGGTTGTTGTGTTGTACAAGTTATAGGATTATGGGTTTTTCTTCAAATTTATAGGTGGGTTTTTTAAAATTTAATCGGTGGGTTTTCTTAATCTTGCTTGGGTTGATACTTTATTTGCGATTGTGCTTGGGATTGGGGTTTTTATCGTGATTTTGTTTAGAATTGGGATTTTATTATTGATTTGGATTCAGGTTAGGATTTTCATTTTGATTTTGGTTGCTTGTTGTGTAGTGGATTGGGTTAGCATGGCCATCGAAATTTGCTCCATTGGGTAACCAACTTGGACTCAAGTTGTGTTTGGGTTTGACTACCAGGATTGTGTCAGATTTTGCATTGTTGGAAAAGGTACGGCTAATTTTATTCTTTTATTAATAATCTGAAATTGAATTATGATATGAGTTTGAATTTCATATTTGAGGTGAGCATTATTAGTTGTTAATTTATATACTTGTTATCTTACACATGTACTTCTTATCTAATATTATATTTACATTAATAAAATTTAAATTCTTAAACAACCTGAGAATACTGAATATGATTATTATATCATGACAATAATGAGATATTATTAAAAGAAATTCGGCAAAACTTATAAACAATGATAATTTTAACATTTTTATATACTTAATTACTTTATAATAATTAATATTTATTTATTTTGAATATGTATTAATAATTTTTTAACATAATTTTTTCATGTGCAGTATGAGAGTATAACTTGGTCACAAGATAATATCAACTAGTTTAGAGCTGAATGGGCATCAATTATTATCTCAAACCTTTTATTTTAATGGGTATGATAGTTTAATTGCTTTTGTTTTTACATAACTATATAAAATAGTTGACCAAATTGTAAAAATATTATATGAGTTAATATTTAATTTATTTGAAATATTATTTTGTTATGAAAATATTTATTTTAATTTTTTTTGTCTTTTAATTATTTTGCATGAAGCATAGCTATTAAACAATCCAAATTTGACAATATTAAAGTACTATTCAAAAAAAAATGAGGAGAAAAGCCGTTGCTTTTTTTAAAAGGCATCGGCTATTGCATTAATTTTTACGATGCTATTTTGAAAACCATCCGCTAGTAATTGATACAATAGCCAACGCTTTTTTAAAAAAAATCGGCTTTTTTTAGATTTTTAACGATCTTTTTAAAAAAAGCATCAGCTATTACTATACATTTAGTGACGCTTTTTCATAAAAGTGTCGGTTATTACTATATATATAGCGACACTTTTCTAGAAAATCGTCGGTTTTTTAAATATATTTAGCGGCTCTTTTATTAATAAAAGCATCGGCTTTTCTTAAATATTAGACGACACTTTTCAAAGCATTGGCTTTTGTTTGGTAATTTTAGCGACACGATATCAAACAACACTTTGTAAAGCATCGATTTTTATTTTGAACGAGACATTAATCACGTCTCCTATCATTAGAATTCTTGTAATGGAGATAGCTTTTACCCAAAACAACAAAAAGAAGGGAAAAAAAAAAAAAAAAGGGTTATCTAATCCTTCTCAAAGCTTGGAAAGAAAGAGGCGTTCCACGGAAAATGCAAACTTTGACACCATCACACTTACTTCATCCAGTTGACAATAGTCATATATAGGATATTGGAAGTTTCCCATTCTCAGTCAGTAAATGTTTCTTAGCGTTTTTTTTTTAATTATTATTATTATTTTTTTATTTTATTTTATTTTTTACTTATGTCTTTAGACTTATTTGTTTTACTTATTATTGTATCTCATTAATCATTGATTATTATATTGATTTGTTGTTAAGTTCAGACTTCCAGCAACGAAGTTGTAATGTGCCTATTTCAATGTTATGGACTCGTTATGCATCGTTTCAACCAACAAGTTTTCAAGAATTGCTTCAACAAAATAATACAGGATTAATTCTCATTTTCATTCCAAAACTCGCAATCCCCAGATAATATTGCTTGTCAGGTAAATAAATATATATACACTTTGTGTTTTCACAAATTAGCGATAGATTTGTAATTTTTTTTTTTCTGATTTTGGTGAATCTAAAAATACGTTTTATTAATTCTTGTATATTTATTTTTCTATTAAAATATTTTTTTTTCCAGATTTTCTTTGTAGTTATATAAATTTGTTACAATTTTTTTATTTTTGAAACTCTATTTTTTAGAGTTAACAAGATTAAATTTTTTAAAAAAAATCAAACGATGGATATTGACCATTCATATATTAATTGCCAAATGTCAATAGATTAAGAATAATTTTAAATAAAAAATGGAATAATAAATTAAAGATAAATCATAGTTATTGATATTTAATTTATCACATGTCATTGGATCCTCAAAAACTTAGATAAAATTAAATTAAGAGATGATTCAAATTCTAAATCAATGGAGATGGATCTGATTTAAACTAAATATATTAATTAACAACCAAATCCAAAAGTACAAAACCGGCACAATATAGTGACCACTAATGATTTGTAATTTTTTGGATAAATTCTAGTGATTTGTAATTGAAATAAACAAATTTCAATTTAATCTCATTTGTTATAGTCAACCATGACAAATAACAATAATAGAAGCTGCATTAACCAAATTAAAAATCAAAGTAAAAAAAGCTCAACAAATTTGTAGAATCTAAAAATACAAATCTTATCAAGTCCATAACCAAAAACAAATTTAAAAAAAAAACAGACACTAAATGGAATTTAAAAAAAAAAATGATATCAGATCTTGATCAACTTCACATTTACCGGGTAGATCTGAATGATTGGCTTACTTTTCAATAATTGGGATACCGCATATGAAAAGTTTAAAAAAGAAAAAATGTATTAGAGAAAGACTAAACTAGTTATAATGAGACACCTTTCTAATAAGATTTTCCAATTTTCATAGACCACTCCTACTATTTTAAACTATTCACTTATGGAATGGCAGACCCAAGTAGGGCCCAGTGTTAGCATGCCCCCCGCTCTCTTTCGCACATTAATTTAGACTCTTTTTTTTTTTTTTTGTGATAATTTCCCATACCCTTAATAAGTACTTTTGATTTTATTATTGTTATTATTATTATTATTTTGTCTTTTAGTAATTTGTTTCATTTTTCTATATTATTATTATTATTATTTTCTTTTTTGCATATTTCTCTTCACTGTTCTCACTAATCTATATTTTCTCTTTATAATCTCATTTATTTAAAATTTTGTTCTACTTTTAGATATTATA
The DNA here is from genome assembly GCF_031755915.1 of Ziziphus jujuba. Lineage (NCBI taxonomy): Eukaryota > Viridiplantae > Streptophyta > Magnoliopsida > Rosales > Rhamnaceae > Ziziphus > Ziziphus jujuba. The sequence continues at coordinate 23,898,378 of NC_083383.1, read as the reverse complement.
TTTGTAATACATAGCAATTTCTTTGTTATATTATACTTATTTAATTTTTAGTTAATAGAATGATAATTTTATGATTAAAACTTAAAATATTCTTTTTGAACAATATAATATCCATTTATTTGCTTTTTGTTCCAGATAGAAATTTACGTAAACATTTGGTTTTAATGAAAAATCTATTTATTATTTTTGTTATTAGTTTTATATATTTAAAATATATATTAAATATTAAATGAAGTTGATTGGATGATAAATTATCCATATCTATATCTGTTAGATATCTGAATGTGGGGGAATAGAAGGGCATCATTTGGACTCAAATATGGCCCACCGGGCGGCACGCGTTGCCTCTCAATTTTTTTCTTTAAATGTTTTTAGTAAATATAGATATTATCGCCTTCATTATAAATTTTTAGCGAATTTATCGTCTTCATTATTTATATAGCAAATTTATAAAAATTTTCTTATGTCTTCTTATTTACCATCATACTTATTAAATATAGTTTATGTACAATATAATATATATTTTTGAAATGCAATACAATAATTTATTAATTACAAATTTTAAAAATATTGATCATTTACAATTATAATGAATACAATTAATTGATAAAAAATAATTATATAATTAAACAAAAGGACTATAGTTATTTATAAATAATATTTATTGAATTACTATTTTATGTTCTTTTAATTATAAAGATGCCAATTCTTCCTTTCTAATGACTAATTTTATTGTCGTTTTCTAGTTCTCACTTTATTTTGGCTAATTTCTAACAAAATCTAAAATAATTTTCCTTTATTCTCTTTTTTGCTTTAAATTATGACTTTTTTTATATAAATTTTAATGTTTTTATTGTAAATGTCAAAATATTAAAATCCTGTTGTTCTAACAAAATAGAATTACAGGAAAATAATAATAAAAGAAGCATATTCAATCTATTAAAAAAATATATATTTAGTTGGGCTAACTACAATATAGAAATAGAAAAAAAAAATTATGTATATATAAATGTCCAAAATTACCAAAAAAATAAAAATAAATAAACGGTGTTATTACACAATGTGACCTCTGAAAATAATTCCTGGGACCACTGCTTAGTCCCTGAAAAAATTTTCAAGTCAGGAACTGCTCATCGGCTATTAAAATTTATAATATCATTTCTAATGCACAATAGAGGAAAATATACATGAGTCTTTTAACTTGTCATGCCTATCCGTTACAAATATGAGATTTTTAGATTTTTGTCTTTTATACACTTGGGTTATTTCATTTTATTAAATGGGATGATTACTTAAAATTCATTTAAATTAAAAGAAAAAAAAAGGGAAAAACATTGGTACATGGAACAGACAGAAAAAGCAACTAATTGCAAACAATATTAAAACATAATCAATAAGGTCTATTTATAAAAAACAGAAAGCAAATGAAGGTACACTTAGAGAATATTAAGATTTAACTTATTACTACTGTGAAAAAGGCAAGTGGTCATCAGATTGAACATAAATATTTTGAAATAAAAGACATTGCATATAGATACTTAATTATTTATGAAGGCGATAAGTAGGAGTAATGAGCAGATGCTTGGCTCTTGGAGCTGTTATGCCAAACTCTTCAGGCATGTCCAACTCAGTTGGCAACATACCATTTGGAAGCTCCCAATCGAAACAATGCACAAGCTGTGCCAAAACCAGTCGAACTACAGTTAACCCTAACTGTATTCCGGGGCAACCCCGCCATCCGGAACCGAACGAAATGAACTGAAAGTCCTTTCCGCGGAGATCTACACTACTCCCTTCAAACCTTTCCGGGAAAAACTTTTCCGGATCAGTCCAGGCAAGAGGGTCTCTTCCAATTGCCCATGCATTGATAATTACATGTGATTCCTTGGGTATGTGGAGACCTTCAACCGTGCAATCTTCCATGGATGCATGAGGGAGCAACAATGGTGCCACTGGATGTAACCTCAAGGTCTCCTTCATTACCATGTTCAAATACTCCAAGCTTTCCAAGTCTGATTCTTCCACCATTCTTTCCTTGACCACTATGTTTTCTATTTCTTTCTGAACTTTCTTCATTATTCAAGGGTGTTTGATGAGTTCAGACATTGCCCATTCGATTGTTGTTGCTGAAGTGTCCATTGAAGCTACAAGCATGTCCTACAAACAACATATTTGTGCAAATATGGAAGCTGATGAATTGAAATATATATATATATATATATATAAAATCAACAGCTTTTTTTACTTGTTTTTCAAACTCTAAATTAGAGACTTTCTAGAAGAAAAAGAAAAGGTGAAACTAATAAAATAAAAAATAACAATAAATTCTTGTATCTTAATGTGATTGTCTTAGCATATATATGTCCAATTAAGATATAGTTAATTGGAAGTGCTAGTACTTCTATCTGTTACAAATTAAAAGGACAATCATATAAAAATTTTTAATTGTTTTATCAGTTTTGATCATAATTCTAATCTTAATTATATTAGATAATTATTAATATGGTGAACGCTAAAGGTTGCACTTGCCTAACTATAATATTTTTTTCTGTGTCATAATTTATATTTTTAGAATCATATCTACTTAGATTTTAAGATAAATTAAGATTTCAAAAATAAAATAAAATAAAATAATCATGCTATAAGTATATAATTAAGAGAGTACCACAATGATAGCTTTAATGTTAGGCCGTTCAATGCGGTATTCAGATTACCATGAAGCTCAACATGACATCAATAAAGTCTTTGGACGTTTTATGTTCATCCCCTGCAGATTGAATATGCTCATCGATGATCTTCTCAAAGAAATCATCAAAAACTTTACTAACAGCCTTCATTTTCTTAGTTAATCCCTGAAAATCAAACCAAGCAATCTGAGGAATATAATCTCCCAAGTTTGGCACGGCTGCCAAATGCATACCCTCTTGAATTACAGCCTTGAAACCTCTCTCATTGAACTCACTGTCCAAATACTTTTTTTCCAAACACCATTCTACAACTCATATCTTCACTGACGAAATCTTGGCGCTGAGATCAACAGCAACCTGATCTCTGGCCGCCTCTCGAACAAACTCGATCAATAGGCCCAGCTCTTTCCTTCCTCATGTCTCTGAACGAGTTGATCTTGAGGCTGCTGAGAAGTTCCAAAGTGCACATCTTTCTAATGGTTCGCCAGTAGGAGCCATACTTGGCGAACGTCAAGTTCTTTTGGTCGTAAGAGATGTGCTTTGCCGCTTAATGGGTTTTAAGGAAGAGCTTGGCGGCTTGAGGAGAAGAAACAACAATGGTGGGGACAAGACCTAAGCGTAAATGCACGACGGGGCCGTAGTGTTTGGCTAGTTAATGGAGGTCGCGGTGAGGAAATTCCCCTAAGAAATGGAGGCTTCCGAAAATGGGAACCCTCTTGGACCTGGAGGTAATTTTTTGTTCTTGTTGTTTTTCCATGGTTGGAGGAGAAAAATCTAGAACAAGTGAAAGTATGACCCAAATCCAAACCATATTGGTTTTTAATTTGATTTCACAAGATCAAGAAGTAAATTGGAACTAAAGTGGAGCTAAAAGTGAGTAAGATAGGCTAGATGGCAATGTGATATTTATCCACAAATTATTTGAGTTAGCAACAATTGATAAAACAAAAGTTTAGTTAAATTCAATGATAATATGTATATGATATGTACGTAGGCATAATTGCATATGATCTCGTTGTTTTATTTATTTATTTATTATTATTATTATTATTTTTGTGAATATATTGCACATATTGTTATATATATACACACAAATATCAATGTCCGACACCAAGAAGACAGCTAATTAATTAATTCTTTTTGTCGTGATCCGAATTTAAATCTCCTATCTGTAATATATATATATATATATATATTCCTCTATAATCAAGTAAGCATTTGCATTTAATTATTTTCAATTATTTATTTTAATCATTTATTTTAAATTATATTGCTTGGGTGGTTCTACCACCTTCAATATATTCTACAATTTTATACTTATTTAATTAATTGTTCTTTGCTGGCTTTGCCGCCTCATCTATTTATTTTCATTTACTTCCGCTCATTTACTTACTTCTACTTTGCTTTTATCAATCTTCTTTTATCTTTCAATTATCTCTTAACACTCTGCCTTTGTTGGTATCAGAGCCATAAGTGCTTCGATCTGTATTTTGCTACTTCCTTTTAGCACTCGTAGAGTGTTATATATATTAACCATTGATTTTTACCAACAATTAATATTATTAGATTTCAAACATTTGAAACTCACATCTCACTTCACCCTGACTCCCTAATACAATTTCCCATTGTCTTCCCCATTTCAATTTTGATGGAAATCTTGTTCATGTATCTTTTAATTTTTCACTAGATGGTACAACATTTTTGAAAAGTTTATGCCATTGCTTAAGCATACTTATAAGTTGTGGACTTTTTTTTGTTTTTCCTGCACCAGCATTGAATGATAAGGATGATCTTAGAGCTGATTTGGCATTGAAAAATTGTATGAAAATTTGTTATCGGAATTTCATTTTTTACAGGCATTAGATTTGAGAATATTTTGTTCTATTAAGAAACTACCAAATAGTTTGGGTGAACTAAAACATCTAAGATATCTTAATCTTTCAAGTTTTAATGAAATCCAAGAGCTACCTAATTCTATCACCAAACTACAGAATTTAAAAACACTGAATCTTTCTTATTGTGAGAAGTTATCAAGATTGCCAAGGAATATGCATTAAATGGTCTACCCTAAGGCATCTTGTGTTGGATGGTTGTGAGAGTTTGAGTCATATGCCATGTAGACTTGGCGAACTGACTGGCCCTCACACATTAAGTAGTTTTGTTTTGATTGATCATGACGTCAAACGGTTGAGGCCAAGGAATACTAGTATTGGTGAGGTTGGTGAACTATGCAACCTTAACAGTTTGAGTGGTGATTAACCATTTGGAATTTGAGACATGACATTGAGGAGTCAGAGACCGCAATTTTACAAGGGAGGCAACATCTACGAAAGTTGGATTTAGTTTATTTGGAGTTTGAGGAAGATGATCATTCTATGGAAGAATATGAAAAGTCAGTAGAATACTGCAAGTTGGGTTAATCCCTTATTAATCTTGTTATATTAGAATTAGATGCATGTAGAAAATGTCGGCATCTCCCACCTTTGCATGTATTACCTTGTCTCTAGCAACTTAAACCTTGGTGATTTGAATTCCCTTAAGTATATTGATCAGAAAACTACTGCTAGTTATGACATGCCATTCTTCCCTTCGTTGAAAGAACTTTGGAATGAGAACTATCCAAAACTAACTTCCATGCCACTGTTTCCATATCTTGAAATTGCTGTGCTGACATGGAGGCTAAGGCAAATGTGGATAAATCAGGCTCTACAGGTGTATTTCACAGTGGCTCATATGCCACGTGCTATAGAACAAGCTAGAAGAATGAAAGCATAAGTGTGTGAAAGTGTGTGAGAGAGAAAATACAGATTTATGCTTTATAACAATTTTGTAATCATTACATTAATGATGTAAGCAAAAATATCTTTTGCCTTACTGTTACATTGATGAAATTAAATATACAAGATGAGCACACATTTTCCTCTCTTCTAACTTTCCTCTCAGGCAATCATCATCTTCATTACAAAATATACCAGTAAATAGAATTCTTCAAGCTCCATTAACATGGTATCAGAGCTTGTTGAATCTGAGTTGGGAGTAAACACTGTGTTCTAAAAAAAAAATAAAAAAAATCGAGTAAATATAAGCTCGATTGAAGAGTATAGGCTAGAACTTCAGATATGAAGCATCAATGGCTGGACCTGAAGTAAGAGCTCCAATATTCTCAAGTAAGAACTATGAATTCTGGAGAATCAAGATAGTAACTATTTTCAAATCCTTTCGGCTTTGGAAATGGAGAAAGGAATTCCAATTTCTGCTGGGAAGCTAAAATTGAAGAGCCTAAAAGAGGCTCGACAATGGAAGATGATGAACAGATGATGGAGTTTTACATGAAGGATGCAAAAGGTTTGGGAATTATTCAAGGTGCTGTTACTAATCAAATTTTCCCGAGGATAGCAAATGCAGAGACCTCAAAAGAAGCTTGGGAGCTCTTGTACAAAGAATTCCATGGTGGAGATCAGGTAAAGTCTGTGAAATTGCAAAGTTTAAGGAGAGAGTTTGAATACACCAAGATGAAGGATGATGAAACACTATCTAATTACCTTACTAGACTAAATGACCTAATAAACCAGATGAAAGCATTTGGAGAGGCACTGTCAAATGAGAGAATGGTTCAAAAGGTACTAATCAGCTTGACAAAAGCATATGAACCTATTTGTTTGGTGATAGAAAATACTAAGGACTTGACATCGGTGGAATTTCAGAAGTAATTGCAATTTTGAAAAGCCAAGAGCAAAGACTTGATCTGCAAGTTACTGATTCCACAAAGAAAGCATTCTCTACATTGTCTGTGAATTCCAAATACAGAACAAGGGAGTAACATAAGCTAATGTAGCTAAATTTCAAAGGTTCTGGTCTTCAAAAGAGAAGAAATGGGAACCTAAATAGAAATTTCAGCAAAGGTTTCATGGAACTCAAATGACAAACACACATGCTGCAAACACTGTTCACGAGGGTAAATGGCAAGTTGGAGGCAGTCAAGACAATTCAAAACCACAATGTAAGACCTGTGGTAAATACCATTTTGGGGAATGTAGGTTTAAAGGAAAGCCAAAATGCTATAATTGTGACAGGTTTGGACATTGGGCAAGAGAATGTACAAATGGTAGGAATATGCAGAAAGCCAATTGTACAAATCAAATGGAATTGTCAGGGAATATGTTCTATGCAGCTAGTGAGACTGGTGGCTCAAGCAAAAGCAGTGAATGGTTCATAGACAGTGGCTGCAGCAACCACATGACAGGAAATATCAATTTATTGATTGATGTTAAAAGAAATTTGTTTGGAAAGGTTCAAATGTCTAATGGAACACTAGAGAACATAGCTGGGAAAGGTACACTCGTGATTGACACTGACAAAGGAAAAAGACATATCAAAGAGGTACTGCATCTACCTGGTTTGAAAGAAAACCTGTTGAGTGTTGGTCAAATGGATGAGCCTGGTTGTTATCTAATGTTTGGTGGAGGAACATGTCATGTGTATGATGGACCTACATTAGAAAATCTGGTTGTGAAAGGTAAAGCAAAGACAAATCAATGCTGTCCATTTACTATGTCACCAATTGAGCACATTGCATTAAGAGTTCAAGCTAAATTCAGTGTAGAAACTTGGCATAAAAGAATGGGACATCTACATTTGAATGCCTTGCTTGAACTAAAAAAAAAGATATGGTTTTGGGATTACCAAAGCTTGGAGAAATGATGAAGGTTTGTGAAGGTTGTCGATTTGAAAAGCAGTATAGAGAAGTTTTCCAAAAGAATGATGCATGGAAAGCAAATCAGCCATTGCAACTAGTTCATACTGATTTGTGTGGCCCAATGCAGATAGAGATACTTGCTAGAAACAGGTATTTTATGCTATTTGTAGATGATTGTACACGCATGGTTTGGGTGTACTTTCTAAGAAACAAATCTGAAGCTTTTATCTATTTTAAGATATTCAAAGCAATGGTTGAGCTGCAAAGTAATTTTAAAATTAAGTGTTTAAGGAGTGATAGAGGAGGAGAATTTCTATCTGCTGAGTTTATAAAATTCTGTGAGTTTGAGGGAATTCAAAGGCAAATGACAGTGGCCTACACTCCTTAACAAAATGGGATGGTTGAAAGGAAGAATCGAGTGGTTGTTGAAATGGCCAAGGCCATGCTACATGATAAACAAATGCCCTATTATCTGTGGGGAGAAGTTGTTCATACAGCTGTGTATCTGTTAAATAGGTGCCCCACTAAAGTTTTGAATGGTGTGACTCCTTTTGAAGCTTATAGTGGAAGAAAACCTGGTATAGCACATTTGAAAATTTTTGGATCCATTTGTTATGTTCATGTACCGGCTGAGACAAGGCAAAAGTTGGATTCCAAAAGTGTAAAATGAATCTTTGTTGGCTATGGAACTTGTGAGACAGGATATAGGGTATTTGATCCTATAGCTAAGATATTGATTTTATCAAGGGATGTTGTATTTGATGAAGAAAATTCATGGGATTGGAAGAAAGATAAAAGAAATGATGGTGGTAGGTTAATCTTAATAACCAAGGATATTTGTAAAGCCTCAAAAGAAGTGAATTCAGCATTCGAAGATGCTTACAATACACCAAGAAAGTCAACACAAGGTGTACTTAATTCAAGAGAGGCTATAAGGAGCAACAGGAACATTTCGAATACACATAGAAATATTGGTATGGACTCTACACATACTGAAACTAGTGGAATGCATGCTGAATTTGATCATACACCAGTAAAATGGAGGATTTTGACTGATATTCTAGCAAAATGCAACAATTGTATCATTGAATCTGAAGACTACAATGAGGCAGCACAATATCAGTCTTAGATCAATGCAATGACAAATGAGTTGAAAATGATTGAGGAAAATAAAACATGGGAATTGGTGAATAGACCAGCAGATAAGCCTGTAATTGGTGTCAAATGGGTATACAAGACTAAACTCAATCTAGATGACTCAATTCAAAAGAACAAAGCAAGGTTAGTGGCTAAAGGGTATGCATAGAAACTAGGAGTGGATTTTAATGAGACCTTTGCTTCTATTGCAAGACTCGACACTATTAGGACCTTGATTGCTCTGGCAGCTCACAAAAGTTGGAAATTGTACCAGCTTTACGTTAAATCAGCCTTTTTAAATGGTGTGCTGCAAGAGGATGTCTATGTAAAACAACAAAATGGTTTTGTCATGGCAGGGCATGAGGATAAAGTGTATAAACTGCATAAGTCATTATATGGATTGAGATAGGCTTTTCAAGCCTAGTATAGTGAGATTGATGCATATTTCAATGAGGGTGGTTTTCAAAAGAGTCAAAATGAGACCACTCTTTATACAAAAACCAGCGGAGAAAAAGGAATACTCATTGCATCCATATATGTCGATGACATAGTGTATACAGGGAATGATGATGAAATGCTGCACTGGTTTAAGGAAGATATGATGAAAAGGTATGAAATGATAGATCTGGGATTGCTACATCATTTCCTTGGTATAGGAGTAATACAGACAAGTTCCAGCATTTTTGTGCACCAGAAGAAATATGCTTCCACATTGCTAAGTAAGTTGGGCTTAACATATTGCAATCCAGTTCTCACACCATTAGTTGCAAATGAGAAACTCAGCAAAGAAGATGGAAGTGGAGTTGCAAATGAAAAGGTGTATTGAAAAGTTATGGGAAGTCTTCTATATCTTATAGCTATAAGACCTTATGTCATGTTTGCTGCAAGTATACTAGCAAGATTCATGCATTGTCCCACAAAGAAGCATCTTGGTATAGTAAAGAGAGTACTAAGGTATGTTAAAGGTACCTTAGACTATGGAATAGAATATGTCAAGGGAATACAAATTGTTTTAGAGGGATATTGTGACAGTGATTGGAGTGGATATGTGGATGATATGAAAAGCACATCTGGATATGCTTTTAGTTTTGGAAGTGGAGTGTTTTCATGGGCCTCAGTTAAACAAAACTGTGTAGCACTTTCTACAGCTGAGGCAGAATACATAAGTGCTTCAGAAGTAACTGCATAGACAATTTGGCTTCGGTTTGTGTTGGAAGATTTTGGTGAAATACAGGTGGAAGCTACATCTCTACACTGTGATAATACCTCAGCCATTGCCATCACTAGGAATCCAGTTTTCCACCAGAAAACCAAGCACATTGATAGGAGGTACCACTTCATCAAAGAGGCTTTGCAAGATGGAATTGTAAATGACATATTGTGCTTCCAAAGAACAAATTGCAGATATATTTACCAAATCTTTACCGAGGGACAGGTTCAATTATTTGAGGGAAAAGCTTGGAGTTGTTTCAGCATAGAGGTTACAGGGGAGTGTTGGAATATAACCTGCTATGCTAACATGGAGGCTAAGGCAAATGGGGATAAATCAGGCTCTATAGGTGTATTTCACAGTGGCTCATATGCCACGTGTTATAGAACAAACTAGAAGAATGAAAGTATGAGTGCGTGAAAGTGTAAGAGAGAGAAAATACAAATTTATGCTTTATAACAAATTTGTAATCATTACATTAATGATGAGCAAAAATATTTTTTGTTTTACTGTTATGTTGATGAAATGAAATATACAAGTTGAGCACACGTTTTCCTCTCTTCTAACGTTCCTCTCAAGCAATCATTATCTTCATTAAAAATATACCTGTAAATAGAATTCTTCAAGCTCCATTAACATAAATGTTGTCCCTGGAAAATATATACGATGACAACACCAAATAGGGAAGCTAGTTCTAGTTCTAGTATATCATTGTTGTTGTCATCATCATCATTCCAATCTCTCTCCAAATTGGTGGACATGTCTATTGGATACATTCACATTTTTCAATCTCTGCCATAAGAAGGTACGACCTACCTCTTGTCACTCCAATCTCTTTTTATCTATGGGGACGTTTGACATGATTGCCAAAAGCTATCAGCAACCTCTCATCACTCCAATCTCTTGATATTTGGCACTACACCAATTTGAATTCATTGCCAGAAGCTATCAGCAACCTCTCATCATTCAATTTTCTTACAATTGGGGATGTCCCAATTTGAAATCATTGCCAGAACATATGGGTAACCTCTCATCACTCCAACTCTTAGCATTAGAGAGTGCCCCAATTTGACTTCATTGCTAGAAGCTGTCAGCAACCTCTCATCACTCCAATCTCTTTATATCAACAATTGCACCAATTTGAAATCATTGCCTAAACCCATATTCCGCAGCCTCTCATTGCTCCAATCTCTTACCACAAGGGACTCCTCCAATATTACATCATTTCTAGAAGCTTTTGGGCAATCTCTCATCACTCCAATCTCTTGAAATTTGGAGTTGCCCCAATTTGAAATCATTGCCAAAAGCTATGGATAACCTCTCATCACTCCAATTTCTTCACATTTAGAACTACCCCAAGTTGACGTCATTGCCAGAAGGCTAGACGTTACGCTTTCTAATGAGATTGTGCATTAGAAAGTGTCCAATCTTACAACAAATGTATAGTAGTACATCCGGTGAGGACTGGCCTAAGATTACCCACATTCCAGATGTTCAGATCTGATAAAGCTCTGCTGTTTGCTATTGCTGTTTGTATTTTCTACTGGTTCATTCATATATCTTTCTATCTATCTATCTATCTATCTATCACTTAATTTCTTCTTCCTACTGCTTTTAGTCTATAATATGATGATGGAATTTTTCACTTATATATTTCCTAAATGCTGAAGTATATATGGTTCCATATTTCATAGTCTTTGCTTTTTTAATCATTAGCTGTAACTAACCAAAAATATGTTTATCAGCTCTTTATAACAAAAGCCAACACACACCATTTATTGTCAACAACATAGATCACTTTTACATTGCATTTTCTACTTTTTGATTATACACTACAAGAATCGCAATGATAGACAATGCAATTAATGCATCGCACAAAATAAAGACCGACGTTTTATGAAGCATCACCTAACATCCTGTCGCTAAAACCATAAGACAAAAGGCGATGCATTAATAGTATCGCCTAATCTTAAAGAAAAGTTGCTAAAAGTTTAAAGAAAAACCGACGAAGTAAAAATAAGTAACCTATTTTTTGAGTTTTTAGGGACACTTTTGTTAAAAGCGTCAGCTTTTCTATTAATTTTTAGCGATGAATTTTTGAAATGCATCTCCTATTTTTTGAGTTTTTAGCAACGCTTCTTGAAATGCGTCACCTATATTTGAATTTTTAGGGACTCTTTTTCAAATGCATCGCCTATTTTTTGAATTTTTAGCAATGCTTTTTGAAATGTGTCGTCTATTTTTTGAGTTTTTAATGACTTTTATATTAATTTTTAGCGATGCTTTTTGTAATGCGTCACCTTTTTTAAAAAAATTTCCTTATTTTAATTTTGTGAAAATTGATTAAAATAGTAAAAATGCAAAATAATTAAGATACAAAGAAAATTAAAAATAGCTTCATCTAAAATAATTAGAATACAAAAATTTAAAATAAACATTTTCATAACAAAATAATTATCAAATAAATTAAATATTATCTCATGAAATATTTTTACAATTTGGTAAACTATTGTATATGCAAAAGCAAAAGTAATATTAATTAAACTTCTATGAATGCATAGTCATTGAGATAGAAGTTGATATCCTCTTGTTGACGATATTACACCCTCATACTGCATATGGAAAAATTAAAAAAATTACTAATACTTATGCAAAATAAATAAATATTAATTATTATTAATAAGTAATTTAGTAAATGAAAATTTAAAGAATATTATCATTGTTCTTAGGATTTGACGAGGCACATTTCTCCTAATTAAAAGTAGAAAAGTCATAATAAAACAGATCGAAAAATTAATTAAATGAATAATAATAAATGTCATAAATATTACTTAAAGCATAAGTAATAAATCTACATACCAATTTATTTAGAAGATATTTTTTATCATATCCCCTCACAATCATTACGAACATAGCCACTCTCACATTCATCCTCATTATTATTTTCATCGACACTTGGCAACTGTATGACAAATGGATTGTGAGCCATCGTAGTATTGCCAAGAACATCTTCTTCAACAAAAGTGCAATGTTGTGGTGAAGTTAAAACAACAGATCATCTCGAATCAAGTTGATCTTCAACATAAAATACTTGTTGAATTTAGCAAAATAATGTCAAGCAATATTACAAATAAAATATATACAAAAGCAAGATTAGGAAAATCCAACGAACTTAACCAGCAGTTAAAATGAAAAAAAAAAAAAAAAAACAACCCACTACATGTCTCCGCCAACAACAAAGAAAAAACAAACTCACTTAAATGATGGAGATGACAAAAGAAGACACCCAGCTAACCACGAGGGCGATACAAAGAAATCCAGCTTCCCGACGACAACGCAGGCAAATGAAAAATGAAACCCGAAATATATATTCAAGCCTCTCTTAGATTACTTCCTAATCTAACATCTATTAGGTAGTGTATTTGATGTAGTTTTAGAAAAGAAAAGGGATTCAAAGGCGCACGTAAAAATTTTAAAATGCGCCAAAAATTTTCAAAAAATGGCAAAATGACAACCCTTTGAGATTCTTTTTTTCTTTGTAAAATTAAAGAACAAGCAACGCATTTACATCTTAAAGTGTCACCTGTTCCATCAATATCTTTTTTTTTTTAATTAGTTTTTTATTCTTCATATAAAAATAAATACTGAAAATATTTCTTATATATGTGAAACAAAATTACCAAAGTGATAGTTTAATTATTTTGTTTTACAAGTGCAGTTTATTTACTTTAAAATCTTGTATATTTCGATTTTTTTTTTCTAGAAAGGGAATAAGTGACACATTTACAACAGAAAGCATTACCTTTTCTAAGTTTTATTTTTTGTTCCTTAATTTGATGGAATAGGCTACGCATAAAAAGCAAAAAGATTCGTCAGATATTTTTTATTTTTTCCTTTCAATAGTAATTTGCTTTAAAGTACAGTTATTTGCTTTTAAAAGTGGCAAGTATTAAATTTTTTTTTTAATTAAGAGAACAGGCGACTCATTTATAATTAAAAGCCTCGTCTTTTCTCTCAATTTTATTTTTTTCTTTAATTAATTTTTTATTTTTCATCTACAAATAAACTCTGAAAATATTTTTTAAAAATGCGAAGCAAAATATCAAATAATGCTGTTTAATTGTCTATTTTTCAAGTACAGCTTTATTCTCTATAGAATTTGCATGTCTTTTAAATTTTTAGCTTTTTTTAGTTGAGAGAATGGGTAATGCATTTTCTTCAAAAAGGATCACCTGTTCTTGAATTGTGGGATCAAGCGACACATTATGGTTAAAAATCGTCGCTTGTTCCATTTTTTATATTTTCTTTATAATCTTTAAATAGTTTTTTACTTGTTCATCTACAAATATATCCACGTAGCAATCCAATGAACATCAATTCCATTGATCTAAAAACATAAAACAGTTTTGTCAATACTCTTCTCAATTATTCACATATATATGTATTCACAAAACACAAAATTTCTCAAGATCTAATTTGAGGATATACCAAATGTATAATTCTAATTCAACAAGGACTTATTGACCAATTTCTCTACATAAATATGTTAAACGAGCTAAATTTTCATGTGTTTGTGTTTCAATGATAGTTTATTTGCTTTTTTAAAATTTGCAAGCCTATTAAATAAATTTATTTTCTTATTTAATTTGAAGAAAAAAACGACGCATTTGCATCCAAAAAAGTCGCCAAATCCTTTTTTTCCTTTTCTTTAGTTAGTTATTATTTTTTTTCTTTTTTGTGTTTTCAAGTACAAGTTTTTTGCTTTCAAAATTTGGAAGTCTCATAAATATTTTTTTAAAAAAAATTAAAGGAATAGGCAACGCATTTACAACATAAAGCGTTGCCGGTTCCTGCAATATCAATTTTTTTTGTTCTTTAATTATTTTTTTATTGTTCATCTACAAATAAACACTGAAAATATTTCTTAAAAATGTGAAGTAAAATTACTAAGCTGGTTGTTTAATTTTTCTGTTTTTCAAGCACAACTTAATTGTTTTAAAATTTGCAAGTTTTCTTTTTTTTTTTTTTTTTTTCAAAATTGAGGGTACAGGCGATGTATTTCTAGTGAAAAGCATTGCCTGTTCTTAAATTTTGGGGCACAGGCAACACATTTTGATCAAAAAGTATCGTATGTTCCGTGTTTTATATTTTTTTTCAATTAGTTTTTTCAACTTTCATCTACAAATATATTTATGTAGCAATCCAATGAACATAAATTCCATTGATCTACAAACAGAAAACAGTTTTATCAATGCTTTTCTCAATTATTCACATATATGTGTATAGACAAGACACAAAATATCTCAAAACCTAATTTGAGATGCAGTACCGAATGTAGAATTCTAATTCAACAAGGATTTATTGACAAATTTATCTACATAAGTATATTAAATGAGCTTAGCTTTTATGTGTTTGTGTTCAATGATAGCTTACCTATTTTTAAAATCTGAAAGTCACTTAAATTGCTTTTTTTATAAAATAAAAAAAAAATTTGAAGGAAAAGGCGACACTTTGACACCGAAAAATGTTGCCTATTCCATGTTTTATTGTTTTTTAATCTTTAATTAGTTTTTCTTTATTGCATCTACAAATTAAAAAAAGCATATTTGCAAAATTTTTTAAAAACAAAATACTAAAAACAAGTTTCAAATTAAAAATAAAAAATAAAAACAAAAGAAAACTCTTTTTTTTTTTTATAAAAGCATCGCTATATGTACAAATAAGCAACCCTTTTTTTTTATAAAAGTGTCACTAAATTCTAAAATAGGCAATGCTTTTAAACAGGGTCACTAAATGTAGGATAAAAGGCAATGCTTTTTTGAAAAAAGCATCACCTAAAACTATATTACTAATTTTTTGTTGTATTATTACATCTAAGGCATTTGGTCTGGTAGTGTAGTGATTCTTTGAAAGTGTAAGAGGTTCTGGATTCAATTCTTGGCATAACCTTGTCAAAAAATTGAAAAAAAAAAAAAAGATAAAAATTGGTTGGGTGAAAGGCTGCTAAATGTAGGATAAGGCGACGCGTTTGTTCAAAAAGGCATCGCCTAAAACTATATTAACTTATTGTTTGTTGTATTGTTACATCCAAGTTATTTGATCTGGTAGTTTAGTGATTCCTTGAGAGTGTTAGAGGTTTCGGATTCAATTCATGGCATGGCCCTATTTGATACGTTCGTTGAAAAAGGCGTCGCCTAAAACTATTTTACTTATTTTTTGCTATTTTATTACATCCAAGTCATTTGTTCTGATGATGTGGTGATTCCTTGAGAGTATAGGATGTTCTGGGTTTAATTCTTGGCATGGTCCTGTTTGATTTTATTTTTTTCAATTGGTTGGTATTTATGGGTTTACATACGTGTAAATAAAAAAAAAATTGAAAAATAAGAAAAAAAGAAAGAAGGTGAAAATCTTTCAATAAAAAAAAAAAAGCAAAGATTTTAAAATATAAAAAGGGACAGGGCATTCAAAGAATTGAACCTTACTTACTTTTAAAAGACGCATCATACCACCAGAACAAATGCATGATTAGTTTTAAATTGAGTAAAATGAAATAAAAAGTTCTAGGTGACATGTTTTCAAACAAAGCATCGCCTATTCCCATTTTTGACAACCTTTTTTTCAAAAAGCGCGGCCTATTTTTATATTAATTATCCTCTAAAATTTGTAAGCTTCTTAAATTGTATTTTTGTATGTAAAAAACAAGGAACAATCCACGCAATTCCTTTCAAAGGCGTCGCCTGTTCTATGTTTTTTTTTAATTTTTTTCTTTAATTAGTTTTTTTTTTTTTTGGTTCATCTACAAATAAGCATTGAAAATATTTCTTCAATATTTGAAGTAAAATTACTGAGGTGGTTGTTTAATTTTTTTCTATTCAAGTACAGTTTAAGCATCCATCGAGATTTGCAAGTCTCTAAAATTATATTTTCGTATTTAAAAAAAAAAAAAAGAATAGGCGACGCAATTCCTTCTAAACTCATCGCCTGTTCCATGTTTTTCTTTTAATTTTTTCTTTAATTAGTTTTTTTTTTTCATCTACAAATAAGCATTGAAATAGTTCTTAAATATGTGAAGCAAAATTACTGAGGTGGTTATTTAATTTTTTTTTTTCACTTGTAATTTAAGCATCCACTAAAATTTGTAAGTCTCTTAAATTATATTTTTGTATTTAAAAAAAAAGGTACAAGCGATGCAATTCTTTCTAGAAGCGTCACATGTTCCATGTTTTTTTTTATTTTTTATTTTAATTAATTTTTTTTGTTCATCTACAAATAAGCACTAAAAATATTTCTTAAATATGTGAACCAAAATTACTAAGGTGGTTGTTTTATTTTTTTTGTTTTTCAATTATGGGTTAAGCATCCATTAAAATTTTCAAGTGTCTAAAATTGTATTTTGTATTAAAAAAAAAAAAAAAGAGGGAATAGGCAACACAATTCCTTCTAAAAGCATCGCCTGTTCTATTTTTTTAATTTTTTTTGTTCATCTACAAATAAGCATTGAAAATATTTTTTAAATATGTGAAGCAAAATTACTGAGGTGGTTGTTTAATTTTTTTTTTCAGGTACAGTTTCAGCATCCACTAACATTTGCAAGTCCCTTAAATTGTATTTTTGTATCTAAAAAAAAAGCGACGTAATTTTTTCTAAACTTGTCGCCTATTCCATGTTTTTCTTTTAATTTTTTCTTTAATTATTATTATTTTTTTTATTCATATACAAATAAGCACTGAAAATATTTCTTAAATATGTGAGGCAAAATTACTGAAGTGGTTGTTTAATTTTTTTGTTTTTCCAATGCAATTTAAGCATATACTAAAATTTATAAGTCTCTTAAATTGTATTTTTGTATTTGAAAAAAAGGAACAGGCGACCTAATTCTTTCCAAAAGCGTTGCCTATTCCATTTTTATTTATTTTTTTTACTTTAATTAGTTTTTTTTTTCATCCACAAATAAGTACTGAAAATATTTCTTAAATATGTAAAGCAAAATTACTGAGGTGGTTGTTTAATTTTTTTTTTTCAAGTACAGTTTAAGCATCCACTAAAATTAACAAGTCTCTAAAATTGTACTTTGATTTTAAAGGGAATAGGCGACGCAATTCCTTCTAAAAGCGTCGCCTGTTCCATTTTTTTTTTCTTTAATTAGTTTTTTTTTTTTATTCATCTACAAATAAGTACTGAAAATATCTCCTAAACATGTGAAGCAAAATTACTGAGTTGGTTGTTTAATTTTTTTTATTTTTCAAGTACAGTTTAAGCATCCACTAAAATTTGCAAGTCTCTAAAATTGTATTTTTTTGATTTTAAAGGGAATAGGCGACACAATTCCTTCTAAAAGCGTCTCATGTTCTATGTTTTTTTTTTCTTTAATTAGTTTTTTTTTTTTTTGTTCATCTACAAATAAGTACTGAAAATATTTCTTAAATATGTGAAGCAAAATTACTAAGGTGATTGTTTAATTTTTTTTATTTTTCAAGTACACTTTAAGCATCCACTAAAATTTGCATGTTTCTTAAATTATATTTTTGTATTTAAAAAAATGGGAACAGGCGACGCAATTCCATCCAAAAGCATCGCCTGTTCCATGTTATTCTTAACATTTTAAGTAACATTTTAAGTGTTTATTTGTAGATAAACAATAAAAAAACTAACTAAAGAACAAAAAAAAAAAAAGATATGAAATGGGTGCTGCTTTAGAAGATAACACGTCGCCTGTTTTCTTTTTTAAAATAATTTAAAAAAAACAATTTTAAGAGACTTGCAAAATTTAAAAGCAAATAAACTGGACTAGAAAAACAAAAAAATTAAACAACCAAGATAGTATTTTTGCTTCACATTTTTAAGAAATATTTGCATTGTTTATTTATAGATGAACAATAAAAAACTAACTAAATAACCAAAAAAAAAAATAAATTTAAGATTGAAGCTATAGGCGACGTGTTTTGCTGGAAGTGGGTCGCTTGTTCCCTTAATTTTAAAAAAAAAAAAAATTTAAGAGACTTCCAAATTTTAAAAGCAAATAAGTTATACATTGAAAAAAAAAAAAATTCCGGGCAATGTTTACCATTTTTTTTTTTGCAATTTCCACTTAATTTATTTTTGCAATAATAATTAATTAAATTAAGGAGTTTCAATTTTAATTTTTTATCATATCAAATATTAAGCGACGTTTTTTCTATTATAAGTGTCGCCTATTTTCATGTAGAAATTTATTAGTTTTTTTAAATTTTTTTTAGTATGCATATAATTTAATTTTGTGATTATGTAAACGTAGATAAGTAGTTGGTTAATCATTTTATATGAGTATGGCATTTAATGGCCTTTTGACTTTGACATTTTATATGAGTATGGCATTTAACGGTCTTTTGACTTCGACAGTTTCAGACGTTTTTGTTTCGTAGCGTCGTTAAGTTATATCGTTAGATCTCAATTTTCGCAAAGTAATAATACATGTATAACATAAATTTGTAACAATTTGTTTTTGCACTGCGGGGTAGAGTGGAATAATGTTAATTTTCGTGCCTCACTTCCAGTCAATCACTGTAATGATAATCACTTACCATAATATATGTTGCATTCTACATATCGATTTTGTGATTGTATCTTATAATGAGCTATGGTTTTATTAACATAATTGCTTGATTATTTTATTTGTTACAGGAATATTTCATTTACATCTTTTACAGGAATATTTCATTTACATCTTTTTGGGTAAAAATTATTTTTTTTGATGATTTAAAAATATAGATATACACATATATATTTATATATATATATATAAATATATATGTGATAATTTTAATATGAGCATTTTTAACTAAGTGATAACTAGTCCAATATATTTAACGAAACTTATTAAAATGTATTATAATTTATCAAATATATTTAAATAAATATATTATAATTTTCATTTACCTAAATATATTTGTTAAATAAATAGACTTGTTTAAAAAAGCATATATAATTAAAATTATCATATAGTATTTTTCTTAAATAAAAAGGGGGAAATTATCACATTTCAAATTATCATATAGTATTTTTCTTAAGTAAAATGGGAGAAATTATCACATAGTTTAAAAAATATTTAATTAACAAAATAGAGAAAAAAAATTGAATTCTTCAAATTAATTATTGTAAAAAAATAATAATAAAGCTTTTAAAGGTCATTTAATTTTCTAAAGGTATAAGAGTAATTTATATTGCCACCAGAATGTGTAAACGATTTATTTGAAAGATATTTTTTTATTTATCCCAAATTTAAGGAGATATAAATGAAATATTCTTTAAAATATATAAAAAAGAAAAAAAAATGAGCATCCATTTCAAGAGGGAATGAATTTCTTTCGTTGATCTTTCATTACCCTAGTATTTCTGTACTTTCCTCAATTCTTTATCACAAGCCAAAGAATAAATGAGATACAAATTTCGCTCCACAAGGCAATATTCTACTGCATTTGTTAATAAGCTATCTCAGGAAAAATAAATAAATAAATAAAGGAAGCAAGGAATTAGTATATAACATTGCTTTTGGCAAAAGCAAAGAACCTTGTAAACTAATTATGTTATTGAAGGATTTTAAGTAACTAATACTTTCCAAATTGAGGTTCAAAAAGTTCATGATCTTTAATCTATTCGTTTCATCCATCCTACGTTTGAGCTTTCATATCACCCCCACATATTTGATACTTTTCAAACATTGAAGAAAAGAAATATATACTTTCGTAACTGTTAGCCAAGATAACAAAAGCCCAAATAAGAATACCAACAATAAGAGGCGAAGCCCAATACAAGAACACCAAACCTTTCAGCCCAATACTCTAGCAAATCTAGGAATTAACTAGAAGAACCTACGTGGATAATTATCTACTTACAGTGTAATTTCTAGGAAACTTCCATGAAGCTTCCTTTTCGGTGCTTTTTAGTTATAAATATTGGTAAGCTCAGGCTCTTCGTCTCACTTGCACAACAACTTTCAATCTCCCTGTTATAAGCTTTATACACACCAAGTTGCACCGTTGACTTCTAGCTTTCTCTTCAATGGCAGAAAATATTCTCTTCAGTATTGCTGAAGCAATTGTTGGGAAGTTGGGTTCTTTTGCTCTCGAAGAAATTGGATTGCTTTGGGGTGTCAAAAATGATCTCCGAAAGCTTAAGAGTACCATGTCTACAATCAAAGATGTGCTTCTTGATGCAGAGGAGAAGCAGACACACAACCATCAAGTTAGAGGTTGGCTCACCAAGCTTCAGGTTGTTGTGTACAATGCTGATGACTTGGTGGACAAGTTTGACTTTGAAGCTTTGCGGCGTAGAGTGATGCCTGGCAATAAAATGAGGAAGCAGGTATGCATTTTCTTCTCGAGCTCAAATCAACTTGCTTTTGCGCTAAAGATGGGTCATAGAATAAAAGAAATTAGAGAGTCTCTAGATGAAATTAGAAGTCAAAGAGACTTTCTCTTAGAAAAGCGTGTAGAAGAGACAAAATCAGTCTCAGCTAAAGCAAGAGAGACCCACTCTTTTGTACGCAAGGAAGAAGTAATTGGGAGGGACAATGAAAGAATGAAAATCTTGCAACTTTTGTTGCAGGATGATGAAACTAAAGAGAATGTCTCCACCATTACCGTTGTTGGTATTGGAGGACTAGGAAAAACAACACTTGCTCAACTTGTTTTCAACGATGCCATGGTCCAAAAGCATTTTGAGCCAAGACTGTGGGTGTGTGTCTCAGATGTCTTTGAAATGAGACCAATTGTTGGCAATATCATTAAATCTGCCACCAATGAAAGCCCTGATCAAAATCTTGCAATGGATCAGTTGCAAAATTCGCTTAGGAAACAAATAGATGGAAAGAGATACTTTCTTGTGTTGGATGATGTGTGGAATGAAGATCGCAAAAAATGGCTTGAGTTAAAGTCTTTGTTAATGGGTGGGGCAAGAGGTAGCAGAATTCTGGTAACTACTCGCAGTGAGAATGTTGCCAAGTTAAGCCATACATTAGATGACCAGCCATTTAAGTTAAATGGCTTGGAGAATGATAAGTCATGGTCTTTATTTTCAATAATGGCCTTTAGGCAAGATCAAGATCGGAACAACCCAAAGATTGTGGATTTAGGAAAAGCAATTTTAGAAAAGTGCAAGGGAGTTCCTCTTGCCATAAAGACCATAGGAAGTATACTATACTTCAAAAATCCCGAAACTGAGTGGTCCTTCTTTAAGGATAATGAACTTGCAAAAGTAACTCAGCAAGAAGATGATATTATACCAACACTCAAGCTAAGTTACAATCATCTTCCTTCTTACTTGAAACATTGCTTTGCTTATTGTAGTTTGTTTCCAAAAGATCATGAGTTTGATGTGCAAATGTTGATACATTTTTGGATGGCACAAGGTTTTATTAAGGCAGACCAAAACCAGTCTCCAGAAGATATTGGTTATGGATATTTTTTGGATCTACTATGGAGGTCCTTTTTTCAAGATGCATTGTTTCTTCATCTTTTTCCTGGTCCAGATAAATATATATCAAGCAGCAGGCATACCTTTCCTTCTGTTCTTTTCAAATCAGGTTAAGAAAATCATTTCCTTTTACTTATGAATATTCCAAAATTTGTTGTTTTAAAAAGTACATATATAATTTTCACTTCTTCTTTTTTCCCTGTGGCATTTTAAAGTCTTTGAGTTTTTGTTGTTAGATTGACAACTTGGAGATGGAAATATAACTGATGTCAAGAACATGTTCCCGGAATAACAATTATGTTTCTCTCTTTCGCACAAAGATGTCTTGTTTCCACTGGTACTTTACATGCATAAATCTCTTTTGGAAACTAGATCAATTTCCGTCTCTTACTCTTACTTTGATCTCCATTGTTACAGGTTTTACTGATTTAATTGTCAACTCATTCTTGGATTCCAATATGTCATCGTCAAGTTGCCAATATCCATTCCTGTGCTGGCTTTGAATTTTAAAGGTATTGCCTGCTCTCAATGTGATCATAAGTTTGTTAGTGCTTTGCAGCGTGTTGGCTTCATTGTTCCCATTAGTATATGTTCTCTGCGTGTGTATTTGTGTATTCCCTTACATTTCTCTGTTTATAGGATTTTAAGTGTTGTAAATTGTCTATATGTACAGGCAGACTTGAACTTAACTTAATTGAGGGCTAGCTAGCTTGAGTGTTTTTTAGTTCAGTCAAATTACCAATCAATGCTGTAGCTTTGTTTGCTCCTTATTTGGTCTCACTAATGGCTTGAAATTACTTTTTTCAACATTTTTATTTCCATTCAACCTAAAATAGAATAACAGAACCTTAAGCAAAGCCATACATTTTGAAGCTGACTCAGCAATATTCTGTTGTAACAGTTAAGAGGCTCAAAAAAGAGGGCTCTACAGCAGAAACAGATACACTGCAATAGAAGCTTTCAGTTCTCGTTCAGTCCCCATTGTTCATGTTTTTCCTTGTAACCTCTTGTTCTTAGTTTTCCTTTCTCTTGGTATTGTTAAAGAACATTCAGGGTGAGTTTTTTGTGAGAAAGAGAGAGGGTGTAGAAGGGATTTTGGGTTGGTTTAAGGGTCTAGAGAAATCTGTACCAAGAGAAAGAACATTGCATCAAGCTTAGTTCGTAGTCAAAGAACTTCTTGGATTGTGTTCACCAAGGATGCAGGTCTATTCCGGACTGAACCTTGTAAATTTGTTTGCATTGATTATCTCTATAGTATTGAATTTCCAATAGATTTGTTGGTAAGATACAATCTCTAAAGCTCAATCCTGCTCATCATGAAGAAAGCACTACAGCTCAGCTCAGCTCACTCCATCAGTTTCCACAACAGCAGCTTCCATCTAATCAACTTAACTTCTTTGGTCTTCTATCATATGCTGCCAATTCAGTTATTAAATAAATGAGGAACAGAGAATTTTACATGGAAAATAAATGGTTTCAGAAAAGAATCAAATCCCTTCAAACATTAGACTGTCCCATATGCTAACATAAGGTTTATGCAAAAAGTATACTTCTAGACGAAATTCTTTTTACAGCTTATGAAGTATCATTTCAACATACATGAATCATTACCCTGTCATCTACCGACCTTTCTTAGCTGGGCTACATATTCTCACATGGCTTCTACCAGTTTGCGAAGAGAAAAAAAGATATTACCTCCAATCGTACACTAGGAACTAAAATTTCTTAATATTCTATATAAAGTTAATGGGAAGTAAACAGGGGATAAATGCATATATGGTCAGTCAAGAGCTCACTCACTCTCAGTAAACTCTGCTAGGTGCAAATCTTTGTTTTCATCAGTTGTCTGTAACAAAATAATGTTTTAAGTACTGAGTTCTTATATCAAGAAATATTTTTAAAAAAAAAACACAAAAAAAAAAAAGAAGTCAACTTAAGAACACCAAATACATGAAAAGTACCAGATTCCTTAATGTGAATTCATTACTTGCATATTAGAAAAATCATTGATAAAAAAGAATTAATAAAAATAAAAAAATAAAGACTGAAATACAAACATGATCTGAAGAATGTATTTTCTATAGCTTTTATTTCAGGACCTT
Source organism: Ziziphus jujuba (assembly GCF_031755915.1). Lineage (NCBI taxonomy): Eukaryota > Viridiplantae > Streptophyta > Magnoliopsida > Rosales > Rhamnaceae > Ziziphus > Ziziphus jujuba. The sequence goes on along the minus strand of NC_083383.1, from coordinate 23,874,093 downwards.
ATGTGGTAAAATTTTTATAATGTATTTTTTACAATTTTTGTTTCTTCAAAAGAGCTTTTTGAAAAATTACTCTTCATTGGCTTTAATTTTCAACTCTTTTGAAGAACTAAAATTTTTTTCAAAAAATTGTCTACACACTTTAAAAAGTACTGTTTGGAGCCTCAAGTTAACTCCTACAAGCAGAATCCCAAAAACCATATCAAACAGAATTTGAAAATCCGGAATCCAAAATAGGGTTGCAACTCCCATACTTGTGGATTAGAAGGAAAAAAAAAAAAAAAAGAAAAAAAAAGTATTTTTCGACCATATTTGGGATAATTTTTTATAATGATTTTTCAAAACTTTTTTTAACTTTTGCAAAACAAGGGCCTTCTCCAAAAGATAACATACGTATATAATCCGCAAAAAAAAAACGAGAGGTCCAGAAAAAGGAAACCCATTTTTACAGTTTCAATCAATCAACCAAAAGCTCGTGGGAGAAACAGAGCCGAAAAAAGAAAAAAGAAAGGCAGAGGAACAAATGTTCGCGTCCGCCATTTTTGGTGCTCAAGCGTTATCACTGCGTAACCCACCGTCCACAGCATTGCTGCTGGGACCCATTGGCGGTGTGGTCCGGACAGAAGCGCCAAGGCACGTTGGTGGGTTGGTGATAGAATGCTCGTCCAGGCCACAGAAGAAGGCCACGGCGCACCACAGGAAGACTCGGCCACGCAAGACTCAGCCATGGGACGTCAAGCGCAAGCCCACCGTTTACCCTCCCTTGCCTCCCCTCCCTCCCGAGTGGACCTTGCTCTCCCATGATCATTCTTCTTCTGCTTCTGCTGCTGTGGAAGTCTCTGTTATTCCTCCTCCCGAAGCTCAGCCCGCCACACCAAGTGGATAAAACATTTACGTTGTATGTTTTTTCTTAAAAAAAAAAAAAAATGTTTTTGGAGAGTTGGGTTTTGGATTTTGAATTGTTTCTGAATGGTTGAATATGTTGAATTCTGTGTTGTGTGTATTTTTTTGCTTGGTTTTGAGGGTTTAATGATGTGTTTGCTGGGACTTGGGAGAAGCTATGAGTTGTCCAAAACCTGTTTGATGATAGTACTCTGTGCAAATGGAGTGACCCAGATGAACAAAACACAGTGCTTCTGATTCTGAATGCATCCTTATATTTATAGCATCCTTATAAAATGAAGTTATGGTTTCACCCTTTGAAATGATAGATAATTATTAAATTTCAAAAACTAATGAGCATGTTTGTTTTTCTGCTAAGAATTAATTAATTGTATTTTAGTATTTTTTAATTTTTATAATTTAAATTTTTAAGTTTTTAATTTATTGTAATTTCGATCTTTTTGACATTTGATTAACAATGCTTAAAAACAATCTCACATTATTATATTAAATTCTATTAAATTTTAATATAAAAAATATTAAATTATAAAATTTTTAAATTAATATTTTTAATATTTTTTAATATGAAATTCGATATAATTTAATATTTAAAAAAATTACTGTATCAATTTTTGTTTTTTTACCTAAATGTAAGATTTAAAAAACAGTTTTAATATTTTACATTTGAATATCTTTCAGCTTTAATAAAAAATTGAAAATTAAAACCAATAAATGTTTTTATTTATTTATTTATTTTTTTAAATTTTTTTTTCTGAAATAAAACCAATAAATATTATGAAATGATGTAAGACCCTAAAACATTTACCATATGTGATCAATTAATATAATAATCTTGCCCAATTGCCTGCCAACGAAAACTTGGGGTTAAAATATCGAATCTTTGTATAGATTGGAAAAATTTAGGCAGATTGTCTTCTGGTACCATCCATGCAGCTTGGGGTTAAACCAGTATTTTTTTTTTTTTTAATTTGTAATTGGGACCATTCAGAATTTGTTGGACATTTTGGTCAAATTATCAAATTTTATAACTGTGGAGCCGGTGTCTCTGTGCACGTGAATAGCATGTGCCTATAATTTTATTACAACTCTGAAAAGCAGCCGAGCCTAAAAATGTTCTACCAAAAAAAAAAGGCCTAGCCAGGAGCTTTGTTTTTTAATTTTTTTAATTATATTTTTGGTAATAAGCTAGTAGTCGTGTTTGTTGTTGGTGAAAAAGTAGAAGAAGAGAGAGGAAAAAAAAAAAGCTGTGAAAAAGTAGGAGTGAAAATGGTTTGTTTGGTTAGTGAAGAAAAGAGGATGAAGGAAAAATATGAGTTTTTTTTTTTTTTTTTTTTTTTTTTCATTTTTCAGTTTTTCATTCCTTCTATAGCTTTCCTCATTCCTGCCAAAACAGGGGCTAAAAGTGCATGCTATGGATTAAAAAAAATAATGAAAATTTGAAATGGTTGTGTACAAATTGAACCACCATTTATTTTTTTATTTTAGATTGAAAAAAAAAATTTCTAATGGGTATCACAAAGCTGTTTGGATCAGCATACCATTTGTCTGTCTTTCATACCTTTTTGGGAGTCCAAACCAATCAATATAAAATTTTTGCAGCCCCCTCTACCAGCTATAATTTGAGCATACTAACATTCACATGAGAAGCTTATAGGGCTTGCTAAGAATCGAACCAGCAACCTCGAATCCGCAAGGTGATTAGTCATTCAACTTTCTTTCCTTGCTCCAACAAATACGTCAAAAATGTAAATTGAAAGTTTTTAGTAGAGAAATTACAAATTACCCTCTTGTTGTTTCAATTTGTCCCTTGTAGTTTAACATGAAGCAAATCTCCCTTTTGCACTTTTCCTAAATGTCAAATTAATATCATTTTAGTAACATTCATCGCTTTAGTTTAACAGAAATATGTGAGACTCATATAGGTCAAAATAAAAAAAAAACTTGCACGATACCTAGTTGTTGTTAACATTGTGCCTACTGAAATTCATTCTTTGTTGTCATGCCCTCTTTCCCATATCATATCTAAAGCCAAAAAAAAAAAAAAAAAAAAAAAACCCTAAACTAACACCTCTTTCTTTTCTCGAGAATTTCTCATCAACTCAAGGATTTGCTGCAGGGAAGTGGAAAGAGAGAGAAACAAAAACAAAGGCCAAGCAATTTACAGAGGCTGAGAGATTAAGAAAGAGACCAAAAAAACAAAGCAATGTAAACACCGCAAGTATGAAGTAGGCGACCGTTTATGTTTTTTTACAAATACAACAATAATTAATAAATAAATATATAAATATGTAAATTTGTGGATGTTAACAAAATGATTAATATAATTTTTGGACAAAGTTCATGAGGAATATTGCTTCGTTTGAAAGGAATGAGAGTACAAGAGTGATTTCTAATATTTCAATTTATAATCAAGATCATCATTACTGGTCACAATTTGTGGGTAATCTTTCATATCGAAGTTGAGAACTTTATTGATTTTTGAGATCTTTAGTTGTTAATTTTTATTCTAAGTTAATGACAAAATTTTAGTTCTCCTATTCATGTTTCTTTATCAGTACATCTACATTCTTTGATACGCCCTATGGAACCCTAGTACATTTATTATACAAAAAATTTCATTTAAATCCTTTAGTTTTATTATTATTATACTTAAACCTTATGATTTTGGAAAATTATCATTAATATCGTTTTTAGTTTTCCATATTTAAATATTTCACTGATACCTTTAATAAATAATATAAATCCAAATTAAACCTCCAGTTTTTTGACATGTCATAAAGACCCCTTACTTAAATTTGTAGTTACTTGTACCTTCCAAAAAACGATAGAAAGACAACAATGCTATTAACAATTTATTGATTTGGGTGCATTGGATCTTGACATAGCAAATTGGTCTATTTTTAATTGTTAAAATTAACGGTACCGATATCAGCATAACATTATAATTATTTTTCATAAATAAAAAAATATTTTTTAAAAAATTAAAAAAAAAAACATTTGTTTTTGAAAAAAAATGTATAAATTTCTTTTTTTTTTAAATTAAAATACCCACAATCATAATAAAATATTCTTGGACTTAAAATTAGACAAAAAAGTAACAGTTAAAAAAATGGAAGTTTCGATCTAATAATAATAATTATTACAAAATTAAAAACAACTTTTTATGCCCAAACCAAAAACCAAAATATCAAAATAAAAATTAGACCAAAAAATTAAAAAATATATATTTTAAAAATTATTTTTTAAAATAAAGTTGTTTTAAATTTTAACAAAAATACATTTTTTATTTTTCCATTTTATATTTATGATTTTTTATTTATAAAATTGTATCCATTAATTTTTATTTAAATTAAAATACCCACAACCATAATTAACTATTTTTGAATCTGAAACTAGATTGAGAAAAATTAAAATGAAATTTGAATTTTTGGTCTAATGAAAATAATTTTATTCAACCAAACATTAAAAATAATTAGACCAAAATACCATCACAAAAGTCAAGCCAAAAATTAGAAAATTCAAATAATTATTTTCTAAAAGAATAACGTTTTTCCCCCCTTTTTTTTAAAAAAATACATTTTTTCATTTTATATTTATAGTTTTTATTTGAAAAATTATATCTATTTATTTTTTATTTAAATTAAAATACCAACAATCATAATTAAATATTTTTTGACTTAAAATTAGATCAAAAATTAAAATTAAAATAATATTGAAAATTTTATTCGAACAAAAATAACCTTATTTTACCATAGCTTAAAAATAATTATGCCAAAATACCAAAACAAAAATTTAAAAAGTGGAAAAAAAAAATTAGACCATTTACAGGCCAAAAATTTTAAAATGAAAAAATGAAAAAAAATTAATTAGAATAGACCAAAATGGTAAAATGGCCCCCATTTTCTTTTTTGGTCTAATTTTTATTCTTTCGTTTTGAATGGTACTTTAATATTGTCAAATTTGGATTGTTTAATAGCTAAGCTTCATGCAAAATAATTAAAAGATAACAAAATTAAAATAAATATTTTCATAACAAAATAATATTTCAAATAAATTAAATATTAACTCATGTAATACTTTTACAATTTGGTCAACTATTTTATATAGCTATGTACAGACAAAAGCAATTAAACGATCATACCCATTAAAATGAAAGGTCTGAGATCATAATTGATGCCCATTTAGCTCTAAACTGGTTGATATTATCTTGTGACCAAGTTACATCCTCATACTACACATGAAAAAATTATGTTAAAAAATTATTAATGCATATACAAAATATTTAATTTATTTGAAATATTATTTGGTTATGAAAATATTTATTTTAATTATTTTCATGAAGCTTAGCTATTAAACAATCCAAATTTGACAATATTAAAGTACCATTCAAAAAAAAAAAAAAAAGAGGAGAAAAGTCAATTCTTTTTTTAAAAAGTGTTGACTATTGCATTAATTTTTACTAACACTTTTTTGAAAAGTATCCGCTAATAATTTATGCAATAGCCAATACTTTTTAAAAAAAGCATTAGCTTTTTTTAGATTTTTAACCATATTTTTTTAAAAAAGTATCAACTATTATTATACATTTAGCGAGTTTTTTTAATAAAAATGTCGGTTATTACTATACATATAGTGATGCTTTTCTAAAAAATTGTCAGTTTTTTTAAATATATTTAACGGCTTTTTTATTAATAAAAAACGTAGACTTTTCTTAAGTATTAGGTAACACTTTTTAAAGCATCAGTTTTTGTTTGGTAATTTTAGCGATATCATATCAAACAATACTTTGTGAAGTATTGGCTTTTATTTTGAACGAAACATTAATTACATCTCCTATTATTACGTTGTAATGGAGATAGCTTTTACCCCAAAAAAAAGAAAAAAAAGAAAAGGGTTATCTAATCCTTCTCAAAGATTGGAAAGAAAGAGGCGTTCCATGGAAAACGCAAACTTTGACACCATCACACTTACTTCATCTAGTTGACAATAGTCATATATAGGATATTGGAAGTTTCCCATTCTCAGTCAGTAAATGTTTCTTAGCGTTTTTTTTTTTTAATTTTTTTAAAGTTATGTCTTTAGACTTATTTGTTTTACTTATTGTTGTATCTCATTAATCATTGATTATTATATTGATTTGTTGTTAAGTTCAGACTTCCAGCAACAAAGTTGTAATGTGCCTGATTGAATGTTATGGACTCGTTATGCATCGTTTCAACCAACAAGTTTTCAAGAATTGCTTCAACAAAATAATACAGGATTCTCATTTTCGTTCCAAAACTCGCAATCCACAAATAATATTGCTTGTCAGGTAAATAAATATATATACACTTTGTGTTTTCATAAATTAAGTGATGCAAAATTGTTTTACAATGAAACTTGTTCTTTTACCTTTTACTAATATTTTTAGGCTAGAAATTTGAACATGTGTGACAAGCAAATATTAATTTCTTGGACATATTTGAAGCAGAATATTGATGAGTCTTTTTGTGTTTGGCAACTTTTGAAGCTACTGTAGATTAGGGATGCTGTTGCTTGGAAATTGGAATGAATCGTAAGTCTGTATGGTGTTTGTAGGCATGGACTGTATCATGTGTTTCTAGTTATTATGGGCAATTGTTATCTATTTTATGCCTATATTTTTCGACCTTCTTTTTCTTTTTCTTTTTTTTTTTTTTTGGCAATTTGCAGCAGACCAAAAGAATGAAAAATGTAATTGAAGAAAATTGATGGGATGTGAATTTTTTTTTTCTTTTTTGTAATTGAAGAAAATTGATGGGATGTGAAAGTTTTTTTTTTCCTTCTTTTTTTAATCTTAATATTTAGTACAATAGCCAGTACTTCAATTTAGTTTTGTACTTGTTAGCGATTGAGTTTTTTTTTTTTTCCTTTCCCTTTTGGATACTCATTTCTTTTCTTTTATTTTATTTTACTTTTCCATTTGGTGGTGGATAAATTTATAATTTTCTTTTTCTGATTTTTGGTGCATCTAAAAATACGTTTACCATTTTAATTTTTAAAATTAAAATGTATAACGAATTTAAAATACTGATTGATTTTCCAATAGAAAGATGAGATTTGATGAAAAGTTGTTTTTTTTTTTTTTATGTATACTTTATTAATGTTTGTATATTTGTTTTTTTATTAAAATAGTTTTTCAATAATTGGGATGTGGAATATAAATAGGAATTCCACATCCCAATTAGAAATTCCTTTCAAATAAGGATATCCGATCTTGATCAACTTTACGCTTATTGGGCGGATCAAAATGCTCGGCTTACTTTTCAATAATTGGCATGTGGAATATAAAAAGATAAGAAGTTAAAAAAAAAAAAAATCTATAAGAGAAAAACTGAACGAGTTATAATAAGACACTTTTCTAATAAGATTTTCCAATTTTCATAGACTATACAAACAACGTAGTGTTGAAACTCTTGTAATGTTTTGATTAAATCGAAATACTATTTTAAACTCTTCACACATGGAATGGCAGACCCAAGCAGGGCCTTGGTTGTGCCCCCCTCTTTTGCACGTTATTTTGGACCTCTCTTTTTTTTTTTTTTCCCGATAATTTCCCATATTCTTAAGTGCTTTTGATTTTATTATTGTTATTATTATTATTATTATTTTGTGTTTTAGTAATATTATTATTTTCTTTTGCGCATATTTCTCTTCACTTTTCTCACTAATCTATATTTTATCTTTATAATCTCACTTATCTAAGATTGTGTTCTACTTTTAGATATCATACTTGTAATACATCGCAATTTCTTTGTTATATAATTATATTATACTTATTTAATTTCTAGTTAGTAGAATGATTATTTTATGATTAAAACTAGAAATATTCTTTTTGAATAATATAATATCTATTTATTTGTTTTTTGTTCTAGATAGAAAATTATGTAAATATTTGGCTTTTAATAAAAAAATCTATTTATTATATTTGTTATTAGTTTTATATATTTAAAATATATATTAAATGTTAAATGAAGTTGACTTGGTTAATAAATTATTTATGTCTCTATCAAAATGTGGGGAGATGAAGACATTATTTGGACCCAATATGGTCAGAGGGCACGCGCTCCCTCTCATTTTTTTATTTATAAATTTTTTAGTAAATATAGTTATTATCGCTTTCATTATAAATTTTTGGCAAATTTATCGCCTTCATTATTTATATAGCAAATTTATAAAAAAATTTTTATGTCTTATTATTTACCATCATACTTATTAAATATAGTTTATCTACAATATGATATATTTTTTTGAAATGCAATATGATAATTTATTAATTACAAATTTTAAAAATAATGATCATTTACAGTTACAATGAATACAATTAGTTAATAACAAAATAATTATATAATTAAAACAAAAAAAGTATAGTTATTTATAAATAATATTTATTTAATTACTATTTTATGTTCTTTTAATTATAAAGATGCCAATTCCTCATTTGTAATGACTAATTTTATTGTTGTTTTCTAGTTCTCAATTTATTTTGGCTAATTTCTAACAAGATCTAAAATAATTTTCCTTTCTTCTCTATTTGCTTTAAATTATGACTTTTTTATATAAATTTTAACATTTTTATTGTAAATGTCAAAATATTAAAATCATATTGTTCTAACAAAATAGAGTTAGAGGAAAAAAAAAAGAAAAAAGAAGGATATTCAATCTATTAAAAAAAATCTATTTAGTTGGGCTAACTACAATATAGAAACAGAAAAAAAAATATCTATATATAAATGTCCAATATTACAAAAAAAAAATAAATAAATAAAAGGTGTCATTACACAACATGACCTCTGAAAATAATTCCTTGGACCACTGCTTAGTCCCTGAAAAAATTTTCAAGTCTGCCACTGCTCATCGGCTATTAAAATTTATAATATCATTTCTAATGGACAATAGAGTGGAAAATATGAGTTTTTTAGTATGATATTTTTAGATTTTTGTCTTTTATACACTTAGGCTATTTTTCATTTTATTGAACGGGATGATTACTTAAAATTCATTAAAATAAAAATAAAAAATAAAAAAGGAAAAACATTGGTACATGGAACGGACAGAAAAAGCAACTCATTGCAAACAATATTAAGACATAATCAATAAGGTCTATTTTTAAAAAAAGAAAGAAGAAAAAATTAAGGTACACTTGAGAATATTAAGATTTAATTTATTACTACTGTGAAAAAAAAAAGTGGTTATCAAATTGAACATAAATATTAATTTTGAAATAAAAGACATTGCATATAGATACTTATTTACGAAGGCGATAAGTAGGAATAGCAAGCAGATGCTTAGCTCTTGGAGTTGTTATCCCAGACTCTTCAGTCATGTCCAACTCAGTTGGCAACATACCATTTGGAAGCTCCCAATCGAAACAATGCACAAGCTGTGCCAAAACCAGCCGAACTACAGTTAACCCTAACTGTATTCCGGGGCAACCTCGCCGTCCAGAACCGAACGGAATGAGCTGAAAGTCCCTTCCGCGGAGATCTACACTACTCCCTTCAAACCTTTCCGGGAAAAACTTTTCTGGATTAGTCCAAGCAAGAGGGTCTCTTCCAATTGCCCATGCATTGAAAATTACATGTGATTCCTTGGGTATGTGGAAACCTTCAACCGTGCAATCTTCCATGGATGCATGAGGGAGCAACAATGGTGCCACTGGATGTAGCCTCAAGGTCTCCTTCACTACCATGTTCAAATACTCCAAGCTTTCCAAGTCTGATTCTTCCGCCATTCTTTCCTTGCCCACTATTTTTTCTATTTCCTTCTGAACTCTCTTCATTATTCGAGGGTGTTTGATGAGTTCAGACATTGCCCATTCGATTGCTGTTGCTGAAGTGTCCATTGAAGCTACAAGCATGTCCTACGAACAACATATTTATACAAATATTGAAGCTGATGAATTGAAATATATATATATATATATATATAATCAATAGCTTGTTTTTTTAAATTGTTTTTCAAATTCTAAATTAGACTCTTTCTAGAAGGGGAAAAAAAAAGTTGAAAATAATTAAATAATAAAATAACACTAAAATCTTATATCTTAGTGTGATTGTCTTTGCATATATATGTCCACCTAAGATATAATTAATTCTTTACCCACAAAAAAAAAAAAAACTAAGATATAATTAATTAAGAGTGGTAGTACTTGTTACTGTTACAAATTAAAAGGACAGTTATATGAAAACTACTAATTCTTTTACTAGTTTTCTTCCTAGTTCTAATTTTATAGTAGATATCTATTGACATGTTAAAACTTAAATATTACCACTGCCTAACTATAACATTACTTTATTGGTTTTAATTTATATTTTTAGAATTATATCTCCTTAGATTTTAAGATAAAATAAAATTTCAAAAAAATATATAAAAATAGAATAATCACGATATAAATATATAATTAAGAGAGTACCAAAATGATAGCTTTAATGTTAGGCCGTTCAATGCTGTATTCAGATTCTTGGGATCCCATGAAGCTCAACATGACATCAACGAAGTCTTTGGACGTTTTATGTTCATCCCCTACAGATTGAATATGTTCATCGATGATCTTCTCAAAGAAATCATCAAAAACTTTACTAACAGCCTTCATTTTCTTAGTCAATCCCTGAAAATCAAACCGAGCAATCTGAGGAATATAATCTCCCAAGTTTGGCACGGCTGCCAAATGCATACCCTCTTGAATTACAGCCTTGAAACCTCTCTCATCGAACTCACTGTCCAAATACTTCTTTCCAAACACCATCCTACAACTCATATCTGCACTAAGGGACGAAATCTTGGCGCTAAGATCAACAGCAACCTGATCTCTGGCCGCCTCTCGAACAAACTCGATAAATAGGCCTAGCTCTTCCTTCCTCATGTCTCTGAATGAGTTGATCTTGAGGCTGCTGAGAAGTTCCAGAGTGCACATCTTTCGAATGGCTCGCCAGTAGGAGCCATACTTGGCGAACGTCAAGTTCTTTTGGTCGTAAGAGATGTGCTTTGCTGCTTCATGGGATGGCCGGGTTGCGAAAACTAGGTCATGGGTTTTGAGGAAGAGCTCGAAGGCTTGAGGAGAAGAAACAACAGTGGTGGGGACAAGACCTAAGCGTAAATGCATGATGGGGCCGTAGTGTTTAGCTAGTTGATGGAGATCACGGTGAGGAAATTCCCCTAAGAGATGGAGGCTTCCGAAAATGGGAAACCCTCTTGGACCTGGAGGCAATTTTTTGTTCTTCTTGTTTTTCCATGGTTGGAGGAGAAAAACTAGAACAAGTGAAAGTATGAACCAAATCCAAACCATATTGGTTTTTAATTTGCTTTTCAAAAGATCACGTAGTAAATTGGAACTATAAGTGGAGCTAAAAGTGAGTAAGATAGGCTAGGTGACAATGTGATATTTATCCACAAATATTTGAGTTAGTGACAATTGATAAAACAAAAGTTTAGTTAAATTCAATGATAATATGTATACGATATGTGCGTAGGCATAATTGCATATGCTCTCGTTGTTTTATTTATTTATTTATTTATTTATTATTATTATTATTATTATTACTATTATTATTGTGAATGTATGCACACATTGTTGTTGTTGCTGTGCTGATTATAAGACAGCTAATTAATTATTTGTTTTTGTTTTTTTTTTATTTTCGTTTCGTATTTTATTGTTTTCTATTGTTTTATGTTTCTTGTATGAATCCCCGACGGCAGACGTACGACGTCAATCACGATGGTATAATTGTTTGAGTACTTGGATTTGGATATATGAAAACTGTGGGGTTTTATTTTTCATTATATATATATATATATATATAATTTCTTATGGAGAATATTTAGTCCAACATTGTCTTTATGTACAAATTTATATAAGCCTCAACAATATATAGGAATCTTGCTCTAATTCATTATTCAAAAAAAAAAAAATTTTCTTGAACAAGATCTGAGTTTGAATCTCTCATCTCTAATATATATATATATATATATATTAACCATTGATTTTTACCAGCGATTAATATTAGATTTCAACATTAGAATCTCACACACCCTCACCTCCAAATACAATTTCCACTGTCTTCCCAATTTCAATTTTGATGGAAATCTTGTTCATGTATTTTTTAATTTTTCACTAGACAGTACAGCATTTTTGAAAAGTGTATGCCATTGCTTAAGCATAATTATAAGTTATGGACATTTTTATTTTCTTTACCTACATTAAATGATAAGGATGATCTGGGAGCTGATTTGGCATTGAAAAACTGTATGAATTTTTTTTCGGAATTTCAGTTGTCACGGGCATGGGATTTGAGACGATTTTCTTCTATTAAGAAACTACCAAATAGTTTGGGCTAACTAAAACATCTGAGATATCTTGATATTTCAAGTTTTAATGAAATCCAAGAGCTGCCTAATTTTATCACCAAACTGCAGAATTTGCAAACATTGAATCTTCCTTATTGTGAGAAGTTATCAAGTTTGCCAAGAGATATGCATTAAATGGTCAGCATGAGGCATCTTGTGTTGGATTGTTGTGAGGGTTTGAGTCATATGCCATGTAGACTTGGAGAACTGACTGGCCTTCACACATTAAGTAGTTTTGTTTTGATTGATCATGACATCAAACAATTAAAGGCCGAGGAATACGAGTATTGGTGAGGTTAGTGAATTATCCAACCTCAACAGTTTGAGAGGTGAGTTAACAATTTGGAATATGAGACATGACATTGAGCAGTCAGAGACTACAAATTTACAAGGGAAGGAACATCTACGAAAGTTGGATTTGTTTATTTGGAGTTTGAGGAAGATGATCATTCTGTGGAAGAATATGAAAAGCCACTAGAATATTACAGGTTGGGCTAAGTGCTTATGAATCTTGTTATACTTAAACTAGATGCACGTAAAAAATGTAGGTATCTCCCACCTTTGCATGTATTGACTTGTCTCCGGCAACTTAATCTTGGTGGTTGAATTCCCTCGAGTATACTGATCAGAATACTACTGCTAGTTGTGACATGCCATTCTTCCTTTCCTTGAAAGAACTTCGGATTGCGAACCGTCCAAAACTAACTTCCATGCAGCTGTTTCTATATTTTGAAATGTTGTCCCTGGATAAATACTAGCTAGAAGCCATTACTACATATGATGACAATGGCACATAAAGAAGCTTGTTCTAGTTCTAGTTCTAGCACACACTACTAGAATCGCATTGATAAATGATGCAATAAATACATCATACAAAATAAATAATGATGTATCGCATGGAGTCTTCTAACGCTATATCGCTAAAGCCATAAAACAATAAGGGACGCATCATGAGAATCACCTATCTTTGAGTTTTTAGTGACTCAGATTGATTTTTAGCGGCACACCATAAGAGTCGTCTATCTTTGCATTTTTAGCGTCGCATATTGACTTTTAACGACGTATGCTGACAATCCACTTATAGCGACATATTATTTAGTGATGCTTCTTCACACTGTCGCTAAAAATTTATTAGCAACTTTTTTTAAAGCATCACTAAATATATGAGTCATTAAAAATAACAAATTAAAGGTCACTAAATATGTTAGGCGACTTTGTTATGCATTAATGCGTTGCCCCTTCTTTTCTTTTTTTTTTTTAATTTTACATTTTTTTAAATTTTGTGAAAAATAATTAAAATAATTAAAATACAAAAAAACTAAAACTAGTTCCATCCAAAATAATTAGAATAAAAAAATTTAAACTAAATACTTTTTCATAACAAATTAATCATCAAATAAATTAAATATTATCTCATTGATATATTTTTATATAATTTGTAAACTATTGTATTTTTTCCATAACAAATTTAATATTAATTAAATTCCATGAATGCATACTCATTGAGATGGAAGTTGAAGTCCTCTTATTGTATATTATACCTTCATATTGTATATAGAAAAATTAAAAAAGTTATTAACACTTATGCAAAATAAATAAAATATTAATCATTATTAATTTTGTAATTTAGTATAATATTACCTTCTTAAGATTTGACGAGGCACATTTTTCCTTATTAAAAGTGGAAAACACATAATGAAGCGGATCAAAAAAATAATTTAATGAATAATCATAAATTTCATAAATATTACTTAAAATATAAGTTAATAAATATATGTACCAATTTATTTAGAATATATTGTTTATCTATATCCCCTCACAGTCATTACGAACATAGCAACTCTCACATTCATCCTCATTATCATTTTCATCAACACTTGGCTATTGTATGGCAAATGGATTGTGAGCCACGTAGTATCGTGAAGAACATTTTCTTCAACCACTTCTACTTTAACTCTTCAACCAATTCTACTTTAACAAAAGTACAATGTCGTGGTGGAGTTAAAACAATAGACCATCTCAAATCAAGTTGATCAGCATAAAATATTCATTGAACTTATGAAGCCATGATGAATGGGTCAGATTTGTATCCAATTTTATTAAAGTTAACACATGTAAACCCCATCTCATCAACATACTATCAGCACATGACTCACCATGCCAAATCCATCGCCGATAGTTGACATCAAATCCATTCCAATATATATGGCCTTTAATATCCCTAATAGTATGGATTTTCATATTCCCACATTGCATGCAAAGACACCGTATGGCATTACAATCATTGGCATTCTCCATGCTAAATTCAAAAATTCATTCACCCCCTTAGCAAAATCGCTTGAGGTTCTATTTTTTGTTATCCATTATTTATCCATTTCCCTACCAATCTAAGCACAACAATGTCAAACAAATTATTGAAAAAGCAAGATTAAGAAAACCCAGCGAATCTCGACAAAAGAAAGATTAAGAAAATCCAGCAAACCTAACCTCCGGTTGATACGAATCCGCCCAAACCTGTACAACCGACAACCCGCTGGGGTACCGATCCGTTACGGATGAAGGTGAGACCGATCATTAGAGCCCTAGCCAAGAAGTTCAAGGACAATCTTGCTGTCTTTATACAAGGAACAAGTCATAGTCAAGAGGGGTTGGCCATATCTAAAGAACCAAGGCCTGTTTTACCCATACAAGCAATAGAAGCCAAAATAGGCCCGGGTGACGATTTTGGTACATTTTTGGAGTCCGGGAAGCATGAAATGGTTCCAATGCTTTATGGGTTCAATACATATGCCTAAGAGGTCATGGAATCAAGTTAAAACAGCCTCAAATGCAATCAAAAAGGGCTTGTACGGACAGCATCAACAATTTGGCCGAATTTGCTGTATTGCTTGCTGGCTTTACTGTATTTTACTGTATTAGCCTTTTCTTATTTTTCCAAGCATGGGCAACGTGTGGGACTTCATATTCAGCTTATTTGGCATCCTAAAAAACATCTAGAAGCTGATTTGAAGCTCAAAGAGGTCAAAGATTGATCAAAGTCAACTTGATCAAAAGGCTAGCATTTTTAGTTTCCTAATTTGTTTTTACTTTTTCTTTTAGGAAACTACCATTACTTTTTGGCTTTTATTTATTTATTTTCTGGACAAATAACTTTAGGAAGGTTTTTATTTTATTCTTTCCATTGTAAATTAATTAATTCCTAATTTAATATAAAGGAATTAATTAATCAAACTTCGATTAGGAAAGGAAGTATAGTTTCGGCCAATTAGGTTTCTTTATGTGTGGTGGCCGGTTTTCTTTATGTTATAGGGTTTTATTTCATGGCTTTGTAGCCTATTTAAAGGCTTATTTTTCAATAAGAAAACAACTTTGATTTGATTGAGAAAATACTTGTGAGATTAATTATCTCTTTGTTCTTTGAGAACACCTAAAACACCGTCAGAGAATTGGTTGTTTTAGCTTGACTTATCAATAGGTTTTCCATCCCCTATTGTGGCGTCTACATTATACTAAGGTTTCTAACCACAGGTTGGTTAGGGGTTGAGGTCCATTCCATTAGAACTTGAACTTAATTGAGATCCGGGCTAATATAATACAGGTTTAGGAGCAGGTCCTCCTAGGTTCGTACCACCGGTTAAAATGAAAAAGTAAATAAATAAAAAATAACCCAACCCACCACATGTTACCGCCAATCCTAAAGAAAAAAGAAACTCATCGAAACCATGGAGTCGAAGAAAGAAGAAGCCAAGCTAACCATGAGGGCAACACAAAGAAATCCAGCTTCCAGATAGCAACACAGGCAAATGGAAACTTAAACCCGAAATATCCCACTCTTCAAGTCTCTCTGAGATTGCTTCCAATTCTAATATCTATTAGATAGTGTACTAACATCTATTTTGTGCAAAGAAATAGTATTCAAACGCCAGCGTAAAATTTTAATATGCACAAAAAAATTTCAGAAAATGGCAAAACAGGTGACCCATTTAAATAAATTGTGTCGCTAAAGGTTAGACGTGACAACGGATCAGGCGACACAGTAACATTTTTAGAGTCACCTTTTTTTTAAAAAAAAATTCTTTAAATTTTTTTTTTTCGAAGTAAGGTTTATTTTCTGCTTAAACTTGCAAGTCTCTTAAATTATATTTTTTTTTCTTTAATAAACTAGAGGAAACGATGATGCATTGTCTTCAGATAGCGTCACCTATTATTTTATTTATGTTTTTTCACCCTTTAAATAGGATTTTGTAGTTTATTTGAGTTTAAAATTTGCATTTCCTTTTAAAATATGCAACTCTCATAAATGTTCCGGTTATGTCTTCAAAATTTTAAGAACAGACGACGCGGTTGCATTTAAAAGAGTCGCCTTATACCCTAGTATTTAAAATTTATTTTTAAAATTTAATTAGTTTTTTAAATTTCATCTATAAATATTTTCACGTAGCATTCCAATGAACATCAATTCCATTGATCTAAAAACATAAAACAATTTTATCAATGCTTTTTTCAATTATTCACATATATGTGTATACACGAAACACAAAAATACATCTCTCATGACCTAATTTGAGATAAGGTATACCAATTGTAAATTGATCTAATGGAACAAAGACTTATAGTCTAATTGCTCGAAGTAAGTATGTCCAACGAGATGAACTTTCAGGTTTTTGGGTATCAATGATAATTTATTTGAATTTATAATTTATAATAGATTGAATTTTTATGTTTTATTTTGAAATAACAAGCGACGCTTTAAATGATACATGGGTCGCCAGATATTTAAGACGACCCATTCTAAAGGGAATAGCCAACGCATTAGTTTCATTCTGAGTCCCCTATATATATTTTTTTTAATCAATTTGATTTTCCTACGATTTCAAATAACCAGTGAAAATATTTAAGCAACATAACTAAGCTGGTATTTTTTTCTTTTTTATCATATGAACAGGCGATGCAGATGCTTCATTATGCATTGCCTATTGCCTTTTATTTTTTATTTTTTAAAATCAATCTGGTTTCTTTCAACTTTAAATAACCAGTGAAAATATGTAAGCAATATACCTAAGCTGATTTTTTTTTTTTTTTTTTAAAGATAAAATGAACAAGCGACATAGACCTTTCATTACATGTCGCCTGTTCTCATATATATACATATATATATATATATATATATATTTGTTTTAACCAATCTGATTTTCTTTCAATTTAAAAAAAACAGTGAAAATATTTAAGCAACATAACAAAGCTGTTTTTTTTTTTTTTTAAATATTGGTAACAGGCGACGCACAGATATTACTACGCGTCGCCTATTATATATATATATTTTTTTAAATAATCTAATTTTATTTCAATTTCAAATAACTAGTGAAAATATTTAAGCAACATAATTGAGCTAGTTTTTTTTATTACCAATATTTAGGATATTGGTAACAAGCAATGCACAGGCTTCATTATACGTTGTCTTTTTTTTTTTTTTTTGGGTTCTTTTAATCAATCTAATTTTATGTCAACTACAAATAACCAGTAAAAATATTTGAGCAACATAAGTAAGCTGATTTTTTTATTTTTTTTAAGATATTGGTAACAGGCGACGCATAGGCATCATTATGGGTCGCCTGTTCTCTTTTTTTTTTTTTTTTAATCAATTTAATTTTATTTCAGCTTCAAATAACTAGTGAAAATATTTAAGTAACATAACTAAGCTTTTTTATTTTTATTTTTCAATATATGTAACAGGCGACGCACAGTCTTCTTTATGTGTCGCCTGTTCTCTCTTTTTTTTTTTTTTTTTGTTCTTTTAATCAATCTAATGTTATTTTAACTTCAAATAACCAGTGAAAATATTAGAATAATATAACTAAGCTAGGTTTTTTTTTTTTTTTTTAAAGATATTGGTAACAGGTGACGCACAGGCTTCATTGTGTGTCGTCTTTTTCTTTTCTTTTTTCTTTTTTCCTTTAATCAATTTGATTTTATTTCAATTTCAAATCACTAGTGAAAATATATAAGCAACATAACTGAGCTAGTTTTTTTTTATTTTAAATATAGGTAACAGGCAACCCACAGTCTTCTTTATGCATCACCTATTCTCTTTTTTTTTTTTTTTAATAAATCTAATTTTATTTAACTACAAATAACGCATGAAAATATTAGAGCAACATAAATGAGCTTTTTTTTTTTTTTTATAAAGATTTTGGTAATAGGCGACGCAAAATAAAGTTTGTGCGTCACCTGTTCTCCTTTTTTTTTTTTTTTAGTTCTTTTTATCAATCTAATTTTATTTCAACTACAAGCAACCAGTGAAAATATTAGAGCAATATAACTGAGCTCTTTTTTTTTTCTTTTTTTTAAGATATTGGTAACTTATTACTAATTGGAGACGCACAATGTGCGTCACCTATTACTAACTGAAGACGCACAATGTGCATCGCCTATTACCTCATTGTACGTCGCCTATTACCAAAATCTTAAAAAAAAAAGAAAAAAAATCAGTTCAGTTATATTGCTCTAATATTTTCACTGGTTATTTGTAGTTGAAATAAAATTAGATTGACTAAAAGAACCCAAAAAAAAAAAAAAAAAAGAACAGATGATGCACAATCTTCATTGTGCATCACCTGTTACCAAAATCTAAAAAAAAAAAATCTAGCTCAGTTATTTTGCTCTAATATTTTCATTTGTTATTTGTAGTTGAAATAAAATTAGATTGATAAAAAGAACCAAAAAAAATAAATAAATAAGAACAGGCAACGCATAAACTTCATTGTGTGTCACCTATTACCAAAATCTTAAAAAAAAAAAAAAGTTCAATTATGTTGGTTAAATATTTTTACTGGTTATTTGAAGTTGAAATAAAATTAGATTGATTAAAAGGAAAAAGAAAAAAAAAAAAAAAAGCGATGTACAATGAAGCTTGTGTGTTGTCTATTACCAATATCTTTAAAAAAAAAAAAAAAAAAAAACAGCTCAGTTATGTTGCTCAAATATTTTCATTGGTTATTTAAAGTTGAAATAACATTAGATTGATTAAAAGAACCCAAAAAAAAAAAAAAAAAAGAACAGGCGACGCCTGTTACCTATAATTTTTTTTTTAAAAAAAAAAACCAACTCAGTTATGTTGCTTAAATATTTTTACTGGTTATTTGAAGTTTTAAAGAAAATCAAATTGATTTAAAAAATAAAAAATAAAAGGGGAACAGGCAACTCAAAATGATTTTTGTGCGTCACCTGTTACCAATATATTTCAAAAAAAAAAAATACTATTTAACAGATTTGCAATAATAAACTGTACATGAAAAATTATATAATTGAACAACAACCTCGTATAATTAAATTTTGTTATTATGTAAACATAGATAAGTGGATGGTTAATAATTTTTCATAAGTCTAGCATTTAAACAATACAATTCAAATAAAATATACGGATAGTATTAAAGGCGACTCTGTTCAGCCTCATATTCAGCGACTCTTAACAGATGTGTTGCGTGTTGTTGCTTTTAGCGATCGTTTGACATCGACTGTTTTGGGATGCGTCGTATATTTATTGAATTTTTACCGATGCGTTAACCTTAGAGTCAAGGTTTTGT
This sequence comes from Ziziphus jujuba, assembly GCF_031755915.1. Lineage (NCBI taxonomy): Eukaryota > Viridiplantae > Streptophyta > Magnoliopsida > Rosales > Rhamnaceae > Ziziphus > Ziziphus jujuba. Next base: position 23,854,246 of record NC_083383.1, on the reverse strand, counting down.
TTTTTCAAATGCGTTTGTTTTGTAGCATCGCTGAGTGAGTATCGCTAGATATCAATTTTCGTGTAGTGACAGCATCATTGTCGCCATCATCATCATTCCAATCTCTCTCCAAATTGGTGGACATGTGTGAGTAAAATAATCCTCAAATCTGGTCAGCTATATATGTGTTTACAAGTTGTTGGTCAGAGAAGAAAGAAGAGGAATTTTGCAGGTCCAAAACGGCATCACCTTCCTGCCACATCAGTTAATAAAGGGTAGAAAGGTTATTTCACAGGTTGCTTGCCATGTTGGAGCTGCTGGAGATTAATTGAACGCACAATTTTCTTGTTTCTGGAAATACATATATGTATTTTGCTCTTCTTCCTCATATATCAAATATAGAAAAAAAAGAGAGTGGAAAAAAGTTGCAGACCCAAGAGAAAGCTTTGTGTGAGTGAGTCCCTTGAGTTTCTAGAAGCCATTCTATCTTGTTTCTTTGTATTCTCAACGTGGGTTTGACAGAGATCTCAATGGAGATGGAAGAGTGAATGGGTGTATTTGGATCTTGGGTCTTGATTTGGGTATTCTTATGTGAATCCTCCATTAGAAAGTCTATAACAACTTGTAAACACTACATTTACATAGTACAGAAAGCTCAACACCTGAGCAACGAGGAAGTAGGTTGATTTTGACCGAACCTCAGTAAATTTGTGTGTTTTTGTTCAATTTCTTAATTATAGAAATAGTTCTAGAATTCTACAACAATGGTATCAGAGCTTGTGGTTTAATCTTGGAGAACATTTCTCTGATTCGTGTCTTTCTGCAATTTAGGTTCACTTTCGATTCTTGGTCAAATTAATTCTGCAATTGGGTTTTCTTTTCAATCCTCAACAATTTCGGCCAAGTTGGAATTGGAGGTCTTCAACATGAAAGGTGATTTCCTTTTATGGCGTAAGAAAATGAGGGCAGTCTTGGTACAGATGAAGGTGGGCAAAGCAATTGACAATTCCTTCTCTGAGTCAATTACTGAAGAAAAGAAAATGGAGATGGATGAAATTGTCATGAGCACAATCATCTTGCATCTTTCAGATAGCGTTTTAAGGAAGGTGGATGACATCCAAACCACAGCTTAAATGTGGACTAGATTGGAACAACTCTATCTGGTAAAATCACTCCCTAACCGAATCTTATTGCTCGAACAATTTTTTGGCTTCAAAATGGATGTTCCTAAAGACTTAGATACCAATTTTGATGCTTTTAATAGATTGATTTTAGATCTTGCTAATTGTAAGGTTGTCTGTGATGAACATAATGCTGTGATATTACTTAATTCACTGCCAGAAACGTATAGAGAGGTAAAGAATGCAATTAAATATGGTAGGGATAAGTTGTCCTTAGAAATAGTTGTGAGTGCCTTGAAGTCTAGAGATTTAGAGTTAAAACTTGAAAACAAAAGGGAAGGACTCAATGTAAGAGGCAGGAGTGTCAATAGAAGTTGGGGTCACAATGACCATAGAAACAAATCTAGAGACAATTACAGGTCTAAGTCTAGGCCTAGAGATAAGAAGTGTTTCTATTGTAAGAAAGAAGGTCACTTAGAGTTGCTTTAAGAAAAAGAGAGATGAAAAAAAAAGGGCAAGAAAGTGGAGAGTTTGTCACAGTCTCCACTGACTCAGACCCTGCAGAGGTTCTTGCTGTAACTTCTAAACAAAATTGCTCTAAGTGGGTATTAGATTCTTGCTATTCATATCATATATGTCCAAGCTTGGATTCCTTTCAATCCTACACTAAGTGTGATGGTGGTCAAGTACTTCTAGGTAATAGTCTGTCCTACCAGGTTGTTGGCATTGGTATTCAGTTACAATTGTATGATGGCACTGTGAAAACTCTTTCTTTTATGAGACATGTACCAAGTTTAAAATGAAATCTGATTTCTCTTGGAATGCTTGATGATTTTGGTTATTCATGCAAAACTAAAAATGGTGTAATGAAAATTACTAAAGGTGCATATGTTGCCATGAAAGGTGTTAAGAAAAATGGCTTGTATGTTTTAATTGGCAAAACTGTTATTAATTCTAATAATGCATCTGTTGGGTCATCTATGGATAAAACAAATCTGTGGCATAATAGATTGGGCCATATTAGTGAAAAAGGCTTGTACTATTTGAATAAACATGGTGTATTTGGCAAGAATATGATCAGCAAACTTGATTTTTGTGAAAATTATGTTTTAGGAAAACAACACAGGTTGAGTTTTAACTTGAGTACAAGTAAAGCTAAATTTGTGTTAGATTATGTACATGCTGATTTATGGGGCCCAACCAAAGTACAAACTCAAAGTAAAAATAGATATTTTTTATCCATTATTGATGATCATTCTAGAAAAGTGTGGATTTATTTGTTGAAATCCAAGGATAAAGCTTTTACAAAGTTTAAAGAATGGTTTGGAATTTTGTAATAATAAGTTTGATATTTTTTTGGAAAAACCATGGTATTTTAAGGCATAGGACAGTAAAACACACACCATAGCAAAATGGTGTAGCTGAAAGGATGAATAGGACACTGCTTAGTAAAGTGAGATGTATGCTTGTGTCTTCTGGATCACCAAAATTATTTTGGGGTGAAGCTGTTATGACTGGCATGCACTTGGTTAATTTGTCTTCATTTATTGTTTTAGAGTTTAAATCCCCTGAATATGTTTGGTCTAGAAAGCAATCAAATTATAATAATCTTAGAGTGTTTGGTTGTACTGCTTATGCACACCAATCTAAAGGAAAGTTTGAACCTAGAAGTGTGAAGTGTGTTTCTCAGGTTATGCTCAAGGTGTCAAGGGATTTAGATTGTGGGTTAGAGAAAATTCAGGTTTTAAAGTCATAATAACTAGGGATGTGATATTTGATGAAAATACAATGCCTTGCAAAGTTACTAACCCTGCAGGTACACAATCTAAGCATAAATTGGATAAGAAGCAGCTTGAATTATCCAATGAGGTGGAGAACCAAGATGGTGATGAGTTAGAGAGGCAGCTAGCTAATGAAGAGAGTGAATTAATTGGATCAAAGACACCAACCACATCATTTTCTGATGAAGACACAATTGAAGAGCAAATGGTACAGCAGTCTCCAAGGTCGAATCAGAAACTAGTAGCTTCGCCAGGCTATTTGTTAACTAGAGATCGAGCAAAAAGGCATATTAAACCCAACATAAAGTATAGCTATGCAGATTATATAGCCTATGCTTTGGTTGCATATCAAGACTTGCTAGACAATGAACCAAGGTCTTATATGGAGGCTGTGAGGTCCAAGCAAGCATCTCAGTGGATTGAAACTATGAAAGAAGAAATGAAATCACTACATGGGACTTAGTACCAGCTCCTACTGATCAGAAAATTATGGATTGCAAGTGGATTTATAAGGTCAAAGAAGGGATTACAAGTGCTGAACCAATAAGGTTTAAAGCCAAACTTGTGGCTAAGGGTTTTACACAAGTGGAGGGAATAGATTATAATGAAATTTTCTCTCCAGTTGTGAAGTATCACAATAAGAACCATTTTGGCCTTAGTAACTCGGTTTAATTGGGAATTGGAGTAGTTTTATGTAAAGATAGCTTTTCTACATGAAAGTTTGGAAGAAACCATCTATATGAGCAACTCGAAGGCTTCGAAGTTAAGAAAAAAGTTGGAGAGCTTATGTGCTTACTTAAGAAGTCATTATATGGTGTTAAACAATCACCAAGGCAATGGTACAAGAGATTTGATTCTTTTGTGGTAGAAGCTGGATTTATAAGAAGTGGTTTTGATAGTTGCCTCTATTTTAAGGATACTATGAGTGATATAGCTGTCTATCTTCTTTTATATATTGATGATATGTTAGTGGCTGATCCAAATCTAAAAGTAATACAATTAGTTAAGGAGTTGCTTAAATCTGAATTTGATATGAAGGATTTAAAGGCAGCAAAGAAGATTTTAGGAATATCAATTGCTAGAGATAGGAGAAAATCAGAGATGAAGTTGCTGCAAACTTCTGCCTTACAGAAAGTTATTTCAAGGTTTGCCATGGATAATGCTAAGGTGGTAAATGGTCCACTTGGAGGACATTTCAAACTTTCTACTGATCAGTGTCCTACTATAGATCAAGAAAAAAAGGATATGGTAAGAATTCCATACTCCAATGATGTTGGTTCAGTTATGTATACAATGATTTGTACATGGCCGGATCTTGTGTATGCTATTAGTGTTCTTAGCAAATATATGGCCAATCCAAGTAAGGCTCATTGGGAGGCTATGAAATGGTTGCTTAGATATATGAAGCAAACTTTGTATGAGGGATTGATCTATAGAGGTAATCAAGAGAGTGTTGAGCTCAATGACTATTTAGATTCGGATTATGCAGGAGATAGGGACAAGAGAAGGTCCATTTCATCTTATGCATTTACTTTGTGTGGGAATTGCATAAGTTGGATATCTGAATTACAACCAATTGTGGCATTGTCAACAACAGACCCTGAGTATATAGCAGCTACTGAAGATGCCAAGGAAACAATTTGGCTTAAAGGATTACTAATGGAGTTGAAGGTGCTTGATGGGGAGGTTGTGTTATAGATAGCCAGAGTGCAATTCTTGTAAACTTTTCAGTGTTCAGTGGTGGAAGTGAGTAGCAAAGATAGATGCTTTCTTTTAGTGGTCATGTGTACCACATCAAATTCCATGTCAACACACCTGTTGTGTTCCGAAAATGTTTTCTTAACCATTGGAATGTGATTGAAGATATTCACTATCGGAACAGGGAAGAATATGGCAGGACAGACATCATGAAGGTTGGACTGAGCTATAGAAGTAAGTACGGTTTTGTAAGTTTTCCTGTGCTGTTTCTTTTTGTTCCAATAAGACTGTCTGGTCTGAACTAAATCTGTTTCAATTGAAATTTCTCTGGACTGTTATGCCTCATGTTTCTCAATACAATATTTCAATACTATTGTTCATATGTGTCCCATTCAATATACGACTAGCCCATTTTGCTAAATTATGTAAAATGAAAAAAATTTAGGAGGTGAAGTAACCTGAAGTTTCAGCAGCTTATCAAGCACTCAAACCAATCTAATCTGCCGGGATCAAGATTTGATGGAAAGTCTTACACGCTTGCAAAAGGATCAAGCAGCAATAATATCTTCCTTCCTATTCTTTTTCATATCAGATTAAGAAAATCATCTCCTTTAACAATGAATACATCAAAATTTATTGTTTTCAGTTTTTTTTTTTTTTTTTGCCATTTTAAAATCTTTGAGCTTTTTTTGTTAGATTGACAACTTGGAGAATGAAATATACGTGATCAGAAGAACATGGTCCCCGAATTATAATTGTGTTCTTTCTTTTTACAAAGTTGCCTTGTTTCTATAGGTATTTATATCATAAATCTCTTTTGGAAACTAAATCCATTTCCATCTCTTACTCTTATTTTGGTCTCAATTGTAACAGGTTTTTCTAAGTAATTGTCTACTCTTGGATTCCATTTTCCCATCATCAAGTTACCGATCTCCATTCCTTTGTTGCTTCAAATTTCAAAGGCATTGCGTGCTCCCAATATGATCATAAATTTGTTAGTGCTTTGCAACATGTTAGCTTCATTGTTTCCATGTTTGTGTTCTTGCATTCCCTTATATTTTTCTGTTTATTCTATTAAAATTGCTGTAAATTCGTTCTGCATCTCCATTGCTGTGTGGCTTGAAATTTCAAAGGTATTGCCTGCTCCCAATATGATCTTAGTGCTTTGCAACATGTTAGAGGGTGTATAAGGAGTTTTGGGTTGGTTTAAGAGTTTAGAGAAATCTGGACCAAGAGCAAAAATGTTGTATCAAGCTTAATTCCTAGTGCTAAGAGCATCCTGGGTTGAGTTCACAAAGGATGCAGGCCTATTCTGCTCTGAAACTCATAATTTGTGTATGTTGATTCGTTTTTCGTATAAATTTGCAATAGATTTGTTGGTGAAGAATCAAGTTCTAAAGCTCAATCCAGCTCATCTTCTACGAAGCGCTACAACTTCTCAGCTCACTTCATCAGTTTCCACATCAGCAGCTTCCATCTAATCAACTTAACTTCTTTGGTCTTCTGTCATATTACTTGCTGCCAATTGTCAGTTACTACAGTTAATCAGAAAATGTTTGTATGAATTTCTAATAGTTTGTTCTCTCATTTTTATATTTTTTTTTAAAACCCCAAAATGCTTAGAATATCTTCTTGTGAAAAATCCAATGTCCTCTTCTACTGTCAGCCTTGAAAAAAATAAAAAAGAAAAGAACAATTCATTAATTATCATTTCCATCAAATATATACAATTAGAAAATAACTAAACTAAAATAACCTAAAGCAAATAAGACAGTTGATTGATGAATATAAGTGAGCCCGCAGAGTTTCCATAAATGCTAAAATATCACACAAGTTGTCAATAGCTTAATCAGCATCATAGTCTAGCATCCACCATGGTCATCAAACATGTAGATTTTATTGTACTTTGCATCAAACACAGCAGATTAAGTTGCAAATAAGACAATGGAGTGATGAACATAAGTTAGCCTGTAGAGTTTCCATAAATGCTAAAATACCATACAATGGTCAAGAGCTTAATCAACATTATGTTCTAGCATCCACCATTGTCATCAGCCATGTAGATTTTATCATATTTTGCATCAAACACAGCGGATTAAGTTGCAGATGTCACATATGTCTACTCACATATCCTACAAGCATTTAAGCAAGACTTAATCTACGTAATCAAGAAGTTTTAAAATCACCTCCACTACATGCATGGATCAGTCATAGACCAATGGAAATAATCCCCAGTTACAACGCTCACCCCTCATGACTTCTCACTTCAGAATGGCTGTATCCAAGTTTATGCTATTGTTCCTACATCATACATATCCACAACTCATACAAATTAATTATAATTTTAAAATGTCAAAGGTATTTAAAAAAAAAAAAATTTTTAAAAAAAAAAGGGAAGAGGCAATACCGTATCCTAACGGCCTCATGCAAATCCCAATTAATGAACCATAATAATCTCTCAGTAGTCGAAAAAACAATTTTGCATGATCCAAATTGTATGTAAACAAAACATATAATGAAATGATAAATAGAATAAGAAAGAGCCAAAAATAAAATCATGTTAATAGACTTGGCCTATATTCAAATTCCCCGTTAACCTATCCAAAATATTTAGGTTACTAGCACCTGTTGAAACCTCAGTTTATCAATTCATAAATAAAAGGATTTAAATTGTTGTGCCAGACAAGCGTTAAGAAACAAATTTGAAGCTCAGTTAAGTAGAGAAATAGAAATATGGAGCAGAGAATTTTATATGGAAAATAAATGGTTTAGACATACAAAACCATGTCCTTTGCACACCCTTCTAAGCCGAGCTACATATTCCGATAATTTATTTATGGATTCTATTTGTTTGTGAAGCGAAAAAATATTACCTTCAATCATGTACTCGAAACTAATACTTCTTAATGCCTATATAAAATAACCATCAACAATAGGAAGGAAACAGAGGAAGGAAACAGAGGATATATGAATGCATATATGATCAGTGAAGAACTCACTCTTAGTAAACTCTGCCAAATGCAACTCTTTGTTTTCATCAGCTATCTGTAACAAAATCATGTTTTAGTACTGAGTTCCTAGATCAAGAAACACTTATAATTTATATAAAAAATAAAATAAAATAAAATAAAATCAATTTTTGAGCATCAAAAATATGAAAAGTACCAGATTCCTTTATGTAAATTCATTATATGCATATCAGATGAATCATATGATAGTAGGGCCGGGCAAACTGCACAACCTTGATCATTTAAGAGGAGAGTAAAGGATTAATAATTTGAGTCCTGATGATGTAGATGTCAGATCAAAAATGGAGACTGCAAATGTTACAAGAGAAGCAACACCTGCAAATATTAGAATTGGGGTATTTGAAGTTTGAGGGAGTTGATTATGCTGTTTGAATAAGAGGCGCTATTATACGCTTATTACTTGTAATATAAGTATAATCTAGTTTATATATTATTTCCATATATTTAATATACATTATATATTCAAGGTATGTTAATATGTGTATATAATTATTATGTATTTAATATCTGTTTAATTCTATATTTAACAGATTATATTTATATTTCATATATTATATATAATATTAATATGCATATATATATCTATATATGTATATGTATACGAGAAATCCTTGGATGTTGCAGTCACATCCTAATGTAAAAGCATTGCAGGTGAATGACTACATATAATTGAGATTTGCAAGTTGGTTTTTTCACTTGTTAATCTTGTTGAACTAGTATTATGATTTTAGGGATTCTCTCCAACAACTTCATATTTTGGGATTGAAGGACATGAAGTATGTGAACTCACACTGAATTCCAATCAAATTACTGATACTGAATTCCATTAAATTAAGGACATTGAAGGATCCAAAGGAAGATCTCAACTTGGCTTTTTCTGATACTGAATTCCAGCATGTCAAATACTTTGTTTCTAAGGAAATTTGTGAAGAAGATGCACCATGTATAAGTTTTTTGCATATTGTTTTTTACTTGAAAACTTGTATAAATACAAATTTATTATACGAAGTTTTGTAAAATTGGTTCATTTTCTTGAATATATATGCATATGTTTGGTTTCTTCTATTATTGTTATAAAAGTTTATTTTTTTATTTTTTATTTTTTGTTTTGTTTTTTTCTATCTGAAAACAAGTTTATATAAGAATGTAATAAAATACTCCTTTAATAATAAAAGAATTATGCATTAGTATCAATTCTCTGGTCTGATTGTGCGGAAGATGTATGCAAAGATATAGATGAAATATTCCCTACAATATAAGGAGAATAAACATCCATTTCTAGAGGGAATAAATTTCTTTCTTTGATCCTGCATTACCCTAGTATATAATAAAGTTGGCCCCACAAGGCAAGATTCTACTGCATTTGTTAACAAGCTATCTCGGGAAAAATATATAAATAAATAAAGGAAGCAAGGAATTAGTATATAATATTGCTTTTGGCAAAAGCAAAGAACCCTGTAAACTAATTATGTTATTGAAGGATTTTGAGTAACTAGTACTTTTCAAGTTGAGCTAAATAAAGGAAAGAGAGGTTCAAAAAGTTCACAATCTTTATTCTATTCGTTTCTTCCAACCTAAGTTTTGGGCTTTCATATCACCCCACATATTTAATACTTTTCAAATATTGAAGAAAAGAATATATACTTTGGAAACCAAGCTAGATTAATGGATTCTAATTTTTAATTATAAATATTGGTAAGCTCAGGCTCTTCGTCTCACTTGCACAACAACTTTCAATCTCCCTATTATAAGCTTTATACACACCAAGTTGCACTGTTGACTTCTAGCTTTCTCTTCAATGGCAGAAAATATTCTCTTCAGTGTTGCTGAAGCAATTGTTGGGAAGTTGGGTTCTTTTGCTCTCGAAGAAATTGGATTGCTTTGGGGTGTCAAAAATGATCTCCAAAAGCTTAACAGCACCATGTCTGCAATCAAAGGTGTGCTTCTTGATGCAGAGGAGAAGCAGACACACAACAATCATGTTAGACGTTGGCTCACCGAGCTTCAGGTTGTTGTGTACGATGCTGATGACTTGGTGGACAAGTTTGACTTTGAAGCTTTGCGGCGTAGAGTAATGCCTGGCAATGAAATGAGGAAGCAGGTATGCATTTTCTTCTCGAGCTCAAATCAACTTGCTTTTGCGCTAAAGATGGGTCATAGAATAAAAGAAATTAGAGAGTCTCTAGATGAAATTAGAAGGCAAAGAGACTTCGACTTAGACCAGCGTGTAGAAGAGACAAAATCAGTCTCAGCTAAAGCAAGAGAGACCTACTCTTTTGTACGCGAGGAAGAAGTAATTGGGAGGGATGATGAAAGGATGAAAATCTTGCAACTTTTGTTGCAGGATGATGAAACTAAAGAGAATGTCTCCACCATTACCATTGTTGGTATTGGAGGACTAGGAAAAACAACACTTGCTCAACTTGTTTTCAACGATGCCATGGTCCAAAAGCATTTTGAGCCAAGACTGTGGGTATGTGTCTCAGATGTCTTTGAAATGAGACCAATTGTTGGCAATATCATTAAATCTGCCACCAATAGTAGCCCAGATCAACATCTTGCAATTGATCAGTTGCAAAATTTGCTTAGGAAACAAATAGATGGAAAGAGATACTTTCTTGTGTTGGATGATGTGTGGAATGAAGATCGTAAAAAATGGCTTGAGTTAAAGTCTTTGTTAATGGGTGGGGCAAGAGGTAGCAGAATTCTGGTAACTACTCGCAGTGAGAATGTTGCCAAGTTAAGCCATACATTAGATGACCAGCCATTTAAGTTACATGGCTTGGACAATGATAAGTCATGGTCTTTATTTTCGAAAATGGCCTTTAGGCAAGTTCAAGATCTGAACAACCCAAAGATTGTGGATTTAGGAAAGGCAATTTTAGAAAAGTGCAAGGGAGTTCCTCTTGCCATAAAGACCATAGGAAGTGTACTATACTTAAAAAATCCCGAAACTGAGTGGTCCTTCTTTAAGGATAATGAACTTGCAAAAGTAACTCAGCAAGAAGATGATATTATACCAACACTCAAGCTAAGTTACAATCATCTCCCTTCTTATTTGAAACATTGCTTTGCTTATTGTAGTTTATTTCCAAAGGATCATAAGTTTGATGTGCAAATGTTGATACATTTGTGGATGGCACAAGGTTTTATTAAGGCAGACCAAAACCAGTCTCCAGAAGATATTGGTTATGGATATTTTTTGGATCTACTATGGAGGTCCTTTTTTCAAGAAGTAGAGGAAGTTGTTTCGGGTAAGATCAGGTGGTGCAAAATGCATGATCTCATGCATGATCTTGCAATGTCAATGGCAGGAACTAGTAGTGTCTTAATAAATAAAGATTCTATCCGTTTTAGTGAAAATCTTTTTCATGTATCTTTTGATTTTTCACTAGGTGGTACAGAAATTTTGAAAAGCGTATCGCCTTTGCTTAAACATCATTATAAGCTGCGGACATTATTTTGTCCACAAAATAATGATGAGCAAGAGTTGACACTGATAAACTGTATGGAAAGTTGTTTGAAATTTAAATTATTACGGGCACTTGATTTTAACAGATTTTATTTTATGAAGAAGCTACCAAATAGTTTTGGAGAATTAAAACATTTGAGATATCTTGATCTTTCAAGGTTTAGTAAACTCCAAAAGCTGCCCAATTCTATCACCAAACTGCAGAATTTACAAACATTGAATCTTGCTGGGTGTTTTAAGTTATCAAGTTTGCCAAGAGATATGCATAAAATGGTCAGCCTGAGGCACCTTGTGTTGGATTGGTGTGAGAGTTTGAGTCATATGCCAAGTAGACTTGGAGAACTGACTTGCCTTCACACATTAAGCAGTTTTGTTCTGCCACGTCATGACGTCAGCCAGTTGAGGCCAAGGAATACGACTATTGGTGAGGTTGGTGAACTACGCAACCTTAACAGTTTGAGAGGTAAGTTATTCATTAAGAATTTGAGACCTGATATTGATGAATCAGATACTGCAAATTTACAAGAGAAGCAACACCTGCAAGATTTACAATTATGGTACTTGGGGTTTGAGGAAGACCATTTTGTGGAAAAATACGAAAAGTCGTTAGAATTGTTGCGGCCACATCCTAATTTAAAAGCATTGGCAGTGCGTAGGTACTTGGGAGTGGGTTTTGCCAGTTGGGTTAAGTCCCTTACTAATCTTGTTGATTTAAGTTTATATGACTGTAGCAAATGTCGGCATCTCCCAGCTTTGCATGAATTACCTCGTCTCCAGAAACTTACACTTGATAACTTGGATTGCCTGGAGTATATTATATATTTTGTATATATATATTTTTTTTGTTTTTATATATTAATTTTTAATATATATTTTGTAACATATCCCAAAATGAAATGAAACCCTAAACAACAGCCTGCCTTATCATTATGTTGCCTTGCTGTCGCCACCATCAATATAGCCATTAACCAAGTTTCAACCATCACAGCCATGAAAACTCATGACAAAACAAGCTATCAGTTGTTGCTCATTTTTCATTTCTTTACTTCAATACTCAACTATCAGTTGCTCATTCTTCATATTATCTGCTTCAAGATTCACGGTAGCTTCAAGACTCACTCATTCTTTGCTTCAATACTCAACATCAGCTTGTTGTTCTTTCTCAGCTTCAAGACTTATGGCAGCTTCAACATTACGGTAACTTTACAAGCAATACTCATTCTTTGCTTTAATACTCGAAATCAGCATGCGATTACAAACCGATTAACCAATTAAACCAAACTGATCATAAATGGTTTGGATTGTTTTGGGTTTAAAACTTCAATAGTTTGGATTAGATTCTTCTATTAGGTAAACCAAAAGTATGGATTGGGTTGTGTTTTAGTTTAAAACCGAACCAATCCAATCTATGTCCACACCTATATAAAATATAAAAATATTTTATAGATTTCTAATAAATTACTTATACCCTCTTATGGAGATGTAAATTACCCTTATATGCTTAGTTTAATTAAATTACCCTTGTATGCTTAGTTTAATTAAATTACCTTTAAATGTTTTATCCATCTTTTTTTTTTGGGTAAAAATTTTTTTTTTTGATGATTTAAATATATATATATATATATAAATATGTATATATATATATATATAAATATATATGTGATAATTTTAACTAAGTGATAACTAGTCAAATATATTTAACGAAACTTATTAAAATGTATTATAATTTATTAAATATATTTAAATAAATATATTATAATTTTCATTTAGCGAAATATATTTGTTAAACAAATAGACTTGTTTAAAAAAGCATATATAATTAAAATTATCATATAGTATTTTTCTTAAATAAAAAGGGGGAAATTATCACATTTCAAATTATCATATAGTATTTTTCTTAAGTAAAATGGGAGAAATTATCACATAGTTTAAATAATATGTAATTAACAAAATAGAGAAAAAAAATTGAATTCTTCAAATTAATTATTGTAAAAAAAAAAAAAAAAAGCTTTTAAAGGTGATTTAATTTTCTAAAGGTATAAGAGTAATTTATATTGCCACCAGAATGTGTAAACAATTTATTTGAAAGATATTTTTTTATTTATCCCAAATTTAAGGAGATATAAATGAAACATTCTTTAAAATATATAAAAAAGAAAAACAAATGAACATCCATTTCAAGAGGGAATGAATTTCTTTCTTTGATCTTTCATTACCCTAGTATTTCTGTACTTTCCTCAATTCTTTATCACAAGCCAAAGAATAAATAAGATACAAATTTCGCTCCACAAGGCAATATTCTACTGCATTTGCTAATAAGCTATCTCAGGAAAAATAAATAAAGGAAGCAAGGAATTAGTATATAACATTGCTTTTGGCAAAAGCAAAGAACCTTGTAAACTAATTATGTTATTGAAGGATTTTAAGTAACTAATACTTTCCAAATTGAGGTTCAAAAAGTTAATGATCTTTATTCTATTCGTTTCATCCATCCTACGTTTGAGCTTTCATATCACCCCCACATATTTGATACTTTTCAAACATTGAAGAAAAGAAATATATACTTTCGTAACTGTTAGCCAAGATAACAAAAGCCCAAATAAGAACACCAACAATAAGAGGCGAAGCCCAATACAAGAACACCAAACCTTTCAGCCCAATACTCTAGCAAATCTAGGAATTAACTAGAAGAACCTACGTGGATAATTATCTACTTACAGTGTAATTTCTACGAAACTTCCATGAAGCTTCCTTTTCGGTGCTTTTTAGTTATAAATATTGGTAAGCTCAGGCTCTTCGTCTCACTTGCACAACAACTTTCAATCTCCCTATTATAAGCTTTATACACACCAAGTTGCACCGTTGACTTCTAGCTTTCTCTTCAATGGCAGAAAATATTCTCTTCAGTATTGCTGAAGCAATTGTTGGGAAGTTGGGTTCTTTTGCTCTCGAAGAAATTGGATTGCTTTGGGGTGTCAAAAATGATCTCCGAAAGCTTAACAGCACCATGTCTACAATCAAAGATGTGCTTCTTGATGCAGAGGAGAAGCAGACACACAACCATCAAGTTAGAGGTTGGCTCACCAAGCTTCAGGTTGTTGTGTACGACGCTGATGACTTGGTGAACAAGTTTGACTTTGAAGCTGTGCGGCGTAGAGTGATGCCTGGCAATAAAATGAGGAAGCAGGTATGCATTTTCTTCTCGAGCTCAAATCAACTTGCTTTTGCTCTAAAGATGGGTCATAGAATAAAAGAAATTAGAGAGTCTCTAGATGAAATTAGAAGTTAAAGAGACTTTCTCTTAGAAAAGCGTGTAGAAGAGACAAAATCAGTCTCAACTAAAGCAAGAGAGACCCACTCTTTTGTACGCAAGGAAGAAGTAATTGGGAGGGATAATGAAAGAAGGAAAATCTTGCAACTTTTGTTGCAGGATGATGAAACTAAAGAGAATGTCTCCACCATTACCGTTGTTGGTATTGGAGGACTAGGAAAAACAACACTTGCTCAACTTGTTTTCAACGATGCCATGGTCCAAAAGCATTTTGAGCCAAGACTGTGGGTATGTATCTCAGATGTCTTTGAAATGAGACCAATTGTTGGCAATATCATTAAATCTGCCACCAATACTAGCCCAGATCAACATCTTGCAATGGATCAGTTGCAAAATTTGCTTAGGAAACAAATAGATGGAAAGAGATACTTTCTTGTGTTGGATGATGTGTGGAATGAAGATCGTAAAAAATGGCTTGAGTTAAAGTCTTTGTTAATGGGTGGGGCAAGAGGTAGCAGAATTCTGGTAACTACTCGCAGTGAGAATGTTGCCAAGTTAAGCCATACATTAGATGACCAGCCATTTAAGTTAAATGGCTTGGAGAATGATAAGTCATGGTCTTTATTTTCGAAAATGGCCTTTAGGCAAGTTCAAGATCTGAACAACCCAAGGATTGTGGATTTAGGAAAGGCAATTTTAGAAAAGTGCAAGGGAGTTCCTCTTGCCATAAAGACCATAGGAAGTGTACTATACTTCCAAAATCCCGAAACTGAGTGGTCCTTCTTTAAGGATAATGAACTTGCAAAAGTAACTCAGCAAGAAGATGATATTATACCAACACTCAAGCTAAGTTACAATCATCTCCCTTCTTATTTGAAACATTGCTTTGCTTATTGTAGTTTGTTTCCAAAAGATCATGAGTTTGATGTGCAAATGTTGATACATTTGTGGATGGCACAAGGTTTTATTAAGGCAGACCAAAGCCAGTCTCCAGAAGATATTGGTTATGGATATTTTTTGGATCTACTATGGAGGTCCTTTTTTTAAGAAGTAGAGCAAGATTATTTTGGTAACATCAGGTGGTGCAAAATGCATGATCTCATGCATGATCTTGCAATGTCAGTGGCAGGAACTAGTAGTGTTTTGATAAATAAAGGTTCTATCAGTTCTAGTGAAAATCTTTTTCATGTATCTTTTGATTTTTCACTAGGTGGTACAGAATTTTTGAAAAGTGTATCGCCCTTGTTTAAACATCATTATAAGCTGCGGACATTATTTGTTCTTCATACATATTTACGTCATGAGCAAGAGTTGATACTGATAAACTGTTTGAAATTTAAATTATTATGGGCACTTGATTTGGGCATATTTTATTCTATGAGAAAGCTACCAAATAGTTTTGGAGAATTAAAACATTTGAGATATCTTGATCTTTCAATTTTTGAAAATATCCAAAAGCTGCCCAATTCTATCACCAAACTGCAGAATTTACAAACATTGAATCTTGCTAAGTGTCATGAGTTATCAAGTTTGCCAAGAGATATGCATAAACTGGTCAGCCTGAGGCATCTTGTGTTGGATGGGTGTTCGAGTTTGAGTCATATGCCAAGTAGAATTGGAGAACTGACTTGCCTTCACACATTAAGCAGATTTGTTCTGCCAGGTCATGACGTCAGCCAGTTGAGGTCAAGGAATACGAGTATTGGCGAGGTTGGTGAACTACGCAACCTTAACAGTTTGAGAGGTAAGTTATTCATTGAGAATTTGAGACCTGATATTGATGAATCAGATACTGCAAATTTACAAGAGAAGCAACACCTGCAAGAGTTAAAATTACAGTACTTGAAGTTTGAGGAAGATCATTTTGTGGAAAAATACGAAAAGTCGTTAGAATTGTTTCGGCCACATCCTAATTTAAAAGCATTGAGAGTTGATGGGTACTTGGGAGTGGGTTTTGCCAGTTGGGTTAAGTCCCTTACTAATCTTGTTGGTTTAACATTAGATGGATGTACCAAATGTCGGCATCTCCCAGCTTTGCATGAATTACCTCATCTCGGGCAACTTTTCCTTGTTGACTTGCATTGCCTGGAGTATATTGATGATGATCAGAATACTGCTACTAGTTGTGACATAAAACCATTCTTCCCTTCCCTGAAGATCCTTTGGATTGAGAGATGTCCAAAACTAACTTCCATGCCACTATTTCCATCTCTTGAAAGGTTAGTACTACATGATACAAGCTCGAAGCCATTACGTGGGACGATGATGATGGCACATAAGGAAGCTAGTTCCGGTGCATCGCCGTCATCATCGTTCCAATCTCTATCCAAATTGGTGCTAATGATCATTGTGGGCATTGATGACCTACAATCTCTTCCACAAGAAGGTGTGGCCTACCTCTCATCACTGGAATCTCTTGAGATTAGGGATTGCCCCAATGTGACGTCATTGCCTGAAGCTATGGGCAACCTCTCATCACTGGAATCTCTTGAAATTGCTGAGTGCCCCAATTTGAATTCATTGCCAGAAGGCCAGATGTTACACGGTTTAACGGATTTGCCCATTAATCGGTGCCCAATGTTACAACAAAGGTATAATAATACATCTGGTGTGGACTGGCCCAAGATTGCCCACATTCCAAATGTTGAGTTCGAGTGAAACTCGGATGCATGCTACTTGCATGTTACAACAGGGGAATTAAGTTAGTCGTAAACTAGCTTCATTGGAACTAGTTTTAAATTTTTCTCTTCTTAAGTAACTATACTATCTTACATTTGAGTTTTCTCACCTTTGCAAAATATATGAAACTGCTCACATATAATTGTCACACACGTCTATATATATACATCTTTATTAATGCAAGAATTTAAGTATTAATTGTTAATATCAGTTCTCCTGTTATGATTATTTGCTTTGGGAAGTTCTTTGTGTACCGTTGTTTTTTAATGCTTTAAAGTTGACAAGCGACTTATCATAAACAATGTTCGGCTGGGTCAATTTTCCCAATTTCACAATGGTAAAGGTGACATTCAAAAACTAGTTTGATATATATATATTTTTGGTAGAATAGTTATATATATATATATATATATATATGCATGTCATTTACACTGTATATGGTTGAGCTATGTAGATGCTCTGCCTCGTCAAATGAATCGTCTCTAGCTCCTATTTCTGCAAGCTTTATTAGCAATATATTAGTTTCAGCTATTGAATTTCCCATTTATCTAAGCTATTAGTTTGATTTTTCTTTAATGCCAGGTTTGAAAATTGTGTTGATGCTTGTCCAAAATCAACTATGAATCCATCACACATAGCACTCATGGAATAAGCAACAATGGTAGTAATTTGTCATTTCTTTTAATGTTAATCACCAACTTTAATATGTTGTTTTATTTTTTAAAATTTGTCTCTGCCCCAATTCTTAGGCAGTTGAGCTCTGCAACACTCAAATGAGATTGGATTGCCTGAAGCTTGAAAACACAAACCCATATCTAACATGGAAGCTCTACTTGTTGCTGATGCGGACAAAAACATCAATTTAGAGATTGGCTTGAGAAGCTTCAGTTTGTATTATATGATGCTGATAACTTGGTGGAAGAGTTTCACATTGAAGGTCCCAGGCATGGAGTGATATCAGTTTGGGAATAAAATGGCAAAGCAGGTAAGCATTTTCTTCTCAAACTCAAATCAATTTGCTTTTAGGATTAAGATGGGTCATAACTCATAACATAAATGATGTCAGAGTGACACTATACGAGATGACATGCAATAGAGGCTTTCACTTGATTGAATAGACGACTATCACCATTTTCTCAGGCTATAAACCAAACTAAATATTTCTATTTGTTCTGAGTAAACTTAATTAAAACTTGGTTTAGCTGTATTATGTATGCCTATCCTTAAGTATCTCCTTGTAGAAATTAGAAAGACCGCATTCTGGTTTACACATTGTTTGTGATAGTGCAGATTGTTGTCTCAGAAATGGAAACTGTGGCAGTTCCATGTTGAAAAAGAGAATAGTGTGGCATGACTGAGAAATAGGTTATAAAGTTTGGACTGAGCTGATGACAAAGTTAATGGAAATGATTAGCCATGGTGTGTAATTTTGAGTTCCAAGTTTTATTATCACTACAATCCTATTATAACACTTTACCTAGCTAGATCAGGCATTTACACAAAGTACGTAGTTAAACATGCTTTTCTTTATGGTTGCTTACTGTTGAAACATCTCTAGACTGTTATGCAAGATGTTTTATTTCATGATGCAAATATGATTAACTATATGTATTATATATATTCAAGTTATGACTAACCTCTGTTCTTGAATTATGTTACTGGATTTGATTAAACTTTGGAGGTGGACTGGCTGACTTTGAAGGGTTTACCTTTGGCTCGGTGAATATGGCAATTAGGCAAGCATTCTAACTACAACTGTCCGGTGGTACAAGGCATTATGACTAACGCCTGTTTTTGAACTATGTAAGTGGAGAAAAGATAGGAGGTGAAGTATTTGAAGTTTCAGCAGCTCATCAGGCACTTAAACCAGTATAATCTTACATGCTTGCAGAAGGATGGTTTTTAAACATTCACTAAGATGCATTGTTTCTTTATCTCTTTCCTGGTCTAGATAAATATATATCAAGCAGCAGGCATATCTTTCCTTCTGTTCTTTTCAAATCAAGTTAAGAAAATCATTTCCTTTTACTTATGAATATTCCAAAATTTATTGTTTTAAAAAGTATATATATAATTTTCACTTCTTCTTTTTTCCCTGTGGCATTTTAAAGTCTTTTGAGTTTTTGTTGTTAGATTGACAACTTGGAGATGGAAATATAACTGATATCAAGAACATGTTCCTGGAATAATAATAGTGTTTCTCTCTTTCGCATAAAGATGTCTTGTTTCCACTGGTACTTTACATGCATAAATCTCTTTTGGAAACTAGATCAATTTCCATCTCTTATTCTTACTATGATCTCCATTGTTACAGGTTTTACTGATTTAATTGTCAACTCATTCTTGGATTCCAATATATCACCGTCAAGTTGCCAATATCCATTCCTGTGCTGGCTTTGAATTTTAAAGGTATTGCCTGCTCTCAATGTGATCATAAGTTTGTTAGTGCTTTGCAGCATGTTGGCTTCATTGTTTCCATTAGTATATGTTCTCTGCGTGTGTATTTGTGTATTCCCTTATATTTATCTGTTTATATGATTTTAAGTGTTGTAAATTGTCTATATGTACAGGCAGACTTGAACTTAACTTAACTGAGGGCTAGCTGGCTTGAGTTTTTTTAGTTCAGTAAATTTTTAGTCAAATAACCTATCAATGCGGTAGCTTTGTTCGCTGCTCATTTGGTCTCACTAACGGCTTGAAATTGCTTTTTTCAACATTTTTATTTCTGTTCAACCTAAAATAGAATAACAGAACCTTAAGCAAAGCCATACATTTTGAAGCTGACTCGGCAATATTCTGTTTTAACAGTTAGATGCTTATAAAAGAGGGCTCAACAGCAGAAACAGATACGCTGCAACAGAAGCTTTCAGTTCTTGGTCAGTCGCCATTGTTCTTGTTTTTCCTTGTAACCTCTTGTTCTTAGTTTTCCTTTCTCTTGGTATTGTTAAGAAACATTCAGGGTGAGTTTTTTGTGAGAAAGAGAGAGAGAGAGGGTGTAGAGGGGATTTTGGGCTGGTTTAAGGGTTTGGAGAAATCTGTACCAAGAGAAAGAATGTTGCATCAAGCTTAGTTCATGGTCAAAGAACTTCTTGGATTGTGTCACAAACGATGCAGGTCTATTCCGGACTAAACCTTGTAAATTTGTTTGTGCTGATTATTTCTTTAGTATTGAATTTCCAATAGTTTTGTTGAGAAGATACAAGCTTTAAAGCTTTAAAGCTCATTCCTGCCCATCATCAAGAAAGCACTACAGCTCAGCTCAGCTCACTCCGTCAGTTTCCACAACAGCAGCTTCCATCTGATCAACTTAACTTCTTTGGTCTTCTATCATATTAGTTGCTGCCAATTGTCAGTTATTATAGTTAGTTAAAAAATGTTTTCTGTATACAGTTTAGTCAAGATAGAAAGTATTATGTCTCTATTAATACTCGATACTCAATAGATTGATCACTGAGTTTTCTTCTTGGCCAAATTTCTATGATTTTCTCTCTTTTTCTGTTTTATCAAACTATTAGTTGTGAATGTAACAGCATTGAAAAACAGGATACTTTTCTTACATACTCCATCTTAGATTTTTTTTTTTTTTTTTTTTTTTTGTGTGCTTATTCTTCAAGTACAAGAATGGTAGATTTTTTGTTGTTTAATTCACTGTTAACCTATTTCTCTTGTAATTACATTTATAAAAACTATATATTCTTTTTTTTTTTCTTTTAATTTTTTTTTTTGTTTCTTTTTTTTTTTCCCTTTTTTTTTTTTTTTTGTTTTGTTTTGTGTAAGACCGAATTGATGTACCTTAACAGCCTCATGCAAATCACAATTGATGAACATTTCAGAGTTACTCAAGAAAACAACTTTGTATTTTCCAAGATGTATGTAAGTAAAACAAATATTCAAGAGATAAACAGAATAAGAGCCAAAAAAAAATTCATGTCTATAGACTTTAGTCTATTCAAATTCCCCATTAACCTATTCATAAAATTTAGGTGAACCAATATATGCAATATAATATTACTAGCATCTCTTGAAGCCTCAGTTTATCAATTCATAAATAAAGGATTTAAATTGTTATGCCAAGACAAGCATTCAGAAATAAATTTGATGCTCGCTATAGTAGAGAAAAAGAACTGAGGAACAGAGAATTTTACATGGAAAATAAATGGTTTCATAAAAGAATCAAATCCCTTCAAACATTAGACTGTCCCATATGCTAACATAAGGTGTATGCAAAAAGTATACTTCTAGACAATTCTTTTTACAGCTTATGAAGTATCATTTCAACATACATGAATCATTACCCTGTCCTCTGCCCACCTTTCTTAGCTGAGCTACATATTTTCATATGGCTTCTACCATTTTGTGAAGAGAAAAAATAGATATTACCTTCAATCATACATTAGGAACTAAAATTTATTAACATCCTATAGAAAGTTAATGGGGAGGAAACAGGGGATAAATGCATATATGGTCAGTCAAGAACTCACTCACTCTCAGTAAACTCTGCTAGGTGCAAATCTTTGTTTTCATCAGTTGTTTGTAACAAAATAATGTTTTAAGTACTGAGTTTTTATATCAAGAAATATTTAAAAAAAAAAAAGTCAATTTAAGAACACCAAATACATGAAAAGTACAAGATTCTTTAATGTGAATTCATTACTTGCATATTAGATAAATCATTGATAAAAAAAATTAATAAAAATAAAAAATAAAAACTGAAATACAAACATGATCTGGAGAATGTATTTTCTATAGCTTTTATTTCAGGACCTTATGTGGTAAAATTTTTATAATCTATTTTTTACAATTTTTGTTTCTTCAAAAGAGTTTTTTGAAAAACTACACTTCATTGGCTTTAATTTTCAACTTTTGAAGGACTAAAACTTTTTTCAAAAAATTGTCTACACGCTTTAAAAAGTACCGTATGGAGCCTCAAGTTAACTCCCACAAGCAGAATCCCAAAAACCATATCAAACAGAATTTGAAAATCCGGAATCCAAAGTAGGGTTGCAACTCCCATACTTGTGGATTAGAAGGGAAAAAAAAAAAAAAAAGAAAAAAAAAGTATTTTTCGACCATATTTGGGATAATTTTTTATACTGATTTTTCAAAACTTTTTTTAACTTTTGCAAAACAACTTCCTAAGAAGCTTTTCAGAAACTGCATCTGAGAAATCATAGCATCTTTATTGAATGAAATATCCTTGGAGAAAAGATGGCTATAAAAAAATAGAAGGCCCAAGTGGAAAGTGAACCACCTGGACCTAAAACCCCATCGAGAGGAAGCCCAAGAACAAAACACATTTAACCAGCCTTATCCATATAAATTTCACACAAACGATCACCAAAAAAATTAAAAAAAAATAAAAAAAATAAGGGCCTTCTCCAAAAGATAACATACGTATATAATCCGCAAAAAAAACAAAAGGTCCAGAAAAAGAAACCCATTTTCACAGTTTCAATCAATCAACCAAAAGCTCTTGGGAGAAACAGAGCCGAAAAAAGAAAAAAGAAGAGGCAGAGGAACAAATGTTCGCGTCCGCCATGTTTGGTGCTCAGGCGTTATCACTGCGTAACCCACCGTTCACAGCATTGCTGCTGGGACCCAGTGGCGGTGTGTTCCGGACAGAAGCGCCAAGGCACGTTGGTGGGTTGGTGATAGAATGCTCGTCCAGGCCACAGAAGAAGGCCACGGCGCACCACAGGAAGACTCGGCCACGCAAGACTCAGCCATGGGACGTCAAGCGCAAGCCCACCGTTTACCCTCCCTTGCCTCCCCTCCCTCACTAGTGGACCTTGCTCTCCCATGATCATTCTTCTTCTGCTTCTGTTGCTGTTGAAGTCTCTGTTATTCCTCCTCCCGAAGCTCAGCCCGCCACACCAAGTGGATAAAACATTTACGTTGTATTTTTTTCTTAAAAAAAAAAAAAATGTTTTTGGAGAGTTGGGTTTTGGATTTTGAATTGTTTCTGAATGGTTGAATATGTTGAATTCTGTGTTGTGTGTATTTTTTTGCTTGGTTTTGAGGGTTTAATGATGTGTTTGCTGGGACTTGGGAGAAGCTATGAGTTGTTCAAAACCTGTTTGATGATAGTACTCTGTGCAAATGGAGTGACCCAGATGAACAAAACACAGTGCTTCTGATTCTGAATGCATCCTTATATTTATAGCATTTTCATTTTTTTAGGGAACCACCCCCCCCCCCCCCCCCACCAAAAAAAAAAAAAAGATAATGAATTTGAAAATTGGAAATTAAAAAAAAAAAAAACACGCATATAAAATGAAGTTATGGTTTCATCCTTTGAAATGATAGATAATTATTAAATTTCAAAAACTAATGAGTATGTTTGTTTCTCTCCTACAAATTAATTGTATTTTAGTATCTTTTAATTTTTATAATTTAAATTTTTAAAATTTTAATTTATTATAACTTGGATCTTTTTGACATTTGATTAACAATGCTTAAAAACAATATCACATTATTGATATTAAATTCTATCAAATTTTAATATAAAAAATATTAAAATATAAAATTTTAAAATTAATATTTTTAATATTTTTTAATATGAAATTTTATATAATTTAATATTAAAAAAATTACTGTATCAATTTTTGGTTTTTTACCTAAATGTAAGATTTAAAAAAGAGTTTTAATATTTTACATTTGAATATCTTTCAGTTTTAATAAAAAATTGAAAATTAAAACCAATAAATGTTTTGATTTATTTTTTTTATTTTTATTTTTGGCTGAAATAAAACCAATAAATATTATGAAATGATGTAAGACCCTAAAACATTTACCATATGTGATCAATTAATATAATAATCTTGCCCAATTGCCTGCCAACGAAAACTTGGGGTTAAAATATCGAATCTTTGTATAGATTGGAAAACTTTAGGCAAATTGTCTTCTGGTACCATCCATGCAGCTTGGGGTTAAACCAGTATTTTTTTAAAAAATTTGTAATTGGGACCATTCAGAATTTGTTGGACATTTTGGTCAAATTATCAAATTTTATAACGGTGGAGCCGGTGTCTCTGTGCACGTGAATAGCATGTGCCTATAATTTTATTGTAAATCTGAAAAGCAGCCGAGCCTAAAAATGTTCTACCAAAAAAAAAGCCTAGCCAGGAGCTTTGTTTTTTAATTTTTTTTATTTTATTTTTGGTAATAAGCCAGTAGTTTTGTTTGTTGTTGGTGAAAAAGTAGAAGAAGAGAGAGAGAGAAAAAAAAAAGGGGTGAAAAAGTAGGAGTGAAAATGGTTTGTTTGGTTAGTGAAGAAAAGAGGATGAAGGAAAAATACGAGTTTTTTTTTTTTTTTTTCCATTTTTCAGTTTTTCATTCCTTCTATAGTTTTCCTCATTCCTGCCAAAACAGGGGCTAAAAGTGCATGCTCTGGATTAAAAAAAATAATGAAAATTTGAAATGGTTGTGTACAAATTGAACCACCATTTATTTTTTTATGTTAGATTGAAAAAAAAAAAAAAATTCTGATGGGTATCACAAAGCTGTTTGGATCAGTATACCATTTGTCTGTCCTTCATACCTTTCTGGGAGTCCAAACCAATCAATATATAATTTTTGCAGCCCCCTCTACCAGCTATAATTTGAGCATACTAACATGCACATGAGAAGCTTATAGGGCTTGCTAAGAGTCGAACCAGCAACCTCGAATCCGCAAGGTGATTAGTCATTCAACTTTCTTCCACTGCTCCAACAGATACGTCAAATGTAAATTGAAAGTTTTTATTAGGGAAATTACAAATTACCCTTTTGTTGTTTCAATTTGTCCCTTGTAGTTTAACATGAAGCAAATCTCCCTTTTGCATTTTTCCTAAATGTCAAATTAGTATCATTTTAGTAACATTCATCGTTTTAGTTTAACAGAAATATGTGAGACTCATATAGGCCAAAATAAAAAAAAAGACTTGCACTATACCCAGTTGTTGTTAACATTGTGCCTACCGAAATTCATTCATGCAAACTGAAATTCATTCTTCGTTGACATGCCCTCTTTCCCATACCATATCTAAAGCCAAAAAAAAAATTTATATATATATATATATATATAAACTAACACCTCTTTCTTTTCGCGAGAATTGCTGCAGGGAAATGGGAAGAGAGAGAAACGAAAACAAAGGCCAAGCAATTTACAAAGGCTGAGATATTGATAAAGAGAGCAAAAAACAAAGCAATGTAAACACCACAAGTATGAAGTCGGCGACCGTTTATGTTTTTATACAAATACAACAATAATTAATAAATAAATATATAAATATGTAAATTTGTGGATGTTAACAAAATGATTAATATAATTTTTGGACAAAGTTCATGAGGAATATTGCTTCGTTTGAAAGGAATGAGAGTGCAAGAGTGATTTCTAATATTTCAATTCATAATCAAGATCGCAATTTGTGGGTAATCTTTCATATCAAAGTTGAGAACGATACTTGCTTTATTGATTTTTGAGATCTTTAGTTGTTAATTTTTATTCTAAGTTAATGACAAAATTTTAGTTCTCCTATTCATGTTTCTTTATCAGTACATCTACATTCTTTGATACACCCTATGGAACCCTAGTACATTTATCATTCAAAAAATTTCATTTAAATCCCTTAGTTTTATTATTATTATACCTAAACCTTATGATTTTGGAAAATTATATTTAATATCGTTTTTAGTTTTCCATATTTAAATATTTCACTGATACCTTTAATAAATAATATAAATCCAAATTAAACCTCCACTTTTTTGACATGTCATAAAGACCCCTTACTTAAATTTGTAGTTACTTTTACCTTCCAAAAAATGATAGAAAGACAATAATGCTATTAACAATTTATTGATTTGGGTGCATTGGATCTTGACATAGCAAATTGGTCTATTTTTAATTGTTAAAATTAACGGTACCGATATCAGCATAACATTATAATTATTTTTCATAAATAAAAAAATATTTTTAAAAAAATTTAAAAAATACATTTGTTATTTTTTCATTTTATATTTATATTTATTTTTGAAATAAAATGTATAAATTTCTTTTTTTTAAATTAAAATACCCACAATCATAATAAAATATTCTTGGACTTAAAATTATTTTTTAAAATAAAGTTGTTTTAAATTTTAACAAAAATATATTTTTTATTTTTCCATTTTATATTTATGATTTTTTATTTATAAAATTGCATCCATTAATTTTTATTTAAATTAAAATACCAACAATCATAATTAAATATTTTTGACTTAAAATTAGAACAAAAATTAAAATTAAAATAATATTGAAAATTTTAATCGAACAAAAATAACCTTATTTTACCATAGCTTAAAAATAATTATGCCAAAATACCAAAATAAAAATTAAAAAAGTGGAAAAAAAAATTAAACCATTTACAGGCCAAAAATTTAAAAATGAAAAAATGAAAAAAAATTAATTAGAATAGACCAAAATGGTAAAATGGCCCCCATTTTCTTTTTTGGTCTAATTTTTATTCTTTCGTTTTGAATGGTACTTTAATATTATCAAATTTGGATTGTTTAATAACTAAGCTTCATGCAAAATAATTAAAAGATAACAAAATTAAAATAAACATTTTCATAACAAAATAATATTTCAAATAAATAAATATTAACTCATGTAATATTTTTACAATTTGGTCAACTATTTTATATAGTTATGTACAGACAAAGGCAATTAAACTATCATACCCATTAAAATGAAAGGTCTGAGATCATAATTGATGCCCATTTAGCTCCAAATTGGTTGATATTATCTTGTGACCAAGTTACATCCTCATACTGCACATGAAAAAATTATGTTAAAAAATTATTAATGCATATACAAAATATTTAATTTATTTGAAATATTATTTGGTTATGAAAATATTTATTTTAATTATTTTCATGAAGCTTAGCTATTAAACAATCCAAATTTGACAATATTAAAGTACCATTCAAA
This sequence comes from Ziziphus jujuba, assembly GCF_031755915.1. NCBI lineage: Eukaryota > Viridiplantae > Streptophyta > Magnoliopsida > Rosales > Rhamnaceae > Ziziphus > Ziziphus jujuba. Next base: position 23,827,267 of record NC_083383.1, on the reverse strand, counting down.
AAAAAAAAAAAAAAAAAAAAGAGGAGAAAACCCGATGCTTTTTTTAAAAAGTGTTAACTATTGCATTAATTTTTACTAACACTTTTTTGAAAAGTATCCGCTGATAATTTATGCAATAGCCAATGCTTTTTTAAAAAAAGCATCGGCTTTTTTTAGATTTTTAACGATATTTTTTTAAAAAAGCATAAACTATTATTATATATTTAGCGAGTTTTTTCATAAAAATGTCGGTTATTACTATACATATAGTGATGCTTTTCTAGAAAATTGTCAGTTTTTTAAATATATTTTGGCGGTTCTTTTATTAATAAAAAACGTCGACTTTTCTTAAGTATTAGGTAATACTTTTTAAAACATCAGCTTTTGTTTGGTAATTTAAAAGCGATACCATATCAAACAATGCTTTGTGAAATATTGGCTTTTATTTTGAACGAAACATTAATTTACCATATCAAACAATGCTTTGTGAAATATTGGCTTTTATTTTGAACGAAACATTAATTATGTCTCCTATCATTACGATTCTTGTAATGGAGATAGCTTTTACCCCCAAAAAAAGAAAAAAAAAAGAAAAAAGAAAAGAAAAGGGTTATCTAATCCTTCTCAAAGCTTGGAAAGAAAGAGGCGTTCCATGGAAAATGCAAACTTTGACACCATCACACTTACTTCATCTAGTTGACAATAGTCATATATAGGATATTGGAAGTTCCCCATTCTCAGTCAGTAAATGTTCCTTAGCGTTTTTTTTTTTTTTTTTGGTAATAGTTATGTCTTTAGACTTATTTGTTTTACTTATTATAATAGTTATTATTAATCATTGATTATTATATTGATTTGTTGTTAAGTTCAGACTTCCAGCAACAAAGTTGTAATGTGCGTAATTGAATGTTATGGACTCGTTATGCATCGTTTCAACCAACAAGTTTTCAAGAATTGCTTCAACAAAATAATACAGGATTCTCATTTTCGTTCCAAAACTCGCAATCCCCAAATAATATTGCTTGTCAGGTAAATAAATATATATACACTTTGTGTTTTCATAAATTAAGTGATGCAAAATTGTTTTATAATTAAACTTGTTCTTTTACCTTTTACTAATATTTTTAGGCTAGAAATTTGAACATGTGTGACAAGTGATGTCCAGCTTTATGTTCCTTTGTTCTAGATATTACGCAGGTTTGTTTCTAAAGATGTGGGTTCGTTCCCCTTTCAATTTATTATTTTTCTTTAACTTGTATTATAAATTTGTTCAAGCAAATATTAATTTCTTGGACATATTTGAAGCAGAATTTTGATGAGTCTTTTTGTGTTGGGCAACTTTTGAAGCTACAGTGGTTTATGGATGCTGTTGCTTGGAAATTGGAATGAATCGTAAGTCGTATGGTGTTTGTAGGCATGGACTGTATCATGTGTTTCTAGTTATTATGGGCAATTGTTATATATTTTATGCCTATATTTTTCGACCTTCTTTTTTTTTTTTTTTTTTTTGGGGCAATTTGCAGCAGACCAAAAGAATGAAAAATGTAATTGAAGAAAATTGATGGGATGTGCAATTTTTTTTTCTTTTTTGTAATTGAAGAAAATTGATGGGATGTGAAAGTTTTTTTTTTTTTCCCTTCTTTTTTTAATCTTAATATTTAGTACAATAGCCAGTACTTCAATTTAGTTTTGTACTTGTTAGCGATTGAGTTTTTTTTTTTTTCCTTTCCCTTTTGCATACTCATTTCTTTTATTTTATTTTATTTTACTTTTCCATTTGGTGGTGGATAGATTTGTAATTTTCTTTTTCTGATTTTTAGTGCATCTAAAAATACGTTTGCCATTTTAATTTTTAAAAATAAAATGTATAATGAATTTAAAGTACTGATTGATTTTTCAATAGGAAAATGAGATTTGATGAAAAGTTATTTTTTTATGTATACTTTATTAATGCTTGTATATTTATTTTTTTATTAAAATATTTTTTCAATAATTGGGATGTGGAATATAAATAGGAATTCCACATCCCAATTAGAAATTCCTTTCAAATAAGGATATTGGATCTTGATCAACTTTACGCTTATTGGGCGTATCTAAATACTCAGCTTATTTTTCAATAATTGGCATGTAGAATATAAAAAGATAAGAAGTTAAAAAAAAAAAAAAAATCTATAAGAGAAAAACTGAACGAGTTATAATGAGACACTTTTCTAATAAGATTTTCCAATTTTCATAGACTATACAAACAATGTAGGGTTGAAACTCTTGTAGTGTTTTGATTAAATTGAAATACTATTTTAAACTCTTCACACATGGAATGGCAGACCCAAGTAGGGCCCTTGGTTGTGCCCCCCTCTTTTGCACGTTATTTTGGACCTCTTTTTTATTTTTTTTTTCCGATAATTTCCCATATCCTTAAGTGCTTTTGATTTTATTATTGTTATTATTATTATTATTTTGTGTTTTAGTAATATTATTATTTTCTTTTTTGCATATTTCTCTTCACTTTTCTCACTAATCTATGTTTTATCTTAATAATCTCACTTATCTAAGATTGTGTTCTACTTTTAGATATCATACTTGTAATACATAGCAATTTCTTTGTATATAATTATATTATACTTATTTAATTTCTAGTTAGTAGAATGATCATTTTATGATTAAAACTAGAAATATTCTCTTTGAATAATATAATATCTATTTATTTGTTTTTTGTTCTAGATAGAAATTTATGTAAGCAGTTGGCTTTTAATGAAAAAATCTATTTATTATATTTGTCATTAGTTTTATATATTTAAAATATATATTAAATGTTAAATGAAGTTGACTTGGTTAATAAATTATCTATGTCTCTATCAAAATGTGGGGAGATGAAGGCATTATTTGGACCAAATATGGCCAGACGGCATGCGCTCCCTCTCATTATTTTTTTAAAATTTTTTTAGTAAATATAGTTATTATCGCTTTCATTATAAATTTTTGGCAAATTTATCGCCTCCATTATTTATATAGAAAATTTATAAAAATTTTCTTATGTCTTATTATTTACCATCATACTTATTAACTACAGTTTATCTACAATATGATATATTTTTTTGAAATGCTATATAATAATTTATTAATTACAAATTTTAAAAATAATGATCATTTACAGTTACAATGAATACAATTAGTTAATAACAAAATAATTATATAATTAAAACAAAAAGAGTATAGTTATTTATAAATAATATTTATTTAATTACTAGTTTATGTTCTTTTAATTATAAAGATGCCAATTCTTCATTTTTAATGACTAATTTTATTGTTGTTTTCTAGTTTTCAATTTATTTTGGCTAATTTCTAACAAAATCTAAAATAATTTTCCTTTATTCTCTATTTGCTTTAAATAATGACTTTTTTATATAAATTTAACATTTTTATTGTAAATGTCAAAATATTAAAATCATATTGTTCTAACCAAATAGAGTTAGAGGAAAATAATAAAAAAAGAAGGATATTCAATCTATTAAAAAAAATCTATTTTGTTGGGCTAACTACAATATAGAAACAGAAAAAATGTTATGTATATATAAATGTCCAATATTACAAAAAATAAAAAATAAAAAAAATAAGTGGTGTCATTAAACAACATGACCTCTGAAAATAATTCCTTGGACCACTGTTTAGTCCCTGAAAAAATTTTCAAGTCTGCCACTGCTCATCGGCTATTAAAATTTATAATATCATTTCTAATGGACAATAGAGTGGAAAATATGAGTTTTTTAATATGATATTTTTAGATTTTTGTCTTTTATACACTTAGGTTATTTTTCATTTTATTGAACGGAATGATTACTTAAAATTCATTAAAATAAAAAAGGAAAAACATTGGTACATGGAACGGACAGAAAAAGCAACTCATTGCAAACAATATTAAGACATAATCAATAAGGTCTATTTTTAAAAAAAGACAAAAGAAAAAATTAAGTCACACTTGAGAATATTAAGATTTAATTTATTACTACTGTGAAAAAAACAAGTGGTTATCAGATTGAACATAAATATTAATTTTGAAATAAAAGACATTGCATATAGATACTTATTTACGAAGGCGATAAGTAGGAATAGCAAGCAGATGCTTAGCTCTTGGAGTTGTTATCCCAAACTCTTCAGTCATGTCCAACTCAGTTGGCAACATACCATTTGGAAGCTCCCAATCGAAACAATGCACAAGCTGTGCCAAAACCAGCCGAACTACAGTTAACCCTAATTGTATTCCGGGGCAACCTCGCCGTCCAGAACCGAACGGAATGAGCTGAAAGTCCCTTCCGCGGAGATCTACACTACTCCCTTCAAACCTTTCCGGGAAAAACTTTTCTGGATCAGTCCAAGCAAGAGGGTCTCTTCCAATTGCCCATGCATTGAAAATTACATGTGATTCCTTGGGTATGCGGAAACCTTCAACCGTGCAATCTTCCATGGATGCATGAGGGAGCAACAATGGTGCCACTGGATGTAGCCTCAAGGTCTCCTTCACTACCATGTTCAAATACTCCAAGCTTTCCAAGTCTGATTCTTCCACCATTCTTTCCTTGCCCACTATTTTTTCAATTTCCTTCTGAACTCTCTTCATTATTCGAGGGTGTTTGATGAGTTCAGACATTGCCCATTCGATTGCTGTTGCTGAAGTGTCCATTGAAGCTACAAGCATGTCCTACAAACAACATATTTATACAAATATTGAAGCTGATGAATTGAAATATATATATATATATATATAATCAATAGCTTATTTTTTTAAATTGTTTTTCAAATTCTAAATTAGACTCTTTCTAGAAGGAAAAAAAAAAGTTGAAAATAATTAAATAATAAAATAACACTAAAATCTTATATCTTAGTGTGATTGTCTTTGCATATATATGTCCACCTAAGATATAATTAATTCTTTACCCAAAAAAAACAAAAAAAAAAAATCTAAGATATAATTAATTAAGAGTGGTAGTACTTGTTACTGTTACAAATTAAAAGGACAATTATATGAAAACTACTAATTCTTTTACTAGTTTTCTTCCTAGTTCTAATTTTATAGTAGATATCTATGGACATGTTAAAATTTAAATATTACCACTGCCTAACTAACATTACTTTTTGGTTTTAATTTATATTTTTAGAATTATATCTCCTTAGATTTTAAGATAAAATAAAATTTCAAAAAAATATATAAAAATAGAATAATCACGATATAAATATATAATTAAAAGAGTACCAAAATGATAGCTTTAATGTTAGGCCGTTCAATGCGTTATTCAGATACTTGGGATCCCATGAAGCTCAACATGACATCAACGAAGTCTTTGGACGTTTTATGTTCATCCCCTGCAGATTAAATATGTTCATCGATGATCTTCTCAAAGAAATCATCAAAAACTTTACTAACAGCCTTCATTTTCTTAGTCAATCCCTGAAAATCAAACCGAGCAATCTGAGGAATATAATCTCCCAAGTTTGGCACGGCTGCCAAATGCATACCCTCTTGAATTACAGCCTTGAAACCTCTCTCATCGAACTCACTGTCCAAATACTTCTTTCCAAACACCATCCTACAACTCATATCTGCACTAAGGGACGAAATCTTGGTGCTGAGATCAACAGCAACCTGATCTCTGGCCGCCTCTCGAACAAACTCGATAAATAGGCCTAGCTCTTCCTTCCTCATGTCTCTGAATGAGTCGATCTTGAGGCTGCTGAGAAGTTCCAGAGTGCACATCTTTCGAATGGTTCGCCAGTAGGAGCCATACTTGGCGAACGTCAAGTTCTTTTAGTCGTAAGAGATGTGCTTTGCTGCTTCATGGGATGGCCGGGTTGCGAAAACTAGGTCATGGGTTTTGAGGAAGAGCTCGGCGGCTTGAGGAGAAGAAACAACAGTGGTGGGGACAAGACCTAAGCGTAAATGCATGATGGGGCCGTAGTGTTTAGCTAGTTGATGGAGATCACGGTGAGGAAATTCCCCTAAGAGATGGAGGCTTCCGAAAATGGGAAACCCTCTTGGACCTGGAGGCAATTTTTTGTTCTTGTTGTTTTTCCATGGTTGGAGGAGAAAAACTAGAACAAGTGAAAGTATGAACCAAATCCAAACCATATTGGTTTTTAATTTGTTTTTCAAAAGATCACGTAGTAAATTGGAACTATAAGTGGAGCTAAAAGTGAGTAAGATAGGCCAGGTGACAATGTGATATTTATCCACAAATATTTGAGTTAGTGACAATTGATAAAACAAAAGTTTAGTTAAATTCAATGATAATATGTATACGATATGTGCGTAGGCATAATTGCATATGCTCTCGTTGTTTTATTTATTTATTATTATTATTATTACTATTATTATTGTGAATGTATGCACATATTGTTGTTGTTGCTGTGCTGATTATAAGTTCCCATATATATATATATATATAAATATCAATGTCCGACACCAAGAAGACAGCTAATTAATTATTTGTTTTTGTTTTTTTTTTATTTTCGTTTCGTATTTTATTGTTTTCTATTGTTTTATGTTTCTTGTATGAATCCGCGACGGCAGACGTACGACGTCAATCACGATGGTATAATTGTTTGAGTACTTGGATTTGGATATATGAAAACTGTGGGGTTTTATTTTTCATTATATATATATATATATATAATTTCTTATGGAGAATATTTAGTCCAACATTGTCTTTATGTACAAATTTATATAAGCCTCAACAATATATAGGAATCTTGCTCTAATTCATTATTCAAAAAAAAAAAAAAAATTCTTGAACAAGATCTGAGTTTGAATCTCTCATCTCTAATATATATATATATATATATTAACCATTGATTTTTACCAGCGATTAATATTAGATTTCAACATTAGAAACTCACACACCCTCACCTCCAAATACAATTTCCATTATCTTCCCAATTTCAATTTTGATGGAAATCTTGTTCATGTATCTTTTAATTTTTCACTAGACAGTACAGCATTTTTGAAAAGTGTATGCCATTGCTTAAGCATAATTATAAGTTATCGACATTTTTATTTTCTTTACCTGCATTAAATGATAAGGATGATCTGGGAGCTAATTTGGCATTGAAAAACTGTATGAAATTTTTTTCGGAATTTCAGTTGTCACGGGCGTGGGATTTGAGACGATTTTCTTCTATTAAGAAACTACCAAATAGTATGGGCTAACTAAAACACCTGAGATATCTTGATATTTCAAGTTTTAATGAAATCCAAGAGCTGCCTAATTCTATCACCAAACTGCAGAATTTGCAAACATTGAATCTTCCTTATTGTGAGAAGTTATCAAGTTTGCCAAGAGATATGCATTAAATGGTCAGCATGAGGCATCTTGTGTTGGATGGTTGTGAGGGTTTGAGTCATATGCCATGTAGACTTGGAGAACTGACTGGCCTTCACACATTAAGTAGTCTTGTTTTGATTGATCATGACATCAAACAATTAAAGGCCGAGGAATACGAGCATTGGTGAGGTTAGTGAAGTATGCAACCTCAACAGTTTGAGAGGTGAGTTAACAATTTGGAATTTGAGACATGACATTGAGCAGTCAGAGACTGCAAATTTACAAGGGAAGGAACATCTACGAAAGTTGGATTTAGTTTATTTGGAGTTTGAGGAAGATGATCATTCTATGGAAGAATATGAAAAGCCACTAGAATATTACAGGTTGGGCTAAGTGCTTATGAATCTTGTTATACTAGAACTAGATGCACGTAAAAAATGTAGGTATCTCCCACCTTTGCATGTATTAACTTGTCTCCAATTTTTTAGGTATCTCCCACCTTTGCATGTATTAACTTGTCTCCAGCAACTTAATCTTGGTGGTTGAATTCCCTCGAGTATACTGATCAAAATACTACTGCGAGTTGTGACATGCCATTCTTCCTTTCCTTGAAAGAACTTCGCATTCTGAACTGTCCAAAACTAACTTCCATGCAGCTGTTTCTATATTTTGAAATGTTGTCCCTGGATAAATACTAGCTAGAAGCCATTACTACATATGATGACAATGGCACATAAAGAAGCTTGTTCTAGTTCTAGTTCTAGCACACATTACTAGAATCGCATTGATAAATGATGCAATAAATACATTACACAAAATAAATAATGACGTATCGCACGGAGTCTCCTAACGTTATACCACTAAAGCCATAAAACAATAAGCGACGTATCATGAGAGTCGCCTATCTTTGAGTTTTTAGCGACTCAGATTGATTTTTAGGGACGCATCATAAGAGTCACCTATCTTTGAGTTTTTAGCGACTCGGATAGATTTTTAGCGACGCACCATAAGAGTCGTTTATCTTTATATTTTTAACGATGCATAGTAACTTTTAACGATGTATGCTAACAATCCACTTATAGCGACACATTATTTAGTGACGCTTCTTCACACTGTTGCTAAAAATTTATTAGCAATTTCTTTTTAAAGCATCGCTAAATATATGAATCGCTAAAAATAACAAATTAAAAGTCACCAAATATGTTAGGCAACTTTGTTATGTATTAATGCGTCGCCCCTTTTTTTTTTTTTCAATTTTACATTTTTTTTTAATTTTGTGAAAAGTGATTAAAATAATAAAAATATAAAAATAATTAAAATACAAAAAAACTAAAACTAGTTCCATCCAAAATAATTAGAATAAAAAAATTTAAAATAAATATTTTTTCATAACAAATTAATTATCAAATAAATTAAATATTATCTCATTTATATATTTTTACATAATTTGTAAACTATTGTATTTTTTTCATAACAAATTTAATATTAATTAAACTTCCATGAATACATACTCATTGAGATGGAAGTTGACGTCTTCTTATTGTATATTACACCCTCATATGTATATGGAAAAATTAAAAAAGTTATTAACACTTATGCAAAATAAATAAAATATTAATCATCATTAATTTTGTAATTTAGTATAATATTACCTTCTAAAGATTTAATGAGGCACATTTTTCTTTATTAAAAATGGAAAACACATAATGAAGCGGATCAAAAAAATAATTTAATGAATAATCATAAATGTCATAACTATTACTTAAAACATAAGTTAATAAATATACGTACCAATTTGTTTAGAATATATTATTTATCTATATCCCCTCCCAGTCATTATGAACATAGCCACTCTCACATTCATCCTTATTATCATTTTCATAAACACTTGGCTATTGTATGGAAAATAGATTGTAAGCCACGTAGTATCGCCAAGAACATTTTTTTCAACCAATTCTGCTTTAATAAAAGTACAATGTCGTGGTGGAGTTAAAACAATAAACCATCTCAAATTAAGTTGATCAACATAAAATATTTGTTGAACTTATGAAGCCATGATGAATGGGTCAGATTTGTATCCAATTTTATTAAAGTTAACACATGAAAACCCCATCTCATCAACATACTGTCAGCACATGACCCACCATGCCAAATCCATCGCCGATAGTTGACATCAAATCTATTCCAATATATATGGCCTTTAATATCCCTAATAGTATGGATTTTCATATTCCTACATTGCATGCAAGGACACCATATGACATTGCAATCATTGGCATTCTCCATGCTAAATTTTAAAATTTCATTCACCCCTTTAGCAAAATCGTTTGAGGTTCTATTTTTTGTTATCCACGATTTATCCATTTCCCTACCAATCTAAGCAGAACAATGTCAAACAAATTATCGACAAAAGCAAGATTAAGAAAACCCAGCGAATCTCGACAAAAGCAAGATTAAGAAAACCCAGCAAACCTGACCTTTGATTATAATGAAAAAATAAATAAATAAAAAATAACCCAACCCACCACATGTCACTGCCAATCTTAAAAAAAAAAGAAACTCACCGAAACCATGGAGACGACGAAAGAAGAAGCCAAGCTAACCACAAGGGCGACACAGAGAAATCCAGCTTCCAGATAGCAACGCAGGCAAATGGAAACTTAAACCCAAAATATCCCACTCTTCAAGTCTCTCTGAGATTCCTTCCAAGTCTAATATCTATTAGGTAGTGTACTAACATCTATTTTGTGCAAAGAAATGGTATTCAAACGCCGGCGTAAAATTTTAATATGCACAAAATTTTTTCAGAAAATGGCAAAACAGGTGACCCATTTAAATAAATTGTGTCGCTAAAGGTTAGACGTGACAACGGATCAGGTGGCACAGTAACATTTTTAGAGTCACCTATTTTTTTTTTAATTCTTTAAAATTTTTTTTTTCAAAGTAAGGTTTATTTTCTGCTTAAACTTGTAAGTCTCTTAAATTGTATTTTTTTTTCTTTAACAAACTAGAGGAAACGGTGATGCATTGTCTTCAGATAACATCGTTTGTTATTTTATTTATGTTTTTTCACCCTTTAAATAGGATTTTGCACTTTATTTGAGTTTAAAATTTGCATTTCCTTTTAAAATATGCAACTCTCATAAATGTTCCGGTTATATCTCCAAAATTTTAAGAACAGACGATGCGGTTGCATTTAAAAGAATCGCCTTATACCCTAGTATTTAAAATTTATTTTTAAGATTTGATTATTTTTTTTAAATTTCATCTATAAATATTTTCACGTAGCATTCCAATGAACATCAATTCCATTGATCTAAAAACAGAAAATAGTTTTATCAATGCTCTTTTCAATTATTCACATATATGTATATACACGAAACACAAAAAATACATCTCTCACGACCTAATTTGAGATAAGGTATACCAATTGTAAATTGATCTAATGCAACAAAGACTTATAGTCTAATTGCTCGATGTAAGTATGTTCAACGAGATGAACTTTCAGGTTTTTGGGTATCAATGGTAGTTTTTTTGAATTTATAATTTATAACAGATTAAATTTTTTTGTTTTATTTTGAAATAATAAGCGACGCCTTAAATGATACATGGGTCGCCAGATATTTAAAGCGACCCATTCTAAAGGGAATAGGCAGCGCATTAGTTTCATTCTGAGTCGCCTGTACCTTTTTTTTTTTAATCAATTTGATTTTTTTACGATTTCAAATAACCAGTGAAAATATTTAAGCAACATAACTAAGCTGGTATTTTTTTTTTTTTTTATCATATGAATAGGCGATGCAGATGCTTCGTTATGCGTTGCCTGTTGCCTTTTATTTTATTTTTTTTTTGAAATCAATCTTATTTCTTTCAACTTCAAATAACCAGTGAAAATATATAAGCAATATATCTAAGCTGATTTTTTTTTTTTAAAAGATAAAATAAACAAGCGACATAGACCTTTCATTACATGTCGCTTGTTCTCATATATATATATATATATATATATTTTTTAATCAATCTGATTTTCTTTCAACTTTAAAAAAACAGTGAAAATATTTAAGTAACATAACAAAGCTGTTTTTTTTTTTTAAGATATTGGTAACAGGCGACGCACAGATATTACTACACGTCGCCTATTATATATTTTTTTTAACCAATCTAATTTTATTTAATTTCAAATAATTAGTGAAAATATTTAAGCAACATAATTGAGCTAGTTTTTTTTTATTACTAATATTTAGGATATTGGTAACAGGCAACGCCCAGGCTTCATTATACGTTGCCTTTTTTTTTTTTATTCTTTTAATCAATCTAATTTTATGTCAACTACAAATAATCAGTAAAAATATTTGAGCAACATAACTGAGCTGATTTTTTTTTTTTTAAAGATATTGGTAACAGGCGACGCATAGGCGTCATTATGGGTCGCCTGTTCTCTTTTTTTTTTTTTTTTTAATCAATTCAATTTTATTTCAGCTTTAAATAACCAGTGAAAATATTTAAGCAACATAACTAAGCTTTTTTTTTTTTTTCCAGTATATGTAACAGGCGACGCACAGTCTTCTTTATGTATCACCTGTTCTCTTTTTTTTTTTTTTTTTTTTTGGTTCTTTTAATCAATCTAATGTTATTTCAACTTCAAATAACCAGTGAAAATATTAGAGTAACACAACTGAGCTGGGTTTTTTTTTTTTTTTTTTTAAGATATTGGTAACAGGTGACGCATAGGCTTCATTGTGCGTCGTCTTTTTCTTTTTCTTTTTTTTTTCTTTTAATCAATCTAATTTTATTTCAATTTCAAATCACCAGTGAAAATAAGCAACATAACTGAGCTTTTTTTTTTTTTTTTTAAATATAGGTAACAGGTGACCCACAGTCTTCTTTATGCGTCGCCTGTTCTCTCTCTTTTTTTTTTCTTGTTCTTTTAATCAATTTAATTTTATTTCAACTACAAATAACAAGTGAAAATATTAGAGTAATATAATTGAGCTTTTTTTTTTTTTTTAAAGATTTTGGTAACAGGTGACACACAATAAAGTTTGTGCGTCGCCTGTTCTCCTTTTTTTTTTTTGGTTCTTTTTATCAATCTAATTTTTTTTGAACTACAAACAACCAGTGAAAATATTAGAGTAATATAACTGAACTCTTTTTTTTTTTTTTTAAAGATATTGGTAATAGGCGATGCACATTGTGCATCTTCAGTATTACTAACTGAACTGAAGATGCACAATGTGCGTCGCCTATTACCAAAATCATAAAAAAAAAAAAAAAAAAACCAGTTCTGTTATATTGCTCTAATATTTTCACTGGTTATTTGTAGTTGAAATAAAATTAGATTGATTAAAAAAACCAAAAAAAAAAAGAACGGATGACGCACAATCTTCATTGTGCATCGCCTGTTACCAAAATCTATAAAAAAAAAATTAAAAAAAAAATGAGCTCAGTTAGTTTACTCTAATATTTTCACTTATTATTTGTAGTTGAAATAAAATTAAATTGATAAAAAGAACCAAAAAAAAAAAAGGAGAACAGGCGACGCACAAACTTCATTGTGCGTCACCTATTACCAAAATCTTAAAAAAAAAAAAAAAGTTCAGTTATGTTGCTTAAATAGTTTTTCTGGTTATTTGAAGTTGAAATAAAATTAGATTGATTAAAAGGGAAAAAAAAAAAAACAATGTACAATGAAGCCTGTGTGTTGCCTGTTACCAATATCTTAAAAAAAAAAAAAAAAAAAAACAGCTCAGTTATGTTGCTCTAATATTTTCATTAGTTATTTGAAGTTGAAATAACATTAGATTGATTAAAAGAACCCAAAAAAAAATAAAATAAATAAAAGAACAGGCAACGCCTGTGACCTATATTTTTTTTTAAAAAAAAAAAAAACAAACTCAGTTTTGTTGCTTAAATATTTTCACTGGTTATTTGAAGTTTTAAAGAAAATCAAATTGATTTAAAAAATAAAAAATAAAAGGGGAACAGGCGGCTCAAAATGATTTTTGTGCGTCGCCTGTTACCAATATCTTTAAAAAATAATAATAATAATATTTAAGAGATTTGCAAGAATAAACTGTACATGAAAATTTATATAATTGAACAACAACCTCGTATAATTAAATTTTGTTATTATGTAAACATAGATAAGTGGATAATTAATCATTTTTCATAAGTCCAGCATTTAAACAATACAATTCAGATAAAATATATGCACAGTATTAAAGGCGACTCTATTCAGCCGCATATTCAGCGACTCTTAACGGATGTGTTGCGTGTTGTTGCTTTTAGCGATCGTTTGACATCGATTGTTTTGGGATGCATCGTATATTTATTGAATTTTTACTGATGCGTTAACCTTAGAGTCGCGGTTTTGTTTTTTCAGATGCGTTTGTTTTGTAGCATCGCTAAGTGAGTATTGCTAGATATCAATTTTTGCATAGTGACATCATCATTGTCGCCATCATCATCATTCCAATCTCTCTCCAAATTGGTGGACATGTGTGAGTAAAATAATCCTTAAATCTAGTCAGCTATATATGTGTTTACAAACTGCTGGTCAGAGAAGAAAGAAGAGAAATTTTGCAGGTCCAAAACGGCATCACCTTCCTACCACATCAGTTAATAAAGGGTAGAAAGGTTATTTCACAGGTTGCTTGCCATGTTGGAGCTGCTGGAGATTAATTGAACGCACCGTTTTCTTGTTTCTGGAAATACATATATGTATTTTGGTCTTCTTCCTCATGTATCAAATATAGAAAAAATGGAAAGTGGAAAAAAGTTGTAGACCCGAGAGAAAGCTTTGTGCGAGTGAGTCCCTTGAGTTTCTAGAAGCCATTCTTTCTTATTTCTTTGTATTCTCAACGTGGGTTTGAGAGAGATCTCAATGGAGATGGAAGAGTGAATGGTCGTATTGGGATCTTGGGTCTTGATTTGGGTATTCTTGTGTGAATCCTCCATTAGAGAGTCTGTAACAACTTGTAAACACTACATTTACATAGTGCAGAAAGCTCAACACCTGAGCAACGAGAAAGTAGGTTGATTTTGACCGAATGATTTTGACCGAACCTCGGTAAATTTGTTGTTTTTGTTCAGTTTCTTTATTATAGAAATAGTTCTAGAATTCTACAACAATGGTATCAGAGCTTGTGTTCTAATCTTGGAGAACATTTCTCTGATTCGTGTCTTTCTGCAATTTGGGTTCATTTTCGATTCTTGGTCAAATTAATTCTACATTTAGGTTTTCTTTTCAATCCTTAACAATTTTGGCCAAGTTGGAATTGGAGGTCTTCATTGGGAAAGGTGATTTCCTTTTATGGCGTAAGAAAATGAGGGCAGTCCTGGTACAGATGAAGGTGGCCAAAGCAATTGACAATTCCTTCTCTGAGTCAATTACTGAAGAAAAGAATATGGAGATGGATGAAATTGCCATGAGCACAATCATCTTGCATCTTTCAGATAGTGTTTTGAGGAAGGTGGATGACATCCAAACCACGGCTCAAATGTGGACCAGATTGGAACAACTCTATCTGGTAAAATCACTCCCTAACCGAATCTTATTGCTCGAACAATTTTTTGGCTTCAAAATGGATGTTTCTAAAGACTTAGATACCAATTTTGATGCTTTTAATAGATTGATTTTAGATCTTGCTAATTGTAAGGTTGTCTTTAGTGATTAACATAATGCTATGATATTACTTAATTCACTATCAGAAACATATAGAGGGGTAAAGAATGCAATTAAATATGGTAGGGATAAGTTGTCCTTAGAAATAGTTGTGAGTGCCTTGAAGTCTAGAGATTTAGAGTTAAAATCTGAAAACAAAAGGGAAGGACTCGATGTAAGAGGCAGGAGTGTCAATAGAAGTTGGGGTTACAATGACCATAGAAGCAAATCTAGAGACAATTACAGGTCTAAGTCTAGGGCTAGAGATAAGAAGTGTTTCTATTGTAAGAAAGAAGGTCATTTCATTAAGAGTTGTTTTAAGAAAAAGAGAGATGAAAAACAAAAAGGCCAAGAAAGTGGAGACTTGGTCATAGTCTCCACTGATTCAGACCTTGCAGAGGTTCTTGCTGTAACTTCTAAACAAAATTGCTCTGAATGGGTATTAGATTCTTGCTATTCATTTCATA
This sequence comes from Ziziphus jujuba, assembly GCF_031755915.1. Classification (NCBI taxonomy): domain Eukaryota; kingdom Viridiplantae; phylum Streptophyta; class Magnoliopsida; order Rosales; family Rhamnaceae; genus Ziziphus; species Ziziphus jujuba. The sequence continues at coordinate 23,811,845 of NC_083383.1, read as the reverse complement.
TGTGTCCAAGCTTGGATTCCTTTCAATCCTATGCTAAGTGTGATAGTGGTCAAGTACTTCTAGGTAATAATCTGTCCTGCCAGGTTGTTGGCATTGGTATTCAGTTATAATTGTATGATGGCACTGTGAAAACTCTTTCTTTTGTGAGACATGTACCAAATTTAAAACGAAATCTAATTTCTCTTGGAATGCTTGATGATTTTGGTTATTCATGCAAAACTGAAAATGGTGTAATGAAAATTACTAAAGGTGCACATGTTGCCATGAAAGTGTTGAAATGTGGTGATCTTGCCACAACGTGCAAGGTAGTTCGGTTACACTTGCACTCTTTATTTTGCAACATCAAAGACCAAACATTATTTATGTTTATGCATTTTTTTTTATCTTGTAATGTTTAAGAACAATATCCTTTTTGTAATGCCCTAAGCTTATTAACTAAGCTTAGGGGCTATTTGTCTAGTTGCTGGAATTGTATTTCCAGCAACATAAGTCCACTTCCTTGGATGCCGTTTGAAGAGGGTTTGGGATTTGGATCTGAATTTTGGATATAATAAACTAGAAACGCAGAGGAAGCAGTAAAAAAAAGAATGGCCTAATTTGGAGCTGGGAAGGCTGAGTTAAGCCCTAAACAATCTGACCCTTGTGCAGTTTTGTTGCCCAGAAATCTGGACAAAATTGCCTTGGGTTTGATTATTTTTGGATAGGAAAATGGGCTTTGTTTTATTTGGTTTTTGGCTAGAACACATTTTAATATTCAAAAAGGCTTCCCTCCAATTTTCAAGTCAAATGGAGCTGGTTTTCAAATTCAAATGCCTTAGACAAACCAAACTGCCCATTAAAGAAGGTTTCTTGCATGACTAACACATTGATTAGAGTTAGTTGAGGTGGTTTGGCTTGGTTGGTTACTTTTAATGCTGTTGTATTTATTGCTCAATATGGCAGCATGTCTTATTGCCTTTTTGATGTATTTAAAAGTATGAAAATTGTAATGAAAATTGAAGAAGGAATATTCAAAAAAAAAAAAAAAAAACAATTTTTGAAAAACAACAATTTCGGCTCTCTCTCTCTCTCTCTCTCTCTCTCTCTCACAACTACTACATTTGTTTTCTTCTTCTTCCCTAAAGCTAACAACCTTCTCAAGAACCCCAAAGCTCCATTAAAACCAGAAAAAAAACCTTAACAAACCCAAAAAAACAAAATCAAGAACCAAGAACCAACAACAATCATTCTTGACTAACACCTTAAATGATTGTGCTCTAGGGTACAACAACATAAACCTACACCAAATTCCATCATGGTATCAGAGCATATTGTAATTTCTTAGGACCTTGTGAGCTTTCAACCTAGACCATTTTATTTATGAGAGGATCCCCCACCTAAAGCCTTCCAACCGAAACCAAAACCTTCCGAAAAGGCTAGTTGAAACTCACCAAAACACCACCACCCGAGAGCTTGTCCTTGTGTCCATTTTTCAAAACTTTTCAAAAACCATTTTTTCAAATGGCTTCACAATCCTTTGCAACCCCAACACCACCTAAGTTTGAAGGCCAAAACTATTCCATTTGGAGTATAAAAATGAAAGCCTACCTTCAAGCCTTTGGTTTATGGGAAGTCATAGAAGAATGTTATGTAGTGGAAGAGTTGAGAGCTAATGCAACCCAAGCACAAAGAAATGCACATGAGGCTGAAGTTTCCAAGGGGTTCAAGGCCCTCACTGCCTTGCACTCCTCCGTGAGTGATTCCATTTTTACAAGGATAATGTCATGCACAAGTGCTAGAGAGGTTTGGATAAAGCTTCAAGAGGAGTTCCATGGAAATACTAGAACTCGGCAAATGCAAGTTTTAAACCTAAGAAGAGAGTTTGAGACCTTGAAGATGAAGGAGAATGAGCTTGTCAAGGATTTCACGGAAAGGATGCTCAAAGTGGTAAATCAAATTTGGGTCCTTGGTGAGCAATTGACCGATCAAAGGGTAGTAGAGAAAGTATTAGTGAGCTTACCCGAAAGGTTTGAAGCTAAGATTTCCTCCCTTGAAGAATCTAGAAATCTTAGTGAAATAACCTTGAGTGAGCTCATCAATGCTCTTAAAGCAACCGAACAAAGGAGATCCATTAGAAAGGAGGAGACTATAGAGAGTACATTCTATGGTGGACACGGCAACAAAAAGAAGAATAAAGGAAGGAAGAGCTACAACACCAACCAAACTGGTTTTACAACCAACAACAACACAAACAATAACAAAAGTGGATGGAATCAACAACAACAACAACAAAGCCATCAAAACCGAGGAGGGCATCCACTTTGCCCTCATTACAAGAAGCTTGGACATCCACCATCCAAGTGTTTTTGGAGGCCGGATGCATCTTGTGAAAGATGTGGAGGAAAAGGCCACATTGCCAAAGTATGCAAGCAAAAGAGACAACAAGCCAATGTGATTAATGAAGAAGCCGAGAACCTATTTGTGCCACATGCCTTAAGGCCACAAGTAGTGGTCTCGGTTGGCTTGTGGATAGTGGTTGCTCACACCACATGAGTTTCCAAAAGGATGGTTTTATTGGTGATGGCCGGTTCATGGAAGTAGAAGGCAAAGGAGATGTGTGCTTGAACACCAAGGAAGGTACCAAAATTATAAAAGATGTGCTATATGTTCCTAGTTTGTGTGAAAACTTGCTTAGTGTAGCACAATTGGTAGAAAGAGGCTTTGCTTTAAATTTTGCAAAAGATGAATGTATTATATATGATGCTTGTGGTAATGAGCTGTTTAAGGTACCATTGAAGGACAAAAGCTATAGATTGGACCTAGTTAAGAATGAACAAGCTTTAAAAACCAAAGTGGAGTCAATTTCTCAACTTTGGCATAAAAGGCTTGGGCATTCTAGCTATGGTGCCATGAAAAACACCAATGCCATTGTGAAGGACATGCCAAAGATTGAGGAGATGAGAAGCCTATGTGATGTATGCCAACTAGGGAAATCCACACGGCTTCCATTCCCTAAAGCCAGTTCATGGAGAGTTAAGGAGAAGCTTGAGCTAGTCCATTCGGATGTGTGTGGACCGATGAATTTGTCATCAATTGGAGGTTGTAAGTACTTCCTAACCTTCATTGATGACTACTCAAGGATGTGTTGGGTATATTTTCTAACAACCAAGTCACAAGTGCTTGAGAAGTTCATGGAATTCAAAAAGATGGTGGAAACCCAAAGCAATGCAAAGATGAAGTGCTTGAGAACCGACAATGGTGGAGAATATACAAGCTTGGCTATGGAGGATTTTTGCAAAGAAAATGGAATGGTGCATCAATTCACAACACCATACACACCACAACAAAATGGTGTTTGTGAGAGGAAAAATAGGACCTTGATGGAGATGGCAAGGTGCATGATACATGAGAAGAACATGCCAAAGAAGTTTTGGGCCGAAGCTATATACACGGCTAGCTACATCCAAAACCGAGCATACACCAAAGCCAATGAGTCCAAGACACCCTATGAGATATGGTATGGAGAAAAACCATCTTTGGACAACATAAAAGTCTTTGGAAGTGTTTGTTTTCTCCATGTTCATCCACACATGAGAGACAAGCTTGACAAAAGGGCAAATGTGGGCATCTTGGTCGGCTTTAGTGAGGTTACCAAAGGTTTTAGGGTTTTCAACTTGGAAACCAAGAAACTTGTGGTAACAAGGGATGTGAGGATTGATGAAGATGTTGGTTGGGATTGGAAAAGGAGGAGCTTCTTATCCATGAAGATAATGCTCGGTTGGATGATGAAGAAGAAGAAACCAATGACAATGACAATGAAGAAAATGAAGATGATGAGGAGGATGCACTTGAGACCATTGGAGCCGAATTGGAGATTGGAGATGGTGTTAGAGGAGAAAGGCCATTGTCTGAAATATATGAAAGGTGCAATGTTGCCTTGAGTGATCCTACCAATGCTCAAGAAGCTATGCAAAAGAAAGAGTGGATGGAGGCCATGCAAACCGAAATGGATACAATAGAAAAGAATGAAACTTGGTCTTTGGTTTCTAAACCTAAAAACAATAAACCAATTGGTGTAAAGTGGATCTTTAGGACCAAGTTTAACCCGGATGGAACAATATGCAAGCATAAGGCAAGGCTTGTGGCAAAAGGCTATGCACAACAAGCGGGTGTAGATTATGGAGAGACATTTGCACCGGTTGCAAGAATGGAGACCATAAGGCTCATCCTATCCATCTCGGCCTCAATGTCATGGAAGGTGTACCATCTTGATGTAAAGTCGGCTTTCTTGAATGGTGTGCTTCAAGAGGAGGTTTATGTCAAGCAACCCGAGGGCTTCATTGTTCAAGGACATGAGGACAAAGTCTACCATCTACACAAGGCACTTTACGGGTTAAAGCAAGCACCTAGGGCTTGGTATAGCAAGATTGATGGTTACTTGATCTACCAAGGCTTTAGGAGGAGTTCAAATGAGCCAACACTATACATAAGGAATGAAGAAGGAATGACTGTTATCTCACTCTATGTGGATGATTTGTTGGTCACGGTGAAAATGAAAAGAATATGGAAGTTTTGAAAAATGAACTTGAAAAGGAGTTTGACATGTCAAGCCTTGGTGAAATGAATTACTTCCTTGGAGTGGAAGTGATGCAATGCTCTAAGGGTATCTTCATATCTCAAGAGAAATACATCAAAGATCTTTTGAAAAAGTTCAACCTTGATGAATGCAAGTCAATGTCAACACCAATGAGCCAAGGAGACAAATACAAGAAGGAGGATGGCACACCAAAGGTAAACCTGACCCTATATAGAAGCATGATAGGAAGTTTGCTCTATGTATGTTCATCAAGACCAGATATTATGCATGCCACATGTGTTTTGTCTAGATATATGCAAACACCATCCCAAAATCATTTTGTAGGTGCCAAAAGAATTCTTAGATACTTAAAAGGAACACAAGACTTTGGAGTTTGGTATGATAGGCAAGATGTGATGAGATTAATGGCCTACTCGGATAGTGATTGGGCTGGATGCTTGGATGATATGAAGAGCACTTCGGGATATCTTTTCTCACTTGGTAGTGGACTGTTCTCATGGAATGCAAAGAAGCAAGCAACAATCGCTCAAAGCACCGTCGAAGCCGAGTACATTGCTTGCTCTTCATGTGCAAATCAATGCATTTGGCTTAGGAAATTATTGGAGGACCTTGGTTATCCTCAAGAGGGTTCAACCGTCATCAAATGTGACAACACTTCAGCCATATCAATAGCCAAGAACCCCGTTCAACATGGAAGGACAAAACTCATACCGGTGAAGTATCACTCTTTGAGGGAGTTTGAAGAAAATGGAGAAGTAAGCTTGGAATATATCAAGACCGAAGATAACCTTGTAGATTTCTTCACCAAGCCACTTCCAAAAGCAAGATTTGAGACCTTGAGGAAGCTTCTCAATATTTCAAGCAAGAACACCAAGGAGGAGTGTTGAAATGTGGTGATCCTGCCACAACGTGCAAGGTAGTTCGGTTACACTTGCACTCTTTATTTTGCAACATCAAAGACCAAACATTATTTATGTTTATGCATTTTTTTTTATCTTGTAATGTTTAAGAACAATATCCTTTTTGTAATGCCCTAAGCTTATTAACTAGGCTTAGGGGCTATTTGTCTAGTTGATGGAATTGTATTTCCAGCAACATAAGTCCACTTCCTTGGATGCCGTTTGAAGAGGGTTTGGGATTTGGATCTGAATTTTGGATATAATAAACTAGAAATGTAGAGGAAGCAGCAAAAAAAAGAATGGCCTAATTTGGAGTCGGGAAGGCGGAGTTAAGCCCTAAACAATCTGACCCTTGTGCAGTTTTGTTGCCCAGAAATCTGGACAAAATTGCCTCGAGTTTGATTATTTTTTTATGAGAAAATGGGCTTTTTTTTTATCTGGTTTTTGGCTAGAACACAGTTTAATATTCAAAAATGCTTCCCTCCAATTTTCAAGTCAAATGGAGCTGGTTTTCAAATTCAAATGCCTTAGACAAACCGAACTGCCCATTAAAGAAGGTTTCTTGCATGACCAGCACATTGATTAGAGTTAGTTGAGGTAGTTTGGCTTGGTTGGTTACTTTTAATGCTTTTTTATTTATTGCTCAATATGGCAGCATGTCTTATTGCCTTTTTGATGTATTTAAAAGTATGAAAATTGTAATGAAAATTGAAGAAGGAATATTCAAAAAAAAAAAAACAATTTTTGAAAAACAACAATTTCGGCTCTCTCTCTCTCTCTCTCTCTCTCTCTCAACTACTACATTTGTTTTCTTCTTCTTCCCTAAAGCTAACAACCTTCTCAAGAACCCCAAAGCTCCATTAAAACCAGAAAAAAAACCTTAACAAACCAAAAAAACAAAATCAAGAACCAAGAACCAACAACAATCATTCTTGACTAACACCTTGAATGATTGTGCTCTAGGGTACAACAACATAAACCTACACCAAATTCCATCAGAAAGGTGTTAAGAAAAATGGCTTGTATGTTTTAATTGGCAAAACTGTTATTAATTCTAGTAATGCATCTATTGGATCACCTGTGGATAAAACAATTCTGTGGCATAATAGATTGGGCCATATTAGTGAAAAAAGCTTGTACTATTTGAATAAACATGGTGTATTTGGCAAGGATATGATCAGCAAACTTGATTTTTGTGAAATTTGTGTTTTAGGAAAACAACACAGGTTGAGTTTTAACTTGAGTACAAGTAAAGTTAAATTTGTGTTAGATTATGTACATGCTGATTTATGGGGTCCAACCAAAGTACAAACTCAAAGTGAAAATAGATATTTTTTATCCATTATTGATGATCATTCTAGAAAAAGTGTGGATTTATTTGTTGAAATCCAAGGATAAAGCTTTTACAAAGTTTAAAGAATGGTTTGGAATTTTGTAATAATAAGTTTGATATTTTTGGAAAAACCATGGTATTTTAAGGCATAGGACAGTAAAGCACACACCACAGTAAAATGGTGTAGATGAAATGATGAATAGGACATTGCTTAGTAAAGTGAGATGTATGTTTATGTCTTCTGGATCACCAAAATTATTTTGGGGTGAAGCTGTTATGACTGGCATGCACTTGGTTAATTTGTCTCCATCTATTGTTTTATGTAAAGATAGCTTTTCTACATGGAAGTTTGGAAGAAACCATCTATATGAGACAACTCGAAGGCTTCGAAGTTAAGAAAAAAGGTGGAGAGCTTGTGTGCTTGCTCAAGAAGTCATTATATGGTCTCAAACAATCACCAAGGTAATGGTACAAGAGATTTGATTCTTTTGTGGTAGAAGCTGGATTTATAAGAAGTGGTTTTGATAGTTGCCTCTATTTTAAGGATACTATGAGTGATATAGCTGTCTATCTTCTTTTATATATTGATGATATGTTAGTGGCTGGTCCAAATCTAAAAGTAATACAATTAGCTAAGGAGTTGCTTAAATCTGAATTTGATATGAAGGATTTAAGGGCAGAAAAGAAGATTTTAGGAATATCAATTGCCAGAGATAGGAGAAAATCAGAGATGAAGTTGCTGCAAACTTCTTCCTTACAGAAAGTTATTTCAAGGTTTGCCATGGATAATGCTAAGGTGGTAAATGTTCCACTTGGAGGACATTTCAAATTTTCTGCTGATCAGTGTCCTACTACAAATCAAGAAAAAAAGGATATGGTAAGAATTCCATACTCCAATGCTGTTGGTTCAGTTATGTATACAATGATTTGTACATGGCCGGATCTTGTGTATGCTATTAATGTTCTTAGCAGATATATGGCCAATCCGGGTAAGGCTCATTGGGAGGCTATGAAATGGTTGCTTAGATATATGAAGCAAACTTTGTATGAAGGACTGATCTATACAGATAGTCAAGAGAGTGTTGAGCTCAATGGCTATTTAGATTCGGATTATGCAGGAGATAGGGACAAGAGAAGGTCCATTTCATCTTATGCATTTACTTTGTGTGGGAATTGCATAAGCTGGATATCTCAATTACAACCAATTGTGGCATTGTCAACAACAGAAGCTGAGTATATAGCAGCTACTGAAGCTGTCAAGGAAGCAATTTGGCTTAAAGGATTATTAATGGAGTTGAAGGTGCTTGATGGGGAGGTTGTGTTATATTCAGACAGCCAGAGTGCGATTCATTTATGCAAGAATCCTGTCTTCCATGAGATATCTATATATATTCAAGTCAAGTACCACTTTATTCGTGACATGGTAACTCAGCAAGTCTTTAGTTGGAGAAGATACCAACTGAATTTAATCCCTTTAATATGGGAACTAAAATCCTACCTGTGAGCAAGTTTAACGTCTGCAAAAGCTTACTCAGAGTAGGAGCAAACTGAACTTAGTGAGAGTTGAAGATTGCTGGGATGGTGTTGTAAATTTCTGCATCTGATGATGCTTTGAGGATTTGGTGGAGATATGTGAGTAAAATAATCCTCATACCTGGTTAGCTATATATGTGTTTACATGCTGCTGGTAAGAGAGGAAAAAAAAAAGAATTTTGCAGGTTCAAAACGGCATCACTTTGCTGCCACATCAGTTAATAAAGGGTAGAAAGGTTATTTCACAGGTTCCTTGCCACGTTGGAGCTGCTGGAGATTAATTGAATGCACCGCTTTCTTGTTTCTGGAAATACATATATGTAATTTGGTCTTCTTCATCATATGTCAGATATAAAAAAAACAGAGAGTGGAAAAAAGTTGCAGACCCGAGAGAAAGCTTTGTGCGAGTGAGTCCTTTGAGTTTCTAGAAGCCATTCTTTCTTGGTTCTTTGTATTCTCAACGTGGGTTTGAGAGAGATCTCAATGGAGATGGAAGAGTGAATGGTCGTATTGGGATCTTGGGTCTTGATTTGGGTATTCTTGTGTGAATCCTCCATTAGAGAGTCTGTAACAGCTTGTAAACACTACATTTACATAGTGCAGAAAGCTCAACACCTGAGCAACGAGGACGTAGGTCAATTTTGACAGAACCTCGGTAAATTTGTGTGTTTTTGTTCAGTTTCTTTATTATAGAAATAATCCAGAAGTCTACAACAACATGTCCATTGGATACATTGACAACGTTAAATCTCTGCCAGAAGAAGGTACGGCCTACCTTTTGTCACTCCAATCTCTTTTTATCTATGGATACAATTGACATCTCTGCCACAAAAACGTACGGCCTAGCATTATGTACTTTATATTATCGCAATGCCATCTAAGAATTGAAATGGCCGATGATATTAAATATATCCCATGTTGGAACAGCGGAACCATGTGCAGGAGAGGTTATAAAGCTAGAACTGAGCATAGAGAATTAAAAAGCTGGTGAAAGATTTATAGAAATCAATAACACTGGTATAATTTTTCCGGCTAATCTAATGAACAAGTGTGCTCATAGTGCAATCTGTCATCAAATTTTCAAATCAAAGTTTTACTGCGAAAAAAATAAAAAACTGGTTTGATTTAGCTTGTTTTGTTTTTTATGGCTAGAAGATAAAAACATAATTCCTTTAACCTGCTGTGCTTTTAAAATATTAGATCACACAGTTGTTGAGAGCTTTTCTACTATGTCAATATTTGAAAAAACGCTCTTGAATTTTGAATGTTCAAGCAGTATTGACTATTGATAAATATTTATTATAATCTATATATATGATTAGCCTCTGCACTTAAACTATCTAAATGATTAAAAAGACTTTCAGTTGTTAGGAGGAATAGCTGGCTTTGAAGTGGCCAATAGAGAGCTTGATTGTTGCAAATCCAACATAGATAACAATGAGGTCGAATGTTATGTCCCCATCTGTCGGGTGGGAGATTCTTGTAAACATTTCAGTGGTGGAAGTGAGTAGCAAAGATAGATGCTTTCTTTTAGTGGTCATGTGTACCACATCAAATTCCATGTCAACACACCTGTTGTGTTCCGAAAATGTTTTCTTAACCATTGGAATGTGGTTGAAGATATTCATTATCGGAACAGAGAAGAATATGGCAGGACAGACGTTATGAAGGTTGGACTGAGCTATAGAAGTAATTACCGTTTTGTAAGTTTTCCTGTGCTGTTTCTTTTTGTTCCAATAAGACTGTTCGGTCTGAACTAAATCTGTTTCAATTGAAATTTCTCTGGACTGTTATGCCTCATGTTTCTCAATACAATATTTCAATACTATTGTTCATATGTGTCCTTTTCAATATACGACTAGCCCATTTTGCTAAACTATGTAAAATGAATAAAATTTAGGAGGTGAAGTAACCTGAAGTTTCAGCAGCTCATCAAGTACTCAAACCAATCTAATCTGCCAGGATCAAGATTTGGTGGAAAGTCTTACACGCTTGCAAAAGGATCAACCAGCAAGAATATCTTCCTTCCTATTCTTTTTCATATCAGATTAAGAAAATCATCTCCTTTACTAATGAATACACCAAAATTTATTGTTTTCAGTTTTTTTTTTTTTTTTTTTTGGCATTTTAAAATCTTTGTGCTTTTTTTGTTAGATTGACAACTTGGAGAATGAAATATACCTGATCAGAAGAACATGGTCCCCGAATTATAATTGTGTTCTTTCTTTTTACAAAGATGTCTTGGTTCTATAGGTATTTATATCATAAATCTCTTTTGGAAACTAAATCCATTTCCATCTCTTACGCTTATTTTGGTCTCAATTGTAACAGGTTTTTCTAAGTAATTGTCTACTCTTGGATTCCATTTTACCGTCATCAAGTTACCGATCTCCATTCCTTTGTTGCTTCAAATTTCAAAGGTATTGCGTGCTCCCAATATGATCATAAATTTTTTAGTGCTTTGCAACATGCTAGCTTCATTGTTTCCATGTTTGTGTTCTTGCATTCCCTTATATTTCTGTTTATTCAATTAAAAGTGCTGTAAATTTTTTCTGCATCTCCATTGCTGTGTGGCTTGAAATTTCAAAGGTATTGCCTGCTCCCAATATGATCTTAGTGCTTTGCAACATGTTAGCTTCACTGTTTCCATGTTTGTGTTTTTGCATTCCCTTATATTTCTCTGTTTATACAATTAAAAGTGCTGTAAATTCTTTTTGTATGTATTGTCAGACTTGAACTTAATTAAAGGCTAGCTAGCTTGAGTTTAACTCTTAGTCAAATTACCAATCATTATGCTAATAGTATTTGCTCCTCATTTCGTCTCACTAATGGCTCAAAATTACTTTTTTAACATTTCATGTTTTCTATTCGACCAAAAATGGAATAGCACAACCTTAAGTAAAGCCATATATTTTGAAGCTGACTTGGCAATATTCTGTTTAACAGTCTGAGGCTTATAAAAGAGTGCCCGACCACAGAAACATATACACTGCAACAGAAGCTTTCACTTCCAAATTGGTCACCATTGTTCTTATTTTTCCTTGTAAGCTCTTGTCCTTAGTTTTCCTTTCTTTTTGTATGGTTTAGGAACATTCACGGTGAGCTTTTTGTAAGAAAAATAGAGGGTGTATAAGGAGTTTTGGGTAGGTTTAGGGGTTTAGAGAAATCTTTACCAAGAGCAAAAATGTTGTATCAAGCTTAGTTCCTAGTGCTAAGAGCATCCTGGGTTGAGTTCACAAAGGATGCAGGCCTATTCTGTTCTGAAACTCATAAATTTGTGTATGTTGATTCGTTTTTTGTATGAATTTGCAATAGATTTCTTGGTGAAGAATCAAGTTCTAAAGCTCAATGTCGATTTAAGTTTATATGGATGTAGCAAATGTCGGCATCTCCCAGCTTTGCATGAATTACCTCGTCTCCAGAAACTTACACTTCAGAGGTTGAATTGCCTGGAGTATATTGATGATGATCAGAATACTGCTACTAGTTGTGACATAATACCATTCTTCCCTTCCCTCAAGGTACTTTGTATTCTGTGGTGTCCAAAACTAACTTCCATGCCACTATTTCCATCTCTTGAATGGTTAGTACTACAAGATACAAGCTCGAAGCCATTACTTGGGACGATGATGATGGCACATAAGGAAGCTAGTTCCGGTGCATCGCCGTCATCATCGTTCCAATCTCTATCCAAATTGGTGGAAATGACCATTGTGGACATTGATGACCTACAATCTCTTCCACAAGAAGGTGTGGCCTACCTCTCATCTCTCCAATCTCTTCAGATTAGCAGTTGCCCCAATTTGACGTCATTGCCAGAATCTATCGGCAACCTCTCATCATCTCTCCGATCTCTTCAGATTAGGGGTTGCCCCAATTTGACGTTATTGCCAGAATCTATCGGCAACCTCTCATCACTCCGATTTCTTTACATTTGGGTTTGCCCCAATTTGAATTCATTGCCAGAAGCTATGGGCAACCTCTCATCACTCCAATCTCTTGAGATTAGGGATTGCCCCAATTTGAATTCATTGCCAGAAGCTATGGGCAACCTCTCATCACTCCAATCTCTTAAAATTGTTGAGTGCCCCAATTTGAATTCATTGCCAGAAGGGCAGATGTTACGCGCTTTAATGAAATTGTCCATTAAACGGTGCCCAATGTTACAACAAAGATATAATAAGACATCTGGTGTGGACTGGCCCAAGATTGCCCACATTCCAAATGTTGAGTTCGAGTGAAACTCGGATGCATGCTACTTGTAAGTATCTGCAGGTTTCATTCATATATCCATCTCTTCAAAATTTCTTCACATATCTATCTTTATCTTATCTTATGATGATGATGATGATGATGCCGTTTCTCACTTATTCCCTTAATTCTGCATAAACATATGTATTTCCCTGCCACATTCACAATCTACAGCTACACATGTTTCTTACTCACTTATGTAGTTCTTTCTATAGCTTCTTTTTGCACTCCTGCAGTAGACTACAGGGGAATTAAGTTAGTCATAAACTAGCTTCATTGGAACTAGTTTTAAATTTTTCTCTTCTTAAGTAACTATACTATCTTACATTTGAGTTTTCTCACCTTTGCAAAAGATATGAAACTGCTCACATATAATTGTCACACACGTCTATATATATACATATATATGATACAAGATTATTTCAACCTCCCCTGTTTGGTTTTAAATAAATAAATAACATGTGATTTGAGTTTCAAATATACATCTTTACTAATGCAAGAATTTAAGTATTAATTGTTAATATCAGTTCTCCTGTTATGATTATGTGCTTTGGGAAGTTCTTTGTGTACCGTTGTTTTTTAATGCTTTAAAGTTGACAAGCGACTTATCATAAACAATGTTCGGCTGGGTCAATTTTCCCAATTTCACAATGGTAAAGGTGACATTCAAAAACTAGTTTGACATATATATATATTTTTGGTAGAATAGTTTTATATATATATATATATATATGCATGTCATTTACACTGTATATGGTTGAGCTATGTAGATGCTCTGCCTCGTCAAATGAATCGTCTCTAGCTCCTATTTCTGCAAGCTTTATTAGCAATATATTAGTTTCAGCTGTTGAATTTCCCATTAATCTAAGCTATTAGTTTGATTTTTCTTTAATGCCAGGTTTGAAAATTGTGTTGATGCTTGTTCAAAATCAACTATGAATCCATCACACATAGCACTCATGGAATAAGCAACAATGGTAGTAATTTGTCATTTCTTTTAATGTTAATCACCAACTTTAATATGTTGTTTTATTTTTTTATTTTTTAAAATTTGTCTCTACCCCAATTCTTAGGCAGTTGAGCTCTGCAACACTCAAACGAGATTGGATTGCCTGAAGCTTGAAAACACAAAGCCATATCTAACATGGAAGCTCTACTTGTTGCTGATGCAGACAAAAACATCAATTTAGAGATTGGCTTGAGAAGCTTCAGTTTGTATTATATGATGCTGATAACTTGGTGGAAGAGTTTCACATTGAAGCTCCCAGGCATGGAGTGATATCAGTTTGGGAATAAAATGGCAAAGCAGGTAAGCATTTTCTTCTCAAACTCAAATCAATTTGCTTTTAGGATTAAGATGGGTCATAACTCATAACATAAATGATGTCAGAGTGACAGTATGCGAGATTACATGCAATAGAGGCTTTCACTTGATTGAATAGACGACTATCACCATTTTCTCAGGCTATAAACCAAACTAAATGTTTCTATTTGTTCTGAGTAAACTTAATTAAAACTTGGTTTAGCTGTATTATGTATGCCTATCCTTAAGTATCTCCTTGTAGAAATTAGAAAGACCACATTATGGTTTACACATTGTTTGTGATAGTGCAAATTGTTGTCTAAGAAATGGAAACTGTGGCAGTTCCATGTTGAAACAGAGAATAGTGTGGCATGACTGAGAAATAGGTTATAAAGTTTGGACTGAGCTGATGACAAAGTTAATGGAAACGATTAGCCATGGTGTGTAATTTTGAGTTCCAAGTTTTATTATCACTACAATCCTATTATAACAATTGACCTAGCTAGATCAGGCATTTACACAAAGTACGTAGTTAAACATGCTTTTCTTTATGGTTGCTTACTGTTGAAACATCTCGACTGTTATGCAAGATGTTTTATTTCATGATGCAAATATGATTAACGATATGTATTATATATATTCAAGTTATGACTAACCTCTGTTCTTGAATTATGTTACTGGATTGGATTAAACTTTGGAGGTGGACTGGCTGACTTTGAAGGGTTTACCTTTGGCTCGGTGAATATGGCAATTAGGCAAGCATTCTAACTACAACTGTCCGGTGGTACAAGGCATTATGACTAACGGCTGTTTTTGAACTATGTAAATGGAGAAAAGATAGGAGGTGAAGTATTTGAAGTTTCAGCAGCTCATCAGGCACTTAGACCAGTATAATCTTACATGCTTGCAGAAGGATGGTTTTTAAACATTCACTAAGATGCATTGTTTCTTTATCTTTTTCCTGGTCTAGATAAATATATATCAAGCAGTAGGCATATCTTTCCTTCTGTTCTTTTCAAATCAAGTTAAGAAAATCATTTCCTTTTACTTATGAATATTCCAAAATTTATTGTTTTAAAAAGTACATATATAATTTTCACTTCTTCTTTTTTCCCTGTGGCATTTTAAAGTCTTTGAGCTTTTGTTGTTAGATTGACAACTTGGAGATGGAAATATAACTGATATCAAGAACATGTTCCCGGAATAATAATTATGTTTCTCTCTTTCGCATAAAGATGTCTTGTTTCCACTGGTACTTTACATGCATAAATCTCTTTTGGAAACTAGATCAATTTCCATCTCTTATTCTTACTATGATCTCCATTGTTACAGGTTTTACTGATTTAATTGTCAACTCATTCTTGGATTCCAATATATCATCGTCAAGTTGCCAATACCCATTCCTGTGCTGGCTTTGAATTTTAAAGGTATTGCCTGCTCTCAATGTGATCATAAGTTTGTTAGTGCTTTGCAGCATGTTGGCTTCATTGTTTCCATTAGTATATGTTCTCTGCGTGTGTATTTGTGTATTCCCTTATATTTCTCTGTTTATATGATTTTAAGTGTTGTAAATTGTCTATATGTACAGGCAGACTTGAACTTAACTTAACTGAGGGCTAGCTGGCTTTGAGTTTTTTTAGTTCAGTAAATTTTTAGTCAAATAACCTATCAATGCGGTAGCTTTGTTCGCTGCTCATTTGGTCTCACTAACGGCTTGAAATTACTTTTTTCAACATTTTTATTTCTGTTCAACCTAAAATAGAATAACAGAACCTTAAGCAAAGCCATACATTTTGAAGCTGACTCGGCAATATTCTGTTTTAACAGTTAGATGCTTATAAAAGAGGGCTCAACAGCAGAAACAGATACGCTGCAATAGAAGCTTTCAGTTCTTGGTCAGTCGCCATTGTTCTTGTTTTTCCTTGTAACCTCTTGTTCTTAGTTTTCCTTTCTCTTGGTATTGTTAAGAAACACTCAGGGTGAGTTTTTTGTGAGAAAGAGAGAGAGAGAGGGTGTAGAGGGGATTTTGGGTTGGTTTAAGGGTTTGGAGAAATCTGTACCAAGAGAAAGAATGTTGCATCAAGCTTAGTTCATGGTCAAAGAACTTCTTGGATTGTGTCACAAACGATGCAGGTCTATTCCGGACTAAACCTTGTAAATTTGTTTGTGCTGATTATTTCTTTAGTATTGAATTTCCAATAGTTTTGTTGATAAGATACAAGCTTTAAAGCTCAATCCTGCTCATCATCAAGAAAGCACTACAGCTCAGCTCACTCCGTCAGTTTCCACAACCGCAGCTTCCATCTAATCAACTTTAACTTCTTTGGTCTTCTATCATATTAGTTGCTGCCATTTGTCAGTTATTATAGTTAGTCAAAAAATGTTTTTCTGTATACAGTTTAGTCAAGATAGAAAGTATTATGTCTCTTTTAATACTCGATACTCAATAGATTGATCAGTGAGTTTTCTTTTGGCCAAATTTCTATGATTTTCTCTCTTTTTCTGTTTTATCAAACTATTAGTTGTGAATGTAACAGCATTGAAAAACAGGATACTTTTCTTACATACTCCATTTTAGATTTTTTTTTTTTTTTTTGGTGCTTATTCTTCAAGTACAAGAATGGTAGATTTTTGCTTGTTTAATTCTCTGTTAACCTATTTCTCTTGTAATTACAAAAAGAAATGAAAATTAAAATAAAGTATTTACAAATAATGTCTTAAAGAGACATCTAAAATGTCTTAAAGAGACATCTAATTTTACATTCAGTAAAGACTCATATAGTTGTACGTTTATAAAAACTATATATTCTTTCTTTTTTTTTCCTTTTTCTTTTTTTTTTTTTTTTTTGTTTCTTTTCTTTTTTTTTTTTTTTTTTTTTTTTGGGTGTAAATCCGAATTGATGTACCTTAACAGCCTCATGCAAATCACAATTGATGAACATTTCAGAGTTACTCAAAAAAAAAAAGAGGTCAATTTAAGAACACCAAATACATGAAAAGTACCAGATTCCTTAATGTGAATTCATTATTTGCATATTAAAAAAATCATTGATAAAAAATAATTAATAAAAATAAAAAATAAGGACCGAAATACAAACATGATCTGGAGAATGTATTTTCTATAGCTTTTATTTCAGGGCCTTATGTGGTAAAATTTTTATAATGTATTTTTTACAATTTTTGTTTCTTCAAAAGAGCTTTTGAAAAACTACACTTCATTGGCTTTAATTTTCAACTCTTTTGAAGCACTAAAACTTTTTTCAAAAAATTGTCTACACACTTTAAAAAGTAGTGTTTGGAGTCTCAAGTTAACTCCCACAAGCAGAATCCCAAAAACCAAATCAAACAGAATTTGAAAATCCGGAATCCAAAGTAGGGTTGCAACTCCCATATTTGTGGATTAGAAGGACAAAAAAAAAAAAAAAAGAAAAAAAAAAGTATTTTTCGACCATAGTTGGGATAATTTTTTATAATGATTTTTCAAAACTTTTTTTAACTTTTGCAAAACAACTTCCTAAGAAGCTTTTCAGAAACTGCATCTGAGAAATCATAGCATCTTTATTGAATGAAATATCCTTGGAGAAAAGATGGCTAGAAAAAAAATAGAAGGCCCATCGGGAGTAAGCCCAAGAACAAAACACATTTAACCAGCCTTATCCATATAATTTTCACACAAACGATCACCAAAAATTTTTTTCAAAAAAAAAAGGTCCTTCTCCAAAAGATTACATACTTATATAATCCGCAAAAAAAAACGAGAGGTCCAGAAAAAGAAACCCATTTTTACAGTTTCAATCAATCAACCAAAAGCTTTTGGGAGAAAACACAACCTGTTTGATGATAGTACTCTGTGCAAATGGAGTGACCCAGATGAACAAAACACAGTGCTCTGATTCTGAATGCATCCTTATATTTATAGCATTTTCATTTTTTTAGGAAAAACCCACAAAAAGAAAAAAAAAAAAAAGATAATGAATTTGAAAATTGGAAATGAAAAAAAAAAAAAAAACGCATATAAAATGAAGTTATGGTTTCAGCCTTTGAAATGATAGATAATTATTAAATTTCAAAAACTAATTCAAAAACTAATGAGCATGTTTGTTTGTCTCGTAAGAGTTAATTGTATTTTAGTATCTTTTAATTTTTATAATTTAAATTTTTAAGGTTTTAAATTATTCTAATTTAGATGTTTTTGACATTTGATTAACAATGCTTAAAAACAATCTCACATTATTGATATTAAATTCTATCAAATTTTAATATAAAAAATATTAAAATATAAAATTTTAAAATTAATATTTTTAATATTTTTTAATATGAAATTTTATATAATTTAATATTAAAAAAATTACTGTATCAATTTTTGTTTTTCACCTAAATGTAAGATTTAAAAAACAGTTTTAATATTTTACATTTGAATATCTTCCAGTTTTAAAAAAAAATTGAAAATTAAAACCAATAAATGTTTTTATTTATTTATTTATTTATTTTTTTATTTTGCTGAAATAAAACCAATAAATATTATGAAATGATGTAAGACCCTAAAACATTTACCATATGTGATCAATTAATATAATAATCTTGCCCAATTGCCTGCCAACGAAAACTTGGGGTTAAAATATCGAATCTTTGTATAGATTTGAAAATTTTAGGCAGATTGTCTTCTGGTACCATCCATGCAGCTTGGGGTTAAACCAGTATTTTTTTTAAAAAAATTTGTTATTGGGACCATTCAGAATTTGTTGGACATTTTGGTCAAATTATCAAATTTTATAACGGTGGAGCCGGTGTCTCTGTGCACGTGAATAGCATGTGCCTATAATTTTATTGCAAATCTGAAAAGCAGCTGAGCCTAAAAATGTTCTACCAAAAAAAAGGCCTAGCCAGGAGCTTTGTTTTTTAATTTTTTTTTTTGGTAATAAGCCAGTAGTTTTGTTTGTTGTTGGTGAAAAAGTAGAAGAAGAGACAGAAAAAAAAAAAAAAAAGGGTGAAAAAGTAGGAGTGAAAATGGTTTGTTTGGTTAGTGAAGAAAAGAGGATGAAGGAAAAATATGAGTTTTTTTTTTTTTTTTTTTTTTCCATTTTTCAGTATTTCATTCCTTCTATAGTTTTCCTCATTCCTGCCAAAACAGGGGCTAAAAGTGCATGCTCTAGATTAAAAAAAATAATGAAAATTTGAAATGGTTGTGTACAAATTGAACCACCATTTATTTTTTTATTTTAGATTGAAAAAAAAAAATTCTGAGGGGTATCACAAAGCTGTTTGGATCAGCATACCATTTGTTTGTCTTTCATACCTTTCTGGGAGTCCAAACCAATAAATATATAATTTTTGCAGCCCCCTCTACCAGCTATAATTTGAGCATACTAACATGCACATGAGAAGCTTATAGGGCTTGCTAAGGACCGAACCAGCAACCTCGAATCCGCAAGGTGATTAGTCATTCAACTTTCTTCCCCTGCTCCAACAAATACGTCAAAATGTAAATTGAAAGTTTTATTAGAGAAATTACAAATTACCCTCTTGTTGTTTCAATTTGTCCTTTGTAGTTTAACATGAAGCAAATCTCCCTTTTGCACTTTTCCTAAAGGTCAAATTAATATCATTTTAGTAACATTCATCGCTTTAATTTAACAGAAATATGCGAGACTCATATAGACCAAAAAAAAAAAAAAAAAACTTGCACTATACCCAGTTGTTGTTAACATTGTGCCTACTGAAATCCATTCATGCAAACTGAAATTCATTCTTCGTTGTCATGCCCTCATTCCCATATCATATCTAAAGCCAAAAAAAAAAAAAAAAAAAACCTTAACTAACACCTCTTTCTTTTCTCGAGAATTTCTCATCAACTCAAGGATTTGCTGCAGGGAAATGGAAAGAGAGAGAAACGAAAACAAAGGCCAAGCAATTTACAGAGGCTGAAAGATTAAGAAAGAGACCAAAAAACAAAGCAATGTAAACACCACAAGTATGAAGTAGGCGACTGTTTATGTTTTTATACAAATACAACAATAATTAATAAATAAATATATAAATATGTAAATTTGTGGATGTTAACAAAATGATTAATATAATTTTTGGATAAAGTTCATGAGGAATATTGCTTCGTTTGAAAGGAATGAAAGTACAGTGTGATTTCTAATATTTCAGTTCATAATTAAAATCATCATTATTGGTCGCAATTTATCGGTAATCTTTCATATCAAAATTTTTCAACAGTAACCTAATTTATATTTATTTAATATTCATATTAAATGAAATAATCTGTTTAATCTATTTTAATACAATGTTATTATTTTTATATTATTTTCTTATTTTTTCCGTTATAATATATTAAACTACAATTTAATGCAAGAATATAATTAGAACTGGTAGTTAAGCTATACTTAATTGATTTTTGAGATCTTCAGTTCTTAATTTTTATTCCAAGTTAATGACAAAATTTTAGTTCTCCTATTCATGTTTGTTTATCAGTACATCTACATTTTTTGATACACCCTATGGAACCCTAGTACATTTATCATAGAAAAAATTTCATTTAATATCTTTTTAGTTTTCCATATTTAAATATTTCACTGATACCTCTAATAAATAATATAAATCCAAATTAAACCTCCAGTTTTTTGACATGTCATAAAGATCCCTTACTTTAATTTGTAGTTACTTTTACCTTCCAAAAAACGATATAAAGACAATAATGCTATTAACAATTTATTGATTTGGGTGCATTGGATCTTGACATAGCAAATTGGCCTATTTTTTATGGTAATGTTAAAATTAACGGTACCGATATCAGCATAACATTATAATTGTTTTTTATAAATAAAAAAATATTTTTAAAAAAATTTAAAAAATACATTTGTTATTTTTCTATTTTATATTTATATTTTTTTTGAAAAAAAATGTATAAATTTCTTTTTTTAAAACTAAAATACCCACAGTCATAATAAAAAATTCTTGGACTTAAAATTAGACTAAAAAATAACAGTTAAAAAAATGGAAGTTTCGATCTAATAATAATAATTATTACAAAATTAAAAATAACTTTTTATGCCCAAACAAAAAACCAAAATATCAAAATAAAACTTAGACCAAGAAATTAAAAAAATATATTTTAAAAAATAATTTTTTTTAAAATAAAGTTTTTTAAAATTTTAATGAAAATACGTTTGTTATTTTTTCATTTTATATTTATGCTTTTTTTATTTATAAAATTGTATCCATTAATTTTATTTAAATTAAAATACCAACAATCATAATTAACTATTTTTTAACCTAAAATTAGATTGAGAAAAATTAAAATAAAATTTGAATTTTTGGTCTAATGAAAATAATTTATTCAACCAAAAATTAAAAATAATTAGACCAAAATACCATAACAAAAGTCAAGCCAAAAATTAAAAAATTCAAATAAATTTCTTTTTAAAACAATAAAGTTTGTTTCGATTTTTTTTTTAAAATACATTTTTATTATTTTATATTTATAATTTTTATTTAAAAAATTATATCTATTCATTTTTTTATTTAAATTAAAATATCAACAATCATAATTGAATCTTTTTTAACCTAAAATTAGATCAAAAATTAAAATTAAAATAATATTGAAAATTTTAATCGAACAAAAATAATTTTATTTTACCAAAGCTTAAAAATAATTATGCCAAAATACCAAAATAAAAATTAAAAAAGTGGGAAACAAAATTAGACCATTTACAGGCCAAAAATTTAAAAATGAAAAAATTAATTAGAATAGACCAAAATGGTAAAATGGCCTCCATTTTCATTTTTGGTCTAATTTTTATTCTTTCGTTTTGAATGGTTTATTTTTGGTCAAATGGGAAAGTTTTTTAAAAATGGAAAAAAGATAATAAATCATTTCAATATTGATATTTTGTTCTATAATTCATTTGGTCAAATGAAAATTTTTTTTCAAAAGGGGAAAAATTAGATCATTTTGGCCTATTTTTTCTTGTTTTATAAAATGAAAAACTAACAAACGTATTCTTTTAAAAAAAAATTTAAAACTATTTTTATTTTTGAAAAATGAATTATGGTAAAAATTAGAACTAAAAAGCTTTTTTTATTTTTTCACTTTTTTAAGTTTTGATCTAATTTTTATTTTGGTATTTTGGTCCTTTTTTTTTTTTTGGGTTGGTTTGGGCATAAAAATTATGTTTAATTTTTGTTTTAATAAAATTATTTTTATTAGATAAAAAATTTCAATTTTATTTTTAGACTAATTTTAGGTTCAAAAATATTTAATTATCAAATTGTGGGTATTTTAATTTAAATGAAAAAAAGAATTGATATAATTTTTCAAATTAAAAACCATAAATATAAAATAGAAAAATAACAAATATATATATATATATATTTATATTTTAAATTTTTTTAATTTTTTTTTAATTTTTGAAGATAATAATGATCTGAGGATAATGTCATGCTGACATTAGCATTTTTAATTTTAACATACTTGTTATTAATCAATTTACAACGATCTTGAAAAGTCAGACACCAATTTATCCAAATTAAAAATTTAAAACCGGATTGGTACAACCTTAAAATGGTGCACTGCAGTTCACCATAAAAGAAAAAAATTTATAATCAATTTTTTTTTTTTTTTTGGGTTTAAGAAAAGTTTTTCTTAAACAATGTAATTTTATCTCTTTGATTTATTTTATTAAAGCAATAATTATTTAACCAAAACAATAGAAACAGTTCAAAATAGTATTAAAGAAAAAAAAAGCAATACAAAATGATAAGAAAATAACAAAGCCAAAGAAACCCCCAACAAACACAACAGAAACCCAATCCAATTAGCCTCATTAAAACTCAAAAGGGCAAACACCCAATTAATTAGGGGAAAAAAAAAAAAAAAAAAAAAGCCAACTGGAAAAAGAGACTACTGCAACTACAACCAAACCAAAAAAACGCTAACATAAACGAGAAGCAAAACAATCCTGAAGCTCAGCATGATGAATAAAAATACGACATTCCCGCAAAGAAAACCACCCATAGTCAGAGATGCCCAAAACAGTTAACCAAAACAAAAATTAAATTATAAATTGTAAATATTATGATATATTGTTTTTGCAAAGGTAAATATTATGATATAAATATATATATGCATATCCATTTATTTTATTTTATTTTTCCATTTGGTGGTGGATAGCTTTGTAATTGTGTTTTTTTATTTTTTTTTTCTGATTTTTGGTGCATCTAAAAATACGTTTACCATTTTAATTTTTTAAAATAAAATGTTTAAGTACTGGTTGATTTTTCAATAGGAAGATGAGATTCGATGAAAAGTTGTTTTTTTTTTCTTTTTTTTATGTATACTTTATTAATACCTGGATATTTATTTTTTTATTAAAATATTTTTTTTTCCAGATTTTCTTTCCAGATTTTTTATTAAAAAAAAAATCAAAGGATGGATATTGGCCATTCATATATTAATTGCCAAATGTAAATAGATTAAGAAAAATGTTAAATAAAAAAGGGAATAATAAATTAAAGATAAATCATGATCATTGATATCTAATTTGTCATGTGTCATTTGATCTTCAAAGGCTTAGATAAAATTAAATCAAAAGATGATCCAAATTCTAAATCAATATAGATAGATCTGATTTAAACTAAACATATTAATTAACAGCTAAATCCAAAAGTACAACACTAGCACAATATAGTGACCACTAACGATTTGTAATTTTTTGGACAAATTCTAGTGATTTATAATTAAAATAAACAAATTTCAAATTAATTTCATTTGTTATAGTGAACCATGACAAATAACAAAAAAAAAAAAAAAAAGCAACATTAACCAAATTAAAAATTAAAGTGAAAAAAGCTCAACAAATTTATAGAATCGAAAAATCCGAATCATATCATGTCCACAACCAAAAACAAACTTTAAAAAGAAAGCAGACACTAAATAAGAATTCCTTTCAAATAAGGATATTAGATCTTGATCAACTTCACATTTATTGGGTGGATCTGAATGCTCGGCTAACTTTTCAATAATTGGGATGCAGCGTATAAAAAGATAAGAAGTTCAAAATATATATATATATATATATATATAAGAGAAAAACTGATCGAGTTATGATAAGACACCTTTCTAATAAGATTTTTCAATTTTCATAGACTATACAAACAATATTGTTTTAAACTCTTCACACATAGAATGGCAGACCCAAGTAGGGCCCAGTGTCAGCTTGGTTGTGCCACCTCTTTTCCACATTTAATTTGAACCTTTTGTTTTTTTCCCGATAATTTCCCACATCCTTAAGTGCTTTTGATTTTATTATTGTTATTATTGTTATTATTATTATTATTATTATCTTGTGTTTTAGTAATTCGTTTCATTTTTCTATACTATTATTATTTTCTTTTTTGCATATTTCTCTTCACTTTTCTCACTTAGCTATATTTTATAACTCGTTTCCCATTTGGTCTTGGACCTGGTTGCTATCCAAAATTACCTCAACCTGGTGACTATCACTTCCCCCTCCCTCAAACATGACCTTGTCCTCAAGGTCGGGCACATTATACAACTAACTTAAGGTTTGGAGATCCTCCCAAGTTGCATCTTCTAGTGAACTATGAGACCATTGCACCAGCACCTGTTTTTAAGGTTTATTTAGCACCTGTACTATTCGGCCAGCCAAGATAGCAATGGGAGTGAGCATCGATTTGTTAGCATGACTTACTTATCGATTTGTTAGCATGACTTACTTCTGGAAGAGGATAGGATTCAACAGGAATATCTCCTTTGAAAGGCTTCAGCAAGGATACATGAAAAGTTGGGTGTATCTTGCTTCCTGTCGGTAATGCCAATGTATAAGCCAGTGGACCAGCCTGTGCAGTGTGGGAAAGGGACCTAAATAACGTCGGCAAAGCTTAGAGTTAAGTCGGTGTGCCACCGTAGATTGGCGGTAGGGCTGAAGCTTAACCAAAACAAGTCCCCGACTTGAAACTGAATGTCTCTACGTTTCTTGTTGGCTAGTTGCTGCATTCGATTCCGAGCTTGCTCCAAGTTTTGTTTCAGTTGCTTCAAAAGAGAGTCAGGGGTCAGCAATCCTTCCTCCACTGCTTGCACTGAAGTGGCACCTCTCACATAGGTGGGAATGGTTGGGGGAGGTCTTCCGTAGACAGCTTGCAAAGGAGTCATTCCAATGGCTGAATGGTGACTAGTGTTGTAATGATATTCAGCCCAACCAAGGCATTGGCTCCACTATTTTGGATTGTCAGTTGTGAAAGCTCATAGGTACTGCTCTAAGTATCTATTGGTCACCTCTGTTTGGCTGTCAGTTTGAGAGTGGTAGGAACAACTCATCTTCAATTTGGTTCCCATTAACTCAAACAATTTCTTCCAAAAATGGCTCGTGAAATCAGGATCACGGTCTGAAACCAGTGTGCGTGGCACTCCATGCAGCCTTGTTGCCATATGAGTAAAAAGCTCAGCTACCTTTGAAGCAGTATAATGTGTCGGAAGGGGTCCAAAATGTGCATATTTCGTGAGTCGATCGATGACCACCAGAATTGTGGAATAGCCTCTCGAATTTGGCAAGCCGAAGATAAAATCTAGAGCTAAGTCTTCCCACACTCGCTCAGGCATCTCGAGGGGTTGGAGTAAGCCATAAGGGGCTGCTGTGGAGTATTTGATAGTCTGACAAGTGAGACACTTGGCCACAAATTCCTTCACGTCTTTCCTCATTCCTTCCCAAAAAAAAACTTGCACTAAGTCTTAGAAAAGTCCGTTCAACTTCGGCATGCCCGCCTGTAGGAGTGTCATGAAATTCCTGGATCAACATGGTTTTCAGTTTGGACTCATTGCTAATTATAAATCTGTTCTTATACATCAGTAGACCATTCCGATAACTGTAATGGGCACGATCCAAAGTTCCAGTAAATAATTATTTCTGCAGTACCTTAAGACCCAAACATTCCAAATTCTCTTTAAGTAATTCATCTAAAAATTCATACCAGCCTGCTGATATGGCTACTAGGAGTGGGAGACAATAAGTTTCATGGCGGCGGGACAAGGCATCCGCTTCTGAGTTCCCTGATCCTGCCTTATATTTAATCGTAAACTAGTACCCCAACAATTTCTGAAGGAAGTGCTGCTGTTCTGGGGTTTGAATAACTTGAGTGAGGAGCTCCCTTAGGCTTTTATGGTCCGTGTGTATGATAAAAGGTCATCCTAACAGGTATTGGCATCACTTTGAGATTGCCTCGACCACCACTCTCAACTCACGTAGGTATGCCGAAGTGCCCAATAAACGTGGACCAAGTTTCTTGCTGAAGAATGTCAGTGGATGTCCCTCTTGCATCAACACTCCCCCTATGCCAACATTAGAAGCATCGGTTTCCAGAACAAACTACTTCGAAAAATCTGGTAGCCGGAGGACAGGAGTCTCAGTCATAACTTGTTTTAATTTCTCAAATGCTGCGGTTGCTTCAGTGGTCCATATGAAGTTGTCCTTTTTGAGTAACTCGGTGAGTGGGGCAGTGATCGCCACATAATGCGTGACGAAGCGGCGATAGTACCCTGTGAGTCCTAAGAAGCCGCGTAATTGCTTGAGGTTCTTAGGCTATGGCCAGTTAGTCATGGCCTCACTTTTGGTTGGATCGGCTCAAACTCCTTCTCGTGCGACTAGATGGCCCAAATACTCGATGGAAGGTTGAAAAAACTGACATTTACTTCCTTTGGCAAAAAATTGATTCTCCATTAGACATTGCAGCACCAACCTCAAATGGTGAGCATGGTCAGCCTGGCCTCTACTGTAAATCAGTATGTCATCAAAAAAAACAATGACAAACCGATGAAGGAAAGGCTTGAAAATCTGTGCCATGGCTACTTGGAAGGTGGATGGGGCATTAGACAACCCAAAAGGCATTACAACAAATTCATAGTGCCTCTCATGGGTTCTAAATGCTATCTTGTGCACATCCCTATGATCCATTCGAATTTGGTGATATCCGGCGCGGAGATCCAGTTTGGAGAATACTTCTGCCCCTCCTAATTCATCGAGGAGTTCATCAATGGTGGGGATTGGGAAGCAATCTTTAATCATGATCCCATTTGGTGCCCTATAATCGACGTAAAATCTCCAAGAGCCATCTTTCTTTTTCACCAATAACACAAAGGAAGAATATGGACTGTTACTATGTTGAATAAACCCACGTTCCAGCATTTCGATAACCAACTTTTCCATGACATCCTTCTAAAAATATGGATATTGATATTGCCGGACATTGAGTGGAACTGAACCAGGTTGTACATGAATCCTGTGGTCAATGTTGCGGATAGGTGGTAAGTGTTTAGATTCGCTAAATACCTGTCGAAATGGCTGCAAAATGCCCTTGCCCGCTGATGGAAATGCTTCCTCCATTTGTGACACCTCATCTGGCTTTGTAATACTACTCTCCACTGCCGTAGGTGGAACTGTGGACAACCGGTAAACCCCTTTCACTTCACCCTCTAGAAGCATTATACTGAATTGAGCAAAAATGACTTACCGGATGGAGAACTGAGATTCCCCAGCTAATTTCACCTGCTTGCCCTTCTATTGGAACTCCATAGTCAGTTCACCGTGATCATGCAAACAAGGACCAAGGGTTCGCAACCACTGCATGCCAAGCACCACATCCAGACCCCATATGGGTAGTACGTATAACTCCACCTCAAAATGATGTCCCTGTATTTGAAGCTTCACTCCTAAACATTTTTTGTGACACACCAGCTGCTGGCCGTTGCCGATGTAAACCTTAAACCTCCGAATTTCCTCCCACTTAAGGCCTATTTTTCTACCAAGGCTTCTTGAATAAAATTATTGTTACTGCCTGTATCTATGGTGACTTTTAGAGTTTCAGTATCATGCTGAGCCAATATTCGAAAGATACGAGGCTTCACAGAGTTTGAGAGAGTATTAAGATTTACTTCAAGTTCATCGTCGTCGGTGATGCCTTCCCCAATCGGCTCGATCTCTTCTGGTGTATCAACTTCAGCATCCTCACCATACAGAAGCAACACTCTGTTCTTGCACTTATGGTTGCTGTGGTATTTTTCATCACAGCTGAAACAAAGGCCCTTCTCCCGTTTGTCTCGTAATTCCGCTGGTGTCAAACGTTTGATCAGAAATTTGGAGGTTCCAACTGGTGGGTGACCAGCTTGAGAGATTGACATTGCCTCCTTGCTGTCTGGAAAAGTTGGTTTGTGGCCAAGGAAAGAACCAGCCACAGTACTACGCGATGGCGTCTCCAAAGCTCGAAAACCTTCCCTCCGGTGGTTCCCAAACAAGTCCTCAATCCGATCCTCGAACAACTGTGCTTTCGCCATGGCATCGGACAAATCGTATGGTCTAGCCATCAAAATTTCCCTAGGATATCAAGTTTCAATCCCCAGACAAAGAAATTGAGGAACATTGATTCTGGCACCCCTGTAATTCGAGTCATTAGGCTTTCAAATTCCACGTGGTACTGAGAAACCTTCCCAGTTTGGATGAGTTTAGAAATTCTTTCCAACGGGTCATCATATATGGAAACACCAAACATCTTTCGCAGCTCATGGAAGAATACATCCCAGCTTAACAGAGCACCACCCCTCTCCATCCATTAGTACCACATAGATGGTTCACTGTCCAAATGAAAGGCCACAATTGCTAGGCGCATCGCGGGATCCACCTGGTACAGAGAAAAAAAATTTTCAATCTTATAGATCCAGTTCTCCACATTTGTTCCGTCGAAACGTGGTACATCAACTTTCAAGGTCTTAAGCAGCAAATTAATGTCCACCTGAGGACTGCCGGATGATTTTCGAGAGACCCCAACTTGGATATTATCAGCCCCAGCACTAGGCGGAGCTGCTGTGAATTCCACTATTGAGTCGAGATCTCGTCGCATCTGAGACAATTGAGTCAAGCACTGGTTGGTGACGGCCATGTGTTGCTCCAGCAGTGCAGAAAATTTGGCAAGTTCGTTGTCGGTGTGTTGTTTCTCATGGCATCTCTCAATGAAAGCACCAATGATAAGAAATATCTGCACTCTTCGAGTCAATACCCAACTCCTTTCACAAGAATTTTCTTCTTTTAACAACATCCCTGGCAAAATGTTGCCCTACAGATTATATAGTCCCCTCTTATAAATTTTACTCTCAACAAACAATGATAGAATAATCAAATTGGATAACAAAAAACAATTATGAGCTATTAGCTATGGCTCTCCGAAAAAGTCTCAATGCTACCCTAGCGTAACAAAATCCTTGAGCCAGTGTGGTCTCGCACGTTTCCTGGCTTCACGAAGCATGCATGACTCCCTTGTGAGCTTCTTCTCGTTTCCTTCAGCTTCTTCTTTGTTCCCAGCCTCAAAACGACCCTTCCTTGCACTTGTTTCATCTTTAGTGCTATCCTGGATCTCTTCTTCTTGGGCCTCTCTTTTAGCCCACTTTCCCATTTGGTCTTGGATCTGGTTGCTGTCCAAAATCACCTCAACCTGGTGACTATCAGTATTCTACTTTTAGATATTATACTTGTAATACATAGCGATTTCTTTGTTTTATTATACTTATTTAATTTCTAGTTAATAGAATGATTATTTTATGATTAAAACTAGAAATATTCTTTTTGAACAATATAATATCTATTTATATGTTTTTTGTTCTAGATAGAAATTTATGTAAACATTTGGTTTTAATGAAAAATCTATTTATTATTTTTGTTATTAGTTTTATATATTTTAAAAAATATATTAAATATTAAATAAAATTAATAAATTATCCACATCTATATAGAATGTGGGCGTGATGGAAGGCATTATTTGGACCCAAATATGGCCCATGGGGGGCATGAGTTCCCTCTCAATTTTTTTTTTTAATTTTTAGTAAATATAGATATCATGTCTTCATTACAAAATTAATTTTTTAATAATTTAAAAAGATTATACAATGCTTTTAACATAAAAAGTGTCACCTATTGTCTTAATTTTTAGTATTTTAATTAATATAATATTTTATTTATATGTCTATAAATATTATTAGACAGTTAATAAAAAATGATAAATTTAATTATTTTGAAAATGTTTGGGTGACGCTTTTCATGATAAAAGCGTTGCCTATTTGTTTCAATTTTTTTTAAAAAAAAATTTATCCATTAAATTTATCATGTAGACTATGAATCAAATTTATTAAAATGTTATAAATAAGTAGTAACATACACAAAATTGAATAAAATATTAAGCAAATTAATTTTACTTTCAAATTTTAAAATCACTTGTATTTGCCTTCAATTTTTTTCAGCCCTCATTGTTTGATATTTTAAAATCATCATTAATATTCCAAAAAAAAATATATATATATTAAGCACGTTTTTCAATTCTCATCTTTTCACCAAGTATAAGCCCTAAAATATTTAAGCTTTGCCATGCTATAAGAAAAGTTGTACAATTGGGCTAGTTGGGTTTTGTGGGTTTCTTCTTTCTTTTTCCTCTGTCATCGTCGGCAAGTATATATTTACTGGTTTTTCTTTCATTTTGAATGGCAACCATGCTGGGTTCATTTGTGGGTTTCCTTTTTCAACCATTTTTTGTTTTTTTCTTTTTTTTTTTCTCATTGGATTGCTGTCATTGTTGGATTTCTTGATGTATTTGTTTCTTGATTGCTAGGTTGTTGTGTTGTACAGGTTATAGGATTATGGGTTTTTCGTCAAATTTATAGGTGGGTTTTCTAAAATTTAATCGGTGGGTTTTCTTAATCTTACTTGGGTTGATATTTTGTTTACGATTGTACTTGGGATTGGGGTTTTTATCATGATTTTGTTTAGAATTGGGATTTTATTATTGATTTGGATTCAGGTTAGGGTTTTCATTTTGATTTTGGTTGCTTGTTGTGTAGTGGATTGGGTTAGCATAGCCATCGAAATTTGCTCCATTGGGTAACCAACTTGGCCTCAAGTTGTGTTTGGGTTTAACTACTAGGATTGTGTCAGATTTTGCATCCTTGGAAAAGGTACGGCTAATTTTATTCTTTTGTTAATAATATGAAATTGAATTATGATATGAGTTTGAATTTCATATTTAAAGTGAGCATTATTAGTTGTTAATTTATATACTTGTTATCTTACACATGTACTTCTTATCTAATATTATATTTACATTAATGTTTAAAAATTTAAATTCCTAAACAACCTGAGAATACTGAATATGATTATTATATCAGGATGATAATGAGGGATATTATTTGTCAGGACCCGTCCAAAATTCCTCCCCGGAACCCTAGACAAGTCCTGATCCCAGGGAAATACCACCGAACCTTCCAACGGAAAATCCGGCAGCACCTCCCCTAAGGGTAGGACTTACCACAAATTTCCTGCACTGAAAACACACTTCTATATTCATCCCATTATTCCTCCCATAATACTACAAATTGATTCCACAAATTTACAGCACTTCAAATGAAAAACAGTAATCCAGTGCATAATTAATAACTACACGTCTAATACAGTATACAGAGCATTATACAAATGAATATGGAATTTATACAGTAACAGATAAGGAAGCAATACAAGATGGAGAGGAAAAAGGGAAGAAATACTTCTTGGACTTTTGGCAACGAATTGAGACATCGGGCTCATCCCGGACGATCAACGTCTCCCAACCTGGACCTAGGGGAACGGAATTTAAAAACGTGAGATGCTAATCATCTCAGTGAGTGACCCTATCTACTGTACACTCTTGATATTAATGATATAACAATGAAAGGAATTTAATTAATATCAACAATTAAATAAATAAATAATAATAACAATTGAAGTAATATTTTCTCTCAAAACCCTCACTATTCACTCCGTTGGAAATGTTTCCCTTTTAAAACATTTTCACAATACCCGATATTCGTAATTTCCGAAAACCAAGGGATCAATTAATTTAATAAACAATAGATAAATACCCCAAATATAAATAAAATATAATAAATAATTTTTGAACACTTTGGGGTTTGAAATTTTTATCCAAAAATTTATACTTGACGCACCACACCATATACCAGTAATGCCCTTCGATACCCAACATCCCGAGCACCAACTGGCGGGGAGATTAAAGAGAGAAACTTGCATACGGCACTTCGGCGTCCCAACAGTACAACTGCTGAAACAGTCATCCCGGCCAAGGAGGGGGGTGGCTGATGCGCAATATATAAGACTTGCCTGCCCTTGGTCCAATGGCAACTCACGGGAGACATAATACTTGCGCGCTAACCACATATACACCGGAACACCAATACTGTGTGAGTGCGTCTAAAATAATTATTAATTTAATTATTACCGTACCGATTTTCCAAAATCACCGTGGGAAATATACCAAATTTCAATTTCACCATCCCACATATTTTACTTTAACATACCCGGTACGAAACCATCGATAACAATATAAAAATAATTTTTCTCATAACACGAAGTCCAACAAATAATATTCCACGGGCATAATTATAAAATTTAAACCACCAATTTAAACAAATAATTTCCTTAAAATATTTAAACCAATTATGCCCAAAAATAATATAAAAATCCAAACACAATTAATTAATGAAAATACTTGCTCATGTATAATAAATACAATTAAATCACAATAAATTAATAATCGGAAAATTCTTAGTAACCCAAAATTCCGTTTAGCATCAATGGGTAAATATATATATATATATATATAATAATATTTTTTTTTCCCGATTATATTCAAATTCCACCACATGAGCATAAATTCCAGATATCAATTACACACCACATAAATATAATTAATTACCCCAAAATATTTTTAAAGGTGGGTCACTCACCTGGAGCACGCAATTAACCTAAGATCCTCCATGGGATCAATTCCACGACTCACCCATGCTCCTAGAACACAATTCATGCACAGTCAAATAAAGTAATATTTTATTCGGGTAAATAATACCCGGTACCCGAGGGATCTAATACAAACGTTAACCAAAATTGATAAATTATATGTCTATGGAAAGCTTGTGAGATGAGGATCACATTACCGACCTCCATTGGGCTCAATTCGACCGGTGGTGGCCGGAATTTGGCCGGAAAGCTTCGGCCGATCTTGATCTCCTCGTATCTCGCAAACCGCTTCGAATTTTGGAAATTGGAGGCCATATTTGGGATCAAAAGATCCAAACTAGGGGGAAAGGAGGTTTAATTTGGACTGGGTTGGCCGGAATACGGCGGACTCGCCGGAAAATTTAAACTCAGCGCCGCCGACTTCACCGGCCCGATCTGGGCGCATCGCCGGCTAGCCGGCCGCCAAATTTGGCTGGTGAGCTCGCCAGCGTGTGGTCTTGGACAGTGGCCGGCGCGTGTGGCTTGTGGTGGCCGGAGAAAGATGAACACGGGAGAGAGAGAGACGGCCGGTGGGAAGAAAGAAAGAAGGAAAGAAAGAAGAAGAAGAAGAAGAAGAAGAAGGGGAAGAAGCCCATGGCCCTTTTTTCCCACGTGGGGGAAAAGAAAAAAAGAAAAAAGAAAAGAAAAGAAAAAGAAAAGGAAAGAAAAAGAAATAAAAAGAAATAAATTAAATAATAATTAAATAATATTAAAAATAATATTATTATATAAAATAATATGATATTAAGCACGGTTGACCTGTGGCATTTCAACATAGTGACACATGGTCACATTTATTAAGTCACACGTGGCACATTGTTACACGTTAAAAAAATAATATTAAAATAATACAGTATTTGAAAAACTCTACAGGTCCATAACTTTCAAACCACATGTCCAAATCGGATGTGCCGCTAGTCTGCGGACTCGTATCGACGAGTAATTCACAACCATGCATGAGTCAAAACTCAAATTTGCATGAATAAAAAGTCAACTCCGGCATCCCTTGGACAATTTGGACCCTAATCTTGTTTTGCTAATAACTTTCAAACCGTAGCTCCTTTTTCAACGTGCTACTAGTCTACGAACTCGTGCCAACGTGTACTTCGTAACGGTACCTCAGTCAACCTAGAATTCCATCCAAGTCAAAAAGTCAACATTTAACCCCTTAGGTCAACGGTCAAAATCAAAGTCAACGGTCAACGGTCAACCTCCGTCAAAGTTGGAAAAATTTCCGTTGTACTTCGGGACGGGATGTTACATTATTAGGAGAAATTTGACAAAAATTATAAACAATGATAATTTTAACATTTTTATGTACTTAATTACTTTTTAATAATTAATATTTATTTATTTTGAATATGTATTAATAATTTTTTAACATAATTTTTTCATGTGCAGTATAAAAGTATAACTTGGTCACAAGATAATATCAACTAGTTTAGAGCTGAATGGGCATCAATTATTATCTCAAACCTTTTATTTTAATGGGTATGATAGTTTAATTGCTTTTGTTTTTACATAACTATATAAAATAGTTGACCAAATTGTAAAAATATTACATGAGTTAATATTTAATTTATTTGAAATATTATTTTGTTATGAAAATATTTATTTTAATTTTTTTGTCTTTTAATTATTTTGCATAAAGCATAGCTATTAAACAATTCAAATTTGACAATATTAAAGTACTATTCAAAAAAAAAATAAGGAGAAAAGCCGTTGCTTTTTTTAAAAAGCATCAGCTATTGCATTAATTTTTACGATGCTATTTTGAAAAGCATCCGCTAGTAATTGATACAATAGCCAACGCTTTTTTTAAAAAAAACATCGGCTTTTCTTAGATTTTTAATGACCTTTTTTAAAAAAAGCATCAGCTATTACTATACATTTAGCGATGCTTTTTCATAAAAGTGTCGGTTATTACTATATATATAGCGATACTTTTCTAGAAAATCATCGGTTTTTTAAATATTTAGCGGCTCTTTTATTAATAAAAAGCATCGGCTTTTCTTAAGTATTAGGCAACACTTTTCAAAGCATTGGCTTTTGTTTGATAATTTTAGCGACACGATATCAAACAACGCTTTGTAAAGCATCGGCTTTTATTTTGAGCGAGACATTAATCACGTCTCCTATCATTACGATTCTTATAATGGAGATAGCTTTTACCCAAAACAAAAAAAAAAAAAAAAAAAAAAAAAAAAAAAGAGGGTTATCTAATCCTTCTCAAAGCTTGGAAAGAAAGAGGCGTTCCACGGAAAATGCAAGCTTTGACACCATCACACTTACTTCATCTAGTTGACAATAGTCATATAGAGGATACTGGAAGTTTCCCACTCTCAGTCAGTAAATGTTTCTAGCGTTTTTTATTTTATTTATTTATTTATTTATTTATTTTTAATAGTTATGTCTTTAGACTTATTTGTTTTACTTATTATTGTATCTCATTAATCATTGATTATTATATTGATTTGTTGTTAAGTTCAGACTTCCAGCAGCGAAGTTGTAATGTGCCTAATTCAATGTTATGGACTCGTTATGCATCGTTTCAACCAAGAAGTTTTCAAGAATTGCTTCAACAAAATAATACAGGATTACTTCTCATTTTCATTCCAAAACTCGCAATCCCCAAATAATATTGCTTGTCAGGTAAATAAATATATATACACTTTGTGTTTTCACAAATTAAGTGACGCAAAATTGTTTTATAATGAAACTTGTTCTTTTACCTTCTACTAATATTTGTAGGCTAGAAATTTGAACATGTGTGACAAGTGATGTCCAGCTTTATGTTCCTTTGTTCTAGATATTACGCAGGTTTGTTTCTAAAGATGTGGTTCGTTCCTCTCTCAATTTATTATTTTTCTTTAACTTGTATTATAAATTTGTTCAAGCAAATATTAATTTCTTGGCCATATTTGAAGCAGAATTTTGATGAGTCTTTTTGTGTTTGGCAACTTTTGAAGCTACTGTAGTTTATGGATGCTGTTGCTTGGAAATTGGAATCAATCGTACGTCGCATGGTGTTTCTAGGCATGGACTGTATCATGTGTTTCTAGTTATTATCGACGATTGTTATATGTTTTATGCCAATATTTTCGACTCTTTTTATTTTTATTTTATTTATTTTATTTATTTATTTTTTTTTTGTCTGGCAATTGGCAGAAGACCAAAAGAATGAAAAATTTAATTGAAGAAAATTGGTGGGATGTGAAAGTTTTTTTTTTTTTTTCCCCTTTTTTTAGTCTAAATATTTAGTGCAATAGCCAGTACATCATTTTAGTTTTATAGCTGTTAGCGATTGATTTTTTTTTTATTTTTTTATTTTGCATACCCATTTCTTTTATTTTATTTTCTTTTACTTTTCCATTTGGTGGTGGATAGATTTGTGATTTTTTTTTTTCTGATTTTGGGGAATCTAAAAATACGTTTACCATTTTAATTTTTTTAAAATAAAATGTATAACCAATTTGAAGTACTGGTTGATTTTTCAGTAGGAAGATGAGGTTTGATGAAAAGTTGGTTTTTTTTTTTTTTTAAATGTATACTTTATTAATTCTTGTATATTTATTTTTCTATTAAAATATATTTTTTTCCAGATTTTCTTTGTAGTTATAAATTTGTTACAATTTTTTTATTTTTGAAACTCTATTTTTTAGAGTTAAGAAGATTAAATTAAAAAAAAAAAATCAAACGATGAATATTGACCATTCATATATTAATTGCCAAATGTCAATAGATTAAGAATAATTTTAAATAAAAAATAGAATAATAAATTAAAGATAAATCATAGTTATTGATATCTAATTTATCACATGTCATTGGATCCTCAAAAACTTAGATAAAATTAAATTAAGAGTTGATGATTCAAATTCCAAATCAACAGAGATGAATCTGATTTAAACTAAACATATTAATTAACAACCAAATCCAAAAGTACAAAACCGGCACAATATAGTGATCACTAATGATTTGTAATTTTTTGGACAAATTCTAGTGATTTGTAATTAAAATAAACAAATTTCAATTTAATCTCATTTCAAAAAAGAAAAAAAATGTATTAGAAAAAAACTAAGCTAGTTACAAAGAGACACTTTCCTAATAAGATTTTCCAATTTTCATAAACCACTTCCGTAGTCGAAATACTATTTTAAACTATTCACTTATGGAATGGCGGACCCAAGTAGGCCAGTGTTAGCATGCCCCCCGCCCTCTTGCGCACATTAATTTAGACTCCGTTTTTTTTTGTGATAATTTCCCATACCTTAAGTGCTTTTGATTTTATTCTTGTTTTATTATTATTATTTTGTCTTTTAGTAATTTGTTTTATTTTTTTATATTATTATTATTAATATTATTATTATTTTCTTTTTGGCATATTTCTCTTCACTGTCTCACTAATCTATATTTTATCTTTATAATCTCATTTATCTAAGATTTTGTTCTACTTTTAGATATTATATTTTTAATACATAGCAATTTCTTTGTTATATTATACTTATTTAATTTTTAGTTAATAGAATGATAATTTTATGATTAAAACTTAAAATATTCTTTTTGAACAATATAATATCCATTTATTTGCTTTTTGTTCCAGATAAAAATTTACGTAACCATTTGGTTTTAATGAAAAATCTATTCATTATTTTTGTTATTAGTTTTATATATTTAAAATATATATTAAATATTAAATGAAGTTGATTGGATGATAAATTATCCATATCTATATCTGAATGTGGGGGAATGGAAGGGCATCATTTGGACTCAAATATGGCCCACCGGGCAGCACGCGTTGCCTCTCAATTTTTTTCTTTAAAAATTTTTAGTAAATATAGATATTATCGCCTTCATTATAAATTTTTAACAAATTTATCGCCTTCATTATTTATATAGCAAATTTATAAAAAATTTCTTATGCCTTATTATTTACCATCATACTTATTAAATATAGTTTATGTACAATATAATATATTTTTTTGAAATACAATATAATAATTTATTAATTACAAATTTTAAAAATATTAATCATTTACAATTACAATGAATACAATTAATTGATAAAAAATAATTATATAATTAAACAAAAGGACTATAGTTATTTATAAATAATATTTATTGAATTACTATTTTAAGTTCTTTTAATTATAAAGATGCCAATTCTTCCTTTTTAATGACTAATTTTATTGTCGTTTTCTAGTTCTCAATTTATTTTGGCTAATTTCTAACAAAATCTAAAATAATTTTCCTTTATTCTCTTTTTTGTTTTAAATTATGACTTTTTTTATATAAATTTTAATGTTTTTATTGTAAATGTCAAAATATTAAAATCCTGTTGTTCTAACAAAATAGAATTAGAGGAAAATAATAATAAAAGAAGCATATTCAATCTATTAGAAAAAAATATATTTAGTTGGGCTAACTACAATATAGAAATAGAAAAAAAAATGGTTATTTATATATAAATGTCCAAAATTACCAAAAGAATAAAAATAAATAAACGGTGTTATTACACAATGTGACCTCTGAAAATAATTCCTGGCACCACTGCTTAGTCCCTGGAAAAATTTTCAAGTCAGAAACTGTTCATCGGCTATTAAAATTTATAATATCATTTCTAATGCACGATAGAGTGGAAAATATATATGAGTCTTTTAACTTGTCATTCCTATCCGTTACAAATATGAGATTTTTAGATTTTTGTCTTTTATACACTTGGGTTATTTCATTTTATTAAATGGGATGATTACTCAAAATTCATTTAAATTAAAAGAAAAAAAAAAAGGGAAAAACATTGGTACATGGAACAGACAGAAAAGACAACTAATTGCAAACAATATTAAGACATAATCAATAAGGTCTATTTAAAAAAAAAAACAGAAAGCAAATGAAGGTACACTTGAGAATATTAAGATTTAACTTATTACTACTGTGAAAAAGGCAAGTGGTCATCAGATTGAACATAAATATTTTGAAACAAAAGACATTCCATATAGATACTTAATTATTTATGACGGCGATAAGTAGGAATAATGACAGATGCTTGGCTCTTGGAGCTGTTATGCCAAACTCTTTAAGCATGTCCAACTCGGTTGGCAACATACCATTTGGAAGCTCCCAATCGAAACAATGCACAAGCTGTGCCAAAACCAACCGAACTACAGTTAACCCTAACTGTATTCCGGGGCAACCCCGTCGTCCGGAACCGAACGGAATGAACTGAAAGTCCCTTCCGCGGAGATCTACACTACTCCCTTCCAACCTTTCCGGGAAAAAAGTTTTCCGGATCAGTCCAGGCAAGAGGGTCTCTTCCAATTGCCCATGCATTGATAATTACATGTGATTCCTTGGGTATGTGGAGACCTTCAACCGTGCAATCTTCCATGGATGCATGAGGGAGCAACAATGGTGCCACTGGATGTAACCTCAAGGTCTCCTTCACTACCAGGTTCAAATACTCCAAGCTTTCCAAGTCTGATTCTTCCACCATTCTTTCCTTGACCACTATGTTTTCTATTTCTTTCTGAACTTTCTTCATTATTCAAGGGTGTTTGATGAGTTCAGACATTTCCCATTCGAATGCTGTTGCTGAAGTGTCCATTGAAGCTACAAGCATGTCCTACAAACAACATATTTGTGCAAATATGGAAGCTGATGAATTGAAATATATATATATATATATATAAAATCAACAGCTTTTTTACTTGTTTTTCAAACTCTAAATTAGAGACTTTCTAGAAGAAAAAGAAAAGGTGAAACTAATAAAATAAAAAATAACAATAAATTCTTGTATCTTAATGTGATTGTCTTAGCATATATATGTCCAACTAAGATATAGTTAATTGGGAGTGCTAGTACTTCTATCTGTTACAAATTAAAAGGACAATCATATAAAAAATTTTAATTGTTTTATCAGTTTTGATCATAATTCTAATCTTAATTATATTAGATAATTATTAATATGGTGAACGCTAAAGGTTGCACTTGCCTAACTATAATATTTTTTTCTGTGTCATAATTTATATTTTTAGAATCATATCTACTTAGATTTTAAGATAAATTAAGATTTCAAAAATAAAATAAAATAAAATAATCATGCTATAAGTATATAATTAAGAGAGTACCAAAATGATAGCTTTAATGTTAGGCCGTTCAATGCGATATTCAGATTACTATGAAGCTCAACATGACATCAACAACTAACAGCCTTCATTTTCTTAGTCAATCCCTAAAAATCAAACCAAGCAATCTGAGGAATATAATCTCCCAAGTTTGGCACGGCTGCCAAATGCATACCCTCTTGAATTACAGCCTTGAAACCTGTCTCATTGAACTCACTGTCCAAATACTTTTTTCCAAACACCATTCTACAACTCATATCTTCACTGACGAAATCTTGGCGCTGAGATCAACAGCAACCTGATCTCTGGCCGCCTCTCGAACAAACTCGATCAATAGGCCCAGCTCTTTCCTTCCTCATGTCTCTGAACGAGTTGATCTTGAGGCTGCTGAGAAGTTCCAAAGTGCACATCTTTCTAATGGTTCGCCAGTAGGAGCCATACTTGGCGAACGTCAAGTTCTTTTGGTCGTAAGAGATGTGCTTTGCCGCTTAATGGGTTTTGAGGAAGAGCTTGGCGGCTTGAGGAGAAGAAACAATGGTGGGGACAAGACCTAAGCATAAATGCATGACGGGGCCGTAGTGTTTGGCTAGTTAATGGAGGTCGCGGTGAGGAAATTCCCCTAAGAAATGGAGGCTTCCGAAAATGGGAACCCTCTTGGACCTGGAGGTAATTTTTTGTTCTTGTTGTTTTTCCATGGTTGGAGGAGAAAAATCTAGAACAAGTGAAAGTATGACCCAAATCCAAACCATATTGGTTTTTAATTTGATTTCACAAGATCAAGAAGTAAATTGGAACTAAAGTGGAGCTAAAAGTGAGTAAGATAGGCTAGATGGCAATGTGATATTTATCCACAAATTATTTGAGTTAGCAACAATTGATAAAACAAAAGTTTAGTTAAATTCAATGATAATATGTATATGATATGTACGCAGGCATAATTGCATATGATCTTGTTGTTTTATTTATTTATTTATTATTATTATTATTATTTTTGTGAATATATTGCACATATTGTTATATATATACACACAAATATCAATGTCCGACACCAAGAAGACAGCTAATTAATTAATTCTTTTTGTCGTGATCCGAATTTGAATCTCCTATCTGTAATATATATATATATATATATATATATTCCTCTATAATCAAGTAAGCATTTGCATTTAATTATTTTCAATTATTTATTTTAATCATTTATTTTAAATTATATTCCTTGGGTGGTTTTACCGCCTTCAATATATTCTACAATTTTATACTTATTTAATTAATTGTTCTTTGCTGGCTTTGCCGCCTCATCTATTTATTTTCATTTACTTCTGCTCATTTACTTACTTCTACTTTGCTTTTATCAATCTTCTTTTATCTTTCAATTATCTCTTAACACTCTGCCCTTGTTGGTCTCAGAGCCATAAGTGCTTCGATCTGTATTTTGCTACTTTCTTTTAGCACTCGTAGAGTGTTATATATATTAACCATTGATTTTTACCAACAATTAATATTATTAGATTTCAAACATTTGAAACTCACATCTCACTTCACCTTGACTCCCTAATACGATTTCCCATTGTCTTCCCCATTTCAATTTTGATGGAAATCTTGTTCATGTATCTTTTAATTTTTCACTAGACGGTACAACATTTTTGAAAAGTTTATGCCATTGCTTAAGCATAATTATAAGTTGTGGACTTTTTTTTTTTTCCTGTACCAGCATTGAATGATAAGGATGATCTTAGAGCTGATTTGGCATTGAAAAATTGTATGAAAATTTGTTATCGGAATTTCATTTTTTACAGGCATTAGATTTGAGAAGATTTTGTTCTATTAAGAAACTACCAAATAGTTTGGGTGAACTAAAACATCTAAGATATCTTAATCTTTCTAGTTTTAATGAAATCCAAGAGCTACCTAATTCTATCACCAAACTACAGAATTTAAAAACACTGAATCTTTCTTATTGTGAGAAGTTATCAAGTTTGCCAAGGAATATGCATTAAATGGTCTACCCTAAGGCATCTTGTGTTGGATGGTTGTGAGAGTTTGAGTCATATGCCATGTAGACTTGGCGAACTGACTGGCCCTCACACATTAAGTAGTTTTGTTTTGATTGATCATGACGTCAAACGGTTGAGGCCAAGGAATACTAGTATTGGTGAGGTTGGTGAACTATGCAACCTTAACAGTTTGAGTGGTGATTAACCATTTGGAATTTGAGACATGACATTGAGGAGTCAGAGACTGCAATTTTACAAGGGAGGCAACATCTACGAAAGTTGGATTTAGTTTATTTGGAGTTTGAGGAAGATGATCATTCTATGGAAGAGTATGAAAAGTCAGTAGAATACTGCAAGTTGGGTTAATCCCTTATTAATCTTGTTATATTAGAATTAGATGCATGTAGAAAATGTCGGTATCTCCCACCTTTGCATGTATTACCTTGTCTCTAGCAACTTAATCCTTGGTGATTTGAATTCCTTTGAGTATATTGATCAGAAAACTACTGCTAGTTATGACATGCCATTCTTCCCTTCGTTGAAAGAACTTTGGAATGAGAACTGTCCAAAACTAACTTCCATGCCACTGTTTCCATATCTTGAAATTGTTCGAATATAACCTGCTGTGCTGACATTGAGGCTAAGGCAAATGTGGATAAATCAGGCTCTACAGGTGTATTTCACAGTGGCTCATATGCCACGTGCTATAGAACAAACTAGAAGAATGAAAGCATAAGTGTGTGAAAGTGTGAGAGAGAGAAAATACAGATTTATGCTTTATAACAATTTTGTAATCATTACATTAATGATGTAAGCAAAAATATCTTTTACCTTACTGTTACATTGATGAAATTAAATATACAAGATGAGCACACATTTTCCTCTCTTCTAACTTTCCTCTCAGGCAATCATCATCTTCATTACAAAATATACCAGTAAATAGAATTCTTCAAGCTCCATTAACATGGTATCAGAGCTTGTTGAATCTGAGTTGGGAGTAAACACTGTGTTCTAAAAAAAAAATAAAAAAAAATCGAGTAAATATGAGCTCGATTGAAGAGTATAGGCTAGAACTTTAGATATGAAGCATCAATGGCTAGACCTGAAGTAAGAGCTCCAATATTCTCAAGTAAGAACTATGAATTCTGGAGAATCAAGATAGTAACTATTTTCAAATCCTTTCGGCTTTGGAAATGGAGAAAGGAATTCCAATTTCTGCTGGGAAGCTGAAATTGAAGAGCCTAAAAGAAGCTCGACAATGGAAGATGATGAACAGATGATGGAGTTTTACATGAAGGATGCAAAAAGTTTGGGAATTATTCAAGGTGCTGTTACTAATCAAATTTTCCCGAGGATAGCAAATGCAGAGACCTCAAAAGAAACTTGGGAGCTCTTGTACAAAGAATTCCATGGTGGAGATCAGGTAAAGTCTGTGAAATTGCAAAGTTTAAGGAGAGAGTTTGAATACACCAAGATGAAGGATGATGAAACACTATCTAATTACCTTACTAGACTAAATGACCTAATAAACCAGATGAAAGCATTTAGAGAGACATTGTCAAATGAGAGAATGGTTCAAAAGGTACTAATCAGCTTGACAAAAGCATATGAACCTATTTGTTTGGTGATAGAAAATACTAAGGACTTGACATCGGTGGAATTTCAAGAAGTAATTGCAATTTTGAAGAGTCAAGAGCAAAGACTTGATCTGCAAGTTACTGATTCCACAAAGAAAGCATTCTCTACATTGTCTGTGAATTCCAAATACAGAACAAGAGAGTAACATAAGCTAATGTAGCTAAATTTCAAAGGTTCTGGTCTTCAAAAGAGAAGAAATGGGAACCTAAATAGAAATTTCAGCAAAGGTTTCATGGAACTCAAATGACAAACACACATGCTGCAAACACTGTTCACGAGGGTAAATGGCAAGTTGGAGGCAGTCAAGACAATTCAAAACCACAATGTAAGACCTGTGGTAAATACCATTTTGGGGAATGTAGGTTTAAAGGAAAGCCAAAATGCTATAATTGTGACAAGTTTGGACATTGGGCAAGAGAATGTACAAATGGTAGGAATATGTAGAAAGCCAATTGTACAAATCAAATGGAATTGTCAGGGAATATGTTCTATGCAGCTAGTGAG
Organism: Ziziphus jujuba; assembly: GCF_031755915.1. Classification (NCBI taxonomy): domain Eukaryota; kingdom Viridiplantae; phylum Streptophyta; class Magnoliopsida; order Rosales; family Rhamnaceae; genus Ziziphus; species Ziziphus jujuba. The sequence goes on along the minus strand of NC_083383.1, from coordinate 23,767,815 downwards.
ACTGGTGGCTCAAGCAAAAGCAGTGAATGGTACATAGACAGTGGCTGCAGCAACCACATGACAGGAAATATCAATTTATTGATTGATGTTAAAAGAAATTTGTTTGGAAAGGTTCAAATGTCTAATGGAACACTAGAGAACATAGCTGGGAAAGGTGCACTCGTGATTGACACTGACAAAGGAAAAAGACATATCAAAGAGGTACTGCATCTACGTGGTTTGAAAGAAAACCTGTTGAGTGTTGGTCAAATGGATGAGCCTGGTTGTTATCTAATGTTTGGTGGAGGAACATGTCATGTGTATGATGGACCTACATTAGAAAATCTGGTTGTGAAAGTTAAAGCAAAGACAAATCAATGCTGTCCATTTACTATGTCATCAATTGAGCACATTGCATTAAGAGTTCAAGCTAAATTCAGTGTAGAAACTTGGCATAAAAGAATGGGACATCTACATTTGAATGCCTTGCTTGAACTAAAAAAAAAGATATGGTTTTGGGATTACCAAAGCTTGGAGAAATGATGAAGGTTTGTGAAGGTTATTGATTTGAAAAGCAGCATAGAGAAGTTTTCCAAAAGAATGGTGCATGAAGAGCAAATCAGCCATTGCAACTAGTTCATACTGATTTGTGTGGCCCAATGCAGATAGAGATACTTGCTAGAAACAGGTATTTTATGCTATTTGTAGATGATTGTACACGCATGGTTTGGGTGTACTTTCTAAGAAACAAATCTGAAGCTTTTATCTATTTTAAGAAATTCAAAGCAATGGTTGAGCTGCAAAGTAATTTTAAAATTAAATGTTTAAGGAGTGATAGAGGAGGAGAATTTCTATCTGTTGAGTTTATAAAATTCTGTGAATTTGAGGGAATTCAAAGGCAAATGACAGTGGCCTACACTCCTCAACAGAATGGGGTGGTTGAAAGGAAGAATCGAGTGGTTGTTGAAATGGCCAAGGCCATGCTACATGATAAACAAATACCCTATTATCTGTGGGGGGAAGTTGTTCATACAGCTGTGTATCTGTTAAATAGGTGCCCCACTAAAGTTTTGAATGGTGTGACTCCTTTTGAAGCTTATAGTGGAAGAAAACCTGGTATAGCACATTTGAAAATTTTTGGATCCATTTGTTATGTTCATGTACCGGTTGAGACAAGGCAAAAGTTGGATTCCAAAAGTGTAAAATGAATCTTTGTTGGCTATGGAACTTGTGAGACAGGATATAGGGTATTTGATCCTATAGCTAAGATATTGATTTTATCAAGGGATGTTGTATTTGATGAAGAAAATTCATGGGATTGGAAGAAAGATGAAAGAAATGATGGTGGTAGGTTAATCTTAATAACCAAGGATATTTGTAAAGCCTCAAAAGAAGTGAATTCAGCATTCAAAGATGCTTACAATACACCAAGAAAGTCAATACAAGGTGTACTTAATTCAAGAGAGGCTACAAGCAGCAACAGGAACATTTCGAATACACATAGAAATATTGGTATGGACTCTACACACACTGAAACTAGTGGAATGCATGCTGAATTTGATCATACACCAGTAAAATGGAGGATTTTGACTGATATTCTAGCAAAATGCAACAATTGTATCATTGAACCTGAAGACTACAGTGAGGCAGCACAATATCAGTCCTAGATCAATGCAATGACAAATGAGTTGAAAATGATTGAGAAAAATAAAACATGGGAATTGGTGAATAGACCAGCAGATAAGCCTGTAATTGGTGTCAAATGGGTATACAAGACTAAACTCAATCTAGATGGCTCAATTCAAAAGAACAAAGCAAGGTTAGTGGCTAAAGGGTATGCATAGAAACCAGGAGTGAATTTTAATGAGACCTTTGCCCCTATTGCAAGACTCGACACTATTAGGACCTTGATTGCTCTGGCAGCTCACAAAAGTTGGAAATTGTACCATCTTTACGTTAAATCAGCCTTTTTAAATGGTGTGCTGCAAGAGGATGTCTATGTAAAACAACAAAATGGTTTTGTCATGGCAGGGCATGAGGATAAAGTGTATAAACTGCATAAGTCATTATATGGATTGAGATAGGCTTTTCAAGCCTAGTATAGTGAGATTGATGCATATTTCAGTGAGGGTGGTTTTCAAAAGAGTCAAAATGAGGCCACTCTTTATACAAAAACCAGCAGAGAAAAAGGAATACTCATTGCATCCATATATGTCGATGACATAGTGTATACAGGGAATGATGATGAAATGCTGCACTGGTTTAAGGAAGATATGATGAAAAGGTATGAAATGATAGATCTGGGATTGCTACATCATTTCCTTGGTATGGGAGTAATACAGACAAGTTCCAGCATTTTTGTGCACCAGAAGAAATATGCTTCCACATTGCTAAGCAAGTTGGGCTTAACATATTGCAATCTAGTTCTCACACCATTAGTTGCAAATGAGAAACTCAGCAAAGAAGATGGAAGTGGAGCTGCAAATGAAAAGGTGTATTGAAAAGTTATGGGAAGTCTTCTATATCTTATAGCTACAAGACCTTATATCATGTTTGCTGCAAGTATACTAGCAAGATTCATGCATTGTCCCACAAAGAAGCATCTTGGTATAGTAAAGAGAATACTAAGGTATGTTAAAGGTACCTTAGACTATGGAATAGAATATGTCAAGGGAATACAAATTGTTTTAGAGGGATATTGTGACAATGATTGGAGTGGATCTGTGGATGATATGAAAAGCACATCCGGATATGCTTTTAGTTTTGGAAGTGGAGTGTTTTCATAGGCCTCAGTTAAACAAAACTGTGTAGCACTTTCTACAGCTGAGGCAGAATACATAGTGCCTCAGAAGTAACTGCATAGACAATTTGGCTTCGGTTTGTGTTGGAAGATTTTGGTGAAATACAGGTGGAAGCTACATCTCTACACTGTGATAATACCTCAGCCATTGCCATCACTAGGAATCCAGTTTTCCACCAGAAAACCAAGCACATTGATAGGAGGTACCACTTCATCAAAGAGGCTTTGCAAGATGGAATTGTAAACTTGACATATTGTGCTTCCAAAGAACAAATTGCAGATATATTTACCAAATCTTTACCGAGGGACAGGTTCAATTATTTGAGGGAAAAGCTTGGAGTTGTTTCGGCATAGAGGTTACAGGGGAGTGTTGGAATATAACCTGCTATGCTGACATGGAGGCTAAGGCAAATGTGGATAAATCAGGCTCTATAGGTGTATTTCACAGTTGCTCATATGCCACGTGTTATAGAACAAACTAGAAGAATGAAAGTATGAGTGCGTGAAAGTGTAAGAGAGAGAAAATACAAATTTATGCTTTATAACAAATTTGTAATCATTACATTAATGATGAGCAAAAATATTTTTTGTTTTACTGTTACGTTGATGAAATGAAATATACAAGTTGAGCACACGTTTTCCTCTCTTCTAACATTCCTCTCAAGCAATCATTATCTTCATTAAAAATATACCAGTAAATAGAATTCTTCAAGCTCCATTAACATAAATGTTGTCCCTGGATAATATATACGATGACAACAGCAAATAGGGAAGCTAGTTCTAGTTCTAGTATATCATTGTTGTTGTTGTCATCATCATTCCAATCTCTCTCCAAATTGGTGGACATGTCTGTTGGATACATTCACATTTTTCAATCTTTGCCATAAGAAGGTACGGCCTACCTCTTGTCACTCCAATCTCTTTTTATCTATGGGGACGTTTGACATGATTGCCAAAAGCTATCAGCAACCTCTCATCACTCCAATCTCTTGATATTTGGCACTGCACCAATTTGAATTCATTTCCAGAAGCTATCAGCAACCTCTCATCACTCCAATCTCTTGATATTTGGCACTGCACCAATTTGAATTCATTTCCAGAAGCTATCAGCAACCTCTCATCATTCAATTTTCTTACAATTGGGGATGTCCCAATTTGAAATCATTGCCAGAACGTATGGGTAACCTCTCATCACTCCAACTCTTAGCATTAGAGAGTGCCCCAGTTTGACTTCATTGCTAGAAGCTGTCAGCAACCTCTCATCACTCCAATCTCTTTATATCAACAATTGCACCAATTTGAAATCATTGCCTAAACCCATATTCCGCAGCCTCTCATTGCTCCAATCTCTTACCACAAGGGACTCCTCCAATATTACATCATTTCTAGAAGCTTTTGGGCAATCTCTCATCACTCCAATCTCTTGAAATTTGGAGTTGCCCCAATTTGAAATCATTGCCAAAAGCTATGGATAACCTCTCATCACTCCAATTTCTTCACATTTAGAACTACCCCAAGTTGACGTCATTGCCAGAAGGCTAGACGTTACGCTTTCTAATGAGATTGTGCATTAGAAAGTGTCCAATCTTACAACAAATGTATAGTAGTACATCCGGTGAGGACTGGCCTAAGATTACCCACATTCCAGATGTTCAGATCCGATAAAGCTCTGCTGTTTGCTATTGCTGTTTGTATTTTCTACTGGTTCATTCATATATCTTTCTATCTATCTATCTATCTATCACTTAATTTCTTCTTCCTACTGCTTTTAGTCTATAATATGATGATGGAATTTTTCACTTATATATTTCCTAAATGCTGAAGTATATATGGTTCCATATTTCATAGTCTTTGCTTTTTTAATCATTAGCTGTAACTAACCAAAAATATGTTTATCAGCTCTTTATAACAAAAGCCAACACACACCATTTATTGTCAACAACATAGGTCACTTTTACATTGCATTTTCTACTTTTTGATTATACACTACAAGAATCGCAATGATAGACAATGCAATTAATGCATCGCACAAGATAAAGACCGACGTTTTATGAAGCATCACCTAACATCCTGTCGCTAAAACCATAAGACAAAAGGCGATGCATTAATAGTGTCGCCTAATCTTAAAGAAAAGTTGCTAAAAGTTTAAAGAAAAACCGACGAAGTAAAAATAAGTAACCTATTTTTTGAGTTTTTAGGGACACTTTTGTTAAAAGCGTCGGCTTTTCTATTAATTTTTAGCGATGAATTTTTGAAATGCGTCTCCTATTTTTTGAGTTTTTAGCAACGCTTCTTGAAATGCGTCACCTATATTTGAATTTTTAGCGACTCTTTTTCAAATCCATCGCCTATTTTTTGAGTTTTTAGCAATGCTTTTTGAAATGTGTCGTCTATTTTTTGAGTTTTTAATGACTTTTATATTAATTTTTAGCGATGCTTTTTGTAATGCGTCACCTTTTTTAAAAAAATTTGCTTATTTTAATTTTGTGAAAATTGATTAAAATAGTAAAAATGCAAAATAATTAAGATACAAAGAAAATAAAAAATAGCTTCATCCAAAATAATTAGAATACAAAAATTTAAAATAAACATTTTCATAACAAAATAATTATCAAATAAATTAAATATTATCTCATGAAATATTTTTACAATTTGGTAAACTATTGTATATGCAAAAGCAAAAGTAATATTAATTAAACTTCTATGAATGCATAGTCATTGAGATAGAAGTTGATATCCTCTTGTTGACGATATTACACCCTCATACTGCATATGGAAAAATTAAAAAAATTACTAATACTTATGCAAAATAAATAAATATTAATTATTATTAATAAGTAATTTAGTAAATGAAAATTTAAAGAATATTATCATTGTTCTTAGGATTTGGCGAGGCACATTTATCCTAATTAGAAGTAGAAAAGTCATAATAAAACAGATCGAAAAATTAATTAAATGAATAATAATAAATGTCATAAATATTACTTAAAGCATAAGTAATAAATCTACATACCAATTTATTTAGAAGATATTTTTTATCATATCCCCTCACAATCATTACGAACATAGCCACTCTCACATTCATCCTCATTATTATTTTCATCGACACTTGGCAACTGTATGACAAATGGATTGTGAGCCATCGTAGTATTGCCAAGAACATCTTCTTCAACAAAAGTACAATGTTGTGGTGAAGTTAAAACAACAGATCATCTCGAATCAAGTTGATCTTCAACATAAAATACTTGTTGAATTTAGCAAAATAAGGTCAAGCAATATTACAAATAAAATATATACAAAAGCAAGATTAGGAAAATTCAACGAACTTAACCAGCAGTTAAAATGAAAAAAAAAAAAAAAAAAAAACAACCCACTACATGTCTCCGCCAACAACAAAGAAAAAAAAACTCACTTAAATGATGGAGATGACGAAAGAAGACACCCAGCTAACCACGAGGGCGACACAAAGAAATCCAGCTTCCTGACGACAACGCAGGCAAATGAAAAATGAAACCCAAAATATCCAAATATTCAAGCCTCTCTTAGATCACTTCCTAATCTAACATCTATTAGGTAGTGTATTTGATGTAGTTTTAGAAAAGAAAAGGGATTTAAAGGCGCGCGTAAAAATTTTAAAACGCGCCAAAAATTTTCAAAAAATGGCAAAAAGACAACCCTTTGAGATTCTTTTTTTCTTTGTAAAATTAAAGAACAAGCAACGCATTTACATCTTAAAGTGTCACCTGTTCCATCAATATCTTTTTTTTTTTAATTAGTTTTTTATTCTTCATATAAAAATAAATACTGAAAATATTTCTTATATATGTGAAACAAAATTACCAAAGTGATAGTTTAATTATTTTGTTTTACAAGTGCAGTTTATTTACTTTAAAATCTTGTATATTTCGATTTTTTTTTTCTAGAAAGGGAATAAGTGACACATTTACAACAGAAAGCATTACCTCTTCTAAGTTTTATTTTTTGTTCCTTAATTTGATGAAATAGGCTACGCATAAAAAGCAAAAAGATTCGTCAGATATTTTTTATTTTTTCCTTTCAATAGTAATTTGCTTTAAAGTACAGTTATTTGCTTTTAAAAGTGGCAAGTATTAAATTTTTTTTTTTAATTAAGAGAACAGGCGACTCATTTATAATTAAAAGCCTCGTCTTTTCTCTCAATTTTATTTTTTTCTTTGATTAATTTTTTATTTTTCATCTACAAATAAACGTTGAAAATATTTTTTAAAAATGCGAAGCAAAATATCAAAGAATGCTGTTTAATTGTCTATTTTTCAAGTACAGCTTGATTCTCTATAAAATTTGCATGTCTTTTAAATTTTTAGCTTTTTTTAGTTGAGAGAATGGGTATTGCATTTTCTTCAAAAAGGATCACCTGTTCTTGAATTGTGGGATCAAGCGACACATTATGGTTAAAAATCGTCGCTTGTTCCATTTTTTATATTTTCTTTATAATCTTTAAATAGTTTTTTACTTGTTCATCTACAAATATATCCACGTAGCAATCCAATGAACATCAATTCCATTGATCTAAAAACATAAAACAGTTTTGTCAATACTCTTCTCAATTATTCACATATATATGTATTCACAAAACACAAAATTTCTCAAGATCTAATTTGAGGATATACCAAATGTATAATTCTAATTCAACAAGGACTTATTGACCAATTTCTCTACATAAGTATGTTAAACAAGCTAAATTTTCATGTGTTTGTGTTTCAATGATAGTTTATTTGCTTTTTTAAAATTTGCAAGCCTATTAAATAAATTTGTTTTTTTATTTAATTTGAAGAAAAAAACGACGCATTTGCATCCAAAAAAGTCGCCAAATCCTTTTTTTCTTTTTCTTTAGTTAGTTACTATTTTTTTTCTTTTTTGTGTTTTCAAGTACAATTTTTTTGCTTACAAAATTTGGAAGTCTCATAAATATTTTTTTTAAAAAAATTACAGGAATAGGCAACGCATTTACAACATAAAGCGTTGCCGGTTCCTGCAATATCAATTTTTTTTGTTCTTTAATTATTTTTTTATTGTTCATCTACAAATAAACACTGAAAATATTTCTTAAAAATGTGAAGTAAAATTACTAAGCTGGTTGTTTAATTTTTCTGTTTTTCAAGCACAACTTAATTGTTTTAAAATTTGCAAGTCTTCTTTTCTTTTTTTTCTTTTTTCAAAATTGAGGGTACAGGCGACTAATTTCTAGTGAAAAGCATTGCCTGTTCTTAAATTTTGGGGCACAGGCAACACATTTTGATCAAAAAGTGTCGTCTATTCCGTGTTTTATATTTTTTTTTTCAATTAGTTTTTTCAACTTTCATCTACAAATATATTTATGTAGCAATCCAATGAACATAAATTCCATTGATCTACAAACAGAAAACAGTTTTATCAATGCTTTTCTCAATTATTCACATATATGTGTATAGACAAGACACAAAATATCTCAAAACCTAATTTGAGATGCAGTACCGAATGTAGAATTCTAATTCAACAAGGATTTATTGATAAATTTATCTACATAAGTATATTAAATGAGTTTAGCTTTTATGTGTTTGTGTTCAATGATAGCTTACTTATTTTTTAAATCTGAAAGTCACTTAAATTGCTTTTTTTATAAAAAAAAAAAAAAAAATTGAAGGAAAAGGCGACACTTTGACACCGAAAAACGTTGCCTATTCCATGTTTTATGGTTTTTTTAATCTTTAGTTAGTTTTTTTTTTATTGCATCTACAAATTAAAAAAAGCATATTTGCAAAATTTAAAAAAAAAAATACTAAAAACAAGTTTCAAATTAAAAATAAAAAATAAAAACAAAAGACAACTCTTTTTTTTTATAAAAGCATCGCTATATGTACAAATAAGGAACCCTTTTTTTTTTTTATAAAAGTGTCACTAAATGCTAAAATAGGCAATGCTTTTAAACAGGGTCACTAAATGTAGGATAAAAGGCAATGCTTTTTTTGAAAAAAGCATCGCCTAAAACTATATTACTAATTTTTTGTTGTATTATTACATCTAAGGCATTTGGTCTGGTAGTGTGGTGATTCTTTGAAAGTGTAAGAGGTTCTGGATTCAATTCTTGGCATGACCTTGTCAAAAAATTGAAAAAAAAAGAAAGATAAAAATTGGTTGGGTGAAAGGCTGCTAAATGTAGGATAAGGCGACGCGTTTGTTCAAAAAGGCATCGCCTAAAACTATATTAACTTATTGTTTGTTGTATTGTTACATCCAAGTTATTTGATCTGGTAGTTTAGTGATTCCTTGAGAGTGTTAGAGGTTTCGGATTCAATTCATGGCATGGCCCTATTTGATACGTTCGTTGAAAAAGGCGTCGCCTAAAACTATTTTACTTATTTTTTGCTATTGTATTACATCCAAGTCATTTGTTCTGATGATGTGGTGATTCCTTGAAAGTATAGGATGTTCTGGGTTTAATTCTTGGCATGGTCCTGTTTGATTTTATTTTTTTTCAATTGGTTGGTATTGATGGGTTTACATACGTGTAAATAAAAAAAAATTGAAAAATAAGAAAAAAAGAAAGAAGGTGAAAATCTTAAAATATAAAAAGGGACAGGGCATTCAAAGAATTGAACCCTACTTACTTTTAAAAGACGCATCATACCACCAGAACAAATGCATGATTAGTTTTAAATTGAGTAAAATGAAATAAAAAGTTCTAGGTGACATGTTTTCAAACACAGCATCGCCTATTCCCATTTTTGACAACCCTTTTTTCAAAAAGCGCCACCTATTTTTATATTAATTATCCTCTAAAATTTGTAAGCTTCTTAAACTGTATTTTTGTATGTAAAAAAAAGGAACAATCCACGCAATTCCTTTCAAAGGCGTCGCCTGTTCTATGTTTTTTTTAATTTTTTTCTTTAATTATTATTTTTTTTTTTTTTGGTTCATCTACAAATAAGCATTGAAAATATTTCTTCAATATTTGAAGTAAAATTACTGAGGTGGTTGTTTAATTTTTTTCTATTCAAGTACAGTTTAAGCATCCACCGAGATTTGCAAGTCTCTAAAATTATATTTTCATATTTAAAAAAAAAAAAAAAAGAATAGGCGATGCAATTCCTTCTAAACTCATCGCCTGTTCCGTGTTTTTCTTTTATTTTTTCTTTAATTAGTTTTTTTTTTCATCTACAAATAAGCATTGAAATAGTTCTTAAATATGTGAAGCAAAATTACTGAGGTGGTTGTTTAATTTTTTTTTTTCACTTGTAATTTAAGCATCCACTAAAATTTGTAAGTCTCTTAAATTATATTTTTGTATTTTAAAAAAATGGTACAAGCGATGCAATTCTTTCTAGAAGCGTCACATGTTCCATGTTTTTTTTATTTTTTATTTTAATTAATATTTTTTGTTCATCTACAAATAAGCACTAAAAATATTTCTTAAATATGTGAACCAAAATTACTAAGGTGGTTGTTTTATTTTTTTTGTTTTTCAGTTATGGGTTAAGCATCCACTAAAATTTTCAAGTCTCTAAAATTGTATTTTGTATTAAAAAAAAAAAAAAAGAGGGAATAGGCAACACAATTCCTTCTAAAAGCATCGCCTGTTCTATTTTTTTAATTTTTTTTGTTCATCTACAAATAAGCATTGAAAATATTTTTTAAATATGTGAAGCAAAATTACTGAGGTGGTTGTTTAATTTTTTTTTTCAGGTACAGTTTAAGCATCCACTAACATTTGCAAGTCCCTTAAATTGTATTTTTGTATCTAAAAAAAAAGCGACGCAATTTTTTCTAAACTTGTCGCCTATTCCATGTTTTTCTTTTAATTTTTTCTTTAATTATTTTTTTTTATTCATATACAAATAAGCACTGAAAATATTTCTTAAATATGTGAGGCAAAATTACTAAAGTGGTTGTTTAATTTTTTTGTTTTTCCAGTGCAATTTAAGCATATACTAAAATTTATAAGTATCTTAAATTGTATTTTTGTATTTGAAAAAAAGGAACAGGCGACCTAATTCTTTCCAGTTACCTATTCCATTTTTATTTTTATTTTTACTTTAATTAGTTTTTTTTTTTCATCCACAAATAAGTACTGAAAATATTTCTTAAATATGTAAAGCAAAATTACTGAGGTGGTTGTTTAATTTTTTATTTTTATTTTTCAAGTACAGTTTAAGCATCCACTAAAATTAACAAGTCTCTAAAATTGTACTTTGATTTTAAAGGGAATAGGCGACGCAATTCCTTCTAAAAGCGTCGCCTGTTCCATGTTTTTTTTTCTTTAATTAGTTTTTTTATTATTATTATTCATCTACAAATAAGTACTGAAAATATCTCCTAAACATGTGAAGCAAAATTACTGAGTTGGTTGTTTAATTTTTTTTATTTTTCAAGTACAGTTTAAGCATCCACTAAAATTTGCAAGTCTCTAAAATTGTATTTTTTGATTTTAAAGGGAATAGGCGACACAATTCCTTCTAAAAGCGTCTCCTGTTCTATGTTTTTTTTTCTTTAATTAGTTTTTTTTTTTTGTTCATCTACAAATAAGTACTGAAAATATTTCTTAAATATGTGAAGCAAAATTACTAAGGTGATTGTTTAATTTTTTTTATTTTTTAAGTACACTTTAAGCATCCACTAAAATTTGCATGTTTCTTAAATTATATTTTTGTATTTAAAAAAATGGGAACAGGCGACGCAATTCCATCCAAACGCATCGCCTGTTCCATGTTATTCTTAACATTTTAAGTAATATTTTAAGTGTTTATTTGTAGACGAACAATAAAAAAACTAACTAAAGAACAAAAAAAAAAAAAGATATGAAACGGGTGCTGCTTTAGAAGATAACACGTCGCCTGTTTTCTTTTTTAAAATAATTAAAAAAAAGCAATTTTAAGAGACTTGCAAAATTTAAAAGCAAATAAAATGGACTAGAAAAACAAAAAAATTAAACAACCAAGATAGTATTTTTGCTTCACATTTTTAAGAAATATTTGCATTGTTTATTTATAGATGAACAATAAAAAACTAACTAAATAACCAAAAAACAATAATTTAAGATTGAAGCTATAGGCGACGTGTTTTGCTGGAAGTGGGTCGCTTGTTCCCTTAATTTAAAAAAAAAAAAAAATTTAAGAGACTTCCAAATTTTAAAAGCAAATAAGTTATACTTTGGAAAAAAAAAAAATTCCGGGCAATGTTTACCATGTTTTTTTTTTTTTGCAATTTCCACTTAATTTATTTTTGCAATAATAATTAATTAAATTAAGGAGTTTCAATTTTAATTTTTTATCATATCAAATATTAAGCGACGTTTTTTCTATTATAAGTGTCGTCTATTTTCATGTAGAAATTTATTAGTTTTTTTAAATTTTTTTTAGTATGCATATAATTTAATTTTGTGATTATGTAAACGTAGATAAGTAGTTGGTTAATCATTTTATATGAGTATGTCATTTAATGGCCTTTTGACTTTGACATTTTATATGAGTATGGCATTTAACGGTCTTTTGACTTCGACAGTTTCAGACGTTTTTGTTTCGTAGCGTCGTTAAATTATATCGTTAGATCTCAATTTTCGCAAAGTAATAATACATTTATAACATAAATTTGTAACAGTTTGTTTTTGCACTGCAGGGTAGAGTGGAATAATGTTAATTTTCGTGCCTCACTTCCAGTCAATCACTGTAATGATAATCACTTACCATAATATATGTTGCATTCTACATACCGATTTTGTGATTGTATCTTATAATGAGCTATGGTTTTATTAACATAATTGCTTGATTATTTTATTTGTTACAGGAATATTTCATTTACATCTTTTTGGGTAAAAATTATTTTTTTTGATGATTTAAAAATATAGATATACACACACATATATATATATATATATATGTGATAATTTTAATATGAGCATTTTTAACTAAGTGATAACTAGTCCAATATATTTAACGAAACTTATTAAAATGTATTATAATTTATCAAATATATTTAAATAAATATATTATAATTTTCATTTACCTAAATATATTTGTTAAATAAATAGACTTGTTTAAAAAAGCATATATAATTAAAATTATCATATAGTATTTTTCTTACATAAAAAGGGGGAAATTATCACATTTCAAATTATCATATAGTATTTTTCTTAAGTAAAATGGGAGAAATTATCACATAGTTTAAAAAATTTTAATTAACAAAATAGAGAAAAAAAATTGAATTCTTCAAATTAATTATTGTTAAAAAAAATAAAAAAGCTTTTAAAGGTGATTTAATTTTCTAAAGGTATAAGAGTAATTTATATTGCCACGAGAATGTGTAAACGATTTATTTGAAAGATATTTTTTTATTTATCCCAAATTTAAGGAGATATAAATGAAACATTCTTTAAAATATATAAAAAAGAAAAAAAAAATGAACATCCATTTCAAGAGGGAATGAATTTCTTTCTTTGATCTTTCATTACCCTAGTATTTCTGTACTTTCCTCAATTCTTTATCACAAGCCAAAGAATAAATAAGATACAAATTTCGCTCCACAAGGCAATATTCTACTGCATTTGCTAATAAGCTATCTCAGAAAAAAAATAAATAAATAAATAAATGAAGCAAGGACTTAGTATATAACATTGCTTTTGGCAAAAGCAAAGAACCTTGTAAACTAATTATGTTATTGAAGGATTTTAAGTAACTAATACTTTCCAAATTGAGGTTCAAAAAGTTCATGATCTTTAATCTATTCGTTTCATCCATCCTACGTTTGAGCTTTCATATCACCCCCACATATTTGATACTTTTCAAACATTGAAGAAAAGAAATATATACTTTCGTAACTGTTAGCCAAGATAACAAAAGCCCAAATAAGAATACCAACAATAAGAGGCGAAGCCCAATACAAGAACACCAAACCTTTAAGCCCAATACTCTAGCAATTCTAGGAATTAACTAGAAGAACCTACGTGGATAATTATTTACGTACCGTGTAATTCTTATCCATATCTCTCTAGGAAACTTCCATGAAGCTTCCTTTTCGGTGCTTATTAATATTTAATAAGGGCTGTAATATATTAATGGATTCTAATTTTTAGTTATAAATATTGGTAAGCTCAGGCTCTTCGTCTCACTTGCACAACAACTTTCAATCTCCCTATTATAAGCTTTATACACACCAAGTTGCACCGTTGACTTCTAGCTTTCTCTTCAATGGCAGAAAATATTCTCTTCAGTATTGCTGAAGCAATTGTTGGGAAGTTGGGTTCTTTTGCTCTCGAAGAAATTGGATTGCTTTGGGGTGTCAAAAATGATCTCCGAAAGCTTAACAGCACCATGTCTACAATCAAAGATGTGCTTCTTGATGCAGAGGAGAAGCAGACACACAACCATCAAGTTAGAGGTTGGCTCACCAAGCTTCAGGTTGTAGTGTACAATGCTGATGACTTGGTGGACAAGTTTGACTTTGAAGCTTTGCGGCGTAGAGTGATGCCTGGCAATAAAATGAGGAAGCAGGTATGCATTTTCTTCTCGAGCTCAAATCAACTTGCTTTTGCGCTAAAGATGGGTCATAGAATAAAAGAAATTAGAGAGTCTCTAGATGAAATTAGAAGTCAAAGAGACTTTCTCTTAGACAAGCGTGTAGAAGAGACAAAATCAGTCTCAGCTAAAGCAAGAGAGACCCACTCTTTTGTACGCAAGGAAGAAGTAATTGGGAGGGACAATGAAAGAATGAAAATCTTGCAACTTTTGTTGCAGGATGATGAAACTAAAGAGAATGTCTCCACCATTACCGTTGTTGGTATTGGAGGACTAGGAAAAACAACACTTGCTCAACTTGTTTTCAACGATGCCATGGTCCAAAAGCATTTTGAGCCAAGACTGTGGGTATGTGTCTCAGATGTCTTTGAAATGAGACCAATTGTTGGCAATATCATTAAATCTGCCACCAATAGTAGCCCAGATCAACATCTTGCAATGGATCAGTTGCAAAATTTGCTTAGGAAACAAATAGATGGAAAGAGATACTTTCTTGTGTTGGATGATGTGTGGAATGAAGATCGCAAAAAATGGCTTGAGTTAAAGTCTTTCTTAATGGGTGGGGCAAGAGGTAGCAGAATTCTGGTAACTACTCGCAGTGAGAATGTTGCCAAGTTAAGCCATACATTAAATGACCAGCCATTTAAGTTAAATGGCTTGGAGAATGATAAGTCATGGTCTTTATTTTCGAAAATGGCCTTTAGGCAAGTTCAAGATCTGAACAACCCAAAGATTGTGGATTTAGGAAAGGCAATTTTAGAAAAGTGCAAGGGAGTTCCTCTTGCCATAAAGACCATAGGAAGTGTACTATACTTAAAAAATCCCGAAACTGAGTGGTCCTTCTTTAAGGATAATGAACTTGCAAAAGTAACTCAGCAAGAAGATGATATTATACCAACACTCAAGCTAAGTTACAATCATCTCCCTTCTTATTTGAAACATTGCTTTGCTTATTGTAGTTTATTTCCAAAGGATCATAAGTTTGATGTGCAAATGTTGATACATTTGTGGATGGCACAAGGTTTTATTAAGGCAGACCAAAACCAGTCTCCAGAAGATATTGGTTATGGATATTTTTTGGATCTACTATGGAGGTCCTTTTTTCAAGAAGTAGAGGAAGTTGTTTCGGGTAAGATCAGGTGGTGCAAAATGCATGATCTCATGCATGATCTTGCAATGTCAATGGCAGGAACTAGTAGTGTCTTAATAAATAAAGATTCTATCCGTTTTAGTGAAAATCTTTTTCATGTATCTTTTGATTTTTCACTAGGTGGTACAGAAATTTTGAAAAGCGTATCGCCTTTGCTTAAACATCATTATAAGCTGCGGACATTATTTTGTCCACAAAATAATGATGAGCAAGAGTTGACACTGATAAACTGTATGGAAAGTTGTTTGAAATTTAAATTATTACGGGCACTTGATTTTAACAGATTTTATTTTATGAAGAAGCTACCAAATAGTTTTGGAGAATTAAAACATTTGAGATATCTTGATCTTTCAAGGTTTAGTAAACTCCAAAAGCTGCCCAATTCTATCACCAAACTGCAGAATTTACAAACATTGAATCTTGCTGGGTGTTTTAAGTTATCAAGTTTGCCAAGAGATATGCATAAAATGGTCAGCCTGAGGCACCTTGTGTTGGATTGGTGTGAGAGTTTGAGTCATATGCCAAGTAGACTTGGAGAACTGACTTGCCTTCACACATTAAGCAGATTTATTCTGCCAGATCATGACGTCAGCCAGTTGAGGCCAAGGAATACGAGTATCGGTGAGGTTGGTGAACTACGCAACCTTAACAGTTTGAGAGGTGAGTTATCCATTGAGAATTTGAGACCTGATATTGATGAATCAGATACTGCAAATTTACAAGAGAAGCAACACCTGCAAGAGTTAATATCACACTACTTGGTGTTTGAGGAAGATCATTTTGTGGAAAAATACGAAAAGTCGTTAGAATTGTTGCGGCCACATCCTAATTTAAAAGCATTGAGAGTTGATGGGTACTTGGGAGTGGGTTTTGCCAGTTGGGTTAAGTCCCTTACTAATCTTGTTGATTTAAGATTAGATGGATGTAGAAAATGTCGGCATCTCCCAGCTTTGCATGAATTACCTCGTCTCCAGAAACTTATACTTCTTGGCTTGGATTGCCTGGAGTATATTGATGGTGATCAGAATACTGCTACTAGTTGTGACATAATACCATTCTTCCCTTCCCTCAAGGTACTTGACATTGATAGTTGTCCAAAACTAACTTCCATGCCACTATTTCCATCTCTTGAAAGGTTAGCACTACATGATACAAGCTCGAAGCCATTACTTGGGACGATGATGATGGCACATAAGGAAGCTAGTTCCGGTGCATCGCCGTCATCATCGTTCCAATCTCTATCCAAATTGGTGGAAATGACCATTTGGTACATTGATGACCTACAATCTCTTCCACAAGAAGGTGTGGCCTACCTCTCATCTCTCCAATCTCTTGAGATTTTGGGTTGCCCCAATTTGACGTCATTGCCAGAATCTATCGGCAACCTCTCATCACTCCGATCTCTTGAGATTAGCAGTTGCCCCAAGTTGACGTCATTGCCAGAAGCTATTGGCAACCTCTTATCACTCCAATCTCTTGCGATTGGCTGTTTCCCCAAGTTGACGTCAGAAGCTATGGGCAACCTCTCATCACTCCAATCTCTTGAGATTAGGGATTGCCCCAATTTGACGTCATTGTCAGAAGCTATTGGCAACCTCTCGTCACTCCAATCTCTTGAGATTAGGGATTGCCCCAATTTGACGTCATTGTCAGAAGCTATCGACAACCTCGTTTCACTCCGATCGCTTGAGATTAGCAGTTGCCCCAAGTTGACGTCATTGCCAGAAGCTATTGGCAACCTCTCATCACTCCAATCTCTTGTTATTTATGAGTGCCTCAATTTGAATTCATTGCCAGAAGCTATGGGCAACCTCTCATCACTCCAATGTCTTAAAATTGTTGAGTGCCCCAATTTGAATTCATTGCCAGAAGGGCAGATGTTACGCGCTTTAATGAAATTGTCCATTAACCGGTGTCCAATGCTACAACAAAGATATAATAAGACATCTGGTGGGGACTGGCCCAAGATTGCCCACATTCCAAATGTTGAGTTCGAGTGAAACTCGGATGCATGCTACTTGTAAGTATCTGCAGGTTTCATTCATATATCCATCTCTTCAAAATTTCTTCATATATCTTATCTTCTGATGATGATGATGATGATGATGCCGTTTCTCGCTTATTCCCTTAATTCTGCATAAACATATGTATTTCCCTGCCACATTCACAATCTACGGCTATACATGTTTCTTACTCACTTATGTAGTTCTTTCTATAGCTTCTTTTTGCACTCCTGCAGTAGACTACAGGGGAATTAAGTTAGTCATAAACTAGCTTCATTGGAACTAGTTTTAAATTTTTCTCTTCTTAAGTAACTATACTATCTTACATTTGAGTTTTCTCACCTTTGCAAAATATATGAAACTGCTCACATATAATTGTCACACACGTCTATATATATACATATATATGATACAAGATTATTTCAACCTCCCCTGTTTGGTTTTAAATAAATAAATAACATGTGATTTGAGTTTCAAATATACGTCTTTATTAATGCAAGAATTTAAGTATTAATTGTTAATATCAGTTCTCCTGTTATGATTAGGTGCTTTGGGAAGTTCATTGTGTACCGTTGTTTTTTAATGCTTTAAAGTTGACAAGCGACTTATCATAAACAATGTTCGGCTGGGTCAATTTTCCCAATTTCACAATGGTAAAGGTGACATTCAAAAACTAGTTTGATATATATATATATATATATATGCATGTCATTTACACTGTTTATGGTTGAGCTATGTAGATGCTCTGCCTCGTCAAATGAATCGTCTCTAGCTCCTATTTCTGCAAGCTTTATTAGCAATATATTAGTTTCAGCTATTGAATTTCCCATTTATCTAAGCTATTAGTTTGATTTTTCTTTAATGCCAGGTTTGAAAAATGTGTTGATGCTTGTTCAAAATCAACTATGAATCCATCGCACATAGCACTCATGGAATAAGCAACAATGGTAGTAACTTGTCATTTCGTTTAATGTTAATCACCAACTTTAATATGTTATTTTATTTTTTAAAATTTGTCTCTGCCCCAATTCTTAGGCAGTTGAGCTCTGCAACACTCAAATGAGATTGGATTGCCTGAAGCTTGAAAACACAAAGCCATATCTAACATGGAAGCTCTACTTGTTGCTGATGTAGAGGAGGAGCAGACAAAAACATCAATTTAGAGATTGGCTTGAGAAGTTTCAGTTTTTATTATATGATGCTGATCACTTGGTGGAAGAGTTTCACATTGAAGCTCCCAGGCATGGAGTGATATCAGTTTGGGAATAAAATGGCAAAGCAGGTAAGCATTTTCTTCTCAAACTCAAATCAATTTGCTTTTAGGATTAAGATGGGTCATAACTCATAACATAAATGATATCAGAGTGACACTATAAGAGATTACATGCAATAGAGGCTTTCACTTGATTGAATAGACGACTATCACCATTTTCTCAGGCTATAAACCAAACTAAATGTTTCTATTTGTTCTGAATAAACTTATTTAAAACTTGGTGTAGCTGTATTATGTGTGCCTATCCTTAAGTATCTCCTTGTAGAAATTAGAAAGACCGCATTCTGGTTTACACATTGTTTGTGATAGTGCAGATTGTTGTCTAAGCAATGGAAACTGTGGCAGTTCCATGTTGAAACAGAGAATAGTGTGGCATGACTGAGAAATAGGTTATAAAGTTTGGACTGAGCTGATGACAAAGTTAATGGAAATGATTAGCCATGCTGTGTAGTTTTGAGTTCAAAGTTTTATTATCCCTACAATCCTATTATAACACTTTATCTAACATGATTAGGCATTTACACAAAGTACGTAGTTAAACATGCTTTTCTTTATGGTTGCTTACTGTTGAAACATCTCTAGACTGTTATGCAAGATGTTTTATTTCATGATGCAAATATGATTAACGATATGTATTATATATATTCAAGTTATGACTAACCTCTGTTCTTGAATTATGTTACTGGATTGGATTAAACTTTGGAGGTGGACTGGCTGACTTTGAAGGGTTTACCTTTGGCTCGGTGGATATGGCAATTAGGCAAGCATTCTAACTACAACTGTCCGGTGGTACAAGGCATTATGACTAACGCCTGTTTTTGAACTATGTAAATGGAGAAAAGATAGGAGGTGAAGTATTTGAAGTTTCAGCAGCTCATCAGGCACTTAAACCAGTATAATCTTACATGCTTGCAGAAGGATGGTTTTTAAACATTCACTAAGATGCATTGTTTCTTTATCTTTTTCCTGGTCTAGATAAATATATATCAAGCAGCAGCCATATCTTTCCTTCTGTTCTTTTCAAATCAAGTTAAGAAAATCATTTCCTTTTAGTTATGAATATTCCAAAATTTATTGTTTTAAAAAGTACATACATAATTTTCACTTCTTCTTTTTTCCCTGTGGCATTTTAAAGTCTTTGAGCTTTTGTTGTTAGATTGCCAACTTGGATATGGAAATATAACTGATATCAAGAACATGTTCCTGGAATAATAATTATGTTTCTCTCTTTCGCATAAAGATGTCTTGTTTCCACTGGTACTTTACATGCATAAATCTCTTTTGGAAACTAGATCAATTTCCATCTCTTATTCTTACTATGATCTCCATTGTTACAGGTTTTACTGATTTAATTGTCAACTCATTCTTGGATTCCAATATATCATCGTCAAGTTGCCAATATCCATTCCTGTGCTGGCTTTGAATTTTAAAGGTATTGCCTGCTCTCAATGTGATCATAAGTTTGTTAGTGCTTTGCAGCATGTTGGCTTCATTGTTTCCATTAGTATATGTTCTCTGCGTGTGTATTTGTGTATTCCCTTATATTTCTCTGTTTATATGATTTTAAGTGTTGTAAATTGTCTATATGTACAGGCAGACTTGAACTTAACTTAACTGAGGGCTAGCTGGCTTGAGTTTTTTTAGTTCAGTAAATTTTTGGTCAAATAACCTATCAATGCGGTAGTTTTGTTCGCTACTCATTTGGTCTCACTAACGGCTTGAAATTACTTTTTTCAACATTTTTATTTCTGTTCAACCTAAAATAGAATAACAGAACCTTAAGCAAAGCCATACATTTTGAAGCTGACTCGGCAATATTCTGTTTTAACAGTTAGATGCTTATAAAAGAGGGCTCAACAGCAGAAACAGATACGCTGCAATAGAAGCTTTCAGTTCTTGTTCAGTCGCCATTGTTCTTGTCTTTCCTTGTAACCTCTTGTTCTTAGTTTTCCTTTCTCTTGGTATTGTTAAGAAACATTCAGGGTGAGTTTTTTGTGAGAAAGAGAGAGAGAGAGGGTGTAGAGGGGATTTTGGGTTGGTTTAAGGGTTTAGAGAAATCTGTACCAAGAGAAAGAATGTTGCATCAAGCTTAGTTCATGGTCAAAGAACTTCTTGGATTGTGATCACAAACGATGCAGGTCTATTCCGGACTAAACCTTGTAAATTTGTTTGTGCTGATTATTTCTTTAGTATTGAATTTCCAATAGTTTTGTTGATAAGATACAAGCTTTAAAGCTCAATCCTGCTCATCATCAAGAAAGCACTACAGCTCAGCTCAGCTCACTCCGTCAGTTTCCACGACAGCAGCTTCCATCTAATCAACTTAACTTCTTTGGTCTTCTATCATATTAGTTGCTGCCAATTGTCAGTTATTATAGTTAGTTAAAAAATGTTTTCTGTATACAGTTTAGTTTAGTCAAGATAGAAAGTATTATGTCTCTATTAATACTCGATACTCAATAGATTGATCAGTGAGTTTTCTTCTTGGCCAAATTTCTATGATTTTCTCTCTTTTTCTGTTTTATCAAACTATTAGTTGTGAATGTAACAGCATTGAAAAACAGGATACTTTTCTTACATACTCCATCTTAGATTTTTTTTTTTTTTTTTTTTGGTGCTTATTCTTCAAGTACAAGAATGGTAAATTTTTTCTTGTTTAATTCTCTGTTAACCTATTTCTCTTGTAATTACAAAAAGAAATGAAAATTAAAATAAAGTATTTACAAATAATGTCTTAAAGAGACATCTAAAATGTCTCAAAAGAGACATCTAATCTTACATTCAGTAAGGACTAAAATGTCTTCTATGATTTTTTTTTTTTTCCTTTTTTTTGTAAATCCAGTACCTTAACAGCCTCATGCAAATCACAATTGATGAACATTTCAGAGTTACTCAAGAAAACAACTTTGTATCTTCCAAGATGTATGTAAGTAAAACAAATATTCAAGAGATAAACAGAATTAAGAGCCAAAAAGAAAATTCATGTCTATAGACTTTAGTCTATTCAAATTCCCCATTAACCTATTCATAAAATTTAGGTGAACCAATACATGCAATATAATATTACTAGCATCTCTTGAAACCTCAGTTTATCAATTCATAAATAAAAGATTTAAATTGTTATGCCAAGACAAGCATTCAGAAATAAATTTGATGCTCGCTATAGTAGAGAAAAAGAATTGAGGAACATAGAATTTCACATGGAAAATAAATGGTTTCAGAAAAGAATCAAATCCCTTCAAACATTAGACTGTCCCATATGCTAGCATAAGGTTTATGCAAAAAGTATACTTCTAGACGAAATTCTTTTTACAGCTTATGAAGTATCATTTCAACATACATGAATCATTACCCTGTCCTCTGCCCACCTTTCTTAGCTGAGCTACATATTCTCATATGGCTTCTACCAGTTTGTGAAGAGAAAAAATAGATATTACCTTCAATCATACATTAGGAACTAAAATTTATTAACATCCTATAGAAAGTTAATGGGGAGGAAACAGGGGATAAATGCATATATGGTCAGTCAAGAACTCACTCACTCTCAGTAAACTCTGCTAGGTGCAAATCTTTGTTTTCATCAGTCGTCTGTAACAAAATAATGTTTTAAGTACTAAGTTCTTATATCGAGAAATATTTAAAAAAAAAAAAAATCAATTTAAGAACACCAAATACATGAAAAGTACCAAATTCCTTAATGTGAATTCATTACTTGCATATTAGATCATTGATAAAAAATAATTAATAAAATAAAAAATAAAGACCGAAATACAAACATGATCTGGAGAATGTATTTTCTATAGCTTTTATTTCAGGGCCTTATGTGATAAAATTTTTATAATGTATTTTTTACAATTTTTGTTTCTTCAAAAGAGCTTTTTGAAAAACTACACTTCATTGGTTTTAATTTTCAACTCTTTTGAAGGACTAAAACTTTTTTCAAACAATTATCTACACACTTTAAAAAGTACTGTTTAGAGCCTCAAGTTAAACTCCCACAAGCAGAATCCCAAAAACCATATCAAACAGAATTTGAAAATCCGGAATCCAAAGTAGGGTTGCAATTCCCATATTTGCGGATTAGAAGGAAAAAAAAATTAAAAAAAAAAAAGTATTTTTCGACCATATTTGGGTAATTTTTTATAATGATTTTTCAAAACTTTTTTAACTTTTGCAAAACAACTTCCTAAGAAGCTTTTCAGAAACTGCATCTGAGAAATCATAGCATCTTTATTGAATGAAATATGGAGAATTTGGCCCAATACCCACAAAAATAAAGGGCTGACGATATTTACCCCTTCTTTGTCAAGTGTTTTTTATCTACCCCTTGCTTCCTATTTTGCCCCTAATAAAAACAAAAACTTACTTTATTTTCCTTTTCTCATTCTCAAAGCCAATAATTCTGAATCCTCGCACCTCTACTTTCCTTTCTTTCTTCTTGCCTGAGAAAACCCACAAATAATCCCCTTAAAAATCCTGCTCGACCTCTTTTTTTCTTTCCTCCCTGAAAAAGCATCCCTCCATGAAAAATCAAATTTATGTCTTTTTGATTTTTTCTGTGTGAATTCTTAGCTAATATTGCTGTATCGGTGGCCTTGATATGTAATTGGTGCTTTGTAGGGTAATGTCCAAGTTGCAAATTTATATGCTGGTACCGACAGTGTAGAGCTCAAAGGCCTAAAATAATTGCTGAATTGAATTATTTCTTAAGGCATTGTATCTACAAGTTGCAAGTGTATATTCTTGTCTCAAAGAAGCCGTTCCTGGTGTTTTTAGAATCCACTGGCTACTCTCAAGAAGATGTGCTCCTTCAGAAGCCCAAAGCTGGGGTATATATAGCTTCAAATCATTCTTAATCAGACTGCTTAAATCACCTCGAATCAGGCTTTTTGATCTAGATTCGGATGTGGGTTAATATCAGTTACTGAGTAGTATAATGCTTGCAACTCCTGTAGCCTACTTTCACAATTATATGTGATAAAGATTCAAAATGCTTCCTTTGATAAAGATTCAAAATACTTCCTTTTATTGATTCGTGGAACCCATAGCATCAAAGACACACTAATAGCAGCTAGTGGTGCAGTGGTACATTTCCTCTCTTTTATTTTGCATGATGATGGGATAAGCAATTTGGTTCTGGTTTTTGCATATTGTGGGATGGTTGTTGCTGCTCGTTGGATTGCTAAGCTCAACACTCCATTCTTGCTTAAGGCTCTCAATAACTATCCTGACTACAAAGTTAAGGTAAACAACATTTATTTTATCTAAGAAATAAGTTAATTTCTTATTCAATTGCATATGATCTTGTTTCTCATTATGATTAATATAGGTTTGTAAGTCTGATACTGTAAGAATGTTGTCTGAAATTTCCCATGCTTAGGCTTGATTGGGTTGCCCCCTTTATAAAAGGTTACATGAGTGTAGAAAGATATATCTATTGTCACTTAGCACACAATACTTGCTTTGTAATGCATTCATGTAAGGTTTTGTCCGAAAACTCATTGTTTTAAGGTTTTATGCCTTATATACCAAGTTGTTACATAGAAAAATACATTAGATGGCTGCATAAAAAGTTTCTATGGGCTATATGTAAATGAAACTAGTTAGTACTTTCTAAAGGTATAGATATATATATATATATATAGAGAGAGAGAGAGAGAGAAAGAGAGAGAGAAGATCGATGCATAAAATTTTAGGTACATGGTTAGCTAGAAGCAAACACGCAAACACTTTATCCCCACAAAAGAAAAAAATAAAAAATTAAAGAAGAAGAAGAAAGAAATATTTAGATGGCATGCACACTGCTATACATTAAATGTTCAGTAAATGTTATGGCATGCACAATATCCTTAGGAAGAGAGCGTATGAAATTGAGGATTGCGGATATTTATACATGTATGTATACATAGTTGACAATGTTGTTAAAGGTAGATAAAAGTTTATTAATGTTGTCAATGTACATTTGTAGGTTGTACTTTATAATGGCACCAAAGAGGAACTTGCGACGTCAACCGAAGAAGGGAGTTAAGAAGGTGGAAAGTAAGAGACGCGGTGGTAGCACAGCAGCAGCACCCGACTCTAAGCGTATACGTACTACTAGGAAGAAATCCAAATCTGAGACGGAAAGCACCAAACTTCGAGGGCACGTTCCACTTTCCTCTCCCCCATCTGATACGGTAAGTTTTATATTCATTTAGGTTATTTTGTGCGGTAAATGATAAGACATGTGATAGTATTTATTCATGAATGTGAAAACTGAAGAAAAACTTCACCCGATGGCCATCGGTAATTGTCGATAGGCCATCGGGCTTTTTTTTTAGTTCATTGTAGGTTGATTACCGATGGTTTCATCGGTAATTACCACTTGTGCAAAAATGTGAACCCATATGTCTTAAGATTTAGTTGGAAATTATTATTATCAAGTTAGGGTGGAAAAATAGGGTATGATTAAATCGTTGATGTCAGTTCCATTTATGTAATTCATATTGCAGCCCATCGATGCTCCAAAGGAACGGATGTTGCAGGATGCCGATATAAATAAAGGTAGGGCACATTCATTCGGGAATCCAATAGGGGCGAACAAAGTAATTACAAGTGTCCTCACAAGTGAGCAGCTCGAAAAGTATAGACAAACATGTTTTGGACACTTACTTGACATGAAGAACCTCCGGTTCTCTGGTCAGTTAGTGCATCACCTGCTTTGCAGACAAGTTGAGTCCAACAATCCAGAAGTACTGGAGTTTAACTTCGGCGGATCTGCAGTGCGGTTTACGAAGTGGGAATTCGCACTCATTAGTGGGTTAAAGTTTTGTAGGTACCCTTCGATGTATGATTTGCAAATTTCCAAAGGAAATGAGCTGCGCACGAGGTTGCTAGATGACAGGAGTGACTTGATGATAAATTGATGATATGTTATATTGTATATATTTCATTATTTGGCAGTCATCCATCAAAGGGCGTTATCCCATATGGAGCGCATCTCGTAGCACATATTCATGTGATGCGACCCTTTGTAACTATGTGCATGGGAGGTCACCCAAACCTAGCGTGTCGTGGCGGATATGTGATTATGTAAGTCCATACATATATTGAAAAAAATTCTCACTAAGTTTCCCATTTTGTGGATAATGAGGTTATGTTCTAATTTGCAGGTGTACATCCCTGTCAACAATGGAGGCGCGCATTGGTTGGCAGCATGTGTGGACTTGAAGGCCCGGCATATTGATTTATACGATCCAAATATGGGAAATAAATATGTCCAGAATAGAGAGTTGAAGAATGCGGAATGCCTTACGTATATGCTGCCTTACCTATTGAGGGATGGGGGATATTACGGGAAGAATCCGGACGTGTCTCCCACTTTAGATCCATTCACGATGACCATGATCAAAGATGCACCCCGCCAAGATAATGGGTATGAATGTGTTGTCATTTCAAACAACTTGTATTGCTGCTGTTTTTTATTGTGGTTACGTGTGAAAATACACGTAGTTGGTTTTCATTAATGCTAATCATTAATGCTATTCTGCAGGGGTGATTGTGGCGTCTACGCTCTGAAATTTATTGAGTACATGAGTAGTGAGGAGAACCCTTCATTTGGTCCGCAAGACATTATGTTTTTTAGAAAAAAATATGCTGTTGATTTGTACTTTAATAAACTTTCAATGTAGATCGTATGTTTAATGTTATGACGGTCTATACTAATGTTATCTTAATATGCTGAACCTATCTTTACTAATGACAACCGTTGAAAAAAAAAGATAAAAGATAAAAGATAAAAAAAAACCCTCGGTTGTGGTAAAAATTAAAGGAAAGATGATTATCGATGGTGCATCGATAATTCCCAATTCACCATCGGTAATTACAGAAACACTTTTTCGTAACCAACAAATAAACCTTGGAAAAATTACCGACGGTTTCGTCGGTAATTTCCGAATGTGTACAGTCCATCAAGTTTTACCAATTTGTTGGGCCCCACAAGTTCCATAATGTGTGTTGAATGCAAAAACATGGCAAATAGGGATTTTAAAATTGTACTAAGGAGAGAAAATCCCAAAATTTCATAAAAGTATATCAAATTTTGCAAAAAAAAGGAAAAATTACCGACAGTTTCGTCGGTAATTCCCGAGGGTGTACAGTGCGGCATATTTTGCAAATTTTTTGGACCCCACAAGGCCCCTAAGGTGTGTTGAATGAAAAAACATGCAAAACATGGATTCTATAATTGTACTAAGGAGAGAAAATCAAAAAATTTCATAAAAGTGTATCAAAGTTTGCAAAAAATTGATGACTGTTCACCCTCGGGAAATTACCGACGAAACTGTCGAGAAAATACAAATGCCCTCTGGCAAAATTACCGATAGTTTCGTCGGTAATTTCCCGAGGGTGTACAGTGCAGCATATTTTGCCAATTTTTTGGATCCCACAAGGCCCCTAAGGTGTGTTGAATGAAAAAACATGCTAAACATGGATTCTATAATTGTACTAAGGAGAGAAAAGCAAAAAATGTCATAAAAGTGTATCAAAGTTTGAAAAAAATTGATGACTGTTCACTCTCGGGAAATTACCGACGAAACTGTCGGGAAACTACAAATGCCCTCTGGAAAAATTACCGACAGTTTCGTCGGTACTTTCCCGAGGGTATACAGTACGTATTGTTTTGCCAATTTTTTTTACCCCACAAGGCCCCTAAGGTGTGTTGAATGAAAAAACATGCAAAACATGGATTCTATAATTGTACTAAAGAGATAAAATCAAAAAATTTCAGAAAAGTGTATCAAAGTTTGCAAAAAATTGATGACTGTTCACCCTCGGAAACATACCGACGAAACTGTCGGTAATTTTTCCAGAGGGCATTTGTAGTTTCCCGACAGTTTCGTCGGTAATTTTCCGAGGGTGAACAGTCATCAATTTTTTGCAAACTTTGATACACTTTTATGAATTTTTTTGATTTTCTCTCCTTAGTACAATTATAGAATCCATGTTTAGCATGTTTTTTCATTCAACACACCTTAGGGGCCTTGTGGGGTCCAAAAAATTGGCAAAATATGCTGCACTGTACACCCTCGGGAAATTACCGACGAAACTGTCGGTAATTTTTCCAGAGGGCATTTGTAGTTTCCCGACAGTTTCGTCGGTAATTTCCCGAGGGTGAACAGTCATCAATTTTTTGCAAACTTTGATACACTTTTATGAAATTTTTTGATTTTCTCTCCTTAGTACAATTATAGAATCCATGTTTAGCATGTTTTTTCATTTAACACACCTTAGGGGCCTTGTGGGGTCCAAAAAATTGGCAAAATATGCTGCACTGTACACCCTTGGGAAATTACCGACGAAACTGTCGGTAATTTTTCCAGAGGGCATTTGTAGTTTCCCGACAGTTTCGTCGGTAATTTCCCGAGGGTGAACAGTCATCAATTTTTTGCAAACTTTGATACACTTTTATGAAATTTTTTGATTTTCTCTCCTTAGTACAATTATAGAATCCATGTTTAGCATGTTTTTTCATTCAACACACCTTAGGGGCCTTGTGGGGTCCAAAAAATTGGCAAAATATGCTGCACTGTACACCCTCGGGACATTACCGACAAAACTGTCGGTAATTTTTCCAGAGGGCATTTGTATTTTCCCGACCGTTTCGACGGTAATTTCCCGAGGGTGAACAGTCATCAATTTTTTGCAAACTTGATACACTTTTATGAAATTTTTTGATTTTTTCTCCTTAGTACTATTATAGAATCCATGTTTAGCATGTTTTTTCATTCAACACACCTTAGGGGCCTTGTGGGGTCCAAAAAAATTGGCAAAATATGCCGTACTGTACACCATCGGGAATTACCGACGAAACTGTCGGTAATTTTTCCAGAGGGTATTTGGATTTTCCCGACAGTTTCATCGGTAATTTCCCGAGGGTGAACAGTCATCAATTTTTTGCAAACTTTGATACACTTTTATGAAATTTTTTGATTGTCTCTCCTTAGTACAATTATAGAATCCATGTTTAGCATGTTTTTTCATTCAACACACATTAAGGGCCTTGTGGGGTCCAAAAAAATTGGCAAAATATGCCGTACTGTACACCATCGGGAATTACCGACGAAACTGTCGGTAATTTTTCCAGAGGGTATTTGTAGTTTACCGACGATTTCCTCGGGAATTACCGATGGTGAACAGTTATTGACAAGAGAATCATGTACAAAAACTAAAAACAAAATCTGAATATGGAAGAAATTGGATCCTTTCACAAATATGGACGTTTCCTTTTTTTTTTTTTTTCTTTTTTGTTTATTACATTTTGGTATCTTTTTTTCTACGAAAATCCAGCTGAACACAACTCTATAATTCCTATGTTCCAAGATTATGTATAAGATTCGAAACATATTGGATACAAAGTCCTACAAGGTAGCAGACACGGCAAGACTTTGCTGGCATACCTCATGCTGAACCAGAATCCTGATATCCCAAACAAAAATATATAAAAGAAAGAAAAAATTTGTGAAAAATTAAGTGAAAATTCAAACTCCAATGCCTGTTATCAACTGGCCCAGCGTGAAGAATTCTTTTCACATATACCAGGTTAGGCCATCTGCCTCTGTGCTAATAAGCCTTTGCAATTCAAATTTTTTTATGATGCTGAAGAATGATGCCTAAAATTCACACAGCAGCATGCATCTCTAGCCGTCTTCATGCTAAGATTTTCAAATTTGTTCAGAATGCTTTGAAGCGACCTGTGTGTCCACTGTTCTTGTGTCATGCTTTCTCTTGCTTCGTCTCTTTGATCTAGATGTGCGGGTCTTGGATGCCCAACACTACATTTTCATTGGTAGGGAGTTCAGGAGGGGCATCAGGCCATGGTGTGCGTTTTGATGGTACATTGACCTCCAGAGGAGGATCAATTATCCATCTGTAAAGAGACCACACTAATGTCAAATGCATGTGCATAGGAAGAGATTCTGCTAAATGAATTTTAATTAAATAGGCAATTGACTGTCATGATTTTTGTGTGTCAATGATATATATTGAAATTTATATGGCTTGATGAGGGGTGGGGGGAAAAAAAGCATTTCCATATGACAAAATTATTGACTAAAGGTAAAGATTTGCTGAACCAAAGTAAAATAAAAAGAAGCATGCTACATAAAATCATAGTACAATTATATAAGTCAATTGTTTAAAGGATTGTAGTCAAATTGCAAGTAAGAAAGCCCTTAGGAATGAGGTCAGAGGACTGAACAGAAATACATTGAAATGCCACACCAATACCACTTGACCACTTGAAACAATGCAATGACATTCACTTGAAAAGAGAAGTTGAGCATCATTGTCACATTCACAGGTAGGTTACTAATTTTAAGTTCTACCCATGTGTGATATTCAAAATCACAATTTCACAGCCACAATTTTATGCTTTGAAAATAAATTAGAGATGCATAGTACTTAGAAATTGAAGGATATAACAGCAGAAAGTTTAACATGACAAGATTATTACAAAACATTTCTACCAATTGTATATGATCATTGGCACTGTTGACTCCATCTATGCTTCAAATTTTTTAAACAACCATGACAGCTTTCAGAATGCAAAAACCATATGCACTATAAAATGGAAAATGGATTGGAGACACAATAGGAAAGAAGATATGGTATCTGTAGGGCCAAACCATAACCGCCATTCACATCTTCCTCGAAATAAAGTAACTGGAAAATAAAGCAATTAGATTATAAATTTAATGTCACACCAGCAACACAAAAGAAAATGCAGATGCAGAGAGAGAGAGAGAGAGAGAGTTCATAGTCATCAAACATGGTATATAAACAATTTAAATGCAAAAATATGAAATATACATACCTTAAATTTGCTTTGTGCATTTGAAGTAACTCTTTCTACAATACCACACTCGGCTTGTTGCTCGTTGATCGTAACACCAAAGAAATGAGCATTTTGCTTATCCACCTGCAACAAAACAAAATCAACCAAACGGAAAATTCCAGAAAGAATGAAAGTCCATGATAACAAACATGAAAGCACCTTTCCACTAACTGATGACATAATGGAATGTATCCCTACTTGGCTGTACTCCATCCAGCATCATATCATCATACATATCTCTCAGCAAGAAATGCCTACCACCACCGTTATTTAAAAAAAAAAAAAAAACCAGAACACAACTTTCACAATTTTTCCCAAAAAAAAAAAAAATCCCAACACCACAAACAGAAAATCAAAATTAGAGCTGTTGCCTACCTGTTGCTTCTGCTTCTGCTCCTAGGGCTCTCTAAAATCCTGCAGTTTTCTCTCTGAGTCACCTCTTCACCATCTCCTTCAAAACGCGCAGTCTCCACGCTTACAATCCGGCCGATTCATGAAAGGAAACAGAGGGCTCCTAAGGTCTGGTTATGGATAAAGAGATGGAGGGGAAAAGTCGAAGAAAGGAAAGAAAAAAACATATAAAAAAAAAACACATAAGGGTATTTTGGGATTTTAAAAGATTGGAGGGGTAGATCAAAAAAGAAATGAATTGAGGGGGTAAAATTCATGAAGCTCGGTCCTATGGGGGTATTGGGCCAAATTCCCCATGAAATATGCTTGGAGAAAAGATGGCTAGAAAAAAATAGAAGGCCCAAGTGGAAAGTGAACCAACTGGACCTAAAACCCCATCGGGAGTAAGCCCAAGAACAAAATACATTTAACCAGCGTTATCCATAGAATTTTCACATAAACGATCACCCAAAAAATAAAAAATAAATAAATAAAAAGGCACTCTCCAAAAGATAACATACGTATATAATCCGCAAAAAAAAAAACAAACGAGAGGTCCAGAAAAAGAAACCCATTTTTACAGTTTCAATCAATCAACCAAAAGCCCTTGGGAGAAACAGAGCCGAAAAAAGAAAGAAGAAGAGGCAGAGGAACAAATGTTCGCGTCCGCCATGTTTGGTGCTCAAGCGTTATCACTGCGTAACCCACCGTCCACAGCATTGCTACTGGGACCCAGTGGCGGTGTGGTCCGGATAGAAGCGCCAAGGCACGTTGGTGGGTTGGTGATAGAATGCTCGTCCAGGCCACAGAAGAAGGCCACGGCGCACCATAGGAAGACTCGGCCACGCAAGACTCAGCCATGGGACGTCAAGCGCAAGCCCACCGTTTACCCTCCCTTGCCTCCCCTCCCTCCCGAGTGGACCTTGCTCTCCCATGATCATTCTTCTTCTGCTTCTGCTGCTGTTGAAGTCTCTGTTATTCCTCCTCCCGAAGCTCAGCCCGCCACACCAAGTGGATAAAACATTTACGTTGTATGTTTCTACTTAAAAAATATATATATATATATATATGTTTTTGGAGAGTTGGGTTTTGGATTTTGAACTGTTTCTGAATGGTTGAATATGTTGAATTCTGTGTTGTGTGTATTTTTTTGCTTGGTTTTGAGGGTTTAATGATGTGTTTGCTGGGACTTGGGAGAAGCTATGAGTTGTCCAAAACCAGTTTGATGATAGTACTCTGTGCAAATGGAGTGACCCAGATGGACAAAACACAGTGCTTCTAATTCTGAATGCATCCTTATACTTATAGCATTTTCATTTTTTTGGGAAAAACCCCCCCACAAAAAGGAAAAAAAAAAAAAAAGATAATGAATTTGAAAATTGGAAATGAAAAAAAAAAAAAAACGCATATAAAATGAAGTTATGGTTTCAGCCTTTGAAATGATAGATAATTATTAAATTTCAAAAACTAATGAGCATGTTTGTTTCTTTCCTAAAAGTTAATTGTATTTTAGTATCTTTTAATTTTTATAATTTAAATTTTTAAGTTTTTAATTTATTGTAATTTGGATCTTTTTGACATTTGATTAACAATGCTTAAAAACAATCTCACATTATTGATATTAAATTCTATCAAATTTTAATATAAAAAATATTAAAATATAAAATTTTAAAATTAATATTTTTAATATTTTTTAATATGAAATTTTATATAATTTAATATTTAAAAAAATTTCTGTATCAATTTTTGTTTTTCACCTAAATGTAAGATTTAAAAAACAGTTTTAATATTTTACATTTGAATATCTTCCAGTTTTAATAAAAATTTGAAAATTAAAACCAATAAATGTTTTTATTTATTTATATATTTTTTTATTTTTTATTTTTTGCTGAAATAAAACCAATAAATATTATGAAATGATGTAAGACCTAAAACATTTACCATATGTGATCAATTACTATAATGATCTTACCCAATTGCTTGCCAACGAAAACTTGGCGTTAAAATATCGAATCCTTATATAGATTGGAAAAATTTAGGCAGATTGGGAATTAAATTTAGGGAATTAAAAGCAGCCGAGCCTAAAAATGTTCTACCAAAAAAAAGGCCTAGCCAGGAGCTTTGTTTTTTAATTTTTTAACTTTATTTTTGGTAATAAGCCAGTAGTTTTATTTGTTGTGTTGAAAAAGTAGAAGAAGAGAGAGAGAGAGAGAGAGAGAGAAAAGGGATGAAAAAGTAGGAGTGAAAATGGTTTGTTTGGTTAGTGAAGAAAAGAGGATGAAGAAGGAAAAATATGAGTTTTTTTTTTCATTTTTTAGTTTTTCATTCCTCCGATAGTTTTCCTCATTCCTGCCAAAACAGGGGCTAAAAGTGCATGCTCTGGATTAAAAAAAATAATGAAAATTTGAAATGGTTGTGTACAAATTGAACCAACATTTATTTTTTTATTTTAGATTGAAAAAAAAAATTCTGATGGGTATCACAAAGCTGTTTGGATCAGCATACCATTTGTCTGTCTTTCATACCTTTCTAGGAGTCCAAACCAATCAATATATAATTTTTGCAGCCCCCTCTACCAGCTATAATTTGAGCATACTAACATGCACATGAGAAGCTTATAGGACTTGCTAAGAATCGAACCAGCAACCTCGAATCCGCAAGGTGATTAGTCATTCAACTTTCTTCCCCTGCTCCAACAAATACGTCAAAAATGTAAATTGAAAGTTTTTAGTAGAGAAATTACAAATTACCCTCTTGTTGTTTCAATTTGTCCCTTGTAGTTTAACATGAAGCAAATCTCCCTTTTGCACTTTTCCTAAATGTCAAATTAATATTATTTTAGTAACATTCATCGCTTTAGCTTAACAGAAATATGTGAGACTCATATAGGCCAAAATACAAAAAAAAGACTTGCACGATACCCAGTTGTTGTTAACATTGTGCCTACTGAAATTCATTCTTCGTTGTCATGCCCTCTTTCCCATATCATATCTAAAGCCAAAAAAAAAAAAAAAAAAAAAAAAAAAAAAACCTAAACTAACACCTCTTTCTTTTCTCGAGAATTTCTCATCAACTCAAGGATTTGCTGCAGGGAAATGGAAAGAGAAAGAAACGAAAACAACAGCCAATCAATCTACAAAGGCTGAGATATTGATAAAGAGACCAAAAAACAAAGCAATGTAAACACCACAAGTATGAAGTAGGCGACCGTTTATGTTTTTATACAAATACAACAATAATTAATAAATAAATATATAAATATGTAAATTTGTGGATGTTAACAAAATGATTAATATAATTTTTGGACAAAGTTCATGAGGAATATTGCTTCGTTTGAAAGGAACGAGAGTACAAGAGTGATTTCTAATATTTCAATTTATAATCAAGATCATCATTACTGGTCGCAATTTGTGAGTAACTTTCATATCGAAGTTGAGAACGATACTCGCTTTATTGATTTTTGAGATCTTTAGTTGTTAATTTTTATTCTAAGTTAATGACAAAATTTTAGTTCTCGTATTCATGTTTCTTTATCAGTACATCTACATTCTTTGATACACCCTATGGAACCCGAGTACATTTATCATACAAAAAATTTCATTTAAATCCCTTAGTTTTATTATTATTATACTTAAACCTTATGATTTTGGAAAATTATCATTAATATCGTTTTTAGTTTTCCATATTTAAATATTTCACTGATACCTTTAATAAATAATATAAATCCAAATTAAACCTCCAGTTTTTTGACATGTCATAAAGACCCCTTACTTAAATTTGTAGTTACTTTTACCTTCCAAAAAATGATAGAAAGACAATAATGCTATTAACAATTTATTGATTTGGGTGCATTGGATCTTGACATAGCAAATTGGTCTATTTTTAATTGTTAAAATTAACGGTACCCATATCAGCATAACATTATAATTATTTTTCATAAATAAAAAAATATTTTTAAAAAAATTTAAAAAATACATTTGTTTTTCATTTTATATTTATATTTGTTTTTGAAAAAAAATGTATAAATTTCTTTTTTTAAAATTAAAATACCCACAATCATAATAAAATATTCTTGGACTTAAAATTAGACAAAAAAGTAACAGTTAAAAAAATGGAAGTTTTGATCTAATAATATTAATTATTACAAAATTAAAAACAACTTTTTATGCCCAAACCAAAAACCAAAATATCAAATAAAAATTAGACCAAAAAATTAAAAAATATATATTTTAAAATAAAGTTGTTTTAAATTTTAACAAAAATACATTTTTTATTTTTCCATTTTATATTTGTGATTTTTTATTTATAAAATTGTATCCATTAATTTTTATTTAAATTAAAATACCCACAATCATAATTAACTATTTTTGAATCTGAAACTAGATTGAGAAAAATTAAAATGAAATTTGAATTTTTGGTCTAATGAAAATAATTTTATTCAACCAAAAATTAAAAATAATTAGACCAAAATACCATCACAAAAGTCAAGCCAAAAATTAGAAAATTCAAATAATTATTTTCTAAAATAATAAAGTTTTTTCCCCTTTTTTTTAAAAAAAATACATTTTTTCATTTTATATTTATAGTTTTTATCTGAAAAATTATATCTATTTATTTTTTATTTAAATTAAAATACCAACAATCATAATTAAATATTTTTTGACTTAAAATTAGATCAAAAATTAAAATTAAAATAATATTGAAAATTTTAATCGAACAAAAATAACCTTATTTACCATAGCTTAAAAATAATTATGCCAAATACCAAAATAAAAATTAAGAAAGTGGAAAAAAAAAATTAGACCATTTACAGGCCAAAAATTTTAAAATGAAAAAATGAAAAAAAATTAATTAGAATAGACCAAAATGGTAAAATGGCCCCCATTTTCTTTTTTGGTCTAATTTTTATTCTTTCGTTTTGAATGGTACTTTAATATTGTCAAATTTGGATTGTTTAATAGCTAAGCTTCATGCAAAATGATTAAAAGATAACAAAATTAAAATAAATATTTTCATAACAAAATAATATTTCAAATAAATTAAATATTAACTCATGTAATATTTTTACAATTTGGTCAACTATTTTATATAGCTATGTACAGACAAAAGCAATTAAACTATCATACCCATTAAAATGAAAGGTCTGAGATCATAATTGATGCCCATTTAGCTCTAAACTGGTTGATATTATCTTATGACCAAGTTACATCCTCATACTACACATGAAAAAATTATGTTAAAAAATTATTAATGCATATACAAAATATTTAATTTATTTGAAATATTATTTGGTTATGAAAATATTTATTTTAATTATTTTCATGAAGCTTAGCTATTAAACAATCCAAATTTGATAATATTAAAGTACCATTCAAAAAAATAATAATAATAAGAGGAGAAAAGCCGACTTTTTTTTAAAAAGTGTTGACTATTGCATTAATTTTTACTAACACTTTTTTGAAAAGTATCCGCTAATAATTTATGCAATAGCCAATGCCTTTTTAGAAAAAGCATTAGCTTTTTTTAGATTTTTAACCATATTTTTTTTAAAAAGCATCAGCTATTATTATATATTTAGCAAGTTTTTTTAATAAAAATGTCGGTTATTACTATACATATAGTGATGCTTTTCTAGAAAATTGTCAGTTTTTTTAAATATATTTAGCGGCTTTTTATTAATAAAAAGCGTAGACTTTTCTTAAATATTAGATAACACTTTTTAAAGCATCAGTTTTTGTTTGGTAATTTTAGCGATACCATATCAAACAATGCTTTGTGAAGTATTGGCTTTTATTTTGAACGAAACATTAATTACGTCTCCTATTATTACGTTGTAATGGAGATAGCTTTTACCCCAAAAAAAAAAAAGAAAAAAAAAGAAAAGGGTTATCTAATCCTTCTCAAAGCTTGGAAAGAAAGAGGCGTTCCATGGAAAATGCAAACTTTGACACCATCACACTTACTTCATCTAGTTTGACAATAGTCATTTGTAGGATATTGGAAGTTTCCCATTCTCAGTCAGTAAATGTTTCTTAGCGTTTTTTTTTTTTTTTTTTTTTTTTTAGTTGTGTCTTTAGACTTATTTGTTTTACTCATTGTTGTATCTCATTAATCATTGATTATTATATTGATTTGTTGTTAAGTTCAGACTTCCAGCAACAAAGTTGTAATGTGCCTAATTGAATGTTATGGACTCGTTATGCATCGTTTCAACCAACAAGTTTTCAAGAATTGCTTCAACAAAATAATACAGGATTCTCATTTTCGTTCCAAAACTCGCAATCCCCAAATAATATTGCTTGTCAGGTAAATAAATATATATACACTTTGTGTTTTCATAAATTACGTGATGCAAAATTGTTTTATAATGAAACTTGTTCTTTTACCTTTTACTAATATTTTTAGGCTAGAAATTTGAACATGTGTGACAAGCAAATATTAATTTCTTGGACATATTTGAAGCAGAATATTGATGAGTCTTTTTGTGTTTGGCAACTTTTGAAGCTACTGTAGTTTAGGGATGCTGCTGCTTGGAAATTGGAATGAATCGTAAGTCGTATGGTGTTTGTAGGCATGGACTGTATCATGTGTTTCTAGTTATTATGGGCAATTGTTATCTATTTTATGCCTATATTTTTTGACTTTTTTTTTTCTTTTTCTTTTTTTTTCTATTTTTTTATTTTTTATTTTTTATTTTTGGCAATTTGCAGCAGACCAAAAGAATGAAAAATGTAATTGAAGAAAATTGATGGGATGTGAAATTTTTTTTTTTTTTTTTTGTAATTGAAGAAAATTGATGGGATGTGAAAGTTTTTTTTTTTTCCTTCTTTTTTTAATCTTAATATTTAGTACAATAGCCAGTACTTCAATTTAGTTTTGTACTTGTTAGCGATTGAGTTTTTTTTTTTTTTTCCTTTCCCTTTTGCATACTCATTTATTTTATTTTATTTTATTTTACTTTTCCATTTGGCGGTGGATAGATTTGTAATTTTTTTTTCTGATTTTTGGTGCATCTAAAAATATGTTTACCATTTTAATTTTTAAAATTAAAATGTATAACGAATTTAAAGTACTGATCGATTTTCCAATAGAAAGATGAGATTTGATGAAAAGTTGTTTTTTTTTATGTATACTTTATTAATGCTTGTATATTTATTTTTTTATTAAAATATTTTTTCAATAATTGGGATGTGGAATATAAATAGGAATTCCACGTCCCAATTAGAAATTCCTTTCAAATAAAGATATCGGATCTTGATCAACTTTACGCTTATTGGGTGGATCTAAATGCTTGGCTTACTTTTCAATAATTGGCATGTGGAATATAAAAAGATAAGAAGTTAAAAAAATAAAAAAATCTATAAGAGTAAAATTGAGCGAGTTATAATGAGACACTTTTCTAATAAGATTTTCCAATTTTCATAGACTATACAAATAATGTAGGGTTGAAACTCTTGTAGCGTTTTGATTAAATTGAAATACTATTTTAAACTCTTCACACATGGAATGGCAGACCCAAGTAGGGCCTCTTTTGCACGTTACTTTGGACCTCTTTTTTTTTTTTTTTTCCGATAATTTCCCATATCCTTAAGTGCTTTTGATTTTATTATTGTTATTATTATTATTATTTTGTGTTTTAGTAATATTATTATTTTCTTTTTTGCATATTTCTCTTCACTTTTCTTACTAATCTATATTTTATCTTTATAATCTCACTTATCTAAGATTGTGTTCTACTTTTAGATATCATACTTGTAATACACGCAATTTCTTTGTTATATAATTATATTATACTTATTTAATTTCTAGTTAGTAGAATGATTATTTTATGATTTAAACTAGAAATATTCTTTTTGAATAATATAATATCTATTTATTTGTTTTTTTATTCTAGATAGAAAATTATGTAAACAGTTGGCTTTTAATGAAAAAATCTATTTATTATATTTGTCATTAGTTTTATATATTTAAAATATATATTAAATGTTAAATGAAGTTGACTTGGTTAATAAATTATCTATGTCTATATCAAAATGTGGGGAGATGAAGGCATTATTTGGACCAAATATGGCCAGAGGGCACGCGCTCCCTCTCATTTTTTTTTTTTTAATTTTTTTAGTAAATATAGTTATTATCGCTTTCATTATAAATTTTTGGCAAATTTATCGCCTTCATTATTTATATAGCAAATTTATAAAAATTTTCTTATGTCTTATTATTTACCATCATACTTATTAAATATGGTTTATCTACAATATGATATATTTTTTTGAAATGCTATATAATAATTTATTAATTACAAATTTTAAAAATAATGATCATTTACAGTTACAATGAATACAATTAGTTAATAACAAAATAATTATATAATTACAACAAAAAGAGTATAGTTATTTATAAATAATATTTATTTAATTACTAGTTTATGTTCTTTTAATTATAAAGATGTCAATTCTTCATTTTTAATGACTAAGTTTATTGTTGTTTTCTAGTTCTCAATTTATTTTCGCTAATTTCTAACAAAATCTAAAATAATTTTCCTTTATTCTCTATTTGCTTTAAATTATGACTTTTTTATATAAATTTTAACATTTTTATTGTAAATGTCAAAATATTAAAATCATATTGTTCTAACAAAATAGAGTTAGAGGAAAATAATAAAAAAAGAACGATA
Organism: Ziziphus jujuba; assembly: GCF_031755915.1. NCBI lineage: Eukaryota > Viridiplantae > Streptophyta > Magnoliopsida > Rosales > Rhamnaceae > Ziziphus > Ziziphus jujuba. The sequence continues at coordinate 23,728,149 of NC_083383.1, read as the reverse complement.
TTCAATCTATTAAAAAAAATCCATTTAGTTGGGCTAACTACAATATAGAAACAGAAAAAAAAAATGTATATATAAATGTCCAATATTACAAAAAATAAAAATAAAAGGTGTCATTACACAACATGACCTCTGAAAATAATTCCTTGGACCACTGCTTAGTCCCTGAAAAAATTTTCAAGTCTACCACTGCTCATCGGCTATTAAAATTTATAATATCATTTCTAAATGACAATAGAGTGGAAAATATGAGTTTTTTAATATGATATTTTTATATTTTTGTCTTTTATACACTTAGGTTATTTTTCATTTTATTGAACGGGATGATTACTTAAAATTCATTAAAATAAAAAACAAAAAACATTGGTACATGGAACGGACAGAAAAAGCAACTCCTTGCAAACAATATTAAGACATAATCAATAAGGTCTATTTTTAAAAAAAAGAAAAAAGAAAAAATTAAGGTACACTTGAGAATATTAAGATTTAATTTATTACTACTGTGAAAAAAACAAGTGGTTATCAGATTGAACATATATATTAATTTTGAAATAAAAGACATTGCATATAGATACTTATTTACGAAGGCGATAAGTAGGAATAGCAAGCAGATGCTTAGCTCTTGGAGTTGTTATCCCAAACTCTTCAGTCATGTCCAACTCAGTTGGCAACATACCATTTGGAAGCTCCCGATCGAAACAATGCACAAGCTGTGCCGAACTACAGTTAACCCTAACTTGTATTCCGGGGCAACCTCGCCGTCCAGAACCGAACAGAATGAGCTGAAAGTCCCTTCCGCGGAGATCTACACTACTCCCTTCAAACCTTTCTAGGAAAAACTTTTCCGGATCAGTCCAAGCAAGAGGGTCTCTTCCAATTGCCCATGCATTGAAAATTACATCTAATTCCTTGGGTATGTGGAAACCTTCAACCGTGCAATCTTCCATGGATGCATGAGGGAGCAACAATGGTGCCACTGGATGTAGCCTCAAGGTCTCCTTCACTACCATGTTCAAATACCCCAAGCTTTCCAAGTCTGATTCTTCCACCATTCTTTCCTTGCCCACTATTTTTTCTATTTCCTTCTGAACTCTCTTCATTATTCGAGGGTGTTTGATGAGTTCAGACATTGCCCATTCGATTGCTGTTGCTGAAGTGTCCATTGAAGCTACAAGCATGTCCTACAAACAACATATTTATACAAATATTGAAGCTGATGAATTGATATATATATATAATCAATAGCTTATTTTTTTAAATTGTTTCTCAAATTCTAAATTAGACTCTTTCAAGAAGGGGGAAAAAAAAAAAAGTTGAAAATAATTAAATAATAAAATAACACTAAAATCTTATATCTTAATGTGATTGTCTTTGCATATATATGTCCACCTAAGATCTAATTAACTCTTTACCCAAAAAAAAAAAAAAAAAAACTAAGATATAATTAATTAAGAGTGGTAGTACTCATTACTGTTACAAATTAAAAGGACAATTATATGAAAACTACTAATTCTTTTACTAGTTTTCTTCCTAGTTCTAATTTTATGGTAGATATCTATTGACATGTTAAAAATTAAATATTACCACTGCCTAACTATAACATTACTTTATTGGTTTTAATTTATATTTTTAGAATTATATCTCCTTCGATTTTAAGATAAAGTAAAATTTCAAAAAAAAATATAAAAATAGAATAATCAAGATATAAATATATAATTAAGAGAGTATCAAAATGATAGCTTTAATGTTAGGCCGTTCAATACGGTATTCAGATTCTTGGGATCCCATGAAGCTCAACATGACATCAACGAAGTCTTTGGACGTTTTATGTTCATCCCCTGCAGATTGAATATGTTCATCGATGATTTTCTCAAAGAAATCATTAAAAACTTTACTAACAGCCTTCATTTTCTTAGTCAATCCCTGAAAATCAAACCGAGCAATCTGAGGAATATAATCTCCCAAGTTTGGCACGGCTGCCAAATGCATACCCTCTTGAATTATAGCCTTGAAACCTCTCTCATCGAACTCACTGTCCAAATACTTCTTTCCAAACACCATTCTACAACTCATATCTGCACTGAGGGACGAAATGTTGGCGCTGAGATCAACAGCAGCCTGATCCCTGGCCACTTCTCGAACAAACTCGATAAATAGGCCGAGCTCTTCCTTCCTCATGTCTCTGAATGAGTCAATCTTGAGGGTGCTGAGAAGTTCCAAAGTGCACATCTTTCAAATGGTTCGCCAGTAGGAGCCATACTTGGCGAACGTCAAGTTCTTTTGGTTGTAAGAGATGTGCTTTGCCGCTTCATGGGATGGCCGGGTTGCGAAAACTAGGTCATGGGTTTTGAGGAAGAGCTCGGCGGCTTGAGGAGAAGAAACAACAGTGGTGGGGACAAGACCTAAGCGTAAATGCATGATGGGACCCATTGACTTATCCATATTTTTTCTAGTATAATTATATTATCAAATTATTATTATTTTATGTGTGTCAAAATTAATGGATAAGTCTGACTTGCAGAGACTATTTAAAAATGTCTAGGGCAAACAGACATAAGAATACCATACAGTATTTTTGAGATTAGAGTTTTCAGAAATCTAAGAGTGGTTTGAGAGTAGTGTGTCCATAGGCACTACTTTACGTTGTTTCTATTTTGCAGGATTAAAGATCTAATTTATCAATGGCTACGTTTGGAGGTTAGTAATTTATAATTTATGGAATTTATTATGTATATTTAGATCCATAAAATCTAACAATTGGTTTCAACCTAAGCCGATTTCATAACCAGAAGGAAAGACCTATATTTCGGGATCAGTCCCGTCTATGCATAATAAAATTCTTTGTCATTAGCGTTTGTTATATTCATGATGATTGAATTGACCTGTATGTGGCCATTGAATGATCTGTGTGATTGAATATATGTTCTTTATTTTGTTTTCTTTCGTGCATGTACTTGTGGGATTCAACATTACATATTCAGTTAATATATATACATGCCGATTGCTATTTCAAAAAAATATATATATATATTTTGTATGCATTTTGATTTGGTTATTGTCGATTGTTGTTCTCTATGTGGAATGGAATATGTTTTGAATGTTGTTTTGGTCTGACCCTTTTGAAATTGAGAAAAAAAAAGGAAAAAAAAAAAAAAACCCGTTGGCCGAAAATTTTCATGTGTTTGGGTGTTAGATTTTATGGCCTTTTGGACCGAATTGAGTTGAGGAAATTGTTTCCCACGCCGAAAGGAGAATAAAGGTGCGGGTATCTGTAAAAACAGTGGCCGGAATAGCGTTATTTTGGCTGGATTGTGAAACGGGTCACGCGACCCGCCAACCTAAAAACTGGGTCATCCACGACCCGGCTGGAGGAAGAAGAAAGCTAACGTCAGCACCCGATTATTAAAAAAAAAATTAAAAATTAAAAAAAATTGTTATTTATTTATTTATTTGTTGATTGTCTATTTGTTTATCTATTATGTATGTATATATATTTATTTATTTATTTGTTTGATTATTCTATTCCATAATTTCTTGAATTAAATTAAATATATATGTTCATAATTGGATTGTGTTAGCTTTCCCTAAAAAGGTTTTGTGCCTAGTTGGTATAGTAGTGTGAAATTTTAAGCATTCACCTGTCGTGAGACTTATTTTATCTACATTATGTGTACCAATATAATGTATGTTGACATAGTGGATGGGATGTTTTATATTTGCCTATTTCATGAAATTGTCAATATATTGATTTTCTCCCACTTATTAACCAGGGTCTATACGGGTAACTAGGCTACCCTGTCGGTAGTTTTAGTTGCGTTGTATGATGCCTGGAATGGCAGTGGAAGTTAATTAAATGCCATATATTGCAGGTTCTGAGTTGCCCTATCGGTGATTCAGTTCAATGCATTTGATTGTGGTTATTTGGTTGACTGTCCTTGGCCCGCGAAAGGGTATCTTTAGTGCTACAAAGACCCTAGCGATATTGATTTTATATTTTGTTTTGAGGGGCTGGAAAATAGTTATTGTTTTATATATTTAATATTTTATTGTGTTTACTATTTTCACAGTTAGTAGCATCCCGAATACTCTGCCAATGATTACCATGATGAAATTGGATGGGACAAATTATCATAAATGGAGGAAGATTTTAGTTATGAATTTGACTTTTATGAAGTTTGATTTAGCTTTGGAGAGAGACCCCCCAGCGATACCAACTGATGAAAGTAGTGAAGTAGTTAGAAAACTTTATGAGGATTGGAGGCATTCTAACAAGTGCTGCATGATGATGATAGAAAATAACATGGATAAATCAATTTTTGCAAGTATTCCAAAGGTAGAAACTGCAAAGCAACTTCTTGAGGAGATAGGAAAGAAATTTATCAAGTTTGATATGAATGAGAAGCATCATTATTTGGACCTTTTGAATAATACTAAATATGATGGAATTAAAGGAGTAAGGGACCACATTATGTTACTTTCTTCTTATTATAATAAGTTAAAGGACCTTAAGATGGACATTGGAGAGGAGTTCTTGACCTATTCGATAATGAAGAGTCTTCCATCTCAGTTTGATAATATAAGGTCTAGTTTGAATGAAGAGTCTTCCATCTCAGTTTGATAATATAAGGTCTAGTTTGAATACTAAGAAAGAAGGATGTAGTTTGGAAGAATTGACTGCTATTCTTGTCAAGGAGGAGGATGGTATTAAGTTAAGCAAGTCGAGATCCATTGTTTTAGTTTCACATCAGGTAGATAAGTCTAAAAGAGTTTTTCAAAAGAAAGGACAAGGATTCAAGCCTGGACAAGAATTCAAGCCTGGACAAGGATTTAAGCCCACTAGGAAGAAGCTTTCTGGTATGAAGCCAAAAGGACCAAGGGATGGAGCTCATCACATAGAAGAAAGGAAAGCCTACTTCAATGGACGGTGTGGCTACTGCAATAAAGTTGGACACAAGAAGATAGATTGTTGGCATTTGAAGGGAAAGCAAGAAAAGCAAGGTAATATTTTAATAATTGAGACCAATATTATTGATGTGCCTATGAATACCTGGTGGTTTGATACTGGAGCAACAATTCATGTTACCAATTCATTGCAGGGGATGATAAGGCAAAGGGGGTCAACCAATCTTGAGCAACATGTTTATATGGGAGATAACTCGAGAGTGAAGGTGAATATCATGGGAACAATCAAGTTAAAGCTTGCCACTGGATATGTTTTAGAACTACAAGAAGTTTCATATGTACCCTTAATTAGGAGGAATTTGTTATGTATTTCACTTTTGGATAATCAAGGTTTTAGTTTTTTGTTTGAGAATAATAAAGTTGAGATGTATAAGGATGATAAAGTTGTTGGTTTTGAAACTTTATGTGGCAATTTATATAGACTTGATTTATTTAGTAATGGTCTCAATTCTTCTATTAATTCTGTTGTTGACCCTGTTATTGCTTCTAAACGTTCAAGAGTTAATGATAATTCCTCAATGTTATGGCATAAGGGTTTGGGACATATTTCTAGGCACAGAATGGAAAGGTTAGTGAAGGATGGAATACTTTCTAATCTTGATTTTTCCGACTTGTCGACTTGTGTTGAATGTGTGAAAGGAAAATTAACTTCCAAGGTTAGAAAAGATAAGATAGCTAGATGTGGAGATGTTTTGGAGTTAATTCATAATGATATATGTGGACCTTTCACTCCAATTGCTTTGGGTGGTTACAGGTATTTTATTACCTTCATTGATGATTTTTCTCGTTATGGACATGTTGAGCTTATCCGTGAGAAGTTGGATTCTTTAGTTGCTTTTAAGGAGTTTAAATTAAAGATGGAGCTTCAGAAGAATAAGAAAATAAAAGCTGTGAGGCCTGATAGAGGTGGTGAATTTTATGGTAGCTATGATGAGACTGGACGGAATCCAGGACCTTTTGCAATATTTTTACATGAATGTGGTATTGATGCGTAATATACAATGCCTGGTACACCTCAGTAGAATGGCATAGCTGAGAGGAGAAATTGCACTTTGTTGGATATGGTGCGATCTATGTTGGCAAATTCTAGCTTGCCAGATTACTTGTAGGGAGAGGCTTTACGGACGGCGGCATATATTTTGAATCAAGTTCCAAGTAAATCCATTCCTAAGATTCCTTTTGAGTTGTGGTTAGGAAGAAAGCCTAATTTGCATCATTTTCGAGTATGAGGTTGCAAAGCTGAAGTAAGGATTTATAATCCCCAAGTTAAGAAGTTGGATCCTAAAACTATAAGTGGGTATTTTGTTGGCTATTGTATAGGATCTAGGGGTTCCAGATTCTTTTGTCCATCTCACACCACCAGAATTGTGGAATCAGATAGAGCTGTTTATTTTGAAGATGATTTTGGGTTTGATGATAGTAATGGTCTAAGGGAATCTTAATTTAGAAAAGAAAATATATACATTCCCAGTGTTGTTGTTTCTGATAGAGATATTATTAATCCAGTAGTTGATGAACCAGTAGTTGATCAGGATGAACCCATCATTGAAGAGCAGAATACCCCAACTATTGTAGATGCTGATGTGCCTTTGAGAATGTCACAAAGGACTAAGAGGTCAGCTATTCCTGATGACTATGAGGTTTACTTGCAGGAGTATGATTTTGACATAAGTGATGATTCAGATCCAGTCACTTATGAGGAAGCCATAAGTAGTTCACACTCAAACTTTTGGTTAGATGCAATGGAAGATGAAATGAAATCCATGGCATCAAATGGTGTTTGGGATTTGGTTGAGTTACCATTGGGTAGTAAGCCTATAGGGTGCAAATGGGTTTTTAAGACTAAAAGAGACTCTAATGGTCAAGTAGAGAGGTATAAGGCTAGACTTGTAGCCAAAGGATTTAGCCAGAAGGAAGGAATTGATTACACAGAGACATTCTCTCTTGTATCCACAAAGGATTCTTTTAGAATTATTATGGCAATTGTGGCACATTATGACCTAGAGTTGCATAAGATAGATGTCAGAACTGCTTTTCTGAATGGTGATTTATTTGAAGATGTGTATATGGTTCGACTAGTTGGCTTCCAGCAAACAGGGAATGGTAATTTGGTTTGTAAGCTTAAGAAGTCAATTTATGGTCTTAAGCAGGCTTCGAGGCAATGGTATCTTAAGTTTGATGAGATTATCACCAAAAATTACTTTAAGGAGAATGTTATTGATAGATGCATATATATGAAGGTCAGTGGGAGCAGTTTTATATTTGTGGTGTTGTATGTTGATGACATACTTTTGGCTACTAATGACACTGACCTATTAGCTGAGACAAAACAGATGTTGTGCAACCATTTTGATATGAAAGATCTTGGTGAGGCTTCTTTTGTTTTGGGCATCAAGATTGTTCGAGATAGGACTAATTATGTGTTGCAATTGTCTTAGATCATGGCAGGAAGTGCTGTGTCTTGACGGAGTGCCAAGCAGTCTGTGACAGCATCCTCGACTATGGAGGCAGAGTATGTGGCGTGTTATGAGGCTACTCGTCATGTAGTTTGGCTTCGAAATTTTATTCATGATTTGGGAGTAGTAGACTCCATAGAGAGGCCTATCATGATGTATTGTGATAATACTGTAGCGGTGTCTTTCTCCAATAATTTAAAAGGTACCCCGGGTGCAAGATACATTGATGTCAAGTATTTTACGGTTAAGGAGAAAGTTGAAGAAGGCCTCATTACTGTTGTTCACACGCCTACTTACAGTATGGTGGCAGATCCACTGACCAAGGCCTTACCAGTAGGCATATTTGAGGAGCATGTGTCCCGTATGGGATTGTTAGACAGCTGAGACCGCTGTGGGTCAGTGGGAGTTTGTTATAATTTCTGCAGTAATATCCATGTTGAGTATTATTTATTTATTTGAGTATTTTGATACATTGATGTATGTGGATCATTATTTATTTATGAGATGATTTATTACACATATTATTGCTCCTATATTTATAGGCCTGTTGAGACTATTAGTTTATGTATATGTGTATGTTGATCCACAGGTGCCATGGTGAATCCCTACTACCTAGTTTGGGTATATTGTTGTATCCTGTCGGTACACAATGTGCTTGAATGAAATGGTTTTGTGTGTTGGGGGATTGCACATGGTTAGGTAAATCTCTACTACCTAGACTGAGTTTATGGCATGCAAAGTACTCAGTTGAAATGGTATAATATTTTGGGAGATTTACTGAGAGAATCTCTACTGCCTAGTCTAGTATATTGTTGTGCCCTGTCGGTATACTGTATATTTGGATGAAATGGCATTATTGTTTGAGAGATTCTATAGTAAGTGAGTTTGGATTTTATATGATGATGATTATGCAGTCCAAATGGGAGAATGTTGAATAAATTAATATTTGTGGACTTGGCATAATCAATTACTCACTTACAGGGCCTATTTATGCCATTAATGCGACTGGCTTATTTTATTATTTTGTAGTAGGGCCCTTGGTCACACACTCTCTATAAGACTCCAGTTGGCCCATTGGACTGGAGGACCAACTCTCTTTATAAGCCCATTGACTTATCCATATTTTTTCTAGTATAATTATATTATCAAATTATTATTATTTTATGTGTGTCAAAATTAATGGATAAGTCTGACTTGCAGAGACTATTTAAAAAGGTCTAGGGCAAGCAGACATTAAGAATACCATACAGTATTTTTGAGATTAGGGTTTTCAGAAATCTGAGAGTGGTTTGAGAGTAGTATCTCCATAGGCACTACTTTACGTTGTTTCTATTTTGCAGGATTAAAGATCTAATTTATCAATGGCTGCGTTTGGAGGTTAGTAATTTATAATTTATAAAATTTATTATGTATATTTAGATCCATAAAATCTAACAGTTGATGGAGATCACGGTGAGGAAATTCCCCTAAGAGATGGAGGCTTCCGAAAATGGGAAACCCTATTGGACCTGGAGGCAATTTTTTGTTCTTGTTGTTTTTCCATGGTTGGAGGAGAAAAACTAGAACAAGTGAAAGTATGAACCAAATCCAAACCATATTGGTTTTTAATTTGCTTTTCAAAAGATCACGTAGTAAATTGGAACTATAAGTGGAGCTAAAAGTGAGTAAGATAGGCTAGGTGACAATGTGATATTTATCCACAAATATTTGAGTTAGTGACAATTGATAAAACAAAAGTTTAGTTAAATTCAATGATAATATGTATACGATATGTGCGTAGGCATAATTGCATATGCTCTCGTTGTTTTATTTATTTATTTATTTATTTATTTATTATTATTATTATTATTATTACTATTATTATTGTGAATGTATGCACATATTGTTGTTGTTGCTGTGCTGATTATAAGTTCCCATATATATATATATATAAATATCAATGTCCGACACCAAGAAGACAGCTAATTAATTATTTGTTTTTGTTTTTTTTTTTTTCGTTTCATATTTTATTGTTTTCTATTGTTTTATGTTTCTTGTATGAATCCCCGACGGCAGACGTACGACGTCAATCACGATGGTATAATTGTTTGAGTACTTGGATTTGGATATATGAAAACTGTGGGGTTTTATTTTTCATTATATATATATATATATAATTTCTTATGGAGAATATTTAGTCCAACATTGTCTTTATGTACAAATTTATATAAGCCTCAACAATATATAGGAATCTTGCTCTAATTCGTTATTCAAAAAAAAAAAAATTTCTTGAACAAGATCTGAGTTTGAATCTCTCATCTCTAATATATATATATATTAACCATTGATTTTTACCAGCGATTAATATTAGATTTCAACATTAGAAACTCACACACCCTCACCTCCAAATACAATTTCCATTGTCTTCCCAATTTCAATTTTGATGGAAATCTTGTTCATGAATCTTTTAATTTTTCACTAGACAGTATAGCATTTTTTAAAAGTGTATGCCATTGCTTAAGCATAATTATAAGTTATGGACATTTTTATTTTCTTTACCTGCATTAAATGATAAGGATGATTTGGGAGCTGATTCGGAATTGAAAAACTGTATGAAATTTTTTTCGGAATTTCAGTTGTCACGGGCATGGGATTTGAGACGATTTTCTTCTATTAAGAAACTACCAAATAGTTTGGGCTAACTAAAACATCTTAGATATCTTGATATTTCAAGTTTTAATGAAATCCAAAAGCTGCCTAATTCTATCACCAAACTGCAGAATTTGCAAACATTGAATCTTCCTTATTGTGAGAAGTTATCAAGTTTGCCAAGAGATGTGCATTAAATGGTCAGCATGAGGCATCTTGTGTTGGATGGTTGTGAGGGTTTGAGTCATATGCCATGTAAACTTGGAGAACTGACTGGCCTTCACACATTAAGTAGTTTTGTTTTGATTGATCATGACATCAAACAATTAAAGGCCGAGGAATACGAGTATTGGTGAGGTTAGTGAAGTATGCAACCTCAACATAACTGAGCTGATTTTTTTTTTTTTTAAGATATTGGTAATAGGCGATGCATAGGTGTCATTATGGGTCGCCTGTTCTCTTTTTTTTTTTTTTTTTTTAATCAATTTAATTTTATTTCAGCTTCAAATAACCAGTGAAAATATTTAAGCAACATAACTAAGCTTTTTTTTTTTTCAATATATGTAACAGGCGACGCACAGTCTTCTTTATGTGTCGCCTGTTCTCTTTTTTTTTTTTTTTTTGTTCTTTTAATCAATCTAATGTTATTTTAACTTCAAATAACCAGTGAAAATATTAGAATAATATAACTAAGCTAGGTTTTTATTTTTATTTTTATTTTTTAAGATATTGGTAACAGGTGACGCACAGGCTTCATTGTTCGTCGTCTTTTTCTTTCCTTTTTTTTTTTTCTTTTAATCAATCTAATTTTATCTCAATTTCAAATCACCAGTGAAAATATATAAGCAACATAACTGAGCTATTTTTTTTTTTTTAAATATAGGTAACAGGCAACCTACAGTCTTCTTTATGCGTCGCATGTTCTCTTTTTTTTTTTTTTTTTTTTTGGTTCTTTTAATCAATCTAATTTTATTTCAACTACAAATAACGGGTGAAAATATTAGAGCAACATAACTAAGCTTTTTTTTTTTTTTTTAAGATTTTGGTAATAGGCGACGCACAAAAAAGTTTGTGCGTCACCTGTTCTCCTTTTTTTTTTTTTTTGGTCTTTTTATCAATCTAATTTTATTTCGACTACAAGCAACCAGTAAAAATATTAGAGCAATATAACTGAGCTCTTTTTTTTTTTTTTTTTTTTTAAGATATTGGTAACTTATTACTAATTGGAGATGCACAATGTGCGTCACCTATTACTAACTGAAGATGCACAATGTGCATCGCCTATTACCTCATTGTGTGTCGCTTATTACCAAAATCTTAAAAAAAAAAAGAAAAAAAATTAGCTCAGTTATATTACTCTAATATTTTCACTGGTTATTTTTAGTTGAAGTAAAATTAGATTGACTAAAAGAACCAAAAAAAAAAAAAAGAACATATGATGCACAATCTTCATTGTGCATCACCTGTTACCAAAATCTATAAAAAAAAATCTAGCTCAGTTATTTTGCTCTAATATTTTCATTTGTTATTCGTAGTTGAAATAAAATTAGATTGATAAAAAGAACCAAAAAAAAAAAAAAAAAAAGAGAACAGGCAACGCACAAACTTCATTTTGCGTCACCTATTACCAAAATCTTTTAAAAAAAAAAAAAGTTCAGTTATGTTGCTTAAATATTTTTACTGGTTATTTGAAGTTGAAATAAAATTAGATTGATTAAAATGAAAAAAAAAAAAAAAAGCGATGTACAATGAAGCCTATGTGTTGCCTGTTACCAATGTCTTTCAAAACAAAAAAAAAAAAAAGCAGCTCAGTTATATTGCTCTAATATTTTCATTGGTTATTTGAAGTTGAAATAACATTAGATTGATTAAAAGAACTAAAAAAAAAAAAAAAGAACAGGCGACACCTGTTATCTATAATTTTTTTTTAAAAAAAAAAACCAGCTCAGTTATGTTGCTTAATATTTTCATTGGTTATTTGAAGTTTTAAAGAAAATCAAATTGATTTAAAAAATAAAAAATAAAAGGGGAACAGGCGATTCAAAATGATTTTTATGCGTCGCCTGTTACCAATATCTTTAAAAAAAAAACTATTTAAGAGATTTGCAAGAATAAACTGTACATGAAAAATTATATAATTGAACAACAACCTCGTACAATTAAATTTTGTTATTATGTAAACATAGATAAGTGGATGGTTAATCATTTTTCATAAGTCTAGCATTTAAACAATATAATTCAAATAAAATATACGCATAGTATTAAAGGCGACTCTGTTCAGCTGCATATTCAGCGACTCTTAACAGATGTATTGCGTGTTGTTGCTTTTAGCGATCGTTTTACATCAACTGTTTTGGGATGCGTCATATAGTTATTGAATTTTTACCGATGCGTTAACCTTAGAGTCGCGGTTTTGTTTTTTCAAATGCATTTGTTTTGTAGCATCGCTGAGTGAGTATCGCTAGATATCAAATTTCACGTAGTGACATCATCATTGTCGCCATCATCATCATTCCAATCTCTCTCCAAATTGGTGGACATGTGTGAGTAAAATAATCCTCAAATCTGGTAAGCTATATATGTGTTTACAAGCTGTTGGTCAGAGAAGAAAGAATAGGAATTTTGCAGGTCCAAAATGGCATCACCTTCCTACCACATCAGTTAATAAAGGGTAAAAAGGTTATTTCACAGGTTGCTTGCCATGTTGGAGCTGCTGGAGATTAATTGAACGCACCGTTTTCTTGTTTCTGGAAATACATATATGTATTTTGGTCTTCTTCCTCATATATCAAATATAGAAAAAACAGAGAATGGAAAAAAGTTGCAGACCCGAGAGAAAGCTTTGTGTGAGTGAGTCCTTTGAGTTTCTAGAAGCCATTCTTTCTTGTTTCTTTGTATTCTCAATGTGGGTTTGAGAGAGATCTCAATGGAGATGGAAGAGTGAATGGGTGTATTCGGATCTTGGGTCTTGATTTGGGTATTCTTGTGTGAATCCTCCATTAGAGAGTCTGTAACAACTTGTAAACACTACATTTACATAGTGCAGAAAGCTCAACACCTGAGCAATGAGGAAGTAGGTTGATTTTGACTGAACCTCGGTAAATTTGTGTGTTTTTGTTCAACTTCTTAATTATAGAAATAGTTCTAGAATTCTACAACAATGGTATCAGAGCTTGTGTTCTAATCTTGGAGAACATTCCTTTAATTCGTGTCTTTCTGCAATTTAGGTTCATTTTCGATTCTTGGCCAAATTAATTCTGCAATTGGGTTTTCTTTTCAATCCTCAACAATTTCGGCCAAGTTGGAATTGGAGGTCTTCAACAGGAAAGGTGATTTCCTTTTATGGTGTAAGAAAATGAAGGCAGTCCTGGTACAGATGAAGGTGGCCAAAGCAATTGACAATTCCTTCTCTGAGTCAATTACTGAAGAAAAGAAGATGGAGATGGATGAAATTGCCATGAGCACAATCATCTTGCATCTTTCAGATAGCGTTTTAAGGAAGGTGGATGACATCCAAACCACGGCTTAAATGTGGACCAGATTGGAACAACTCTATCTGGTAAAATCACTCCCTAACCGAATCTTATTGCTTGAACAATTTTTTTGCATCAAAATGGATGTTTCTAAAGACTTAGATACCAATTTTGATGCTTTTAATAGATTGATTTTAGATCTTGCTAATTGTAAGGTTGTCTTTAGTGATGAACATAATGCTGTGATATTACTTAATTCACTGTTAGAAACGTTTAGAGAGGTAAAGAATGCAATTAAATATGGTAGGGATAAGTTGTCCTTAGAAATAGTTGTGAGTGCCTTGAAGTCTAGAGATTTAGAGTTAAAACCTGAAAACAAAAGGGAAGGACTCAATGTAAGAGGCAGGAGTGTCAATAGAAGTTGGGGTCACAATGACCATAGAAGCAAATCTAGAGACAATTACAGGTCTAAGTCTAGGCCTAGAGATAAGAAGTGTTTCTATTGTAAGAAAGAAGGTCACTTCATTTAGAGTTGTTTTAAGAAAAAGAGAGATGAAAAAAAAAAAGGGCAAGAAAGTGGAGACTTAGTCATAGTCTCCACTGACTCAGACCCTGCAGAGGTTCTTGCTGTAACTTCTAAACAAAATTGCTCTGAGTGGGTATTAGATTCTTGCTATTCATATCATATGTGTCCAAGCTTGGATTCCTTTCAATCCTACACTAAGTGTGATGGTGGTCAAGTACTTCTAGGTAATAGTCTGTCCTACCAGGTTGTTGGCATTGGTATTCAGTTACAATTGTATGATGGCACTGTGAAAACTCTTTCTTTTGTGAGACATATACCAAGTTTAAAACGAAATCTGATTTTTCTTGGAATGCTTGATGATTTTGGTTATTCATGCAAAACTGAAAATGGTGTAATGAAAATTACTAAAGGTTCATGTGTTGCCATGAAAGGTGTTAAGAAAAATGGCTTTTATGTTTTAATTGGCAAAACTGTTATTAATTCTAGTAATGCATCTGTTGGGTCATCTGTGGCATAATAGATTGGGCCATATTAGTGAAAAAGGCTTGTACTATTTGAATAAACATGGTGTATTTGGCAAGGATATGATCAGTAAACTTGATTTTTGTGAAAATTATGTTTTAGGAAAACAACACAGGTTGAGTTTTAACTTGAGTACAAGTAAAGCTAAATTTGTGTTAGATTATGTACATGCTGATTTATGGGGCCCAGCCAAAGTACAAACTGAAAGTGAAAATAGATATTTTTTATCCATTATTGATGATCATTCTAGAAAAGTGTGGATTTATTTGTTGAAATCCAAGGATAAAGCTTTTACAAAGTTTAAAGAATGGTTTGGAATTTTGTAATAATAAGTTTGATATTTTTTGGAAAAACCATGGTATTTTAAGGCATAGGACAGTAAAGCACACACCACAGCAAAATGGTGTAGCTGAAAGGATGAATAGGACACTGCTTAGTAAAGTGAGATGTATGCTTGTGTCTTCTGGATCACCAAAATTATTTTGGGGTGAAGCTGTTATGACTAGCATGCACTTGGTTAATTTGTCTTCATCTATTGTTTTAGAGTTTAAATCCCCTGAATATGTTTGGTCTAGAAAGCAATCAGATTATAATAATCTTAGAGTATTTGGTTGTACTGCTTATGTACACCAATCTGAAGGAAAGCTTGAACCTAGAAGTGTGAAGTGTGTTTTCTCAGGTTATGCTCAAGGTGTCAAGGGATTTAGATTGTGGGTTAGAGAAAATTCAGGTTTTAAAGTCATAATAACCAGGGATGTGATGTTTGATGAAAATACAATGCCTTGCAAAGTTACTAACCCTGCAGGTACACAATCTAAGCATAAATTGGATAAGAAGCAGCTTGAATTATCCAATGAGGTGGAGAACCAAGATGGTGATGATAATGGTCAAGGTGCTGATGAGTTAGAGAGGCAGCTAGCTAATGAAGAGAGTGAATTAATTGGATCAAAGACACCAACCACATCATTTTCTGATGAAGACACAATTGAAGAGCAAATGGTACAGCAGTCTCCAAGGTCGAATCAGAAACTAGTAGCTTCGCCAGGCTATTTGTTAACTAGAGGTCGAGCAAAAAGGCAGATTAAACCCAACATAAAGTATAGCTATGCAGATTATATAGCCTATGCTTTGGTTGCATATCAAGACTTGGTAGACAATGAACCAAGGTCTTATATGGAGGCTGTGAGGTCCAAGCAAGCATCTTAGTGGATTGAAACTATGAACAAATGAAATCACTACATGAGAATAAAACATGGGACTTAGTACCAGCTCCTACTGATCAGAAAATTATGGATTGCAAGTGGATTTATAAGGTCAAAGAAGGGATTACAAGTGCTGAACCAATGAGGTTTAAGGCCAAACTTGTGGCTAAGGGTTTTACACAAGTGGAGGGAATAGATTATAATGAAATTTTCTCTCCAGTTGTGAAGTATCACAATAAGAACCATTTTGGCCTTAGTAACTCAGTTTAATTGGGAATTGGAGTAGCTTTATGTAAAGATAGCTTTTCTACATGGAAGTTTGGAAGAAACCATCTATATGAGCAACTCGAAGGCTTCGAAGTTAAGAAAAAAGGTTGAGAGCTTATGTGCTTACTTAAGAAGTCATTATATGGTCTCAAACAATCACCAAGGCAATGGTACAAGAGATTTGATTCTTTTGTGGTAGAAGCTGGAGTTATAAGAAGTGGTTTTGATAGTTGCCTCTTTTTTAAGGATACTATGAGTGATATAGCTGTCTATCTTCTTTTATATATTGATGATATGTCAGTGGCTGGTCCAAATCTAAAATTAATACAATTAGTTAAGGAGTTGCTTAAATTTGAATTTGATATGAACGATTTAAGGGCAGCAAAGAAGATTTTAGGAATATCAATTGCCAGAGATAGGAGAAAATCAAAGATGAAGTTGCTGCAAACTTCTTCCTTACAGAAAGTTATTTCAAGGTTTGCCATGGATAATGCTAAGGTGGTAAATATTCCACTTGGAGGACATTTCAAACTTTCTGCTGATCAATGTCCTAGTACAGATCAAGAAAAAGAGGATATGGTAAGAATTCCGCACTCCAATGATGTTGGTTCAATTATGTATACAATGATTTGTACATGGCCGGATCTTGTGTATGCTATTAGTGTTCTTAGCAGATATATGGCCAATCCGAGTAAGGCTCATTGGGAGGCTATGAAATGGTTGTTTAGATATATGAAGCAAACTTTGTATGAGGGATTGATCTGTAGAGGTAATCAAGAGAGTTTTGAGCTCAATGGCTATTTAGATTCGGATTATGCAGGAGATAGGGACAAGAGAAGGTCCATTTCATCTTATGCATTTACTTTATGGGAATTGCATAAGTTGGATATCTGAATTACAACAAATTGTGGCATTGTCAACAACAGAGGCTGAGTATATAGCAGCTGCCAAGGAAACAATTTGGCTTAAAGGATTACTAATGGAGTTGAAGGTGCTTGATGGGGAGGTTGTGTTATATTCAAACAGCCAGAGTTTGATTCTTGTAAACTTTTCAGTGGTGGAAGTGAGTAGCAAAGATAGATTCTTTTGGTCATGTGTACCACATCAAATTCCATGTCAACACACCTGTTGTGTTCCGAAAATGTTTTCTTAACCATTGGAATGTGGTTGAAGATATTCACTATCGGAACAGGGAAGAATATGGCAGGACAGACATTATGAAGGTTGGACTGAGCTATAGAAGTAATTACGGTTTTGTAAGTTTTCCTGTGCTGTTTCTTTTTGTTCCAATAAGACTGTTTGGTCTGAACTAAATCTGTTTCAATTGAAATTTCTCTGGACTGTTATGCCTCATGTTTCTCAATACAATATTTCAATACTATTGTTCATATTGTCCCATTCAATATACGACTAGCCCATTTTGCTAAATTATGTAAAATGAATAAAATTTAGGAGGTGAAGTAACCTGAAGTTTCAGCAGCTCATCAAGCACTCAAACCAATCTAATCTGCCGGGATCAAGATTTGATGGAAAGTCTTGCACGCTTGCAAAAGGATCAAGCAGCAAGAATGTCTTCCTTCCTATTCTTTTTCATATCAGATTAAGAAAATCATCTCCTTTAACAATGAATACACCAAAATTTATTGTTTTCAGTTTTTTTTTTTTTTTTTTTTTTTGCCATTTTAAAATCTTTGAGCTTTTTTTGTTAGATTGACAACTTGGAGAATGAAATATACGTGATCAGAAGAACATGGTCCCCGAATTATAATTGTGTTCTTTCTTTTTACAAAGATGTCTTGTTTCTATAGGTATTTATATCATAAATCTCTTTTGGAAACTAAATCCATTTCCATCTCTTACTCTTATTTTGGTCTCAATTGTAACAGGTTTTTCTAAGTAATTGTCTATTCTTGGATTCCATTTTACCATCATCAAGTTACCGATCTCCATTCCTTTGTTGCTTCAAATTTCAAAGGTATTGCGTGCTCCCAATATGATCATAAATTTGTTAGTGCTTTGCAACATGTTAGCTTCATTGTTTCCATGTTTGTGTTCTTGCATTCCCTTATATTTTTCTGTTTATTCAATTAAAATTGCTATAAATTCTTTCTGCATCTCCATTGCTGTGTGGCTTGAAATTTTAAAGGTATTGCCTGCTCCCAATATGATCTTAGTGCTTTGCAACATGTTAGAGTGTGTATAAGGAGTTTTGGGTTGGTTTAAGGGTTTAGAGAAATCTGGACCAAGAGCAAAAATGTTGTATCAAGCTTAATTCCTAGTGCTAAGAGCATCCTGGGTTGAGTTCACAAAGGATGAAGGCCTATTCTGCTCTGAAACTCATAATTTGTGTATGTTGATTCGTTTTTTGTATGAATTTGCAATAGATTTGTTGGTGAAGAATCAAGTTCTAAAGCTCAATCCAGCTCATCTTCTACGAAACGCTACAACTCAGCTCAGCTCACTGCATCAGTTTCCACATCAGCAGCTTCCATCTAATCAACTTAACTTCTTTGGTCTTGTGTCATATTACTTGCTGCCAATTGTCAGTTATTACAGTTAATCAGAAAATGTTTGTATGAATTTCTAATAGTTTGTTCTCTCATTCTTGTGAAAAATCCAATGTCCTCTTCTACTGTCAGCCTAGAAAAACATACAAAAGAAAACAACAATTCATTAATTATCATTTCCATCAAATATATACAATTAGAAAATAACTAAACTAAAATAACCTAAAGCAAATAAGACAGTTGATTGATGAATATAAGTGAGCCCGCAGAGTTTCCATAAATGCTAAAATATCACACAAGCTGTCAAGAGCTTAATCAGCATCATAGTCTAGCATCCACCATGGTCATCAAACATGTAGATTTTATTATACTTTGCATCAAACACAGCACAGATTAAGTTGCAAATAAGACAATGGAGTGATGAACATAAGTTAGCCTGTAGAGTTTCCATAAATGCTAAAATATCATACAATGGTCAAGAGCTTAATCAACATGATGTTCTAGCATCCACCATAGTCATCAACCATGTAGATTTTATCATATTTTGCATCAAACACAGCGGATTAAGTTGCAGATGTCACATATGTCTACTCACATTTACTACAAGCATTTAAGCAAAACTTAATCTACGTAATCAAGAAGTTTTTAAATCACCTCCACTACATGCATGGATCAATCATAGACCAATGAAATAATCCCCAGTTACAATGCTTACCCCTCATGACTTTTCACTTCAGAATGGCTGTATCCAGGTTTATGCTATTGTTCCTACATCATACATATCCACAACCCATACAAATAAATTATAATTTTAAAATGTCAAAGGTATTGTAAAAAAAAAAAAAAGAAATTAAAAAAAAAAAAAAAAAAGGAAAGAGGCAATGCAGTATCCTAACGGCCTCATTCAAATCCCAATTAATGAACCATAATAATCTCTCAGTAGTTAAGAAAACAATTTTGCATGATCCAAATTGTATGTAAAGAAAACATATAATGAAGTGATAAACAGAATAAGAAAGAGCCAAAAATAAAATGATGTTAATAGACCTGGCCTATATTCAAATTCCCCGTTAACATAACCAAACAATTTATGTTACTAGCACCTGTTGAAACCTCAGTTTATCAATTCATAAATAAAAGGATTTAAATTGTTACGCCAGAGAAGCGTTAATAAATAGATTTGATGCTCAGTTTAAGTAAAGAAATAGAAATAAGGAGCAGAGAATTTTACATGGAAAATAAATGGTTTAGACATACGAAACAATGTCCTTTGCACACCCTTCTAAGCCGAGCTGCATATTCTGATAATTTACTTATGCATGCATATATGGTCAGTCAAGAACTCACTCTTAGTAAACTCTCCCAAATGCAACTCTTTGTTTTCATCAGCTATCTGTAACAATATCATGTTCTAGTACTGAGTTCCTAGATCAAGAAACACTTATAATTTATATAAAAAATAAATAAAATCAATTTTTGAAAATCAAAAATATGAAAAGTACCAGATTCCTTTATGTAAATTCATTATTTGCATATTAGATGAATCAAATGATAGTGGGGCCTGGCAAACTGCACAGCCTTGATCATTTGAGAGGAGAGTAAAGAATTAATAATTTGAGTCCTGATGATGTAGATGTCAGATAAAAAATGGAGACTGCAAATGTTACAAGAGAAGCAACACCTGCAAAGATTAGAATTGGGGTATTTGAAGTTTGAGGGAGTTGATTATGCCGAATAATTTGAATAAGAGGCGCTCTGATACACTTAGTACTTGTAATATAAGTATAATCTAGTTTATATATTATTTCCATATATTTAATATATATTATATATTTAAGGTATGTTAACATATGTATATAATTATTATGTATTTAATATCTGTTTAATTCTATATTTAACATATTATATTTAATATTAATATATATGCACATATATATATATATATATATATATATGAGAAATCCTTGGATGTTGGAGTCACATCCCAATGTAATGCAAGTGGATGACTACATAGAATTGAGATTTGCAAGTTGTTTTTTTCACTTGTTAATCTTGTTGAACTAGTATTATGATTTTGTGGATAATGCAATTACCTTCTCTCCAACAACTTCATGTTTGGGGATTGAAGGACATGGAGTATGTGAACTGACACTGAATCCCAATCAAATTAATTACATTGAAGGATCCAAAAGAAGATCTCAACTTGGTTTTTTCTGATACTGAATTCCAGCATGTCCAGTACTTTATTTCTAAGGAAACTTGTGAAGAACATGCACCATGTATAAGTTTTTTGAATATTGTTTTTTACTTGAAAACTTGTATAAATATAAATTTATGAGTTTTGTAAAATTGATTCATTTTCTTGAATATATACATATGTTTCGTTTCTCCTATTATTGGCATAAAAGTGGATTTTTTTTAAAAAATTTTTTTTTTTGTTTTCTTCTCTCTAAAAACAAGTTTATATAAGAATGTAATAAAATACTCCTATAATAATAAAAGAATTATGCATTAGTGTCAATTCTCTCGTCTGATTGTGCGGAAGATGTATGCAAAAATATAGATGAAATATTCCCTAAAATATAAGGAGAATGAACATCCATTTCAAGAGGGAATACATTTCTTTCTTTGATCCTGCATTACCCTAGTACTCTTATACTTCCCCAATTCTTTGTCATAAGCCAAAGAATAAATGAGATGCAAATTTCGCTCCACAAGGCAAGATTCTACTGCATTTGTTAATAAGCTATCTCAGGAAAAATAAATAAATAAAAGAAGCAAGGAATTAGTATATAACATTGCTTTTGAATAAAGCAAAGAACCTTGTAAACTAATTATGTTATTGAAGGATTTTAAGTAACTAATACTTTTCAAATTGAGCTAAATAAAAGGAAAGAGAGGTTCAAAAAGTTCATAATCTTTATTCTATTCGTTTCTTCCAACCTATGTTTGAGCTTTCGTATATGACCCCACATATTTAATACTTTTCAAATATTGAAGAAAAGAATATATACTTTGGAAACCAAGCTAGATTAATGGATTCTAATTTTTAATTATAAATATTGGCAAGTTCAGGCTCTTCGTCTCACTTGCGCACCAACTTTCAATCTCCCTATTATAAGCTTTATACACACCAAGTTGCCCTGTTGAGTTCCAGCTTTCTCTTCAATGGCAGAAAATATTCTTTTCAATATTGCTGAAGCAATTGTTGGGAAGTTGGGTTCTTTTGCTCTCGAAGAAATCGGATTGCTTTGGGGTGTCAAAAATGATCTCCAAAAGCTTAACCGCACCATGTCTACAATCAAAGATGTGCTTCTCGATGCAGAGGAGAAGCAGACACACAACCATCAAGTTAGAGGTTGGCTCACCAAGCTTCAGGTTGTTGTGTACGATGCTGATGACTTGGTGGACAAGTTTGACTTTGAAGCTTTGCGGCGTAGAGTAATGCCTGGCAATGAAATGAGGAAGCAGGTATGCATTTTCTTCTCGAGCTCAAATCAACTTGCTTTTGCGCTAAAGATGGGTCATAGAGTAAAAGAAATTAGAGAGTCTCTAGATGAAATTAGCAGTCAAAGTGACTTTCTCTTAGAAAAGCGTGTAGAAGAGACAAAATCAGTCTCAGCTAAAGCAAGAGAGACCCACTCTTTTGTACGCGAGGAAGAAGTAATTGGGAGGGATAATGAAAGAATGAAAATCTTGCAACTTTTGTTGCAGGATGATGAAACTAAAGAGAATGTCTCCACCATTACCATTGTTGGTATTGGAGGACTAGGAAAAACAACACTTGCTCAACTTGTTTTCAACGATGCCATGGTCCAAAAGCATTTTGAGCCAAGACTGTGGGTATGTGTATCAGATGTCTTTGAAATGAGACCAATTGTTGGCAATATCATTAAATCTGCCACCAATAGTAGCCCAGATCAACATCTTGCAATGGATCAGTTGCAAAATTTGCTTAGGAAACAAATAGATGGAAAGAGATACTTTCTTGTGTTGGATGATGTGTGGAATGAAGATCGCAAAAAATGGCTTGAGTTAAAGTCTTTGTTAATGGGTGGGGCAAGAGGTAGCAGAATTCTGGTAACTACTCGCAGTGAGAATGTTGCCAAGTTAAGCCATACATTAGATGACCAGCCATTTAAGTTAAATGGCTTGGAGAATGATAAGTCATGGTCTTTATTTTCAAAAATGGCCTTTGGGCAAGATCAAGATCGGAACAACCCAAAGATTGTGGATTTAGGAAAAGCAATTTTAGAAAAGTGCAAGGGAGTTCCTCTTGCCATAAAGACCATAGGAAGTATACTATACTTCAAAAATCCCGAAACTGAGTGGTCCTTCTTTAAGGATAATGAACTTGCAAAAGTAACTCAGCAAGAAGATGATATTATACCAACACTCAAGCTAAGTTACAATCATCTCCCTTCTTATTTGAAACATTGCTTTGCTTATTGTAGTTTGTTTCCAAAAGATCATGAGTTTGATGTGCAAATGTTGATACATTTGTGGATGGCACAAGGTTTTATTAAGGCAGACCAAAACCAGTCTCCAGAAGATATTGGTTATCGATATTTTTTGGATCTACTATGGAGATCCTTTTTTCAAGAAGTAGAGGAAGATAATTTTGGTAATATCAGGAGGTGCAAAATGCATGATCTCATGCATGATCTTGCAATGTCAGTGGTAGGAACTTGTAGTGTCTTGATAAATAAAGGTTCTATCAGTTCTAGTGAAAATCTTTTTCATGTATCTTTCGATTTTTCACTAGGTGGTACAGAAATTTTGAAAAGTGTATCGCCCTTGCTTAAACATCATTATAAGCTGCGGACATTATTTGTTCCTTATACATATTTAGGTGATGAGCAAGAGTTGACACTGATAAACTGTATGGAAAGTTGTTTGAAATTTAAATTATTACGGGCACTTGATTTGAACATATTTTATTCTATGAAGAAGCTACCAAATAGTTTTGGAGAATTAAAACATTTGAGATATCTTGATCTTTCAAATTTTGAAAATATCGAAAAGCTGCCCAATTCTATCACCAAACTGCAGAATTTACAAACATTGAATCTTAGCCGGTGTTCTGCGTTATCAAGTTTGCCAAGAGATATGCATAAAATGGTCAGCCTGAGGCACCTTGTGTTGGATTGGTGTCCGAGTTTGAGTCATATGCCAAGTAGACTTGGAGAACTGACTTGCCTTCACACATTAAGCAGATTTGTTCTGCCAGGTCATGACGTCAGCCAGTTGAGGCCAAGGAATAAGAGTATTGGTGAGGTTGGTGAACTACGCAACCTTAACAGTTTGAGAGGTAAGTTATCCATTGAGAATTTGAGACCTGATATTGATGAATCAGATACTGCAAATTTACAAGAGAAGCAACACCTGCAAGATTTACAATTACAGTACTTGAAGTTTGAGGAAGATCATTTTGTGGAAAAATACGAAAAGTCGTTAGAATTGTTGCGGCCACATCCTAATTTAAAAGGATTGGCAGTGCGTAGCTACTTGGGAGTGGGTTATGCCAGTTGGGTTGAGTCCCTTACTAATCTTGTTGATTTAAGATTATTTGGATGTAGCAAATGTCGGCATCTCCCAGCTTTGCATGAATTACCTCGTCTCCAGAAACTTACACTGTATGACTTGGATTGCCTGGAGAGGAAGAGAAACACAAAGCGAGAGAGAGAGAGAGAGAGAGAGAGAGAGAGAGATGGTGTTGAATAGCAGTGTGGTGGTTTGGGTAGCCACAGTATCGGCAAATCTGTGGCAGTACGTAGCGTGCAATCCAGAGAGGTTGAGTGCGCATCAAGTCCTCCACCTCATCTTCTGCTTCCCTTTCCGTCGTCTCGCTCTTTCTCTCTCCTCCCTTTTCTTCTGTTTCCCTACTTCTTTTCTTTCTTCCTCCGATGCCGATGCCGATGACGATGATGATTCCGATCTCTCTATCAACACCGCCCGCTCCCACTCCGATTAAAAAAACAAACAAAAAATAATTCAATTCCTGTAAATTTCTTCACTCTTTCTTTATTTATTTATTTTTTTTTCTGGATTTTTGTGCGATGCATTAATTTGTTCTTGTTTTTCTTATAACTACTAAATTTTGGGTAAGGTATTATATGTTTATACATTTCACAGATTTTATTTATTTATTTATTTTTGGTATTCTTTGGATTCAATTTTTGATATCTGCTCTGTCCTTTTTGCGATCTGTTCTTTTTCTTCTTTATCTTCCTCTTTTTTTTTTTCTTTTTTTTAACTTTTTAATTTTCGTAAATGTTAATTTGATAATATTGTTGAGTATTTTAGTTCAATTTTGGTATTCAAATCAAAGTATTTTGATATCTTTTTTTTTTTTTTTAAATGATACTGCAATAAATCATTCTGATTTCTTTGTTTTCATGGTTCAATGTTCAATTACTATAATTTATTTAGTTAGGTTTTGATTGCCAAACAGTCTGATCATTGTTGCCTATATTTCTATATTATTTAACACCTAATAAAAGGATAGATTAACCTGAAAAAGAAGGAAATACAAACTCTTATATGGAATGTGGACTTCTGCCTCATTGAGTTTTTTGGTATATAAATATAATGTAGTGGATGGAATCTTATTTTTTAGATCATTTTTGTTTTAATGCTATGTTGAATTACCATCTTTTTCAAAAATTTTAATTATTGAAAGCTGGAGCATGGTTATATTCTTATTATCCTAACA
The DNA here is from genome assembly GCF_031755915.1 of Ziziphus jujuba. Classification (NCBI taxonomy): domain Eukaryota; kingdom Viridiplantae; phylum Streptophyta; class Magnoliopsida; order Rosales; family Rhamnaceae; genus Ziziphus; species Ziziphus jujuba. The sequence continues at coordinate 23,702,894 of NC_083383.1, read as the reverse complement.
AGTAACAACTAAATTGTCTTCTTTACAACAACCCAAAAAAAAAGAAAAAAAAGAAAAAATAACAGTAATTATATAACATTAAAGGCGTCTAAGCAAATTTCATTAAAAATACATAAACAAAAAGAGTGTAAGTGAAATTTTTTATTTTTTATTTTTTTGGTTTTCTAAAAAGCTTATGATATAACGACTCATGTAGTTCGCAGAAAGCTTATATGGCAATGTAAGGCTTTTTTATTTCACCAACAAAAAACAAAATGTTAGGCTCTTTTATATCCACATCAACACAAAATGTTAGGCTCTTTTATTGATGATGATCAGAATACTGCTACTAGTTGTGACATAATACCATTCTTCCCTTCCCTGAAGGAACTTTGGATTCGGAGTTGTCCAAAACTAACTTCCATGCCACTATTTCCATCTCTTGAATGGTTATTCCTGATTCGTACAAGCTCGAAGCCATTACTTGAGACGATGATGATGGCACATAAGGAAGCTAGTTCCGGTGCATCGCCGTCATCATCATTCCAATCTCTATCCAAATTGGTGCGAATGACCATTGGGAACATTGATGACCTACAATCTCTTCCACAAGAAGGTGTGGCCTACCTCTCATCTCTCCAATCTCTTCGGATTAGCTGTTGCCCCAATTTGACGTCATTGCCAGAATCTATCGGCAACCTCTCATCACTCCGATCTCTTGAGATTAGGTATTGCCCCAATTTGACGTCATTGCCAGAATCTATCGGCAACCTCTCATCACTCCGATCTCTTAAGATTGGCAATTGCCGCAAGTTGACGTCATTGCCAGAAGCTATTGGCAACCTCTCATCACTCCAATCTCTTGTTATTTATGAGTGCCTCAATTTGAATTCATTGCCAGAAGCTATGGGCAACCTCTCATCACTCCAATCTCTTGAAATTTTTGGCTGCCCCAATTTGAATTCATTGCCAGAAGGGCAGATGTTACGCGCTTTAATGAAATTGTCCATTAAACGGTGCCCAATGTTACATCAAAGATATAATAAGACATCTGGTGTGGACTGGCCCAAGATTGCCCACATTCCAAATGTTGAGTTCGAGTGAAACTCGGATGCATGCTACTTGTAAGTATCTGCAGGTTTCATTCATATATCCATCTCTTCAAAATTTCTTCATATATCTTATCTTCTGATGATGATGATGATGATGATGCCGTTTCTCACTTATTCCCTTAATTCTGCATAAACATATGTATTTCCCTGCCACATTCACAATCTACGGCTATACATGTTTCTTGCTCACTTATGTAGTTCTTTCTATAGCTTCTTTTTGCACTCCTGCAGTAGACTACAGGGGAATTAAGTTAGTCGTAAACTAGCTTCATTGGAACTGGTTTTAAATTTTTCTCTTCTTAAGTAACTATACTATCTTACATTTGAGTTTTCTCACCTTTGCAAAATATATGAAACTGCTCACATATAATTGTCACACACGTCTATATATATACATATATATGATACAAGATTATTTCAACCTCCCCTGTTTGGTTTTAAATAAATAAATAACATGTGATTTGAGTTTCAAATATACATCTTTATTAATGCAAGAATTTAAGTATTAATTGTTAATATCAGTTCTCCTGTTATGATTATGTGCTTTGGGAAGTTCTTTGTGTACCGTTGTTTTTTAATGCTTTAAAGTTGACAAGCGACTTATCATAAACAATGTTCGGCTGGGTCAATTTTCCCAATTTCACAATGGTAAAGGTGACATTCAAAAACTAGTTTGATATATATATATATTTTGGTAGAATAGTTTTATATATATATATATATATATATATGCATGTCATTTACACTGTATATGGTTGAGCTATGTAGATGCTCTGCCTCCTCAAATGAATCGTCTCTAGCTCCTATTTCTGCAAGCTTTATTAGCAATATATTAGTTTCAGCTATTGAATTTCCCATTTATCTAAGCTATTAGTTTGATTTTTCTTTAATGCCAGGTTTGAAAATTGTGTTGATGCTTGTTCAAAATCAACTATGAATCCATCACACATAGCACTCATGGAATAAGCAACAATGGTAGTAATTTGTCATTTCTTTTAATGTTAATCACCAACTTTAATATGTTGTTTTATTTTTTAAAATTTGTCTCTGCCCCAATTCTTAGGCAGTGGAGCTCTGCAACACTCAAATGAGATTGGATTGCCTGAAGCTTGAAAACACAAAGCCATATCTAACATGGAAGCTCTACTTGTTGCTGATGTAGAGGAGAAGCGGACAAAAACATCAATTTAGAGATTGGCTTGAGAAGCTTCAGTTTGTATTATATGATGCTGATAACTTGGTGGAAGAGTTTCACATTGAAGCTCCCAGGCATGGAGTGATATCAGTTTGGGAATAAAATGGCAAAGCAGGTAAGCATTTTCTTCTCAAACTCAAATCAATTTGCTTTTAGGATTAAGATGGGTCATAACTCATAACATAAATGATGTCAGAGTGACACTATACGAGATTACATGCAATAGAGGCTTTCACTTGATTGAATAGACGACTATCACCATTTTCTCAGGCTATAAACCAAACTAAATGTTTCTATTTGTTCTGAGTAAACTTAATTAAAACTTGGTTTAGCTGTATTATGTATGCCTATCCTTAAGTATCTCCTTGTAGAAATTAGAAAGACCGCATTCTGGTTTACACATTGTTTGTGATAGTGCAGATTGTTGTCTAAGAAATGGAAGCTGTGGCAGTTCCATGTTGAAACAGAGAATAGTGTGGCATGACTGAGAAATAGGTTATAAAGTTTGGACTGAGCTGATGACAAAGTTAATGGAAATGATTAGCCATGGTGTGTAATTTTGAGTTCCAAGTTTTATTATCACTACAATCCTATTATAACACTTTACCTAGCTAGATCAGGCATTTACACAAAGTACGTAGTTAAACATGCTTTTCTTTATGGTTGCTTGCTGTTGAAACATCTCTAGACTGTTATGCAAGATGTTTTATTTCATGATGCAAATATGATTAACGATATGTATTATATATATTCAACTTATGACTAACCTCTGTTCTTGAATTATGTTACTGGATTGGATTAAACTTTGGAGGTGGACTGGCTGACTTGGAAGGGTTTACCTTTGGCTCGGTGAATATGGCAATTAGGCAAGCATTCTAACTACAACTGTCCGGTGGTACAAGGTGTTATGACTAACGCCTGTTTTTGAACTATGTAAATGGAGAAAAGATAGGAGGTGAAGTATTTGAAGTTTCAGCAGCTCATCAGGCACTTAAACCAGTATAATCTTACATGCTTGCAGAAGGATAGTGTTTAAACATTCACTAAGATGCATTGTTTCTTTATCTTTTTCCTGGTCTAGATAAATATATATCAAGCAGCAGGCATATCTTTCCTTGTGTTCTTTTCAAATCAAGTTAAGAAAATCATTTCCTTTTACTTATGAATATTCCAAAATTTATTGTTTTAAAAAGTACATATATAATTTTCACTTCTTCTTTTTTCCCTGTGGCATTTTAAAGTCTTTGAGCTTTTGTTGTTAGATTGACAACTTGGAGATGGAAATATAACTGATATCAAGAACATGTTCCCGGAATAATAATTATGTTTCTCTCTTTCACATAAAGATGTCTTGTTTTCACTGGTACTTTACATGCATAAATCTCTTTTGGAAACTAGATCAATTTCCATCCCTTATTCTTACTATGATCTCCATTGTTACAGGTTTTACTGATTTAATTGTCAACTCATTCTTGGATTCCAATATATCATCGTCAAGTTGCCAATATCCATTCCTGTGCTGGCTTTGAATTTTAAAGGTATTGCCTGCTCTCAATGTGATCATAAGTTTGTTAGTACTTTGCAGCATGTTGGCTTGATTGTTTCCATTAGTATATGTTCTCTGCGTGTGAATTTGTGCATTCCCTTATATTTCTCTGTTTATATGATTTTAAGTGTTGTAAATTCTCTATATGTACAGGCAGACTTGAACTTAACTTAATTGAGGGCTAGCTAGCTTGAGTGTTTTTTAGTTCAGTAAATTTTTAGTCAAATTACCAATCAATGCTGTAGCTTTGTTTGCTCCTTATTTGGTCTCACTAATGGCTTGAAATTACTTTTTTCAACATTTTTATTTCCATTCAACCTAAAATAGAATAACAGAACCTTAAGCAAAGCCATACATTTTGAAGCTGACTCAGCAATATTCTGTTGTAACAGTTAGAGGCTCATAAAAGAGGGCTCAACAGCAGAAACAGATACACTGCAATAGAAGCTTTCAGTTCTCGTTCAGTCCCCATTGTTCTTGTTTTTCCTTGTAACCTCTTGTTCTTAGTTTTCCTTTCTCTTGGTATTGTTAAAGAACATTCAGGGTGAGTTTTTTGTGAGAAAGAGAGAGGGTGTAGAAGGGATTTTGGGTTGGTTTAAGGGTTTAGAGAAATCTGTACCAAGAGAAAGAACATTGCATCAAGCTTAGTTCATAGTCAAAGAACTTCTTGGATTGTGTTCACCAAGGATGCAGGTCTATTCCGGACTGAACCTTGTAAATTTGTTTGCATTGATTATCTCTTTAGTATTGAATTTCCAATAGTTTTGTTGATAAGATACAAGCTTTAAAGCTCAATCCTGCTCATCATCAAGAAAGCACTACAGCTCAGCTCAGCTCACTCCGTCAGTTTCCACAACAGCAGCTTCCATCTAATCAACTTTAACTTCTTCGGTCTTCTATCATATTAGTTGCTGCCAATTGTCAGTTATTATAGTTAGTTAAAAAATGTTTTCTGTATACAGTTTAGTCAAGATAGAAAGTATTATGTCTCTATTAATACTCGATACTCAATAGATTGATCACTGAGTTTTCTTCTTGGCCAAATTTCTATGATTTTCTCTCTTTTTCTGTTTTATCAAACTATTAGTTGTGAATGTAACAGCATTGAAAAACAGGATACTTTTCTTACATACTCCATCTTAGATTTTTTTTTTTTTTTTTTTTTTTTTTGGTGCTTATTCTTCAAGTACAAGAATGGTAGATTTTTTCTTGTTTAATTCACTGTTAACCTATTTCTCTTGTAAGACATCTAATTTTACATTCATTAAAGACTCATATAGTTGTACATTTATAAAAGCTATATATTCTTTATTTCTTTTTTTTTCCTGTTCTTTTTTTCTTTTTTGTGGTAAATCCGAATTGATGTACCTTAACAGCCTCATGCAAATCACAATTGATGAACATGTCAGAGTTACTCAAGAAAACAACTTTGTATCTTCCAAGATGTATGTAAGTAAAACAAATATTCAAGAGATAAACAGAATTAAGAGCCAAAAAGAAAATTCATGTCTATGGACTTTAGTCTATTCAAATTCCCCATTAAACTATTCATAAAATTTAGGTGAACCAATATATACAATATAATATTACTAGCATCTCTTGAAACCTCAGTTTATCAATTCATAAATAAAGAATTTAAATTGTTATGCTAAGACAACCATTCAGAAATAAATTTGATGCTCGCTATAGTAGAGAAAAAGAAATGAGGAACAGAGAATTTTACATGGAAAATAAATGGTTTCATAAAAGAATCAAATCCCTTCAAACATTAGACTGTCCCATATGCTAACATAAGGTTTATGCAAAAAGTATACTTCTAGACGAAATTCTTTTTACAGCTTATGAAGTATCATTTCAACATACATGAATCATTACCCTGTCCTCTGCCCACCTTTCTTAGCTGAGCTACATATTCTCATATGGCTTCTACAAGTTTGTGAACAGAAAAAAAAGATATTACCTTCAATCATACATTAGGAACTAAAATTTATTAACATCCTATAGAAAGTTAATGGGGAGAAAACAGGGGATAAATGCATATATGGTCAGTCAAGAACTCTCTCACTCTCAGTAAACTCCGCTAGGTGCAAATCTTTGTTTTCATCACTTATCTGTAACAAAATAATATTTTAGTACTGAGTTCTTAAAATTAAAAAATAAAAAATAAAAATTTTTCGACCATATTTGGGATAATTTTTTAGAGTGATTTTTTCAAAACTTTTTAACTTTTGCAAAACAACTTCCTAAGAAGCTTTTTAGAAACTGCTTTTTAGCTTCAAAAGCCAAAAACTGTATTTGAGAAATCATAGCATCTTTATAGGGTGAAATATCCATGGAGGAAAGATGGCTAGACAAAAATAGAAGGCCCAAGTGGAAAGTGAACCAACTGGACCTCAAACCCCATTGGGAGTAAGCCCAAGAACAAAATACATTTAACCAGCGTTATCCATAGAATTTTCACATCAACGATCACCCAAAAAATAAAAAATAAATAAATAAATAAATAAAAACGCACTCTCCAAAAGATAACATACGTATATAATCCGCAAAAAAAAACGAGAGGTCCAGAAAAAGAAACCCATTTTTACAGTTTATCAATCAGTCAACCAAAAGCTCTTGGGAGAAACAGAGCCAAAAAAACAAAAGAAAGGAGGCAGAGGAACAAATGTTCGCGTCCGCCATGTTTGGTGCTCAAGCGTTATCACTGCGTAACCCACCGTCCACAGCATTGCTGGGACCCAGTGGCGGTGTGGTCCGGACAGAAGCGCCAAGGCACGTTGGTGGGTTGGTGATAGAATGCTCATCCAGGCCACAGAAGAAGGCCACGGCGCACCACAGGAAGACTCGGCCACGCAAGACTCAGCCATGGGACGTCAAGCGCAAGCCCACCGTTTACCCTCCCTTACCTCCCCTCCCTCCCGAGTGGACCTTGCTCTCCCATGATGATTCTTCTTCTGCTTCTGCCGCTGTTGAAGTCTCTGTTATTCCTCCTCCCGAAGCTCAGCCCCCCACACCAAGCGGATAAACATTTACGTTTTATGTTTTTTTGGATTTTGAATTGTCTCTGAATGGTTGATTATGTTGAATTCTGTATTATGTTATGTGTATTTTTTTGCTTGGTTTTGTGGGTAATGATGTGTTTGTTGGGACTTGGGAGATGTTATGGGTCGTCCACAACCTGTTTGATGATAGTACTGTGTGCAAATGAAGTGACCCAGATGAAACAATACACATTGCTTCTGTTTCTGAATGCATCCTTATCGTTATAGTATTTTCATTTTTAAGGAAAAGCCAAAAAAAAAAAAAAAAAAGAATAATGAACTTGAAAAGTGGAAATGAAAAAAAAAAAACGCATATAAAATGAAGTTATGGTTTCAGTCTTTGAAATCATAGATAACAGGCATTTTTGTATTTTTTATTTATTTTTATACAAATGTGTATTATGTGTAATTTTCAAGTAAAAATTTCAAAATAAATATGAAGGTGTATAAGGGTGTTGCTGTAACTTTTTGGCAACTTATTATATGATAGCGTCATTCTAAGTGTTTGCAAACATATTACTGCTACTTGCAAGATCATCTCTCAAAGTTAAGAAAGGATCATATCTCAGAAAAACCTAATGAGAAACCTTCCCTTCTTTGGTCCTCTTTTTTGTAAATAATGAGGAGGCAGTTTGGAAATGATTTTGAAGCAATCACTTCCTAGACCTGACTAATCATCTAAATGGTATTTTTCCAGAATTAATAAATTGGTTATTCATCTTAAATTAAAACCTTAAAATTACTAAAAGCACTTTTAGTTTTTTTTTTTTTCCCCCCAAATAATATAAGTATTTAATCCTTTTTGTATAGCCTTTAAGCTTTATTAATTCTGATGTCTCATCCACATTTTTTTATTTTTTTTCTTTTAACAATGTCTGTTAGAAGTCCAACTCCTTAATACACAAAAATACACATTGATTAAGCATATGAGCAAACCCCTAGCCATCAGAGACTAGTTAGAAATTGAGCTATAAAAGAAGCCACAGAATCTATTTTTTACTGTTTTTATTTGCATAATGCACTTTTTCCTTAAGAAAACAAAGGATTATGAAAAACAAATAAATTAAAAAAAAACACCCCTTTGGAGTTTTGAAATAAGTGCTTCGAAAGTTAAAACAAATAAATCCAATGCAACTTCATTGGACCATGCATTTTTTTAATTTTTATTTTATTTGACTTCACCCACCCTGCTTTTGCTTGGAATTGCAATATTTTGCTCTTTTTTTTATCGAACCCCAACAGTGTTTATTATTTTATTAAAATAAGATTTCCTTGTCAAATGTCATAACCAGCAATAACAGAACAATTAACAGCGATAATAATAACTGAACTAATGGCTGAAGAGCAAACTATGAGTTGTAATTACTAATTACTCCTTGCTATGACATTGTAGTTGTGGTGACGGATAAAGGCTAAGACTTATATAAAAGCCTTTGAAATTCCTATGTATATTGTAAGTCCATGATTATAATGGGAAAGAACCACCAATTCTATTATAAAATTTTTCAATTACCAGCAAAATGACAGACCCTAGAAACTAATGATTATAATGAGAAAGAACCACCAATTCTATTATAAAATTTTTCAATTACCAGCAAAATGACAGACCCTAGAAACTAACAACTCATTTTTTCTACTAATAGCGCAAATGAGATGACAACTACAACTGACCCCATTTACCCTTTTTCCCGCCAAAAAACCAAAAAAAAAAAAAAAAAAAAAGTTCAGAAAACTAAAAACCAAAAACGCAAGCAGGTTGGTAGAAAAAATGAATCAACTTAAGAACATAGCCAAAGTTAGACTTACAAGAACTCTGTACATTTTGTATTCTCCTTATAGGTGAATCGCCTATAAGCAAGTAATAACAGAAGAAGATGAAGAAATCAGCCATTTACACTTTTCCACGTGTCCAGCTGCCAGCAGGAATCATACATCTTGGCTATACACGGTCAAATACGCATGAAAATTGTCCTGCAAAAACTTATTATTGTGCTCCGGTATTTGTGTTAGTTGCCAATATTTGTTTTGGCAAAGCCTACCAAGAAGATTTACCCAGATCTTCTCTTATACTTGCCCTGCACCAGGCTTAAGAGGAAGTCTGTAAATATGTGCTCATATTCTGGCATTTTCCCATACCCTGCAACAAATTATGATCCAGTTCTTAGAACCATATAACATGATAACAATAGATGCAACAGAAAAAAATCCAACATTCATCAGAAAAGGGATGCAAAATTCAGTACATTGTCACCTGATAGAAATTTTCAAATAAAAATATTTTACACTAACCAGGGAAGTAGTTAATGTCAATGACATAAAAACGATCTCTGGTCCCATGCTCTCGGATAATATCCAGGTTGAACAGTCGGAGACCCTAGAAAGATGAAGGATATTAATTAACTGATGATTATATAATACATGCACTACAAAGAACCAAAGGCAGAAATTAAGTTGTTTACCAATCGACGGCGAAGCTCTTTTGCAAGTCTCTCGAGTAAAGGTCGTGAAGGAAGTTCTGCAAGAAAATCCATGATCACGCATTAATGGATACAGCCAAGATCTTCAAACCCATGGCTACCACAGTTGTAGAATTAAGTGAGATGCAACAGAAGAAGAATTCTTGGATAACAAAACTCACCAGCAACACCAGGGTCCAGATCAGCATCATCAGCAGAAGCTGCAGCACAAGAAACCCTTGGAAAACGATATACACCAGCATTTCTGGACAGCTCCCTTTTACTAACATCAGGTAAAGAGAAACGCCTGACCACCTTTATTGCTTCACCAACAATATAAACCTTGAAAAGAACACCACCTACAACAATGAAAGAAGTTTTAATTATAGAATTATATAGCATGCTAGGCGAAACACTACTTGAGAAACTAAATGGGTTGCATTTTCATACCATGATTAACAAACTCCTGAAGAACAAGTGGAGGTTCAAGCTTTTGGAGGGAGTATTGATCATAAGCAAGTGATAATTCATGTGACTTTGCGCTTCCATCAGCAACCAATGGCTTTGCAACTGAAATATAATCCATAAAGCAAATTCAACAGGAAAGAATACCCAGAATAATGCATTTACTGATATAATGCTAATCCAAACGACAGAACAAGTAGGGCCCAATTCAGAAGCCAAATAATAGGTTTTGACGCACAAAAATCTTGTTACATTGCCCAAGGCCCATACCCTGCTATTCAGACTGCCCAAAAAAAAAAAAAAAAAAAAACAATATTTTGTAATGCATATTATGCATACCAAGGGGTAGTGTCAAGCCAGATTTTGCAACTGCATCAGGAATAGACGATGCATCTCTCTTGATAACCAGTTGTCTTGGAACACCAACTTTGCCTGCATATCAGTTATAAACAGAATGGTCTTCAGTCAGCACTAAGAACAAAGCCGGATGTAATGCTTTTTATTTAACCATAGTATGTAGGCTTAAATCTGCTAGCCAAACTAAGGCTCAAGATAAATACTCTTCCCCAGGAAATAAAAAATAAAAGATAATAAATAAGCACCCAAATTACCATATGATTCAGACAAGTCCATATCAGCCACAGCCTGAAGCATGGACTGGCGATTATGCAAGTGTTGTATGGCATCAGGAGGATCAAGAACAGTGACTTCTGGGTGTGTTTGCCTATAATCCTAAGAATAAGAAAAGGAAGTAAGGCAAGAGTACCGGAAATGTGTAAAGAGTTGGAGTCAAACATTAAAAGTGGACATGTAGGAAAACAATCATTTAACTTAAATGGAGTAACAGCCACCTCAAAGACTAAAAATAAAATAAAAATTATAAAAAACATAACACACATATCAGGGAGTGAGAGCAAGTTGGCACTATAGCATCATATACAAATGAAAAATCATACTGACATCCCCTCTGTTTTGCCAGTTTTGCAGATCAATAGTGCCATAGGTTCCAAATTCCCCTCTGTTTTGCCAGTTTTGCAGATCATTGTTTGCCAAATGATATGGCCATACATTATTGGTTGAAAAATTAATATAAACTCAATATGGACAAGTAAACCTTTAAATGGATGAGTGAAAACAAATAGAAGCCAATTAAATATTTCCACATCTTTTGTTAAAAAAATTTCATAAAAATTTAGTGCCTCTAGCATTATTGTTTGCGGTTAGGCCTTCGTGTTTCCATAAATTGCATAAACACCATCCCCCCCCAACAAAAAACACCCCAAAAAAAAAAAAAAAAAAAAATCAATCCATTTGTATTGAAATGCATCCCTTCTTATATACTTATATAAGTGTAAGAAAAAATGTAGATGTCAATTACATTTTATGTAATTACATTTACATTATGTAAAAGTTTAGGGGCAATACGTAACAAACTGAAACTTGAGGACTGTTTATGTAATTGCTGAAAGTAAAAAGGTATGCAAAAGTAAAAAAAATAGAGAGGGTGTTATCATAATTTTCCCTGTACAAAATAAATTGATATGATAGAGCTAATTCAAGTTTCAGAACATTTTAGCTACAATTGAAAGTAGGCCTAACCTAATTAAACCAACATTAGTATAAAAGAAGACTTTACAAAATAATTTGGTCATGACAAGCATTTTAATCAACATTTTACTTGGTTCAAATTCTCAAACTCGTACACAAGACAAGGACTCTGATTATTTGTAAACAATAATTGCAGAGCCTATAGTACCCATTTTCAGGATCAAATCACAACTTCTAAAAGAAAGACAAATAAGACTACTACTGCCACACTTACTTATAGCTACCTATCAATATCATCAGATTTCAGCAAGACACTCAAGCAGGTATAATTCTTACTCTTCAACATACTGACACATGCACAAGAAGATATACATTGTCACAAATAAAACAGTAATTGGAAAGGTACTGTCCAGCAATACACAGCAAGCAAGAGATAAATATAACTGATTCATGTGACAAGTAGACCTACCAAATATTACAACATGCATACTCGTCTAATAAGCGAACTCAAGTCTCACTGCTCAGGGGCTGGTAAATCTTACATACCCAGCAGTGTCATAATATAAAGATCTTTCCTAGAGTGTCCCCATGCTAATTGTGGAAACTGAAAGAAACTGGCCCCACGCCCTTATTAAAAGAACAATTGAAACTCCCTGGTCTACATGTACTCAACACATTATACATTTTATAGAAGTTTTTAATAATCATAGCATACATATGAAACTAAAACACATTAAACCATGTACAAATATAATGTCAAACTACAAACATCGCAATAAAACTATGAAATCAGAAAAATAAAAAAGAACAAAATAATTAAAATGTAGAAAGAACTGAAATGACTCCCACCTTAAAGAACCAACTTTAGAGAGGAAAAAGAAACAGTAATCTTAACAATGTCGCACATCAATGTCGCACATCAGAGAAAAAGTGTAAACAAACAGGAAAAATTAGCTGAAAAGATTGACCTTATTCAACAAGTCATTAAAACATGAAACAAAACCCGTAACTGGCCAAGGATGGCGCTTTTACAACGTTAAACTTACCACATTACAAAAGGAAAACCACAGATAAAGGAACAGCCATATCAATTATCCAGTAGCATGTTCACATGTTCTCCACACAGTTATTGCTTCTAATTTATTCCCCAAGATTATAAATATTGAATGCAGATGACAAAGTATGGGGGAGTTGTTAGTGGGTGTCCACTGATTTGACAAATTTTGTTAACCCACTTCCTAGTAGCTTAAACTTTTAGCATACATGATTTTCAGAAGCCTAATATCGAAATGATTTTAACAACTTGTTAATAGTCTCTCTGTCTCTCGCAAATACTCAACCAAATCCACAGAACTCTTATCAATTTGCAGTTTTACAACATTGTCACCATCATCATCAAAATGAAACAACTCTCTGACGGGTTCTTGGAGCATCTAAATAGCACAAAAAGAAAGGTTTGATAAGACACAATATTGCCATACCAATAGATATATTAAATAAGTGGTGGAGAGTGCACAACTTCAGATAGGAATATGTGGTGGAAAAGACTTCATGTTAAGGACCACTAGAATTTGGAAAAGGACACATCTAGCGAACCTCAGATTTCTTTTAAGCCAAAAGATCAGTTTACTTGAGAATGAATGGTACTAATGCTTTGCTAATAACAATTTGCAAAAAAGACAAGAAACTAATGCAGCCATACGTAAAACAATTACAGGGGATATAACTTATAAGAAAAACCAAGATTCACTTCATTTAATCATAGTTCAGGTCCATCATCATCATCATCATCATTACAGCACCACATAATATCCTCCTGGACTCATACTATCGCTTCAAGCATTAAAAAATAAAATAAAAAATAAAAAATAAAAAATAAAATAAAATAAAAAATAAAAAAAGAATGAAAGCAGTGATACATTGATTGTAGACCTGGCAATTTGGGTCATGACACGGCGATACGACTCGAAAACGACACGGAATAAACAGGTTTAGGATTATTATAAATGGGTTCGGGTCATAATCGGGTCAACCCGTTTAACACGAATATTAATCGTGTCATTTTCGGGTTGACCTGTTTAACTCGAAATTGACCCGTTACAATCCATTTATTAAACGTGTCAGTTTCAACCCGACACGATTATACACCTATTACAATCCATTTAAATTTAATTTTAAATTAATATTTTATCACTAATATAATATTTAATAACTAAAAAATTTTATAAATTAAAAATTTTATAAAAATAATTTTCTATTATTAATTTTTTAAAAACAAAAAATACATCTTTAATAAAACAAAAACATAAACATAAAAAAATAAAAAAATAAAATTCGGGTTAATAGGTTAATTTTCGGATTAACGGGTTAATAGGTTAGTTTTCGGATTAATAGGTCAATTTCAGGTTAACGGGTTAATAGGTCAACACGACCCGTTAAAATAATCGTGTTAAACGGATCGTATCGTGTTGACCTGTTTATAAACAGATCGGGTTAGTGTTTTAGGTATCTGACACGATTAATAAATGGGTCATGTTCGGATTAGGTATTTTTGACACGATTATTAAACAGGTTACCACGAACACGACCCACGAACACGAATTGCCAGGTATAATTGATTGTATATGGACTTAGGATTTTCAATTGAAAGAACCATCCCAATCTTTTAATGTTGTAATATACACACAAAAACTCCGTTAAAATTTTAGAATCATAACAAATAATAGAGAGGGAAAAAAAAAAAAAAAAAAAAAAAGAAGAAAGAGAGAACAGCCCAAACGGTTTGCCCTGATCATCCACTCAAAGAAACTTTCCCAGTAATAAAACAAAAACTTTGAGAATGTTATCTGAAGCATGAGGAAGAAATACTGTTCAACATGCATAGTTTTAATATCAAAATCAAGACAGTTCAACATACTTGCAGAAAACCAAACCTTTCTCAACAAAAGAGTGCGCAAGAAGTTGCAATGCAAATAAGTATTCCATCGTAAAGTGTAAAATAAATTTTCCATCCAGGCTAAGTCTGACACAGGATTCCAAAAGTATGTTATTTGTTGAAAAAACAGATCATTTCATTAAGTAATATTGGTTTAAAAAAAACCTCATTAAAAATAGAAAATCCAAAAAAAATAGAGGGAAAACAAAAAGCAAAAAGAAAGGTCTACCTACTACCTATGACATTTCTCCATAACAATCTATTAGACAGAGAAGACAAGTGACTCACACTGCTTAGATTATTCGGCACAAAAGAAGTGCATGTGGAAGGGTATTTCTCAAATTCTAATCCTGGGATCTAGTGTGACAGACACATAAAAGCAAGTAGCTCCTATATTCAATGGGATCAGGTTAACCATCTCGCATTCACTTGACAAAGTGGGGTACCATAATACCCGACAAAGTTGGGAACTACAATACCCTGGAAAAACGAACCCATTCACAAGAATCAAGAATCTTTTTACTAGAAAAAGCTAAGAAAACCTGAAAAAATCAGCTAGATGGCCACGGAAGTAGAAACATCCTCACTTGCCGGAGCCTTGAGGCCTCGACCTCAACTATTGAGTCATGATTCATGTGAATGAAAAGGAAGCACTCTGCAAATTATGTCAGACAGGAATAAGTTTTAAGCATTAAAATCTGCTTTACCATCAGTGTCAGTGACTACTTGATCCCCACCATGTACAATTCATATTGCAGGAAAATTCATTAAAACAAAGTAAAACATCAATTAAGCATAGTTGCAAAGCAATCAATCCAGATCCAGAATACTAACTAATAAGTTCTCTAGAGAGTAAATATTTTAAAGACAGCACAAATAGACTAACCTCAAGAATCTGGCGCCACTCCTTACTTGATAACTGCATCAAAAAGAGGAAAAGGAAAGTTCAGAAACAGAGCAATTGTTCAAAATTCATTTGATGTTAATAAGAATCCACAATTTTTATTTCTCAGAATTTGTATACAAAAGGGGCAAGAGTGTTAACATTAAAGAACTTCAATAAATTAAGCGCGGTGGAGTAGGTACAGAAAATATACATTCTAGAACAGGTCCCGAATAGAGAAAGCATCCTCTAACCTTATGCAAAACGACATCGAAAGGACCTTGCTCCGCAAGAGGTCTATTGTGATCAATAGCAACAAATAATATCCCCTTATTTCTGCATCATAACAACATTCATACAATCAGAAACTGAACACATAACAACAAGAGTAATGATCTAGCTCTACATGGTAATTCTGAACAGTGAGCAGTGCATTAATAAATTTAGATTTTATCATTCACACAGTTTAAGTCACCTGCCTTCTAACAAAAGGACAATGATAGAGGCTCCCTACAACTTAGATTTTGTCAATTGGAAATAATTCCATTTCCAATACAAAAAGTTCAATTAAAACGTCATGGATACACTTTTCCAAAATAAAACTCCGAACAACAGAAGCAACTGAATCACTTTTCAACCCAGTTAAAGAAAACGACTTCAGAAAGCATGACGCTTAAGCGGGTAAGCGACATAAACGACAGTTTTCACTCAAAAGACTTTGCGTTCACGTTTTAGAAAAAGAAGATGAAGGAGAAGAATAAAATGATAAAAATTATTTTTTAAGGAAAAAATAGATTGAATCTGGGATTGAAATGATTAATTAGTTAAAATATTCCATGGCCTTTCTTTCACTTTCTCGCCAACCAAACGAAAACGACAGACAGACTAGCTCTGGAATATTCGAATAAAGAGACCGTAGCAAAGAAACCCAGATTCTCAAACAACACAAAGCCCCGCTCGGAATCAATCCTCTCCACACAAAGAGGAAAAATGAAAACCCCAACACCTTTTATACAAGCAAAATTACAACCTTTTCATTCGAACATATTTATTTATTAAAAAAAAAAAAAAGAAACAGTGTCGGTAAGCGGATTAAGGTGTAGAAACTATAAACTGGTCCCATATTACCTAGCTAATCCTTCAAGCTTAGGCTGCAAGAAGCTCTTCGTCTTCTTCAACGTAAGAGCATAACCCACCACAACCAGCCTGTTGTTGTGGTGCGGAAAACCACCCAACCCAATACGACATCGTTTTTCTGGTTCCGATATCAAATCCACCTCTCCTCCTTCTTCCTTCTCTTTCTCTTCCTTACCATACAGCATTTCCTCCCTCATCTTCTTCTTCTTCTTCCCCCACTAAAATAAGAAACCCTAACCACAAAATTAAATCCCACTTTTCCTCTCCGCAAAAACCAAATTCTGGGGACTTCCCAAAAACAAAAAAATAATTATATATTTATATATTTATATTTATTATAGGAATCAAAATCAAAATCGAAGACGCAATGAGGAAAAAAAAAAAAAAAGAGAGAGAGAGAGAGAAAGAATGCGAATTAGGATTTTGAGAGAGAGTCGATGTGATTTGGATTGGAAAGATTGAGATGGAGCTGACGAAGCTTTCGCTTTGCTTCGGAGATACGGCGAAAAATGGTGAGAGACACAGAGAGAAAGAGAGCCTGCCAGATAGAGAGACAGAGAGATGGCGATAAACTCAAATAAATATCACACGCTTCAGCTTCAACCCCATCGAATTTTTATTCTTTTTATTTTTTATTTTATTTTTTAAAATAAAAAAATAAAATTTAATTTAATTTACATATGGATGGCATGTGTCATGGACTTGTTTGTTTACCCTTCAAGCCGTGCGGCCTTAGTTGCTATTCCGACCCTTTGTTGCAACTAAGTAAGCCTTTTGCCCACTAAAAGAGAAAGCTAAGCAAAGAAAGCTAGAGCACAAAGAGAGCTTGGGAGAATGAAAGTATATTACTTGAAAGAGAGCTTTACAAGTATAGATGAGATTTCTTGGATTATTGGATGGTTTGGCCAAATGAGGCCTCCACCTATTTATAGGCATACAAAGCTTAATCCTACGGCTATAATTGCTTTAATCCTACGGTGGAGAATGGGTGTCTAGATCCTTCCCACCTACTTTCCCACCTACTTTACATAAAATATCAAAAGAAGCATCTAGAATGGATATGTACATGGCTTAGGTGCTTGGCCCATTGTAAGGCCCAAAATAGGCCCAAAGTGGATTATAAGGCCCAAAATGGATTGTAAGGCCCAAAATGGAGAGAACGCTCACCAAGTGTTTGATGAAATGCCCCAACCGTGACATTCTCCCCCACCTATGCCGTCGACGTCCTCGTCGAGTTTGTTTCATGGAACCTCTTGATATGATCTTCAAATTGCCAAAGCGCGATAGCAGGTTCCCAACTTGCTTCGCTATCGGGAAGTCCCTTCCATTTCACCAAGTACTCATGACTCGGATGGTTGTCCCTTCCACGAACTACTCGATCAGCTAAGATGCTCTCCACATCCTTGTCATAAGTGTTGTAGACCCCTATTGGTGCTCGCTTGGACTCCCCTCTTGTTTGGTCTTCCTCATCCTTGTAGTATGGTTTCAGACAACTCACATGGAAGACCGGGTGAAGTTTGAGTGTAGGAGGTAACTCCACCTTATAAGATACCTTGCCCACCTTCTTGACAATTGGAAATGGTCCCTCGTATCGACGAACAAGGCCTTTGTGTAGTCCTCGGGTAGACTTGTGTTGGGATGAAAGGATTTTGATGAACACCAAGTCTCCCACTTGATACTCCACGTGCCTTCTTTTGGCGTCCGCCCACTTCTTCATCTTCTTGGTGGCCTTATGAAGGTACGACCTTGCTAAGTCCACTTGTTCATGCCAACCTTTGGCAATCTTGAATGCGGCAGGACTCCTTCCTCCATACTTGGTAACAAGTGTTTGTGGAGTGAGTGGTTGTTGCCCCGTGGCTAACTCGAATGGACTTCGATTGGTGGACTCGCTCCTTTGCAAGTTGTAGGAGAATTGGGCAACATCTAGCAGCTTTGCCCAATCATGTTGATTGGCACTCACAAAGTGCCGTAGATATAGCTCCAATAATGCATTAGCTCGCTCGGTTTGCCCATCGGTTTGTGGATGAAAGCTTGTAGAGAAATGCAACTCCGAGCCCATGAGCTTGAATAATTCCGTCCAAAACCTTCCGGTGAACCTTGAGTCTCGATCACTTATAATTGATCTTGGGAGTCCCCAATACTTCACCACGTGCTTGAAGAATAGCCGTGCCGTCTCCTCAGCTGGACACTCCTTTGTCGCGGCAATGAATGTAGCA
This sequence comes from Ziziphus jujuba, assembly GCF_031755915.1. Classification (NCBI taxonomy): domain Eukaryota; kingdom Viridiplantae; phylum Streptophyta; class Magnoliopsida; order Rosales; family Rhamnaceae; genus Ziziphus; species Ziziphus jujuba. The sequence goes on along the minus strand of NC_083383.1, from coordinate 23,684,381 downwards.
TACTTGGAGAATCGATCAACTACTACGATTATAGTGCTACATCCTTCGGACTTGGGTAAGCTAATGATGAAGTCCATGGAGATGCTCTCCCATGGTCTCTCCGGAGTTGGTAGTGGCTCCAATAAACCTGCGGGTTGTCGTTGCTCTACCTTGTCTTGTTGACAAACAAGGCAGGTCTTCACATACATCTCGATGTCATCCCGCATTTGTGGCCAGTAATAGTTCGTCTCCAACAAAGCTCTCGTACGTTTTTGCCCTGGGTGGCCAGCCCATTTGGTGTCATGGCATTCTTTGATCAAATTTTTTCTTATGTTGCCCCACCTTGGTACATAGATGCGATGCCCCTTGGTGTAGAGAAGGCCATCTTCAACCCAAAACCTCTTAGTCTTGCCCTCCATGGCAAGTTGTAGGAGTTGCTTGGCCACAACATCACGGTCCATGCCCTCCTTTATTAGGTTGAGCAGTTCCCCTTGGAACTTGGTTATCGATGCTAGTTCGGCCTTCCTACTTAATGCATCGGCAACTACATTGGCCGTACCGGGCTTGTATTCGAGCTTGTAGTCGAACTCGGCAAGAAAGTCTTGCCAACGAGCTTGCTTGGGGCTTAACTTCTTTTGAGTTTGGAAATAGCTTGTGGCCACATTGTCAGTCTTTACCACGAACTTAGACCCCAGCAAGTAATGCCTCCAAGCGCGCAAGCAATGGATGATGGCGATCATCTCCTTCTCTTGGACCGTATACCTCCTCTCCGTGTCGTTGAGCTTGCGGCTTTCAAATGCGATTGGATGCCTTTCTTGCATCAACACGCCCCCTATGGCAAAGTCGGAAGCATCAGTGTGCACCTCGAATGGTTTGGAGCAATCGGGCAATGCCAACACGGGTTCCTTCATAATAGCCTCCTTCAAATTCTCAAAGGCTTGTTGGCATTGGGTGGACCAACTCCATGTCTTGTTCTTCTTTAGCAGATCGGTGAGTGGTGCGGCTAGGGCAGAATACCCTTTGATAAACCTCCTGTAATAGTTAACAAGACCAAGAAAAGATCGCAGCTCACTCACCTTGGTTGGAGGATCCCACTCTTGGATGGCTTTCATTTTGGCTTCATCCATGTGCAGCTTGCCATCCTTGATCTTGTGGCCGAGGAAATACACCTCATTGGTTGCAAACGAGCACTTCTCTCTCTTCACGTAAAGCTCATTATCCTTTAGAACCTTGAACACAATTCGTAGGTGGTGGATGTGCTCCTCTAGTGTCTTGCTATAGATGACAATGTCATCCAAATAGACCACCACGAATTTGTCCAAGTAAGGATGGAAGATCTTGTTCATGAGAGTGCAGAAAGTGGCGGGTGCGTTGGTGAGACCAAAGGGCATGACGAGGAATTCATATGCTCCATATCGAGTAACACATGTAGTCTTTGGCTCATCACCCTCCGCAATTCTAACTTGGTAGTACCCCGACCTCAAGTCAAGTTTAGTGAAGTACCTTGCTCCTCCAAGTTGATCAAACAAATCGGCTATCAACGGTATAGGGTACTTGTTCTTGATGGTAACCTTGTTAAGTGCCCTATAGTCGATGCATAGCCTTAACGAACCATCATGCTTCTTTTGGAACAAGACGGGTGCTCCATAAGGTGCTTTCGACGGTTGAATGTAACCGGCATCCAAAAGTTCTTTAAGTTGTCTCCTTAGCTCCTCTAGCTCCGGTGGAGACATGCGATATGGTGCTTTTGCGGGTGGTTTTGCACCGGGCTCCAGTTCGATGCAATGATCCACCTCCCTCCTTGGTGGAAGTTTCTTGGGTAGTTGTGGTGGCATGACATCCTTGAACTCTTCAAGGACTTGGCTAACCTCCTTCGGTGGCCCCTTGGAAGTAACTTCTTCTTCCTCGCGTAGAGTAGCAAGGAATGTAGGCTCCCCTTTCTTTACTCCTCTCTTGAATTGCATGGCGGAGAGGCGGTTGGAAGTACTTGGCTTGTGCATGGTTGGAATCATGCAAGGGCCTCCCTCCATTATACACACCGTGTTGTAGCGAGGGAGTGGTACCACATTGAACTACCTAAGAAATTCCATGCCAAGTACAATATCAAAGTCATCCATAGGAGCAATGGAGAAGTTTACGTTACCTTGCCAAGTGCCAAGATGCAACTCCACGTTACGGGCCATGCCATCTAGCGGTTTAGCCTCCGCGTTCACCGTTTTCAACCACCCTTGACCTTTGTCGAGTTTGAGGCCAAGCCTCATGGCCTCCTCCTTTCTTATGAAGTTGTGAGATGCGCCGGTGTCTACCATGACTTGGGCATCTTTCCCATTGATACGTGCCGCCACGTACATTAGGGAGTTGTTCTTCGTGTTGTTGGTTGGGATTGGACTAGCCTTCAGTGAGTTGAGGAGTTGTATACAACCCATTTGCGTGTGCTCGTGAGTTTTCCTCTCCTCGAGCATGGCACTTAAGGACTTCCTCTTTGGACAATCTCTAGCCCAATGGGGACCATCACATAAGAAGCAATTTTCTTTCGGCTTGAATTCGGGCTTACCTCCTTTCTTCCAATCTTTGGTTGGTAGTGGTGGCCTTCTTGGAAACTCGTTACTTTGGGGAGTTTTATGGAATTTGGCTCCCCCACCTTTAATATAATTAATCTTAGGCTTAGAGTTGGAAGACTCACCTTGCCTAAATTCGACAAGCGTTTCAGCCGTAGTGAGGGCAGTGGAAATATCTTGTACTCCCCTTCGTTGAAGCTCTTGGCATGCCCACGGTTGCAACCCATCCATGAAGTTGAAAAGGAGATCCTCCTCACTCATGTTGGGAATTTGGAGCATTAACCCGGAGAATTGCTCCACATATTCACGGATGGAACGTTGGTGCTTCAACTCCTTCATGCGTTTCCTAGCTTCATTCGCCACATTCTCGGGATAGAATTGTTTCTTCAATTCACTCTTTAAATCTTCCCAAGAATTGATAGCGCATATGCCTCTCTTCATTTCTTCATGCTTTCTACGCCACCACACCGCAGCAAGATTAGTAAGATATAGGGTAGCGGTGTTTACCTTTTGCTTCTCGTCTTGGAAATCCAAGACCTCGAAGTATCGCTCCATGTGCCACATGTAGTTGTCCAACTCCTTTGCATCCCTTCTCCCACTAAACTCCTTGGGCTTGGGAACATCTACCCTTGGAGTAGAGACTATTTGTTGGGTGGTGGCCGTGCCACTAGTTGCAGCTCTCTTGCATAATGCCCAATCCTCACGAGTCTCCTCTAAACTCTTCTTAAACTCATCTAATTGAGCTTGCATAAGGGACAAGGTTTCAATTACCTTTGTTTGGAAAGCTTGGCTTTCATGACGCCATGCCTCGGTGTTGGCCTCGTTGGTGTCTTGCATGGTACCTCTAAGCTCCCCCACTTGGCCTTCCACTCGGCCATCGAGCTCCCCCATGCCTTGCTCCACACAATCAAGCCGCTCCAACATGTCGGCAACGGCCAACTCCATCTTGACCACCTTGGTCTCCATGGCGGTGAGAACGTCCTTCGACTTTGAACGCCCACGTCCCTTCCTTGCAGCTTCGGGGATGACCTCCCTTCCCCTTGCTTCTTCAATCACAACCTCTGATGAAGACATGTTGCTCTAGATGCTAGCTTTAACCTTGTCTCTGATACCACTTGTCACGGACTTGTTTGTTTACCCTTCAAGCCGTGCGGCCTTAGTTGCTATTCCGACCCTTTGTTGCAACTAAGTAAGCCTTTTGCCCACTAAAAGAGAAAGCTAAGCAAAGAAAGCTAGAGCACAAAGAGAGCTTGGGAGAATGAAAGTATATTACTTGAAAGAGAGCTTTACAAGTATAGATGAGATTTCTTGGATTATTGGATGGTTTGGCCAAATGAGGCCTCCACCTATTTATAGGCATACAAAGCTTAATCCTACGGCTATAATTGCTTTAATCCTACGGTGGAGAATGGGTGTCTAGATCCTTCCCACCTACTTTCCCACCTACTTTACATAAAATATCAAAAGAAGCATCTAGAATGGATATGTACATGGCTTAGGTGCTTGGCCCATTGTAAGGCCCAAAATAGGCCTAAAGTGGATTATAAGGCCCAAAATGGATTGTAAGGCCCAAAATGGAGAGAACGCTCACCAAGTGTTTGATGAAATGCCCCAACCGTGACACATGGTACTGCAAAATGAATCAAATCGCAAGGATTTTTGGATGCTTAGCTAGCTGTTGAGCTTTTAAGTAATTTTTTATTTTTTGAATTTTGTAATTTATTATTATTATTTTAATTAAAAGGTGGATTATGAAGACGCGTGGTGGTTCATGACATACGACTGAGACTATACGCAATGGGTCCCACACTTTTTTTTTATTTTTTTGAAAAGTTCCCCACGTTGTCCCGTCCCTAATACCCTTCTTTTTTTTCTTTTTTTTTTTTGGTTCTTTTTTTTAATGTAGGATCTTTTTTATCACGTGCTTTCTTTCCCTATTAAATGATGCTCGTTAATACGCGTTTATGATTTTTCCTAAGTGAAAACTCTTTTGGTAAACATTATATTAAGCGTCCATATGATACAGTCTTTTCTTTTTTTCACCAAAAGTATTTTTTGATGGAAAAAAATTTCAAAAAATTAAAAAAATATATTCAATTTAGAATTTGAAAAATTTTAAAAGTGCTTAAAAGTTTAGAGGTATTTAATTTAGATTTTAAAATAATCTATATAAATTTAATGGTATTCAATACAGATTTTAATAGATTTTATAAAAATTTATTAAAATTCAGCTGTATTCAATTAGAATTTTATAAAATTCGTTTGAAATCTAATGATATTCAAAATATCATTAATTTTAAAATATTTTAAAAAATGATGGATTTTAATGTATTTGAAATAGTAAAATTATGAAGAAAATTATCAATATGAAATACAGTCTTAGTCCCAAAGATTTCGTTGGATTTTTATAAATTTTTTATTAAATTTATAGAATTCCATTGCAATCCATCAAACTCTTTAAAATCTATAACTCATTTTAAATGCATTAAACTCTTGATTAAACACACCTCCTAAGTTATTTGCCCTGTGATTAAAACAGAAAGAATTTTTCTTTAAGTTGTTTTAAAAAAATTAAAAAATCTCTATCAAAAAATCAAAAATTATTTACCCATTCTTTTATTTATAATTAAATATTAATTAACTTTTCAATAAAATTTTTTTTTTTAAATATCAATGATAAAAAAAATTATTTTCATCATTTACACCAAAAAAACATTAATTGTATTCTTTTCCCTATGATGAAAAATAATATTGGATAAATTTGACAATTTCTACTTTTAATTTTAATTTTTTCATATATATTCTTAGTTTTTTAAAAGTTACACATATTTCCTTTGCACTTTCAATTTTCTTTTACATGCCTTTTTTTATGTTAAACTTTGAAATTTACTATTACTTTTTCATCAGAACACCGTAATGGACTTTTTATTAGAATTTCTATTATTAACCACTAGATCTTTTCAATGAATTAGGTTTTAAGACGTAGTTAGATTTTATATGATTTCATTGAAATATTAAAATTTTAAAGAGCAAATAAAATCATATTGTAACTCATACAAACCTCAAATGCATGTCTAAATCTCAATTTTTAAAAAGATTTAAAAGTTAATAAAAGAGATTATAATAAAAAAGCTATCAAGTATATATTTATAAGAGACTGGTTATTGAAATTTAGAAGTCAATAAATACCATCGAAATGACATCACATCCCGTTGTTAATTAACCTTTGATTGGTTGGAGAGACCGAATAAGACCTTTCAGATTTTTCCGAGCTTTGGGCTAAAGGGTGAATAGAGGTTGGCAAAACAGAGAAAAGGTTTAATGCTACAAGTCTACAACTAAAGCTTTGAAATTTGAAATAAAAAAGTAGATGTTGAATTTGCTCATATACATATAAGGATCGTAGAAGATGAATTTTTTTTTTTTTTTTTTTGTTTTTTTGGTAGATAGATGATTTTAAACATTTGTATGTGGAGTATCTTATATGATAGATAAATTATTTGATTGTATCATGTTTTATTTAGTGTTTAATATATGATTTATTTAATATTAAAATTTATATGAAATAATGAATATATTTCATATGTTAACAATTAAATAGAAAAGGGATATCATCTGCCCATGTGCTTGTAATTAATTTAATTTTAAAAGAAATGGTTTTTTCAATGAAGAAGTATATTTTACAGTGGACCAGACAGGAGGTTTTTTTTAATTATTATTATTGTTATTTTCTTTCTTTTGGTGATAGGACCAGATAGGATTGAGTTCAGAAACTTTAATGCCAGTGTTTTAATTGCCTTAAGAAAACTTTAAAACTTGTGCAACGTCAATAAAAGCACATGTTCTAACTTTTCAAAACTATTGAGTGAGTTGTTAACACAAGATTTTTTTTCGAACAATTGTTTATTTTTCATATCTGACAAAAAAATTCTAATAATATACACAATTATTAAAGATTTTCTGAGTTTAGAGCCATCTCCTAAAAGATCTATTACACGCGCATATATATATATATATATATATAAAATAATTCAAGCTCCAATTATATTTTTATTGTCAAAACTAACATAAATTTCCTTAGTTGAGTTGACTGGTATTAAAAAATGAAATTTAAAATTATATTTATTAATTAATAAAATTTTATAAATTATTTATTTTAAATATAATTTTAATATATTATTAAATTATATTCGATTACTATTTTTAATTTTAAATCCTAGTCTAATTGAACATTAGACTATTTGGTCAAGCGAAAAGTTGGGTGAAATAAGCACGGAAAAGAAAGAGAACCCTTACTTACCCATATTATACAAAAGTTAACAAATGAAGATTGATGTTAAAACTTAAAACCATAAATCGTACTAACATGAATCTTACTATACATATATATATATATATATATATATATTATATAGATATATAGGAATTCTCAAATCATTACTTCCTTTATTAGTTTTTATATTATTTTTAAAGGCTAAATATTTAAAATTGCATTAGAGGTTTATATGAATCCATACTGATTACTTGATTACTGAATCTATTTTATTCTTTTAAAGTATTAGTATTTTATAGACTCGTATAAGCTTAGTTTGTTAAATTTAGAGGATGCTAAAGGGTAATTATCCTTTCAAATATAGTCCTTAAAATAACAAAGGCAAATAAAGATTTGACAGGAAAATGATTTTACATATATATATATGTAAGAATTTTTAGATCATGACCATACTCATGCAAAACTATTAGAAATTCTTTTATAAGCTCTTGTATTACTTTTAAAGGCGAAAATTAAAAATGTATTTCAGATTTATAAAAGTCCAAATAAAAAAAATAAAATTATATACTCCCATTTTATGTGTGACGTAGTGCCACATATCACTTATAATCTAACAAAATTAATTCAGATCTACAAGCTTCATCTTAACATCATGTGATGTTGAAATTGATTATCGAGTATTAAATTGATGTGGTATGTGATAATTTGAACTATACGGATAATATAATATCATTGTTTCATACAAAATTTTATCCTAAGTAAGATATTTATATACTTTTAATATTTCACTATATTTATATAATATACTAATATATTTTAAAATTTTGGCTATTAAAATAAATCAACAGGATTTGGGTAAGAAAATGACTATATAAATAAACTAATAAACTCATAATTCAGGTATAAGACAGGACAAGGGATACTTAAAGGCTTCTTTTATTTTAATCATTTGAAGTAATATCTATCATGAACTACGCCATAATATCAAATTGGTCCTTTGCTTTTTGGTTTTTTTTTTTTTTTTTGGGTAAAAATATTAAATTGCACATTTTATTAGAGTTTTAACAAAGTATTGACACATACGCTTGAACTAATTTATTTTTTTTTAAATAACACTTAAAAGACATATGCTACAATTTATTGTCCATGTTTGTTATTATTATTATTATTAGTATTATTTTCTTGTCAATTTTTACTCAAAAAAAATTTTCTATAGCTCAAATATAAATTTTCTATACTATACATGCTATTTAAATAAATGAGAGTCCACTTCGCATTGAACTATAATTTTGATAAGATAATTGCATTAAGATTTAATAGAAAAACTTAAACAAATTGAGACACCAACAAATAATAGTGGTGATTTTTTGTAACTATTTTAATAAAATTATAAAAAGTAATATTTTGTGTCATTGTCCATCATAAAAAAGATTACCCAAAAAAAAAAAAAAGAAAAAGCAATGCATGTTTTACACACAAGTGAATGGTGTTCCCAAATAGGAGGACACTGGCCCAGCGCTGGCTGAATGGTCTCTTTCCGATGATCTCCTCATTTTCCATGTTTTTCTTTGAAAAGTTTCATGGCAGAGATGCCAATAATGACTAATAATATTCATTTATAATTTGTAGATATGCCCAAATAAATATTAATAATTTTTGTCAAATTACAGCCAAAATTTTTAGAGAGGGGTCAATTTAACATTATGCAATAGTTTAGAGGGAAAAAGCTTCAAAACTAAGTTTAGGGGGCAATTTAAAAGGTTGGGGGAGAAATTATTGTAAATAATCCAAATCTATATATATATATATATATATATTAACCCTCAATGGCAATTTAGTAATTAAACAAATGCCTATAATAAACTTGTATGGCAATAATACCGCTTTGGATGTATTTATTATTTTACTTTATATTATCATTTATATCACTTACATGCTTTAATTAAAATTTATAAATAGTATGACATGATTTATTTTAGTTAAATGAAAAATTATATTATCATATAATTGAGACTGTACATAAATTTTATTAATATTTGTCTATAACATTATATTACCCTAATATGCGCGAGAAATATTAATTAGTACAAATTGAAAAGTATAAAGACTAAAAAATAAATGAATATTAATGAAGTATAAAATATTATTTTTGTTATTAGAACAATTAATTATTTCATTTTACAAATATTTTTATATATAAGATTTAAGTTTCTACATTTAAAAATATATTTAATATTTTGTATATAAGGGTAATATGGTTATTTCCAAATAATAATTAATAAAACCTTATGGGTTGTCCTTTTTTTTTTTTTTTTTTGATTGATTACATGCCCTCCAGGCATCCATTGTTCCCCGGTATACTCAAATCCAGCGTAAAAAGCGTAGGTGTGATTGTTCTTATCAACTGAGCTACCACACTCGTCTTCTTATGAGCTGTCCTTGATTGTAAGTTTTTTATGATCTAAGGGAACTAATTGTAAGACTAGGGGTTTATTTGTAAGTATCTAATAGTTTAAGGGGGTTTAGTATAATTTAATTTGAATTGTGTTTTTTAAATAATGTTGTTAAACACAAAAATGATAAAATAAAATTTTCTCTTTTTTTTTTTTCCCATAAAGAAGGGCAAATAAAATATTTTAATTCAATATAATCAAAAACCAATTTTAGAGAAGGTAACCGATAATCATATAAACTTTAGAGAGCTAAGTAATGATTTTCAAAAATTAGAGATTTAGATGTATTTTCATCAAACTTTGAAAAGATTCACCTTTTAATTTATACAATTCCTCATTTTAATTTATACTAATCCTTAGTGAATCTCTTTTTTTTTTTTTAACACTATATGTATATATGGAAGAATTCTGTAATTAATGAATTCTTACTTTATTAAATGGTCGATTTTTATGTAGGAAGTGTTAAAAGATCATATCTTATTTAAGATTTTAAATTTAAATTTAAATAATATATTACAATGCAACTAACCGATAAAATATAGACTCTATATATATAGCCATTTTTTTGATAAAAGACTCTATATATGTATAGCCATTAGCTCTTTATCATGCTATCAAATAAATTATTACTATCTAATAATTGGTGTCTGCGAAGTGGAGGTGATTGTAAAGTAGCCCATTTTCTTCTTTTTCTTTTCCGTTTCTCTTATGTTCCCCATATTGTATTATGTCTTGGAGGAAAAAGGCAAAAAAAAAAAAAAATCATCATTAAAGGCAAATGCATGCATATAAAATTGAGGCTGATGAGGTAATGGTTTTCTTTGGATAAAGTGGATTAGGCAACTGATAGGAACATAGATGAGTGGATAAACTTGTGAAGTTTGGAGCCATGTTAACCACTCCAAATCAATTAATAACTTATTAATTAAAAATGTTTATCTGATTTTATTAGGAATTATAATAATATACATAATATAAAATTGATACATGATTATGATATTTTGGCGCCATGAATAAAAAAATTGGATGAAAGCAGAATTTTTTTAAAATTTTTTTTTGGGTATAAATGCTTATAGACTTGTTAACCTTACTTAACCGTTTAAATATTAATTAAACGGTTAAATTTGTTACAAATTCTATATTCAATAAGGGAAATTATGTTAATTTCTTGTTGAATATGGATATTTTTAATAAATTTATTAAACTTACCATATTTTCTAACAAAAAATATTGAACAAAACCCTTTTACTAAATTAAAAAAAAAAATTGACAAAAATTTTCATAGGATTAATTAATTGTTGTTACATTGTTTGGTTGAAATGAAAAGAAATTAAATGGTAATCTACGATTTTGAAACGCACAGATGTAAATGTGTAAAAATGGAAAATAAAAGAAGACAATTTTCTAATTTGCTCATTATAATTAAGTATAGAATGATTCTCAAAGATTCAAAAGAACTTGAATAAATCATATGGCACAGTGGAAAATTAATAACATAATTGAAACTTAATTAAGATTTTTACAGATGATGTCTTAATGAAGAAAATAGCAAAATACAACATCACACTAACCAAACTTTCAAAAGTTGATTCAAAAACACCAAGAACCCATCACACTGAAAAAGGAGGTGTAAAAAAAAGGTTTAAAGACTTATAAACAGTTGAAATGACAATATTAAATTTAGGGTTAACATGGTTGACCTAATTTTTTGCGAGTTGGTTTTAGTATAATTTGACTTCTTTAATTTCTAAAATATACATTATCAATCTCCCTTTGGTTGAAAATTCATTTTGTGTAAGCTAATATAATATACAGCAACAACCAGCAGAACTTAAAAAAGATTTTCTCACCATTTTTTTTGTTTTTTTCTTTTGGGAAGTTTCTCCACTACAAAAACATGTGAGTGACCCAAAAAAGTGAGCATGAGACAATTTTCCAACTTTTGTGGGAGGAAATGAAAGCATGGAAAAATGCTTTAATGGTAATAGAGTGATGGGTCCTTAGATTTGATGTTAGTGCACAATACTGTTCATATGTAGTGATCATTTGGTTGAAAGACCTCAAGTCAACTCAATCATCCAATGAATCATCATTTGATTGCTTTGAAACTTTTTAATGCCTAATGTTTTGTTTCTTTCTGCATTGTGCTTGTCAGTAATTCTGATGCAACATTATTGTGAGGACCATCCATTGATGTGCTGCAATGCTTCTGGCATTCCATCATGATCAACTTATGGTAGGAATTTATTCTTTTTTCTTTTAAAAAAGGTGGGATTTTATTCATGTTTGTAAATGGTGACAGCGCTATAGCACTGCAAAAAAGTTAGGGTTGTATATAGTACATTAATAGCAACATCTGTTTTTTTGGAAAAGAAAAATGTAAATTTTTTTTTTATATATTTTTATTTTAAATATAAAATTAGAAGAATAATTTGGTCTTTGATTCTCATTATTATTGTTACCATCAATTTTTTTCCTTTAACAATTTTAAACAAATGATTTAAGAACTATTTCTAAATTCTTTATAACAAAATGCATATTTTAAATTTTATTACAATGTTTCAAATTAGTTTAGTCACAAAAAATAAAGTTTTTAAATCATGTTATATTTATATAAGTTTCTAAATCATTACAGTTAAGATACCACGACACACTTTTAGAAACTCATTTTGAGTCTTAAAAGCCAAAATAATATATTAATAATCATGTCAAATGTGGCCTTAGTAATATAAGTTGGTGTACTCAATTTAAAGTAAATTGATTTAAAGAAAAATAAATTTTAAAGAATTTTATAATTATCATAAAAAAATTTATATAAAATTTGTAAACATTTAATAAAATTTTTTAAATGAATTTTATATTTCATATTAATATATTTTTTTACAATTTTACTTTTGAATTTATTTTAAATTCATTAAAATTTATCATTTTTTTTAAATTTTTAACCTTATGTTTGGATTAAAGGCAGGAAAGGTAAAAGAAAAAAAAAAAACAAAAGAAAATTCTAATGAAAAAAGAAAAGGAAAGTATTTGTTAGTAATTGTTATTTGAATGATTAATGAATGAAAGTAAAATGAAATTCCATGAAAGATAATAAATATTTTCATATCAGACTACAAGTAATAACAAGGGTAATTTTAAAATGTTAAAAAATTCATTAAAAGCTTTTTAGAGGTTGAGTTACTTTACTTTCTCACATTATTTTACAATGTGTAATGCAAATTCTGTTAACTTCATTCTTAAAAATTACAATTTTTGGGTAATAATTCCAGAAAATTAGATGATTGAACAAACAAAGAATATATATATATATATATATAGTTCGAGCAAAAATGAAGATTTCTTTAATCTAAGAAGTAAAAAGTTAAACATTTAATGTTTCTTGGAAAAAAAAAAAAGATTTACTTAATCAATTGTAAATTTCATTAAGATGGTATTTTGAAGATCCTTTTGATAACATACTATTCTAATCACTAAATCTGTTCACTAGGTTTTAGAAACTAACATGCCATTGGTTATGTGTTGGTTTTTAATTTTAGGTTTTTGTTTTGCTTTTTCTTTTTTAACATAATAAATATTTTCATTTCATACTACAAGTAATAACAAGGGTAATTTTAAAATGTTAAAAAATTCATTAAAAGCTTTCTAGAAGTTGAGTTACTTTACTTTCTAACAATGTGTAATGCAAAATCTGTTAACTTCATTCCTGAAAATTACATTTTTTAGGCAATAATCCCAGAAAATTAGATGATTGAGCAAACAAAGAATATATATATATATATATATATGATTCGAGCAAAAATGAAGATTTTTTCAATCTTAGAAGAAAAAAAGTTAAACATTTAATGTTTCTTTAAAAAAAAATAAGATTTACTTAATTAATTGTAAATTTAATTAAGATGTTATTTTGAAGATCCTTTTGGTTATGTGTTGGTTTTTAATTTTAGGTTTTTGTTTTTGTTTTTCTTTTTTAACATAATTGCATGTGATTATTTATCTTAAATGTTTTTAAGTATTATTTAGCGTTAATTACTTTTTATTAGGTGTCTCAATTACCTACAAAATTAAGAGATTGAAAATATCAAGTTGAACACAATTTTAAACTGTGTTGCTTTTTTATTTTATTTTCTTCAAGTTTATAGTTATTCGATATAGGCATATAAAACAACTGATTAACCAATCAAACTGACCAATTCAACTAACAACTGATTATTTTATAATAATTAAATTGGATCAATTTAAAAAATCTAAAAGATAGTCTGTTTGATTTGAATTGGTTTTAAAAGACAAAACACATAAAATTGATCTAAATCAAACAAATTAAAAATATATATTTCAAAAATAAATAGAAAATTATTGTTGGTTTTGTTTTATTTAATGTTTATATTGATTTGCATTATTTAGTTAAAAAAATTAGTTGTTATTGATATATTACTTTAACTCATTTTGTTTTATTTATTTTATTCTTAAAATAAATATATTCATTTTTTTTTTAAATTGTTAAGAAATTTGATTAAAAATTTAGTTATTTTACACAAGTAAAAAAAGTTCATAATTCAAAATTTTAACTATCTAATATTTAAAATTCTAAAATCTAATGGTTACAAATTTAAGTCCAAATCCAATTCTGGATCGACCATCCAATTTAATCCAAACTAATATTATCGAAGTGGATTTGATATTAAAATTGGTTTGAATTAGATTATAAATTATTAAATCCATTAATAATTAGATTAGATTGATTATTATCAAAATAGGTGTGTTTTGAACCGTTGAACATACCTATTATTTGAAATGTCTAATTATTTGTTGATAAGAACCGGGGATTAAACGCCCCAAACAACAACAGAAAAATAAAAATACAACGAGGGAAAAAGACCCCAACACAGTCAGCTGCCAAGACAATAATAACCTCCTTATGAAGAATATCAAAGAAATGAACACCTACCAAACATGAATGGTTAAAATTGGCAAGGGAATTTGTACCTTTGTTGACTTCCCAGAAGATATGAACAACCTGCACTTCCCACTCCTTCTCGATCAGCTCCTTGCAGACCATCACCAATCCATAACAAGGATGTAGATTCCAGATACCATCAGTAATCCAGCCTGCAACAATTTTGGAGTCTAATTCCACCAGGAGCATGACCTTTTTAAAACTAGCACTCCAAGCTAACTTTTAACCATGAAAGAGCTCCTGTAGTTCATCCAAAATACAATGCCCTTTCCAAATTTGTACAAAAGCACCCAACTTGCTACCATTACTATCTCTTAAAACAACACCACTTTCAGCAAACCCAGAGCTTTTCTTGAAACTTCCATCAGTAGTCCGCTTAACCCAGCCATCTTTAGGCCTCTCCCAACCCACCAAAATATGGTCTTTAACAACACCACCTAGATTCCTAGTCATATTACAATCATATTAGCAAAATAACTTGGAATAACATCAGTAGGATTACCAGGCATCCTACAATCAACATTAAATACCAAATCACACGCTGTTTCCAAAGCAACCCACAAGCAACTTAAAAAATAACATTCCAGTCCAAATAAGAACTACTACCAACAAACCAGATAAAGGACTTACCTTTCCAATTCTTCTTCAACCAATCCTAAAGACCATACAGAATAAGTTAGGATTCCTGGAATTAACTCTCAATTGAGCCCACAGAAAGGAAATCTTACAATCTCTCAAAGCATGAAGAGAACTCTCCATCCTAGCACCATGAACACTGCAATATTTAGGATTATGAGAAAGCCCTCTTCTCCATCTAGCTTCATTAGTAAGTAATTTGTTATGAGCAAGAAACCAGCAAAACAATTGCACTCTAAGAATCACTTTTGATTTACAATCAGCATTTCAACTTTATTCTTCAAACATCTTCTCATTTGAAGTTAGCAAATTATACACACACTAAAAAAAATAAATAAAAAACTAATATACTATTGAATGATATCTAAAAAATCTAACATTGTATTAATGGTTGATAAATAAATATAACTTAAACGATAACTTAACACAACAACATAAAACTACATAAAAGATTTAGATAATTTGGTATATAAATTTTGATAAATAATATATATATATATATGAGTGAGATAAACAATCTGGTCACTCCATAATCTTATTATTTAAAAACCTTTTAATTTTTTTGAATTGATAGAATTCCATGGGCCAAAATACCCACCTAAATCATCATATATAATGGGTCGACCAGTATACTAAATCCATGACTGGTAACTAAAGACCCGGTCCAGCCCACAGCATACTCCACAAATTAGAAATTAGAAATCAAAAATAAAATTTAAGTGAAAGGAGTATCAAGTACAAGCGTTAGGTTAACAAATTGGGGTCCTCCTGGTTTTCTCCAATTCAGCGAAGCGGGACTCAATCAGCGACTGTTCTTTACCACTCTCAAATGCACGCTTGAAACTACTGGAATTCTCTTCCTTCTGTACTTCTTCCTAGCCCTTTGAATCCGTGAGTCCTTTGTTGTTCACTCACTATATATATATATATATGTATATATATGGAGTATATATTTTGGTGATGGAAAAATGTTATAGCTTTGGCAGTTTGTTTGATTGCTGAGAAAGCTATAGGAAAGGAGAAATCGAATTTATGAATTTAATGGTTGTTTTTTGCCCTTTTTTTTCCTTTGATCGAATTGTGAGCTTGCCTCACTGAAAAATCAAGTTTTTGCAACGGGGGCGAATATATGTGTAGATTTTACTGTTTTATAGTGCGTCATTGCTGTAAGAAAATTGGGAGGTTTGGAATTTGTTTGGTTACCCCATAACCAAATAGAAAATGCAGGCTTTTTATTTTTATTTTCATTTATTGGTATGAATTTTCTGCAGTTATATATAGTGTAGGTTTCCATTACTGCTTTTTTTTTTTTTTTTTTTTAAATCGGTTTTCCAAAATAACATTCTAACTTACCCTGATATATACAACAACAACAACAAAAAAAAAAAAAAGAAGTGAAATTTCGAGCTCACCGAAGTCGAATATTTATAATAGAGGCAAGACGCAGCTCGGGTTTATGGTGTATTTTGGGAGTCACTAATTATGAAAGTCAAAAAGATTTGGTGTTTCATGGTCTTTTGTTTCTTCGTTTTATGGTTTTTGTTTTAGTTAGTCTTGTTTGGCCTCGAATTTTAGATTACTTGGCCTTTCCTATAGCCATTTTGTTTAAGCATAAGAAAAATTCTGTTATAGATGAAGAAGCTGGTCTCGAGACCAAGCAAATGCGGGTTATGCATAAATAGGTGTTTCTCTGAGGGAAACTTCAAAAACTGGAAGTGATTCTCTAAGTCAGGTTTTCCAGCGGCCACCTATTGTAGAATTGTCGATAACCTGGCTTCCACTATCATGTGTGTAAATAATTATTTAGTCAAATTAGTCTATCCTGACTTGTTTATATCTAATCGGGCCATAACCGAAGTTTTTGTTTGGTTGAAGTTATGTAGTGTTGAACATACTAATGCATTTGTTTATTCTACTGAATTAGTACAATCCTGAGTAGTGTGCTACAATGGTGCACCAAACATGACCTAAGAACACTAGTGATAATGTGATATATAACATTCAAAAGCAGCTGAATCATATAAGTTATGTTTACGTAATGATTTTTCTTAATACTTGGGCTGGCTGATCGTGTTTGTTTTCCACGTTGGCATTCTATGTTTTCTTATTTATTTTTCTTTTTTTTGCAAGATGCAATAAAACAGATTTCCTCATTTTTGGACATGTCTGCTTCATTGACGCCTTCCAAGAGGCCACATGAACGAACTCTGACAGAGCCAAACGGGAAAGGGAAGTGGCAAAAGTCAACAGGCTCATATTCACACAATCAACCTTTGAAACTCTCACCTAATGGTGCTGTTTTTCGTGTGCTATGCCCCGCTTCCAAAATTGGTAGTGTCATTGGAAAAGCTGGCTCTATCATATCAGAAATTCGGCAAGAAACTGGTGCAAAAGTCAAAGTGGAGGAAATTGTCTCTGGTTGTGAAGAGAGAGTTATTGTCATAACAAGTTCTGAAAGAGGGAATGATATCAATGCTGAGCAGAGTAAGGATGGTAGTGAAGAGGCAAATGTGGATGAAAAGCATGACGAGCCAAAGGAACAAAGGAACAGTGAAGATATGGGATCTTTACCTGTGGAACATTTAAAATCAGAATATGAAGCTCCACCAGCACAGAAGGCTTTGCTGCTTACTTTTGACAGAATGGTTGAAGGAGAACCAGATACAGATGGAGGTGATGAAGAAGGTAACAAGTCTTTAAGTTGTATTTTGAGGTTGCTGGTGCTTTCAACTCAAGTGGGATGCCTTTTGGGAAAGGGTGGCAGTGTGATCAAACAGATGTCATCTGAAAGCGGGGCACAAATTCGAATTCTTCCCAGGGACAAACTCCCTCCATGTGCATCAGCTTCTGATGAATTAGTTCAGGTAATTATGGTCTTTGGATTACATTTTGTGTTAACTGTTAAGTTCACCTGGGCATTGCTGACCAGTTATTATGTTTTTGTAAACATACTTGGTGATTGGTGTGAATTGTATTTAGTTGGTTTAGTAAAATGTTGACTAAACTTTATATTATATTGTTGCAATTGGGCCTTTTCCTGAGGTTGATGGAGCTGTTATAATGCGTAAGTGATGAAAATTTGTTCTGGTAGTCTAGCATAGACCTTTCATACAAATTTTCCTTCCTTATTTCCTTTTTCCCCTGGTTAGTACAGTGATAGTGTTTTCCAATGGAGAAAAGAACATTAGTTGGATTGTTGCATGTTGATTGCACATGCTATTTGTATTTTATCGCTCTGTAGCTTAAGCAATACTATAACCCTGCTTTTAAAATTAACTCCAGCAAGCAAAATTAAAATAGAACTAAAAAAATCAGCAATTTTATTAACTTATTTAAAAACTTGCAAGGAATCCATTGATCCTATCAAAAAATAATTTGCATTTATATAAATTTTGAATTCTTTAACAAAGAAATGGAGGAAGAAAAATTTGCAGTTTCTCTTTCTCTTTCTGTCTCTCATGCTTCAGAGTACACATGTACACCTAACCAGTGATAGTGCCTAAAGTCCTCTTTCATTATATGTTCTTTTTTATTTTGGCACAACAAGCTGTTTTACATGTCTTCCTTAGGACCATTGTTAGGGCTGGCAGACTTATCACATGATTGGCGAGTGCGCTGTTTTACTAAATTCTCTTTGACCTTAGTGTTTCTGGTCTTTTCCATGCATGATATGCCTCTCTTTCTGTGCTAGTTTCTCTTCAGTATTCTTATTTCTTTTTCAATGTGGCTACTTTTGATAACGGGGTTAGCAGCTATATCTTGTATTGAACATGCCATCTCTGTTACATAGTGTTGGTTTTGGCAACCACAAGTTCTTTGGTTTTCTGGTGCCTAGTTCTTGCATAATGGTTCTGGATGCTGTCATGGATCATTGTAACAAGTGGCATGTTTTCAAGGTTCTTTTGTTGCATGTTTTGCTTTCAATTGTAAAGCATATAGTTATGTAAGGATTAAATATTTCGTAAATTTTCTACAGATTACAGGGGAAGTTGATGCAGTTAGGAAAGCTCTTCAATCTGTTTCTCAGCAGCTTTTGGAGAATTCCCCTCGTGATCAAGATTCTTCTACCATTCCTACAGGATCATCGAATCAATCATATGGTCGGCTAGAAGGCCCACCACCCAACCGTTCCTTTATTTCTCAAGGAGCACCATATGCTGATGGGCCCCATGATGTTGCTGATTATCATTCTGCTGGTCCCCCGCTCATCCCTAAATTTCATGATGGTGGTTTCCCTGGTCGAATGAAGCCTTCTCAAGATATTCTCACCTTTCGTTTGTTGTGCCATGATGAAAGAGTGGGAGGGGTAATTGGAAAGGGAGGTCAAATAATAAAGACACTTCAGATGGACACAGGATGTGAGATTAAAGTTACGGAAGGTGTGCCTGATTCAGAGGACCGTGTTATTATTGTTTCTGGTCCTGCGGTATGGTTTGACTCCTTGATTTTTCTCAGATAAGAAGAGTTGTTTACTGAAAAATAATGGATGCATACATTTCACTTCTTTATCTCAGTTATGGTACCGGGAAAGTCCTCTTTATAGTGCTGACTTTGAAATAAATTCTTGCAGCACCCAGATGAAAGGATATCAGCTGTACAAGATGCTGTTCTTCGCGTGCAGAATAGAATAATGAGGGCTCTACCTGATAACAAAGATCAGACTGTGATGGCAAGGCTTCTGGTTTCATCCAATCAGATTGGTTGTCTCCTTGGCAAGGGAGGTTCCATCATAGCTGAGATGAGGAAGTTATCTCGGGCACATATCCGTATATTGGGAAAGGATCAAATTCCAAAATGTGCTTCAGAAGATGAAGAAGTAGTTCTGGTATGTATCATCTATGCATGACTGACTTTCTTTTTTAACATGCTGAGCATATAATTTGGGCAACAATTTATTCAAAATTTTAACTTTGTTTCTGGTTCCATATAATTTATATGTTATGCAATTTGTTTCTGGTTCTGTATAATTTATATGTTATGCTTGCTCTTTACCGTGAATGAGTTAGTTGGCATGTGTATATTTGCATCTGCTCGCTGTGCTTTTTGGTAAATGACTTTTTTCTTCCTCAGATAAATGGAGAATTCGAAGCTGTTCAAGATGCTCTGTTGCAGATCACCAGTAGGTTGAGGCATCATTTTTTCCGTGATATGTTTCCTTCTATTAATTACCCTCCGAATCCTGCCTTTCTGGATCAACCTCCATTCCCGTCATATCTAGGAAGGAGGGAACTCTCACCTCCAGGAATGTATCCAAATTATGGTCCACCATTTCATAAGTTCGATGGTGTTGGTGGTCTGCCTCCACATGGTGGTTTTCATCCCCGTGATGAACGTGCCCCTTTTATGCACAATATGCATAGATTTGGTGGTCCCAGACATCTTTCTGAAAGGAAACCTTGGGGTCCTCAGGTATATGGCCATTATCTTTGTACCTTTTGCTAAGTTCTGGTTTACAAGTTGTTTCTTCAAATGTCCAAACAGTTTATGACTACTGTGTATTAGTGAGATGTTCATCGGCACATGCTATGCACCTGGAGATATCATCTCTTGACTATTCGAGTGTAAAATTCCTTGGAATCTCTTATAGGAAAAGCAAAGTATCCATTAATTTATCTACAAACTTGTTAGTGACATAAGTTAGTTGCTAATTTACTACCATTTCTTCTATTTTGGTCCATAGGGGCTTCTTGAAGGTGGTGGTCCAATGGGATTGCAAGAGTATGGTGGAAACCCTCAAAGAAGGATTGCAGGCTTTGGAGGGTGAGTGCAGTTTTAATTAAATTTATTGTCCTGTTCCTGTTTCGGATCTCACATGTTATTGTTTTATTTGCCTGTATAGAGGAAACCAACCAGCTATTATTACCAGCACCACTGTTGAAGTTGTTGTTCCTCGTTCCATTGTTCCTGTAATATATGGAGAAGATGGTGAATGTTTAAAACAAATTCGTGAGGTATAAATCCTTTGATTTGTTAATTTGTGGTTTAGATTTGAAAAACTATGACATTATATAAGGTGAGACAGATATATAAATTACTGACTACAAACAGGGAAGTTACAACTCTATTGAAATTGGGGTCTCATTGAATTTGGAAGTTGTGTGCTTCCCCAGTTATCTTCTGTCCTTAGTCAAGTTAATAATCTTTTTAATCTCATTTTTTGGCGTTCACTATTATATAGTTCAGCTAGATTTTCAAAACTCAGTTTTTTCTTTTTCTGTATGTAGATGCAGCTCATAGGTTTTAATTTTTGCTTGTTGCTCTGTTGTTCTTTCTATCTGCCAGAGAAAGAGGGAAAAAAAATGAAAAAAGAGAATGCCACAGCCTCATTCACCTTTTTGGACATTTAAGCTTAAATTTTTTAGTTTTTTGGGAAGCGTAAACGTGGCATGCATCTATTTTTCTGAGATTAACAACAATTGTCCTAATTATTACAAGTGTTGATCAATAGTTTTACCAAATCTTACATGCCATCATCCTTTCAGATTTCAGATGCAAAAATTACCATCACTGAGCCTAAGCCCGGAGCAGCAGAAACTGTTATCATAATATCTGGAACTCCCGAACAAACCCATGCTGCGCAAAGTCTAATTCAAGCATTTGTGATTAGCGAGGCTGAGTCCACTTGATTCTTTTATTCAGGTAATATCTGTTTAGCTACTTATACTAGAAAATAAAAGTTTCTTTAGAGTTGTTCCTAGCATCAAGAAGGAAAATATGCGCTTAATTTTTGTGCAAACTTCAGCTCTACAGCTGAAGATTGAGAAGGTTAAGGTTAGAGAGTATGATAGTAGTTTTGCTGTTCCTTGAGTGTCATTTATCTTTTACGAAGATTATCAGAAACAGATATTAAAGTGCAATTGAATTTCTCTGTACGTGTGAATCATGTCCTTCTCCTTTGATATATTGAAGTTATCAAGCTTTGGTTTTGTTGCCCACCGAAGTTAAAAAGGAAGGTTGCTTCATATGTATGTGTGTGTGTGTGTGTGTGTGTGTACACATCTCTGGTCTCTGTCCATGTGCCTGTTTAACTTTCTTACTGTCTTAGATAACTTGGCTTTGCATCTTTTTCTCTGTTTTTGTGCTATTTACTTTGTTTCATTGATATTTTCCATACAAATTGTTTTGCGTCTTGAATCATGCAGATTAATTATGACTTTTAGATATTCCTAAAGCATCCTTACTGCTTTATCTTGTAAACTTGTTATTTTCCACAAGACATATCAAGTGCATATATTTTTTATGAGACTTTTAGTCTCAAATACCAATTCAGGTATAATAAACAAACCAAATTGGGGTTGAGTATTAACTATATATTTGGATCCATTTTTCATTCCCAATTTGATGATTAGCCATTGACTTTAGAAACTTTCAATGAAGGTTTTCAAATTAAAATCTGATACAAATGTAAGGAGTTAAAAACAGCAATTGGCGAGACTCACAATGGGAGGAAGAAATGAGAGTGAAAGAGAAAGGAAGAGGAGGAAGAAAAGCAGACTCTTTCTCTCTTGCACCCCTGTCAATTTCCTAGTGAGTTATCCCTCATTGATATCAAATTTTAATTTGAATGTCTGAGAGTTCTAGAACTGGACGTGAATTTGAGGGCTCCAAATATGGTCAACTGTATAATTATTACTGGTTGGACTCGCAAGTGCAGATAAATTTTTCAAATTATAGTTCATGCTTATGGTTTTGTCATAGTTAAAGCAATTTTGATATTTAGCATCCAAATTATTGGTATGTATTCATTTGCAATGGATTGAAACATGCGATAATGCAGCATGAAGATAATTGTTTAGTGAACTAAATAAAAGGTACTTCCGCAGATAATGAAAGTGTTAATTATTATTAAACTTTCATGTAAATACTTGATTGCATAAATTGCTATTTGACCTTTTTTTGCCGTATTGTATGATAAATTCTTTAATTTTCATATTACTGACTTTATGACCCTTAAAAGGACATTATAAAGACTATCTTGTTCCTTTTTGATAGTTTACATTAGTAGCAATTCTTATTATTTAGAAAGTTACGTGTCAAGTGGGGTAAACAAAAGCACTTGGTTTAGTCACCATCCATGTTTCTTATGTATAATATTTATATTCAGTATTTGTTATCATGGAATTTGTGTTCCCATTAAGAAGCTTAAAGCCATCAAAGACGACCCATTAATGTAGTTTATAGTTTGCTTTGTGTAAGTTAAAGTGAGATTAAACTAATTGTCCCAAAAAATTAGATGCTCTTTTCCATGATCGATGGGTTTATTTTAAGCTCTTGCATAGCCAGGTATTCTCAACAATAGAATCCAGTTGCTTATGGCTTCACTTGTTGCTTGTAGATTGCTTGGCGTTTATTAATCATTGTCTATTTATTTATTTGTTATATGAACATTTTTATGAAAATCTAACTTTTTATTCATGAATTCATTCTTTTTTTCTGGTAATAATTCATGAATTCATACTATAAGTTGAATGGAATACCTTTCTGTGTAGAGGCTGACACGTAATTCCAAAATGTTCATTAGTATTGTTCCCATATTTCGTGGCAAATTTATGATTTAGAACGTAGTTTTGTGGTAACTATCTTAAAAATGCAACTTTTGGATAGCTTATGTTGTATGTCTATATAATATTGTACTACGATGAATTCTTTACCGATTTGTGAAGATTCAACTGCCGTCAATATTTTAATGATGATAGATATGACTGCATATTGGGAAACCACCATGCCGAAATCCAACCAGTAGTTTCTTTGCTGATCAATAAGATGAGCTTGAAAGAGGGAAGCAGCATTCTTTTCATATCGATGTATATTGTCTTAATTATGGAGATATGTAGGATACAGCCAAGTTGGACCTGTTATATAATTCAAGTTTTGGTATATTTAGGTGTATGGAATGCTTTTTCTTTTGTGTGTATGGAATGCTTTTTCTTTTGTGTATCTCTTATTATTAATTTAGATCTAATGTGATTTTGGTTTGAATGTTTTATGGTTATTACGGAATGGAGTTAAAGTTTTGATAAGTTATGCTCTAGTTGATCGAGGTGTTTTGGTATTAGGTCAGCTGTGTTTAAAGTGCAATTTCAAATTTGATTGTCACATGTTTTTGGTCACATCGTTAAATGCGGGACAAAATAATATAAGATGTCCGATGTATTCAAAATCTGGTGCTTTTAAAATTACTCTTCTGCATGTGTTCTTATTTTTATTTTTATATACATATTTTTGGGTCCTAAAAATATTGAAGGGTTATATCAAAATGCTTGATTTGGAAATTGAAGCTTTTCTCCCTGAGTGCTCCATTAGAATGGTGACTGAGCAGCGGATATTTATGGCTGCCAAGTGGAGTGGGTGGTTGAATGCCATTATTACATTTCCCGCAAGTAGTCCATTTGAAGTGGAACTCTTGAGGAATGTCAATGCTTGGCGGGGGATGGATCACAATAATTGGCTCCTATGCTTGACCATATTGGAACTCATTTCATTTCTTAATGAAATTCATGAGGTTTTGTCACCCAAAAAAAAAAAAAATCATATATATATATATATATATGTTATTCACCTACGTCTCACTTTCATTATTCAAAAAATATGTGAGTAATCTAGTCGTAAATAAAAAATTATAAACCATTGAATTTGAACAACATAAAATCATGTTCCGTGGCAATCTTTTTTACCCCAAAAATTGTTTTTTGACTATCATGCACAAAATGATTGATTTCATCGCTAACATAATTAAAATAATCATATCAATGATATGGGGTTGGAATCGCAAGGCTGAAAGTTTGGAAGGATTTATGATTAGTTGAACAAAATACTTTGTAATGGACATAAAATCAAAATTTAATTAGTAATGTTAAGTACACGATGTTCGGAATCGGGACAAAAATTTCTGTCCATGCGTTGTATTTTTCTACCCACTTTAAAAGATGGATGGGAATTCTTCAATCACATCAAAAGATTTTCGTGTGCAACAACTATAATCCTCATGAATGGCAAAAAGGTCGCATGGATGGGCAAAAAAGTCGCATGGATGGCTCAAAATGAATGCCCTTATTTTTATTCTATATGTAATATGAGAGGAAACAATCGTTTATAAAATGAAAAAAAAAATGTTTTCTTCGTTGTTTACTTTTCTTTTTTAAAAATAAAGTTAAAAATAGTTAGTAAGTGGACATTTAACATATCAATATATCTTAAGTTGGGAAAAGAAGATTTCAACATCAAATTTTAAATTTATAATCTGAAAATATAACTTGTAACCATTGTCAATTAGATTGTTCCAAGAAAAACCTCATAGAAGCATATTTTAATTTGCTACTTTAAAGTAATATCTTTACTTTACTTGTTTTTAATGGATTATATTTGTTCGAATAAATATATTAAAGATTCCAAATCTATTCCAAAGGAACCACTAATTACCATTTTAAAAAAGAAATGTAAAAAATAAGGACATATTTATTTTACAAAATGGTTATCCCTATTAAAGTGAAAATAACATGAGAGAAAAAAAAAGAAAGAAAGAAAATGGAAAAATAATCCTTATTTATATATTTGGTAACGATAAATGGTTAGATTCAAAGTTTAGCCTTTAAAAATATCAAATTTGGTTAAAATCAACATATAATCAACTTTTATATTTATTTATGTATTTTTTAAATGTGATAAATCATTTAAATTTACATATTTTACAAATATGATAAATATATATTTAAAGTTTATCCAAATAAGAATATGAAAATAATAATTTTGGATTTTAAAAAGTAATAGCTATTCCTTTAAACGAGGGATTATTTATTTTTCTGGAAAAGTTATTTTTTTTATTTGAAGATGTAGCAAATATAGAAAAAATTATTATATTCTTGCATTCATTTTGCTTACTAAATGTATCCTAAAATGACATTGCTAGAATTCCAAATTTTTAGAATTCTAAGGATCTGTTATGTAATGTGTTCTAAAACCATTTTTATAAATCAATTTTGTAAATAAAGATAGTAAATTTAATTTCGTATTTTAAATTCTTAAAACATGTTTAGCACCATAGGTCTAGCAAAATGCCATATGATCCATTAATGTAGTATGAGTCTGCATGAAAATTTATGAATTTGGATCAATGGTATTGTATTATATCTATATTAATGTTACCCAATAAAATCCATAAAAAATATGGTGATAATAGGTGGAACCCATTAGAGCAGTTAATATGGGGCATTTTTATAATTTTATATGACATACTAATTTCATCCTCAAACTAATTTTATATGAAAATTTAAATAGTTGTGTGTTGTTCTAGATTTATTATTCTCTAATAGTTATGTTGGACTTTGAATATTGGTTTGGCTTGTAATTTTGAATATTGTAAATTAACAATGCATGTTTTTAATATGAATTTAATTTGTAATATTTTGAATTTATAATTATTAATGCATGTGGAATTTTAGTATGCGGATGGTTTTTTTTTTTTTTTTTAGATGTTTAGCTTATCAACAAATATATCCATTTGATATTTCTTTTCTTTTCTTTTCTTTTTTTTGTTTTTTTGAATACAAAAAATTCATTATATCATTTTGGTACCTAATCAAAATTTGGTATATATGTTTAACGAGTTAACGAGCTGGGTGATAAGTTATATGAAAATTTAATAAATAGATTCGGTTGTACATATCTCAATACGAAAACTTAATAGGCCATGTTTGGGTTAAAAAAATTTGCCACGAATACGACATAATAACATAATACAAACTACGTTCAACAAGACATGTTACTATAGTTAAAAATATTTTACAAAAATGAAAATGGTAAAATCATGTTTAGCAAATGTTAAAAATAATATCTATTTATATGGAAAAAAAATTTGTTATTGAAAATGACAAACATTATCGATATTTGTATATGATATATGTTAAATATGATATATCTATAAAAATATATATTTTTTAATTGAAGTTGATAAATATCATCTATTTTCCTTAAATATTCATGCTTCCAAATTTTCAGAGGTCCATGTAAAACCTCACGTTTTCTAAATTTATCTAGATTGTTGAGTCTAATTTTTTTTTCTTCCAATGTAGTAAATGCTATCCGGTTGCTACTTTATCCCCTCAATTTTTCTAATTTTTAATTTTAATTTTTGAGATAACTACATTTTACCCTCCAAGTATCCACCTTTTGCACTTTGTCTCCATATTATGAAATCCTTTTATTGTCCTAAGAACTATTACTTTTTTACCAATCAAGTTCAATTATGCATGTGGATAGATAAATTTAATGAAATTAAATATACAATCCATATAACTCTGTGATGAAACGGTTTTACTATATTTTATTTTATTTATGAATAACATGCGTGGTTAATTTTGTTAAATTTATAAGAAAAAATTGCATGATTAGACTACATGATTGAAAAAAGTAATATGGCTTAGGGAATAGCTTGAGAATTTTGTAGTTTGAAAAGCAAAATGCAAAAGTTAGTATATTTCAAGGTGTTAAATATGATTACCTCTTTAGTTATTAATTATGTATTGAGGAAACCCAAAATTTAGATTTTACACCAATTTTCTTCATAAAAATTGTAGGAAATATAATTGCATAATAATGAAATCCATATTTCAGTAACAAACAAAGTGGGCAGGTAGAGGATTCTTTGCCCCCAAGATTTCTTTTATAATATCTTAGCGAAAAAGTTGGAAAATCATACACATAGCAACAAACAATAGAATTGTACTTTATTTTTATTTTTAATTTATTATTATTATTATTATTTCATGGAAACAATGGAATTGTAGTTTAGCAACAAAGAGGAGACGCTTTTGTTTGCTTGTTTTATTTCGGTTTTTAGCATTGTATTCTATTATATAGTTTTTTGTTTTTTATTATTTCATTGAATTGTTTTTTTTTTTTTAAAATTTTTATTACAATTCAGAGAGTGAGAATTTTTATCTAAGTCGAAGTTTGAACCTAGGATTTAAAGATGCAGTGCAAGTGGTTTTATCATTGGACCGAATTTGTGAATACATTTAATTGAATCGGTAAGTGCGTTATGTGATTAAAAAGTTTTGCAAATGAGTATAATATAAATACAGTAAAAACTTAGATAAATAAATGTTCAATAAATAAATAATTTTGTTAAATAATTAAAATTATTCTATCTCAATTTGGTGTCGGTGTACTAAATGCATAAAATAATAATTTTTTTTTAAAATCTTTTAGTACCTATTGAATATATAGATTATAATTGATTAAATTTGGAAATAAATAAATAATATATATAAATATTTATCATAAATTTTATTTAATAGCTTTTATTTTTTACTTAATAGTTAGGGCAAAATTCATTTTAGTATCTTTTATTTATTTATTTATTTTTTAGTTAGGGGTCTGTAAATTTGTTTTTTTACAAATAATATCCTTTATTATTTAAATCATTAAAACAAAATAATTTCTGTTAAAAATTGATCACGTGATAGTTACGTGACATATAAAATAATTATTTTTTTATAATTTTATGTTTAACCATCAACCATTCAATAAGATTAGCCTATAACCAATGATTTGAAGCCATGTGGATTATTTTTCCGCATCACATATCAGGCCATTATCTTCAATTACAACCTATTTCTCTTCCAAACACAGTTTCCACATATTTCACATACACACTCTCTCTCTCCCCCCTTTGCAACCAAACCCTCTCTCTTTTGTAACCAACTGTATTTCTTTTACACTTAAAATCCATAAAAATCTTACATTCAATTGCCTATTTCTTTTATGCCCAAAATAAAAAATGCACAACTAGGATTATCTTAATGTGCTCTTTTCTCTTCCCCCCTCCACCAAAAAAAGAAGAAGAAAAGTGTAAGATACCAAACCTCCTTTAATAATAGTAAGATAGAAGTCTCATAGATCAAACAAATCTTTTTTGTTTCTCTTTTCTTTTTCATCGAAGATCAACCCAAAATGTAAAAATAATGGAAGCGGAAAAATCTCAAAAACTAAACAGGTGTTGATGAATGGATCAGTAGCCCCTTTTGTAAATCATGAAAGATGTTGGTTCTTGATAAATTTGTAGAAGAGAGAGAGAGAGAGAGAGCAAGTCTTAGCCCCTTTTGCAAATTATGAGATGTGGTGGTTTCAGATCTAGTTTTGGGCACACTTTTTATGGTTTTTCGGTGTAGAAAAAAAAACATTTATGTGAGGATTCTGACTTTTCGTTGCCGAAGAGCGAGAGTGAGGGCTGTGATTGAGTAGTGTTTGGGAAAGAAAGATGCTGATATTGAAGAAGATGATCTATTATCCGACATGGAAAAATAATCCACATGGCAACCAATGATTTGAAGGAGTATTCAGATGTACAGTATTCCAGGAGTACTAGAAAATTTTCTTTGTTTAATCATGCTTCACTGGACCCATTTTTTTTTTAAAAAACACGAAATTATAAAAAAATAATTATTTTATTTGTCAGGTGACTATCACGGATCAATTTTTAACAGAAGCTGTTTTATTTTAATGATTTGGATAGGGTATTATCTATAAATTTTTTTTTACAAACTCCTAACTCAAAAAAGACTAAAAATAGATGGTACTAAAATGCATTTTACCCTAATAGTTATTATTCTTTCAATTAGTAGAATTATCTATATAGTGAAATTCTCTATTGATTCTTTTTTCTTTATTTGTCAATTGAGTTGTGATCAATCTATAACTGAAGATTTGATTAAGCCTAACGGATCTTTTTCTTTATTAATATATATTATATAATTAGTAAAATTATTTCTAAAAAAAGTATAAAATTATTTTTAAATTAATAAATATTCATTAGTTTGTAAATCAATAAATTATTAACTTCGTGATAAATAAGTAACTTCTTTAAATGAATAAATTTTCATAGTCCTATGAATATTCATTGATAGAGATTTTACTAGATATTCCATAAAAATATCTATTAAATTAGAAATAAAACTTGAAAAGAACATTGAAATTTCTCAAATTTTAATAGAAATTTCTAGGAAAATTCAAACGATATTGATGGATATTAAAAAACTATCCGAAATACCAAATGACTTACAGTGGATATATATATATATTTACATATATATATGTATATAAAGTGAGACTCATAGTTTTAGGATCATATTTTTTATTAGTTTTTGCATCATTTCAAATTTTGAAATTTAAAAATTATTAACGATTTAATATAAATTTAATAATATATTAAAATTTTATTTAAAAAAAAAACCTATAGAATACAATAAACCATATTTTATATATATATATATATAGAGAGAGAGAGAGAGAGAAAGAGAGTCAGTTCAAATAAAATTTATATTATTTTATTAAATTAAAATCCATTCTAATGACTATTGGATCACATTAAGAATTATGATTTAAAATTTAAAAAACGATCAAATATAAATTTAATAAAATACTAAAACTTTATTTTGAAAAATAAACAACATTGGAAAATAATGACTAATAAATATAATAAAACTATTATATAGATATGATGTTTTATACATTATAAACATATTATTTTATTTCTTAATTACTTGCATTTAATTTTCGGGATTAAAAAAAAAAAAGAATGATTTTACTAAATTTCTTGGAGTTATTGATTTTCAAAACCTAGAGCTCATGATGATGCATTTTGAACATTGTCAAACATGTGATGAATGTTGAAATATTTTGTCTACTCTTTCATCACATGGCAAGTGAAAAATAAAAGTTAGTCTTAGTTTTCTCCACAAAAAAGGAAAAACACATACTGCAAGACCTGTTCCTAATTATGACTATTTTGTCACATTTGGTTTAATTTTCTTCCTTCCTGACTTGTCATAAGACTATTTTGTTTTGTTATTACCATAAAAAAAAAATAAAAATGACTATTTTGTTGACTCTGGTTGAAATATAAAAAAAGTTAAAGGCGCCGTATATGTCTAAGACTATTATACGGCGGCTTTTATTTGCTGCACGCTACTGGCTCTTCATTACCAAAGGGTCAAACCATGTGGACCGTATTCTTTTGACCATTGCGATGAAATAAGGCATTGTTGTAAATAAGTTCTTGTTGATCAAAAGGAAAAACAAAATAATAAAGGATTTTTTTTTTATTGTAAAAGAAATAAAAAAAAAATGAAAAGGGTTTTTATGCCTAATTTTAAATTCTTACCAAGTTTTGACAGTACTTTCTATATATATTTTTCCATATATCACGAGTAGTAAAAATTTATTGTTCTTTTGAAATTACGAGTTGAATCCCCACCTACAATTAAAAAAAAAAAAAAATTATTATTACTAATCTTAATCAAAAGTTTATATATATATATATATACTCTTGATTTAACTGAGCTATCTAGCTATTTTATAATGTCAAATATTAATTTGGGTATAAAATTATATAGGAATTAAGAAGAAAAAATATATAAATTTTTTAATATTTTTCAAATAAAAAATTCAATGTTAAACATTACATAGAATTTAATTAACTTTTATTAAAGATTCACTTTCTCTAACTAAATTTCTAGGATTGAAAATAAAGTAAATAAGGTTTAAATTAATATTATTATATATAATTCGTTGATTTTACTCTTAATAGTAAATAGAAAAAGTGAACTAGTTAATCTACTAAATCATTATTATTTATATATATATATATATATATAAAATGTACCAAAACCATAATAATAGAGGCGACACGTCATTTTGACAGTCATATAATTGAAGGTTCTAGCTTCAACTAAAACCTTAGAAGTTGATATTATTGACTTCCAACTAAATCCAAGAAAGTTTGGGGAGGCTTACGCATTTTTTTTTTTTTTTCTCCCCCCTTTTTGTACTTGAAACGAATACACTTGTAACATCGACCAGTCTAAAACACCATACAATTTCAACATCATTTTTTGAAATACAGACTTTCATATAACAACTTTATATGACCCACCCCCCAAAAAAAAGAAAAAAAAAAGAAAAAAAGAAAAAAAGAAAAGAAAAGTAAAGCTATTACACACTGCTTGGAACCTATATATATAAAAACTATGTTATTCTCGAATTATTGCTGGACCTTGAAGGGCTTATACGTTTTGACATCTTGAGCCAGACCTTGAATAGACCCTGCAGCTGCTACAATTGACACGATCAAACATACCCAGGTCAAAATCTTTAGCCAAATCCAAGTCAATGAGTATTTTGGTGGTTTTGCCTGAGCAATGTACATCTCAATTGGAAAATACACTGTCAGTGGATAGAAAGATGCTGCTCCAAGTAACCCCACGAAGTCGTTGAAGAAAGGAAATATCATCGCCACAATCGCTGTGAATATTACGTACAAACTTCTCCAAACCAACCTGAAGAAATTGATATAGTAAATGCCGTGGAATGGGATTTTGACCGCGTATTCTTTTGTTATGAATTTGTTTTCCGGCCACCTGTTGTAGCACTTGCTTTCTACAAATCCGAAAATGGGTTGGCAGAAGACCTACACAAAATAAATAAATAAATAAATAAATAAACTGATTAATTAGTACAAAAAGTTTAATCAATTTCACTATTAGTAACTAAGATGTCAATTATATATGTAGAGATATATTCTTTTACTATTGTATTAAGGTGTATAAATATGGTAATTGTTCCTAATGGAATAGTCAGAGAGTCTTAGTTGGAATCCAAAATATGGTAATATACCTGATACGCTCCAATTAGATGGACAGCTATGCACACGTTGGCAAAGTCAATAAGCCAAAAGGGTTCATAGAATCCAAACCCAGTGAGGAAATTTCCTGGTGCATTGTTACCAAACGCTGCATAACCAACACAGCCGCAAAGGACATAGAACAAAGTGGTGGTCAATATCCCAACTAAGGTAGCTTTCTTCATGGCTTTGTTCTCTGGAGGACCTGCTTTTAGTGTGTCCTGCAAAAACAATCATCATCAAAATTGGGCAAAATTTTTTTTATTTTATTGTTCAAAAAATTTCAAGAAATGCAATATTTTCTGGGCCTAAAATTATTTTCTTCTCTGAGTCTGACATATATATGGACCTAACTATGGACAAGAGTGGGGGGGTCCAAATGATAGATTTTGAGATTTCAATAAAAAGAGACAAACTTTAGGATGTGACGAACTGTGAGGTGAAAATTAAGAAATCCATTGGCATAGAAAAAGATACTGAATGTTTACTGTTAAAAAGGCATATAATAATGCACAAAAAGAAGATTTAGCCAAAGAAAAAAAGAAATAATAAAAAGAATGGATGACAGAAAAAGTTGAAAGAATTTCATTCACGAGCTTTATGAAAAGTCCAGCATATTGTGTGGCCCATATTTTGGAAATGGTCCACAGGGGAATCTTTTCAGCTTATCGTGCACAGTGTTTGTAAACAGACTGCCACTGGAAAACACAAATTACAGAATATATAATATTAAAGGTGAATGAACCGACTGCATTTATAGTACTACGTGGTAGGGGACCTTTGATGGTTTCTTATTCTTTTATGATTTTATTTTTGTTGTAGAAATTATCAAGTCAGTACCATCTTGGTCCACTTTAAAGTTTTAGTACTTCAACATACTTGTATGGTTCATTAATATTTCAATAAAAAATGTTATATATGTTATTACCATCAGATATTCTGATAGAGAAATAATTATATATATATATATATGTGTCAAGACTATGACCTTGGTTCTTTCGTTCGACTGTAATTTCAAATTATGGTGGCAGAAGAAACAAGTGGGGTGCCACAAATAATACAAAGGTATAATTTTTTATTTCCTCTGCAAATTTTCCAGGGAAAATTTTCAAATCCCAATCGGCAACTTGCTCTGACTGTCTAAGACTCATTACTAGTGGCCAAACAACTTACCGTCCCCACAGAAACAAAACAGATGATCAATATATGAAAAGAACAGATTAATATGTATTCACCAAAAACTTATATATAATAATATATTTATACACATAAAAGACACGCAAATTTAGTTAGCGTTTCTATGGGCTAACTTTAAAGAAAGAAGCTATGTATGAGTTGCCATACCGACAATTGAATCAGGCACGCACTCCAATCATGGGTATATGCAATTCACATGATGTTGTGGTTTGAAATTGGTTTGTGGTTTCGGACAAAAAACACCAACACAATACGTGCATATGCACCACGCCATATATGCCTACAAGATTGATGATATATATATATATATATATGTATAAATATAACAAACACGTCCCTCTATGCCACATGTTCTTGTGTGTGATCAGTCGTGCAAAAAATGACTACTCCTTCTCCTCTCCCTTATATATGCATATTTATCCAATCCAGTGGTCATAACCCCATGTGAATATATAGATACGGAAATATTCCTGTATTGTCTTTGGGTCTTCCCAAGTAAAAGATATACAGACTATGTTCTAAAATTGTCAAGGAAAAAGAAAAGAAAGAAAAACAAATTCTTAATTTACCTAAATATATTAAATATTTTTTTAATTCTCTTGTGTTTGGGAGGCACATCTAATGTCAACTTTGATTTTACACTAAGCTTTTTTCATCTGATAAAGTATCAGTACTATTAGCAATATTGTCATATAGTATTCGTATATCGTATGTTTCAATGATTCAGCACAAGATATTTTAGCTGCTTTTATAACTCATATACAGTAAATTAAAATAATTAGAATTTTCTGTGGATAAGCATTTGCACACACGCATATATCTAATTAAGCAGTATGCATATATGTACAAATATTAGATATTTCATGCTTTGGTTGAGTGTATAATATGTATTATAAATATTTATATATTTTTTATGATATTATAAAATATAAAACAGGCTTGCCTGTATTTCGACGAGCACTGTGGAGTAGGCATAAGCAAAAGCAATATCCCCAATGGCTTGGAAAGTCTTCCAAACTTTCTCAGTTCCTGACACGTCCACCCCAACTGTCACTCCTGTTAACGAAGTCCTTGCATGTGCTCCACCATCTTTTTTTTTTTTTTTAAATTACACAAACAAAAAAACACAATTTTATTATATACCGCCTTATTTATTTTATATAAAAATAATAATAATTAAAAAAGTAGGTAAAACAAAAAGTATTCGTTTTTTACCTGCAACTTTAGCCACAGAGAGGCCTACTCCTATAGAAGAGTAAGCAAAGGACATGATTGCCGCTAATATAGAAAGCCAAGAGAGCTCGTGAAAGTTTGGTATTTGACTCAGAACGATTTGGATGCAAGCAAATATGATTATCAATGGATAGTTTGATATGTAACAGTGATCTTGATGACCATGTTTGTGAAAACAATTTGACCTTTTCACCGCCCTGTAGGATTTCAAAGAACGAAAACCAAAGTGAATATATATGTTTATATATATATATTGTCAGAGAAATTAAATTCTTTTTATAAAATATTATTTATTTATTTATTTCTTTTTAGGGCTTGAAAGTTAAAAAAAAGTATTTCTAGCTATGTCCACTCACACCATGCTGATAGATGCAGTGATAGTGTAACCGATTGTAATCCCAATGAGATTACCGTACTGAGCCAGCCCACAAAGCTGCACTTTTCTACCACCTGTAAAAAAGCAACCAAAAATAGCTTAATTAATAAATTCATTAGGAACCCCTTTTATATATTTTTGAATTTCTTTTTTCTTTCTTTCTTTTTTTTTTTTTTGGGGTCTCCTAAGACCTTGGTAAAGATCAATTTTGGTCACGCACATAGGGAAATGATATTCTTTTCTCTTTTCTTTAAAAAAGATGTTAATCTTGGAACTCACACTTCAAAATAAAGCTTAGTCAGAGGAATATAAATGAAGCTTCATGCATAAAGCCATATAAGGACACTGGATTCTGAATTAAGGTTAAAGTCTAAAAACATTACTAGCGACAATAACGTCTATTACCGCTAATAAATTTAATGTCTTATTAGCGGTAACTGTTTTCTTCAGTTTAGAATAAAATCCTGAAAAGAAAATTTTCATATATATATATATATATATAGTTTACCTAAATAAGATTTAACGACATCCATATAAGTGTAGTTTCTTTTTCCGCTGATAGGGTCCGGCGACCTATAACAGTCAGCGAGAAGACAAGAAGTGAAGTAGGTGATGAAAGAGAAGGCCATGAGAACAGCAGGCCCTGCAACCCAACCCAACTGAGCAATGGCCCAAGCCAACGACAGTACTCCAGAACCGATAACCGCCGTTATGATGTGAGCACTTGCCGTCAACCATGTCCCTTCAACAACAATAAAAAACAAAAATCAATATCAAACTCAAGCAAGCAAAAGCATATTCATGGAAGAAAAAAGCAATATATATGTATATATATACCAGTTCTTCTTGGACGTCCATCTTCGTCGACGTTCTTGCGGAAATCACCGTTCTCAAGCACTACTCCTGTAGTCTGAGTGCTATGTTCAATGAACATGCTGTTCTTCTGGTACTCCTTTGCCATCTCTTTCTCTCTTGCTCTCTAAGTGCTTGACTTGAGTCTGCGAGAAAAAATGGTAACTAAGTAGAGAATATATTTGAATTACTAAATAGGAGAGCGGTGGTGGTATTGATTATAAAGAAAATAGAAGGTGGTGGGGTTTTAAATGGTGGGTGAGAATCAAGTCAAAGAGAAGACTTAGGGGAGGTGTATTATAGCTTTTTAGGGAAGGGTAGGATAGGAAAAATAAAAATAAAAATGGAAAAACAAAACCAAGCGTTCCTAATTATTTAAGAATATTAAAATAAAATAATAATAAAAATAGAAAAAAAGAAAGAAAAAAAAGAATAGAACTTAGTGTAGGATGCTTGGTTGGGGAGGAATTATTGACAGAGAGGGGAGGGGTTCTGGTTTCTGCACCATTGATGGTGGTAGGCTATGAGAGTGTGTTGTGGAACCCCCTCAAAAGTGGGTCCCAAAACCCACCTTTTTTGTTTTTCGGTTTAATAATTTTTTGGGTTTCTGATTTTGTCCATCCATTTGGAGACTTGTAGTGGCATCAATTGATTGTGAATTTTGAAAGATAAGTTTTAATTTGAGGAATCCCTCTGACCAGCTAAAGCAGGTGTACAATGGTCCATAAATTTCTCAATCTTTCATTAACTTTAGTTAGGTCGGGTCCTTTTTCTTGAACTGGGTTTTTATTTTTATATTTATTTTTATATATATATATATATATTTTTTTTTTTTTGAGTCTAAGAAAGTCCACCTATTCTAACCTCAGTACCTTTGAAAACTACAAAGGAATGTTAAGTGTATACTTACATAACTCCTACTGCTTCTGCTTCTGCTTCTCTGGTACTACTGCTTTTGCTGCATTTTTTTCTTTCCGTGTATTTCATGAAGTTTTAAGTGGGATTTTGGTGATTATGCTTATCATATAATGCTCTGTCGTGATACTTTTCACAAGAATTTGTGCTTGACTTTTATTAATAAGATCACTGATATGTGGTTGTCAGTATTATATTCTATATATTCCCAAAATAAGATAAAAACGTGTTAACTTGTCAAATGTTAAAGTTGCTATTTCAATTACTAATTTAAATCTGAAAATTTAGCAAGATAGATATGTGACAAGCTTGAATACTTACCACGTTAAGCAGACTTTTAACATTTTATGGCAACTAAGTTATGTAGTTGGAAATTCAGTTTTGATCTTTTCTTTCATGGCATAAATTCTCAGTCAGCGGATTCCTAGTTAGCAAGCTAGCTAGCCTGTTTGGAAAACTATGAAAATGAAATTCAATTAATTTTCTGCTAAGAAAAATGTTGTTCCCAAATTGTACAATTGTTATATATCTTTTACTTGGCTCTGTTTGACAGGGCTTTTTTTGGACTTAAAAACTATACTAGAAGGTCAAATGCTTTTTTATAAAAAAATAAAGGTGTTTGGCAAAAGTCAATAAGTAC
Source organism: Ziziphus jujuba (assembly GCF_031755915.1). Lineage (NCBI taxonomy): Eukaryota > Viridiplantae > Streptophyta > Magnoliopsida > Rosales > Rhamnaceae > Ziziphus > Ziziphus jujuba. The sequence continues at coordinate 23,646,635 of NC_083383.1, read as the reverse complement.
TTATTAACCAAAAAATAAATTTTTTTAAACTGTTTTAGAGAAGCCTAAATTTTGAGTTTCTCTAAATTTTTTTTTTCTTTTACCCTATATGAAAATTTAATAAGTATGTAATACAATTTAATGAGTATTTAATGCAACTTTTTATTTGCAACCAAATATTTATTAGCTTTTTAACAAAAATTATTTTTCAAAAAAATTCTATTATATAAAACTTTACAGACTAAAGCTCTATTTTTATTAGCCATACCAAACGGACCATTATGGTTTAATTAATTTGTTTTTTTGAATTTTGTCCCAAAATTTATGTTTGATCCTTTAAAGAGGCTTTGTTTATACATTAATTCTTTATGTGTTTGACTTTTGTTTTAAGGTGAAGTTTTAATTGAATACTAATTAGTTTTGAATTGAAAAAAGATCATACTTTGGAAGTTTGATAAGTTATCAAACAATTCCAATATAATGATTAAGTAAACTTAATGCAAACAGACAAAGTAATACCATATTAGCTTATTAATTCTGTATTATTTATTTGCTTTTTTGAGAGGCCCTCAAAATTTCCAATTTCAGGTACTTAGAAAAATCTAGACTACATATACCATTCAATATGGTACTTATGTGCCTATGCAAAGTGGAGGTAGTTAACTGGTTTTTTTTTTTTTTTTTTTTTTTAATTGATTGAATTTCATTTGTAAATCACTTATATCGTTGTGGATTTGAGACACGATATGGAAATTATTATAATTGTAAGGGGTATTATTGTAAATGACAAAAAAATTAGTTTTTTATTTTTTGAAAATAAATAAATTTAAACCTGCCAATCTAATTGAGGAACAGAAACTTTTATATTTTTTGAAAAGAATTAAATTTAAACATGCCAACCTAAATAAGGAACAGAAATTTTCATTAAAAAAAAGAAGTTAGGCGAGATAATTAAATTTAAAGGTGCCGACCTAATTCAGGAACAGAAATTTTCACCCAGTAGACTAATGATATGAATGAAAAAAGTAAAGCATTTCACCTCACTCCAAATCTTTAATAAACTATATATGTGCTTATATATATAAAAGGTAAAGAACATGAATCAGATAACGTCAAATTAAAAAAGAAAAGAGAAAGCTAGTTTTTCAACATTATGTTCAACGCTGGGAAAAACAATTCAAGTAAAAATTATACAAAAAAGAACCATCCAGAAGTTCTTTGAATTCCCAATTTTTTATTTATTTTTTATTTTTTTTGAAAAAGGTAGTTGACCATTTTTTAGCCAAAAAAATTTAAATTTGCGAACCTAATTATGGAACATAAATTTTCTTAAAAAAAAAAAAGTAGCCAAATAAATTAAATTTAAACCTGCCAACCTAATTAACGAAGAGAAATTTTCGCCCTGTAATCTAAAGATATAAATGAAAAAAGAAAAGCATTTCATCTCCCTCCAAATCTTTAATTAACTTCATATGTGCTTGTGTATATATATATATATATACATATAAGATAAAGAACATCAACTGTATTACGGATCACCTAACATCAAATAAAAAAGGAAAAGAGAAAACCGATTTTTCCAATATATTCAACCTAGGAAAAAAATTTCAAATAAAAATTATTCAAAAAAGAACCATCCAAAAGTTTTTTTGAATCCCAAGCAACTATAAAGAAGTATCTGTGTAACCTTAACCTTATATATTTATCATCCATCTTATGTTCTCTATATCTATTAAATAATTGAATAATTATTTATTTTGGGTTAATTTCACTATAAGGGGCGAAGCCAAAATTCCATTTTTGGAGGGTGGGTCAAGTTACAATTTTTTTGTTTTTGAATGTTTAAATTAAGTTACAATTTTTTTTTTTTGAATGTTCAAATTATTATTGATGATATAAATTTTCCATTATATTCATAATCTTTTAAAAAAATTGATAACTAGTTTTGGTAAAATTTCGTAGAATTTATTATTTTCACATCTAGACAAGTCTATTAAAAACTTTGATTGGGTTGGTTAAAAATAAAATCTATTAGAATAATATGAGAGAATATACTTTAGTGAACAAAATTGTTAACAAACAAAAACTAAAATAATTGTTTTAACAACATAATCAAATAGAAATATAATTTAGCAAATAAAATGTCAATAATAAACTACAAAACAAAGTAATGAAAGATGAAAATGTTACAAAATGCTACCTAAAATGAAATATTAATCATAAAAGAAAATGACATTAACACTTTCCATTAAACCATAAGTAGACCATGAATAAAAAAAATAATATCAAAATTTTTATTACTTTAACTAAAATTTGTAATTATAATGTAAAAAAACTAAAATTTCTAATTAATAAAAAAGTAAATATTGTAATTTGGAATAACAAATATTTTTTTATAGATATTGTACTTCAATTTAAGGGGGCCAGGTCATGAGTAGTTCCGGCCTATTCACTGTAGTATTTTATATTTAAAATAGTTGCATTTTTAGCTCTTAAATTACAATCATTGTAATTTAGATTTTCAATTTTCAAATTGTTGCGTTTAGTTTCAATTATACTTTTATTTTGTTTTACTTTTTATTTTTGGTGTCCAATCATATTTGTTGGCTAACATTGAAGATATTAAAATGTAAAGTTCAAAATGATGAAAGATTTAAGTTGTGACAAATTAAAACGCATGAATTGGACCAAATTGCATCTTAATAGTTAATAGTGGTCAGATGGGACGAAACCTTTTAACGATCATAAGCCCTAAAAAAAATAAAAATAAAAATAATAATAATAATAATAAAATAACTGAAGGTTGAAAGCATTTTAAATTTGAAGACCTCAACTAAAATGTACTAAAATTCAATTTCTTCTTCTTCTTCTTCTTATTATTATTATTATTATTTTGTATATTTTACTGATTAGGAATATTTCAACCACCAAATTAATTTACGCGGCGGATGCGGGAGAGAGAGAGAGAGAGAGAGAGAGAGAGAGAGAGAGAGAGAGAGAGAGAGAGAGAGAGAGAGAGAGAGAGAGAGAGAGAGAGAGAGAGAGAGAGAGACGTGTCTAAGTCCTTCAAACGGTTAAAGACAAATGCAATTAATTTAAAAAACATGCATGATGCATGAAATTGTTGTCCTAAATTAACCTGTTTCGGTCATCTGCTATTTATTAATGCCTTAAAATAGAAACTTCTTTTAGACAAACGGATGAGCATTTATATCTTATATCAAAGATCTTGTCCTTTCTAATCAAAAGAGCAGACCAAACCAAAAGAGTCAACATTTTGAAAGCAATCAAGAAAATGACAGCCTTAATTTATTAAAATTTTTAAAGTTGATTGTATTTTTTATCTTTAATTTTTTAATATTTTGCAATTTAACTTTTTAAATTTTTTATTTAGTAATTAGATCTTTAATTTTTAATTTATTGTAATTTGAATCTTGTTTGATTTTTGACCATAAGATTTAATTGCCAATTCAATATACTAAACCGTATCAATTTTCAAACTAAAAATTATTAAAATTATTTTTAAAATTTTTGTATTTTAATATTTTTATTATTGAAAAAAAATTGATATAAATTACCTTTTTGGTATTGAGCTATATTAGGTTTTAAATTAAAAGATAATAAATTAGAATGCAAAATTTTTAAAATTACTTTCAAAATTTTACATTTTAGTATTTTTTTTACTTCTAAATTTGATATAATTTAATATTAATTACGTGAGATAATTAATAAATTGTGTTAGTCAAAAATAAAAAAAATCCCAATTATGATAAATTGAAAACTTTAAATTGTTGAATGAAAGAGTTAAAACTCTAAATTATAAAATTCTAAAAAGAAAAAAAATATTAAAATGCTATTAATCAAAAATCTTAAAGGTTGGTCCTAACTAGCTAATAGCTATCATCGCTATCAAAACCAAGTTACCGAACCTTTTGATATTTTTCTTTGTAGGGAAACCTTTTCGGAATTGTTAACACATTTTTAGGGTTAGCTTTTCAACAATATCTACCTAAGCTAAGCTTAGACTCCTTTTGGCGTAAAGCCTAAATGGTTGAATTCAAAGGAACCTGGGAACAGAAAATTTTGCCATTTTGTGCTCATTCAATTTTTAATTGAAAATTTTGTTACTTTGTGCTCATTAAATTAATAATTGATTTCAATTAAATATTTTAACCTTTCCCAAATCACATTTGTAAAGAAAAATGCTATTTAATACCATTCCATACAGTAAATCTAGCCACTAATGTGGCAATTTAATTAATAGGAGACAGAAATTCTCTTTTCTATATAATTTTGTATAAGTGCTTTCTGAACTATGCCAAAAATATGTAATTGCATAAAATTAGCAATTATTACTGTCAGTCATGTACAACGCACATCGGAGTAATGGAGTGAACATATTGACATTTTATTAATTTTTTTTTTTGGATAAATTATTGACATTTTATTAATTGAAATAGAAATGGTATACAGAAATTCTTCCTTGCATATCTGTGTTATATGTTATGGCCTTACAATCGTTCATATAACATTTAATCGTCCAATAAAAGTCACCTACTAAAAGAGAAAAATATTATTTATTACCATTGATGATTATCATTAATAATATTCAAATATTATTTGGTAATTTAAATAGTTTTCCAAATAAATTTATTTTTCAAATTATATTTTAAGAATAAAAATAAATACATAATTAAATACAATTAATGAGTAATAACTATGTTAGTAATGTTTCAGTGATTATTACCATTATTAATGATAAAATATAAAACTCAAAATTTAAAAGGTATTGATGAATTATTTTAAAATATCAATATTGCCCCTGCTTATTATCTCATGTGACTTACACATGACACTTAATAGCAAAAACTAAACGATGTCAAAAAACCAAAAGAAAACCTAAATGTCAAATAATTGTCCTTTGTGAAGTACTATTTGAAAATTCAAAAGGCATAAACTGCCAATTTAATAGTTTAAGTTGCAATTTGTAACTTTTTGGCATAGTTTAGGAGGCAATGTTGCAAATAAAACTAATTTCAATTAGTTTTAGATAAAACAATTCCATCAGTAATCACAATTCATGGCAGCAAATAGTAAAGTTTGGTTACAATACTTGGTTGATTTTGGATATTTCCAAACCGTTTGAACTTGTACATTATAATATATTTCTATAAGGTAATAAAGTCCCAAGTCATGAGATCCCCATTTTCAAGAGAAGGAAAACCTGCTTTACCTACTGGGTATTTTCACTTTTTTTGTTTCTCGCCAATGGCTCAATGTTGACTTGGGTGGTGGAATTGTAGGAATTATTTAATTGCCCTTCTTTTTCTTAATATTTACAAAAAGTTTTTTTTTTTTTGAGTGCTTCAACTTTCAGTTAGGTTTCTTATAACTTTTTAAATAATATAATACAATTTATTAATTAACTAAGATACAATATTGATATATATATATATATATATATATATAAGATATAATATTGAATTGGTCTTACTGTTAGGCTTACTTTTGAAGCTTGACGAAATTGACCACAAGATATTCATTTATATATCTAATAAAGTTATAGTGCGTTTTCTTTTAATCAATTTTATATATTACCATCTTTTTTTATTTTTTATTTTTATTTTTTTGGGTTAAAATATAATTGACGTAAATGTCTACAAACTGCCTATAATACGCATTTTCAATTTTCAATTTTGTCCTAACAAAATTTTAAACAAGTCAGTTATAAATTTAACATTAAATCTTAGCTCATATAGGTGGTTGCATGAAAAATAGTTTACCAAATTGACATATGACCTAGAGCATAATGATTGAGTATTTTTTGTAATTATTGTTTCGTGTAGTTTTGGTAGTTTCACAAATTTTACATTTTTCTTCAACAAAATACACCTGAAAAATAACAAATAAAAGTTTTAAATATTAAATATTTATGAGCCAATGACTATCATATAACCTTTTACTGGAATTTATAACATCTCTCACATTTCACCCCTGAATATTATAACATTTTTGGCACTTTGCTCACCAAAGCAAACAAATCTCACATTGTCCTGGCCTGGATTATTATTTTTTTGTCAATAAGTTTACTCATGCATTTCAATATATTGATTTGATAAAAGTTATTATATACAATTGATAATTGAGATATAACTCCTTTTTTTTTTTTTTTGTACATTGAGATAAATTGTATTTTGGTATCTAAAGTTTCAGGATTGTGTAATTTCGGTTTTAAATTTTTGATTTAAGTAATGAACTTTCAAATTTCAAAATTGATGCAAATTGGTCCAATTTTTAAAAGTAGTGTTAAAATTAATAGTGCTGATGCCAGTGCAACATCATAATTATGATTTAGAAATAAAAAAGTATTTTTTTAAAAAATATATTTGTTATTTTTCCATTTTATATTTATAGTTTTTCATTTAGAAAATTGTGTCCAATCCTTTTTTTCATTTAAATTTAAATATCCACAATCATAATTAAAAGTTTCTAGACCTAAAATTAGATCTAAAAAATAAAATTGAAATTTTTGGTCTAATAAAATTATATTAAATGCCCAAAAAAAAGAACAAAATACCAAAATAAATATTAGGCCAAAAATTGAAAAAATAAAATAAAAATTTTGTTGGCCTTTTTTTTTTTTTTTTTTATACCATAATTCATTTTTCAGAAAAAAATATTTTAAAAAAATTTTGAAAAAAAAATGCATTTGTTGTTTTTCCATTTGATAGATCAAAATGGTCTAATTTTTTTCATTTTTTGATAAACTTTCCATTTGACCAAATGAATTATAAACCAAAATATCAGTATGGAAATTTATTATGGGCTATTTTTCCATTTATCCAAAACATAAACCACTCAAAATGGAAAAAAAAAATTAGACAAAATAAATAAATAAATAAAATGGAGGTCATTTTTCCATATATCCATTTTGGTCTATTCTAGTTAATTTTTCCATTTTCCATTTTTGTTCTTCATTTTGGTTTATAAAGTGATCTTTTTTTTTTCTCCAATTTTTTTAAAAGAATTAATTTTTTTCTTAAAATTTTTATTTTGATTGTGAAAGTTTTGGTCTAATTTTTAGTTTGGTGTTTTGGTGTAATTATTTTTGATTTTTGGTCTAATAAAATTATTTTTATTGGATTGAAAGTCTAAATTTTTTATTTTTATTTTTTATCTATTTTTAGGTCCAAAAATATTTAATTATTCCAAATAAAAAAGCATAAATATAAAATGGAAAAATAATTTGTATTTTTTAATTTTCTTTTAAAAAAATTATTTTTCAATAAAATGTTATTTTTATTTTTTAATGTTTGGTCTAATTCTGATTTCGGTATTTTAGTTTAATTTTTTTTTTGGGTCGGACATAAAAAAATATTTTTAATATTTGGTCGAATAAAATTATTTTTATTAGATCAAAAATTTCAATTTTATCATAATTTTAGATTTAAAAATACTTAGTTATGATTGTGGATATATTTAATTAAATAAAAAAGAGATGGATACAATATTCCAAATAAAATCCCATATATACAACATGGAAAAATAACAAAATTATTTTTTTCTAAGTTTTTTAATTTTTAAAAAATAATTATTATGTCAGCATAATATTATGTTGACATTAGTATCGTTAGTTTTAACATCACGGATCAATTTACATCAATTTTAAGACTTCATCGTCCAATTCACCTGAGTCAAAAGTTTAAGATCAAAATTTCATAACTTTAAAACTTTAATGTACCAAAGAGTAATTTACCTTTGTAAATTATTTTATTTGATTGTTGCCACTATAAATGACTATTGTTTTGCATATAGTGAAAATTCCATGATGGGAAAATAATAATTAATTCGAACTGCAACAAAAAAGTTTGTAGTTTGTAGTTTGAGTGGTAATTAAAATTCATTCAACATATTTATTTGATAAACTTTATTATATACAATTGATAATTGATATAACTCTGTTTATAAATTGTTTTATTTTATTTTTGCAAGTATAAATGAGTAATTATTGCAAATATATTGGGGAAAATTCCATAATTGGGTTAGGCTGACAGGAAACTAATAATTCACACTACAACAAAAAGGGTGGGTTGTTTGAGTGATAAAATTCAAAAAGTAATCATTATTAAAGGGGTAAATTATAGTTACACCTATAATTTACTGTAATAACATGCTTATTTGAGTAGGCTAGATTTGGACTTAGTAGTCATGGAAATCAAAGTTGATTGGAAAAATTGACAGGAAACAATTATGAAACGGCAATGTCACCCATATTAGCACGCTGCAATTGCCTGTTTCGAAAGTTGAAGTAAAGAGGAAGAAAAGCGAGTCAAATGATGTGTGCGACCAAGTTGCAAACATGTTTCACTAAAATACATTTATACATTAATTATTTGTTTTCAGTTTAGAACTATGCTTTGTATGTATTATTGAGAAGAGAGTTTCATGAATATTTAGGGCAAAAATGTAGCTATATATAGTACTATATATATATATATATTATTTTTACATAGTAAGGGGGTTGTGAGGAATTTATGGTAATAATATATTATGTGATAGATCATATCATAAAATTTAAAAAATCTATATTTAACTTTTATAACAATTATTGTGAATCTCATGTAAATCGTTAATTGTTTTTTCTTTATTTAGATTTTATATAAAAAATTTAAAATATATTTAAATAATATGATATTATTTAGATGATGTTACTTGCCATATAAGTTGTCTTTGCTATAAAAAGTTCTTATCTTTTTCTTACTATATATATATATATATATTTTAAATGTGATTAATAATTTATTTTCTTTTAACAAATAAAATGGATGCCATAATTTATTTTATATAGGGTTTCCTTATAATAAAATTCTAATGGCATCCTTACTATATCAAAATCCTATATATATATATATATATATATAAGTTAGGAGATGATTTAAACAAGACTTGTATAGTTGCTTACCGAGCAAGAGTCCAAAGTTTTATATATAATTCTTTCTTAACATTGGCTAATTCCTCTTGGTTCTTTTAATGAGAGAGTTGAGTTAGGGCACCTGAAGATCATATGAAGCCTTTTCATGGTGTACCTGATCAGAAATATAACAAACTACAATCAAACTAGCAATTCAGCAAAGTAAATAATCAAATATGTATAATGCCAACAATAAGTAGATTAAAGTTTATAACAAGGAAAATTAATGGGAGCAAAAACCATAACAAGTTTTGGATAGTCGTTAGATGACTAACGAAAATGTGCTTATGGTGGGCATGACTTGAGTGCTTGGAAACTATAATAAATAAGTAGGGGTTTTTGTCGTTTGTATGAGGAACATAATGGATGTAGATAATAACTTAAAGAATACTGAAAAAGAAGATGTGAAGACATAAGTAAGGATGTTTTGGTCTACTTTTGGGTGAGAATAGCCCTTAAATAGGCTGGGTTTTTGCCTTATTTTCTCCTCTTCTCTTGATTAATTCAGCAACCATGATTTTCCAATAGACTTTTCTTAGTCTCTCTCCATTATCTAATTCATGCATTGGAATATTCTCTGGTTTGTAAGCATGACTCTCCTTTTAATGAAAGCTAGCAATTTACCTGTAGACAAAAGATATTTCTTTCATCGTTTTACCAAAAAGAGTTTGTTGCATTACCCAAAAGAAGGAATGTGAAACTACTTTCTGGGAGAATAGAAGTTGAGCTATTGCTTGTTGCTAGAAAACCTTTTACCACTCTGTTTAGAAATACATAGTTCTCTTTTTTCTATTATATAGCTTAAAGAGGAAAAATTAATATTTCTTAGGAAAAGTAGATATTTATTGAGCAAAGAGAAATTTGATTAGTTTGACATAGCTTTTAAGGTAGAACGAAGCAAAGATAAGAAAAGACGCGTGTAAGATATGCTTAGGCTTAAAACTTGGACCTTAACATCTATTAAGCACAAAAGAAATAGAGATATTATAATTGACATATTTTCTAAAGAATGGATAATATTCTAAATGAAATCCAGGACCCACTTTCCATTTATTCTATATTATAAATTTACAAATACCCTTCAAGTAGGCTTGTTTACTGTAAATAAATGGGTTAAGTCCCTTCAATCAATCATTCCCATTTACGAGCCCTACCAAGTTAGTTTGGGTCTATCCTCTACTATAATTAAACTATAAAAAGCACAACTAAATAAATAGGCTTATTTGGTATGCCATCATAAAATTAAGTACTAACAGTATATATAATAATTTTCACTTAACTCTTGAATGACTGATATTTAAAAATATATTTGAGATTTATATAAGTTCTAATAAGGTTTACTTTGTTTTTCTAAGGTTTTATTATTGTAATAGACTCATATAAATATGAAATATATCTTTAAATCTATTCCCTAAAGTAATATAAAAACTAATAAAGACATCCTGATTAAAAACTGATTAAAAATTGATTGTAGTTATTTATAAACTATACTTAACGAGGAAGAAAACAAACAATTAAGCAGATGGACAACAATCAAAAGATGGTCCTAATCTCTTCCAACCATGTGATAAGGATAAGGACTAGTCCTATTTTGTTAAGTAATGTAATCATGTTGATAAAATATATATATATATATATATATAAAGTAATTGATATTGTAATTTCTGACATTGAGAAAATATACAAAACTTCATTGCATCCAATATGTGTCTTGCTTTTGTGCGTATTTTCTATTTTATGCAATCATGAATTTAATTCAATACCTACTTAGAAATTAAGCGATGCCTAACCATCCAATCTTTTCACAGTGCTCAAGTTTAGTATCTTTCAAGATTGACACAACAAACTATCTATGGTGGAGGTCACAAATCTTACCTCTAGTTCGAAGTTTAGACATTACTAATCACATACTTTATGAAGATACTCCAAAAAAAGAATCAACGATTCTGGCAATCAGGACATACCAAAGCCAAACTATGCTGCTTGGGTATCCAATGATGGGCTCTTAATGACATGATAGGTAGCATGACCTTGGATGTTCTTAGCTTTTCCTTCGACATAGGTATAGCTTACCTTGTTCGGAACAAGATTGAATAGCATCTGTTGCCAGCCACTACGAAGAAGGAGATCTTCTTCATAGATAGCCTCTTGGGACTAAAAAAGGGAAGTTTTTTCACTTGATGATTTTTTTAAGAAATTTGATTCCTTATATGACAATCGTCCTGGAATGATAATCAATGGAACAAGAACAACATTGATTCACAACAACACAATCAAACTACAATTAATTCAAATAATTGAAATCAATCTCAGCCTGTTGCATGTTAAATTTGTACCAGGCCATATCATGCTGCCACATATTGCTGGTACCAATATGATCAGCTAGATGATGAAGAACATGTACCCGACGCACTAAATGTTAAAAAAAAAAAAAACAAGGTGATCATGCCTTCTATGCTAATGGTAAAGCTAATGCTCACATGACAAATGATGCAGGTTAAGAAATATAAGTATGAGAAAGGGATGCCAATATAACCTAGCAAGTGTAATGGATTTAAACAAGATGACACTGAAGTTGAAGGATATGAAGGTGGTTCGAGACTTCGTTGATGTATTTCCAAAGAACTCCTTGGAATACCCCCGAATTGTAAAGTGTAGTTGGCTATTCAATTGGATATCAAGAGTTATACTGATATCAAAAACTCCTTATAGTATGGCACTTGTTGAACTTAAAGAATTTAAGGAACAATTTCAAGAATTATTGGACAAGAAGTTTATTAGACTTAGTGATATGAACCTAGGTTGATTTGCTCATAAACCCATATTATATTAGCTCAAATCACAATTAATTTCAGGTTTTAATGGTCACCTTAACCCCTAATCAACTTATGATTATAAACTTTGGTAGATGATGAAGACACCACAATAAGTGATGAATGTCCTATTGATAAGTCAAACTAAAATACTTGAGTTTTATTTAGTGTTTTAAGTGTTCAAAGAGAATAAACAGAATTCTTCTCATGAAAATTTTTCTGTATGAATAATGTACTGAATTTTTTATTGAGAAAAAATAAGCCTTAAACAGGTTTGAAAGACAAAATAAAAACCTTAAAAGATTAGGTCAAAACTGGCTAAGCATAAACAATTCCTAGTGCGGCCAAATTTCAACTTCCTTTCCTAATCTAATTTGGGTTAATTAATTTCTTTATTTTAGAATAAGAATTAATTAATTTACAACCAAAATAATAAAATTATAACTTTCCTAAAGTAAATTGTCCAGAAAATAAATAAATAAAAAAAGAAAATAAGACTGTTTCTTAAAACAGAAGTCAAATATTCAAATTAAAAAACTAGTTGGCTAGTTTGCCAACTAAGCTGTCTTTATCTAATCACCAGTTATTTTAGGCTCTAAATCAACTCCAATATGATATTTAGGATGCCAAAAAGGATAAATATTGATTCCCATTCATTTTCCCTTGATTAGTATAAGTCAAACTTTCTTGATCAACAAAAGAAGTCAAAGTCAACACCAAAATGAGCATTTTTGGCAAAAAAAAAAGGCTTGTGCTCACATACTGAATTTGGATACTTCTGCTTATGCCTTGATATGATTTCATGGCCTGTTGGTGATATCAATTGAGTTCATAAAGTGTTGAATCAATTCTTTGCTACCCAGAGTCCATAGATGCACCAAAACAACTACCCGGGTCCATCTTAGGCTTTGCCACTTGGATGCATAAAACGAACTTTGAATCTTCGGGTATTGTCATGCCTTCTTGAGATTGTATCACTCCTTGGATGAAGCTAACCATATTGTCCTTGAACCTCCTAGCTTGTGCCCTAGTGATTGGCTCCGTCTTCATTTGTATAGGATCAGCACCCCAGCAGGTAGTCGGTTGTACGGGTACGGGTGGATTCTCATCACTTAGTGAGTCACCTTAGGGGATTGTCAGTTTGTTTGTAAAAAAGAAGGATGTGCTTATGCAGATATGTATCGATTATTATGAACTTAATTATGCAACTATCAAGAATAAATATCCTTTATCAAGGATCAAGGACTTGTTCGACCAATTGTAGGAAGCAAATATGTTTTCCAAGATAGACTTGTAATTTGGATATTATCAGTTAAGATTAAAGATGAAGATATTCCAAAGAGTGCCTTTATAATGATATACAGACTTCATACCTTTTGGACTTATTAATGCACATGTAGCTTTCATGGAACTGACGGATCGAATATATGAGGATTTCTTAAATTAGTTCGTGTTCATGTTCATTAATGATATCTTAGTGTATTTAAAGAATAAGCATGAGCAATATCTGAGGATAGTACTATAGAGACTAAGGGAAAACCAACTTTATGCAAAGTTCAAAAAGTGTGAATTCTGGCTTAATAAAATAGTATTTCTTGGACATGTTGTATGTCCAAGAAGGGAATTCAAGTTAACCTAAGTAAGGTTGTTATTGTTCATGATTATAGGATATCAACCAATGTAGGAAAAGTACTAAGTTTTCAGTTGGGTTTAGATAGGATTCAAATGTTAGGGAAGGAATACTTAAGTTTGAATTATCAATTTAGATTATAATAATAGTTAAGGGTCTAATTATCTTTTATTGTTCTGTAGCTAGTCGAGTTATATTAGGACTCTACTTCTTACTTATATATATATATATATATATTATGGAATTCTGGACCTACAATAGAATAAGAAAGAGAGAATAAGAAAGAGAAATAAGAAAGAGAGTTCTAAATTCGAGAGGGGGAGAGAGAGAGAGAGAGAGAGAGAGAGAGAGAGAGAGAGTATGTGAAATAAGGTAAGATCTTTTCTATCTTAAGGTTATTATCCAAGATTTTTTTATCTAAAGGTTGAATTCATTATTAAATCCTCTTTGTTTACTAGACTTAAAAAATGGTAGATCAAGTTTTCAACAAGGATTTATTGTTTTATAAAGCAACCAAGGTAATTTATTTACTATATAAAATAGTTAGGGTTTGATATTTATGTAATCTACCCCAAATCTTTAATGTTTTGATGATAAGTTTAAGTAGGATATAAGTTTTATGATAAGGATATTAGTTTCTAAATTTATTCTACGTGTATTTTTGTGCTATACATGATATATATGTTTATTTGATCACATTGAGGTAAGTTTAAAGTCTTTTTTCAAAAACAAAAAAAAAAAAAAAAAAGAGGAAAAGAAAAAAACAATTTTCTGTTTCAACTGGACAATTTCTATTTCAATCCACTTTTTGAATTCTAATATAAATTATTTTTCAAAACTAAATGTTTCTAGAAACTAGATTTACCAATGATCATTTCAAATTTGAACCAACTTCAAATTTTTTTTTTCTTGATTTAGTTATGATTTTTTTTGAAGTTAGATTTCTGCTCTGTTTGTAGATTTCTACTCTGTCTGTAGAATTTAAACTTGATTTTCTACTATGTCTGTAGAATTTGACCAAATTTAGAAACTGATGTCTTCAATTGACTAAACAAGAAATTTGTTTACATGGTCTATTATTTTCAAAAACTAGACTCAAATAGCTTTCTATTTTTGTAAGAATCATTAATTTTGAATTTTTGTGGAATTACTTATGATATATGAGAATTGACTGTTTTGCTGGAATTTACTATTTGCTATCAAAACATGATTTTAACTATCTTTTTTTGGGTTCATATTAACTCTAAAAATTATGAAATTTGGCATGTTGACTTTCTAAGTGTCTACTAGTTTGTTTTAAAGTTTTAGGACTGAGTTATTTATATTCTATGAGTTATTTGAATTTGATTGGTGCATGGTCTACTCTGAACTGTTTTGACAGATATCTTATTGGACTTTGTAATTTTTCTATTTCTTTTGATCTAGGAACTTGTGTTCAAGTCCTTTATCATGTTTGTTTTAGTTTTAGAAAGATTCATTTAAAAATATAAGTTTTGCTTATTGAGTTATTTTTTTTTGGTCATTACACTCATGTTATGAAAGCTTATGCGATAATGTTATGTTGATACAATGTACCTATGCCTTCTTTTTTTTTTTTTTTTTAAATCCTTTTTCACTTATAAGTGTATGATATGGAACAATGATATGTGAATATTATTAAAATGATCAAGCATCAAACAACGAAATTCTGGTATCATTGTCTAAGTTGGTTAAGGATGATCGTGGTACTTTGCACCTAAATATAAGAAATCGCATGCAATATGATAAGTGGGTGATTTACACCTTATAAATAGGATATGTTAAACTGGTATTTGATACCTTATAGAAAATACTAACTTTATATTTTTACTCTTAAGTTATGGCATAAGTTATAATATATTATGCTATGATATGTTATGCTGTGTTTACAATGATAAGTGCATGTGAGAGTGTTGATGTTAAGGTAAAAAGATATATATTATACATTTTGGACTTTTTATATAATAATTATGTATCATGTGATTGCATAATAAGCATTTGAATGTCTATTTTATATAATTTTGGAATTATTGAGTTTGGACTTTTTATATAATAATTATGTATCATACATAAGATTATGTGATTGCATAATAGGTATTTGAATGTCTATTTTATATAATTTTGGAATTACTGAGTTTACATGTTAACTCACTCCATCATTTGTTGTTTATTTTGTTAGGTAATGATAGTGGGTGATTTTCTGTACTTGTAAGTACTTGTAAGTAGATCACAAGGAATATCTTGGCAATACCTAAAGGGGAAACTCTTAATAAACAATTTAAATTATGTTGTTGCTTAAATGTTAAACCCTAAAGTTGCTTTAAATTTGTTTTATATTACATTTAAATGGATGAGATACTTAGGATTTATTTTCCACTCTTGTTCGCATTTAGGGTATGGGACTTGAATGCCATTCATTTTTACTTAATGAAAAGTTTTAATTTTACCGCATTGTTTGTAAGTGTGTAAATGGTAGTCACCTCAATCATGCTTAACTCAAGAGGCATGGTTAATGTGTGTTACATGTCAAATGAGCAAAAAGTATAAACTTAAATCCAAGCTTCAAATATTGCTTATGAATTTCCACTAGACAAAGCTCATTGTGATTTATGGTGGCTAGCCCCAAATTGTTCAAATCAAGGATTTAATTATTGTGTATTATTTGTCGATGACTTCACTTATTTTAGTAGGTTGTTTCCTTTAAAGAAGAAATATGAATTTCTCAATTGTTTTTTAAAATTTCAAAAAATAGTGGAAAATCAATTTAAAAAAAAAAAAAGATTAAAATTTTTAATCTATTGGAGATGAAGAGTTTATTTCTAATAATTTAAAAAACATCTTAATTATTGTGATATTGTCCAATAATTCTTATGTTCAAATACCCATCAACAAAATGACATTACTAAAAGAAAGCATTGCCACATAGTTGAAATAAGATTAACAGTAGTTATTCATGAAACATATGACTAAGTTATTGGAACAATGTATTCCTAAGATCTGTCTTTTTGATAAAAAGACTGCCTTCCATCACCATTGGAAATAAGACACCATACTTTAAGTTATATGAAAAGAATTCAAATTACAATGGTCAACCTACTTTTAATTATCTTTACTTCCCATACTTAAGACACCTAGATAACAATAAATTTCAAAAACAATCATATCTCTGTGTTTATAGGTTATAGTCCTTTACATAAAGATTACATGTATTTGAATCCTATAAACAATAAGGTTTCTATTTCAAGATATATGGTGTTTGATGAAATAATCTTACCTTTTATGTCTAACTCTTCTAATATTTTGGTTTCAAAGAACTCCTTCCCACTCATCACATATCTTGTTACAGAGAATGGAACCAACATGTGTCCTCTTCTCATCAATCACATAGTAAACAATTCACAAGTTGCAACATTACTACTAGTTAAGTGTTGCACTAGAAATCTCCCTCCAACTCATATCAATCCTTAAGTAGTCGAAGCCAATCAAATTCTCACTCCCATCAAAATTCCCACTCAAATTAATCCGTTATGAACCCAATTACTAACAAAAGAACTTGAGCAATCCGATATAGAAGAACCTGAGTTATCCACCACCTTATCTCAACAACCCCTATCTCCACATTCTGATATATTTGATAATCTATTTATTAATCTCCTAGTAGCTCAATTACAACCAACAGTTACAACACATGTTCGTCCCATGCTAACAAATAAACAATTACGCGATCATCCCAAAAGACAAAATGATCAACGCTTCGTGAACCAAAAAACCATTGGGATAGCTCTAAAGTATCTAGAATGGGTTGTAGGAATGAAAGAAGAATTACATGCCCTTCATAAAAACAAGACTTAGACATTGGTTCCACGACTTATGAATGTAAATGTGGTCGATGCCAAGTGGGTCTACCAAATCAAATTAAAGGAATATGGAAGCTTTAATTGGTATAAAGCAAGATTGGTTACAAAAGGATTCTCTCAAGTGGAACAGATTGATTATATATAATGATAATATATATAAAATCTATTTATGGCATTTAATTCATTTTTTCTTTTTTGAAATGATTGACTTTTCAAGAAAAATTTATTTTTTAGTTACTTTATAATGCCTAACAGAATATCTAAAAGTAAATATTCACCTTAACGATTTATATCACATAAGCTTGACATTTTCTATATTTTACCATAGGAAAGCAATTTTAAAATATTGTCCATGTTGCTTATGCAGCATGTTTATTTTCACAATTCACATTTCCATTAAAGATGCTTTGAACTTTTTTTTTTTTTTAATCAAAGTCATCGAATTTTTTTAGATTTATTTAACAAACATGAATTTATTTTTTAAATTCAAATTAAGGGTATTTAATAACTTATAGTTTGAGAAATCGCATTTGAGTTCTCCAGTTTAAATGTTGTTGGTCATGTGAGGTTGGCTCAATTAGTATATACCAAAAAAGTCGTCGGTTTGAAACATTGAGGAGGAGTGGGGAATCGTTGTAAATGATTATTAAAAAAAAAAAAAAACTTTAAATGTTACTATTTAGCATTTCAACATTAGTAAAACTCTAGCACTCTTTTAGACTAAGGCTCTTCTACTGTCAACAAAATTGAAAAAAAAAAAAACCAATGCATTTTGTATATATCGAGACTTCTAACTTGATTCTTTGCTCATTCCATATTAGAAAGAATTGTAGGAATTCATTCAATAACATTTCTTCCTATTTCTCAATGATATCTGATGATAAAGAGAATTCCCACAAAGCTCTTTCATTTTATAGAAGTTTATTCTTATTCTTATATAGCATATGGCGTTTCCTATTGATTTGTCCCCTAATCCCTATTTTTTTAATTCTGAATTACCCATCGCGATGTTGTTCCCAAGGACTAGCAAATCGAACTAGTAGAATTCTTGAATCAGCTTGAATTTTTGCTGCTCAACAATTAAAGTGAGGTCTAAATTAGAAGATATTAAAATTCAAATTTAAAATTAAAAGGCCTAAATCGTAACAAATTAAAACTAAAAAGCTTAAAGTGCAACAAAGTAACCAAGTTACATGTTAAGATTGGTGAAATAAGATTGAATTGTGAACCATTGTTAGTCAAAAAATCAAATTGACCTTAAATGTAACAAATTTAAAGGATACTAAATTGTCATTGATCTTGTATTTAAAGAATTAATCTGATAGAATGTTAGTATTAGGTGGCAAAAAAATTGATTGTATATATATATATATATACACTAATGACATGTTGGGATTGATGATTTGTTGGAAATATGTTTATGATATAAAATCGGAATGAGTTGACATGTCAAATGTTGATGATGTCGCTTTAATTAATTATTTAATATTAGAACCTTAATTGAGCAAGCAACAACTTTTTTAACACTTACTACGTTATTAGATGCATAACGTAACGCCAACATACCAAAACTATATATATATATAAAACCAAAACTATATATATATATAAAACTAGTCTTCAATCAGGTCGACTTAATCATAAAACCATTAAGACTTCCTTTATTATCATTTTTGAATCAATTTAAGCAATAATATTTAAAAGCATATTTATAGTTCCCTAGATCTTTATGGGATTTATTTTGTTCAATTAGGATTTTAATATATCACAAAATATATATTTGGTCAAAATAAATTTTTAAATTTTAATTCTTAATGTGGTCCAAATATTGATAAAAAAGAAATCAATGATAACATCAAGAGATTTATTTATTTTATCTATTTTATATTATATATATATATATATATATAAATGGTCAATGGTGATGAAGTTATTTTTTCAAGTGTGAAAGGGGAATAGGTAGAGGATGATGGTGAGGGAGACACATGACATGTTAAGAACAATTAATGAATGAAGGACATGTTTTTGGTCGGTCCAAGCAACGAATGGCTTGTTCTTATTATTCTATTATCCTGCCTGGCGTTTTTAAGTTTTAGGAAACATGTCACTCATTCACTGTTCACCGGTATAACTTTTTCACTTTTATACCAACACCAAATTAGCTGTCTCCCTTCATAATTTCCCCTTCAATTAAATCAATATGGTTCTCACTCTATCTTCTTCTTTTTGTGTGTTTTTCTTATGTTAGAACTCCAACCAACATTTTTAAGTGCTCCATGTGAACCATATCTTCTATCATCAAATTTTTTAATTTGAGAGTGGAGAAAATTTCTGTTTCGGAATCATTGGTTGAAACATAGTGCACGATACCGGAAGGAACAAATTCTATTATTGTATGACCACTACATTACATCCAAAAAAAAAAACACACCAAACAAAAATAAAAAATACTAAACAACCTCTAGATATTTAATAGGGGTAACTAAATTTTATTCTAGTATGTTGCATTTTTCATTTTACCTTCTAAACTACAAAATTTTTTATATTGTCTACTGAACTACAATTTTTTTGTCAGTTTAGTTCGATCATCAATCCAAAAAAAAAAAAAAATAATAAAATAAAATTTAAACAACCCTTTGAACCCTTGATATTTAACAATGGTAACTAAATTTTATTCCAGTATACTATATTTTTCATTTTGCCTCCTAAACTACAAAACTTTTTATGTTGCTTGCTGAAATATTATTTTTGTATCAGTTTAGTACAATCATGCAATTTTTGCTAATAAATTTAACAAAATTAATCATGTATGCTGTCCAAAAGTCAAAAGTAAAATGAAAAATTTCAAATCAGAGTTACATGATTTAAGTATTAATTAATTTTATGAAACTCATTTTTCAAAATGTAAGAATAGACCTAACTAAAAGAAAAATAATAATTCATGGGACAAAGTGAGAGGTTTGATAATATAGAAGAGAAGTATAAAAAGTTGTATAATTGAGAAGCACAAAGTATCCCAAAGGAATATTATACATCAACCTAATTTGGCCCTGAATGAAGAACACCAATACTTTTCCCCAAAGCTGGCACAGAACATGGGGAGTTTAGAGATTGTTTAGTGTTGCATTTCATCTACCTTTTTTTTTTTTTTATTTAGTTGAGTATGTGTAAGGAATGTATAATACTAATTAATTATAGTGCGCGTGCGCCCCCCACTGTGATGAATAATAAGATAGATACCACAATAAAAACTTATCTTAAAGCTTTATTATTTATTATTTTTTCATATTCTTTTGCTTTTTAAATCGGAAAATCTTAAAATTTCTTAAAATGCGAAAATACTATATTAACTTTAAGGAATATTGGGATTGTGCTATTTACTTG
This sequence comes from Ziziphus jujuba, assembly GCF_031755915.1. Taxonomy (NCBI): domain Eukaryota; kingdom Viridiplantae; phylum Streptophyta; class Magnoliopsida; order Rosales; family Rhamnaceae; genus Ziziphus; species Ziziphus jujuba. Next base: position 23,625,983 of record NC_083383.1, on the reverse strand, counting down.
ATTGATATGCTACCATCTCAATGAACGAGTCTTAATTCAGAACAGTAGCACTTTTAGTGAAAGGAGATGACAGCATGAAGGAACCAAAATGAAAGAAGCAAAGCGTTTGGCCACTTAATTAGGTGAATGTATGTTCCCAATATATTAAAATTCTACATGTATAAATGATCGCCTACATAATATATATATATATATATATTAGATATAAATGATCGCCTACATAATATACTGATAATCATGTAATGACAAATGCTGGTGTGGGACTTTATAATATATATATTTTTTTCACGTTTTCTATATCCACATGCCTCAAATGCATATTTGAATATGGAATAAGTGAGACAATATAAAAAATTTGAACATTTCTTTGTGTGTATATATATATATATAAAGTCGATAAATAAAATTAATTTTATTTTATTAAATTAAAATTTATTTTTGATGATCATTAGATTCTAACTTTATCTTTTAAATGAAAATCCTTTAATTAACAAGAATGAATTTTATTTAAATCTAACTGTACATATATAATAATGTTATTTATTAGCTTTATTTTACTAACTAACATGACAAATGATGTGTTTATCAAGTGATGATGTGTCAATATTCTAGCTTGTAATAATTTTCACCTATTCATCTATAAATTAATTTATAAAGCCTAACTTATCCAACTCGAGATAAAAATTATCAATAAGACGGCAGTAATGAAGTATATCATTAGTAGAGATATAATGTCAGTAATTGTACCACCTGGCCAAGACTACTACAAATGCGTCTAATTTACTTATATTTAGTTGCATTTATATTTTCAATTGTGTACTTATTCACATAGATTATATTAATTTTTTAATCAATAAATTAAAGTGAAATTTTTATAATAGTCATGAAAACTTATAACTAAGTGACAAATTTGTCATTATTTGATAGTGGTATTCCGTTTTGCCTCAATTATGCTATTTTTCTTTTAGTAATTCCCCCTTAACTATATTAGCTTTTGCATTTTTTACCCAAATTTTTAAAACCCCTCACATTGTCCCCTAAATTAATATTTTCCTATCACTTTAGTTCATTAATCATATATTTACTAAAAGTTAAAGGAATTTATCCTTTTTATTTTGGAATACATATTTATTATTGTCCTATTGGAAAAATGGAAATTTCAAAGTAATATCAAATAAATTATGGATATCTTGAATTATGATTATAATATATATATATATATATATATATATATAAAATTATCGAGTTAGGATATTATAAATTTATAAAGCCATAATACAATCTAAAAAAGTTAAGTTGAAAATAACCAATTTACTTTAATTAACTTGTACGGCAGGATACTCTTACTAGATCTTGACTTTATATACCCATATAAAGTCCAACAGCAGTATATATATATATATATATATATATATATGATTGGCAGAAATGAAAGAAAAGCTATTACTTTGCTTTAAATTCTCCTTTTGACAGAAATGAAAGAAAAAGCTATTACTTTGTTCAAGTCCTCCTCTAAAGCATAACATAAATAAATAAATAAATAAACACACTCTTCTTAGTTAAATTATGAAGAATTAAAAAAATTGAACGAAAATTCGATAAAAAAAAACATCTTTGTCACAAACAGAAAGAAACAATTGACCGCACTGAAAATATATGGAAATTCAGATCAAGGGAGGGACATGTTTAACAGATAGTGCCACAACTTGGATTGTGACTGCAATTGTTTGAGGTGGTCACAAGCCAGATAACCCCACTCTTAGAGCCACATTGTAATTACCAAAAGCTATAGAAGAGACAACTCCATTATTTTCTTCTCAATCTTTTCGTCTATCTTCTTTATAGGGACCACAATTATTTTCCCCCACCTAATAACCCTGTAACTCATTTTCGAAATATTGGTTCCATTCACATTTATCACTTTATGTCACTTCCTTCTACTAATTTCAACACCATCCACACGACGCACTCTAAATTCGTTATCCGATCTTATGGTATCAAAAACTAAAATTAACCCATATTTAAAACACGATGATCGTTGTCATTGGAACTATATGTTATTAATTCCAGACTAACGAGTATTTTGACCATTGTTATTTGAGTTATCCAAAAAAATGGGCTTAATTTGTATAATTGTTTATGGTATATATCTTTTGGTGCTTTTGATAAACAAGGGGAAGCAAACTTTACTCGTATTTTGTTCGTGTCTGCAGCTTTTGCGTGCCTGTTTTTGATTAGTTCCAAACTGTTGTCTAAATTAACGTGATTATTTAGGTTTCTATTTTTAATTGGTTTTGTTTTTAATTTAATTGATATAAAAAAAAAATCCACTTGGTCAATGTTCGAATTCAGAATGAGCATCCTATTAATCTGCTCCAAATTTTGTACATAAAGACATTCTTTAATTTTAATTTTCGTTTTATATATATATATATATATATATACATACACAGGTAGAGATTCAAATATGATATACAAGATTAGGCCCTAGCTTCCACAAGAGAAAGAAAAAGTTAAAAAAACAAAAAAACAAAAACAAAAACAAAAATGGTAAATTACTATGCTGGATGGGCACAAAAGCTTATGAATATTTTGAGTTTAAAAAAAAAAAAAAAAAAAGGGTAAGAAAAAAAATATGGATCCAACCCTAGAAGATAGAAAAAGAAACAAAAATAAAATAAAGGTACAAAATAAAGTCATTCCTGATAAGATTGAAAGAACATAACTACTTAGCCATCACATGCATGAAAAAGTTAAAGTAAATGATAATCAAAAGTTAAAGTAAAACATGATCGATTAACTTCTCATGGATTTCACCTAAAAAAAAAAAAGTAAAAAAAAGCCTTTTCATGAAATCATCCCTCCCTTCTAGTGTACACTCATAGATCATGACAGAAGGAAGATCTTTGGTTTCTTTTTCCCCGAAAGGACCATAAAAGCTTACTACCAAGTCACGATTTTCCAAATTTAGGATAAGCATTATGGGGATGTAGTAAGTAATAATAAAAGAAATTTTTTTTATGGGTAAATAGTAATATTTAGAGATTGTTGACACTTTATAGTAGATTGTTGGTAAATCACTAGTTGATGTATTACTCACATACTACTTCTTATGTTACTATGATTTCAATTATAATTGCTAGTTTGCATAATAGCATTTATATATATAGAGGTTTGATATAATAAGAATTTTATGAGGGATTTATGGAGAAGTATTATTCTCATGTGGCTCTTATGTATTATTTCACATCATCTAAACAATGATATACTATTTAATTTTTTAAAACCTTTTTTAAAAATTAAACTTCAATAGGGAAGGAAAAACCCATAAAGTCTATATGGGATCCAATATTAATTAATATTAGTGGTTTTGATTCAACTTATTAAAGTTGATTGAAAAACCTTTTTTTTTTTTTTTGGCAATTAATATGACGTGTTTCTCTTTATAAGTTTTCCATAAAATCCTTTATCAAAATTGTATATATATAATCTATTAATTAATTAATAGATAAAAAATTAATTAATGAATGAGCTGTACATTGCTTGTTTAGGAAGTAATAAAATGGAAAAGGGAATCAGAGGACCCACGTATGAAATGATATATACATACATATATGTGGTGGAAGCTCAAAGTACAAATGAGAAAAATAAAACTAAATCCAAGCAAAAAGCTAGAGAGGTAAAGACAAAAAGAAAAGGACAACATGTAAGATGCAAAGTTGGGCGGAAGATAATTAAAGAATGATCAATTTCTAGCTAGCTAGTTAGTTCATGACAATTTCTAGCTAGCTACTCCATGGCTTTGGCGACGTACGTACAAAATTGATTTGTTTGTGATGCCCTCATGCATATGATCAGGTGCAAATCCTGATCAAAGCCCTTGGTCCTAAACCGATAAAGGAAATGTGGATGGAGATGTTTGAAGCGTGTATATATATATATATATATGCGTGTGTGTGCATAGATATACAGTGAGTTGAGCTATTCAGAGTTTTGCCAAGTTGATTTTTGAATATACATAATTAGAAATAGTACCAATAAACTTTTGAAGTGAATGTGAATAGGATATGACTTCCAATAAGTAAACAAGAATCGTCAATTTCGACTTTAGTAATAAAAGCAAAGAGGAAAGGGTATGTATGCCCTACAAATGTTGACAAAGTACATCTTATTTTTTGTGGTGGAAGATTTTGGCACGTTAAAAAATCATTGCAATATATATATATATATATATATATTTATTATAATTCGAAAGATAAAATGCTTTTTTTTTTTTTTTTTTTTTTTGGGGAGAGGGTGGGAATTCCAAGAATCTAATGCTTGGTCTTCTTCTTTAATGCTACTTTGGCCCATTAAGGCCTACTTCATGTCTTTGGGTTTCGGGATCATTCACCTTTGTGGTTCATGCTCCCTGATGGGCCATTTGTGTTTCTTTGTTTCTTTACGAGCTCTATGGATTCCTTCTTGCACTTCGTGAACATTTTCTATATACACTGTTATATAAAAATTATATATATATATATATATATATATATGAAAAATTCTTTTAAAGTTCGAAAATAAAAATAAAATAAAATAATCTATTTTTCCACATGAGTCCTGTTTGGATTCTTGTGAAATTTTTTGAAAAAAGTTGTTTTTTTTAGTATTTGGATAGTATATTTCGTCAAGGAAATGTGGACTGTAGTAAAAAGCAATTTCCTATATGTAGGAAGGTAAATCTTATAAAATAGAATGTGTTTTCAAATTCTCTGAAAAAATGAATAAGTGTGTTTATATTATCCTTACATTTAAAAGACACAAAATTTTTATTATATCTTAACCTCTATTTTCACAAATATATTTCTGACATTTTACGAAATGTTAGTGATGAAAATTGATTCAAAGAAGATTAATTTTTAAAAAACTGAATTTTGAAAATTAGTGTTTTGGAAAAAAAAAATTAGTACTTCCCAAACAGACTTATAAAAGAAGAAAAAAAAAAAATACTACCTGTTAGTAGAGTTTACACAATACAAAAAAATAAAAATAAAATAAAAATAATAATAATAAAATAGTTGATTATACAAATATGACCTTTTACCCAAAAAAGAAAAAAAGAAAAACATGACGTCAGCCGGCACAAGAAAGATTAAGAATTCCAACGTATACAAAAGTCTAAGTAAAAGGAGAATCTTGGGAAGAAAAAAAAAAAAAAAATTGTAGAAGTAGAATCTAACTTAATGCTCCACTATGGGAGCGTGTTGATGGCTTAATCTGTGCTTAGGGGCTATAAGTATTACTTTTTCTTAGATTAAGTTGTTTCTCTTTTTTTAAAGTTAAAATAGAATTTATAAAAAAAAAGGAAAAATTAAAAATGAAAAAAGAAAAAAAAATTAGTGCTAAAAAAAGAGGGAAAAGATTATTTGGCAAAATTCTTAGGAACCTGTATTGCATGCTTCACCTTTCAAAATGGAAAACATTAATGAATTATATGTATTAAACCTTATACTTTCAAAAGGAAGTGAGTTGGAGTTCGACAAAAAGTTAAATAAAAATTATTTATACACTTAGATTAATTACATATATTATGGTGATATAGACTTATATAAATTTTAAATTTCAAAACATGACTTATTTTATTTATCTAGTAGTTTAATATTATTAAAATAATAATAAAAATAAAGACATTTAGGCATACCTAGACTTGTAAAGCTTTTGATCTTTCCACCTTACTACTAGGGTTGTAAATAGGCTTGAGCTGCACGTGATCACCTTGAGCTCAAGTCGATTTTAGCTCGTTTGAACTCGACTTGTAAAGAAAACGAATTAAGCTTGAACAAAAAATAAAGCTCACAAGTCTACATTGAACAATCAATCAAGCTCATGAGTAGTTTGTGAGTAAATCGAATTTATTATTTATATGTATTTATATAAAAATTATATTATGAATTTAAGTATATTGAATATTTATAATGTATATACAATATTTTTTATACGTTAAATCTATAATTTCTTTAAGAATAAATTAATTTTATTATAAAATCAATCGAATAAATAAAATTTATTAATAACTAATGTCAAAAATTTTATTTTAAGAAATTAAATATCCAAGTTTTTAAGATTTTATGTTGTAATAAGCCAAACGAAGCTAAATTCAAATTTTCATGAATGCGCTAAGCCAAACCTAAGCTAGTTATTTCAAAATCATATGAGCTTGAACCAAACTTGAGCACTTATAAAATCATACAAACTTAGCTAGAAAATGATAATATTTGGCTCGACTCAACTCATTTATACCCTTACTTACCACATCTTATATCTTTTAAAACCTTGCTGATAACATACATGAAAAAGCCGTTGGTAAGACATGGGCTTGTTAGTTGCATAAGCATAATGATCTTTCGAAGAACATGTGACACTCAAGTTTCACTGCATAAAGGTATCATAACCAAAGTAAATATCTTTGACACTATACTTTTATACAAAAATAAAAACCAAGTTAGTTAGGTGATAAAAATAGAAAAATTAAAAAAAAAAAAAACCATATGCAAATTGTGCAAATACTATTACATCCCATTAGAAATTTAAATCCACTAGCAGATTTATCTTTGTTAAAAATCATGTGCACTTGAATTTCACTACTCAAATTGACCATTTTAGCTTGGTAAATGTCCTTAAAACTACTTTGTTTATGACAACATTTCAATTAGAATTGCTCAGAAAACATACCTACCCAAATAGCCAAACCAACTCAATCCATTTTTGGATAATTTTTTAACCTGGTGGTTTATTGGTGGGCTGAATGTCTTCTAGCTCAAACCTAGTTAGTTAGGTTAAGTGGGACATTGATTCAGTTTGGTCGGTTTTTTGCCTTCTTTTTTTGCAATCAAAACCAAACCGAATTATGGAGAAAATCCAAACCAAATTGAACCGAATTGGATTGGTCTGGTTGAATATTTTAATATATTTTTTAAAGTTTTTAATATTTTTTAATGATTTGAATTTAATATTACTAATATATTTAATTAAATAATCTAAAAAATAAAAATATAATTAATTATAATAAAATAATAAAAAATTATATAATACATATATATGTTCGGTTAGATTTGGTTCAATTTAGGTTATTTTTAGCCCAAGCCCAACCGAACCGATTGTAGGCAAAAATCAAATTGAATCAAATCAAATCGGTTCAACTCAGTCAATTTAGTCAATCCGGTTTGGTTTGTGCCCAGATCTAAGTCAAGTAGTGGATTGCTAAAAGACATGTAATATGGTAGGTGTTTGAGTATTTTGAATTTAATGAACAATTTCAATTACAAAAATAGTTCTTCATTTGATTTTCTTAAGCAATAATAAGATTGATAGTGAATGTGACAAAAACAATAAGCAGAGACATAATGTTAAAGTTAAGTGGCATAATTTTTGGATTCGTTCCATAAGTTTTATACAATATCATTTAAACCTAAAGTCTTTCTTAGAATAAGTTTTTTTTTTTTTTTTGCTTAAATTCCTAAGAATAAGTTATACAACATATATTGGACAAAAAATATATAATTGGATTAAATTTTGGAGATATATGAGTGGTCAAACACATATAACACTAAATAGTACAATCCCAAATTTTATTTTTTAATGAACAGTACAATCCCTAATTTGTTACATAGGTGCCAAACAATCATTATTATACAATACAATTTGGAACCACAAAATTAGTAGAATATAATTATGCATCCCAAACAATATAATTTGTACATATTTTAAGGTATTTTTTGCATGTTTTGGTTTAAGATGCTTGATTACAAAATATATATATATATATAGATATTTGCTGCAAAGTAAGAAAGTTCATACGTTATGGAGTGAGAATCGTGAGAAGGAAACGTTTGCCCTTAACTTTACCTAAAGTACCTGTAGAGACTTCCTTTGTGAGATTAATGAAACAGTGCACACCCATTTACACAAAAAAAAAAAAAAAACTATAGAGATTTCTTTTCTTGGTTTAATGAAACGGTGCGCGGCACCCATTTTCAGCCCAAAAAAAAAAAAACACAAAACTGCAGAGACTTCTTTTCTTGGTTTAATGAAACGGTGCGTGACACCCATTTTCAACCAAAAAAGAAAAAAGAAAAAAAAAATAGCAGAGAAGAACCCGCAGATCCAGCTCCAGCAGCTTAAGCTCACCTTCGTTCTTCTCTACCGCCCAGCACCTCCAGCAACACAGCCACTTTCAGGTTCCTTCTCTTCCTCTCTCACTCTGCATTTTTCAATCTGAATGCTTAGATTTTTTTTTTTTCATGCTGAATGCTTAGAGATGAACCCAAAAAAGCAAAATAATGCTTAGATATGAACGCAGAAAGGATTAATTTTGTAGGATTTGACTGGTGTGATTAATTTCTTGTGTTTTTTTCTACTTTGATGCTTAATTTCCATCCTTTTATTTTTCAAATTATTATTATTATTTTGGATATCACTAAACCGATTAAATGCTGATGATAGACCAAAAGAAAGAATGCTTAGCAGATAAGCAAACAATTGATTGGTTTTGTGCTTCTTTGATCTTTCTATCATAAGCATTATTGTACAATTTTTATTGCTGCACTGATATTTATGATTGAAATTTGGCGTTCATCCTTTTTCTCATTCAGTAACTTTACTCAAGCAATTTGCAACGAGTTAATTATGCCTCTCTGTTAATAAACATACATCCATATACATGCATGCATACATATATAGAAACTACAAACTCATAGTAAAATTGACCAGTCATGCATGTTATTTGAAATCTAATATTCATTAAATCTCATAATCTTCACTAAATTCACTAGTCATAATGTACGGTGTATGGTTTTTACGTGCAAGGTAGGAAATAAAAACTTGTTTCTTGTGAATTCAGTCATATACATATATAGAAATGCATTTGACAATTGGTGTGACATTTACTGTACTAAATTTTTAATTTCATATCAGTTTGGTTCATATATGTGAATGTTTTGGTTCTTGACTATAGTTATTTTGGTTACTTTGAGTTTGGATTTTTCTACCATTGTATTTCCTGAATAGTCATAGAGCTATGTGAATAACATAAGCTAAATTTGCTTACAGCAATATGTCAGATGAGATTGGAACTCAGTTGTACACTTCACAAGTTGTAGAACAAAAAAAGCCAAAGGTTAAATAAGAATTTCAAACAATTGAAGATGCTTTCCAATTTTACAATGCATATGCAAGAGAATATGGATTTAATGCAGGAATGAGTACTAGTAAGAGAAAAAAAGGAACAAATGAGCTAATATGGAAACAGTTTGTGTGTTTTAAGGAAGGAGAGACAAATGAACATTATCAGAAAAAAGAAAAACATACAGTTTAAAGATTTGGTGAAAGGAATCGAGGATTAGTTCAAGTTGGCTGCAAAGCTAAGATGACAGTGGTTAAGAGTCAAACAGGACCAAATTGGATTATTAGTCAATTTTTAGAAGAGTATAGCCATGCACTTGCTATCCAAGCAAGATACATTTGTTAAGATTTCATAGAGTTGTTTCAGTTGCAAAAAGAGTTTTGAGCCAACAATTATCAGAAGCAAATATTTCAATGTGTCAACAAATAAAGGTGCTGGAAATAGAAGCTGGTGGTCCTCAAAATATCGGATGTGTTGAGAAAGATATAAGAAACTATGAATAGAGGGTGAGAGATGAATAAAAAGATAATGATGCAGAATTGTTAATTGAATTTTTTTCTTCCGAGCAAGAAAAAAATCCAGCCTTTTACTTTAAGTATGAACTCGATGAAGAAAGCAGGCTTGTTAGATGCTTCTAGGCAGATCTTTTTGCAAGGAGATCATATCATTTCTTTGGTGATGTAGTAGTGTTTGACACAACTTACAACACGAATAAATACGATATAATATTTGCTCCATTAGTAAGAGTAAACCATCATGGTCAGACTGTCATTTTTGGATGTGCTTTGTTGAATGATGAAAAAATCGAATCTTTTATTTGGTTATTCAATTAATTGTTGGATACAATGCTGAGGGGTGCACCTCAGGTGATTATTACAGATCAAGATCCTGCAATGACGAAGGCCATTGCTCAAGTTCTTCCATCAATTTGTCATCGATACTGTATCTGGCATATTTTGAATAAAGAGAAGATAAATACAATGGTTTATCAGGATAACTATCATTGGTTCAAAAATATAATTTGTAACTCTGAGACTGTTGAAGAGTTTGAGACTAGTTGGGCTGAGTTGTTGAAGAATAGTCATTTGGAAGATAATACATGGTTGCGCCAAATGTATGAAATCTGTAACAAGTGGGTTCCTGTTTATTTTAATCATATCTTCAATGCAGGAATGTTGAGCAGTAAAACAGCAAAAAGTTCACATGCATTTTTCAAAAGGTACATCTCAAACAAAAATTCATTGATGGACTTTATTGTACGTTTTAAGAGAGCTATTAATCATCAAAGATATGATGAGTTAGTTGCAGATCATATTGATATGAATGAGCAACCAAAGTTGAAAACTATGTGTCAAATGGAGACACAAATGGTGAAAAGATACACAAAGAGAAATTTTATAATTTTTCAAAATGACTTATTTGAAAGTTCTGCGTTTTTCTTAAGTTGCACATTTGAGTATGATGATTCTATATTTTATAGTGTGCAGAAGGATGGTGGAAGTTGCTTATAAAGAAGTAATAAACTTTCAGATTTTGTGTCATGTAGTTGTAGGCTATTTAACTTGAATGGAATTCCATGTAGACATAAATTAGCCTACTTTCGAATTAAACAAGTCATGTTTTTGCCAAGTGAATACATTCTTCGGAGATAGACAAAAAGTGCAAAAATTGGTGAAGTGTGGGATAACAATGGTCAAGAAATGAATGACCAGGACGATATATATCATTGGTGACTAGGCATTCAAGTTTATCTCGAGCTTGTTCTAATTTAATTGATGATGCATCTCTTACAGTTGAGGGTACCAAATTCCTTTTGAATGAGATTGAATTGCTACATGGTAAAATTAATGAAATGAATGGTGATGGAGTGTTAATTCCAGAAACAACTAGCAAAAGAAGTACAAAAGAGCTTTCAAGTATTAATAATCCATCACATGTAAGATCAAAAGGATGTGGGAAAAGATTTAAAAATTCAAAAGAGATGTCAGTTTCAAAATCAAGACTTTGTCGAGGATGTGGACTTCATGGACAGTAACACGATAAAAGGAATTATCCTCGGTTGCAAGAAAGGTAAATATATGAGATTCTCTCTTAGAAATATATATTAAGCAAAAAAGATCATGTTTATTAGTAATAATTATATATATATAAATAAAAGATAATTTATTCATATAATTTTTCAGCTTTGTAATATATATTTTATTTTTTTATCATATAGATCCATAATGTATGATCAAGACATCAATTCCAATTCGACAAGTGAAGATGATGACTTAACTTCTCATGCTCGTAATTTCTTCTATATGACTAGATATAAGCTTTTTATTATGCTGGTAATTTGAATCATCGTAATGTTATTTTTTTATAGGATCAAATTTACATGGTGCTAAGAGATCATAATTGTCATATCGGGAAGGCTGTGTGACCATGGCGATTGATAGGAGATTGTGAATATCAATCTGAATTTGAAAGCTAGTTGTATGAAAACTATGTGTAATGTATGAGAACTATGTGTAATTTGGTCACTTTGATTATTTAAACATATACTGGTCTTTGGAACTATGTGTAATTTGTCCCCTTTTGCAGTTTTTTAAACATATTCTGACCTCTTTCCTCTCACTCTCTATTTTGCTCCTGCAAATGTGTAGCAACCTGAATATAAAAACTTTGTGACAGTTTTCATTCTTGTTAGGCCTTGCCCTTGCCTTGTATATTACATTTACTTTTTGCCCTATTTTTTCTTTTTACTTTTATTTTTGCCAAACTGGTTAATTTCCTTTTTTTACTAATTGTTATTCATTTATTTATTTTCCTTAATCAAACAATCTCTATTCTCATTTTCTATCATTAACAAATATATTTATAATATAAGAAAGTACCAAAAATGAAAAGTGTTGGTGACTAGTCACTGGATAGATTATATATTTATAATAATCAAACTTTGTCAATAAGCCAAAAAGAAAAAAAAAAAAGAGAAAATATTGCTTCAAATTCCTCTAATAATTGTCAAGCATACTTTCAAGTACATATCAATACATATCATTTCTAATAAATCTATAAATTCTTATAAAAATGACAAATTGATATTGTAGCTATAACAATGACAGTTGGTAATCTCCAGTCATAGTCGCTTTTCCTTGGATGTTGCTACTTTTCTGTCAAGATTTTAAGTAGACCCTTGGGTGTATAATTCAACTCCCTTACATTATTATTTAGACTAACCATTTCATTAATCAATATTTCTGTCTCCGTTTTGTTCATGTTTCCATATGTACGATGTATTTCATCATCCCATACAAACTTTCCACAATATTTACCATCCTGCATAACATTCATATAGTGAATAAATAATTGATTCATTAATTTTATAACACAATATCATATATAATTTTATATTTACCTTATTATTATAGCATTTTCAAAATTTTCTATTTGGATTTTTTTCAGAATGAGATATCTGCAGTTTCATATAACCACCACAACAACACTTTTGTTGCTAAGCACTTTCATTTATACTGAATGTTGACATTGAAGTTGTGCAAATGACAATCACAAGTTCGACTATACAAAACACTATCATAATTTATAGAAATAATTAGAAAAAGCAAACATACTAATACAGAGAGCAAAGTCACGTATGAACACGTTGTCCACTTTTCAAGACGATATATATATATATATATATAATAAGCATATAAAATCATTTTGAAGAGTCAAACCACCACTATTCATGAAATCACAAGCAAGAACCAATTGAAAACTCCAGAAAAAGTGCACCGCATAAAATCTAAATTGCCGACAATTCAATCAGTGACAAAATATTTATGAGGCATATATATGATTGATCTAACTTCTCTCAAATGTGTTGTCCCTAATTAACTGTTTTGATCATGTTTGGTAAATTGGAGCTAACCCCCATTTCATCAAAGTCTAGGTTACCTGCCACTTTATCGTAAAAAGGAAGCCTCAAAGTCATTAAAGTTGCTAACAAAGTGGAGCCTGTGTGATCAACAACCAATGCCGTACAAGTTACTAGCTAATTTTATCAGTCAAAGGGATACCAATTTACATATCATCATGGGGCAAGATTGAAGATCCCATAGCAAAAATAAAAAAAATAAAAAAAATAAAAAAAAGGAATATAAGATAAGTAATATAGCGTAAATATGCAACAGAGATGAGATGGTACTGCATGCCAATATACATCATTCAACTACAGAACTGATGGGCATTCATCCTCATATCATGTTGCATATTACTAGATAAAACACTTGAAGTAAAAAATGTTAAAAACTAGAGAAAACTTTAAAAAAAACTATGAGAAAGTTCAAAAACTGAAGAGATTAGATAGTCATTATCATTGAAATACACCATATTACATCAAGCATGCAAGTAAAACTGGGCGTCAAAAGCTATCATCACATCTCTCTTCATTCCAGGTGAATCAAATTAACCATAAACAAAAATAGAAAATATGTATCAACGGAATTAAAGAATTAATAAGAAAACTAAATAGAAATGTCAATCCCCACCTTGCAACAATAGTTGAAAAGAAAAAAATCCAAAAAGTTTACCAAAAATTTTAATTTTCTTAGCTTTCAAAAAAAAAAAATTCTTACGCTATAAAACCAACTCTCGTATAGTGTTAGTAAGCAATAATTACAATAAGAAAATCAAATATAGCAGAGGTTATACCGTAACAGAGATCTTGTGGTCACTCTGTGGCTCCTTGAACTTGTTCACCCTCTTCTTTGAAAATTAAGTAAGTACAGGACAATAACAGTTCAGCCGGATTTATGGATGTCACGGAGTCCTAAAGCACAAGGAATGCATCACATTGGCAACTAATACAGAGGCATAATTAACTCGTTGCAAATTGCTTGGGTAGAGTTACTGAATGAGCATAAGGATGAATGCCAAATTTCAACTATAAATACCGGTGAAGCAATAACAATTGTATAATAATGCTTACGATAGAAAGATCAAAAGAGCCAAAAACCAATCAATTGTTTGCTTATCTGCTAAGCATTCTTTCTTTTGGTATATCATCTTTGGTGATACCCAAAAATAATAATAATAATTTGAAAAATAAAAGGATGGAAACTCAGCATCAAAGTAGAAAAAAACACAAAAAATTAATCACACCAGTCAGATCCTATGAAATTAATCATTTCTGCGTTCATATCTAAGCATTATTTTCCTTTCTGCGTTCATCTCTAAGCATTCAGCACGGAAAAAAAAAATCTAAGCATTCAGATTAAAAAATGCAGAGTGAGAAAGGAAGAGAAGGAACCTAAAAGTGGCTGTGTTGCTAGAGGTGCTGGGCGGCAGAGAAGAACGAGGGTGAGCTTGAGCTGCTGAAGCTGGAGCTGAGGGTTCTTCTATGCTGTTTTTTCTTTTTTTTTTGTTGAAAATGGGTGCCACGCACCGTTTCATTAAACCAAGAAAAGAAGTCTCTGCAATTTTGTGTGTGTGTGTGTGTTTTTTTTTTTTTTTTTTTGGGTTGAAAATGGGTGCCACGCACCGTTTCATTAAACCAAGAAAGAAGTCTCTGCAATTTTATTTTATTTTTTGTGTAAATGGGTGCATACCATTTCATTAATCTCACAAAGGAAGTCTCTGCAGGTATTTCAGGAAAAGTCAACGGCAAACGTCTCCTTCTCACGATTCTCATGACATAACGTGCAGACTTTCTCACTCTGCAGTAAATCTCTCTCTCTCTCTCTATATATATATAGATATATTTATATGTATATATTCTTAGTCTATAATATAAACTAGGAAAGCTATAGAATTTGGTTATATTTTACAGTTCATAATGGTTCAAAAACAACCCTTTCCCTGCGTTTTACGTTCTTTTTTGCTTTTAGTGTCCATATTCATAATATCCATTCATATATCATTTTTTTTCTTATATTTATTTATATATTTTCTTTATAAATTTGGAGAAACTTGGGGTTATAATCGCCTTTTCAACTGTACTTTTATATACTATTTTTTTGCATGGGAACTTTGACCTTTCTTTTTCTATGGATTTTTCCTTTCTGCTTCCATTTGGATAGTTATTTTTTTCCCCTATTGAGTAATCCTAAAATGAGGTATCAAAACCCAGTGAGACTTTAAAAAGAAATAGTAACACAAAATGATTCTTTATTTTCTATTTCTCTGTATTCTATATTTGTTGCCTTCCTTTCTTCCTCTTTAGGAACCCTTATATGGGGTGAACTTAATCTAACTGTTGTTTTATATTAGTCTTTTTTCCATTAGGTTAATTAAGGTCCCTTAGCAGGTTCTATAAGATATTTGGTTTTTCAACTGTTGCTGTATTTGGATATTTAAATTTTATGCTTCTTATTTTTAGTTCATCATACAACTATAAGGGTTTGCAATATGACTTGTGGTATGGGTGTGATGATTTGCAATATGGTAAAATGAAGTTGGTGTACTTTATGCAAATTTTTGGGCTTCATTATTGTATTTCAGAAAGGTTTGTGATTTATGATGTAAGTACAGATTTTGATTTATAATTTTTTAAGTTAAAAATTTTATTTCATTGTTTTTTAGTATTTAATTGTTGTGGCTTTACTTCATTGGTTTTATTTTTTATTTTTTGTCTTCAGTTTTTATCTGGCTCTACTCTTTATCAATGGCTACATAAGTGAACTGGAGATTTTACTATTTGCTTCAAAATTCATAACTTTAAATTCTCTCATTTCTTTGTCTTATTTGATAGCTTCTAACTTTATTTTTTCTTATGGTTCAAGTTGTTATGAGTTCTTAAATTTCATTTGCATGGATCTTTGCATTTTTTGTTGCTTTTGTGTGCACATATAATGATTTATAGTACTTCGGTCATTTAGCCAAGTTTGTTGTAATTCTTTGACCATGAAAAACAAAAGTAAACAAACAAAGACACAAAAAAAGTTTTAAAAAAAAAATATTTGTTGTTATTTCTCTCTGGCAATCAATACATAAAAAATAAAAAATAAAAACTCAAAGCTTTTTTTAGAATCTCTAAAAATCTATGTTGTCTAGTAATGAAAGCCCAGTACTTATTTATGAGCTTATAAGATTACCTTTCTTATAAAGTAACTTGATCACTAAGTAAACTTAGATAAGAAGTAAAGACTTTTAATGTGTTGGGCTTCAAGAGTTAGACTAGACCCCATAATTCTCTCCCTCAAGCCACATTTCAAAACTAATGGCCATTTACGATCTATTTCAGTTACATTTCTATACAGCTTCAGCTTCTTTGGTACAACAACCTTTGCAAATATGTATGCTAGATTCTCCTTTATGTGAATCTTCACCAATCTAAGTAATTTATTTTATATCACAGAGCACATTTAATGATAGTGAATACAATGTGCTTTGTCCAGGAATGATATTTTGAGTTCTTACTCAAATCTATGGCACTCTGACTGTCACAATGTATCTTGTAATCTTTTTGCTCGATACCCAGTTCATGAAGTAAATGCTTTAACTACATCTTCTTATTGGCTTCCGTTGCAGCAATGTACTATGCTTTTGTCATAAATAAAGTTATACATTTCTGCAATCTTAACTGCTATGATAAAACTTCTCTAACAAAAGTATAAAGGTATCCTAAAGTAGATTTCCTATTGTCAAGGTCTCTAGCCAAATCTGCATTTATATAGCTTTCTAGAACTGATCACCTCCTCCATAACACAAGTATACTTTTGATGTACTTTTAAGATAGTTGAGAATCCACTTGACTATTTTCCAAGATTCCTTTCCTGGATTTGAAATAAATCTACTCATAGTACCAACTGTATGAGCAATGCCTAATATGGTACACATTAAACTTTCTAATGTTGAAAAATAAAGCACTGAAGCCATCTCCTTTATCTCTTTTTTATATAGTAAGCACAATCTCTTGCTCAATTTGAAATTATTTGCTAGTGGAATGCTGATTGGTTTGGCTTTATCTATGTTGAATCTTTTTATCATTTGTTCGACATACTTCTCTTGAGATAACCATAGTCTATGATTCTTTTAGTGTCGAACCTTTTGTATTCCTAAAATCTATTGAGCTAGTTATAATCTTTCATATCCAAAGACTTCGATAATTCCTTCTTCAATGGACTAATTTTTCATTGTATATTGTCCAATGTTAACATGTTGTCTGCATATAAAAAAAGTGCAATGAAGTTTCCATCTAAAAATCACTCAATATAAACATGCCAGTCTATATTAGTGTTCTTGTAACCTTGACTTACGATAAAAGAATCAAACTTCTCGTACCATTGTCTAGGTGTATGCTTAAGGCTATACAAATTCTTCTTTAGCTTGCAAAGGTTCTTTTTCCCTGAAACCTCAAAACTTTCTGATCGCTCCATATAAATTTCCTCATGTAGATCACTATGAAAAAAACATTGTCTTCACATCCATCTCCTCAAGCTCTAAGTTTAAACTAGTTAGTAGATCAAGAATAACTCGAATTAAAGTCATCTTCACCACTTGTGAGAAAATCTCATCAAAGTCAATCCCCCTTTTTTTCGAGAAAAACCTTTTACTATCAAATGGCTTTTGTGTTTTACCACCATTCCACTGTTATGTTTCTTGAGCTTAAGCACTAATCTATTCTTTGGTGCCTTTCTACTTATTGAAAGCTTAACCAACTTATAAGTATGGCTATTCTATAAAGATGTCGTCTCCTCTTACATTGCTTGCTGCCATTGATTTTCATTCTAATGGGATTTGGCTTATTGGAAGTTCTCTTACTCCTCCTTTTCAATAAATAGAATACTAAGAATTTGGATATCTCTTAGATGAAATACGACGTTCTTCAAATCTTTGGATCTATAAATTACTATTTTCAAGAGGTATACTATTATTTGATTGCTGTGATAGTCTTGCAGCTACTGGTTATTAAGTCTCTCCCTGTTTAACATCATCTTCTCTCTCTTTTTCTAGTTCTAGCAATTCTTTATGCACTTCATTGTCATCATGGTGGTTTATGCTAATGTTGGATTAAGAATAAAATCATAAATATTAGAACTAGAAGACTTCTTGGGCTTTTCAATATTCTTTATTGTCTGGCTTCATGGTATATTTCATCAGTATCTCTTATAACCTTCTTTGTTTTTGTATCTCATAGTCTATATTCGAATTGTTTATCTCCATATTCTATAAAGATGCACGGAGTAATCTTTGCATCATGGCTTAGCCTAAGCTCTTTAGATAAATATGCAAAGGTTAAACATCCAAATACTCTTAAATAAGATTAAGAAGGATTCTTATTAGATCACACTTTATTTGTAATTTCAAAATTCAATGGTACTAAAGGTGAATAGTTGATCAAATAGCAAGCAGCACAAACAACTTCTCTCCATAATGGCTTTGGTAGCTTAGCCATACTGACAATGGTTTGTACCTTTTTCAATAAACATCGGATTTATTCTCTATGCTAAACCATTATGTTGTGGGGTGGAAAGGACCATCTTCTCATGTCTATTACCATGTCCTCTGCAGTAGACATTAAACTCTCTGGAGATATACTTACTTTTATTGTTTAAGTAGAGGCATTTCAGCCTTTTTTTCTATCTTACACTCTACCATTGCATGGAACTATTTAGAGTAATCTAAAATTTGGTCCTTTGTCTTCAAGAAATAAATCCACACCTTTGAAGAAGCATCATAAATGAAGATCATAAAATACATATTGCCACCTAATGGTTCCACCTTTCAAGGACCACAAACATCAAAGTACACCAAACGAAACAACTTTGATCTCCTCATTGAAGAGGACTTCAATGAGATTCTATTAAGCCATACAAATAATCATTACAAAGATCTTGAACAACATCTTTGAAAATAGTAGCTTTTTCTTTGTCAAGGTAGATAATCATTTCTTACTCACGTGATCGAATCTCTAATGTCATAAATTTTGAGACACCTCTCCTTTATAATATTAAAGCTGTATGCACAAATTTTCACATGAGTATTGTCAAGTATTCTACAAATATATCCTCGAGTAACAACCATGAAACCTTTCATTATTTCCATGTGTCATTGTCAAAGTGGTTGTCGCAGCCTTCCTTATCATAAGCTATTCCTAAGAGAAAATTTAGCCAAAGGTCTAAAACATGATGAAAATCCTTCAAAGTAATTGTATATCCAATAATCTTTGCAAAACTGGTATTTTCCATATTCGCCTTATCAAAGTCTTCTACTTTGTATGATTTCAAAAAGTCTCTAGTGGAGTGACATAGTAGGATGCTACAATATCAACTATTCACTCAACATCTTAGCATAAAATGTGAAGGCATGTCTCTTTGTGTGTGGAGCAGTATACCACTTCTCTTTTAACAATGAGTAGTCTTTCTTCATCCTTCTTCACTTGATTGCTCTTTTGTCCATGTTCTCGTACGATCCTTTTGCAAAACCTCTTCAAGCCATAATAATGGCACTTGTATGCTGGCATCCTTCCGTCTATGGATCTGCCTCTACTCTGACTCTTGCCTTGCTTGCTTTCTTAATTATCTTCTTGTTATCTCTCCTGTTTCTTTGTGATAAAGGCATGCCATTGGTCATTACCTATGTCCTTTCTCTTGACATCCTAATTGAATAAGGCATCCATTATCATAACCATATTAAGTTTGCCATTTGCAGCCGAATTGCTGGGAAAAACTACCAGTGTCTTCCAATTGTTTAAAAGAAAGCAATGAAGTAGGAGTGCTTGCTCCTCATCCCCTAGTTGTAGTTCTAGCACAAATAGCTGATTTACCAAGCTCTGAAACACATTTTTTAGCTCGGCTATAGAATTTTGACTTTTTAACCTCAAATTCATCAATCAGCTCATCAACATGGCTTCACTTTGAGCATTCTAGGCCTAGTACATGTCTTCCAACTTCTTTTAAAATGGCGTATATATCTATCTCTTACACAACATAATGAAACACATTATGATCGATCCATTATCAAATTCGACTAATTGTTTTCCTGTTTAGCTTCTTCCATTATGCTTTTTTGGTGGGATCGACATTTTTTTCCTTTAGCATCCACAAGGTCAAATCTTTGCAACTGAGGAGATCTTTCAACTAAGGTCTTCAAAGTGTATAATTTGTGGTAATAAGATTGATCATGGTTCCCGATGATGATTCCTCCGTTGACATTGCACACTACAATAGTTTAATAAAAAAATCAAAGTTGAATATGCAAAACGGAGTCCACATTGCATCCAGAACTATCGAAAACATTGGATTTGACTCTTCTAAATTTTAGAAAATTTAGTGCAAAACTATATTTTCAAAGAGTTTTAAACTAAATTGTAAATACCAAAAGTGACAGGTAAACCTACAAATACCATAAAATATAAAGATATTTTTGCAATTTCTAAAAGATTTTGGACCATTGTTGATGTGACATGACTTAGTAGCTAACTGGCTTTTATATGGCATTGATGTGTTACTGCTGACACGGCATGGATCTAGTGCGACTTGGCTTGTGGCTTGTCTCAATTCATGGCTCAGCTTAGCTTTGTGGCTCGGTTGAATATGGTTCGTGGAAGCACGTGTAGCATATGAAAAACCTGCAAAAAGTTTGACTTGCATGTGGTAACACATCCAACGGCACATGGGAGTCCCGATGGGCTCATTCTCTTTGTCTCAGCAAGATCTATCATCTGGAATGCTCAAATCTCTATTTGGATATTGTTTGTGACGAAGTTTATCCCTAAATCTGGAGCTCTAATACCATTTATTGTGATTATCTGACTATGGAAAATACAAAAAACAATAGAAAACAAAGAACACAAAAACACAGAAAAAGATTAAGAAGAAAAGGCATATTATTATCTTTCTTTAGAAATAAATACATAAAAAAAAAACATTTTTTTCAAAGCTTCCTTTAAAGTATCTAAAAATCTGTGTTATCTATAATAAATAAGATTGAAAACCTAGTACCTACTTATAGGTTTTATAAGGTTGCGTTTTTTTACAAACTAACTTGGTTATCAAGTAAATATAGCATCTGTTTGATATGGTTTATTTATTAGACAAAAGCACTTATTGATTGTCATAAGCTCTTTTATTTTAAAAAATGAGTGTTTGGCTTTAAGTCAATAAGTGTTTGTTGATAAAAAAAAAATTAAACCAAAATGAAGAAGCTAAAATTTTGAACTTCTCTAAAAAAGCTCTACTTTGAGCTTATATAGAAAAGTCAAAAGAGCATTAAATGAACAGTAAAAGCATTTTCTAAATTAACAACCAAATATCTATTAGTTTTTCAATAAAAGCTCTTCTTACAAAAGTTCTACTGGAAAATACTCTACAATGAAAAACTCTTCTTATATAAACTATACCAAACGGACTCTTAAATAACAAGTAAATACTTTAATGGGTTGGGCTTCAGGAGTTAGGCTAGACCCCATAAATTCCAGTAATTGCATATTTTAAAAATTAGTCTTTTTTGTTTAATAACTATGTTTACATTAAAATACATATATAACAACTATATATTTCTAAACCATTTTAATATATATTTTTTATTGGATGTTTGAAGTTCATCAGTTTGTTATTAAAAAAGAAATATATATATATATATATATATATATATATTTATGTGTTCTAAAAATTAGCCATTTAGTTCATACTTAATTGGAAATCCATTCATCTGCTTCCAAAATTAGGTTAACCAAATAAAGGGACAGTTATTTATGTTCCTTTTTTCTTTATTTATTTATTTATTTATAACTTTATATATATATTGAGGCACATCACTGGTAAAAGCTAACCGTAATGACGTGTATAATTAGAGTTTTAAATATTAGAGCTTTAGTTAGCCATGGATAGTTGTTTAGGCAACAATCATGATTCACAAGGTGCTCCTAATCATTATTCTTTTTCTTTCAACAAATCAATTGCTACTTGGAGGTTGATTCAAATAGATATATACAAAGAAATTAGGAAAAAAAATCACTTTTTTGATATAATTAGAAAAGATTGAGGATAAGTTTAAGATTTCAAGTACCTATTTTTTTTTTTATTTCAAGTACCTTTTTTTTTTTTTTAACATAAAATGTGTTACCATGCAAAGTATGACTTTATATTTTAGAAAGTCTTTATATGTACATGCCTGCACAGTCACTAAAGTTTTCTTTCATATTGCATCCTACTTTTCTTATTTGTATGTTGTTATCTTATCTTTTCATCTATTTTTGTTTTTTTTGTTTTTTTCATGTTGCATTTTCTATTCTAAAAGTAGGATTTAACATGTTTAAGATTTTGGATATAGCTTTATAGATCTTAATAAGTTATATATGTAATTTTGAAATCATAATGTAAATACCAAAGCAAAGTTAAAACAGAAGATGGTAATTTTAGAGTAACTTCATCGGCTAAAACGATAGATAGCCATCTCATTACATTAAATGATTTAGTATTGTTTATTTCATATTTATCAACTTTATTTTCTTTTGTTTAATTTTAACTAAGATTGGTTATTATATTTCTATAACTTTGTCATTCATAATTTGACTTATTTGATTAGTAATGACTTCATCTTACGTTTTTCTAATATATAAATAGGAAAATGGTTAGAGAAGTAAAGCTAATAAGGGATATTCAAGGTCAACAAATAGGTTGGATATTGAAAATGGTAGTTATTGAGAAAGGAATGTCATGTATCTCTAAATCAAATCTGAGCAAATATCAAAGGTTAATCTCAGCTGATACGAAAGTAAATTTGTTCTAATAATATATTTATTTTGTGTAATATGTGTATATTTATACATAATTTTAAAGTATTTTGTTTTTCTTATTTAGGATGGTAAAATTCAAGCCACAATATATAGCAAAAACATTCATATTTTGAAAGATACACTTATAATTGGAAAAAAAAAATTACTACATTTCCAATGCATGGGTTAAAGAAATCGATGTACAATATCAGATTGTTCAAAATAATTTGCAATAAACTATCAATGGTCATAGAATTGTGGAAGAGGTGATTGGACATTCAAAAATAGTTATGCTTGTTGTTTATAGCTTTGTATACTTCTCCCACTACTACACATCTTGATTCCTTATCCCAAGTGGCATGTTTGTTTATATAATAAATTTATTTAGCAATATTTTAAAAAAAATTCATTTATATTTAATTTTTCATATGGACAAATTTCTTATGTTATGGTCTATAACATTTTAATTAGACTATGAATTTATTTATCATTAGAAATTATTGGAATAGTGATTGATGTCAAGCCAAAAAAAGAGATAGTCGTCAATAAGAGTTTAGAGACTATTTAAAAAAGACTCTGATAAATGAGAAGTAAGTACTTAAAAAATACAATTATAAATTATTAAACAACTAAATAAACACTTTTGTGAATTTTATTTTTAATTTTATTGACAACATGGACATTGTAATGCTTACCATGAGGAAATAATATGTGACTAATGAATGTACACAGATTTTGAATATTATGAATAGAAAAACCAATCATAATCAAATGTCGGCTTAAAGTTAGCTCATATAATGGTTTGTTTCCTTAACAGCTATACTACAATTGATGTTATTTTCAAACAAATTTTTATGTAAACAAAAAAGTCACAAATTTTCTAACACATATCCGTATTATTTTATTATATAGGTATTAAACTTTCAACCAAATCCTCTAGTTTATTTGTTATAGAACCGAAGATGCCACAGACAGTTGCTTTATCAATTTGGTAAACTAATGTTGGAGTCTAAATTTGAAGCAATTTTTTTTTATAAAAAAAAATAGTAACAATTAATTTGAATAGTTACAGGCGTAATGCTAATACTGAAAAAGTCATGAAGATAATTTATAAAAGAATTGATCTTGAGATAAATTCACTTTCTACACTTCCTTCTGCAAAGAACATTGTTGTCATTAAGATGATAGATTTTCAATTGAATACAATAAATTCCTTAGCTACTTTTTTTATATAATTATTAATATTTTTGAAAATATTATACAACTACAATATTAAGATATGTTTATACTTTTTATTATATAAACAGAGAAGAAGTTTTTGCATCAATGGTTATATCAAAGTAACAGATTTGATTTAGCCCCTTTTGGTATTTAAGCTGTGAAAAATGCACAAAAGCAACTGAATATGGATTTGAACAAAGGTTTAACTGCTTAATTTGTAAACAGAATCAAGTCAAAGTTTTGTCAAGGTATGTAAATAAATATTTCTTATTTATTTATTTTTATATTTATCCAATTAAGCAACCATATTATAAGAAATAAAAATAAAATAAAATGGCTTAATATTTTTATAATTTCAGAATTGCTAAGTTAAATAAATAATGAATTAATGAACCACTATGTGTAGTTGGAAAACATTTCGTTTTTCATCAACAAACATAAATGTTTAAAATTTATAGGTATATGCAAGGCAAACAACAAAGTATCCTTTCTAATTTTGTAATCAATAGTCTAATCAAGATAGCTTTTAAAATTGTGTTATAATTATCTAACAACTTTTCAAAGTTTGATATATTGCAATATATAGAGTTTTAGCTACTGCATATATGATTCCAAGAAAATTATAATTATGTGCAAGGCAAGTAACAATGCATAAGCTTTTAATTTCTTTAACTATGTGGTTTTGTTGTGTGGTTATTATGCTTTAGTTTTAAGATTGTATTAGTACGATAAATCCTATAATTTAATAAAAATAACTTAGTAGAAGTGCAAACTTTTATTATCATACTCAATTTAGTGCAATGTAAAATATTTTATTCAGTTATAGCATAAGGAAATGTTACACGCTAAATGCATTTCATATTATTTAGTTTATGATTAATTATCACCAACTCTACTTGGTAATTATTCATTTATTAAAGTGCTAGATTATATTGATTTGATAGATAATTCTTTATCTTTGAATGCTATATTGTTTGAAAATCAAGTCGAGAAAGTTCTTGTTGCATTGCATATGAGCTGATGAACAACACTAATGGAGTAATACAATTCCTTTGATATCTATTTGCTGAGATGAGTTTTTTTGTTTTGACTTGTTCATTGAAAAAAACATATTTAAATCATACAAATGTTTATGTGATTACTAATTTTTTTTTTTTAAGGATATAGTAAAATATATTGAGTAAATTGTCACACTATCTAGTAATCACAATTTTAAATTCAAGTTAAAGCATCCAAATATGAATATTGTGATACTATAAGATAGAAATACATGTTAGTTTTGTTTGTGACATTATTTCAAGAGAAAAGTCAACAAATTGACACAAGCAAATGTTTCAGACAATGCTGAAGTTAGTGTGGTTTTAGAAGTTGTTGAGTAGCAAAGTGGCAAAGATAAATGTGAAAAAAATGGTTATATCCTCGTCTACCAAAACATCATTGGACATAACTGAATTAAAAGTTATGAAAATGTTTGATATTATGTCTTAAGTGAACTTACGTAGACTTTTATTTGTTGTTATAATGTATTTACATTGCAACTTTCAAATCAAATATGTCTGAAAATATTGATAATGCTAAGATAGAACAAATGGACAATGATGATGAAGTCCTAGCCAATTTGGTTTCAAAAGTTGCTGTAAGAAACAATTCAACAAATAAACTAAAGCATATAGCTTCCAAAAGTGCAGGTGAAACTTATCCAAAAATGCTAAATGTTGAAAGTTCTCATTTATAGTTTGATAAAGGAATAGAAAGCAGTCTGCTAAGTCTAAAGACAATACTAAGCTTGTCATAATGTCTTTTTCTTAATATGGAGATGATAGATTACTATCAATTTTTGTGATCTAGAACATTTTTTTTACTATCTTATAATAGTAGCATTAACATTATTATTTTGTACATTATAAAATGTAATAGAAATTTGATTTAGGTGTAACCTAATACAGTTATATTAAATCTAACAATTTATCTTAGTAAGTTTCCAATGATGTCTAGATAGCTTCATCTATGATGCAAGTATCTTGTGTTTTCACAACTATAACTTTTTGTTTAATGAAAGTATATCATATTCTCGATGAACAGATGGCTATTAATAGTAATTATGAGTTTTTGTATATATATTATACTTATATTCCCTGTGATCATTTTGTATTTCTTATGCTTCTTTTAGTTTATATATAAATTCATTAATGATTTATTTTCATGATTATAGGCTGGAATAAGAATAAATTGTTTATATTTTTATCAATCTTAAAATTAATTTATTCTTAATAAATTGCCAAACACAATTCAATAATGATAGATGTATGAAAGAAATTTTGGAATGATGGATACAATCTAACTAGGAATGGTAATGGTTGTTGCTATTTTAGATTTTCTACTAATTTAGGAGTTGAAAGAGTTTTTGCTATTGAATTATGGGATATATATATATATATATATGTTATACTTAATCTAGATTGGGATAAAATGATTAATTTCTTTATGGTTGCTAATAGTTTAGCATGATCTGCTTTAAAAACTATAAAACACTCACATTTTAGACTAACTCATATACAACACATGCTCATACCTAGTAAATATATATATGAAGAGATAACTCAACAATTTTACACACTTTTAATGTAGGATTAATGTCAATTTCTATTTCAAAATTTTAATTTATACTTGTACAACTTCAATGTAGTTCTTATCTCTATTCAATGTAAAATAACTATAATTTACTGATCTTCAAAAATCAATATTTCAATAAATAAAAATATTAATTTATAAAATTAATATTTTGGTCCATAAGTAGTTTAACATATTCCTCTTTAAGATCAATGCCCTAAAAAAACCTTAGCTTTTTACTGACCCATCATATATTAGGCATAACAAATTGAATATCATTGGTATTGTATCAATTTTTCATGAGATCGACTTGCTATTAATTAAGCAACTAAAATACAATGTGTTGAGTTGTATAGTTATTAATACCCTAATCCTTAATGCTCATATCTTTTAAACACAACGCACTTTTAGTTGTTTGAAGTATTGGTGTTCATTGATAAGCTCAGTTGCAGTTTTCACCTGTAGCCTTTTAGACAAGACTTTGAACACATTAAATCTTCAATTAAACCATTCAAATATTATTTTGCGATCATATTATACTTGTTAGGGGTGGGTGTTGGTTCAATTTGGTTGGTTTTTAATAATTTTTTTTTTTGTAAACTAAATCGAATTATTACAAAAACCAGACCAATTGAGTCAACTCTTTTTTCTTTTTCTTTTCAAAAAGAGAATAACATATGTTTGTGAACTATTTTTTTAATTAGTTATAATTATGTTTAGTTTATACACACACACACACACACATATATATATATATATATATATATATAAAACTTAAATATTGTATTATTTTATTTTAGAATTAAGTGTTCTTATACATTGATTTTTTTAAAATATTTAGTATTGTTATTTTCAATTTATGTAGATGGGATTTGGCAATATTTTAAAATAAAAAATAGCTATATATACATAAAATGAGATTTGAAAGAAGAAAATGTATTATTTTGATAAATGAATAAAGTTTTTTTTTTTTATGAATTTATATATGATTGAGTTAAAATATTATAATAAAATTTTATCTCTTTTATTATTATATTTGATTAAGTTTAAAACATATGTAATATTTTTTTTAAGATTGAATGTTGTACATTTATTATTTTTTGCTGTGACTTTTTTGAAAATAAAAATTTTGACCCTAATAACTAAGATCCTGCCTTTGTCCCTATGTCCAAGAGGTTGTATATATGTAAAAAAGAATCAACACTCTCGTTTGCTTTATTGGGTTTTGCTAACAATGAAACTCTAACAATCACATTTTTTGTGCATGATGCGGGCTCCAATATGTTGATCATATGTGATTCGCAACAAACAACAATTCTTCAGAGTTTTTTACCACATATCAAATGATTGAGTGTGTGTGTGTGAATGAAGGAACAATAATATAAATAGAATGAAATTATGCATTCAATTAGCAAATTGTGTAGAAAACAGATTTCAACATATCAAATCAGAAATGCAAAATCTAGACTAAACCTTATGTTGTACGAAATATCAAAGTCTTTATCATTTCTACAATTAAAATACTGCAAAAATTCAAGAAAAACCTAAACCACTGGCAGATCAATCAAAACTAACAAAACCGAAATAGAAAAAATAAAACAAAGGCACAAGAATTTATGTTGGTTCAGCTCTCAAGATGAGAACCTACATCCAAAACTGATCATGCCCACAATCAACTATGAAAACAGCTGGAAAGATGAGTTTTAACAAATTACAAACACAAGCTCTCTTTGCTTTCAACTTCATTCCCTCTTCCTGGTTCAAAACTCACACCGAAAATGAGTTTTCATTGAAAAACCAGAAATGCAGAAAACCTCTCTCAATCGACCCTATTGTGTTTTTTCTTCATTCACTTTTGTTTGTTTTCCACTAAGTAAAGGATAAGCTGTATATGATGCAAGAAATACCTTTTCATGCACAAATACAAATATCAAATACGTTGTCACAGGTCCTTTTGTCATTGGAGCATATGTATTTCTTGAGTAGAGCTTATCTCACCATATGACAGCTTTTTAATTTATTCTCAATAAATAACTAAACACAACTCAATATTGATGGATGTATGAAAGAAATTTTGGAAGGATGGAGCAGGAATCTAACTAGGAATGGTAATGATTATTGTTTTTTTAGATTTTCCACTAATTTAGGAGTTGAAAGTGTTTTTGTATTGAATTATGGGATCTATATATTAGTTTTAGTCTGGTTAGGGATAAAATGATTAATTTTCTTATGGTTTCTTATAGTTGCTAATAGTTTAATATGCTCTGCTTTAAGTTTAGATCCTTATTAAACACTCATAATTTAGACTAAGCCATGTGCGGCACATAGCCATACCTAGTATAAGTCATGTACAGTACATGGCATACCTGGTACATATGTAGAAGGAGATGAGTCAATAACTTTACCCACTTTTAATGCAGAATTAATGTCAATTTCAATTTCAAAATTTTAATTTATACTTGTACAATTTCAATGTATTTCTTATTTCCATTTGATGTAAAACAACTATCACTTACTTATCTTCAAAAAGCAATATTTCAATAAATTAAAATGTTAATTTGCAAAAGTAATATTCCTCTCTAAGATCAATACCCTCAAAAAGTTTGTACTTTTTGCTAAGGCACTAAATATTAGGCATAACGAATTTAATATCATTAGTATTGAATCAATTTTTCACGAGATCAACTTGATATTCAATCAATACTAGTATTATATATGATATATATATATGTATATATATATATGTATATATACATATATATATATATATATATCATCTATATATATATAGAGAGAGTGCTGCTGTAGAAAGGACCGATGCGCATGACATGGAATGTATCTTCAACGTCCATCTCTTTTCCCTATTTAGGTGTGTTGGCACCACTTTTTACCCAAAAAAAAAAAAAAACAAAACAATTAATACTGGGGAACACTAAAATCTAAAATACAAAAGTATGCCAAGTAGACCATATATAAACAACAGCTCAAAATAAGCATAAAAAAAGAAAGGAAACCTGTGATCTTTTGTAGCTGATTCCAAGTCTTCGATTTCAACGACGATGATGAGCAAGTCGAGAAGACTTCTAACAGGTATGTTTGCTCAAAATCGACTTGCTCAACCAAAATTCATAAGTAGCATTTTCAATATATTTACTGTGCTAAGCAAGCAACAACTCAAAATAAGCATCTAAAAAAAAAAAAAAAGAACAGTTCAACAGCACTCTATATGTATATATATATATATATATATATTTAAACAAATAAAATACAATGTGTTGAGTTGTATAGTTGTTAATATCTTAATACTTAATGCTTATATCATTTAAACACAATGTATTTTTAGCTATTTGGAGTATTAATGTTTATTGATAAATTGAGTTGAAGTTCTCACCAATAGCCTTTCATACTTGACTTTGAACAAATTAAATCTTCAACTGAACCAATCAAACATTGTTTAGTGGTCGAGCTATGCCTATTAGGGGTGGGTGTTAGTTCAATTTGGTTGGTTTTTAGCAAATTCTTTTTGCAAACTAAATTGAATCATTACTCAGACTAGACCAATCAATTTGGTATAGTTTGGTTTTAACCCAAACAAATAAGTCCAAAAACTTTTTCTTTTTTTGTTAAAAAATAATATTAGTTTTTCAATAAATTAAATTTAATATTATTTGTAGCCTATTTAATATAAAAATATTAAAGAAAGGTTTATATAATATGTATATATAATTTGATTTGGTTTGGTTTGTATTAAAAATTGAAAAATGATTCACTTAGACTTTTTTAATTTTATCCTCATTACGCGTAGATCAAAAATTTCCATTTCTTAGTTTTAACTTATTAATTTTAAGATCAAAATTGTATTTTTACAATATAATTCAACCATAATTACTAATTTTTAATTTTTTTTGCCTTTAACTGTTGAAATTAATTAATAAAAATTGATATATGTATCTATTTTGATAGATTAAAAAAATAATAATAAAAAAATTAATTATAATTTTCTAAAAATATAAATTTAAATGTAATTATATTAAAATTGAAGAAGTTTAAATGAAATTTACCTTAAAAATTGCTCAAACCAAAACCAACTTCGTTCGATTGTTTTGATCAATCCAATTTAGATTAGGCTTATTCTTTATGTTGGTGAAAGGGATCTGATTGTAATTCTTGCCACTCATGAAAACTTGGTTTCATTAAATTTCTTTAACATCTTTCTTTGGTAGGATGATTCATTGGAAATCTATAATGCACTCCATCTTCGTATGAGAAACATTTAGACTGAATTGACATCGAGTAGGAGAGATGAAAAAGAAAACGTGAGAGAAGTTGAGAAAAGCCTGCAAGTGGACTTTGATTTTTTGATTGAGTAATTAAAGGAGAAGTGGGTGGGATGGCAGAACATGTGGAATTTTATTTTTTTTATTTTTGGTAAATAGAACATGTGGAATTTGTGTAAAATAAAAAGTACTAACTACTATTGTTTACCCCCAAAAAACTAAAAAATGCTAATTACAAATTGAATGAATCGGCAAAAAAATAAAAATTTTGGGGGAATTATTTCTTTGTAGTTTGATCCGATTTGCTTTATCAGTTTTGAAAAATTTAAACCGTCCACCCAATAGGTGCTAGGTGGGTTGGAAATGAAGTTCTTAGCACTGACTGATTGCCCAACATTGAAACTCACATAAATGTGTTGGGTCAGGTCGAGCTATCAAAGTTTTGTCCTTTTTTTTTTTTTTAATTTATTTTTTCTTTATTTTTAATTACCCAAAAAAAGAACAGTTGGCTTCTTTTTTTTTTTTTTTTGGCTAAACTAGGATTATAATTGCAATATTTATAAAGTTCACAGTGTGTTAATATTTAAGAAAGGTTGGAAGTCTAATTATGTAAAACTAAAATGCAAAATTATATAGTTCCAAAAAACAAAAAAAAAATCCAAAACCATAGGAAAGTGCAAGGGATGGGGAAATTTTTTTTTTTAATTTATTTTAAGAGCATTTATAAGATAGAAAGGTTCATTTATTTAAATAAATAAAATAATAATAATAATAAAATGAATATAGAAAGGTTCCTTCAAATGGCTAAAAGTTGAGGTATATTTAACGATTGAATGCCATGATGAATTGTGAATGAAGTTCCATCGAATATTGGAACATGAAAAAAAAATTTAAAAAAAAAAAACTTTACTGTTAAAATAATTTTTTCTTAGTAAAACTATTTAAAAAAGATTTAAAAATGAAAATTTACCAAAATAAGCATTGGTAAAAAAAAAAAAAAAGCAAGTAACGACAAAGTTACCAAAATTATTCACTAAATTTTGGATACCGAATATGTGACAATTTGTTAATAGTTGACAACATTTACTAAAATCATCAATTTATTATCTCACATAATTTTACTCTATAATCATATTAATTTGTTAACAAATAATAAAGTATTACATCATTATATTCATATGCTTGATTAAGTAGTAAAATTATTGATGATACATTTAAATTTTGGTTTAATCTTTATGTTCATCAATAAGTGGGAATCTAATTCATTGATTTGATTTGATAAAACCTACCGGATAGCACTATTTCAAAAACAAAAGTGAAATCTTTTTTTTTTTTAATTTAAAATATATTACAATCCCTTCATTATGATTTAAGAGTATAATCTGTTTATTTTTTAGTGAAAAACATATTATAATACATGAAAAAACACAAAAACTACCACATCATTTAATATAAAAAAATGTGGAAAACAAATTTAAGTAATCCAAGCATTAATGATTAATGTTATGTAAAATTATGTAAAGCAAACTCAACAAATAAGAATTTTACTATGTTATAGTATGATAATCATAACAGTCAAAACAAGTTATTAATGTAACAATGATTAATTAATGATATTTATTTATTTATTTTATTTTTTAATATTAAAATCTAATATGGGAATAAATTAAATTCCAATTTGATATGTGCAATTGATTTATTTAATTTTGTAGGGCCACAGCCACATGACATGTAGTTAAGCAATGGAAGAAGAGAAAGACAAAAAAGCGGGAAGATAAGGATAACGACAACAACCCAAAGGCCCAAATCAACGTCCTTCTCCTTCATGTGAGAAGGACAACATCGTAAATGAACCCAACATCGACGACACGAAGTCACCAACAAATTTTTATTTTTATTTTTTATTTTTTTTCCAATTTAATTAACGAATTTCACATTCTTCTCCTACAAAGTAAATCAGTCGCTCTCACCAAACCCTAGCGCCAATCTAAATACAAAAAAAAAAAAGGAAATAAAACAACCATAGCTTAGCTTTTTCACACTCTTTGCCAGCAGATCTCCACCTGCTATTTTTCTTTCTCTCTTCTTCTTCTTCTTGCATTGGTTGGAATTTTGTTTTTTTTTTTTTCTATTTTTCCAACCGAAAATGTATATGGTTTTGCAGCTGTACAAAAAATCCTTGTGCTTTTCATAAAATTGAAAATAAAGAAAAAAAAAAATCGTAGGCGAAGAATCATAGGCCGAAGTGTTTCACATGCAAAGACAACGCATAGACTGAAGGGTGAGAGAGAAATAGAGAAGAAAAAGGGAAACTTGGTTTTTTACGCCTGTTTACTTATATATATATAATTTTTTATTTTGGGTTTTTTTTTTTATTTATTTATTGGAAATGTGGTTTGGGAAAGGAGAAGAAGGTTTAATGGTGAAGTTGGACTTTTCTGGGAATTTGATGAATTTTTGATTGAAAGAAAGAAGGGATGCAAGATTTTGGGATTGTTGTGAATTACGTATGTTTCGACGTTTGGGATGGTTTGTTGGTCTGAATTATAGAACTTCATCTCCGAGGAGGTTGACAGATGCCAAGCCTCGGCCGGCTAAGGTTAAGCCGGTGGCTATGTTCGAAACTGTACAGGAGATTGCCATCTACATTCATAGGTTCCACAATCTTGACCTTTTCCAACAGGGGTATGTCCTTTTATTGTTTCTCAATTGCTCTTTGTTTTTTTTTTTTTTTTTTTTCATTTTGGTTTTCTATAGGTGTGTTTTATTATTATTTCTTTGTGGGTCTAGATGGTATCAGATTAAGATCACCATGAGATGGGAAGATAGTGACCATACCTCTTTTGTGGGAACTCCAGCAAGGGTTGTTCAATATGAAGGTGCTTCCTATGTTTTAATACTTCTTGCTGTTTTTGATTTAAGAAGCAGTTTCAAATCTTTATTCATTATTTGAGTCGGGATTGCATTGTAAGAATTGATTCTGTACTGCATTGCACATGTTTATAATCTATGGTTTTTTGTTCACTTTTAATGCTTAAAATGATTAAATAATTATTATAATATTCTACCATTGAGTTGTCTTTACTTTTGTTCTTTGCTTCATGTAAAAAAAACCACATTTTGCCTCATTTCTTAATTTCCTAGCAAATGAGTCCATTTCTGACCAACGGGTTACGACAGATTTTTTTTCACAAGCCCAATATTTCCATTGAATCATTCCTATCACCTTCAGTTTTGTCTTTTAGCTTATAGTTTCTTTTATTACCCAAAACTAATATGCAAAAGTTCAAGCATATATTGAGCCTAAAACCCTGCTGTTAGCATCCAGTTTTGGGGGAGGTATAATGATTTTGTAACTAAGGAGGCAGTTTGAGTGGTTAGAGGTTTATTTGAAAATGCTGCATACTTTCGTGGCATGTAGGGAACAATTTTGATTCTCATGGAATCGGCCTGTGGCTTTGTGGATTATGCGGACTTGCCTAATGGTTAAGCTAAAAGAAGAATTTAAGAACCATTATTCTTTGTTTGTTTTATAAGCTGATTCATGTTGCTTGATGTATTATCTCTTCAGAACAGTTCTCCGATGCATTTTTTTTTTTAAATTTTTTAAAAAGAAAGAAAAAAGGAAAATTAAAAAATTCCATTATTTTAAGAATTGTTATAAAACTTGGAGTTGTGTTGCATTGATATAAATCAGAATGTAGGAAGAACGGTTCAACTCGGTAATTTTGAACTGGACATGAGGTGGATTGTTTGATGCAATCCCCAAAAGTTGGATAATGTCAGTGTATCAATAGCTCCTTTTTGTAATCTCCTCAATCTGCTGCTAAAGTGTTTAAATCCTTTAAAACAATGTTTTTTTTATTTTTTTTCTAAGACTTCTACTTCACCGAAATTGTTGCTATTGCTAAAATATAACGAAACAGAGTTATGAAAAATGATAGAATTGAGCAAAATCAGAAATTTTGGAGATATATGAGAGAAAGTGAGAGAGCTAAGTAGGTAACTTGATCAGGTGGATAGGCTTTCTGTGTACCGTTGCATTTTCTTTTGTTATGTGAATTCAAGATGATAAGCTACAAATTATTACATGAAATTCATGCTAAAGTGTTTAAATCCTTTAAAACAATGTTTTTTTTTTTTTTTTCCTAAGAATCTTCTACATCACCGAATTGTTTGCTATTGCTAAAATATAATGAAACAGAGTTATGAAAAAAGGTAGAATTGAGCAAAATTAGAAATTTTGGAGATATATAAGAGAAAGTGAGAGAGCTAAGTAGGTAACTTGATCAGGTGGATAGGCTTTCTGTGTACCGTTGCATTTTATTTTGTTATGTGAATTCAAGATGATTAGCTACAAATTATTACATGAAATTCAATTTTTTTGACAAGGCTTATTTAGGTATAATGATACATTTTACTTCACTTGACTGATAATTTTCTGCAAACATTGGGTGTTTGATTTTCATACTTCTACATAAAATAAGAGCTAGCAGTTAACTTGGTTTGAGCTGCAGCTTCTGATCTAGGTTCTGATTGTATATATGGAGTATGGGGAATTGATGATACAGACAACAGTTTCACAACTCAGCCATTCCGGATAAAATATGCGAGGCAGGATTTGTTTTTATCGATCATGGTATCATTTAATCTATCTCTAGCTAATCATGAGGTAGTGATCTCTCTTTCTTACTCTTTTTTCTATGGAAATTATTATTTGAAGTGAAGAAATTTAAGTTAACAAGTAATCTGCAAGTAGTTGATTTAATTGGTAGCGAGCGCTTGGTAAACTGTCTATAAGAAGAGGCCTCACTGTTAAGGCAATATATTATTATTGTTATTTGTATTTTTATTATTATCATTATTGTTGTTGTTGTTGTTGTTGTTATTTTTTCAAGGGGGCCAATATCTTTGATTTTGTTTTTTTTGGGTCAAATGCCATTGTCTTAGATTGATAACATTAGGATCTGCTCTCTTAAAGCATAAGAGTGCATGTCAAGCTCAGCCTTAGAAAGTCAACAAATCATGTTTTGAGAAAGTACTAACCTTACAGAAAATAGATAAATAAAAATCTATAGAACCCACATCGTTTACGATTTGTGATGTGTATTCCTATTATATTTAATAATTTAAAATGTAACAATTGATGTTTGTCTATTGGTATGGTACTTGGTTTTCAGGGTCCACCCACATCTGCTGTGATTATGAAATTTGAACTCATGTATGCTCCCATATTGGAGAATGGGTGAGTTGACAGAATTCTGTTTTGTTAATTTGCCACTTTAATTGATTTCAAGCTGAAAGCAATTTTCACAGTGCATGCCTTATGCTTGCAAACTGAATTTGGATAATGATTTTAAAGTTCTATATGCAGGCCTGATGTGCAAGCTTCTCTAAATGCTTGCCCTGCTGCGGTCCATGAGTTTAGGATTCCACCTAAAGCTCTTCTGGGATTGCATTCATATTGCCCTGTTCATTTTGATACATTCCACACTGTCCTTGTTGATGTAACTGTACACATCAGTATGCTAAGAGCTGGTGGTTCCACTGTTGGCACCAAGTTATCCAGGTTTTGTCATTCATTCCAGTAGTTTTCCAATAATCCTTTTAAATCAGTTTCTGGGAATTATACTTTTATTTTATTTTATTTTTTGTTTCATGGAGGAATATTGATTTGTCAAAATAACTTGGTTAGTTGAATTATTCAGTGATTCTTATACTGCTGAAGTCGCTGGCACTGAATTTTCCAGTGGGTCAAATCAAGTATGTTCTTGCACATTGAATTATCTTCTTTTGAGTGGCAACTTGGACAGCATGAGATTACTCATTGTTATTTTTATAAATCCTGTGCCATTGTATAATTCAATGCTTTTTTCGCTGTTACTTCTTTTCAATTATGCTGTTTGGTAACACTGCTTTTTGATGAATGTGTTTGGGATCAATAGGCTTTTTTTTGTGTATGTGGCTGTATTTTGGTCTTAGTTTGTACAAGCATCAAATTTATATCTGCAAAGAATGTCTATGATAAGTTCTCTCTCTCTCTCTCTCTCTCTCTTTTGTGTGTGTGTGTGTGTGGACAGGCTATAATAACTTCTCATTGGGTATACTTGCAGTTTAGTTTACACCATATCTAAAACTATCTAATACTTCCATAAGGAATTTAATTATCACAATGAAATAAAAAATGAGTTAATTAGACTTAACATCCCCACACTTTGGAGTTGGTGTCATTGTAATCCCTACACTTTTTTTGGAGCAAGTACACCTTTACACTCTGCCAATTTGTCCTTCCATGGTAATTTTTGTTAAAACTTTACAGCTTTACTGCATCGTGGCCAAATTAGCACCCAACTGGCAATTATTTTCCATGCAAGACTTTTTTTTTTTTTTTTCTTTTTTCCTTCCAAAAAGTAGCCTATTAATTGAGCCTCGCCGTTTTATCATATTAACTGCCAACCCTTAAAACTCAAGTTCGGAGTTTTTAAAAACTTGTCTGCCTCCCAGCCCCGACCCCAATGATCCTTTCCTTTTTTATTTTTTATTTTAAAACAGTTACATCTTTACACTAAGTTGACATGTTCATATGTCGTTCCATCTTGATTTTTTGTTAAAACTTAACAGCTTTACCACATTGTTGCCACATAAGCATCCAACTGGCAATTATTTTCCATGTAAGACACATTTTTTTTTTTTCAGTTTTCTTTTAATCCCATTAATTGAGATTCACTGTTATATCATATCAATTGTCAACCCTCAAAATTCACCTTTGAATTTTTAAAGACTTGCCTTCCTCCCATCCTTAACCACAAGGCATTCAAAACTCATGTTTGCAATCACATGCAATTCCTCCTTATCCATAACCTTCAAGGTTGGCCTCGATGCAACTTTGGAATATGATATGTGGAGTTGGAAAATAACCCAAATGGTTAGACACAGGTTTTGCCCAAATGGATGATCTTGGGAACTGAATTTTGGATATGCAATGTGGATTGGAAGAAAATCAAGAATAGTAGCCATGGAATCTGCTGAAGGTGGACTGAATATGAGGAATTGACTAGGTGGTCTTGTGAAGTAGGAGAGAAGGGGAATGTGGAGTTGTTTGCTCCTGGAGTTTGTTGAGAAGATTTGGATTTGGAAGCAAATAGGGTTTAATGGTTGTAAACTTTTGTTAGAATGTGGAGAAACTAGCTGTGGAGGAAGGGCTGGTAAGTTTGAGTATGGGATTTGGGTGGGAGGGGGGGTGGGTGGGCGTGGTGCAATTTTTCAGAAATGGGCCATTTTATGGGTTAAGTACATTTAACACCCCTGTATTTTATGGGTAAATGTGAGTCTCAATTAATGGCTTTTTTTTTTTTTTTTTTTTTTTTTCTTTTTAGGAAAAAATTAAGTCGTGTAGAAATAATTTGCCCATTGGTGCTAATTTGGCAAAGCTGTAAAGGTTTAATAGAAGATAATAATGGAAGAATCTAAGTATATATTTGCAAAGTTCAAGGTTGTAATTACTTAAAAAAAGTGCAGGGGCTATATTGACAATGACCTTTTAAATGTAATTAACCCATAAATATTATGAGGAAGCAATGCTAGTTATTTCATGCAAATCCATATAATTTGATTTTAAGAGCCTATCGTAAGACCAGGATATACTAATATACATATATTGGAAATGGGTAAAACATGGTGGTTGTAGGTATATGTCTGATTTACAAAGCTAAGAACAGCTATCAAGTCTACTTATTTGCACAGTTTAATAGTTTACATAGGGCTGTGTGATTTCAGAAGTTTTGATATGTAAATGGGATGTAGGCGTGATTTGATATACTGATAATATGCAAGTACTTAAATAGTTAGGATAGAATAATGCCTTCAAAATTGTGCTAACAATGAAACAAAATTAACATCGACAGATTTCAATAGAATCGAAGGCTGTCTTTCTCACCTTTAAGGCAGCCAGTTTTTTTCCTCTTTACAGTAGAAAATGGTGGTGGAATAGGGTATAAAATTCCTTAGATGGAAATGGATTGGGAATACTTACCTTTCTTTCATTAGATAAATCTTATTCTGTTAGTTTTTTCAGGGGGGGGGGGGGGGGGGGGGGAAAGGAAAGATCTGAGAGAATTTAAAGCAAATTTTCTTTAGAACTTTGCATTATTTTTCAAAAGCTAATTAAAAATTGTAGCCTAAAACCATATGTTAGAAATGTATTTTATTTTTAATTTTCATTAATAATTGAAAATGGCCGATACATTATCCTGGTAAAATGAGCATGTGTGTGTATATATATATATATATATATAATTTTGCTACAATGGATGCCCGTCCCCCACCATAATGCGTTGCTTGACATTAGGCACTCACATTAGGGTGGACAGGTGTCCACTGTAACAAATCTGTATATTTATCTATATATATATATATATATGTGACTACAACATCAATATGCATGGTTAGTGTCCTCGCTAAATTGTGGTCATTCCTTGTTCTCTGTTTTGTTTTTTAATTTTGGAATGATGCTTAAATGTTTAAATTTTATATCAAACATATATATATATATATATATTTTTTTTTATATTACCTAGTTTTTCTCTATATATAGTGATGGTTGAAGTTGCTGTTGGACTAGGCATCAGGTCAGGCAGCTTCAATAAACAGGGAAGGTGTCATGATTGTTAAATCATTAGTCAGTGCACGTGATATTCTGCTTGAAGAGTTACAAAGACTTGGCA
Source organism: Ziziphus jujuba (assembly GCF_031755915.1). NCBI lineage: Eukaryota > Viridiplantae > Streptophyta > Magnoliopsida > Rosales > Rhamnaceae > Ziziphus > Ziziphus jujuba. Next base: position 23,586,290 of record NC_083383.1, on the reverse strand, counting down.
AAGCAATTGACAAAACAGTTGATTTGACTGATTTCATATCTAAAATGGATGATATAAAATTGTTTGAGTTAATCCTTGAAGCAAATTTGGGTGCACCAGATGGTGAAGTTTTAAGACCTGGCAAGCCACAAAATGATCTTGAGGTCCTAACTTACTTCATGCATCATAGTACTTCTGGATTCCTTTTCAATTTCTATGCTGAATTCTGTCTACTGAATTTGTCTCTTTTTCTGAGCAGAAAGCAAATGGTGTTTCAGACATTCACACTCATGACTGGTTATCAACTGTACCCACTGATGCTATACTGAACATTTTTCATTTATTGGGCAATCAAGTGTCATATTTATGGAGCACTTTTCTGCAGTTTCACAGGTTTGCTATTTCTTCTTACTGAAAAGATAAAAGCGATATAGAAGTTGCCCTTTTTTGAATTTATTTTATTAATTTCTTATGTAGTAGCAAAATGCAAATTGAATTATTAATATTGAGACAATGTTCAGAATTGTGAATAAGAAAAAAGAATCGTTGAACCATAAATACTCGTATCTATTTTCTATCAACTCCTAATTTGCTGTTAAATGAAAAACCTTGTAGCACTGGACATGCAACTTAATTATGCTAGTAACAATATTTTTTGAGGGATTAAAGTAACGAGGAAAATTAGACTGATGAACTACTTATTACATTTTCTCAAGGAAGGAGGAGATGAAAGTTATAATTTATTTCTTCTAATATAAATTAGATGGCTTGTCTATTTAGCTTATGAAACAAATGAGTGATAAAATAAATATGATGGAAAAAGTAAGATTTTGTTTTTTGTTTTTTTGTTTTTTTTTTTTTTTTTTTTTTTTTTTTTTTTTCCTTCCTCTTTCTCTAAAGGTTTGGATCAAATTCTATATTGCTATGGATGACTAGAACCTCAGATAATTAATGTTAGAACAATTCTCTCCTTAAACTTATTAGGAAGGGGAATCATTTAGCCTTGCTATTTTCATGCTTTTTAAACAGTTTCTCAAATTCACTATCATGATTCTTTGTTAAAGTTCTTCTCACTTAATGCTCGCATCTTATATACTCTCTTAATGGAAGAAGATAAATAAGAAAAAAGTGAAGCAGGCATGTAGTGTCATGGTTTTAGAAAGTCTGCGAGAATTAGGAGAAGGATTTTGTTAGGTCATATTAGCATTAAGATTTGATTTAGATTTAGATTTAGATTTAGATTTCCTTCTTCTTTTTTTGTTTGTTGGTCTGAACTTCTGATTGGTTTTTATATTGCTTACTTCATTATATGATTCCATACTTTATTGAACATGGATATTCAGATCCAACTGTGGATAAACATATTGATATTAATGGATGTTGGCTGTCCAGGTGTACAGAATTATTGATGGATATATAAAAAAGAATCAAAGAAAAATACTTATGGTTGATTTAGTGTGGATAAACATAGTATTTGGTCCTACATATTTGATATTTATGAAGGTCCTTTGCTTTTTAGGTATTGAATAAGCCAGCTATCTTCTTCAAAGTGTGTTGATTGCTATTGCTATATGTATCCACTAGTAAATGGAAAAGAGATGTGATCCTGTTCTATAGTCATTGCTCAATCTGGTGCCTTTTTGATGGTGATATATATTTTCTTACAGGTCAAACAAAAAAAAGATATTGGAATATCTATGTGATGCATGGGCCATGGATAGAAAAGCTGAATGGTCAATATGGATGGTTTACTCTAAGGTTGAGATGCCTCATCATGTTTTGAATAGCGGAGGTGATGATTCTTCCCGCAATGGTGGCCACAAAAGGGTGTCAACTCTCTGGAAATTAACTGATGATGTAAGTATTAATAAATGTGTCTACATATTTTGGACATCCTCAATTTGAAAAAGGAATAGTGTTCAGCTGTCTCTTTGATCACTATGCTTAGACCCTTTTATTCAGTGATGAGCAACAATTAGCACTTTGCTGTTCAGTCCATGAATGTAGAAGTTCTCTTTTTATGCTTTGTACAGCCTGCTCACTCTGCTGCTATGCGTGCTGATCTACATCGACGAAGTATTTCACAGATGAGGGTAAGTTATTGCCTACATTTGTAGTGCAATGCCATGTGTATCTCCTTTTGCATTGGATTCCTTATAATATGAATTGTTTTATTTTTTATTTTTATTGATCAATTCAAGACATGCATCTATTTGTATGCATTATTTTCCATAACTTTCATGTGCATTGGGTTCCTCAATAAGTATGAATTACTTAATTGCAGATTAACAATCGGTCAATTCAAGACATGCATATATTTGGAGATCCTTCTCATATTCCTATCGTAATTGTGGAGCGTGTTATGAATGCGCCACGGCGTTCTACAAGTGAAAATTCTTACCTGAGACGTTTGGATGTGTTTACCTCAACTGGCTTACTCACTGGAACTGGCTCTGAAACTGTACACAAGCCATCTGGCACTAATAAACCAAAAAATGGTCGTGTCTTAAAGATTGTTGTGTTCGTGCATGGGTTTCAGGCAAGTGATGTTCACTTAGGCTTCCTATTTTTTGGCGTTTGGTCCAAGATCTTATTTTATTTTTTACTAACAATTTCATTGTGCAAAGTTTTTAAAAGTTGCTCGCTTGCAAATTTGTTTCTCTTAGAAACAAAATGTCATGTTCTCTTAGGCTTCCCTTAAATTTGTAGAGCCCATTTCTTTTTAATTGAAGATGAGCGTATTTATTTATTTTCTAGTATTTTTTGTTGTGCAAAGTTCTAGCACTTGCTTGATTATAAATTTATTTCTGTTGGAAACAAAATCATATATGATGACTGTGTTTATCTTTTTCTAGATTTCAAATTGTCTTTTGGCCAGTACTGTCACTTAGATTCTTGTTCTCAATTTTATTACGAGGTTATAAAATCTTTATACCCATGATGCTGTTTTAGTGTTGTTGTAAATGTAATGTCATGAACTGCTACTTGATATTGCCATATCATCAATAAGAAAGTATAGGCTATAAAATTTGCTTAATTACAAAATTTCCCCCTCAACTTTGATTCTAATATTGATTTGATTCTTAAAACTTCTTGTTTTATACTTTTTTTATTTATTATTTTTTTCTCAACAATATTATTGATGATAATGTGACAATTAAGTACTTGCGTCAACCAAATTTTACTAAAATTGAACAAATTTGGACATGTATCTAGAAAGTTTAATTTGTAATTTGATTCTAAGTGCTATAACTAAAGCATTGCTTCAGAAAAATTATAACATTGAATTGTTAACTTAAATAGTGAACCATATCTAGACATAGAATAACTTAATATTTGTCTGTGCATTATGGCATATTTCAGACAAGTCATTAGTGAAGAACTTTAATGCTACGTTTATCACAGTTCATGATTAACATTATTAAGAAAAGAAGTCCTTAGACCAAATTGACATTAGCGGCAGAGTTGAGGGGGAAATTTTTAGAGATTCATTTATCCTATTAGTTGTAATATCACTTTTACAATTAATGTTATAATTAATAGAGAGTTCCACCATTCCTTTATTATTTCAGTCATGGGGATGATTTGTACATGTATTAAATTCAAAACTAGTTAGACTGAGCCTTTGTTTGTTTCCTTCGTGTAGGCTTTTCTTTATACATAACTGTCCAAGTGGAATTTTTAAGAATATATTCTTTTGGTATGCTTTTTTGGACTCTATTGAATCCTCTACATTTTAAAATTATGAAAATGTTTAATAGTGATGGATTAAATACAAGCAGTTTTATGCCATTGCATTTTGTGAAAATGTATTTTCAACAGTGTGTAATGAGTACTAACCATATCATACACATGGCATAACACAATTAGCATTTTTTACCGACTGCCATAAAGCATGACTGGCCTATATGGTTCCCATAAAGCTTCTTAGTTATAAAATATTTATAGAATTAGGCCCCAAAAAAAAAAAAAAAATTCTGCAAACGTCTGTTCTTTTTGTGTGCCTTAGAGCATCTCCAAGGGACTCTTTTATTTTAAAGAGCATCTTTCTTATAATAAAGAGCATCTTTAAACATAAAGAGTGGAACTTTTAAAACTTCTCCAACAATGCTTTTTGTATTACACTCTTTAGTTTTATTTTTTCAATGGACATTTATTGTTATGTTTATTTTCTTCCTTTTTTGTTTTTTGTTTTTAACAATAAATATTTTTAAAATATATTAATATAATATGATGGTCTTGGAATTTGATAAGTATTAAATAATATTAATATAATATTAAAAACAAAAAGTGCTTCTATCTCTCCAAATTTGGAAAGCCAAACCTACTCTGTATTTTAAAAAGTCAAAATACAGAGTGGGTTGGAGCTTGTTTTTAAAGATTGGTTCTTTAAAATAAAGAATGGATGAAGAGCCCCTTGGAGATGCTCTTACAAATGAAAATAACTGTGCTAATCTGTCCATGTCCCTATTTCTAGTTTTTCACGCTTGCATGGTTTGAGTGAGAGGGCCATCCTTAAGCTGGCAAAGTATTTTGAAGGACATCTATGGTTATTGTCGTATGCAGCTATAAACTGGCTCAGATGTTAAATTTAGGGGGTGGTGGGAAAGGTACTAGATAACTCAGAGAGGGTCAGAGCATTTGAGCCCCTCTTCTCCTCCCTTTACCATGTATTGTAATTGACCGTACGCTTCAAGATGATTGCTGTCTTTTATAATTTTGTACAGTCCAACTTCATTTTCTAAGGATTGGTTGGTATTGTTTGTGATTATTGCTTTAACCACCTTTTTATATCTGGGTTGCATTCTGTATTTAATGCAAGTGTTAATTTGCTTCCTCATTTCAAGTGTCCTAATCTGGTAAAACTGTATCAAACCAATTTGATTTACACATATAGGAAAAATGCTGACCGCTATAGCCTCAAAGGTAGGTAGATATTGAATTTTTTGCTTCTTCAATGGAGTTAAAATTCCAGTATATCTTGGATAAACTGTTATCAATCCATGTTCTATATTGCAAAAGTGTACACTTTTAGCTGGACATCTGCCATTTATATTTTCTGTTTCATTTCACTATTAATTATAATGAGCTGAATAATTTTTCATTCATTTATAAAACCTCAGGGACATCATCTGGATTTACGGCTTGTTCGTAACCAATGGCTTCTGTTAGATCCCAAGATAGAATTTCTAATGTCAGAGGCAAATGAAGACAAAACATCTGGAGACTTCAGGGAAATGGGACTAAGGCTGGCTCAGGAAGTGATTTCTTTCCTTAAAAAGAAAATGGATAGAGCTTCAAGACATGGAGTGTTGAGTGATATCAAGCTTAGTTTTGTGGGACATTCTATTGGAAATGTCATTATAAGAACAGCACTAGCAGGTATAACTCAGTATTGGATGCTGAGTGTTCTTATATTTTGGTAGTTTGATGCTAGGTATCTTAAGTTGTCTCACCTTTTTTATTCTTTTTGCAGAAAGCATTATGGAGCCATACCTAAGACACCTGCATACATATGTTTCTATATCGGGTCCACACTTGGGGTACCTTTACAGTTCAAACTCTTTATTTAACTCCGGAATGTGGCTTTTAAAGAAGCTCAAAGGAACACAATGCATTCATCAGCTTACTTTCACAGATGACCCAGATATCCGAAATACATTCTTTTACAAGCTATGTAAGGTACTGAAAGAAATCTATTGTGCCATTAATTTTGTTTAGGATCTAAATCTATTGAACACTCTTTTCTTGTTTTATCTCCTTTATTTCTGCATACATCCCAGCGAGCACTCAGGGTGACTCAAGAATGAGCTTGTGGCCTCATATATCGTTTAAATTATTGGCCCAAAATGTAGTTAAATCATCATACAAGTCTACAAATGTTAAATGCTACTTGCTGAAGTTCCGTCTTTTTCCTCTTTCAGCAGAAGACTCTAGAGAATTTCAGACATATAATTCTTTTATCTTCACCACAGGTATTTCAATCACTTCTATGAGTTATTTTTCTACATACAAATTTACCTATCAAACCACATTGTCAGCGTGGAATGTGCATTTTTTTCCCCTACATGAAAGGGTTTAGTGCATATTCTGTATAAAAAATTAAATTAGCAGTTTAATTTATGTGGGCAGCACTTAATATTGAGAAATCTTTTCAAATTGGCTCCAAAAGCTACCAGTCTTTTTTTATAAATATCTAGCTTAAATTGTTTGATGTTATCTTCTGAAAGGCATTGGTTCTGTAACATTTTTAATATCCTTAAAAGAAATTGATTTTTTCTTGATAATGGTTGTTTCGTATTTCATAAATTCTGTTTCATATTTCGTAAATTCCATCTCGCTTGCTATCAACATAAGAAGATGTGATACTTTAGTTTTAGTTCGGTTTGGAATTGGTGGCATGTATTACTAGCCATAATGCTATTTTATATATTTTGTCTTTCAGGATGGATATGTTCCGTACCATTCTGCGAGAATCGATATGTGCCAGGCAGCTTCATGGGACTACTCAAAGAGGGGGAAAATATTTTTAGAGATGCTGAATGATTGCTTGGACCAAATGCGTGCTCCTTCATCAGAGCAACGAGTGTTCTTGCGATGTGATGTCAACTTTGACACCTCTTCCTATGGCAAGAACCTGAACTCTTTCATCGGACGGGCTGCTCATATTGATTTTTTGGAGTCTGATATGTTTGCCAGGTTCATACTATGGTCTTTCCCAGAATTGTTTCGGTAGCAGCTGTGAGAATATGCTGCTTTGGTGTTTTGGGGCAATCCAGTTTCTCTGGCCTGTCTTCAGCAGGAATGCAGACATCCATAAGCGGTTTTCGAGCTGGGATGTTGAATTGAAGCCATGTCCTTTAAATGTTTCCGTCAGGAACTGCATATTGAGATTGGCCTCTGTAAATTATAGTCTTGAAGCCGATCTCAAGGTAAAAAAGAAGGCTGAAAGTGAATTTTCCCAGGAATGCCACAAGCCTCCTGGCTCAGAACATCCATATTCGTGCTTTCCGAAAGGTTGCACTGAGTGTGAATTAGTACTAATAGCCAAGGTTTAAAGAAATAGTTTGTGTAATTAATTACTAGGCTGATGTTTAGATTTCCTTTCAAAGATTATGCTGTTAATCCACTCCCAGTTAGAATTTAGATGGTCCATGTAATCTATATATGAAAGGTTTAGAATCGGGGTTTATATAGGATTTTGGTATAATATTACTCTTTATTTATTTAGTTTCCTAAATGATATCTGCAGAACCGCTCTAATGTTCTAAATTCAGTGAGGCTCAGTTTCTTGTTTATAAGAATTATGTGGATGTAATAAAAAGATAAATGCCATCCACTAATATCTTTTTTATGTTTATATGAAACATCAATAGTTTCTGATGGTATTATATGTACTAGAGTTCTCAAATATATTGTATGTACTTTTATTTATTTATTTATTTTGAGTCAATTGCATTTTGATATATATATATATATATATATATATATTTCATTTTATCCCGTATCAGTTTTTAAAATCACCACATTTGAGCTTCTATTTTCAATTTCATGCGAATTGAGCTAATTGGATGTGGTCTGAGCCCACCATTTTAGTTATTACTTTCAATTGTCAAATGAGTTTGGTTAAATCATTCAAGCCTATGACTTCGAGATCATAGGATCAGTCAAGACTTCAATGTGGGGAAAATGCTATTGTGGTGATTGAAAAAAAAAAAAAAAAAAAAAAGGCTATTACTTTCAACTCTTTTTTTTTTTTTTCATGTTATTAACCATAAGCATAATTTATCTTATTCTAAAATGCATAATTTAATAAATATGATTTAATATATTGTATTAAACCATTAACATCATATCAATTTCATTTTCATTTTTGGCATCATGTTAATTTGATCAATCAAATATAGAAGGCTTAATATGGTGAATTTTATAATCAAGGGTTCAAATTGAAAATTTTCAACACTAGAGGTATCAAAACATAAAAACATAAAACCATAGAAAGCTTAATTTGGTAAATTTTAAAAGCAAGGGTTTAAATTGAAAATTTTTAAAACTAGAGATATCAAAATGTAATTAGTATTATTATTATTGTTATTATTTTTCTTTTACGATAATGTATTAGGCAGAGAAAGGAAGAGGTCATCCTCAAAAAAAAATAAATAAATAAATAAAAAATAAATAATAATAATAAAAATTCCTAGGTACACATTGTGGAAAAATTCACATCGGAATCCTCTATATATTGTAAGGCCTTTGCACCATGACTGTTATCAATATTTTATTTTTTATTTTCATTTTGATCAATTTTGATCACCCTCCACGTTTTTCCTTAGCCAAAATATATTGTTGGAATAAAGGTTCTACCTCACTCATAAGATTGAGATGGTTTGAAAAAATGAATTGAGCAAAGAGAACCTTGGTGACATATTCAATGGATGATTCTTAACCCAACAGCTTTCAATAATATTTCCTCTTGGCATATTCAAATTATTTTATTTTTAATTCTCTCTCTCTCTCTCTCTCTCTCTCTCTCTCTCTCTCTCTCTCTCTCTCTCTCTCTCTCTCTTATAAAAGTACTTATTAAGCTAAAAATGAATTTGAATTAATCTTAATATATATTTAAAAATCTAATAAGGAAATAGATCTTCATATGAAAGTTGCTCTTTGTTTAAAAGGATTTCCCATATATTGACAAAGAAAAGGGGCACATAATGAAACCCGACCAAAGAGGATCTTCAATTTAGATGCCAGAGATCTCCATTTTGCCGGCAAGGAGAGAATTTGATAATATGAATGGAGAAGAGAGATCTATAGCTTTAGAGAGATCTATAAATTTATGTTCTAGAGAAAATTTGTGCAGGAGAAGTGAAAGTGAAAAAAAATAAAACTAAAAAAAACAAAATCAATATATATATATATATATATAAAGATTCTATGGTACACACGCAGCATGTTTTTATTATACGGATGTTTACTAAAATAATTGTTTTTTAAAAAACCATTAATTAATATTTGTGTTTATGTAATAATAGTGACAAAATTAATTATTTTTGAAAAAATCATCATTAATATTCATATTTATGTAATAGTATTGATGATGATTTTTTCAAAAACTGTCATTTTTATGGAAATCCACGTGATAAAAATATATGAATATGATATAAATTTTTTTAGATGATGAAGATTTAATTCTACACATGCCAATATCCAATTATTAGCTATGTATATTAATATGATTTCCACATGATATACAAGGTGTACCTATAAAGTTCTCCATTGTCATTTGGATAGCATCCAAAGCTGTCTATTAATATTTGTACATAAAAATTACATACCTACTTTAAGAGCAAATAATTTTCAGTCCTTCCAAGAGTACAAACTCTTCACTCACAAACACATGTGGGATCATATGTGAGGTCTATTTCGTTATGAAAATAAAAGCTAAAAACCTCTTAACCATTTTGTTATACTTCCAAGTTCGGATTGCTTATGCTGCTATAGCCAATTAGTTTGGAAAGAAATGGTAGTGTACGCGAACCTAGTCTCATACTGGTTAGAATTGGGGAATTATAAAGAATATACAAGAAGTTTAACCTACTCTACTAATAATATCTTGTTCTTTTTTTTTTTTTGGCGAAAATCCATGATATATTGGGTGACCACGTTGCAATTGATCACATTGCACTGCAAACTTACGCAATTCACCATTGACTTTGTGACCCAGCAGAATATTTTTTACTCTCCTAATCGGTAAGTGCAATTCTAAAACTTTTAAGAAATGTTATTAGAATCAGGGTCTAGCTAAAGCTAAATGTACACACAAAATAAATTTCAGTGTAAATTAAAAGGTTCCAAAATTGATACTTTAATATTACAACATTGAAATTCTTCTTCATTATATACGTTGGAAGATAATGTGATGGGAGACTTCTTCACTACATAAGAGCACTAAAGAGTAGTTATGGAAGAAACTGTAGGGAGGAAGGGAAAATGGAAGAGGTCAAAATGGATTTTTGGATTTCCACTTTTTTTTTTTTTAATTATTTTCATTTCAACCTAATTGAACCCTTTAGTTTGTTTTCAATTTCAATCTAAATTCCTTATTTTAATTTTTTTTTATCTCAATTTTAATTTTATTTCAATTCAAATCCTACATTTTCAATCTTCTTTTCTTTTTCTTTTTTTTTTTAAATTGAAAGCTTCAATTAATAAAACAAATCTATATTTTTTTTAGACTTGAAATTTTTTCACTCCTAAAATGGTGGAATCTATGTGGACCATACATATGGATCCTACTAGTTTGTGAGAGAAAAGAATAGAACTCTTATTAGTGGTCTCCCTACAACTTAATGATAATGTAGATTTAGATTAGATTTAGATTTAATACTAACTCTAATAATAATAATAATAATAATAATTTTTGGCAAACTAGAGAGTTAGAAGTGTGTGTGGGAACAATTTTAGTTACAATGTGTCTTCTTGTCAGGTCTTAGATTTTAGTAGAAACTCTAATAATAAAAAAAATAATTCCGGGGTAAATTTGATTACAAATATTAATATATTCTCTTTTAATATTTTTTCTATTTATTTATAGAAAAAATAAAAATAAAAAAATTTAAGAAAAATCATCAATAATAAATGGATAAATAAATACATTTATCCAAATCATTTTATTCCTTTTGAAAAGGTTATCCAAATATATATATCTGTTCTTCTTATCCAAAAATCTTTTTACGTATAATCTCAACTACAAATTTCTTTTAACTAATTTTCCGTTCCAAGTGATAACAATTAATAGTATATAAACCAAATCTAATAAAAGATATCAATTTCTGTCAATTCTCTTCTAATTCACGCTTCACGTTGAATCTCAACGTTTTGTTTCTGAAGCCAGTGTGACTCAGAGAGTTTGTGTTGCTCCAATGGCGGATTTCTCTCTTCCCCAAGATTCTTATTTTCTCGGATTTGACAGCTCTACCCAGTATGTTTGACTTTTCCACTCTCACTCTGTTTTCCGTCATTCTTTTGATGCTAATCAGAAAATTCAAACATGCCCAGATTGCCGTTTTGAGAGTTTTGATTAATTTTATTTTTGATTGCTGTGGTTTTATTCCCTTTCTTCTTAATTTAAGGAGGGTTTTGGAACTTTTTAGTGGAATTGGTGTAAATTGTGGGTGGAAAATTTCTATTATTAATTTATATTATCTGGGTTTTCTGAATTCACATTTGGAATTATAATAAAATGTAGATTCTAAATTGCATGAAAATTAAGAAAAAATTGTATTTTCTTTTATATGTTTTTTAATTTGTTTCTGGGTGTTCATAAGGTCTTTGAAGGCAACTGTGTTAGACTACAAGCTGAACATTGTGACTTCAGAGCTAGTTCATTTTGACACCGATTTGCCCCATTACAAAACTAAAGATGGAGTATACAGAGACCCTTCTGTTAATGGCAGAATTGTTTCACCTACCTTGATGTGGATTGAAGCTTTAGATCTAATGCTTGATAGACTCTTGAATTCGAAATTGGATTTTGGAAAAATTGCTGCAATATCTGGTAGTGGACAGCAACATGGTAGTGTCTATTGGAAGAATGGTAGTTCTTCAATATTAGCATCCTTGGATCCCAAGAAACAACTTGTGGGTCAGTTTCATGATGCATTTTCGATTGGGGAATCGCCAATATGGATGGACAGCAGCACCACATCACAATGTAGAGAGCTAGAGAAAGCTGCTGGAGGACCATTGGAGCTATCTCAAATCACTGGATCACGCGCCCATGAAAGATACACAGGCCCGCAGATTAAGAAGATATTTCAGGAACAGCCAGAAGTTTATCAAAACACTGAGAGGATCTCCCTTGTCAGCTCTTTCATGGCGTCTCTTCTCATTGGGGGATATGCTTGTATTGATGAAACCGATGGTGCTGGGATGAACTTGATGGACATAAAGCAAAGGGTCTGGTGCAACAGAATGTTAGAGGTTTGTTATAATTCCCTTGTTAATGAAAAGCCAAACAATTCAATTTATTTTACAACTTGTTAGTATAGTTTCATAGTGATTTCTTTTCCTGGATGCTTTTATGTTCATTCTAGGCCACTGCACCTGAATTGGATAAAAAGCTTGGAACATTGGCTCCTGCCCATGCTGTTGCTGGTTTTATTACACCCTATTTTGTGCAAAGGTTTGTAACATTTTGGTTGTTAAACAATTAATTCTAATGTTCTCTTGGCATTGCTGAATTAGATTCATTTGGTTACTAATCCTTTAAACTTTTTTCCCTATAGTTACTCGTGATTGGTATAAGAACATTAATTTGGATGTGAAGTTTTTAAATGTTTTGTTGTGTATGATGTATGGTGTAAAATGCAAAGGTGGACCTTACATGTTCTAAATTATGTAAAGCAGATCTCTAATCTCAAATAGTTATAATGATGGGAATGGAAATTGTCCACCCTTTAGAGGAGGATGTCCATTTTATCTTGCTAAAGAGGTGCACATTTGACTGAAAAGTGTCCACTGTTCTCATGCTTATTTAAGCCTTACACGGAAACAAAGGCCTGTAGATGTGCCTGCTGGGGAGTCATTTTGAAATGTAAATTACTTTTAAGATGCTTTTTACATGCAATATTGGACAAGAAAGACGTGAAAGTGCTTTTTCAAATCCTTTTCTAGGAAATCTAAATGTGGTTGCTCAAGAAGAAGCAACAATTATGTGATTCCTTAGAAATCACATTCTAGAGGAGAAGTGATTCCAATGGAAGCATTTCCAAGCGGTTGAATAATTCGTTGCGAATTTGAGAATTTGAAGTAATTCACTCGTGGTATTGATATATTTATTTAATGTTATTAGAAGTGCTATATTCTCCAGCAGTAAATATTCATCATGCACTCGCCTTGTTAGCCATGATAATGGCCTCCTTATTGATTACACTTTCTGTCTGATGAACTTAAATTTTAAAGATTAACTGCTTGAGATTCAATCAATTTTCAGGTACAACTTCAACAAGAATTGCTTGATCATTCAGTGGTCAGGGGACAACCCTAACAGCCTTGCAGGTGCATACTTTTTCCTTTAAGTGGCTTCTGTGTGACTCTCTGTACAAGGGTTAATGCTGATGTAATTTACTCTTTTGAATACTAAAATGTGCCACCTGTTGCCCATTTTTTGTCTTTGATTTTCTACCTGGTGTTTACTTAATCACAGGACACAGTTGCATCAGTTAGTAATATATATTGCTATATCCTTGGCCATATTCATATTCGATCATATGTTGCTTAAGGTTTTATAGAAATAAGCTTTATGGAACATGGACATGTAATATTTGTTGTCTTTTATATTATTTCAGCCATAAATAATGATTAGTCAAATTATAAGTAAACATCTTCTACATATATCATAATTTACCAGTAAACATCTTCTACATATATCTAATTTAGTGGTAAACTCTTTCAATCGAGGACAGAAATACTAGTTGGATTATTTTTTTTAAAAAACAAAAATTTGTATGTGATTATTCTTTTATGTTTTCTTTTTGTAATAAAAATAGGTCAAAGCCAATTTTTTCTCCCTTTCAACTCCAACCTTGTGCACCTTTTTCAACAAAATGCTGCTAGATGTCATATACCCTTCCATTCACTAATTTTCTCAGCACTTACTGAACAAATAAAGAAGATGAAGGGGAAAATGTTCAGCTCAGTCAAACGAAAATTCTTGAATATCCTCTGGTCTTGTTTTATCCAAAATATAAGAACTTGTGATTTTGTTCACATACCTAGTAACTAAATACATGGGGAAATGACCATTTAATCTTATGGAGTTGACACCAAGGATCTATTATGTTTTTAATCAATTTCTTTGTTGGATATCTGTATCATCTAGTTATAATGGAAAAAGATATTATGAATGTGTTTGTCAAAAATGAAAGCTGAAGGTTGGACCTTGTAATTTGGGTATGCCACTAGGTTTACATTTGAATTTACTCCCATTTGGATTTGATTTATATATGAAAGAAGTGAGCCTGTGATGACAGTAATTGGGGTATTTGATCTTAAGATTAATGATAGCACACTATCTCCTAAGCTTACATCTTTCAGTTTCAAATTTCATGGCATCCATTTTAGGAATCAAGACAGCCTGTCCTCACCTTCTCCAACATCACGTTATTCCTGCCTAATTTGTTTTTTGTTTTTTTGTTTCTTTATTTATTCCCCCCCCCCCCCCCCCTTTTTAAATTGACATTCACACAAGTGAAAACAGAGGATAGAAGGTTGTCTATGCAGATTTCATTGATATAGGAACTTATGTTTCTCTTGTTCATGAATGAGTGGTTTCTGCCCCAAGTTTTACATTGTTTGATAGTCAGTACTTTTCCAAAATGTTCATTTTCTACAGATATGCTGTATTTTGGGTTGTAAGGAATCACTGTATTCATTGTTCTCAATTTCATTTAACCTGCAGGTTTAACCCTCAATACGCCAGGGGATTTGGCAATCAGTCTTGGTACAAGTGATACTGTGAGTGAAAATAGATACTAATAATGTCTTATTAATAACAGTCCATGATAAAATGCAGACTTCTCTCCATAAGGAGCTATGTACCATAATTGTTAAGTGTCTGCTGCTGCTTAGTTTCATATACTGCATCTTTTTGGATTAGTAAGCAAAAATCTCAGCAATTACGCGTAATCTGTTTATGCCTGTTGTTCAGGTATTTGGGATCACCAATGATCCTCAACCTCGACTGGAAGGACATGTTTTCCCTAATCCTGTTGATATAAATGGGTACATGGTAATGTTGTGTTACAAGAATGGGTCTCTAACTCGTGAAGGTACTACCTGTTGCTGATGCAAATTCCTATTGTTCTAGATTAGCCATATTTTGTGACTTCCCAACATAACCTCCACCTCATTTTTAGATGTACGTAACCGCTATGCGGAGAAATCTTGGGATAAGTTCAATATGTTCCTGCAGCAAACACCACCCCTCAATGGTTTGTAGATGCATTCTCTTATCAAATTATCCTGAAACTATTGTTATCTGTTCTCTGCTTTCTGATAGTATTTTTGCAATAGGTGGGAAGATTGGTTTCTACTACAAGGATCATGAAATTCTTCCACCTCTACCAGGTTGGACTATGGCATTTCTTTAATTTCCCCCATCATTAGGATGACTTACTGAGTTCAGATATCTTATTTTAGCTGCTTCTGTTAAAATGCCCTCTTTTTTTTTTTTTCTTTTTTTTTTTTTTCCCTCTTTGGTGGTGCATGAGTCTCATCCTTAAGTGGTTTCTGCTAGAATGGTGATCAATGCCAAGAGTGTCACTGTTATAATTTTATTGTTTTCTTTTATTCAATGAATCCAAGGCCTAATTAGGCTAAAAGTTAAATAATCTGATAGATATTGCAATGAGATCAATGAATCCCAATTTGTAGGCCAATCTATATTAACTTCCCCTTCAAAGTATGATATCTGACTGCTAACAATATGCTTATGCTTCCAGTTGGTTTCCATCACTACATTCTTGAAAATTTCACCAGTGACAAATTGGAAGGTTTAAGTGAACGGGAAGTTTTGGAGTTTGATCCTCCTTCTGAGGTCTGTACTCTTGAATAGCAACTGGTCACTCAGGCATTATGTTGTCCTACATGAATTCTTGAGGCATAATCAACTATTATGCAGGTCAGGGCATTAGTAGAGGGTCAGTTTCTTTCAATGCGGGCTCATGCTGAAAGATTCGGGATGCCTTCTCCAAAACGAATTATAGCCACAGGGGGTGCATCAACAAACCAAAGCATCCTTAGCTCAATTGCTTCTATCTTTGGCTGTGATATCTACACCGTTCAAAGACCAGGTATGAAATTACTATTGTCATTTGACTCATTTTCAGCTTCAACCAAGTATAAATAATCTTCACATACAAACCTATAAGACTTAAACATGGGCCTTGTTTCAATGGATAAACTTACATTTGTCTTGACACATCAGTGAATTCAATGGGCAGCTAACGTTACTTCCTTAAAGCTCTTATTTCTTGTTAATTTTCTTCATCTATTACAATTCAATAACTTTCGAACTTTGTAATTATTATTATTATTTTTATATATTTAGTTAATTTAGTGACTTTTATGTATTCTATCACAGATTCAGCATCACTAGGAGCTGCATTGAGGGCTGCTCATGGATGGTTATGCAACAAAAATGGTACGTTTGTGCCCATATCAAGCATGTATAAGGATAAGCTGGAGAACACATCTCTTGGCTGCAAACTTGCTGCAAAAGCTGGGGACCAGCAACTGGTTTCCAAGTATGGCTTGTTGATGAAGAAGAGAATGGAAATCGAGAACCGCCTTGTTGAAAAGCTAGGTCGTTGCTGATTTCTATAAAATTTGTACCAGACCAAAATAACTTTCCTGACGACTACCTTTTAGCTACCACATAATTTGACTAGAAGAGTAAGTATATTTTCACATATATGGGTTGTTGAACAATAATATATTTAAGATATGATGTATATAAATAAATAACTTGGAAATATTAGGTTTCTTGTTTGCTTCCTGGAAAGCAGGTCTATTGGGTATTCTTCTAATGAAATTTCTTCATATGTGGAATGTTTGGAATCATTCTACTAGTATTAACATGCAACAGTTTTGCCCTAGAAAAGTGATTTTTATTTTTTATTTTTTGGGGTGTAATCAGTTGGATTAGTCCAACCATTGCTTTCTTCTCTATGGGAGAGGTGGCTATACTGCTAGTCTTTGCCGTAAAATAGGTTGTCTTCATGGTAGTCCATTTATTTTTAGTGTTGTGTAAAGCATGTATGTGTTTGTGTTTAACATGATTCGTTACTAATAAGCTAGTTTAAAAAAAAAAAAAAAGGCTAGGTAAACATAGAAATTGAAATCTTAACTAGATATTATTAACTCAGTAACGTGTCATGTTAACTAAGTTTCAAAAATTAACAAAGACATTAAAATATGAAATAAACAAATTTGCCATAGCATTTGGATCATGCCTACCATTTTGATTTGTAAAATTTATTTAAAAAAAAAAAAAAAAGAAAAAGAATGATCATGCCTACCATATTAAGGGAGCAGTGCACTCATAGACCATATTTGTTGGGTAGTTGGACTGCCCACCTAGTCTGGCCTAATAATGGTTAACATGCTAATTGTGACGATGGCATCAAACTTTACCAAAAAAACGCTACCAAAATTAACATTTTTAGATTTTTAAATTCAATTATATATATATATATATATATATAATATTTTCTGTATTGCACTTGAATGTGCATGTTATGATAGGTTTTAAAGTTATATCTAAACATAATTGCCCACAATAATATGGGAATGCAAGTCTATAATGGGACTATTTAATTTCTATTTTATGTTAGTTAATTAGGATTGTTACTTGCTTAATTAGGATTGTAGTTTTAAATGAATAATTACGTGGTACCCTCCCAATAAATCATTACTCTATATATATATATATATATATATATTTGCTAGTATTAAAACATTGTCAATAGTACATAGATAAGTATGATAACATTACGGACAAAATCCTTGTACGTTCGGTCCAAATTAAAACATTCATTTTAAGCCTTAAGTCATAGCAAAACGTCCAAAAGAAAAAAAAAAAAAAAAAAAAAAAAAAAAAAAAAAGCAAAAAATACCCCCAAAAAAACAAAAAATGTACCATTGCATGTTTAGGAGCTTTCTACAGTACGATTTGTTTTTCTGTTGTGTATAGCTTTTATAAATAATGAGATTGCCTAAAGAAATTATTAAAGTGGTTTTTTTTTTTCTGTTAGAATAAAATTAAAATGGATTAAATTAAAGCTTAATAATATTTTTATGAGGATAAACTTGAAATTGTATATAAAAACTAAAATATGACTATATGCGGTTCGTTTGTTTGGTAGTTTGGTAATGCATCAAAACTTCTTTCACTTTAGTCTTTATAAAATTGGAGTTTTTGTTCGGTTTTTATTAGTTGAATAATTTCGAATGGTTTGGAATTATTGTTACCGAACAAGATAGAAATGTTCGTTGATACAGATAATCAAACATGTCTAAAATATTGGATAAACATATCTAAACCAGAAATTTATTAGTATAAGAAAGAGATTTTGAGCGTGAGAAGCTCACATATTGTAATCTGCCTCAAAAGGCATCCTAAGCTTGTCTCTTACATTTTGGTGTCACTCTACTACTATTCAAACAACAACTATATATATGCTTATTCTAATTTTTTTTTTTTTTTTTTTGGTAACTACATTTTATCCTTTTCAACTATACTACTTCATAATACTTCTTATAACTCCCCAAACTATTATTTTTCCATTAGTTGGTTCAAACTTGCAATTGCTAATCAATTTGGAAAAGAGAAGTTAGTCATGTATATTATTAAAAAATAAACTAAAATAGTTTTTAAATGGAGTTTACAAGTTAAATATTAAATAGAATAGTTTTTAAATGGAGTTTACAAGTTGTGCATGTTCAATTTTATCAAATAAAGATGTTAAAATGCGTTACCGGAAAGGAAAATAATAGTTCAGGAATCCAAATGATCGGGTTTTGTGGTATAGAGGTCAAAGTTCAAAAATAGTATAGCTTAAGGTGATAAAATCTTCTTTTGTTTCTATAAATTGTATAATATAGAAATTAAGTTATGAAAGGAATCATAAATAATGTTTCCCTTATTATTTAATCATAAATATTTCAGAAGAATTAAATGTTATATTTCCCTTAATACTCACATTATTTAAAAACTATTTTTATGTCAGACGTAACTTACTCATAAAAGAGTAAATATTAGTCGCTATATTATTTTTTTTTTTCGGTTCCATTTTGAAACAATTAAAAATAAATGGGCAATATAAGATAGTAGATATATTATATACACTAAAAGGGTATTTGATCATTCCGAAGGTTTACCATTTTATAGTGATAGTTTAATAATATTAAGCAAAATAAAATGATGATAGTTTAATAATATGGGTTTGAGTGTATTATTTAAAAATTTTTAATAGTACAAAGTTTGAGGGTATCATATAAAATTGTTTAATAGTTCAAAGGAAGTTTAGTTCTTTAATATTGCACATTCCTTCAAATTTTTCAAATGATGCAGACACAAATCCTCATAAAATAATTTCGATGTTTTGATTTCATGTTTTTATGAAAGAATAACGCTAGAAAAACTAAGATATGTACTAAAATATTTATTTAATTAAGTGATGAGGTGCAATTGTATTATTTGATTATATTTATACTTCTTGCTTAAAGAGCTAACCCAGTCACATCATCTTGGTAAACTTTTTGATATCTCTATCATTACTCTTCATGAAAGCATACAAAGACTTTGATATTTTTCTTGGTAAATTTCAATGTCCATAGGTATGAACTGTTTTGGATTAACCAGTACAACAAGTAGACAGATGATAAGAGCACTAAACCATGCTAACCACAATAATTATATAGATATAAAACAAGCTTTTGAGTCTTAGCTTTTGAGTCATAACACTTTGTTTTTGCTCTGGAACCTAATACCAAAACTCATTATGGGCAATTTGCATCAATTTCAATCAGGACCTCATTTTTAAAAGGCTTAATAAGGCAAATGTCAATGCCAATCTTCACATTAAAAGACAGACCACAAAAAGTTCTCAACTTGTCTTCAAATTTGCCGCCTTCTCTAAACAACATTCATGTCCTACATATGTAGACGTTTTCCAACCATCCAGGAAAGAAAGAAAAATTTAAAAACTTGAAAAAATTATCCAATCCCATGGGGACCATATACAAATATATGTCAATACATATATATATATATATATTTGTATGTATATATGTATTTATATGTATGTATTTATGTATTGTTACATATTGCAATTAAGAAATGCTTATCCAAACATTACAATATGTGTGGCTTCAAAGACACCCAATACATCAGAAAATGAGGGGAAAAAAAAATTCAATGCATCAATGGTGAGAGTTCCAAAGAATCATAGATTTCAGTCCCTTGAACAATGACAATGCAAAAAAATGACCTTGTAAGTGAAAAATGGGAGACATAAATGTCATTAAACACGGGTGAGAAAACAAATTTTCAAAGCAAATATGCATAAAACCCAAACACAGACCAAAAGAAAGGGTAGCAAAAATACTTGGGAAGCAAAAATTAACATAAACATCATCATCCGTCAAGCAGAAAGTACATTATACATATACCAAATTTAAGTGGCTGTAGAAATCACATAATTCACAGATTTCTCAAAGATGATCACCGGGAAGTAAGATATACAAAAATGAGACATATAACAATGTCAAGCAATTTAAGATCAAGCAGATCAAAATAAGACTATGTGCTCACAAAAATTAGGACCAAAATGCTGATATGGAATTTACAACCATTTTACATGTGAACAATAAAAGAATCCATAAAACTCTTAAAGCTAATTATTGGCTGTCACATGAACAGAAAAAATAAAAACATCACACATGTTCAATATGCTTTCTTTTTTTGGGTCAATTTCCATGAAACTTGCATAACTATTCATTTAAGAAAAGTGCCACAAAGAAAAAAGGTAGAATAAAAAATAGCAAAATCTAAATAGAATTTTCTAGCCGATGTGCGGGTTGATTTGAATAACGGCCAAATAGAACCAATTTGAGTAGACTTGGTTATAGGCATAGCAATAGAATAGGTCCACGAGGTTACATACAAAGATACTACCTAGCAAACCTATAAGCCATATAAATGACAAGAATGACAAGGAAGTCCTATGCCAACAAAAGCTGAACAACAATGCAAAAGTACAAACTAGTCTGAGGCCATCTCAAGGAAAAAATGAGTAACCTTAGAAAATTTAATTTCAGCAATGCATAATAACCAGAGAAAAGAAGTTATTGTATAAGATATTGTTATACTTTACAGGATGCACGGAGGGCAACGTGATTTCGTCTTAAAAATGACCTCTAAAAAAAAAAAACTGGATATGATAGTTTCTTGTCAACTAATGTAAGGGAGGAATAGCTTCTCAATTTGAAGCGCTGTCAGCATGTCTCTTGAATTCATACAAAAGACTTTTCAAAGGAAAATTATCCAGCAGAAGTTACAAACCAGAATATCTTGTTGGTCTCACGCAAGGCTTTGAAGTGGAAATACAGGTAAAATTTTCAAAATTTTCATGAGGAAACTTGGCTCACACGTATCTGAACAAGTAAGGAAGTTTCTCTGTTTATTGAACAGAATGGCAATCAAGAATCTTGCACAATCTGAAGACAGAAAAGGCAAACATTTCTCAATCAAAACAGAGACTGTAATTCATATGAACTCGGTCACTTATGTCTCTCAACTATCAACCAAAGTTCCTGCTCTTGAGCAATATGATTTACTTACCCCCAGGTAAATATAATTTGGAAGAAAGACTTAACCATGTAGCAGACCATAATATGTAGCAGACTAGGTCTTTTTGATGGAAAATAGTTAACGAACAAAAATGTTAAAGGGAATAGAAAGCTGCCAGTGTTGACTGTTATTGGGGAACTCCTATACTACCATAAGGATCAATATATCCATAATCTGAGAATACAAGGATAATAAGACAAAACCTTCAATGAAATACAAAGAAAAATAATCCCAGTTCAACCACACAAGCTGCAATTTACATTAGCCCTGCAGAACTAAATATTTTCTCTTTAACTCTTCTTTGAACCATTTCAACAATAAATGCTGGCAATTTAGCAACTAATGAAATAAAAAGACTCAACATCGAGAAACTCCTCTATTCTCCACTATTGCTTATTTGTTTCTCTCTGTCCAGAAAAAAACAAAAATAATCAACTCAAAAGCTACAGGAGCAAATACACAGTAACTTCAACAGCTGTATAAGCAAAATGGAACCATTTCATGTTTAGGTGATTATGCAATTCCCTAATCCGTTCAACAAGCAAATGACAAAATCAAATAAAGTTTCAATCCGATGCATTAACATTAAAGTAAAGGGGAGAAAAAGGATGAACAACAAAAGAGGGGAAAATCCCATAGAAAAGAACTATATCGCTATATCTTTTAGACAACTCAATGTATGGAAAATTGGAGAACACATAAATACATTATCAACCTCATCAACATCATGACCATAGACCATGTCAGGCTCCAACAACATATATATATATATATATATATATGGATACAGACATTGAGAACGGAAAGCCACCAAAATGTTCCATAAATTGTCTTCCTCCAGGCATTTTGGTGAATGGTGACCAATACCCATTTTCGTTGAAGAATCATATGCTCCTCCTTTTCTTTAAAAATTTTTAAGAAAACCCAGAAAAGAAAACCCAACGAAAAAAAAAAAAAAACTCCATAAAAATTAGTGAAAGGGTATCAAAGTTTCATTTTTCTTTTTTTTTTTTTTTTTTACCCTCTTTTATCTCTTGAAACAGAAAATAATAAAGAAGCTATAATATATTTAATATATATAAACTTTGCCTGGCTCCATCCTGTCTGCCTTTTTCCACACAATGAAGGGGGATTTTTTTTTTTTTTTTTTTTTTTTTTTTTTGCTTTTTGTTTTCCTCTTTTTCTCTACAGAGAAAGAGAGCTACACTGTACTGCTCTCAATCTGTGGATGCATGAAAACGAACTTCGATTTACGAAGGCATAGTCAGAGGGTACCTCTTTGGGACCAAAGGAAGAAGCTTCTCGGTCATTGCATGAAATGGTAGAGAAAAACCTGTCTTCCACCATAGCCATTGCAGCAAAAACTCAAGAAGAAATTTTTTTTTTTTTTTTTTTTAAAAATGCCCAACAAGAAAGAACTCTTTCCCTGTCTCTTCTTCTCTTTCGTTGAGGTTTGCCTGCTCTCTGGTCTCTCAGAAAGAGAATGAGAGAGAAAAGTTTAGCTAGAGAGAAAAAAGTTTGGCTTCTTCCTTTATTTATTTATTTATTTATTTTTTGTTGTTGGCCTATAATGGCAAATTTGATTGGTTGGGGGAGGTAGTTTTGGCAGGCTTTAAGCCTTTTGGATTTGGGTTTGGCCGGTGAAATGCCATTTTCAACTTTTTCTCTTCCTTCCTTCTTCTCTGCTGAAATTCACCGTTTTGTCTCTCACTTTCTCACACACTTTTATTACCCACTCTTTCCCATAAATAATTTGAAACCATTTTTATTTTTTATTTTTTATTTTTTATTTTTTATTTTTTATTTTTTTAACGTACAAAGGGATTAATAAAGCTACTTCGGCTGTTCTCTTGCATGTCACCCTCACTGCCATCTTGACCCTGTACTCAATTGGGCCTTTTGACTGGGGGGCCCATATTTTGATCTTAATTTTTTTTTAATATAATGGTTTTTGTAAAGAAATTTAATTTTTTTTAATGGAAATATAAAGAAACAAAAATTTTGGTTTATTGTTGTTGTTTTTTATTATTATTATTATGTTTTTTGATAACTTAGGGAAGGATGATTTTATCGTCAAGCTTTGAACGGATTGTTATCAATAATGATGATTGTCAATTGAATTATTCAATTGGACAAAACTTTGATTATTTTTAGTAGTACTCTCTCTGAATGGGTCTGTTTGGTAATTTACTAGTTGATTGAATGTTTAAAATTTTTTTTTTTGGGATGATCCTATTGACATTACAAAATTTAATAACCATATTATATTTTATATACACTCACTTTTAGTACAATTTTTACCATCTACACCAATAAGTTATACGTTATTTATCTTTAAATATATACACTAAATCATCTTTACCCCTTAATTCTATTTGATTGCCCTAACTTTCAAATCAATCTTGTATGGTCATCTTTAACGTTGTATGCAGATAATTTAATCCAACTAATTTGATTGTTTAAACCATGAATCTTATATATAGTGTTATGATCACTTTAACTTTTTCTGATAGCATTTTGAGTATCAGTGGAAGAACAAGTCTTATATTCAAATATAAATGAATAAACAACTTCACATATTATTGAGTTTTTGTTTGAATTATCTAATTTGGATTTGATTGTCTATTCTAATACATAAAACACGAACAAATTCAAATTGTCTAAGCTATATATACCAAATGAGTTCATTTATTCCACTTGGGTTACGTAATTAGGATCTAATTGTTATTTCCGATATACATAACGTGGATCGATTAAATTATCCACACTATATATATCAGATCTAATTGTTTTCTACAGCATACAAAACTTGAACAAATTCAAATCGTCCAGGTTATATATTCTGGATTGAATTGTTGTTTTTGATATATATAACTTGGACTGATTCAAACCATTCAAGTTATGCATATCAAATGACTTTAGAGTTTTTAGTTCAAATCTATATGATTTTTAAAGCAATTTGTGTGAAGAACAAGTAAAACTATTTTTTTTTTAAAAAGAAAAAAAAGAGAAACCAGTTAAAAAAAATACAAAGAAAACAAGTAAATTATATATATATATATATAATTCTAACTAGGGTTGAAAGGAAAGATTCCTAATCATTTTGTATATATTTTCTTCTTAATCGCTAAATTTTATTGTTTCCATTGTTAATGTTTATTATTTTTTCTAAAATTTCATTACAGTGTGTGTAATAATTTATTTTATTCTGTTTTAGTTTTCAAAATGTTCGTGATTTTTTATTAATGGATATTTTTGAAATATAAAAATATTATCAAAAATATAGTATGGTTAGTAAATTACAATGTGAATAAAGCCAATTTTTTTTAGTTAGATATTTTAGTTTAAAAATATTTAAATAAAAAAAATGGCTTTCCATTTAACTAGTCAAACTATAAAGTCTCGCAGTGTCCTTTTAACCATTGCCTTGTGTTATTTTAATTTAATTATACATTTTCAATAAATGAATTTGATGAAACTAATAATGCATAACTTATGCAATTAATCAAATGAGGCTAATTTGGTTGGTATGCTATTTATATCTGCGCATACAATAGGAAGTGCTAAAAAGGTAACAAACTCTTTGAATAAAATTAATTGATAATTATGATGTCAATTGTTTAATTATAATGTAATGGTAAGAATAATTGTTAACGATAAATAACAAGATTCTATTATAAAAGACAACAGTGATCAAACTAAAATAAAACCATGTGTGATAGTGTCGGTGCTTCCAAGCTATGGTGGTTGCCAATAATGTGTCCAAGTATAGATAACGAATATTGGTATGAACATTATAGCAAAGAAAAAGAAGTAATTAATTGTCCAATAGTTGTTCCTTCGAAAAAAAATAAAATAAAATTGCCCTACAATTATAAGTTGTCAAATTATTCATATCTATCACCAAAGAAAGTATGGCACATATATAATCTCTCTCTCTCTCTCTCTCATATATTGATTTTGTGAAAATTTACACAAAGAACCCTATAGTTTTACTTTGATTGTAACGAACTCCTCAAAACAATTATACCATTTAATTTTTTCACCACTGAAAAAACACTTTTAAGTTTATGGTTCAAACCTTACTTTGTGTGAGAATTCCCTCACCCCTCAAAACAATTAAAAAAAAAATAGTAGTAATATTATTTGAAAAAAAAATTACTATTAACATTTAAATGGTTCAATTCACACTATATAAGTTGTTATCTATATTACATTCAATACATACTTATATTAAATTTTATTTTTGCTTCGTACACTGATAGAATGTGTCTATTTTATCCTTAAATTCACTATATCCCTAATTTTCTAAAATTCCAAATTTCCAAATATGTATATTTCCCTAATTTCTCACATTCTAAATTTTTCAAGAAACAAACACGTTTATATTTTCTTATTTTATCTTTGATATGCATATGAAGAAATTGAAGGTCAGATTGAAACATAAAGTAGGTTTTCTACTACATTTGGTATCCCACCTAAGCTACTTTTTTGATATGATGTTCTTCTAAATCAAAAGTTTTTTTTTTTTTAATTTTTTAATTTTTTAATTTTTAAAATTTTAAATTTTTATTTAAAGATATTGTCTATTTTGAACTAAATTGCAAAGGGAAGGTTAACTTTTGATGTGGATTGAAGAACTTATGCATTAATTTGGGGCTTTTGAGTTCTCTCCTTCTTTGCCCATTAGTTTTTGCTGAATTGAGAGCCATGAAGAAGGAATGGACTTTTGATTGTGGCTTCTATGGTGGGTTTATATAGAAATTGATTCCCTCTAAGCGGTTTTCTTGATTCATAATTCAGTTGAGAGCTTAGAGATGGATTATTTTCTCATTGAATCAGTTTGCAGTAAATTTTCATCATTAGTCTTCTTTTGTTTGTAATTTCTCTTAACATAATGGGAATATAGTGGCACATACACTTGCCCATAGAGCTCTTTATTTTTCTAAGTATCATGTTTGGCTGGAGGAATGCCCTGCGTGGCCTCATGCCTTAACCAAGAAGTGTCTAATTTTTCTTAATTCAATATTACCTTTTTTTCAAAAAAAAAAATCCCCAATCAAATAACTTTGGTCTTAAGTGGTTTTAAGAGCTTCTTGATGTTGAATGAATTTAATTTTCTTATACTTTTCATAGGTAAAACTCTATTATTAGTTTTTTTTAAAATAAAAAAATCGTAATATACGGAGGGTATAATGTATTTATTATTTAATATTCAATTTGTTTAAATGGTTAAAGGTATATTTGATATTTTATTAATAAGAATTTTTGAAATATAAAAATATTATTAAAATTATAGTGTGAGTTCAATTTTGAATAGAATTACCTTTAATATTTATTTCAAATGACTATTTTACCATTTTTAATAAAAAAGAATTCATACGGATCTTTCTTAAAACTTTCGTAAAATTAATGGACCTCTTTATTATAACGAAACCAAAACTAAAGACCCAAAAAAAAAAAAAAAAAGGATTTGTGCTTTTAAATTGTATTAGCTGGATTATTACTTTTAGAAATTAGAACAACGAATAAGATCAATATATATATATATATATATATAAACAAAGCAAAAGAAAAATGGGTAAATTCTTTTCCTAAAGAGATATCCCATGCATGAATTATGGGTTTTAGGCTATAAAAAATAAAATAAAATAAAAATAAAGATAAGGATTAACTATATTTTTGAACCTTCTAATTTTCCTTCAATTTCAAGTTAGTGCTTCAAATTTTAAAATTTTCAATTGAGTATCTTCATTTTTATTTTGGTATCAATTTAGATTTCATTTTTAATTTTTTAATTAAGATTTTCAATTTTAGTTTTTCGTTCAACCAAGTGAAATTTCGCTGAAAATAAATTTTTATTATTAATCCAAAAATACTATTAGCTTAAGATATTAAAAATTAAATTAATATTCCTACCATAAAGGTCAAATATTCAATGTCTAAATTTAAATGAAACTAAAATTAAAGATCTCAATTAAAAAAAAGGGAAATAAATGCATAAATGGAAACCAAAACGAAAATTAAAGCACTTAATTTAAAAACTTGAAACTTGGGACACTTTATTGAAATTGGGACCAAACCAAAAGGCAAAAAAAAAAAAAAAAAAATTTGGGTTTTGTAATAAACAAAATTTTTTTAAAGAGAATAAATGTATTTTGTGAAAACAAATTAACAATGATCTATATTTAATTTTTATATTCGGGTTCCATCAACTTACCAAACAAAAAAAAAAAAATTCGGGTTCCATCAAATGTTTAGCTAAATCACATCCCCTTATATATATATTTTTTTTATTTTTTAAACAATTGAACTCCCAAGCCAAGTTTTTCATCCTTTTGTTCTTCCTTTCTCCTTTTAGTATAGTATCAAATTTGTTTTGTAAGTCACTAACATAAACCAAAAAGGTCGCAAAACATAAAGTACACATATGATAATATACACACACACACACACACACACACACACACACACACATATTTAAAAATAAAAAAATAAAAAAAAAACACTTGAAAACAAAAGAATAAAAAATGGCCCCATAAACAAAATTATCACATTTTCTTTTTATTGATTTTTGTTTTTAGTCTAACTTTTATTTGTTTTTTTTTTTTTAGTTCTTGATTTAGCATGATTTGACATTGGCAAAGAGTGTGGCGACTGCCAAAACGCACAGGTCAAGATCATATATATATATATATATATGGAAGCCCCATAGAATTGTTGTTCCAAACATGCCATTTGGTATATATGTTTGCCTCAAATATGTATTAGCGAGTTGTCAGTTAGATTACAGATACACTTTTCAGACTTTTTTTTTAATTATTATTTTTTAAATATAAAAAAAGGTTTTTTGAAATGAATGTCAAAACTCAATAGATGTAAAAGGACATGACAGTGGGCCATTGAAAGATACAAAGCGGAGGTGGATGGAGAGAATGGTTAATTTAATCATATTTAAATCAATTGGAGAATAAATGTAAGCAATAATAGGAATAGCCATTTTTCAACCAAAAAAAAAAAAAAAGAAAAAGAAAAAAGGGATAACTTTTTCTCCCACAGTAGGTATTTGTTTTTTTTATTAATTAAATTAAATTCATTTTCTTTTGTTGGGTTTGTGGGTGGGGATGAGATTTTGAAAGTCTGCTGTGCCATAAACGTCAGTCTGGAACTGCTGCTATTTAATTACATTAATGAATGCTGCCCCAAATCCATCCATTTGCCAGGCAGAAATTAGTATTTTCCCCCCACTCAACCGAAAATTCACAAAACGTTTTCTTTAAACTCAAGTGGAAAAAAAAAAAGATAGGTCTGTACAGCGTGATATAATCCACCAAGAGAAAAGAAACAATGTGTCTTCGCCTAAAATAAATAGTGTTTTGCTATGTTTGTCTTTATTTGTCATAAGAGGTGATAAACTGTTTATAATTTTTTTAATTATTTCTAATAATTTTTTTATTTTTAATATTTTAAAATTCTAATTTTATATATTTAGATATAAATAATTTATTAATCCAGTCAATTTTACTTTACAAATTGTGTGTGTATATATGTATATATATATATAAATTTGAAAACCTTTTTATAAAGACAATTTATATGGCAGGAGATATTATAAAATATTATTAAAATTTAATTATTATTCTTTCTTTTCTATATAGCAACCTAAATGGATAACATGACTTGTTACATCTTTTTGGTTCATGTGTGGATAAATTGAACTTAAATTTTATGATAAGAAAATAACATGTAATTTGGTCAACTCTAACTTGATGAGTTGTAAAAATGTGTGAGAATTAGTTTCAAAAAAGCACTTTTTATTTTTGGTATTTGATTTTAAAGCGACAAAAATTCCATTATCAATTCAATTTTACGTGAATCTAAACAAATATTTTATTTATTATATTTTATGATAACATCATTAATTTTATTTTTTTTATTTTTTTAAAAATTATATGTGATTTTATTTTTTAAATTGGAAAAAAAAGATTTTAGCACCTAATGGAACCTCAAACCTAAAAGTTTTCAACAAAGATCATTGAATTGAAAAAAAATATTTTGGCATGAAAAGTCAATGACTTTGCCAAAGCCGCCTACCCATCCCCTGTGTGGTATGATAAATATTTTTAATGTGATAGTTTATTATTTTATAAATATATGCATTAATTTTTTACATTTTTGAATTTTCAGGTTCGATCTACCACAGTGTTAGAAGAATACAACCAAACTCATATAGCTTAATGGATAAAATTTAAAAATATATTTGTAGTTGCCAAATTTTTATAGAGTTTATTTTTTCCAAATAATTTTATGCTACTTCTCAAAATTAATTTATGGAGGATATAGATTCTAATATAATTAGAATTTTTAAATTTTAGCAAATATTTAAATTTAACTTATGAATAAATGGTAATCTATTTTGGAGTTCAAAATGCAATTGAATTGGCTCTCAATTCACATCAAATCATAAATAAATTTTAAAATTTTAATCATTAAAATGATTTAAGAGTTTATAAAAAAATACTGGATGCTAAAATTATCAAACCGATTTGATGTAATATATATATATATATATAAAATCAAACTTAAATCGAAGGAATTTTTCAATATATATGGTGTATTTACTGATTCGGTACACATAACTATTTACAAAATACCACATGTATTCTTAGGTACATTGAAGAAAAAAAAAAAATCCAAATCAATATTAATCTTTCACTCGTCGGTTGCCACTTTCTTTTTTCCGTCTTTTTCTTTGTTCTATAGGCTATATACACTTTGTCCTATTCACCCGGGGGGAGGGGAGAGGGGGGGCCTGGTGGGTGGGTGGGTTTCGCTATACACTTCCTCTTGGACATGGATCATCGTCTCTAGCACCGATAGCTTTTTTTCAACTTTATGGTTGGTTCTCTAATATATGTGAAACCCATCTAATAAATTATGCCATTAAGATAACAAGACGATATTGATTGAGAAATAATGGAAACAAGATTGTTTGTGTGAAAGCAGTCATGAAAAATGCATTTTGGACTCCCATCAATGGAGGATGAATGTGTTATGCAAATTTGCAGTTGGGATGTTGAGTCTTTTTGGATTATTGTTTATGGAGCCGTATATTTAATTGTTAAAATCAGATCCCTTATATTTTCCAAATAAAAATTCAAAAACACTTCCTTTATTGGTCTTTTCAAAGAAAAATGGGAATAAAAATTAAAAAATCCATTAAACTTGTTAGAGATTAGATCTGAAATTAGACTACTAATGGAAAAAAAAGTTTAAACTGTCTCACGACGAAGGAAAAAAAAAGCATTAAACTATGTAGCTGTCTATTTGGATTTTTTAATATGATAAAATTAATAATACGTATGGTATAATGTAATTGGCTATGTGTACCAGCATTGTGTACTAAATAATTTCTCTTTATATCAAGTTGAATTAATAGTTTTATTGTCAATATTTTTTTTTCATTTATAATTCACTTAGATTCTACATCATTTTTTTTTAAATAGAATTTTAATATGTTACTATATTTATATAAGGTTATTAATTAATTTTAAAATCTTTAATTATTAAAATGATTTAATAAATAATGATAAAAAAATGATGTTAAAAATAACATATCTATTTGATGTAAACTTTGTATATATATATATATATATTTAAAATAGTGAAATGAATATTGTTGGTGTGTATCATTACAAGTAGCGTTTTTGCTTTTGAAGCTTAATTTATTTTAAATAATGAACTATAATTTTTGTTTTTAAAAAATAATTTATTCTAACATTTGGAATTTGAATATTACTAGGGGAAAAAAAAAAAAGAAAGAAGAAGAAAAAAAAACATTTTCCCGTCATGTTTTGAAAATTATAATTTTTTTCTTATTTTATGATATGTATATTTTTTTTTTTTGGTTTCTAATTTTCTTTTTGTTTTTCAAATGTTTCTACAATTTTCAACTGATCAAAATATTAAAATTAAAAATTTACCAAAACAAAATTGAAATTAAATACTTCTTTTAATGATTTCCTATCCTCAAATATGATTTACGAGCTTTTGCAGTTAGAGATATAAAAAAAAGAAGAAGAAGAAGACTTTATATTCTTTTAGTAAAATAAAGGGTAAATTATTCAAATGATTGATGTGTCCA
The DNA here is from genome assembly GCF_031755915.1 of Ziziphus jujuba. NCBI lineage: Eukaryota > Viridiplantae > Streptophyta > Magnoliopsida > Rosales > Rhamnaceae > Ziziphus > Ziziphus jujuba. The sequence goes on along the minus strand of NC_083383.1, from coordinate 23,554,752 downwards.
ACCTTTTTTATTTTTTGTTTTTTTGATAAAATATGTGTCCAAGCCTTAATTTAATATTTTAATTGCTCATTATTATCAATTGTTTTGGACAACTTTAAGTGCTCATTTTTTATGGATGATTTTGACAAAGTTGGAAATGGAAAAATGACAGCCCAAATCACATAGCAGATTACAAGGTATAGTCCCAACCTATATGGGCCAAATTAAATAATGAGAATGGATTGGTTATAATTTATTCACTTGAAAGATAAAAAAAAAGATCGGTATAGTTAGCCCACTTAGGAGTGCTGAGGTTCATTGGACAATCTAGCAGTGCTCTTAGCATGATAGTCAAAATAAAAGAAACATCATGATGAAGATCTAATCAACAAAATAAAGAGAACTTTTCCTTTTAGCAATGTGAAAAAATCTATGTACAATCTCAAAAATATTTAAATTACCAAACTATCCATCCAATTTTCCAAATTTTTTTCCCTTAATATCTTCTTCTTCTTTGAAACAGTTTTGGCAAAGAATCTGGGTGGATGCAGGCTTCCAAATATCATCAATGGTTTTCTCACCTTTCAAAACATTCATGACTTCAGAGTTCAGACATTGTGAGCCTGAAACTGACAGATATATTGGTGCACTTCATTGGTGTTGCTCTTTCTTTTTTTATTTTTTATATATATTTTTAATTTTTATAATTTTTGTAGTTTTTTTTTTGAAAAAGAATTCCGTCCATTCGATGAGAGCTGCCGACGTCAGTATCAAAAGAAGAAGAAACCTCAAAACTTGATCCAATAGCTTCTTTGCTCTTCTTGAAATAGATCCTATATAACCAATCCCATCTTTGGACACCATTTTTGCTTCAATAATTACTCTTTGATTTGTTCCTAAACAAAATCATGAAAGATAAAGAATGACCCACCCAATATTACCATCCAAGATAACAGTTGGGAAAAGAAAATTGATAACAGCAGCTTGGCTATGGAGGAAGTTCCAATGTTCCCAGATGGTTTATTTTGAAAGTTCAAATTGAAAAAAAATATATTAACAAGGATATTATAGTAATATAATTTTTTTGAGATTGTATAAAGTTATTTTTGCAATGCAACTAAAAACTCTTTAAAATAAGGGAAAGATTTTTTTTATTCTCTCCAAGAGCATTCTTCATCATTATTGTTTGCTTTTCATTTCTCAGTAAATAGGTGCGCTATATTGTTACAATATCCAATTACAACAAAGTATTTTTTCAATATATATATATATATAAATATATTTGTGAAATTAAATAAAATTATAATTATGTATTGAAAATTGTAAGTTCAATAAATAACTATATTAAAAACTTTATATAAAAAGTGAATTTGACTCTTTATATGTGAAGAGAGATGCACCATTTTGTATTTTAACTTTATAATTTAGAAAGTTTATTGAAATTATAAAAAATAACAGTGACTCTTTAAAATAAATAAATTGAGACCTTTAAATAATCTATTCTTCATGCTTTTGCATAGGCAAATAGGGCGGTTTTACAAATTATACTTCCTGTTAGGTCTAGTTGGAGAAGAAAGCCCTCCTATTAAAAAACAATGGAATTTGCGCAACATTAATATAGAAATTGGATGAAATTTTCTACAAGTTCTTACCCATTAAATTTTGTAGGGATAACTGTATCTCTCTGTGATAATCCGTACCAAAATACCCATATTGTACAAGTTTGACTAGGTTTCATCAAGTGAACAGTATATGGGTTTAAGGTTGACTTTTTCTATTGTTAAGATTTTTGGTTTGACTAATGTATCATTGTGTAAAGCTCGTCAATTTGCATTCGTAGATTGGTGGCACGCTAATTTTTGAATTACGGATAAAAAGTTATGATTCTAAAAATTTTTAAACATCAGTTTTATATTAGTATCCAAATCAATTCTAAATTTTTGTCTGTTAGTGACTCAAGGCTCTATATAAATGTTGGCAAGCATATCCAACAGGAAACAAGTCCTAAAATACCAATTTTTGTCTCCCAAACCTAAGAAATTTCTCACCAGACCCACGAATTTGAACTGGGTGGTTTTGAACTCATTTTAAGCCCAACCGGGTTATTGCCATTTTGTCCTAATTTGGCACACCATCTTAATGCATGTGCCAGCCACCCATATTACCTGCCTTTGGATGACCTCATCAATCAAATTTCAGGCCAAACCACTAGTCGATGTGCTGGATAGGCCTTTTGAAGCTAGCGACGTCAATTTGGCAATTTTCGGCCCTTTGGCCATTTTTTGGCCTTTCCAGGCTAACCCATACATCCCTCCCCTCATTTTTTAAACCCTCTAAACTCATTTTCATGGTCCATTTACCAAGATTTTCCATTGTTTGAGAGATACATCAAGGAGGAATTTGGCCAAGATTTCCATCAAGTTTTTGTGCCCCTGCGACACTTTTGAATCGAGGTGAGCACACCATTGTGTTTCTTATCTCTTTGGCTTTCCGTTGATATAAAATTTGTAAATTTTGGACATCGTTTGATAATTTTTCAATTTATGGATCAATTAGTTAAATAATAGGTAAATTGGGATTGTGTTTGGATGAAATTGGTCAAATTGGGTAAAATTGAGGTTAGATTAGTGTAATTGGATATTAATAGGACCCATTGGAACGTTCAATTTTGAAAGATTGGCCTTCGGATGAAAAATCCCAATTTTGGGTATCGAATCTTAAGGGTATGCCGTACAATTAGACCGGTCAATGTCCAATTTGCTTAATTTTATAGTTGTACAAATTATTTTAAGACATTTGGTGTTCACAAGTGTTTTTGGTTTAGTTATTGGAGCCTGAAAAATATTTTATTATATTACAGGTACTCGAGTTGAACTTGGAGGTGATCCTACAAAAGAGTAATAGTGAGCATCTGCAGTACTGTGAGTGGTCATAATTTTAAAATATTTTGGGCATGTAGCATAATATATATGTGGTTTGAGTATTTTACATATACATATCGTTTGATTTAAATATTCATTTTATGCATATATAAAGACCTATTTTTACATATATGTGTTATCATTTTATATGATTTTTGACTATATTTTAAATAGTTTCCAATTCTAATGAGTTCATAAATGGACTTGTGGTATTTAAATATCTTGGTATTTGAATTGAGATTTTTATCATTTTAGAAAATAATTGATTGGAGAAAGCAGATTGAAAATTATATGATTTTAAGCATTTTCAAATATTTTATAATTTTATATGCTTAAAATTGATTTATGGTGATATATATTCCACTGTGATATTTCCGGTTTTAGCATGAAATGCTGATTTGAAAATTTTAAAATATTTAAATAAGCGGTTAAGTTTGAATATTAAATTATGGTTTATGATACAATATTGTTTATAAAAGTATAATTTCATAAAATTGTTTACGGATACTATATTGTTTATTTTTGCCACGGGTCTTGCCACGGGTCTTGAGATTGTGTTTATCCCATAAGTTTATTATTGCCATGATGCTATGAAGTTGTGTTCATCCCACAGATTTATTATTGCCATGGACAGTGAGGTTTCGTACATCCTAATGGTTTATTATTTTCACGATACCTTTCGTACATTAAGGGTCATGAGGTAGATATATCCTACGGTTGACAATTTGGTATATCATATGGTACATTGTATGTGTTCTGAATATATTGTTGATTTTCCAATATTGTGATTATTACTGCACTTTCATAATTATTTTGTGAAACTGTGTTTATGATATTTTATGCTCAATATTTATATCTTGATTAAGATATTTAATAATATTATAATAATGATTGTTTCACTTTATACATTTTTAAGCATCGATTTTATGATATTGAATTGAGATATAAATTGGGTTTTGTGAAATGGTTTTAAAAAGGGAAATTTTTCAAATAAGTAGAACGAGAAGTTTTGAGAGATAGTTTTACGGAAATAAATTTTTACTTTTCTATTATACTATGCCACTCACTGAGATTTTTTTATCTCACGTTTTATTTGTTTTAAATTCGTTCTCCTAGATCCAAGTAGTTAGTGGCGGTCTACCTCACGCAGCGCTTATCACTTCATTCTTTCTACAGTAGTAGCAGTATCTATCCTTCTTTATTTATCCTTATTTTTCTGGACTTATTTATTATTTATTTATATTTCTAAGATTTGTAAATAGTCTTAGAATATTCTAATTTGGTTATTAGAAACAGTATTGACCATATTATATATGTGTGTAGTTATGGCTTATAGTACAATAGGCTGGTTGTGGACCATAATTGTAGACTTTTATGCTGTTGTGGTTATATATATATATATATATGTTAAGGTATTAATAATATTGCTTGTGTTCGCTTGTCCACGTTTTAAGTGGGATTACATTGGGTAATTCTATAGTGAATGTCCAATGGACCCTCATTAGAAGGGACCACTCAGAAGATCCTAGGAGGGTTTCTGAGGCGGTCCTGTCACTCTCTCCCTCAATATTAAGGATAATGGAAATTAGGTCCCTTAGGTTTGAGAAATTACGAGAACCTCCTATGCTGTCCCATTCCATCCATAATGTAAATTTCTTTGTCCCATATAGTATTTGAAAATACCAAAATACCTTTATTTTTGTTATTTTATTGGTAAAAAGTCATTTTCTTTACTGATTGTAAACCAAAAAAAAAAAAAAAAATTAAGTAAAAAATATGAAATAGAAGAAGACCCTTAAAATATGAAATAGAAGAAGACCCTTGTAGTGCAACGGCTAGTCAATTGTGCTTATTGCAATCACATCCCCTGGAACTGATTTTTGGTGAAAATCAACATTAATCACATATACCTATAAAAGCATCATATCTATAACTCAATTTACAACTTATTCACGTATAATTTACAACTTATAACTCAGTTTTCCTAATTGATTTGCCATTTAAACATCATTCCACAGCAAAATATACAACTTTGCCTTCGGTTTACAACTTTTGGCTTCTATACATTCAACTATAGATATTCCTCTATGTAGCAAATGGCACAACTTCTACATTGCAAATAACACAACAAAAGCTGCTTTCACATACTGACAAAACATAACTTCTGCATAGCAAATACTACATTAGTCCATTCAGTAGGTTCGGCAAATACTACATCAACACCATATCACACTACTAAACTCTGCCTTCACATGCAACTCATATCCTTCACAAATATAAATATCACAACACAATTATACACAACTCATTTCCACAATAAATAGGCAAAGACATCACTCTAATCCACAATGACAAAAACAAATAATATGGCTTTGTCAAGTGGTAACAATTAAGTGAATTAAGACTTAACAAAATTTAAAAATAGAAAATGTTATTGTGGAAAGGAAGTGGGTATACAGATGTCAGAATTAATGAGGAACAAATGTTATTCTGGACACTTGATAATGAGGAACATATGGTGCAAGATGATGCAGATAGTGAAGAGAGGCAGAGAGGAAGAAAGCAAGAAGTTGAAACATAACGAGAAGATGAGATAAAAACTTTAAATATAAAGGTTCAAAAATTGGAACAAAGTGTTTAAAGTCTCACTACTTTTAAACATAATATTTACGAGCTTATATTGATAGCTATAATTCTATGTGCAACTAATATGAAAATAAATTGAGTATAAACTCGCAAATTAAATATCAAACTAGCAAAATAAATATCAAAGTAGCAATAAAAATATTATCCCCTGGAACTGAAATATTCATTAACACTATTTCATATTATAATATCCATTCATTAGGTTTTTTATGCTTGTAGAGCATTTACATATTCTTAATAAGCTTGTCTTAACTAAAGTCAAAGGGTGACACAACCCTTTTGTTCACTTTATTACCATAAATGACTTGAAATTTCTAATTTCTTACACATTATCATGTGTACCGTATCTCAAAAAAAAAAAAAAAAATTTGACACAGCTCAATATGGTATGCATTATCATGTATTGCATCATGTATCTGTATCACCATTTACATATTATGTTACAATCATCTGTATTGAAGAATCAATTTGCATCCAATTTAGAGACAAACTGCATAATTTAATACAACAAAAGATACATGGAAAGCCTAATAGCTAGTGACAAAAATACTTAATAACTTATATTGACAAAACTTAATGATAAAAGATGACATTCGTTAGTTGACAAAAATACGTAATAACTTGTATTAACAAAATCCAATAATAAAAGATGACATTCTTCTACTTATTGTTTTTATAGTTAAGAATACCTTAAAACATGTGTAACAGTTCTTGATGAAGCTGAGGCATGTTACTGCTGAGGCTACAGAGGCTGAGACTGGCTCATGTGAGGATTGGGCTGTTGAGGATGAGGTTGGCTCATCTAAGGCAGAGGTTGGCTAATTTGAGGCTAAGGCTAGCTCATCTATGGCTGTTGAGGCTGTGAATACCATAAAACATGTGTATAAGTCCCTAATGCACTCCTAATATTTTGTGCTAGCTTAGTTGATGCAGATTCACTCCCATTTCCCTAAGTGAGAGGAAAATACAATTCGTTAAAGAAGTAGTAACCTTTTAAGCAAAGAAAAACAATAACAAATTTCCAAATTTAATAAATATACTTGTGTACAAGTCCCTGCAAAGGCCATTGGTTGTAGGCTTGAGGTCAATGGACTCTCATTCACTTAAGCATTATGAAAATTTCAATAGTTAAATATGTAAAAAAATTTTAAGTAGATAAAAATGATAAAAAATTTACAAATAAAAAACTTATCTTGGTAGGAGCTTTTGGCAAGATCTTTTGTTATGCCCAAAAGCTTTGCAAACACTACACCTTATGTGGAATTGGCTCATTTGGCTCCCTTTTCCTTATCCTTTTTGGCTTACTAGGCTTTCTTTTTTGATTTGGAGATTGCATCTATTTACATTCACCTCTGGCCAGGCTGATTCATCTGGTATAGGGTGAATCATGATAGCATAAGTCTGTAAGTAGGTAGCTTTGGTCAAACTAGCAAGCACATATGCAATAGCAATAATCCCTATGTAACTATTAGATGCCATGGCATGTTTGCAAGGAATCCCAGACAATTGCAATGCTCCATACTCATACATGGCCTAGTTATAATTACTATCTTTGACACATGAATTACCTTGTACTAATCATTACTTGCCTAAATCTCATTGATATGCCTCTCTCCAATTTGTGATTTTTTAATCTTTGCTTGAACAATCGATGGGACCTTTGAAGACCATTCTTTCCGATATGTTTTCTGATCTATCATTAGAGATGTATGGATCCTCTATGGACAACTAGCAATAATACATGTTGAAGTAACCATTGACTTCTCATTTCTTACTTTAATAATGGAGAATAGTCCACCTGAACCTGCTTATATGCATAAACATTATTAGATATCAGTCCTAACTCTAAATGAACTGATATATCTGGTAAAGGCTTGTAAACATTGCCCTTATTTGTCTAAACAACCTTCTAAGTGGGATTTCTTCCTTTAAGTCACTCTTAATAGGTCGATCATTATTATTTGACTCATACCTTTCTAAGTCATTATCATTGTCATTCCGAGACTCTAATTCCACATCCACATCAACATCATTATCCTTTTGATTGTCCATATCATCATCATCACCCAATCCAAATTGTTCATCTATTTCTACGTCAGACTCCTCGTCTATGTTTAGGTTGTCATCTATTTAAGGGTGGAAATGAGAGTTATGAATTGAATAAGATTGAAATCTATAATTGTTGACTGTTTCATATTGAAAAGAAGGGTTCTTATGTGTTTCAAATTGGTTGGTGGAGGATTCTGTCTCAGCTTGAGGGTAGGGGTGGACTCTATCTTAGCTTGGGGTTGGCTAAGTTTCTCTAAATTAGAAATTTCAAATTAAAATGGATTTAACCTACATCAGTAGTGGATTGTTGTTACATTTTTCTCCATAAACATGCTAAATAGCTCTAACAAATCCTTATTTGTTTCTAAATAATAGGTAGTCCCATTAGTCTATTGTAATATAACCCTAACATCCATTGTTTCTTATTTCATTAGTCATTCTTTACAAGCTAGCAACTTAGCATAAATCCACAGATAGATTAAATTATCATCTACCTCAACTAGCCCAAACTATTGCTCAAATATGTGAATAACAATGTCAAACAATATGATTTTGAAAAAATGTATAACATAACAACAAAATTAAACTATATTCACACTGCATTCAAAGTTAAAGTACGATAAATATTATAGCATCATCAACAATAAAAGTACTTAATCCAAGTACATTGAAGTACATTCATAGTGGATTCTATCATAAACACCAGCGTGCATCCAGCAAGATATCAAATCAAATATGCATTTTGATGAAGCATACATGCTTTTCAAACCCAAACATAAGTTCATAACCACATGAAATCCAACAACATCCCAAAAATTTAATATGTAAAAAAATAATATCAAACCAAAAAACTAATACAACTTATTAAGAAAAACCTAACATATAAAGTGAAATCCTCTAAAAAACTTTAATGTTAGACTATTTTCCTAATATAAAACCCTAAATCAAAATATGAAACCAAAAAAAAAAAGAAAAAAAAAACCCATATTTCCCATATTATTTTTTCCATTTTTTTTTCTCAAACAAAAACAAAAAAATTGACTTATAATAAATCAAATCTATGATCAACCTTATAATCAAACAGAATAAACCCACCGAAACCACCCTAACAAGTTGAAATCGGAGAAACTAACCTTAGAATTAAACCAGTTTCTCCTCACTACTAGAATCGCATTGATAAATGATGCAACAAATGTGTTGCAAAAAATAAAGAATGACGTATTCCAATGAGTCGTCTAACATCCTATCGCGAAATGCAAAGACATTTAGCGACCCATTATCAAAGTCGTCTATCCTTGAGTTTTTAGCGACTTAAATAGATATTTAGCAACTTATTATGAGAGTCGCTTATACGTTAATTTTTAGCGACACATATTACTTTAGTGACGCATTATGTGAGTCACTGTATTATAGTTTTTAGCGACAACCATCGACTTTTAGGGACAATATACATTTTTAGCAATGCATTATTTGAGTTACCGAATTAGAGTTTTTAGCAACATAGATCGACTTTCAGCGATTCTTTATGAGAGTCTTCTTATTTGGGTTTTTAGCGACACTTATTTATTTTAGCGACGCATTATATAAATCACCTATATATGAGTTTTTAGCAACGCATATAAACTTTTAGCGACTCATTATTTTCGATCCACTTATAGCGATGTATTTTCTAGCGACTGTTTCATGTAGAGTCGCTAAATAAAGATATTACAAGCGACTTATAAGTAGAGTCACCTTTTTAGAGACCATGGAGGATTTTAGCGATGTAGTTTTCATTACTTATAGCGACACTTTATTTATCTTTAGAAAAGTGGCTAAAAATGATATTAGCGACTCTGTTTTAAGCATTGCTAGATTTGTTAGTCGCTAAAGATAGGTAAGTAAAGGTCGCCAAATATGTTAGGCGACCTTGTTTCTTGTTGATGCGTCGCCCATTCGTTTTTTAATTTTTAGTTTTGTGAATATTATTAAAATAGTAAAAATATAAAAATAATTAAAATAGAAAAAAACTAAAACTAGTTTCATCCAGATTAATTAGAATACAAAAATTTAAAATACATATTTTTTCATGACAAATTAATTATCAAATAAATTAAATATTAACTCATTGACATATTTTGACATAATTTGTAAACTATTATATTTTTTCATGACAAATTTAATATTAATTAAACTTGCATGAATGCATACTCATTAAGATGAAAGTTGACGTCCTCTTGTTGACAATATTACACTCTCATACTGCATATGGAAAAATTAAAAAAGTTATTAACATTTATGCAAAATAAATAAAATATTAATCATTATTAAATTTGTAATTTAGTAAATGAAAATTTAAAGAATATTACCATCATTCTTAAGATGTGGCGAGGCACATTTCTCCTAATTAAAAGTGGAAAACACATAATGAAGCGGATAAAAAAATAATTAAATAAATAATAATATATGTTATAAATATTACTTAAAACATAAGTTAATAAATATACATACCAATTTATTTAGAAGATATTGTTTATCCATATCCCCTTACAGTCATTACAAACATAGCCACTCTTACATTCATTCTCATTATCATTTTCATCGATCCTTGGCAACTATATGACAAATGGATTGTGAGCCATCGTAGTATCTCCAAGAACATTTTCTTCAACAAAAGTACAATGTTGTGGTGAAGTTAAAACAACAGACCATCTCGAATCAAGTTGATCTTCAACATAAAATATTTGTTGAATTTAGCAAAACAATGACAAGCAATATCACAAAAAATTCCTACAAAAGCAAGGTTAATAAAACCCAACAAACCTAACCTGTAGTTAAAATGAAAAAAAAAAAAAAAAAACCCAACCCACCACATGTCTCCGTCGACCACAAAGGAAAAAGAAACTCACCTACATGATGGAGACGAAGAAAGAAGAAACCCAGAAAATCATGCAACACAGAGAAATCCAGTTTCCCTGTCGACGACAACATAGGCAAATGAAAAATGAAACCCGAAATATCCCACTCTTCAAGTTTTTCTTAGATTGCTTCCAAATCTAATATTCGTTAGATAGTGTACTTAATGTAGTTTTAAAAAAGAAAAAGGATTCAAAGGCGTGAATAAAAATTTTAAAACGCGTCAAAAATTTTCAAAAAATGGCAAAAACGCTCCTTTTCTTTCAATTTCATTTTTTTTCTTTGATTAATTTTTAAGTTTTCATCTACAAATAAAAATCGAAAATATTTCTTAAAAATATGAAGCAAAATATCGAAGATTGCTTTTTATTTTTCTGTTTTTCAAGTACACCTTTATCCTTCATAAAATTTGCATGTCTTTTAAAATTTTTGTTTTTTTTAATTGAGAGAACAGGCGAAGCATTCTCTTCAAGAAGGGTCGCTTGTTCTTGAATTGTGGGATCAAGCGACGCATTATGGTCGAAAAGCGTCGCCTGGTCCAATTTTTATATTTTCTTTGTAATCTTTGAATAGTTTTTTAATTGTTCATCTACAAATATATTCATGTAGTAATCCATGAACATAAATTTCATTGATCTAAAAACAGAAAATAGTTTTGTCAATGCTCTTTCTCAATTATTCATATATATGTGTTTAGATGAGACACAAAATATCTAAGATCTAATTTGAGATAGGGCACCGAATATAGAATTCTAATTTAACAAGAATTTATTGACCAATTTATGTACATAAGTATGTTAAATGAGCTTAAATTTCATGTGTTTATGGTTAATGATAGCTTACTTGTTTTTAAAATTTGAAAGTCTACTAAATTGCTTTTTCTTAAAAAAAAAAAAAAAATTGAAGGAATAGGCGACGCAATTCCATTAAAATGCGTCGCCTATTCCATGTTTTTATTATTATTTTTTTTAAATCTTTAATTAGTTTTGTTAATTGCTCATCTACAAATTAAAAAAAAAAGCATATTTGCAGAATTAAAAAATTACTAAAAACAACTTTCAAATTCAAAAAAAGTTAAAAATTGGTTGAGTGAAAAGGCGACGCAGTTGTTGCGAATGTGTCTCCTTTTCATCTATTTGGTGACTCTTTGTTAAAAGAATGCATCGCCTAAAACTATATTAAGTTAGTTCTTGTTGTATTATTACATCCAAGTCATTTCGCTTGGTAGTGTGGTGATTCCTTTAGAATGTAAGAGATCCTAGATTCAAATTTTTCTTTTTTTAGTTCTTTTAGTCAATCTAATTTTATTTCAACTACGAATAACCAGTGAACATATTAGAGCAACATAACTGAACTGTTTTTTTTTTTTTTTAAATTTTGTTAACAGGTGACGCACAATGAAGATTGTGCGATGCCTGTTCTCTCTTTTTTTTTTTTTGGTTCTTTTAGTCAATCTAATTTTATTTTAACTACAAATAACCAGTGAAACTATTAAAGTAACATAACTGAGCTAGTTTTTTTTTTTTTTTTTTTTTTTTTTTTTTTAATTTTGTTAACAGGCGACACATAATGAAGATTGTGCATCGCCTGTTTTCTTTTTTTTTTTTTTTTTTTTTTTCGGTTCTTTTAGTCAATCTAATTTTATTTCAATACAAATAACCAGTGAAAATATTAGAGCAACATAACTAAGCTGGTTTTTTTTTTTTGGTTACATTTTGTTAACAGGCGACGCACAATAAAGATTGTGCATCGCCTGTTCTCCTTTTTGTTTTTTTTTTAGTTCTTTTAGTCAATCTAATTTTATTTCAATACAAATAACCAGTGAAAATATTAGAGTAACATAATTGAGCTTTTTTTTTTTTTTTTTTTTTAAGATATTGGTAACTGGTGACATACAATGTGCGTCGCCTATTACTAACTAGAGACACACAATGTACTTCGCCTATTACTAGAGTCGCCTATTAGTAACTAGAGACGCACAATATGCATTGCCTATTACTAGAGTTGCCTATTAGTAACTGGAGATGCACATTGTGCATCGCCTATTACTAATTGGAGATGCATAACATGGGTCGCCTATTACCAAAATCTTTAAAAAAAAAAAAAGGAGCTCAGTTATATTGCTCTAATATTTTCATTGGTTATTTGTAGTTGAAATAAAATTTGATTGACTAAAAGAACCCCCCTCCAAAAAAAAAAAAGGAGGGCAGGCGACGTACAATGAAGATTGTGCGTCGTCTATTAACCAAATTGAAAAAAAAAAAAACAGCTAAGTTATGTTGCTATAATATTTTCACTGGTTATTTGTAGTTGAAATAAAATTAGATTAACTAAAAGAACCCTCAAAAAAAAAAAAGAAAGGAGAACAGGTGACGCACAATCTTCATTGTGAGTCGCCTGTTAACAAAATTTAAAAAAGAAAAAAAAAACAAGCTCAGTTATGTTACTTTAATATTTTCACTGGTTATTTATAGTTGAAATAAAATTAGATTGACTAAAAAAAAAAAAAAAAAAGAGGACAGGTGACTCACAATCTTTATTGTGTGTCGCTATTAACAAAATAAAAAAAAAACAGCTCAGTTAAGTTGCTCTAATATTTTCATTGGTTATTTGTAATTGAAATAAAATTAGATTGACTAAAAGAACCAAAAAAAAAAAAAAAAAGAGAACAGGCGATGCATAAATAAGACTGTGCGTCGCCTGTTGCCTATATTTAAAAAAAAAAGCAAAAAACAGTTCAGTTATGTTGCTTAAATATTTTCATTGGTTATTTGAAGTTTTCAAGAAAATCAGGTTGATTTTAAAAACAAAAAAAGAAGGGGGAACAGGCAACTCGGAATGATTTTTGTGCATCACCTGTTATCAATATTTAAAAAAAAAAAAAAAGAATACTATTTAAGGGATTTGCAAGAATAAACTGTATATGAAAAATTATATAATTGAATAACAACCTCGTATAATTAAATTTTGTTATTATGCAAACATAGATAAGCGGATGGTTAATCATTTTTCATAAGTCTAGCATTTAAACAATATAATTCAAATAAAATATACGCACAATATTAAAAGCGATTCTGTTCAGCTGCATATTCAGCTACTCTTAACGGATGTGTCGTGTGTTGTTGTTTTTATCGACAGTTTGACATCGATTGTTTTGGGATTCGTCTTTAATTTATTAAATTTTTACTGAAACATTAACCTTAGAGTCGCGGTTTTATTTTTTCAGACGCGTTTGTTTCCTAGCGTCGCTAAGTGAGTGTCACTAGATATCAATTTTCGCTTAGTGCCTTTAATCTTCAAGCCCAATTTTGCCCTCTTCTTGTTCCTTTCTCAATCTTCAAATCATGCATTTACTTTACAATTGCAACAGATGAAGGGAAAAAAAGCTTCTTCTAATCGCACCAAATTGAGTAATCTTTAGATAAATCACCATTTTAAGATAAAAACCATGGTTTTATGCCTAGTTATGACCCAAGATATTTGATCTAAAGGCTGAGTTTCTGATCAAATTCTCTTTGTTTGTTAGACTTCAAAGTTAGTAGATCAAATTCTTAGTAAGGGTTTGTTAATTTTGTGAAGCAACCAAGGTAATTTCTTTGTTATATAGAATAGTTAAGGTTTGATCTGTATGTTTTCTACCCTTGATCGTTGATGTTTTAATAATAAGTTTAAGTAGAATTAAAGTTTTATGATGAGAATATTACTTTATGATTTTATTCTACTTGTATTTTTGTGCTATTTATAATACATATGTTTATTTGATCATGTTCAGGTATGTTTAAAGTCTCTTTAAAAAAATAGTTTGTATATTTCGACTAAACCATTTTTTTTTTTTTACCCACTTTTCGAATCTTAGACTAAATTATTTTTCAAAATTGGGTTTTTCTTAGAAACTAGACTTATCAATGATCATTTTCCAATTTGAATTAACCCTAAATGATATTTTCTTGATTTAGTTTTGATTTTTCAAAGTTAAACTTTCTATGCTGTTCACAAAACTGAGCTAGGTTGAGAAACTAAGGTTTTCAGATATTAAATGAGATTTTTGTTACATGGGTCTATTATTTTCAAAAACTAGAGTTAAATGTCTTTGTATTTACCTAAAATCCATTAAATTTGCATTTTTGTGGAATTACTTATGATTTTTAGAAGTTAACTGTTTTGTTGAGTTTACCTTTTGCTGCTAGAACCCTATATTGACGATCTTTGTTTTAGGGTTAAATGAACTCTAAAAATTATGAAATTTGGCATTAAAGTTTCAGGACTAGATCATTTATATTTTGAGTTATTAGAATTTGACTAGTACATATTCTATGCTGAAACTATTTTTATAGATTTTGTCTTGCACTTTGGAATTAAGTGTAAAATGGTTTTTGTGTTTCTTTTGATCTAGAAACTTATGTTGAACATGTTTCTATTAGTTCTAGAAAGATTCATTCAAAAGTATAATTTTTTTGTTTATTGAGTTAATTTTTACCATTAAACTCTTGTTATGAAAGCCTAAAACAATGCTACGATATTTTGTTGCATCAGAGAGAGGAGCACCATCATATGCAGAGAGCTTTGAGCTGAGTGTGGGACACAACTTGGAGTCTTGCATATGTTGGTATGATGTATCAAAGAATTTTACTTGTAAGTGTTTGATACGAATTTATAATATGTGAACATTGTTAAAATGAACTGAGTATAAGACAATGAAGTTTCAAAATTTTTGTCTAAGTTGGTTAAAAATGGCCGTAGTGCTTTCCACCTAAGAAGTTGTGTGCAACATGATAAGTGGATGATTTACACTTTATGAATAAAATATGTCAAATGGGTGTTTTATACCTTATGGAAAGATGTTTTATACCTTATGGAAAGATCTAACTTTAAGTTCTTGTGCTCTAAGTTATGGCATAAATTATAATATGTTATGATATGGTATGGTACGTTATGTTTACTCTGATAAGTGTATGTGAGAGTGTTAATGTTGATGTAGAGAGATATATGTTATACATTATGGAATTTGCATAAAATAATTATGTACCATGCGTAAGATTATGTGATTGCATAATAGGCATCCGCATATCTATTTTATATAGCTATGGAATTGAGTTTCCTTATAAATTTAACCCATCATTTGTTGTTTATTTTGTTATGTAATGACAGTGAGTGATTTCCTGCACCTGCTGGTAAATCACAAGGAGCATCTTGGCAACACTTAAATAAAAGAACTTTTATTAAACAATTTGAATAAATTTGTCGCTTTAATGTTAAACCTTAGTTAAAGTTGCTTTAAATATTTGTTTTTATATCATTTTTTAAAAAAATGGATGTGTTATTTATTTACAGTTTATTTTCAAAACTCTTGTTTGCATTTAGAGTAAGGGACTTGAATACCATTTAATTTTATTTAATGAAATTTTTAAAATTTTCCGCAATCTTCGTAAGTATGCAATCTCGAGCCATGTGACCTGCCTTGCCACACTTATGGTGTGGTCCAGTCTTTTGTAGGATTCTCCTCCGTGTTTCTTTCCACACACAGGGTAAGTAGGGAACTCAACCCAAACTCCTCCTTGTCTTGCCTTCTTATCCTTTGCATTCTTCTCATTAAACTTTCTTTTATTATTGTTGTTATGATTCCAAGGCTTCTTTTCAACATTTGCATTAGACTCTTCCCTTGCAGGCTTTATATCAGCTATGATTTGGGCTCTTTGTAAAATTTCCTTATAAGTAAGCAAATGTAACACTGCCACTTCATTATAAAGATCATCTCTTAATCCAACGTCAAACCTTCGAGCCTTACCTTTCTCGGTGTCCACAAACTTTTGTGAATAATGGCTTAGCTCCTTAAACTTCCTCTCATATTCTGCCAAAAAATTAATAAACTTAGTTTTCTTTGCCTTCTTTACACTTAAGGTTATGTGCTTGTTCAAGAATAGCTCTTTAAATGTAATCCACATCATTGGATTAGTCGTTGTATGATGAGCTCGACTTGTCATTTTTCACCATTATCCAATGTTTTCTTTCAGCATATATGAGTCACAAATCACCTTTTAAGTTTCAGAGTAAGTCATCAAAGTGTATAACCTTTCAGTATCTCTAATCCAATTCTCGACCAAAATATCTGCCATCTCATCCCTTGTTCTTGATGTAGGAGGTTTTGCCACTGTTGAAATAGCTTGTAATACAACTTGCATGGTTTCATTCATGCCTTGAGCTCCTTCAGCTTGGTTACCAGTATGCCTTCAAGCTATCTAAAAACCAATAAAAAAAATTGACAATCTTATTTGAAAATTTGAAGGTGTAAAGATACTTAAATAAACATCACTTCAAGAATAAAGTTCAAAGGTCCAACAACTTGCCTTATTTGTTTATACTCTAATTTTAAAATAAAACTATTTTACACATATATACATACATATTGATAAATACAAAACAAATAATAAAATAAATAGATAGATGTTAAATTAATACCGAAATCTATAGATAGATGTTAAATTAATGCCGAAATCTATGAGATACTAAAATAATAATAATATAAGAATTTAAATAAAATAATTTTAATAATCATAAATACAATCCATAAACTAAATAAAATGGTAATAAAAATAATGGCAAAATAACATAGATCAAACTATAATTATTCAAAGTTGACACATTTAAGACTTTAACTAAACTATAAATTCAAATGTCTTAATCTTCATCCTTACTAGGATCCATGTCGTCTTTAGGATTCCCATGCTCACTTGTAATATCTTCCATATCCAAAACTCCATGAAGAAATTCATAAATTTCCCTAGCAACTTCCAACAATGTCTTTGCCCATTTTTTCATTGCTAATGGCTCAACTTTTTCCACTGATTTTGGCTCCACTTTAGGTGCTGGGCGTTTTCGGCCCCAATGCTTTTTAGCCTGCCATGGTGGGAGCCTAAGTCGAACCCTCTTATCTTTCATCCTTCTTCCAAAATGTTCACACTCCAATTTAGTCCCAAACTCTTCCATACAGCTTTGGTTATGAAAATCTGGTACCCGATCTTCATCAATGTTAAAAATGTCTTTCTTGGACAAATTCATAAGTTCTACCTTTCTAGGCATCATATCTTACCCTAAAAAAAGTTTAAAAAATATGTAGTTAAAATAAATAAAACAAGAATATAAATTAGTATCTTGTGGATGCAGAGGTCATCAAGGGCACTCGAAGATCCTTAATAAACACATTTTAGTTAAATAATAAATTCATTAATATTGTAAAAATTGTCCAAAATAGCTTTGATACCAAAATTATTAGTTTTTCATAATTTTAGGATATGATACCTAGAAAGATAGAACTCATGAGGACTTTGAGGACTATGTTTGGCGAGTTCATATTTTGAGGACTTTGATGTTTGAGGCCTACATTTCAGCTTGGAGTCTTAGTTTTAGGGGGAGAGAGAGAGAGAGAGAGAAAGAGTATGAAAAGAGGGAAATTACGATGGAAAGGGAACAATTTATTCAAATGTAATATTAAGTAGGGGTAAAATAGAAAATGTAAGTTGAAAGGAAGAGCAAAATTTTAATTCTTGGATGGGATAGGCTTTTTACTTCAAGTAAACTGAGGAGGGGCATCCGTACAAAAAACCCCATAAATGTTAGTTCAAAAGCTTGCATCTCTCTTTGGCTAGGCCAAATTTAATCTTGGAACAGGTCCGCAACTTGAAATTTTCCTCCTCACCTAGTACAATACGATTCGCAAGATTAAAAACCAAAAATGTAGATGTAACAAACTTGCCTGCGTGTATATAATTGCTCTTTCTTCTTTTTTTCTTAGAAAAATTGGTATTGTTGCACATCGAACTTTTCATGTTTGGCATATTGCACTCTAAAGAATTTTTTCTAGCAATTTGCACCTTGAACTCACAAATTTTTTTCACCATCGGTCATTCTATCAAATACTAAATGGAAACGGGAATGCAAAGTGCAATTTTATATAATTTAGGGTTCAAAATACTAAAATTTTCAAATAAAAATTAATGAAAAATAAAAAAATTAGAGAGGATTATTATTTTTTTGAATAAGATGGTAAAAAAAATTTTAAAAAGAGTTGCAAATGCAATTTTTTAAAAATAAAAAATAAAAGAAATTTACATACAAATATTCTAAAAAAATTAAATAAATAAAAACGAATAAAAATTTTGAATCCCTAAAAAATAAAATTGCATAGAATATTATAAGAATGCAAATGTAATTTTTTTAAAATATAAAAATAAATATTTTTGCATATTTTAGAGATTAAACAAAAACGTAAAGATCTATAAAAAATGATCAAATATTCTAAAATATAGAAGAAACACTTTGAAATTTTTTTTTATAAAATATGTTCTGTTATTTATTATTTATAAAATATTTTATACAATTTATTATATTGAAGTTATTATAAAATATAATAAAATATTTTATGTCTAAAGGTTGTATGTTTGTTAATTATAATATTTTATAAAATATTTTTTATTGTTATTATAAAATTTACCCTAATATTTTTTTTATAAAATAATATTGTCACTTTTTTTTATAAATAAATATTTTTAATTTAATGTTTATTATAAATATCTTATAATTTGTAAAATATTTATAGTTAAGGAATATCTATTTATTATACAAAAAATATAAATTAATATATATTTTAAATATTAATTTATAAAATTTACTTGTTATTTATAATAATTTATAAAATATTTTTATATAAACTATAAAAATATATTTTTAAACTATTATATAAAAAATCCTTTATAAAATTAAAATTACAATAGTTTTTTTAATTTATTATAAAATTTGTTATATTTTAATTTTTAGTAACTTATTAAAAAATAATAATTCTCTTTAATTATTTTTTCTATTTTTGTATTTGATTACTTGCAATTTTTTATAATTTATATCATAAACTATATAAATTGTATTTTGCACTTTCGCTCCAATTCAGTATTATATAGAAGGACCAATGATGTAAAGATTTTATAAATTTGAGATACAAATTGCGAGAAAATGTAAAGTGTCAACTTGAAATAAGGTTTGAGATGCAATGGTGCCAAATTTCTTTTTGATTTTTGTTTTTTGTTTTGTTTTTTGTTTTTTTTTTTTACTTTTTAAAAAAATAAAGCTTATAATCTCAAAAAGTAACCGAAATCATCTTTTGAGCTTAGAAATCATCACTAGTGAACTCACTTTGAGTATGTGAGGGCTACCAAGAAGCTAGGGCATGCATGTTCCATGGTGGAATTAGATCAACAATCAATGCACGCCTTATTTTTTTTATCATTTTTTTTTTCTAAATATTCTCCCAAATGCATAGCGGATTATCTAAATTCGTTTGTATATTTTCTTTGAAGTTATCATGTATACCTATGAAAGACATTTACCTGGATTTATTATTATTATTATTATTATTATTATTATTTTTGTGTTGAGTAAGATGTCCATGACATTTCAAGTGCCCCATTAGTAAATTGTTTGAACGAACAAGTGGGTTAATTTATTAGCCTTAAAAATGACTTACAATTGTGCTTCTCAATGATCATGTCCAAGTGTGGAGTTGAAATACCAGTGAATTTCTGTTGATAATGGTATAATTTCCCGACCACAATAAATTACTGGACGGCCGAGTGCAGCGCTATATATTGTTTCCAAAGTGGAACACACATCACATTTTCACTCAATTGACTCACATTTTTCTGAGCAGTGTATCAAATAAATTTTATACTGTTTTCTTATGAGTATTTTGTTTAATAAAATATATTTTTCAGTGCCAGATTGCCTCACTAGTGAACTCCATAATCATTGTCATCTTCGTGTAGTCTCTCTATTTGTTTTTAAAGATCACCATTTTATTAGCCTGCAACCACTAATCTATTTACTTAATTAGTTATTTTCAGGCAGTGGAAAGCGCTTCCAAATATACAATAATTAATATTGTCATAATTTTGTCTGCTTTAGGACATTGAGAATAAGTGAAAATTGTCACTACTAATTAGTTAGCTATTCTGCTTTTCCAATGTAATTTTGTAAGTTAGAAAAATCAATCTAAACAAGTTTGAAAAGGTTGGTTTTTGGTTGCAATCTCTTTTATTTCTTTTGAATTTTTTGAAAGCTTAGATTTTAAAATGTATTGGTAATCCGATATGAACTTAATATTAAAATTCTATTTTAATAAAGTGAATCCTATGGGTTTAGGCAGGTGCAAATCGAGAAATTTCATTAAAAACGACTATGATATGACAATACATTTATGTGAAAAGAAAAATTATGATAAACTAAAAGGCTTATATTTTAAAAAGTGCATAACAATATAAGAATAGTTTTTTCAGATTAATACCAAATATATATATATATATATCTAACCAAAAATAAAAAAAGAAAGATGTTTATGAAGACTATGAATATTTTACAAAAAAAATTTTTGTTTATGGAATATATCACCATATATTACAATATATATATATTCTTTCATTATTTAGAAAATTAGTAAGTTTACTTTTAAGAAAAATTCCAAACTTTTTATGCACTGTTATTGTGAATGTTAAACTGTGAGTTAAGACTTAAAATGCCTTGTTTCTCTTTAGACTTTTATGTTGAAAAAAGATAAGTTGTTAAAATTTACATAATAATTAATTCCTTAAAAATGAACTAGTGAAGGTTAAAAAGAAAAAAAAAATAAAGCAAAAAAAAGAAAAAGAAAAAAGAGCCCAAATTAAATAGTAAAATTATATTGTTTTTCCTTTGATCCTAAATAGGTAAAACCAAAAAAAAAAAAAAACCATAAATAATAGATATAAATAATAACTATAAAAAAAATAGAAGAAATATAATATATATATATATATATATATAGGGATATTATACTGTGCAGACCGCATAAAAAATCGATGTTTTTTGAAAAAAAATATCGGTTTTGCTGTGTATATATATAGTGTACACGGCAAAATCGATAATTTTTTTCAAAAAATATTGATTTTTGGTGCGGTTTACACCATAGAATTACTTTATATATATTTATCTAAGTAGATCAATATTGATGCTTAATGGTAAGTATTTTGGGCTATGGGATTTGTTGGGAATGGGTGCATGAGTGGGATACACAGGGAAAAGTAAAATTTGTATTGGGTTTTTCCCAAAATCACATAGAGCTGATATAGTTTAAATGAATACTTTATATTTATAGTATGTTTGTTGAAAGACAAATAAATTTACTAGATGTCTTTTACTATATTTATTGCGGGGCTATCACTTATTATTTATACATATAATATAGGGGTAACCTAGAATTTTCGGGTACTGGTGCCCCTGTATCTGCACGTGGATTTAAGAAACTACTAAGGTATTTTATTTTTAAATCTAAACCTTTTAATTGATCCCAAAATTAACAAAAGAAATGTAAAATAATTAGATTAACCTGATATGAGGTTTTTTTTTTATTTTTATTTTTTAATTTTTTAATTTTTTTTTAATGATAAATGACTTGCGTCTAAAATTTTATTATTGATAGTAGATGTCCCATATGAGTTCTATTAGGACAAATAATAAGACCTTTTAGATTGGGTAACAGTACCTTGTAAATAAATTCTGTATGTATGTTAAACTGATATAAATGTAATATTGATCCGTCTATATTTTTCTTTTGTTAGTAAATATATCTATTTTTCTATTAATTTAAACTTTTGAAAAAAAACGATTAACTCAACCTAGTACTAAAATTAAAAATCTTTAGATATTAGGTTTAATCCATCCTCTATTGGCTCGAACATTTTGGAGAATGCGAATTCAACTTATATATATATATATATATTTTTTTTTATATATATGTATACAATCATTCTTCTATTTGTTGTATTATTATTTATTATATTTATAAATATAAAAATGGGTTTTTTTCCTTCCTATACTAATGGAGGACATATCTGTCCTAAACTGAGGCCTCATATCACACAGCTAAGCTTGTCTTGATACCCTGTCTTTTTCACTCAAGAACTATATATCCTTTTGAATCAAAGCTTCATGCTTTTCTTTATGGGCTCTCCACCTTGCCAAAAGAAATATTTGTCTCCATGAATCTTATTCTTCTTAGAGGGCCCCCAATGCCACTCATCAAGTTGCCATAATATATATCTATCTTTATATATATATATATTTATATATATGCTTTATACATATAAAACACACACACACACACATATATATATATATTATATTTATACACGTGCAAATGGTTTGCCATCAATTATGTTGGGTTTGCTGGTTGCCATTTGAGGAGTGACTGTAAATCAATTACTTTTAATTTCTTGGACTGAATGTGTATTTTTCTGCAACACGCAAGACCAATTCAGCTGCTAAAAAGAGTCCCCCACAACTTGATGCTAGAAATGATCCTTGAAGATCAAAATGCTTTAAGAAGGATGAATCTTAATTCCTCGTCAGCGAATGAATATGACAAAAGGTTGGTAAAGTAAAAAGGTGTGAAGAGTAGAGATTGCTGTGTCCTTGCAATCTCAATGGTGGATCCACCCTCATTCATCAACCGACAATCTACATGCATCTATTTTATTGTTCTACAAGTAGACCAAGCCTTCAACTAGGCAATAGTGGTACTCAAGCTTCTACCATTTTGGTCAAAGTGAAAATACCTTACAAATTCCCATCTGTTAGCACCAAAGTCATTCAAGAAAGCGTGTGCAGCAACTGACCATGATGCTGCCTAAAGAAACCTAGCGAGGTAGCTATTATAAGAGCAGTATAATAAAAATTAGTGATAAAATTATTATTAGATCAATCAAAAGGTCATTTCAAAAGAAAAATGGAAGAATCCCGTGTCTGACTCAGAATAGCTTTAATTACTAAAAAGAGCTCCTCAACTTTGCAAGTAGTGGAGGTTCATGGCTCACTATCTACGGTGAAACATTATAAGTGTGCCTTTTCATCCGAACATCTCCATTTCCAACAAGACAATCAAATTCACAGAGGAAAAAAAAAAAAAAAAAAAAGCAAAACCCCCCACCCCAGAAAAAAAAAAAAGAAAAAGAAAAAGAAAAATGTTTTTTAAAGGACAAAAGTTTACTGCTTTCTGATCTGCCGTGTCCAAAACATAAATGAAGATGATGAAGATGCTTGTCAATCAAACAGGCACATATTTATCTTTCTTTTCCCAATGGATAGCTTCTCTTAAGTGGTCCTTCCACATAAGAATCATGAACTTACTTTTAATTAAATTCAGAATCCGAAGCCCACTTAGATGCCAAAAAGGAAGCTCTTTGCAAATCACAATCTTCCACTTCCAACCATTATATGATCCTTTTCAAATCCTTTTTTTTTTTTTTTTTCCTTCGGCATATAGGAAAATAACAAAAACTAGTATTCTTTAGATTAAAAAAAAAAAAAAAACCAAAAAAGCGAAGATATATAAAGAGCAAGGAAAAAACAAAATTAACAAAAGCCAAGGCTTGATTTCACTAGTGGGCCATGAAAAAAATATGAAAGCATATATATATATATATACTATTTATGTGTGTATATATAACACTAAAAGCAATATTTATAGTGATTAAACTCTATTCTATTTAGTCCTTACAAGAGGCAGAAACAAAAGGAAAAAAATGGAGAGAAGAACAGGGACAGAATCTACATGCCACCTTTCCATAGGAAACAAAAAAAAAAAAGAAAAAAAAGAAACAAAAAATAAAAAAAGAAGGTTAATAGTTGTTCTCTATAATGAGTAGTCTCCCAATCAATTTCTCTATAGAGAGACCGACCGTGGTCCTATAGTATATCTAGTATATATATATATATATATATAGTTCTTTGATCAACGTTGAGCCCTACCAAAAACTTGGTTATAATTCTAATTGATTCTTTACCTTAGTGACATTATTATCATTATTATTATTTGAAGTTTCTTTGGTCTTATTGGATGACCTGCGAGAATCGAATCTGCAAGGGTCTGCCTCTATGAGCAACTGAACCACCTCTTTCATTGTTGGTCGAATTGCTGGGTTCTTGTGAGTGCATCGCATTGCAATCCGAAGAACTTGGATCATCTCATCTTTGAATGACCCTGATAATCTCTTGTCCAACACCGCTATTGCTCCTTCGGTGTCCACTTTGTTAAAAACCCAGTATATGAGGTTCTTGTTGTCACCAAACTCTGCCTCCATTGGCTTTTTTCCGGTTATCAATTCCATTAGAACTACTCCAAAACTGTACACATCGCATTTGGTTGTTGCTTTGGATGAATATGCATATTCTGCCAACCAAAAAAAAAAAAAAAAAAAAAAAAGAAAAAAGAAGAAGGAAAATATCGATCAATTTGGTTAGAATATCATTCTATGTTATATGCATATATAATTTTGCTATTTATATTAGGCATATGAGCCCTGAGCCCAACTTATAATAATTTGAATAATATATTTCACAAATTATATGTAATGGACGGTAAGATATCTAATGTAAAAAAAATATAGAGAGATTATAGATATGCATATGTATTCAACACTCAAATAAATAGATATTTGATTAAGAATTACCACAATATTTGGTATATAATTAACTGAAATAGAAATATTAATATGTCTTGTTAAAAAACAAAACCCAAGATGTCACATTTTAACGACTTTCTTAACTACATTTTTTTAGGTAATTATAAGGAGTTACATAACTAATGCATGTTATACTACACACGCGCCCACACACACGCACACACATACACATATGTAAACACCCTTTAATTGTTATCCAATTTGAGTAATAAATTAATAAAGTAACTAGGATGAGAAATAAGCAATTTACCTGGGGCTAAATAGCCATAAGTGCCAGCAATAACAGTGGTGGTGGAATCTTTCCCTCCTCTTGCCTGTAAAACCTTGGCTATGCCAAAATCTGCAACTTTTGGCTGATAATGAACATCAAGTAGTATATTAGTGGTTTTGATATCTCTATGAATGATAGGAGGCAGAAGATCATGATGAAGATAAGCCAAACCCTGAGCAATTCCAAGAGCAATCTGATGTCTGATTGGCCAATCCAAATGAACCCAACCTTTGTGAAGAGCATCCCAAAGATTTCCATTTGGCATATACTCATAGACCAAGAGACTGCAATCCAAACTTGAGAAATAGCAATACAATTTCACAATGTTCTTGTGCCTTATACTTCCTAGAGTTTCCACTTCTGTTTTCAGTGCCTTATCCAAAAAGATACCATCTTGATCTGGTGATGAATATTCTTTCCCTCTGTTGCTCCAAAGCCTCTTCACTGCTACAACTTCTTTGCTGCTCAGCTCAATCTTATAAACTGTTCCTGATCCTCCATGTCCCACTATGTTCTTATCCACCATGGCCTCGATGATCTCGCGCTGATCGAAACTAATTCGATGGAAACTCTTCACATCATATGAGAGGAATGAAGATGATAATGTCTCATCATGTTCCACCATTGCTCTTTCTTTTCCGAACTTTCGTTTCAGAAAGAGTAGAGCTCCAACAAGGATGATTATGAGCGAAATTCCGATTGCCCAGATGGAGTTCAGTCTTTTTCGATTGTATTTCTGTGGACAAATTGGGAAATTCTGATCTGAAGTGTTGGAATAGACAGAGACACAGAGACCTGGGTTACCTGAAAAGCTTTCCACCAAACCTCCTCTGATCAATGACAAAGGAATGGGACCGGAAAGCTTATTGTTGGAGAAATTGATTGAGTTTGGTAACAGTTCAGAAAGACTCTCTGGGATTTTTCCTGTCAAGAGGTTATTGGAAAGATCAAGAACATTGAGAGATTTCAATGAAGAGAGTGAATCCGGGATTGAAAAACAGAGCTTGTTTCCTTGCAAAAGAAGCAAATTTAGATTCTTGAGACTTCCAATCTCAGAAGGAATCGGACCAGAGAGAAGATTATTGCTAAGATCAATCTTAACAAGATTGATTGCTCTGGAAATTCCGGGAGGCAGAGTACCGGAGATCATGTTGCTCTGTATGAACAGTTCAGACAAGTTTCTAGCTTTCACAATTGAGCTTGAAATCGTACCACTGAGATTGTTATACCCCAAATCAATGATCGAAACGTGAGGAAAACCCAGAATTCCTTCAGGTATTTTACCCTCCAAACGATTAGAACTGACTCGGAATCTAATCAGAGACTGACACTTTATTCCATAACTCTCTGGGATTTCCCCGGAAAACAAGTTTTCCAGGACGAGAAAATAAAGCAACTTACCTCCGTTGCAAACCTCTGTTGGAAGTGGACCTGAAAAACGATTCTCCGACAAGTCTAACACGACCAACGGCGACGAATACCCGAGGTTCCTCGGGACTTCTCCAGTGAGAAAATTGTCGTAGAGTGATAGCATAGTCAGTGTTGTTGAATCAGCAATACAACTTGGGATTTCACCACTGAGTGTGTTGTTGTAAAACTGCACGACTCGGAGCTTTGGAATCCGGCAGACCGACTCCGGAAGCTTTCCGGTGAAGCGGTTAACCGACATGTCTAAGTCCTCGAGCTCGGTGAGGTTTCCGATTTCGTGGGGTATGTTTCCGACGAGCTGGTTGTAGTAAAGCTCAAGCTGTTTCAAATTCTTGAGCATACCTATCTCTGATGGTACCTCTCCAGTCAGGAAATTACCACTCAGTTCGAGATCGGCTAGAGAAGTCATGTTTCCTATCGATTTCGGGATTTTCCCTTCGAGCATGCAAGTCATCAACAGCATTGATTTGAGCTTTGTCAACCTTGATATATTCTCCGGCAATTTCCACAAACTGAAGTTCACATTTTCATTGAAGTTGAGCAGCTCGAGGTTGGTGAGATTGAACACCGACATCGGGAACATTCCGATGAATAGATTGTAGGACAAGTCGAGAATCCGAAGAGATTTCATGTTAGAGAAATCCGGTAGCTTGCCGGTGAGATAAAGACGAGCCATGCTAAGCTCTTCCAGGACAGAACAGTTTGTGATACCATCCGGAAACTCGCCGAGGAATCTGTTGTTGCTGAGCCGGAGGATGCGCAACTCCGGTAGATAAGAGCATATATTGGCCGGGAAGTGGCCGGAAACTGACCAGCCGGTGATATCAACCTTGAAAACATAGCCTTCTTCATTGCAGCCGACACCGGAGAAGTTGCAAAGTGGTAGTTTCCCTCCCCCTGACATATCCCAATTGGATAAAGAATTCCCTGAGAGAGTTTTGTTCATTAACATGAAGAACTGAAGCTGGTTAGTAGAGGGCGTGGGTTGAGAAGGAAGAAACTGAGAAAGAAGCAAAACAAAAAGGAAGAAAGTGGATTTAGAAGCCATTTTTTACGGAAATGAGAAAGAGAGAGAGAGACAGAGATAAAGAGAGAGTTAAGTTTGTTGTTGCTGTTGATGAAGGGAAGGAGATGAGGAAGAGATGAAGAATATAAATATAGCGATGATTGAGGTGATCATTGGGTGCAGCACAAGAAGTAATAAGCTCTCGATGATGAATAAAAGGGATTGAGATTATTTGGGTTTGAAGGAGAGAGACAGAGAGAGAGAGAGAGAGAGAGAAGCATATATCTTTTGTATAAAGAGGCTTTAAGTTTATACTCCACTGAATAGGTCGTGAGAATATAACACGAGTGGCAACTACTTTATGCTGATGAGATGTTTGAATCCAAAAATGAAATTACATACACTAATCACCGCATGTCATTTGGTTGATGATCACGACCCTCTCTTGATTGATGCTATCAACTTCTTTCTCTTTGATGGCCACTGCTCTTCAATCTTTGTTGACCATCAATTACCTTCATTTTAATTAGCTAAGCCTTGTGCACGCTTATTTTTATGTATGTATGTTAGAGTTGGTGATTCGAATTTTTATTGATCCGATTCGAAAAGCTCGCGGTGCGATCCATTTGGTGAAATTTATTTTGTGAAGTTTTTTAGGGATCTATGGTGGTATGGACTGATTCAATTTTTAAGTTTATTCCGTACTATATGTTTATGTTTTTGGGGGGTTTTCGGCTATATTGAGTTTTTTAGCCCCTTTATTCGCTCACCTTTTATACCAATCTTTTTAAATAAAAATTTTGCCTCTTTTTACACATAGTTTTTTCCGTCAAAGATTTTTCACATAAATTTGTGTGTGTTTTGTTTTTATTCTCGTTGTTCTATTGCTGTTGCTCTTGTCATATTTTCGTCATAATGTATTTACATGCACAACGCCTTTGTTGTATGAAGAAAAAAGAGCTATTTTTGTCCCATATTTACATATATAGCTTTTTGCGTTTATTATATACAGTTTTGTTAGATATCATCTAAATTATGGTTGGCAATGTTTGTCGAATTACATGTGGTGAATGATTTGTAGTCAAAAAAACATATAACTCGAATAAAATACTCTATAAATTACACATAATTGAGCATTAGGCATCCCATATAAGCTAAATGATGATGCTCAATATAAAAATATTGATATATATATATATATATATAGAGGGCTCTACAGTGCGCATAGTTTGCATGCGGACGCATCCAAAATCAATGGTTTTTCGATAAAAGCATCGGTTTTGATGTGCACAGATTTTGCTGTATACTGTACACATCAAAGCCGATGCTTCATAAAAAAAACGTCGGCTATGGATGCGGTTCGCATATGGACCATTCAAAATTTTCCTATATATATACATATATATAAGAAATTGAATTTTTGATAAAGTCAAAATATCCTAACTAGTTCTGCTATAATGCACGATTCAATTAAATTATGCTGCGCATTGTTTGTCTGATTACATGACATTTTAATAATTATAGTACAATAATATGTTATCAGGAGAAATATCTTATAAATTACTATTAATCGACTGTAAACCACCCTACATAAGCTGGATTACAATGCCAAGTATTAAAAAATAATAATAATAATAATAATTCAGAATATATATAAATATAATGTTCACTAAGTTAGAATAACTTAACTTTAATAACTAATATTCTAATGTGACCGGACTAATATATACATACACACAAATTTGATGAAAATAGCTTTCATGGTTTTCTATTAAAATCTCTTTTATTAGCCTTTAAAGTAATTTAAGTGCTGAAATTTAAAGATATATTTAAGGTTTATATGAATCCAAATTCTAATAACAAAAATCATGATGTAAAAACAATGAAAATGTATTAATAGAAAAATAACTATTTATTTATATATATATATATATATCAAATTCTTTAAAATTTGAAGCAATCCAAATTCTAATAACATAAATTATGATGTAAAAACAATGAAAATGTAATAGAAGAATATATATATATATATATACACACACACACATATATAGGATTTTGTTCTAATAAACTACATAACTTACCTTATAGTAGGCTGTATTGACATGGCACACTATTAAATAAGGCCCAAAGAGGAAATGCATATAATCATTGGTTCACTTATGTTTTGTTCGTTGTTCTTCTATGTTGTCCATTATAAAGTGAGCTACTAAGGCCACTAGATAATAACTTTATATATTTATTATTTGATTTTAAATATAAAATCTTAGATGAGATGTAATAACATATAACACTTGCCATACAGATATCCTTTAATAAAGCCCACTGCACTCTAGATACTATAGGGTTTCGTCCAGACTTTTTAAGAAGTCACTCATTTTAGAATTACT
The DNA here is from genome assembly GCF_031755915.1 of Ziziphus jujuba. NCBI lineage: Eukaryota > Viridiplantae > Streptophyta > Magnoliopsida > Rosales > Rhamnaceae > Ziziphus > Ziziphus jujuba. The sequence continues at coordinate 23,524,630 of NC_083383.1, read as the reverse complement.
ATTATTGGAGTATACTTAATTTCATAGTTCTTATAAACTCTGCAATTTATCGCTTTGAAAAAGCTTCAATTATTAAGAAAGTATATACTTTACATTTGAACCATTACCGTTTCATATCTAGGTGATGTGGGATTGGATACTAAGTGGCCTTTGCCAATAAAGTAGCTTGCCAATACCTCATACCTACCCACACTTACCCTGATAGCATTTCAGTGGTTCACTCTTGGTTGTCACAATCTGCCATCAGTCTATCTTTCACTAATTTTGTCATTTCTTGTCTCACGTCTTTCAGAACTCATAGGTTTTACAATACACTCTCTCTAGGGTTCAGCTTCCTCACTGGTATACTTTTAGTTAGATACAAGCTTTGAAAGCATTTGTAATATCCCGCCTCCACTATGGACTTGTTATTCTCTGCTGATATTGTCCCCAATTTAACCATTATATTCGATATGAGATTTTTTGTTCAGACTTCCTAAGAGGTCAACTATCCTCCCATTGGAGTACAATTAATTGTACACTTCTTTTGAACCTTAAAGCCTTAGTGTTACCAAATTAATTATCGTTACATTTGAACCATTATCATTCCACATCTAAAAAATGTGGGATTATACATCAGGGGACTTTTGCCTGTAAGATAACCTACCAGTGCCTTGTAGCCGCTCAGACTTACTCTGGTAGCATTACTATTGTCACCACAATCCACCTTAGTGCATTGTTCACATTCTTCCCATTTTTTTGCCTCATATCCTTTAGAGCTCACAAGTTTTATATTTATTAAGTTAATAGGTCCCTTATCACATTTGTTAGATTTCATTGAACTTGTTTAATTAGGTTGAGTCTATTTTTTAAAATTAAATTTAAAAAGTTGATCTAATTAATTGTTCATATAATTAATTTTAACCCGTTTTCCATATGCTATATTTTGTCACCAAAACCTTTTACCGACGATTTTAGATTCATTGGGAATAGTTTTTTGGGAGAAAACTGAACTTTTGTCGGCAAAAGTTTTATCCGGCAAAAATTGAAAATTTGTTGGTAAATACAATTGCAGACGAGGCATAGGCGACGAAATGGGTGACGAATTTATTTTCGTCGGTAAAATATTTACCGACGAATTTTATGTTTTTGCCGACAATTTTTTTTTTTTTTTTGTAGGGTAAAGCTGAATTTCTTGTAGTGTAATATTATGCCAACGTATTAGAGCATTTATGAACATCATTAAAAAAGAAAAAAAAAGGAAAAATCCAATGGAGCTGTAAAGTAACTCCATATAGTTGATGTGGCAAACAATAATAATAATAATAATAATAATAAGAAGAAGAAGAAGATATTATTGATGGAAAAAATCAATTGTTAGTATGTGCACCCTCCTTCATTATTAAAGAAAATGTGGACTGCAAAAATAAGAAAGAATATCAATCAGGAGGCCTTTGGGCACCGACACTCAAGTCAAAAGAAGGAATTTGGACCTCAAGTAAAAAACATAATAAATTAATTATGAATTGAATATATATATATACAGCCCGTCTATGGTTCGGACGGTCTTCATGCGGACCACAGTATTGGTGACGATTTTCTAAGAAACCGTCGTTAATACTATGAAAAACCGTCACTAATACTGCGGTTCTCATGCGGACCGTCCTCACCATAGAATTTCCGTGTATATATATATATACATACATGTATAGAACAATGAATACTTGTGGCCTTAGTCTTTTGAAATTAGATTTTTGATAGGAATAAAATACAGATGAAACAAAATAGGATTAAAACACCCAATCCATATTACATTGGATCATAGAATTCTAATCAATTTTCATATGATAAAATTTTCTATTTATCTGACTACAAAATTAGGGAATTGTAGAAATTTACCGACACAGATATTGTGACAGTGTCCATTTACTTTTATGAAGTCTCCTAGATGTTGCATCCTACCAAAAAATTAGACACAATACTTATCAATATTATAGTTTTTTTTCTTTTTTTTTCAAAGGAAAAATAGTTAGGGACATTTATATTAAACAAGATTACTAGAGATTGATTTTAAGTTGAATACTTAATTAAGTAGAGATCTATGCCATATATATGACAAATCTTTTCAACCATTGTGCTACATAGATTGCAATCCACATTTTCATTATAGATATCTTATTAGGAATTGATTGCTAATTCCCATTTTACATAGGAACCTATAAGATGTAATAAGTGCTATGATTGTCACTTGCTCAATTAGCCAGTTTTAATTTTTGCACTTTTCCAAATAGTTGAATTTTTAATTTTAAATCATTAATTGATATGATATACTAAATACTTGATAAGTCCATATGATTTACAACAAATAATAAAACATAATATATATATATATATATATGCACAATCAAGCTCAAATCAGGATTAGTTTGAGGACTTCTTTTTTTTAGGCCTTATATCACATTAAGGGTTGAAAATTAAAATTGCATTTATCAATCATCGGATATCAACAGGTTCATTTTCTCTAAATATAGTTTTGGTATATCAATAAATCTATATTTATAATTCAAAAGGCTAATAAAAGAAGATTTAATGTTAAAACTATATATATATATATATTATAAGAAGAAGTACATGGCAAGCATTTTAAGGTTTTTTTTTTTTTTAAAAAAAAATTTTAATTGCACTTAATACCCTTGACGTTTTGGGCAATTTAGGCTGTCAATTTTCAAAAGTGACTTAGGTCTTCAATTTTTCAATTTATTGCAGATTGGTTAAATTTTGTATTTGATCAAATAAATTGATAATTGTTTCATCTATGACTTATTTCTATAATAAAATTGAATGCAGTAGAGTTTGTGAGGAAAGAGAAAGCAACCACGTGAGTGAAACTATTATCAATTTGTTTGGCCAAATTTATCATTAAACCAATTTGTAAAAAATTGAAAATTTAAAGATCTAAATTACTAATTTTGAAAATTAGAAACCTAAATCATAAAACCTGAAAGTCATGCAAGTAACCCTTATAAAGTATTTTAAGGTTTCATGCATGGTTGCTTTGTGATCATTCATGTATGGACATCGCCAAACTCTATGCATGATGTATTTGATTATTGCTGCTGCTCTAAGACTTGGTGTTTAATATGTTAAATTTATTCTTGCAAACTATATATGTTAAGCCAACCATTTTAACTACATATATATATTTTGGCAAAAGTTCAAATCCATACAATAGTGCTACGAAATTCATCTATCTTACTTCATAATGTGTGCTTTTAGGCATTTTCACATGTATTCTTAAAATGACATGCTTTATAAAAAAAAATTTGCACACATTGTCCTTTTAAGCATAATTGTGTAAATTTTTTGGGCACTGACAAGTATTTTTTATAGCAAAATCATATATATATATATATATAATCAGGATCATATTAGGATAACATGATAATTTTAATATCAGAAATTCTTTTAAAATTAAAAAAAAAAGTTCAAATATGGGTGTAGTCATATGCCAAAACCTTTATTTAGTAAAAGTGATCTCTGTTGGAATATAATAATTAATAAATATAATTTTACATTTTAATTTTTAATGTAATCTAATGGATGTTAATCCAAATATTAAAGATTTGATCTTAATCTGGCTCTCTCTATATATACATGGGCTGATGCAAACTCAAATAATGCTCATGAATTTTACTGTTAAATCTCTTCTCAATTTGATACAATTTACTAAGAAAAAAATTGGAAAAAAGAAGAAGGCAATTCTAATCTATTTCCATGGAAAAGAGAACATGCATGTACATTTTCTTCCCATCTTTATTTATATTTCTGTTTTCTTTCAAACAAGCGTACAAGTACAAACAGCAACTAGAAATGCTTTATTTTATGTAATATATTTTCTTCTTTTCCCCTCATGGATTCCAATTAAACTCAAAAGCATGTTAAATGTATAGACGTTGATTCCAATTAAACTCAAAAGCATGTTAAATGTATAGACGTTCTTTTTTGTTTTTTACTTTTTGGGCTTCTTCTTTAATCTTTGTTTATATATAGGCGTTTGTTTTCAGGTGCTTGCTTCTCATACTAAAAGGAAAAAAGCATATATATATATATATATATATATCTAAACTAAGAATAAGAAAAGCTCTTTATTTCTTTTTATTTTATTTTATTTTTTTTAATTTTGGTTTAGCGTCCGTCATGTCTCTATCTAGGCTGGTTCTTTTGAATCATATTTTGGATATATATGAAACAAGAAACTTAGGCACCAAGACTGGAGATCAAAAGGAAGATATATATAAAGGGGATCACTACTAGCAGAACAGCTAAAAAAGCATTGAATTCATAAGCATATATAATGGATATATATGTTTATTGGGTGGTGGATTCTTATGTCATTACAATTTCCTTTAATTTTTTTTTTAATCTTTTTTTTGGTGCTCATCTTCTTTTATACCCCTCCATCAATGCTGACTGGGACCCAAATTTTCACCCCAAATAAACTCTCCATATTTGCTCACAACAGGAGGAATTTAATGAAACATATATATGGTGGCAAACAACCCCATTGAGTTGACATAGTTGGGCCAATCAAACGGAAGCATTGGACAACATTATATCTTCATGTTTGCAACGTGTAGAGAATTTCATTCCTAATTTTTTGTTATTGAATATTTCGTAAAGCTCAGTGGAAGGGGAGCAGTACAAACCATAAATTTCCTGACTGGATGGAGGTGGATAAGCTTGGAATAATATCCCATTTTTAATTGTTTTTGGGAATTTGCGTTTTATGGGTAGGGCCTCTAGGGACCATATTTTTATTAGCTTAATATTATATTAAGTATCAAATTTTATTTATCAAAATTTTGATTTTTAAGTGATGGAACAAAATTTTAGTTGTTGATGTTAAAGCTAAAACAAATTAAATTAATTAACATGTTTTAATCATACATATCAATAAACAATATAGCATTATGTTCATATGATCAATAAATAATCATACACTATATTTCAATTAGAGATATATCAAATTTACTGACTCTGTGACAATAAAATTTAGAACCCTTAAATACTTTATAATATTCAAAAAAATAACCATTAAAAGTTTTAGGATCCAAAATTTTGACTTGAGAATTATAAATCATAACATTAGCTTTACAATATAAGTCATCTATTTCTAATTAAAACCTCATATACTAGAAAATGTATAAACTAGGCATACAGCATTATAACTACAATGTACAGTTCCTCCTCTCAACTATGTTATTTATTAAAACATACTAGATATTATAAATTGTGCATCAATGTTACACTCATATAAATAAATTGCAAATGGCTTTGAGTTTCGTCCAATCCTTATATGTCTACCGTATACTTACCACCCATGTCAAATCTCACAGCTTCCAACTTCTTATTCATCTGAAGCTCAATTTTTAACTTGAACTCTTTAAATGCAACTAAAGTATTAGGCTTTTTTATAGATAAGCATAACATATCCATAACAGAAGAAGTCATCAATATATAGGTAATAAAATATTTATAACCTTTCGAAGTAGGTGGTTTAATAAAAACATAGACATCAATGTTATAACATACAAATTTATTACTAATTTAGGCACATATAGGTGCAACAACAGGAGTAACAATAATAAAACAAGGGAATCTAAAACAAGCAATAGCTTATAAGCCAAATTATCATAAAATACCATATAAAGTTTCACAATGGCAAATCTCAATTGGCTTAAGATTCCATGTCATCTTCTATTAAGTCATCAACTTTCAATAGTTGACCAAATTATGGTCAAAGTTGCACCATTCATCAAAGATTTCTTTCCTTATACGTACCGATGACAAACCACCTTTGTGCCATTGGTATCATAGTCCTTCTTTGGACTTCAAATTTTGTCTTTTCTTTGTAGAAATCTTCTTGAATTTGTTCTTTTAACTAGTCATCTAGTTGAATACTTAGACTTGTTCAGCTTGATGTCATCCTCCTCTTTGTAGAGACTAATAGTTAACTCCTCCAAAACACATCCAAACTTCCTAGTGAGTTGAAGCTTGATTTAATATAGTAAAAAAGAATCAGGAATACTCTTAATTAAGGGTGTAGGTTAGATACTCCTCACTAATATCCATGCCAAGGTCCATGAGCTTGTTATAGTAAGATAAAAGTTTCAAGATAAGCTCCTTCTCACCATCAATTCCATCATACACAATAAATTTCAATAAAATCAAATAGTCAAATTTCTCATTTTATCAAACCTGATAAATTTTGTAATGAGCTCATTCAAAATATCTATCTATGGGCTACTTGAAAAGTAGAACCGTTCATGTGATTTTTTATAACCATCAACAACACTTTTAATAGTGCTTCTAGTCCTTACACAACATTTTAATCTAGGCAGTATTTTAATTATTTGGTATTTATGGTGGATCAAGTTTTAAAGCTAAATCTAGCTTTTATAGGTTCAAAAACATTATTAAAGGCTTTTTGCACTTCTGATGATTCGTCAATTCCAACTTTATCATGTCTTTCACAGGCAGAGGACTAGAAGTGCTACCAGTTGTGAAAACAATTAAAACATTAACACATTACATCATAAGGACTTTGTAAATGCTATCTTCCTAGCTTTTCAATCATATCAAATATATAATATCACTAGGATCCTTGTAGCACCAAGGATATCTATACACAGGCTAAATATAGTCAACCTAATCACCACAATCAAATGAATTAAAATAAGTCATCGGGGGTAACTCAGGACCTACAATTCATGGTATTAATTCAATTTCCACTCTCATTTCAAACATCCTACTATGAGTTAAACCACTGATAGGGTAGCCATATCACTCATATAGATCCTAAGTATGGGAGAATAAGTTACATTGGCAACTTCAAGAGACAAACAAGCTAAGTCTTGTGATAGAAGTACTTGGACATCCTGTCCACTATTTAAACTCGATGTTGACACCTATAAATTTGATAAATTACGCATCATGATAGGCAAATACTTAATATTCCATTTACTATGTCAACTTTTATTCCATTGGAACCTATTACATAGATAAAATATATCTCATGCTAGGTGAGTACTTATAACCTAACTCCTTTATGCAAACTAGGCATTAAGGCTCATAACAATTCATAGTTTGGACATATCAAGTTTTGCAACAAACAAACATTTAGCCAATCTACACTAAAATGTCAAACATAGGACAAAGCCTTTTAACAGGAAAAATTTCATGAAAAACATTTGCTTTTGACAATGGGCTTTTAATTTAAATAAATTGAGAATGGAGTAAACTTTTTTTTAAATTTTTTTCAAAGAAAGTTGGGAATGGAGAAAAATTTTCCAAAAGTAAAAATGGTATAAAATAAAAGAATTATTTATTTATTTAATTTTTTTTTTAAGAAATTAGTTGTTGACGTAGCATATGATATGTTGAGCTGATGTCAGTGTGATGATGTCAATGAACAATAGAGCCCAGCATGCCAAACAATAGGTCATTTGGCTAGTCTTCCTTAGCCATTTGGGTGGTGGGTTCGAATTGATTTCTAGACACACAGGTCACATAACCTGCTATGCTGACTCACCAAATTTGCCCTTTTTGGCCACCATTGTCTTCAACATCAGTGGAATTTTCTCCATTTAGGCTTGGGCAATTGATCTATCAGATCAATTTTCCTCAATCACACTTGAAAAACAACACCTGAACCCGAGAGTACTTTAGCCATGGTTTTTATGATTTGTCGATTTTTGTAAGATTTTTAGGGCAAATTGGACTCCCAAAAATATTCCAATGTGTTAAAAAACCATCATATAATAAAATTCAAAATTTGGTTTTGATAAAAAACCAAGTCATACAAAATCAAAAAATTTTCTCATGGACAGATAAACTCAAATGTGGTTCGATCTCACTAGGTTCTCGAGAAACAAAATTAAACCATTTAAGAGTTTTCATTTGAAAATTATCATTTAGTCATGCCTGTGTGCCAATTTGAACCAAAACAAATTAGCACATAAATTTGCATAAATCGGGGTTTACGGTTTCATACAAATAACTGTAGTTTTCAAACCAAATTTCATGCACAAAGTCATTCCATTCCACTTGTAAAACACTCCAAAACAATGTCTAGGTATCAATTTCATCCAAAACAATGTCTTGAAATTTTTTGCATAAAAGCAGTATACAGTAGAACATAAAACTCGATAGCCATGCAAAAAAACAACCTATGATGTGTGTGGCTCCAATACCACTTGTTAGAATCCATTAACATATTTCAATCACACAGATCAATAAAATATTATAGTACTATGTTCATTGGATTTGTACACAATCATATACTATATTTCAATTAGAGATATATCAAATTTACCAACCTTTAAAGCACGACCATTTATTCATCAAATCCTTTGAATTTTTTAACCTGCAAAATAGATAACAAGAACATAAGAGTAATACCTAATGCACAAACTTCTCTCTAACCTTTCTCCCATAGGATTTTTTCCATATAGACATTATAGGTGCCTCAAACTCTAACACGATATCAATATCGTATGTATTGTATCACATTAACTCATGACTTATTCCCTAATTTTGTTGCATGCATGATTATTATGTCACATATTTGGACAGAAACTTTAAAAAATACCAACATGCACTATTCCAACATGTTTAGAGGGTAAAATTCAAAGGAAAAAAAAAAGATTTTGTGTGCACAATGCAAAATTCGATATAATTTAGGATATATTTGTGTCAATATCTTTTTTTTTTTTTTTTTAAGTTTTCTCTACTTCAGATCCTTCAAATTGTTTCATATAAATATTTTCTTTTGGGTCACCACGTAGAAATGCAATCTTTACATCTAATAGTTTTATTTCCCAGTTAAAATAAGCCACCAAGACTAGAATAATTCTTATTATAGTATGCTTAACTAGTAGGGAGAAGATTTCTGTGTAATATATGCCCTCAATTTTGTGCAAAACCTTTTGCAACAACTCTTGTTTTAAAGTTGCTTGGTTTAGTACTCGTCGATGGTGTAATATGTTCTTTTACCTTAACAATCCATTTTTGGTTTGGTTTGAGGTATTTGAAACCCAACAGAGTAATATTGCTAATGGTTGTGACACTTTTATTGTCATAACAACAAAATATGTTAGATATTTTGTCTCTAAATTTTAGCTTTATGTTTTGCTTAAATTTGGGAAAGTGATTATGTTTTTTTAGAGTACAATATTTGAAATGTGATGTAGCTTATTTCTAGGAAAAGTTGAATGGACAAACTGCTAGTTAGGTAGCGGAAGTTGGAGACCAATTTCACTTTTTGTAACTCATATATTTAAGGTTGATGTCAATGACAAATGTGAGAACTATTCCAGATTGTCTATTCTTTATATTTGCTGCTTTTTTTTTTCTTTTTCTTTTTTTTTTTTTTAATCACAAAGCTTTTTCCATTGTGGTAATGCAGACAAAATATTTCTTCGCTGATAGCCGATAACAATGAACATAGCGACAAATTTATTTTGTTGCAAGAAATTGTATGTTACATCGCGAATTCTCAAAAGAGACAGGTCGTAGTAATAAATTTATTTTTTGCAACGAATTACTCTTGTTACAATTGCACAATAATAGTGATAGTTCTTTTAGTGACAAATATATGGCCATTGCTAAATAATTAATTAACAACGAAATATGTAATTTTAGTGCCAAATTATGTTCGATGCTAAAAATCAATTTTTTTGCAGTAGATATACATCAAGCTTGTTCTACATGGCTTCAAGCTGACCATAATACACACTTAACACTAAATAGATCAACCATTCTTAGTATATAGGAAATTCTATTATTGATATGTTTCATAAGAAAATCGAGTCTTAAATGCATTCCAAATCTCTTTAACAGTGTCAAAGAACATAATTGTAGATGAACCTTGAGGTTTCATGCTATTCCACGCGAACTATGTAATAACTCAAGAATTATTGTCTTGCAAATATTATACTCAAAAAGTACCCTCAACTAGAGGTCATTAGGTATGTAATGATACTATTTGGAGCATATTTTCTTAACATCCCCCTCATATTTAAGTTCGAACATCTTTTGGAATCCTTTGAGTGTGTTGTCAATAGGAGTTGTCAAGTTTTAAATACCGGAGTCATGAATCATGACTTTGATATCAAATTGGATTATCAATTTTTCTAGGGGATTAAAGTCAATAGAAAATAGGTCATCATTGTATTTGTATTGTTTTTACAAATAAATATAATTAACTTTAAACTCCTAAAATTGTTTGCAACAAAGTAATTGGAATTATTATATTCTTCTGATTTCTTTTAATAAAAAATAAAAAAATAGAGCAATATTTAAGGGATTATTACAAATAACCTTGTGTTTTGTAGTTTTGTAATTTAGTCCCTTGACATTCAAGAATCGAGACTTAGACTCTTGATTTACAATTTAATGCAAATTGAATCATGTTTAACTTCTGACTAAAAGTATTAACAGCCATCCCATGTGAGTTCCACTAGGTTGTAAAAATGCAATTTAAAAAAAAATACTAATAAAGGATATTGAAGTGCAAAATTTTAAAACAAAAGGATTATTAAAATAGAACAGATTAAATACATTTAGATAATATCTGTATTTAAAATTTTATATTTTAATATCTTCTGATTTGGAATATAATGCATTTTAATATAAGTGATATGACATGTACATGAAACAGATACTAAGCTGTTTAGTCAAAATTTCCAAAAACTGCCAAATCCAACGATGTACCAGAATGCAACAAACTATATATTTAATGAGTGTTTTCTAAATATTTTGGAGGAAAACTTTTGACGTAATATTTAATATAATATTTCATGAAATTGGACACATATGCCACCAAATCCAAAACATCTTCGAGACTATATCCATTATTTGGGAACCCAAGTAAGTTATCGATGAGAATCTGAGCGTACATAATAGTAATGCCGAGTGGTGAAGAAGAGCATAGCAATAGATGCCCACTCTTGTAAAGTATTGGATGTTGTAAAGTAATTGGATGTTGAATTGGCAGATTGGAATTCGCTCAAATCTGAGGTGGCAACTCCTTAGAAGTAGCTTGTGCTTTTGCACCACATCTCCTTTTGGGAATCATGAGCGCACAAGTGCAAGTGCATTGCTATGTCTTGATAGCTTGGATATGCCTTTTTGTGATAGATCGACAGCCTTCACTCTAAGGTCATTATTGATATTGACTAAATTCTTTAGATCAGTAAAACCATTTCATTTTTTAGATTATGAAATTTCACATGAGTCTTTTTATTTAGGCTGAGAAACTCAGTAGAGTGCAGTGAACAAAAGCATCTCAATATCACCGAGAAAGTTCAAAATTTTTTTATTTTTATTTATATATATATATATATATATGTGTGTGTGTGTGTGTGTGTGTGTGTGTATATATATATATATAAAGAGTTCAAAATAAAAATTATATTAAAACATTTTTTCTGGGCATTTGTAAATTGAAGAAAAAGAATTTTTTTAACTACAAACCTCATCGAATTCAGAGTCTAGGTTATTATTCGTGTTTATTGTCAAAACTTCGAAGATAATCAAAGTCATAATTAAGGTTTAAAAATGGCCACTCACATCTATTTAGCCAATTTCATGTTGCGGCTGGCCGCGTCCCAGTTGCTGCCCAAGATTAGAGTAATCTTCTACTAAAGATGCCTTATAATACTATATGTAGGAGAGAATAAAGTATCTGCTTTGTGAAGTCAATTCTTCCCAGCAATATATTTGCAATAATAATCTCTTTTTAACAAGATAGAATCCCAAAAATATAGAATATTTAGAGGCTAATTTGCTTTTGCTTTGGAGGGTCTATTCTTAATCATTATTTAGCATGTAATACCAATAAAATCATTAGGTATCCATCATTGAAGGCGCCACTTCCTCTTTCTCTCTCATGCAGCAAAAATATATAAAAATAAAATAAAATAAAATAATAGTGAATACCCAATTGGAAGAATTTTTTTTTTTCTTTTTTCTTTTTACATTATATTCAAAGGGGTTGATTATGATATGCATTTCGATCGAAAAGGAGCAATATTGTTCAAAGTGGACCAAAACACAACAAAGTAGCGATGGAGGGTTATATAATTCCGAGTGATTATTGGTCTTTTAAACGCATTATTCATTAAACGAATAATGTGTAAGCTAGATACGAGTGACCAAACCTATATATATTAGCCCAACATAATAGGTTTGATCATCTTCCCTTCCGTACAATGTCACAACCACCTCAATTCAGCATGTGTTTTTCGATTATATATATATATATATATATAAAATCAGATATGCTATATTACATGTTTCATCCTGATCATATTTTGTATGCCTGTTTGAGATGAGACATGCGAAATATAGTGAGAGTGAGACACATTTTTTTAGCAAAACTTAATTTATAGTTGGCTATCTTAAAGTAAAATTGACAAATAATACATGGTAATATTAATTTACAATATTTATTTTTATTTTTATATCTTAATTATAAAATTCTAATAAGGGTAAATGAATCATTTAATGGCGATTTAATAAATTGTTATATAATATATAAATAATATTGAATTTTTTAAAAAAAAATAAAAAATTTCTGCATTTTCTTTTTTGCCTACACTTAGCATTTGTCTTACATTAATATCTTGCATCATAAAGTAAGTGGAGTAGTTTACTATATCAAAATTATAATGTGTTAAATATAATAGAAGATGTGGTAATATGACAAATATTATAGGTGGCATCTTAATAAATAATAAATAATTAAAATTTTATTTTGATTAGTAATAATTTATAACATTTGTTATATCACTATGATTTTCCTTTATAATTTTGGGAATAATTTTGAAAAATTGAGAATATGTTCCAAACATAAGGTGAGAATACCTAGTAACCTGTCAAATATTTAGAATGTTACCTGAATTAATAATTTTTAATATTAAAATCATGTATAATTGGTTAAATAATAACCTTTACATTTGTTATATCATTGAATACTCAAGAAAAATAAGTTTTTCAATAGATCAAAGCTGTTTGTGTGTATATATATATATATATAACAATCCTAGTACATAGTTTGCAATCAATATGAGATTCTACATTCTATTTATGCACTTTTCTGTTGAACAATTTGTTTCCTTTGTTGCAAAATAAATAAATAAATTTGCTTCTTATATTTTGAAGTTGAGGTTATAAGTGTGGGAAATTTTTTTTTATAAAAAATAAAAAACAAAAAAAAACAAAAAGGAGATGGATTTTTATTTTATTTTATTTTATTTAAAGAATAGCTATTACAAGATAGAATAGCTAACTCTCTTATTTTTTTTTTTTAATTTTTATAAATAGAATAGCTGACTTTTAAATAACTTATACAATAATAACAAGCCTTTATAATTAAGTAGCTGTCATGTTCTTTTACCTATTCCACTACGATAAACAACTATAAAACTTCTTTTCTATAATTAAATTAGGGGATATATCATAAATCAAATTCATGGAATTATGCATGACATTTCTTATTCTTTTCCGCTAAGAGAATCATATATAGCATCGAATCACAGACTGCGGGATTTGAAACTAATTTATCAATCTCATGAAACTAAACTTTTCATATACCTTCTGAAAAATAATAATAATAAAAGTTTGCAATATATATTCTTGAGAACATGAAGGCTGTTCGCAAAAAGCCAAGACAAATTGATGAAGAAATTCATCGATCCGCTTAAACATTTACTTTTCATACTTGAAATTATACATCCGAAAAACCATTTTGTGGTAATAACTGAATCTCAAGATAAAACACATAAAACTCACATATGCATTTTGGTAGAAAAAGCTTATTACTCTATAACTCTCATTTCACTTATAATCAATTTTTAATAAGTAAACAAGACTTTTAAGTATGTTTTATGGTAAAACAAAAATATAAGCCGTATATGTTTTTTTGTTTTTTTTTTTTTTCCTTCTTTTGTTTTTTCTTAGTTCTTGCTCTTGTTGTGATGACTTTGGGAGAAAGTTCATACAATTTAATTTTATATATGGCACATGTCTATGATCATTTCTAGCAAGAATTCCCTTTACTTATTTATTTATTGATTTTTTCACTTTATCAGCAGCTTAATGGTAAATGCTATTATCTTCATTAAAAATAGAAATAGACACAAATATAAAATAAAAATAAAAATTTAACAAGGCAAATTATACCATATTACTCAACCGCCAAAAATAAAAATAAACAATAATATTCGCAAGCCATGTAGTATGGACTTGGCTTGGGCTTGAGCTTGTTGGCAGACATGCTCAAGGTTGTGGGGAGTGGATTTCAGTTTTGAAGCCCATTTGTCCTTTGAAAGCGAAAAATAAACCAAAAAAACAAAAAAAAAAACAAGTGGTTATTTAAAATTTTACCTTTCCACTACAATTCATTATTATTATTATTATTATTTACAATTTACCTTTATATGAGGTCAGTTTCGTAAGTAAATGGAGGTTTATCTATTTGCATTACATTTGCTTACTAATAAGGTCAAGTATATTCTTCTTCTTATTATTATTATTTTTTTTTTCTTTTGCTTATTATTTTTGTAAATTTTCTTGGGAGGCATTTACCAACCTTTTTTTGTAATAAATTTAAAGTGTAATAATCCTAATAATATATGATTGGTTTAGGTACGCCAGAATGTTAGAATTACTAGGTGGAATTTAGTTTCTACTTGATATTGTGGGGAAAAAGAAAAGAAAAAAAAAAAAAATGGACTCAATCAGCAACTGGGGATTCTTTTCTTATCTCGCCTCTAATGTTTCCGTGCCTTGCAACTGGAATTTACAATTTTTTAGAGAGTAGCTCAAGTAATGATTAATAATATGCTTGGACTTTGTGGATGCTTAAATTATTGTGAAAAATTATGCATTATTGAATGTAATTGTGGAATTTTTGGTTTCCCCATTTGATTTACAAATTTGGTAGGGGAATCAATGGACTCCACAACATAGTTATGGAGCATATATGATGGATCAAGATCATGCGGAGCAATGTATTAATTTTTTAACTAAGAAGGACAGTACATAGCTTTTTTTTTTCTTTTTTTTTTTTTTAGGTTTAGGGGTCAATAATCAAGTTAAAACTTAATTAGTGAATGTTTATAGAGGTATTTTGTAATTTTTTTTTTTTATAAATAATTCAAGGTGTCAACGGTATTGGCACGCTATTTTTTTCTCACTGAGTCGGTTTTTCTTTAATAATTTTTTATTTTTAATAAAATAATTAAACAACAAGTTATTCTGATTAAAACAAAATGAAATTGTTAAAAAAGATTTCTTAAATATTTTTTTAATATCAATTTTTTTTTTTTTTGACAATTATGTATATCAAATTGTTAAATATTGTATTAGTATGAACATTTATACATATATACATGAAAATGCTTTGGACGTTATATGCAGATTGCAATTAATTACACTCTTAAATTTAAATGACTATATGAATCCCCTTTTTAAACTAATATATGAACAAAATACTTTGTCACCCGTGAGTGTAAAAGATTATAACTTCAATTTTAGTTTGATAAATTATTATTATTATTTTTTAAATTAACGTTCTTCGTTTTCTTTAAGTAATACTTTTTTAATTACTATTCATAAAAATGCATTAAGAATGGATTTTAAGAAAATTGTTTTTTTTAAGAAAATTGTTTTTTTTTTTCTTCGGTTTTAATTTTAGTAGAAGACCTTTCATTTTAGTGAATATAGATTTATATTATTTACAGAAAAAATTACAGCATACCTTCATAATTTTAACCTTTGCCAAGCATTAATTAGCCGCCTAAATATTTTTACAACTAATTTTTCTGACATGTTGCAAAAATAAAGGCTAAGAAGGCCCAAAAAAAAAAATTAATAATAATAATAATAATAATAATAATATTAGTAAAAAAGCTCTAGAACTGATCTTGCTTTTTTTTAAGAACGGTTAATTCCAACTCTTTTGCCTAGGCGCCATCCTGGTCTGAGTTATGAAGAACTCTGTTTGCTAGGATGGTCTTTCCCAATGGATTTGCTGGATTCTGCACTAACTCCTCTGTTATTTGCCTCTGTTCCATCAATACTTTTTTTCCCATTACTTCCTTCCTGACCTTTCATCAGGCCACTCTCTAATTGCTTCTTCGACAGAACTGTAATTTCCTTCACAGTTTCCTCAAGTTTATCTAATCTCGCTTTAACCTCCAAAAGCTCTGTATCAGATCCTACCTCTTTTTCATCAGCAGCAGTTAATTCCAATTCTTTTGCTTTCTCCTCTTCCTCTTTCTTCTTTTTTCGCTCTAGTTCCTGGGATGGTGATTTTGGTTAATAAAAATGTGAAACAAGGAATACAATACCATGAGAAGTAAGTAGGCAGAGGACTAGAGAGATTTGTACTGGGCAAGAATATCGCAGCAACTCTCTCTGATATTTAATAGTTTGATCTTAATTCAACACAGTTTTTATCATAAGAACTCACATCTTTAGGATGAAAATATCATGGAACAAAAACAAATCATGGAACAAAAACAGAATATGTCTTGCTCTTTAATATAAGCTTTCTAACTTACAATCCAGCAGGTAGGAAATAAATGCCTTCTTTGTTTTCAATTTCCATGATCAACAAACAACCATTCGCATTCAATTTGCATAATGTATATTTAAAATAGGCACTATTATCACACGTTAAGCCAATGACAACTCAACACAGGCTTCCCCTTTCACAAGAAAGATATTCATGCTCACTGAATATAAGGCCACGAGGAAACAGAAGTAGCATAATCAAAAAATAAATGCACTGTAGTAGTTACCAAACGGACTACTTGTCAAATTAGACAGGAGAAGGAGCTTTCCTGGCCAGTAAATTGAGTGGACAAAAGAAAGGCACCCAAATGTGAAATGAAAAAAGAAAGTGATTGAGGCAGACACAATGGCATTCCATTTCTCAAACGTTAATCAACATCTACATCTTATTTCAGGCATAAACTATCAACATACAGCAAGAAATTTTGCTAACCTCGTCCATTTTTCTCATTTCATAACGAGCATATTGAGCCACCAAATATACAGCTGTTACAAGCAAGAAGTTCTTTCAGATAATATCAAAACCAATAAACAAGCCAAATACAAAACATGGTACCATGCTAAAGCTAGTAAGCCATTATACCCAAGGAAGGCATGCATACAAAGAAGAGTTGTACCAAGTGGAAATCGATCCTGACCATAAAAAAACAGGCAGATGAAAGCGTTAAGGCTTTGCACGTGATATGGCAACAGGAAAATATGTTGAATCAAAACATACCCGTTATATATATTTTATAATAGCTCAAATAAACTTGGACAAATTAGAAATTTCAAGCTAAAATAGAGAACTTTTTAATAAACACTAAATGCTCATAAATGTGTTTGTGGAAATGCCAATGTAAATCAAGAAACAGAACTAAGAAGTAAAGTGAGATGACTAGAAACAAAGAAATACAGTGGGTGGAATCGATATATAACCATTACACATATTAATAACAGCTCAACTAAACTTAGACAAATTAGAAATATCAAGCTGAACAAGAAAACTTTTTCAGTGAAAAACGAAACATAAATAAATGTGTTTAGAGGAAATGCAAAGGAGAATGAATAACAAAAAACAATGAAACAAAGTGAGAGGCCAAACTAAATAAGTATCAAGCTAAACAAGTAAACTTTTTCAACAAAAATAAATATACATAAATGTGTTTGAGGAAATGCAAATGAGAGAATGAAGAACAAAAAAGATGAAACAAAGTGAGAGGTGGTCAGTAGCGGATATGATAAAGCAATGGGACAGTAGCTCGATTAGCTCAATTAAACTCAGGAAAATTTTAAATATCAAGCTATATAAGCAAACTTTTTTTCAATAAGTGGTCTTCGAAATGTCAACGAGAGAGAGAGAGAGGAAAAAAAAACAGAAAAAAAAGAAAAAAAAAAGAAAAGGGGCAATGAAGCAAAGTGAGAAGTCAGTTTGGGAAGCAATGAAATACCCAAATTTCTTTTCCTTCGGAGGACCAGTGAAGAGGATCTTAGCAGCAGTCATGAAGTCGAGTTTGTCGAGCTGCCGATACGCTTCGTCGTAGTTACTCAAACTGGACTTGGGTTTGTTACTGTTTGTGGGTTTGGAGCAAAACGGCCTCCTGGTTTCGATCACTTTGAATTGCTTTGCTAGTGGAACCCATTTCACTCTGCTGCTAAACATAGTTTTCTTTTCAATCCTCGGTGCTCAACTCGTGTATTTGAATCGTAAATCAGCCGTATCGATCTATTCGCCAATGTGAACAGTTCGTTCCGTTTGAATAGCCAACATCACGATTCATTTTTCTCTTTCAATAATTTTTTTTTTTTATTTTGATGCAGACTGAAAATCTTAGTAGCCTAAACCTATCTGATTTTTAGAAGAAGTTCAAAAAAAAAAAAAAAAAAAAAAAAAAAAAACCAAAACAGAGAGAAAACGGTGCGCCGTTGTAATCAACATTTTATATCCTCAAAACGGTACATCTAATTAAGAAATACTGTTGACTGTCTTCTTCCACACGATTTGCAAATCTGCAACCCTAAGCCGTAGGCACAAAACGGAATGCAAATTTGCTACCTTACGGTGCGCCGTTGTAATCAACATTTTATATCCTCAAAACGGTACATCTAATTAAGAAATACTGTTGACTGTCTTCTTCCACACGATTTGCAAATCTGCAACCCTAAGCCGTAGGCACAAAACGGAATGCAAATTTGCTACCTTTTTTTTTTTTTTTTTTTTTTTCCTTTAAGATATAAAAAGTGCTTCGACCATTTCTTTCATTTCCAAAATAATAATAATAATAATAAAATAAAATAAAAAAACTCTTTGATTTTTCCAACTTTTTTTTTTTTAATTTATAGTTTGATAATATAAAAATTACCATATAACATATAACTTCTTTTGAGTGGAATTATGAATAACATATAACTTTTAATTTTTTGTTTTAATTAGAGTCGAAAATAAAACTATTTTCCTTGTTTAATAAATACAAAATATTATGCATTTTCATAATTTTAAAAACTTAGACAGTATAAATTAAAATTTTGTTGATCAACATATATCTATATCTAAATATAAATTAAGTTTGTATAATATTTAAAACATTTGAATATTGGCACTGTTATACGTGAAGTATATGAGGTTTTGCATGTTATTCCTTAATATATATATATATATATATTTTTTTTTTTTTCTGGTATTCTACACCTAAAGGAGCAAAACTATACAAAACAAGAAAATCTTACTGCATAGTTAATTTTAGGTGCTTTCAATAATTATACTGTAACAATCCAGTCCACTCGTATATAATATAGAAATAATATACATCCGGTAAAAGGAGTGATATTTAAAATATACATGTATCCTTGTAATATTAAAGCCATATATATAGGCTTAAAAAAAATATATATATATATATATATACAAAAAAACCATAAAACACAAAAAAAAAATATATATATATATATAGCTAAATTTTATTTAGGATAATAAATCTAATCTTATTTGATATTAAATATATTCCATCAACTTTTTCACCAAAAGATAGGTGTCTTTCCCTTTCTCTCTTATGTCATCATAATAGATGTCTCTCTCTCTTATGTCATCACAATATCATATGCACTAGCTCTCCATGGTATCTCCCACATGTATGTCACATGCTTAAAGTAAGTTAACCATGTTTGACCACCTTTAGTACTGATGTTAAGATTTCCTACCATTAAAAATAATTCTTGTACCAACCCGTTGAATGCCTCCTTGAACCTCTTCACTTTGGACTTTATGATAGATCCTTGAATAGCATCTAACGGATCTTTGTTCCATTGGATAACCCTGGTCATTCCTTATCATTCTCTTCCTCTTGAAAACAATTTGTCCTTAAATCTACATTAAAAGAAGATAAATCAATAGCATTAAATGTGACATTAACATTATACTCACCTGGAAAATCCAAATGGTATGAATTGTCATTGAACATCTTGATACTTGAAACGATCCATCTTCTCTTGGAAGTAAGATGGATTTCCTTGGATAAGAAATCTCTCTTTGCGTATATGCAATTAGACCCATTTATCAAGTTCAAACACCACATGCTTGCGGCTCTTATTAGCTTGCTTAACATATTGTTCAATTTTTCTTTTTGCTTAAACAGAGGTTATATTAACCAAAAAAGAGGAAAACAGCAGTAAAAAACCCAAATCAGACAGTAGCAACAAGGCCACTTTCCCGATTTGTAACCTCTAAAAACATATCAGAAAACAAATTAGGTGGTGAACCACTTAAACGACAACTCAAAAAATTCCACCTAGAAACTAGGTGAGCTAGGTCTTTATCTCAATATTGTATGAGGTATTTTCATGTACTTTACAAATTCTGCTTTCCTTTTATCATCTAAATTCACACATTCGCTTCAAGGTAAAGGAGTTAAAACTATAAAAAAAAAAATTTCAAACAGTGAATATTTAATGGCAGAATGCTAGTCCTACTGTATGCAAATTCTACATGATGTTTGCATGAGCCTTTTCATGTAATTGTTTCACAAATTCTACTTTCTTTTTACCATCTAAATTCAAACTTGCGCTTAAAAATAAAGGAGTTAAAGGATTAAAACTATAAAAAATTTCAAATGATGAATATTTAGTGGCAAAATGCACAATTCTATTATATGCAAGATCTACGTATGGCAAACATTCTTCCCAAAATTTTATGCTTCTACTAATTAATGTCCTTAATTATGTTGATAAAGTCCTATTAACTGTTAGGATTCGTCCAAAATTTCTCACCGGAACCCTAGACAAGCTCTGATCCCAGGGAAATCCTACCGAACCCTCTAATTGAAAATCTGGTAGCATTTCCTCTAAGGGTTGGACTTCCCACAAAATTTCCTGCGCAGAAAACACACTTCTAGCAATATCTTCTTATTGCTTCCATTTCACTACAATTTACTTTCCACAAAGTTGTAGCACTTCAAAATTTAACAGGGAACCAAGGCAATATTATATAAATAAACATACAAACATTATATACAAAGCTTATAAAGATACAACTAATTATGAAATTTAATACAACAATAACAAAAGATAAAAGAAATAATACAGGATAGAAAGGAAAATAAAGAAAAGCTTTTCGGATCTTCAACAATGAACAAAGACGTCAAGCTCGCCTCGAACGATCAACATCTGCTAACCTAGACCTAGGGAAACAGATTTAAAAACGTGAGATGCTAATCATCTCCGTGAGTGACCCGAACTACTACACAATACTAATAATAACAATACATCAATAAAATAATCTTAATATATCAATAACAAATAAGTAATTAAATAATAAATAGTTAAAAAAATATTTTCTCTCAAAACCCTCACAATTCACTCTATGAGAAAAATTTCCATTTTAAAACATTTTCACAAAACCCAATATTCTATGCTCCACAATTCAGGAGATAATTAGGCAAATAAATTGCAAATAAAACACAATAAATTAAAGATCCAAAATTTATATCGGAAATACTAATAGAAATAAAAATAATTTAATAACAATTACTAAAGGGTAAATAAAATATCATAAACAAATAATACAAAAATCACAATAGAATTCTTATTAAAATAATCCAGAAAATATTTAAATAAATACTTAAACCTCATTTTAAAATAAATGGTAAGGATATAATAAAATCCAATTTAAAATAATATTTCCAAATATGATAAAATACAATTTAAAGCACCAATAGAAATAATGATGACCACAATTAAATACATTTTAAAGATAAATAAGATCTTAAATCATTAATTTGAAATGAATGATAA
Organism: Ziziphus jujuba; assembly: GCF_031755915.1. Taxonomy (NCBI): domain Eukaryota; kingdom Viridiplantae; phylum Streptophyta; class Magnoliopsida; order Rosales; family Rhamnaceae; genus Ziziphus; species Ziziphus jujuba. The sequence goes on along the minus strand of NC_083383.1, from coordinate 23,502,745 downwards.
AAATACAAATAAAATCCATTTTAATTCATCAAAGCCATTAAAATAATAAAATCATAGTAAAATACATTTTTAAACCATTAATCCGAATAAATGATGAAAACATAATTAAATACATTTTAATTTTAAATACTCTTTAAAACATTATTATTATGGAAATCGTATCGAAAACCACTTGATAAACCAAACTATATACCAATGGCGGCGACGGTACTCAGCGTCCCAAGCACTGCTAGACAAGGGGTTAAAGAGAGAAACCGACATACGATCGCATGGCGTCCCACAGCAACGTTGCTAACATGCGTCCTGGCCACGGAAGGAGGTGGCTATAACCAATATCAAACTTGCCTACCCTGGTCCAATGGCAACCACAGGACAACCCTATAAATTAACCTGCGCACTAATCACATCTACATCCATCTGTGCGCTAATCATATCCACATATACAGTACAGAACATTAGTACTGTATGGTGCATCTAAAAATCATGAAATCAATATATTTTCCAAATCTTAAAATCTTGTAATACCACTGGATTTAAATACATCATTTCAAATCCATATAATCCATATTTCTTTAAAACATCATTGAAAATCCATCACGTTAAAATCCATTCTTATAATCTCATCGATGCAAGTATACCAAATTTCCAGTAGTATAAAATTGATCCATAATATTTAAATGCATAAAAATATTTTTAAAGCATAATACTTTAAAACAAATATTTTTCTTCAAATCCTTAAAATCAAGCTGGACCAAAAATGATATTAAAAACTATATCAAATCTGTATGCAATTAAATTCATATAAAACACCATCATAACGCCAACATTAAACTTAACAATAATTTAAATAAAACTTTAAACCATGAATCTTTAAATCCCAAAATATATGGCAGCAAAACATATATTAAAAAGTCATCATGAATTACCAATGTAATTCTAGATAGAAATTCTCTTACTATCAAATACATAAAACATATTTTTCAAATATTTAACTATGAAATATTCCAACAATGAAATTTAGTAGTTATTAATAAAATCCAAAATCTATAAAATTCTTGAAATCAAAATATTTCTTAATGCATAAATAATTACAATTTATTCAATTTTGGCATCAAAATTCCAAATATAAATTTACTAAATATTTAACACATGAAATATAATTTCAAAATATATATAATCAACACAAAATATATACAATTTATCAACCCAAAATAATTTTGAAGGTAGATCACTCACCTCGAGCACGCAATTTATTCAAGATCCTCCATAGGATCGATTCCACAATTCGCACATGCTCCTAAAATATCAATAATACATAAATCGATTAAATTAATATTTTAATCAGATAAAGTACACACAGGTATCCAGAGGATTTAACACAAATGTTAACCAAAATTAGCAAATGATATATCAAATCGAAGCTTACGATGCGGGATCATGGATTGAGTCTTATTTCTCGGAGATCGGACACATGGTGGCCGGAATCTCGTCATAAAAGTCTCCAATTTAATGTCCTCGATTCTCACAAACCGTCCCGAATTGGTGGAAAAGGATCTTGGATTTGGATTCAGGGAGGTCAAATTAGTGGGAAAGGGTAGGTGGGGTGATTGGAAACTCACCGGAAATGAGGTTTTCCAGTGAGCCACCATGGTCATCGAAATCTGCTACCTCTGGCTACATGTTTGGCGGCCATTGGCTGTGGAATTTGGTGGGGAGGTAGATTTGATGATGGGTAAACCAATGGAGCCGGTGGTGAGGCAAATGAAAGTTTGGTTTGGAAGAAATCGGTCGAAGAAGGAAACGGGCTACTCATTGGAAAACACCCAGATCTAGGCACATCGCCGGCCATCTGGCCGTGATTTTTGGTTGGCTGACCAGTTTTAAGGTGGGCTTCAAGGTGGGGTGGCCCATGTAGGTGGAAACTAACCAAACGGCGGTCAACGGTGGTGGTGGTTTCTCTCACCTCTCTCTCTCTCTTTCTCTCTCTCTCTCTCTCTCTTGCCTCTCACACGGCTCACACACTCATCCACCCAATAAGAAACCCACCGTGAGTGCCACTATGCACTCACAGGATTGGCTAACAAATTGACACATGGCACATACTATTCACACATTTAAAAATAATATTAAAATAATACGATATTCGAAAAACTTTGCAGGTCCATAACGTTTCAACGAAATGTCTAAATTAAGCGTGCCGCTAGTCTATGAACTCATATCAACGACAACCATACATGAGTTAAAACTCAATTCTACAAGAATAAAAAGTTGATTTTGACATCTTTGAATAGTGCGAACCTCAATTTGTTTTGCTCATAACTTTCAAACTATAGCTTCATTTTCGATGTACTATTAGTCTACGGACTTGTGCCATCGTATACTTTGCAAAGGTATCTCGATCAACATAGAATTCTATCCAAGTCAAAAAGTCAACATTTGACCCTTCTCGGTCAATGACGATCAAATCCGATCAACGACAGTCAATTCGAAAAATTTCCAGCGTACTTCGGGATGAGGTGTTACATTAACTACCTCAGTTTGACCATCTATTTGAGGATGACAAGTAGTAGAAAGTAACAATTTAATCCCTAACTTTGCCATAAAGTCTTCCAAAAATGACTTAAAAACTTGGCATCTTTATCAAAAATAATAGTTCTAGGTGTTCTAACAACTTCTCTAAAGAATAAATAAAAAATATGAGATGCATCTCTGCTTTATTGCATGCAATGGAACGTGCTATTTTAGAAAATTTATCTACAACAACAAAGATAGAATCCTTACCTTTGTTAGTCCTTAGTAATCTCAAAACAAAACCACAGAAATGTCCTCTTAAGGTGTTTCAGGAATTGACCATGACATATACAACCAATGGAATGTGTTTTTTATTTGGCTTGCCTACACTTGATATACTTCTCACAAACTCTCTCTGCATCCTTTTTCATGTGTGGCCAATAAAAATATTCTATTAATACATCTAAAGTTTTAGCCACTTCAAAATGACCCATTAAACCTCTACTATGTCACTCTCTAACTAATAGGTTATGTATGGAACAACTAGGAATGCAAAGCCTATTTTTCCCAAATAAGAATACATCAAACCTGTAAAATTTATTTACACCATGTTTTTCACATAATTTGAAAATCTCTCCAAAATTGCTATCTCAATCATATAATTCTTTTATTTGCTTAAAATTGAACAATTTACAATGAAGAGTAGGAATCAAAGTATGCCTTCTTAACAAACCATTAGCTACAACATATTTCTTACTTTGTTTGTAGCAAATAACATATGGAATGGTTTCAATGTATTCTACCAAAGCAGCATGTCTTCAGCTTAACTTGTTTTGGTCTCTATTGTGCTTCAACAATTCATGATTAGAGTGAATCACGAATTCTTTAGAGCATAGGTAATGATGTCATGTCTTCAATACTCTAATCTATGCATATAACTCTTTATCATAGGTTTGATAGTTCAATAGAACTAAAAAATATGCAATTGGTTTTCCTTTTTACATCAAAACGACTCAAATACCTATTCTTGAAGCATCACATTAAATTTCAAACGTTTTAGCAAAATTAGGCAAAATAAGTAAAGGTGCATATAACAACTTATCCTTGAGCAATTGGAATGCTCGTTCTTGCTCAGTTTCCCATTTGAACGTTTGGTTTTTCTTGATTACTTGGGTAATGGGGGCAGCAATTATGGATGGCAGTTTAGGTCATAATACGGTGACACGATTCGAAAATGACACAAAGTTAATGGGTTTTTATTTATTATAAATGGATTTAGATCAAATTTGAGTTAACCCGTTTAACACAATTAATAAATGTGTCAGTTTCGGATTCACTTGCTTAACTCAAAATTGATCCAAATTTATCCATTTAATTAAATATGTCAATTTCGGATTGACCCGTTTAATCCAAACCGACACGATTATAATTGATTTAAATTATAACTTTTAAATTTGCTATTAATAAAACTTTAACTAATACTTTTTTATTATTAAATATCAAGCTTATTTAAGGTAATATTATTAATTTTCTTTTATTAATTAAAAAAATAAAAATTGTTGAAATAATATTTATTTACTTAAATATAACATGTTTAATATCTGTATGAATTTATGGATATCGAAAAAATAAAAATTAATATGTCTAAGAATATTAAAGATGTAGAAAATTAAAAACATAATTATTAATAAAGTTTTTTATATTATTTATAGAGAAGTAGTATTAAGTTTATTATGAATATATATATATATATATATATATATATATATATCTATATTTAACTATTATATGAGATAATTTTAGTATCATATCATATATTATATTATTGTAAATTTGTAACTATAATTATGTGGTTTTACATATATATTTTAATTTTGAATTAATTAATGACTAAATTATTTTTATTTTATATGAAATAATTAATTTAAATAAGCTAATATATTTAATTAGATAAATGTTGTATAAATGGGTTAATTTCATATAAACAGGTCAATTTCATATAAATAGATCATGTTGATCCAAATTGACCTATTTAATAAACGGATTACGCGGATCATGTCAAGTCACCCATTTATTAAACGCGTCAGGTACGGTTTGAGGAATTTCGACAAGATTAATAAACAAATTTACAAGAACACGGCATGACAACACAAATTGCCACCCCTAGTGGCAATGGTGCTAAAATCCTGAATAAACCTCTTATAAAAGCTCGCTAAATCATGAAAACTCTTTACTTGACTAACACTTTTAGGTGTTAGCCAATTTCTAATTGTTTTTACTTTCTTTTCATCAACAAAAACACCATTAGAACTTACAATAAAACCTAAAAAAATAAATTTATTGATGCAAAAGGTGCACTTCTTCAAGTTAGCAAACAATTTTTCCATCCTCAATACTTCTAAAACTGATCTAAGGTGTAAACATGCTCATCTAAATTCTTGCTATAAATTAAAATGTCATCTAGATAAACTACAACAAATTTACAAATAAAAGCATGCAAAACATAGATCATCAATCTCATAAAGGTACTATCTGCATTAGTTAAGCCAAACAACATAACTATCCATTCATAAAGACCATGCTTTTTCCACCCATCACTTACTTTTATCCTAATTTGGTGATAACCACTTTTTAAATCAATTTTAGAGAAAATGCAAGAACCACGTAATTCATCCATCATATTATCTAAAGTAGGAATAAGATGACAATACTTTTACCGTTATATGTTGACAGTGTGACAGTCTACCCATATTTTTCAAATTCCATCCTTCTTAGGCATCAACAACACTGGAACAACACATGAATTCATACTCTCCCTAACATACCCTTTCTCTAAAGGTTCATTTAGCTACCTTTGAAGCTTCTTTATCTCCTCAGCATTACTTCTATAAAAGGGTCAATTTGGAATGGATGCTTCAAGTACAAAATCAATTTGATGTTCTATTCCCCAAAGTGATGACAATTTAGGTGGCATCTACTCGGGAAAAGCATCCTTAAACTCCTGCAACAAAGATATAACAGTACTATGCAAAACAAGATCATTAGGGTTAGTAAATAATGTAAATAAGCTTCTTTATTCATAAGTACAACTATTGAGTTTTTACACATGAAAGCTCTTTTTACATATCTTTGTTTTGTATATCTGCACTTTTTTCTTTTTTTCTTTTTTTTTTCCTTTCTTTGGCCTTTTGCTATCTTTTATTTTTATTTTCTTTACTATCAGCCTCACTTTCTTTTTTACACTCTTTTTCTTTTTCTTTATCAGTAATTGTTTTAACTTCACTTGGTCTTTAAAAACTTCTTTTGGTATGAGTGACTTTAGTGTGATGTTTCGATCATTGTGGGTAAATATGATCCTATTGGTGCAGCCATGGTATGTGGTGTCCTTGTCGAATTCTCATGGATGAACTAGAAGTATATGTCTAGCTTGTACTGGCACTATATCACATAAGGCTTCATCTTCATATCTCCCAATTCAAATAGAAACTTTCACTTGTTTAGTCACCTTCATCTCTCCACTATCACTTAACTATTGAAGCTTAGAGTGCTCAAGATGCTGGTGGTCGGCAAACCAAATCTTTCAAGCATATAATTGCTGCTAGCAACATTAGTACATGAACCACCATCAATGATTAAATTACATACTTTATCAATTATCCAGCAAGAATATGGAAAACATTCTCTCTTTGAGCTTCATCTTTATCTTTGTAGATTCTCGATATCCTCCTAACAACATAGAACTCTCTAGGTGGTACAATATCTCCCTTATCTACACCTTCAAATGGCGGTGTATCATCAGAGTTTGATTCATTATTGTTTATCTCGATATCACCACTCTCTCTAATCACCATCATTGTTTTATTTAGACATTGACTTGCAATGTGATTCTGTCTTAACACTTAAAACATTTAATATCTCTATTTGAATATGAGATAGTTTCAGTTTTACCTTGCATCATAGGTTTAGTAGGCTCGGATTTGGGCTTGGAAACCATCATTTCCTCTTACTTCTTGCGAAAATTCGATCTCCAAGTGTTAGGTTGAAAGGATGATGACCATGCGTTTCTCCTCCTTTTGAGTTGTAGGTATACTTTAATGGCTTTTTGTACCATCTCATTGATCTCCATATAATGTTGCAACTCCATTACATTTGCTATCTAACGGTTTAACCCACTTGAAAACCTAGCCATCGTTGCCTCATGACTCTCCTTTATATTAATGCAGAACATAGCGATCTCCATCTTCTTATAATAGTCCTTCACACTTTGATTTCCTTCTGTCAGGTGCAACTATTGCTATAGATCCCATTAGTAGTGGCATGGGACAACCGTTTCCTTATTACAGCTTTCATCTTATGCCATGTTTCAATAGGACGTTCTCTATTCCTCTTCTTGCTTACGCACAATTGATCCCACCAAATAATAGCATAATCAATAAACTCAACAACTACAAGCTTTACCTTTTAAGGTTTAAAGTAGGATTGCAATCAAAAAACTAATAAAAAAACTAACTCCATCTTTTTTTCCCACTTCAAATATAACTCGGGATCACCTTCCCTTGGAATGTAGGTATTTTCATTTTTATTCTATGAAATTACCTCCACTCCTATCTTAGACTTGATAAGATGCTGAAGTGTCAACTTCTTCATCCTCGAAGTCCTTTTCTTGGAATGTTTCAAATGTCGGCTTTTATGGTGTGTATACCTTCCATCCTCCTCTTCCACGGTCTGGGCTAGGCATTTTCTGGGGCAACCTTTGAAAGAAAATCTCCGTCCAATTCATTCTATCATCCATTGGCTCCAATTCATTCTTTATTAATCTATTAGGCTCCTCCATCGTGGCTTGCATCATGAAATTTTGGATCAAAAGTAGCTTTGTCTTCACTAGTTTCTTTACCATAGTCTTAAGACACATTTAAACAAAATTTGGTTAATGACAAGAAATATCCTCACTTAAACCCTCACATGTTTCATTAAAAAGAAATTAAATTAAATTTTAAACCACTCGTGTTTCACTCAAATATTTGGCTTTTTCTATAATAAACCCTCTTGTCTTTTTTCCACTCTAATATATTTATTAAGCTCTTATTACACTAGTTACAAAAAAACCATACTCACCAAACAACAATTCAAAAACTTAACAATTAATTCAAGAGTAGAAAGAAATATAAAAAAAAAGCTAAGTAAAAAAACAAAAAAACAAATCGAAGGGACTAAAAAAGGAATAATCAGAAATAATTTTAAGAATTTTTTTAATTTGACAATAAAGAATTCTGCAGGTATTAATAATCAACTTCCAAAATCTTTGCTTCCCAAAAATTGAAACCATAATGAATCAAATCAAACCAAAAAAATAATAATAATAATTTTTTTTTTCAATTCTTCTTTTTTTTTTTTTTTGGGGGGGGGGGGGGGGGTCTAAGCTGTGGAGACAATAAATAAAGGCATTCAAAACGAAGAAAATACTAATACAAAGGCAAAATAAACAAGATAACCAAATTGATTTTAGAACATACTCTAATACCAAATTTATATACACTTAACCCTAAAAAAATTAAGTATGTAAGAAATCAACATGATTGTTTAAAAATCATATTATAGGCAGAAAATCTCGACCCACTACCTATAAAGAAAAAGGAACCTTGGTATATAAAGACGCCAAAAATAATTATAGAAAAACCAATTGATAAGTTTAAGAATGTCACAAGCAAAGTTTGATAAATTTTCAAAAGTTCACAAAGAACAAATAAAATAATTTTCTCACAATAATAATATTTCTAAAAAAATCAAGGTATCAATTTTGTTCATATATAAAGGCATACATATAGGCTTAAAAAAAATACAAGGAAATAATAAAATAGGAAAAAAAAAACTATGTATGACTAAATTTGACCTAAAATAATTAATTTTGTCTTATTTGACATTAAATACATTCCATAAACTTTTTTAACAAAATAGTTGGTGTCTTTCCATCTCTTTCTTATGTCATCAGAATAGATGTTTCTCTCTCTCTCTCTCTCTCTCTCTCTCTCTCATGTTGTTATAGCATCATATGCACGTGCTCTCAATAGTATTTCCCACATGTATGTAACATGCTTGAATTAAGTTGGCTATGGTTTGACCTTCTACTATTAAAAACAATTATTGTATAGCTCGTTGAGTGCCTCTTTGAGCCTTTTTGCCCGGGATCTAATGATAGATCCTGGAATAACCTATAACGGATCTTTATTTCACTGGATAGCCCTAGTTATGTCCTCATTGTTGAAAGATGAAGCCTCCTTAAACATTTTGGATCAGAATCTTATGATAGATCCTTCAATAGCCTCTAATGGATCTCTGTTCCATTGGATGGCCCTAGTTATGTCCTCATCATTTAAAGATGAAGACACCCAAAAGTCTTTTCTTGATAAAGACGTGATTAAAGTTATCCAATAGAATAAAGATTCATTATAGGCTATTTAAACAATTATCACAAAATCTCAAACCAAAAGATTTAAGGAAACACTTAACGAGTTGGTACAAGAATTGTTTTTAATGGCATAAAATTTTAACATCACTACTGAAGGTGGTCAAACCATAATCAACTTACTTCAAATATGTGATAAACATGCGGGAGATATCATAGAGGGCAAGTGCATATGATGTTGTAATGACAATAACAGTGAGAGAAAGACACCTATTGTGATGACTTAAGAGATACGGAAAAAAACCTACCATTTTAGTGAAAAAGTTGGTGGAATGTATTTAACATCAAATAGGACTAGATTTATCACCCTAGGTCAAATTTAGTTATACATAATTTTTTTTCCTATTTTATTATTTCCTTGTATTGTTTTTAAGCAATTATATATGGTCTTATACATGAATAAGATTGATATTTTAATTTTTTTAGAAATATTGTTATTTTGAGAAAATTATTCTTTTTGTTCTTTGTGAACTTTTAAGAACTTATCAAATTTTCTTTGTGGTATTTTTAAACTAATCAATTGGTTTTTTCATAATCAATTGTGGTGTCTTCACATACAAAAGTTCCTATCTCTTTATAGGTAGTGGGTCAAAGTTTTTCGCCTATAATCTGATTTTTAGATGTTCCATGTTAATTTCTTATTACTTAATTATTTTAGGGTGAAATGTGTACCAAATTGGTATCAGAGCATGTTCTAAAATGAGTTTGATTTATCTCATTTAGTTTGCATTCCTATCAGTATTTTTTTTCATTCTGAATGCTTTTATTTATTGACTCCATAGCGTAACCAAATAAAAAAAATATATTAAAAAAAAAAAGAGAAGAACAAAAAAAAAAAAAAAATGAAACAAAAGTTGCAGTTTTTATTTTAATTTATTTATTGTGGTTTCAATTTTTAGGAACCAAAGTTTTAAAAGTTAATTATTAGTACTTGCGAAATTCCTTATATCAAATTCGAAAATTCTCAACATTATTTCTTATTATTCTTTCTTTATTTTCTTTGATTCGTTTCTTTGTTTTCTTACCTATCTTGTTGTTCTATATTTCTTTCTACTATTGAATTAATTGTTAAGTTTTTGAATTGTTACTGGCAAGTTTGGCTTGTTTGCGGCTAATTCAATAAAAACTTAGTGAACAAATTAGAGTAGAAAAAGACAAGAGAGTTTATTATAGAAAAAGCCGATTTTTGAAACATTCCAAGAAGAGAATTTCAAGGATGAAGAAGTTGGCACTTCAACATCCTACCAAGATCAACACAGGAGTGAAGGTAGTGATTTTAGTGGAATAAAAATGAAGATATCTACATTCCAAGAGAAGAGTGATCCCGAAGCATATTTGGAGTAGAATAAGAAGATGGAATTAGTTTTTGATTGCCGATCCTACTTTGAATCCCAAAAGGTAAGTTTAAAGTTGTTGAGTTTACTAATTATGCTATCTTTTAGTGGGATGAATGGTGCATAAACAGGAAGAGGAATGGAGAATGTTTTATTGGAACATGGCATGGGATGAAAGTCATAATGAGAAAACAGTTTGTCCGAAGCCACTAATACCGGGATTTATATCGAAAGTTGCAGAACCTTACACAAGGCAACTAGAGAGTAGAGGATGCCATGATCCGTGCCAATTTAAAAGAGGATCGTGAGGCAATAATAGCTAGGTTTTTAAGTGGATTAAACCATAAGATAGCAAATGTAGTGGAGATCAATTAGATGGTACAAAAAGCTATTAAAATTGAGCTGCAACTCAAAAAGAAGGGAAACGCATGGTCATCATCATTTCAACCTAACACTTTGAGACCAAATTTTCCCAAGCAAGAGAATATGTTGGTTCCCAAGTCCAAAGCCAAGCCCAAATCCAAGCCTACCAAACCCATAGTACAAGATAAAACTGAAACTACTCCTTCTCAAAATAGAGATATTAAATGTTTTAAATGTCAAGACAGTGATCACATTGGAAGCTAATGCCCAAATAAGAGGGTTATGGTAATTAAAGAGTGGTGACATCAAGATAGATGATAATGAATTCAACTATGATGGTATGTATCGCCACTTGACTATGTAGATGAGGGAGATGCTGTACCACCTGAAGAGTTCTTTGTTGCTAGGAGGATATTGAGTTTATGAAAAGATGAAGAGGAAGCTCAAAGAGAAAATATCTTCCATACAAGATGCTAGGTAAATGATAAAGTATGTAACCTAATCATTGATAATGATTCATGTATTAATGTTGCTAGCATTTACATAGTTGAATGGTTTAATTTGCCGACCACCAAGTATCTCAACCCCTATAAAATTCAATGGTTAAATGATAGTGGAAAGGCGAAGATGACTAAACAAGTGAAGGTCCCTATTTGAATTGCAGATTTAAAGATGAAGTCTTACGTGATATAATGCCAATGCAAGTCGGGCATATGTTTTTAGGTTGTCTGTGGCAATTTGACAAGGACACCACATACCATAACCACACGAATAGTACCACATTCACCCACAAGGATTGAAATATCACACTAAAGCAGCTCACATCAAAGGAGGTTTTTGAAGACTAAGTAAAGTTAAAACAATTATTTGATAAAGAAAAACAAAAAATGTTAAAAAAAAAAAAAAGTAAATGAGGCGGAGAGTAGAGATAATAAAAATAAAAGGGAGCAAAAGGTCAAAGTGAGAAAAAATAATGCATATATACAAAACAGAAAGATGTAAAAAGAGGTTTCATGTGTAAAAAGCCAATAGTTATACTCATGGATAAAGAAGTTTATTTACATTATTTGATTAACCTGATATTCTTATTTTGCATAGTATTGTTATGTCTTTGTTGTAAGAGTTCAAAAATGTTTTCCTAAGAAGATACCACATGAATTGCCACCATTTAGGGGAATAGAATATCAAATTTATTTCATATTTAAAGTTTCCATTCCAAACTAACCCACTTATAGAATTGATCCCGATGAGATAAAGAAGCTTTAAAGGCATGTAAATGAATTTTTAAAGAAAATATATGCTAGGGAAAGCATAAATCCATATATTGTTCCAGTGTTGTTAGTGTCTAAGAAGAATGGAATTTGGAGAATATGTGCAGACCGTTGCACCATCAATAATATATCGGTAAGGTATCATTATTCTATTCCCAGGTTAGATTATATGTTGGATGAATTATATGGCTATTGTATTTTCTCTCAAATTGATTTAAGAAGTGGTTATCACTAAATTAGAATGGAAGCAGGTGATAAATGGAAAACTGCTTTCCAAACAAAGCATGGTCTTTATAAATGGCTGGTTATGCCTTTTGGCTGAAGTAATGCACCTAATATCTTTATAAGATTGATGAACCATGTTTTGCATGCTTTTATTAGTAAATTTGTTATAATTTATTTTGATAACATTTTAATATATAGTAAGAATTTAGATGAGCATGTTTTACACATTAGATCAGTTTTAGAAGTATTTAGGAAGGAAAAATTGTTTGCTAACTTGCAGAAGTGCACATTTTGCACCAATAAATTGATTTTTTTAGGTTTTGTTGTAAGTTCTAATTGTATTTCTGTTGATAAAGAGAAAATAAAATAATTAGAGATTGACCAACACCTACAAGTGTTAGTCAAGTAAGGAGTTTTTATGGTTTAGCAAACTTTTAAGGAGATTTGTCAAGAATTTTAGCATCATTGCTGGCCCCATTACTGAGATGATCATGAAGAATCAAATGTTCAAATGGAAAGCTGAACAAGAACGAGCATTCCAATTGCTCAAGGACAGGCTATCAAATACACCTTTATTTGTTTTGCCTAATTTTACTTAAACTTTTAAAATTGAATGTGATGTCTCAGGAACATGTATTGGAGCCGTTTTAATGCCAAACGAAAGACCAATTCCATATTTTAGTGAGAAGTTGAGTGGAGCTACATTAAACTATCCAACCTATGGTAAGGAGTTATATGCATTGATTAGAGCATTAGAGATATGCTATCATTACCAATAGCCTAAAGAATTTGTGATTCACATCGATAATGAATCGTTGAAGCACATCAAAGGGCAAAACAAGATAAGCTGAAGACATACTGCTTGCGTAGAATATATTAAAACCTATGCATGTGTTATTCAATACAAATAAGGTAAAAAAATTATTGTAATTGATGCTTTGTAAAAAATGTATGTTTTGATTTCTACTCTTAATTGTAAAATATTAAGACTTTGAGCAAATAAAAGAATTGTATAATTTAGGTTGTGATTTTGAAGAGATTTTCAAATTATGTGAAAAATATGGTATAAATAAATTGTACAAGTTTGATGGATTCTTATTTAGGGAAAATAGGTTTTGTATTCCTAATTGTTCTATATATGATCTATTAATTAGAGAATCACATAATGAAAGTTTAATGGGCCATTTTGAAATGGCTAAGACTTTAAATGTATTAAAAAAGCACATTTATTGACCACGCATGAAAAGATATGTACAAAAAATTTGTAAGAAGTGTATTAAGTATAGGCAAGCCAAATCAAAAACGCATCCCATGGGTTATACGTGCCATTGTCAATTCCTGAAACACCTTAGGTTGACAACTCTATGAATTTTGTTTTGAGATTACGAAGGACTACCAGAAATATGGATTTTATCTTTGTTTTTGTAGATTTATTTTCTAAAATGACACATTTCATTGCATGCAATAAAGCAGATTATGTATCTGATATTTTTTATTTATTCTTTATAAAAATTGTTAGATTGCATAGAATGCCCAGATCTATTTTTTTCAGACAAAGATGCCAAGTTTTTAAATTTAATTTTGGAAGATTTCATGGTCAAAGTTAGGGACTAAACTGTTATTTTCTACTACTTGTCATCCTCAAACGAATGGTTAAACTGAAGTAGTTAATAGGACTTTGTCAACATCATTAAGGGCATTAATTAGTACGAACATAAAAATTTAAGAAGAATGTTTGTCACATGTAGATTTTACATATAATAAGATTGTACATTCTACTACTAAATATTCATCATTTGAAATTTTTTATAGTTTTACTCCTTTAACTCATTTACCTTTAAGCGAACGTGTGAATTTAAATAGTAAAAGAAAAGCAAAATTTGTGAAGTAACTACATGAAATTGCCCATGCAAACATTAAGAAAAGAACTGAACAATATGCTAAGCAAGCTAACAAGAGCCATAAGCATGTGGTCTTTAAATCTAGTGAATGGATATGGTTGCATATACATAAAGAGAAATTTTCTATCCAAAGAAGATCCAAACTACTTCCAAGAGGAGACGGACATTTTCAAGTATTTGAGAGGTTCAATAACAATTCATATCGTTTGGTTCTTTCAAGTGAGTATAATGTAAATGCCACATTCAATTCTACCGATTTATCTTCTTTTAATGCAGATTTAAAGACAAATTATTTTCAGGAGAAGGGGAACAATGAGGACATGACTAGAATTATCCGATGGAACAAGGAGGCACTCAACGGATTGGTACATGAATTGTTTTCAATGGTAGAAAATCCTAGCATCGCTATTGAAGATAGTCAAATCATGATCAACTTACTTCAAACATGTAACATACACATGGAAGATACCTTAAAGAGCACGTGCGTATAATGTTGTAATAACATAAGAAAGAGAGAGAAAGCCACCTATTGTGATGACATAAGAGAGAAGTAAAGACACCTACCATTCTAGTTAAAAAGTTAATAAATGTATTTAATGTCAAATAGCACTAGATCATTATCCTATATCAAATTTAGCCATACATAGTTTTTTTCCCCCAATTTACATAGTTTTTTTCCCCTATTTTATTGGTTCTTTATTTATTTTTTATTTTTTTCTAAACCTATATATATGGCTTTGTACATAAATAAAATTGATACTTTGATTTTTTTAGAAATATTGTTATTGTGAAAAAACTATTCTCTTTGTTCCTTGTGAACTTTTAAGAACTTATCAAGCTTTGCTTGTGGCATTTTTAAACTTATTAATTGATTCTTCCATAACCAATTGTGGTGCCTTCATATATCAAGATTTCTGTCAGTGGTTTTTATACTTTAGAGGATTTGTAGATTTTGGTTTTTATACTTTAGAGGATTTGTAGATTGAGGCTAATTTAGAGGCTCTGTGAACTTAACAATGTATTCCATATACTCCTGATCATAAATAATTTTGAGATACAGAGAAAATTAAGCCAAAACATAGGTTGTAATATCTAAAAAAAATTGTAACATAAGAAGAAAGAGAAAGACTCATAAATCCAACAATAGAATTAGGAGAAATCGTAAAACAAATCACAACAAGGTTTGTTGGATCTCTAAGAAGATGATAGTTGAATCTTAAACAAGAGATCAAAGATACAAGTTTCGAAAATCCTCAACGTATGAACAAACTTCTTAATCAAATGCCCATTAAGTTCATAGTAAAAAAAGCAGAAAAATTGCCGATGCTTATGATAATGGAATGTTGCAACACTAATTCAAATCTCTCAACAAAAAGAAGGAAATTGCCTTCATGGTTTCTCTTCTTGAAGTCCAAAACCCTAATCCAGATCTTTGGCAACATCTATCTAATGGCTTAAAGGAGAAGATTTTTCAAAAGCTAAAACCTATCCTGTTTGAGATTCAGCCACCATCTTCTTAAGGATCCAACAAACCTTCAGTGATTCGTCCTACGATTTCTTGTAATTTTAATGTTGGATTTTAGAGACTTTCTCCTTCTTCCCATGCTGTAATTTTTTTATAGGTATTGCAACCTATGTTCACACTCAATTTTGTCTCTTCTAGAATTGTTTATGATCAAGAGCATGTGGAATTATGATCCTAGATCTTTCTAGAATTTCAACAATTTTTTTTTCCATCTTCGACTCCTGGTGTCCTTGTTAACGCTTTTCTTGGACTTGTCTATTTGAAACTGTCATGGATGATTTGTTCGTAATACGATCATATCCACTAGAGATTTGGCTAGCCGCTAAAGGAGCTCCAATTGATTGTGTTTGTTATGGAAAAGCTTAGCTTCTAACTCTCCTATTTTATTGAAAAGGATATGCTAAATTTTGCATATATACATATCCTTCTTCTACTATTTCTAAGGTTTGAAAAATAGTACTGCAGTTTCCTTGGATGTGTCTTTCTTGAAATCATCTAGGTTATCCCCAGCCACTTGCTTCTTCTGACCAAGGTGTTGGAAAGGCAAACTATACTCTCTATAAAAAACTTTAAAATTTCCATTATAGCTTTTTTTCCCAAACATCATTTGAGACTGATGGTTTATCTTTCCATTTTTGAGGAGATAATTATATGTTTTTATTTTCTTTTGACGACTTCTTTGGTTTGTTGATTAGCTGTTGTCATGCAGCTTGCATACCTTCTGCAGATTTGCAATGAATCATCATTACTGATAGAGAAATAATTGAATTCCACGGCTGTGTGTCGTCTTCTTCTTGATAATTCTAAATTAGTGGAGGAATTCTTTCATTGATCTGTTGGATTTCTTGCACAATCTGCTCTGCTTGATGGATCTGATGTCGTTGCCTTTCTGAGATACTATTAAGTACCTCATTTTATACCTTGCTGTTATAGCTACTCCAGTTAATGGCTGATTCGATTGGACCAATATCTTTAGTTTTGAGTTTCCTCATTACCCATTTTGCAGTTTTGAATTCTTCTAAGATATTTTGGCAAAAATTAACTTCTAGAACTTGTACTTTTTCTTCCAAATTTATCTAATATCAGTAAAAAAAAATGAAGCATCTTAACATATGTGGGCAACTGGTAGGAATGCTTCCTCTAGTTTGGCACTTTTCACAAGGGTATATGGGTTGAGATTGAGTAATAAAGGATATTGATACCCTTCCATTAGATTCCTTTATTATCCCGACAACATCATGCATCACATGAAGTTGTCTCTTTTGTTTATAATTGCTTTTTCATTAAGCTGGAAAAGTAAGTTTTCCTGTACAATTTGGGATTTAATACTCTGGCATCACCATGTACTTGAACTTTCGGGGCTAGATAATGATCCATAGAAAAAAGATGTAATTGCACCTTATATGTCATATATGATGTAATGCTAGAGCAGTCTCTTAAGGCTTCGTGTCCACACCAAATAGTTGAACTATTACTTGTAAAGTATTGGTAACATTTGATTTTATCAAATCAAGCACAAAGTTTGGCTCTATATGGATTACTACTTGAATCATTGTGATGAGAACATCGCTAAATGTATTACATCTATTGTCTAATAAAGCTACTAGACAAATGACATTTTTTCCTCCTATAAATATAGGTTGTAAGCCTATCCTTATAGCTCATATATGTAGTCTTCTGTATCCTTGGTCTTTATGCCTCCTAACTTCATTTTCAATAAGAAGAGACGAGTATGTTTCATGATTGGAAATATTTACTGTTTAAACAGCTACTTCATAGGATTTGTAGATGGAAGCTAATTTAGAGGCTCTTAAAGGAATAATTGTTTTTAGAAACTGTTTGATAGGAGATAAATTATAATATTGATAAGGATTAAATGGATGACGAAATAAAGAATCTAAGGAAAGGTTTGAAGAAAAAGAAGTAGAAGAATGCAATTCTTACCATTGGACTTCATAATAGAAATTGTTTATATGATTATATCATGAATTTGGGTATTTAGTATTTGGTTGCTAACGTTAGTTATTTCAACCATAACCTTAATATTTAAAGAAGAATTTATAAAAGGTAAAGATTTATAGGAAAACTAGAGGAGGAACTTTAAAATCTTACATCACCGAAACACAACACAACGACTATTGTCCTTATTTCCACTCTCATCCTAATCCTATTTCAAAGCTCTGAAATAACCAATATGACCAAAGCAGATATCCATGAATACTTAGTATTATTTTTTGATGTGGAATACAGGTTTATGCTGTAACCATAGAGCATGCTTTGAATTGCAAGGTTTAGGATAAAAAAAGGTTTTTAGAAATGTAAGGCTTTAGTACCAATTTTTTGAAGGAGGGAAATGCTAACGATTTTTATTAATAGAAGAGAGATTACAATCGACACTGCCTTACAAACTTAAGGAGATTCTCTTATATGGTCAAGAATTCTACCATTTCAAGGACACATGTATATGATAAGTATCACTTCTTTTACAAAACACATATTATTCTTATAATACAATTATTGAAGACACCCAATACTAATAACGCAGTAAGATTCTCTACTATACATCTTTATATAACTAAAAGAGGTTTGAACCATCACTTGTAAAGTATTAGCAACATTTGATTTTGTCAGATTAAGCATGAAATTTGAATCTATCTGAATGACCGCATGTCCATTGTTGAGTTCTACTTGAATCATCGTGATAAAAGTATCGCCAAATGTATTCCATCTATTGACAAGTGACATTTTTTCATGCTATCAAAGCCTATCTTTATACCTCCTAACTTCCTTTTTAGTAAGAAGAGGCAAGTATGTTTCATGATTGAAAGGATTTACTATTTGAACAACTACTTCAAAGGATTTGTAGATAGAAGCTAAGCTTATGGAAGAATAATTGTATTTAGGAACTTTGTTGTAGAAGATAATTTATAATACTGATAAGGATTAAGTAGATGAGGGTTTGTAGAAAAAAAAAAAAATATATATATATATATATATATATATAAATTAGTATACGTTTCTAACCATTGGGCTTTATAATATAAATTGTTTATATGATTATTATTGGTTTGGATATCTGGTATTTGGTTACTAGCGGTAGTTATTTCAACCATAACCTTAATATCTAAAGAAGATTTATATGAAAATTAGAAGAGGCACTTTAGAGTCTTACAACACCAAAACACAACACAACACTGTTGCCATAATTTCCACATCCTATTTAAAAGTTCTGAAATAAACAAGAGGACCAAACCAGATATCACTTTTTCTACCAGACACATATTATTCCTATAATACAATTATTAAAAACACTTAATACTAATAATACAACAAAATCCTCTAGTTTTTGTCAAGTTTTCATCTAAACCATTGACAAAATGAACATGTGAGGGGAAGTTATTATTAAAATGAGGGTCAAGTTGGTCCATCGCATAATCTGTCAAACTCTCCTACTCTCCCACTACACCCCCTCTCTCCTTTATCTATCTCGAATTTTTGCCAAAATCAAATAATTATACATATAGATGCAATAGTTAATAACAAAAAAGAAAAAGAAAAAAACAAAAAACTACAAAAGCAAAAAAATTTTTATGTAAAAAAATAATAATAATAAAAAATAAGCTATAGTTAATCAAACTCAGAATATCTTATTTATAGATTTCATCCATTTGTTAGTTTCTCATCATGACCAACATTTTCTCATAAAGTAAAAAGCTATGAATACCCCCATTCTTTCTTTATTTTATTTTTGTTAATTCTTGGGTTTGTTTTTCTGTACGGTAAAAACTTAATAAATGAATAATCTTGTTAATTAAATAAATTATTCGATCCAACTCGAATTGATATACTAAATGAATAAATTCACTAAATGTATACGATAATAATTTTTTTAATATTCCTTTAAGACCCATTAATATATAAATGAATAATTGATTAAACTTGTAAAAAAAATAAATAATATATATATAAACATTTACCATGCATAATAAGAAAATTTTACTTAATAGCTTTTATTTTTGACTTAATAGCTTTTATTTCTTCCACTAGTAGACTTCTTTGCATGGTGAAATTTTTTATTGATTCTTTTTCTTTACTTGTTGATTGAGTTGTAGTCAATCATGTTATTGTAAATTTGATCAGATTGATCTTTTCCTTTATTAATACATATTATATAGTTAGTAAAATTATTTCTCAAAAATAATATAAATTTTATTTTAAATTAATAGACATTCATTTGTCGATAAATCAATAAATTATTCATTTATCTATAAATAAATATATTTTCACAATTAATAAATATTTATTTAAAAAAGTTTTACTGTGTTAAATGCAATAATGGAATGAAAAAATCTTGAAGCTTTGATTTTAACCTGCCTACAGAACAGAGGTATGGAGATTTGGACAAGAAAATGGAGGTGGAGGTGGGCTTCATTTTGTTAGGGAGCTATTTCCAATCTGGTTTCCTTAGCAATTCAGGGGAGCTACCCAACGGAACTTTCACTCAATAATTCCTTCAATTGGGTATTTCATGGTAAGTAATTTATATGGAAATTTAATTTTACTTTTCCAAAAAAATTTCATTTATTTTCCTAGAACATATATTTTTGTAGAAATATTTTTGAATAACAGGTTTTTGTTGGATTTTATTACAGAGTCGGATAGCTATAGCTTGGCTACATGCATGCGTTTTTGCTTATTATGTGGGTTATCCGGAGGACACAAAGCTAACTAGAACATAATTAGAAAATCTCTTTGATTTTTTAAATTATTTTGTAAATTTTTTTGATCGGGAATCTATAATGATGATGGTGATGAGAGTAGAGGAGGAGAGTTAGGGCTTGGAACTGGGGATTTGTCGAGGATGAAGATGTTCTTAATTGCTCTGTTCTTGAGGATCGTATAGTCTGGCGAGGAAGGTTATAAGTTGGGGCTGCTACAGTTGTAACTGAAGGAGGCGGCATGAGGAAGGTTATAAGTCAGGTGGAGTTGGGCTTGTTTTGGAGATCGATAAGGAAGGAGGAAGGAAGGTTAATGGGTAAAAAGACCTTTATACCTTCATATCACAATCATGTTGTGTGCACATGTTTACTCTGTTACAAAATTTTGATAGAAAATTAAAAGGGGACTCACGGTGTACTGTTTTTGGATAATAAAGGGTGCAAAATGCCAAAAAAATTCTTTAGGGTACAATTATGCCAAATTTCATATAATTAAGAGTGCAACGTGCCAATTTCCCTTAAAAATTTATAAGTATCTTACTATACATGACACATGATAGGTTACATTACACAATTCACGTTTTAGCCAAAATGATTCAACAATCATGTTAATATATATAAATATATATATATATATATATATATATGTATGTATATATAATCTCATGGAGATATCTTCCATTGGATATCCAAGTCATCTGATAAATTTATTTTTATTTAATTTTTGTATTTACCTTCATATACTATTTTGGTTTTACATATTAATCCATTAATTTTTAAAATTTTTAAAATTAACGAATATGGAAAAATAAATCCTTAAAAATAACCAATTAATTTACCACGTAGATATGTACATCTCATTTTTAATTTTCACATCAGTTTTTTCTTCAAAAATAAACTAGGACATATCACCTAGGAAAAATGGAATATCACCTCAATTAATTATCTAAAATTAAAAATCTAATTGTGCAAGTAACAACTCTTATCACTTATCACAAATTTCCAACATTTCAAAATTCATTATATACAACTATTGATAATTTTGCCAGATAACTTTTGAAGACTTCAAAAATTTGTTTTCTAAATCCATTTTATACAAACATTAGTTTTCCTAGTAAGTAAAACAACAATTTTACAATAAGGCATCTATGTCTATCATATGAAGAAGATTCACTGTATTGTTGACCAGAAAACTTATTACTTCATGCCTTTATTTTATGTCTTTGTTTTTTTTTTTCCTTTATTTATTTTATTAAATTCTAAGTTACCAATCTTTTTCACTAATTTTTTTTTTTTTCTATTTTCTATGGTGCAGTGGTGAAGGTGTTGAACAGTATCTGATAGAAAGGACTGTGGCAGACTAAATGAAGGGGGAAAAAACCTAAACTAAATGAAGAAGCAGTAAAATTAACCTAAACTAAATGAAGAAGCGCTAAAATTAATTATCTCATTTTACTACTATGGTAATAATCTAAACTACATAAAGAAGCACCATAAGTAACGACTATCTCATTTTATTACTATGAACTCCTAATTTCATTAGTATTTTAGTTTTTTAACATTGTTTCAAAACTTTGATTGTTATATATTAGCAAAATAATATTAGCAGCCAAATGAACATCTCAGCACGAGCATATTAACAATTAATGAGTTGTTCGGAAAAAACGTAGTTCTATGTAGGAGGATACTGAATACCAGTTACTATATCAGTTTTGCAAGAGAAAACTTATTTGATTAATTCCAACGGATTACTTAAATTGGTCTTGATTTCGTTTTGGAACTATATTATGTTTGAATAACTTTAGCCTGATGTGGATTTTTTTATGGACAACATTGAATTGCAGTAAAGTGTATGCAACTTATATGAACATGAACCTTTGTTGAGAAAGAGTCCAATATAGCAACGTTAACAGACCACCATTATTGAAACCCTCACCAATGAGGTTAAAAGCAGGAAGACTAATAAAGTATTTGCATTTAGGCACATGCTATATGTATTAATACAACATACCAGAAGTGTAGGACTTTCAAATTATTTATGGAAAAAAATAATTCCACTATGAGTAATTGCTAAGAAGCTCTACAGGATGTTAGACAAGTATAAGCACAATAATATTTAGCTAGGCAAGAAGCACAAACAAAAATTAATATTTAACAAACTATAAGAGATTTTGGTCCACATAATCTTCATTCATTTGATCGTTTAATCCTATTAAAAAAAAAAAAATTCCAACATGCTAAAGATAGAACTTTCAACCATCATATCAAAACAGCATCAGTGATTCAGCCTATGAGATCCACCAAAATTGTTGGTCCCTAGTTACTTATTGGCATATTCAATCAAAGAAGTTATTTGCCTTCTGTTCTATTTAGTCATTTTGTTGTTACCAGATTTTCTTTTCATTCACTAACCTTTTTGTGGAAATAGCTGTCAGACCTCACATCCTTAGAGATAGTTTTCAATAGCTTCAATTTTTTTGGAAACCCATCAAAACAGTTTCAAACTGATATGCAAGCCAAAAGTCTTCATCTCTTAGAGAGGAGTTTTCCATGTCAAAAATACTGGAGTTTCTTGTTGACTTCTTTTTATCTTAGACAATAAGATTTAAAGATTATATGAAGTTTTAGTATACATCAGTTGCCATTCAGTATACAACATTTGCAATGTGTGTTTAGCATACATCTGTCTATTGGACCAGTCAGTTGATATTTAGTATATATCATTTGTAATATCTGTTTAGCATTTACATTTATCATCTTTGATATTCAATGTGGCACTATTTGAGACCGGGAGGACTGTATCCTCAAATTCTGTGGTATAGTTTACAAGGTTTATGAAGTTTGGAGAAAATGGCGCATTCATAAAATAGAATAGGTTAGGTTACATTCCTAATAAACTGGTACATGAATAGGTTCAGTTATATTCCTAATAAAATTGGTCGTCTATAATTCACTCCCCTCTAGTTCCTTGTCTATATCTTTCTCACATTCTCAATAATTATAAATAGTACCACCATTGATAACAATGACAAGAAAAATGGCAACCTTAACATACAAATTTCAAAGAAGCAACAAAATTTAACTATAATAACTTCTCCGCTTACCCTCCTGATGCATACATGGTTGAGAGGCTTTGTGTTGTCGTCAACAGCCAGTTTGATCCTCTAAACTACAAAATAAGCATAATGAAAAACATAATAAATGACACAATTATATCTTATTACAATTCAAGTATTCATGACCTCTACAATAAGATCATTTCAATATGTGATAGTTACTCAAATATAAAAACAAATCAACATAATAAGAGCTTCCAACTACCAGTAAAAACAACAGAAAAACAATTGCAAATGCAACACTTTTCTATACCTTAAAGACGTTATTTTAAGATTGCTAAAACCCAAAAAAGAAAACAGCAGTTGCAAAACACAATGCAAGAATAGCAGCCAGCTATAAGTTGCAACCGCAAGCAGGCACAAGTACATAATAGACCAGTTCTAAAATGCCATCGCTAAGTCAATGTTCATCTTTATCACAGACCACATTCGTGCAATAAAACATTAAACTGAAAAAAAAAAAGAATATAATGAATAATAGGAGGCAAAATAAGAGCTATACCTATAAGCTCGACGTGCAATAGAAATTTATTTCTGAAATTGCATTTTAGACCATAAATCATATGACCGATAAAGAAGAGTCAATTCTAACTTGAATGCGTAAGAACTACACTACACATAAATCTGAAAGTTTTATTGGTTGAAATAGCAAGTTCAATGTTTCTAAACTACCTCTGTTTCATTGCAAAAGAAAAACATGCATTCTTTTTTTTTTTTTTGGTTCCTGTACCTCCATAATGGTTAAAACAATCCATAAGCAGGCCTATATAATTGCAAACATTAAATTCAAAAAAAAAAAAAAATGCCATTAAAATTCTAGTTCAGTCATCAGTGTTAGATCAGAAACTAACAAACGCTTTAGAGACAATCAAACCATAAAAAATAATAATAATTGCATTTATAATGAAATGCCTTGTCATTCCGTGGTTCACAAAACGAAAGAACATTTATAAAAGAAAAACAAACATACCATTTTCTGACGAAATTAAGCCTTTATTTAAGCAGATTCTTAATAACTAATTTCTAGATTTACAAAACAGAAACAAACGTAGTGAACAATTTTGTGGATTCAAAAAAAAGAAAATTTTGCAAGTTTTGAATCCTCGCCATCAATCTTTAATCATATTGAGCTTTTACCTTTTTGCTCAATTAGCAGAAACTTGCATAAGACAAATTATTAAACCCTAGCAAAACCCACCCTAAAATTTAAAAAAAAAAAAAAAAGTACAGAGGCTATTCAAAGACAGACTATGAGCATAATCAACCTCAACCGGAACAGGAAATGACAGAGAAGAAGGAAATGTTTACCGAAGGGAGAAAGAGGACGGGTCGCGAGAGAAGTGAGGGAACCGAATCGTCATGAAAACCAAAAATGACGGAATGACAAACTCTGACACGCGCAAATGACAGATTTGCCCTTTCTTGGCTATCTATTCTGGCAAAGTAGAGCGCAGTATCAGACTTAATTGAATCATCAAAACTTAGGATTAAATTTTTGTATGTTTGGATAATATTTGTAGGATGTGAAAAATGAATAATGCTTATCGGTATTATTTTGTTATTAATATATTATTATTTAATTGATTAATATTTAGTAATATTTATCGTTAACTTATTTGTTTATAGATTTTATTAACATATTAACGATTTAAATAGAGATGCATATAATTTTAATAAATCTATATAATATTAAAAAATATATATATGCATAGCATGTTAGCATTTTTTTTTTTAAATTTCCTGTAAAAGTATCTTTTTTTATTTTTTTTATTTTTTGTTTTTTATTTATTATCTTATTTTTTATTTTTTATGGTTATAACAAAATATATATAGAATCAATTTTTAATATAACTCTTAATAACTATCAAATAATTAATAAAATAACATATCGTAATAATTTTTTGAAATAAGTTTAAAATAAAAAAATATTTTGTTTTATTTTATTTACCAAATATGAAAAATGTATTTGCATATATAATTTATTTAATTAAATATATTTTTAATATTTTTACATATATAAATATGGTTACATAGAAATTAATAAAAATATCTTTTTATTTGGATATAAAAATATAATATCATAAATAATAATTATTAAATATAATAAAATAAAATTTATTTTTAAAACAAATTATTTTATTTTATTATTAATTAATATATTTTTTTATTATTATATTGGATGGAGGTTTAAGAAAACCAGATTTTGATTAAGTTTATTCGAGCTAGTGAAGAAGATCTTGGAGATCATTACCGAAGAACATAGTTTTGAAATAAATTTAAAATAAAAAAAATATTTGATTTTATTTTATTTACTAAATAAGTCAAATATATTTAGGTATAAATTCGTAAGTGACATTTCCGGTTATCTTAAGATTATAATAATAATAATAATATATATATATATATAGTAAATAATATTGTGTATATATATATATATATATTTTTTTTTTATACCATAGTCTCAATAAATAATTAAAAATACAAAAATACAAAAATAACAATGAAGAATATTATATGTATATATTTAAATTGAAGTACATAAATTTTATATACTTATAAGAAAACATTAAAAAATTTATAATTTATAGATAAATATTTTTATTAGATTTTGTGTTTATTAATTTGTAAAATAACAAAATTTTATATACAGTAATTGAAAATGAGATTAATCTCCTTATTTTATTATATAATAAAAAATATTATTTTTATTAGATATATTTCATATAAAAATTTCATATACTAATATATATTCATATATATATATATATAATAAATGAAATTTCAATATTCTAATATATATATATATTTAAATTATAAAATTGATATTCTTATTTGATATCTTTAAAACATATGTAACTATAAATAAATTAATAATGAAATTGAACTTCTTATTTGATTTCTTTTTAACATTTTCAAAATAAGGGAAAAATATGTATGTAATAAAAGATTTTTGTATTATTAAAATATTTCACAAATTAATTTCATAAATTAATACGTATTCTTTTCAAAAAAAAAAAAAAACTAATACATATTCATATATGGATATGTAATAAAAATGATTTTATTATAAAATAATAAAATTAAAATACAATAACTAATAATAGGATTTATTTTTTTACCAAAAAATTTATGATGAATAACGTATTCTTTTAATATTTTCCAAAAAATGTTTAAGATGTACTTATATATATAGATATATATGTTAACAAAATATGTTTAAGATGTACTTATATATATAGATATATATGTTAACAAAATATATATATATATATATAAATATGATGTACTTATATAAATGTGCTTATATATATAGATATATATTTTATATTACATTTAAAAGATAATGTTAAAATTATGATAATATATATATATATATATATATATTTAGTCAGTAATAAATGAAATTTCGTTATAAAATAATAAAATTAAAATACGGTAAATAATGAGATTTATTTTCTTATCAAAAAATTTATAGTAAATAATACATTTTTTTAATATTTTCCAAAAAATATTTAAGATATACTTTATATATATATAGATATATACGTTAATAAAGGAAATAAATACTTAAAAAGGCTTATATATATATATATATCAGACAACACCTATATTGAAAAAAAAAAAATCACTCCAACTGTAAATAAGAAAATTATCCATCCTCCATTTTTTACTTATTTGTATAAAGAAAACAATTAAGAATATTAAAGTTTATAATACCTATAAACAAATACTTTTGCATGAGGCACGTACACTAAAAGTGGTGAAGAATATGAGTTTCAACTTGGCTTGGATGAGGTAACCAATTTTTTTTTTTTTTGGCTTATTTTTATGTTTATATTGCTTAGATTTCTTATCAGTTTCTATCCATTACAAATTTTGGTTGTGCTTGCCTGTGAATTTCTTTATTTTTTTTCTTTACAAATAAAGATTATTTGAATACATTAAAAAAAATACAGATAGCATAAAAGTTAGATTTTATTCTAATTTATACATGTGCAATGGAAATAATCAATGATTAAAACATAAGGATGATAATTGTAATAGTATTTGATAAGAGCATGATAAATATTATCATTGTTTTATAAGAAAAAATGAAATGCAATGATTTTATTTTTATCAAATTTTTATTTCATAAAAATATTACATAGATGTTGGATTTATTAATAGTAATATATAACCAATTTTTATTATATTATTTTAAAAACTTATTGTAATGAGATTTATAATATAAAACACATTTTTGCAAAAAATTAATTTGGCCTATCAAATGTTTATTTTTGGCTTTGCCCATGGGCTTAAATAAATAGAGAAATGAAAAGGAAGGAGGAAAAAAAAAAAAAAACTTGATTCTATATAATTCTATACCAAATTTAGCGCTATAGATTTGTGTACTTTTTTTTCATTGAAACAAAATGTAGTTAAAAAAATAAAATTTGCAAATGACAAAAAGAAACAATGAGAAATAGAATCTCATTCTTAAACAATATAGCAAAAAAAAGAATTTTCTCTTTATTAGGATTGTTGATTAACATAAAAATATAAAAGGAATGGGTACTTTTTTGTTTTTCTATACATGGTTTATTATTTGGTTTTTTGTATATTTTGATAATTATTAAAAGTAAATTAATTATTTCATATCCTTTTGTATTCTTAAACTAAGGCCAAATTAGTAATTATACTTATTAACACTGTCAAATTTATTTTGCATTAGAGATTAATAATAAATGTATCATCTACAAAAAAAGTAAAGATAAAAAGAATACAGATTCGATCTCAAAAGCATCAAAGATAATATTGTACATATGATAGTTAATTTATTTTTTCATTATTTCTTTATTGATTCAATCTTTATATACTTGGAAGCTTTAATTATATATATATATATATATATATATAAATATTATCTATTTTGTAATTTTCTATTTAGATTATTATTTTGTATTTTAAATATTCAACATTATTATTATTAGAACGTTAATCCCCTAGCTTCTCTACCACAGTTTTCTCATAAACAACAGTATGGTTACCATATTGTCATAGCAATACAAGAAAAAGAACTAAAAAAATGCTTGGAACATGGCTTTAGGTTTATAATACATTTCAAAATTTAAGGTTAATATATTCCAAAATTTTTTCAAATATATTTTATATTAAGGTCATAAATTTTATTCATTTGTAAATATAAATAGAAAACCCATTTTAATTATTAAAGTTTGTATGCAAAACTTTGTTACATTATTTTATTTTATTACATTATTATTGAATGTATTCACTTTTGCGTAAAAATTTCAAAGAGGTTTCAAAAGTAAATTGCTGCCACATTTATTTTAAAAGAAGTTTTTAATATATTCATGAACAAAGAGACAGTTTTCTATATAATATATAAAATAAGAAGAGTGACTACCACATGTTAGTATATAATCAATCCAATTTTCTTCCAAAATCATCTTTTTTTATTTTAATTATATTTATTTATGATCTTACCTTTTACAGTTATATACAAATATATAAAATCAATTTTTGTTTTGAAATAAATTTTAAATAAATAATAAATATATATTTATAATATTATATATATATAATTCTACTATAATGAATATTGTCAAACATATTAAATATATATTATAATCAAATTATATGTAATATTAAAATGAAATACATACAACATATCATAAGTTATATATAATTTTATGCTGATCTGTATCATAATGTACAAATTGATACATATAATAGTAAAACTGTGTATATATAATATGTACATATATATCTTTTTTTAAATCCAAATTATTCTTAATTAGGTTATAATAATAATAATAACAACAACAATAATAATGAATATAATTAAATTTATATTATAAGGATCTAACATTAGAAAATTTATTATTTGCAAAGAATAGAAAAATGCATTTGAATTTAAATTTGAATTCCATAAATGAAAAATATTATATCAATATATTTGAATTTGAATTTTATAAATTAAAAAAATTAAATAGGTAAACATTTTTTAGTTTGAATTCATAAATAAATTATCTTATAAGATAAAAATATGTTTATAAGATAAATAATAATAATAATAATAAATAAATAAATAATTAAATTACATTTGAATTTGAATTTAAATTTTATAGATAAAAAATATTATTTAAATATATTTGAATTTGAATTAAATTATATAAATGCATTTGAATTTTAATTTAAATTCCACAAATGAAAAAAAAAATAGATAGAAAAATTGCATATAGGAAAAAAAATTATATCGGTAAATATGTTTTAATTTGAATTCTATGATTGTATAGAATATTATATACATAGGTCAAATTTATAGTTTTTAACAAATTTTTATAATATAAATTGAAAAAAAAATCTAAATATATTTATTAACAATAATATTTTTAAATAAGTTTTAAATATAATTAATTATTATAGATTAATTTTGAAACCATTTATTATGGTTAGATATGCCAAATAGAGGCTAGTGTGTTTATAAATTAGGTGGTTTTTTTAGAATTACTCAATAAAAAATACAAATCCTTAAAAACTGGTTTTATATATTTTGTTAACAATAAATTTGTTTTTAATTTTACAATTCAAATTTATTTAATTACTTATAAATCATAAATCTCCTACTACTATTTAATTACCAATCATTAAAAATAAATACTTCCTAAATTTATTCTATGAAACTAATTTTGGGAAAATTTATTCTCATAATCAATTTCTCTCAAAATTTTAAGAGTGTTTAGGGAGTTTTATAGAGTAGGAAAAGTTGTAGGGTTTTAGAAAAGTGTAAATAAAAGTTTATATGGAGGCCAAGATTTATAATTAATTTTTTCAAACAGATAAATTAGAATGAGCTTGGCAGATTCTAAGACCCGTAGCCTAAATAAACTCGCCGATCAATTTTGGAACTGATTCTAATTATTTACCGTTGGAATGATTTTTTTTTTTTAATATTTTTTTTTTCACTTCCAATCCTATTTTATTATAGAGTTGTATAAACATGTTATTAAAGATAGTTGTATGGTAGATTTTTAAAAAAAGAAATTGTAGGGATCATCTTCTAGACAGAGTTGGAGAAATTTTAAAGAAAATGGTAATTTCTTGTTGCAAGATTTATACATGATAGCATTTTGAATGGTAAATGTAAATTTGCGCCCATATCATATAATATCATATAGAAGTTAATATCGTCTAAATTTAAATAATATAAATATATAATTAATTTTAAAATTATTTTGCAATGACTAATATATAAAAATTATTAATATTTATTAATTAATTATATATATTTTATTAAAAAATTTTTTGGGAAAAAAGTTGATTTTTTAAGAAAAATTTTATTTCTAAGAAATTTTTAAAAGGTCACCAAAACATTATTTGTTTATTTGTTTATTATTTTTTCCCACATCAGCTTAAAAAGATATTTAGACAAATCTACTATAGAGGTTTTTTTTTTATAAGTGGCTGTTTATTTTTTTAAATGTAATAAAACAAATTTATCAATAAATAAAATTATTGGAGATGTTCTAAAACTCTTTAAACAATTAATGTTGAGAATTTTGCGCTCACAAATGACGATTCATGTTATGGATTGTTATTTGTCATAATCTTTAATTAAAAACTTTTGAAAAAAAAAATCTAAAATATACTATATATGGTAAAATTTCCTTGTAGTTTGGGATCTAACTAATTTTATAAATATAAAGGGGTTACAACTTAGAGGAAGTATAGTTCAAAATTATATTGTCTAATATATCCCATGCATTCCTCAATTGATCAAATTATACATTTTTTTATTAGGAAAAAACTAACAAATAATTTAATTTGATATTTAAATATAATATTGAGGATGATATTATGGAAATACAAAATGTTTCCTAGTAAGCAGTCAGGAGCTCTAAACATGCCTGAGAAGCTAGAACCATTTTGGCTTCAAATGTGTCTATGTTAGCAAGTTTTTACATATCCACGAATTTATTATAACAATTTTAAAACAACTTGATGTAAATATTTTTATATTATGTTAAAACTTTAACATTAAGCATTCTATATATTTTTTTGCAATATATAGATAATTATTATCATGTGAAGACAAAATTCTTTAAGATAGGACATTAAAACTTGTATTTTATTACAATATCAAGTTTATTATTATTTATAACTTAGTCAATTTGGGGCCAAAATTTTTTATACCTAGAAAGAAATTTTTCCACTATAAAATATTTTTATAAGAAGATATTACTGTATACGTTTCGCTTTTAAGTTTTGTCAACCATATAAAATAAAGCTTTATGTTATTTTCATTTCCTCGTTCTAGACTCAAAAAAAAGTATGCTTAGACTTGGTAATAATACCGTTCAAGCTGATGTTCAAGGATGACTTGGACAATTAAAGAATCATTATTTCTGAATAACTAGAATACGTTTTTATACAAACAAGAACTTGTTATTGGCTCGTATTTGTTGAACAAACTCAGATTGCTCGAAGTTAGATGACCAGATAGCTTACAAAGATGTTTGACTACAGAGCACCACGTGTGTAAAATGTTCGGTTGTAAAGTATAAAATAAAACTATATGAAAATTTTGGTCATATAGAAAGAAATTTTGATTTTGTAACTAGAAATTCCCTTATTAAAAGGGATAGCTCAAAATTGGGAATAAAATGGCCTATATGGACATTTGCTTGAACCGAAAATTGATGGATATACAATAATTTTTTTAATTTTTTTTAATTTTCATGGATTGTCAATAAAAAGAAAAAAGATTTTTTTTTGTTTTTTTTTTAATGTAAGTAAAACTTTTATGTTTAGAGCTTAAAATCAAAACCTACATGTAGTATAACTAATATTTTATTTGTAGAATATTTTATAGTTAATCTTTCTAAGAAGAGTTTTTATTAGAAAAACTAATAAATATTCTTTAGCAACTTAGAAACTAATGTAAATATTAACCATGTTTGGGGATAACTTTTTCTTTTACTTCTTTAAAGCTTCAGCTTGTTCAAAGAAGTTATCTGAGATATTCTTTACTAGATTTGGTTGAAAACTCTTTTTGATGCTTAAAGCATCTTCAATAATATTCTTTAAAATAAATAGCATATTTTTCGTTAGAAAGAATATTTTTAGATATAAAAAGTGAATTTTTAAAAAAAAAACCCTACAACAACACTCTTTTGAATTTTTAAAACATATGGAAACATATGTTGCAGTAAATTATATCAATATGATAAGCAAATAAAGAGTGGATTTGATTTTTTATATTTGAAGAGTCAAAATCAACTCTTTATTTTAAAACGTTAAATAAAAAAAATCTCTTTTTGAGTTATTTTTTAAAAGATGCTTTTTTAAAATAAATAATATAATACATTAAAAGAGTCTTTTAAAGATGTGCTTGAAGCTCTTTTAAAAAAGTATCCAAATGTTTTCAAAATTTGCTTTTAAGAGTATCTTTAACAAACTCTTTAAGGATCTTAATTAAAGAGTTATGATTATTTTAAATGACTTCAAAAAACTATAAATTAAAAATTTTAAATATAAGGTGGGACTTTGCTCTCAAAATGGGGGCAGCCAAATCCACATTCAATATAAATTTTTTTAATGCATGTATTTATTTACCAATAATTTTCTATACACAATTAATGTAATTTATATCTGACTTCATATATTTCTATGAAGGAGTTATTGATTTAAAAAATAGAGAAAAACTGAATATCAATTATTCATTAGGAAATGAAAAAATAAACAGTATGATAAAATATACTATTAGAGTTGGATAAAAAAATCAGGTTTTTTATTTTATAACATTCGTCAAAATGCTTTCATGTTAAAGATTATGCTTTTTAAATTTTAAACTAAGGAACGTGTTCTGAGATTTAAAACTAACAATAACTTTTCAATGATAGACCAAATAAGACCTTAATTATGTTTGGTTGTAAAGTACAAAATAAAAGTAAATAAAAATTTTAATCTTATAATATAAAAAGAAAAGGAAAAGGTTTCGATGGATTAAATAGAAGCTCCCTGATTAAAAAGGATAGCTGAAAATTGGGAATCAAGCTGGCCTATATAGACATCTCATGAACCAAAAATTGATCCACATGCAATAACTTTTTTTCTTTTTATGGATTATCACTAACAAAAAGAAAAAAAAAAAAAATCTTTTTCTTCTTTTTCTTCTGCTTCCACTTTATAAAAAAATTCCTCTTCTTTTATAAAAGTTAGTGATTTTTTTCCATGGTGATCTTATCGTCAGCTTCCATATTCTAATTCTACAACGTAGACAGTTTTCACCTTCATTTAGCTAGGAAGCGAAATACTTCAGCTTCTGATTAGAATTTAGAGCCCGACAATGATAATTCTTCTTATATTACACTAAATTCTTAAAGTTTTATTAATATCTCATATCGATGTCTATGGCTTTTTAAGCCATGGCAGATTTTACAAGAGAAAAATAAGTAAATAAAAAGAATTAACATTTCCCTTCATATTATTGTCCGACAAGAAAAAAGGAATGCCAGGCGTTCAACTTTTGCATAATACGTACAAAATATTAAACTGTAATTCCATTATCTTTATTTCATGCATAGTTTTTAAACCTCTAATTTCCTTTGTTTATTTATTTATGTTTTACTTTCTATCACCTTCCGTGTAATATCTTTGCTAAAGTGGTCTAGTTGGGCTGGCTATTCAGCTTGGACTAGTTTGAACGTAATTAGATCTGAGTTTATTTTTGCTTGTTTGTTTAGCTGCCACCGACCCCTCAACCAACAAAAGAAAATCCCATATCTTTCACATAGATGTAGGTTGACGTAAAAGCAATATATAGAAATATTTGGAGATAAACTCAACTGAGCCTGCCCTATCAAAGCATTTGTTAATTTCTCATCTGTGAATGTCCTTTACCAGGTCATAACTCATGAGCATCTTATAACAATTTAAACTAAAAAAAAAAAAAAGAAAAAAAAAAAAGAGCATCTTATCATAATATAATATAATTGAGAAATCAAAATATTATATATATATATATATATATATATATATAAATATATATAAATATACAAATGTATATATATATATATATATATTTGTATACAGTTTTGTTATTTAAAAAAAAAAAAAAACCAAATTCACTTTTTAAGGTGAAAATCTAATATCAAACATTATTTTGAAAATGCCAACTTAATTTCAGAGTGAATAAGTCCACTTTATATGCATATTATGTGGTACAGTATCCAATATATATATTTGTATACAGTTTTGTTATTTAAAAAAAAAAAAAACCAAATTCACTTTTTAAGGTGAAAATCTAATATCAAACATTATTTTGGAAATGCCAATTTAATTTCAGAGTGAATAAGTCCACTTTATATGCATATTATGTGGTATAGTATCCAATATATATATTTGTATACAGTTTTGTTATTTAAAAAAAAAAAATCAAATTCACTTTTTAAGGTGAAAATCTAATATCAAACATTATTTTGGAAATGCCAATTTAATTTCAGAGTGAATAAGTCCACTTTATATGCATATTATGTGGTATAGTATCCAATATATATATTTGTATACAGTTTTGTTATTTAAAAAAAAAAAAAAACCAAATTCACTTTTTAAGGTGAAAATCTAATATCAAACATTATTTTGAAAATGCCAATTTAATTTCAGAGTGAATAAGTCCATTTTATATGCATATTATGTGGTATAGTATCCATTGTGAAACAAAATTAACCATTTTAAAATAATGTTCGATATTAGATTCTCATCTTATAAAATAAATTTAATCTTTTTTATAACGAAATCATATATATAGAGAAAAATTTCTATAAAATCATATATATATAGAGAAAAATTTTCAAACGTAGATATTCTAATTTTATAAAATTCAAATATCAATATCAAATAATATGTTGTTTAAAAAATATTTTAGGCAATATATTACCTGGTATATATTAACTTTATTTAAATTAGAATATCTTAATGAGAAAAAGACCGTATATAAATAGAATTTTGATACAATAGGCAATGCTTTCTTCACTTTCAAACCAAATGTTTAGAAGCATTGGTGGGATACAATATCAACTAGGGGCTAAAGAAAAAAAGCATGAAATTTACAAATTTTTTTTTTTAACCTATGATTTTCCTGGCCCATATGTGATTTGCTAATTCTACACCTGTGCT
This sequence comes from Ziziphus jujuba, assembly GCF_031755915.1. Taxonomy (NCBI): domain Eukaryota; kingdom Viridiplantae; phylum Streptophyta; class Magnoliopsida; order Rosales; family Rhamnaceae; genus Ziziphus; species Ziziphus jujuba. The sequence continues at coordinate 23,467,141 of NC_083383.1, read as the reverse complement.
GATCACCACAAGGTTAGCAATATTACATTCTAGATCATAACTATTATATATAATATTTATAGTGAGTTGCTTATCTAAGATCCTAAACAAAATTAAAATCTAGGAACAACCTATATGCAATGATGAATGCCTACTGTCCACTTACATGTCTTGATACTGCTAGGACATGTAGATATTTTCGGACTTTAATTTTAATTCATAATCCTGAATAATTATATATCCGCATATGCCAGCCAATCACCAAAAGAACCTGCTATGGCCTGATATTATTTGGTGTATCCTTTGCTTATGAGACAAAGCGCTAGTAATTCCATGCCCAAAAAAGAAATAAAAGTTTGCCAAATCTCATCACTCCGACAAGGGGAACTGAAATGAAAATTTTCTTATTAAAAAAAAAAAAAAAAGGGTGCCATTTTTCAGCAGCCTTAATTCTTCCTCGATCACTATTTTACAAAAAGGAACCTTACCATATAGACATTAACCATCTAAAGGAACTAGCAAATATGTTACATATAATCTATCAATATCATTATGTTGAGTACTAATTAAAGCAGGATTGGCAGGTTGTGAAATTACTTTCTTAGCAGAACCAATTTCTTTTTTTTTTTCTTTCTTTTTTTCTTTTTTGACGCTTAAAACTCTGGCTTTAACTTCTTTGCATCAGCCACTTCCTTTTTCATGCTTGTTCCATCTTTGGTAATGATAATTCCCATCAACTTACATGGTTCAGCTTCTTCTAGCATTTGAACCACACTTCTCATTGTGGGTCTAAGTTCAGGAAGCCTTGCTGTGCAAAGAACAGCTATTTTCAATACCTTTATTGTCTCTTCCTTTAAGCCCTCTGGAATATTCGAATCAACCAAACTTAATATGCTTTCTCTAGTCTTTAGATTGTTGTATACCCAGCTCACTATGTCCTGATTCTCAGCGAACTCTGGCTCAATCGGCCTTTTTCCAGTCACAAGCTCCATCAACACCACTCCAAAGCTATAGACATCACTTTTCTCATTGACTTTATATGTGTATCCATATTCTGCACAACATAAACAAGTTGAAGAAAAACCCAATTAAGCTTACGAGTAAAGGCTGCTAACAAACAATAAACCAATCTTAATTTCACAACAATTTTTTTTTTTTGTCCTCAAGAAACAAATAAAGAAAACAGCACAGAAAGAACAGAATAGGACTAATCAGAGCTAACCAGGTGCTATGTAGCCATGTGTTCCAGCAATGACATGAGTGGAATCCTGGCCTCCGTTGGCCTGAACGATCTTAGCAAGACCAAAATCAGCAATCCTAGGCTTCAAAAACTCATCCAACAAAATGTTACTGGACTTGACATCCCGGTGGATCACCGGCCTATTGCAGCCATGATGAAGATACTCCAGACCTTTGGCCGCCCCCACCGCTATCTCATACCGTGTTTCCCAATCAAGCTTCAACTTCTGGCCGGTGTGCAGCCTATCCCACAAGCTTCCGTTCGGTAAAAACTCATAGACCAACAGGCTAGAGTCCTCACTTGTGATGCTGCAGTACAACTTCACAACATTCACATGCCTTATGGAGCTCAGAGTCCGCACCTCAGCATCAAATTCCTTAGACCTTCCAGTGTGTTTTCCGAGCATCGGAGTAGTACTCCTGATCTTTTTCCGCCCTTTGATATTGGTATTCCATATGTGCTTCACAGCAAGTTCTTTACCATTAGGAAGAGAGACTTTGTATACATTTCCGGACCCTCCTTTCCCAATTATATTCTCTTGCTTAATGGAATCGAGAATCTCACCCTCCGTGAAGCTTAACACATGGAAAGAATTTACATCCCAAGATTCTTCCTTCAATGAATGGTCTTGATCTTTTTCCTTTTTCTTTAAATGGAAGAAACAAGCCAGGGTAAAAAGCAGGACAGCCGAACCAACTGCAAAGCAAATGATGAGTGTTCGGACATCCTTCGACATGCCCGAATCCGGGGAGCAGCGTCGGAAACTGTTTATATTGACGCTGCAGAGCTCCGGGTTACCGGCTAAACTTCCATTGTAGGCTGCAATGGACAAAGACTGCGGGATGCGACCCGAAAGTCGGTTATAGGATAGATCAACAAGGCTAAACCTTAGAGCTCCCAGAGTTTCTGGAATTTGTCCCGAAAGTTTATTCATTGACAAATTCAGAGCATTTAGACTAGGAAGAGAGCCAAAAGACGTTGGGATTTTGCCCGACAGCAAGTTGTTCGCCATGTTTAAGTCGGTGAGAGACGAACAAGAGCCTAATGATTTGGGTATGGAATCCGAGAACATGTTCCCCTGTAGATGAAGAGTTCCCAACTTCTTAAGATCACCAAGACTCGCCGGAATTCTACCGGATAGATGGTTCTCGCTCAGGTCTATTGAAATTAAAGACGTAGCTCCGGAAATCTCCTCAGGTAACTCTCCGGTCAGGCGATTGTTGGCTGCGAAAATCTGGCCCAGAGCCTTGGCGTTTTCGATATCAGGAGTTATTGGACCTTCGAGTTGGTTGGATTCTATGTCGATGATGTTCAGTGCCGGTAATCCCCATATTCCAGCCGGAACTACACCGGAGAGGGAGTTCTTGCTGACTCTGAACCGGCGTAGCGTCGGACAGTTGGCGTAACTGGCCGGAATTTCGCCGGTTAAGTTGTTCTGTAGGACGAGAAGAGCTTTCATTTTCCCCATCTTGCACATATCAGGAGGAATTGGACCAGTCAGGAAATTCTCAGACACATCAATGAAATTAAACTCTGCCCAAGAACCAATCTTTTCAGGAATAGGACCAGTCAACTGGTTTTTGTAAAGTGAGAGGTTCACAAGCCGCTTGAATTCTCCGAACTCCGACGGTATCTCACCGGAAAAGTTGTTGGCAAACAATTGCAGAGAAACCAAGTTCGTCAAGAACTTCAACTCCATTAAATCACCTTCAAGATTGTTCGCTGAAGCATCAAAGAACTCGAGCTTTGTAAGGTTCCTCAGCCCGATTGGTAGTTTTCCAGTGAAGTTGTTGTTGTAAAGCTCAAACTGCCAAAGATTCTTGAGATTCCCAATCTCAGCTGGAATCTCACCACTTAAATTATTATCGGCAATCTCAAAATTTATTAGCTCGGATAAGCTTCCGATTCCGGTTGGAATTTTCCCTTCCAAGGAGCAGTTTGAGAGGTAAAGCCAATTCAGCTTGTTTAGCTTCACAACCTCTTGAGGAAACGGAGTTGGTCCGAATGGATTATCTCCTATGCTCAACCGAACAAGACCCGACATGTTGGAAAGTGATTTCGACGGGAAAGTGCCTGAAAATCCACTGCTATTCAAATAAAGATACTGTAAATCTCCCAAAGGAGTTATATCAGGAAAAGGTCCGTTGAAAACATTGTTTCCCAAATCCAAATACTTCAATTTCGTGCAGTTTCTCAGGTCCTCTGTGATTTTTCCTTGCAAAGAATTAAAACCCAGAGAAAGCTTTTCCAAGTTTTGAAGCTCGCATATCGAATCTAAAGGAAGAAACCCAGATAGCTTATTTTTAGAAAGTTCGATCTCTGTAACGAAACCTTGGGAATCGCAGGTAATCCCGACGAATTTGCACACGTTTCCGGTGGAATCCCATGAACTGAACACGTCGGGATTGGAGTTGTAGAGTGATGATTTTAGTTTCAATAGGATTTGGAGATCGTCGGAGTAGATTCCGGAAAAGAAACAGAGGAAACAGAGGAGGTAGAGAGCAGGCAAAGATTGCCTGAGATTATTGGCTGCTGACATACCGATGGTTGACAGCAAGGACATGGACTTTTGGGTTCCTTCTGGTATTAGTTGGAGACGAAGAGTGGAAGCAAGAGTTTTAATTTTAAGTCCTTTGGGGTAAGATAATTTTTAACAAACACATTGTGGGCACATTTTTTTTTTGGAGGGTGTTTCAAATGTACAACGGTTATTTAAAAACATGTGCTAGTATTATTTTTTTTTTTAATACATATGGTGCATATACACATTTAAAATTCTTCTCTGTAATAATAACAAAAAAAAAAAAAAAAAGAGAGAGAGAGAGATAATATGACTCTTTATTATATTATCAAATATGGTATATTTATTGTTTTTGTTTGGTTTCTAATTTAACGTTTGTGTAACACTATCGTGTAAAAAAAAAAAAAAAAAAAAGTGTCCGTCTTTAAAATTTACTTTGCCGTGGTTTTTTCAAACAGTGATTACCCAAAAAAAATAAAAAAGAAAAAAGAAAGAAAAAGAACACATATTATATATCTTTTTTTTTTCACTTATTTATTGTGGGAGTTAAATAAAATATGGTGCTTTTAGATGGACTCTAAAAAACATGTTACATGCTGTTTAAATTTTATATGTAGCTGGTATAGTTTTTCACCACTTGAAACAAAGAAGGGTTCTAATATATAATATTTACCCAAAAAAAGAGAAAAAAAAAAGGTTCTAAATATAATTGTTTTAGGTTTTATTGTTTTTTGTTTATAATTTCTTTCTTGTTGTTTTTGTTGGTGCTTGTTTATTTGCTGCGTCATCAATGGCATGAGCACCAAAAAAGATTTGCTCCATACGATCACCGCTTTTTCACAAATCACTTTTTTGTTTTTTAGTACTAGTAGTAGTGCTGTCAATGTTTTCAGCTTGTTAATTATTATTTCCAATTATATTTTGTTTCCTATTTTTATGCTTTAACAACCAATGCTGATTGCATGATTGCATATTTTCCATTAAATGATATAAGATAATGCGGAAAAAAAAAAATATATATATATATATATATATAAGGATGACCAAGTTGACACCACTTTCTTTCACTCAAAGTAGCTTTTGGTTGTTTACCTTTGTTTTCCACTTCCTCACGAGCAATACGAGTCTGTATTGTGACCACTTTGATAATGGGAAGCAAATTAGTGGTATTCACTTTGACTTGACCAATACAAACTATTTAAAATATAAAATATTAGATAATTTTTTTTTTTTTTTTTGGGTCTGGATATTAGGATAAATATAGGCTTTGAAGGTACACCTAAAGTTTGAGTAAAGTTTCTCTTTGGTCGCTGGTTTTTATTTTTATCATGTCAACAAGAAAATTTTACTAATTATTGTTTTGATGTCAATCTGATGTATATGATATATTTTTTTGAATTTAAGTTATGAAAATAATGCATTAATTATTGACACTTTATTTTTTAAATAAAGGTTTTATATGCACATGACATTATTTTAAAATCTTAAGGTAAATTTATATATTTTAACTCCATGAAAGAAAAGAAATAAAAGATTTGTTACAAAACAAAAGAGGTAAAAGAGAAATAAAAGGTTTTTCTTGATGACTAAAAATGATAGCATGTACATCAATAAAAAAAAATTTGTAATTATAAAACTCAATAAAATGAATTTTTTACTCACAAGAATATAGTTAATAAAAAAAAAAAAAACCTCACAAGATAATAAGAACATTCAACTTTTTTATTTTTATTTCTAAAGTAACTTATATTTTTTCTTACCATTTTTTTAATGTCAATCAGTAACTTCTTTTTTTAATTATTCTACCACTTGTTCAGTCTTATTATTTTGTTGTTGATTTTTTTTTCTTATTTCCCTTTTTTTTATCTATTAGTTTTTTTTTTCTTTTTTTTTTTTTTTGGTGAGTTTAAACTATCATTTGACAAAATTTTAGGATAAATTTTTCAAAATTTCCACATTATTACTTATTTTCATAAAGGATAAAAAAAAGAAAAAAGAAAAAGGAAAGGGTCAAATAACTTTAAAAAATAATCGATAAAATGGAGGTGAAATGAAATAAAATTAACACAGAACAAAAATTGATATTTTCAAGAGATACGAAGGGCACAATTACCAAAAAGATAATGAAAAGGTGTATTAAAAAATAACGTACATGGCACTATTTTATAAGTTTACTCTATTTTTATTACCTAAAAAAACAGGTTCTTGTATTCAACATTTATTAAATTAATTTGATAATGTAGGTTTTCTTCTTCTTCTTCTTCTTCTTCTTCTTCTTCTTCTTTTTTTTTTTTTTTTTTTTTCCTGAGAAATTGTTGGTGAAGTTTTTCACATAGTTATCATATGTAGACCTGGCAATTTGGATCATGACACGGCGACACGACTCGAAAATGACACGGAATAAATGGGTTTGGGTTTATTATAAATGGGTTCGGGTCATAATCGGGTCAACCCGTTTAACACGATTATTAATCGTGTCATTTTCGGGTTGACCTGTTTAACTCGAAATTGACCCGTTACGACCCATTTATTAATCGTGTCATTTTCGGGTTGACCTGTTTAACACGATTATATACCTATTACAACCCATTTAAATTTAATTTTAAATTAATATTTTATCACTAATATAATATTTAATAACTAAAAAATATTATAAATTAAAAATTTTATAAAAATAATTTTCTATTACTAATTTTTTAAAAACAAAAAATACATCTTTAATAAAACAAAAACATAAAAATAAAAAAAAAATAAAAAAAATTTCGGGTTAATAGGTTAATTTTCGGGTTAACGGGTTAATAGGTTAGTTTTCGGGTTAATAGATCAATTTCAGGTTAACGGGTTAATAGGTCAACACGACCCGTTAAAATAATCGTGTTAAACGGGTCGTGTCGTGTTGACCTGTTTATAAACAGGTCGGGTTAGTGTTTTAGGTACCTGACACGATTAATAAATGGGTCGTGTTCGGGTTAGGCATTTTTGACCCGATTATTAAACGGGTTGACACGAACACGACCCACCAACCCGAATTGCCAGGTATAATCATATGTACGTCATTATTTTTCATCAATTTTCCTGTCCTCTTTATTAATGAAAATTTTTATACACTTTTGAAGTTTAAAAACCACATTAATGTGCACCAAATTATTTTTAAAGTGATAATAATAACATAATTTTTTCGGCTCCTATTAAATTTATTTATTTCTTCCTATTTGAGGGGATTGATTTGGGTTCAATTCATATTTAAATATCAAAAGTTCTTATTGCATTATTAAACGAACTGTATATAGTTTTATTATTAAATTTATATTTCTATCTATATTTAAAATTTCTATTAATAATATTTACTAATTAAATATATTTATATTCAAAAGTATCAGAATGAACATTTCAAATAATGTTTAAAAATATATGATTGAATATTTTAAATATATTTAAAAATATGCGATTAAATATTTTTAAACATAAATATTTTAGATATGTTTAAAAGTATGCGACTGAACATATTAAATGCATTCAGAACTACATGATTGAGTATCTTTAAATACGAGCATCTTAAATATGTTTAGAAATATGTGACTGAACTCGTCAAATTTATTTAAAAGTATACGACTGAACATCTGTAAAAATATTTATAATTTTGAAACAGAACATTCCAATGAATACATTGTTTCATTGCCTAAAAGAGTTCTAACCAGAGTTTTTTTTTTTATTAAATTTCCATAATTATCAGTTTCATTGAAAAGCGTTGTGAAAAGTTTAATTTTATAAAGTGATGTTAGATTTGTAATTGATTTATTAAAAAAAAATTTGTTTTTTTATTTAGCTAAAACTCTATAAATTGTTGATATTTTAAATATTAGAAATATTGCATAAAATTATTTTATAAAGTATGTAAAGAACAATATTATGGATCCGTTTGGTATAGCAGATCAAAATAAAATTTTAGTCTGTGAAGATTTGTATAATAGATATTTTTGAAAAAAAAAACTATTATTAAAAAGTTATTAAGTATTTGGCTGTAAATAAAAAAACTGTATCAAATACGCAATGAGTTTCCATATAAGATAAAATAGCTGCATTAAATATTCATTAAGTTTCCATATAAGCTAAAAAAAAGAGTTTTTAAAAAAAATATAAAATTTGGACTTCTCTAAAATAGGATAAAAAAACTGTTATTTTTATCCATAAGTATTTGTTGATTTTTGCCAAACATTTTTATTTTTAAATAAAAAAACTTTTGCCTTCAAGCAGAGCTTTTGACAAAAAAAAACTCTACCAAACATGCACTGTATATAGTTGTTTTAAAATTGTAAAAAAAAAAACTTTTCTTTAAATATTTTATATCCATCACAATGAAATTGCACACTTTAAATTTAACCAAACTAATTAGATGATATTTTAAATAGTCTCAACTAATTCAGCTCAATTTTACTTTTCAAATATCAAATAAAATTGGCTCAAATAATATGTTTTTCACATCTATAACTATAAAATTGTAAATTCGCAACACTAGGCCAAAAAAAAAAAAAAAAGTGCAGGAATTGTTATAAATGTAAACAAAACTGAAAAAAGAAAAAAAAAATCTCACGTTCCAAACATTGCAACCAATTAATAAAAATAATTTTTATCTAGCCATATATATTACTGGTTAAATCAGTTGGTGAACAAAAACTATTTCAAATTAAAATAATTTTAAAAATTTAAAATTACCAATGGTAACGTTTTAGATTTGATTTAATAAAGCAATTTAATATATATTAAACTGATTTCAAATTGCAATGAAAAGCATAGCAATAATTTTTATCAAAAAAACCTTAGCAATAATTTGTTATTTAACCCTATTGATCGACTCAGGTCTTTCCACCTTCTGGTGGGCAGTGAACAACCATAATGACAAGTCAGTGGGAAGGAGAAAGGAAAATGCGACAAGCCCATCGTTTTTGTTTTTTGATAGAAAGCGACAAGCCCATCGTTTTTGTTTTTTGATAGAAAGCGACAAGCCCATCGTTGGTAGGCTGTCTATTAATAATGAATCATTTTTGTTCTTTATCATTCGGTTAAACCAAATGGGACAAAATAGAGGTCTTCAAAATTAAATATTAAATTTTGCCAATTGTTTATAACTTTATACTTCAAACAGCCTCCGACAAGTCCATCCAAATCTTTCATATAATATATGGAAGTGGAAGAATTACCTTGTTGAAATCACAAAAAATAAACACCATTATATAATGTTCTTCTAGAGAATGAGGTACTCTGAAACTACAAATTATTAAACATTTGAGATTCACCATAGCAACAGATTGGATGATATTTTATTAATACATAAAATTATAATATTTAATGAAACATTAACCAAGGAACACAAGGGGCAAGAATTTGAATCTTGTGCGAAAATTGTTGTGAATTTTTCTTTGGTTTGGTAAAAGGACAATTGTGTGATGAATGTTGTCTTTTAAATTTTATAATATAATTATTTTTTTAAAAAATTAATAATAAATAAAAGCTTAGTATGAATGTATTGATTTGTATTGGACTCATGTTTAGATGATAATGACCTGTGGTGAAATCATTATGTTTTTAGTTCGATTTGATTTGATGTTAAATATTTCCCTCTCCTATTTATTAAAAAAAATTCTAATAAATAAAATTATTAATATACATTACTCATTCACAGTGAATATTACAGAGGATCAAAATAAAAATGCTTTGAAATAAAAATATTATTTAATGTTTGGTGTTGTAAAATATCTGTAAATTTATTTATTTAAACTTAAGCAAAAAATATAGTGGAATTATGTTGAAGTGTGGTAATTTTGCCACTTAATGGTGTATGTCACCGGCTAGTATGCACACCTTGGTATCAAATCCTTTTCTTTTATGAGTTTATATTTTTTGTATGTTTTTAATTGATGCAAGGTATATTTTGATAATGTTTTGTGCCTAAGTTATGTATGCAAAATTATAGACAAAATTATGCACAAAAGAGTAGGAATGTTATGCTTGAAATGCCTATGGTGCTGGATTCATAATTTCCAGCAATATAGCTCCACTATTTATGTTATATCTCAGGTTGCAAATGGAGTTTTGGGCTGAAATTTTGAGGGATGTCTACAGACATATATAGAAGACTATGGTTCAAATTTCAGGTCAAAATGACATGGGAAAATCCATTTTCTATTCCAAACAGATTGCTGTATCTGATGGGCCCAGTATGCAGAGTATGGGCCAGTTTTGGAGCTGTTTGGCCCATGATCCGGTTCCAGAACTTTTCTAGCTCTTGGAACAATATTTATTGATGACCAAGGATGCTTCAAACCAAGTTTCATAAGCATATATAAAGGGGAACTAAGTAGGTGAAACTAGTTTGGTTGTTTATCCAAACTAGTTAAACAATAGGAACTTAGTTCAAACCATGTGCCACTTTTTACTATATTTGGAATAGACATGTTGCAGCTGATTTTTACCTCTTTTGTGTATGAAAAGTTAGGTGTTGACCATTTTACTTTTTAAATTTTGTAAGCTCACATGCTTAGCATGTGTGAACTAGTTGTAATTTCAAGCTTATATTGTAAAATGAATAAAATGGCTACACATCCAAGCCTTATTTTCAAAAGCCAACGTGTTCCTCTTCTTCTCATCTCTTCTTCAACACCTTAGAACACTTTAGGAACCTTAAAAACCAGAAAACACCATAATCAAAACCTAAAAACACAACTCACACACAACCATTCCCAATAGCATAACCAAAAGCTTGCTTGTTGCTAACACTTCAAGCTAGCTTGCTCTTGGTCATAACCTTCTCACCCCAACAAATTAATGCTCTTTCATTTTTTTTTTATTAGAGTCCTATATAGAGAGATTTGACCTAAAAACCCTCCTACAAAGAGATTGAAAAATAATCTCAAATTTCAAAACTTATAATTCTAACCTTATTTTGATTTAAAAAAAAAAAAATACCCTTGGTCATTGGATTTTTTTTTTTTTTTTTTTGAGGTTCAAAATTTTTGAACCATTTCCAAAAGTATAAGTGTATTCTTCGCATCATTTTCCAAAAGGATTCAAAACTAAGGAAAAAAAAAACATATATATATATATATTGAGTTTTTTTTTAATTTTTTATTTTTATTTTGGAAATTTGAGACACTATACTTTCTATCTCATTTTTTTGAAGCGGTTCAAAAATTTCAAATCTTTTCAGAAGAAAAATTTTTTTTTTAGGGTGTACTCTCTATTTTGGATGGCATTTTGGATTAAAAAAATTAAAATTATATAAGTTTTGAAAATAAGACCATTTTCCAATTTTTCCCTTTAAAGAAGGTTATTAAATGAAATGTCCCTATTTTGTCCTTCAAAATAAAATGAAAAAAATAAGTAAAGAAGAATAATAAAAAAAAGAAATTAAACTATGAAAATCTAGTCATTTGCTAATAATATTTTTAAATTTAAATATTTATTTAGTTTGGAACATTTTATTTATAACTCTTTAAGGAAAATTGAAATTGGGATTAAATAATCTTAATCCCATGTTTAAGAAATAAAATATCTTGCACCTACTAAAGAATCTCTCTCATATGAAATTAAGTTATCCCATGTAAAATTGTGGGATAAAGCAGGATTTCCTTTTGATTTTGTCTTTCTTTTCTTTTTTTTTCTTTTTTTTTTTAAATGTTTGTTTCCAGATTTTTTTTTATTTCTTTTTGGTTTTAAATCTTTTTTTCTTCATTTTTGTTAGCAGTATCAAAATTTTTTTTTCTTCCTTTTTCTCTTCCATTTTCTTATTTTATTATTTTTTATATTCTTTTTTTTTTTAATACTATTGTTCTTTTTCTAATCTTTGTTTATTCTTTTCTATTTTATTATTGTTATTGTATTAGTTTTAAGCTTCGTTTTTTTTCTTCTTCTTATCTTTCAATTTCATTCATGTTTTTATTATCGTATTACTTTCAATTTCATCTTATTTTTCTCTTTACTTTTAAATAAATAAAATAATTTATACACGTACATATTTTTAATGTATTACACGCGCATATATTGAGTTTAAAAACTTTCAATTTACAAATTTTTTGACCGAATTTTTCTCTTTACTTTTAAATAAGTAAAACAATTTATATACGCACATATCTTTTACATACTTTTATCATTTTGTATTTAACTAACTATAGTTACATATATTTATATATAGTTTCTTTTTTAATTTTGAAATGAGTTTTTTTTGGTTAATTATTTTGAAATGAATTTGCATTTGTTATAAGATATTATATATATGCTGTATAATTTATTAAACATGTAATATAAAGTTTTTATTATAATGAAAATTAAAATATTTTATAATATACCTAAATATATATTATAATAATATTATTTTGTAAAAATAAAATTTATTTCTGCTCGTGTCCTTGACATTGCCGACGATTTTGTCGGTGCTCGTAACGATAAGATAAAATTATAAAGCATCTATAATTTTTTTTAAAAAATTATTTAAGGAGTTCACAAATTTTTAAACACAATTTTGATTTATTACTTTTAATATTTAAACACATATTTTTTTTTTTTAACATTTGAACACATATTTGATTGAATTCATATTCCGATATGAAATTCTCATCTAAATAATTTTCGGACATGCACAGCCTCTTTTTTTTCTTGGCCATTTTTGCCTATTGGTAGAAAAAGAAAAAATAAAAATAAAATAAAAAAGGACAAAATTAATAGCGTAAATACATAAAAATGAGAGGGAAATGGTTGTCCACTTCGTTAAATAAATGATAACGAAAACGACATGGCTGCAGAGAGTGGGGAAAGCACGGCATCGTCAAGCCGCCGACTTTGACTTTTAATACGAAACAAACACGTGGATGTGATTAAAATCAAGTGGCCTAATCCAAGACGCTCTAGTGGAGCGCGTAAATGACAAACACCCTTCATTATCTTAAAAAGTCTTTCGGAACAAACACGTGGAGACACATAAAGATTCGATACATTGAATATGCGTAGGCCTTTCGGAACAGGGACGTTGGTATATCATCAACTTCTAGAAGAATAGACTCTCGCGCTGTTTGGAGCTAATTGAACAGATTTATATATAGTTATTTTATTTCTATTTTTATTATATTTGATTTTGTGGAATTTTGGAGTGGGAAGATTAGGAAATGACTCAGACTGATTGGGTTTTGGTGCTGATCATTTTCTAAAAGTCTATTTCTTTTTTCCAGTGGGTGAGTCTAAAAAGTTTCTACCGACAGTGGATTGTGGACCTCACTTGTTTTGTTTTGCTTAAAAATGTAATATTAATACAATGTGAACAAAAATCTATGTGCGCCACTGAGTGGTGGCTCACACCGTCTTATTATGCTCCTGTCCTAATTATAATTTATAAATGGATAATACTAGTTGTAATTGATAAATAGTATTTTTGAAAAGATTGATGGCTAATATGTTGGCTTTTGTCAAATATAATTGACTTATTTGATATATCTCGTACATCTATATTTATGAGTTTGATTCCAGACACTAACCATTCTTCCTCTTTAAAATAGAATTTGTTGTAATGAAAAGAAAAAATATTGATTTTTAAACAATTATTTATTTATTTATTTACTTTTGAGAAAAAAAAAAACTACAAATTTATAGAAAAAGAGAAAGTTATAGTATTTTGTCAATTTGATAATCATGTTAGCTTGATCTCGCATGGAGTCTATATACATAGCTTTAAACTCATGTTGAAGCTAACAATAGGGTAGTCACATTCTTTACCACATGACTCAAAACTAGCCAATCAAATATTCTTGTGATAATGTGCGATAATATTGGAATTTGTTGCGTTGTATAAGAGTTTAGAATAATAAGGTACGGAAGACAATTTCTCATTAACATTATAATAGTATTTGTACAAGTATAACAACATTTACATATGGTAATAAATCACTAAAGAAACAAATAAAGAGAAAAAATAATCAAAGAATATATGATGCATCTAAGGTTTCCTTAATACGCCCTGCAAGATGGAGGTTGGTTAGAAACTCCAATCTTGGAACGAAAAGAAAGGAACAAAAGACAAGACAATGGTTTTGTAAGAAGATTAATCAATCGGTCAGTTGAGGCCCCATAAGTCATTCAAAGAATACCATCCATCACCAAAAGAGGAAAAAATGAAAAACAAGAGAAATGTGTTTCATTGTAGGATGAAACATTAGATAAGATGCACAAATATTATCACAACAGACATTTGGAGGTCTAGTATAAACAACGCAGATAAGATGCACGAATATTATCACACTAGATATTTGGAGGTCTAGTATAAACAATCTAAAGCTTAGAAAGTAAAGAATGAACCTAACAAGCTTTGCGTAGTGGAAGCAATAGAGCGATATTTGGCTTTGGTGGATGATTGAGCAATAGAAAATTGCTTGTGTGAACACCAAGATGTTGGTTTGGAGTTGAAAAACACAATGTAAGCACTTGTGGAAGTCCAATCATCCTTATTTCCAGTCTAGTCGACATTTAAGAAAGCATGAAGAGAAAGAGGAGAGTTCTTATGTAGAAAGATATCATGTCCATGGTGCCTTTAAGATATCTAAAAACTCTTTTAACTGTAGACCAATGAGATGCGGTAGATTTATGCATAAATTGAGATAATTTATTAACAATAAATGCATTATCAAGCGGTATAAAATATAAGTATTGGAGACTTCTAACAACTTGCCTATATGTCGTAGCATCATGGGAAGATGTACAATCAAAGAGAGAAACATGGATACTAGTCGAAATATGTTTATGAACCAAATTAGAATCAAACCTTTTAGCATGAGCTAGTAAATTATGAATATATTCTGCTGTGAGAGAAATAAACCATGCTTGATATAAGATACTTCTACATCAAGAAAATAGTGAAAGAGCCGAAGATTTTTAAGAGAAACCTTAGCATTCAATTGTTGAATAAACCAAGTTAGCATCTTATTATTGTTGCCAGTAAGGATAAGATCATCAACATACGCCAACAAGAAAATAAGAACACCGAAAAGAGAATAAATGAAAAAAAAGGATGTCTGATTGGGAGTGAACAAAATCAATTGTGCATAAGTGTGTTTGAAGTTTATAATACCATGCTCAAAGTGCCTGTTTGATACCATACAATACCTTTTAAGTTTACAAACATTAGATGGATGATCTTTATCAATGAAACCAAGAGGTTAGGATGTATATACATATTTAGAGATATACCTACGAAGAAATGCATTATTAATATCTAGTTGATGTAAAAATTAACCTCTAGAGATATTAATTCACAAAATAATATGAATATTAGTATGCTTCACAACTAGACTGAATGTGACTCGATAATCCAAGCCAGGTTGTTGATGCAAGCCTCTAGCCACAAGACGAGCTTTGAACTGGAAGGAGGAAGAAGCTCCCATGTGTTATTCATAAAGAGCGTTAAATTCATCCGACATGGATGTACGCCAATGAGGGATATTTAATACTTATGAAATAGTGGACAACTCAAAACTCGCATCATCATTGGGCACCAGGGACCACACTAGAGGATTTTAAAGCTATAAAAAACTTGGAATTAGGTTTGAAGATATTGTTCTTGGACCTTGTTTGAATGATAGATGAAGATCATAAAGAAATAGATGGATTAGAAGTACTTGATATGACAAGGTGTAAAGCAGAACTTGTAGTAGAGGATGACAACAATGGAGGCAGAATAGACGATTGAAGTAACAGTAGTCCATGATCGATAGGAGCGAGTAAAGATAAGATAGTAAACTAGCTTGGGGACGAGCCTACACAATTAGATCCTAAGTCATTAGGCTTTGTTGATGATGGTGAAGAAGGCACCACTTGGACTCACTTTGTAATGATAGACGGAGACCAAGCGAAGAAACATGAAGTGTGGTAATTGTTGGACCAAAGGACATAGACAGAAGAGAATCGGTAGAAGAAGATAGGGAACAAGAAAAGGTAGAAATAAGAGATTGATAGGGAAAATACTTTTAACAAATCAAAATGACTGAGAAAAAATATTTGTAAGCACTTTGGGTAAAAGAATGACCTTAAAATACAAAAAAAGAGGATTGTGGCTCAAGCTTTTTATCAAATAAGGTTTAAGCCAAGGGTCTTGAAATTTTTGAAATGGAGAGGTCATGCCAAGAACAAGGGTTGGTAGATGATTAATTAGATAGACAGTTATTTGAAATGCAAAAGACTAAAAAGAATTAGGAAGCGATGCTTGGCGCAAAAGTGTGAGACTAGTCTCCACAATATTATGATGCATCTTTCTAGGGTTCCATTTTGTTCAAGTGTGTGTGTGGTGGAGTAAGAAAATATATAATTCCATAAGACTTTAAAAGGATAATTCCATAAGACTTTAAAAGGATTTGAATTTAATAAATTCACTACCATTATCAGAATAAAAGGAGATTATTGGTTTTTGAAAATATTTTTCTACTATTGATTTAAATTTTGGAAAATAAATGGAGACATTAGATTTAAATTTCAATGGATGAAACCAAATGTATTTAGTGTAATGATCAACCAAAATCAAAAAATACTTAAAGCCATCATGAGAAATTGTAGGAGATGGACCCTAAACATTTGAATAAATTAATTCAATAGGAGAGGAAGTGTTAAAAGAAGAAATAAAGAACGGCATCTTGTACATTTGATTACATTGGAACAAATTATGTGACTCAAATTTACTATTAGATAATAAAGGTAAATGATATTTTTGAACTAAATGATGAAGAATTTTCGCAAACAGATGACCTAAGTGATTATGCCAATCCTGCAATGGAGCTTTAATGGAAGAAAAAACTAAAAGTGTGGAAGGAGATGATGAAGTAGAAGTTGGCCATCATATATTCCATGTATATTTTGGCCTCCAAATATTCCACATTATTAATAGAGCATAATTTTGAAACATAAATTATTATTATTATTATTTTTGCATGTAAGGTATGCATAAAACATCATACAACAAAAATGATTTTGTAGGGTAAGAGAGGTGGGTGGTGCCCATATGTGTAATAGAAAGCTTAATACCACCGCCGACCATAACATTTTCAATTTCATCATAATCAGAGGTCACATAATTTGAGGTTTAGAGTAGACCTGGCAATTTGGATCATGACACGGCGACACGACTCGAAAACGACACGGAATAAATGGATTTGGGTTTATTATAAATGGGTTCGGGTCATAATCGGGTCAACCCGTTTAACACGATTATTAATCGTGTCATTTTCGGGTTGACCTGTTTAACTCGAAATTGATCCGTTACGACCCATTTATTAATCGTGTCATTTTCGGGTTGACCTGTTTAACACGATTATATACCTATTACAACCCATTTAAATTTAATTTTAAATTAATATTTTATCACTAATATAATATTTAATAACTAAAAAATATTATAAATTAAAAATTTTATAAAAATAATTTTCTATTACTAATTTTTTAAAAACAAAAAATACATCTTTAATAAAACAAAAACATAAAAATAAAAAAAAATAAAAAAAAATTCGGGTTAATAGGTTAATTTTCGGGTTAACGGGTTAATAGGTTAGTTTTCGGGTTAATAGGTCAATTTCATGTTAACGGGTTAATAGGTCAACACGACCCGTTAAAATAATCGTGTTAAACGGGTCGTGTCGTGTTGACCTGTTTATAAACAGGTCGGGTTAGTGTTTTAGGTACCTGACACGATTAATAAATGGGTCGTGTTCGGGTTAGGCATTTTTGACCCGATTATTAAACGGGTTGACACGAACACGACCCACCAACCCGAATTGCCAGGTATAGTTTAGAGTCCATAAGCCATGAAGATGGTGAAGAAGAGGTAGATGGTGAAGTAATAAAGTTAACATGCAGTCGTGAAGGAGATTGGGGTGGATGAGAAGGAGGATATGGACTAAGAATTGATGGAGAATTGTTCTATCCAATAGTTAACCATAGGAGTGACAATTTAGGTCATGACACAATTACACAGTTCGAAAACGACACGAAGTTAGTGGGTTTGAGTTTGTTATAAATGGGTTTCGGATCAAATTCAAATCAACTCATTTAATACGATTATTCAATGTGTCAATTTTGGATTTACCCGCTTAATACAAAATTGATCCAAATTAATCCATTTAACTAAATGTGTCAATTTTAGATTGACCTGTTTAGCTCTGAAATTGACTCAAATTGACCCGTTTAACTAAATATGTCAATTAACATGTTAATCAAATTCGACACGATTATCACCTGTTTAAATTATAACTTTAATATATTAAAGTTAATATTAATAAAATTTTAACTAATAATTTTTTATTACTAAATTACAAACTTATTGAAAGTTGCATTATTATTTTTCTTTTATTAATTAAATAATAAAGAATAAAATTTATTAACACAATATTTATTTACTTAAATATAATATGTTTAATACATATATAAATTTAAGGATATCGGAAAAATAAAATTAATGTGCCTAAGAATATTGGAAATGTAAAAAATTAAAAACATGATTATTAATAAATTTTTTATATTGTTTTTATATAAGTAATATTAGGTTTACTATGTGTGTATATATATATATATATATATATTTAACTATTATGTAAGATTGTTATATTATCATATCATATATTATAATAGTGTAAGTTTGTAACTATAGTTATATGGTTTTATATATATATATATATATATATTAACTTAAGATTAATTAATGACTAATTTTTTTTTTTATTTTTTATGAAATAGTTATTTTAAACAGGTTAATTTATTTAATTGGTTAATTTCATATAAACAAATCAATCTCGTTTAAATAGGTCAATTTCGTATAAACGGATCAATTTGTATAAATGGGTCAATATCGTATAAATAAGTCAATTTTGTGTAAATAGTCAATTTCGGATAAACGGATCATGTTAATTTAAATTGGCTTATTTCATAAACAAATTATATTGGCTGTATCATGTTACCTCTTTATTAATTAGGTCGTATTCATATTAACGATTTCTATCACGATTAATAAGCAGTTAGTATTTCGACACGATTAATAAATGGGTTGACATAATCACGACACGGTGACATGAAAAGTACAAGTGCTTATAATTTCTGACAATGATGACCATCATGTCCCAAAATTGAACAAAACTGACATACTAGGTGAGAACCAGAGGAATGCCGAGAAGGGGAAAGGCTGAAATGAGTTTTTTACACGAGTGAAAGAGCCATAAAAACTTGGTCCTAATTGAGAGCTAGAATGAGCCCCATGATTTTGAACAGATGAGCCACAAGATTGAGAACCTGAGCAGGAAGCAAACTAAGCAGCGATAGGAATAGATATGTCATTGGGCAACGAGTTATTTCACTTGAGGAATTCTTTATAATCTGCAAGTTTATCATGAAGTTCATCAAAAGCTTTTTAAGTGTCACAAGAAGAGCAACAAAAATTTCTCTATATTCCGAACCAAGACTATTTAAACATGGAAGCCAATCTCATCATCAATTAGCGGTGCACCAGCCATGGCAAGTGCATTAGCTTGAGTTTGTATAATTTGCATGTAAGAAGAGATATTTTGAGAAGCCTTAGTTGTCTTGCTAAGTGACTCACGAAGACCCATAATACGCCCCCTAAAAGGTTTGGCATATATTTGAGCTAACTTGGTCCAAACTAAATGAGAGGATTTTGTGGAGGCAAACAAAGTTTGCAATTGACGGAGAAAAAGATGCCATGAGGGTGCTATGAAGAAGATGAACTTGACGAAGAGTGTGTGATTGCTCAAAAGTGAGAGATGGGTTAGATGTATCACGATCAGTATAACAATCACGAGTACCATCAACATAGCCTTTTAAATTGCAACCATACAAGTGAGAAAACCATTGAGAATGCCAAAAGGAATACTTTTGAGCAGTAAGTTTGAGAGGAGCCTGAGAAGCAATGTTGATTATGATAAGAGTATCATCAGAAGGTGATAAAGGAGTGTTGTTGTGATAGACATCGATGGTAGTGGGAGAAGGAGAGGGAGAGGTGTTGGTTGACGGGCTATTTGCAGAGTTCGATGTGGCCATGGAGAATAGTAGCAGCCGAAAAAAAAAAAAAGAAAAAAAAAGGAAGCTAGGGTTTTTAGAATATCCTCGTTCGAGCTTGATATGCTCGGATACCATATAAGAGTTTAGAATAACATGGTGCAAAAGACAATTTTTCATTAACCTTATAACAGTATTTATACAGTTACAACAAAATTCACGTATGGTGATAAATCACTAAAGAAACAAATAAAAAGAATAAATAGAAATAATCCAAGAGTATATGATGCATCTAAGGTTTCCTTAATACCTTGTAGCCAATGCAGTTTTTCATATTAGGACAAAGCATATTGAAATTGAAATTTATTTTGTTCTAGACATGGTTTTATCGAAGCAAATTCCTCACCGGAACTCTAGACAAGCCCTGATCCCAGGGAAACCTTACCGGACCCTCCAAAGGAAAATCCGGCAGAACCTCCCCTAAGGGTTGGACTTACCACAAATTTCCTGCACTGAAACACACTTCTATATTCATCCCTTTATTCCTCCCACAATACTACAAATTGATTCCACAATTTTACAGCACTTCACAGGAATAACAGTAATCCAATGCATAAATAATACATAAGTGTCCAGAACAGTATACAAAGCTTCATGAAGTACTATTAAACAGAGAATACAACAAGGATGAAAGAAATATTACAATTGAAATAAACGAATACAAATATACTTCTCGAACTACAATAGCGGCGGAGATTTGGTTCGCTCGGGAAGAACGTCTACCACCCCTTGCACTTAAGGGAACGGAATTTAAAAACGTGAGATGCTAATCATCTCAGTGAGTGACCCTATCTACTGAACACTTTTAATATTAATAATATAACAAATAAGGGAATTTAATTTGATACCGACAATTAAATAGATAAATAAATAATAAACAATTGAAAGTAATAATTTATCTCAAAATCATCACTATTCACTCCGTTGGAAATGTTCCCTTTTTAAAACATTTCACAAAATCTGATATTCGTGTTTCCCAAAAATCAAGGGATCAAACAATTTAATAATTAGTAGATAAATACCCCAAATATAAATAAAATGTAATAAATTATAATAAGAAATTTTTGAACACTTTGGGGTTTGAAATTTCTATCTGAAAATTTATACTTGATGCACCACACCATATACCAGTGATGCCCTCCGATACCCAGCGTGCCGAGCATCGACTGGCGGGAGATTAAAGAGAGAAACTTGCATACGGCACTTCGGCGTCCTGACAGTACCGCTACTGAAACCGTCATCCCAACCAAGGAGGGGGGGCGGCTGTGGCCAATATCAAACTTGTCTGCCCTCGGTCCAATGGCAACTCACGGGAGACATAATAACTTGTGCACTAACCACATATACACCGGAACACCAATACTGTATGAGTGCGTCTAAAATAATTATTAAATTAATTATAACCGTACCGATTTTTCAAAATCACCGTAGAAAATATACCAGTTTTCAAATTTACCATCCCACATATTTTCCTTTAACATACCCGATACGAAACCATCGATAACAAATAAAAATTTAATTTTTCTCATAACACGAGCTCCAACAAATAATATTCGACGGGCATAATTATCACATTTGAAACCACCAATTTAAACAAATATTTTTCTTAAAATATTTAAACCAATTATGCCCAAAAAATAATATTAAAATCACATACGATTTATTACTAAAAATACCTTACTCATGCATAATAAATAAAATTAAATCACAATAAAATAATAATTTTCCACAATTATAATTAAATTGCACCACATGAGCATAATTCCAAATAGCAATTAAACACTAATTAAATATAATTAATTGCCCCAAAATATTTTTAAAGGTGGGTCACTCACCTTAAGCACGTATATCAGCTAAGATCTTCCGCAGGATCAACTCTACTATCCCCACGTGCACCTAAAACATCCACAATATACCAACCAAATATATTAATATTTTAATCAGATAACTCCCAAATGGATACCCGGGGAGTGAGCACAAGCAACAACCAAAATTGACGAGTAATATACCGAATCGAAGCTTGAGTGATGAAGATCACGGATCCGGTCTTACTTCCCGGAGATTGGACCCAAGGTGGCCGAAATTTCGCCGGAAAGCTTTCAGGATTCAACTCCTCGATTCTCCCAAACCATCGCGAATTGGAGGAAAAGGACGCCGGATTTGGATTCAGGAGGTCGGAATTAATGGAGAGGGACCGGCGGTGCAATTGGGTACTCGCCAGAATTGTGATTCCTGGCGAGCCGTCGCGGTCACCAGCAACTGTCGCCGGCGGCGGCGCGTCCGGTGGCCGATGACTAAGATTTTTAGGGGTTTTGTAGATCGAGGGGAGAGGGTTCCAACGGGAGTGGCGGTGAGGCAAACACAGGCCGGACGGTGAAGAGATCTGGGTTTGAAAGTTTTCGGCCTCTCGCCGGAAAATACTTCGATCCTGGTGCATCGGAGGTCCGGTGGCCATGAAATTTGGTGGGTAGGTCGAAAATGAGGACGTGGTGAAGGGTGACTGGCGCGTGTAGCCTAAAAATGGCCGAAAATAGGTCAAACGGCGGTGGCCGGTGGTGGAGGGGAAAAATTGCCGTCGCCGGAAAATGCTCCGATCCGCGCACTTCGCCGGTCGGTTGGCCATGAAATTTTGAGGGTTGGTCGGGAATGGAGAGGCGCTCCCGTCTGGCCGGCTCGTGTAGCAAGAATCGGCTGGAAAATTTGACAACTCCGGCGGCCGGTCGTTTCTCTCTCTCCCTCTCTCTCTCCTCTCTCTCTTTCTCTCTCCTCCCCGTCATTTTTGCCAAATAAAAGCCATTGCAGGTGATACTGTTCACCCATATGGACCAATCATGTATCGACACGTGGCGTTACTGTGCACTTAAGCCAGATATAATAAAATATTACGATATCCGGCGAACTTCACACGTCCATAACTTTTTAACCAGATGTCCAATTTAAGCGTGCCGCTAGTCTATGAACTCGTATCGACGAGTACTTTACAACCATACAAAAGTCAAACCAAAATTATACAACGATAAAAAGTCAACTCCTGGTACCTTTTGGACAGTTTGCACCTCGACTTGTTTTGCCCATAACTTTCAAACCGTAGCTCTGTTTTCGACGTGCTACTAGTCTACAAACTCAAGGCATCATGCACTTCGCCACGGTACCATGGTCAACTAGAAATTTCAACTGGAACAAAAAGTCAACTTTTGACCCACTCGGTCAACGGTCAACCTCGGTCAACGTGTACGAATTCCGATGTGGTTTGGGTCGGGGTGTTACATATGTATAATTAACATAGTTGTAGATTTATAGCTCAAGATTATTGCTTCTAATGTTACTAACTAATGTAATTATTTTATTATAAAAAAAAATAAATATATATATATATATTTTTATCATAACAAATGACCATTTGTTGGAAATAAAGCTTTGAAAACCTTAATTTTATTTTTTTGCTTAATAAATTTTATAATGAATATTATAATACATACTAATTAAATATTATTTATTATTTTAGAAGTTATATATATTGATATTGTAATAAATTGATTTTTTATATGGTCAAATTAAATATGTTTTATTGAATGAAATTTAAAACTTATATATATGTGTAAATTATAAGGTTGACGGACTGATTTTCTAGAGCATTCTAAGCATTATACTATTATGAGGTGTTGTGATTCTAAAAAATCTTGATGAGATAACGATTTTTTTTTTTTAAATCTTTTAGTCTACTCATATAACAAATTATTTGACAAAAATTGCGACATTGTTGATTTGATTAAAAATTAGTCATTAGGTGATCGTATTCATTGACAGGCCAAGTTTATGAAACAAGGTTGTACCTTGGAGTGATAGAGGATCGTTATTGCCTACACGAGGGGAGGACTTTATGACTTTAGGATACCATTTTCAATGTGCCTCTCAACTACATTGGCTTAATCTTTCTAATCCTTTTATAACATTATTTTCCAAAAAAAAAAAAAAAAAACTATTTTAAGTATAGTGTGGTAATGTGGTTAGTTTTTTGTTTTTTTTGGTACCCGATTGTATGTGATTTGCTTACTCAAGTGTTAGTTAGTGATAGTTTGCTATCTTAAACAATTATAAACTTAATAATAAAAAAAAGGGCAATCGATATTGTGTTAAATTTGTCATCTTTTGCAAACTTTAAATTAAGAGAATTTCTAGTTGCACTACCATTTGAACTCTATACAGTCTCATTATTGATTTACATTTCTATATCTATTTAAAATTACTATTAAGGACATTTATTAACTAAATTTATTTAAATAATTACTTTATATAGTCTCATTCTTCTTCTCAAGTAATACATTACATATATCCATCTAACTTATACTCCAATAAAAATTAGGGTTGCAGACACAATAATTATTCACAAGTTATGAAAGCCCAAAAATATGAAATAGTAAGATATATTTAGCTTTTTCTTCTTCTTTTTTTCATTTTGTGATGATTGCTTTATTTTGGATTTTTTTTCTATCTGTACCAATGACAAGGTCGGCTTATATTTGATTCTGGTATGTCAAAATTTGTCTTTTATTTGGAAGTTTAAAACTGAACATTTTTTTAATTGTTCATAAGCGTCCATCCAAATATTATCAAGATGTTCAGCTTTTATCTGTCAAGCATTATATATATATATACAGATATTAAATATCTTAAGCTATGAAACAAGTCAATATTTTTTTTAATCATTGATGGTTTATATTTAATTCAAGGTAAAATATATGCAGAATGAAAAAGATATAGACAATGGAAGTGTTGGATTATATTAATATTTATGTTAACAATATTTTTGTTACCTTTGTTGTTGTTATAATTGTTCATTGTATCAAGATGTCCAATGCTGCCAATTATTGATAAATTGTTTAAACATCTTCAAATATGTGCCCAAGGATGGGAAACACCATATGCTCTCCAAATAAAAGTTTTCAAAGACTTAATTTCAGATGATGTAGCCACTCATGAGACAATAGATTTAGACAGTCTATAGTTTTGGATAAATTAGTTTGCGATTATGACACTAAATGCAATCTCAAAATAATATTTTTGTACTTTTATTTTTGGTGATTGATATCAAGCAGGTCCGTTATAGTTTTGCATTTTTATCTCTAAATAAAATTAGGACATTTAATATCTCTAAATTTCATTCGAACATTTATAATCGAACAATTTCAATATGTTTAAAAGTATACAAACAAATTTTTTAATGGTTTACAAAAGTTTATGATTGGACATCGAAAAATGTATCCATTTGGAATTGCATGTTCAGAAGCATATAGCTAGACAAAAGGATAATGTTCAAAAGTTCAGAACCGAACATCTGAAATGCATACAGAAGTTTATGCTCAAACACTCCAAAATAATAAGTTATAATTATGAAGATGTTCAAAGGTATACAAATGAATATTTTAATGTTCTACAAAAGTTTAAAACCAACCATCTAAAAATGTACCCATGTGGAATTGTATGTTCAGAAGTATACAACTAAACAAAATGACAACGTTCAGAAGTTCACAAACAAACATTTGCAAATTTGTGACTGAACGCTCCAAAATAATAAGTTATAATTTTGAATATGTTTAAAAATGAAAATCAACCCTAATTCCAATGAGAAAGAAGAAAAAAAAAGTATTTTAATGAAACTAATTTTAAAGGGACTATGTATAGTTATTTTAGAATTGTGAAAAGAATTTTTATTTGTAAAAGATATGTAATTTTAGGATGATATGAATTAAGGATATTTTAGAAATAAATGATATTGTATTAAGTAATTTTATATTTTTTTATATATTCAAATAATCGTGTATAACAAATGGAATTG
Source organism: Ziziphus jujuba (assembly GCF_031755915.1). Taxonomy (NCBI): domain Eukaryota; kingdom Viridiplantae; phylum Streptophyta; class Magnoliopsida; order Rosales; family Rhamnaceae; genus Ziziphus; species Ziziphus jujuba. The sequence goes on along the minus strand of NC_083383.1, from coordinate 23,441,479 downwards.
TAAAAATTCATTTTGGAATTATAAAAATAACCACTCTTAATGTAATTGCCTAATAAACATTAGTATCTCTACTTAACACTTGAATTAAGCAAATTACATATACAATTAGGTAGAAAGAAAAATAAAAAACAAAATAAAAAACTTATCACGTTAACAAACGACACCTAGATTGATTGCTTAAATTTATGAGTTTACCTTTTCATATTAGATTTTAAATTTTTGAAAATTATAAAGAAATTAAAAGCAACTAATTAACAATTTTAATATTAGCACTGGATCCCAAGGATAATAATATATAGACAAGGGCATGATAAAAAAATAAAAATAAAAATGAAAGTTTTGCATCCTTTGTATATAATTCATACACTAAAACTATATGAGCTATATATATATATATATGGTCCTTGGTAATGCTGTATACCTGCTTTAACCATTAATGAATCTATATGAACATGTAAAATAGTAAAAACATGGTCAAGGCTCAAATTAGCAGAGCATTCGGACTTCGTAAAGATATGTGTAGGGTGAGCATATAATAATATGTGGTTGGACCATATATTTACCATATTATTATTATTATTATTTAATAGTAATATAGTAAATTATTAATCAATTAGAGTGATTGAATATCTGAAAAAGGCTAGTTTATTCGTCGAGCAATTAAAGGCTTGAACAAGGGCAGTTTCATATTGATTTGTATCAAATATTTGATTATAATATTATTGCTGATTAGTGACAAAACATGGACAAAATTCAAACTGATTAACTAAGATGGAAAAATGCTTTAAATGGAATATTTTCACCGTCATAGCAATTTGAATATATGAAGGTAGAATCGAAGTTTGCCTTATCAAGAGATGGCGATTTCAACATGTAAAACGAGCATTAGGAGCAAGAAGAAGAGGATTCTTTAAGACACCAAAACTCCAACTATTAGAGCTTTATTTTAGAATCGCTCTACAATTTCGTAGATATTCATTCTTATTTTTATTTTAAATCAAGAGTTTACTTTTGCTTTCATTTTATCGTTTCAACTCATTAAGTCCTATTATTTATTTTTAGTTTTGGTTAAGAAAAGAACCATTGATTTGATTATTCTCTGCAAATTAATATAATAGTCGAGTTTTTATTAGAATTATTTTTTCGCAGTTTTTGTTATATTTATTACTATATTTTCTTTAACTTTTTTAAATTCAATTTAGAGTGGCACATCTCCAGATAAAGAGAGACAAACAAAATTGTTTGGTCTTAGCAAAAATACTAAACATATTTTTGAGCACGTCTGATGGGACTTATCAAGTAAGAAGTTAAATGATGACTCCATGCACTTTCCATCACTTAATTGATAACACACGAAAGCACAAGAAAAAGATGACTGAATTCTTTCAGGATTTCAATAAATTGGTGCAGTAGCAAATGCAAGCCTTCTAGATCACATCTATTCAAGTGTTGGCCTCTCGTCTCTGCTTCAATGCTTATGCCCAAGGCCACATTTGCCTCAATTTTTCACCGCTTAAGCCATATTGACACCTGTTGAAGTGTTAGCCCCCAAGGTTGCATCCAACCTGATGCTAGCCTTTCCGACTGCATCCATTTAAACCTTGGCTTAGCAAATGTAGGCCTGCCATGATACAACTATTGGAACCTATACATTTTCTCTCTTCAAGACGTATTTTGACAAAACCTTGAGGTCAGGGGGGAAGAGGGAGTGAACCCTGGGCCAAAGAGGACAATATCTTGATGCGAGTAGACTGGGCCGTTACAGTGGTATCAGAGCCAGTACCCGAATCGGTGTGCCAGCGAGAACGCTGAGCCCCAAAGGGGGAGGATTGTAACATCCCACATCGGTTGGAGAGGGGCACGAAGCGATCTTTATAAGGCTGTGGATACCTCTCCCTTCAAGACGCATTTTGATAAAACCTTGAGGCCAGGGGGGAGAGAGGGAGTGAACCCTGGACCAAAGAGGACAATATCTTGATGCGGTGGATTGGACCGTTAAAGTTACTCTTTCAGTGTTGGATGAGAAATCCTTGGTTGGTTCTATGTATCAGTTGACGTTAGGACTGCATGGAATTTTCAGGATATGGTGAAGAGATGGTTAGAATCTTCATAGGATGGTGTGGGAGGAAATGGGAGTGGAGGGGACTTTCAGCTAGCTTGTTTACTTCAGGGATGGAAAATGATTAGAAAATAGTAAATTGAAAAGAAAGAGTGCCAACACACTTCCTGAAATATTGTAAGAAAAGTAGACTTGTTAGTAAAGAAAAATGAATTTGATACACTTTCCGAGCTACAAATGTTTCCTTAAATCTCTCTTTTTAACACCATATTCTAACTGCTATAATGACTTGCAAATTACAAAAAGCTATATGATATTACATTCTATATATGCAAATCCCCCACAACATAAGCAATTTCTGAATTCACCCACCAACAATTTCCTTTTCTTTCTCTCTACAATTAGATTTCCTTGTGGACTTGGATTTCTTCATTTTTCGAGACTTGTCATCGACACTTGTCCATGTATATCCGCCAAGAATAGAAAAGGGTCAAAATCTTGTGCCATTGCAGCACATGGTTGCTGCTGTTGCTGCTTGCCTGCAGTCCCCGATTGGCTGCCAAATTATATTAATATATAAACTAAATAGAGGGAACATGTCTCGACTTAATTACATTGACTTTGCAAGCAAAGAATAATGAGTTCAGAAATTAAAATATAAACAGATAGGATATGCTTAAATATTGGTTGTAGACTTGCAACATATACAAAAAAATGTAATTGAGTTCTGAATAGCTACGACAGACAGATATTGCAATTATGCTTTTTCAAAATTCACATACTCAACCTCATGTGACCCAAATATACAACAAATGGAATCATTTTTACACTCCAAGTGATACTACATGATGGTGCCCCTGCAAAAATTTCCTCAATCCGCAACTATATATATAAATATCTATCTAATGGCACAAAATTGTTTTCCACATGGCTTTGACATGTTAGACATTGTTGGGGTATGTTTACCTTTAATAATAATAACAGCAATGACTATTCCATGATACTGGATATAAATTTGTGAAAGCTTAGTACCAGTGTCTTCAAGACCATATGCTGATCTATCTATTAGAAGCCTAAAATATAGACACAACGAAGAATGGAAATCTGTGTTGTTATTAAACTGCTACTAACAAAACATATTTTCATATTCCAATCATGTGCATCAATTGGTTCATCATTTTCTTCTTCTTTCTTTAAACCGAAGAACAAAACAGATATGTTAGCACTGCTGGCCTTGAAATCCAAAATTTGGTTGCCTCCAAATAACCTTATACTTAGTAGCTAGAACACCAACACCAGTTTATGCATATTTTCATACAGATATGTTACCACTGCTACTAGCAATACATATTTTCAAAGTATCATCACAAATAGATCGAAGATCTAATTCTTTGCACAAAGACATTAACCAAATTAGATATAATTCTCAAACCAACATCACAAACAGAATTAGATATGCTAATTCTCAAAGTATCATCTGAAACCGACACAAGTAAGTAAAAAATGGTTTATATTAATCTAGCCAACACATCATAAGCAACACATCAACAATAGGCAAAAACAGAACACTTACCTTCCAAATCTGATGCTTTAGCTCTAGTTTAAGCCTCCAAAATTTAGCCTTCTTCCTCGTGAATATCAAGCCCTAATTTTGCAGATCAACAAATGATATGAAAACAAAATATAAGCCCTAATTTTGCAGGTAAAAAAATGACTTGAAAAAATGAAGAAGAAGATGATGATGGAAGATTGAAGAAGCAGAAGAAGAAGAATAAGAGAAATACAGAAGAAGAAGAAGAAGAAGAAGAAGAAGAAGAAAGCAGAAGATGGAAGATCAAAGAAAAACGCAGAAGAAGGGGATGGAAGATCGAAGAAGAATAGATCGAAGACTATTAGATTGAAGACTGAGAAGAAGAAGAAGAAGAAGAAGTAAAACGAATGGATTGCAGAAGAAGAACTATGCTCACTGGGAGTTTCCACTCCTACGAGAGACGTGAACGGTCCGGCAAAAATGATCTAGCTAGAGACACCAGCGGGAGACACTAGCAAGAGAGACCACAACCTTCGATGAGCTTGGGATAAAAACCTGACCCAGGGGGAGAGGCGTGTCAGTTTAATCCTCCTCTAGGGAGATTATTTCACTGTAGCGGTTAAGTTATCCGCTTCTCTATTTGCCGCTACCAAACACCGGATTGGGACACAATCCTGTCCAATATGGTGAAACAAACATGCCCTTAGGACATATTGAGACCTGCTGAAGTGTTGGCCCCCAAGATTGCATTCACTTTACTGTTGGCCCTTCTGACTGCATTTGTTCAGGTGTTGGCTCTGTACCTACTAAAATGTTGGCCTGTTAGGCCACATCTAGCATGGCGTACACCATTGGAATTGTACCTACTTAAATGTAAGCCATTAAGGCTGCACCTATTAAAAAGAGACAAGTTGAATACAGAAGACAATTGGTTCAACAGCATGTTCCTTCACTTGCCAGAAATCAAATCCAAAACTGAGGGCAACAACTTATCCAGAAAGGGCAAAATTAAAAGAATGATCTTATTGGGGATCTCTCAAGGTAGATTTTTCTTAGGGAAAAGGATCAAGTGGATGATCTTATTGGGATGTCTCAAGGTAGATTTTTCTTAGGGAAAAAGATAAAGTGGAAAATAATTTTGAAGCCAACATGGTCAAGACATTGGCTAAGCTTGGTCACAAAAAGGGGCCAAAAAAAAAAAATAATAATAATATAAAATAACAAACAATAAATTTTGCTATATACTTTTATTTTTCAATAAAAATATAAAGCAAGGAGGCAATGTTTGGACCATATATTTACCATCATTATTATTATTATTATTTAATAGTAATATGGTGAATTTAATTAACTAGAATGATTGAAGGCTTGAAAAAAAGCTAGTTTATTCTTAGAGTAATTACGTGCCTGAATATGGCCAGATTCACATCGGCTTTTAATCAATTATTTGATTGTAATATTATTGTTAATCGGTGATTAAACATGGACAAAATTCAAATTGATTAATTGAGATGGAAAAAATGCTTTACATGGAAGATTTTCGCCATCATGGAAATTTGAATATAGGCGTAGATTCCAATCTAGAAAAGGAGCACTGGGAGCAAGAAGAAGAGGACCCCTTTACGGACACCAAAACTTTAACTATGGAAGCTTTATTTTAGAATCTCTCTACACTCTCCTTGATATTCATTGTCCTTATTTTTATTTTTCAACCAAGACTTTATTAATTTTATCATTTTAGCTTATTAAGTCTGTTTTTTTTTTTTTTTTTTTTTTTTTTTTTTTTTTTTTTTTTTAAGTAAGAAAAGAACCATTAATTTGATTGTTCTCTGCAAATTAATGCATTCGTTCTATATTTGTCAGATTGATTTTTGCATAATTTTTATTATTTTTTATTATTATATTTTCTTTATTTCTCTAATCCAATTTAGAGGGGCATACCCACATATTAATAGGGACAACCCAAATTATTTAGTGTTTATAGAAATACCAAACGATGTGTTTTTATGTAAAACAATGTTTGTTTGTTTGTTTATAAGATAAAGGAATAATATATATAATACGATTCTAACTTCCAATATCCTAATTAGAGTTTATATAAAAAGGCAGAGTTTCATAAAAAGATAAGAGTTAATCTCCCACTTTTCAAGATAAGAGAACCATTTTTCTCTTTTTTTTGGTTAATAGATAAGTGAATCATTTGAGTTGGAGATAGATAATTAATGAAAAAAAATATATGTTTCATAACCAAATAATTCTATCACAAGAATGTTTTAACTTCCTTGAAGCTTTGTTTACGTATGCGTAGATAAAAGATCGTTGCTATGATACGGATCCATGCCTAAATTATAATGGGTTTGGACATCATATTACCGATGGTAGGATGCGCATGTCCGTTGTCATTTGTTCATGGATGCATATCATAGAAAACTTTTATATATGGAAATATTTTATATGAGTTTCTTAGGTTTGCATTAGTCACAATCTAAATATTTTAGATTTTGAAAATTACAAGTAACACATTTACAAGGAGTGTGAATGGTGTTAATCCAAGGTGTGAATGAAAAGATAAGAGGGAAATGATGACTTTTTGAAACCCAAAAATAGAAATGATAACTTTTTGAAACCTAAAAGAACGTAGATATATTTTTTAAAACCAAAGAGATCATATTGTATTTAAGCCAATTCTCAAGGGATGTGAATGATATTATCCCTATTTATATAGTTAAGCTTATATTAGATTAATCTGATAATTTTAAAATTTGATATTTTTATTATTAGCATATCATAGGTTAAAATTTAAAATTCAATTGTTAATCAAATATGGATTTAAGAACGTACTATAGACCTATTTGGCCAAAGTAAAACCTATAGAAACCTAGATGACCATAAATTAAGTTTTTAATTTTAGCTTTAATCTAATGGCTAAAAGAAAAAAAAACTGATTGTAAAATAATCGGGGTTAAACTAATAGAAACTTATATATTATAAGAATTCAATATGTTCAAGCATTATGAGCCTTTTGTGCCCAAATTCTATGAATTGTTTCTTTTGCTATTTTTCATATTCGAGACCGAAACTTTACACTCTTGGTTTAAAACCCTTCTTTTCTAGAATGGATCCATAGCCTTTGATCATTTCATGCCGAGGCCAGATTGGTCCTAAATGTGTAGAAGTATCCGTTAAGGCATGAAAAGTCCTAAATGTCCTTAAGTTTATTTATTTGAAAACATTAATGGTTTGACTATAAATATGCTTCTAACTAAGGGTGGACATAAATTGTACTAGACCTATCGAATTGACCGAAGCAAACTGGTTCAGTTTGATTTTAAACATAGTTGGCTCGATCTAGTTTGTATAATTTTTAATCAAACTGTACTTAATTCAAACCAAACCAAATGATATAGGGTATTCATATATATAGTTTTGAAATGGTATAGGTGGATAAGGACTATGAAGAACAATTATCTATAGCCGTCAGATCATGAAAATTATGCAAATTTGATGGCTATCGATATTGTCGTTCATAGTTTCTCTTCAAAATCCCTTATATTTTCTATTCATATATATATATATACATATATGAATATAATTTTTTAATACTTTTATTATAATACTTTTAATTATTTTTAAATTATAAGTAATATCAAATTCACATTATTAAAAAATTATAAAATATATGTTTTTGATCCATAATGGATTGAGGTCTAAATCGATCAAAACTAATCAAATTGAATTAATAATGGTCATTAAGTTCCATTTTTCCAATTGGTTTGTAAAAAATTCAGTTAAAATCTAACTGTGTTGAACTATGCTCATGCTAAGCATATAAGCCAAACTATATATAAATATAAATATATATATATATATATATATATGTATGACGTTTTGGTTTGATAGACTATGTAGATTATTTTATAATATATGAGACTGATTGAGGTATAATTCTAAGGGTTTTAGAAGCAATGCCCCCTGAACTTACAGGTGATTTCTAAATTGCACCCTATACTTAATACCATATATGCCTCATGAACTTACAGGTTTTCGGTAGCAATGCCATTTCAAGCTTTTTTTTTTTTGTCTGTATTTGGACTTTAAGCTCCATTAGGTGCCTTGGCATCAAAATAGAGGGTATAATTAGAAATGCTAATTTGTTGCACTATTTTAGGGGTATTACTGCTAAACAAATTAAAAGTTTGGTCGCATTATTGCAACAATAATTAAATTTTAGCGGGCAATACTACAAAATTAATTAAAGTTTGGAGGCACTATTTGCAAAATATTTAAAAGTTCATGTGACACGTTTGAAATAAACCCTTTGTTTCATGTGGCATTACGCTTCCTTTTGCTTATAAACATAATAAATTCAACTGTTGCTCAAATTCTTCAAGTTGCACTGCCAACAATGAAATTCAACAATTTTCACTTTTTACCATTTTGTTGTGATTACCAGAAATAGCCAACTGCTTTGTTGGATAATCAATATTTTGCTTAGGTAAAACATATTTGCTCCACTATTCCCATCTAAAACATAGCATTTTGAGAAGAACAAATAACATCTTTCCTAACCTTAGAAACTCTTACTACTTTTACTAATTTAGTTTTGTTTGAACTAATTACTTAAGCATCATCCTCCTCAAAGGACTTTGCACCAACCACTCTAGAACAATCCTCCTTAAGGAACATGTTTTGAACAAATTCAAACTTTAAATATTGGTTTTTGCCTTGAGCAAATTTTCAAAGATACTATACCCTCTCTCTTGAACTAAATTCTACCTACATTCTTCCTTCTCATCCACCACTGTACTTTCTACTTAATGAGTTTTTGTTATTTAATAGGTCTATATAGTTTTTCGTAATATGTTTATATACATATGAGTTGAACAAGGTAAAACAAGTCGACATATTTATACAAGGTAAAACAAAGCACAATTCTATATAAAATAAAGTGTTTTTATTTCAAATGTGTCATAAGAGATTTAAAATGTTTTGTAGTAATGTCCCCAAACTTTAATTAATTTTGTAGTATTATCCTTTAAAATTTAATTAGTTTTGCAATAATTCTCCCCAAACTTTTCAAATTTTTGTAGTAATGCCTTTTGAAATATTACAACAAATTGGTAATTTCCAATTGTACACTCTGTTTTGGCATCAAATCACATGAAATTTCAATATTATACCTAACTTAATGGAGCTAAATACCCAAATCAAGTTTGGGGGCATGGTTGCCAAAAACTTGCAAGTTCAAAAGGCATAGGTGGTTAACGTTAAGAATGGGTGCAATTTGCAAATCTCCTATAAATATAAGACATATTGCTGCCAAAATTTAATAATAATGGGGTAAAAAAGAAAAAAAAATCTTTATATTTTTTTTTAAAGAAAAGTCCAATAGAATTTGCACAATATAGCAATTTAATTGTCCACCATTAGAGGGTTAACTGTTCCATATTAGCTTTTTAATATTAAAAAATGAAAATAAAAATAAATGCCATAAGTTAATAATGTCATCCATAATTTACCAATTATACTTTTATGCCATAGGCGACACAGTTCACTAGATCAAATAAGATTCACCTTATTTTACTTAAACGAAGGACTTATGCTAATGTTTTTTATTTTTTTTTTATTTTTAAAGACCCTAAGTAAGAGCCGTTTGATCTTTTGAATAGGTAGAATTTTAAATTAACGGCTCTTTTGAATAGGTAGAATTTTAAATTCTTAATATGGCTTAAATGACTATAAAATGCAGATGGCTTAAATGGTTTGCTGAAGCTCAACAACTAAAACATGTTTCTAATTCCAAATTTGCTTTAAGTGTACTAGCTTCCTCTCTCTCCCTCACAAAATCTTTAGCTAGGATCACCATTCACATTATTGATGTAGCTTGATATGCATACCAAATCACATCTTATAGCTTAATTTTTTGAGAAAAAAAGTGATGATTTAACATAATATCAAACTCAAAATCCTAGACATCTAGGTTCAAGTCAGAGTATTATTTAAAGAATTGCTACTTGTAAAGATCAGAATGGTTTACAAGTGAGGGGGAATGTTGAAAAAGCTTGGTTTATATAATAAATCAACATACTAATTGGTTGAGCTTTTAGGATCAGTAGTTATTTAACATGGTATCAGAGCTTAAAATTCTAGATACCTAGGTCTACATCACATAAACTTCAAATTATCACCCATTTAAAGATTGCCATTTGTAAGGACTAGAATGACCTACAAGTAATAGAGAATGTTAACAAAGCTTGATATACATAATAAATCCATCCTAACAGCTTGAGCTTTTGGAAGAAATAGTAATTCATATTATACATGACAATTTTCATAATGTGAATTAGATTCACAGTTCTTATTATAATACAAAAGTTTAATCATAAAAAGTAGCACATCTACAACAAATACAATATATTCTTGTTATAAGATTGTTTCTCCTCTATTTTTTTTTCCAATTTCCAAGACAATTTACATCTCTCCTCTACAATATTGTTTCGAAAGGAATCACTTCTTGCATTGCAAGTAAATTGCCATAAAAAAAGCATTTTCTAATGAATGAAACGTGGATGAAACAAAATCTATGTTACATATATCAATAACTACCTAGCATCCAATCTGGCTTATACTCCCATTTGTTCCATTGCCCTAACGAAGGAAAAAAAATCCAGATAAATAAAATTATATGAAGAATGAGTTTGTTATGTGTAATGCTAATTGACAAGAAATTTCCAATAGCATGAAATGCTTCAAATACAAAAATCAAACGTGTCTAAATAAAAATACCCAAATAAAGGTGCAGATATATTTAATTTTTTTCTTTGTTGGTGAATGTTGAAATAAGATTGATCTTAAAAAAGAAAAATTAAAATCCCTAAAACAAACTGGAATGAAAAAAAAAAACCATAAAATACTTAAATGGTGAAAAATTTATTATTTGAAAATCCGGTACTAAAGAAGAAACAAGTTAAGTCTCATTTAGAACAAGCAAAGTGTTAAGCAAAGAGGAGAATGGGAAACGGTTTTATAATAGAAAGAGAAGAAGTGAGACTTAAGCTGATTTGAGAATTGGAAATGTGTTTTAATTATTGAGCTTTAGCAAGCCATTTGAGCCATCTAGGTTTTTTAGCCTTTTAAGTGACACTAAAAAGTTAAATTCCATCCATTCAAAAAATTCGATGGCTTTTAGGTTTGGACATTGATTTAAGAAAAATGATTTCGGAAGCCATCCAGTATCCTTTCTCGGAACTTTAGATAAACATTGATCCCAAGAAAAATTCTATTGGACCGTGTTATGGAAAATCTAGCAAGATCTCCCTTAAGGATTGAGCATGTCCCAAAAATTCCCTATACAAAACACACTTCTATATCTTACCACCTTATTCCTCCCACCTTAAATACAAAAGATTCTACAAAAGGTAGTACTTTAATAACATATATATATATATACACTAGAAATGATTTGATAAACAAACGATATCTTTAAACATTCATGTCCGCCCACACTACCCACTTAGTACAGTTCTATATCTTTATATCACTTTATGAACATATCAATCCATAAATGTAGAAAGAAGGGTAACAAAACTATAACAGCCACAATAACAACAATAATAATTTTTGTTATATTATGGATAATAATAGTATTAGTAGAACTTATTCGAGGGCTAATATATAACCATACCTATCCGAGGGCTACCATATCTGTTCGAGGGCTACCGTACTTGTCTGAAGGCTATACTTGCCGAAGGGCTATTATACTTGCGTGTAAGCAGTGAGACTTGCCTGGAGGCTATCGTATAATAAAACAAATTATGATAATAATAATACTAAAAATAATAATATTAGTTGTTGCTGGTACTCTATTACAATAAAATAAAGTAAAATAAAATATTAAGATTTATAAATATACTACGAAATATATACACTAGTATTGAAGATACGTATGATACCATATAACATGCTAATACGTATTCCATGATATTAGCTGTCGTTAATACTCCATTACAAATACAGTCCAGGGTGGTTGCCTATAACGGCCATGCAACCTCTAGACTCATAGACAGCAGAATTACGAAGCTAAGCTAGACATCGACCGAATCGAACCGTTGCCCCCATATAGTGTGATATATACAAACATAACATTATATATATATACATACACACAATTATACGTATATATGAAAAAGATACTTGATGCATCATACGATATATCGGTGATGCTAGAATGTACCCGATATCCCAAGTACTACTTGATGGGAAGGTTAAAGAGAGAAACCTACAAACGGTTGTATTGGCATCCCAACTGCACCGATGCTAACAATAGTCATCCTGGCCATGACATGCATTATACCTGCCAATTCTCAAGTCTATGGCGCCCATAGGAAGACCCTATATACTTGCACACTAATCAACAATATGGTGCAAAACACTAGTACAATATGGTGCATCTAAAACTATAACAACTTGACTCACCACATTATATACTAGTGGTGTCAGGCGATATCTAGTGTCCTAAGTACCACTCTAACAGGGAGGTTAAAGAGAGAAATTTATAAACGTTCGCCTTGGTGTACCAATGGCACCGATGCTTATAACAATCATCTTGGCCATGGAGGAAGCATTTGATGCTTACTGTGTAATACTTACCAACTCTCAGGTCTATGACATCCTATAGGACTACCATACAAACTTACTCGCTAATAACATATACAGTACAGAACACCAGTACTGTATGGTGCATCTAAAAATTATAAAATTTTTATAATATTATAAATATCGAAATTTAATAATATAAAACCATATTCATATACTTCTACTAAATCCATTAAATTTGGTATTTCCTTTAAACCATCAAAATAAATCTAACAATTTTATAAAATCGAGTATTACCAAAATAATTCCAATTCCACAATTATCCAAATATACAAATATATTTTATACACTAAAAATTTATTATTCTTCTTAAATCCTTAAAATTTACTTATATAAATTAATATTAAATCATAGAAAATTTACAAATAACTTAATTTCACACAAATACATTTTATTATGCAAACTAAATATGATAGCAAATTTAGTAACAAAATTAAACAATAAAAAATCATCAATAATTTCTCCAAAACCGTATAATAAATTTTATATAGCAAATATATTTCAATTACATGAAATAGTACAATATAATTTAATAACAATTTCTTAATTTTTTAAAACACATATAATATTTTCAGAATTTTGAATAACATAGAACATACAAATTTAGGGTCCCAAAATAATTTTTGAAAAAGGATCACTAACTACAATGATGTTGCCCCTTCTTACTCTATTATAGGTTTTGCCACGAGTCCAATCGATGTCTAACATATACACAAAAAAATATTACCCAATTATTATATATATATATATATATTCCAACTGTACTTGAATATCCTAAATACTCTAAAACTCACTCTCTCTAACTTAGGGTTCCAAGATTGGGCTCTAGACTAGTTTGTCATTCGAAATTGGTGTTTTCCTATTTACAAATATTTTCTTTCATAAAATTAATTATTCCATTAGTCTTTAATACCCACTGTAAGTCTACATGTGAAAAATCTTTCTTATAGACTACTCCTAATATAGTCCAGTTTCTACAGTAGTTTCTAATTTAGGTAAAAAATGGTGAAATATTAAATACATAACAATGATTAGCAAATTATATATCAAACGAAAGCTTATAAGACAATGATTGAGAATACTTAGCTCAAAGACCCCAATCTCGTCGCTGATGGCCGGAAAACAATCGAAAAACATTGGTCGAATTTCAATTCGGTGTATCTCTCAAACGGTCTATAATCAGGGCAAATGGAGATCATATTCTAGATAAAGAGATCCAAAATAGGAGGGATAAGGTATGAAAACAGGTTGGGTCCACAGGGAATGGTAGAATGATCGGAAAAATGAAAATCACCGTCGACGGCTCGATCTGGGTGTGTTTGGCGATGGCTAATCAGAAAATTTGGGGGGCCAATTCCGCTGTGAAGTGGACTTCCCTCATGGTTGGCACATGTGGCCCATAGTTGCTGGAACGATAGTGAATCGGCTGGATCCGAGAGAGAGGAGAGAAAGAGTGAGAGCTTTTCCATTGGGAGGAGAGAGAGAGAGAGAGAAAGGGGGAGGTTAAATTTTTTTTTTTTTTGTGGGAGGAGAGACAGGAGGAAAAAGAAAAAGAAAGAGAAAAATAAAATGAAAAAGGAAAGACAAGAAAAGAAAAGAAAGAAAGAAAAAATAATATTTTTTTATTCAAGGTGACATGTGGCACTTTTCGATCGTGACATATGGCTCTCTTCCATCATGACACATGGCACCTTACAAATGGTGATACATGGTACAAATTAAAAACACCCTCAAATATTTTATTATCCAATAAAAATCAACTTTGGAAAAGATAAACACAATTTTACATATCCATAATTTTTCAATTGTATATCCAAATTAAGCGTGCCATCAGTCTATGAACTCACATCAACGAGCATTATCACATAGTACATGAGTCAACATCAAAATTCATTTAGAACAAAAAGTCAAATCCGGGATCATCGATCATCCTGGGTTATATCTTGTTTTGACTGTAACTTTCTATTTTTAGCTTCTATTTTGACATACTACTAGTTTATAAATTCTGTCGATGAATACTTTGCCATAGACCTCGGTCAATACAAAATTCTTCTTCTGTAAAAAAGTCAACTGTGGAATCCATTTGGTCAATTTTGATCAACCCTGGGTAAACTTAGTCAAAAATTCAAATTCGGAGCATTTTCTCGGATCAGGGTGTTACAGTTTAAGCAAAATAAGGTCTATCTTATTTGAGCCCCATTACAATAAGTCTCTTATCGTGGATCCTAAATTATAATCATGTCTAGGAGTTTAATCTTTATTGTTGAATTCCACCTATGGTCAGTATTATTTAGAAAAAAATAAACTGAATTGACCTCCCTTACTCCTTTCAAAATTAGTGCCTTTTATCTTTCACGTTGGCTTCTTTTCCCTAATCTAGCATTTGAGACTCGAACCAGATTTGAACTTCAAGGTTGATTTTTTCCCTTACTTTTCCTAGTAGTCTTCATTAATTAATTATTAGGATGTGATAATATAGAAGAAAGGCTTGAAGGAGGGTTGAATATGCCTTTTCAAACTTCTGACTTCTTTTTGGCAACTATAATAAAAAGGAACCTGTAAAAGATTATGCCTACTTTTAATCATATCTCTGGAGCCCCAAATTGTAAATTCATAATATATATATATATATATATATATATATATATATATATATATGTATATGTATATTATCCAACAGTTGAGAACTCAATTCTCCTATAATAGAAAATAAAATGCAATGAAGTTAACAAATGAGGACTTTATCCTTCCACTGTAGATAAGGTAAAAGTAAAGCGTAGGAATTTAAATTGCAAAAAAATAAAATCAAGCCTCAAATTTTTATGTGGAAACCATATATAAGAAAACCCATTGGTGAGCATTTTACTACCTCTAATTTAAAAACTCCACTAAATCAGGAACAAAAACATACAATCACATGATTAGTGAGCATTTTACTCATTAATCTAGCCTATCTAAGCTTAATTATTTGTTTAATTTATGAAGCTTTTGGTAATTTTTATATGTTTTGTTCTTTTTTTTAAGGAAAAGTTTCATTTGAGGTTTCTGAGGATAATTTGCTAAAATTTGAAGTTTTAGAGCATAAATGAGCTATTTCTTAAGAGCTAAGTAAGAAAATAGAAGATAAAAACCTAAGGAGTGATTTTTGGGTGTGTGCAGTTCATCTTGTGAAGTACACGTGCCACTTTTCGTCTCCAAAGAGGTAGAAGATAGCATGCCTGGCATGCACACTTCACTGTGGAAGTGCCCATACCAAGGCCATATTAAGCATCAAGTGAAGGTGGCATGTACAATTAAGTTCCTGAAGTGCACATGCTTAAATATGATTCTCCTTGTATATGTCAGGACCCTCCCAGATTTACCTATTGAAATCCAAGGATAGCCTCGACTAGGGTAAACTCCACCAGAAATTCTACAGAAAATCTGGCAACCTCTCTTTTATAAATTGGACTTTCCCAAATATCTACTACATAGAAAACTTATTCCAAAAGTATACATCCCCCTTATTCCATCCTTTTCCTATAAGTTTCCACAAAATTGTAGAACTTCGATAATAATAGCATAAAAATATAAATATAAATAATAAATAATAAGTAATAAGTACCTTTTATGTGTTAAGACTTCTCCCAACGTTTCATACCAAAACCGTAGGATGGCCCCGACTCTTCCTCAAGTTTTATCTTAGTCATAGGAAACATATTTGTATATCATAGCCGCCCTCACCTCCTACTCCTATAGTTCCACAGTTTTACAATACTTCATAAATATATAAACACTTAATAAAAAAAAGATAATAGTAATAATAATATTGATAATAAATAAATAAAAATCCGAAACCATACGATCTACATCTCAACATCTAGGAAATATATAAATACGAGTTTATATTGTTGAGAAATAACAAGTAGTAAGATACCTTTAGATGAAATAAATTATATTAAAGTAAACATTTAGAAATAATATTTTTAATTGAATAGCTAAATTCATAATAATAATTCTGATAACATCATTACTTTCCAAAACCAATATAAATACATATTTTCTTTATATATACCTAAATATGAATATGTATATAGTCTCTTGAAGGATTTAAGTAACTTGCCCATCGGCTAATATACTTGCCCGAAGGCTAATTATATGCCTGAAGGCTAAAATACATGTCTAAAAGCTAAAATATCTATTCGAAAGCTAACCAGGATATCTGTTCCCGATACTTTACAAACTTTCCCATTACCTTGAAATGTTATATGTGTACTTCCAAATCCATATGTTCATCAGTTTAGACGAATGCAACAATCATGCAATTGATAAAAACAACAATAATATTAATACTAATAATATAAAAATAGAGCTAAAAAATGATGAGTACATTATTTAAACCGCATGCTTGTAGTGAAAATACACTGTAGTACCAAATGATATCTTAGTGCATGTTCCCATGATAGCAGTTGTTCGTAGGTATACTAGTACCAATACGAGTAGGGGCTGCTGTCTATAATGGTCATTCAACACACTAGTCTTGTAGGCAGTAGAAATACGAGACTAACCTATTAATGGGCCTAATTTGGTCATTCCTAGTATGGTATGGTATGGTATGCTATGCTTGACGCATAATATATATGTCGAAAGAATGCTTGATGCATCATATGATGTATCAGTACTGTCAACTGGTATTTAGCCTATCGAGGGGGGAAGGAACCTGTAAGCTAAAGGTGTTGATGGTAAATGACCTACCATCCTATGACTAAGTGGAGGGTAACTAATGTCGTCATTACAAAAAAATTAGTCTACCCTAACTCACTTAGCACCCATAAGATGTCATCCTTTGGCTATGAGGAGGGTGGCTAATGCTATCACAGCAAAATACTTGTGCACCCTTGCTCACCACTAGATGACTACATATAACTTGTGCACTAATATCTATCACATGTATATCGAAAATATTCATACCATATGGTATATCTATAAATCAATTAATCATGTATAAATATACAAATATAACATTATCAATTTTCCATAATTACATTTTAAAATAATAATAAATGTTTTAAATACTTAAATAAATAAATAAATAAATAACAAACAAATAAAAGTAACAAGGATTAAACATACAGAATAGTTTTACATATTCCATAAAATCAAACATAACTCTATCAATTTAAGTATTGCCTAAAAATCAATAACCAATAATAAAAATTTTAAAACCTAAATATAATTTTTAAGAAAATAAACCATGTTAAAATAATCTTAATATTAAATAATTTTTTATAACTTTAAATTATTCAAAATCAACATTTAAGTTAATAGATAAATGTATAAATAAATAAATAAATAATCTTACAAAATCATATACATATATTTAATCACAAACACACACACACACGTGCGCGCACACACATATACATATAATTAGACATATTTTAATGATATGATTATTTTGCCATATTTAAAATTAAAAAAAGAATCTCACAATTCAAACGTAGTTTATAATCAAAATTAAAGTACTGAAGCATTAAAAAAAGAAAAAGAAAAACCATATAAACTAATTTTTTTTTTTTTTAATTTTACAACCAACCCAAATAAATAATTTAACATTTAACTATGCCCAAATTACTTTAGGAAGAAAAGAAAATCTTTTTCAATCCAATCTCTCAAATTATTTGCTATTACACATAATAATTGTACTTATAAGAATATATAAAAATACATTTACACATTCTATTATCATGAGCACCAATTCTGTCAATGCACTTTAGTAAGTTGAGCAGGGAAAACCATAACATATTAAAATGCCTCTCTTGCAATATAAATCCCTTTATTCTACAAATCCACATATAAGTAAATACTTTGATAATACTTAAATAACGTAACTCAATAATTCAAAGATCACAAAACCATAAATCAACATGTAAAACAAATAAATCAGTGAATAAAATTATTTTAATTAACAAAAACATTTAAACTTTTTGGAATTTTATAAAATACCCAATTATTGTTAAATAAAACATTAAAATCAAATTTAAGCATAATATGCACGTACATATATATATATATATATATTTATGTAATTTATCCTTAAATATAGTTTATAAAATATATCACTTACAGTATTAATATTTGCTCATCCTTACTCCACTGCAGTTTTATGAAATTGAGTATTTCATTAACCTCTATTAATCACTGGGAACCCGAATGCTATAAAAATTCCTAGGAAGAACTTTCAAGTACTTCATTAATCTCTATTAATCATTGGGAACCAATATGCAATAAATATTCCCTGGAACAATTTCCAATACAAATTAATTTTTACAGTAATTTCTAAAATTAGCTTAAAAATTGTAAAATTTTAAATACTTAACCCATAATTGACAAACTATATACCAAATGAAAGTTTGGAAAACAAGGATTAAGCATGCTAAGCTCACATTGGCTTATCTCATTGGAGGTGGTCAGAAAATGGATGGGAAAATTCAGCCAAACATCAATTCGACATAACTTTTAAAAAGATACAGAATTAGGAAGAATGAAGGCCATAGTCAGACTTAGGAGGTTGAAACTTAGGGGGAGAGACTAGCCTTGTGGTTAGAGATTGTAAAATATCAGGCGAATTAGACAAGGCCTGTTGTTGGCATCCAAATGTCGATCTTGAAGCATCCGCTGGTCAATTGGTTGGAAAATTTATGGTCGAAGTTGCCTCAAGGTGGTCTTCCATGGTGATTGGTGCATGTTAGAGTTAAGTGGCAAGAACATAGCCAATTTTGGCCAAATCCGAGAGAGAATGGGGTTGGGGGTGGGGGGGGGGGGGGGGGGGAGAGGGGTGGGGGAGAGCCTCTGTGGGAGAAGAGAGATAGAAAAATAAAGAGAAAAGAAAAAGAAAAAGTATGCCATATGGCACCTATAGATAGGTGACATGTGGCACTTGTCAGGGATATTTTCAAACATTCCTTTTCACGATTTTATTAAAAACTACTCAATAGAGTCAGTCCAAGAAAAATAAATACAATTTTACAGTTTCATAACATTTCAACCGTAGATCTAAGTTATGTGTGCCACCTGTCTATGGATTGGTATTGATGAGCACTATATGATGGTATAGAAATCAAAGCCATAATTTATATAGATAAAAAGTCAATCCCAGTCTTGCTTAATTAGTCCATACCTTACCTTGATCTTACCATAATTTTATGATCTCAACTTAAATTTTGGCATGCCACTAGTCTACGAACTGAGATAATGTGTACTTTATAATGATGCCATGGGCCAAAAAGTCAACTCTGGGTTCCACTCGATCAATCCCTGTTAACTCCGACCAAACTTGGTTAAAAATTCAAACTCAGAGTGTTTTGTTGGGTTAGGGTAGAAAACAACAAGCCTCTCATGCATACTTCACTAAGGAAGTGCATACGCCTAAGCCATATCAAGCACCAAGTGAAGATGGCATGTATAGTTTAGTTCTTGAAGTGCGCATGCTCAAACATGATTCCTCTTGTATACGTGGCTCAGTTTTGGCTAAATGTGGATTCTTCGAGTTAAAGGCTTGGTCTTTAAAGAGGGATATGGCTTGCATGTACCCATTTCTAACTAGCTTTATGATGTAGATCAAAGAGTGGAGATTAAGAGGTAAGGATTGAAGAAGCTTTTGAGAAGGTGGCTATACATTTCTCCCAAAGGGGTAAGACTAGAGAGGGGGGCTACACATCATTCTACACATCATTGTCGAGGAGATTATCTATACCACAATTTAGAGTGAGAAAGGTGTTTTTAGAGAGAGAAGTTCTAGAGATTTTGAATTCTTGAATAGCCAGGGCTTTGGGTTGTGCTGGGAGGAGCATTCATCTATTAAGATTTCACTTTTTCTCAATTTTTTACTCTAAATTTCTTGGTTATTTTGTAATAGAATGCTTGAATTTTGTAAAGATAATATTTAAATCTTTGGAACTCTATTTAGTTTATGTTTTTGTTTATATGAGAGGCTATATCTTTAATTTAGGGTCTCAATTTAGTTTGGATCATTATTTTGATGAATTAATTTTGTTTGTTTATGGTTTAATTTCTTTCCAATTATTTGTGTTTCCTTGGTTTAATTGAAGAACAAACAAAATTTGAATGAGAATTTGGTTGGATGTTGTCAAATAATTAGGGATTAGGTAAACCTAATTTAATAAATTGAGAACTAGAAAGACGCAATATAAAAGCTAATGTGAGCTTGAGTAAGCCTATTTAGATCTTGGGTAACCTTAATCTAGCTTTAAATGAGTTTGTGAGAACCAATTTAGTCTAGATAATTGGAAAGGGAATTAATTAAATGGTTAATTTGTAGAATTACTAAGAGATTCCAATTTGAGCAAAATTTCCATATACTTTGCTCGCCTCGAAAGAGAAAGAGTGAATGAAATTAGAAATCCTTTGTTGATAATTGGAGAAAGAATTAGTTATGAACAACCAAATTAATTAGTCATATATTTGGTCCAAGTGAAGTCAAGGTCCTCTACCTTCCTTCATAGATTTCAAAATCTTTTATTCGTGTTTGATTTTATTTTGTATTTTTACTTGTTAATTTAGTTTATTTTGAATTGTTTCTTAATTTTGGATTTCCTAGATAAATTAGTGATGGAATTTTCTCGTATTTAGCTAAGAAATCGTTCCTTATGGAATGATACTCATACTCATTTTACTTTATTACTTGACTGATTCGCGCATTTACGAGAATAAAAAAGGTTTATTTCTTCGAGAATTTGAGTTATGGCATCATTAAAGAGACACACCTATCCTAAGTGTACAAAATGATATAACATTCCTAGCCACTGTGATAGTGGGTGAGTGGCTTTTTGACTTTAGATGTAATGACCTTAACCTTAGAATGTTGCAACTGTTACTTCTTGCTAGCACCATATTGTATCTTTATCTTCAAGGCATCCTTTCTAAACTTTATTGCAAGTAATCCCTGAGAGCAACTTAGATATGATGAAGAAAAAGTGTTTTGGGATGTTTGAAAGGTGGGAAAACCTAAAGGTTTATCTTTAAGTGAGAAAATCTAGATTTGGGAAACCTACAGTGAAACACTTAAAAAAGTATTTTTTTTTTTTTTGATAAAAAATGTCTAAGGTTCATTAGATCTAGAAGAATAATCAATAATTCATTAATGGCCATCTTGGGCTCTCTTTTGCACTTGAAATCTCGAGAAATTATAGGATTTTAACAAACATGGGGATGCAATCCAAATAGCATAATGGGATTGTTCGAACAATGTGTAAAAGTCAAACTAGCACATTGCCCACATGGTCAAGCAACATTAGATCCAGTAACGAGTAAATGACACATGTCGGGACTTTTTTTGAACATAGTAGGACATATTTCAAACAATGTCGATCCACCACTGAGAACCAAATTTATGGCTGAGGGATGTTTTGAACTTCAAATCTAGCCATCTCCATATGAAATGTGGCAGATGGTTGCTAGAACAACATCCAACCTTTTTTGAACGATAGTTAAAAATTGATCAAACTAGATAGTTTGGCTTTCACAAATTTTGTTAAAATCATTTTAAATTAAAGTCAGAATATCCCAACTATAAAAACAAGTAAAAATATAAAACTGATTGAAAAACCAATATAATTTAGAATAATGCATGCCTAACCTCCTAATGAATAGAAAGGGCCTCTTAATCACTTACTATTCCCATTATGATTTGTTTTTCATGCTCGAGCATTGACTGAGGTAGACATTTTATAACTAAAGTTTTGACTCTTAAAAAATTTTCCAACACATAAAACTTTAGTCAACATAATATACAACCCCTTTCTATTGGTTGGTGAAGTAGAATGCAGCAAAGGATATGGGCATAATCTAATAGTCAATCAATGTACAAAACAAAAACATCACATCATTGTTAAAAATCTTTTAGATCTAACTTGGGTGTGTTTTCATCTTTAATAAACAACAATGGCTATGAAGTTTTAAGGTGAAATTAAGTGGAAGGTAGTGGCAAACATGCAACTTGGGAAGATAAATTGAAGAAGGAATGCATATATATAATATATAACTATGTAGAAATGAGTCAAAAAAGACAAATGCATGTGAATTTTTTCCCCCCTTAAAATATAATATTGGTTTTTGGTGAGCTTCAGACAATCATGATTAAAATCATAGACATTAATTATAATCTAGGATCTTGGATAAAAGCATTATTGTATACATATATATATATATAGCTAATCTCATTTTAGACTGATCTGATGGTTTTATCATCATATTTTTTTTTTAAGTTTTTGAATTGTTTTAATGGCTAAGATTTAAAAATGCATTTATGGTTCACTAGGTTTCTATGAGATTCTCTTTTTCCAAGAGTTTTAGTATGTAATTAAATCCATATTAGGTTATTAATTGATTTTTTGTATACATATATATATATATAGCTAATCTCATTTTAGACTGATCTGATGGTTTTATCATCATATTTTTTTTTTAAGTTTTTGAATTGTTTTAATGACTAAGATTTAAAAATGCATTTATGGTTCACTAGGTTTCTATGAGATTCTCTTTTTCCAAGAGTTTTAGTATGTAATTAAATCCATATTAGGTTATTAATGGATTTTTAAATCATAGCCCATAAATAAATCTAAGAGCTAATAAATAAAGATATGATGCTAAAATCATCAGGTTAATCTAATGTAAACATGACTTTATACATGTATAAATATATTGTGAATGTGCTTCTATAAACGATCTTGCAGCTTATTCTAAGAGACATGCTGATCTGTATAGTAAAAAAAAGGACCCATATAATCCTATTCAAATACTTACCTTCAAGTGTTTGTTTTGCCACAGTAGGTTTTTAGTATTAAAAAAATAATTTTTATTAAAGAATTGACATGTAACACCAAATGGATTAATCAATGTATTGGTTATATTTTTACTGTATACATTATGATCTCTCCTAGGATAGAGTGGGAGATAAATTCCCAAGAGATCAATTTTGATATTATATATATAATCTTGACCTAAAAGGAATATTCACCCACATTTTAGCTATATTTGAAATGCTAAGGGTTACTATCTACTTCAATGGCTGATCTTAGGGGATGGACAAGGACAATGGTCCCATAAAATTTTTTGTTTTTATTTATATGTTCTAGTTATAAAAAATGTGTGCTAATTCTTGTGAAAAAAAAAAGTATTTGGCTTTTCTAAAAGTAAAAACATTACTTCATCTGACTTATTTAATGTGGTGTTAAACCCATTTACAAGTTGACATGCAAGCAAAATGTTAATTGAAATTTGCATTACATTGCACCTTGTAAAATGAAAAGTCAGAAGAGGATGCATAGAAAGAAAAAGAAAAAAAAAAAAAATTAAGTCTTACAAAGAAGATGACAAGTAAACTTAATTTGCATTCATGATTGAAATTCAAAATAACTTTAATGCAAAGGACAATATCAATCTATAATGGAGGATGTTTTAGCTTTTAAATGGAATACAAAGCTTTTCAGAATCGCACTTATCCATCAATCTGAACAGTTATTGGAAGGATATATATATATACACATATGGTATTTATCTAGTTTAATATACTAGCAACACATGGCTTCTAAGGTGTCTTCATGCAAGTGTTTTTAATTTAGTTAGTTGAAACCTAAATTGCTAGATGTCAACATGCATGGATTTGTAATGTGTATTGTTGACATCTAAACCACCTACATGTCAACATGCATGGTAACTTCATCCTCCTATAAATAGGTACCGCACCCACTTGCATTGTACAACAGCAAGAACAAGAAACAGAAAAAACAAAAAGAAAAAAAAAAGAAAAAAAAGAGAAAAGGACAAAATGCGTAATGAGGTGTGGAGAGTTTCACTTTGTCAATGCTCCCATTTTCTTTTCTTACTTGTATTTGAAAATATTTCAATGCAAGAATTTCTAGCAATTTCCAAAAAATCTTCCCCCTCAATTTCTAACATTGTGATAGTACCTTATCTTATGACCAATAAAACCTTAAGAATAACAAAAGTGGGGTAAATGCTCATATTTAAAATTAATCCAAAGAGGAGCTTCCCCTATTCTAGTGGCCCAGATTCCCAGTATTAAATGTTTATCGAAGGGAATTGATATTTTGATACATGAAATCTTTGTACTAGGTCTTCTCTGAAAAACTAGCCTAACTTCCAAAACTGTTCCTTACCTTGTGCCCAACCTAATTAAAACGGGTTCAGAGACCCATTCAAAAGGCATGTTGTTTAACTGAATCGATATTGGATCTCATCAAAAGAGATCTTTAATGCTGTAATATCCTATTCCCATTGTCGCATGGTTAACAAAGATCCATTGAAACTCCATGGACCATTGTCTTCCACTACATGAGCATCAATCTTATATCTGAACTGAAACAAGAGTACGCCATTCTCCATCTCAGTATTGTCAAAACCTTCATTAAGATTCTAGCCTTTTCGCACTGCTCCCACAACATGCTTTGCCTTGACATATATTTCAAAGAGAACTTTGGTCCAAAAACCAAACTTCAACACTTGTGTTGTCTCTTCCGAAATAACGTCATTGAAATCAATAAAAAAATCCAATTCTCCTTCTCCTTATCCACCATAAGTGAAAGAAAAAAGAAGAAACTAGCACTGTGTAGATTAAGCTAGAGAAGGGTTCCACACTTCATACTCAAGGAGAAAGAAGGCAGAGGTAAGAATTATATAGAAGTCTATTTGCACTACCTATAAAACTCTACACTGTCCTAACTCCTTCAATTTCATAAACTACCCTTTATTTCTCAATATTCTCAGATTTTTTTTTATTTTTTTTATTTTTAGAAACTTCTCTTCTCCCCTCATCAACGTTTTTATAATTACTGGGTAATTACAGTTTTGTAATCGAATCATTAACCTACATAGAAGAAATGACTTTGAGATCTAAAAGAGCTCTCTCCACAACCATCGTAGAGAACTCCGTTGAAGTCCAAGGCATATAAATCCCTAATTTTCTGTTTCTCCCTCTCTCTTTCAATTCTTTTTTCTTTTTCTTTTTTTTAAAAAAATTTAGATTGTATTTTATTGCTGATTTTTGCTACCTACCACTATTAAATAATTGTTTTTTTTTTATTAACGTCGGCTACATTGTGCATAATTTTTTTTTTTAAATTTTTTTATGATGGCAAAATCAAGTTTGATTAGAGATGGAGAAGTTGGGTAAGTGAGGGGTCCTTGATAATTTTATTATTTTTGAGACTATAAGATCCGTTGGTTTAAAATTGTGAAAAAAAAAATAAAAAAAAAACTACTCTTTCAATATTTGTTGGTACATTTTCATGATAATTATCGGTCTTCCCTACGTGGTAGCCTAGCTAATTACCCATTCACAAAAACATATAAAAAGAATAAAAAAAATAAAAACCTAATTGATTACTCTCACAATCCCACCCTTTTCTGAAATAAAAAAATGTTAACAATGAACCCCTACCCCTACGCACAAAAAAAAAAAAAAAAAAAAAAAAAAAAAAAACTAATAATACTAAATCTGGAATATTACGTATAATAGGCATTATTTAATAGCACGGAAAAGAAAGGATGTTATTTTAAAGAATTGTAATAAAAAAATCAAAATTATAACGTTTCGTTCTGTTCGGTTGCCTTTTACGTAGTGAGATGTATTCATTAACCTGGCCACCTCGATTTGAATGAAAATCTCCTTGCAAAGAAGTGTCATTACCTACTATCTAGACAGTAGAAACAGACCAAACTTTTATAGATTAATTAATATTCTTGAGTTGGCTTCGTTGTTGACCATAAAAGAAACAGGCCAACAAGTAGGGAAGAGTTGAACAAATAAATATATGTATATACCTTCACATAATTTTTATTTTTATTTTTTGGCGAAAATATCATTGCGTAATTTGGTAATGGATATGAATCAAAATATGTTATTTTTGAAGAGAAAAAAATATTAGAAACAAAAGGATCAAAGAAGCGGATAACAAGAGAGAGTGGCACATGATCTAATCCTTAGTCAACACCACAAACAGAAGTAATATTATATTTTCCTAAATATATACTTTTTTTGTGTGTTTCCTAAATATATACTATATATAATTATTAATTGGAGTAATTTTTTTATTGGGAATAAGTAAATTGTCTTATGTTGTAACTATATATTAAAAAATCCCAGCAGAAACATTGATGACAGCCTTTCTAAAGAATTCTGCTTCCAAAAGCGGTTTTGTCTTTACCAAAATGTCAAATTTTATTTCTTTTTCCCCAAAATGTTGACTTGAAGCCTTTGTTTCTATTCTTAGTCTCTGCTTGTTAATCTTATGCATATAATTTTATAGACATGAAGCACCATTTTTCTAAGTGGATAAAGACCATCCAGAGGTTCGTTAGCTAGAAAAATAAACAAAAAAGACAAAAGACGAAGAGGACGAAGACTTTCTAGATGATCAAATTCGAATAGTCAGAAATGGTGCCACCATTTTTTTAATTTATATCCTTTTTTTGGGTAATAAATTTATGTTTTTGATTAAACAAATTTTTTCAATTATGAATGAATAATTTTATGAATTAGTCCACTTCAAAAATTAAAATCAAGGTGGAGTTTATGAATCTTTTTTGTGGAGTATAAATATTGTCGTTCTACGATTATATATATATATATAGAAGAAAATCGATTCAAGAAAGAAATCTCTCTCTTATTATTATTATTATTATTTGATTTGTTGCTATAATTGGTGATACTGTTCATGTTGCTTATCACTTGGAAATGACATAATTGCTGTATATTTTATCATGATATTGTACCATTGGAGCAGAAAAATGATCTATAAAATCAAGGACTAAATGCATCGTATTTTAGACCATCTTAATCTTCATATATGGCCTTTTGGTATTGGAGGTTAGGAGACGTAAATTTGGAATTATTGTTTGGGAAAACTACTTTTCCACCCAACTGTTATGCATAGACTTTTATTATGTTATTTTATGTCTTCCATTTTGAAACAACTAGTTGCTATGTTAGCCAATTGAAAGTTAGGCTAACGGTTAGTTAGTAGACAAACAATAAATATAATAACAATATATTTGGTAGCCACGGCCCTAGATTGTCTTTTTCTTTTCTTTTTGTTTTTGTTTTTTTTTTTGTTTTGGGTCCCCTCCCCCAGCCAAATTTAACTATCTAATGAATTTCAATAAAGTATACCATTTTTTTCCAGCCTGGCAAAAAAAGAAAGAAAGAAAGAAAGCCAATAAAATAATTAAATTAAAATTTATATTTGGTGAAAAAAAAAAAACAGTAAACAATTTATGTATTTGTCTATTTTATAATTGGGAGAATTAAATCCAGAATTTTAAATTAAAGAGAAATGAACATTGTCATCAGTTCATTCCGGCAGAGTAACAATATATATATATACACACACATTATTCTCCAGCTCCATAGAAGTAATGGATCACAACTCAATAATAAAGGGAAAAAAAAAATTCGGATTTTCTTCCCATGTGGGTTGAACATGAAGAACATTCTTAGAAACCTGAATAAATTAAAGTCCATAGTAAATAAGTAGCTCTATGTAAAGCTGACATAAGGATAACTATGTAGGCGTAGCCAATATTTGCCAACCCGGCCGGCATGCAATTGTAGATGGATAAGAAATGAATTTCTAGGTCCTCTCTATCTTTATCATTTTAACCAAGAAAATCCGACATCGAAGTCCAAGTTTACAGCAGAAGAAGATAAAAATGACAAAGTAAAAACAAAGACTTTTTTTTTATTCTTTTTCATTTTTTTTGTTTTTTTTTTTTTTTTTGGCCCTTTCTGATAGAATATGATATAAAGATCAGAAAGCACAAAAGATGATCATCCTACAGATTGTGTCAATGATTTATTGATTGTCCCTAGCAAGAGACTTGATGAAATGAATGCATTCATAAAACCTAAAATCCCACTCACACGAGTAACTCGTTATTAATTTCCATGCACATTTTGCGCACTTTCTACTGTCTCTGACTTTCTTTGGATCCTCTTTCAGGGTCAGCACCGACTCATGCATAGAAGAAAATGTGTCTCCCATTCTCATTTGCTATGGGTGTGGGCTTTTAATGGGTCCCAATTAATTTTTTTTTTTTTTATGTGTTTTTTCTTTGATGAACGTCTTTTCTCTTTTCTCTTTTACATTTTTGGACAATGCGCATGCGAACGGATATGCAAAAGGGTCCAGCTTATTAAGTGCACGTCGTGTCAAAGGCCATCACTGGTTTAAATTTACCAATCATGGATGCATGTTGCCACATACTAACCCACTACTGGATCCAAGAACTGTGACCACTTGATCACTGGAATACTTTTTTCTACCTAACTTTTACTTTTGATTTGCTTTTCACACTTTCAATCTGGATTGCAGGAATATCCGCTTTAAAACAGATATGAGCAAATTTCATTAAGAGGCCGTCCATCGTGCTCTAATTATATTTGAACCCACTTTTTCTAAAAATCATCTCACCTTTTTTTTTTTTTTATTTAATGACATTTTCAAAATAGACATATTCTTCATTTTTTCCTACTTAATTTTAATGGTAAAAGGCTTGCATTTTTTAAAGATTATCTCATTATAAGACACTGATTTTTTCTAAAATATAAAACATTAAAAAAAAAAAAACCTATCCTTAAAAAGATTATGTCAATTTTAATAGATATAAAAATTAAAATGAGGTTGGTAACAATTTTTCAAAAGCATAAGATTTGTGTAATTAAGGAAAAACCAAACAGCTACCCAAATCTATATACATATATATATATATATATAGTGATTCTTCTTTTTGAGAAGGTTTTACTGTATATATATATATATATATATACATATTATATGAGGTTAGTAAAATTCTAAAATCCTAACAGGGTAAGATGAATCATATCAAAACACCCTAAATACATCTAAGAGCATGTCCAACGAAAATACAAAACTTCGGCATTCTCATTGTTAAAATTTGGCATTAATTTATATGAGCTATCCGATGGTAAATGTAAATGTTAATGAGAAATTTTAGTATTGAATTAAATAGTAAATTCAAATTATAAATTTTATTAAATGATGATGGGATCTACTTTGTACCAACTAAAAGCAAAATAATAATAATGATTGCAAAAATAATAATAATAATAATATTTAATTCAATAAATGTTATGAAATCCACATACTTTATAATTGTTGGAACATTTGTCGAACAACAACAATGACGAATTTGGCATCAGATTTGGTATTGCCAAAATTTAGCTTCCCCTATTAAAGACACCAAATGAAAAAACAGTGCCATATTATAGCAATGGCAATGGAAAAATCACATCATTAAGATTTCTAAGTTATCTCTGAAGAAACAATTGAAATTAGTCTTATATTATACTAACAAAAGATGCATTTTCAACTTGTACATCAAAGATAACCTTCATAGCATTATTTATGCAACATTTTAGATACATGTTAGTTATACAAAAAAGATTACTCATGACAAAATCAACCTTTCTCACGACTTTATCACTTAGTGATGCTTATCCCTCACGGTTTTTATCACTTGGAGATAACTTATCTAAAACAATCTCTTCCTAGTCTTTATACTTGACAGATTTACTTGAAAGTGATGACATGGCTTTAAGATATGATGTTTCTAGCTTATCATCCCCTCTCAAATTGGCGAGTTGGAGCTTATGAACTCCTAGTTTGTCTCGAAAATAAACAAATTGAAGATGATTGAGAGGTTTTGTGAATAAGTCTGCAGCTTGGCAAGCAGATGGTAAACACCGAGTGTGTATGTCTCCAGATACAACCTTCTCTGTAACAAAGTGATAGTCTAACTGGATATGTTTGGTTCTATTATGATAAAACAGGATTGATGGTGAGATGAAGAGCATTGGTGTTGTCAAAGTACAATTTGATTGGTTTGGTATAAGAGAATCCAATTTCTTGCAACAAGTATAAAATCCAAGTTAGTTCAGCTGCAGCATAGGCCATTGCTCTATATTCTGCCTCTGTACTTAAATAGGCAATGGTGGGTTGCTTTTTGATTCCAAAATATTAAGTTAGCTCCAAAATAAATGCAAAAGCCAATGGTACTTTTTCTTGTTAAAGGACAGCCAGCCTAATCAACATCAGAGCATCCTTGAAGTAAATTTGAACTTTGCTTTAGGAAACATAAACCATAGTCTATTATGCTACAAACTTGTCTTAATATGCGTTTAACAACTCAAAAAATTTTGCTGAGTTGGGTTCTGGAAATGCTGGCAAACTTGATTCACTACATGCTGATTGACCTTGTGAACATAAGATATTGAAGAGCTCCCACCAAACTTCGATACTTTGTAGCATTGACAAGAAGATTATCATCTTTATAAACAACTTGTTGACAGAAATTAGTGCTGTCATAGGTGTAGCTCCTAATAAATTTGCTCTTGTTAGAAGATCATGAGCATACTTTGTCTAAGATAAAAACAATCTAACATGAAAAAGCCGAACTTCAATGCCCAAAAAATAATGGAGGCAACCAAGGTGTTTTAGTGTAAAGTCCTTCTTCAACTGATTGATTAAGTAGCTGGTAGAGAAGTATTTAAACCTATCAAAAGCACATCATCTACATATATGAGATGCACTATGATGTAAGTATAATTTCTGAAAATAAACAAAGATGGATCAGCTCTACTACATTTGAAACCTAAACTAATTAGACTTTGAGATAAATGATCCAACCAAGCTTTAGGAGCGTGTTTTAAGCCATGATGAGATTTCTTCAAAAGGCATACATAATCTAAGTATTTTTCATCAATGAAACCTGGAGGATACTCTATTAAAACTTTTTCTTTGAGAAGTCCATTCAAGAAAGCATTTTTAACATGAAGTTGTTTGATTATCCAATATGAAGAGATGGAAATGTATATGATTAACCAGATTGACGTTTGTTGTACTACCAGGTTGAAATTGTCTTCATAATCCAATCCTTCAATTTTTATGTAACCTTTGGCTACCAAATTTGCCTTATAAGGATCCAAAAAACCATCTTCTTTGTATTGTGTGATTATGATGGAGTGGACTAACACCCAAGTGCAATTATGATGGTGTGCAGATAATTCCTCAAGCATGGCATTCTTCCATTTAGGAGATTTAAGTGCTATTTTTAGAGTTTTTGGGATGGGAACAATATTAGTTTCGATGAAGACAGCCGTGTTTGTACTATTGTGTGGATGAAGCTCAGTTATACAATAAGGATTTTGCTTGAATTGATACCGTGTAAGCATTGGATGGCGAGGTTGTGTGGGTGGTTGAAGAGAAGGAGACGGTAATGATAGAAAATCTAAATCCACAAATAATTATGATTATATGTTTTAAGTAGGATTGGGAGCAATTGTTATGGCTGTGGGAGACTATGGTGATGTGGCATGAAAACTAGAAGTTTAGGAGGAATCTAACATGGAACTAGGAGTTTGCATGGGTCAGGTGACATCAGGAGATAAGGTTGAATTTGATATGGAAGGAAGAGTTTGTGTCTGGTGGGGAGTCGGTTGTGATTTAGTAGATGTATCAAAAATGGAAACCTCTCGTGGAGTTTATGGTAGTGACACAGATGTTGTTTCTTTGCAATAATTGTTGGTGGTAGGATTTTCGATTATTCTTTTCCTTAATTAATGAATGGGCTTTTTTCCTTGGATGTGTCATATCATTCATTAGCATTGAAATATGTAGTAAGCTTTAGAGGTTCCGATGAAATAGAAGAAGAATTAGTTTTGAATAGAAATAATGTTTCATTAAATACAATATGCCTTGAAATAAATAGAAGATTTTCTTTAGATCTAAGTGTCGATAACCTTTGTGAGATGGACTATATCCAATGAAGATAGTTGGATAAATTTTCCTCATGAACTTATTGTTTCTTGGTTTTCGAAGATATGAATAACATAGGCAATCTAAAAATCCGAGACCCATATAATGTGGGATTGTACCATATAATTTTTTATATAGGATGTCCATTTTTAAAGATGAATAGAGTAATCTATTTATCAAATATGGAGTAATTAAAAAAAACATCTACCCAATATTTTTGTGGCATGTCTGCATGAAACTTTATAGTAAAACCTATTTCAGTAAGATGATGATGCTTTCTTTTGGCAACGCCATTCTGTTGAAATGATCCTAGACATGAAATTTGATGAAGACTGCCACAATGTTCTAAACATCTTTGATTGAAATTCACTACCACCATCACTTTGGAAAATTTTAATTTTCCTGATTTTCAACCAATTTTTGAAATTTTATGAAAGTGTCATAGAGGATATAACCAACTAAATCTACTGTAATCATCAATGATGATAACATAATATTGAAAACCTTGATTAGATGAGATGGGAGCAAGTTCCCATAGATCACAATGTATCTTATTCTTATTTAATGGAGCAGAAAAAAATTGTTGGAATCACCAAAAGGAAGTTTATATTGCTTTCCTAGTTGACAGCTTCTACACATAAAAGAATTGTTTATCCAACTAGAAGCAGAGATAGTTTTATTTTTATCTAAAGTTTGCAAAAATTGAGAGTCTGGATGGCCCAATCTTTGATGCCATATTTCATATGAAATAGCCCCATCTTTTATTGCTGCCAACACTTGATTTTACTCATCATCATCTAAAGCATATTGTCCACCTTGTCTATGCCCCTTAGCTATTAGTTGGTCATTGAGATCTTTAATAAAAAAACAAAAATAAGTGAATTCCACAGTATAAGCATTATCATCAGTTAATTTACTAATTGAAAAAAGATTCTTTATCAAATTTGGAACTACCAAAACATTTTTTAGAGATATGTTTTTCTATCTAGTCGTAATTGTAAAGTTTCCAATATAAGAGATTGGCAAAGCTGTTCCATTGCCCATATATATAACATTGGTACCTTTATATGGTTTAGAGTTTGATAAAGTACCTGTGTCATTAGTCATGCAGGATGTGACTCTAGAGTCTGCAAAGAACGTGGTTTTTTCATGAATTTTATAGGCAACGTTGGCTTCATTAAATCCATCAGCCTCATCTATTCCATAATATATATTCCAACAGTTAGAAGCAGTGTAATAAGGTCTATCATATATTTGGCAATTAACTACTTTTTCGTGAGAAGGTTTTGGATTCTAATCAATGTTTGAAAATGGTGTAGTGGCTATATTGCATGGAGAGGAGCCTCCTCGGCCTTGTACTAAGTAATTAGAGCCACCACGACCTTGCACTAAATAGTTTGTAGGACCAAAAACGCATCCACGTGAATTGAATCTGCCACCACTTCTTCTTCCTATTTTGTGACCTTTTTGGCCAACAAATGAATACTTTTGGTTTTAATCCCATTTTTCTTATAAAAAATTACTTAGGACCTGTTCATGACTTTTCAAAGATAGAACAAATTGTGTAAATGTTGGATATGGGGGTTTTAATAGCATAGCCAACCTGAAATGTTGTTATTTATGGCCTAATCTTCTACATCAACGAAACCACTTGTCCAAATCATCGATGGGCTTTCCAATTACAATGTGATTATCACAAATAAACTTAAAAGTTTTGAGATACTTATTTAAATTTTTTGATCCTTTCTTCAATCCTATAAGATGATTAGTTAGATAAATTTCCTTCTCCTTCGTGGCTGGCAACGGATGCTCTTCAACAGTGTGCAAAATGAGAAAAGTTGTATCTAGGGCAAAGGTGAAGCTAAGTATATTAACTGTCATCACTCCAATAAGCCAAGTTGTAAAAACACCATTGTTATCAATCAACAGTTGATAATTCAAATTATGAACTCTGCTGCTTGCATTGCTTGTGCTGGTTTCAATTTAAAGTTGATGTGATTCCGCCCGAGCCTGCTCAACCGATAACCCATTGGAGTGCTGACCCAATACGGATAAAGACGGGCCAATCACAAGAGCACAAATTAAGAGATTTAAGGATAACCTGGGAGCATTTATTTAGGGGGTAATCGATCCTCAACAGAGGTTGTCCATATTAGAATATGCAAAGCCTATTCTAAGTATCCAAGTGGTGGAAGCCGATACGGACCCGGGTAGCAATTTTGGTGCAAATATGGACACCGAGCAGTATGAAATGGTTCCAACTCTTTATGGATTCAATACATATGTCTAAGAGGATATGGAATCAAGTCAAGCCAGCTTCAAAGGCATTCAAAAAGGGGTTTTACGGACGGCTTCAAATTTGGCCTATTTTTACTGTATTTTGTGCTGGTTTTATTATATTTTGCTGAGTTGGCTTTTTCTCTTTCTTCCAAGCAAGGGCAACGTGTGGGACTTCATGGTCAGCTTATTTGGCATCCTGGAAAGCATATTGAAGTTGATCTAGAGCTCAAATTGGTCAAAGAATAGTCAAAGTCAACTTAGTCAAAAAGCTAGTATTTTAGTTTCCTAATTTGATTCTACTTTTTGTTTTAGGAAATTACCATTACTTTTTTGTTTTATTTATTTATTTGCTGGAAAAATGAGTTTAGAAAGTTATTATTTTATTATTTTCATTGTAAATTAATTATTTCCTAATCCAAAATAAAGGAATTAATTAATTAGAATTTAGATTTAGGAAAGTAGGAAATTCAGCCACTTTAGGAAAGGTTACTGTATGGCTGGTTTTCCTTATGTATTCTATGGTTTATTGTGTGAATTTTTTAGCCTATTTAAAGGCTTTTTTTTATCAATAATAATCAGTACATTATTCATACAAAAAATTATTTGTAAGATTGAATTCTCTTTGTTCTTTTGAACACCAAAAACACCATTAGTGAATAAGTGTTTTAGTTTGACTTATCAATAGGCCTTCCATCACCTATTGTGGCGTGTTTATTATATACCAAGGTTTCTAATCACAGGTTGATTAGGGGTCAAGGTGACCATTAGAACTTGAACATAATTAGATCCAGACTAATATAATACGGGTTTAGGAGCAGGTTGTCCTAGATTTGTATCATTTGGTATCAGAGCCAAATTTTGTTCAGATTTGATCTATCTTTATTTGCTTTGTTTGTTTTTGTGTTATTCCTCAATTTTAGCATTATTTTAAGGTTCCATCCATCCCATACACGTTCTGCATCTTAAAAAATAAAAAAATAAAAAATTTCATTCCTAGTTGAATTAGGATTTCCTAGTTTTCTCGTATTTTTGTTTCCTAATTTGTTGGTTGTTTTTCATCATTGTTCTTGTTAATTTTTGTTTTTGATGATTTTTCTTTGCTATTTTAGTCTTAAATATTTGCATTCATATATTCAAAAAAAAAAAAAAAGAAGAA
This sequence comes from Ziziphus jujuba, assembly GCF_031755915.1. Lineage (NCBI taxonomy): Eukaryota > Viridiplantae > Streptophyta > Magnoliopsida > Rosales > Rhamnaceae > Ziziphus > Ziziphus jujuba. The sequence continues at coordinate 23,405,945 of NC_083383.1, read as the reverse complement.
GGGTTTGCGGCAACATATATTAAAAAAAAAAAAAAAAAACTGCACTTTTGTTTTTGTTGGAGGCCACGGGTTTGGTGGATTTTTTGTGTGGAATTGCAATTTTTGGTGTTGATATTTGCTACTGCAGTTGTTTTATGGTCTGTGAGTGAAAAATAAATATAAAAATAAAAAAAGAAGAAGAACAAGCCAAATAAAAAAATAATAATAATTTCGGTTTGTCGGAGTTTGATTTGTTTGCTGGAAATTTGTTGGAGCTGCTGGTTTGTTGATTATTTATTCAGTATTTGAGTTGCTGGAGAATTATTTTTTCTACTGGATATTTTGAATTTTGGGTGCTTAAATTATTGGATTAAAATTAGATAAAGGAATTGATACGAAACTTGAATTACATGAGCAACAACCAAGACTATTCTATATTTTTGTTCGATTAGATTCTTGTTTGAGTTTGAAATTCTCTTTCCTAAATTTTATTCTTGAATCTTTAATCTCCTAACATCTGGTCCAGTTCTTCAAAATTCCAAAGTTTTCTCATTAATTGGCTTTATTTTGCCTAGAAAAGCTGAAAACTAGGTTTTGTTGAATTCTTTCGGTATTACCTACTTTTTACTACTGTTTTGTTGATAAGTCTAATTAAAACATACTTATGATCTAATTGCTGTTTTTTGGGTGTTTTAATTATAACTTTGAGATAATTCATTGAGAGGAAAAATGCAAGAGAGTGTGAGCACAAAAGAGGGTTATGATGGAATTTGGTGTAGGTTTATGTTGTTGTACCCTAGAGCACAATCATTCAAGGTGTTAGTCAAGAATGATTGTTGTTGGTTCTTGGTTCTTGATTTTGTTTTTTTTTGGGTTTGTTAAGGTTTTGTTTCTGGTTTTAATGGAGGTTTAGGGTTCTTGAGAAGTTTGTTAGCTTTTGGGAAGAAGAAGAAACCAAAATGTAGTAGTTGAGAGAAAGAGAGCCAAAAGTGTTGTTTTTCAAAATCTGTTTTTTGAATATTTTCTTTCTCAACGTTTTTCATTACAATTTTCATACTTTTAAATACATCAAAAAGACAATAAGGCATGCTGCCATATTGAGCAATAAATACAAAAGCATTAAAAGTAACCAACCAAGCCAAATTACCTCAACTAACTCTAATCAATGTGCTGGACATGCAAGAAAGCTTCTTTAATGGGCAGTTCAGCTTGTCTAAGGCATTTGAATTTGAAAACCAGCTCCATTTGACTTGAAAATTAGAGGGAAGCCTTTCTGAATATTAAACTATGTTCTAGCCAAAAACCAGATAAAACAAAGTCCATTTACCCATTCAAAAGTAATCAAACCCGAGGCAGTTTTGCCCAGTTTTCTGGGCAACAAAACTGCACAAGGGTCAGATTGTTTTGGGGTTAACTCAGCCTTCCCAGCTCCAAATTGGGCCATTATTTTTTATGATGGTTCCTCTGCATATCTAGTTTATTATATCCAAGATTCAGATCCAAATCCCAAACCTACTTCAAACAGCATCCAAGGAAGTGGACTTATGTTGCGGAAATACAATTCCAGCAACTAGACAAAAAAGGCCTTAAGCTAGATAATGAGCTTAGGGCATTACAAAAAGGATATTGTTCTTAAATATTACAAGATAAAATAAAATGCATAAATATAAATAATGTTTGGTCTTTGATGTTTCAAAACAAAGAGTACAAGTGTAACCGAACTACCTTGCACATTGTGGCAAGATCAACACATTTCAACAGGTTAAAAGCCGAAATTAGTGTGCAAACATGAGTGTCAAGTTCTTATTTTAAGTGAAACACGTGAGGCAGTGAATCTGGTGAGAGTTTATTTTATTTTCATATTATTCATACTAACATGGCAGATTCCAAGGTGAGAAGAGGATATCCACCTTTGAGAATTAATGAAGAGGAGTCCGTAGGATTTAAAGGTGATTCCTGAGCTACGGGGAGTGGTGAGCAAATGGACATGAAGGCTATATTGGAGCAATTGCAGCTGATGAATGCCCAGTTTGACAATATAGATCAAAGGATGGACATGATAGAAACATCACAAAGAGGGCTGAATATAAGATTGGATGCTCATGGAGGACGAGGTCAAGGTCGAGGAGGTCGAGGGCGACCAAGAGAGGAGTTAGAGGAGGAAAATTTCAGAGATGACTTTAAAGAAGGAATGGATGAAACACTTGCTATCCAAGAGAGGATAGGCCATCGTAGGCATAGGAGAGAGGATGTAGATGATGATCTTAGCAACATCAAGGTAAACATCCCGCCATTCATGGGTAAAAGTGATCTGGAAGCATATTTGGAATGGGAAGAGAGAATGAAGATGATCTTTGATTGTCATAATTATTCGGAGGCCAAGAAGGTGAAATTGGCAGCAATGGAGTTTGGCCATTATGCACTCCAATGGTGGACCAATGAGCAAAATACCCGAAGGAGAGTTGGTGATGACTTGATCACTACATGGTGCCAAATGAAAGGAGCCGTGAGGAAGCGATTCATGCCATCACATTATCATAGGTTGCTGCATTAAAGACTTCAATCTTTATCTCAAGGGCATGGATCCATGGAGAATTATTACAAGGAGATGGAGATGCTTATGATGAGATTGAACTTGAATGAAGATAGGGAAGCAACCATGGCAAGATTCCTTGGTGGTTTGAATCGTGAGATAGCTAGCCAACTAGAATTGCAACAATATGTGGAATTGGAATAGATCTTGCATGTGGCTATTAAGTTGGAGAATCAATTCAAGAGGAGGGGTGTAGGTTCACGGTTTGGAGGAGTTTCCAACAGCGGGAGATCAATTCAAGTGGCCAGAGAAACAACCCATCTTATGAAAGCAAGCCAAAGCCGAAGGTGGGAGAAGAAAGCACCAATCGGCCAAAAAGGGAGCCTAAAGCCGAATATGTCCAAGCACATAAAAATGAGGTAAAATTTGATCCTAAACCTTCAAGATCAAGAAAAATTATTTGTTTTAAATGTAGGGACGAGGAGATATCGCTAACCAATGCCCGAATAGACGAATCATGGTGTTAAAGGGTAATGGCAAGCTAGAATCGGAAAGTGAAGAAAGTGAGGATGAAGCTAAGCAAGAGGAGGAGGACTTGGAGGATGAACCAAAACCTTACAAGCATCCAATGCCAAATTAAACTTGGTTTCTAGGAGAGTACTTTCTGTATACAAAGATGAGGATGAAATTCAAAGAGAGAACATCTTCCACACCCGATGTGAAATTCAAGGTAAGATTTGTAGTATGATTATTGATAGTGGAAGTTGTACAAATGTAATTAGTAATCTTATAGTTGATAAATTAGGCTTAACCACTATTAAACATCCATAACCTTATAGATTACAATGGCTTAATGATAGTGGTGAAATAAAAGTGAATAAACAAGCCAAGGTAGAATTTAACATAGATAATATGTGGATGTTGTTTTGTGTGATGTTGTGCCTATGCATGCCGGACATATCCTATTAGGTAGACTATGGCAATTTGATAAAGATGCTACTCATTTTGGTCGAGAGAATTGTATTAGTTTTATATTCGAAGGCAAGAAGGTCAAGCTAGAGCCATTAACTCCAGAGGAAGTATATAGAGACCAATTACAAATCCAACAAAGGAAGGAGGCCAAAAGACTCAAAGAGAAGGCTAGTATGGCACTAACGGCTTCACCATCCATCCAAGAAGGTAAGTCCGAGCTTGCTATCCAAGGTAACCATTTTAAAACACAAATTGAGTGGAAAAACCATGAGAAAGCCGAAAGTGGGGTGAGAAGAATGGAGAAACCCGAGAGAAATGGTGAGAAAACTAAGGGGGAGGAAAAATGTGTGGTGGCCGAGAGAGAGAAAGGAAAAGAAAGGAAAGAAAGAAAAAGTAAAAATTTTTATTTAAGTTTTGGGGATGTTAATAAGGCTATCTTGGGTAAGAAACCGTTGCTGGTTATGAATTATAAAGATGCTAATTTAAAAATGCTTTTGTTGTACAGAACATTATCTGCATTATTAAAAGCTTTACTCAGTGGAAATTTAATAATTTATGAGATATTATTTGCTAATATTAAAAAGTGTGATGAATTTGTATTTCTAGTATTTGTTGTGATAGTGTTTGACCCAAGAGATTTGGTTTTGTTGCACTCAAGAGAGGAGAGGTTCCTCGAACAAAAAAAAAAAAAAAGTCCAAGCCTATGCCGCATGTGGATGGATTTTTTCAAGTTTTGGAGCAGAATAACAAAAATGCCTACAAGCTTGATTTACCGGGTGAGTATAACATGAGTGCTGCATTTAATGTTGCTAATTTTTTTCCTTTTGCTGCAGGTGATGATCTAGATTTGAGGATAAATCCTTTTCAAGAGGAGGGGAATGATGTGATTCCGTCCGAGCCTGCTCAATCGATAATCCACTGGGGTGATGACCCGACACAGATAAAGACGGGCCAATCACAAGAGCTCAAATTAAGAGATTTAAGGACAACCTAGGAGCATTTATTCAGGAGGTAATCAATTCTCAACAGAGCTTGTCCATACTAAAAGATACAAAGCCTATTCTAAGCATCCAAGTGGTGGAAGCCGATACGGAACCGGATAGCGATTTTGGTGCAAATATGGACACCGAGCAGTATGAAATGGTTCCAACTCTTTATGGATTGAATACATATATCTAAGAGGATATGGAAACAATTCAAGCCAGCTTCAAAGGCATTCCAAAAGGGGTTGTATGGATAGCTTCAAATTTGGCCTGTTTTTACTGTATTTTGTGCTGGCTTTATTGTATTTTGCTGAGTTTGTTTTTTCTCTTTCTTCCAAGCAAAGGCAACGTGTGGGACTTCATGGTTTGCTTATTTGGCATCCTAAAAAGCATATTGAAGTTGATTTGGAGCTCAAATTGGTCAAAGAATGGTCAAAATCAACTTAGTCAAAAAGCTAGTATTTTAGTTTCCTAATTTGATTCTACTTTTTGTTTTAGGAAATTATCATTATTTTTTGGTTTTTATTTATTTATTTGCTGGAAAAATAAGTTTAGGAAAGTTCTTATTTTATTATTTTCATTGTAAATTAAATATTTCCTAATCCAAAATAAAGGAATTAATTAATTAGAATTTAGATTTAGGAAAGTAGGAAATTCGGCCACTTTAGGAAAGGTTGTTGTATGGCCAGTTTTCCTTATGTCTTCTAAGGTTTATTGTGTGAATTTTTTATCCTATTTAAAGGCTTGTCTTATCAATAATAATCAGTACATTATTCATACAGAAAATTATTTGTGAGATTGAATTCTCTTTGTTCTTTTGAACACCTTAAACACCATTAGTGAATGAGTGTTTTAGTTTGACTTATCAATAGGCCTTCCATCACCTATTGTGGTGTCTTCATTATATACCAACGTTTCTAATTACATGTTGGTTAGGGGTCAAGGTAACCATTAGAACTTGAACATAATTAGATCCAGGCTAATATAATACGGATTTAGGAGCAGGTCGTCCTAGGTTCGTATCAAAAGTTCGTCTGATAGATGTTCATCATTAGTTATATGATGTAGAATTCCTAAACTTTGAATTAAAGGAAGCATCTACGATCTCCATAGAAAATAGTTTGGAAAATCAAGTTTTAAGGATATTAAGCTAGAACATTGATGAAAGGATTGGATAGTTAGTTTTGGTTCAACTTCATAAGTGACATTCAAATTCAGCTTTGAGGCTTTTCCTGGCTCTGATAGCATGATGAAACAATTGAAACGAGTCTTATATTATAATAATAAAAAATGTATTTTCAACTTGTACATTAAAGGTAACCTTCATAGCATTATTTATACAACATCGTAGATACTCATTAGTTATACAAAAAGGATTACTCATGACTACGCCAACCTTTCTCATGGCTTTATCACATGGTGATGCTTATCCCTCACAATTTTATCACTTGGGGATGCCTTATCTAATACAAACTCTTACTGGTCTTTATACTTGATGGAATGGCTTGAATGTGATGACATGGCTTTAAGACATGATGCTTCTAGCTTATCAATCTCAACTTTTAATGTTATTCAAAAGTTGACAAGAAAAGGTCTTGATGGCTTTCATTAGGATGATTTTGATATGATACATCTATGCAATTTTGATCTATTGGGAATATCGTTCCCATCTTATATTTGGCATCTATTGATGTGACTATCATTTGACCAATTAGTATTTTAGTCTTACCTCACTAATTGACAATGGTTTTTCAGCACATGACAAATTATCATGTTTCCATCTATTTTAGAACATGTTCTTAATAGATCAATCAGTCTCCTATTGGGACACCCCAGTAGGAAAACCATTAAAATCTTTTATAATTAATCCTTAAATTACTTCAAAGGCTAAGATGTAAATATAGTGGACTAAATAAGTTTGATGAAGTACTAAAACTTCAAAAAGGTGAAGTAAACTCTATCCTTTCTTATTAAACTCCAAAAATATTTTTACATATCAACCTTTAAGCAATCTAAAGTTTAATAAGTTAGTTTTTATTAGAAAGACTATAATGGCGTTCTAATAGAAAATTTCTCCTATATATTTAATGTACAAGAAGTTTTGTAACAGTTTGACCAATAATATTATCCATGGTTTTTAAACACAATCCTCAAATTTGTTTAGGCTTATTTAATTGGGCTGGATCTACTTTTAAAATAAAATTGAAAGAGTTAATTTCAAAGGTTTTTAATATAATACTTCCAAGTTGATAGTATAAAAGAACTCATTAATTAAATATATTCGTAATTTATAATTGGGACTATGTAGACCTAGACACCTTAAACTAGTGCAACCTCCATATGGGATTAAAAAATTAAAAACTTAGGCAGTAAACATACTAATCTTTAACACTAGTCATATTATTATATTCTCATTATAAGATGGATGAATATTACAATTTGATTAAAATTATATGCAGAGTAAGTTTATTATTGGGGAATATTTGATTAGTTTTATTTGAAATGCTTACGTATAAAAGCTTATCCCTTACATAAAATGATAAACTGTTGTTTAAATTCAAATATAAAAGAGTATTGTTGTTTATCACTAGTTGTGACAATTACCAATGGGATGATTGTTGATATGCGAATTGCTAATGAACAAAATTAAATAATGTATTAGTTTTTTTTTATTCTAAAACCCTAAATAGTAGAAAGTGAGTCATTTTGGACAGCCATTTAAATTGCCAACCAGTATATAGGTTCCATTGGTGATTGTTACCAGTGGTGACAAATATCATCTTTTAACATAAAATCCTAGATAGAACAGAGTAACCTGTAACATTTGTCATATAAGCATTCTTTATTTAATAGAGATAGAATTTGTCTAATTTAAGACTTTCTACATAATACATATAAGGTTGGGCTCATATCAGGATGACCTGATAGTTTTAATATTAGGTTTACCTTTATTAGCTATGGGATCACATCAAGAATTAGGATTTTACATTAAAAATGATCAAATATGGGCTTAATAATATACGAAAACGTTAATTATGGAAAATAAACTTTATTGAGATCCGATGATTAATAAATATGACTTAAAATCTCAACCTTTGATTTGATATGAAAACTGAAAAGGAACTTCCAAATTTAATTATGAGATTACTGACCTAATTTGAGCTTGGTTATATGGATCCATATATACAATTATGACTTAGTGTGCTAATTAGCTTAGCTTATGGTTGGCTACATAAGGGTAGGATTAGCAAATTATAGGTGGTAATATTAAATTTACAACATTTTTATTTTTATTTTTTTAATACTAAAAATCTAGAGAGGAAAAGTAAACCACCTTTTAATGATAATCAATTAAATAGTCGCATGTTGTGCAAACCATACTGGATTTTTCATTAAACAAATGAAAATTTTATATTTCTTTTTTGTCCCTCTTTAGTATTGTGCCATAATATCATTATGTGCTATACAATGAGCTAGGTGGACCACTAGATTAAAACTATATATATATATATAAAAAGGCAATAGTAGATGAAGTAGCTCACTAATTAGTCGACAACATACATCCTGCAACATGTAGTGGGAAATAGTAAAGCTTTTATTGTTATATATATATATATATATATATAATGCACCATAGTTGCCTCTACGATGCTGATAGTTTGAGGTGGCAATACAAGCTTGGTTCCTTTAATTCATTTCATGTGAGGTGGGATATATATATATATTAGAAGTGATCTCCTAATGGTTTAGTTTGAGAAGTATCAAAGTTGGTGGGATCACTTGTCATACAACCATCATTTATTTAATAAAGTTAGTTGTTTGATTTGATATATATATATATATATATAGTTAGTCTAACATCAAGACAATCTAATAGTTTTAACATCATATCTTCCTTTATTAGCTTTTGAATCACATCAATTATTAGAATTTAAAATTGAGAAAGTAGTCAAATATGAATTTAATGACCTACTAAAACCCTATTTAGGGAAAATAAACTATCATGATTCGGTGATTAATAAATATAATATTTAATATCAACCTTTGATATGATCGAAAGGTTGAACAATAAAATCTTGAAGTTAGTCTTTGTATCAAGGACTTGGTTAAAGATTGACTATAAATATATATATTATAAATTAATGAGCTACATAGCTGACCTTATAGTTAGATATATAAGGGTATAATTATCAAATCATAGATGGTAATATTAATTTTACAACATTTTTATTTTTATATTTGAATACTAAGAACATGGTAAAGGAAAGAATCTATATAATATATAAAAGTAAAAAAGTCAGTTTCATATATCAGCATATTATTATTTCAAATTCCATTCAAGGTCATCAATAAAAAAATTACACCCCCCCCCCTCCTCTTTTGTTATTTATGCTCCTACTAAAATATTAATCTGTATCAAATGGAACAGTTATCTAGAAGCATGAATTTTTTTACCTTTCTTGGTTCTATACAAAAATATATATTTTTATTATTATAATATTAGATAATTGATTGAAAAAATATAAGATTTTTTAACTTTTATGGTTGTGCCCATATATATCAAATCAAATTTTGTTTAGAAATAAATTTTAAATAAACAATAAATATATATTTATAATATATATATATATATATATATAACTTTACTATAATGAATATTGCCATGTACATTAAATGTAGATCATAATCAAATTATATGTAATATTAAAATAAAATATATACAACACACCATAGCTTATATATTATTTGATGCTGATCTGTATCATAATATGAAAATCGATACGTATGGTAATAAAACTGTATATATATATAGCTCTTTTTAAATCTATATTATTGTTAATTAGGTTATATAATAATAATAACAATAGTAATAAATATAATTAAATTATATTATAGGGATTTAACATATGGAAATTAATTATTTGCAAAGGATTAAAAAATACATTTGAATTAGAATTTGATTTTGTAGATGAAAAATATTATATAAATACATTTGAATTTGAAGTAAATTATATAAATATATTTGAATTTGAATTAAATTATATAGGTACATTTGAATTTAAACTTGAAATCCATACATGGAAAAAATTAAATATGTAAATATTTTTAATTTGAATTCCATAAATAATTTACCTTATAAGGTAAAAATGTATTTATAAAATAAATAATAATAATAAATAATAATAATAACAATAAATAATTAAATTATATTATGAGTATTCAGTATATGAAAATTAATCATTTACAAGAATAAAAAAATACGTTTGAATTTGAATTTGAATTTCATAGATGTAAAATATTATTTAAATATATTTTAATTTGAATTAAATTATATAAATGCATTAAATTTGAATTTAAATTCCATAGATGGAAAAAATTTTATATGGGTATTTTTTTTTAATTTGAATTTCATGATTAAATAGTATTATATATAAGGGTCAAAATTTTTATTCTTAACAAACTTTTATAGTATATATTGCACAAAAAAAAAAAAAAGAAAGACCATAATATACTTATTAACAATAAATCTTTTAAATAAATTTTCAAATATGACTGGATAGATCGATTTTATCAACCAGATCAATACTAATAAGATGTAGTAGACGTTCAAAGTTTGAGTTCTAAGACGTTGGGAGGTTTCAAGCTTTGATGATAAATTAGAAATTAATATTATTTAAATGGTTTTAATAAATAAACAGGTTTTCCTTTTCTCTTTTTTTTTTTATAAAAATTATTATTATTATTATTTGTTTAGTGTTTAGGTATGCACGGCATGTGTATATAATATATTTATATATAATATATATTATATAATAATATAATAATATTATATATAGATTTTTTTTTGTTTACAGTTTACAAATTTTTCCAAATAATTATAGGATAGAAGAATTCATGTTCCAATAAAGAGTTCATTGGTTCGTTATTTCAAATCCATTGGTTCATGAAGGTCAATCATATTTAATGCGAAATTTTATAGTTGGATACAACAATATCTAATTTAAGACCACAAAACACAAATATGAAATTAAATTTTATGTCGAAGGCTAATATTATAGATGCTTTAGATGAAAGTTTTTCAACGCAAAATGTGGTATTCAAAAGTTTTTTAACTCAAAATTTGGTATTCAAATTGTTTGTGAGATCCAAGAACATTAAGTTGACTAGGTCTTTCTAGCAAGATCTCGGCCACCATTAGTTGAATTTCTAACAGGTAAGACTCAATTTGCAACCATTGTAACCTAAGCTTCATTTTGGTAAGTAGGTTGCAGGTTTTGATCGAGGTTTGTGTTTGAATCCATGAGTATATTGTGTGTAAAATACCAGATAAAAGTAATATTTTAAGGGGTGTCGTATTTTCGTTGATAATTTGACACCCATGTGAATCAAGAAATGGATCTAGAAGAAGATTTGGAATGATTCGCATTTTTTAGGTGAGTGGTACATTTTCTGAAATTATATTTGGGTTAATTACATACAATGCAGTATGAAGTATTGCTTAATGTCATGTTATTTAAATGAAAAGGTAATTGTTATGTATGTGAATTTTATGAATGTGTTTATATATATATATATATATATATTGTAAAATTGTTATTTGAGTATTATTAAATTAATTTTGATGGAAGATAGATTTTTGGTAGTGTACTTTTGGTAAAATTTATGATTTCTTTTATAATTGTGGTTTAAATAAATTAAATAATTTATATGGGTTGGTATATTAAAATAACCTAGTAAAAATTTATAAAAATGGCATTGTAGTAAGATCTGTATATTTATATTGTTTTTAGATGCACAATAGAATACCAGTATTTTATACTATCATTGTTATTGATTAGTGGGCATGTATTATTTTGCCATCCTATAGTACTAAATGAGGGAGGATTGGCCAGTATTTTGCACTATGAGCAATAGCAATTCTTTCCTTAGCCTTATAATGGTAGGTTATTAGCATTACTGGTTTGGGATGTTAAGGTGTCCGATTGCAGGTGTTTCTCTCTATCTCTTTTGTTAGGAGGTGTTTATGATGTCAAACATTACCTGGCATCACTTGGTATATAGTGTTGTATATAAAGTATAAACCGGTTATATGTTTTAAAAATGTTTTTAATATGTTTATTTAATTTATAATTTTAAAGTGTTTTATTATTCATTTATTAATTTATCTAATTGATTTAAAGATAATATTTATTATTTTATTTTATTTTATTTAAAAGATTACTTTTAGGATACCTATATGAATAATTATTTGTTTCATTTTAATTTTATTTTACTTTATTATATTATATTATATTATAGCATATTTTATTTTTCAATATAATGTTTAAATATTCTGGGGTACAAAATTATGAATTTTGTGAAAATGATTTTAGTAAGCGAACTTTTCAAAATGATTTATTTATTAAGGATTTTGAGAGAAAACTTTTTCTTTCCCTTATTAGTATATATTTGATATAATATTATTGTTACTTATTAGTTGGATGCTACCAACGACGATAATTAGCATCTCATTAGTTTTCTCTATTTTTCTAACTCGTTGCCCTATGTCTAGGTGATTGATTACCTGGCTGCGAGTTCCTCTTACTATCTCCTTCTATTACTACACTAAAGTAGAAATTCTTCTTTTGATCTTTCTATATTATTTGATTTATTTATTATTATTATTTCTCCTGTTTCTACGGTGTTTGTGCTTTTCAAAATAACCTTAGAATGCTCTGGTACTGAATTATACAGTTGATGGCCTATCTAATGCTATTCATGTTTACGAATGATTTTTGTGCTTTGTCTTTTTATTTTAAAGTGCTGTAATTTTGTAAAAAAATGTGTATAAAGGAGGAGGGATAATACAGTTGTACTTTTTTGGAGTGTGTTTTCGATATGGGATAGTTTTGGATAAGGTCTTTTACTATAGGAAATGTTGCTGGATTTTCTATAAAATTTCCGATAAGATTTTTCCCTAGTCGGGGCTAGCCTAAAGTTACAGTAGAGAATCTTGAGACAGTCCTGACAATGAGAATGTATTTTCACAAATTAAATTTACAGAACACCAATCCATTATCAAAAGAAATCATAAATATCATCTCATATTTTATTATTTGCTAAACACACTATCTACAAAAACACAAGTTTTTAAACTACATAAAAATGAAGATATTTTTGGAATTGAAATTTTTTTAAAGTTAAAAATAAACATATTTTTGGAATTTTTGAAAAAAAAATTCAAGAAAAACTAAAAGCTGTTAAAACAATTCAATTTTACAACTTGAAAACTTCAAATATAGGCTTTGAAACAACAATTTTTAGGACATAGGTGACAACAAAAGCAAAATGCAAAGATAATCAGAGTTTTCACAACATTAACACAAAACATATTTCCTCCCCCCAAACTTAAATAGAACAATGTGTCCAATGTTGAAAGAATTACAAAAGGAAATGGATAAAGAATGTTTACTTGGGAGCGAGATATTCCTCACCCCAATTAGTTATCTAATTGGTTGATTTTTCATCAGATTTCTTGCATTTGAACCATTAAAAATAGTTGGCTAGCTTATTTGACTTTGTTCCTCAAAAGGCCTTAAAATTCATTGTAAAATTACCTTCCTCTTCTTAGCTCAAAACTACACTTCCACCTTCAAATTATCTCTTTAAAGCTCAATTTACAATCCCAAGGCAAAAACAGTTTATATATAACATATATTCTGCTCACCTTAATATCTAACTAATTCAATACTTCATGAATGTATAATCCAAACTCCATCCAATTCTTCACAATATGCAATTTTCTAGAGCAACTCCCATTCTCTACCAAGAAGAAAAAACAGTTACTAGGTGTGGAGACGTTCTACTTGAAGTCCTTTGAGTTGAAATCTTCCCAAACTAGATCTAAAAAGACTTTTCTTCAAAGTGGTTGTAAAAGCTCCAAGTCTTGGCTTTTCATGATGAGAGAATCAAAGGTTGTGAACTATAGATATTGCACTTGAATTTTCTTGATTAAATGGAGTTTGATTCGGTGTTTAGAGTTTTGAATTTTTGTTTAAGGATATGGTTTTGAATTTCTTTTTCTTCTGAAGGTTGGAAGGATTTAGAAAGAAGTAGGAGAAGAAAAATGAAGTTAAAACAAGAGAGACAAAGAGAATGATATGCATAGAAATTACTCCTAAATGGTTTAAAACCAACAAATAATCAACACCCATTCCAACTACACAAACAAAAGTTAAATTCCACCTCCACTACCAAATTTGGCACCATCGAGAGGAAAATTCAAAATTCCAATTCATAATTCAACTCCATCTTCATACAAATTAATTCAAAGATTGGATAGAGGTCACTTAGTTGTCAATTGGACCTAAAGAAGCTTCCAAAATCCAAATTAATACTTGCCGAAAGCTCCCACAAACTTAAAGTGATGAACTCTATAACTTGGAAAAATGAGATGAACTTGACCGATTCTTGAAAAATCTTGAGGATTTTAAAAGGGATTTTGGTTTTCATAATCAAAGAGGTGGATTTAGTTTTAGAAAATGAAATCAAAGGTTTAAGATAGTGGTAAGATATATTTTAAAGTAGAGGAACGGTAGAAAATGGAAAAAGAAGAAAAGACATGAAGAAATGAAGGTAGAAAGGTAGTTTTGGATAGTTTAGCTTCTTTGGGGCTTAAAATGGCATGGACACTTGTTTCTGGGAGAGGGACATTCCTCATACATCACTTAAAGTGTGATGGAGAGCTCTTTGGCATGGCTACTTCAAGTTTTGAATTGCACGCGCTGTATGCCCATTGCATACCAAGGCTAAATTGGCTTCTCGTTGTTGTGCCCACTCCATAGGTCAAGGTGTACATGCCATGCCCAACATTCCTGGCTTTAAAAACAGTGTGCCCACTTCAAAATTGAGGGGCACATGCCATAGCTAGTGTTTGGCAACTTTTTGGAAAAAAGTTCTAAGTGTCTAGCTCATCTATATGCCAGAATCTTAATCAAAACTTCACTTTTTGAATGTCTTATGGTTCAGCTTTACAAACTTGGTTGAAAAATTTTAAAACAACTCTTCCTTCATGAATTACTACTCCTATAAACGCTCAAAATGTTTCCCAACTTGCATTTCAAAGCTTCAAATTACCAAAACACAATTACTCAAACAAACTACTTCTTTGCGAATGTGAGCCTCTCCATTATTGATCCTTGAGGCTCACTTTATTCCTTAAGCCGCTTAACACTCTTTATCAAACAATGGTTTCCTCCCATGTAATTTATCATTAAATACGAAAAATGGAGCAAGATAGACAACACCTTTAAGCTTTGCTAGATTAGAAATAATTTGACTCGTAAATTCAACAACAAATGGCTCCAATTTATAAAAATGGTGGGCTTGAAGAAATTATTCTAGAGGGTTGGGAGGTGTTGTTGGCCACATTGAGTCTTCATAAATGTGTTCTTGTTAGGGATAATCCTCTACAAGCATATTTATTGTAAATAGGTTATTGATGAATAATATTTGCTTTTATATTTGCTTGCATGTATTATTAATAAAACTTTATTGATATCATAAAAATTCTAAGATTATTAATGTGACCTTAAATTTAATATAATAGTTACATATAAGACTATTAAATTTAAGGATATAATCTAAAAAGTATGTGATTAATAACTAAAGTTTTGAGAACTTTAGTTAATCAAAATTACTCGTATGGTCCATTGCCATTAAAAATGGAATAGTCATATCCAGACTATTAATGTAGTGACATTAAAATGGAGATATTTTATATAATAAGATTATATAGTACTAGACCAGATAAATATTAAATCCTTAATCATTTCCATTATACATAAAATATTAATATTTATCAATTTGATAATCATATGTATAGGACGATCTTAGTTAGTATCTAACAAACTCTTATTTGTGATATTATATTTTTTTGATTTACTAGAAAAAAGGTTTATTATTTATGATGAACTAAAGCCTTGGGTATTAAAGACATAGTGAAATAGATAGTTGGGAATGATAAATACAAATATTGAATCCATTCATTCATTCTATATGGATGTTAGAAAAATAATTGCCTTGAATGATAACTAATGTATTAATCAATGGAATGCTCATTTTATAATAAGATTGTGAATTAATTGTTTATTAGAGAATTATTGAAATTCAAGGATAAAGAAATAATTAGAGAGAATAATGAATATTAGGCCTAGCTCTAATTATGAACTATTTTTGGAGGATTGATCTATTTGTAATGATTAAATAATAGACTATTCAAAACTTTTTTTAAGTATTAATTTTATAATTTAAAAGTGCAGTTTTAGTTTTTTTAATGAAGTAATTAAGGTTCTAAATTGCGTAAGACGGCACAAGATAACAAAATCAAGCCTCAAGCTTTATGAGTCTAAATATGTTTGTGTGAAGCCTAAACATAAAGAGACATTCTGCTATAAATTATTATTTTAATTATTATAATGTCAAAATATATAGGTCTATATCACCATTATATGAGTAGTAAATATAAATTAGCAAGTATTTAATAATGACAAATTCATGGAAATTCACACTTTTCAAGTTTATAACAAAAACTCGTTATCACTATAGTCTATCTAACTCTAGCTTAATTCCTTATTAGAATCCAATTTAAAATTTTTTCTTCATACATTATATTTTTACCCTTTACTCTTTCTTTTTTCTTTAATAAAAACAAAAAAACTTAAACCCAAAATAAGTTTTCCTTTTTTGACACATTGTTTTTATTGTTTTATATTTTATATTTTTCTTTTCTAATTTTTTATGAATTATTTTTTAAAATTTTTCTAAAAAAATAATCTTCAAAATTTTATTTTTTTTAAAAAAAAAGGTTGAACAAAAAGACTTGCTCCTTTTGGCATCTAGATGCGCACTGTGTTGACTGTCTATTTTTCAAACCTTTCTACTATGCAAAATTTTAATTAAATGCATCATACCTAGGCAACACCTTTTAAAACACTGAATATAATACTGAAATTAATAAATTAAATATATTAATTAAAGATGTTAATTAATTATTGGAATCTGAATTATAGGTCTATAGATCCCCAGTCTTATCCATAAATACTTGTATTGAATATAGAAAATGTAAAAGGATAATTAATTTAAAATTATAGAATTTTAAATTAATTATTTTCACTCAATAAACTATAACACATGAAAATTGTTTTCTAGGTCACATATTTAAGTTATTGCAAATGTTTTAGAAATTAACCTAATTAACTAATTATGAATTAATTATTCAGTTAAATACTATGACTATTTTATTAAGAGATATGTGTTTAATTCATTTAGATAACTTAAGTAATTAATTTTAATTAATTAAAAATGTTTCAATTAATTAAGATTATCTTATCTGATATAGTTTTCACTTTTCACAATGATTAGTTTCAATTACTTAAAATTATCTAATCTAATTTGAATTTTGAAAATTCAAAATGATTCAGTTTTAATTAATTAAAAATATTTTAATTAATTAATTTTATCTTATCCGATATTATCTTTAAATTAATTAAGATAAAACAAAAGAAGTTCAATTCGAGTAAGAGACTGTCTATAATTTTTTATTTATGTCATAAAAACGAAAACGAAAAAGAAAAAAAAGGGGAAAAGAATCTATGTAAAAGTTTTTTTTTATATCTTCTCGTATGTTGAGAGCATAGGTAGAAAAGAAAAGAATACAATAAATAAAAATATTAATTTTGATATTTCTATTAACGCATACTCGTTTATTCATTAATGGAAAGCCTGACAAGAAAATTTTCTAATGTAAAAAAAAATATTTTTATTTTCTTTTAATAGCTTAAAGATATTTTTTCTTCGATTACTATTCTTATTAATACCATATATACATGGAAATATGTAGGACCCATTGGTTAAATTTGTTTAAAATAAGAGAAGTTCAATTCAAATAAGAGACTATCTATATTTTTTTATTTATGACATAAAAACGAAAAAGAAAAAAAGAGAATATATGTAAAAGTTTTTTTTTATATCTTCTCGTATGTTGAGAGCATAGGTAGAAAAGAAAAAAGTACAATAAATAAAAATATTAATTTTGACATTTCTATTAACGCATACTCGTTTATTCATTAATAGAAAGCCTGACAAGAAAATTTTCTAATGTAAAAAAAATAATTTATTTTCTTTTAAGAGTAAAAAGATATTTTTTTCTTTGATTATTATTCTTATTAATACCATATACATGGAAATGTGTAGGACCCATTGGTAAAATTTGTTTTGTCTGCTCACAGCAACCCCAAAAAAAAAAAAAAAAAAAAAAAAAAAACGTTGTTTTGTCTGCTTGCTGTGGTCATGTGACCGAGGTTCAAAACTGGCATATGCGAAAGAGAGAGCCCACCATGCCATGCGCCAAATGGACCTTTCTGCCGATGTGATTGGCAATTGTTCCATGAACAAGCTTCACAGTAAATGCCAATAGACCAATCCATATGTGTGTTAGGCCCGGGTTACAAAGCAGCCTTCTTGTTCCATGGACAAACATAGCCCAGCGTGTGTCAGTGGGCTCAGTCCACCTTGACAATTCTAGCAGCCAGCATTCTCTGGATCTCATTTGGGCCTCCAAGTGAAGAGGAAATAGTTTTGTAATTTTGTTCATTTATTTATTTATTAATTTAGTTTTAGGTGATTTATAATTTAAATATTCATGGGGAGCTAGTCAAATCTTAATCATGTTTCATTATGGTTAATTTTTATTTGATGTGCCATGCATATAACATGCCGTATAGAATAAAAAATGCCCACTAATATTTATAACATGACAGACACACATATATTATTTAGAATAATGTGCTTATTATGTGATTTTTTTTAAATAGTTAAAATTAAATTTTTCATATGATTTTTAAGCTATCTTTTTAAAAAGTTTAAAAGTTTAAAGATGGGTAGCTTGAAACTTTTAAATATTTTTTATAAGAAAATAATTGTATTTTATTTAATAGTTAATGGCATAGAGTTTTTAACATCTTTAGTTGTTGTAATTAATTTTTTTTTAATCGACAATGATTATTAGCAATATGATACATATTTTAAAATAACGAGTGGAAATGGATTATATAACAATATAAATTTTAGTCTCCACTCATTAGTATAACAATATGAGATTTAAATGATACCTTGAGATGCTTTGGTTTGGTCTTCCCTCTTATGGGTGTTCATTTATATTATTATATAAAAGTAAGATAGTTTGTATAAAAATTTTGACATGTGTTATTATATGAATACTTAAGTTTCCCTCCAAAAACATTAAAAAAAAAACTTTT
Organism: Ziziphus jujuba; assembly: GCF_031755915.1. Lineage (NCBI taxonomy): Eukaryota > Viridiplantae > Streptophyta > Magnoliopsida > Rosales > Rhamnaceae > Ziziphus > Ziziphus jujuba. The sequence goes on along the minus strand of NC_083383.1, from coordinate 23,387,181 downwards.
TAATTGTTATTAGGTTGTTAAACAACTATAATGAGATTTTATCATATAAAAAATATACATATTTGATTTTATTTGTTTCTTATAAAATTAATTAAAATTAATGAAATGAATATTTTATTATAAATATTTCATATAAAAAATCGATTGATATTGTATATATTTGATTTTAGTTAGTTTTGGTAAAATTGATTGTGAAAATAATTTAATAAATATTTAATTGTGGATATTTCATATAAAAAATCGATTGATATTGTATATATTTGATTTAATTTTGTTTTAGTAAAATTGATTGTGAAAATTATGGAATGAATATTTGATTATATACATTTCATATAAAAAATCAATTTATATTGTATATTACAATAATATATCTCTATATAATATTTTATATAACAATTATTATGACAAAATTATTTGTAGTTATTTGGATAAGAATTATATGGAAAATAATAAAGATATATATAATTTTTCCATTGAAAGAATTACATAAATAATGTTTTATTTTATTAATAGAAAAAAATTAAGATATTTTTTTCATAATATAATTGTTAAATATGGTAAGGTAGGATTTCTAGTCAAAACATATTATTTGATTTTATTTTATTTATGAAACAAACTAAATACATTTGGTTATAAATTTGTAAGCGTCATCTTTAGGTTGTTTTAAACTTCGGTCTTCGATATTTTGGTTATTAGTGTCATATTATCTTATTTTGGTATTTTTTTATTCTTTCATATTTCAATTTTGAGTATTAGGGTGTTTCTATTTTTTTTATTGCTTAATTTTAATTTACTTTTTTTTTTATTGGATAGATCCTCATTATGATGATCCAAATATTGAGCATGGAAGTGAATTATGCTCATGATTATTCATTGAAGATGACAAACATCATAGCACAGTTAACATTGCTGAATTAAAATATACTACAGAAACTAATTTGAAAAAACAAAAGGTTTTTGAGGAAGATTCCTGGTTGATTTTTAATTCACCTTAATGTAGGAAATTTTTCAAAATGATGGAGGACAAGAATTTGTAAAGGAGAAGAAATAAGAGATTCTTCAAGTTGAGAGGGCATGTAGGGAAAAAAAAAATAGAAACTAATGATTTGGCATTCAGGTTATACTAAAATTTCCAAGATTTGCAATAACTACATTGAACAAAAAGCTGCATATGTATATTAAACGTTTATCCTAGACAATTTAGTCTTTTTTTTTCTTTTTTATGATGTTTTATTTTTTATTTTTTATTTTGTTAGAATCTATTGTGTTTGAAAAAGAATGTTTTATTTTTATTTGGATTGAAATAAAAATAATGGTTTTATTTTATTTACTATTTTTTTTTTATATTTTCAATGTACATTACTCTAAATATTTCCAATAATCCAATATTTTTCAAGTTACGGTGTCATCAATGTTTCCAATAATACAATGTTTTCTAATAATGTTTATTGTATTTTTCCAAATTTTGTTCCAATATTGTGTAAAATAAATATGGTAGAATGAATTTTATATATTAAAATTTAAAATCATGTTTGATAAAATATTTGAAAATATTTCCAACGAAATGGTAAAATTATGTTTGATAAGTATTAAATATAATATAATGCGTGAAAAGAAATATTTAAAAGTATATAGCAGTAAAATAAAGAATTTAAATTGAAAATTTGAAAAGTGGTGTCCAATATAAATTAATTTTTTTAAATAAATCCAATAGTAGAGATTTTAATCCATGTATATGTCAATTTGCTTGAATTTTATACATGATAACAAATTTTAACTCAAATAAAAGTTATAATGATGAATATATTAAAAAAATAAAAAAGTTATCTTTATAGTTTTACTAAAAATTAGGGCAAGAATTATAAGTAATGCAATGAAACATAAATAAAAAGAAAAAAATAAAAGTTATTTACATCAAAAATTAATTAATTTGTTTATGTATATTTACTTTCTAAATATGAATTAATTATCATTTATGTAGATATTTTATTACTTTTAGAAATGTATCGTCTTAATCAAGTGAAAAATACGATAACAAATTACAAAAAAGCACTTTGCATATAAAAAAATAAAATATTAATAAATTATGAAAAATCTACACAAATGTCATCCTTTAATCAATAAGAAGAATTACACTACATAATTTACCAAACAAACTACTTTATACATGATATTGATATTACATAAGCATAAATCAGTTAATCATTGATTTGAAATTTTAAAATTTGAAAGTGTTAACCTATATAAATTTCTTATTATATAAATTATGAAATTAACTACCCATATTGATTGCCCATTAATTTAAAACTTTAAATTGTTTAATATAAGACTTTTTGAACTTTAAATTTTAAAGTTTTAAAATTTGCCTCACATAAATTATTTATAGATATTATTTGCCAATAGTAAATAGCCCATTAATTTAAAATGGCAATTTCAATGCAAGAACCATTTTCTTTCCTTTTCTTCTTATTTTGTAATATTTTTTCATATCTTTGTGATGTATTATTATATAGAAGTGCTAAAATTTGTGGAATCTTTTGTAGTAATGTAGAAGGAATAAGGTGGTGCTTTTAAAAGTGTGTTTTCCGTGTAGAAAATTTTGTAGCATGTCCAACTCTTAGGGAAGATGTTATTGGATTTTCCGTTGCAAGGTCTGGTAGGGTTTTCTTGGGATCATGACTTATTAAAGTGGTATCAGAGCTTTTTGTTCTTGTATCCTTAAGGGACCGTGCATTGTTGTGCATTCATCTATATTTGTTCTCTTGTTTTAACCGTTCTGAAATGTCATGCATTTGTCTCGGAGAGAATTCGTTGTCTGAAGACCTATCATATGTGGAGTAGCTAGTACAGATCTTAGATCACGAGGAACGAGTATTGTGCAACAATAGCATTCCTCTAGTTAAAGTCCAGTGGTGAAATCACTTAGTCGAGAAGACGACATGGGAGCCTGAGGCACAGATGCACTAGTATCCGTACTTATTCCAATGATGTGTGAAATTTTGTTGATGAAATTTTTATAGGGGGTAGATTATAACACCCCATCTCAAAGTACACAAAAAATTTTCCCAAGTTAACCGAGTTTGATTGAGTTGACTGAGTGGGACCCATATTTACTTTTTCTCTTGATAGAAATTTGCATTGACAGAGGCATCATTGCGAAGCATGCATCGATCAGAGTGACTTTTAATTCTTGTAAAATTTCATTTTGACTTATGTATGGTTGTAAAGTACTCGTCGATACAAGTTCATAGACTAGTGGCACGCTTACTTTGGATATTTGATTAGAAAGTTACGAACATGCAAAGCTGTTCCGAGACAGCATTTAATGTGTATCAATCTATGCTCGGACACATTGTCCATTTAAACTGTGCCACGTCTCAAGCTTTCAACCAATCCCATGAGTGCATAATGGCACTCACGAATGGTTTTTGATTGAGTAAGAGGAGCGTGAGAGAGGAAAGAGAAGGAGGATAGAGAGGAGAGAGAACTGGTGACCACTAGTTCGCCATGCTCGAGCCACTACCGACATGAATGTGCTAGACCAGTAGGTCAGCGGCCATGAAATTGACTGACTGGCGAAGTTTTAAGGCCAAGCTGACAATGGTGCCATCGGCTTCAACGATCAATTTATCTCATTCCAGCCATCCACATTCGATACTGCCCACACCACTGTATTATCCACCCTCCGGTTTACGTCCCTACCAAATTTCACTACCAGTGGCCATCGACGAGCCACCTCCGTGGTTCTTCATTTCGGCAAGTTTTCAATGACACCACCCATCTATTTACCTTAGTTTGGCCTCCCTAAACCCAAATTTGAGGTCTATTTTGTCCAAATCGCAACAATTCGAAGATTTGAGGACATTTAGTTCCCGACCTTCCCGATTAGATTTTGACCACTATTGGTCAAATCTTTGAAAGACACATGTGTGAATCATCATGGAACCGATCGCATGGAGGATCTCAAGTGTTCCACGCATTTGAGGTGAGTGATCCTTTTTTAAAAATTATTTTGGGACCCTAAATAGATATGTGGTATGTTATTTAAAATTTTGAAAATATTATTTATGTTCTAAAAGTTAAGAAACTTTATTTAATCATAATATGCTATTTCATGTAATTTAAATATATTTCTAATAATTGATTTTATGGTTCTAGAGAAATTATCCATGCTTATTTATTGTTGAATTTATCGTATATTTATTTTGTATAATAAAATGCATTTATTTTTATTTTTGAAAATATTTTGTGTTTAATATGAAGAAAAATTGGTATTTTAATTTATGTTGATTTAGTATATCTGTTGTATCAAATTGATATTCGTGGTTTTTAAAGAAATTATGTTTTAAATTTATTGCAAAATTTTATTGATGGATTTTTTTATGCATATAAAATGTATTTATGTGGATTTTTATTATTTGTGAATTTTATGTGATTTAAATGTAATTTTGTTTAAATTAATTAAAGGGCTTTAGGAAAATATTTGTGTTAAATTATTGTGTTCAAAAATATATTTATGCAATTAATTACCTATGGATTCGAATTCATTGTGGTAAAAGTTGATGCATTTAATTTGATGGATTTAACGATGGTTTAAAAGGAAATGTGAGATTTTATGGATTTAAAAAAGATGTACGAAACTCGTTGCATTTTATCAAAATTTTTGGTATTTGTGAGATACATGATTTTATGGTTTTAGATGCACTATAAAATACAAGTGTTCTATACAGTATCTGTTGCTAGCACACAAGTATTTATGGTTTTTTTATCTGAACCATAGACATAAGGATTAGCAGGTATAATGCATAGTAAGCATCAGCCATCTCCCTCCATGGCCAAGATGACTGTTGTTAGCATCTGCGCCGTTGGTGTAACACCCTGTCCCAAAGTAAATCGGAATTTTTTCAAGTTGACCGAGTTTGACAATTGTTGACAGAGAGGGGTCAAATTTTGACTTTTTGATTCGGATAGAATTCTAGGTTGATCGAGGCACCATTGCGAAGTACGCATCGATCCAAATCTATAGACTAATAGCATGTCAAAAACGGAGCTACATTTTGAAAGTTATGAGTAAATAAGATACGGTCTAACTATCCAAGGGTGCCGGGTTTGACTCCTATATGCTTGTAAAGTATTCGTCGATAAGAGTTCATAAGCTAGTGCCACACCTAATTTGGACTTGTGGTTTGAAAATTACAAACCCGTGAAATTTTTCCAAGACAGTAGTTACTATTCATCAAGCTGTGAGTGTGTGTGAACAGTGATTTCAAGTGTCAAAAATCCAGCCAACCTATGAGTGTACCTTGCCACGAAATTTCATAGTTAGTGACCTCCGGATACACCGTCAGCAGTGGCGAATTTCAGTGACCACGTCTGCTCGTGGGAAAACCCACATTCGGTGAGTTTCCGATGACACCTTCCACCCTTTCCCACTAATTTGACCTTCTTGAATCCAAAACTGAAGTCGATTTCTTTCAATTCGTGGCAGTTTGTGAGATTTGAGGACATTGAAACCGTTTTGACGAGATTCCAGCCACCACGGGTCCGATCTTCGAGAGGTAAGCCTCAATCCGTGATTCTCATTTCATAAGCTTCGTTGTGGTATATTACTTGTGAATTTTGGATACTGTTTGTATTAGCTCCTTCGCATACCTGTGTGTAAAATATCCGAATAAAATATTAATATATTCGGTTTTGTATGTTAAGAATCTAGATTGATATCTTAGGGCACATGTGAGTCGTGGGACCGATCCTGTTAAGAATCTAGATTGATACGCATGCTCGAGGTGAGCGATCCATCTTCAAATTGATTTTGGGTTGTTAAATTATGAATATTTTGTGTTAATTAGATATCTGGAAATTATATACTATGTGTTCAATATTTAGTAAGTTTCTATTTGGAATTTTGATGCCAAAATGGAATGACTTAGAAAATATTTTGATTTTAAGAGTTGTATGGATTTGGAATTTTGTTAATAATTGTTAAATTTTATTGTTGAATTTAATTGTAGAATATTTATGTTTAATAAAAACATATATTTATATGAATTTATGCATTGTGGGATTTTATGCAATTTTAATGCAATTTTTCATATATTGAATTTCGGAGTTTTGAAGGAATATTTATTTTAAATTAACATTAATTTCATTGATGGATTTATTATGTGTTTAAAAATGTATTTATGTGAATTTTGATCATCTTGGATTTCTGCTATTTAAATAATATCTTTGATTTAAATTGATTTGAGAATTTGAGAAAAATTTTGTTATTATGTTTCAAAAAATATATTTATGCATTTAAATATTTTGGGTTTGATTTTATGCCATTGAAAATTTGGTATATATACATCAGTGAGATTATGAGAATGGATTTTAACGTGATGGATTTATGATGACGGTTTAAAGAAATGTGGATTATATGGGTTTTAAAGTAGATATTTAACCTAGTTGTATTTATAAGATTTCGATAATTGGAAAATTATGATTTATTGATTTTAGATGCACCCATACAGTATTGTATATGTGGATATGATGAACGCACCGATTGTATACTCTCTCGTGGTTGCCATTGGAACAAGGGCGAACAAAATTGATATTGGCCATAGCTGCCCCCCTCTATGGCCGGGATTGAGGGTTATAGCATCGGCGCCATTGGGACGCTACGGTGATCGGATGCATGTTCTCTTCTTAACCCCCCTGTCAGGCGATGCTTGGGACGCTAGGTACTATTGGACATTACTAGTATATAGTATGGTGTGTCAGTATGTTCTGGATATGATTTTCAAAATAAAATATTTTAAAATCGTATTTAAAATGTATTTGATGGTGTTTTTAATATTTATTTCAATTGATATTTTAAAAATGCATTTAACCATGATTTTATCATTTAAATTGATTTAGTGATTAAAATGGATTTTATTATATTTTTACCATTTAGTAAAACTATATTTCTTTTATTAAGTAATTGATTTATTCTACTTATTTTAAACTAATTATTAAAATGCATCTATCCATGTTTTTATTATTGTTCCAATATGGGATTTTAATATGAAATTTATTGTATTTTATTGCCTATGCAGATTGAGGTATTTAAACTAATTAAAATAATTCTTCTATTATTTATTATTTAATTAATAAATTTTGTAAATTTTATAAATGATATATTGAATTTAATTTTGTTTGTTTAATTTGCTTTTGTACTAAATTCTTGTAATACATATTCTATTATTTATTTGTGACTTTATCGCATGTTATGATACTTTATTATAAATTCAACTATTTGTTATTAAATTATCCTCAAGTTTATATTGTAAGATTTAAATTATTCGTATTTTATTTATTATTTACTTCATTGTTTTGGGGTATAGAATGATGAGTTTTGTGAAAACGTTTTAAAAACGGAACTTTTCCAATTGCGTGAAATGGTGAAGGTTTTGAGAGAAAAATGTAAATTTTACTTATTTATAAATGTATAATTATTTATTTCTTTATTATTAATTCATCAAGTCTATTATTATTATTGTTACTATTACTGTGTAGTAGTTATAGTAGACTGGGTCACTCATTTTTAAATTCATTCCCCAAGATCTAGGTTAGTAGGCATTGATTGTCTAGGGCAAGCTTGATATGTTTGATTCGCTGTTATATTCCGAGGAGTTCTTTCTTTCTTTTCCTTCCTGCCTTGTAATATTTCTTTTTATCTTTGTTGTATTAACTTTTATAATTATTTGTAATCCTATGCAGCTCTGTATACTATATTGGATGTTTATTTATTTAATATTGCATTGATTCTCTGTTTATTTTGAAGTGCTATGAATTTGTGGGAATAAATTGTAGTAAGGTGGGGGGAACAAGGAGATATTGGTAGAAATGTGTTTTCTTTGCTAGAAAATTTTGTGGTAAGTCCAATCCTTAGGGAAGATACTATCGAATGTTTCATTGGAAAGTTTGGTAGTTTTTTCCTGGGATCAAGACTTATCTAGGGTTCTAGTGAGGGATCTTGGATGGGTCCTGACAGCTGGGACTCCAAGGCAACCATTTGTAGGTTTCACTCTTTAACCTCTTTGTCAAAGTGGTACTTGGGATGCTAGGTACCGCTAGGCACTACTGATATATAGTGTGGTCTGTCAAGTAGTTTTATAGATATTTCTTTCAAACAAAAATATTTTAAAATGTAATTTTCCATATTTTTATTTTTCTATTTTAAATTGTGGTTTTAAAATGCATTTTCTCATGTTTCATTATTTATTTTAATTTGATGTTTTAAAATATATTTTATCATGTTTTTATCATTTATTTCAAATTGATGTTTTAGAATGTATTTTTCCATATTTTTATTTTATATTTTATTTATTTATGCCTTAAAGTTTTTCATTAGGTTATTATTATTGATTTCAATTTGAAGTGTTAAGTTAATTAAATATTTCCTATATTATTTCATTGATTTAATTAATCAAAATTTTATAAATTATACATTGACGTTAATTTTGTCTTTATATTAAAATTTTCTAATACAAATTTTATTTGTGATTTTATTTTATTTATGATATTTTATCCAAATTTAATATTTTGTTATTCAATTATTTTCAATGTGAATATTAATTTTAAAGTTTTTGTATTTTAGTTGTACATTGTTTACTTATTTATTTCCTTGATCTTTGAGGTATAAAAGTAATGGGTTTTGTAAAATAATTTTTTTTTTTTTAAAAGGGAAACCTTTCTAACTAAGTGATATTGTGAGGGTTTTGAGTGAATACTATTATTTTCACTTATTGATTATTTATTTATTTATTTATTATTACAATCGCCTTTATTTTATATTATTATATTAATTTATATAGTAGTTAAGGTCATTCACTGGGATACTTAGCTCCTTATATTTTTAAATCCATTCCCCTAGGCCTAGGTTAGTAAGCGTTGACCATCCAGGAAAAGCTCGATTTCTTTTGCCTATGCAGAATTCCAAGAACTTTTTCTTTCCTTTTTCTTCTTATCTTTTAATATTTCTTCATATCTTTGTTCTGTATTATTATATTGAAGTGCTAAAATTTATGAAATCTTTGGTAGAAAAGTGGGAGGAATAAGGTGGTGCTTTTAGGAATGTGTTTTCTTTGCAGGAAATTTTGTGACATGTCTAACCCTTAGGAGAGATGCTGCCAATTTTCCATTAAAAGGTCCGGTAGGATTTTCTTGAGATCAGGGCTTATTTAGGATTCTGATGAGGGATCCTAGATGGGTCTTGACAAAAAACCTATTGCTCCAGGAGGAATTTATTTAAATTTAGATAATATCCCTTTTAAACAAGTAGCAAAAGTTATAGATCAATAGACACAATCAATGTCTATTCTAATAAATAGTTGCCAAGCAACATGGACAAAAGAAAGATTTGTAGATTATTTAGCCCGGACATTTCAAGGAGAAGTCCTCGATTCGTTAAAACAATGGGAATCCACAACTTTAGGAAAAGCTAAAAAAGAAAATATTTTGAAAACAGAAACATGCGCTGAACTATTAGAAGCCTTATGTAAAGTAAAAGAGCAATTTTGTGGTTTAGTAGATGAAACAACAATACCAGACGTTACATACATGCTATCTAAGCTCCAATTATGTAATATATGCTATTTTAAGTCTTTTATAAATTATATAGAAAATCTTTTTATAGTTTACCTTATGATCAAACTAATTATTGGCTACAACAATTTTTTCACAAATTACCAAACCCATGGGATCAACTAGCCATTAAAAATTATGATGACTTGTTAAAGAAAATAGCCAAATTAGACAACTTAGGATTGGGAATAAACATTATTCTAAGACTAACTAATGAAAAGATGTTCAGAATTAAAAGCTAAAAGCGGGTAAAAAATCTGATAAATAAAAAATGTTGTGATAAAATTCTTCCAAAAAATTTGATTGTACAAAACCACAAACAACAAAACAAAATCTAGAAAATATAGATGGAAACCTTCTAAGAAAAAAGGAAAGAAATTTTTTTTTCTAAAAATATAAAATATATAAGAAAGAAAAAATCTTCACAACTAAAAAACAAATGTAAATAACTTATTTGTAATGAAGAAGATCATTACGTGCCAAAATATCCTAAAAAAAGGAAAAGTGCTAAAAAAAAGTAATTAAAAAAATTAGAATTAGAAGATCTTGAAGTATTATTTGGAGAAGAAATTTCAGATGAGGATGAAATACTTTATAAAATGGATTCCAAAGAAGATACTTGTAATTCTAAAGAAGAATTAATTTTTATGCTTCAACAGGAAGTAATAGATGATTAAGAAAATGAAACAATAGCTTTAAAAGATGTTGTAGAATAAACTCCTTCTATAATAAAAGAAGAAATTAACCGTTTAGAAAAAGAACGATTAAAAATAAAAGAAAAAATATTTATAGAATCCCAAAATTTAATATGTTTTCAGCAAGAATATTTGAACATTTAAGTGAAAATACACACGCTAAATGTATCCAAGAAGGATAGCTGAAATACCCCTGTTAAATAAACAACATTTTTTTTATGATAGGTTAAAAAATATCGAAAAGAAGAATATGTACATATAGGCCTAATCGAAATAAAAATTACTAGTCTTTTTAAACTAGGATTAGATACTCCCATTTTAGCAGTTGTCTTTGATAATAGATTAAAAGATCCAATTCAAACTTTAATCAATGGGATACAATCTAACCTTGTCAATGGAGTAGTATGATTTAAAATAAAACCTAATTATTTCATGTCTCTTTTGGACAAAATTTAGAAAATTCTATAGAAATAAAAATTCAAATAGAAAATTTAAATATGGATGATGAAAAACAAGATTTATCTATACAATGGAGAACAATCCATGAATTAACAGAAACAACTAAAACATCTATGAAACCATATGATAAAAGTACAGTTGAGTTATATGAACCTCAACCATATGATGTTGAAATAAAACCAAAATTATTAACTTGGAAAGATTTGGAAATACCAAAACTATGGTTGATTACTAATCTTGTAGGAAAATCTACAAAATTATAGCCTAATATTATTGAAATTCAATCATTTGGAAACAATTCGTATTTTAGCGATAAGAGATGTCTAAAATGGGAAAAAAAAAAATCCTATTTCAGAACAACTACAAAATTTTAAATGTTTGAAATTAAAAGGAAAAGAAAAATAAGGTGAAACATCCAAAAATGATGAAATTCGACCAAGAATTAGTCATAGTAAGAGACCTGTTATTCTAGAAATGAATTACATAAGAAATAACAAAATAAAAATGAATGAAATATTTCATTTTAAATCAAAAACTCAAGAAACAATATTTTCTCCTGGATTAAATATATCTAAACAACATTATGTTTAGGAAATTTTAATTCTTAAGGACATAAACTATATGATCTTTGTGTTCTATTAGATAGTGGAGCAATAATATGATATTGCTGTCCTAATGCTATTCCACTAGAAAAATGGATATTAATGAAAGCACCCATATGAATTACTGGAATTCAAGGTCAATCATCTATAATAAAATCTAAAGCTAAAACGTAGGCCGAAGTCTGTAGGCGTTGACCGTCGTGGGTGAACTCGATGTCTTTTGTTGGTGTAGAATTCCAAGAAACCTTTTCTTTCCTTTTTCTTCTTATAATGTAATATTTCTTCATATCTTTGTGTTGTATGATTATATCGAAGTGCTAAAATTTGTGGAATCTTTTGTAGTAAGGTGGAGAAATAAGGTGATGCTTTTAGGAATGTGTTTTCTTCACAAGAAATTTTGTAGCAAGTCTAACCCTTAGGGAAGATACTGTCTAATTTTCTATTGGAAGATCTGGTAGGGTTTCCTTGGGATCAGGTCTTATCTAGGGTTCTAGTAAAGGATTCTGGATAGGTCATGACAAACAACCAATAGCTTAAGGAGGAATTTATTTAAATTTAGATAACATTCCTTCTAAACAAGTAGCAAAAGTTATAGAATGGACACAAGCAATGTATATTCTAATAAATAATTACCAAACAATATGGACAAAAGAAAAATTTCTAGATTATTTAGTCAGGACATTTCAAGGAGAAGTCCTTGGTTGGTTAAAACAATGCGAATCCACAGCTTTAGGAAAAGCTAAAAAAGAAAATATTTTGAAAAAAGAAACATGGGCTGAACTGTTAGAAGTCTTATGTAAATTAGTAAAAAAGCAATTTTGTGGTGTAGTAGATGAAACAACAATACCAAATGCTACATACATGCTGTCAAGGCTAGAATTATGTTATATATGCTATTTTGAAGACTTTTATAAATTACATAGAAAAGCTTTTTATAGTTTACCTTATGATCAAATCAATTACGGGCTACAACAATTTTTTCACAAATTACCAAACCCATGGGATGAACTAGCCATTAAAAATTATGATGACTGGTTAAAGAAAATATCCAAATTAGATAACTTAGGACTGAGCATAAACTTTATTCTAAGACTAATAATGAAAGATGTTTAGATTTAAAAGCTAAAAACAGATAAAAAAATCCTATAAATCAAAATGTTGTGGTAAAATACTTCCGAAAAATTAGAAAATAGGATGTACAAAACCAGAAACAACAAAAGTAAAATCTAGAAAATATAGATGGAAACCTTTTAACAAAAAAGGAAAGAAAGGTTTTTCTAAAAATTAAAAAATTATATATATAAGAAAAAAAAACTTCACAACGTAAAAAGAAATGGAATCGTTTTATTTGTAATAAAGAAGGTTATTACACACCAAAATATCCTAAAAAAGGGAAAAGTGCTAAAAAAAGCAATTAAAAAAATTAGAATTAAGAAATCTTGAAGTATTATTTGCAGAAGAAATTCAGATGAGGATGAAATGCTTTATAAAGTGGATTCCAAAGAAGATACTTGTGATTCTAAAGAAGAATTAATTTTTATTCTTCAACTAAAAGAAATAGACGTTCATGAAAATGAAACAATAAATTTAAAAGATGTTGTAGGATAAACAATTTCCAGAACAGAAGAAGAAATTAACCATTTAGAAAAAGAAAGGTTAAAAATAAAAGAAAAAGATATCGATGTACAAAATCCCAAAATTTAATATCTCTTCAGTAAGAATATTTGAAAAAAAATACACAAGTTAAATGTACCCAAGAAGGGATAGTTGAAATACCCCTGTTAAATAAACAAAAAAATTTAAGATAGGTTCAAAAATATCCAAAAGTAAAATATCTACATATGAGACTAATCCAAATAAAAATTACAGGTCTTTTTAGATTAGGATTAGATACTCCCATTTTAGCAGTTGTGTTCAATAATATATTAAAAGATTCGATTCAAACTTTAATCGGCAGGATATAATCTAACCTTGTTAATGGAGTAGTATGGTTTAACATAAGACCTAACTATTTCATGTCTCTTTCAGATAAAAATTTAGACAATTCTATAAAAATAAAAATTCAAATAAATAATTCAAGTATGGATGATGAACAATAAGATTTGTGGAGAACAATCCATAAAGTAACAGAAACAACTTAAACACCTATAAAACCATATGATAAAAGTATAGTTGAATTATATGAACTTCAACCATATGATGTTGAAATGAAACCAAAATTATTAAATTGGAAAGATATGGAAATCCCAAAACCATGGTTGATAACTAATCTTGTAGGAAAATTTACAAAATTACAACCTAATATTATTGAAATTCAATCATCTAAAAACAATTTGTATTTTGGAAATAAAAGGTGTCTAGAATGGAAAAAAGATTTTCCTATTCCAGAACAACTATAAAATTTTAAACATCTGAAATTAAAAGGAAAAGAAAAAGAAGGTGAAACGTCCAAAAATGATGAAATTCAATCAAGAATTAGTCATAGTAAGATACCTATTATGTAAGGAACGAATCACATAAGACATGAAGAAATAAAAATGAATGAAATATTTCATTTTAAATCAAAAACTCAAGAAATAATAATTTCTCCTGGATTAAGTAAATCTAAACAAAACTATGTATTAGGAAATTTTAATCTCTAAGGACATGAACTATGTGATCTTTGTACTATTAGATAGTGGAGCAACAATATACTATTGTCATCCTAATGCTTTTCCACCAGAAAAATGGATATTAATGAAAGCACCCATAAGAATTACTAGAATTCAAGGTCAATCATCTATAATAAAATATAAAGCTAAAAACATAGTTATATGGATGAATAACAAAAAATTTATTGTTCCAAAAATAATAGTCTTTTCTGAAATGCTTGGAGATTTTATTCCAACAAATAATTTTATGGAAAAATATCCCTATAATTTTCAATAAATAAAGTATAACTTTAGGAAAAGATAAAATAGAAATAAATTTTTTATCTTATTATCATAAACACAAATCCTCAAGAAGATTTTTTTCCAAATAAAGAAAGAAGAAATGATAAAAATAAGTGATGCTATAGCTTAAAACCATTGGGGCCATAATATTTTTAAAGAAAATTTTGGAGAAAACCCACTAAAATTATGGAATAAATCACCTTGATTCTGTTTATTAAAGTTAAAAAAAATCCCGATATAATAATAAGATCAAACTAATGATTTATACAAGAATTGATATAAATGAGTTTGAAACTCAATTAAAAGAATTACAATAAGTGGGACTAATAGAAGAAACTAAAAATCCACATAGTAGTCTAGCATTTATGGTAAGAAACAATGCTGAAACTATTGGAGGAAAAGCAAGATTAGTAATAAATTATAAAAGACAGAATGAACATATAGAGCTCGATGGATATTGTATTCCTCGAAAAGATGTTCTAATTAATCAAACTAAAGATTGCAAAATCTTTAGTAAATTTGATAGTAAATCTAGATTTTGACAAATAAGGCTAACAAAAGAATCAAAACCATTGATAGCTTTTAGTATACTAGGCGGACATTTCCATTGGAATGTGATACTTTTCGGCTTAAACATAGCCCCACAAATATTCTAAAGATCTATTTTTAATAACTTTAAACAATTTTGTATTGTCTATGTAGATGATATATTAGTTTTTTCAAAAAATAAAGAAGAACATAATAATCATCTAAAAATAATTGTAAATCAATTTCAAAAACATGGAATTATTATCTCAGACAAAAATATAATACTAGAAAAAAATCTATAGAATTTCTAGGAATAACCTTAGATAAATCAAGAATAAAATTACAAGAACACATAATAATAAAATGAAAAGAATTTTCTAATGAAATAAAAGATAAAAAAACAATTACAACAATTTTTAGGAAATTTAAATTATGAAAGAAAATTTATTAAAAATTTATCTCAAAAAGCGATACCTTTATAAGAAAAAACTAAAACAAAATCAAGAATTTTGTTGGACAAATAGGGATAACGAATTAGTAAATAAAATAAAAGAAGAAATAAAAACTCTACCAAGGATTTAATTTCCTAGGACAGGAGATAAATTAATTCTCGAAATAGATGGTTATGATTTAGACCGGGAATGTGTATTAAAAGCAATACCCCGCAGAAAAATGGAACGAAAAAGACATTTCACTATGTATAAACAAAATTACTAAGAGAAAACCCCTTAGTAAAAACTTCAGAATGAAGAATTATTATGTGGATATAATTCTGGCAAGTTTAAACTAAATGAACAGAATTATATTATATTTGAAAAAGAATTATTAGCCATAAAATTTGGAATAAAAAGATTCCAATTTTATTTAGCACCAGAAAATGTTATTCTACAATCAGATAACCGGGCTGCTTGTGACTTTCTTGATAATAAGAAAAATACAATGGATGGTCGTAGACAAATAATCTACGATTACATTTCCATGCATACTTTTGAGAAAGAACATCTAAGAACATATGAAAATTTTCTTGCTGATTATCTTAACAAGAATGAACAAGTGTAAGGAACCATGGTTAACATTTGCAAAGGCTCTAAGGTTTAAAAGTTTTTATGTTGTCTTTCAAGGACTACAAACAAAAAATTTTACCTCATGGGAAGCCTATCATCCACAGGTAAATGCGTACAACGGAGCTTTATTAAAAGCTTTAATGATCTAGAAGAAGCTAAAAAAGCTTATCAAGATTGTACTACAAGAAAAGTTAATAATCAAGTTTTGAATATATAATAAAACATTTCTCCAAATATTACTGACTTCTTTAATCCAAGAATACCAAAAAATATATATGAACATTTAAATGGAGTATAGAAAACCTATATCCTAGGAAATAGTGAAGGAAGCAGAAACGCATTTCAAGTTCGATTGAGTAAACTAGGTCAAGGAATAGCAGAATAAACTGCTAAAATAAAGGAGATTGAGAAACAAAATAATAGATTAAAAGAAATATTTTCCAAAAGATTACCCAAATGAATTGGAATGAAGATTTTTCTTATGAACAAATCAATAATTTTAATAATTTAATTTCTTTCATGGAAAGTGATAATCAATCACCTTTCTTTGAAAAAATTAAAAGAATATGTCCATTTAAAAATCTTCAACCAAAACTCCATTTTTCCATAAACCATGAATCTTGGAGTTTAACATCTATTGAATAGGGAATTACTAATTTAATAATCTTTTAGAGTTTAGCTTTTGATGAACTTAAAAATTTTCCCCAAATGATTAAATCAATGGTCTATCATGTGGTAAAAAATTACAAAAGAATAAAATATTTAAGATTCTCAATCGCTTGCACCGTTGGATGGCGACATAGCGAAAAAAATTTCAACCCTATTAGATATGGTTGCTGATTGAAACAATAGAAAAGGAAATGGAGGAGAAACAACATTCAGATAATTTAATCCTAGCACAAGGTATTCATCCACAAGAATACTGGATCAATAGTGCAAAACATTTAATTGAAGCAGCATGAGATTTGAATGAAAATAATTTATTCAAAGTTACTAATGGTACAAGAATTTTCCTACCTCATTTACTAATAAATTATTTTTTTTCCATTGAACAAAAAATTCAAACTCATATCTATTGGAAAAGATAGCGTATCAACTAAATACTTTGGATATGCCGAAAAACTTAGCGATAGAAACTGAAGAAAAAATTGATCTCAAGCTTATGTCAAACCAAAAGTGTTAAGCACTATCTTTTAATTCCATGGTAGCAGAAAATATCATCAAATTAATAGAGGATTTGTTTTATACCATATAGAAATCTAAAGCCAAAAAGTCCTGCCAACAATTTCTCTTTGCATCCTCATTTATTAGAGTACTATTCATGAATAGTATACAATACTATTCATCTTTAAAGAAAATTTTTTGCAACTTTATTTATTAAGAAACTATGCATGAATAGTAAAAAATATTATTCATAATAAATATATTCTTATGTCGTTAGTTTTATGGCTATAAATATGCTATCTTAGTTAAGGAAGGATCATCTTATGTTCAATACTCTCCTGTTGCCTTAACTTTCTCTTGTAATATTTTATTAAATTGTATTTTTTGAAAGGAAATGATGGAGGGACACAATGCAGAATTTTAATTCCACATGTAAAGGCACATATGACCATTTATGGTCGAAGGAAACGTACATACGTCATTGTTCAAGGATAACTAAGGGTATATGTGTCCTTGTGCATGCTGGAATCCTTAGAAATTCCCATATTACACCTACATTTTTGGCCTATACAAACACCACCCGCCATCATTTTCTCTTCATTTCAATCTTCTCCTTTTCCTCCCTCCCATTGAAACTATCAACACCACTACTATTCTTCTAATTTCATCTTCAACATTATCTTATAAACCAATGCTTGTCCACTTCATTACTCTATTTTTTCTACTTTTCTTCTTGAACTCATGGCCACCAACACCTTATTACCATCTTATTTGCTTGCACTTTCTTTTCAAAATACAGCAATCATCAATTGATCCATTCCTTCTCAAAACCAAAACCACCCTGACTTTTAAGTTCAAAAGTTTTCTTTTTCTTTTCTGGGGATTGGCTTAGGTTTAAAATTTTCTTTAGATATTTGAGTTTTAAGCTTGGATTTTGGTTTATATGTGAAAAAAGATTTGTTGGAATATAGGTAATTGTTTTTGGAGTTTTGGATTACTGCATGTTGGTTTTGAGGTTGAGTTTTCAAGATTTGAATTCTGATTGTTGTTGCTAATGTATGCGTTCCATTGGTAACCTTGATCTTGATGATTCTTGAGTCCATGTAAGTGTTATTTTTGAATATTGGCTTTGCATGTAATTGATTTTTTGTTCTTAGAGTTTTGGAAGTTGTCTATGTTGTTGAAAAAGTGATTTGACCATGGATATAGTTAAAAATTAATTTGCTTTTGATTGAATTGAAGAAATGGTTCATGCATTCCTTGATCTCTAACTTTATTTTACAAGGAAATTGATCTTTTCATTTGAAATTCTTAGAAACTATATTATTGAATGCATGTTGGAATAAGTTTGAAAATGAGAACTTTATTTAAAGATTTTATGGTTAAAGTTTATTCTCGGACTTACAAGTATTTTTCAAGATGAATTTTTTGAAAATGATTTGAATACTAATTTCAGATTGGAGCTATTTGAAGATGAGTTTATTTTTTATTTGGATTTTGAAGATTATTTGGAAAGAAAGTATTTAATTAATGGAGCATGCTTCGGTTTTGGCATCAAGATCATTTCAATCTTTTTCTCTTCCTCTCTCCCACTGAAACCGTCAACACTGCTACCATTCTTCTAATTTCATCTTCAACATCATCTTATAAACCAATGCTTGTCCACTTCATTACTCCATTTTTTCTACTTTTCTTCTTGAACTCGTGGTCACCAACACCTTATTACCATCTTATTTGCTTGCACTCTATCTTCAAAATACAGCAATCATCAATCCATCCATTCCTTCTCAAAACTAAAACCATCTTTAATGTTAAGTTCAAAATTTTCGTTCTTCTTTTTTCCTTTTTTTTTTCTTGCAATTGGCTTAGGTTTAAAATTTTCTTTAGATATTTAAATTTTAAGCTTGGATTTTGGTTTACATGTGAAAAAAGATTTGTTGGAATCTTGGTAATTATTTTTCGGACTTTTGGTTTTGGATTAATGCATGTTGGTTTTGAGATTGAGTTTTCAAGATTTGTATTTGGATTGTTGTTGCTAATGTTTGCATGCTATTTCTTACCTTGACCTTGCTTATTCTTAAGTCCATGTAAGTGTTGTTTTTTAATATTGGCTTTGCATGTAATTGATTTTTAATTCTTAGAGTTTGTTGAATTGCGATTTATTTGTTTTGGATTTTGTTGGTTTTGTTGAAAAAGTGATTTGATGATGGGTATAGTTAAAAATTAATTTGCTTTTGATTGAATTGAAGAAATGGTTCATGCATGCCTCGATCTCTAACTTGTTCTTACAAGGAAATTGATCTCTTGATTTGAAATTCTTGGAAACCAAGAGATTATTGAATGCATGTTGGATTAAGTTTGAAAATGAGTACTTTATTTAAAGATTTATGGTTAACGTTTATTCTCAAGCTTATGAGTATTTTTCAAGATGAATTTTTTGAAAATAATTTAAATACTAATTTCGGATTGGAGCTATTTGAAGATGGGTTTATTTTTTATTTGGATTTTGAAGATTATTTGGAAAGAAAGTATTTAATTAATAGAGCATGTTTTGGTTTTGGCATCCATGTCATTTCAATCTTCTCCTCTTCCTCTCCCCCAATGAAATCGTCAACACCACTACCATTCTTCAAATTTCATCTTCTACATCATCTTATAAACCAATGCTTGTCCACTTCATTACTCCATTTTTTCTTCTTTTCTTCTTGAACTTGCGGCCACCAACACCTTATTACCATCTTATTTGCTTGCACTCTCTTTTCAATATTTAGCAACCATCAATTCATCTATTCCTTCTCAAAACTTACTTTTAAGTTCAAAACATTTCTTTTTCTTTTCTTGGTATTGGCTTAGGTTTAAAATTTTCTTTAAAAATTTGAGTTTTAAGCTTGGATTTTGGTTTACATGTGAAGAAAGATTTGTTAGAATCCTGGTAATTGTTTGTGAAGAAAGATTTGTTAGAATCCTGGTAATTGTTTTTGGACCTTTTGTTTTGGATTAATGCATGTTTTTGTTTTGGCATCAAGATCATGAGGCTGAATTCTTAATTTTGGATTTTAGTTTAATCAATTATGTTAAGTAAGTTGTATGTTGATACATTTAAATTACTAGATGATTTGCGGATCTTAAGGTCTATTTTGTTGGTGCTGGATTTTATCTTGTGGTTTTGTTTTATTAAAGTACCTTATTAGTTAAATTGAAAATCCTTATAACAAGAGAAATTATTTTGGAATTAGTGTATTGGTACTTTAGATACAATGCTATTATGCAATTAATCTTGTATGGTTCTCCATTTCATTGTAAGATGAAAATTGTTACTTAGAAGTAAATTATTTGACTCTTTGGATGGATTGTGATAAAGTTATTGTTTTGTCTTAAACAAAAAAACACCTGAAAGAGACTAGAAAGGAGGTCTGTTTGTGGACTAGATTTTAGGAGGCATAGTCTATGACTTGGAGCATTTTCTTAAACCCTTTTTGTTTATATATATATATATATATAGAATGCATCATGCACGACATGCATTGAAGCATATTATGATTCTTTGATTAATTGAAAAATCTTTTTACTAAACTTAGATTTGAGAATGGAACTTTTTACCAAATTATAGTGTTGCGTTTTACATATCACACATTAAATATTCTTAAATTGAAATCCTATAATTTAAATAAGATGAATTTCTTGTTGAGTATCATGGTTTTTGAAGAATGAATTGATTTAAATTTCTTTTAAGAGTGAGAGTGATAGAAATGCCCCTGAAGTTCTTTCTAAACACCTGAAGTGGTCCCACCGAGGAAAACCCCATCGAATCAATATTGAAAAGTCCCGTAGGACCACCTTTAAAATAGATATAAACAATTAATACAAGTAGAATGTCAATAATACCTCTAAAAGATTTACCATAAATCAAAATCAAGGATTCTAAACCCAAATCAAAAGAAAGAGGGAAAAAAAAAAGGGAGTCGTATTAAGTCAATCCATGAGAGGAATAAATGCAAGAGTTTAAGACAAAACAAAAGACAACATAAATAATAAATCGAACAAAAGTATGCGAAACGAAAAATGCATCAACAATGGAATGATTGTGGTAATAAACATATGAGATGATGAATATGCTAGGAAGATGATGAAGATGCCAGAAGTAATGTGTGAAACCTCTCAGTAGAGGCTAAGAGGAAACAATCTAAAAATATAAAAACTTTTGAGACAAACTCAATGAGTGAAATATATTAATAATATGAAAATAGTCATTTAGAATTCAAATATTTTCACTCAAAACCTCACTTTCACTCTTTTGAAAAGTTTCCATTTTTAAAACTATTTCACAAAATCCAACTTTTACCCCAAAACAACATCATAGAAAAAACATTTCATATTAAAAAATTTAAAGTATTGTTAACCAACTGAAGCATAAATTTTGATGCTAGATAATAAACAATATAATCATAATTTAAAAACAATAATGAAACATAATAAAACCACCAATATATATATATATATATTTATATATTTATATATAAGCACATAAAATATATCATACAATATACCTATAAGATAGTGCACATCGTCCCAAAATACTACCATACAGTAAAAAGATGTACAAAAACCAATGTCATGAGGGAGTGGCACACATCTCATCATTACTTTAAGAGAATGGCATATAACGTATCATCGTTCTATCATATTATAACAACTTGTTATCCGATAGTAAAGAGGGAGTGGCACACAACCCATCATCACTCCGAGAGAATAGCACACAACTCACCACCATTCTTTTATATCACGACTACACATAGGATAACTAAGCCTGCACGTGCCTAAAAACATGAGCAGAACTACTGGTACTATATGGTACACCCTTTAAAAACAATAGTGTAGTATTTATAAATCATCCTTTCAAATCATACTTTTTATTTTTCCCTGAACAAATACATTACCATAAATCGAAATTTAATTTTCAAACCTAACCATCTATTTAAATGTTTCAAATATTCAAAATCATCATTTCATACCAAAATATAATACCAACAGGGAAATATATATTACCATAGACTCCTTTTAAGCATGTTAAAATATAAATACTTAAACATGCTTAAAAATATATAATTTCAAATACGCTTTCTCAAAATCAATTATTTTTCAAAATGATAAAACATCATTTTAAATACAGATATCTAAATACCAAAATTTTCAAGTTCACCATAATCTCGTTTAAATTTAAAAAAATTTAAAATCTTGTTAAAAGTCACATGAAATGATAACACATACATGTAAAAGTATATATTTATACATGTATATGATAAGTATTTAAATCAAACTATATATATAAAATATTCAAACCACATATCTATATATATATATAATTGTACTAATATGGACAAAAATCATTTTAAAACATAAACTACTTATTGATATAGCCAATGTCCACTCCTACTCATCCACAAGGTTTCTTTCAAGCGCAATAAAAGTACCTATAATATAATAAAATATTCCTCATTCTCCAATCAAATCTGAGAAATTGGTGCATAGTAATGTTCCAAAATAACTTTTATAACTCCAAAATCTCTAAAATTAGACACTGAATAGTCTAATTATATTGTAAGCCCTAAATACCTACTACCCAAAACTGAGATTTTTCATCTGAAGCCAATTTACTGAAATTAATCCTTTTATTGGATCCCACTACTCTAACTATGCTAATCCAACATCAATTTTGTCCAATTTTCCAATTATGTATCAATGTCCAAATTTATCTAGTATTAAACTAATTGCTCCAAAAATGGATAAATTATCAAATGACATCCAAAATTTATATCAATGGAAAGTGTGTGGAATGGGTAACAAAAATTTAAGCCCACCTTGAGCTAAAAACATTGCAGGTGGATAGAAAACATGTCAGAAGATTCAACCATACTTGATGTTAATGGATCTCTCATACAACGAGGAATCTTGGTAAAAAGAGGCCAAAAATGAGTTCACAATGTCCAAAAATAGTGGGAAAGGACTATGGCTCAGGCTAAAATGGCCAAAAATCTAGTTGATCAGCCGATGAACCACTACTACACCACCACGACATTGCTGGCTTGATTTGGAGCATCTGATGGAGTTAGGCCATGAAAATTGGTGGTTTTAGTCAACATTCAGTCCTTTAACTTGGTGGCTGGCACATGTGAATAATGGTGGTTGAAAAATGGCAAAAATTAGCTAACTCGATTAAGTGATGAAACAAGTCAACTTAACCCGGTTCAAGTTCTATAGGTTTGAGGAGGGTTCTTGAAACTTTTTGGGTATTTTTTAAATTTTTTAATGAGGACACATTTCTCAAGATATATATAGACCTTGGGTCTAAAAACATAAAAATCAAGACTGGTTTAGATACTGATAAAATACTTATGCTTAAAACTTACTAGAACCATAAATTTTTAACTGTAACCCAAAATTAGGTATGCCACCAGTCTATGAACTCGTATTGACAAACTCTCCATATGGTGTATTGGTCATTATGTATTGGTGGATTTTCTTACATCATTATGCATATGGCATAAGTTTCATTATTGGTTTTGGCATTATTACATTGGAAAGGATTTTTCAAAGCTTTCTAGTTATGTTTTTAAAAGGTTTCTCAAAGAAAAATGTTTTTTTTTTTTTTCAAAATGAAGCTTCAATTTGTAAAGTTTTCATGGTTTTCAAATCTAAAAAATACTTCATTTTAGCTATAATTTTGGAAATGTACTTGAAAACATTTTTTTACAAATTGATAATCATTGGTTTCAAAAAAATGATTTTGAAAAATTTGTTAAAAAGTGTTTGGTTTTGGAATTATGGATTTGGAAACTCTTGTGGTTATGATTTGATTTACTTGCAACTCTTTTAGCATTGCTACCCGTTTTAAATGAAAAGTTAATTTGATTTTCTGATGTCCTCGATTCGATTATGAAACTCTGGTTATAATCTAAATTCAGTTAGACCTAAAGTTTGCTTGCTCTAGTATTTATATTATGGTCTAGTCTTGGAGTTTGCTGAGCTTGGTTTATGATATATGGTATACGGTATTTGGATTGAATATGGATATAGCCCAGAGCTTGCTGGACTAGTATTATGATGATTTTAATTATTCATTGATTGATTATGTATGCGAGACAATGTTTACATTTTCATGTCTGGCTATCCTTTAGCATGGCCTAATCCACCAAGGACTAATTGGCAGGGCTATTCTCTAGCTTGGCCGATTCTAGCCAAAGACTACAATTAGGGCATTGTTTTGGGTCGAGACATCCCTCAATTGTATATTCCATGTAGAATCCACCTTTAGTTTAGTTGATTCCCCCAAGTACTTGAAGAAATACAGAATCTGTCATCGACTTGATTTGGAGGTATTCTCAAACATGGGATAGTGGATAGGATTCACCTAGTTTGGTGTCAGGTTCCTCCATCAAGCTTGGTGATATTTTCTTTACCATGTACCTATATATATATATGTAAAATCATTTTTTAGAATATGAGTTTTCCCTTACCCAGCATGGATTGTTCCTTTACATGTATTTGTGGCCTTGTTAATCTACCCTTTATTAATGCATAGATTTGTTCGTGTTGGTGCCTATGATATGTTTTTCTTATGGATTACAAGATTTCGCAAATTACATTACTTTGCAACTATTGCATTTCATGATTGTATACATATATTTATTATATATGTGATATTCTAGATGACTGGTATTTTATGTGATATCCAAAGCCCACTCATTGAGTATTCATACTCACCCCTACTTTATCAATCTCCTACAAAAGTAGTTGGGGTTTTAGTGGTTGTTTTGTGTTGAGTCAGCTTTTATGTGTTAACAAATTTTCATGAGTTAAAACACTGAATTATAAAATATCTTTCACCATTAGTAACTAAGCATAAAGATCAAATCCCAGTTAGGGATAATAAGTGACTTAGTTACCCTTTTATATATATATATATATAAGTGGTTAAGCACACACTACTCTATATTATTTTTGTTTTTCACTGGAATTTATATTTTTACTAGTTTTTATACCCTTCATATTTGACTTTGTTTTTAAATAATTTTTATAAAATTTGTGAAAGTCAAAGTTCCTAATTTGACAAATTTCTTAACCATTGTTAGAACAAGGATGCATGTTTTTTGAACAACCCTCTTCCATATATCATTTTATTCAAACATGATACTTATGTTGAACTACCACGTGTCTATTTCTGGATGCTTAATATAGTGTTTTTTAACAAGATTTGTATGTTACTAAAACAAAATTGGACACTTGGCAGATATTGATTTGATTTTTACATGTTGTTCAAACAATGTCCTATGTTCATTAAAGTCTATAATTTCTCGGGATTTGATTTGTGAGAAATAGCTCTAAATTTTTATAATTCAGCCTGTTAGCAATTAGATATGAGAGTGGAAGAAGAAAAGTTGAAAATTTTGGATTTGGGTGTTGAATTAACAAAGTGAAAAAAGAAAAAGGTACTTTGGTAAACCCATATTTAGGGGACTATATGAGGATATTTTAGCAATACACCTAGAATCTTTCTTTTTGTCTTTCATAATTTTGGTGGATTAATTTTTCTTTCAATTAATTATTTAGAAATTATTAGGTACACAATGTGTACAAAATCTAGCAACTTATATGTTACAATTATCCAACAAAGTAAAGCCATTTACTATAGCAATCGATTGAGATTCTCTACTCATTTTTGTAACAATAGAAAATATATATTCACACATGTTTTATTGAAATTTGATAATCTTTAGAAAAAAATTATGTGGAAAAAGTGGTTACATATTATCCATTGAATTGACAAATCATAGTCAAAATTGAAAAATAAGCATAAACATGCATATATACATATATATATATATATATATATATATAAACAGAGGATCTTAATTCATTAACAACATCCGTACTTTTCATCAAATTAAGCCAATAATACAGCATGCCAAACACAGCTAATGTTTACTTAATAAAGAGACCATTAGTTTCCCTTTTTTGTTTTTTTTGTTTTTTTTTTTGGTCAACCACAGTTAATTACCTGTCTTCTAGTTTATTACTTCTCATCTAAAGAGTAATGACCATTTAAGGTAATAAAAAATGAATACCTCCATTTCAGGAGAAAATCTTCTGTGCATCGGTGGTACCAGCTCAGCTGATACTACTTCAAATGATTTGCTGACATATGTTAAAAAAAAGCCATATCATAAGCCAACTGAGAGGAAATATGGATGATTTCCACGTTGACAGCATTCCCCCAAAAACTCATTAATGCCGTTGAGCACCGTTTCTTTTTTGTGCTTTGGCTTCTCCGCCTCCTCCATTGAAGCTGCTGCATCCTCTGTGATAAAAGGAAAGGAAAGAAATAAAATGAAATAAAGTGGTAAAAAATAATTAGAGTACTTCAAAAATTAATTCGGTGGGCACTATGAAATTTATGAGTACATCTGTTGCCTCTGAAGCTAGTTCAACACCCACCTTCTCATGACCTTTCTCTGAAATAGCGGATGTTCATGGATTCAAGAACAATCGCTCCCCACCATTCCCTCTTCAACATATCACTAATTAAACAAATACCCTCGATCTTTTCATACATAAGATCCGATGGAACACCTCTTGAAAAAAAAAAAAAAATTGATTTCCAGGCATAGTCATTTTTGGCACCACAAAGAAATTTACTCCAGCTCCGGCTGACTTGGTTTCAACTCTATTTCACCTCCTTTAAGTTTCTGGATATTGTAAATCTTAGTTGTTAACGAGAGACAATTATTTACCGTGAAAATATTTTTTTTCTTAGCTTTAATGGAGGTTACAGAAAAATTAGGGGGAAAAAAAAAAATCTAACTGGATCCATAGCCAATTGTTCACTGATTTTTACTTTTTTTTTTTTATTTTTGATAACGGGGAGGCAGCTATTTACCCAAAAAAAAAAAAATTTATAATAAAACAATGAATATAAATATTTATATATATATATGTATGTATATATATAATATAATTAGGCAGCAGCTTGTTCCACTAGCACAGAGGATGCAGCAGCTGGAGAAGGCAGGCACAAAATAGAAACGGTGCTCAATAGCGTTAATGAGTTTTTGTGGGAGGACTATCCAACGTGGAAGTCATCCACATGTCAGCAAATTATTTGGAGTGGTATCAGCTGAGCTGGTACCACCGATGCACTGAAGATTTTCTCCCATTTCAGGTTCGATAATAAATATGACACTTTGGATACTAGAAAATAGAGTACCAACTCCCAGTGTACGTAAATCCTTTTCTCTTATCCGGTCATATCCGGTATTGACTAGCGAAGCCAATAAGTACTTAACAAAGAGACCATTAATTTCCTTTCTTTTTTTCTTTCTTTCTTTTTGGTCAACCACGATTATTTCCTTTCTTCTCAGTTAATTTGCTTCACTCAATTAATTCTTCAACTAAAGAGTAATGACCATTTAAGGTAATAAAAATTGAAACCTCCAATTCAGATACACTAATAAATATGGCGTTATGGGCACTAGAGGAGGGAGTACTCTAACACCCTGAAATCAACAATTAAACTAGAGTGCCCCATTAACTTAAAATATATATATATATATATAAAAGAGAGAGAGAGAGAGAGAGAGAGAGAGAGAGAGAAGCTGAGCTAGTTAGCAATTGAATTAAAAAATATAATAATAAAAAATGAGAGCTTTAAACATGTATGTTGTGTTATTATTCTTGGCCATTATGAGCTTTAAACATGTAAATTGTGGGGAAAATCAAAATAGTGGCAGATTCGATGTACATGTGGTTAATGGATTGAGTGGAGCTCAGAATTTGTTTATCCATTGCCAATCCAAAGACGATGATCTAGGTGAGCATAATCTTGCAGTTGGAAATGAATTTACTTGGCATTTCAACATTAATGTATGGCGCACCACTCTCTTCTGGTGCTACGCTCGCACAGACAATGGACAACATCATGCTTCGTTTAATGTGTTTTGGTGTGGCGATAGTCATGAGGGATATTGGCTTGAAATCAGATGCAACCTTAAAAATTGCATTTGGACTATAAAAGATGATGGTATTTACATTAAAAACATTCCTAAAAATTGTGATGAGTTAGTTTATCATTGGGAATAGAGATGGCAAATTTATATATTTATTGTAATTTAATTGGAAGCTAATAAAGCTCAATTTTATTTTTTTTGTTTTATAAATATAGATTTCAATAAGATTGTTTGCAAATATTAGCAATCTGTATAAATACGAGTGTGTCAGCTTAAAATTTAATGTTATAAATAAAAAAAAATGACCTGGTGTTTGTAATAGAAATAGAAAACAAAATGAGAAATCTATATGGAGTCTAATGCCTAGGAACCAAAAAAAAAAAAAAAAGAAAGGATTTTATTAGTAATACAATTCAATTAACTATATGGAATCCGAAATAACCAAAAAAGAGCTAGATAAAATGTAAATAGTAATTGACTGTGGGCTAGAAAATTTTAGGAGAACCAAATTATCGGTGCGGCAATTAGACGAAAGAATGGTTTTTCAAGATTGGTTGTTGAACTAAGCAAATTGAAGAAAATGAATTTATTGAACTATTAATGGTTCTTCCAATAATGCCGTCCACTAGTTTATATATAGCCTTCATATAAAGCTTGCTGATAATGATAAAAACTTTATAAGGCTCATCTTGACCAAGTTTTATCTTCTTCCTAGAAAATCTCATCACATATGAAATTTACCTCCATTCCACAATTTAATATAAATCCATATTTTATTTTTATCTTAGTGATCTTTATAACTACCACTTAGGCCTTTTATTTTCTAGTATGAATAATTAACAAGCTCCATCTTTATCTTCTAGTTTAGTTATTTTACAATTCACAAAAATTAAAATGGAAACCTAAAAAGAAAAGAGAATTAATGGAAGGAAACATGGTGGGTGGTTGATTTAGCTTATTTAATCTGATATCATATGTTATTATTATTATTATTTTTTTTGGGTAAATATATTATTAGTTGTAAATGTGGTTTTCTTTATTTGATTATGTGTACCAACTACCAAATAAGATGCCATATTTATTTTTATGTTTTTAGCAAGGTTACCTAAATTCTAGGACCTCACATATATAGGATGGTAGATATTGCCATTAGGGTATTCTTAAGGTAGTGGTGTAGTCACATTATGAGCTAGGAGGACCATGGCCACCAAGCTTTTTAACTTTTTTAAAACAACAAAAAATAGGTATAGCATGTTAGAATTAAAACTTATAAATATAGGTATAAAAAATCATTTAAATATATATCCTTAATTTATAGAATTAACTTATAAATACGCATTATATATATAAATATATACTTTGCAAAGGACTTATTATTCTTTGTAATTAAACAAAAACTATTTATTATTATAAATGATAAACTCTATTACTTAAAAAAAAAAAAGTTGCAGATTTGCTTCATTTAAGATTGGTGGTAACTTTGAAAAAGAAGTGATTAGTGAAAAGTTTTCATATTTTTATATTTATTACATAATTTTTCCATAAAAAAATTAGTAATTATTTAATTTGGTTAATATTTATAGGATCGTTTGGTATGCTATTTGGTTTCTTCATTTTTCTAGTTACTGTTAACTAATAATTCATTTACTTTTTTCTATTTTATTAATTTAGTCTTTAATTTGATTATATTTTTTTTAATATATGGTTTTTGTGGTTTTTGTGGTTTTTTTTTTTTTTTTTTTTTTTCCAATTGTAACATCTCACTTCCACTAGTGAACTTATTACTCTATGCTAATATTATATCCAATTTAGCTACCACATTCGATATGGGATGCTTTGTTCAAAGTTTCCTAGGAGGTCACTATGCTTAGACTACTCTCACTTAAGCACGCTTAACTTCATAGTTATTTTGAATCCTAAAGTTAATTATTTTGAAAAGGCATTGGCATTATTAGAGTGACTATCTTTACATTTGAACCATCCACTAATCCACACTCTAGCCATATGGGATTGGACACCAAGTAGACTGTCAGCACCCTGTACTCGTCCACATGCTACTGGCAAATCTGTTACTCTTTGTTGATATTTATCCTAATTTAGCTGCTGCATTTGGTATATAGGTTTTATTATTATTATTATTTTTTTGGGTATAGAATTTCGCAAAAGATCATCCAACTTTGGACTACTCTCACGAGCACTCTTAACTTAGGAGTTCTTTCGAACCCTATAGCTAATTGATCTAAAAAGGCTTTGATATTGTGAGAGTGACTATTATTACATCTAAACCATCCCTAATCCATATTTGGGCGATATGAAATTGGATACCAAGTAGCATGCTAGTCCCCCACACCCGTCCCCACTTGTCATCACATTACACACTACTGGCCAAGTATGGGCTTTGAGACCATTTATAACGCCCCACCTGAAAAGGATCCGCCTGTACACATGTTGGGGTGCTGATTCTGTGCAACTGAAAATAGGACCAATTACTAAGCCACAAACTAAGAGATTTAAAGACAATTTGGTTAGGTTCATTCAAGGTATTATTAAATCTCAAGAAGGCATGATAATATCTGAAAATTCAAAACCCGTACTGTGCATCCAAGTTATGAAAGCAGAAATGGACCCGAGAAGCTGTTTTGGTGCATCTACGGACTCCGGGCAGCAAAGGACAAGTTTGTTTGGTTATGAACATGATTGAGCTCACCAAGAGGCTATAGAATCATGTCAAGGCATCCAAGATCATCATTTGCACACAAGCCTTCAACATGGCTGGTTTTGGTGTTTTTGGCATTAGGAAGGACTTTATTTGCAATTCAAGCAAGCTTTGATTATTCCAATCAATGGCAATGTATGGGAAAAAGTTCTAATCCTATTTGGCATTCTACATGGCATATTGAAGCTGATTTGGAGCCTAAACTAGCTGATGATTGGACAAAAACAGCTTGTTGGAAAAGTTAGTCAACTACTTTCCAAATCTGAAATTTGACTTTTCGTTTTAGGAAATAGTCTTTTATTTTGGTTTTTATTTAATTATTTGCTGGAAAAATTAATTTATGAAAGTTGATATTTTATTATTTTGATTGTAAATTAATTAATTCCTATTTCAAAATTAAGGAATTAATTAATCCAAATTAGTTTAGGAAAGACTTTGAAATTCGGCCACTTTCCTATTCTTTTTTTATGTTGGCCGAATTTAACCTAATTGTTTTAGGATTTGATTTCTTATAACTTTAGCCTATTTAAGGGCTTCTTTCCAATAAAATAGCAACTTAGATTATTATTCAAAAATTATTTGTGAGAAGAATTCTCTTTGTTCTCTTTGAACACCTAAAATATCGAACAGAGATCGAGTGCATAAGTTTGATATATCAATAGGACATCCATAACCTATTGTCGCATCTTCATCATACATAAAAGTTTCTAATCACAAGTTTATTAGGGATTAAGGTGACCATTAGAATCTGAACTTAATTTTGATCTAGGCTAGGATAAAACTGGTTTAGGAGCAAGTCTACCTAGGTTAGTAACATTTTGTATTAGAGCCGAATTTTATTTATTGATCTATTTTATTTACTTTGTCTTGGTTTGTATTATTCTATAATTTTAACATTAGGTTAAGGTTGTTTCTTTCTCATACATGTGCTACAAAATAATGACAGAACCTATCCTGGGAACCTTCTTAGGATTTCCCAGGTGGTCCCGCCTAGTGAAGTCTCACTGGACAATCCTTAAAGGATATCCAAAGAAACTCCATTTAAAATGTGGACAACGACCACATGCATTATTAATAATACCTCAATATATAAATATAATTAAACCCACGACAGCACAAAGTCCACAACCAGCCAATTGTACCACAGGCCATAACTACACACATAAGTAATATGGTCTCTACTGAGTCTAGTATTTAGATTAGAGCATTCTAAGAGTTTTAGCAAAGTTTAGAAGTATAATAAGTAATAAATGAGTCCAGAAAGATAAAGATAAAATAAAAAAAGGATAAATACTGTTCTTGTCATAGAAGGAACGAAGTAACAGGCTATGCGTGAGGTAGACTGTTATTAACTGCCTGGACCTAGGGGAACGAATTTAAAACAATAAAACATGAGATAAAGAAATCTTAGTGAGTGGTATAGTATAATAGAAAAATAATAATTTATTTTTGTAAAACTTTCTCTCAAGACCTCCCGTTCCACTCATTTTGAAAGTTCCCCGCTTAAAAATCATTTCGTAAAACCCGAACTTGTATCATAATTTAATATCATAAAATCGATGCTCAAAAGTATAAAGTGAACGATTATTATAATATTATAAAATATCTTAATCAAGATATAAGTATTGAGCATAAAATATTAAAAACGCAATTTCACAAAATAATTATGAACATGCAGTAATAACCACAATATTTAAAAACCAACAATGTACTCAAAATATATACAATGTACCATTCGATGTACTAAACTATAAACCATTGAATACACCCATCTCATGATCCTTAATATACGAAAGGCATCATGGAAATAGCAAACCATCGGGACATACCAAATCTCACGATCCGTGGAATAAATAACCTGTGGGATGAACCCAACATCATGGTATCGTGGCAACAAATAAACCTGTGGGATAAACCTAACCTCATGGTTTTTGGCAATAAATAACCTGTGAGATGGACCTAACCTAACGGTACCGTGACAATAAATAAACCTGTGGATAAACCCAACGTCACGGTACATAGAAATAAATAACCTGTAGGATGAACCCAACCTCATAGAACCATGGCAAACCCAGCGCGCTGTATATTATACTAAACTGAGATATTGGTACTCTATGGTACATCAATAAAAATAAACAATACAATATCCGTCAAAACATTCTTATCAAATTATACTTTCCCAAACGATATTATTTTATAATCCATAATTTATAAATTCAATTGCTTATTTAAATATTCCAAAATTTTCAAATCATTATTTCACATTAAAACCAGAAATATCATAGTGAAATATATTCACCATAAACTAATTTTAAGCACGTAAAATTATAAAATATTTGAACATGCTTAAAATCATATAATTTTTAATCTGCTTCTCAAATCAATTTTTTCCAAAATGATTTAAAACCTCAAGTCTAATGCCAAGCTATTTAAATACCACAAGTTCATTTATGAACTCATTAGAATTGGAAGCCATTTTAAATATTATCAAAAATCATATAAAATGACAACACATATATATTAAAGCAGATGTCTATATATGCAACAAAAACAAACATTTCAATCATATGATATACATAAAATATTCAAACCACATATATATTATATTATATACCCAAAATATTTTAAAATGATATAATCACTTACAGTACTGCAGATGCTCACTCCTGCTCCCCTGTAGGAAAGCCTTCAGATTCAACACAAACTGAATGTAATATAATAAAATATTTCTCAGGCTCAAAATAACTAAACCAAAGACATTTGTATGACCCAAATGTCTTAAATTGATTTATACTACTATAAAATTACATAAATTGGACATCGAACGGTCCAATTATATAGCGTATACTTAGGACTCGGTATCCAAAATTGGGGATTTTCATCTGAAGTCTAATCTTTCGAAATTGAACCTTCTAATGGGTCCTAATAATATCTAATTTTACTAGTCCAACTCCAATTTTAACCAATTTGACCAATTTTGTCAAAACACAGCCCTAATTTTTCTGATAATTAACTAATTGATCCAAAAATGAAAAAATTATCAAACGACCTCCAAAATTAACAAAATTTATATCCACGAAGAGACTAAGAGACAAGAAATACAGTGGTATGCTTACCTCGGTCCAAAATTTCCTCCGGTGACTGAAAAACTTGGTTGAAGCTTTGGCCGAACTTCTCGTTATTGTATCTCTCAAATGGTGAGGAATCTGGACAAAAGAACCACGGAAATGAGTTTAGAGGGTTCAAAAATGGAAGGATAGGTGTATGGGTTGGCTTGAAATGGCTGAAAAATGTGAAAATTCGACGACCCACCTCGTCGGCAGATGTGGCCTTTGCCGGCCAGATTCAGGTGCGTCCGACTACCGTTCGCAGTGAAATTTCATGGTCGAGCTCGCCTTCACATGGGCTTCCTCTCTAGCTGATGCAGAGGTTGGTGGCTGAAATGGGAAAAAATAGTAGTGACTCGGTTCGATGTTAAACGGGTTTGAAACTATCCAGTTCAGATCCACGGGTATAAGGGGAGAATTTATGGGGTTTTGGAGATAAAATGGGTATTTTAGGGTTTGTTTCCTATTTGGCATAGTTATCGAGGCTTATATAGAGCCTTGGGTCACTAATAGATAAAAATCGAGAACTAAATTAGACGCTAATATAAAATTGATACTTAAAACTTCTCAGAACCATAACTTTTTATCCACCACTTAGAATTTGGCGTGTCACAAGTCTATGAACTTGTATCATCGAGCTCTACACCATGGTACCTCAGTCAAACAAAAAATATTGACCATTGAAAAAGTCAACCTAAGACCACATACTGTTCACTTGGTCAAACTTTTTCAAACTTGAAAAACATGTGTATTTTGGTACAGGTGGTTCCAACCTACCCCCCCTTAAAGAAATTTTGTCCATGAAATTCATACCTTAGTTTTGGAAGAGGTAAGGATACTGACTCAGCATTTGATCCTCTCGCTCTCAAGTCGCTTCCTCGACTAGGTGATTTCTCCAAAGAACCTTCACTAAGAGTATGGTCTTGTTGCGAAGCTTTTTCTCTTCTCTACTTAGAATCTGCATTGGCTAATCCTCATAAGACAAGTCGTCTCTCAACTCAATCTCCGGTGTCTCCGACACATGTGATGGATCTGAGATATACTTGCGAAGCATGGAGATGTGAAATACTTCATGGACTCAAGAAAGTTCCTCTAGCAAGTCACTTCTGTAAGCCACCGGACCTATTCTCTGTACTATCTCATATGGTCCAGTGTAGCGAGGACTTAGCTTACCTCGCTTTCCAAAGCTTACTACGCCCTTTTAAGGAGAAAGTTTCAGGAATACCCAATCAACAACCTCAAACTCAAGATCCTTCCTATGCACGTCCGCATAGCTCTTTTCTCTCTCCTGTGCTGCTTTTAACCTAGCTCGTATAATATTGACCTTGTCCACTATTGCCAGTACAATTTCAAGACCTATAAGTTTTCTTTCACTTGTCTCATTCCAACATAATGAAGTCTGACATTGTCTCCCATACAATGCCTCATAAGGTGACATCTTAATACTCGAGTGATAATTATCGTTTTAGGTGAACTCTGCCAAAGGTAGATACTCATTCTAGTTCCCTTTGAACTGTAGTACGAATGACCTCAACATGTCCTCCAAGGTCTGAATTGTCCTCTCAGATTGGCTATTGGTCTGAAGGTGAAAAGCGGTACTCAAATTCAGCTTAACACCTAGTTCATTCATTAATCTTCGCCAAAACCTCGAAGTGAACTGGTGGATCTTTATTAGATACAATCAATACTGGCACCCCATGCAAACTCACTATATGATTCATAAAGAGTTCCACTAATTTCTAAGGAGAAAACCTCTCGCGAATAGGTAGGAAATGCAGACTTGGTGAGTTGATTCATTATCACCCAAATACCTTCTTGTCTCTGAACTGTGGGGGGGAAGCTTGAATATAAAATCCTTTGTAATGTTCTCCCATTTGAATTCTGGGATGGGTAAGGGTTGTATAAGTCCAGAAGGCTTTTATCTTTCTACCTTTACTTGTTGGCAAAAGAAACACTTGGATATATATATTCAGCAACTTCTCCCTTCATTCCTGCCCACCAATAATACTCTTTCAGGATATGGTACATCTTAGTACTACCAAAGTGCATAGCATAAGCAGAGCTATGGGCTTGTCCAAAATTTGCCTTTTTAGCTCTTCATTGGCTGGAACACAGAGCCTAGAATCAATTACCCAGGCTCCATTGCCTCTAATAGTAAAATCTGACTTTCCTCATTGTTTAACTTTCCTTCCCATGCTCATCAAGTAAGTGTCTTCAAATTAAGCCTTAAGAACACAATCCATAAGTATTGATCATAGTCAAAAGCTAGCAAAAAGTTCTCATGAAGTATGCATCCACAAATTAACAACCAACTGTTGCAATTTAAACATCAAAGGAGTAGTGCAATCAATATCCTTGAGCAACCCTATCTATCTCTTTTGCCTGATGTTCAACTCCTTCTAAGTAAACAAAATACTTAAGGCTCTTATAATTGGTAAAGGTCCAACAAGCAACTCCATACAAGTAGTGTCTCCAAGCTTTCAATATAAAGATTGCTGCAGCAAGCCCTAAATCATGAGTAAGATAATTCAACTTGTGCTTCTTCAACTACCTAGAAGTATAAGTAGCAACTCATAATTTTCTCAAAAGTCCATGCAACAAATCAAAAAGACAGTTTAAAACTTAAATCTAATTTCCTCAAATCAGTACTAGTGTCACAAAGTTAAAATTGAGATTGTTCTTTTTGGCTCCGGTTACACTTCTAGTACGTGCAATTATAAAATCCATGCTGCTCATTGATTATCCAACTTTCTTAACATTGATAAACATATTTCTCTTAACCAATTTCATCAAAGTCATAAAATAAAAAATTCTCATACTTATTCCAATGGAGAGCCTTAGTGATGAGAATTCGTCCAAGCCCGCACAACCGACAACCTGCTGAGGTACCGACTTGATACAGATGAAGACGGGACCGATCGCTAGAGCTCAAGATCAAAGGTTTAGGGAAAAATTTGCTGCATTTATCCAGGGAGTAATTCATTCTCAAGAGGGTTTGTCCATACTCGAAGAGCTAAGACCTGTTTTGAGCATACAAGTGGTGGAAGCCAATACGGGCTCGGGTAGCAGTTTTGGTACTTTTAAGGAGTCCGGGTAGCATGAAATGGTTCCAATACTTCATGGATTCAATGAATATGTCTAAGAGGATATGTAATCGATTCAAGGCAGATTCAAACCCATCCAAAATGGGGTTGTGCGCATGGGTTGAAGAAGTGGTCGGATTTTGTTGTTTTCTCGCTGGTTTTACTGTATTTTGCTGAGTTGGCTTTTTCTCTTTCTTCCAAATAAAGGAAACATGTGGGACTCCATAATAAGCTCATGTGGCATCCTAAAAAGCATATTGAAGCTGTTTTGGAGCTCAATTTGGTCAAAGATTGGTCAAAGTCAACTTAGTCAAAAAGCTAGTATTTTAGTTTCCTAATTTGATTATACTTTTGTTTTAGGAAATTACCAATACTTTTTGGGCTTTTATTTATTTATTTGCTAGAAAAATAAGTTTAGGAAAGTTAATATTTTATTATTTTCATTGTAAATTAATTAATTCCTAACTCAAAATAGAAGAATTAATTAATCCAAATTAGATTAGGAAATGAGTAGATTTTCGACCATAATAGAATTCTACAAGTCATGGCCGGTTTCACCTATTGTACTTAGGGTTTTATTTTGTTTTATCTTAGCTTATAAAAGGGCTTGTTTTTTAGGAAGAACACACAATTAATAATATTCAGAATTTATTTTTTGAGATTGAATTTCTCTTTGTTCTTTTGAACACCTAAAACACCATTAGAGACTGAGTGTTTTAGTTTGACTTATCTATAGGACTTCCATCACCTATTGTTGTGTCTTCATTATATACCAAGGTTTCTAATCACAGGTTGGTCATGGATCAAGGTGACCATTAGAACTTAAACATAATTAGATCCGGACTAATATAATACGGGGTTTAGGTGCAAGTCGTCCTAGGTTCGTATCATTTGGTATCAAAGCCGAATTTTGTTCAGGTTTAATCTATTTTTATTTGCTTTATTTCTTTTTGTGTTAATCTGAAATTTTAGCATTAGGTTAAGGTTTCTTCTATCATCATACACTTTCTGCATCTTTAAAAAAAAAAAAAATTTCATTCCTAGTTGAATTAGGATTTCCTAGTTTTACTGTATTTTTGTTTCCTAGTTTGTTGGTTGTCTTTTATCATTGTTCTTGTTAATTTGGTTTTTGTTGATTTTTATTTACTGTTTTAGTCTTAAATATTTACATTCATATATTCAAAAAAAGAAAAGAAAAAAAAATGAACAAATATATATAAAAAAAAAACTGCACATTTTTATTCTTGTTGTTGGAGGCCACAGGTTTGGTGAGTTTTTTCTGTTGGAATTGCAAATCTTGGTGTTGATTCTTGTTACTGCAGTTGTTTAATGTTATGTTAGTGAAAAAAAAAACGAAGAAGAAGAAAATCCGAATAAAAAAAAATATTTCGGTTTGTTGGAGTTTGATTTGTTTGCTGGAAATTATTGGAGCTACTGTTTTGTTGATTTTTTATTCAATATTTGGAGTTGCTGGAGAATTATTTTTTTTGCTAGATATTTGAATTTTGGGTATTTAAATTATTTGGATTAAAATTTGGTAAAGGATTTGATACAAAAACTTGACTTACAAGAACAACAACCAACACTATTTTATATTTTTGTTCGATTTGATTCTTGTTCGTGTTTGAAATTCTTTTTCCTAAATTTTATTCTTGAATCTTTAATCTCTTACCATCTGATCCAATTCTTGCTAATTCCAAAATTTTCCTTATTATTTTGCTTTGTTTTGCCTAGAAAGACGAAAACTAGGTTTTGTTAGTTCATTTGGTATTACTTGCTTTTTGCTACTGTTTTGTTGATAAGTGTAATTAAAACATACTTGTAATCCAATTTTTGTTTTGTGGATTTTTTAATTAGAACTTTGAGATAATTCATTGAGTGGAAAAAGGCAAGAGTGTGTGAGCTTAAAAGAGGATAAAAGCAGAAACTAGTGTGAAAACACGAGTGTCAAGACCTCATTTGAGTGAAACACGTGAGGGAGTGAATTTGGTGAGGTCTTATTTTACTTTTGTATTATTCATACTAACATGGCAGATTCAAGGGTGAGAAGAGGAGATCCACCTTTAAGAATTAATGAAGAAGAGTCCATAGGATTCCATGGCGGTTCCCGAGTTTCGGGGAGTGGTGAGCAAACGGACATAAGGGCTATATTGGAGCAATTGCAGAAGATGAATGCCCAATTTGACAACATAGATCAAAGGATGGATAGGAAAGAAACATCACAAGGAGGGCCAAATATAAGGCTAGATGCTCATGGAGGTCAAGGTCGAGGTTGAAGAGGCCGAGGGCGACCAAGAGAGGAATTTTAGGGAAGTAACTTTAGAGATGACTTGGATGAGAGGTTTGATGAAATTTTTTAACCTCAAGAAAGGCTAATCCATGGGAAACCAGTAAGGAATGAAGATGATGATCTAGGGAATATCAAGATAAACATTCCACCTTTCATGGGAAAAAGTGATTCGGAGGCATATTTGGAATGGGAGGAGAGAATGGAGATGGTTTTTTATTCTCATAATTATTCAGAGGCCAAGAAGGTGAAGTTAGCAGCATTGGAGTCTGGTCATTATGCACTCCAATGGTGGACCAATGAGGAAAGCACCCGAAGGAGAGTTGGTGATGACTTGATCACTATATGGTGACAAATGAAAGGAGCCATGAGGAAGCGGTTTGTACCATCACATTATCATAGGTTGCTACATCAATGACTTCAATCCCTATCTCAAGGAAGTAGGTTCGTGAAGGATTATTACAAGGACATGGAGATGCTTATGATGAAGTTAAGTATGAATGAAGATAGAGAAGCAACCATGGCAAGGTTTCTAGGTGGTTTGAATCGTGAAATAGCCAATCAACTAGAATTGCAACAATATGTGGAATTGGAGGAGATGTTGCATGTGGCTATTAAATTGGAGCTTCAATTCAAGATGAGGGGTGTAGGCTCATGGTTTGGGGCCATTTCCAATAGTGGAAGATCAATTCCAAGTAGCTGGAGAAAACAATCTTACCTATGAAAGCAAGCCAAAGCTGAAGATGGGAGAAGAAAGCACCAATCGGCCAAAAAAGGAGCCCAAAGCCGTATCTGTCCAAGCACATAAAAATGAGGTAAAATCTGATCCTAAACATTCAAGATCAAGAAAAATTATTTGTTTTAAGTGCCAAGGATGAGGACACATCACTAGCCAATGCCCGAATAGAAGGATCATGGTGTTGAACGGTAATGGCGAGCTAGAATCGAAAAGTGTGGAAAGTGGTGATGAAACCAAGCAAGAGGAGGAGGAAGAGCTTAAAGGTGAGGCCGAAACTTTGAATGCTTCCCATCTGAATTAAGCTTAGTTTCTAGGAGAGTGCTGGCTGCATACAAAGATGAGGATGAGATTCAAAGAGAGAACATCTTCCACACCTGATGTGAAATCCAAAGTAGGATTTGTAGCATGATTATTGATAGTGGGAGTTGTACCAATGTAATTAGTAACATTGTGGTTGATAAATTAGGCTTAACAACTATTAAACATCCAGAACCTTATAGGTTACAGTGGTGAGATGAAAGTTAATAAACAAGCCAAAGTAAAATTCAGCATTGATAAATATGTGGATGTTGTTTTGTATGATGTTGTGCTTATGCATGCGGGACATATTTTACTTGGTAGGCCTTGGCAATTTGATAGAGATACTATTCATTATGGTAGAGAGAATAATATTGTTTTTAGATTTAAATATAAAAAGGTCAAGCTGGAGGCATTAACTCCTAAATAGGTGTACAAAGATCAAATTCAAATACAACAAAGGAGGGTGGCCAAACAACTCAAGGAGAGAACTAGCATGGCCCCCACAACAACAACACCCATCCAAGGAGTCCAAGCCATGCAAGACCCACCAGATAAGTATTCTAAAACCCAAATTGAGTGGAGAAACCAAAAGAAAGCTGAAATTGGAGTGAAAAAAGAAGAAGAGAAACTTGAGAGCCATGGTAAGAAACCTGAGAGTGAGGAAAGTTGTGTGGTGGCTGAGAGAGAGAGTGGGAAAGAAAGGAAAGAAAGGAAGAATAAAAATTTTTATTTGAGTTTTGGAGATACAAATAAGGCTATCTTGAGTAAGAAACCATTGCTGGTCATGATTTATAAAGATAATTATTTTAATGATCAAGCTAACCTTAAAGAACTTGAATTGCCAAGTTCAATTCTTTCTCTTTTGTAAGATTATGAGATGTCTTTCCAGATGAGATTCCAAAGGGATTACCACCAATTAGAAGGATTGAGCATCAAATTGACTTTGTTCCAAGGGCTGTCATACCAAATAGACCTGCATATAGAAGCAATCCCGAAGAAACAAAGGAGCTACAAAAACAAGTAAGTGAGTTACTTGATAAAGGCTACATTTGTGAGAGTATGAGTCTATGTGCTGGTCCTGTTTTATTAGTGCCTAAAAAAGATGGTTCTTGGAGAATGTGTGTTGATTGTAGGGCTATAAATAATATCACCATTAAATATAGACATCCAATTCCTATATTAGATGATATGCTTGATGAATTGCATGGTGCTTGCATGTTCACTAAAATTGATCTTAAGAGTGGATACCATCAAATTAGGATGAAAGAAGGTGATGAATGGAAGACCGCATTTAAGACTAAATATGGATTGTATGAATAGTTAGTCGTGCCTTTTAGTTTAACTAATGCACCTAATACTTTCATGAGGCTTATGAATAATGTTATGCGTCCATTTATTGGTAAATTTATGGTTGTGTACTTTGATGATATTTTAGGGTATAGCCAAAACTTAGATGAGCATGTAGACCATCTTAGGCAAGTTTTAAATGTCCTTAAAAAAGAAAGGTTGATTGCTAACTTGAAAAAGTGTGACTTTTGCAAAGATGAGCTTGTTTTCCTAGGATTTGTAATAAGTGCTGCAGGAATCAAAGTTGATCAATCTAAAGTTCAAGCAATCAAGGAGTCCAACTTCTTTCACTCAAGTTAAGAGCTTTCATGGTTTGGCAAGTTTTTATCGAATATTTGTCAAGGACTTTAGCACCATCACAGCACCTTTAAATGAAGTTATAAAGAAGAATTTTGGCTTTAAATGGGGAGAAGTACAAGAAAAATCTTTTAATTTATTGAAAGAAAAATTATGTAATGCACTTTTATTAGTTTTGCCAAATTTTTATAAGACTTTTGAAATTGAATGTGATG
This sequence comes from Ziziphus jujuba, assembly GCF_031755915.1. Classification (NCBI taxonomy): domain Eukaryota; kingdom Viridiplantae; phylum Streptophyta; class Magnoliopsida; order Rosales; family Rhamnaceae; genus Ziziphus; species Ziziphus jujuba. The sequence goes on along the minus strand of NC_083383.1, from coordinate 23,345,036 downwards.
CTTCGGGTGTAGGTATTGGAGCTGTATTAATGGAAGAAGGAAGGCCCATAGCCTACTTTAGTGAGAAATTAAATGGAGCTGCACTAAACTACCCGATATATGACAAGGAGATGTATGCTTTGGTGAGGGCTTTGGAAACGTGGCAACATTACCTCATGCCAAAAGAATTTATGATTCATACGGATCATGAATCTTTGAAGCACATTAAAGGCCAAGGAAAGCTCAATCGAAGGCATGCTAAGTAGATTGAATTTATTGAAACCTTTCCATATGTGATCCGCTACAAGAAAGGTAAGGAAAATGTGGTTGCCGATGCATTATCTCAAAGGTATGTTCTCTTTTATACTTTAGATGCTAGATTGCTTGGTTTTGAACAATTAAAGGAACTTTATGAGCATGATAGTGACTTTAAAGAAATATTTAGAACCTATTTGAAACATGAATTTAATAAATTTTACATTTTTGAGGGATATCTGTTTAAGGAAAACAAACTTTGTGTGCCTAATTGTAGTATTAGAGAGTTATTAATTTGGGAAGCTCATGAGGGTGGTTTAATGGGACATATGGTGTTTTTAAGACTTTATCCTTGCTGCAAGAACAATTTTATTGGCCGAACATGAAGAGAGATGTTGAGAGAATATGTGAAAGGTGCTTGAAATGCAGAAAAACTAAGTCCACGTTGAAGCCGCACGGATTGTATCAACCTTTGCCGATTCCTTCACATCCTTGGGTAGATTTGTCTATGGATTTTATTCTTGGTTTGCCTAGGTCAAGGATAGGTAAGGATTCAATATTTGTTGTTGTGGATAGATTTTCTAAGATGGCACATTTTATTGCATGTAATAAAACTGATGATGCATCTAATGTTGCTAATTTATTTTTCAAAGAAATTGTGAGGTTACATAGAATGCCTAGGACTATTATTTATTTTTGGAAAACTTTATGGGCTAAGTTAGGTACTAATTTGTTATTTTCAACTACTTGTCATCCACAAATTGATGGACAAACCGAAGTATTAAATAAGACTTTAGCTGTATTGTTGAGAGCATTAATTAGTAGAAATTTGAGAACTTGGGAGGATTGTTTGCCACATGTTGAATTTGAAATTGTTTATGGTTTTAATCCTTTGACTCCATTAGATCTACCACCTTTACCTTTAATTGAGTGTGCTAATCTAGATGGAAAGCAAAAAGCTGATTTTCTAAAGCTGATTCATGAGAAGACTAAGGCAAATATTGAGAGGAGGGCCGAGCAATATGCAAGGAATGCTAACCAAGGCCGAAAACAGATTGTCTTTGCACCTGGAGATTGGGTTTGGTTGCACTTGAGCAAGGAGAGGTTTCCTTAACAGCAGAAATCAAAACTAATGCTAAGAGGAGATGGACATTTTCAAGTTTTAGAACGGATAAATGACAATGCTTACAAACTTGATTTGCCGGGTGAGTATAATATTAGTGCAACATTCAATGTTTCTGATTTGTCTCCTTTTGTTGCAGGTGATGACTTTGATTTGAGGGCAAATAGTTTTCAAGAGGAGGGGAATGATGAGAATCCGCCCGAGCCCGTACAATCGACAACCCACTGGGGTACCGACCTAATATGGATAAAGACCGGGCCGATCACTAGAGCTCAAGCTAAGAGATTTAGGGACAACCTTGTTGCCATTATCCGGGAGTAATTCATTCTTAAGAGGGCTTATCCATACTCGAAGAGCCAAGACCTAGTTTGAGCATACAAGTGGTGGAAGCCGATACGGGCCCGGGTAGCAGTTTTGGTACTTTTAAGGAGTCCGAGCAACATGAAATTGTAACACCCATCTCAAAGTACATCAGAATTTTTACACGTTGATTGAGGTTGACCGTTGACCGAGAGGGTTAAAATTTAACTTTTTGTTCTGGATGGAATTTTGCATTGACCGAGGCATCATTTCAAAGTACATATCGTCCCGAGTTTGTAGACTAGTAGCACGTCAAAATCGGAGCTACCATTTGAAAGTTCTGCTCAAGGCAAATTGTGGTCCAATCTATCCAAGGGTGCCAAGTTTGACTTTTTATTTATGTAGAATTTCGATTTAACTCTTGTATGGTTGTAAAGTACTCGTCGATACGAGTCTATAGACTAGTGGCACACCTAATTTGGACACTCGGTTAATAAGTTATGGATTCGCAAAGTTTTTCTGATACAGTATTATTTTATATTATTTTTAATGAAAAGGTGTTATTGTGAAATATGGGCACCATGTGTCAAGCCTTCAGCCTTTCCCATGAGTGCATAATGGCACCCACAAGATGGCTTCTTATTGGCTCAAATCCGTGTGTGAGCCGTGTGACCGGAAAGAAAGAGAGAGAGAGAGAGAGAAAGGGGAGGAGAGAGAGAGGAGAGACCACCACCGACCATCGTCGATTTGCCATTTGTCGGCCACCCTTTCTGTACATCCACTACCCCACCTTGACGCTCACTTGAAAACCGACCAGCCAGCCAAAAATCACCGCTAAACGATCGCCGATGCGCCTGGATCGAGACTTTTTCCGGCGGCGGCGCCGATTGTTTCAAACCCAAATTTCTCCCCGAGCAGGCCTCCGCTTGCCTCACCACTGGTCCCATCCGTTCATCCATCCTCCGATCTACATTTCCTCCAAAAATCACAGCCAGTGGCCACCGGACGCGCCACCGGCAGTGAATTGTGGCCACTTTCCAGCGAGTTTCCAGTTGCACCGCCCATCCTTTACCACTAATTCCGACCCCCCTAAACCCAAATCTGGTGTCCACTTTCCCCAATTCTTAACAGATTGTGAGGATCAGGGGTCTAAAATCTGAGAGCTTTCCGGTGAGATTTCGGCCACCTCGGGTCCAATCTCCAGAAATTAAAACTAGATTCGTAATCCTCATTTCACAAGCTTCGATTCGGTATATTACTCGTGAATTTTGATTGTTGTTTGTGTTCGCTCCCCGAGTACCCATTTGGGAGTTATCTGATTAAAATATTAAAATAATTAGTTTTGTGTATTATGGATAGTTTAGGTGCACATGTGGGTAGGGGAGTTGATCCTGTAGATGATCTCGATTGATACATGTGCTTGAGGTGAGTGACCCACCTTCAAAATTATTTTGGGATGTTAAAATATATATATTTTGTGTTAATTGGTTATTTGAAGAATATATTTTATATGTTGGATATTTAGTAAATTTATATTTTGGAATCTTGATGCCAATTTTGAATGAATTATAATTATTGGTGCATCCAAAAAAATATATATATTTTGATTTCAAGAATTTTATGGATATGGAATTTTATTAATAATTGTTAAATTTTATTGTTGGAATATTGTGTAATTAGAAAGTTTTCATGTGAATTTTAATATATGTTTAATATTTGAAGGAATTTCCATTTAATTTTATAGTGCTGATTTATAATGGTTTTAATATATGTGTTGTTGCGAAAAATGTATTTGGGATTTTAGAAGAATTATGGTTTAAGATTTTTAATTAATTATTGTTGAGTTTGATGTTGATTTTATAATGCATAACAAATGCGTTTACATTATTTTGAGAATATATGAATTTCATGTGGTTTTAATAATATTTTTGGCATGATTTGATTTTAAAGATTTCAAGAAAAATATTGGTTCAAGTTGTGGTGCTTTCAAAATATATATTTATGCACTTGAAATATTATCTAGTTGATTTTATGATATGCGAAAAATTATATATTATCGATGGATTTATGCCGGTGATATTAAAGAAAAATGTGGGAATATGAATTTGAAAAGTGATATAATTCCATGGTGAGTTTTGGAAAAATTGTTATTTTTAAAAATAATATGGTTATTTGTTTTAGACACACTCATACAGTACTGGCGTCCTGTACTATGTATGTGGATGAGCACGCAAGTTATATTGTCTCCCGTGAGTTGCCATCGGACCTAGGGCAGGCTAGTTTGATACTGGGCATAAGCCGCCCTCCTCCATGGCCGGGTTGACAGTTTAAGCAGCGGTGCTGTCGGGACGCTGAAGCGACCATATGCAAGTTTCTCTCTTTAAACTCCCACTGGACGGTCCTCGGGACGCTGGGTAGCATAGAGCATCACTGGTATATAGTGTGGTGCGTCAAGTATTATTTTTCAAATATAAATTTCAAATCCTAAAGTTTTAAAGTTGCATTTGAATTAAATGTATTTAATTTGTTTTATCACCTATTTCCAATTAGTATTTTCTAAAATGTATTTATTCATATTTTATGTCATTTATTTTAAATTAATTTTTTTTAAATGCATCTTGCCATAAAAATATTATATAGATTGGTTGCATATTTCAAAATGAATATTATAGTATTTTTCTACCACTTATTTAACAGGATTGTTTGTAATTATTTAAATTATATTTTTGACACTGTTTATTTTGATTTATTAAATCAAATTTTATTAATTATATATTGAATTTCACTTTTATGTTATATTTCTTTAATGCAGGTATTCCAAATTTATTTTTTTTATATTTTATTCGTATTTGGATTATTCAAATTTTTATTAAATTAATTATTCCTTTATTATTTTTTTTTGGCATAAAAGATTGGGTTTTGCGAAAATATTTTAAAAGGGGAACTTTTCCAACTGAGTGAATTGTGAGAATTTTGAGTGCAAGTGTTATTTTCTAATAATATAATAATAATTATTATTATTATTATTATTATCGTTATTGATTAGTAGATCGGGTCGCTCACTAGATGATTAGCATCTCACGTTTTTAAATTCCATTCCCCTACCTTGGTTCATTGCCGAAAGTTCCAGAGGCCTTTCCTTCCTTCCTTTCTATCTTGTATTATTTCCTTTTCATCATTTATTGTATGAAATTCCGTACTTAATTGTATCGTATAATGCTCTGTATACTGATTGGACACATATTTATTGAATCCTATATTGATTCCCTGTCATTTACTTGGAGTGCTGCAAATCTGTGGAAATATATTGTAGTAAGGTGGGAGGAATAAGGAGATGTATCCAGAAGTGTTTTTCATGTAGGATAATTTTGTGGTAAGTTCAGCCCTTTGGGGAGGTTCTACTGGATTTTCCATTGAAGGGTCCGGTAGGATTTCCCTGGGATCAGGGCTTGTCTAAAGTTCCGGTGAGGAATTTTGGATGAGTCCTGACAGTTGGTATCAGAGCATAGGTTCTTGTAATCCTAAGCGACTGTGCATTGCTGTACATCCCATCCCTAAATTTCTCCTTTTTCTAATCGTGCTTAAGTGTTTTTATCTCTAAACTCTTGTTTTTGTTTCTTCAGAATTTGCTACGATGCATAGGTGGGGCGCACGTAGTACTCGAGAAGGCTCGGTTGAGAGTTCTGGAAGCAGATGAGCCTTAGAAATCTTGTCTCTCAACTAACTCGAGCCTTAGTGAGTTCAAGCTCTAGTAATCATTCCATGGACTAGGCTCGACGATTGGGAGCCATGAGTTTTGATGGGACCCAAGGTCCAGCTACAGCTATGAATTGGCTATCTAATATGGAGAAGATCCTAGAAGAAAGGATGCAGTGCCCCGACGAGGATATGGATAGGATCTACGGCTTTATGTTAGAAGGTGATGCCAGGAAATGGTGCCAGGTGGAAAAGACTCGTAGGAGGCACATATGGGATCAGTTTAAGATTGCCTTCACCACAAAATACCGCCCTCCTGCTTACCATGAGGCCAGAAGGTGAGAGTTTAAGGAGCTGCATCAAGGGAACATGACTGTTTCTGAGTACGAGAGAAAGTTTCAGGAGCTATCCAAATTGTGTATGCATATGATTCCCGATGACTATAGGAAGAAGGTGAGGTTTATAGATGGCTTGAAAGAGAACATAGCCCTCACCCTTGCTGGATCAGTGCATCCTACTTATCAGTCTGCTAGGGATGTAGCACTTGAGTTAGAGAGGCAGGTGGAGATGCGTAAGCCCTCGAGGCATAGATCATTTGAAGGTTCATATAGTGGGGTACCTAGTCAGGGAGCATCCAAGAAGAGCCATAGTTCAGGCTCATCGGGTAGTGGTGGACCGAGCCCACTGGGTAGATTTCAGCAGAGAGGTAGTTATCGTATGCCTCAGGCAGCTTGCCATTCGATCAGTGGGGATGTGAGCTCGTACCAGCAGTCACACCTTGGTCCTATGCAGACTTGTCTAGTTCGTAAGAAGAAGCATCTGGGGCAGTGCCAAATGGATGGTATATGTTTTCAATGTGGATAGCCAGGCCACATAAGGAGGGATTGCCCTTATGGTAGTGGCGGTGTGCTAGGGGCAGGTCGGCGAGCACAACATACTAGTGGATTTCAGGGTTAGAGTTCCTAGGGGAGTCAAGTAGCAGGAGGTTCATCGGGATCAGCCCAACCGTCTGCAGGATCGAGTCGAGGTAGAGGAAGGAAGCCCCAGCAGACGCAGCAGGAAGCCTTGGCTACACCTGACGTGGTTACAGGTACATTAAATAGTTTTGGTAATGATGCACTTATGCTTATAAACCTGGGAGCAACACATTCATTCATCTCAAAAAAGTTTGTCACTCGGGTCGGTATGACCCCTACTCCTTTAGGATGTCTATTAGAAATAGCCACTTTTACAGGAGAATCCTTGTAGCCTAGCCATATAATCAAAGGGTGTTTCTTCTGTATCGAAGATCAAGTAATAGAGGCAGAGTGGATCCTGTTGGATCTATCTAGATTTGACGTAATCTTGGGCATGGATTTGTTAGCAAGGAACCATGCTTCAGTAGATTGTTATAATAAAGAAGTGACATTTAGGAGGCCAGGTTTGCCTGAAGTGGTATTTCGTGGAGATGTTGGGAGGCTTTTGCCAAGATTAATATCTACCCTCACCGCCAAGAAGCTACTGAATAAGGGTTACCAAGGGTATTTAGCTCATGTGATAGATACCTGAGTAAGTGGGGTCAGATTGGAAGACGTACCTGTGGTGAGGGACTTTCCGGATGTGTTTCCTGAGGAGTTACCGAGATTGCCTTCGGAAAGGGAAGTTGACTTTTCTATTGAATTGATTCCAGGCACTATGCCCATTTCTTTACCATCGTATCGAATGGCTCCAGCAGAGTTAAGGAAGCTAAAGGTTCAATTGCAAGATTTAGTGGATAAAGGATTTATTAAACCAAGCATATCACCATAGGGAGCTTCAGTATTGTTTATGAAGAAGAAGGATGGTAGTCTAAAATTGCGCATCGACTACCGACAACTTAACAAGGTGGCCATCCCTAATCGTTACCCATTGCCAAGAATAGATGACCTATTCGATCAACTCCAAGGTGCCAAAGTGTTTTCTAAGATCAATTTAAGATCTGAATATCATCAGTTAAGGATTCGAGAGTTAGATATTCCCAAGACTGCCTTTAGGACGAGGTACGAATACTATGACTTCCTAGTGATGTCATTTAAACTTACCAATGCCCCAGCAGCTTTCATGGATTTGATGAATCGAGTGTTTCATCCGTACTTGGACCGTTTCATCATTGTATTTATAAATGACATTCCGATCTATTGTAGGAGCCAAGAGGAGCACGTGAAGCATTTGAGGAGAGTGCTCCAAACTCTAAGACAGCATCAACTTTATGCTAAATATGACAAGTGCGAGTTTTGGTTAAATCAAGTGGGTTTTCTTGTACATATTGTGTCAGCCGAAGGTATCTATGTGGACCCTGATAAGGTGAAGGCAGTGTTGAATTGGGAGCGTCCTACTACTGTGAGGGAAATACGAAGTTTTCTTGGACTAGCGGGGTACTACCGTCATTTTATAGAAGGGTTTTCGAGGGTTGTCGGACCACTTCACAACTTAACCCGAAAGAATGTTGAATTTAGCTGGACGGACAGGTGTGAGCAGAGTTTTCAGGAATTGAAGCATAGGTTGACATCCGCACCTGTCTTAACTTTACCTAATGGGAATGAGGGTTTTGAAGTCTATTGTGATGCATCCCATCAAGGGTTGGGTTGCGTGCTAATGCAGAATCAAAGGGTGGTAACATATGCCTCACAGCAATTGAAGCAGTACGAGTAAAACTACCCTACACATGACTTAGAATTGGCGGCGGTAATCTTTGCTCTAAAAAAGCGGAGACATGCCAAATTTATACCGACTACAAAAGCCTTAAGTACATTTTCACTAAAAAGGAATTAAATATGAGGCAAAGGAGATGGATGGAGTTGTTGAAGGATTATGATTGTGTGATTAACTATCACCCGGGCAAGGCGAATGTAGTAGCAGATGCTCTGAGTAGGAAGGCTACCGGATCACTTGCCCATATTCAAGCCATCCAACTACCTCTTTTGGTGGAGTTGAAGAAAATGGGGGTGTTAATGCATATGCATCCTTCCGGAGTCCTTATGGCTAGTTTTCAGATGCAACCGATGTTAGTGGATCGTATATTGGAGACTAAAATGGAAGATCCTAAATTGAGAACAATTAAGAGCAAGGTACAAGAAGGTCTTGACCTGGAGTTTTCCATAAGGAGGGATGGAGCCCTCGTGTATAAAGGAAGACTGTGCCTTCCTGATATTTCAGAACTTAAGAAGGAGATCTTAGAGGAGGCGCATAGCTCGATGTATGCGATGCATCCTGGAAGTACCAAAATGTACAGAACGCTTGTTAAGTATTATTGGTGGATTGGCATGAAAAAGGACGTGGCAAATTTTGTATCAAAATACCTAATTTGCCAACAAGTAAAGGCAGAAAGACAGAATTCTTAAGGGCTACTCCAATCCTTACCTATTCCTGTATGGAAGTGGGAAGAACTCAATATGGATTTTGTGTTTAAGCTTCCCCTACACCTAGGAGATACGATGGTATTTGGGTGGTCATTGATCGTCTTACCAAGTCAACACACTTCTTACCGGTGCGAGAGCGTTTCTCACCCGAGAAATTGGCCCAATTGTTTGTACAATGTATTGTGAGTCTTCATGGAGTACCGATCACCATCATATCTGATCGAGATCCACAATTTACTTCACGATTATGGCGGAAGTTGGCTGATGCGTTAGGAGCAAGACTCAACTACAGAACCGCCTTTCATCCGCAATCCGATGGACAAGCTGAGCGCACAATTCAGACATTAGAAGATATGCTAAGATCTTGTGTTATGCAATTTCGCGGCAGCTGGGATGACCAATTGCCGCTAATAGAATTTGTTTATAATAATAGCTACTAAGCGAGCATCAAGATGTCCCCGTACGAGGCCCTATATGGGAGGCAATGTCGGACACCTTTGTGCTGGAGTGAAGTAGGAGAAGTGAGACTCCTTGCGGCGAATAATGCGGTTGGATCTAAGTATTTATAGATGACCTTGGACAAGGTGAGGATCATCCGGGATCGGTTGAAGGCTGCCCAAAGTCGACAGAAGAGTTACGCCAATGTGCCTAGGAAGGATTTGGAATTTGAAGTAGGAGATTGGGTATTCTTAAAGTTATCTCCATGGAAGGGAGTAGTACGCTTTGGTTGACGAGGTAAGTTGAGTCTTCGTTATATTGGGATTTACGAGATTACGGAAAGGATTGGCCCCGTGGCATATAGATTAGCATTACCAGAAGAGCTAGCCCGAGTGCACAACGTATTTCATGTTTCGATGCTACGAAAATATATCGCAGACCCATCACACGTACTCAAGACTCCTAACATCAAGTTGAGGGAAGATCTATTGTATGTGGAGCAGCCAGGGCAGATTTTGGATCGCGAGGAGCGAATGCTGCGTACCAAGACCATTCCTTTAGTCAAAGTCTTGTGGCGGAATCACTTGGTCAAGGAAGCAACATGGGAGCTCGATGCGCAGATGAGCGACCAGTACCCCTATCTATTCCAATGATGTGCGAAATTTCGAGGACCAAATTTTTGTAAGGGGAAAGACCGTAACACCCTATCCCAAAGCACGTCGGAATTTTTGCCCGTTGACCGAGAGGGTCAAAATTTGACTTTTTGTTCTAGATGGAATTTTACATTGACCAAGACATCATTTCAAAGTACGTATCATCCCGAGTTCGTAAACTAGTAGCACGTCGAAATCGGAGCTACCATTTGAAAGTTATGTGCAAGGCAAGTTGCGGTCCAATTTGTCCAAGGGTGCCAAGTTTGACTTTTTATTTATGTAAAATTTTGATTTGACTCTCGTATGGTTGTAAAGTACTTGTTGATACGAGTCTATAGACTAGCGGTACGTCTAATTTGGACACCCGGTTAAAAAGTTATGGATTCGCAAAGTTTTTCTGATACAGTATTATTTTATATTAATTTTAATTAAATGGTGTTATTGTGTAAAATGGGTGCCACATGTCAAGCCCTCAGCCTTTCCCATGAGTGCACAGTGGCACCCATGGGATGGCTTCTTATTGGCTCAAACTCGTGTGTGAGCCATGTGATCGGAGAGAGAGAGAGAGAGAGAGAGGGGAGGAGAGAGAGGAGAGACCACCACCGGCCACCGCCGATTTGCCATTTTCTGGCCACCCTTTCCGTGCACGCGCCACCCTACCATGATGCTCACCTAAAAACCCATCGGCCATACAAAAATCACGACCAATAGACCGCCGACGCTCCCAGATCGAGACTTTTTCCTGCAGCGGTGCTGATTGCTGCAAACCTAAATTTCTCCCCGATCCGACCTCTGTTTGCCTCACCGCTGGTCCCATCCATTCACCCATCCTCTGATCTACATTTCCTCCAAAAATTATGGTCAGTGGCCACTAGACGTGCCACCAGCAGGGACGATTTTCGGTGACCACAGCGGCTTGTCAGAAAATCAACTTTCTGGCAAGTTTCCAGTTGCACCGCCCATCCTTTCCCCCTAATTCCGACCCCCCCTAAACCCAAATCTGGTGTCCACTTTCCCCAATTCTTGACAGATTGTGAAGATCGAGGGTCTAAAATCCAAGAGCTTTCCGGTGAGATTCCAGCCACCTCGGGTCTAATCTCCGGAAAGTAAAACCAGATTCATAATCCTCATTTCACAAGCTTCGATTCGGTATATTACTCGTGAATTTTGGTTGTCTTTTGTGTTCGCTCCCCGGGTACCCATTTGGGAGTTACCCCGATTAAAATATTAAAATAATTAGTTTTGTGTATTGTGGATATTTTAGGTGCACGTGTGGGTAGTAGAGTTGATCCTGCAGAGGATCTCGATTGATACACGTACTTGAGGTGAGTGACCCACCTTCAAAATTATTTTGGGATGTTAAAATATATATATTTTGTGTTAATTGGTTATTTGAAGAATATGTTTTATGTGTTGGATATTTAGTAAATTTATATTTGGAATCTTGATGCCAAATTTGAATAAATTATTTGTGCATAAAAAAGTATATATATTTTTTGATTTCAAGAATTTTATGGATATGGAATTTTATTAATAATTGTTAAATTTTATTGTTGGAATATTGTGTAATTAGAAAGTTTTCATGTGAATTTTAATATATGTTTAATATTTGAGGGAATTTCCATCTAATTTTACAATGCCGATTTATAATGGTTTTAATATATGTGTTGTGGCTAAAAATGTATTTGGGATTTTAAAGGAATTATGGTTTAAGGTTTTTAATTAATTATTGTTGAGTTTGATGTTGATTTTATAATGCATAACAAACGCGTTTACATTATTTTGAGAATATATGAATTTCATGTGGTTTTAATAATATTTTTGGCATGATTTGATTTTAAAGATTTCAAGAAAAATATTGGTTCAAGTTATGGTGCTCTCAAAATATATATTTATGCACTTGAAATATTATTTAGTTGATTTTATGATATGCTAAAAATTATATATTATCGATGGATTTATGCCGGTGATATTAAAGAAAAATGTAGGAATATGAATTTGAAAAGTGATATAATTCTCACGGTGAGTTTTGGAAAATTTGTTATTTTTAAAAATAATATGGTTATTTGTTTTAGACGTACTCATACAGTACTAGTGTTCTGTTCTGTTTATGTGGTGAGTGCGCAAGTTATAATGTCTCCCGTGTGCTACCATCGGACTGAGGGCAGGCAAGTTTGATATTGGCAAGAAGCCGCCCCGCTCCATGGCCGGGTTGACGGTTTAAGTAGCGGTGTTGTCGGGACACCGAAGCAACCGTATACAAGTTCTCTCTTTAACCTCCCGCCGGACGATGCTCGGGATGCTGGGTAGCATAGGGCATCACTGGTATATAGTGTGGTGTGTCAAGCATTATTTTTCAGATATAAATTTCAAATCCTGAAGTTTTAAAGTTGTATTTGAATTAAATGTATTTAATTTGTTTTATCACCTATTTCCAATTAGTATTTTCTAAAATATATTTATTCATATTTTATGTCATTTATTTTAAATTAATGTTTTTAAAATGCATCTTGCCATAAAAATATTATATAGATTGGTTGAATATTTCAAAATGAATATTATAGTATTTTTCTACCACTTATTTAACAGGATTGTTTGTAATTATTTAAATTATATTTTTGACACTCTTTTTTTTTATTTATTAAATCAAATTTTATGAATTATATATTGAATTTCACTTTTATGTTATATTTCTTTAATGCAAGTATTCTAAATTTATTTTATTATATTTTATTCGTATTTGGATTATTTAAATTTTTATTAAATTAATTATTCCTTTATTTATTTATTTTTTTTGGCATTAAAGATTGGGTTTTGCGAAAATATTTTAAAAGGAGAACTTTTCCAATTGAGGGAATTGTGAGAATTTTTATTATTATTATTATTATTATCGTTATTGATTAGTAAATCGGGTCGCTCACTGAGATGATTAACATCTCACGTTTTTAAATTCCGTTATCCTATCTTGGTTCGTTGCCGAAAGTTCCAGAGGCCTTTCCTTCCTTCCTTTCTATCTTGTATTATTTCCTTTTCATCATTTATTGTATGAAATTTCGTACTGAATTGTATTGTATAATGCTCTGTATACTGATTGGATACATATTTATTGAATCGTATATTGATTCCCTGTCATTTACTTGGAGTGCTGCAAATCTGTGAAAATATATTGTAGTAAGGTGGGAGGAATAAGGGGATGTCTCTAGAAGTGTTTTTCGTGTAGGATAATTTTGTGGTAAGTTTAACCCTTTGGGGAGGTTCTACTGGATTTTTCATTGAAGGGTCCAGTAGGATTTCCTTGGGATCAGGGCTTGTCTAAGGTTCCGGTGAGAAATTTTGGATGGATTCTGACAGTGGTTCCAATTCTTCATGAATTCAATGCATATGTCTAAGAGGATATGGAATCAATTTAAGGCAGATTCAAACCCATCCAAAAAGGGGTTATGCACACGGGTTGAAGAAGTGACCAGATTTTTCTATTTTGTCGCTGACTTTACTGTATTTTGCTGAGGTGGCTTTTTCTCTTTCTTCCAAGCAGAGGCAACATGTGGGAGTCCCTAATAAGCTTATTTGGCATCTTACAAAGCATATTGAAGCTGATTTGGAGCTCAATTTGGTCAAAGATTGGTCAAAGTTAACTTAGTCAAAAAGCTAGTATTTTAGTTTCCTAATTTGATTCTACATTTGTTTTAGGAAATTAACAATACTTTTTGGGTTTTTATTTATTTATTTGCTGGAAAAATAAGTTTAGGAAAGCTATTATTTTATTATTTTCATTGTAAATTAATTAAATCCTAATTCAAAATAAAGGAATTCTACAAGTCATGATCGGTTTTACCTATTGTAGTTAGGGTTTTATTTTGTTTTCTTTTAGCCTATAAAAGGACTTGTTTTTTAGGAAGAACACACCATTAATAATATTCAGAATTTATTTTGTGAGATTGAATTTCTCTTTGTTCTTTTGAACACCTAAAACATCATTAGAGATTGAGTGTTTTAGTTTGACTTATTAATAGGCCTTCCATCACCTATTGTGGCATTTTCATTAAATACCAAGGTTTCTAATCACAAGTTGGTTAGGGGTTAAGGTGACCATTAGAACTTGAATATAATGAGATCCGGGTTAATATAATGCGGGTTTAAGAGCAGGTCGTCCTAGGTTTGTATCACTTAGATTGCTTATCATTCCTAAAAAAAAAAATAAATCCTTAAGATCGTCAACACCAAAGAATATGAAACCAAAAGATCAAGTACAAGTCATTTCCTCATCTCAAATATCATTCTTGAAGAAACCTCAAATACTTCCAATTCCAAACAAACTCCAAGAATACATACCTTGAGCAATTAAAAAAAAATTAAATCTTTATTCTGATATCACAATTAAGTACTAAAAACTAGTTACTAGATCCTCAAACCATAGGAAAACATTCATCACTTTCTTATATTCTAACTATGCCCCCCAAAATCAAAATCCTTTAGAAGGTTAAGTTATCATCAAAAATATCAACCACCTTAGATCCAAAAAAACATTGTTGGCATAGAACCTTCAATCTCCAAGAAAACAAAATATCAAAACCAAGATCTAAAATCATCACCTAAAAGCAGATGCCACAAAACCAACTTATGAAAATTACAGCTTAGTTCTCAACAAGTTGTCCCACATTAGATCACCAAAATGCATCAACCAAACTTGTCTGTACCATATTCTAGTATTAAGATCTTAATTTCCATGAAACAAAAACAACTACCCTCAAACATCTGACTAGGTCAAATGAACCCTCTTGTGAGGGTGGAAATTTCTAAGTGACATCCCAATGGAACTGAAGTAATCCCAACTTGTGCAACATATTCACGTAAAACAAAAGAGTGTATGGTCCTTGAGCTAATAAAATATTTCCATCACTACCAAGCATAGATAATGTACTTATCACAACATCGGGGTGATCTATGCCTCCTATCTGATCGTAGCATATACCTTGCCTCTAGCAAATGGTCATCCCCTCTGACCTCCGTGATGTGATTCTGCCCGAACCTACACAACCGACAATCCGCTCGGTTGCTAACCCGATATGGATGAAGACTGGGCCGATCCCTAGGGCTCAAAATAATAGATTTAAGGTCAAATTTGCTGCCTTTATACAGGAGGTAATTCATTCTCAAGAGGGCTTGATCAAACCCTTCATCCAAGTCATCGCCATAGTTACTTCCCCCGAATTCCTCTCTTGGTTGCCCTCGGCCTCCTCGACCTCGACCTCGACCTCCATGAGCATCTAACCTTATATTGGGCACTCCTTGGGATGTTTCTAACCTATCCATCTTTTGATTTAAATGGTCAAATTGGGAATTCATCCGCTGTATCTGTTTGCTCACCACTCCCTGTAGCTCGGAAATCACCTTGAAATCCTACAGACTCCTCTTCATTATTTCTCAAAGGTGGATCTCCTTTTCTCACCCTTGAATCTGCCATGTTAGTATGAATAATATAAAAATAAAATAAATTCCCACCAGGTTCACTCCCTCATGTGTTTCACTCAATATAAGAACTCGACACTCGTGTTTGCACACTAATTTCAGCTTTTAATCCTCTTTTGTGCTCACACTCTCTTGCCTTTTTCCTCCAATGAATTATCTCAAAATTCTAATTAAAACACCCACAAAATAGGAATTAGATCACAAGTATATTTTAATTAAACTTATCAACAAAATAGTAGCTAAAAGTAGGCAATACCAAAGAATTCAACAAAACCTAGTTTTCGGCTTTTCTAGGAAAAATAAAGCAAACTAATGAGAAAAATTTGGAATTTTGAAGAACTGGACCAGATGGTAATATATTATGAGTTCAAGAATAAAATTCTAGAAAAAGAAATTCAAATACGAACAAGAATTAAGTTGAACAAAAATATAGAAAAGTGTTGGTTGTTGTTTTTGTAATTCAAGTTTTGTATAAAATCCTTTAACTAATTTTAATCCAAATAATTTAAGCACCCAAAATTCAAAAATCCAACAAAATAGTTCTCCAGAAACTCAAAATATCACAAATCAAATCTCCAAATCAAAAAAGTTCCCAAACTTAAATTTCAACACCAAATTCAACAAACCCGAAATTTTTCTTTTATTCGACTTTACCTCTTCTTCTTTTTTTTTTTTTTTTTTTTTTTTGTTTTCACTCACAGAACATAAAAAACTGCAGTAGCAAGAATAATTACCAAAATTGCAATTCCAACTCCAAAACAAACACCAACCCTGTGACCTCCAACAAAAACAAAAGTGCAGTTTATTTTAATTTAATTTTATTTTATATGTTGCCGCAAACCCTTCTTCTTTAAATTTTATTTTTTTGAATATATGAATGAAAATATTTAAGACTAAAATAGCAAATAAAAATCAACAAAAACCAAAATTAACAAGAACAATGATGAAAAATAACCAACAAACTAGGAAACAAAAATACGATAAAACTAGGAAACCTAATTGAACTAGGAATGATTTTTTTTTTTTTTAAGATGCAAAACGTGTATGGTGATAGAAGAAACCTTAAACTAATTCTAAAATTGTAGAATAACATAAAAACAAATAAAGCAAATAAAGATAGATCAAACCTGAACAAAATTCGGCTCTGATACCAAATGATATGAACCTAGGACCACCTACTCCTAAACTCGTATTATATTAGCTCGTAACTAATTATGTTCAAGTTCTAATGGTCACCTTGACCCCTAACCAACCTGTGATTAGAAACCTTGGTATATAATGAAGACGCCACAATAGGTGATGGAAGGCCTATTGATAAGTCAAACTAAAACATTCATTCACTAATGGTGTTTTAGGTGTTCAAAAGAACAAAGAGAATTCGATCTCATAAATAATTTTCTGTATCAATAATGTACTGATTAGTATTGATAAAACAAGCCTTTAAATAGGCTGGAAAAGTCACACAATAAACCCTAGAAGACATAAGGAAAACCGGCCATACAATAACCTTTCCTAAAGTGGCCGAATTTCCTACTTTCCTAAATCTACATTCTAATTAATTAATTCCTTTATTTTGGATTAGGAAATAATTAATTTACAATGAAAATAATAAAATAAGAACTTTCCTAAACTTATTTTTCCAGCAAATAAATAAATAAAAACGAAAAAGTAATGGGAGTTTCCTAAAACAAAAAGTAAAAACAAATTTGAAGCTGCCCGTACAAACCCTTTTTGAATGCCTTTGAAGTTGGATTGAATTGATTCCATATCCTCTTAGACATATGTATTGAATCCATAAAGAGTTGGAACCATTTCATGCTTTCCGACCACCATAATTGCACAAAAACTGCTATCCGAGTCCGTACCGGCTTCCACCACTTGTATGCTCAAGATAGGTCTTGGATATTTGAGTATGGACAAGCCCTCTTGAGAATGAATTACCTCCTGGATAAAGGCAGCAAATTTGACCTTAAATCTATTAGTTTGAGCCCTAGTGATTAGCCCGGTCTTCATCCATATCGGGTCAGCAACCGTGCGGGTTGTCGGTTGTGTAGGTTCGGGTGGAATCACATCATTCCCCTTCTTTTGAAAAGGATTTGTCCTCAAATCTAGATGATCACCTGCCAAAAAAGGAGATAAAACAGCAACATTAAATGTGGCACTAACACTATACTCACCTATTAAATCAAGTTTGTAGGTATTCTTGTTAATCCGCTCCAAAACTTGAAAAGGGCCATCCACACGCAGCATGAGCTTTGACTTTCTTTTTTAGGAAACCTCTCCTTTTGTAAGTTCAACCAAACCAATTCTCCTAGGTCAAACACTATCACAAAAAAATCTAGAAATACATGCTCATTATGATAAAAATTACACTTTTTAAAGTTAGTAAACAATATTTCCCAAATTTTCAAATTTCCATTAAGTAAAGCTCTAAACAATGTAGATAAAGTTCTATGCAACAAAAACATCTTTAAATAAGTATCTTCAAAATTCATGACCAGCAATGATTTCTTATTCATAATTACTTTATTAAAATCACCAAAGCTAAGATAAAAAATTTTATTTTTCTTCTCTTTCCTTTCTTTTTATTTCCCACTCACGGTTTGCATTTGTTTTCTCTCATACTCGGCTTTGTCTCTTACTTTCTCTCTCTCGAGTTTGTTAAAATTTTTCCACTCAACATGGGTTTGAGAGGACTTACCTTGGACAGAAAGCTCACCTTTCTCCTCTTGAATGGATGGTCGAACCATTGGTGCCATACTAGCCTTCTCCTTGAGCCTCTCGGCTTCCCTCCTTTGTTGCATTTGAATTTGATCACTAAATACTTCCTTTGGAGTTAATGGCTCCAGCTTAAACTTTTTCCCCTTAAATTTAAATAGAATCCTATTCTCTCTACCATAATGGATAGCATCTCTATCAATTTACCATGGCGTACCCAACAAAATATGACCCACATGCATAGGAACAACATCACACAATACAACATCCACATATGTATCAATGCTGAATTTTACTTTGGCTTGTTTATTTAATTTTATCTCACCACTATCATTTATCCATTTTAATCTATATGGTTTTGGATGTTTAATAGTTGTTAAACCTAATTTATCAACTACCATGCTACTAATTACATTTGCACAACTTCCACTATCTATAATCATACTACATATGTTACCTTGAATTTCGCATCGGGTGTGGAAGATGTTTTCTCATTGAATTTGTTCCTCATCTTTGTATACGGTAAGGATCCTCTTTGTAACCAAGCTCAAGTCATCCCTTGAAGGTTAGAGTGTTTCGGGTTCCTCATGCTCATCATCTCTGACTTCTCCATCTTCAATTTCAGTTTTAGCATCACTTTCTTCACTTTCGGATTCTAGTTCACCATTACCTTTCAACACCATAATCCTCCTATTCGGGCATTGACTAGCGATGTGTCCTCACCCATGGCACTTAAAACACACAATTTCATGAGTTTTAGAAGGCTTAGGATCATATTTACCTTCACTTTTGTGTGCTTGGACAGATTCGGTTCTCGTCTCTCTCCTTGGCCGATTTGAACTTTCTTCTCCCACTTTTGGCTTTGGGTTGTTTTCAAAGGTAGGATTGTTTCTCCAGCCACTTGGAATTGATCTTTCACTGTTGGAAACACCTCCAAACCATGAGTTGACACCCCTCCTCTTGAATTGATGCTCAAGCTTAATAGCCACATGCAACATTTCCTCCAATTCCACATATTGTTGCAATTCTAGTTGATTGGCTATGTCACGATTCAAATCACCAAGGAACCTTGCCATAGTTGCTTCTCTATCCTCATTCATGCTTAGCCTCATCATAAGCATCTCCATCTCCTTGTAATAATCCTCCACAGACCTACTTCCTTGCGATAAAAATTGAAGCCTTTGATGCAGCAACCTATGATAGTGTGATGGTACAAATCGCTTCCTCATGGCTCCTTTCATTTGTCGCCATGTAGTGATCAAGTCATCACCAACTCTTATTTGGGTATTTTTCTCATTTTTCCACCATTAGAATTCATAATATCTAAACTCCATTGCTGCCATCTTCACCTTCTTGGCCTCCGAATAATGATGACAATCGAAAATCATCTCCATTCTCTCTTCCCATTCGAAATATGCTTCTAGATCACTTTTACCCATGAATGGTGGGATGTTTACCTTGATGTTGCCAAGATCATCATCTTCATTAGAACTTGAACATAATTAGATCCAGGCTAATATAATACGGGTTTAAGAGCAGGTCATCCTAGGTTCGTATCACTCCGTCTCTGGCTGTGAATGCAGACCGCTGTCCAGTGTTGGTAGAACTTCCTGAAGTATGGTCAGTCTATCTATCATATACTTTGTACCCATTAGTCAGCTGAAACTGCACACTCGATCTTAAGTCTCTAGCCTGACCAAGTCCTCGATAGGGGCAATCCTTTTTAAAGAGTTCTGACTGCCTGTAATGAAAGCATGATCCATCCCACTGGTAGTGTCCATCATGAAACTTACAACACAAGCTATCTGATACTGCATATCTCTGAAAATGGTTGCTATTGTTATTCACTGTCCACTATCTTGAACCCTGAGTGGGTGTCTCAACTTTAACCTCTTAATCTTAACAAAGTTGATGTCATTACTGCAGATGCTCACTCCTGCTCCCTTATAGGACCGCCTCTAGACTCCACACGAGTGTCTATAATATAATAAAATATTTCTCTGACTCTAAATAACTAAACCAAACACATTTGTAATACCCAAATGTCTTAAATTGATTTATACTACTATAAAATTACATAAATTATACATCAAACGGCCCAACTATATAGCGTACCCTTAGGACCCCATACCTAAAATTGGGGATTTTTGTCTGAAGACTAATCTTTCAAAATTGAATCTCCTAATGGTCCTAATAATATCCAATTTCACTAATCCAACTCCGATTTTAACTAATTTGATCAATTTTGTCCAAACACAATCCAAATTTATCTGAAATTAACTAATAATTCTAAAAATAGAAAAATTATCAAACAAGCTCCAAAATTCACAAACTTTATAGCCACAGAAAGCCCAAGAGACAAGGAACACAGTGATATGCTTACCTCGATCCAAAAATTTCTTCGATGACCAGAAAAAGTGGTTGAAGCTTTAGCCAAACTTTCGGTAGTCGTCTCTCTCAAACAGTGAGGAATCTAGGCAAAAAAACCATAGAAATGAGTTCAGAGGGTCCAAAAATGGTAGGATAGGTGTATGGATTGGCCTGAAACGGCCAAAAAATGGCAACTCACCACGCCAGCCGCCATGGCCTTCGCTGGCCAGATCCTGGGGCATCCGGCCACCGTTCGTTGTGAAATTTCACAGCCGAGCTCCCCTTCATGTGGGCTTCTTCCCTAGCTGGCACGTGTAAAAGGTTGGAGGCCAGAGTGGGCAAAAACGGCAATGACCCGATTTGACGTTAAGCGAGTTCAAAACGACCCAATTCAGACCCACGGACCTACGGGTCTGGGGGGAGAATTTTGGGGGGTTTGAGGGATGAAATGGGTATTTTGGGATTTGTTTTATGTTTGACATGCTTATCGAGGCTTATATAGAGTCTTGGGTCACTAACAGACAAAAACTGGTGACTTATTTGGATACTGATATAAAACTGAATCTTAAAACTTCTCAGAGCCATAACATTTCATCCGCCACTTAAAATTTGGCATGCCACTAGTCTATGAACTCGTATCATCGAGCTCTACACCATGGTATCTCAGTCAAATAAAAAATATTGACCATTGAAAAAGTCAACCTAAGACCACATACTGTCCACTTGGTCAAACTTGGTCAAAGTTAGTATAATCTGGTCAAACTTGTAAAACATGTGTATTTTGGCGCGGGTGTTACAAAAAATAAATAATAAATAAAAAATTTCTTCATAGCCAAATTTGGTTCTTTTTGTTAGCCGAATTTTTACTTTCTAGTTTGTTGGTTGTTTTGCATAATAGTTCTTAGTAATTTGGTTTATTGTTGATTTTTTTTCCTTCCTATTTTAATATTAATTTGCTGCATTTATATATTAAAAAAAAAACCAAAAAAAAAAAAATTTAAGAACATATTGCGTAAATCCTAAAATTGTGCACTTTGTGATAGAATCAGGTTTGACACTTTTGTTGGCATTGGAGTTGCGTTTTTGTTGGTGATTATACTGCTGGGTTTTGTGTTGGTATCATTATGTTAGTGATCAAAAAAAAAATTTAAAAAAAAAAAAGATAGAGTGAAGAATAAAAAAGAAAAAAAAAAAAGGGCCGAAGATAAAAAATAAAAGAAAAAGGTGTAAAAGGCCGGTTTCGAGAGACTGACAATTGAGTTTGTTTGCTTTCAAGAAACGCAATTGAAATTGTTGAGTTGCTATTTATTAATTTAAAATTGGTTGCTGGGTATTTGAATTTGGAGTACTAAATTGATTGGATTGAAATTATTTAAAGGATTTGACACAAAGACCTAAATTAAGAGAACAACCAACAACTATCTCATACCTTACTTGAATTGTGTTCTTATTAATTGTTGAATCTTTTTCTAAATTTTATCTTTGAATTTTTGGTCCTCAATATTCTGGTTTATTTCTTTGCTAATTCTGAAAGTTACCTTTGTTAATTTTCCTTGTTTTTTATTAGTAAAACCGAGAATAGGTTTTATCAATGAACTTGGGAAACTGCTTATTACTTGTTTTTTTTTTTATTGATAGGTTTAATTAGAACATATTTGTGATCAAATTATTGTTTAGAACTTTGAGATTATTCTTCAAGTGGAAAAAGGCTAGAGGCTGTGGGTTTAAAAGAAGGTCAAAAGCCGAAACTAGTGTGTAAACATGAGTGTCGAGATCTTATTTTAATGATACACATGAGGGAGTGAATTTGATGAGTTTTTCGTGTATTATTTCACTAACATAACAAATTCAAAAATAAGAAGAGGAGGAGACTCATTAAGAAATCTTGAAAATGAATCTGTGGGATTCAAAGGAGAATCTAGAGCAATGGGAAATGGAGGAAAAGCTACCGGCATGTTGCAATTTTGGAACAATTACAAAGGATGAATGCTCACTTTGATCAACTTGATGAAAGGATGGATAGATTTGAACAATCACAAGGAGGACTAAACCTAAGGCATGAACCCCATAGAGGTCGTAGGTTTTTTAGGAAGGAATTTGAAGGAGGTAACTTTGGAGATAACTTTAAGGAGGAGTTTGAAGATATTTTTGCATTCCAAGGAAGACAAAACCATAGAAGGCAAGCTCGAGAAAAAGATGATGACCTTGGAAATATTAAGGTCATTATACCACCATTTTTGGGTAAAAATGATCCAGAGGCTTACTTAGAATGGGAAGAACTGATGGAGATGATCTTCGATTGTCATACTAAAGTTTACCTTGGACATTATGGATTATAATGGTGGAATAATGAGCAAGGTACCCGAAGAAAAGTTGGTGATGAACTAATAACCACTTGGTGACAAATGAAAGAAGCCATGAGGAAAAGGTTAGTACCAATCTGTTACCATAGGATGTTGCATCAAAGACTACAATCTTTATCACAAGGAAGTAGGTCGGTGGAGGACTACTACAAAGAGATGGAGATGCTCATGATGAGGTTGAGCATGGATGAGGACCATGAGGCAACAATGGTATAGTTTTTAGGAGGCTTAAACCGAAAGATAGCCAACCAAGTGGAACCACAACAATATGTGGAGTTGGAAAAGATGTTGCATGTGGCCATCAAAATTGAGAACCAATCCAAGAGGAGGGGTAATAGCTCATAATTTGGAAGGGTTTCAAGTAGCGAGAGGTCAAGCTCAAGTGTTTGGAGAAGTAATTTTGCATTTGAACGAATGCCAAAATCGAAACTATGAGGGAAGAGCGCCAATCGGCCAAGAAAAAATACAAGACTTGAACTTGCACAAACACAAAAATCCAAAGGTAAATCTAATCCTAAACCATCTAGAACCTGTGATGATGTGTGTTTTAAGTGTCAAGGTCAAGGACATATTGCTAAACAATGCCCAAATAGAAGAATTATTGTGCTGAAAGGCAATGGTGAGTTGGAATCCAAAAGTGAGGGATCCAAAGCTGAAATCAAAATTGTTGACAAAGAAATTGAAGATGAAGAACAAGATGAACCTGAGACTTTAAAAGCTTCAAGGGCCAAATTGAGTTTGGTGGCACAAAGGGTATCGACCGTGTACAAGGATAAAGATCAAGTGTAAAGGGAAAACATCTTCCGTACTATATATGACATTCAAGGTAATATTTGTAATAAGATTATTGATAGTGGAAGTTATTCCAATGTTATTAGTAATGTTGTGATGGAGAAATTAGGTTTAACAACAATCAAACATCCTAAACCATATAAATACGTAGATATGTAGATATGAAAGTAAACAAACAAGCCAAGGTAAACTTTAGTATTAATAAATATGTAGATATGGTTTTATGTGATATTGTACCTATGCATGCTGGTTATATTTTGTTGGGAAGACCATGGCAATTTGATAAGGATACCATACATTATGGTCGAGAAAATGCCATTGTATTCTAATTTAAAGGAAAGAAGATTAAAATATAGTCATTGACACCAAAAGAATTATTTAAAGATCAAATACAAATGCAGTATAGGAAGAAGACCGAACAGCAAAAGGAGAAGACAAGCATGCCATCCACGACTTTATCTGCCAAAAAAGAAAGCAAGGCTGATCCACACAACCAAGGTAAGTTTTCTAAACCTAAGGGTGAAAAGAAAAAGAGAGAGAAAGTCGAGAGTGATAAGAAAAAAGAGGAAGCGGAGAGTGAAAAGAAGAGAGAGGAAGTCGAGATTGAAAAAAAGAAGAAAGAAAAAAAAACATTTTTATCTCAGCCAAGGTGAGGTTAAAAAGGCATTTTTAGGAAATAAACCTACGCTAGTCATGATGTTTAAAGATGACTATTTAAATCATCTAGCTAACTTTAAAGAGCTTGTATTACCAAGTTCTATATCTTCTCTTTTATAGGAATTTAATGATGTCTTTCCAGAGGAGATTCCTAGTGGTTTACCACCTATTCAAAGGATTAAGCATCAAATAGATTTTATTCTCGGAGTTGCAATTCCTAATAGACCTACGTATAGAAGTAATCCTGAGAAGACAAACGAACTACAAAGCCAAATAAGTAAATTGCTTGAAAAATAATACATCAGAGAAAGCATGAGTCCATGTATTGTCCCTATTTTGTTAGTACATAAGAAAGATGGTTCATGGCATGTGTCTAGATTGTAGGGCCATAAATAATATAACCATTAAGTATAGGCATCCTATTCCTAAATTAGATGATATGCTTGATGAATTATATGGTGCATGCATGTTTTCAAAGATTGATCTTAGGAGTGGGTATCATCAAATCAAAATGAAAGAGGGGGATGGGTGGAAAACCGCATTTAAAACTAAGTATGGTTTGTATGAGTGGTTAGTCATGCCTTTTGGCCTAACTAATGCACCTAGCATTTTTATGAGACTACTGAACCATGTTATGCTACCATTCATTGGAAAATTTGTGGTAGTTTACTTTGATGATATTCTTGTATATAGTAGAAATTTAGATGATCATGTAGGACATCTTAGGTTAGTTTTAAAAGTACTTAGGAAGGAAAGGTTGTTTGCTAACATTAAAAATTGTGATTTTTGCCAAAATGAGCTTGTATTTTTAGGATTTGTTGTAAGTGCTACATGGATTAAAGTTAACCAATCCATGGACAAAGCCATACAAGAGCAGCCAAAACCTATAAGCATTACCCAGTTAGGAGTTTTCATGGTTTGACTAGCTTTTATAGGAGATTTGTCAAAAAGTTGCAACACTTTTGACCGAAATTCTCAAGAAGAATGTTGGATTCTAATGGAGAGAAGCACAAGAGAAGTCTTTTAATTTGTTGAAAGAAAAATTCACTAATGCTCCTTTATCGGTTTTACCAAAAATTTTTAAAACTTTTGATATTGAATGTGATGCTTCAGGGGTAGGTATAAGAGTTGTATTAATGCAAGAATGAAGACCTATAGCCTACTTTAGTGAGAAGTTGAATGGAGTAGCATTGAAGTATCCAACTTATGATAAAGAGATGTATGCTTTGGTTCGAGTTTTGGAGACATGGCAACATTGTTTAATGCCAAAGGAGTTTATGATTAACATGAATCATGAATTATTGAAGCACATCAAAGGCCAAGGGAAGCTCAATCGAAGCCATGGAAGATGGATTAAATTCATTGAGAATTTTCCTTATGTCATTCACTATAAGAAAGATAAGAAAAAATGGTCGCCGATGCATTATCCTAAAGGTATGTATTGTTTTCAACTTTAGATGCTAGATTACTTGGTTTTGAACAATTAAAAGAAATTTATGAGCATGATAGTGACTTTGGTGAAATATATAGAAATTATGCTAAGAATGGTTAAAATAAATTTTATATCATTGAGGGGTATTTGTTTCAAGAAAGTCAAGTTTGTGTGCCCAATTGTAGCATTAGGGAACTGTTAATTAGGGAAGGTCATGGTGGGGGTTTAATGGGACATTTTGGTGTTGTAAAAACTTTTTATATATTGCAAAAACATTTTTATTGGCCAAATATGAGGAAAGATATGGAGAGGATATGTGAGAGGAGTTTAAAATGTCAGAAATCAAAGTCAAAATTGAAAACACACGGCTTGTACATGACATTGCTGATTCCATCACATCCGTGGGTTGATTTATTTATGGATATTGTAATTGGTTTACCTAGGTCTAAGATAGGAACAGATTCAATTTTTGTGATAGTTAATAGGTTTTCTAAGATGGCACACTTTATTGCATATAATAAAATTGATTATGCATCTCATATAGCTAACTTGTTCTTTAAAGAAGTGGAGAGACTTCATGGTATGCCTAGGACAATTGTTCCTGATAGATATGCTAACTTCTTAAGTTATTTTTTGGAAAACATTTTGGGCTAAATAAGGGACTAAACTTTTATTTTCAACTACTTATCATCCACAAACTAATGGTCAAACTGAAGTAGTGAATAGAGCTTTATCTGCATTGTTAAGAGCATTAATTGGTAGAAATTTAACAACTTAGGAGGAATGTTTGCTGCATGTGGAGTTTGCTTATAATAGAACCATGCATTCAGCTACTAATATTCTCCATTTGAAATTGTTTATGGTTTTAATCCTTTAACTCCATTAGATTTAACACATTTTCCATTAAATGAACGTGTTAATCTAGATGGAAAACAAAAAGCTGAATTTGTTCAGCAAATTCAAGAGAAGACAAAAGCAAACATTGAAAAGAGAACTAAGCAATGTGCCAAGATTGCTAACCGAGGTCGAATAAAGGTAGTGTTTGAACCGGGAGATGGGTTTGGTTGCACTTAAGAAAGAAGAGGTTTCCTAAACAATGAAAGTCAAAGCTTATGCTTTAAGGAGATAGACATTTTCAAGTTTTGGAGAGGGTTAATGAAAATGCCTACAAGCTTGACTTACCAGGTGAGTATAAAGTGAGTGCTACCTTTAATGTTACTGATTTATCACCATTTGCCACAGGTGATGATTTTAATTTAAAGGCAAATCATTTTTAAGAGGGGAATGATAAGAATCCGCTTGTACCCATACAATCAAATACATGCTAGGGTGCTGATCCTGTGCAACTGAAAACTGGACCAATTATTAAGGCACAAGCTAAATGATTTAAGAAAAATATAGTTAATTTAATTCAAGGTCTTATTAAATCTCAAGAAGGCATGATAATATCTGAAGATTCAAAGTTCATACTGTGCATCCAAGTTATGAAGGCAGAAATGGATCTGGGAAGCTGTTTTGGTGCATCTATGGACTCCACGCAGCAAAGGACAAGTTTGTTTGGTTATGAACATGATTAAGCTCACCAAGAGGCCATGGAATCATGTCAAGGTAGAAGCAAAGGCATCCAAGATCATATTTTGCTCACAAGCCTTCAACATGGCCGGTTTTGTTGTTTTTGGCGCTGGGAAGGACTTTATTTGCATTTCAAGCAAGCTTTGATTATTTTAATTAAGGACAATGAATGGAAACCAGTTCTAATCCTATTTGCATCCTACATGATATATTGGAGCTGATTTGGAGCCTAAACTAGCTGGTGGTTGGACAATGACAAATTCTTTGGAAAGTTAGTCAACTACTTTCCAAATCTAAAACTTGACTTTTTGTTTTAGGAAATAATCTTTTATTTTTGGTATTTATTTAATTATTTGCTGGAAATATTAATTTATGGATGTTGACATTTTATTATTTTGAATGTAAATTAATTAATACCTATTTGAAAATTATGGAATTAATTAATTTAAATTAGTTTAGGAAAAAACTTTGATATTCAGCCACTTTCCTATTCTTTTTCTATGTTGGCCGAATGTAACCTAATTGTTTTAGGGTTTGATTTCTTATAACTTCAGCATATTTAAGGGTTTATTTTTCAATGGAACAGTAGCTGAGATTATTATTCAAAAATTATTTATAAGAAGAATTCTCTTTATTCTCTTTGAACACGTAAAACATCGAATAGAGATCGAGTGTTTTAGTTTGACTTATCAATAGGACATCTATCACCTATTATGGCATCTTCATCATATACCAAGCTTTCTAATCACAAGTTGATAAGGTGTCAAGGTGACCATCAGAATATAAACTTAATTTCGATTCGAGCTAGTATAATATGAGTTTAGGAGCAAGTTGATCTCTCCACTGGTAAACCTATCACTCTTTACCGATATTGTCCCAAATTTAGCCACCGTACTTGGCTTTTTTTTTTTTTTTTTTTTTGGTTCAAAGCTTCCCATGAGATCATCCATCATTGTGGTCTTTTTACCTACACATGCTTAACTTCAGAGTTCTTTCAATCCCTAAATCCAATTGTTTTAAAAAGACCTCAGCATTATAAGAGTGACCATCATTATATTTGAATCATCTTCTGATCCAAACCAAGGCGATATGAGATTGGAGACCATGTAGCCTGCCAATGCCCCATACTACCCACACTAGTTATCACAATCCACCCCCTTGGGCCTAGTATCCTCAATGGCATACTTCTATTCTGGTACAGGCTCTAATACCACTGTAACACCCCACCTCCATTGGTGGACCTGTCACTTTCTATCAATATTATTCCTAATTTAGCCACTGCACTCGCTATGTTTTTTTTTTTTTTCAAAACTTCCCAAGATGTCACACATCCTTTGACTATTTACACATGAACATGCTTAACTTCGGAGGTCTTTCAAAACCTAAAGCCAATTACTCTGAAATGACCTCAACGTTATGAGAATGATTATCATTACATTTGAACTATCCTCTAATCCACACCAAACAATGTGGAATTGGATATCAAGTAGCCTGCTAGTGCCCCGCACCTGCCCACTTTAGTTGTCACACAATTATCTAATCAAATAGATTTTCTAAGTTATATTTGAATAATTTACAATAAAATAGAAATCGTCAATTTTTCCCAAAAAAATAAAAATAGAACCCTTCTAAATGATATTTTTAGAGAATATACATTTTTTTTATGCTAAGAATAATGCTTGCATCGAAAAGCCAAAATGAAACATAATAATTGCAAAAAGCCACTATTTCCTTGGACAATAACCCAAGTTCGAATCCCTTACTTCAAATATAAAATAATAACAATAATAATAATTAATAATGCTTGTAATATATATATATTTTTTTTTAAAAAAAATGAGAAGCTATAGATTGAACCCTTAATTTGGACCTATTTATACATGGCCTTGTAAATTATTTTCCTGCCTGCACCCCTATATACAAGGACACATAAGATATCAAGTTGTATATGCATTTTGTACCTAATAATTAGTCTACATGCATTACAATTTATAGGTATATTACCTTTGTGGTCATTGTAATATATGTTCAATAGACAACCAATGTGGGCGGGTGCGAGGCATTGGCAAGCTAAATGGTATTTAATCGCACATCGTTTAGATATAAATCAGGAAATGATTCAATATAATGGTAGTCACTTTCATAATGTTGTAGCTTTTCAAGGCAGCTGGCTTCAAGGTTCAAAAGAACTTCAAAGTTAAATGTGCTTAAGCGAAAGCAATCATAGGACCGATGACCTCATCGGAAGCTCTAAACAAAAAATCTCATACAGATTGTAGTGGTAAATTGGGAACAATATTGACAGAGAGTGACAGGTCTACCACTGGAGGTAAGGTGTCCCAAATGGTATTACAACTGTACCCCAGTGAAGACATTGGCCTCAAAGAGGGTGGATTGTTACAACGCATGTGGGTAGGTGAGAGGCACTGGCAAGCTACCTGGTGTCCAATCCCACATTGTCCAGGTGTAGATTAGAAGATGATTCATGTAATGATAGTCACTCTCATAAAGTCTAGGCCTTTTCAGAGCGGTTAGCTTAAGGGTTTGGAAGAACTCTAAAGTTAAAAGTACTCAAGCAATAGCAATTCTAGGATGGCTGCCCTCTTAAGAAGCTATGAACAAAAAACCCCATACTAAATGTAATTGCTAAATTTGGGAGAATATCTGCAGAGAGTGCTAAGTCTGCCGATGGAGATGAGGTGTTACATATACAATATATACTTAATAATGAAACCATTAATTTACCTTCAATTCAAATACAATAATAATTATGGTACTTCAAAATAGTAGAGGAGGAAATGGCAACTCCCAAAGTAATGTCCTAAACTTGTGTCAAAATCTCCCAGCCTTCAAAATGCAATCAAGAAAAAATTCCAAACTAGTGTAATTAGTCATAGACACCATGTTTAATTAACTCTTGTATATGTGGTTATTAATAATACCACAAATAATATGGTATTATCTTTGGCTAAAACTTCTAAAGTAGTGTAATTAATCATATACACCATGTTTAATTAACTATTGTATATGTGGTTATTAATAATACCATAAAAAATATGGTATTATCTTTGGCTTTTTACAAGGATAACCTAGTGGCAAAAAGCCATTGCCCCTGCATGTACAGATATATAAAAAGTCAAGTTGTATACACATTATGTACCTAATAATTATTTTGCATGTATTACAATTTTATAAATATATTTTCTTATTGGTCATTTTTATGTGTGCTAGACTGTGTTAAGACTAGTAATTTCCTTTCTTTTCTTTTCTAAAACTAAAACTAAATAAATAATAAATAAAAAAGCAGTTTGTAATTGAATTAAAAAAAAAATGAGCACTTTAAACATGTATGTTGTGTTTTGTCCCAAGCCATAATTACGAGCTTTAAACATTTATGTTGTGAGGAAATCACTTGATGACTAGATATGATATACACATTGTTAAAAGATTATTTTCAGGTGCTACACTCATATAAACAATCAACAATAGCATCACACTATGTTTAAAGTATTTTGGTGCCAGGGAAATTGTTAAAGATGGCTTAAAACCATATACAGCAATGAAAATTGTTTAGATTGCAAAAGATAATGGTGTTTCCATTAAAAACATTCCTAAAAACCATGTTGAGTTAATTTATGAATTGGAACAAGGATGGTAAATTTATATTATTTAGTAATTTAATTGGACTACTGTCAAAGCTCAACTTATATATATATAGATATAGGGAAATTTTACGGTGTGGACGGTCTGAATGCGGACCATATTAAAGCCGACACTTTTTTGAAAAAAAAAAAAAAAAACGTCGGCTTTGCTATGTATGGGTACACAGCATATATAAGAAAGCGAAGGGTTTTTTTCAAAAGCACCAAAAAGTATCGGCTTTAGTGTGGTTCCCACCGTACAACTACTCTATATGTGTGTGTGTGTGTGTGTGTGTGTGTGTGTGTGTGTGTGTGTGTGTGTGCATGTGTGTGTGTGTGTGTGTGTGTGTGTAATTTACAATAATATTAAGAAACTTAATTACTTTCCATATAAATAATCAATATTCATGGATAAAAATAGAATTATGAATGGAATCCATATCCAAATCCAGCATTAAGTCCAAATATATCAACCTTGCTGTTAGTCCTCAAGTTAAAGAAAATGAAGAGATTTTAGAATATATTTTTCTGACAAGAAAAAAGCATAAAGTTTGAATAGTTTATAGAGAGAGATGATACTCTAAAACCCTCCTAGGAATCCTGGCTAATCCCACCTAGCGAAGTCTTACTAAACAATGCTTATGGAAAGCCCAATGAAACCTTATTCGAACTATGTACAATCAAACATATGCAAATAAAAGAACACTCCGATATAATAAGACAAATCCACAATAGCATGCAAATCCCCATAGTACATTTCACAATTATTGTAACACCCTACTCAAAAAAGCCTCGAATTTGAATTTTTGACCAAGGTCGATCAAGGTTGATCAAGATTGACCAAGTGGATTCCATGGTTGACTTTTTACTGTGAGAGGAATATTGGATTGACCAAGTTACCATAGCAAAGTACTCATCGATACGAGCTCATAGACTAGTATACACCAAAATCGGAGCCAATATTAGAAAGTTATGGTTAAAACAAGATGCGATTCGGACTAATTGATGAGCCTAGAGTTGGACTTTTATCTATATGCATTTTTATGTTGACTCATATACCTCGTGACAGTGCTCATTGATACAAGTCCATAAACTAGTAGCACATTTAATTTAGACATACAATTAAAAAGTTACGGGTTTGTAAAATCTTGCCTATCTTTTTCGGGATTGACTTTACCGTGTAGTGGAAAGGTGCCACATGTCATGTTTGGAAAGATACCCATGTGTCATGATCAGAAAAGGACACATGTCATCCTTAATAAAAAATTATTTTCTTTTTCTTTTTCCTTTCCCCCTCTCTCCTCCCTCACATGAAAAACACCCTCTCCCCCCCCCCCCCCAAGGTGGTCAAAATTGATAAACCTCCAGCCACCCATCAGTGACATGAATCGGTTGCTGGCATAGCCTAGTTGTCTATGAATTTGGCTACCAGCCAACTGGCGACGCATCCAAATCAGGTGTTGGAAACTGGCGGCAGCTGTTTCTCTTTCTTTAGCATGCCCAAGCCACACCGCCCCCACCGTCCGATAGCCCATCATGCTAGCTTCACCGAGGTGTGCTCCAATTGCCAAGGAAGCCGTCGACGCACTAAAGAATGGCCATGGAAGCCGGCTAACACACTGTCCTACCACTAGATTTTGACCATCTCGGCCACGTTCTCAATCCTTCCCCCATAATTTGAACCTTCCAAAGCTAATGGTGCCCTTCCTTTACTCCAATTTAAGCTCGTTTGTGGCATACAAAGGGGGTGAGTCGGCAATGGTTTTCAATGAGAATTTCGGCCACCGTCGGCAATGTCGAGCTCAACGAAGGCTAATATCTTGTTCCTCATACCTTTAGCTTTCCATTGGTACCCTGTTTGTGAATTATGGTAGCATATTTAAAAAGTTGCCATTTTTGAGTAAATTCTGTATTTAATGTGATAATTGTGTTAAATTGTACACATATGTATATGTTCATGTGTAGATATTGCAAATGCGTATTTTTGTATATATATATATATATAAGTATATGTGTGCACTTCTTTGGCATGTGTGTAAATGTACATATATATATATATATATTAGTATAAATATGTATATAAGCATGTATATACTTGTTAAAAGGATTTTGTTATGTTTATAGACAAATATATATACTTGTGCACATAAAGATGTGTATACATATATATTTTGTGTTATTTAAAAATTTTGAAAAATATTATGTATGTTTTAAAATTTAAGAAAATTGTTATTTAATTTTATTATGTAAGACTTATAAAGTTTAAATACATTTGTTATATAAAATTAATATTTATGACTGTAAAGATATTATAATGGTAATATTTAAATTTATAAAATTGTTGAATTTATGGGGTTATTTAAAAGGACATATAGAATTTTATGGGTTTAGTAAAACTGTATAAATCTGTTGGTATTTTATCAAATTTCAGTATTTATTATATTGTAAAATTTTATAGTTTTTAGATGTACCATACATTACTAGTGGTCTGTACTGTATTTGCTGTTTAGCGCTCAAATATGTATGATTACCCTAAAGAAGCCATGGACCTGAGGGTTGGCAAGTATATTTGTGGAGCTAGCATTAGCTACCCCCTTCTTTTACCACAGGATGGCTAGTTATAATCATCTTACGAGAGCCGTGGAATTGAGGGTTGGCAAGTATTTCACACAATGAGCATTAACCGACCCCCTCTTTAACCATAGGATTGCTGGTTATTATATGGATTAGCACACAAGTTATATATATGATCGTCCTTTGTTAGCTATAATGAGAGAAAGTAAACAAGTATATTTGCACAGCGAGCATGCATATATGTATGGCCATCATATGAGAGCTATAGGGCTAAGGATTAGTAAGTATTTTGCTCAGTAAGCATCAGTCACCTTCCCCTTAGTGAAGGACGACAAGTTTAGCCATGGTAAGTTTTTAGCAATTGGCGTCGTGAGACATTAGAGTAATCGATTGCAGGTTTCTCTTTTTAACCTTCCTGTTAGAATAGTGCTTGGGATGCCAAGTACTATATGACATTGTTGGTACATCGTATGGTATATCAAGTGTATTTTTCATGCATACATACATATATGTATGTATATTATTATGTTATGTTCCGTGTATATCACACTGTACGAAGACGATAATCAGATTCGGCCCATAAATAGCTTCATCTTGTAACTCTGCTACCTTTGAGGCCAGTGGGTCAGACGGCCACTATAGGCAACTACCCCAAACCGTATTGGTAATAGTGTACTTGGAACGGTTGATATCATGGGACCGTACATAGGGGTGGCAATTTAAGTCATGACATGTTGACACGACTTGAAAATGATACGAAATTAACGGGTTTGGGATTATCATAAATGGGTTCGGATCAATCCGTTTAATATGATTAATAAACGTGTCAGTTTCGGATTGACCTACTTAACCCGAAATCGATCCATTTAATTAAACGTGTCAATTTCGGATTGAATCCGGCACAATTATAACCCATTTAAATTATAACTTTAATATATTAAATTTACTATTAATAAAACTTTAACTAATACTTTTTTATTACTAAATATCAAGCTTATTTAAGTTATATTATTAAATTTTTTATTAATTAAAAATAAAAAATAAAAAATTTTGAAATAATATTTATTTACTTAAATATAACATATTTAATACATGTATGGATCTATGGATATCGAAAAAATAAAAATTAATATGCCTGAGAGTATTAAAGATGTAGAAAATTAAAAATATAATTATTAATAAAGTTTTTTATATTATTTTTAGAGAAGTACTATTAAGTTTATTATGTCTATATATGTATCTATATTTAACTATTATATGAGATAATTATATTGTTATATCATATATTATATTATTGTAAATTTGTAACTATAATTATATGGTTTTACATATATATTTTAAATTTGAATTAATTAATGACTAAATTATTTTTATATTATATGAAGTAATTAATTTAAATAAGGTAATCTATTTAATTAGACAAAATTTGTATAAACAGGTTGATTTTGTGTAAACGGGTCAATTTCGTGTAAATGGGTCAATTTCGTATAAAATAGTCAATTTCGTGTAAATGGGTCGTGTTGACCCTAATTGACCCATTTAATAAACAGGTTATGCGGGTCGTATTAGCTTACTTGTTTATTACATAATTCGTGTTCGGGTTGATGATTTCTAACACCATTAATAAACAGGTCAGGTTCGGGTTGAGCAATTTCAACACGATTAATAAATAGGTTGTTATGAGAATCCGCTTGAGCCGGCACAAACGACAACCCACTAAGGTGCTGATCCGCTACGAATGAAGACCGAGCTGATCACTAGGGCTCAAACTAAGAGATTTAAAGACAACCTAGATGCTTTTATACAGAGAGTAATTAATTCTTAAAAGGGCTCGACAATACCTGAAGATACAAGACCCATTTTAAGCATCCAAGTGGTGGAGACCGATACGGATCTGGGTAGCTGTTTTCATGCAAATTTGGATTCTAAACAGAAAGAAATGGTCCCAACACTTCATAAAATCAATTAATATCATTAAGAGGACATGAAATCCAGCCAAGGCAAAATCAAAAGCATCTAAAAAGGACTTGTACGAACAGCGTCTCAATTTGGCCGAAAATGCGTTGTTTAGCTGCTGACTTTGACTTTTCTTCTTGTTTGACTTATTCCAATCAAGGGGCAATGTGTGGGAATCATTATTAATAATATTTTTCATCCTAAATGGCATATGAAAGCTGATTTGGAGCCCAAACAAGCTGGAGATTGGTCAAAGATACCTTAGTAGTCAAACTAGTCAACTAGTTTACTAATTTGATTTTAACTTTTTTTTTTTTTAGGAAATTAGTCATTTTCTATTTAATTATTTTTTGGAAAAATCAACTTACAAAAGTTAGTATTTTATTATTTTCATTGTAAATTAATTAATTCCTAATTTAAAATAAAGGAATTAATTAATCCAAATTAGATTAGGAAAGGAGGTGAATTTCGGCTAAGCTAAGTTTCCTTTTCTTTTGGTGGCCAGTTTTACCTATAATTAGGGTTTTATTTTGTAACTTTTTAGCCTATTTAAGGGCTTGTTTTATCAATAATATTCAGTACATTATTCATACAAAAAATTATTTGTGAGATTGAATTCTCTTTGTTCTCTTTGAATACCTAAAACACTATTAGTGAATGAGTGTTTTAGTTTGATTTATCAATAAGATATCCATCATCTATTGTGGTCTCTTCATCATACCAAGGTTTCTAATCTCAGGTTGATTAGGGGTTAAGGTGACCATTAGAACTTGAACATAATTAGATCTAGGCTAATATAATACGGGTTTAGGCACAAGTCAACCTAGGTTAGTATCATTTGGTATTAAAGCTGAATTTCATTTAGGTTTAATCTATCTTTATTTGGTTTATTTATTTTTGTGTTAATCTACAATTTTAGCATTAGGTTAAGGTTGCTTCTATCGACATACATGTTCTGCATATATAAAAAATAAAAAAAAAATTCATTCCTAGTCAAATTAGGTTTTCCTAGTTTTACCGTATTTTTGTTTCCGAGTTTGTTGGCTGTTTTTCATCATTGGTCTTGTTAATTTTGGTTTTTGTTGATTGTTCTTTACTGTTTTAGTCTTAAATATTTGTATTCATATATTCAAAAAAAAAAAAAGGAGTGTGGTTGCGGCAACATATAACAAAATAAAAATAAAAAAAATAAAAAATAAACTGCACAATTTGTATTTTGTTTTGGAGGTCACGGGTTTAGCAAAAAAAAAAAAAAAAAGAAGGAAAAGCCGAATATAAAAAAAAAATAGTTTATTGAATTTGGTGTTGAAATTTGTTTCTGGAAATTTCTTAAAGCTGCTGATTTGTTGATTATTTATTCAATAGTTGGAGTTACTGGATATTTGAATTTTTGGTGCTTAAATTATTTTGATTAAAATTAGATAAAGGATTTGATACAAAACTAGAATTACAAGAACAACAACCAACACTATTCTTTAATTTTGTTCTAATTGATTCTTGTTCGTGTTTAAAATTCTTTTTCTAAATTTTTATTCTTGAATCTTTAATTTCTTACCATCTAGTCCAGTTCTTATTGATTCCAAAATTTTCTTGTAATTAGCCTTATTTTGCCTAGACAAGCCGAAGTTTAGGTATTTTAAATTCATTTGGTATTACTTGCTTGTACTACTGTTTTGTTGATAAGCTTAATTAAAACATACTTGTGATCTAATTGCTATTTCATGGGTGTTTTAATTAGAACTCTGAGATAATTCATTGAGTGGAAAAAGGCAAGAGTGTGTGAGCTTCAAAGAGGGTAAAAGCCAAAACTAGTGTGCAAACACGAGTGTTGAGAGACCTTGTTTGAGTAAAGCACATGAGGGAGTTATTTTTGGTGAGAATTTATTTTATTTTGCATTATTTATACTAACATGGCAGATTCAAGGTTGAGGAAAGGAGATCCACCACTAACAATTAATGAAAAACAATCCGTAGGATTCCATGGTGATTCCCAAGCTACGGGGAGTGGTGAGCAAATGGACATGAGGGCTGTATTGGAACAATTACGGCAGATGAATGCTCAATTTGACAACATAAATCAAAGGATGGACTGAATAGAAACATCTCATGGTGGGCCAAATTTGAGGCACGAGTTCCATAAAGGTCGAGGTCGAGGAGGCCGTGGACGATCTAGAGAGGAGTTTAAAGGGGGAGATTTTGGAGATAATTTTGAGGAAGGAATGGATTAAATGTTTGCTGTCCAAGAGAGGCTAGTCCATGGGAGGCATAGGAGAGAGAAGCCAGATGATGATCTTGGAAATATCAAGGTAAACATACCACCTTTCATGGGGAAAAATGACCTGGAGGCTTACTTGGAATGGGAGGAGCAAATGGAGATAATTTTTTATTGTCACAACTATTTGGAGGCCAAGAAAGTTAAATTGGCAGCAATATAATTTGGACATTATGCACTCCAATGGTGGACTAATGAGCAAAACACCCAAAGGATAGTAGCTGACGAATTGATTACTACATGGCAACAAATTAAAGGAGCCATGAAGAAGCGATTTGTACCATCACACTAACATAGGTTGCTGCATCAAAGACTTCAATCTTTATCTCAAGGAAATAGGTTCATGGAGGATTATTACACGGAGATGGAGATGCTTATGATGAGGTTAAACATGAATGAAGATAGAGAAGCAACCATGGCAAGGTTTCTTGGTGGTTTGAATCGTGAAATAGCCAATAAACTAGAATTACAACAATATATGGAATTGGAGGAGATGCTGCATGTGGCTATTAAATTAGAACATCAATTCAAGATGAGGGGTTTAGGCTCACGGTTTGGGGGTGTTTCCTACAGTAGAAGATCAAATCCAAATGCTTGGAGAAGCAATCCCACCTTTAAGGCAAGATAAAAACCGAAGCTTGAAAATCCCGAATCATATAGATTCTAATAGCTTAATGATAGTGGTGAGATGAAAGTGAATAAACAAGTCAAGGTAAAATTTAGCATAGATAAATATGTGGATGTTGTTTTATGTGATGTTATGCCTATGCATGGCGGACATATTCTATTAGGTAGGCCATGGCAATTTGATAAAGATGCTACTCATTATGGTCAAGAAAATTGTATTGTTTTTAGATTTAAAGGTAAAAAAGTCAAGCTGGAGCCATTGACTCCCAAGGAAGTATATAGAGACCAATTACAAATACAACAAAAAAGGAAAGTTGAAAAGATCAAAGAGAAAGCTAGTATGGCACCTACGGCTTCACCATCCATCCAAGAAGGTAAGTCCAAGGTTGCTGGCCAAGGTAAGCATTCTAAAACACAAATTGAGTGGAAAAACCATGGAAAGGCCGAGAGTGGAATAAGAGAGAAAGAGAAACCCAAGAGTGTGAGGGAGGTCGAAAAAGCTAAGAGTGAGTGCCAAACCAAGAGAAAGAAAGAGAAAGAAAAAAAAGAAAGGAAAAATAAAAAAATTTATTTGAGTTTTGGTGATGTTAATAAAGCTATCTTGAATAAGAAATCATTGCTGGTCATGATGTATAAAGATGCTTATTTAAAGATGATTTTGTTGTATAGAACTTTGTATGCATTGTTGAGAGTTGTACTTAGTGAAAATTTGAAAATTTGGGAAAGATTATTTGCTAACTTTAAAAAGTATAATTTTTGTAAAGATAAATTGGTATTTCTAGGAATTGTTGTTATAGTGTTTAAACCAAGAGATTGTGTTGGTTGCACTTAAGGAAGGAGAGATTTTCCAAGCAAAGAAAGTCCAAACTTATGCCTCATGGAGATGGACCTTTTCATGTTTTGGAGAGGATTAATGACAATGCTTACAAACTTGATTTGTCGGGTGAGTATAATATTAGTGCTACATTTAATATTGCTGATTTATCTCCTTTTGCTGCAGGAGGATGACTTTGATTTGGGGGCAAATCTTTTTCAAAAGGAGGGGAATGATGAGAATCCACCCGCGCCCGCACAAACAACAACCCATTGGGGTGCTGACCCGATACGGATGAAGACCGGGCAAATCACTAGGCTCAAACTAAGAGATTTAAGGACAACCTGGATGCTTTTATATAGGAAGTAATTAATTCTCAAAAGGGCTTGACAATACCTAAAAATACAAGATCCATTTTAAGCATCCAAATGGAGGAGACTGATACGGACCCGGGTAGTTGTTTTCATGCAAATTTGGACTCCAGGCAGCAAGAAATGGTTCCAGCATTTCATGAACTCAATGAATATCATTAACAGGACATGGAATCCAAACAAGGCAGAATCAAAAGGATCTAAAAAGAACTTGTACAGACAGCATCTCAATTTGGCAGAAAATATACTGTTTAGCCATTGACTTTAACTTTTCTTCTTGTTTGACTTATTCCAATTAAGGGGCAATGTGTGGGAATCATTATTAATCATATTTGGCATCCTATATGGCATATGAAAGATGATTTGGAGTCCAGACAAGCTGGAGATTAGTCAAAGATACCTTAGTAGTCAAACTAGTTAACTAGTTTCCTAATTTGATTTTAACTTTTTGTTTTAGGAAATTAGTCTTTATTTGGTTTCTATTTAATTATTTTCTGGACAAATCAACTTAGGAAATTTATTATTTTATTATTTTCATTGTAAATTAATTAATTTCTAATTTAAAATAAATGAATTAATTAATCCAAATTAGATTAGAAACGGAGGTAAATTTCAACCAAGCTAGGTTTCCTTTTCTTTTGGTGGCCGGTTTTACCTATAATTAGGGTTTTATTTTGTAAATTTTTAGTCTATTTAAGGGCTTGTTTTATCAATAATAATTAGTACATTATTCATATAGAAAATTATTTGTGAGATTGAATTCTCTTTGTTATCATTGAATAAATAAAACACCATTAGTGAATGAGTGTTTTAGTTTAATTTATCAATAGGATATTCATCACCTATTGTGGCATCTTCATTATACCAAGGTTTCTAATCACAGGTTAGTTAGGGGTTAAGATGACCATTAGAACTTGAACATAATTAGATCCGGGCTAATATAATACGGGTTTAGGTACGAGTCGACCTAGGTTCATATCAGGTTGACACAAACACAAGCACAACAACACGAATTGCCACACTTAACCGTACATCAGCATTCCATATGGTACATGAGGCGTACCTCCGCTACGACTGTGCGAATTTCATAGCATATTTATAAATTTTAAAATTTTATTTTACTTTATTTTATT
Source organism: Ziziphus jujuba (assembly GCF_031755915.1). Classification (NCBI taxonomy): domain Eukaryota; kingdom Viridiplantae; phylum Streptophyta; class Magnoliopsida; order Rosales; family Rhamnaceae; genus Ziziphus; species Ziziphus jujuba. The sequence goes on along the minus strand of NC_083383.1, from coordinate 23,304,454 downwards.
TTATCTATTAATAATTATAATTTTCAATTATTATCATTTTTTGTTGTTGTTGTTATTATTATTATTATTATTATTATTAGTAATTGTTATTGGTATTATTATCATTTGTTGTTATTATTATGGTTGTTGTTGTTGTTGTTATTTTTATTATTTATCATTGCTACTATTGTTAATTATTATTGGAATTGTTATTATTATTTATTATGATTATTATTATTGTTATTAATATTGTTATTATTATTATTATTATTATTATTATTATAGTTGTTACCACTTTTGTTATTATTATCATTGTTTAATATTATTATTACTACTTGTAAATTTGTTATGTTATTATTATCATCATTAATGTCAATTATGTACCTATCATATTTGTCCAATCGAGCAAATATTGTAGTCTTCAGCCAAGTTATCCAATTTCTTGGGAGGTTGTATCATTACTGTTGTTGTTATTATCACTATTATTACTGTTCTTTTTATTATCTTCTATTTGTATTGACGGATATGAAATATTTACAAGATGTTATAATAACGTATAACTGTAATAAGTGAGTAGTGTGGGCAAACACGAACCATAAAGGTATTTATATTTTATTAAATTACTATTGTTGTAGTAAGGTGGGAAGAATAAGGTGGTATGATATTGAAGTGTGTTTTCTGTGCAGAAAATTTTCTTGGCATGCTCGACCTTTAGATGAAATGCTACCAGATTTTCCATAAAAAGGTCCGATAAGGTTTCCTCTATCGGGACTCACCTAGGGTTCCGATAAAGAGTCTTAACACTTATAGCCAGCCATACTATAGACCAATATTACTCATACATAAGTATAGTCATTACTGTGTCCAGAATATAGATCAAAGAATTCTAAAAGTAATTATAAATTTAGCTTATACAACTTATTATGAATGAGTCTAAATAAAAGAAGAAAAATATATTGCTACTACAGGATACAAAAGTGAACAAGTAATGCTTGGACCTAAAGAGCGACAATACAGAGGACCAGTCATTCTTTCAAGACCTCACATTTCCACCATTTTGAAAAGTTTCTTATTTAATACAATTTTCACAAAACCCAACTTATACCTAAAATAAATACCATAAGACTAATATTTCATAATAAACCATTTAAAACATTATAAATCAACACATCTAATTTAAATTTTGGGCATAAAAGAATATAAATATATTCATAAAAATAATTATCAAGAATATCATAAAACAACATCTATATTAGAAAACAAATAATATACCATATCATATACCTGGCATTGTCAGGCAATACACTGTATCCTAGAATACTACTAGACAATATGGAGGAAGAAAGAAACCATAGAAAGAATCCATCTCACAACCCTTAATATTCTAAAGGTATCACGGCAAAACTGTCATCCTATGATCAAGAGGGAATGGCACACAACCAAACTATCACTCTATTCTATCCAGACTATACATAGAATGACTAAAACATGCATGTTAATCATATTAATAGCATAAAGACAATATGATGATAAATCACCAATGCAAACATCTACTTGCTGAGGAGCTAATCCTGTACAACTAAATACCAGACCAATTACTAGAGCATAAGCTAAGAGGTTTAGGGACAATATTGTTAGCTTCATACAAAGAATAATTAAATCTCAAAAAATATTAATATCATAAGATTTTAAGCCCATGCTGAACATGCAAGTTTTGAAGGCAAAAATGGAACCGGGAAACTGTTTCGAAGCATTTGAGGACTCTGGGAAACAAGGGATGAGTTTGTATGCGTATGAACGTACTTGAGCTCACCAAGAGGACATAAGATCATGTCAAAGCAGAGGCAAGGATGCCCAAGCCCATCCAAATGCGTACAACCTTCAACTATGGCCGGTTTTGCATGTTTGGAGCTGAGAAGTGGCTTACTTGCATTCCAAGCAAATTTTGACAATTCCAATTAAGTGCAACATGAGGGGACCAGTTTTATTCCTATTAGGTATCTTACATGGCATATTAGATAAGATTTGGGGCCTAAATTAGCTAGAAATTGTACAAAGACAGCTTATTTGGAAAGCTGGTCAACGACTTGCCAAATCTAGAATTTGACTTTCTATATTAGGAAATAATCTTTTATTTTCAATTTTTTTTATTTATTTTTTGGACAAATCAATTTAGGAATTGAATTTTAATATTACTGATTGTAAATTAATTAATTTCTTTTTCAAAAATTAAGAAATTAATTAATACAAATTATATTAGGAAAGACATGTGAAAATCGGCTACATCTTTGGTTTAGTCTTATTGGTTTTATTTTACCTATTGCCTTAGGGATTTGATTTTTTTTATCACTCTAGCCTATTTAAAGGCTTATTTGCTTAATAATACATAGATCATTATTCATTCAGTAAATACTTGTGAGAAAGATTTCTCTTCATTTTTTTAGAACACCTATAACACCAAATAGAGAACAAGTGTTCTAATTTGACTTATCAATAGGACAATACATAACCTATTGTGGTGCTTCAATCTATACCAAAATTTCTAATCACAAGTTGATTAAGGGTCAAGATGGCCATTAGAATCTAAACTTAATTTCAATCCGGACTAATTTAATACAAGTTTAGGAGCGAGTCGATCTAGGTTCGTATCACGCTGATACTATATGATATATCAATTAAAACTCACCAATATAGTATTCATAAACTATATAATTAATATCATTTTTTTCCATTTTTCAAATAAATATTATACCATAAACCTGAATATAATATCAAAGAACCAAATCATTTATTTAATATTTCACTAAGTGAATTTATAAACCATAAACCTATTATAAATATTTCAAAGGTTCCGAATAAACATTTTATGCCAAAAATTTATATATGAATATATAACACAAATATCAACAATAAAACATATATATATATATATACATATTACCATAAAACCATTCATATGCACTTTAAAATTTTAAAACACTTAAATATTGCTTAAAAATTTGCAGAACACGTATACGTAGAAGCAAATACCCATATATGCATAAAATAGGGATTAATTGTCCAACCACATATATAATATTTAAACCATATAACTATTAGTAGATTGGGTCCAAAACTATTTAAAAATAAAATCATTCTTAAATACCATAGATGACTACTTCTGCTCTTCCATAAGGTCACCTTCGAATGCAATATAGATGCTTATAATATAATAAAATATTTCTTAGATTTCAAAAATAAAATATTGATATTAGTGCGTATCAAATATCTTAAATAATTTATATAACTTTAAAATTACATAAACTGGGTACCAAATGGTCCAATTATACTAGACCTCATTGGACTTGATATCCAAAACTAGGGTTTTTTTAACCTAAGGCCAATTTTATCAAATTAAATCTTTTAATGGGCCTAATAATATCTTGGAACAAAATACCAACTTTAATTTGTTCCTAAATGATCCAATTACAATCTAATTTTACCCGTTATTAAACTAATTAACCCAAAAATGGGTATTTACTAAAAAAAAAGAAAAGAAAAACCAAAATTGATAAATCATATATACCAATGAAAAGTCCATGAGATAGGTAATCAAAAAAAAATATATATCAAAATTGACAATTCATATACCAATGGAAAGCACATGAGATAGATAACTCATTGGTATGCTTACCTTGGTTAAATAACATCGTCAGTAATCAAAAAACACATTGAAAAATTTGACCAACTTAATGTTGTTAGATCACTCAAACTTTGAGGAATTTTATCAAACAAAAACTAAAAATGAATTTAGAGGGTCCAAAATAGTAGGAGACCAATGGCTCCTCTAAAGATGGCCAGAATCCAACCAAATTACCAAAAATGGTAAAATGTCACCACTAGCTTCAAACGATCGATTCTGAACGTCTGACGACAATTTAGCTTAAAAATTTAATAGCTTAGTTAGCACGGGGTCGGCTTCCATGGTGACCAACATGTGTAGCTAGGTGGTACTAGAAAAGGGGCAAAATCTCGTGTGACCCAGTTCAACACAAAAGGGGGTCGCAGTGCGGGTCAAATTAAGTCAAGATTATGCATGATCTTTGGAGACATTTTAGGTATTTTTGAATTTGCTTAATCCAAGGCATGTCTTCCTAGGTATGTATAGACCTCTAGGTCAAATAAGAATAAAATATGATACTGGTTTGGATATTAAGAAAATACTAATATTTGAAACTTCATAGACCAGTAATTTTTTAACCATAATTCATAATGTGGTGTATCACTAGTGTATAAACTCATATTTACAAGTACTACACAATGGTATGCCTGTCAAACCAAAAATTAGAATATACAAAAATTCAAATCTGGGATCGACATACGATCTAGTTGGCCAAATCCAAACAAACTCATACAACGAGGGTATTTTTTTCCATACGGATTGTTTCAAAGACTAGTCGAGTCCAATACATTTCTACACTCCAAACAGGCAGCTTAATTTGTTTTAGTTTAGGATAAATGAAGTTTCCAATTCTTATTAAACATTGGTAGCTATAGAGTTATGATGTAATGCTGCAAAAACGGATGTCAATTCTAACTGTACTTTTTCTTTAATGGAATTTTTTTTTTTTTCAAAGAAATGAGAAGCTTTCCAAAATTTGGAATTCATAACCACAGATGCGGTTATGTCTTGCTAATTGCATTCCTTAGAATTTATGACTAGAGCAAAGCAAGTGAGAAAAAAGAAGATAAAGAGAACAAAAGAAAAGGTTTAACAAAATTAAAACAAATATTAAATCCCACATTATGAAGTACATGAGCCACATTTAAATACATTGAAAAGAAAGAAGAAAAATAACTTGTTTACTACTCTTATGGTTCTTCTGACAGGTGGCGGAAAAATAGATAGACAAGCATGCAGGTGAATATATGTTGAGGGTCAATGGTAAAATGTCACATTTGCTTAAAATCTCCAAAAGAGATAATACATAAAGACAAATTTGTTAACATGAATCAGATAGGTGACACATGCATAAAAATAAAAAATAAATCTGAGGATCAAATATGCACCAAACGGATGTCAATAAGCTCATATACATAGAGCACAAAATTCAAGAGAAAGAATACATATATTATTACCAACAAACATAAATAAAGAATGCATATATATAAACTTAATGGAAAGAAAAACCTTAAGTCCGAACAATTGATAAGCAATTGTGTTGACCAAACTATGTATATAGAAAAAACATATACTCTATCTTTTCTTGGCATCAATTGACAAGCTTAAGCTATTAGGAAATTATCCGACTATGGCACGTTTTACACATAGTCAAGACTAAAAACCAGATATATTAGTTTGAAAAGCCTAGCTAAGCAATTTTTTTGGCTAATATATATTAAGTTTATACTCTATCTTAATATTTGTTATATTATAGAAAAGAATATACATATGACAAGTTTTTAAATTTTCGATTGCTCAATTATTTGATAATAGGCCCAGATAAGGTTATAATTTTAGTTGCATCCTTAGTCTAAATCAACACCAAAGAAAAACAAATATAAGTGATGATCCTTTTTTTCCTTTTACTTTTTTCTTTCTTCCTCTCTCCGCCATATAGATGGTAATTATAGTTTTTTTGGGAAAAATGAGAGGAAACAAACAAAAAAAAAAAATAGGGGGAGACTGAAAAAATTTAAAAATAAATAAAAAATTGAATGTATGTAGGATTTCTAAAGAAGAGAACAAATGGCTGGTATGGTATGGCTACATATATCACACACGGCATTTGTTGCCCAAGTATCTAAATTTATTATAAAATATTTATTATCAAAATAACCCAATTACACAGGTTATATTGGAGCTCCTCATGACATAATAAAAAAGCCAAATTGCGCCGCATTTTGCTAATGATGTGGAATTCTGTTGTATATTTAATCGTTGGTAAAAAATGAAAAAGGGTAAATTGTATAATTGATCACTAAACTATAGTGCCATTTATAAGTTGGTCCTTAAATAATTTTTTTTAGCATTTTAATCTCTGAATTTATTAAAATGTTGTTCATATTATTTCATTCAAAATCCACCACTAGATGCTCGTGCAAATCTTCTGTTAGGAACCAATTTATAACATAGGACATAGTTTAGAGATCAATATCATATTTAATCCTTAAATTATGTCAAAAGCTAAAAATTGATCCTCAAACTATATATTGTATTATAAATTGGTCTCTAAAAGGATATGATTTTGGATGGAATAATGTACATAGACTGAGGTGCAATGTTTTGACGTGTTTAGGGACTAAAGTACCAACAAAAAATTTTTAAGAACCTAGCTTGTAAATGGTAATATAGCTTAAGGACCAATCATGTAATTTACCAAAAGAAAATTTTTCGTTTTCTCAAAGTTCTATTGTCCAGAGGTATTCTTGTGTTGGTGTCCAACCAAAATATACTTAATTGGATTCTATTTGTGTAACACGTCGACCTGAAAATATATCTCGAATTTGAATTTTTGACCAAGTTTAACCAAGGTTGAATGGAATTGACCAAGTGGGTTCTACGGTTGATTTTTTTACTCTGGATGGAATTTCAAGTTGACCGAGATACTGTGGTAAAGTACTCATCAACATGAGTTCGAAGACTGGTAGTATGCCAAAATCGAAGCTAAGAATAGAAAGTTATGGTCAAAAGAAGATGCGATCCAAACTGATCAATGAGTTCGAAGTTGAATTTTTATTTACATAGATTTTGGTGTTGACCCACATGTTCCATGAAAGTGCTCGTTGATAAGAGTTCGTAGACTGGAAACACACCTAATTTGGATCTACGGTTGAAAAGTTACAGATCTGTAAAATTATATCTATTTTTTCCACGATTAATTTTACTGGATAGTGGAATATTAAAAAGTCTTTGATTTACACTATGTGTCACCAGTTGGGATGTACCATGCGTGTGCCATGTGTCATCTCAATAAAATATTATTTTATTTTCTTTGTCTTTTCCTTTTCTTTTTTTCTCTTCCCCCACGTGGGGAAAATACCCACCACCACCACCACCCCTTCTTCTTCTTCTTCTTCTTCTTCTTCTTCTTCTTCTTCTTCTTCTTCCTTTCTCTCCCTTTCTCTCTCTTCCCCTCTCCCACTCTCCCCTCCTTTCTCCCTCTCCTTCTCAGGTCCCCCTCGATTTGACCATTTCTAGCCACCGAATGGCCATACTCGCCAGATGGCATGGTCGCCCACAGCTGGACGAGCCTGGTTATCGAATCATTAGCGGTTGACTGGTGGACGGGTCGGGATCAGCGTTCAACGCCAGCTGTAACACCCACACCCAAAAAAAATGCACCTATTGAGAAGTTTGATTAGGTTTGACTAAGTTTGACCGACTTGACTAAGTTTGACCAAGTGAATAGTATGGGTCCAGATTTGACTTTTTCTATGATTTATATTTTAGTTTGACCAAGGTATCATTGGATAGAGCTCATCGATACGAGTTCAAAGACTAGCGGCATGCCAAATTCCGAGCTACGAATCAAAAGTTACGGTTCTATGAAGTTCAGTTTCAGTATTTTATCTGTGTCCAAACCAGTCCAAGTGTTTTTATCTAATAGCAACCCCAGGCTTATAAAAGCCTCATTTTGTGTGCCAAATTGAGTCCCAAAACCCTAGAAATCCCTTTTCCTTCACGAAATCCGAGGAAAAACGCCCCAGCCTTTGGACCCGAACTGGGTCAAAACGACCCATTTTTACCCACAACCGGGTTTACGCCGTTCAACCATATCCGGCCACCACCTTGTGACACGCGCCGACCATAGAGGAGAGGAGGGAGGAGGGGAGCTCGGCCCTAAAATTTCTCGGCCATCGGACGTCGGACGCGTCCAGATCGGGCTGGCAAAGCTCTACCGCTAAAGTTTTTCTCTCTCCTCGATTTGTGTGCTTTCCGGCCAACCCAGCTCACCCCATACCTCTATCCCACCATTTTTTACCTCTCTGAGTCCATTTCCGGGGTTAGATTGCCCAAAATCCCCACCGTTGGAGAGATCCCTCAAGTTTAAACTCGGCCGAAACTTTACCTCGATTTTCCGGCCACTGGAGGAGTCACCGGACCAAGGTAAGGCCACTGGTGAACTCCTTGTCTCTTGGGCTTTCCATAGACATATAATTTGTGAATTTTGGAGATCGTTTGGTAATTTTCCTATTTTCGGGTTATTTTATTAATCTTTCGGATAAAATTAGACTGTGTTTGGACAACAATTGGTCAAATCAGTTAAAATTGGAGTTGGATTAGTGCAATTAGATACTATTGGAACCTGTTTGGTGGGTCAATTGCGAAAAATTAGGCTCCGGGTGAAAAAGCCCCAATTTGGTGTACCGGGTCCAAAGGGGACATGGTATAATTGGACCGTCCGGTGTCCTATTTCGAAAAATTTTAGAGTTCGATAAATTATTGTAAGGCATTTAGGTTATAATAATGCCTTTAGTTTAGTTATTGCAGCCTGAGAAATATTTTTATATTATGACAAGCACTGGTACTGAGACCGGAGGTGAGCCTGTAGGAGAGCAGAGTTGAGCAGCATCTGTACTGTGAGTGGTTATATTGTTTAAATTATTTTGGGCATATTATAATATGTATGTGTTTTGAATAATTTTGAATATATATCGTTTGATTAAATGCTTGCTTTATGCGTATATATAATATCTGCTTTCACTTATACAAGTTATCATTTTATGTGGATTTTAATAAGATTTTCAGTGATTTCTAAATTCGATGAGTTCATAGTGAACTTGTGAATTATGTTAATTAAATATTCTGGTATTTGAATTGAGATTTCAGATTATTTCGGAAAGTATTTGATTTGAGGAACAGATTGAAAAATTTATATGATTTTAAGCATGTTCAAGTATTTTCAAATTTTATATGCTTAAAATTGGATTATGGTGAATATAAATTCACTGTGGTATTTATGGTTTATTTGAAGTTGATGAATTGGAATTTTTTTTGAAATATTTCAATAAGCGGTGGAACTTAAATATTAAATTATGATTTACAATACAGTGGAGTACTGTATCGGTCATGTTTAATTGATGTACCATATAGTATCAGAGGTTTGGTTCAGTATTATATTATATTACAGTGTGCTGGGTTGCCACGGTACCATGAGGTTGGTTTCATCCAATGGTTTATTATTACCACGGACTGTGAGGTCAGGTTTAACTGACGATATTATTATTGCCACAGTACCATGAGGTTGGTTTCATCCAACGGTTTATTATTGCCATGGACTATGAGGTCGGGTTTAACCGACGGTTTATTTATTATTATTCCCATGATACCTTTCAGATATTGAGGGTCGTGAGGTGGGTGAATCCCAGGGCTTACAGTTTAGTACATCGAATGGTAAATTGCATATGTTTGAATATATTGTTGGTTTTAAAAAAAAAAAAAGAAAGAAAATGGTGGTTATTGCTACACTGTAATAATTATTTTGTGGATTTATGTCTATAATATGTTCATGCTCAATTCTTATATCTCGCTTAAGACATTTTATAATATTGTAATGATCGTTCATTTTATACTTTTGAGCATCGATTTTATGATATTGAATAGGGTACAAGTTTGGGTTTTGTGAAATGATTTTAAACGGGGAACTTTTCTAACGAGAGGAATGAGAGGTCTTGAGAGAAAGATTTTGCTGAAGTAAATTATTATTTTCCTACTATATTATGCCACTCACTGAGATTTTCTTATCTCACATTTTATTTGTTTTAAATTCGTTCCCCTAGGCTCAGGCAGTTAGTAGCAGTCTACCTCGCGTACCGCACGTTACTTCGTTCTTCCGCGACAGCAGTATTATTTATCTTTTCTTATCTTATCTTATCTTTTCAGACTCGTTTATTATTTATTTGCACTCTCAGAATTCGTTAACACTCTTAGAATGCTCTAATATTAAATTTGGGACTCTGTAGAGACCATGGTATTTATGTTTTGGTTATGGCCTGTAGTACCTTAGGCCAGTTGTGGACTTTTATGTTGTTGTGGATTTATTTATATTTATACTTTGGGGTATTATTGATATTACTTGTGTTGGTTGTCCACGTGTCAAGCGGAGTTCCATTGGATATTCTTAGGAATTGCCCAGTGGTACTTCACCAGGCGGGACCACCAGGGAGATCCTGGAAGGGTCCCCGGAGCGGGTCCTGTCACCGGCTGCCGGTGTTTCGTAGGTTGGCTATCTTTCTAGCAGCCACAGGCTGTGTAATTAGTCCTTTCCCACTATTTTGGGTCCCCTTATCTCAAAAATGACCTCCATTCGTCCAAATTCTAAACGGATTGTGAGGTACATGGAAGTGAAATTTGGCCAAAACTTTCCAGCTGTTTTTCGATCATCGCCGGCGAAATTTGTACTAATGAAGGTTAGTTTCATGTTGCTCATCCTCTTATCTTCCAATTGGTACCTTATTTATGAATTATGGTGGTATATTTAAAAAGATGTCATTTTTTGAATAAATTATTATATTAAATGTGAAAAATTGAAAAATAAAGTTAGATTGTATATATACATGCTTATGTACACATATGTATGTTCATGTTTATCAATATATGCATTTCATATATATATGTGTGAATAAAAGTGGGTGTATATTATTGATATGTGTTAGATTGATAGATGTTTATATATATATATATATATATAATTTGTGAATGCAAGAGTATGTGTATATAATTACTTAATTGTTGAAAGAATGTATATATGTATGTGAACAAGTGTGTGTGAGTATAGAAATATATAAATGTATATATTGGATATATTTGTATATGCATAATCCTGTGTATATATATATATATATATATATGTGTGTGTGTGTGTGTGCATACACGTATATATATATATATATGTATATGTGAGTAATCCACCTTCAAATTTATTTTTTAGGGATTGTTAAATTATATATATTTTGTGTTAATTGAATATTTGATATATATCTATATATATATATATTTTTTTTTTTTTTTGGTTGATATTTAATAAATTTTTAGTTGAATTTATGATACCAATTTTGGGTGAATTACAATATATGTGCATCAAAATTTATACTTTGATTTTTAAGAAATTATGGATTTAAATGTTGTTAATTAATGTTAAATTTTATTGTTGAATTATTGATGTGATTCCTCCCGAGCCCGCTCCATCAATAACCCGCTGGGGTGCTGACTCGACACGGATGAAGACTAGGCCAATTACAAGAGTTCAAATTAAGAGATTTAAGGACAACCTGGGAGTATTTATACAGGGGCTAATCAATCTCAACGGAGCTTGTCCATACTTGAAGATACAAAGCCTATTCTAAGCATCCAAGTGGTGGAAGCCGATACGGACCCAGGCGACGGTTTTGGTACATTTTTGGAGTCCGAGAAGCATGAAATGGTTCCAATGCTTTATGGGTTCAATACATATGCCTATGAGGTCATGGAATCAAGTTAAAGCAGCGTCAAATGCAATCAAAAAGGGCTTGTACGGACAGCATCAACAATTTGGCCGAATTTGCTGTATTGCTTGCTGGCTTTACTATATTTTACTGTATTAGCCTTTTCTTATTTTTCCAAGCATGGGCAACATGTGGGACATTATATTCAGCTTATTTGGCATCCTAAAAAACATCTAGAAGCTGATTTGAAGTTTAAAGAGGTCAAAGATTGATCAAATTCAACTTGATCAAAAGGCTAACATTTTTAGTTTCCTAATTTGTTTTTACTTTTTGTTTTAGGAAACTACCATTACTTTTTGGCTTCTATTTATTTATTTTCTGGACAAATGTCTTCAGGAAGGTTTTTATTTTATTCTTTCCATTGTCAATTAATTAATTCCTAATTTAATATAAAGGAATTAATTAATCAAACTTAAATTAGGAAAGGAAGTATAGTTTCGGCCAACTAGGTTTCTTTATGTGTGGTGGCCGGTTTTCTTTATGTTCTGGGGTTTTATTTCATGGCTTTGTAGCCTATTTAAAGGCTTAGTTATCAATAAGAATAAAACTTTGATTTGATTAAGAAAATACTTGTGAGATTAATTATCTTTTTGTTCTTTGAGAACACCTAAAACACCATTAGAGAATTGGTTGTTTTAGCTTGACTTATCAATAGGTTTTCCATCCCCTATTGTGGCGTCTACATTATACTAAGGTTTCTAACCACAGGTTGATTAGGGGTTGAGGTCCATTTCATTAGAACTTGAACTTAATTGAGATCCGGGCTAATATAATACGGGTTTAGGAGCAGGTCGTCCTAGGTTCGTATCATTTGGTATCAGAGCTAAATTTTGTTCAGGTTTGATCTATCTTTATTTGCTTTATTTGTTTTTGTGTTATTCTGCAATTTTAGCATTAGGTTAAGGTTGCATCCATCCCATACACGTTCTGCATCTTTAAAAAAAAAAAAAAAAAATTCATTCCTAGTTGAATTAGGATTTCCTAGTTTTATCGTATTTTTGTTTCCTAGTTTGTTTGTTGTCTTTCATCATTGTTCTTGTTGATTTTTGTTTTTGTTAATTTTTCTTTGCTGTTTTAGTCTTAAATATTTGCATTCATATATTAAAAAAAAAAAAAAAGAGTTTGCGGCAACATTTAAGAAAAAAAAAAAACTGCATATTTGTGTTTATTTGGAGGTCACGGGTTTGGTGTTTGTTTTGGAGTTGGATTTGCAATTGTGGTAATTATTTTTGCTACTGCAGTTGTTTATGTTCTGTGAGTGAAAAAAAAAAAAAAAAAAGAAGAGGTAAAGCCGAATAAAAAAAATTAAAAAAAAGAAGAAAAATATTTCGGTTTGTTGGACTTTGATTTGTTTGCTGGGAATTTATTGGAGGTGCTGATTTTTTGCTTATTTATTCAATATTTGAGTTTCTGGGAAATTATTTTTGCTGCTGGATATTTGGATTTTGGGTGCTTAAAGTATTTGGATTAAAATTAGTTAAAGGAATTGATACAAAACTTGAATTACAAAGAACAACAACCAACAACTTTTCTATATTTTTGTTCTCTTTGATTCTTGTTCATATTAGAATTTCTTTTTCTATAATTTTATTCTTGAACTCATAATCTATTGCCATCTGGTCCAGTTCTTCAAAATTCCAAAGTTTTCTCATTAATTTGCTTTATTTTGTCTAGAAAAACCGAAAATAGGTATTTTCATTCCGTTCGGTATTTGTTTATTTTTGCTTACTGTTTTGTTGATAAGTTTAATTAAAACATACTAGTGATATAATTGCTGCTTTGTGGGTGTTTTAATTAGAACTTTAAGATAATTCATTGAGCAGAAAAAGGCAAGAGTGTGGAGCTTAAAAGAGGGTAAAAAAAAGCCGAAACAAGTGTGCAAACACGAGTGTCGAGTTCTCATTTGAGTGAAACATGTAAGGGAGTGAAATTGTAAGGTCCTATTTTTTTTCTTTCTATTGCATTATTATACTAACATGACAGAATCAAGAATAAGGAGAGGAGATCCACCCTTGAGGATCAATGAGGAGGAGTCCGTAGCATTCCATGGCGATGCCCGAGCTACCGGGAGCGGAGACCAAGTGGACATGAGAGCTGTTTTGGAGTCAATACAGCGGGTTAGTACTCAAGTTGAGCATGTGAATCAAAGGACGGGAAGGCTAGAAGTTTCCCAAGGAATTCCAAACACAAGAAATAGGCAAGAATTCCATGGAGGACGAGGCCGAGGACGAGGAGGTCGCGAGAGACCGAGAGAGGAATTTGATGAGGAGCCATTCGGTGGAGACTTTGAGGAAGGTATGGACGAAACTTTTGCTGTCCACGATAGAGTTGGCCGTGGAAGATATAGGAGGGAAGAAACAGATGACAATCTTAGCAATATCATGATCAACATCCCACCATTCATGGGAAAAAGTGACCCCGAAGCATATTTGGAGTGGGAAGAAAAGATGGAGATGATATTTGACCGCCATAATTATTCAGAGGCTAAGAAGGTGAAATTGGCAGCAATGGAGTTTGGCCATTATGCACTCCAATGATGGACCAATGAGCAAAACACCCGAAGGAGAGTTGGTGATGACTTGATTACTACATGGCGACAAATGAAAGGAGCCATGCGGAAGCGATTCGTACCATCACACTATCATAAGTTGCTGCATCAAAGATTTCAATCTTTATCTCAAGGACATGGATCTATGGAGGATTATTACAAGGAGATGGAGATGCTTATGATGAGATTGAACTTGAATGAAGATAGGGAAGCAACCATGGCAAGGTTTCTTGATGGTTTGAATCGTGAAATAGCCAATCAACTAGAATTGCAACAATATGTGGAATTGGAGGATATGTTGCATGTGGCTATTAAATTAGAGCATCAATTCAAGAGGAGGGGTGTAAGATCATGGTTTGGAGGTGTTTCCAACAGTGGAAGGTCTAATTCTAGTGGCTGGAGGAACAATCCCATCTATGAAAGCAAGCCAAAGCCCAAAGTCAAAGAAGAAAGTTCAAATTGGCCAAGGAAGGAGACTAGAACCGAATCTGTCCAAGCACCAAAGAATTAGGTAAAATTAGATCCTAAACCTTCTAGAACTCATGATGTTGCATGTTTTAAGTGCCAGGGAGGAGGACACCCCGCTAGCCAATGCCCAAATAGAAGAATCATGGTGTTAAAGGGCAATGACGAGCTAGAATCGGAAAGTGAAGAAAGTGAGGATGAAGCCAAGCAAGAGGAGGAGGACTTGGAGGATGAATCCGAAACCTTGCAAGCATCCAATGCTGAATTAAACTTGCTTTCTAGGAGAGTCCTTGCTGCATACAAAGATGAGGATGAAATTCAAAGAAAGAACATCTTCCACACCCGATGTGAAATTCAAAGTAAGATTTGTAGTATGATTATTAATAGTGGAAGTTGTACAAATATAATTAGTAACATTGTAGTTGATAAATTAGGCTTAATAACTATTAAACATCCAAAACCTTATAGATTAAAATGGCTTAATGATAGTGGTGATATAAAAGTGAATAAACAAGCCAAGGTAGAATTTAACATAGATAAATATGTGGATGTTGTTTTGTGTGATGTTGTGCCTATGCATGCCGGACATATTCTATTAGGTAGACCATGGCAATTTGATAAAGATGCTACTCATTTTGGTCGAGAAAATAGTATTGTTTTTAGGTTTAAAGGGAAGAAGGTCAGTCTGGAACCATTATCTCCTAAAGAGGTTTACAAAGACCAATTACAAATGCAACAAAGGAGAGAAGCCGAAAAGCTCAAGGAAAAAGCAAGTATGGCACCAACGGCTTCACCATCCTTTCAAGAAGGTAAGAATGCGGTTGCTGATCAAGGTAAGGTTTCTAAGACTCATATTGAGTGGAAAGATCAAGGAAAAACCGAAAGAGAGGGGAAAGAAAGTGGCAAACCCGAGAGCTTGGAGAAGGAAGGGAAATCCGAAGGTTTGCGCCAATCCAAGGGGGAAAAAGAAAAAGAAAGAAAAGAAAGGTCAAGTAGCAACTTTTATTTGAGTTTAGGGGATATTAATAAGGTTATTGAGTGTAAGAAACCTTTGCTGGTCATGATTTATAAAGAAAATTATTTTAATGATCAAACTAGCTTTGTAGAACTTGAATTGCCAAGTTCAGTGATTTCTCTTTTGAAGGAATTTGGAGATGTCTTCCCAAATGAAATTCCAAGTGGACTACCATCCAATCAAGAGGGAAAAGGTGAGCTTGCTGTCCAAGGTAAGTTTTCTAATACTCAGGTTGTGTGGAAAAATTTTAATAAAACTAAGAGTGAAAAATTTGCTGCAAAAGCCGAGAGTGAGGAAGGTGAGATGGCCGTGAGTGAGAAAGGAAGAGGAAGACAAGAAAGGAAAAATATAAATTTTTCTCTTAGCTTTGGTGATGTTAATAAAGTAATTATGAATAAGAAATCATTGCTGACCATGAATTTTAAAGATACTTATTTAAAGATGTCTTTATTGCATAGAACTTTATCTGCATTGTTGAGAGCTTTACTTAGTGGCAATTTGAAAATTTAGGAAATATTGTTTGCTAACTTTAAAAAGTGTAATTTTTACCATGATGAGCATGTATTTCTAAATTTTGTTGTAATAGTGTTTGACCCAAGAGAATTGGTTTGGTTGCACTTACGAAAGGAAAGGTTTCCTAAATAAAGAAAGTCAAAGCTCATGCCGCCAATGGATGGACCTTTTCAAGTTTTGGAGCCGAATAACAAGAATGCCTACAAGCTTGATTTACCGGGTGAGTATAACATGAGTGCTACATTTAATGTTGCTGATTTAACTCCTTTTGCTGCAGGTGATGATCTTGATTTGAGGACAAATCCTGTTCAAGAGGAGGGGAATGATGTGATTCCGCCCGAGCCCGCTCCATCAATAACCCGCTGGGGTGCTGACTCAACATGGATGAAGACTAATCCAATCACAAGAGTTCAAATTAAGATATTTAAGGACAACCTAGGAGTATTTATACACGGGATAATCAATCTCAACGGAGCTTGTCCATACTTGAAGATACAAAGCCTATTCTAAGCATCCAAGTGGTGGAAGCCGATACGGACCCAGTGACGGTTTTGGTACATTTTTGGAGTCCGGGAAGCATGAAATGGTTCCAATGCTTTATGGGTTAAATACATATGCCTATGAGGTCATGGAATCAAGTTAAAGCAGCCTCAAATGCAATCAAAAAGGGCTTGTACGGACAGCATCAGCAATTTGGCCGAATTTGCTGTATTGCTTGCTGGCTTTACTGTATTTTATTGTATTAGCCTTTTCTTATTTTTCCAAGCATGGGCAACGTGTGGGACATCATATTCAACTTATTTGGCATCCTAAAAAGCATCTAGAAGCTGATTTGAAGTTCAAAGAGGTCAAAGATCAAAAGGCTAACATTTTTAGTTTCCTAATTTGTTTTTACTTTTTGTTTTAGGAAACTACCATTACTTTTTGGCTTTTATTTATTTATTTTCTGGACAAATAAATTTAGGAGGGTTTCTATTTTATTCTTTCCATTGTAAATTAATTAATTCCTAATTTAATATAAAGAAATTAATTAATCAAACTTAAATTAGGAAAGGAAGTATAGTTTCGGCCAACGAGGTTTCTTTATGTGTGGTGGCCGGTTTTCTTTATGTTCTAGGGTTATATTTTGTGGCTTTGTAGCCTATTTAAATGCTTAGTTATCAATAAGAATAAAACTTTGATTTGATTAAGAAAATATTTGTAAGATTAATTATTTCTTTGTTCTTTGAGAACACCTAAAACACCATTAGAGAATTGGTTGTTTTAGCTTGACTTATCAATAGGTTTTCCATCCCCTATTGTGGCGTCTTTATACCAAGGTTTCTAACCACAGGTTGGTTAGGGGTTGAGGTCCATTCCATTAGAACTTGAACTTAATTGAGATCCGGGCTAATATAGTACGGGTTTAGGAGCAAGTCGTCCTAGGTTCGTATCAATTATTATGTAAATTAAAAATGTTATTTTATGATTTAAATATGTATAAATTTTTATGTGATTTTAAATAATGTTTTGTTTAAATAAATTTCAAGGAAATTTATTAGAATATTGATATTAAATTATTGAGCTCAAAAATGTGTATTTATGAATTTAAAAGTCTATGGGTTTTGTTCCACTATGGTAGAAATTGATGTATATAAATCAATGAATTTATGTTGATGGCTTAAAGAAAGTATGGACTTTATGGGTTTGAGCAAATGTACTAAATCCAGTGGTATTTCTGAGATTTCGATATTTAAAAAATTATGATTTTATGATTTTGAATGCTCCAAACAATACTGGTGTTCTGTACTATATATGCGATTGTGATTAGTGCGCAAGTTTATAGGGTCTTCCTGTGGGAGCCATGGACCTGAGGGTAGGCAGGTATAACACGAAGTGAGTATCAGCCACGTTCTTCATGGCCAGAATGATTGTTGATAGCATCCGGGCCATTGGGACGCCAAGGCGATCGGATGCAGGTTTTCTCTTAACATCCCCGTCAGAGTGGTACTTGGGACTACTGGTACATATGTATTTGTGTTCTGTATTATATATGTTGTTAGCATGCAAGTATATAGGATTGTGCTATGGAAGCTATGGACCTGAGGGTATAGGGTAGGCAAGTATACTACAAAGTGAGCATTAGCCACCCCCTTCCATGGTTAGGATGACTGTTATTAGCATTGCTACTATTGGGACACCAAGGTGACTTATTGTAGGTTCTCTCTTTAACCTCCCCATCAAGTAGTACTCATGATACTGGATACTGTTTGGCACCACTGGTATATAGTATAGTACATTAAATATCTACATATATATATATATATATGTTATATTATATTATATTTGTATGTACTACACCATACAAGGGCGACAATCAGATATGGTCTATGAAAAGCTAGTCTCATAACTATATTGCCTACAAATCCAAGGGATCGAATGGCCAATATGAGCAACCATCCTCAGTCTATATTTGTAGCAGAGTATCAACAATAACTGGAATCATGGATCGCATAGCATGTTATTTGGCGGACATGAAATAAAAATGTTTTTATATTTTATTAAGTTATTCCTCCTATCTATATATTTGTATTTTTATTATGAAAGTCCTGAAAATTTGTGTAATTATTTGTAGAAAGATGGGATAAATAAGGGGGTATTGTATAGAAGTGTTTTTGCGCATGAAATCTTTAAGGCATGCTCTAATCTTAGGGGAGATGCTACCGGATTTTCGGTAGGACAGTCCAGTAGGATTTTCCTTGGGATCAAGGCTTATCTAGGGTTCCAAGAAGGGATCCCAGATGGGTTCTGATAGAGTGGTATCAGAGTTCTAGATTCCGTTACCCTTGGAAGTTTTCGGGATATTGTGTAGTGGTGTACCCCGAGTGATTAGTCATCACCATGTAGTTATGGTCGGTCAGGGTGTAACATTACTAAAAGGTCCAAGTAAAGGTTGCAAGTCCTTATTGACTTTGCCCCTAAGCTGGATCTATTAAATTTTGAGAAGGAAATTTTTATAAGGCGGTAGATTATAACAACCCTGCCCGAGAAAATACCTCGAATTTGAATTTTTGACCAAGGTTGACCAAGTGAATCCTATAGTTGACGTTTATTGTGGATGGAATTTTGTGTAGATCGAGGTATTGTGGCAAAGTACTCATTAACACGAGTTCGTAGACTAGTAGTATGCTAAAATCAGAGCTAACAGTAATAGTTATGGTAAAAAGAATGCAATCCAGACTGATCAACGAGTCCGGAGTTAACTTTTTATTTACATAGGTTTGGTGTTAACCCATATGTTATATGAAAGTGCTCGTTGATACAGGTCCATAGACTAGCAGCACGCTTAATTTGGATTTACGGTTGAAAAATTGCAGATCTGTAAAATTATATCTATTTTTTAAGTGATTGATTTTATCGGGTAGTAGAGTATTCAAAGAAGTCTTTGATTTGTGCCATGTGTCACCAGTTGGGATGCACCACATGTCACGTTTATAAAGTGCCAAGTGTCATCACCAATAAAAATTATTTTTTTATTATATTATTATTTTTTTATTTTTTATTTTTTTTCCTTTTCCTTTTCCTTTTCCTTTTTTCTCTTCCCCCACATGGGGAAAATACCTGCCACCTCCCACGTCCTTCTTCTTCGTCTTCTTCTTCTTTTTCTTCTTCCTCTCTCTTTTTTTCTCTCTCTTCCTCTCTCTCTCTCTCTCTCTGTCTCTCTCTCTGTCTCTCTCTCTCTCTCTCTCTCTCTTCTCCTCTCTCCCTCTCCCTCTCAGGTCCCCCTTAATTGGACCATTTCCAGCTGCCGAATGGCCACATGCATCAGACAGCGTGGTGGCCCACGACAAGGCAATCCTGGCCATTGAATCGCTAGATGGTTGATCAGCGAACGCATCGAGATCGAAGCCCAAAGTCGATGGCTAGTATTTCTCCGGTTGGCCGGCTTTCCGATGGCCATTAACTGTGTAATCAATCCTTTCCCCCTATTTTGAATCACTTGATCTCAAAAATAGCCTCCATTCGCCCAAATTCTAAATGGATTGTGAGATACATAGAAGGGAAGTTTGGCTGAAACTTTCCGGCTGCTTTCCGACCACTGCAGCAAAATTTAGGCCAATGGAGGTTAGTTTCATGTTCTTTGTCCTCTTAACTTTCCATTGCTACCTTATTTGTGAATTATGGTGGTATATTTAAAAAGATGCCATTTTTGAATAAATTATTATATTAAGTGTGAAAAATTGAAAAATAAAGTTAGATTGTGTATATACATGCTTATGTACACATTTGTATGTTCATGTTTGTAAATGTATATGAACAAGCGTGTGTGAGTATATAAATATATATATATATATATTTTTATATACATATATGTATATATTGAATATAATTGTATATGCATATACATATATACTTGTGTAGATATATATATGTGTGTGTGTGTGTGTGTGTGTGTGCATACATATGTATATATTTATATATATGTGAGTGATCCACCTTAAAATTTACTTTTTAGGATTGTTAAATTAATGAAAGTATGGATTTTATGGGTTTGATTAGATATACTAAATCCAATGGCATTTATGAGATTTCGATATTTAAAAAAATTATAATTTTATGATTTTATATGCATCACACAGTATTGGTGCTCTGTACTGTATATATGATTATGATTAGTACGCAAGTTTATAGGGTCTTCTTGTGGGAGCCATGGACCTGAGGGTATGCAAGTATAATGCAGAGTGAGCATCAATCACCCTCCTCCATGGTCAGGATGACTGGTGATAGCATCAGTGTCGTTGGGATGCCAAGGCGACCGTATACAAGTTCTCTCTTTAACCTCCCCGTCAAAGTGGTATTTGGGAGGTTGGGTACCGTTGGCACCACTAGTATATATGTATTGATGTTCTGTATTATATCTGTTGTTAGCACGTAAGTATATAGGGTTGTCCTATAGGAGCTATGGAACTGAGGATTGGTAGGTATAATGTAGAGTGAGCATCAGCCACCCTCGTCCATGATCAAGATGATTGGTGTAAGCATCGGCCCTGTTGGGATGCCAAGGTGACCGATTACAGGTTTTCTTTTTAACCTCCAGTCAAGTAGTACTCGAGACATCGGATATTGTCTGGCATAACTAGTATATAGTATGGTGCATCCAGTATCCTTATATATATATATATATATGCATGTTATATTATATTATATTTGTATGTACTACACCATATGGGGTGACGATCCAATATGGTCCATGCAAAGCTAGCCTCGTAACTATGTTGCCTACAAGTCTAGAGGATTGGACGGCCAATATGGGCAAACATCCCCGGTCTATATTTGTAGTAGAGTTCTGGCAACAGCTGAAATCATAGATCGCGTACCATGTTATATGGTATCGTACACCTCTTATACGAGTGTGTATATATCATACCATATTTATGAATTCTTAAAATTTTATTTTTCTTATATTATCTTATCTATTTAGACTTGATGTTCAAATATTACTTTTATTTGCCTTTATTGTTATTATTATTTATTTATTTATTTATTTATTTATTTATCTATTATTATTATCATTATCATTATTATTATTGTCGTCACTATTTTTATTATTGGTATTTTGTGATTTTTATTATTGTTGTTAATATTGTTATTAATGTTATTATTATTGTTTATTCATTATTATTATCATTACTATTATTATTATTATTATTTTTATTGGTATTATTATCATTTAGTATTATTATTATTATTATTATTAGTATAATACAAAAGCCTTCGGAAAAGTGTGAAAGCCTTCGGGCAAGTGTGGTAGCCTTCGGATAAGTTGTGTTATTATTATTATTAATATCACTATTACTGTTATTTTTTTATTAACCCCCTATCTGTATAATGTATTAGTATGTTGTAAAACGATATTGAAATATAGTACAGCACTAAGTGGGTAGTGTGGACGGACGTGAAATAAAAAGGTACTTATATTTTATTAAGTTATTCATTCTATCTATATATTGGTATTTTTATTATGGAAGTCTTGAAAATTTGTGGAATTATTTGTAGTAAGATGGGAGGAATAAGGGAGTACTGTATAGAAGTGTGTTTTCATGCAGAAAATTTTTAGAATATGCTCTACCTTTAGTAAAGATGCTGTCAAATTTTCCGTAGAACGGTCCGGTAGCATTTCAGTTATGATCAAGGCTTACCTAGGGTTTCAAAAAGAGATCCCAGATGAGTCCTAACAATTTGCATATTTCTTTCTCTAAGATTTTTTTTTTTTAGTTATTAATTTTTTATTTATTTCCTTAAAATTTCTTGCTTCCTAAATACTTAGTGATTCTCTGTTGTTTGCTTGATATTCTCCGTTAAATTCATTTGTTCAACTGAATTTCTTGATCAAATTTAGGATCTGAAATCATAACTTTATTGATCACTTTAAACTTTCGTTAGAAATTGAAAAGAAATTATTTCAGGAAATTGCAAGAAAATCTTTATGTTGAATTATTCTCAAATAGTGAACTCTCGGCATCTTACTACAGGCAATTTTCTTTAATTCTGGCTTGATTTACAAAATGGGTGAAGATTTCATTTATATAGGATGAATTAGAGGTGAGTCATTACAACGGATCAACATGCATGAAGACGTATTGATGTGATTCCGCCCGAGTTCGCACGACCAACAACCCCTGGAGTACTAACCCGATACGGATGAAGACTGGGCCATTCACTAAGGCTCAAGCTAAGAGGTTTAGGGAAAAAAATTTTGCCTTTATCCAGGGGGTAATTCATTCTCAAGGGCACTTGTCCATACTCGAAGATCCAAGACGGACTTGTACGGACTTGTACGGACAGCTTCAAAATATTTTGCAACTTGTACGGACTTGTACGGACAGCTTCAAAATTTGGCCGAAAATTACTGTATTGCTTGCTGGCTTTACTGTATTTTGCTGAGTTGGCTTTTTCTCTTTCTTCCAAGCAAGGGAAACTTGTGGAACTCCATGATAAGTCTATTTGGCATCCTAAAAGGCTCATGGAAGCTGATTTGGAGCTTAAATTGGTCAAAGATTGATCATAGTCAACTTAGTCAAAAAGATAGTATTTTAGTTTCCTAATTTGATTTCTACTTTTTGTTTTAGGAAATTACATTTACTTTTGGTTTTTTTATTTATTTATTTGCTGGAAAAATAAGTTTAGGAAAGTTATTATTTAATTATTTTCATTGTAAATTAATTAATCCAAATTAGATTAGAAAAGGGTGTGAAATTAGGCAATTTCCTAATTTGATTTTATGTTGGCCGAAATTTCCTAATCCTTTTAGGATTTTATTTTGTTCATTCAAAGCCTATTTAAAGGCTTATTTTTAATGAGAAATAAAGCTTGAATTTTATACAGAAAATTATTTATGAGATTGAATTCTCTTTGTTCTTTTGAACACCTAAAACACCATTAGTAAATGAGTGTTTTAGTTTGACTTATCAATAGGCCTTCCATCACCTATTGTGGTGTCTTCATTATATACCAAGGTTTCTAATCACAGGTTGATTAGGGATCAAGGTGACCATTAGAACTTGAACATAATTAGATCCGTGCTAATATAATACGGGTTTAGGAGTAGGTCGTCCAAGATTCGTATCACGTATATTTAAATCCGATTAACTAATTAAAAGGTTCAATTAAAGAAAGACACCTGTTGCCATTTAATGTGATAGCTAAACTAATTAGATCACTAAGCTCCTTTTCTGAAGATTCAAGATCATGTTTGAAGTTTCTAGAATGCTTGCAGCACTACTTCAACACTTGTCTTACTACGTATTTCTAAAACTCTAATCATTTTTTAAAGTAATTCAAATTGTGTCTTATGAAGTGATTTAGTAAAAATCTCTACCAGTTTTTTTTCAGTCTTGCAGTACATCAACATAATCTCTTGATTATCCACGCTACTTTATAGGAAATGATATTCGATTTTGATTTGTCTTTTTTTTTTTTTTTTTTTTTGGTGAAATATGGGAATTTTTTACTATAACAATTGATGATTTTCTACCACGAAAGATCTTTGTCACCCAATTTTGGGGTACACCCATGTCTTTAAAAATTCTTTTTCAATGTCAAATCACTTGACTTGTTGTTATTGCAATTCTAATGTATTCGATCTATGCAGACGATTGTGTTGCACTTTCTTTTTTTCCAATGCCCATGAGAAATTCTAGAGACTAATGTGAATACATACTCAACTGTGTTATTCTTGTGATCCACTAATCCAACCTAGTCACTATTGGTGTAGCCAAATAATCTACAATTTTGCATATGAAGTGTACTGGATTCCGTAATTTTTTGTTCCTTGTAGATACCTAAATACACTCTTTGCTGCACTATATTATATTCGAATTGGATTCTACATGAACCTTGAAAATAGACTTATATCATGCATGATTTCTAGTTGAGTCATAGTGAAATATAGTAAACTTCTAATTAGACTTTTATAAAGTATGTTATTTGCCTTTTCGGATCCATCTTCTTTCTTCAATTTTTCCATGTGTCACAAGTTTTGTAGATACTGACTTAGCATTGTGCATCCTGAACATTTCCAACACTGTTTTGGTGTACTTATTTTGAAAAATGAAAATCTCTTCTTTTTGTTGGCTTACTTCAATGTTAAGGAAGTAACGCATTGGACCCATATTTATCTATTCAAATGTCTTCATCACATATTGTTTGAACTGTTCCATTATCTTCTCATTATTTCTTTTATAGATTAGATCATTCAAATACAAGATAATGAAAGTATCTTTACTTTAAGTTTTTATATACATTATCGATTTACTTTTACTCCAGAATGCTTAATCAATGAAATATATGTCAATTATGTTATTTCAAGACTCATGGAGCTTGTTTTAATCCATAAAAAGCTTTATTGAGTTTGAGAGCTTTGTTACATTTTTCAAGAATTTGAAACCCCTATGTAAAAAATAAAAATAAATAATAACTAATGTAATTTTTTTTTTATTACAACAAAAAATTGTAGTATTTTTTATATCTAGTGATTTAATTTATATTCTCTTAAATAAATTTTAAATTTTAATATTTCGTTCAATTTTTGTAAACATGGTTCTGTACGACAAATATAACTTTTAGAATCTCAGGAGACAGTTTTTAAAATTTTACATTATTTTTGGGGAAAAAAATCTTTCATCATTTCTTAAAATTTTTTATTAATTTTTTCAATTTCGTAAAAAAAAATTAAAATATTTTTTAAATAATTATTAATTTGAAGATATTTTATCTTCAAAAAAATATTCTTTACTCGTGAAATTCCATAAATATGTCAAATTTGTATTTTAGTTCCTTCTACTTAACAGAATTTAAGATGGAAAATGAGCAAAAGACTAACGGTACAAAAGAAACCGAACTTACAAGATAAAAATGCAAAAATAAATAAATAAAATAAAATAAATAAAAATTATTAAGGTGAAGTGCAAACACTCTAAAGATAAGGGACCACCAGTGCAAATGACCCTTTTTAATAACACTACT
The DNA here is from genome assembly GCF_031755915.1 of Ziziphus jujuba. NCBI lineage: Eukaryota > Viridiplantae > Streptophyta > Magnoliopsida > Rosales > Rhamnaceae > Ziziphus > Ziziphus jujuba. Next base: position 23,278,964 of record NC_083383.1, on the reverse strand, counting down.
TGTCTACTTGACTTGCAATATTGCCTTTGACCCAAAAGTGCTTCCATAAAGAGCTACAGAACATTTTCAATTATATTTATCAAATTGTTTTTCATTTTTTGACAAATTTTTTCCTAAAAAAGAACTTTGAGACATTTTCATCAAGACATTCTGTAACATCCCAAAAATTTTAACTTCTTTTTTCTTAAACAACAATAAATTCTTATGGTGCTTGGATTGAAATCTTAATTTTTTCTATGGACTGTCGGTAAAAGTGGTGTAAATTTTCTTTATCATTCTGCTTGCACGGTGTTTGATTTTTTTCTCTTCTTTTTCTTGCTAAGTTAATTTTGTGCATTTCTTGATCCTTTGAGAATGTGAAGTTCGAATACGAATGTTTTCTTAGGATTTAAGAAACTTTGTAGTTTAAAAATTTTTGAAATTCATTTCTTATTAATAATTTCTTATATGAGTTTTATATTAAATTGTTTCTTAAGAGTAAGGAAACCTTTTCAATTGATAAAGTTTTTTAAATTTTCTTGTGCCTAATTTCTTCTTAATATTGTTTTGTTGAATTGATCGAATTGGAAAATTATTTTAATTTAAATTATTGGTTTTTGGGAAGACTTGTTGACTTTTGGTCTTGAGGGAGAGGGTGGCTTAACTACAATTTTGGAAAAATTTAGAGGGTAGATTAGACCGTTCATTTACATAAGCTTGGAATATACCAAATTGCCTTTCTCTTGCCAATACAAATGACTTTATTATTAATTTATTTCATTTCTCTTCCTCTTGCAACTCCAAGCCGAGCCTTCCTTCTCCTTAGCTCCCTCTCTCTTTAAAAAATTTTCTTCTCCTTCTATCTCTCTAGTTAACAAAACTCATCTCTTCCTTCTTCCCTTTCTTAGTCGAATATGACCCCCACCATATTTCAAAACTTGTTGATTCCTTACATCTTTCAAACTACACTTGAAATGTATGAGTGGTATTTCGAAACTTGATTCCATTTGTTTTTGTGGCCGCTAAAATCTCTTCTTGATCTTTAAGTTGATTTGTGTTATATTTGATGATTGGGATTTAAGTTTTATTTATTATTTGTGTTGATTCTATACACTTCAAACATCTTCCATGTTAAATCTCAAAGAATGGCTAAAGAAAATTTATGAATTTCATATAAAGCATGAACTCAAATGTGATGAAAGACAAAGTAAGAAATTATTTTATGAAATAACAAAACTTCCTCTGTTCTTATGAAACAAAACAGAGATGAAGAAAATATTTTGCAAAAAACTTTCTTTTGATATACTCCGCATACACATTATTTTCACTCTTACACTCACAAGCGGTGATACACACACACACACACACACACATATATATATATATATATATAGATATATATATTTATATTTACCGATATGCAACATTGCAAATAAAGTGAAAATAAAATAAAATAAAACAATCCTTATCTACTACCTACAAGTCTATCATGATATAAACCCTTGGAGATAGATTTACAACTGGTCAATCCTTGTAGAATAAAATCTCTTTCATATTCATTTGACCGCTTGGTTCAAGTGTTGAGGTGGTTGTCCAGTTGGTCCATATATTATATTAGGCTCCCTTAAGTTTGAGAGTGAAATGGGATGAACTCCCAACTTCAACCAAAAAAAGCAAAAGAGTTGCCGAGACAAAGCCTTAATGAAAAGATCAGCCACCTATTGTGAAGAAAGAATATGCTTTGTAACTAAGGTGCCATCAGCTACTTTTTCCCTCACAAAATGATAGTCAATGGCAATGTGTTTGGTTCTCTTGTGAAAAACTGGATTCACAGTCATGTGAAGTGATATGAACCTAGGATGACCTGCTTCTAAATCTGTAACAAAGATTGATTTAGACCGTCTAATTAAAGTTATCAATGGAAGACCTCGACTCGTTACCCCTATTAGAGGTAAGAACCTTGGTATGGTGAAAACACCACAATAGGGTGCAGAATAACCTATTGATAAGTCAAATTTGAACTCCACAAGCAAAGCTTGAAAAGTTCGATATAGTTCTTAGAGAACTAAGAGAATCACTCTCACTTTGAATCAAAATTGTAATCTCCCTTTTATTCATGACTTGTGTGCCTTTAAATAGGCAAAATAAATTACAAAGCTTTCCTAAATTTGCTAAAAATAATTAAGGAATGATTAGGAGACCTAATTTTGATAGGTTTAGGAAACCTAATGTGGTTAGGTTTAGGAAACCTAATTTATCTCCCAGTTTCCTAATAAGAATAGGAAAGTAATTTAAAAACCTAATAAAACTAAATTCAAAAAATAAAACAGGCAACATACCAAAATCCAATCAAGACATAAAATAAAAACTAATATTTCCTAATTATAAAATTCAGCCAATGCCATGTAGGCGCATATCATCCTCCACGTGGCAAAAATGTCATGTCATCATATGATGCCACATCACCATCCATGTCATCAAATCGTGCCACATCACCATATTGTTGGATTCCATGCGTTAGGCTTTCTTTCATGTTGGCATCCTCCGTTCCAATATGGACCAATTTTGATTCATATTCAGTAATGAACTTGCTTCCTTGGGATGTAAATACCTTTTGGATTAAACTATTCAGTGTTTCTTTAAACCTCTTTGCTCTTGCCCTGGTTATTGGTCCCACAGAGATTTGAAGTGGCTCTAAACTCCATCTTGGGGTGCTCTTGGTCATGTCCTCATCATTCCCCTCCTCTCGAAAACAATTTGTCCTCAAATCATCACCTGCACAAAAAGGAAATAAATCAGCGAAATTAAAAGTAGCACTCACATTATACTCACCTAGAAGATCCAACTTGTAGGCATTGTCATTAAGTCTTTCCAATACTTGGAATGGACCATCACCACGTGGCATTAGTTTAGACTTTCTTTGTGTGGGAAATCTCTCCTTCCTTAAATGTAACCAAACCCAATCTCCAGGCTCAAAAACAACTTGTTGGCACCCTTTGTTTGCTTGCTTCATGTATTGTTCAGTTCTCCTCTCAATATTAGCTCTAGCCTTCTCATGTAGTTACCTAACAAAATCAGCTTTCTTTTTCCCATCTAAATTAGCACGCTCACTCAAAGGTAAAGGTGTTAAATCCAGTAGAGTTAAAGGATAAAAACCATATACAATTTCAAAGGTGAAAATTTAGTGGCTGAATGTATAGATCTATTGTAAGCTAATTCAATATGAGGTAAACATTCTTCCCAAGTTTTGATATTCTTACTTATCAATGCACGCAACAAAGTAGACAAAGTTCTATTTACTACCTCTGTTTATCCATCAGTTTGTGGATGACAAGTAGTAGAAAACAACAATTTAGTACCCAACTTAGCCCACAATGTTTTCCAAAAGTAACTTAAGAATTTTGCATTTTTATTAGACACTATTGTTCTAGGCATTCCATGCAACCTAACAATTTCTTTAAAGAACAAATCAATAATATGAGATGCATCATCGGTTTTATGACATGCAATAAAATGTGCCATTTTAGAGAACCTATCCACAACCACAAAAATTGAATCCCTACCTTTCCTTATTCTAGGCAATCCTAAAACAAAGTCCATAGAAATGTCTATCCAAGGGTGGTTAGGTATAGCAACTGGCATGTACAAACCCATGTGGTTGCAGCCATGATTTAGATTGCTTACATTTAATGCATCTATCACAAATTCTTTCTACATCTCTTTTCATATGTGGCCAATAAAAATGCTCTTGTAGAACAGCTAAGGTTTTAGTTATTCCAAAGTGTCCCATTAAGTCCCCACCATGAGATTCTCTGACAAGCAAATCATGCAAAGAGCAACTTGGCACACAAAGTTTATTTTTCCTAAACAAGAATCCCTCAAATCTATAAAACTTTCCCTCAGCATGCTTTTCACGAAGTTTGTATATTTCACCAAAGTCATGATCTAAAAAAGCATATAATTCTTTAATTTGTTCAAAACCAAGTAGTTTAGCATCCAAAGTAGAAAGTAATACATACCTGCGGGATAATGCATCAACTACAATATTTTTTTCCTTACCTGGCTTGTAGCGAATGACATAAGGAAACATCTCAAGAAATTCCATCCACTTACCATGGCACCTGTTGAGCTTTCCTTGTCCCTTTATGTACTTCAAGCACTCATGATCTGTGTGAATCACAAACTCTTTAGGCCATAAGTAGTGCTGGAATGTCTCCAATGCTCTAACCAATGCATATAGCTCTTTGTCATAAGTTGGATAGTTTAAGGCTGCCCCACTTGGCTTTTCACAGAAATAAGCAATTGGTTTTCCCTCCTGCATCAAAACAGCACCTATACCTATTCTTGATGCATCACATTCAATCTCAAAAGTTTTGGAAAAGTTAGGGAGCACCAATAAAGGAGCATTTGTTAGTTTTTCTTTTAATAAATTAAAAGACCTTTCTTGAGCTTCTCCCCATTAAAAACCTACACTCTTCATAATAACCTCTGTCAAAGATGTAGCAATAGTACTAAAATCTTTAACAAACCTTCGATAGAAACTAGTAAAACCATGGAAGCTTCTAACATGGGTGATGCTAGTTGGCATGGGCCACTCTTGAATGGCTTTCACCTTCTCTTGATCAACTTTGATACCTGCAGCACTAATCACAAAACCTAGAAACACAAGCTCAGATTTACAAAAGTCACACTTTTTAAGATTAGCATAAAGTCTTTCTTTCCTAAGAACATCTAACACTAACCTAAGATGCCCTACATGCTCTTCTAAACTCCTACTATATACAAGGATATCATCAAAGTACACAACCACAAATTTTCCAATGTAAGCATGCAAAACATGATTCATAAGTCTAATAAAAGTACTAGGGGCATTAGTTAACCCAAATGGCATAACCAACCACTCATACAAACCATGCTTTTTTTTAAATGCTGTTTTCCATTCATCACCTTCCTTCATGTGAATTTGATGATAACCACTTTTAATATCACTTTTTGAAAACATGCATGCTGATGCGAATCCGTTCGAACCCGTACAACCGACAACCCGCTGCGATGCTGATCCGTTATGGATGAAGGTGGGACCAATTACTAGAGCACAAGCCAAGAATTTCAAGGATAACCTTGCTGTGTTTATTCAAAGGATAAATCATAATCAAAAAGGAATGATCATGACCAAAGAACAAAGACCTGTTTTGCTTATACAAGCGCTGGAGACGGGTACGGACCCGGGTGACGATTTTGGTACATTTTTGGAGTCCGGGAAGCATGAAATGGTTCCAATGCTTTATGGGTTCAATACTTATGCCTAAGAGGTCATGGAATCAAGTTAAATCAGCCTCAAATGCAATCAAAAAGGGCTTGTACGGACAGCATCAACAATTTGGCCGAATTTGCTGTATTGCTTGCTGGCTTTACTGTATTTTACTGTATTAGCCTTTTATTATTTTTCCAAGCATGGGCAACGTGTGGGACTTCATATTCAGCTTATTTAGCATCCTAAAAAGCATCTAGAAGCTGATTTGGAGCTCAAAGAGGTCAAAGATTGATCAAAGTCAACTTGATCAAAAGGCTAACATTTTTAGTTTCCTAATTTGTTTTTACTTTTTGTTTTAGGAAACTACCATTACTTTTTGGCTTTTATTTATTTATTTATTTTCTGGATAAATAACTTTAGGAAGGTTTTTATTTTATTCTTTCCATTGTAAATTAATTAATTCCTAATTTACTATAAAGGAATTAATTAATCAAACTTAGATCGGGAAAGGAAGTATAGTTTCGGCCAACTAGGTTTCTTTATGTATGGTGGCCGATTTTCTTTATGTTCTAGGGTTTTTAAGTTGTCTTTTCAAAGCCTATTTAAAGGCTTAGTTATCAATAAGAATTAAAACTTTGATTTGATTAAGAAAATACTTGTGAGATTAATTATCTATTTGTTCTTTGAGAACACCTGAAACACCATTAGAGAATTGGTTGTTTTAGCTTGACTTATCAATAGGTTTCCCATCCCCTATTGTGGCGTCTACATTATACCAAGGTTTCTAACCATAGGTTGGTTAGGGGTTGAGGTCCATTCCATTAGAACTTGAACTTAATTGAGATCCGGACTAATATAATATGGATTTAGGAGCTGGTCGTCCTAGGCTCGTATCATTTGGTATCAGAGCTAAATTTTGTTCAGGTTTGATCTATCTTTATTTGTTTATTTGTTTTTGTGTTATTCTACAATTTTAGCATTAGGTTAAGGTTGCATCCATCCCCTACACGTTCTGCATCTTAAAAAAAAATATAAAAAAATTCATTCCTAGTTGAATTAGGATTTCCTAGTTTTATCATATTTTTGTTTCCTAATTTGTTGGTTGTTTTTCATCATTGTTCTTGTTAATTTTGGTTTTTGTTGATTTTTATTTGCTTTTTTAGTCTTAAATATTTGCATTCATATATTCAAAAAAAAAAAGAGTTTGCGGCAACATTTGAAAAAAAAAAAAAAAAAACTGCACATTTGTGTTTATTTGGAGGTCACGGGTTTGGTGAATTTTTGGAGTTGGAATTGCAAATTTGTTGTTTATTCTTACTACTTCAGTTGTGTCTGATATTCAGTGAGTGAAAAAAAAAAAAAAAAAAAAAAGAAGGAAGCCGAATATAAAATATATATATATAGGTTTGTTGAAAATTGGTGTTGAAGTTTGTTGCTGGAAATTTCTTGTAACTGCTGCTGTGTTGATTATTTATTTCATATTTGGAGTTTTTGGAGAGTTATTTTTTCTGCTGGATATTTGAGTTGGAGTGCTAAATTATTTGGATTAAAATTAGTTAAAGGAATTAATACAAAACTTGAATTACAAAGAACAACAACCAACAACTATTCTATATTTTTGTTCTCTTTGATTCTTGTTAGTATTTGAATTTCTTTTTCTAAAATTTTATTCTTGAACTCATAATATATTACCATCTGGTCCAGTTCTTCAAAATTCCAAATTTTTTGCTTTATTTTGTCTAGAAAAACCGAAAATAGGTATTTTCATTGCGTTCGGTATTTGTTTATTTTTGCTTACTGTTTTGTTGATAAGTTTAATTAAAACATACTAGTGATCTAATTGCTGTTTTTTGGGTGTTTTAATTAGAACTTTGAGATAACTCATTAAGTGGAAAAAGGCAAGAGTGTGTGAGCTTAAAAAAGGGTAAAAGCCGAAACTAGTGTGCAAACACGAGTGTCGAGACCTTGTTTGAGTGAAACACATGAGGGAGTGAATATTGTGAGGATTTATTTTATTTTTACAGTATTTTACTAACATGGCAGATTCTAGAATAAGAAGAGGAGATTCACCCTTGAGGATCAATGAGGAAGAGTCCGTAGCATTCCATGGCGATGCCCGAGCTACCTGAGTGGAGACCAAGTGGACATGAGAGCTGTTTTGGAGTCAATACAGCAGGTTAGTGCTCAAGTTGAGCATATGAATCAAAGAATGGGAAGGATAGAAGCCTCACAAGGAATGCCGAACACAAGAAAAAGGAAAAAATTCTATAGAGGACGAGGCCAAGGACGAGGAGGTCGCGAGAGACCGAGAGAGGAATTTGATGAGGAGCCATTTGGTGGAGACTTTAAGGAAGGTATGGACGAAACTTTTGCTGTCCAAGATAGAGCTGGCCATGGAAGATATAGGAGGGAAGATACAGATGATGATTTGGGAAATATCAAGGTTAACATCCCACCTTTTATGGGTAAAAGTCATCCCGAAGCTTATTTGGAGTGGAAAGAAAAAATGGAGATGATTTTTGACCGCCACAATTATTCGGAAGGTAAGAAGGTGAAGTTGGCAGCAATGGAGTTTGGCCATTATGCACTCCAATGGTGGACAAATGAGCAAAGCACCCGAAGAAGAGTTGGTGATGACTTGATTACAACATGGCGACAAATGAAAGGAGCCATGAGAAAGCGGTTTATGCCATCACATTACCATAGGTTGCTGCATCAACGGCTTCAATCTTTGTCTCAAGGAAGTACGTCCATGGAGGATTATTACAAAGAGATGGAGATGTTAATGATGAGGCTGAATATGAATGAGGATAGGGAGGCAACAATGGCGAGATTTCTTAGTGGTTTGAACCGTGACATTGCCAACCAGCTTGAATTACAACAATACTTGGAATTGGTGGAGATGTTGCATGTAGCAATTAAGCTTGAGAACCAATTCAAGAGGAGGGGTGTTAGCACACGGTTTGGAGGAGTTTCTAGCAATGGAAGGACAAGTTCAAGTGGCTGGAAAAACAATTCCACTTATGAAAGCAAGCTGAAGCCGGAACTTGGTGAAGAAGCTACCAACCGGCCGATAAGAGAATTTAAAACCGAATATGCCCAAGCCATTAAAGGTGAGGTAAAATTTGAACCTAAACCTCAAAAGTCAAGAGAAATCATTTGTTTCAAGTGCCAAGGAAGAGGACATATAGCCAGGCAATGCCCGAATAGAAGGATAATGATAATTAGGGGTAATGGAGAGGTGGAATCCGAAAGTGAGGCTAGTGAGGCTGAAATCGAACAAGAAGATGAAGGACTTGATGATGAGGCCGAACCATTAAATACATCAAATGTTGAGCTAAATTTGGTCTCAAGGAGGGTACTTGCTGTTTACAAGGATGAAGAACAAATTCAACGAGAGAACATCTTCCACACTCATTGTGAAATACAAGGTAAAATTTGTAGCATGATTGTAGATAGTGGGAGTTGTACTAATGTAATAAGTAACCTTGTAGTTGATAAATTGGGCTTAAAAACAATAAAACATCCTAAACCATATAGATTACAATGGCTTAATGATAGTGGTGAGATGAAAGTAAACAAACAAGCCAAAGTAAAATTTAATATAGGTAGATATGAGGATGTAGTTTTATGTGATATTGTACCCATGATTGCTGGACATATACTATTAGGTAGGCCATGGCAATTTGATAAAGATGCTACTCATTTTGGTCGAGAAAATAGTATTGTTTTCAGGTTTAAAGGGAAGAAGGTCAAGCTGGAACCATTATCTCCTAAAGAGGTTTACAAAGACCAATTACAAATGCAACAAAGGAGAGAAGCCGAAAAGCTCAGGGAAAAAGCAAGTATGGCCCCAACGGCTTCACCATCCTTTCAAGAAGGTAAGAATGAGGTTGTTGATCAAGGTAAGGTTTTTAAGACTCATATTGAGTGGAAAGATCAAGGAAAAACTGAAAGAGAGGGGAAAGAAAGTGGAAAACCCTAGAGTTTGGAGAAGGAAGGGAAATCCGAAGGTTTGTGCCAATCCAAGGGGAAAAAAGAAAAAGAAAGAAAAGAAAGGTCAAGTAGCAACTTTTATTTGAGTTTAGGGGATATTAATAATGTTATTGAGAGTAAGAAATCATTGCTGGTCATGAATTTTAAAGATACTTATTTAAAGATATTTTTGTTGCATAGAACTTTATCTTCATTGTTAAAAGCTTTACTTAGTGGAAATTTGAAAATTTTGGGAAAGATTATTTGCTAATATTAAAAAGTTTGATAAACTTATATTTCTAGTATTTATTGTGATAGTATTTAACCCAGGAGATTAGTTTTGGTTTCAACCAAGGAAGGAGAGGATTCCCAAACAAAGAAAGTCCAAGCTTATGCCGCGAGGAGATGGATATTTTCAAGTTTTGGAAAGGCTCAATGAGAATACCTACAAACTTGATTTACCGGGTGAGTATAGTGTTAGTGCTACATTTAATGTTGCTTATTTATCTCCTTTTGCTGCAGGTGATGACTTCGATTTGAGGACAAATCCTTTTCAAGAGGAGGGGAATGATGCGAATCTGCCCGAACCTGTACAACCGACAACCCGCTGGGGTGCCGATCCGTTACAAATGAAGGTGGGACCAATCACTAGAGCACAAGCCAAGAAGTTCAAGGATAACCTTGCTGTGTTTATTCAAAGGATAAATCATAATCAAGAAGGAATGATCATGACCAAAGAACCAAGACATGCTTTGCTGATACAAGCATTGGAGACGGGTATGGACCCAGGTGACGGTTTTGGTACATTTTTGGAGTCCGGGAAGCATGAAATGGTTCCAATGCTTTATGGGTTCAATACTTATGCCTAAGAGGTCATGGAATCAAGTTAAATCAGCCTCAAATGCAATCAAAAAGGGCTTGTACGGACAGCATCAACAATTTGGCCGAATTTGCTGTATTGCTTGCTGGCTTTACTGTATTTTACTGTATTAGCCTTTTATTATTTTTCCAAGCATGGGCAACGTGTGGGACTTCATATTCAGCTTATTTGGCATCCTAAAAAGCATCTAGAAGCTGATTTGGAGCTCAAAGAGGTCAAAGATTGATCAAAGTCAACTTGATCAAAAGGCTAGCATTTTTAGTTTCCTAATTTGTTTTTACTTTTTGTTTTAGGAAACTACCATTACTTTTTGACTTTTATTTATTTATTTTCTGGATAAATAACTTTAGGAAGGTTTTTATTTTATTCTTTCCATTGTAAATTAATTAATTCCTAATTTACTATAAAGGAATTAATTAATCAAACTTCGATCAGGAAAGGAAGTATAGTTTCGGCCAACTAGGTTTCTTTATGTATGGTGGCCGGTTTTCTTTATGTTCTAGGGTTTTTAAGTTGTCTTTTCAAAGCCTATTTAAAGGCTTAGTTATCAATAAGAATTCAAACTTTGATTTGATTAAGAAAATACTAGTGAGATTAATTATCTCTTTGTTCTTTGAGAACACCTGAAACACCATTAGAGAATTGGTTGTTTTAGCTTGACTTATCAATAGGTTTTCCATCCCTTATTGTGGCGTCTACATTATACCAAGGTTTCTAACCACAGGTTGGTTAGGGGTTGAGGTCCATTCCATTAGAACTTGAATTTAATTAAGATCCGGGCTAATATAATACGGGTTTAGGAGCAGGTCGTCCTAAGTTCGTATCACATGCACCATCCAATTCATCAAGCATATCATCTAATCTAGGAATAGGATGACGATATTTGATAGTTATATTGTTAATAGCCCTACAATCTACACATATTCTCCATGTTCCATCTTTATTAGGGACTAATAACATAGGTACAGCACATGGACTTGTGCTTTCTCTAACATATCCCTTTTCAAGCAATTCACTTACCTGCCTTTGAAGTTCCTCTGTCTCCTCTGGATTACTCCTATAAGCTGGCCAGTTTGGAATTGTTAATCCTCGAATAAAATCAATTTGATGTTTGATCCCTCTGATCGGTGGTAACCCATTTGAAATCTCCTCGGGAAAGATATCATCGAACTCTTATAAAAGAAAAACAATGGAAATAGGCAAAACAAATTCATCAGGGTTAGTTAAATGATTCATTTATGCTTCTTTGTACGTCATTACAATCATAGGCGTTTTACAACAAAAAAGCTTCTTCATCTCACTCTGTTTTGCATAAAAACTGTCTTTTTTTCTTTCCACCCTTTTTCTTTTCTTTATCACTCACACTCTCATCCTCACCACTCTTTTTCTTTTCTTGGTGGTTGGATACAGTTTGATTTTGTTGTTATTCAGCTTCTCTACTCCTTTGTAAAGCCACTTGATCATCAAAAACCTGTTTAGGAGTCATTGGCATAAGCACCACTCGTTTACCCTTGAAGTTGAAGACAATCTTATTAGTACGACCATGATTATTAGTATCTCTATCAAATTGCCACGGACGTCCCAAAAGCAAATGACCAGCTTGCATTAGTTACCACATCACGAATAACCTCATCTTCATAATCACCAATAAAGAATGAAAGCTTCACTTGCCTATTCACCTTCAACTCTCCACAATCATTAAGCCATTGTAGCTTATATGGTTCTGGATGCTTCATAGTGGATAAACCTAGTTTTTCAACCATAGTAACACTAGCAACATTAGTACAACTCCCACCATCAACAATCATACTACATACCTTATCCTTGACTTTGCACCTAATATGAAAGATGTTCTCTCGTTGCACTTCCTTCTCATCTTTATACACAGTTAAAGCCCTTCTAGCAACCAATGACAAGTCCCCACCAACTAGATACTTGTAATCTCCTTCATCTTCATCATCAATGTCTTCCAATGGTGGCATGGATTCGTTGTCTGACTCTTCCTCTTTAGTTTCAATGTCTCTACTTTCCCGAATCACCATGACCCTCTTATTTGGACATTGACTTGCAATATGACCCCTGCCTTGACATTTAAAACACATGATATCTCGATATCTAGTTGAAGATGAATCAAATTTACTTACTTGCTTGGAAGAGGATGATTCGACCTTAACTTCGGATTTAGGCTGTGTGGTGGCTTTATCTTCAAACTTAGGTTGATTGGGTTTCCATGTGGTTGGGCTTGCTTTTCAAGTGTTTTGAGGAATACTAGATCTTATGGTACCCCTCCTCTTGAGTTGTTGCTCTACTTTGATGGCCATGTGCAACATCTCCTCAATCTCCACATAATGATGCAAGTCCACTTGATTTACTATTTCCCTATTCAAACCAGCCAAGAAATGTGTCATTGTAGCCTCCCTATCCTCCTCAACATTGGCCCTCATCATAAGGATTTCCATCTCCTTATAATAGTCCTCCACACTCCTATTTCCTTGAGACAAGCTTTGTAGTTTCTTAAAAATGCTTCTATAGTAATGGCTAGGTATGAAACGCTTCCTCATCAAAGCCTTCATCTCCTCCCACGTATCTATAAGTCTTTGACCCGCTCGCCTCCTAGAAAGTGTCTCTTTGTCCCACCATCTAATAGCATAGTCCGTGAATTCAACAGTGGCTAATTTAACCTTTTTAGCCTCAGAGTAGTTTTGACAATCAAATACTATCTCAATTATTTTCTCCCACTCAAGATATGCTTCTGGATCACTTTTACCTTGGAGTGATGGTATTTTCATCTTAATTCGTCCATAGTCATTGCCTCGGTCTAACCTCTCTCTCCCATGGAATTGATTGATTCCCGAACCAATGTCTTCTTCTTCTTCCTCATAGTCATCTCCCACTCGTTCCCAATCTCCCCTTCTTGGAATATCTCTTCCTCTACCACGTCCATGAGCAAACCTTTGTGGAGGTCGTTGCTACGGCGTTTGGATTGATGATTCCATCCTAATCAGGGATCTGCCTCATCTCCAACCATAGTGCTCTTTGTAGTTCTCCCACCATGGCTTGAATGTATAACTTCGGATCAGCCACACCCAAAGTTTCATCCATGCTTTCTTTGCTTTTGTCTTGTGACATGATTTTTCTGCAAAACTTGTTAGTAAAAAGGACCTCACAACACTCCCTCACGTGTTTCGCTCAAATTCAAGGTCTCAATTCACTCATGTTTGCACTCTAGTTATAGTTCGGCTTTTACCACTCTAGTAATTCTCTTTGGTCTTTGCAAACTAATTTCATACTAAAACAAACTAGCAAGTAACAATCCAAATAGACCTACCAAACAGTTATGAAAATAAGGCTACAAGACAAATAGAATGAAAAGTAACAAAAAAAGGGCAACGATGAAAGCTCAACAAGAAATTTGGCACAAACAAAAGAAACTAGAATGTGAGGAACAAATTAGAATGAGATTTGCAAAGTGGAATTAGTGAATATTCAACAAACCTTATTTTCGGTATTGATTTTGGCTTATTTTTTGCGCTCCTCAAATCAACCAAAAAAAATTTCCACTACCTGGTTCTCTTGAAATCTCAATAATTCAATGCCACAAACCACAAGAACAAGAAAAAGAAAATTTAAGGACGAATTTTTTTTTTAAATTTTTTTTATTTTTTTTTTTTTTTGGGAATAAGATCTTATCAAAATGAATGAAGAAGAACACAAAAATAAAATGCAAAGGAAAGCATAGCAACCCAAATACAAAGAACAACCAAAGAAATCAAAGATGCCATTTCTAACCTAATGCTAAAAATTGCCCCAAAAAAACAAAGAAAGACAATGAAACAAAAGAAAAGAAATAGATAGATCAAACCTGTAATTAGAAACTAGCTCTGATACCAAATTGATACGAACCTAGGATGACCTGCTCCTAAACCTGTAATGAAGATTGATTTAGATCGTCTATTTACAAGTTATTAATGGAAGACCTCGATCCATTACCTATATTTTAGGTAAGAACCTTGATATGGTGAAGACGCCACAATAGGGTGCGGAATAACCTATTGATAAGTCAAATTTGAACTCCACAAGCAAAGCTTGAAAAGTTCGATATAGTTCTTAGAGAACCAAAAGAATCACTCTCACTTTGAATCAAAATTGTAATCTCCATTTTATTCATGACTTGTGTGCCTTTAAATAGGTAAAATAAATTACGAAGCTTTCCTAAATTTGCTAAAAATAATTATAGACGAAAATTAGGTTTAGGAAACCTAATTTTGATAGGTTTAGGAAACCTAATGTGGTTAGGTTTAGGAAACCTAATTTGGTTAGATTTAGGAAACCTAATTTGGTTAAGTTTAGGAAACCTAATTTATCTCCTAGTTTCCTAATAAGTATAGGCAAGTAATTTAAAAACTTAATAAAACTAAATTTAGAAACTAAAGTAAGCAACATGCCAAAATCCAATCAAGACATAAAATAAAAACTAATATTTCCTAATTATAAAATTCAACTAATGCCATGTAGGCGCATATCATCCTCCACGTGGCAAAAGTGCCATGTCACCATATGATGCCACGTCACCATCCATGTCATCAAATCGTGCCACGTCACCATATTGTTGGATTCCATGCGTTAGGCTTTCTTTCATGTTGGCATCCTCCGTTCCAATCATATGGACCAATTTTGGTTCATCTTCAGTAATGAACTTGCTTCCTTGGGATGTGAACACCTCTTAGATTAAACCATTTAGTGCTTCTTTAAACCTCTTTGCTCTTGCCCTGGTTATTGGTCCCGTAGAGATTTGAAGTGGCTCTGGACTCCATCTTGGGGTGCTCTCATCATGAAGTGCATTGATATTTTCACAAAGGAGTTGAATTAGTTTTGGATATGAAAAATCAATGTCTCGTAAGACATAAGACAACCATGTGAGTTCTGCATTGGCTGCAGCCATGGCACGATACTCAGACTCAGCACTGGATCGAGCAACACTGGTTTATTTCTTTAATGCCTAGGAAATGTAATTTACTCCTAAATAGATACAATATCCTGAAGCGCTCCTTTGGGTAACAGGGCATCCATCCCAATCAACATCTGAAAAACCAATTAATGTAGATGAACTTTGGCCAAGAAAATGAAGTCCATAATCTAGTGTGCCACAAAGGTATCGTAGTATACACTTGACAACTTGAAGATGGAGCTTGGTGGAATTCTGAAAGTGTTGGCAGACTTGATTTACAGCAAACTGAATATTAGGCCTAGTAAAAGTTAAATACTGAAGAGCTCCCATAATGCTTCGATACTTTGTAGCATTGATTGATTCATTAGAGTCATGAGTGAGGGAAGGCTTAACAGAGACCGGTGTAGACATGGAGGTGGCTTCAAGCATGTAAGAATGGCTAAGGAGATCCTTAGTATACTTAGCTTGAGATTAAAAGTAATTCTCCTTTAAAAAAGGTTTCTTCAATACCCAAAAAATAATGAAGAATTCCAAGATCCTTTAATGCAAACTGGCTTCATAGCTTATCAATAAAAGATTGCATAATTGCTGCATTTGATCCAATGATAATCACATCGTCAACATAGACTAATATAATGATTAAATGCTTACCATAATTGTAGACAAACATGGAAGAGTCAGCTTGGCTACAACGGAATTCAAGTTTCATTAAGCAAGTAGAGAATTTATCAAACCAGGCACGAGGGGCTTGCTTTAAGCCATATAATGATTTTTTGAGAAGACAGACATGATGAGGATTATTTACATCTTGAAAACCCAATGGCTGC
Organism: Ziziphus jujuba; assembly: GCF_031755915.1. Lineage (NCBI taxonomy): Eukaryota > Viridiplantae > Streptophyta > Magnoliopsida > Rosales > Rhamnaceae > Ziziphus > Ziziphus jujuba. The sequence goes on along the minus strand of NC_083383.1, from coordinate 23,263,101 downwards.
TCCATGTATATGGTTTCTTTTAAGTCGCCATGAAGGAAGGTATTCTTGACATCCAACTGCTTGATTTTCCAATTTGACATTAAAACAATAAATAAAACAACATGTATAGTTGCTGGTTTAACGACGGGACTAGTCTCATCATAATCAAGACCATCAATCTACGTGAACCCTTTGGCAACTAACCTTGCTTTATAATGATCCAAGCTTCCATCCTCTTTCATTTTTGTTCTGTAAACCCACTTTGAGCCAACCACGTTAACATCTGCCGGTCGCAAAACTAGCACCCATGTATTATTTTTGTGCAAAGCTGAAAGTTCTTTTTCCATTGTCATGAGCCATTCATTAGATTTTAAGGCTGACCTTAAGGACTTTGGTTCTGAAACAATTGCAAGTGTTGTATTGGCTTATATAGATGGGTCCAATTCATGTGCATGATTTGGATGGAGACGTAATTGACATCATGTTAACATAGGATTCACGTGGGATTGAATGGTGGAGATTTCTAGGTTGTTTGATATGGGTAGATCAACAAACAAATGAGAAGAGATATTTGGTGTATTGGATGAGTTGGAGAAGGACTCGAATTCATGAGGTGATGGTGAGAATAAAGTTGGCTCTTTGAGTGAGCTCATGGATGAAGGACTCGGATTCTCTCCTTGTGTTTGTGGCATTAAGAAGTGGTTTTCTATTAAGGACGTGGCTTCTTCAATAAACTGCATATAGTACATTTTTGAAGCTATTAGGTGCTCATTGGTTTGATCATTTGGCCTTCCTTTATTGCTTGTCATGGGTGCTTGTAACCACTCATCAGCATCTAAAAACTTAGTTAGATGAAGTGAGTCCTGCACATTATTGAAAAGAGGTTTTTTAGTTGGTCCAAAAGGAAAAACATGTTCATTGAAAACCACATGACAGGATATATAGATGTTGTGAGTGATAGGATCAAGGCACCTATATCCTTTATGTAGAGGACTATACCCAATAAATACACAGGGATAAATTTTCTTAGTGAATTTATGGTCACCTATTTTCTCAAATGAGGATAGCATAAGCAGTCGAAAACTCTAATCCCACCATAATCTGGAAGCTGGCCATACAACCTAAATATGGTATTTGCATGTTTAAGGCACTTTTATTAGATAGACAGCAGTAAGAAAGGATTCAACCCAATATTTTAATGGAAGATTTGCATGAAACAACATTGTCAAGCCAGTCTCAACTATATGACGGTGTTTTCTTTCTACAACTCCATTTTGTTGAGGAGTTCCAGGACAAGAGAGTTGTTGCTGTATGCCACATAATTTCAAATGTGTTAAGAAATCATTTGAAGTAAATTCTCCACCATTATCACATTGGAAAATTTTAAGTCTCCGTTCAAACTGATTCTCAACTAGCTTTTGAAATTGAAGAAAAGTGTCATAAAAATATGATTTTCTCTTTAGAGGATATAACCATGAAAATCTAGTGCAATCATCCACAAAAATCACATAATAAGCAAAGCCTTGATTAGAAGAAATTGGAGCTGGCCCCCATAAGTCAAAATGGATTTTTTCCAAGGGAAAATCCAGTACATTATTTGAAACCTTAAAAGGAAATTTGGACTGTTTGCCTAACTGACAACTATTACAAACTAAATATTTTAGCCAATTAGAAATTGAAATGACTTGGCTTTTATTTCACACTTGCAATAGTGTGGTGTTTGGATGCCCTAACCGTTCATGCCATAGTCCAGAAGAATCTTTTCCACTTTGTATTGCACTTAACGCATCAAAGTGTCCATCATCCAGTGCATACAGGCCTCTTTTCCTACTCCCCTTTGTCATTATCTGCTAGTTTTGGTCCTTTATTAAAAAACGTAGAAAGTTAAACTCAACAGTATAAGCATTATCAGAAGTTAATTTGCTTATTGACAACAAATTCTTTTTCAAGTGAGGAACCACTAAAACATTATTTAAGTGTAGCTTCAACAGTTCTGTAGGAATAATGGTTTCTCCAACATTCTATCATATCCAATGTAAGGTCTTTTGGAAATAAGATCACCTTCTTCTCTTATCATGTGTGCATTAGCTCCTGAATTTGCATATATGGTGTTATCCTCTCTATTATCTTGAAAGGCAGTGAAAGCTTGTTGTGGTTTTCTAGAATCATCAAAGACATCATACCCGTTCCAACATTTATCTACTGTATGATAAGGCCTGGTACATATTTAACAATAAACAACATTGTTAGAACTTGTTTTTGAATCAGAATGATTACCTTTTGCTTCTCGATTTTGAGGACCGATTTAAGGCTTCCAAACATTTACAGGAAATGTTGCTGTGAAGCGTCCAGCAGGGGTAAATCCTCTTATCTGAGAGGTAAACCTTCCCTCTGAGTTGCGACCTCTATCTCTGCCACGATTGCTTACCAAAGCAAGTGCATGATCTACAAATTGTTTTTCCTCCAATTAACTATCAATAAAAGCCTGATCATGTGCTTTTAACGCTAACACAAATTGAGTAAAAGATGGATATGGAGGGTTTGTCAACATTACCAAACAAAAAGGTTGATATTTGACACCTAACCCGCGAGATAAACGAAAACATTTGTCTAGATCATCAATTGGTTTGCCAATAGCAGCCAGGTTATCACAGATGAAAGTAAACTTATGGATATACTCATTGATTGATAGACTCCTTTTCTTTAATCCCATGAGGTTGTCACTGAGAAAAATTTCCTTCTCCTTGGTAGCTGGAAGAAGGTGTTCTTCAATAGCTTTCCACACAAGAAATGATGTTTCAAGATCAAAGGTGAAGCTGATAACATCCACATACATGATACTAAGTAGCCAAGTGATCAAAAGTCCATCATTGTTAACCCACAAAGCAAAGTTTGGATTACCCTCCTAGCTGCCTTGCTCCGTTTCTGGTTCTCTTGATGGTTTGCCATTACTCGAAATATGATGATAAATGCCAAGACTTTGAATGAGAGGAATAACTTGAGAGAGTCATAACAAAAAAAAAAATTTGAGGAATCTAATTTGATTGATATTGGACTTAATCATTGATGGAATGATTGAATTGAGAGTTTTGGTTCAACTTCTACAGCAACGTTAAGATCCAAGATTGCAACATGCTCTGATACCATGATGAAAGACAAAGTAAGCAATTATTTTATGAAATAACAAAACTTCCTTTGTTCTCATGAAACAAAACAGAGATGAAAAAAATATTTTGCAAAAAACTTTCTTTTGATACTCCACGTAAACATACACAGTATTTTCACTCTTACACTCACAAGCTGTGATATATATATATACATATATTTACTGATCTGCAACATTGCAAATAAAGAGAAAAATAAAATAAAACAATCCTTATATACTACCTACAAGTCTATCATGATATAAACCCTTGGAGATAGCTTTACAATTGGTCAGTCCTTGTAGAATAAAATCTCTTTCATATTCATCTAATAGCTTGGCTGATTGGTTCAAGTGCTGAAGTGGGTTTTTGTGTGCTGAGGTGGCTGTCCAGGTGGTCCATATATTCTATCAAAATGGTACTGCTGCTGTAGACATGAAATTTTCTTGGCTTTTCTTATATTTTTCTCCTTGTTTTACATACTTAGAACTTTTTATTAGTAACAGATTGATCTATTATTGCATGCCATATTTTGAAATATTTCTTTGAGAAAATTGGCTAATTAAACTGGTAGTAGAATCTAATGTTATAGATGTTTAAATATGATTTTATCTTGGTTTTCCTTTTCACTTATGTATAGATTTAAGTCTACACTTCGGGCAGACATAGTATGTATAAGGATCTTCACTTGCATTTGTTGATCTAAAGGTTTTTCTAAGTAAATTTTAGTTGCTTTTGTATTTACTTTCAAAACCAAAAGTTGTCCAAGCTTTCTTTCCAGTTTTTGTTGTTTTTCTTTAAATGTTTTAGATTGGATCTTACTATAAGTTAGAAGTGAGTTGAATAATAGCCTTAATCTTGTTTTAACATGTGAAGATGTCGAGATTTTTGGAAAGGAAACTTTTTGTCTTGGTGTTGGTTTAAAACTGAATGGTGTTAAATTATTTAAAATGTTTTGTTTAAGCTTTTCTCATATTTTTCTTTAAGATATAGGACAAAATATTTAATATGTCCAGGATCTTTATATATTCTAGCTTGATCTTAGATTGCATGTTAAGATCTATGGGTTTGAAACAAGAAACTTATTTATTTCTTCCTTGATTATGCTCAAAACAGAAGCTGTCCAGATTGTTACTCCTTGAATTATTAATGAGTCCTTGAAATTTTTAAGTAGTTTTGGTTCAATGTTATTGACAACTGAAATGTTAGCTTTAATCCTTATTTACATATGGAAACTCATGAGGTTTTATGAAAGAAAATTTTGAGAACTTCTTGAACTCTCAAACCAAGAGTAAGGGTTGTTGTTCAAACTTTTTCTCTTAATTTTCTTCTAAAATCAAACTCAATCTTGCCCTCTATTTTAAGTAAATGTGTTTTAAAGATTTACTATAGGTTGGTTGTAGATTTTATGAAGTTTGGAGATAAAAATTTCTCATAATTCTTCACAATAACAAAAACAGGTTTGATGGTCTTATTCCTGATAAATTTTCTTTCCTTATGTTTTGTGTAAGATTCTTTTAAAAATTTTAGTGAACTCATAAATCCTTGAATTGAGCTGCTTCTCATTTGATAAAGTGGTTGATTTTATTAGGTAACTCTTTTATTTTTTTTTAAGCCTTTAGCATTGAATAAATTGGGTTGTTTTTGGCCTTATTTAAAATTTTCCTTAGGCTTTAAAATAATTTTATTATGTTTAATGTTAATTTCTTTTTGAGTCTTTCAATTGAAATCTAGGGTTTGTTTGTTGATGCCAAACCTAGAACCCATGTTTTTATTTTTCTAAGGTTTCCCTCTTATTCTTTTCAAGAATTAAAGTTTAAATTTGTTGCAAGTTATGAGTAAAAGTATGCTAGATTTGTTTCTATGCTACATGTTTATAGAGTTTCCTTAAATCTTGTTCAGTGTAGTTTTTCTTAAAAATTCGAATTTGAATTGTTTTTCTTAAAATTATGGTGTTGGGTTTGTATGGCTATAGTTAGAAATTTATATCGACCATTTCGAAACTCACTTCCCTCAAATTATCCCTTGAACCTGAAAGGCTTGTTCGGTTTGCATTGGATTCTTTTTTTTTTTTTTTAATTCTTCTTGTATGGTGATGAATATTTTGAGATTATAAATCTTTAGTTACATTCGAAAGGTTTTTTATAGAGATTTTGATCACTAAGTATCTAAGCACCATAATGAATTTCCCATAAGCTTTAAACTTAGAATTGGAATTGTTTAGTTAGGTACTTGAGCATATAGTAGATTGAATAAATAAGGAAAGACTAAGGAACAAAGGTGACTAGAATGAAAATGTGTAATGGAATGTGTTATATGCCCATTTGGTTTTGTTGGTTTTGGATTGCTAAAGTGGAAACGAAAAATTAAGTTCTATTTTATAATTTGAGGTAAAGGAAATTTTTTAAAAATAATTATGGGTTAATGGACTTTTAAATCCTACTTTTATTTTTTAGGTTAAGATCATTTTCTAAACTTTCTTAGGGAATTTTGGAAAATTAGGAATGTTTTTAAGGTTATGGTATCTTTTATTTGGAAGACAATTGGAATTCAAATTATTTTCATAAGTCAAGAAATGAATTTTTATAAAATTTGGTGACTTTTGGACCGATCCTGGTAACTATGAGACTTATAAAGTGTTTTCGGACTTTAAATGAATTAATTTTTGAAGTCAAGTTTTGGAAAAGCTCATTTGTAAATTATTTTGAACTTTTAATTTATTTCTTGGAGGTTAATTTATGTTGCTTGAATTACAAGTTAACTCCTTAATTTAATCCTTAATTGATGATTGATGTGTTGATTTAGATTGTGAAGTTGATTTTTATGTTTGAGGATGGTAGTTGTTGTTAATATTAAATAAATGGTTGGAATTGGACTATAATGTACTAAATTCAATAAAAGAAAAATACAGATACAAAGTGAAACTGAAGATAAAGGGTCTACTATTTAATGGGTTTGAATAACCTATAATAGAAGTAATGGGATGTCATTCTTGTGTTCTAATAGTGTATGTTTTTTTGTGTTGAAAGGTTAGGAACAGAAACTAATTGGAACGTATTGGTTATTGTAAAGACCAAGGAGCACCATTTTAGGATTGAGCAAAGGAATATTTTGGACTAATAATCTGAACTATACCATAAGTGGAATTTTCTTTAAACCCTACCTAATTTCAATATATATATATATGGTGCAGTGCTGCGTTCATGCATCTATGCGCATGACACATAGATATTATATGTGACTTGTGGAGTTGTAATATATGCTTTTTTATTTACAATTTATGATATTATTATTACTATTTGTTTATTTTGGAAGTGTTACTTCGGATATATTGTATATGGAAATATTTAGAATCATATAAGCATACTGCATGATGCATAAGCATGCATTAAACATGTCATATGAGCATGTTTTATGAACGTGATTTCTAAATGGATTTTATAAAATGCATTGGCCTAATTTTGAAATTTGGTTTCAAGCAGACCTAGTGTAGAACAAATGACATAAGGATATGGATATATGACAAGACATGCTTTGTTTATGATCTATTATGTTAAATTATTTTTTATCTCTAGATTTAGTCTAACTAATACAAGGACCAGAGGCAGAACTGTCTTGTGGCATCAGCTTGATCACATGGGGAGACAAGCAAGATTATTCTATGGCCACAATGTTGACCACTGCCTGGAGACAAATAGCTCTGACCTCTGGATTTTGGGTTAGTCATCAAAGGCTGAAGGTAAAGGTTATGGCATGATGATTATGGTTATGTAGTGATATCGTGAATACATCGATGTGTTGTTGTTTCCTCCTACTAGGTGTTGAGTATATCCGCTAAGCAGTTGAGTTGAGGTTTGGTTAATTACATGCTCATATATTTTGATCCATTTTCTATATGTGTAGTGGTGACTTTTCTTTATGCCTTGATATATTATTGGCATGAGTGTTAGATAAATGATTCACTGAAACTAAACATACACTAATTGTACTTTAAATGTGTTATATGCCAAGTACTTAAGATTTTAAGTTTTACCAAAACCTCTAAACCTTGCAGTACGTACATTACATCATGTCATGATTATATGTATATTGTATCTATTTTGCGAATAGAGCTGTTATTTTCAACTTGAGTATTAAACCCCTCACCGAGTACTTGTGCTCACCCAGTACATGTGCTCACCCCTCCATTTTCCAAACTCTACATGTGTTAATGGGATACAAATTTTTGGGAGAGAAGTGTGCTTGTTTGGATTTCCAGAGCAGTGGGTACATTGAAAATTAATTTCAATAATGAATCTTTTATTGTTGTTATACCTTATGTACTTAATGTTTATGTATTTAGAATTGATTAGTGACTCTGAACATATTGAGGTTAAGTATGACTCGCACTAGAAACTTAATTGGCTTTAATTATATTTTATATTAAGGTTAAGTAGTATTGAATACAATGATCCTGTAGCCTGTATTTTTACCTATAATGGACTAAAATCTTGATATATAGACATTAAGATTTTATGTTTAGAATTACATGATCTTTGAAGTTGTTAAGGTTTGTATTGCTTGATGATTGTAAATTAATTACCTCGTGAATATGGAAGTAATGCATGATTTGATGAATAATGCTTCAAAAGTAAGGGTTTCTGGATGGACTGATTGTTTAATGACGTTAGAATAGCCGCCACAGAACCTTGGGAAGGGCAGGTTTGGATGAACTTCGAAGTGTCTTCACCTCTACAAGAGCTTTTGTATGTAGATTTAAGAATCAAAGTTGGATGGCTTAAGCAAGAAACGATAAATAATTTTGTTGTTATGCTTTAATTATAAGGCAAAATATTTGCATTTTGAGCCTAGCATTTGAAACCTTGGCTCTTCAATTTAGTATGCTATGTTGAGCATCCCAAATCCCAACCACAAATGACTAATTTAAAGCTAACAAAAGTTCCCCAAGTAGATTACAAAGCATTTCTGATATAGAAACAAGTTCGATAGATGTCCCAAAAGGTCCATGGGGTCAAATCTCATGAAAGTATCAAGAAAAATGCACTGCATATCAAATTAAAGATGTAGAAGTCTCATTCTGTCATTCCAAATTTTGTTTCAAATCCTCAATCTCTGTCAAACTTTCAAGCTTTTATCTTTAAGTCTAAGTCTGCAATAAATTTTATGCTTGAAATACTCATCCAAAATAATGGAAAGGAAATATACGAACCAACCAAAAAAAAAAAAAAAAATAGTTGCCCTAATATTGAATTTTTGTCGACCACAACATAGTGCTAAAAATCTAGTTGACCTTTTCTAAGAAAAATGGTTTCCATGGGAATGCGAATGGAAAAGCTTAGCACTAAAATATCACCTTTCATTCTATCACAATTGGCCATGGAGGTTACATAAACTTGTCAAAGATTTTCTTTCTCGAGATGGAGGCCTGCAAATTGTGATGGATATGAAAGCCAATATGCAAAAATAAAGAAGACAAATGGAAGAAAATGCAATCGGTGGCTAGTTTAACTTATTTAATCTCATGTCACGTGTTATTAGTTTTTTTTTTTTTTCTAATTGTTTTTTGTTAAATATGTTATTAGTTGTATATATGCCTTTCTTTAATTGAGTATATGTACCACATAAGATGTTAGATTGTACGCACAATGTGTACCTAATAATTAGTCTCTCCTTACATAACAATTTTAAAAAAAAATTACCCTATTGGTCATTTTAATGTGTGCCACATATAGGATGCTAGATTGTATGCATAATGTATACTTAACAATGAGACCATTAATGTCCTTTCATACTTAATAATGAGACCATTAATTTCCTTTCTTTTCTTCTTCTTCTTTTTTTTTTTTTTTTTTTGGGTCAACCACAGTTAATTTTCTATTTTAAATCGTACTAAATAAATTCAATAATCACTTAATACTTTCTTTTTTTTTTCACGAAAAAGGAAATATGTATAAATGTATATATATATATATAGAGAGAGAGAGAGAGAGGGAGAGAAAGAGAGGGAGAGAGAGCAAATAACAGGAGTGAAATAGCAAGGACCTGCTTCTGTTGTTCAACAATGGCCTCTCCTCCTCGAATACTGACTTGAATTTAAGGGTTTTCCGAAACCTATTTTAGCTTCTGTTAACTTCAAATGACAAAAAGTAACAGAAGGGGCAATTCAAAGTTTATGTAAAAATTAAAATATAGGGGAACATTGTTTAATTTTAAACGGGCAAATTGAAACTGATATAAAACTACAAGAGAGTAATTGCACTTTTCCCATCTCAATTTTGCAGCCCACAGAAATCCTTTGTACCTTAGCTGAAATTGAGCCCAACTTCGTAAAAGATTGAGCTTTATTTGGTAATAAAAACCCAAAGTCCTCAAAACAATTGGGCTTACATATTACAAAACAAAAAGCAATTTTTATTATTATTTTTTTTTATTTTTTTGTTTATGAAAACGAAAAGCAAGTTTATCATTTCTCAAGCAATAGCATTTCTTTCTTTCTTGTTCCTTGGTCCCAAAATCTGAGACTTCATATGGTGAATAAAGTGAAATTATAGAGCCGCTATAAGACTGAGTGCAGCATTTCCTAGCTTGGACATTTTTATTTTTATTTTTTTGTTTTTTTGGATATTCTTTCACTTACTTAATATATCAGCCTCCAATGTTTACTAATGCGAGTAAAGTGAAAAAGTCTCCCCCTTCATTTTCTCAGCCATTCGGTGCTATTTTGGCTTTAAAGCACACCCGCCGCGCCACCCCCCCCCCCCAAAAAAAAAAAAAAAGAAAATCAACCTCTCAAACTCAAACAACTTGTCGCTCTCTGCGAATCCCTCTGCACTCCCCACCTCCTAATACTGAGCTGAAATTGTGCAACTCTCATCAAAAACCTCACCTTCTGATCGGGACTCAAAACCTCCACCAACTTCCTCACCGTGGAAGCTCGAAGCCCATCTGCGCTCTGCAAAACCCCAAGCATTGCCGTCTTCACCCTCTCCAGAGCCCCATCCAAGTTCAATATCTCTCCACCCATCAGTCTCCCTACTCTTCTTGCCAACGTCAGCAATGGCGGAGCTGCAAGACTCTCCTGAACCGTCGCTGTCGTCTCCATCAGCTCCTTCTCGGCCTGGCTTGTCTCGGCCTTCATTCGCTCCATGATCTGCAGCTGTTCAGGAGTTAAGTCGCCGAGTATGTTGTTCACTAGACGGAGTATCATCGACGGTTTGAAGCCCCCAATCCAGAGGAAAGTCCGCTCGAAGGAGCTCAACCATGGAGCCGAGAAGACAGTGAATACGTCTTCCAAAGCTGCTCTTGCTTTCTCTTCGTAATATTCTTGGTAGTGGGACAGAACTTGTTCGATGATCGAGTTTCGCTGTTGTTCTAGGTGGTTTTCATGGCTGGTTAGGGAAGAGTAGAAATGATCGAGTTGGTCGAGAAAACTCTGTTGTCTTTCAAGCCAACCATTGAAGAAGTTCTGAAACCTCTCTTGAAGATTTGAACCATTTTGGTTAGACATATATGAATGATGATTAATGGTGATGGAAAAACCAAAAAATTTAGGAAAAAGCAAAAGCACGAGAAAAATTTAAAAGCTCGTCATTATGGTATGTATTTATAGTTGTTGAACATTGTGGTTGAGAAAACACCTAACAAGATCTTTGGAAACCATCAATTATTAAAAATTTTAATAATAACTATTTGAGGTTTGCTTGTATGGATTTTGTATGTTTTGCTTTTGCTTCATGTTGAAGGTACTAAAAAAAAATTGCATGGGATTTTTCTTGGAAGGTAAGATATGATGAAGAGAAACAGAGAGAGAGAGAGACAGAGTAATGGCGGTGCGTGTGTGTGTGAGTGACAGCCGATGACGAGCATGGTGAGCAAACTTTCTTTACGCGGAAAAGAGAATGAAAAGGAAAGTAAAGGAATGTAAGGAAAATAAAATAAAATAATATTGGGTTAGGGTTAGAAAGGACATTGTCGTTTATCGGGGATAGGAAAAATTAAAAACCTCGAAGTTTGGAAAAAGATTGCTTGGCTTTCACTGGTATTTATTCTTGGCAGGATAGACTAGTGGTGCAAATCTTTAACCGACAACCATATGGTGCATGTGGCTTCTCACATTCCTCTGAAATTGTTCAGTCTTTATATGTTCACATGGTATACTATTCTGCTGAAAAAAAAAAAATGGTATACTATCCGGCTTACATATTCACAACTTAGAAATTATAATTAGTATTAAAAGAATTCAGTGTTAAATAATTTTTCAGATATTGTGTTGTAGGAGTAAAGTAACTATTTTTTTCAGAAATTGTAACAGCTAGGATGTGCATTATTAACTCCTATAAACCAATCAAAAAATTGATGATATTTTTTAAATATGATATTTAAAACATAGGTAAGAGCTACTCAGATAGAAAATTTATATTCTATATATTTTTTATAATAATTTGACATATATATATATATATATGTGTGTGTGTGTGTGTGTGTGTGTGTGTGTGTGTGTTTGCAATCATTTAAAATATTTATAAATAAAATTGAAGGGGGTACATTAACATGCAAGGTAGTACTTCTTAGAAGCATAGTTTAGTAGCAAGATCATCATCATCGTCGTCATTATTATTATTATTATTATTATTATTATTTTGACAATATTATTGAATTTGAATCTCTGTTAACGAAAAAAAATGCAAAATAGTAATTTTTTTTTTGGCTCAAGTAACTTTTGCTAAATGTAAAATGATTGTATATGAATATTATAATTTATATGCTAACAAGGGTGGCAAAAATAAAATATGGAACAAGGATTTTATCTATATTGTAAAAAATTACCAAAATGAAATATGAGGGAAAACTTTAATTAAATTAATGACTTAAACTGGAAACCTGTGGCAACTTTATAGCATTTGTCATATCATCATTTTTTATTATTATAAGTTGGAGCAAGATTTGATATATCTATATCTAGATATATATATATATATATATATATGCTATCTATTTTGTTTTTCATATGTCCTGTATTTTCTTTTTTTTTTTTCTTTCTGTCTTATATATCTTTTGGCTGGTCTGAAAAGCATAAAATAAGGAAATCCATGTTTAAGGAGATCTCAACTGTCTTACTCTATCAGAGATCAACCTTCAAAAAACCATCAAAAGATCACAATTGTATGTCACTAACTCACTACATGTGGGATGCAAAAATAAATAAATAAATAAATAAAAAATACTCACTCTATATGGGGGCGTAATTTTTAAAATCTGTTCGCTTTGTTTTTCACTTCTTCAATTTCTTGGGAATTTCCTCAAAAGATATTTACAAAGGCCCACCATTTTGTCAGGGATTGATCTAGGTGGCAATTTGTACTTGGTTCACATGGAAGGTGACGTATATATTGAAGATTGAGGAAAAAGAAACCGAAACAAACTCGGCTGGTGGAAGCCCAATACAGTATAGACCATGACATTTGCGGTGTGGCTGGCACACCCCAAATTCTTTCTTAGTGACCTCTTCTGAAGATGGATGGGCTTCTTGTATTTTGCTCTTTTGAGTGCTCATTGTGGCCTCTTCATCTTTCTGAGAACTGATTGCCTGTATTTGCTTTGCATACTTAGTTTTAGCAAAAGAAAACAATAATAATAATAATAATGAAAGGTTTTGCATACATAAAAAAACAGTTTGTATATTACCTACATCTGATTAATATTGAATTATAGGCATAGATAGCCATCGTCCTAGGATTCAAATATTTAATATTCATATCCGGGTTCTTCTACAAGAATGTAAATCCAACTAAATGAAGAGAAAATATTACATGTAATAGTTATGCCATGATATTTCTGTTATTTTTAATTATCATTGTAATATAAGTGAAACAATCTATAATTATTAATTGAACAATATAGGTGGGTTATGATACCATTTTAATGGAAGAATTGGATATATATGCCACAAGAATTCGTTTTGAAAAGATTTAGATATTGTGGGTTATGATACCATTTTAATGGTAGAATTGAATATATATGCCACAAGAATTCTTTTTGAAAACATTTAAAGAAGTGCTAGTTGCACTGCAGAAAAATCTGTATACAATTTTATGATTTTTAAATTTCAATAATATCCTTATTGAATATTTTTCATTTTTCATTTTTATGGATGAATTTTATCGAAATCTCTCTCTGTATTTCGTCTTCCTCTTTTATGCTCCGTTATTAGAATTTCAACAAATGTAAAACATGTGGTATGTGAAATCAAATTGAAAAATTAAGCCGAATTCAATTAGTTGAGTTAGAAAATTGCCCAAAAATCAAGTTCATCTTTGAGTTGTTTAAATTCAGCTAACACAATAGCCAAGCATGGCAACAATAGTTCGTGGTCTGGTAACTAAACAAGTCGATGGTGTTCCTGTGGCACCAACAAGATAGCAGCTAATTTGAAATGATTAGGAAGAACAAGACTAAAATAAAATTTGAATTTAAAAAAAGAAAAAAGAAAAAATACATTATGAATATTCTGATCATTTTAAATACTTATAGGACTACACAGAATTGTTTTTACATTGCAAAAAGAACTATTCAAAAATTTATGTATTTTTGTAGGAATCATATTATCAATTCTAAAATATTGGCCCTTAATCCGTATAGGTACGGTACAAAGGAAAATCTCATGGACCAGTTGTAGATTCAATTAGATCTGGAGCTTAAAAGTTCCCCTTCTCCTAATTTATCTTTAACATTATAGTTGAATTGTTGGAATAAAAAAGAATATGAAGAAAGGATTTAAATCATTTATTGAGATGGTTAAAATGAGATGGAAATGAAAAGAAAAGGGAAAAATAGAAGTAATTGATTTTTTTTTATTTTAATTAGTTTTTTTTTTTTTTCAAAATCAACATAAAATGGATGGAAAAGAAAAGATTTGTAGTGAATTTTTTAACATCCTAAAATTACTCTTTTTATTACTTATGAAAATATTTATTATTTTTCATATCATTTCCTTTCTTTTCTTTTTTATTCATTAATCATCAAAATAAAAATTATTAATAATTTATTTTTCCTTTTCTTTCCTCATTTACACATTTCCTTTATTTTCATTTCCTCTTTTCAATCCAAATATGGTGTAAAGTTTGCCACTCATTTTGATTTTTAATTTTTTTTAATTTTTCTTACTTTTGATTTTTAATTTTTTTTAATTTTTCTTACTTAAACATTAAATATAGTAATTAAATTTATTAAACATTCCAATTACTACAATAACAAACAATTACCGAACAAGGGTAAAAAAATTTGTCGGGTTTGCATTAACAAAATTGACAAAGAAGGCAAATCTTGTCATAAAATTTTCAACTTTGACACAATATTTTACTCTATATTTCTTGTCCACTACTGGGACCACCAACAACAATAACATCCATATAAAGAGAAAAAGGTAGCACTAGCCCCTGGAAAGCAGAATTTTAATCATTTGCATCAGTTGGCAACAATAATAAAAGGCCATCTCAATCAGCAAAGGAATCCTTTTTCCTTGGATAATCTACTTCTCAATTGAAGTTCATCTTCATTCATGATTCATGTGTCCAAAGCCTTTTTTTTTTTTTTTTTTTTTTTTTTTTTTGGTTACAATCCGAAGAGCCTCCCTAATCGATCTTATTTTACCGTCCATATGGATTTTGTGAGAATTGTTAAATTCTATGGATGAATGAATCACGCATGTGACAAAAAAGAATATATCCGGAGGTGGGATTTTTATTTTATTTTATTTTAAATTATTTCATAAAATATTACCGTATTATAATTGTACGTAATATAAAACTAAATTATTTTTCGGCTTCTGGAACGATTTTACAGAAATATCATGTTTCACATGGAGTAAAAAAGATTAGGTGCCGATGTTACTTGTGGTCCATTTTTGTTTTAAATGTGAAATTTTGAGGAAAGTGAAGGGATGGCTTGAAAGGGAATTTAATAAACTTTAATTTATTGGACTTAGAAATAAGGAATATGAAAGATAAGTATATAGTTTTAATATCCTAAAGCCAAAAAAAAAAAGAGTCCCTATCCAGCTTGTCATTTATCATTATTGTTTCTTTAATGCATAGACGAGTAATAGACAAATAAATATATAATAATTTATAGAACAAATAAATATATAATAATTTATAATTGCCTCTGGAAGAAAATAAAAATTACGTATGCTGCGGCTAAAAAATTATTTGTTAGTTTGACCCAGATAAAAGTATTCATAATATGTTTCTAGGATCGGACAATAAGGGCAATAAGATTTAAACAATCAGTATCAAGCAAAATATAAATTAAAAATAAAAAAATATTTATCAAAATATCAAAAATTTATAAATATTGATAAAAATTTATAAAAGCTATAAAAATTTGTTAAAAAATAAAAATTTTATTAAAATTTTAAAATTAGATTATTTGATCAATTAGTTATAAAATTATTGTAAACATTTGTAAAAATATTAGATGGGTTTTATATTTTTTGTAGTCAACAATGTATAGTACGCATTAATGATTATAAATATATTATTATTAATGAAAAAAATTTTAAAAAAATATATATTTGAATCAATTAAAATATATAAAATAATTATTACAATTATATTATATATCATGAAATGGTATCTCAATACGATATAAAATTTTTGGATAATTAAAAATTATTATTCTTTATATAGATTTTGTATAAAATATGGCTATCATTGTTGATAATCATTATATGATATTTATTGACTATATATAAAAATATATTTGTAACACTATATCTTTATTGCAGAACTTGTCACTATCTGCTGATACTGTTTTCAATTTAACTACAACGTTGCTCCCAATTTAGCCACGACACTCGATATAGGATTTAGCACACTTCACTTCAAAGTTTTTATGAACCCTGAAGCCAATTGTTCTGAAAAAGCCTGGACATAGACTATCATTATATTTGAATTATACCCTTATTCACACCTAAATAATGTGGAATGGAACATCGGATAACCTACCAGTGTTTTGTACTCAAGGCGATATGGGATTAAATACCAAGTAATCTGCAGTGTCTGGCACATGCCCACAATGGTCATCACAATCCATCCCCTTGAGGTCCAACGTCTTCGCTGACACACTTCCGGCAAGATATAAACTCTAATACCATTTGTAATACCTTGTCTCCACTGGCAGACTTATCACTCTCTATTGATATTATCTCCCATTTAACCACCATACTCAATATGAAATTGTTTTCATCCGAGTACGCTTAACTTCAAAGTTTTTATGAATCCTGAAGTTAATCATTCTGAAAAAAAACTTGGTATTATGGACTGACTATCAATACATTTGAATCATCTTCTAAGCCACATCCAAGCGATATAGGTTTGTACATAAGGTAACCTACTAGTATCTCGTATCCACCCACACTGGTCATCATAGTACCCACAAATTACTACTTAATCATATTCCATAAACATTTTATCAATTCATTTACTTATATTGGAAAATATATATATATATATATATATATATATATATATATATATATTCCCTCCTCATATTTATAATATTTATATACTTTGTAATATTTATATTTATATATTTGTCTATGTAATATTATTTAACTTGTATATTAGTATTTTTATCTATATTATATTTATATATACTATACAATATTTATAAAAATATTAAATTTATTATAATAAAAATAATGGATATGTGGACATTTAAACATCAATAATATTTATTAATTTTTTAATAAATAAATTTTAAAAAATTGAATTTAATAGAAATTTCAAAAATTTCTATAAAATTTCCTTCTTTTTTTTTTTTGTCGGCGAGCCTAAAGTATTTGTTTTTTTATTTAAAAATAAAAATGTGAACAGTCTTTATCAATTTTTTTTTTCATATAAAAGTTAAAACACTAAAAAACAACTAAAATTCTTCTTGTTGTTTCGTTTTTTTTTTTTTTTAATTTTGTTTTTCTAGCTTTAAAGATTCTCTCATTTTCCTAAAAGAAAAAAAGCTTATTCAATTCTTTTACCAAATGCTCTCGAGTTAGGTTTGAAAATGTATTGTTTAAACTAATCATATTTCTTGTAAGTCTAATATTATAATTTATTTTTATTTTTAAAGCAAACTTACTATTAGAATTCTTTTTATATGTTTGCAAAGCTAAAAGCTTAAGAGTGATTGTACGATTCTTTAAACAAAAATGCTAATTTTTTTCTACTATTAATTTTATTTGGCCTTATTTTATTGATATTTAATTGTCCTCTTTCTGTTATTCTATTTCTTATTGTTTTTTTTCACTAGCTCATAGTCTTATTCTTCCTTAGTTTTTTCAAACGTTAGTTTTGTTTGCAATATTGTTTATTATTCAAACTAGATTAGATTGTTTTTTGAGTGGTTTTTGTGCACAATGTGACTTAAATAATGCAAACTTATTTATTAACTTATAAAAAACTAGAAGGTAACATTATATATATATTTTTTTGGTTAACTAATATTATTTTAAGCTAATTCGTAAGAAAAAAAAATTAGTTTAATCTTACTTATAAATATAAGTTACACGTAACAAGCTAAAGACTTTTGAAAGAAACCTTAGATCAGATTTGAAACAAAGGGAAAAAAAGGTGATAAAATTTAAACCATAAAATATATCTTTGTAGGGATATATAATTTTAAATATGTACATATTATGCTATACTTTACTAATTATGTTAAATTGTTCTATTAGAAAAATAATGTTAAATTAATATTAATAAAAAATATTTTATTTTATTTTTTTGGCTGTATGTATGTTTAACTTGTCCTCAAGCGATTTATATATATGTGTGTATATGTATGTATGTATACTTGCCCACCTGCATAAAGATTCTGGCTCTGTCCCTTGTTTCTAGGTTCTAGGTTCAACTCGATTTGCATAAAATCCTTCATCCTTAATTAATTTATAATGTATTAGAATTACTGACTAAAAAAAACTATAAAAAAAAAAAGTACATGGAATATTTTAGATATCAAATGTTATGTTTTTAAATTTAAATTTTCAAATAAGAAATAACATAGTAAATATCATGTCAATATATGATAAACGAAATAAAATAAAATTTCAGATTTCTGTCTTTTGAATTGCATTAAGCGAAGTAAATACAATGTCAATGTTTCACATTAATTCGTAGTTGCTGAAATTTTTACATAGTATTAGCCACAAATTTCTATAAATTTCTAAATTAGAGATATATATATATATATATATATATAGCATGTAGATTGCCAAAAGTACATCTCTTCCGGAAAATTATGAATTTAAATGAATGTAAATGAATTTATAAATTTAATTTGCATATAATTAAAAAACTTTAGAAGTTAATATATCAATTGTAACTTATTAGAGTAGATTATTTATAATAGTAGTTAAGACCCAAAAAAAAAAATAATAATAATTTTTAAGTTATATTATATGGTATGTGGTGGTCTTTGGTATATAGCTTGTTGACCTTCTCTTTGTTATTGTTTCTGGTCTTCTTTTCCTTTCTTTTGATCTTGAACTTCACTTATCTCTCTTTTCTCTATCTTTTTTACTTTGACAATTTCATCGATATTGATAAAATTTTGTATTTTATTTAGGAGATCAGGGAAGTTCCTCTGAGGATACTCACCAAGTAATCCATAAAATTTTTTTATTGCTGATATGTATTATCATCCTTGCTAGTGCCATTTGATCATTATAATCCTCCATTTGAATTGCTTCAATATTGAAGCGTAAAATATATTCCTTAACAACGAAAGGTTGATAACAAGCTTCTTCAACATCTTTTCCCCAACAAATTGAGAAACAAATAATCAACTTAATTGAGAAAATGCACTATAAAATGTTGGTTTCAATTGCTTGAACCATTTGATACTTGCTCCAAATAGTGGAAAGAAAAATACTCAACACATGGCTAAGTTGATAACTTCATAAAGATCTCATATATAATATATAATAGTATGTGGTAATTAAAACCTTGATGGAAGTAGTGCATGCAAAATCTCCCTTATGAATGGAAATTTAGTTTTTGATACATTTAGTTTTAGACCAACATTCAACATAAGGTTTTGGATTTACTCCCTAAGTTGTCTTACATCTTCCCATGCATTGTTTAGTGGTTTCGGCTCCACCAAGGACATCTTGGATCATTCCCTATGAAAATACTGTTTTTTTTTTTTTTTTCTAGAGATGATGAAGTTTGATCTTTGTAACCTCCATCCTGTTTTCGTTGTTTATCGTCTTTCAACATTGTATGATGGATCATCAGTTTCTCCCTCATTATTAAGAGCTTTTTCATCCCACTCATTCTAATCCAGTGGTGAATAGTTATGATTAGGGTCAATGTGCTCTAGTAGAATTTCATGATTTCATCAATGCCACCTGTCAGGATCCGTCCAGAATTCCTCCCCGGAACCCTAGACAAGCCCTGATCCTAGGGAAACCCTACCGAACCCTCCAACGGAAAATCCGGCAGAACCTCCCCTAAGGGATGGACTTACCACAAATTACCTGCATTGAAAACACACTTCTATACTCATCCCCTTATTCCTCCCGCAAACTACAAATTGTTCCACAAATTTCAGTACTTCTCAACAATAACAATAGTCCAGTGCATAAATAAAACATAAGTGTCCCAATAATATACAGAGCTTTAAGAAGTACTAAACAACAGAAATACAACAAGGATGAAAGAAATAATACACTGAAATGAAAGAGTACAGAAGTACTTCTCGAAACACAACAGCAGCGGAAAGATTTGGTTCGCTCCGGAAGAACGCCTACCACCACTTGCACCTAAACGAACGGAACTTAAAAACGTAAGATGCTAATCATCTCAATGAGTGACCCTAACTACTGAATACCTTTAATGATAATAAAATAATAATAACAATTAAGGGAATTGAATAAATACCAACAATTAATAAATAAATAATAATAAATAATAACTGTTGGAAATAATAATTTCCCTCAAAACTCTCACCAATCACTCCGTTTGAAATGTTTCCTGTTAAAACAATTTCACAAAACCCGATGAACATACTTCCCGAAAACCAAGGGATTAAACCATTTGATAAACAATAAATAAATAAAAACATACCCCAATATATAATTAAAATGTAATAAATTATAGTAAATAATTTTTGAACACCTTTGGGGTTTAAAACATTATTTGCAAATTACAACACATGACGCACCACACCATATACCGGTGATGCCCTCCGATACCCAGCGTCCCGAGCACCGGCTGGCGGGGGGGTTAAAGAGAGAAACTTGCAAACGGCACTTCGGCGTCCCGACAGTATCGCTGCTGAAACCATCTCCCAGACAAGGAGGGGGGCGGCTGTGGCCAATAACAAACTTGCCTGCCCACGGTCCAATGGCAACAACGGGAGAAATAATACCTGCGCGCTAAACCACATAATACTTGCGCGCTACCACGTGTCCATACACCAGAACACCAATACTGTATGAGTGCGTCTAAAAATAGACATCATTAACCAACCGTACCGTTTTCCAAAATTATCGTGGGAAATACATTAAATTCTCATACTTACCATCCCACATATTTTTATTTAACATATCGGTATGAACCAGCGATAACAACAAACCACAATTTTTTTGAAATACGAGATGCAACCATAAAAATACCGCGGGCATAATTTATAAAATTTAAACAAATATTTTCGTAAAATATTTAACCCAATTATGCCCGGGAAATCAAATTTAAAACCACGTACAAATACTACCAAAATACACTTTGCTCATGCATAATAAATTAAACCACAATATAATTCATAATTAAATCACACCACATGAGCATAATTTAAATACCAATTAAATATAATTAATTGCCCAAAATAATTTTTGAAGGTGGGTCACTCACCTTGAGCGCGTAAATCAACTAAGATCCTCCGCAGGATCAACTCCACCACTCGTACGCGCACCTAAACAACCACAGTGTACCAACCAAAAATATTAATATTTTATTCGGGTAATTCCCAAATGGGTACCCGGGGAGCGAACACCAAACGATATCTAAAAATTACGAATTATATACCGAATCTAAGCTCGAGTGATGAGGATCACGGATTCGGTCTCACTTTCCGGTGATCGGACCCGATGGGGTTGGAATCTCGCCGGAAAGCTTTTCGGGTTTCGGCTCCGCAATTCTCCCAAACCATCGCGAATTGGCGAAAACAGATGCCGGATTCGGGTTCAGGAGATCGAACACAGTGGACTGGAGCCAACCGGGAGACTGGGTACTCGCCGGAACAGTAACTTCCGGCGAGCCGCCGCGGTCACCGGCAACTGTCGCCGGAGGCGGCGCGTGCGGTGGCCGTTAGCTGAGATTTTTTGCAGATTTTTAGATTGAGGGGAGAGCAATCCAACGGGACCGGCGGTGAGGCAAACGGAGGCCGAACGGCGGAGAAATCACGGTTTGAAGAATTCCGGCCCCTCGCCGGAAAAAGCTTCAATCCCGGCGCGTCGGTGGTTTGGTGGCCGTGAAACTTGGTGGGTCGGCCGGACTTGAGGAGGGGATCAAGGGTGTCTGGCGCGTGTGGCCAGAAAATGGCCGGAAATGGGTCAATCGGCGGTGGCCGGCGGTGGAGGGAAAAACTCGCCCCCGATCTTCGCCGCCTCGATCCGGGCGCGTCCGGCGGCCGATCGCCATGAAAATTTGAGGTTTTGCCGGAAATGGGGAGGGGAATCTTGCTGGCCGGCGCATGTACAGTAGATCGGCCGAAAAATTTGAAAATCTCCGGTGGCCAGTCGGACTCTCTCTCTCTTCCTCTCTCCTCTCTCTCTTTCTCTCTCTTCCCCAAGAATTTTGTCAAATAAATGCCACTATGTGACACTGTTGATGCCACATGGACCAATCAGAAGCTGACACATGGCATCACTGTGCACTTAAGCCAGATATAATAAAATAATACGGTATCCGGCGAATTTCAAACGTCCATAACTTTTTAACCAAACGTCCGATTCAAGCGTGCCGCTAGTCTATGAACTCGTATCAACGAGTACTTTACAACCATACAAAAGTCAAAATAAAATTACATCACAAGAAAAAGTCAACTCCCGGCACCTTTTGGAATGTTTGCACTTCAACTTGTTTTGCCCATAACTTTCAAATCGTAGCTCCGTTTTCGACGTGCTACTAGTCTACGAATTCGAGGCATCATGCACTTCGCCACGGTACCCTGGTCAACTGGAAATTTCAACTGGGACAAAAAGTCAACTTTTGACCCGCTCGGTCAACGGTCAACCTCGGTCAACGTGTACGGATTCCGATGCGATTTGGGACGGGGTGTTACACCACCAATATGATTCTCTAGGGTAGTGAGCCAAGCCACAAAGCACGTTTTGGTATTTCTTCTTTCTAATAAGAGGATTTGGGCTCATTGCTCTCTTCCTCGTAGTAAGAGGAGGGAATGATTCATTTTAGTTGGTACTAGATTGTACTTTATTGCCAACACTTTGTTATGCACTCCTAGTAAAGCAACGATCATAGGAACTCTCGTTCCTACAAACCATGCCAATTTGCCCGTCCCTCTCTCCATCACGAATAGCTCCATCATCTTAATCAAAACTTGGTCACGAACAGCTTCAAAACTTGATCACAAACAGCTACTAAGCGGACCTTTGGGGGGCAATGTTGTGATACCAAAGGTCAATGTTATGGTACCGATCAAAGACATTCTAACGCTGAAGTTAATAGTTGCGTTTCAAGTTTAATCTAAAAGAAAGTTGTGAGAATATTTTTCACCATAACAATACCACTATGTTAGCGTGTATTTATAAAGAGCGTCTATGTTTGAAGATAACGGTACCATAAACTAGATCATGATTTATCCCTCGAATATATCATAGTTTCATTTTATATTCATATATAACTTATCTCTCTTATGGAGATATCATTCAAAATAATTTGTAAATTATTGGTTTTATGCAAATAAAATCAAATATCACTTGGATAATATTAAAGTTAAGATAAGATGTCGATAGATTAACAATCCAATTTGATGAAATATTAGTAATATCAATAGTTATGTCCATTGTATATGGTTGAAATTATCCTAATGCTTTAGTTATATGATCGTTTAAAATAAAATTCACATAAATAATGTTATGTATTCTTAAAATAATACTACCCAGAGCAAATAGTATTTCATTGCTTTCTTACACACACGCCAAATAAAATAATAATAATAATAATAATATTCTACTGTTACAAATATGGATTATCAAGAAGAACAAGACACATGTCTTTGGACTTATTTCTCTTCAACTTCAAAAAAATGTATTAATGTATTATTTAAATTTTTTGACACCTATTGTTGTAGTGATTTTTTTTTTTTCAAAGATAAAACAAGTTACGGTAGCTACCGACATTAAATATATTTATCAAATTTTTAATACGAAATAATATAGCAATGCATATTATTTAACAAATTAATATAAATAGATGGAAAATGAACCTAATACCATAGATTATTTGATATTCAATATTTGACAAATGAATTTGATGATTCGAATTTTATTGTTATTTTTTTAATATTTATTATTATTGATTTTAGACATACTACCAACATTTATTTTGACGTTTTCATAAAATTTTGGGGTCCCACATTAGTGTAGTCCGAAAACCTCAGAGCTGTTCCTCGTAAAGGAGTGGTCTCCACCAAGATTATATGAAAATACCATAGGACTTTGTCTATTATGTGTCTACTCATGATGGATGGTGGGGAAGAGCAGAAACACACGCTACCTTGATAATTACGGGAATCACAAAACGACAACCAAGCATAACTTCAGCATTTGTTGTGGGTTTAGCATCCCAAAAAGAAAAAATGAAAAAAAGGAAAAGCTTTTTCTTTTATACCTATGACTAGCTTGTATTACAAATTATTTATAATTGATCATTTAATAATATTATTTTTGTAAAATTTAAATTATTTATAATTGAATACTAAATAGTTATTTCATAAGATTTATATATTTTTTTGATGTTGTGTATAATTATAAATTCTTTTGATATTAGAGGTAACGGAATTCTAGTTGAGATTATTATTCCAAAAAAAAAAAAAACATTTTATCATTAAATTGTTTGTACAAAATTATATAACTGTAAATTGTTCCGTTTAAATTACACGTATTGTAAGTGGCATCTAAAATTATACATATTATATATATGTATGGCAATTTTCTAAGGAAGAAATCTTTATTGACAAGGGATGGAGCCCAGTGCATCTCCCCCACCACCATCATCTAGAAAAAAGTTAGCCGACATGGCCCGCAATTTTCAATCTCCATTCACCTTCTAACACATTCACTTCCTCCGTGTAAAGATAATTTATCCTTTTAAATTTTTAATTTTAGTTTTTATTATTTTTGTTGAGAGAGAGAGCGTGTCGTTTAGCTCATGTATTTTCTAAGCCTGTGTTTGTTTGGATTATGCTAATTACTTTGATTTTTGGAAATAATTAAGAAAAACACGTGATTACTAATTTGTTTTGAAAGATATTTACTGAAAAAAAGGTTGAATATAAAATATTTTTTTTTCATAAAAAATTAGGAGAGTAATCACATCGTGGCACATCCATATTCGCACATTAGGGAAATAGTCCATAATTATATCATAATAAAAAACAAATAAATGTAAAGATTTTTTTTTTTTTTTTTGGTTGACAAAGCAATTTAAGGGAAATTACAAGTTAACAACAATTTTTCCTTTAATGATACAAGTTAAGAAAATTAAAATAAAAGACTAAAATATAGAAGCTTTTGTACTATAATAACTTCACAACTTTTTTAATCTATAATTGTATTATTTACATGAGCCAACTTATCCATTAATTTTTTCTTTGATTTTTTTTTTCTTCAATTTTGTCGTTTAATAAATTGCTTAGTTGTTACATTTATTGAAGTTCATATGAAATTTATATTGTTGAAAACAAATATAGGGAACATATTTACATTAGCATCAAAATTAATTGAGCTGGGAAAGTTGTAGTTCTATAGATCATATATATATATAGATATATTACCATAATAACATTAAAAAAATAATTTTGCCCTCTAATATTAGATGTTTATAGAGAGCTGAAAAAAAAAAAAACTAATGAATTAGTATACAAAATATAAAGTATTAAGTCTAAAAAATCATTTATTTAAATGATTTATGAAGGCTAAAAAGTGTGTTTTACTCCCATGGAGAGTAAAATTAATACATTAATCTTTTTTTTTTGGGACTATATAATGAAAATACATTTTATTGACGGGAAAAAGTCAATTTTTTGTTTGAAAAAAATCGATCAATTTGGTAATTGATCTTTCAAGGGGTAAACGGGTACTTTGCACCACAGCAAGTAGACTGGTAGGTTGTTTTTAGTTTTGTTCTCTAAGAAAATAGACTGGTAGTTATTTTTCAATTGGTCCAAACACACAAAAATTGAAACATTAATGGTTAATCAAATAAAAAATTGAAACATTAATTATTTTTATTATTTTCTAAAGAAACCATTAATTAATTAATTGGACTAATTCTTCACTTATAATTATAATAGTTTGACTATATTTTACCAATATCATTATATTGTATTAATTAATAAAAGACAAAATCCTCACTTTTATTCTTTCAACGCATTTTTTTTTAATATATACATATACATATATATATATATATATATTTCAAATTAAACACATGATCTTAAGCTCAGGCTTGCGCATCTATTTTTTTTTTCTCAATCTCAAGTTTATTTAGCTAATTAAGTGGATATTGAATCTAGTACATAGATTGGAGTCATTAAATCTTAGTAATTTTTTTTTTCTGATTTTCCAATAATTGCTCAAAAAGAAAAAGAATAAAAGACTCAAACTTAATCCCCTAAAAAAAATATTTAAAATAAAAGAAAATGAACACCACCTTAACTTTTAACATCAATTTTTTTTTTTTTTTAGAATCAAAGAACATAAAACAACAAAACTAACTCTAGAAAGGGCAAAAAAAAACTTGGAAAAAAAATTAATATTATCTTTTATGCATACTATTATGATAATCCGACATGTCATTATCTAATTTATAATTTTTGTGGTTTGATAATTTGGTGATTATCCCTTCATTACCAAAAACCAAACATAAAATACTAACCCCAAAAAAAAAAAAACAAAAAAAGTTGATGAGAGGACATTTGGCAGTTGAGCCAATAAAAAAAAGCCCCTCGAACTAATTAAAAATTACCACTCAAGTCCCTCACCTAAAAATCCCCTAAATTCTTGCCGTTTATCCTGCGTTCAGTCTGACCCGTAAATCGAAAAAAGGAAAAGGGTATTTTCGTATTTTAAATAATCATCCTCCTTCATTCCATTTCCAAAACTTGCAGGCTTTTTTCTACTTCATAGCCTTTTTTTGATCGTCGCGCGGCTCAATGAAACCGCCAAGCTTCCGAAGCAATACACCGGAAAGGAAGGAAAAACAGTTAGAGGGAGAAAAAAAGAGAGAGAAAAGCCTTTAGAGAGAGAGTGAGCAACGAGCCGATGGCGATCCCCGAAACCGAGCGCCACCACCGCGGCCGGTCGGCTCGACCGCCGGCGGCAAGAGCAAGGGTTCCGTTGAGGCGGTTACTACGAGTGGCGTCGGTGGCGTGTGGAATTCAGTTCGGCTGGGCTCTTCAGCTCTCTCTGCTCACTCCCTACGTGCAGGAGCTCGGGATTCCACACGCTTGGGCCAGTGTGATATGGCTTTGTGGTCCTCTCTCCGGTCTACTTGTGCAGCCGCTGGTCGGACATACGAGTGATCGCTGTACCAGCCGGTTCGGTCGCCGGAGGCCGTTCATCGTCGCCGGAGCGGTTTCTATCGCCGTCTCTGTGCTGATCATCGGCCACTCGGCGGACATCGGGTGGCTGCTCGGCGACCGGGGTACTGTTCGACCGAGGGCCGTGGCGGCGTTTGTGTTCGGTTTTTGGATTCTGGACGTGGCTAATAATATGACTCAGGGTCCTTGTAGAGCTCTACTGGCCGATCTCACCGGTAAGCTTGTTTGCATTTTTTTTTTCTTTTTAAAATTCAGTATGATTATTACTCTCTAATCTCGATCAAATTGGAAATTATATATATATATATATATATATTTATTTGGTAATCTTAGTCACTAGGATCCGATATTATATATTTTATGGCCGTCATTGCAGATGTGGTTTGTTTTGGTTTTATATTATTTTATCTTTGTTTTTGAGTTTTAATTGTTTTATGTTCATCATTGAGTTTAGTTTTAATTGAATAATGAAATAATCCATATTTTTTTTGGACCTGTAATAATTAAGTAGTAATTGAATGAGTAATCCTCCACGTGTTTCGTGGTATTAATTGTTGGTTGCTCCTTTTTGTTTCTATTATTTGGTTAGTTCCTCAATCTTAGGCTTGTAATGGATTTTTAGAGGTTCCACAATGATATGAAATTTTGATACTCATTATATATATATACACATGTATATTATGTCTGCAGCTAAATAGGCGAGATCTTGTCATAAATTATATGCCCACCACTTAAGTTCGAATAGAGTGAGAATTTGTGTGGGGCAATCTGACTTTAACAATCCAAAAGAAAATGATAGTGGAACATAATAGAATAAAGAACTTAGAACATAAATGAATTGAACAAAACTTGTTTGAAAACATAGATTTTATTTTCAACCAAAATGTTAACACAATAATCAATTTTTGCTAAATCTGAATACAAATTGAATTAAAAAAACACTAAACAAGCATAAACTGGACGAGAATATTGAAAATCTAATTGAGACTAGAAATTAAAATGAAAATTAAGGATATAGAAACTTAAAAGGATAGATGAAGGATCAACTATAATTGCCGAATGAAGGAATAGAAGAGGGGAGTTATCTCAAAGATCTTCGATGAAGAATTCATTGAATATAAAACTAGGTATTTTAGGTGCAATTGGAGTTACTTTTAAGGAGTATTTTGAAGGGTGGCAGATTTTGGATATTATCCTGATTGCAAAGAAGGTCAAGCAGTAAATCCTCGAATTGGTTTATGAGGTGCAGGATCAACGTATTTATCTATTGTGGTTTAATTTGCTGAAGTAAGTACATGTTGGCTATATGCACTACCATAAATTATGAGTATTTTTCATGCTAGACCTGCATGAAATTTGTACAACCTAAAATCCTTCATGGGGATTAAGTTGAAAGACATGCATTGTAGCAATAAACTGGTAAAAATGGAACTTGATTAGTCTAGATGTTGTTATTTTCTACATGAAAATTGTAAATAAATATTTGTGTCTACCCATTCTTAAACTTGGAAGATCATATGGTGTCTAAATACATGCATATAATCTATATATTATGATATTTGATGGATGATGCATGTTCTTAAGAAATACGATATTTGATATGGTTTAGGATTTGAAACAACTTTGGGAAATTTTATTTTGATTTAATAGAATCAAATAAGAGTAATAATTAGAAACTCATTAACTGACTTGAGAGAAGATTCCAGTTTTTGCATAAAAAAGAATAAAGCACTACAAAAATCAAATACTTCTGCTGGGTGGTCATGAATAAAGCACTGCTAGAATGAAATGCTTCTGGTGGAATAGGACAAAAAGAAATTATTCCTCCTTGGAGTTTTAACTTAAGAATCTCTAAGGAGTCATATTATTAAGATAGGCTGCGGCAAGAAAAGCATCACCTTAAATGACTTAAGAGACATCTTGGTAAGGATCAAAGAATGAGCACTCATAGGAAGTGCACTTTCATTTGGCACAACGATTTGCTTATGTGCTAAATTAATTTAATCTTGGACCAACTTTGGATGTTAATTATGTTCATATAAAGATGTATCATGAATACTAGTCTTTTTCTTTTTTCCCTTGTAACTTGAGTCAAGCTACAGTGAGGGCTTTTTGGATAATAAATGTAATGCTCCTGAAAATTATCCCTGTCATGAATCTGTTGCTGGAGATATGCCTCAAAGTTATTATTTATCTGAGAAAATAAATGATTCCTACTTAGGAGAGAGAAATGAAATGATCACGTGCTATGCAGTAGACAATAGGGGAAATTCATATTATTCTTATATTAAATAGTTTTTTGGAAAAAAAAAAAATGAAAATGGTGTATTATTTGCACTCCATATATGGGGAAACATTAATTATTACAACCAGCAAAAATGACATATATGAAACTTAGAGAGATCAAATATCAATTATTGAACTCTTATGAATAATAAAAAGCTGACACTTAATTTTGCTCACTTCCTGTCATTTTAGGAAAGGATCATAGAAGAACTCGTGTAGCAAATGCTTATTTCTCTCTGTTTATGGCTGTTGGTAATGTTCTTGGCTTTGCTACCGGAGCCTACAGTGGCTGGTTCAAGATTTTTCCATTTACACTTACCTCCGCATGCAATGTTAATTGTGCAAATCTCAAGTCGGCTTTCATTCTTGACATAGTCTTCATTGTAATCACCATGTATATAAGTGTATCCGCAGCTCAGGAAGTGCCTCTAGGTTCTAGTGATAGCCGTGCACCCTTTAGTGAAGAGGGGCCAGGGCAGTCAAACGATGCTCAAGAAGCTTTTCTCTGGGAACTATTTGGTACATTTAGATACTTCTCAAGGCCGATATGGATAGTACTATCTGTTACTGCTTTAACCTGGATTGGGTGGTTTCCATTTTTTCTCTTTGATACTGATTGGATGGGTCGAGAGATTTATGGTGGCAAGCCAAATGAAGGGCAGAACTATAGTTCTGGCGTTAGAATGGGTTCGTTTGGTCTCATGTTTAATTCAATTGTCCTTGGAATAACTTCATTGCTCATGGAGAAGCTTTGCAGTAAATGGGGGGCTGGTTTCATATGGGGTCTCTCAAACATTCTCATGGCACTTTGCTTTCTTGGGATGCTTGTTACTGCATATGTAGCCAAAAGTATTGGCCATGTAGGGCATAATTCACCACCATTTGGCATTGTAGTAGCTGCACTAGTGCTTTTTACTATTCTTGGGGCTCCATTGGCAGTAAGTTATCCAATTCTTCTTTTCAATTTCTTTTTATTTTTTTCTTTTTCATTTTTTATAAATAAAAAAGGCTCCTAATCATTAATCCAAAGAGTGATTAAACTGAGATTTACCTTTTCCTATAGAATTATTACATCTAAAATGAGGTTGTTCAGTGTAATGGTGGAGAAACTATTTGGCTTGCTAGATGGTGTCTATGAGAGCTCAATTTCTGCACCTAATTTGCTTTCTTTACTGTTTGCAGATCACGTATAGTGTTCCATATGCCTTGATTTCTACGCGTATTGAGGCTTTGGGACTCGGCCAAGGTGTGCATTTTTTTTATGGCTGTTGCTAAACTTTTTCTTTATTTGTTGTCTTGCTTTAGTCAAGACTGCTTATGTAAATGTTTGCTTGTTACAGGGCTATCAATGGGTGTCCTGAATCTGGCTATTGTAATTCCGCAGGTATCTTTCTCTTTTACTTATTTTGTACCCATCAAGTTATTACTATTTCCAAAAGCTTGATTTAATAGGAGGGAGCCCAACTATATATTGATAACCAATGCACACCAACACTGTTCATGTATTGTCCCCCCAACCTCGAATAACTGGAAATTACTAGACATTAATGTCACTGATACTCAAACCTAAGACGAAACAAATCCTACTGGAATCTGGTCACATGTTTGTTTCTGAAATCCTTCTGGAATTTTGAGGTTATAGAGGAGATAAGTAGCATATACTTTTTGAATAAATAGGGTAAACAAAGAAAAATAAAGAAGGGATAATGGGCACTGATTTGATTTTTGATCAAATTACTATTGTTTGAAAAGATTATACTGGTGAGTAGTTAGAAAAACTCCTTTTTGATATATATTATGAAAACTTCTGCTTATAATAGGGATTTTTTTTGAAGCTTGTTAACTTGGGGAAGACAGGCCCCATTTGATAATCTCTCTCTCTCTCTCTCTCTCTCCCTCTCTCTCTAACATGCACTCTTTAAGTCTAAACCCATTCATTTTTGTTTTGTAAAAAAAATAAAAATAATAATAAAAATAAGAATTGTTGACTTCTGTCTAAAAGCATGTTCTGGAAGCAAATCACTGAATGTCATCCTGTCAAGAATGCTAAGCGTTCTCTCCAAAGTTAAAGGGCCAGATGAGTATTGAGGAATGGCACATACTTGCTTATTTTTGGTGGTCGATATAAAGAATATCAAAGACTGAACTTAATTTTATGCTTAGAAGAGTAAAGGTAAAACTCTCCTTCAAACTTAGAATTACATGAGTGAGCCAAATTTTAGTGAAAAATTACCTTTTCACATGAGGAGCTGCCTATAAAAATGTTTGATAGAAGCTTAACAGCTTCTGTTTGATTAAGAGGCTGAATGATAAAAGTATAGTCTTCAGGAGTTGGTCCAAAAAAGATTTTCATACCATTTCATATTTTCATTCCCCTTTTACATTGAGATTTATTGTGTGTCTATGAGAAATTTAAGTTAATATTATTAGAATTATTATTATTTTATTTTTTGTGCACAGGTGGTGGTGTCTCTGGGAAGCGGACCATGGGATCAGCTGTTTGGGGGTGGAAATTCTCCTGCCTTCGCTGTAGCAGCTGTTGCATCCCTTGCCAGTGGAATTGTGGCCATCTTGGCTATTCCTCGAACAGGTGCTCGAAAGGCCAGGGCTGTCACATGAGGTATTATGTTATGTCCACCTTTTTTTTTTTTTTTTTTTTTTTTTTTTTTGGTTACAATTTCTGTCGATGTGGATAGTAATAGGTTAATGGATAGTGAATTTTCTAGGTGGTAACAACTTTGATTATTTGAGTCATTTACCCAAGATTCTTGTCCAGGTAATCATCCTCCATTTCAGTGGTTTGATATCTTTTGTTGAAAGATTTGAGTGCTTCCATGTTTATATATATTAGTATAACAATAAATTATGTGATTGTAATGAGTAAGAATAGAATAGGTAAGAATAGATTAGGTAGTTCTCTAAATTTCTTTAATTAGGTTTCTCGTGTATTATACATGTGAATTTACTAATGTAATTACTAGATGTGTGAATAGTATCAATTCCCACATGATAATGAGCTGGTTTTGCAACCTAAACTCCGCGAGTTAGTAGCCGCTCTTTGGACTTGCTGCCATGACTGACACCTTATTGGTTCTTTTGCTGCCACTGCTGGCTTGCAGCACTTTTTTGGTGGCCCCTTATAATTGGCACTTTTTCTCCACGGTAAATGCAATGGGTAGCCACCCATCAGAATATGCATTGTCACAGAGAGCACTCTGTTGGCAGTACTATATTGCCTGAGTGACAGACCTCCAGCACCTTCCTCTCCAATTGAATCAGTCTTGCTGATCTACTAGTTTGAGGAATCCCCATGTCTTGCTTGGTAACCTTTCATTACTACCAGCATTGAAGTACTGTTTGCCTTTATAGCCAATTGCTAAGCATCTGCAGATATAAAGCAGAATTTTTGGCATGGATAGCCAAGATCTGTATACTGTTGTCCAGCTTACTTCTTCATTGAGATAGAAATGTCAGAAACTTTTGAAACTCTTAGTTTCAGCCATACGCCACCACATCAAGTTATAATTATGAATGAGAAACCTAGCTTCACATTACATAGATTTTGTGTGGCTCAAACAGGCAAATCTATGCTTTAAACGCCATAGATGATTGTCTCAACATCTTGTTTGTTGATTTGGGCGCACCAGACCTTTTGTTTTTTCACTTTCGTTACCTACTCCACTTCTCCTTGAAAGCAAAAAATTAAGGTGGTTGATAGGTCCCTATTGACTGTAGCTGGCCAGAAAAGAATCGTAATAGTATCTTTTTTGGTCCTAAAATCAGTTCTTCATATGTCCCAATTTCTCCTATAATAATCTAATTGTCAGTTGTAAAGCCCTTATGGTCGTCTTTTTAGGACTATGTGATAGAATGATGAAAGTACATGGTGAGTTGAAATATGAGCTTTGGTACCTAAATACCGAGCAGAGGACTAGCAGTTTAAATTCATCTTCAGCTTGCACAGAATTTGGCTCTGGCACAACTATCCAGGACATACTCCTTTTCCTTTACTCAAAGAAGTCGTTTCCCCTTTTTTATTTTTCAATATAGGACATACTCTTTTTCCTTTACTCAAAGAAGTCGTTTCCCCTTTTTTATTTTTCAATATTAGTGTCATAAATTTTATTAGGTCTTGTGACTCAAAAAAGTCCCATGAACTTCTACCGCATAAAGAGTAATAACATTCATCTCCATTTAGTTTGTTCCACTCTTGATGTATATGCCCTTTCTTTTGTTGTCAGTATCTCTGGTACTAGATTATTATTCACCTTTATTGATGAGTGAATTGTACAATTTGGGTTCATCTCGTGAAATCCAAGTGAGGTTTCCTTTTACTTATTATTTTCTTTTCATAATATTATTTGAAATTGTGTCCTAGAAGGGGGTTAATAGGGCTTTTGTAGGTGTACCAATTATTTACTCTCAACTTTTGCCCTCAAGAATTTAAAATCTTTCTACCAAATTTCGCAGTTAACATCAAATGAAAGAGAGTTCTATTTTCTTCACAAATCGAAACTTCAACTCTGGAATATATTTAAGAAATTAAACAGTTAACATCAAATGGAAGAGAGTTCTCTTTTCTTCACAAATCAAAACTTCAACTCTGAAATATTTTAAGAAATTAAAAACAAAAGTTACAAAGATAGGAATATAGGATTTAGATTAGTGATATCATTCCTAGCTTGAGTACATTGAACTTTGAACACTGAATCACAGTTTGTATTATAGATTTGATTTGGGGTTCTTGGGCTTTTCTTCTTTATCTTAACCACATTAGATAGAGGTTTTAGAGATGAGAGAAATAAGCTTGGAGGAGTTAAAATCTTCTTGGGGGTTCCTAAATTATTATAAACTCAGATTTGAGTAGTCCCAACTGTCATATTATTTTGGGTTGACCAATAGGTTACTTTTTCTTTCCCTGATTGTTGCTCCATTTGGTCCAGCATGCTCTCAAACTGATCCTAAATCTATCATAACTGCTATACACCTGTTTAAACATGAATATTAATAAATTTTAACCTAGATTAATCTCCAATAAAGAATTAGTCTTCTATGGGCCAATTGGCTTGAAATTCATGCCTTCATTTTCCAATTGATTGCTCTTGACATTTTCATTTGTTTCACATTTTGATCTGTTCATTGAGTATCTAATTTTGAGTAAACAAATCATGAAATTGCCAATCCTAATTTTGTTTGGTCAAATACCATCTGCACCCAATTTTTGCTATTTTCAATACACTGATTTGACAATAGAAATGAAAACTTTATTGATGAATTATTAGCATTTTGGTTTCCAAGCTTCTTTTGTCCCAAATGAGAATTCCAAAAACCTACTGCTGACTGTCACTTATCTACCCTCTTTTAGTCCTTGAGTACATATTTCCAATGAATAAACTTACTGCTCACAGTGAATAAAATTTGGTCCCGAACTTTTTCAAAAATCTGGGAACCTTTCCCCAATAATATTTTAATGTCTACTATTTCCAAATGCTCTTACAGTCTTACTTACGGGACAAACTTTTGTTGTAGAGCCTTGTTGTGCATCTTTGTAGATTAATCCTCACACAAAAGGTAACAAATGCTGTCACTCTCTTGATAAGAAAAAAGAATTATTACTAAGAATGTCACATTTGTGTAAAACCAACATATGGAGATACCTATCTTTATGAGGGAAAATCAAATGAAGGAAGGTAAGTATTTTGTTGAAGCACTACAACTCTCATTGTTACAATTTCCCCTTCCATGTCCAAATACTCCTTTCACAGTTATTATACTAGATTCTTCTTGGAATTTTTCTCTTAAACATCCTGGACCTTCAAATCCAATTCCACCCAATGAAACAACAAAAAATCTAGAAGTGGCCTTTTTCATTCCCTAGTCATGCAGAGGCCAATAACAAGTGGAGTCAAGACTCTTATTGTAAAATTTGTGGTAACCCACCCTATGAATTGACATGCTTTAATTGATGACACGGAGGCAGGTGATGACTGAGTCAAATTTTTGATACTGGCATCTTGCCTATAGCTCTTAGGAGGGAACTAGAGCATTTTCAAATTGTGTCTGTATAGCAACTTTGTCCTTGATCATCCCAACTAGGAAAATGTGAATTCCCTATGACTGTCCAAGGGGCACTAATGATAGAGTCATGGAAGAAGGCCGTGAATTAGGAAATCCAAGTGCTAAAGAAATAAGACTTGGGAAATTGTGGACTTAGCAAAAGGGAAAGCAAACAAGATCCATACCATCAAATACAAAATTTCTGTTTATGGAACCTTGAAAAGGTGCAATCAAAGACTAGTCACTAAAGGGTGTATTGAGCCCTTCTTTGAGGGATAATCTAAGGTTGAAAGTCCAACATTTGCCCTACACCCTAGTATGGTATATGAGTGGGTGTAGGATCCCACAAGTTAAACTTGGCTAGCACCTTTGGGAGAGGCTAGTGGGCGGTTACAAGACATTTGTAGTTGACTATCAAATAAACATGTGCTCCAATGGCCAAGATTAAGCAATCATAATACTGTTTTCAGTAGTCACAGACTTTGATTAGCCATCGCAACAATTTGATGTGAAAAATGTTTTGCTTCACCATGATATTGAAGAGGCATTATCACTTGTATTTGGACACAAGTCATGGGAAAACAAGTTATTTGCCCTTCTAAGTTGTCTTTAACTTCAAAAGCTTAAGTTGATAGGAGGGGTGCCCATTATGTATCTCAAGTTTATGAACCAGTAATGTATTGTAGTTTTGACACTCCCTCTCAAGTTGTGTACTTTGCTAAGTAGTCCTAATCTCCATAATCTTATGTTGATAGGAAGGATGCCTAGCTATGTCTATAAAGTTTAAATAGTGGTAATATATTATAGTTTTAACACCTTTCTCACTTATTGGCTCACTTAATAAAGGAAGCAAATTTGGTTTTATAGGTGTAGCACAATTAATTGGTAGAAATGAGGGTAAGTACGGTTTGAATTTGGACTGAAGTTGTGGGAAAACAAGTTAGGTGTATTCTGCTAAGCAGTTATTAATCTCAAAATCTTCAGTTGATCAGGAAGGGTGCCCAATTATGTATATCAAGTTTATATATTAGTAATATATTGTAGTTTTAACACTCACCTATAGGCTCACATATTAATTGAGGATATAAATTTGGTTTCATTGCTGTAGCACAAATAATTAATAGAAATGAGGGTTAGTACGATTTGAACACGAGACTTTATGACGACTGGGCTCTTATGCCATGTTAAAGTTGCCATTAAATGTTAATCCCCAAAATTTAAGCTGATAGGAAGTGAGCCCAACTATGTATATTGAGCTTAAATAATAGCGGTTATGGATAAAACTACAATATATGAAGTATATTGTAGTAGCCATATCCTTCAAAGAGATGATCCAGCTCCATATGTTAGGTATTTGATTGAGATAGAAGTGGCCATATCCTTTTTTTTGGGGGGGGAGGAGGATCTTTTCTTTCAGCTCTCAGCAAAAATACATGTTGGAAGCAAACTAGTTGAAGTGGACTACATACTAGCATATGGATGAAGGACCTGTGGCCAACTGAGGCATATATTAGAGAATGGTAGGAAAGCTAATGTACTTATACCATGACCAAATACTTCATACGATGTGAGTGGGAATGTATGATAATCAATCCATACATGTCTCATAGTAAGTTTCACTATAATTTGTGTGGAAAATTATTAGATATCTGAATGCAGAACCTAAATAGTGGTCATGTTTCAAAAGGAAGATGAATTGACAATTAATTGAGTAGGATCCATTATTGATAGAATATTAACCATTGGATAATGTATAGTTTGGTGGAATATTGGTTAGTTGGAGGAGCAAGGAACAATCAGTTGTAATTTGGTCGAGTGTAGAAGGTGAATTTGGAGCCTTGAATCAAGGTATCTGTGAATTACTTTGGCTAATATTAGTTCTCAGAGATCTTAAGGAGGCAGTTACAGAACCTATTATGTTGTATTTTGACAACAAAACTACCATAAAAGTTGCTTATAATCTGGTTCAACGTTATAGAACAAAATATATGGAGGTGGATCATCTCTTTGAAGTTGGATATTGGTCAAATGTGTACACTTTA
Source organism: Ziziphus jujuba (assembly GCF_031755915.1). NCBI lineage: Eukaryota > Viridiplantae > Streptophyta > Magnoliopsida > Rosales > Rhamnaceae > Ziziphus > Ziziphus jujuba. The sequence continues at coordinate 23,225,756 of NC_083383.1, read as the reverse complement.
TGTCTCATCCACCAATGGTTGATGTACTCACGAAATGTTTACTGAATGTAAGCTTTGCAAGGCACCTTTTCATTGAGGGAAGTGTGTAAAGATTTGATTGCTTGCCATATGTGTACAAATAAGGTACCAAGAAATATTTGATTGTCGATTAGAATGGGTAGTTCCCTGACATTTTAGATTTGTCTTGTGTGTATATGTACTTTTGTGTATATGTAAATCAATGATGTCTGAATAAAGTATCAATTTTCATGTCTTAATGCTTTTGTTCAGCAAATTATATGCATGCTTCCGTAAATATTGTATCAACTGTTTGCTGTTGAAAAGCTAACAAGAACCTTATGATGGGATCATAATTTTGTATAGGCATTGGGCAATGGTGGACACATCATTTTCAAGGAGTTATGGGGAACAAATTAGTCATAAAGCGATAGTTTTTCATGCATGCGGGGCAACTCAGATAATATTGTTGTAGTAGCTGTCACCAAATGCTGGGTGAGACAAGTTATCTACAATTAGTGGAGAATTTCTCCAATGAAAATCCAGCCCACCTACTGGAAATTTTTTTTTTTTTTTTTTCTCTGCTTTATGGCTAATTGCCTCACAAAAGTAGGTGAAGCCTCAGCTGTAGATTCCAAAATTACTTCTAAGACTACGTTCCCTACCAACCAAGATAAGTTGTTGTGTTAGGGAATTATTCCTCATGCAAATATTATTTTTCTTTGCAGATTTGTGAGATCAGTGGTTTCAACCATGTAATCATGATGTATTGGAATCTCCTAAATTTTGTGCATGAATTTGCTGTATGAATGTAGTAGTGAAATGCGCTTGGTGGCCAACAGTGAATATGTGAATTGTACTGATGGAAACCTTGATGGAGACATCTCCTTTGATCTGATTTTATATTTATTTAAAATTTAAAAAAAAAAAAAAAAGCTCAAGTAATATGTCATAGACGGTTTCCTGTATAATAGCTCCTTTTTTTTTAAAAAAAATATATATATATATATATATATTAATTATATATATTTTAATTTCCTTGTGCCTTCTGTTTATTTTAATTTTTTTATTTTCCTTCTTTTTCTTGTGCTTTCTGTTTAAAATTTCTTTTGTCTTGCTTGCACCTGGACTGGAATAAATTCTTGCGTTCATTGCACTTATCAGTATCTAATGAAAGTCTGTTTTGCTTTAAATGCTCCCATGTAATTCGTGCTGGCCTGAAGCATTTAAAAATATCTGTCTTTTGGGTACCATTTGTCTGAACTATAAGGATGTGCTTGCCATGTGGGACCTAGGACTGGTTTATCCTATCCATTGTTTGGTTCTTCTTCCCTCTCACATTACTACATTCTACATTTTGTCCTGCATATTTTGGGAAGTCTCTGTTTTGTTGGGGTTTGAAGTGGGACATTACAGAACAGGACTAATTGTCAATGTGTTTTGCTCAAACCCATGTCCTGATCCTATGTTTTGTCCCAAAGTTCCTCCCTCTATTTAGCCCTCGCCTTCTGCCCTCTTCCTCGTCCCCTCGGCTGATTCTCTCTGTGAAATTGTTCAATTGCTTACCCTCCGTCATTTAATTCTATTCTCCTTTAAGTTTCCTCCATGATCTGTTTCTTGGTTTTCGCCTGTTACTAAAATAATAATAATAATAATGATTAATTGTATAAACATCCCATGTAGACTTACTGTCTAGCTTTTTCATCAGTAGACGAAAATTTATAAATTGTCATTAGTTTCTTTCAAATGAGAAAAATAATTCTCATTTTTCATATAAGTACGTCATGCAGTATGTCATGCACATGATGTTAAAATATCTTATAAATGTGATATTATTGTATAACATGGAGAACATTTAAGATAATAAAAGTTTATGGAATGTTGTGTTATGTTGGTGATGGTAGAAGAAAATGTGATATATTATAAAATTGTGTTAATGTTGGAAACCCAGTCTTTATGCTTCTGTGGTTAAAGAAAAATAAATTGGTAGAATAAATAGAAAAAGGAGGGAAAATGCCTTATGCATTTCTATGTTCAGCGAGTACATGCTTATTTGGTTAATAAAAAGAATGGTAAATTTCATTTAAATCCATTCAGTTTCATCATAATTATATCTAGATCTAATGCTTTTGGAGAACAACATTGTTACAGGTAATCAAATAATTCACCAAACAATGTAGCATTATTTTATTGGTTTGTATTAAGTTGTATTTATCCCATAAAAGGGTTAAGTCATCCATATCAAGGTTTAATATATTTGTTAATTGATAAGATAATTGCATATCGTTTAGTAAATTATTTGGTGAACCTTTTGGTATTTGTAGTACCGTTAGAAAATTTTGATCTTTAGCACTTAAAATTAAAGTAAAAAATGAGGGATGGATCTATTTTGAATAAATATGGAAAACTAATGAAAACTAATGGGAGGTTGGAGATGATTTTTCAAAAACATTGTGTAAATCGTCTAAATGAAATTTATCCTTAAAAGAAATATTCGTATCCATATGCATAGGACAACAATTGTAGATGAAGTTGACCATTATATGGTAGGCAATTGTTATCTATAGTTGTCAGATCTATAGAATCTATGCAATCTAATAGTTATGGATGGTTGTTGTTCATCACTTGTGGGTAACTTCCTCTATAATAGCATATATATATATATATATATATATATATTTACACACTCACACATGGGTGATTTCCTCCATAATAGCATTTATATATATATATTTATATATATATATATGTATTTACACACACACACACATACACACATATATTTATGTATATATAAATACAAAAACGACATGGTAAGAGACTTGTGAAGGAATAACATCCATAATTGTTAGATTTGTATGTTTTTTATGATCTAATGGTTGTAGATGACTGCTTTCTACGGTTCCTCTCGATAGATCTCTTACAATTATATATATATATATATATATATATACATATATAAGGTTTTGCTATAGTATGCGATTGTATTGTAGGTGACAATGGATGACTATATTATGAGGGTACTATGTTACGTAGGCCTATCCTTTGTATAATAGATGTATAAAAAAATTTATAAAAATAAATGTGGATTTTTTTATGGTCCACACCTAGTTGCGATTTTGTGAGTGTCAGTCATTCATCATTGTATAGACTCATTATAGCATAGACGTAGCATATAGGAAAAGAAATGTGTTATGCACCATAATTTGAGGATGGAAGCTGGAATAGTAAAATTATACATACACACACATATATATATATATATATATATATATTTATATATATTCTCAATTTCAATAATATTGCGAATATATTCCAACCCTATGTTGGAAGCCATATGACGTAACAAGCAGTTTGTTAGTTGCCATTGTTTTTAGTTTTAAATTATTTTATTTCAATGGCTCACTTGACACATGATATGTTAACAGGATTTCCAATGTGACATTGGAACATATTTCTAATACATATAAACTCTCTGTATGTTGAATTGATTAGGAAGTATATATATACAGTGATGTATACAACATATAGAAAATAGTATATTATTGTTTCTTAATAGCCAAGTATAATGCCATTAACATATTTTCATATAATGTTATAATTTCAAAAAAATATGTATATTTGTTTTAACTAAAATTATAGTTACAATTTTGTCCTTTATTGCATTGGGAATTGCAGGGGGCAGTTTATTCGAACTTCTGGTCGGATTCTGCAGCAATGCAGGATGAAAAAATAGTGTGTTGTGCCAAACAAGTCTATACCGTTCAAATCTTAAAAGAAAAGAAAAAAAGAGGGTAATACTTTCCTACTTGCATGCTTTGTACATAGCAATAGAAAGAGAGGGAATGTAATGGGAATGTTGGAAGCTTTCTTTTTTACGAGAATGAAAATACCAACAACAACCCATTTGAGACATGTAAAGTGCGTAGACGATGCTTGTTTTCTTAGGATAATTTGTTCTTGATGAAAAGCATATCAGCCTTCTATTTTTGATGGAAAAGGAGGGGCAAAGTAAATAAATAAACAAGCATTAATGCGAGAGAGGGATAGAATCCGATGGAATATGTTCGATTTTCTAGGGGAATATAATCTTTATATTAATTGTGAGAAAATTCCAGTAGGTCTTGTCAATTGCAAATCCTTTTTCCCAAAATTTGCATTGGTATTGCATATTTGAGTTCTGTTACGATGCCAAGGAAATTATGCAATCCTATTCACAAATAATAATAATAATAATAAATAAATAAATAATTAAAAAATAAAAATGATGCCAAGCAAATTAATATAAACATATATTCATTTTCGTTTTTATTGGGACCTCCATCAATTCTTTTTTATTGAGTTTTAAATTCCTTTAAAAATTAAAATATTAAAGTATATATTTGGTTCAGTGAAACACTTTTGGGACACTTGAACTGATTTACAATTGAAATTTATTTTATCAGTTCTTAAATTATTTAAGTTGAAATTTAAATATGTATCGCTTAATTGTACAATTGACAGTGCAATTCTAAAAAATAAAAGCATTATTAATTTAAATGAACCATTAATACATATTCAATTTTAATTTTTAAAGCAGTTTAGAAGCTGATAAAAAGTTCCAATTAAAAATTACTACGATAGTCCTAATTTGAGAATTCTTTAACATATTATATATATATATATATATATATAATATTTTCTGCAGCATCAGAACAAATTGGTGTTTTTGTGAAATGATTTAATTGTGAATGATATTATGGTGCAAGTGCAATGCATCACCATGTGATCCTAGAACTTGTCACTTCCTATTACTACAATCCGGTGGGGATCTACATCTGGTGAACCCCACTTTCCCCATTTAAGATGCCCTGCTAAAAAGAAATTCGAAAACAGGGTTGCTTAAAGGATGTCTTAATTTTGTCAATATTTCTATTTTTTGATATAAAAAAAAAAAAAAAACCTTGGTGATGATCATGATGATGTTTTTAATTTTGTCCGTTGGCTGTGTTTATTGAAGAGAGACACATGAAAATTCTGACAACAGAGGGAGGGAAAGGAAAAGGGGTTATGGGTTTCAGGGATGTAAAAATATCATACAAGGAAACAAAATGAAAACTGATATGATGATGATGATGATTTTGAAGTTGCTTGGGAAGAGGAAAGGAAAACGAAGGAAAAGAAAAGAAAAGAAAAAGTATTGTAAGTAGAAGTACTGGGAAGGTTTTTGCTAAGGTGCCTATTAGGGGTTTTGGGGTGGTGAAGGTGGGGCTAAACTGGCAGTGCTGTAGTTGTTGCAGAGAGACAGTGATCAGAGTGTTGTGGGAAAAGGGATACAAATTAAATGGATGTAATTGGAGCACGTAATTGGTCTCTCAGTGTTCCCTTTCTTCCATCTGCCTCTTCTCCATACAGCCATCTCTACTGTCATCCCCCATTAAAACCCACCAATGTGGTCCCATTCATTTTACAACACCTACCTCCACCTCCACATACCCATGAAGATAACCTTTCTAAAACAACATTTTTTTAATATACCAAAAAATAAATAAATAAATAAATAAAGTTTTTGCACTAAATATTATATATAAAGCTCCAAGAGATTTGACATTTTGAAGCAATATATTGTTGCTAAAACCCACTTTCATATATTTTATAGCTTTCATTATCAATTCTTGTTAATGCAAAGATTAGATAGATACATAGCTAAGATTTCGATACTATGATGTTAAAGTTCCTACAATTTCTAAAAAGTTTAAACTTTTTAATTAAAAGGTGATATCAAGTATATTTATATTTAATATATCAAATTACTGCAATGAACAATTCCATTTCCATTTTCATAACTTGGTCCTAATAAAGAGGTAGACAAATCAAAGCGACACTAGCGAGGAACTTTGGTTTGGGTTAATTTAATTATAAGGTGATTTTAAATGAACAAATCTCTAGATATGGATCACAAATCTAGTCCATCCCCACTTCCAACTGAAACAAAAGCTCCACACCACAAGTTGTATATTATGTGTCATATAGATACCCTCAGAACCAATATGAAACCTGATCCCCTTTCTCACACTTTCTGTTAATTTAATTCATGATCATCCAATTTAAAGAGCATAAATGGATCTGAAACTGAATATATATTTACACAAATATGTGCAGCTCCCAAATTGAGCAGCTAGCCAGTCGAAGTTATATATATATATATATACACACACACATATACATATTTATGGTAGCATTCTCATATTGCAGCTTATGTTGGCTGACTCACGTCCGGTAAGGTCTTGTGAAGCATAAAAGAATCCACAAAATATCGGACAGTTTATCCTAAACTGCATCACTCAATAAAATAAAATTCCATATTGTGTTCATAGTTCTGTATAGTGGGCTTGCATACACTGTATTTTTGAACAGAGAGATTGACCATGTTCACCGTTTATGGTAGGCATGCAAGCACATCATATATATATATATATATATATGTATATTATATATATAATTTTTCTATGATAGGATTAACATGAGATTTATATTGAATATATAGTGAAATCTAATTAAATGTAATTTAGATTCTAATCAAATATCATATATCTATTATAAACAGGACGACATTGCTCACTATAGCCTTTTGACGTAGAAATTTGTGAAGATACAAGCGATTGATGGTGGGAATTGGTTTTTTATCACATGGGTTGTGTGAAAATAGAGAACATGCATGGCTGCCTTTTAACATGCAAACATTTTCCCCTGCCTACAAACTTAGCGGCCAAAGCCCGAATCAAACATTTTATATGCTTCCCCCCTTGTCATTTCTCAAGTAGGAGAGGGAATTTTTCTTCCACTTGGCATCCAAAAGATAAAACTTTTTTAGTATGAGGAAAATCAGAAAAAAAAAAAAAAAAACCCTAAGGATGAGGTTTAAAACATTATCCATTTCTAGCAGAAAGTAAAATATGTCATAATAATATATGTATCTATACATCAACCAACTTAAACCCACTACTAAGAAAATGCCAAAAAGGTCCACAATTTCGATCATTCCCATCAAAAAGGTTTACCCTTTCACAGGGTTAAAAAGAAACAAAATATATTCTTAGCAACCAATCACTTTTCTGTGAAAACTCTCTCTCTCTCTCTTTCTTTTAAAAAAATAAAAATAAAAATCCCTACCTCTTTCTTTTGATTAGAATGTTTCCACTCCAAATGTGTGTTAATCTTTTTTTTATTATTTTTTAACACAAACAATTTTTAAGTAGTGGGAAAAAAACCAAACCCTCTAAAGCCAGTGGAAACGAAAGATAGAGAGATATGGAGCGTCGGCCCCCCCCAACCTCCACCTGCAAAATTTTATTTTGTTTGAATCCCTTTTTGTGAAAGCATTTTGGGGAAAAACCTTTTTAAGCTTTCAGCTCGCAATTCTCCATGGGATATCGACACGTTTCCAGAGCAACCAAAAAAAAAATGAAGTAGGTCCCATCCAAACATGTATATATATCAACCCCTTCAATACCCCTGCCTTTCAAATCCCGTCTTGTTTGCATTTTAATAAATTTTAAAGAGAAAAACCGACCACACCAACTTCAAACACTCACCGCAGAAAACATAAAACAGAGTCAGAGAGTATATTTTCGACTATTTTTTCACATATTTTCTTCTTCTTCTCAAACTTCTCGTTTTTCTTAGCCATGTGTAAGCCAAAAACCTCATCTCCATCCTCATTTTTCTGTTTCAACAAAACCAATCCAAACAAAACCATGGATTTTCATCCTGATGATGATGATGATCATGAACAACTTCATAGATGGCCAACTCCTTCTGAGGTGAAAAAAATAAACCCCCCAAAAAAAAAAAAAAACCATTTATCCATTTTCCATATATATATATATAATATAGTTTTTAGTGCATCAACAGTAAGATAACTTATCAACCAAACATTTTTTTATTTTTTTTATTTCAGGCTTTGGAAGAAATCATAGCAATATGGAAGATTTCAGGACCAACAGCTGCAACAGGGCTACTACTATATTCAAGAGCAATGATATCCATGCTTTTCCTCGGTTATCTGGGGGAGCTCGAGCTCGCCGGTGGTTCCCTCTCGATCGGTTTCGCAAACATCACCGGCTACTCTGTCATCTCAGGATTAGCCATGGGAATGGAACCCATATGTGGACAAGCATATGGAGCCAAACAATGGAAACTTCTAGGCTTAACACTTCAAAGGACGGTTCTTCTTCTCCTTTCAACTTCCATACCCATCTCTTTCATGTGGCTCAACATGGAAAGAATCCTCTTATGGTGTGGTCAAGACCAAGAAATATCTTCAATGGCACATACTTTTATACTATTCTCTATCCCTGACCTTTTCTTTCTCTCTCTTCTCCATCCACTTAGAATCTATCTAAGAACACAAAGCATTACATTACCAGTAACCTATTGTTCAGCAATCTCTGTTATTCTTCATGTGCCTTTGAATTTTCTTCTTGTTGTTAACCTCAAAATGGGTACTGCCGGTGTTGCTATTGCCATGGTTTGGACTAATCTCCATCTTTTTCTTCTCCTTTTCGGTTACGTTTACTTCTCGGGTGTTTATAAGGATTCTTGGGTTGCTCCTAGCATGGATTGTGTCAGAGAATGGTCTTCTTTGTTGGCGCTTTCGATTCCGACATGTATCTCTGTTTGTCTCGAATGGTGGTGGTACGAAATCATGATAATGCTTTGTGGACTCCTTGCGAATCCGAAAGCAACAGTTGCTTCCATGGGGATTCTTATTCAGACAACCTCTCTTGTCTATGTATTTCCTTCTTCTTTAAGCCTCGGTGTTTCGACTAGGGTCGGAAATGAGCTCGGAGCTAACCGGCCGTCGAAAGCTCGCATTTCGATGATCGTTTCGCTTTTCTGCGCCGTGGGTTTGGGACTGTTTGCTATGTTGTTCGCCACGTTGATGAGGCATCAATGGGGGAGGTTTTTTACAAGCGATGATGAGATATTGGAACTCACTGCCATAGCTTTGCCGATCGCCGGTCTTTGCGAGCTCGGTAACTGCCCGCAGACAACCGGTTGCGGGGTTTTGAGAGGCAGCGCAAGGCCGACCATCGGTGCTAATATTAATTTGGGTTCGTTTTATTTGGTCGGCATGCCGGTTGCCGTTTTCATGGGGTTTGCACTGAAAATGGGATTTGCAGGGCTTTGGTTGGGACTGTTAGCTGCTCAAGCTTGCTGTGCTTTGCTCATGGTGGTTGTTCTTTGTAAAACGGATTGGATAGTTCAACTACAGAGAGCGAAAGAGCTGACGAAGAACTCTAATAACAATAACAATAACATTAAAAATAATAATAATAATCCACCATTACCAATATGTTCAACAAAACCAGAGGCTGATAATATCAAAGAAGTAAACAAGAAAGGAAGTGATCTTGAAGAAGTACTCTGCATTAAAGACGAGGAGGTTTTGAAGGAAACTGACCCTCTCATATGTGATAAACATAGTGTGCATTAATTAATCAGGAGTATGATCATCACTATCATTATGATCATCACTATCATTATTAATTTCCTCATTTTTTTTTCCTTTTCATGCTCTTGTGATGTTTTGATTGAAAAAAAAAAAAAAAAAAAAGAGATTTATTTATTCTCTTTTTTCTTTTTTTCCCTGAAATGTATTACGAATAACATGATTGTTGAGTAGAATGGAAATGGAAATACTTTTTTATAAAAAATACATCAAAAAGAATAATTAGTTCTTCATAGTGGTACTTTGTGTTTGTTATCGATGTGGGAGAGAGAAAGAGGGAGATATTTGTCGGATGTTTTGAAGCGTAAGCAAAAGGATATCTCTGCCTACCTTTCTTGTCGTTCCCTTCCAAATTAGGCAACAACCTTGACTGCCTAAAAGGGAAAATCAAGATTATATGCCCTGTAAACTTGGTCCAAAACTACCACTGCTCTATCTTATTACATTGTTTTTCACCAGCTTAAATAGCTCTTCCTCTTTAACTTCCACAATTTTCCTTTATGTGGCGGACTAACTGGATTTGATCATAATATTGTAAGTTTCGTACAATAGCTTAAACTTGGTTGGACAAAGCTTAAAATAGTCCAATCGTATTTAACAAATAATAATATAAAATAAAAATCATAATTTTTTTTTTGACCTTTCAGATTTTAAAACAAGAATTGGAAAATGTCTGCCAATCAAAAGTCTCAAGCCGTATAAGGCCTAATAACCTCTTGGAAAAGTCCATTGTTATTAACGCGCACGAATCCCCTGTCCATAGAATAATATCTGAAATTGAACGGACGACGCAAAGGAAAAGTGTGTGAGAAACAAATATATATATATATTTTTTAAATTTTTTGTTGATGACTTTCTCACTAAAATCATAACTATTTAAGAGTCTACTCCTGGATTGTGAGAGTTCAAAAACAAAGGCCAAGAGAATTAAAAAAGTTTTTCTGTTTTTTCAAAAATTTCATAAATAAATAAATATATATATATATATATTAGTAAAAAAAAAACTTTTAGAAATATTGGCAATGCGCTTTTATAAGAGCATCTCCTTTTGGCATGCCAATATCAAAATATAGTATTTTTCTTCTCTTTAGCTTCTTCAATATGGGATTGCAAAATTTCTCAATATTAAATAAATTTGCAATTGATTAAATTTGGCATTAGGCTCCACTTTCATAAAGTATGTAGGCTCCATCTCATTAAATGAAGTAAGTAACATTATTTTATATTTAATTAGCAAAAGATAATTCAAAAGTGAGTTTCATTAAAATTTAATAAAATTTAAAATTTGTTATCAGTTATTTTTTAGCAATTTTTGTTGAAGTATTAAGAGTAAAATTTAGCATTAACTTTAATAATATTTATCATTGAAAGTCTCATGCTAATATCAAATTTGGAAAATGCCAATGACAAAAAACATTTATAATTGAAGATGCTCTAAATTAATAGCTTCTAATCAAGCATCTACCAATCTACTCCTCTTTCTATTCTCCAAAAAGGGGGAATAAAAAAAAAAAATCTACTTTATGAACCCTCCTTATCAAGAAAAACTTTTATATGAAATTGTTAGATGGATGATATAATATAACAAGTGACTACACTTAATAATTTTTTTATAGGACCCATATAAATATATGATGTATCACAAAATTATTAATTATTCCGTTTATGTTACATTTAATAATTTAATAATTGAAAGTTACTTGGACATAAAATATTTTCTTCGCCATCAAATACCAACTTGTTAAAGGACTATTATACCTGTTTTCTCTCTGATCTCTCTTCTTCTTTTTTTTTTTTTTTCCTCTCTCTAACAAGTAAATATTTCCCCAGCTTTTTTTTTTTTTAAAATTCATGTTTAATTAAGTTACACAAAAATCATGAACTTTGAAAGCTATTTAATATAAATCCACAAAACCCTGTTTCTTTTTTGTTTGGACAACAATAACCAGAACATACCGTGTTGAAAAGTAAAACTTGCAAGAAAACAAGAAATAGGAGAGAGAGAGAGAGAGAGAGAGAGAGAGAGAGAGAGAGGGCTTATTTTGAATGCAGAGAAAGCGGTAAATAATGATAATAATTGGAAGTAGAGAATGTATCTACATAAGAGAAAGGGGGGTCCCCTGCTTCTAATTGAAGAAACAAAATCCAGCCATTATTGCCTGTCTGCTTCTCAGATGACAAAAAATTGAAGCTGTACTTCTGCAAAACCAGTTCTCCACCCTCTAAACCCCACAAAAACACACTCACCCGACCTCCATTTGTTCTTCTACAAAAGAACATTAGCCATCATGAATCATAAATCATAAATGAAAAAAGAAAATCATTATCTTATTCTTATATATATATATATATATATATATATATGCTCCTTTTATATGTCTTTTGCACATGTGCGTACGACTCAGACACAACAAGAGGACACTATGGAGGGGCCTGTTTTATTTGCAGTCCTTCAGTGGTACACATAAGCCCATCCAATTTTTTTTATTTAATTTATAAATTTTAGTTTCCTCTGTTTCTATTTTTTCTACTTTCTTTCTTGGTTTCTAGCTACTGCTGTAAAGCCACTCACTGCCTCTCTCTCCCTCTCCTATTTGCTTTATCTTGTTTCCCATATTTCATAAAATGATATCTACATTTCCATCCAGCTATCCTAGTATTACTCCACGTCCATGCGTTTGTGGCAAATAATTGTCTTTGCAATGGGTGGTATTACTCCACGTCCATGCATTTGTGGCAAATAATTGTCTTTGCAGTGGGTGGTACAGGTCCTCAATATTTTTTCTAGATAGATTTTGTAGTGTTCATACTATTAATAAAATATAAATAAAAATAATGAATCACTTTTGGGAAAATAATAATGCAACTTATATTAGAATCAGATATCCATGAGTTACTGGTTTAAAAATTGACAAATCCCAATAGAAATAGTAATTCAACTCAGAAGAACCATGAATTAATGTGTCAGCAAAACTGTTTGCTCTGTTTGATGATTAAATACCCACCAAATTCAAAGTTTCTGTGAAGATTAAGTTGATATAATGTATAACAAATTTGTTTTTGAATCATTTTGTTTTTAACGTGTGAAGTGAAACACTTATGTACTTAAATTAACACTTGGTGACATTTCTCTGTTCTTATATGTGCAATACATGTGAGGATTTTGTGTACATAATTGGAATAGAAATGGAAGGAGAATCTTATGTCTGCAAAAGATCCTAAAAGATCCAAATGACTTGATTTTGAAAAACAAACATGTCAGGTTGGATATGGTTGCGTGGAAAAGCAGATATAGGCAAAGAGGGTCTTTGAATGGTAGAATAAAATAACTTAAAAACAAAAATTCCTCCCGCCATGTGGTATGCTTCGGCATATTCCAACATAAATTATTTTTCGCATGACAAAAATATTCATGGTTGATATATATATATATATATATATAATTGTCTTCGGTCAATTGAAACGAAATCATACATAAACTTATTAGATATAAATTCTACCATAAAGATATCATAATGAAATTTGATATGAGTGTTAACATTCCACAATATGTAATAGAAGAAATCCATTCTATATTATGGAATATCGACATCCATATCGAATTCCATTAAAAAAATCAATGTCATATTGCGGAATATTGATATCGCATCAAATTCCATCAATGTATCTAATGATAATGGGACGGTCTATATGTATAGATTATACGGTTATTGTCGGAAAATTTCTATAGTGTACGGAAGATGCTTAAAAGTTGAGACTTGAAGAAACCTAACTGCGTTGGTCAATGGTCCTGCATATTGGTATTGATGTGCTTGAGTTGTGGATAAATGGGGGTATGCTTTCAAGAAGGCATGAAAGGATGACACTTTTCTATCTCCCAAATAAAACAAAAAAAAAAAAAAAGGGTACTATAAGGTCTAAGAGTTTCAACGTCGAATAGGGTAGTATAAATTACTCTGACCTTCTAACCTTTTTCAGAAGTCTTGCTATTTTGATATAAATTGTTGATTTTCAAAGTACTTGCTGAAAAGTGTTGTTGTATACCATTGCATCTTTCGCAATTGTTGCCTTATTTTTTTATTTTTTATTTTTATTTTTTAATTTAGATTTTCAATTTTACAAGAGTATTAAAATAATTTTCATATGATTTGTTGAATTCAAAGCAGCATCTAGCATTATCTTGGTGGAATTCAAAAAGTTTTTCAAACTTAATATCAATCCAAAAAACATAACTTAATATATATATATATATATATATATAGAATTATATAATAAAACATGCTTAAATAAATCACAAAAGAATGAAAAAAGTTTGAGCAAAAATAGAAAAAAGAGTTGAGGAAAAAAAAAAAGAAAGAAAGACATCATATATAAGAAAAATAATGTGGATTCCACGACACTGCTTTTGTAGTTAAAAAAAAATAAAAATTATTTGATTGATTTGGTTAAAATTAACATGTAAAAAACAGAACATGGATTTATAAAAGCAGACGGATGCACTTATTAATCATCCGGGTAAAGGCCTTTTCTTGTTTGACAGGATTTTAGGAAACCCTAAAGCTAGTGTATCATGGGATCTTTTGAAGGAGGTTGCTGGAGTTAATCAATTGTTGGTTTGTGATCGGGGATTTCAAAGAAATCTTAAGCTAATTGAAAAAAGCTTGGTGGTAAGGAAAGAACTAATGCACAAATGGTTCGATTTAGGGAGGCAATTAAATTTTGCTATTTGAGGAAGTTACCATTTACAACTTATCAATATACTTGGAATAAAATAGGCGCAGAGACAGTGTTAACGTACAAGCCCATTTGGACAAGGATTTTGCAAATATCATGGGTTGTAGTTTATTTTAGAGGGCCTAGATTATTGTTCATTTGGTTACTAGTGTTTCTAGTTATCAGGCCATTTGGATAAGGGTTTTGCAAACATCATAGGTGGTAGTTTATTTTTGAGGGCTTGGATTATTGTTCATTTAGTCAATTGTTTGTAATCATTAGGTTCTTTTATTGTTGTTAGAAGATTGTGGAGATTAAGATGCCAAGGTTAGATATGGGCGCAGGTTTTATTTTGAAGTTGTATAGTCATCACAATCCAACACCTATATTATTTACTGATCTTGACTTTTTTTTATCTCGTATTTTTCAGTAATCATAGGTCTTATAATACACTCTTTTTGAGGTCTAGTGTTCTCGTTAGCACTAATATAGCATTGCACTCCAGATGATATGGGGTTTTTGTTCTAACTTTCCAAAAGGTAATCCATCCTGAGATTACTTTTATTGTAGCCTGCTTAACCTCACAGTTCTTTTGAACCTTGAAGATAATTGCTTTGAAAAGGCATCAGTTGTTTAGAGAGTAACTAACTTTACCATAAGGTATCCCTGCCAGTGCCTTATACGCACTCACACCCTCCCCATTAGTGTCCTGCTCTCTTGCTCCACTGATATTTTCCTCAATTTAGCCACTACATTTTAGAGGTATAAGGTTTTTGTTTAGATTTCTTAAGAGGTCATCAATTCTATGATTGCTTTCACTGGAGCACACTTAAGTTCCATACTAGATAATGTAGGATTGGATACTAAGTAATATTTGTAAGTAAGGCAGCCTCTCAATGTCTTGAACTCGCCCATACTTACCCACCAATTGTGGTTATCACAAACCATCTTAGCATGTTATTCATTGATCTTTCATCCTTGTGAGCATATTTCTTACGGGATACAAGCTTTTGATATCATCAATAACACCCGCCACCACTGCTATTTCACTTTCATGCTTTACCAATATTGTTCCAAATTTAGCCATGACACTTCAGATGATGTAGAATTTTTGTTCAAACTTCTCATAAGATTACTCATCGTAAGATTACTTTTATTGTAGCATGCTTAACCCTATAATTCTTTCGAATTTAAAGTGAAACGCTCTAAAAAGGTCTCAATTTTGATAGAGTGACAATATTTAAATCATTATTGTTCCACAATTGATTGTGTGGAATTAGATACTAAGTAGCCTTTGATAGTAAGATAGCTTGTCAAAGTCCCATACACATTTACACTCACCTACCCATACTAGTCATCATAATCAACCTCAACATATTGCTCACTGATTTACCCTTTCTTGGTTCCATCCTTCAGGGTTCATAGATCTTATAATATATCTCCCTTGGAGTTTAGTGTTCTCACTGGCACATTTTTGACAGGGTACAAACTCTTATATCATATGGAATGCCTCGCCTCATAGCATCCCACTCTCTTGCTTTACCAATATCGTCTTAATGTAGGCACTATATTTCAAACATTTTGGGATTTTTGTTTAGACTTTTTTTAAGAGGTCACCTATCTAAGAATTGCTCTTATTAAAGCACACTTATCCAAAAAGTTCTTTTGAATTTTGAAGCCAATCACTTTGAATAAGACTTGATTGTTAAGAGAGTGACAACCTTTATATTTAACCAATTACCATTTCGCACTTGGACAATGTGAGATTAGACACCAGATAACCTTTAATAGTAGGCTAGGCTAGCAATGCTCCACAACTATCCATACTGGTCATCATAATCCACTTAAGAATATTGTTCAATAATCTTGCCCATATTTGCCTTGCATCCTTCAAGGCTCATAGGTTTTATAATGCACTCACTCCCTTAGGGCCTAGCATCCTCACTAGCATATTTCGATTGGGTATAAGTTTTGAGACTATTTGTAATGTTCTGCCTTTAATTAGTGTTTCACTTTCTTGGTCCTGATATTGCCCCCAATTTAGCCATAGTATGGACTTTTTGTTTAGACTTTTTAAGAGGTCAATCATTTTGAGATTACTTATACTAAAGTATGCTTAATGCCTTAGAGTTCTTTCTACCTTTGAAGCCAAACCGCTTTGAAAAGGTCTTCGTTGTTAAAAAAGTAACTATCATTATGTATCAACTATCACCGTTTCATAGTTGGACAATATAAGATTAGACATTAGATAGCCTTTGCCAGTAAGGTAACCAACCATTGTATTACACTCATCCCCACTAGTCGTCATAATCCACCTAGCATATTGTTCATTGTTCTTGCCTTTTTTTTTTTTAGGCTCACAAGTATTAAAGGATGGTTATTGAAGCATGTTTGAATATTTTGAATAATAGTGGGGATTTTGGCTTGGCAAATTATATTTTAATAACTTTAACTCCAAAAGTTAAGGATTCTCTCTAAATGCCTAAATTTCGTTCAATTAGTTTTTGCAATGTTTTGTCTAAAATAATTGCTAGGACTATAATGAATTATTTTAAAAGTGTTTTGAAGGAGGCATATAATGGATAATAGAATGGCTGCCTTTGAAACAATGTATATTATTAATCAACAATGGAGTGGAGTAATCATTCTTTCTGTTAAATTGAACATGAGTAAAGCATTTAATCAGGTTGAATGAAATTTTATCTGTATGATGAAGAAGGAAATTGGTTTTTATTGAAATTGGATTAACCCATTTCGTAGATGTATTTCTTTAGTACGTTATTCTATTTTAAATAATAAAGTTATTTATGGTATGCTAAGACTTGGAAGTGGTTTGGGATGGGGGTCCATTGTCTCCTCTGATACGAACCTAAGTCGACTTGCTCTTAAACCAGTATTAAACTAACTCGGATGGAAATTTAGTTCAGATTCTAATGGTCACCTCAACAGCTAATTAACTTGTGATTAAAAACCTTGGTATATGATGAAGATGCCACAATAGGTGATAGATGCTCTATTGATAAATCAAACTAAAACATTCGATCTCTATTCAATGTTTTAGGTGTTCAAAGAGAGACTATGAGGCAAAGGTTCACTGATGGTTGTGGTAGAGGAAGAAATTCTCCAAGAGGGGAAGATTTGAAACTAATTGGAGATGACTATGAGGAAGAAGAAGAAGACATTAGTTCAGGTACCAACCAATTCCATGGAAGAGAAATATTAAACTAAGGCAGTGATTATGGAGGTATTAAGATGAATATACCATCATTCCAAGGTAAAAGTGATCCAGAAGCTTATCTTGACCAGGGAAAGAGGGTTGAGATGACATTCGATTGTCAAAACTATTCAGAGGCTAAAAAGGTTAAATTAGCCGCTGTTGAATAAATGGAGTATGCTATTGGCTGGTGGGACAAAAAGACACTTTCTAGGAGGTGAGCAGAACAAAGACCTGTAGATACATGCGAGGAGATGAAGATTTTGATGAGGAAGCATTTTGTACCTAGCCATTGATGAGAATTCGCCCGAGCCCGCATAACAGACAACCCGCTGGGGTGCTGACCCAATACGGATGAAGATCGGATCGATCACTAGAGCTCAAGCCAAGAGGTTTAAGGAAAAATTAGGAGCATTTATATAGGGATTAGTTAATTCTCAAAAGAGCTTGTCCATACGCGAAGATACAAAGCCTGTTCTAAGCATTCGAATAGTGGAAGCCGATAAGGACTGGGGTAGCTGTTTTCATGCAAATTTGGACTTCGGACAGCAAGGAATGGTTCCAATGAACTCAATGAATATAAGTAAGAGGACATTGAATCTAGCCAAGGCGGAATCAAAAGCATCTAAAAAGGACTTGTATGGACAGCATCTTAATTTGGCCAAAAATGTGCTGTTTAGCCATTGACTTTGATTTTTTTTTTGTTTGACTTATTCCAATCAAAGGGAAACATGTTGGAATCATTATTAATCATATTTGGTATCCTAAATGGCATATGGAAGATGATTTGGAGCCCAAATAAGCTGGAGATTGGTCAAAGATACCTTAGTAGTCAAATTAGTCAACTAGTTTCCTAATTTGATTTTGACTTTTTGTTTTAGAAAATTAGTCTTTTATTTGGTTTCTATTTATTTATTTGCTGGAAATATTAACTTAGAAAATCATTATTTTATTATTTTTAGTTTAAATTAATTAATTTCTAATTCAAAATAAAAGAATTAATTAATCCAAATTAGATTAGGAAATGAGGTGAATTTCGACCAAGCTAGGTTTCCTATTCTTTGGTGGCTGGTTTTACCTAGATAATTAGGGTTTTATTTTGTAACTTTTCTAGCCTATTTAAAGACTTGTTTTATCAATAATATTGAGTACATTATTCATACAGAAAATTATTTGTGAGATTGAATTCTCTTTATTCTATTTGAACACCTAAAACACCATTAGTGAATGAGTGTTTTAGTTTTGACTTATCAATAATATATCCATCACTGTTGTGGCGTCTTCATTATACCAATGTTTCAAATCACAGTTTGGTTATGGGTTAAAGTGACCATTAGAACTTGAACATAATTAGATCCGGGCTAATATAATACGAGTTTAGGTGCAAGTCGTCCTAGGATTGTATCATTTGGTATTAGAACTAAGATTTTGTTCAAGTTTGATCTATCTTTATTTGTTTTATTTATTTTGTTTTCATATGCAATTTTAGCATTAGGTTAAGGTTTCATCCATCTCATACACGTTCAGCATCTTAAAAAAAAAAAAAAGCTCCTTCCTAGTTAAATTAGGTTTTCCTAGTTTTACCGTATTTTTTGTTTGCTAGTTTGTTCGTTGTTCTTCATTATTGTTCTTGGTAATTTAATTTATTGTTGATTTTTATTTTTTATTTTAGTCTTAATTAGTTGCATTCATATATTAAAAAAAAAAAAAAGAAGAAGAGGAATTGCGGCAACATATATGTAAATTTGTATTTGGTTGTTGATGGTCACGGGTTTGGTGGATTTTTGGTGTGGAATTGCTATTTTTGGTCTTGATCTTTGCTACCAGAGTTTTTTTACATTCTGTAAGTGATTAAAAAAAAAAAAAAAATAAAAGCCGTATAAAAAAAAAAATGTAGTTTGTTGAATTTGGTGTTTGCTGAAAATTTCTTTGAACTGCTGAATTGTTGACTATTTATTCAATATTTGGAGTTGCTGGAGATTTATTTTTGCTACTGGATATTTGAATTTTGGGTGTTAAAAAATATTGGATTAAAATTAGTTAAAGGATTTGATATAAAACTTGAATTACAAAGGACAACAACCAACAATATTCCTTATTTTTGTTCAATTTGATTCTTGTTCGTGTTTGAATTTTTGTTTCTAAATTTTTATTCTTGAATTCTTAATTTCTTACCATCTGGTCCAATTCTTATTTATTTCAAAATTTTCTTTGTTGAATTACCTTGTTTTTGCTTAGAAAAGCCGAGAATTAGGTGTTTAAAATTCACTTGATATTGTTTGGTTTTTGGTACTGTTTTGTTGATAAGTTTAATTAAAACATACTTATGATCTAATTTTTGTCTAGTGGGTGTTTTAATTAGAACTTTGAGTTAATTATTTGAGTGGAAAAAGGCAAGAGTGTGTGAGCTTAAAAAATGGTCAAAAGCCAAAACTACTGTGCAAACACGAGTGTTGAGACCTTGTTTGAGTGAAACATATAAGGGAGAGAATTTGGTGAGGTCCTATTTTATTTTTGTATTATTTATACTAACATGATAGATTCAAGGGTGAGAAGAGGAGATCCACCATTGAGAATTAATGAAGAAGAGTCTGCAGGATTCAAAGGAGATTCCCGAGCTACGGGGAGTGGAGATGAGTACATGGATATGAGGGCTGTCTTTAAACAATCGCAGTTGATGAATGCTCAATTTGATCACATAAATCAAAGGATGGATAAGTTAGAGACATCACAAGGAGTTCTAAATACAAGGTTTGATGCTCATGGAGGCCAAGGTCTAGGTTGAGGAGGCCGAGGGCGATTTAAAGAAGAATTCGGGGAAGGCAATTTCGGAGATGACTTGGATGAAGGGTATGATGAAATTTTTGAACCTTAAGGAAGGCCAATCCATGGGAGACTAGCAAGGAATGAAGATGATGATCTTGGAAATATTAAGGTTAACATACCAAATTTGATGTGAAAAAGAGACTTGGAGCCTTACTTAGAATGGGAAGAGCGTATGGAGATGAATTTTGATTGTCACCACTATTCGAAGGCTAAGAAAGTTAAGTTGGTAGCAATGGAATTTGGATGTTATGCACTCCAATGGTGGACTAATGAGAAAAACACCCGAAGAAGAGTTGGTGATGACTTGATTACTACATGGTGACAAATGAAAGGAGCCATGAGGAAGCAATTTGTACCACCACACTATCATAGATTGCTGCATCAAAGACTTCAATATTTATCTTAAGGAAATAGGTTCGTGGAGTATTATTACAAGGAGATGGAGATGCTCATGATGAGGCTGAGCATGAATGAGGATCGTTAGGCAACCATGGTAAGATTTTTAGGTGGTTTGAATCTTGATATAGCCAACCAAGTGGAGCTTCAACAATATGTAGAATTGGAGGAGATGCTTCATGTGGGCATCAAAATTGAAAACCAATTCAAAAGGAGGGGAAGATCATGGTTTGGAGGAGTTACAAATAGCGGGAGGTCAAGTATAAGTGCTTGGAGAAGCAATCCCATCCATGAATCAAAGCCAAAATCGAAGCAAGGTGAGGAGAGCACCAATCGGTCATGGAGAGATGATAGGGCCGAACCTACTGAAGCACACAAATATGAAGGTAAATATGATCTTAAACCCTCTAGAACTAGAGATATTGCTTGTTCTAAGTGCCAGGGATGAGAAAATATTGCCAAACAATGCCCAAACCGAAGAGTCATGGTGTTGAAGGACAATGGCGAGTTGGAATCTGATAGTGATGAAGCTGAAATTGAGACCGAGCATAAAGAGGAAGAAATTGAAGATGAAGCTGAAACCCTAAAAGCTTCAAATGCCGAATTGAGCTTAGTGGCAAGGAGAGTGTTGAGTGTATACAAGGATGAGAATCAAGTTTAGAGAGAAAACATCTTCCATACCCGATGTGAAATTCAAGGTAATGTATGTAGTATGATAATTGATAGTGGAAGTTGTGCTAATGTAATTAGTAATTTGGTAGTTGATAAATTAGGGTTAGAAACTATTAAACATCCAGAACTATATAGATAGCAATGGATTAATGATAGTGGTGAGATAAAAGTAAATAAATAAGCCAAAGTAAAATTCAGCATTGATAAATATGTGAATGCTGTATTGTGTGATGTTGTTCCTATGCATGCGGGACATATTTTGTTGGATAGACCATGGCAATTTGATAAGGATGCCATACATTATGGGATAAAGAATTCCATTGTTTTTAAGTTTAAGGACAAAAAGGTTAAGCTGGAACCATTAACCCCAAAGGAGGTTTTTAGAGACCAATATAAATGCAACAAAAAAGAGAGGCCGAAAGGCTCAAAGAGAAGGCTAGAATGATACGAGCAGTTTCACCATCCATTTAAGAGGGAAAAGGTGACCTTGCTATCCAAGGAAAGTCCTCTAAAACCCAAGTTGAGTGGAAAAATTATAAGAAATCCAAGAGTGAGGAATTTGATGCAAAAGCCGAGAATGATGTAAATCCCATTGAATCCGTGAGTGAGAAAGGAAAAGAAAGAAAAGAGAGGAAAAATAAAAAAAATTTATCTTAGTTTTGGGGATGTTAATAAATCCATCTTACGTAAGAAACCATTGCTACTCATGAATTATAAATATGCTTATTTAAAAATGCTTTTGTTGTATAGAACTTTATCTGCCTTGTTGAGAACTTTACTTTATGGAAATTTAAAAATTTGGAAGAGATTATTTGCTAACTTTCAAAAGTGTAATTTTTGCTATAATGAGCATCTATTTCTAGATTTTTTGTGATAGTGTTTGACCCAGGAGATATGGTTTGGTTGCACTTACGAAAGGAGAGGTTTCCAAAACAAAGAATGTAAAAGCTTATGACACGTGTGGATGGACCTTTTTAAGTTTTGGAGCGGATTATTGAGAGTGCCTACAAACTTGATTTAACAGGTGAGTGCAATGTTATTGCCACATTTAATATTGTTGATTTATCTCCTTTTTCTACAGGTGATGATCTTGATTTGAGGACAAATCCTTTTCAAGAGGAGGCGAATGATGAGAATCCGCCTGAGCTCGCACAACCGACAACCCGCTGGGGTACTGACCCAATATGGATGAAGACTGGGCCGATCACTAAAGCTCAAGCCAAGAGATTTAAGGAAAACCTGGGTGAATTTATATAGGGAGTAGTTAATTCTCAAAAAAACTTATCCATATCCGAAGATACAAATCCTGTTCTAAGCATTCGAGTGGTGGAAGTCAATAAGGAGCCGGTTAGCTGTTTTCGTGCAAATTTGGACTCCGGGGCAGCAAAGAATGTTTCCAACACTTCATGAACTCAATGAATATCATTAAGAGGACATGGAATCCAGCCAAGGTAGAATCAAAAGCATCTAAAAAGGACTTGTACAAACAGCATCTCAATGTGGCGAAAATATGCTATTTAGCCGTTGACTTTGACTTTGCTTCTAGTTTGACTTATTCCAATCAAAGGGCAATGTGTGGAAATCATTATTAATCATATTTGGCATCCTAAATGGCATATGAAAGCTGATTTAGAGTCCAAACAACTTGGAGATTGGCCAAAGATACCTTAATAGTCAAACTAGTCAACTAGTTTCGTAATTTGATTTTGACTTTTTGTTTTAGGTAATTATTCTTTTATTTGGTTTCTATTTATTTATTTACTGGAAAAATAAACTTAGGAAATTTATTATTTTATTATTTTCATTCTAAATTAATTAATTCCTAATTCAAAATAAAGGAATTAATTAATCCAAATTAGATTAGGAAAGGAGATGAATTTCGGCCAAGCTAGGTTTCCTATTCTTTGCTGTCCGGTTTTACCTAGATAAATAGGGTTTTATTTTGTAACTTTTTCAGCCTATTTGAAGGCTTATTTTATCAATAATATTGAGTACATTATTTGATACGAACCTAGGATGACCTATGCCTAAACCCATATCATATTAGTCCGGATCTAATTATGTTCAAGTGCTAATGGTCACCTTAACCCCTAACCAACCTGTAATTAGAAACTTTGGTATTATGAAGACGCAACAATAGGTGATGAATATCCTATTGTAAGTCAAACTAGAACACTCACTTTCTAATGGTGTTTTAGATGTTCAAAAGAACAAAGATAAATTCAATCTCACAAAATAATTTTTCAATATTATTAAAGATGTGTTCTTCCCAAAAAACAAGCCCTTATATAGGCTAAGAGAAAACAAAATAAACCCCTAAAAACTAAAGGGAAAACCAGCCATGCTTGTTGTGTCCTAATGTGATTGAATTTTCTCTCTCCTTTCCTAATATAATTTTGATTAATTAATTCTTTTATTTTGAATTATAAATTAATTAATTTACAATGAAAATAATAAAATAATAACTTTTCTAAACTTATTTTTCTAGAAAATAAATAAATAAAAACCAAAGGTAAAGGTAATTTCCTAAAACAAAAAAAGTAGAAATCAAGTTAGAACACTAAAATACTATCTTTTTGACGAAGTTGACTTTGACCAATTTTTGACCAATTTAAGCTCCAAATCAGCTTCCATATGCCTTGTAGGATGCCAAATAGGCTGATCATGAATTTCTACAGGTTGCCATTGCTTGGAGGAAAGAGAAAAAGCCAACTCAGCAAAATATAGTAAAGCCAGCAAGGAAAACAGTAAAACTAGCCAAATTTTGATGTTGTGCGCACAGCCCCTTTTTGGATGCCTTAGAAGCTGCCTTGACTTGATTCTATAATCGCTTTTACATATGTATTGAATCCATGAAGCATTGGAACTATTTCATGCTGTTCGTACTCCATAAATGCACCAAAACCACTACCCACGTCTGTATCGGCTTCCACCATTTATACGCTCAAAGTAGGTATTGGATATTCGTGTATGGACAAGCTCTCTTAAGAATGAATTACTTTCTGGATAAAGGCAGCAAGGTTTTACCTAAACTTCTTAGCTTGAGTCCTAGTGATCGGCCCAGCCTTCATCCATATCGAGTCAGCACCCTAACGGATTTTTGGTTGTGCTGGTTCAGGCGGATTCGCATCATTCCCCTCCTCTTGAAAAGGATTTGCCCTCAATTCAAAATCATCACCTGCAGAAAAAAGGAGACAAATCATCAACATTAAATATAGCACTAACATTATATTCACCTGGAAAATCAAGTTTATAAGCATTGTCATTTATCTGCTCCAAAACATGAAAAGGTCCATCATCACGCGGCATAAGCTTGGACTTCCTTTGCTTGGGAAATATCTCCTTTCTTAGGTGAAACCAAAACCAATCTCCAGGTTCAAAGACGACTTGTTTGGCCTTGATTAGCATTCCTTGTATATTGCTCAGTCCTCCTCTTAATATTTGCCTTAGTTTTTTCATGAATTTGCTTCACAAAACAGCATTTCATTTTCCATCTACATTAGCACGCTCATTTAAAAGTAAATGTGTTAAATCTAATAGAGTTAAAGGATTAAACCCATAAACAATTTCAAAAGGAGTACATTTAGTCGTTGAATGCAAAGACCTATTATAAGCAAATTCAACATGTGGCAAACATTCCTTCCAAGTTCTCAAATTTCTACTAATTAATGCTCTCAACAATGTAGACAAAGTTCTATTCACTACTTTGGTTTGTCCATCAGTTTATGGATGATAAGTAGTTGAAAACAAAATCTTAGTACCTAACTTCACCCATAAAGTTTTCCAAAAATAATTTAAGAACTTTGCATTCATATTCGAAACAATAGTCCTAGGCATTCCATGTAATCTCATAATTTCTTTGAAAAATAAATTAGCAACATTAGATGCATCATCAGTTTTATTACATGCAATAAAATGTGCCATATTAGAAAATCTATCCACAAGAACAAATATTGAATCCTTACCTGTCCTTGACCTAGGCAAACCAACAATAAAATCCATAGACAGATCTACCCGAGGATAGGAAGTAATCGGCAATGGATGGAACAACCTATGCGGTTTCAATGTGCACTTGGTCTTTTGGCATTTTAAGCATCTTTCACATATTTTCTCAACATCCCTCTTCATAATAGGCCAATAAATATTCTTGCATCAAGGATAAAGTTTTAAAGACACCAAAATGACCCATTAAACCACCCCCATGACCTTCCTAAACTAATCACTCCCGAATGCTACAATTAGGCACACAAAATTTGTTTTCCCCAAACAAATACCCCTCAAATATGTAAAATTTATTTAATCCATGTTTCAAACAGGTTCTAAATATTTCTTCAAAGTTACTATCATGCTCATAAAGTTCCTTTAATTGTTCAAAACCAAGCAATCTAGCATCTAAGGTAGAAAAGAGAACATACCTTTGTAATAATCCATCGGCAATCACATTTTTCTTACCTTTCTTGTAGCGGATCACATATGGAAAGGTTTCAATAAATTCAATCCACTTGGCATGCATTCGGTTGAGCTTTCCTTGACCTTTAATATGCTTCAAAGATTCATGATCCGTATGAATCACAAATTCTTTTAGCATGAGATAGTGCTGCCATGTTTTCAAAGCCTTCACCAAAGCATACATCTCCTTGTTATATGATGGGTAGTTTAGTGCAGCTCCATTTAATTTCTCACTAAAGTAGGCTATGGGCCTTCCTTCTTTTATTAAAACAGCTCCAACACCTACACCCAAAGCATCACATTTAATTTCAAAAGTCTTAGAAAAATTTGGCAAAACTAGTAAATGTACATTACATAATTTTTCTTTCAACAAATAAAAAGATTTTTCTTGTATTTTCCCCCATTTAAAGCCAACATTCTTCTTTACAACTTCATTCAAAGGTACTGTGATGGTGCTAAAGTCTTTAAAAAATCTTCGATAGAAACTTGCCAAACAATGAAAGCTCCTCACTTGGGTGATAGATGTTGGTATCGACCACTCCTTGATTGCTTGAACTTTAGATTGATCAACTTTGATTCCTGCAACACTTACTACAAATCCTAGAAAAACAAGCTCATCTTTGCAAAAGTCACAGTTTTTCATATTAGCAAACAACCTTTTTTTCTTAAGAATATTTAAAACTAGCCTAAGATATTCTATATGCTCATCTAAGTTTCGGCTATATACTAAAATATCATCAAAGTACACAACCATAAATTTACCAATATATAGATGCATTATATGATTCATAAGCCTCATGAAAGTACTAGGTGCATTAGTTAAACCAAAAGGCATGACTAACCATTCATACAACCCATATTTAGTCTTAAATGCAATCTTCCATTCATCACCTTCTTTCATCCTAATTTGATGATATCCATTCCTAAGATCAATTTTGATAAACATACAAGCACCATAGAATACATCAAGCATATCAGCTAATCTAGGAATTGATGTCAATATTTAATAGTGATATTATTTATGGCCCTACAATCAACACACATTCTCCAAGAACCATATTTTTTAGGCACTAATAAAATAGTAACAGAAGATAGACTCATACTCTCACGAATGTAACCTTTATCAAGTAACTCACTTGTCTGCCTTTGTAGCTCCTTTGTTTCTTCTGGATTACTTCTTTATACAGGTCTATTTGGTATGGCAGCCCCTGGAACAAAATCAATTTGATGTTCAATCCCTTTAATAGGTGGTAATCCATTTGAAATTTCATCCGAAAAAACATCAACAAATTCATGCGAAAGAGAAAGAATTGAACTTAGCAATTCAAGTTCCACAAAGTTGGTTTGAGCATTAAAATAATTATCTTTATAAATCATGACCAACAATGGTTTCTTACTCAAGATAGCTTTATTAACATCCCTAAAACTCAAATAAAAATTTTTATTTTTCCTTTCTCTCTCTCGGACACCGCACACCTTTCCTCTCTCTTGGGTTTCTCACTATGGCTTTCGAGTTTCTCTATTTTGCTTACTCCACTTTCGGCTTTCTCATGGTTTTTCCACTCAATTTGTGTTTTAGAATGCTTACCTTGGACAGCAAGCTTGGACGTACCTTCTTGGATGGATGGTGAAGCCGTTAGTGCCATACACTTCCTTGGGAGTTAATGGCTCCAGTTTGACCTTCTTACCTTTAAATCTAAAAACAATACAATTCTCTCAACCATAATGAGTAGCATCATTATCAAACTACCATGGTCTACCTAATAAAATATGTCCGGCATGCATAGGCACAACATCATACAAAACAACATCCACATATTTATCTATGCTAAATTTTTTCGTGGCTTGTTTATTCACTTTCATCTCACCACTATCATTAAACCATTGTAATCTATATGGTTCAGGATGTTTAATAGTTATTAAGCCTAATTTATCAACCACAATGTTACTAATTATATTTGTACAACTTCCATTATCAATTATCATACTATAAATCTTACTTTGGATTTCACATTGGGTGTGGAAGATGTTTTTCCTTTGAACTTGATCCTCATCCTTGTATACAGCAAGTACTCTCCTAGAAACTAAGTTTAATTCAACATTGGATGCATGTAATATCTCGGCTTCATCTTCAAGTTCTTCCTCTCCTGCTTCAGTTTCACACTCACTTTCTTCATTTTCCGATTCTAGCTCACCATTACCCTTTAACACCATGATTCTTCTATTCGGGCATTGGCTAGTGATGTGTCCTCATCCCTGGCACTTAAAACAAACAATTTCTCTAGATATTGAAGGTTTAGGATAAGATTTTACCTCATTCTTTGGTGCTTGGACATATTCGGCTTTTACATCCTTCCTTGGCCGATTGGAGCTTTCTTCACCTAGCTTCGGTTTTTGTCTTGCCTTAAAGGTGGGATTGTTTCTCCAAGCACTTGGATTTGATCTTCTGCTGTTGGAAACACCCCCAAACCTTGAGCCTACACCCCTCCACTTGAATTGGTGCTCTAATTTAATAGCCACATGCAACATCTCCTCTAATTCCACATATTGTTGCAATTCTAGGTTATTGGCTATTTCACGATTCAAACCACCAAGGAACCTTGCCATGATTGCTACTCTATCTTCATTCATACTCAACCTCATCATAAGTATCTCCATCTCCTTATAATAATCTTCCACGGACCTATTTCCTTGAGATAAAGATTGAAGCTTTTTATGTAGTAACCTATGATAGTGTCACGCTACAAATCGGTTCCTCATGGCTCCTTTCATGTATTGCCATGTAGTGATCAATTCATCACCTACTCTCCTTTGGGTGTTTTGCTCATTAGTCTACCATCGGAGTACATAATGTCCAAACTCCATTGCTGCCAATCTCCATTCGTTCTTCCCATTCCAAGCAAGCTTCCGGGTTACTTTTTCCCATGAAAGGTGGAATGTTTACCTTGATATTTCCAAGATCATCATCTGCCTCCTCTCTCCTATGTCTCCCACAGCCTAGCCTCTCTTGGACAGCAAATTTTTTATCTATTGCTTCCTCAAAATTATCTCCAAAATTTTCCTCTTCAAGCTCCTCTCTAGGTCGTCCACGGCCTCCTCGACCTCAATTTCAACCTCGACCTCCATGGAACTCTTGCCTCAAATTCAGCCCACCATGAGATGTTTCTATTATGCTAATCCTTTGATTTATGTGGTCAAATTAATCATTCATCCACTGTAATTGTTCTAAGACAGCCCTCATGTCCGTTTTCTCACCACTCGTCGTAGCTCGGGTATCACCATGGAATCCTACGGATTCTTCTTCATCAATTCTTAGTGGTGGATCTCCTCTCCTCAACCTGGAATCTGCCATGTTAGTATAAATAATAAAAATAAAATAAATTCTCACCAAAAATCACTCCCTCATGTATTTCATTCAATCAAGGTCTCGATACTCGTGTTTTCACACTAGTTTCGGGTTTTACTCTCTTTTAAGCTCACAACTCTTGCCTTTTCCCACTCAAAGAATTATCTCAAATTTATAATTAAAACACCCACAAATGGAAATTAGATCACAAGTATGTTTAATTTAAGCTTATCAACAAAATCGTATTGAAAGCAAGCAATATCGAGTGCATTGGCGAATTCTAATTTTCAGCTTTTCTAGACAAAATAAGGCAAAATAACAAGGAAAATTTCAGAATCAATATGAACTATAGTAGATGGTAAGAAATCAAGGATTTAAGAATAAAAATTTAGAAAAATAATTTCAAACATGAACTAGAATCAATTCGAACAAAATTAAGGAATAGTGTTGGTTGTTGTTCTTGTAATTCAAGTTTTTATATCAATTCCTTTAACTAATTTTAATCCAAATAATTTAAGCACTCACAAATACAAATTCCTAGCAGCAAATAAAGTCCCAACAACTCCAAATAATAAATAAATACGCAACACAAATAGCAACTTCAACAATTTCCAGCAAACAAATCAAATCCCAAATTCAACAAACTGTAGTTTTTTTTTTTTTTTTTTTTCACTCATAGAACATAAAAAACTATAGTAGCTAGATTCAACATCAAAATTGCAATTTCCAACACCAAATAATCACCAAACCTATGACCTCCAACATAAGATGCAAATTTGTAATTCTTTTTGTAAATTTGTATATGTTGTTTCAAACCTTCTTTTTTTTTTTTTTTGAATATATGAATGCAAATATTTAAAATAAAAAATAGCAAATAATAATCAATAAAAAACTAAATTACTAAGAACAAAGATGAAAAACAACAAACAATCTAGGAAACAAAGAAATACGGTAAAATTAGGAAGACCTAATTTAACTAGGAATGATTTTTTTTTTCAAATGCTGAATGTGTATGAACTGGATGCAACCTTAACCTAATGCTAAAATTTCAGATTAACACAAAGATAAATAAAACAAATAGGATATATCAAACCTGAATAAAATTTGGCTCTGATAACAAATGATACGAACCTAGGATGACCTGCGCCTAAACTCGTATTATATTAGCCCGGATCTAATTATGTTCAAGTTATAATGGTCACCTTAACCCCTAATCAACATGTGATGAGAAAGCTTGGCATAATGAAGATGCCATAATAGGTGATGGATATCCTATTGATAAGTCAAACTAAAACACTTACTCTCTCTAATAGTGTTTTAGGTGTTCAAAAGAATAAAGAGAAATTCAATCTCACAAAATAATTTCTGAATAGTATTAAAAGTGTGTTCTTCCTCAAGCAAGCCTTCATACAGGCTAAGAAAAAAACAAAATAAAACCCTAAAACTAAAGGGAAAACCGGCCATGCTTGTTGTATCCTAATGTGACCGAATTTTCTCTCTCCATTTCTAATCTAATTTTGATTAATTAATTCCTTTATTTTGAGTTAGGAATTAATTAATTTACAATGAAAATAATAAAATGATAACTTTTATAAACTTATTTGTCAAGAAAATAAATAAATAAAAACCAAAAGTAAAGGTAATTTCCTAAAACAAAAAAATAGAAATCAAATTAGGAAACTAAAATACTATCTTTTTGGCTAAGTTAATTTTGACCAATTTAAGCTCCAAATTAGCTTCCATATGCCTGGTAAGATTCCAAATAGGCTGATCATGAAGTTTCACACGTTGCCATTGCTTGGAGGAAAGAGAAAATGCTAACTCAGTAAAATACAGTAAAGCCAGCAAGGAAAACAATAAAATTTTGATGTTGTGTGCATAGCCCCTTTTTGGATGGCTTTGAAGCTGCCTTGACATGATTCCATGACCTCTTAGACATATGTATTGAATCCATGAAGCATTGGAACTATTTCATGCTACCTGGACTCCATAAATGCACCAAAATCGCTACCCGGGTCCGTATTAGCTTCCACCACTTGTACGCTCAAAACAGGTATTGGATCTTTAGGTATGGACAAGCCCTCTTGAGAATGAATTACTTCTTTGATAAAGGTAACATCCCTAAACCCCTAGTAATCGGCCCGGTCTTCATCCGTATCGGGTCAGTACCCTAATGGGTTGTCGATTGTGCAATTTCGGGTGGATTCGCATCATTATTCATACAGAAAATTACTTGTGAGATTGAATTCTCTTTGTTCTCTTTAAACACCTAAAACACCATTAGTGAATGAGTGTTTTAGTTTTGATTTATCAATAGGATATCCATCACCTATTATGGGGTGTTCATTATACCAAGATTTCTAATCACAGGTTGGTTAGAGGTTAAGGTGACCATTAGAACTTGAACATAAGTAGATGCGAGCTAATATAATGTAGGTTTAGGCACAAGTCATCCTAGGTTTGTATCACCATTACTATAGGAGCATTTTTCAGAAGCTACAAAGCTTGTTTCGAGGAAGTAGGAGTGTGGAGGACTATTATAAGGAGATGGAAATCCTTATGATGAGGGCTAATGTTGAGAAGGATAAAGAGGCTACTATGACACGTTTCTTGGCTGGTTTGATAGGGAAATAGCAAATCCACTAGATTTGCATCATTATGTAGAGATTGAGTAGATGTTACACATGGCCGTTAAAGTAGAGCAACAACTTAAGAGGAGGGGTACCATAAGACCTAGTATTACTCAAAACACTTGGAAAGTAAGCCCATCCACATGGAAACCCAATCAGCCCAAGTTTGAAGATAAATCCAGCACACAGCCTAAATTCGAAGCTAATGCCGAACCATCCTCATCCAAGCAAGTAAGTAAATCAGATTTATTTTCAACTAGAAATTGAGATATCATATGCTTTAAATGTCAAGGCGGGGATCATATTATAAGTCAATGTCCAAATAAAAGGGTCACGATGATTCAGGAAAGTGGAGATATTGAATCTGAAAAGGAAGACTCAAATAATGAATTCGTGCCATCATTGGAGGATGTTGTTAATGAAGATGAAGATGATTACAAGTATCCAGTTCATGGGGACTTGTCATTATTTGCTAGGAGAGCTTTAACTGCATACAAAGATGAGAAGGAAGTGCAATCGAAGAACATCTTTCATACTAGGTACAAAGTCAAGGATAAGGTATGTAGTATGATTATTGATGGTAGAAGTTATACTAATGTTGCTAGTGTTACTATGGTTAAAAAACTAGGTTTACCCACTATGAAACATCCAAAACTAGATAAGCTATAATGGCTTAATGATTGTGGAAAGTTGAAGGTGAATAAGCAGGTGAAGAATGCATTCTGTACTGGTGATTATGAAGATGAGGTTATATGTGATGTGGTGCCAATGCAAGTTGGTAATTTGCTTTTGGGACGACCATGGAAATTTGATAGAGATACTAACCATCATGGTCATACTAACAAGATTGTCTTTAACTTCAAGGATAAACGAGTGGTGCTTATGCCAATGATTCCTCAATAGGTTTTTGATGATCAATTGGCTTTTCAAAGGAGGAGAGAAGCTGAACAACAACAAAATCAAGCTATGTCCAACAATTAAGAGAAGAAAAAGAGTGGTGAGGTTGAGAGTGTGAGAGAAAAGGAAAGAAAAAGAGTCGAAAAAAAGAAAGAGTTTTTAATCAAAACAGAGTGAAATAAAGAAGGTTTTTTGTTGTAGAAAGCCTATAATTGTAATGATGTACAAAAAAACATATATGAATAATTTAACTAACCCTGATGAATCTGTTTCGCCTAGTTCTATTAATTCTCTTTTGCAGGAATTCAATAATGTCTTTCCTGAAGAGATTCCAAGTGGGTTACCACCAATTAGAGGGATCAAACATCAAATTGATTTTGTTCTATGATCAACAGTTCCATACCAGCCAGCTTATTGAAGTAATCTAGAGGAGACAAAGGAGCTTCAAAGGTAGGTACGTGAATTATTTGAAAAGGAATATGTTAAAGAAATCGTGAGCCCATGTGTTGTACCTATGTTATTAGTCTCTAAGGAAGATGGAACATGGAGAATGTGTTTAGATTGTAAGGCTATTAACAATATAACTATCAAATATTGTTATCATATTCCTAGGTTAGATGACATGTTTGATGAATTGTATGGTGCAAGCATGTTTTCAAAAATTGATCGTAGGAGTGTTTATCATCAAATATGATTGAGGGAAGGTGATGAATGAAAAACAACATTTAAAACAAAACATGGTTTGTA
Organism: Ziziphus jujuba; assembly: GCF_031755915.1. Taxonomy (NCBI): domain Eukaryota; kingdom Viridiplantae; phylum Streptophyta; class Magnoliopsida; order Rosales; family Rhamnaceae; genus Ziziphus; species Ziziphus jujuba. Next base: position 23,192,376 of record NC_083383.1, on the reverse strand, counting down.
TGAGTAGTTGGTTTATGCCATTTGGGTTAACTAATGCCCCTAGTACTTTTATGAGACTTATGAGTCATGTTACGCATGCTTACATTGGAAAGTTTGTGGTTATGTACTTTGATGATGTCTTTGTATATAGTAGGAGTTTAGAAGAGCATATAGGACATCTTAGGTTAGTATTAAATGTTCTTAGCAAAGAAACACTTTATGCTAATCTTAAAAAGTGTGACATTTGTCAATCTAAGTTTGTTTTTCTAGGCTTTGTGATTAATGTTGCAGGTATCAAAGTTGATCAAGAGAAGGTGAAAGCCATTCAAGAGTGGTCCATGCCTACTAGCATCACTCAAGTTAGAAGCTTCTATGGTTTGGCTAGTTTTTATCGAAGTTTTGTTAAAGACTTTAATACTATTGCTGCACCTTTGACAGAGGTTATTAAGAAGAGTATGGGTTTCCAATTGGGAGAAGCTCAAGAAAGGTCTTTTAATTTATTAAAAGAAAAACTAACAAGTGCTCCTTTATTGGTGTTGCTTAACTTTTCCAAAACTTTTAAGATTGAATGTAATGCTTCAGGAATAGGTATAGGTGTTGTTTTGATGTAGGAGGGAAACCAATTGCATATTTCAATGAAAAGCTAAGCGGGATGGCCTTAAACTATCCAACTTATGACAAAGAGCTATATGCATTAGTTAGAACATTAGAGACATGGCAGCACTACTTATAGCATAAAGAGTTTGTGATTCACATAGATCATGAGTCCCTGAAACACATAAATGGACAAGGAAAGCTCAATAAGCGCCACAACAAGTGGATTGAATTCCTTGAGACGTTTCCCTATGTTATTTGCTACAAGCAATGTAAGGAAAATATTGTAGCTAATGCATTATCTCGCAGGTATGTACTACTTTCTACTTTGGACGCTAAATTATTTGGTTTTGATCAAATTAAAGAATTATATGCGTTAGATCATGACTTTGGTGAAATTTACAAACTTTGTGAAAAGCATGCTGAGGGGAAGTTTTATAGATTTGAGGGATTCTTGTTTAGGGAAAATAAATTTTGTGTGCCAAGTTGTTCTTTACGTGATTTATTTGTTAGAGAATTTCATGGTGAGGGATTAATGCAACATTTTGAAATAGCTAAAACCTTAACTGTTATACAAGAACATTTCTATTGGCTACATATGAAAAGAGATGTAGGAAGAATTTGTGATAGATGCATTAAATGTAAACAATCTAAATTACAATTGCAGCCACATGGGTTGTACAAACACAATCTCCAAGCCTAGAACAAGAAATGGTAGGGATTTAATTTTTGTAGTTGTAGATAGGTTCTCCAAAATGGTACATTTTTTTGCATATCATAAAACCGATGATGCATCTCATATTGTTGATTTGTTCTTTAAATAATTTGTTAGGCTGCATGGAATGCCGAGAACAATTGTGTCTAATAGAGATGCAAAATTCTTGAGTTACCTCTGGAAACAATGTGGGCTAAGTTGGGAACTAAATTGTTGTTTTCTACTACTTGTCATCCACAAACTGATGGACAAATAGATGTAGTAAATAGAACTTTGTTTACTTTGTTACGTGCTTTGATAAATAAGAATATCAAAACTTGGGAAGAATGTTTACCTCATGTTGAATTTGCTTACAATAGATCTAGACATTCAGCCACTAAATTTTCTCCTTTTGAAATTGTATATAGTTTTAATCGCTTAACTCCATTGGATTTAAGACCCTTATCTTTGAATGAGCATGTTGATTTTGTTAGGTAACTACATGAGAAGGCTAGAGCTAACATTGAGAGGAGAACGGGACAATACATGAATCAAACAAACAAAAGGTGCCAACAAGTTATTTTTGAGCTTGGAGATTGTGTTTGGTTGCGTTTGACAAAGGAAAGATTTCCAGCACAAAGAGAGTCTAAACTCATGCCACATGGAGATGGTCCATTCCAAGTATTGGAGAGACTTAATGACAACACTTACAAATTAAATTTTCCAGGTGAGTATAATGTAAGTGCTATCTTTAATGTTCCTAATTTATCTCCTTTTTATGCAGATAACGATTTGAGGAAAAATCCTTTTCAAGAGGAGGGGAATGATAAGGACATGACTAGGAGCACCTTCAGATGGAGTCTAGAGTTGCTTCAAATCTTTACGAGACCATAACCAAGGCTAGAACAAAGAGGTTTAAATAAGCACTAAATGGTTTAATCCAGGAGGCGTTCACATCTCAAGGAAGTAAGTTCATTACTGAAGATGAACCAAAACTGGTTCATATGATTAGGATAGTGGATGCCAACATGAAAGAGAACTAACGCATGGAATCCTACAATATGGTGATGTGGCAAGTTCTGATGACATGGATGGTGATGTGGCATCATATAGTGACATGGCATTTTTGCCATATGGAGGGTGATATGCGCCTACATGGCATTTGTAACATCTCACATTGGTTGGAAAGGAGAACGAAGCGTGGCTTATAAGCGTGTGGATACCTTTCCCTTCAAGAGGCCTTCCTGTGACCCATCGTTGAAAAGGGGTCGGGAACGTAAAACCATGAGGTATGCTTCCGCTGCCAAAGAGGACAATACCTTGGTTGGGCCTGGAAGGCCTGGGCCAGTGGGACTAGCAGGTTAAAGAGGTGGGACCTCTAACCATTAAGACGCGTTCCTGGGAAGAAAAGTAAAACCGTGAGGGGGCTACGACCTAGAATACCCTAAAGTGGACAATATCTTGATGCGGGTGGTCTGGGCTGTTACAGTGGTATCAGAGCCGGACCCGGATCGGTGTGCCAGCGAGGATGCTGGGTCCTAAGGAGGGTGGATTGTAACATCCCACATCGGTTGGAAAGAAGAACGAAGCATGGATTATAAGCGTGTGGATACCTTTCCCTTCAAGAGGCCTTCTTGTGACCCACCGTTGAAAAGGGGTCGGGAACGTAAAACCTTGAGGTATGCTTCCATTGCCAAAGAGGACAATATCTTGGTTAGGCCTAGGAGGCCCAGGCCAGTGGGACTGGCAGGTGTAGGGGTGGGATCCCTAACCACTAAGAGGCCTTTTCCTGTGACCCACCGTTGTACTGGAGTCGGGAAGAGCAAAACCGTGCGGGCCGGGCCCAAAGTAGACAATATCTTGATGCGGGTGGTCTGGGCTATTATACATTCAACTAAGCTTGGTTGAATTTTATAATTAGGAGACATTAATTTTTATATATGTCTTGTTTGGATTTTGGCTTATTGCCTATTTACTTTTCGAATTTAGTTTTATTAGGTTTTTAAACTGCTTTACTATTTTTGTTAGAATTGATTGGTGAAGGAATTAAAGACCATTCAAATTAGGAAACTAGGAGCCAAATTAGATTTCCTAAGCCTAGCTAAATTAGGTTTCCTAAACCTAAATTTTGGTCAGAATTGTTTTTGGCAAATTTAGGAAAGCTTTGTAATTTATTTTGCCTATTTAAAGGCACATAAGTCATGAATAAAGGCAGATTACAATTTTGAATTCAAGGTGAGAGTGATTATCTTGATTCTCTAAGATTTATATCAAACTTTTCAAACTTTCCTTGTGGAGTTTAAATCTGACTTATCAATAGGTTATTTTGCACCCTATTGTGGTGTCTTCATCATACCAAGGTTCTTAACTCGAATATAGGTAAAAGATCGAGGTCTTCCATTGATAACTTGTAATTAGACAATCCAAGTCAATCTTTGTTATGGGTTTAAATGTAAGTTGCTTTAGGTTCGTATCATCCTCATTCATTTTTTACATGTGTAGAAGGTTTATCATGTCTTTTAAAGAAGGCTGATTTTAGTGGTTATTAAAATGATGTTTAAGTGTCTCGTAATAGTCCATGGGCATCGTATCTTTTTTGTTTTTGGTAGATGATAATATCCTATTTGTAAAAGCCAATAATACAGAATGTGAAAATGTTCTATTTCCATTAAAAGTATGAGGGGGCTTCACGTTAGTAGATTTACATATAGAAGATAGTGGTTTCTTTTAGCTTGAATACATGATTTGAGATACAAGAAATGCTTAGAGTTGCTTTTAATATTAGTAGAGAGGTTGGGCATGATAAATAATTGATGTTGCCTACATTAATTAAAAAAATATAAAGTAAAACATTTTCAATTTGTGAGGAGGGAGTTTGGAAAAAGCTTTTAGGATGGAAAGAGAAATTATTGTTGAAGGCATGAAAAAATGTTATTGATAGGACCGCTATCGGAGCACTTCCCGAGTATCAAAGATAGTCCTGTCCAAAGAAACTTTACTGAATTGGTACTGAGAATTTAGTGGGACATACTCATAAATTGGATATAAACTAATAGCATAATGGAGAAAATTAAATGTTTTTAATAGAAATTATGAAATCTCAGTTATACTTAACAAGGTTTCCAACTTAGAAGAAAGAAAATTAGAAATAAGCATATATTAGGTCAATCCACCATAACGAGTCCAAAAATAAATAAAATAAAATAAAATAAAATAAATATTAGTCTCATATGAAAGCAAAAAAGCGATAATATATCAATAGCAAAAATGTGACAAAGGTGAAGACACGATAACAACAAAATATATGAAGGTGATAATAAAATGGTGCCTAAACGTAATATGCACCAATTGTCAACCGAGTCTTTGTGGAATATTTTAAAAATACAAAACATTGAAACGAGCTCAGTGAGTAAACAATTAAGATAATATGAGAATAAATAATATTCTTAAAAATATTTTTTCTTAATGCCTCACTATTACTCTTTGAAAGTTTCTCTATTATGACAAACAATTTTTACGAAACTCGTGATTATTCCCAAAACATAGCAATTTCGTAAACCATTGAGTAAGGAAATTTAAATCCACTAATATTTAGTACCTCATACATAATTAATATTTTTATGAATCATATTTTATAAATATCATTAATCAAAGAAATATATAAACAAATAAAAATTTACTGTACCCGTAGCATACCAACAGTATTCTTACATACCATATCCATTATCATAACCTGTCGCATTAACACAACTAGCATGCTAATATTTCATCAACTACCAGGGGAGAGGGAACCTGTCAATGCCACCATCCATGTCCTAAAGGCATCGCAGATTGCAACCTCCCATCCAACCTAAGAGTCACATGATAAAGTACGGCAGATAGTCAATAAACATGCTAATTATAATTCAATAAATCCATATCCATAGTACAGTATAGTACACAATAATCCACAATCTAGTATGTATTTTGTAAAATATATTTATACAACTTATCAATTAATACTCATAATCATCATATTAAAATATTTTGAAAATACCATCATAAACACACACACACACACATATATGGTCAAGTAATGAAAGTTATTTATGCTGAACTAAACCTTTTAATATATCATAATACGATAAGTTAAATAATTATTTCATAGCATGTAATAAAGCATACGACTTAAATAATTTCAAAAATAATAATAATAATAAGATAATTTACAAATTATATGAAATCAAACACATAATTTAGAATTCACTCATAGACTAATGCTTAAAGCAACTCCCGCCATATCGCTTCCGATATCAATCTTGATGTTTAAAATAATAATAGAATATTTTTTAAGTTCTAAAAATTAAACCAAAGACATTGAGTGTGTACCAATGCCCTAAAATAACTTTAATAATTTAAAAATTTCTAAAATTGGACACTAAACAGTCAAATTATACTGTGAGCTCTAAATATTTGACACCCAACATTGGAGATTTTCACTCGAAGGTCAATTAATTGAACTTAAACCTTCTATTGGATCCCATTAACATCTAATTATACTAATCAAATTTCAGTTTAGTTGAATTTGTCCAATTATGTCCAAACACATTCCAAATTTATCATATATTAAACTAATTGATCCAAAAATGAAAATATTATCAAACAATATCCAAAATTTACAAACTTTATATTGATAGAAAACCCATGAGACGAGGAATATGATGGTTGGTCCAAAAGCCTCATTGGTAGCTAAAAAGCTCCTCCAAGTTTTGGCTAAACTTGATGTTGATAGCTCTCTCAAACTATGATGAAAACAGAGGTTGGATTCGAGCTTAGAGATCAGATTGGGTTGGCTAGAGAATGAAAAAATTTTGCCAACCCCTTTTTGACTTTGCTATGGGTGTTAGAGCCCCAACCTTGGCACATCCAGTGAAGTTTCAGGTGGGATTTTGAGGTTTTTTTTCTACAAAAAGGTGGGAAATAGTGGTGGTTGGTACATGTAAGTTACTAGTGCCAAAAAATGGGGTCAAACTGGTATTGACCCGATTCGGTGTTAAAACGATAACTTTTTAAACATAATTTAGAGTTATGTGTGGCACCAATCTATGAACTTATATCGACAAGTTCTATGCCATGGTGTACCACTCAATCCATAATTCTTGACTAATAAAAAGTCAAATTTAGGGCCAACTCACAGTCTAACTAGTCAAACCGGATCATACTAAGTAAAATTTAAGTTGTAATTTGTACTCTTAGGATAGGTCGTCATAGTTATAATCAAAGAAATGGTTCAATCAATCTCAACATATTCTATGTGTTGTTTTCAACTACCTCAATGTTTGATTAAAGATTCAAATTGTATAATGGAAAATTTTAATGGAGTCCTTTGGTGTTAAAAGAGATATTGCTTTGGAAAGCTTGAAAAAAATTATGTTAGGACAAGGCACATGGAGGTATGGAATTTTGTTCGTTAGAAGAATTTAATCACATGTTGCTTGCAAAGCAGTATTGGCGATTAATCAAAAGTTTAGAGAATTTAACTAGTCAGGTATTAAAATCAAAATATTTCCCATCTTGTTCTTTATTGGAGGAAGGTTTTGGTATCTATTCTTAACATTTATGACCTAGTGTCAATTAGGGTTTACTGTTTTAAGATATGTTAGTATGTGGAGATAGACAAAAAATAAGAGTTTATAATGATTCATGTTTAGCTTGTTCAAGTTCTCTTAGGGTGTCGTCACTACAGGTTCTATGTGTTAATACCAGAGTTCCAAATTTAATTCTATCATCTGGGCAGTGGAATTTTCATCTCATTAAAAGTTGTTTCTCTTAAGATGAAGCTACAACTATATTAAGTATGCTCATCATTGGAAAAGGATATCAAGACATATTCCTATGGCATTTTACATCCTTTGAAATTAATACTATAAAGTTGGTTAGCAGTTGGCTTTTAGGATAGGTTACGGTGCTACATGGGTGTGCATTAGGGAAAAAGTCAGGAATTAATGGAGGGTTATTTGGCGTTTACAAATGCCAAATAAAATTAAATTTTCTTTTGAGATCATGTAATTCATATATCCATTGTGCCATTAATGTAAATAAATGGAAAATCAGAGTTAAACTTGTGATTTGTAATATCGTTGGGATGAAGCAATGCTACACGCATTGTGATCTTGTTCAAATGCTAAGAGAATTTGAAGATATGTTTTTTTTCTTGCTTGGAAGAGTCATGAATTTTATTCTTTTGTAAATTTATTTACCCAACTTTCAAGTTTCCATAAGGAAATATTTGCCTACTTAAGCTGCAGGGTGTGGAATTGAAAAAAATGATTTTTTGCATGGAGAATATGTAAAATCAGAGAAGCTTCTTATTGACATTATGGTTGATTTGCATCTGAATTTTAAGGAAATTAATTGTAATTGATAGGGCTCGAGATCATGGTTGGCGACCTTAAAAAAGGGAGATTATAAAGTTAATGTTAATGGGGCAGTGTTTGAGGCAATGAAAATAGTAGGAGTGGATATTGGTCATGACGATGGACAAAGTTTTATGGTAGCTTTTGTTGAACCCTTTACAAATTTATTGTCCTTTAATTGTTAAATTGTTTGCTATTAATGCAGCCTTGTGATTTTGATGACAATTAGGTTTCCATGGAGTGAAATAGTTAGTGATTCTAAGAAGGTAGTTTCTATAATCTAGGACAATGATATCTACTTGAAGTTATCTGTTTTCTAGTGAATGATATTTAGATTTTATTATGTACTAATGGTTTTAGTTTTATTTATTTATTTATTTTTTTGGTTTATTGAGAAACAAATAGTTAGGGGTGCAAATGAGCCAAGTTGAATTAAGTTTAGCATTTTCAAGCATACTTTTATAATTTTAGAAGCTCAGCTTAAGCTTACAAAATTTTCAAATAGCTTGCTCAAGCTTATTTGAATTCATTGATGAAAAATTTTAAATTAGCTCAACTTAGCTCTTTACAATATAAGAACTTAAAAACTTAATATATGTTTTCTTAAAATAAAAATTTCAACATTAATAATTAATAAAATTCCATTTATTCTATTAATTTTATTACAAAATTAATTTATTTTGGAAAGTTTATAAATTTAAAATATAAAAATATTTTTTATAAATTATAAATATTCAATATGTGCTTGAAATAGTAATATATAAATACATATAAATAACAAATTCAAGCTACTCATGCGTTTGATTTATTATTTAAAATCAGTTCGTGAGTTTCATTTCTATTCAAAATTAGCTCATTTTCTTTACGAGTTGAGTTCAAGCGAACTAAAATCGCACTGAGTTTGAGTGCATCATGAGCTACTAACCTATTTATGGACCTAAAAATTATGTAGCTCATAAATTGTCACATTATGCTTTATTTATAAAGTTTTCGATGAAAAAAAGGGCCTACTTGCTTTGTGCTTGTTTCACATAGCAATTAATTTGGTTCTTAATTTTAAAAAAAGCATTACAAGAGGGAAAATAATATAGTATTTTTGAAAGATGAAATATTTATATATATAGATATATTAATATAAGAGATCATTTGTTCTACTAATTAGTAAAGGCTTCTCAAAAGAAAATATAGGTATAAGATTTTGATGAGAATCCTCTCATGCCCGCACAACCAACAACCCGCTGGGGTACTGACCCAATACAGATGAAGACTGGGCCGATCACTAGAGCTCAAGTAAAGAAATTTAAGGACAACCTGACTGATTTTATACAGGGAGTAATTAATTCTCAAAAGGGCTTGTCAATGCCTGAAGATACAAAGTCTGTTTTAATCATCCAAGTGGTGGAAGCATTGAATGGATCCAACACTGCTTGGATTCAATGGATATCACCAAGAGGCCACTGAATCATGTTAAGCTAGAATCAAAAGCATCTAAAACCAGCTTGTACAGATAACATCTCAATTTGGCCACAAATGTGCTGTTTAGCCGCTGACTTTGATTTCTCTTCTTGTTCAAGCAAGTTTGACTTATTCCAATCAAGGGGAAATGTGTGGGAATCATTATTAATCATATTTGGTATCCTACATGGCATATGGAAGCTGATTTGGAGCTCAAACAAGCTGAAAATTGGTCAAAGACACCTTAGTGGTCAAACTAGTCAACTTGTTTCCTAATTTGATTTAACTTTTTGTTTAGGAAATTAGTCTTATATTTGGTTTCTACTTATTTGTTTGTTGGAAAAATCAACTTAGGAAATTTATTATTTTATTATTTTCATTGTAAATTAATTAATTCGTGATTCAAAATAAAGGAATTAATTAATCCAAATTAGTTTAGGAAAGTAGGTGAATTTCGGCCAATATGTTTCCTTTGCTCTTTAGTGGCCGGTTTTAAGCTAAATTTTTAGGGTTTATTGTTTTATGACTTTATCCTATTTAAGGGATCGATTTTAAGGAAGAACACACCTTTAATAATTTTATAGAAAAATAATTGGAGATTGAATTTTTTTTTATTCTCTTTGAACACCTAAAGCACCATTAAAGACTGAGTGTTTTAGTTTTGACTTATCAATAGGATATCAATCACCTATTGTGGCATCTTCATTATATTGATATTTCTAATTACAAATTGGTTAGGGGTTGAGGTCCTTCCTTTAAAAAACTTAATTGAGATCTAGGCTAATATAATACGGGTTTAGGCACGTATCGATCTAGGCTCGTATCATTTAGTATTAGAGCCAAGATTTTGTTCAGGTTTGATCTATTTTATTTGTTTTATTTGTTTTTGTGTTATTTTACAATTTTTTTTTAGTATTAGGTTAAGTTTGCTTCTATCATCATACACATTTTGCATATTTGAAAAAAAAAATTTTATTCATAGCCGAAATTAGGTTCTTTGTTTTACCATATTTTTTGTTTCCTAGTTTGTTGGTTGTCTTTCATCTTTGTTCTTAGTAATTTAGTTTATTGTTGATTTTTTATTTCCTTTTTTGATCTTAAATACTTGCATTCATATATTCAAATAAAAGGGGGAAAAAAAGGAAGAAAAGAAGTGTGTTTGCGGCAACATATATAAATTTACAAAAAAATTGTAAATTTGTATTTTGTTGTTGGTGGTCATGGGTTTGGTCGATTTTTGGTGTTGGAAATGCTATTTTTGGTGTTGATCTTTGCTAATAGAGTTTTTTTTACATTCTTTGAGTCATTAAAAAAAAGAAAAAAAAAGAAAAGCCAAATATATATAAAAAAAAATGCAGTTTGTTGAATTTGGAGTTTGATTTGTTTGTTGGAAATTGTTGGAGTTGGTGAGTTGTTGCTTATTTACTCATATTATTTGAAGTTGCTGGAACTTTATTTGTTTCTAGAAATTTGTATTTGTGAGTACCAAAATTTTTGGATTAAAATTAGCTAAAGGATTTGATACAAAAACTTGAATTATAGAGAACAACAACCAATAACTATTCTGTATTTTTGTTCAATTTGATTCTTGTTCGTAATTGAATTTCTTTGTCTAAATTTTATTCTTGAATTCTTAATTTCTTACCATCTGGTCCAGTTCTTATTGATTCCAAAATTTCCTTTGTTAAATTGCCTTATTTTTACTTAGATAAGCCGAGACAAAGGTGTTTAAAATTAGAACTTTGAGCTAATTCTTTAAGTGAAAAAATACAAGAGTGTGTGAGCTTAAAAGAGGATCAAAAGCCAGAACTAGTGTGCAAACACAAATGTTGAGACCTTGTTTGAGTGAAACACATAAGGGAGTGATTTTGGTTAGGTTCTATTTTATTTTTGTGTTATTCATACTAACATGGCAAATTTAAGGGTGAGAAGAGGAGATGTGCCATTAAGAATTAATGAAGAGGAATCCATAGGATTCAAAGGTGATTCCTTAGTTTCAGGGAGTGGAGATGAGCACACGGACATGATGGTAGTCTTGGAGCAATTACAACGGATGAATGCTCGCTTTTGTCACCTAGATCAAAGGATGGACAGGTTGGAAACATCACAAGGTGGACCGAATTTGAGGCGAAAATTCCATGGTGGCCAAGGTCGAGGTTGAGGAGGTTGCAGACACCATAAGGAGGATTTTGAAGGAGGAAATTATGGAGATAATTTGGAAGAGGATTTTGAAGACATCTATGCCCTCCAAGGAAGGAAAAACCGTGGGAGACCAGAAAGGGAGGAGGATGATCTTGGGAATATTAAGGTCAACATACCACCTTTTATGGGAAAAAGTGATCTGGAGGCATACCTAGAGTGGTAGGAGCGTATGGAGATTATCTTCGATTGTCACAACTATTTGGAAGCTAAGAAGGTAAAACTGACTGCAATGGAATTTAGACATGATGCACTCTAATGGTGGACTAATGAGCAAAATACCTGAAGGAGAGCAGGTGATGAATTGATTACTACTTGGTGACAAATGAAAGGAGCCATAAGGAGGTGATTTGTACCAACTTGTTACCATAGGTTGCTACATCAAAGACTCCAGTCATTATCTCAACGAAGTAGGTCCGTAGAGGATTATTATAAGGAGTTGGAGATGCTCATGATGAGATTGAGCATGAATTAAGAAAGAGAAGCAACTATGGCACAGTTTCTAGGTGGATTGAAACATGAGATAGCTAACCAATTGGAATTGCAACAATATGTTAAATTGGAAGAGATGTTGCATGTGACTATCAAACTTGAGAATCAATTCAAGTGGAGGGGCACAAGTACATGGTTTAGAGGAGTTTCAAACAGCAGGAGATCAAATTCAAGTGCTTGGAGAATTAATCCAACCTTTGAAGCAAAACAAAAGCCGAAATTTCGAGAAGAAAGTACCACACGGCCAAAAAGGGGGTCCAAAACCGAATCTGTCCAAGCACACAAAAGTGAACGTAAATTTGATCCCAAACCTTCTCTAACACATGAAATTGTGTGTTTTAAGTGCCAGGGATAATGAAACATTGCCAATTAATGCCCGAATAGAAGAATCATAGTGCTGAAAGGTAATGGTGAGTTAGAATCCGAAAGTGAAGAAAGTGATGCTGAAATTGAATTTGTTGAAAATGAAGTTGGAGATGAAGGGCATAATGAATCCGAAACACTCAAGGCTTCAAGGGCTGAATTGAGTTTTGTGGCAAGGAGGGTTCTAACCATATATAAAGATGAGAACCAAATTCAAAGAGAAAGTATCTTGCACACTTGATGTGAAATTCAAGGTAACATTTGTAGTATGATAGTTGATAGTGGAAGTTGTACAAATGTAATTAGTAATTTGGTAGTTGATAAATTGGGGTTAGCAAGCATTAAACATCTAGAACCATATAGATTACAATGGCTTAATGATAGTGGTGAGATGAAAGTAAATAAACAAACCAAAGTAAAATTCAGCATTAATAAACATGTGGATGTTGTATTATGTGATTTTGTTCCTATGCATGCGGGTCATATTTTGTTGGGTAGACCATGGAAATTTGATAGGGATGTCATACATTATGGGAGAGAGAATTCTATTGTATTTAAGTTTAAAGGGAAAAAAGTTAAGCTGGAGCCATTAACTCTAAAGGAAGTATTTAGAGATCAATTTCAAATGCAACAAAGGAGGGAGGCTGAAAAGCTTAAAGAAAAGGCTAGTATGGCACCTACAGCTTCAACAACTATTCAAAGGAACAAGGCCATGTAAAAAAAACCAGGTAAGTATCCTAAACTCAATGGTGAAGGGGAAAAACAATGATAAAGCCGAGAGTGGGAAGAAACTTGAAAAAGCTAAGAGTGAGAGAAAACAAATGGAACCCGTGAGCTTGAAAGAAAAAGAGAGGAAAGGCATTTGTAAATAATAAACCTATGCTGGTTATGATTTATAAAGATGTTTATTTAAAGGTGTTTTTATTGTATAGAACTTTATTTGCGTTGTTGAGAGCTTTACCCAGTGGAAATTTCAAAATTTGGGAAGGATTACTTGTTAATCTTAAAAAATGTGATTTCTATAAAGATAAATTAGTATTTCTAGGATTTTTGTTATAGTGTTTGACCCAGGAGATTTTGTTTGGTTGCACTTAAGGAAGGAGAAGTTTCTTGAACAAAGGAAGTCTAAGCTTATGTGGTGTGGAGATGAACCCTTTCAAGTTTTAGAGCAGATTAATGAAAATGCTTACAAACTTGATTTACCAGGTGAGTATAATGTTAGTGCTACATTTAACATTGCAAACTTATCTCCTTTTGCTGCAGGTAATAATTTTGATTTGAGGGCAAATTCTTTTCAAAAGGAGGGGAATGATGAGAATCCGCTCATGCCCTCACAACCAACAACCCGCTGGTATGCTGACTCGATACGAATACGAATAAAGATTGGACCGATCACTAGAGCTCAAGCAAAGAGATCTAAGGACAACCTAGCTGATTTTATACAGGAAGTAATTAATTTTCAAAAGAACTTGTCAATACCCGAAGATATCAAACCTGTTTTAAGCATCCAAATGGTAGAAGCTGTTACGGATCCGGATAGCTGTTTTAGTGCAAATATGGACTCCGGACAGCAACGAATGGATCCAGCACTTCTTAGATTCAATGGATATCACTAAGAGGCCATGAAATCATGTTAAGGGAGAATCAAAAGCATCTAAAACTAGCTTGTACGGACACATCTCAATTTAGCCACAAATGTGCTGTTTAGTTGCTGACTTTAACTTATTCCAATCAAGGGGAAACATGTGGGAATCATTATTAATCATATTTGGCATCCTACATGGCATATGGAAGCTAATTTAGAGCTCAAATAAGCTGAAAATTAGTCAAAGATACCTTAGTAGTCAAACTAGTCAACTAATTTTCTAATTTGATTTTGACTTTTTGTTTTAGGAAATTAGTCTTATATTTGGTTTCTACTTATTTATTTGTTGGAAAAATCAACTTAGGAAAGCTATTATTTTATTATTTTCATTGTAAATTAATTAATTCCTAATTCAAAATAAATAAATAAATTAATCCAAAATAGTTTAGGAAAGTAGGTGAAATTCGGCCAACATGTTTCCTTTTCTCTTTGGTGGTCGATTTTAAGCTAAATTTTTAGGGTTTATTGTTTTGTGACTTTATCCTTTTTAAGGGCTTGATTTTAAGGAAGAGCACACCTTTAAGTGTGAGATTAAATTTCTCTTTGTTCTCTTTGAACACGTAAAAAACAATTAGAGAGTAAGTATGTTAGTTTTGACTTATCAATAGGATATCAATCATCTATTGTGGCATATTCATTGTACCAAGATTCTAATCACAGGTTAGTTAGGAGTTGAGGTCCTTCCAATAAAATCTAAACTTAATTGAGATCCGGACTAATATAATACCGGTTTAGGTGTGTGTCGACTTAGGTTCGTATCAGATCTTACAACATTGAAGATTTTGTTGATTTGAGGTTCAACAAAATCTATAATATAATTGTATAATCAATCACATTTTTTGTTATAAATAGCTTTATAATTTCTCTAGTGATTATGGTAGATTATTTCCTTTATTTTAATAAATAATTCTAAATTGATATGATTGTTTTTCTTAATATAAGAATATATTTATAATGAGGATTTTATACCTAATAAATAACCCTCTTTGAATACATATTGATTTTTGGTTTCTTATGTTTGAGTTTAGAAATTTGCTCAATTTTAATGTTATAAATTTCATTCAATTGCAAGGCAAATATTTGTAACAAATTGAAATCCCTTCCATGTCAATCTCTATCCTTTTTTCCCAATCTTTCTCTAACCTTTTTCAATTCAGTTTCCTTTAAAAGAAACTTTGTTTATTTTCCAAGAACATTCAATCATCAACTTTTCGATAGGACCCATCCTATGAACCCTCATAGGATCTCTTAGATTGTCCCACCTTGTAAAGTTCCATTGGCCAATCTATTGAAAAAATCTAATAGAATCTCACTTATCGTAGACAAACAATATATGGAAATATAAAATTACTGTTAAATATATAAAGATAAAGCTACAACAATATGCGAGTCTATAATAATAATCAACATCTACAACTCGTCATACTACAGGTCACTACTACATATACATAATAAGGTTATTACTGTGTCCATAATTTAGGTCAAAACATTTTAATAGTATTTGTAAAATTAAGCAATACAATTTATGCGACTAAGTCTGCAAAAGCAAAGATAAATAGGGAAAAATAAGTACTGCTACTACTATGAAAAATATGAAACAACAGGTAATGTGTGAGGTAGACTATCCACTAACTATTTGGACCTAGAAAATAAATTTAAAAAAAAAATAAATAAAACATTATATAAAATATCTTAATAAATGACATAATACAATAGAAAAATAATATTTTATTCTTATAAACCTTTCTTTCAAAACCTGCCATTCCATTCTACGGTACAATAACAAAAGTATTTTATTCTTATAAACCTTTCTCTTAAAATCTCTCATTCCACTCTATATTATAATCGAAAAATAATGTTTTATTTCTTATAAATCTTTCTTTCAAAACCTCCTATTCCACTTTTGAAAAGAGTTTCCCTTTTAAAATCATTTTAGAAAATCCAAATTTGTACCTTAAATCCATATCATAAAAAAAAACTTAAATTTTATAAATCAATAAACCATCTAAATATTATGAACGGGATCAATTATGATTTAAGTACTTAGCATAAAATAATACAAATATATTCATAAAAATAAATAAGGGAAATATCGTAAAACCATAACGGATTAGAAAACCAACAATGTGCTTTGAAAAATAAAAAATGTACTATATGATATACCTAGTGCTATTAAGGGGTGTACGACGTATCGAAACACCACCAGATAGTAAAAAAGAGAAAAAAAACACTTTAGGACGAATCCACCTCACGATCTTTATCATCCTAAAGGCATCGTGACAATATAAAACCTTAGAATGAACCCACCTCACAACCCTTAGATTATGAAACTTATTGTGGCAATAATAAATCTGTTGGATGAACGCATCTCACGACCTTTAACATACTATTAGAATTGTGGCAAACCCGCATGCTACAATATAATACAGAACCAAAACAGTGGTACTATATGTTACGTCAGGTAAAAACAACAAAACAATATTCATAAACAATCTTTCTAAGATCATATTTTTCATACTTTTTCATTTTTTTCACAAACAAATATTGTATCATAAACTGGACTTTAATATTTAAACCCAACCATTTATTTAATTATTCAAAAATTCCAAATCACCTTTTCATGTCAAAACATAAATTCATCAATAGAATATCTATCACCATAAACCATTTTTAAGAACTTAAAAATATAAAACACTTAAACATGCTTAAAAACATATAATTTTCAATATTTTCTCAAATCAATTATTTTTCAAAAAGACTAAAATATTGATTAATTACCAAAAAATATTTTAATACCAATAGTCACAAGTTCATTATGAACTCATTATAATTTGAAACCATTAAAAATCTTATCAAAAGTCACATGAAATGATATTCATATGTGTATAAAATAAACTTTTGAATCAAACCATAAGTATAATATCCAAACCACATATATATTATTCTAACACGCCCAAAACTATTTAAAAATATAACCACTCACAAGTACCGTTAATGCTTACTTTGCTCCTTCATAGGGCTACCTTTAGACTTAATACGAGTATCTGTAATATGAAAAAATATTTTTTAGGCTCCCACAAGTAAACCAAAGGCATTAATATATAATAAATGTCCTAAAATAATTTATACAACTATAATATTTTCTAAATTGGACATCGAGTGATCTAATTACACTGCGAATCCTTAGTATCCAGTATACAAAATTGAGGTTTCTTATCCATAGGCCAATTTTATGGAATTGAACCTTCAATTTTGTCCAAATTTTATCCAGTATTTAACTAATTGATCCAAAAATAGAAAAATTATTTAGCGAAGTCTAAAATTCACAAATTTTATATCAATGAAAAGCTTGTATAATAAGTAGCAAGAATTTAAGCTCGCTTTAATCCAAAAACATTGCTGGTGGTTGGAAAATATGTTAGAAAATTTGACCAAATTTAATGTTGATGGATCTATCAAACCATGAAGAATTTTAATAAATGGAGACTGGATTTGAGCTCTGAGAGTCTAGATATGGTAGGTAAGAGGTATGGGACAGCCAAAAGTCATTTGAAATGTAAAAATCTCTAATGACCTATCAGACAGTCGTTGTTGGCTTTGCTAGCCTAATTCAGGCGTGTTTGACGAGGATTTATTTCGAGATTTAGAGAGTGTGGTCATTGGAGGATGAGCTTCATGTCTCGTCAGTGCATGTGGTCAATTGTGGGCGAAAAATGAGAGAATGGTGATGGTCTATTTGTTGCTCCGAAGGGTTTGGGTCGACCTAATTCAGGTTTCTCTCGAGTTTATTGGATTTTTAGGACATTTTGAAATTTTTGGGGTATTTTTACAATTATTTAATGAAGGCATGGTTTCCCATGTATATATATGACTGTAGGTCACTAACATACAAAAATCCGAGGCTGGTTTGGACACTAATGTAGTACAGGTGTTTGAAATTTCTTAGAACAACAACTTTTCAACTCAAACTTAAAATTTAATATGCCACCAGTCTATGAACTTATATCAATGTGCTCTATGCAATGGTATATTGATCAAACCAAAATATTGACTATGTAAAAAATCAAACTTGTGACCCATAAATGGTCCAGTTGATCTAACTTGGTCAAAGTTTTAAAATTTCAGGCATTTTTTGGGGCAGAATGTTACAATCTACCCCTTTATGAAAATCTCATCCTTAAAATTTCATACTTTGTTGTTAAACCTACAACGTTACTGTCTCTGTATGGTCCAAACGTTCACAATAGCTCCAACTTTCTAAGAATTCATGAAATTCCAATTAGTAGAAACTACTTTTCTACGAGATCTCACTTAATCCAGCTAAGCTTACACTTGGAGAACATTAATGCCACATTGCAAACCACTAAACCCTTACTTTTTAACCTTAAAAGCATAACATTTTTAACTTTAAAAAATAAAATTTAACCCATCGAATACCACAGTTACAATACAGAACAAACTCTAATATCTTTATAAATAATCCAAAAATAAGAACTAACTTCCCACAAAGTGATCAACAACAAATCCACCAAAACCTTAAAAGTAACAAGAGAAAACTATCAAACTCCCAAACAAAATCACATAAGAACATATCTGTTAATATCCATTCCAAAGTCATCTCATATCATTAATATCACTTTTGTAAGACTGTTAACTCTTCCAATTTTTAACTACCTCCAAAAAGCCATTCATCAAATTAAAAGGAAAGTTTAGAACTTAAGTCTAATTTTCTCGAACCAATATCAGTGATACAAACTTAAAACTGATATTGTTCTTTTTGCCTTAACCACACTCCTAGTACTTGTAATTATAAGATTCATGTCCCTCATAACTTATCTAATTTTTTTAACCTCGACAAACATTGTTCTTTTCACCGAATTCATCAAAGTTATAAAACAAATATTATCATACTTATTTTAATGGAAGACCTTAAATTGCTTATAAAGCCTAATATAATCCTCAAGATTATTAACACCATAGAGTAAGAATCCAAAAGATCATGTCCGACTCCTATCATTAACCTAAATATCATTTTTTAGAGAACCTAAAGTTCTTCCAATTTAAAAGAGACTCCAAAATTTAAAAACCACCACACAAAACAAATGCCATAAAAACAACTTATGAAATTTCCAATTCAACTCTCAACAACTTGGCCTACACAAGATCAGTAAAATGCATTAACCATTCTTGGTTTATACTAGGTTCTAATATCAAGATTTTAATTCCAATCAAGGAAAATAACTACCATTAAATCTTTGACTAGGTCAAAATAACACCCTTATGGGGGTGTGGAAATTTTCAAGTGACACCCCAAAGGAGCTAAAGTCATCCCGACTTATGCAACATATTCAAGTGAGATAAAAAAGTGAGCAGTCCTTCTGTCAATAAAATTAAAGGTGGCAATTCGTGTTCATGTGTCGGGTTAGTGTCGATCTATTTAATAATCGTGTCAAAAATGCTCAACCCTAATCCAATCCATTTATTAATCATGTCAGGTATCTAAAATATTAACCCGGCCTGTTTATAAACAGGTCAACCTGACACGACCTGTTTAACACGATTACTTTAACGGAATCGTGTTGACCTTTTAATCTATTAACTGAATATTGACTTATTAACCTAAAAATTAACTTATTTATTGAAAATTAACCTATTAATCCAAAATTAACCTATTTATTGAAAATTAACTTGTTTATTAATATATCTATTTTACTAACTTGAAAATAAAGCTACTTATTTGAAAATGATTTAAAAATAAGGATTTTTTATATGAGTTTTTTTATGTTTTTATTTTTGTTTTATTAAATATTTTTTTGTCTTTAAAAAATTAATAATAAAAAATTACTTTTATAAAGTTTTTTAATTTATAATTTTTTTTACTTATTGAATAACATATTATGGGTAAATAAAATCATAATTTAAAATTAAATTTAAATGAATTGTAATAAGTATCTAATCGTGTCGGGTTGAAACTGAGACGTTTAAGAAATTGGTTATAACGGGTCAATTTCAAATTAAACGAGTCAACTCGAAAATAACACGATTAATAATCGTGTTAAACAGGTTGACCCGATTATGATCCGAACCCATTTATGATAACCCAAATCCATTTATTCCGTATCGTTTTCGAGTTGTGTCACCGTTTCATGACCTAAATTGCCATCTCTAAATAAAATGCATGCATCACCATAAAGTATTAATAATGTACCTATCAAAACATCGGAGGTGGCTTGTGCCTCTTGCTTGATCATAACATAGGTCTTATGGTCATCCTCTCTCACCTCCACCTCAGGCTGTGGACGTAGACAATTGCCTGAAGCCTGGTCTGTCTATGTCTCCTATTCTTTGTACCTACCAGCTTGTTAGAACTGAGCACTCAATGCTGAGGCACTAGCCTGACTGTATCTTCGATAAAGGCAATCCTTATTGAAGTGTCTTGAATGCCCGCATTGAATACATGATCCATCCTAGTGGCACGATCCATCATGAAACTTGTCATAGAAGCTACATGTAGAACGAAAACTACCTCAACTTGTGGGTTTCTGGTAATGGTTGCTACTACTGCTCACCATCTGCTGTTCTTGAACCTGAGTGTGTCCACCTTTCTAGGATGGGGTCTACATCTCTGGGGCTATGTCCACCTTCTCAAAATCCTTCATTGTCCAATGATCTTGAATTGAAGCTACCACTTTTAGACAATCTCTAGCTAGAAGTCTCCAATGATATGCCATCAATATTTCGGCGCTTAGACCTGTATATCAAGGTCTGGCTTTTTATTTTTAGGATAGCATCTTTTATAAATTGATATGAAGTGTGAACTACTCAAGAGATAATCAATGCTATGGTCTCACTCAAGACATCAAAAAGTCTCTTCCTAATGCTGACATCATTAGAAACTAAGTTAAGGTAAAACTAAGATAGCTCCTTGTATCTTTGCTCATACTAAAAAACTATCATGCTATCATGAGTGAGCATTTCAAACTCTAACATCTTAATTTTAACAAAGGTTGGAGAGCAAAACTCGTTTTGAAATGCAGTTTTGAATTATGCATAAGTATGACGTCTCCTAGTCCTTTCATACGTCCACCATTTTTTTGTTTTTCTCTCTAGCATTAAGCTAGCTATCCTGACTCTCTCCTTGTCCAAACACTACATACCCTCATCCGGGATTTTTCCTATGTCAGTTAACCAAGATAAAGCTGCAATAAGATTCGTGGAGCCATCAAAACCCAATATTCCAAGTCTATGAACCTGATCAATAGAATGCCTAGTACACTCATTCCTCTCAAATGATCGAGCCAACACTGGACAAGATGCTCCTCATAGGTGGATGCATTTGTACTTTTGGCCCAAGCTTGCTGGGACCTACATCTACCTTTATGTGCCATCAAGAAAGAGTAACATTCTAAAGAATAACAAAGATATATTACCACCAAGATAAGGGTAGACAAGGAAGGCAAAACACGGGATTTCACATTTTTCTCTGGCGATAGCAACTTTGACACATAGATGGTCACTACTACTAAACCCAATCCCCGGCAACAGCGCCAAAAACTTGATGTGTAAAATCAAGTCGCAAGTGCACAAATTATTTTCAAGTAATAAAGTGGAAAAAAGGGTTGTCGTACCCAATGGATTAAGGATTAAGTACCAAAGAAAATTAGGTTTTGATAATATTTGAACTAAAATTTAAGATGGCAATTGAAAATAAATAAACTAAATTAAACAAAAGCAATCAATTAAAATTAGATCAATTTCAAGTAAAGAGAGAGTTAAATTAATAATTATGAATACCAGGGCATTTGATTTCACCACTAACTATTCCAATTTAATTACTTAAATATGTGAATTTAATTAACTAGTAATTTTGTTAACCACACTTACTCACAAAATTAATCAAAAGTAGTTTCCACTCACAATTAATAATATTCACATAACCTAATTTATTTCTTCCGGCCTACAAATTAAATCATGTAAATTCATCAAGCATAGATTAAGCAAATAATATGGCATGAGACATAACTATTTTCCAATCAATTATGCATTCATGTAAATCATTGGAGATCCATAATATTATCACTCTCCAAGCTCAAATATTATTAAAATCATTCATTCCTTCCAGTCTATGAAAGCATTAAGCATACCAATGATTTATTAACAAAACATATTACTAATTAAATAAAACTCAACATAATTAAACCTTCATAATTAGGGCTACATCATAGCCCTAGCTATGAAAATTAGTTCATGGAAAAAATAAATTCGACATCCATAATTATTTAAAATAATAAGATTCACAATTAAAGAGAAAAGAGAAGAGAATAAAAACTATTGAAGAAATTCTCCTCCAAGAGCTCTCAAAGTCGTAGCCTTCTTCTCCAAGCAAGCCCACATCTCTATGCCTCCTCCGAGCTCTCCAATTGATCTTCTAAAACTCTAAAACTTTAAAACCCTAGAACCCTTAAGAGAATCTTAGAAACTCCTAAAATTTGGTTTGTTTCTATTTAAGCCTCCTAAAAACTCTTAAATAACTCTCTAAACTTGTATCCTTTCCTTTAATGTGGTGGGGGCTATATATAGGATCTTGGGAACATTTTTCTCTCTTTATTTTCAATGTGGAAGTCTTGTAAGATACATTTTTTAGGTCATAAAGAAGGTTGGACGAATTTCATGTGTAAAAAGAAAACTTGATATTACTTGCTCTCTACTACTTCCTTTTATCTAATTCCTCCTAAAAAAATAGTTAATTAGTCTAATTTACCCTTAATGAAGCATGTGATATGACATGTACCTCATTAATGATAAATTAACCAATTATTGCCACTTGTTTTTATCTTGACCATCAAATTGCCTTGATTCTCTCTTTTGATCAATAGTGGAGATTTAACTAGAATATTTTTTTTTATAAATTCCAAACTTAAAATGACAATAACTCTTTACTCGCATCTCGAAATCCAAAAATAACGAGACATTTGAAATCCTCATATTGTGATGATTCATATGACATCCACTTCCATCATGAAATTCCCGATAGAATCTTTATAGAATTTTTAAGGTATCTTTTTGAAATCTTTTTAATGCTTAATCCGTTCGAGCTCAAATCTTGCTTCCCACCATAATTTGACCCAAGGAATCCATTTTTATGGTTGTTTTCTTAAAATTCTTCCTCTTTCACCTAGATTAAGAAAAATACATAATTAAGTATTTTTTCATAACAAAATTAACACAAACTAACAAATATTAAACTATAAATATGGTATAAAATTATCAATATTTTAGACCTAACACTTGGCAAAATGATTTTAATGTGATGTTGAGAGATCAAAGCTTGTAATGAATTATAGACGGAACTACTTATGGCTTTAGGGTGGAGGTGGCGGTGGGGGTGGGGATGGAAAGGGGGCAATATTTTCTCTTTTTTTTATTTTTTATTATCGTATATAGTTATTAGAAATTTTCTAGAATATTAGTTATATAATTTATAATTACCTTAAATAAATATTTGGCCCCTAAATTGTAATATAATATCTATATAAATTATTTAGTATCTCAAAATGTAAAATTTACTTTTTCCTTGACATAAATTAGAAATTTTAGTCAAGCAAGGAAAATTTTGATATTATTTTATTATTTATTGTATAGTTACGTTTTAATGGAAAATATTAATGTAATTTCTTTTTGTGCTTAATATTTGTTTTAGGTAGTATTTTGTAACATTTGCGTTTCTTATTGTTTGTTTTGTAGTTTATTAATTGCATCTTACATATTAAATAATATTTTTGTTTGATTATAGCTGTTTTTTGAACAAATATTTTAGTTTTATATGTTCACTAAATATATTTTCTAATATTATTTTTTTTATAAAATATTCTCTAATATTATTACTTGTATTTTAATGATTATTTAAAATACTTACCTAGATTTTAACACAATTATATGTAAACATTAATTAATAATTTTTTAGGGATTTTAATATAATTCAAAAACGGTCTTATCAAGTCAATAACACCTATACTTGGGAGGTTGTGGATATGAGATGCGGAATGGGAGGGAGAAATTATTGTAATTGTAAGGAGGATATTATTGTAAATGACTAAAAAAATTACAACATGATCATCCAAAAAGAAGAAACACAATTATAACTTGGTTCCACAAACATGGAATCTTGGCTCTGTCCTTTTAATCAATCATATGAAATAGCCAATCGAAGTTTTAGCCCGAGCATATGTGAGAGAGGGGACGGCAGGAAGAGAGAGAGAGAGCATGAGAAGATGTAGCAAGGATAAAAAGCGAAATCGCAATGATGATTAAAGGAGATGTGAGAGAATAGTCAAAGGTTGATTTTTGTAGATATGAGAGAATAATAATTTGGAAACAAGATTGTAGTATATCTCATTATTTTGAAAAACAAACGGATAATTTTAGGGAAAAAAAAATGGAAAACATGCTTAAACATTTTAAAGTTAAGATATAAGATATAAAAATAGCTAAATTTATTAACATAAGAAGGCTAATAGCAATAAGATATAAAAATAGCTAAATTTATTAACATAAAAAGTCTGATAGTGAAAATTAAGTTAACAAAAAAGATTTTAAAAAAAAGGCTAATGTCTTGACAAATCAAAATATTTTTAGGTTAATTACATTTTGATATCCTTAATTTTTAATATTTTATATTTTAGATCTTTAACTTTTCAATTCAATAATTTAGGTTCTTGATTTTTATTTTGTTACAATTTATGCCTTTTTGACTTGTGATTGATAGAGTTTAACTATCATCTTACATTATAGATATTAAATTATATCTAATTTTGAATTATAAGACATTAAATTGTAAAATTTAAAACTAATTTTAAAAATATGCATTATATTATAGTATGAAATTTAATGTAGTTTAAAACCAACCAGTTAACCTACATTATTTTTTTTAAATAAAAAGTACAAAAGTGCGCAAAATGAAAAATAATTTTAATGCTATATATTTTAATGTCTTCTAATTTAAAATTTAATACAATTTAATATTAATCATATGAAATAACTGTTAAACTTTATAGTTGAAAGTCAATCAACATTTAAATTATAATAATTTTAATAATATAAACTTAAATTGCTAAATAAAAAAGTTGAAAATTTAAATTATAAAATTTAGAAAATTAAAGATATTAACCGTAATTTTTTTATTGTTTTATATTAAAATACAAAAAAAAAAAAAAGAAAATAAAGCGTAACTCTTTTGATTTTGTGTCTCCTAGACATAGGTTAGTAAAACTGCTGTGTTCTTTCTCTTTTCTCTTTTCATTTTCGTTGTATTTTAACATATTTTGAAAACTAACTAAATTTAAATTTTACAAAATCAAACTAATGAGAAATAAAACGTAAGAAAAAATGATAATACATGAACAAAATGAATGAGTTGACATGTACCACGCCTCAACAATAAAGTTTCTTCACCATGTAAAATTGTCCTTAAACTGAATTGTCAAATCAATTTGTTTAATAATTGTTGGAAGATTACTTTTTTGGACATAAAGCGGGTAGTCTTAGTAGATGTATTTATTTATTTTTTTAGGCTTTTTTATTTGTTTTTATTATTAATTTTCCTAATTTCGAAATTTAAAAGTTATATACCCTCCAAGTCAAAGTCTCCTTTTAGATTGTTATCAATCTAAGCTTCTATACACCCTATATAAAAATTTTGGGTCATTGGTACTACGCATCGTGATACTTTATTTGATGCAAAAAACCACTTAATATCCTATATATACTACCTCTCCTTTAAAAACCTACTTTTTTAATAAAAAAATATCACTAATTCCAATTTTTTATAGTTCTTTCCTTTACGTTAACGTTATCTTCAAATAAATATGGTTTTCTCCATAAGGTGCATAAAAGCTAACACTTTTCGTTTTTGAAAGCCTTGAAAATATGGTAACCATTTTCTAGCAAATGGAATCGCCTCAAATGGAATTCCCTTATGTTATGCATAACATATACTAAGATATAAATCCCTGTTTCCATAAATATATATATATATATATATATTATATTATATAAATCAAAGCCATCATTATCTCCTCCATCATTATTGAACTTGGAATCGAATAAAGATAGGCCATTTGTCCTCCCATAGATTAGTATATTTTTTGAGATTTTTTTATTTAATAAATGATCGTTCAGACGACGACAAGTGTCTCGAATTTAAATCTACCTTTTGGATAACTTTTTTGGTAAATACCTTTTTGGATAACTTGGTAGTCCACCAATAGCATCATTTTATGTGCACAAAAAGAACCCCAATTTTCACGGATATTAAAAATAAATTGAACCCAAGATAGCAAAATAATCAAACCGCCCCAATTGATGGAAAAATGGCACGTTTAGGCACCATTGAATTCAACAAAAAGGGGAACCAAATAAAATTAGGTAAAAACAAAGATCGAACCAAAAAATTCCTTTACATGTTGGATATATGTCATCAATTTTTATTTTTTATTTATTTTTGTTTTTTTTAATTATTTTTTAAAGAAATTGCTTGAGGATCCAGCCAAAGGCATGCCTAAATCTGGCAATGGCATTTATGCTCTTTTTTTTTTTTTTTTTTTTTTGGTCCTCCTCCCCACCCAACATATGTCATATCAAAAACCAAATTCCTCCATTTATAAGGAAAAAAAAAAAAATTTCTCCAGAAAGAAAAATACACAATGGTTTATATGTATGTGTGTGTGCGTGTGTGTGTGTGTGTGTGTGTGTGTGTGTGTGGCCCTTATCTCTTAAATAGTGAGTGAAAAGAGGCTGCAGGGTCAGTGGCCACGACATGTCTTTTGCTTTTACCTTATCAAGTTTTGAGGACCTTCTTATCTTGGCAAAAGAATACTATCTTTCCATCAAACCCCATTGCCGAAAGCTTTCACTTATTCATCGAAAGCCAGGAAATGCCTTTATATAGATATATATATATATATATATTAATATTATTTTCACTTTTCGGTTTTAATTTATTTAGAGGAAGAGAAAGATGAATGTGCATGCGATATAAATTTAATTGGACCTCTTTTACATCTAGTTAGCTAGGTGAACCAGCATTATTCAATATTGATTCCTCATGGTCACGTGGCAAACATATCCTACAGAAAGAGACAATGAAATCTAATAAGAGGGTTGACACTTTTTGTCGCAATGTGTGTGTGGTGTGTGTGTGTGTGTGTGTGTGTGTGTATGCGTGTGTGTGTGTGTATATATATATGCATCCTATTGTGACGTCATACACATAATAGCAGTCATTTCCATATATATTTTTGGTGCATGCATTTTGTTGTTTTACTGTTTTTTTGTATTTATTATATATATTCTTCCTATGCGTCAACGATGCGTGCAATGGAGCACCCCCACCTCAAGTTAATTTTATCCAAAGTTTTCTTTTGCTAAACTGAATATGTAAGGACAATTTACGGGTAAAAAAATGGATTTAGCCATATACTTCCAGGCTGATAGAATTAAGCTAGCACGTAGAATATGTAAATAGACATGAATTCATGGAATATAATACAGTGATTATGCTTATGAGTGAATGTGTTGACGATATATATATATATATATCATCTTACACTAGTTGTTGAAGTTTGAATTTTGTTGGGGGGTATATTTGACTGAGTCTTCATATATAGGATCATGACATCAAACCAAACATTAAAACTAATGAGAGCTACTAAGAGAGTTTTAAATATGTGAATGTATAGAGTTATGATTTATTGTTATTATCTTATCAGGGTTTTAAAATTGTTTAAGCATCAAAACCTTTACTATTTGTTTTCGAATTAGTTTAAAGATTGAAATTTAATATAATATTGATTAAATATATGAATAACAGTGAAATAGTAAAACTATATATCGCATGGTGAATCCAATATAGATTCATATAAATTTTCAAATACTTATTTAGATTTAATTTCTTGAATAAATTAAATAAACAAGCTCCTAATGGTTTTCTAATCAACACTCATTATAGAATTTATGTATGTATGTATGTATGTGTGTATGTCTATATATGTATTGAATGTGCATATTTATGTATGTATCTATATATATATGGATATTGAAGAGTAGCCGATGAAGAATCATGATATTTTTAGTCGGGTTATAACTTCTGTGGTGTATGAGCAAGCTAGCTAGAATAGCGTGCGGACCTTAAGAGTTCAAATGTGAAAATAAAAACAATGATGAAAACCATTCAAAGATGCCAATCGTGTGGCAATAATAGTAGTACTACATTAAACAAAAGCAGTGCCGTAATTGGATTTCCGAAGGGAAGGGGTGGAGGTTACCCCAGCGTCAGCTGCATGGTGCATTTTGCATGGACCACTATTACTTTTCAAGTATTGACCCATCCAATTGGGGTTCTACACTTTTGAAGTCTTCATTGGATGGTTACCCGAGAGTGGGCCAGGAGTTCCACTCAAAGAGAAAAAATGTTGTAGTTTTGTAAGGCATAAAGGAGAGGGTTTTGGGGGACTTTAGGGCCCATGAGTTTGACTAATGAAGGGAAGTTCTTGTCTCTTTATATATCATATAGAGAAAATGGAGGAGATATTATTTCCTTACCCAGTTCCCCTCTAAGCGAGTCAAAGAGATTAGAACCGACCCACGACTTTGGAATGTCTCAAAGGAACTCCTATAAATTGTTGGCACGCTCTCCCTTTTTTTTTTTTTTTTTGTGTTTTTTTGTTTTTTCTCACTCAACTTTTGCCAATACATATTTATACTATATATTTAATAACTTATGCACAAAGTCATTGCAAAAACTTTGAAAAGTGCTTGTCATAATAGAAGATAAATCCCGCACCATTGCCACTACCGGAAGGGGTACTCAAAAGCAGATTTGAGAGATGGAAGAAGATTTTATATATATAGAAATATATTATATACCTTTTTTATTTTTTAAGAACATAAATATATAATGAAGTCTTTATCCAGGACATTAAAAATAAATATATAATGAAGTCTTTATCCAGGACAATAAAAATTTACAGATAATTTATAGTCCATAATAGATACTTATTAATGCTAATAAAACATTTTATTGTCAATATAACAAATATCTATTACCATATAAGCAGATAAGCATTTTATTTTAATATTTATCATATAAGCATCTTTAGTAAACACAGAAAATCCTAACTCATAATTCTTATATATTTATATATATTAAAGGATGATAATATACAAGCATGTATAAAGAGGGAGAGACGGTAATGTTACTCTGTTTTTTATGCAAAACACGTGGACGATAGGATTATCAGAGGCAGCTAGGGCAATATATCCTTTTAATCATGTTAATTTTGATTGTGGAATTAAATATCTTTGTTTTGAAGTGAAAGAGAGCTGCAAATAAACTAAACACTTGCCTTTCTGTCCAACTTAATTAGTGGCTTTTACATTAATTTTCTTTGTATTTGACAAACACACCAAAGCTTAGTGTTTGACATTCTGGTCTATTTTTTGTAGTTTGACTAGTATAAAATGCCCCACACCTTGTTGTGGCTAGTTTTTAAACCCAATTCAGTTTCTAAGTACTTATATCTTTACTCAACAACCAACCAATTCAAGAGAAAGAGAGATAGCTAAAGACAAATTAAAGTTGGAGAAATGATATATATATATATATATATATATATATGTATATATACATATCTAGGCCAAGAAGTTATGAACTCCATATATTTAATGATCAGGAAAATGACACCGTGCTAAACATTTACTTACCATTCGTACAAAACTTAATTTGCCTTTTCTTATTATTATTATTTTATTTTCTCGTGGGGTTTTGCAAATTTTTTTAGGTCAAAGTCCAAGAAACACGCGTCATCAGGATGAGGATGACCATGAAAATGTCGTGGGAACCGGCAAGGAGTCAAAAGCAAGTCAGATGTTCAAAAACGCTTCCACTAGACAATGACTCTGTGTGTGTGTGTGTGTGTGTGTGTGTGTGTTGTGGTGGTGGTGGTGAGCGTGTGCATTGGTCTTGTTATTCTGCCACACGCAAAGCAAAGTTTAATTTAGAGTTTGGTTGTTTGAAAGCCAAAATCCATTAAGATATCTTACCAAGGACGTTCAAGAATCTCTCTCTTCCTCGCTCTCCAATCATATGGACGAACAATTCCTTTTTGTTTCTTTTAAGTAGTATGTACAATAACATGACATTTATACGGATGGTCCTACAGAGAGCTAGTAACAAGAATGTTCACTACGAAAGCATGTTAAGTGAAATGAAACAATTCTTTTTTTTTTTTTTTCTTGATTGGAGCTAATGAAAATGAAATTACGTATATAGATATTACATTTGAAGGTTCAAAGTTTGCATATTACAAGGCAATATAGACAATAAAGACAGCCTTGTACTTAATTTGAATTAGTATTTTCTGTCTCGTTCGTATTTATTATGCATTTTACATAGTTTACTCGTCATAGATAAGCTTGTGAATTGTGATAGAGCAAATTTATGAGAGTTATAGGGAAGTTTTCATAAAGATTACACAATCAGAAATCTAAGCGACTGAGATTGAGAGGTGCCAAAATTTCAACCCAGTGGGAAGGGAATTTTTCGGTTTTGTGATTTTCGTCCGAGGCTCAAATACAATGTATAACGAATTTCTCCTTTAAGTTTCCACAAGGTAACACGGTTCCATAAAGGAATCAGTATATGCCATTAAGTATTTATGGACAGGGAAAAGGATAGAACGGAAGATGCAAGTTCTAATACGTACAGGAACTAAGCAATGGCAATTGGTTAAAAATTGACTTTTGAGTTAATGTACACTTACAGGGGAATCCAATTGAAGGGGTCAATAATTGACATAATCAAGTCTGGAAGCTGGATTTGGGCTTGGGCCATTTTATCTACTACAGTATTATTCGGGGCAAAATTGGGCCAGGCTTGACCATGATCTGTAGCCGGCTATGTGTTATTATTCACAGGCGTATATGCATTTATAAGCAGCCAATCATATATAATTCATATGAAAATTCTCTTACCCACCAAATTTCTTCACTGATTTGGCCCTTTTTTTTTTTTTTTTTTTTTTTTTTTTAGATTGAGGAATTGTCTACACCATTTTTTTCCGATCGTTTTCAATTTCATATCCTTAAGATTAGTATTTTCTTCCTTCACCATGTTTTCATCATTTTTTTAGTTTTTCAGTTCTTTAATTTAATAAAGATTAGTATGTTCTTAATTTGTTTCAATAATTTATTGAAAGTTTTTTTTTCATAAATTTTTTATAATATATATAACCTTGTAATATAACTTTTACATTTACACGATACAAATGAGTATTTTTGTTATAAAAATTGCTCTAATCAGTTTATTAATCACAAAATTGATATTAAGGTTTAACAACTCAACATTAGGGTAGAAAAATTGTGTGTTGTATTCTTATGTCGAGGAGGTATTTATAGAGTACACATACAAAAGGTCAACTCACGAATAACTAAAAATATTTAAATATAGTGAACCTAGCTATCAAGTATATATATGTATATATATATATATATCTAAATTTTTTATTACGTGGAAAAATCTAGGACAATTTTGTTTTGGGATACACATTCAATATGTTGTTTGACAACAATTTCAGACAACATGTTGCCTAACGTGTGTCTTGAAAAAATTTTCAGAATTTCCTGCATAAGAACCTTAGTACAAGTGTGTGTGTGTATATATATATATATTACAATTAATTACGTAATGTTTTTCTTAATTGACTCATATAATCTTCTTCTTAATTCACTCACATCAACACTCTCCCCCAAGATGGTGCATAGATATCTCAAATATCCAACCTGACATGAGTCTTGGACTGCTTGGTTTGACACTGCCTTTTTTAAAATATTTGCCAGCTTCAGCTGTTTTGACATATGGTGTTCGTATAATATTTTCCTCAAACTTCTCAAATATGAAATTACAATCAATCTCAACATGTTTAGTTAAGTCGTGCTGTACTAAATTCATTTTAATTTTAATTGTTGTGATTATCACTAATTGATAATCGAGTCAATATCAAATTCCTGGCCAATCTAGCTGAAAACTTGATTTGATTGAATCCCACAAATGCACAAAAGTTCAAATAATAAAGAAATCAAATAAGAGATCGTTTCCCCAAGTATTGGTATGTTAAAATATTTTGTCTATTTTCAACCAATTACTAGAGTTTTTCATTAATTAATTTTATTTAGGAAATCACCAATTAAACAATTCAAAATGTACTATAAACTAAATTAATAATCAAATCTATGCAAGATAAAAACAACACCACATAACTTGTAATTGAATTTTATGAATAAAAAATCTACAGCTATGATTTCACTTGGACTAAATAAATGACTTCTTAATTTGATTATTAATGACTAATTCCTTCTCTAATCGTCAATAAAGGGTTTCTAAATTCATTCACTCCCTTCCTCAATGTGAGCAAAATATATGGAAAATTCAATCAAATTTAAAATTCTTCGTAATTCTATCAATTAACCATGCAATTAATTCTTTTTCCAATTACTCAAGCCAAATTGGTTATTACACACTTAATTAAAGCTAAGATTAATATTGTACAAAACCTAAATAGGTTTCTTAAGCTCACAATATCTCTTAGATTGTATTTACTCCTCTCAATTTATCAAATTAGGTTCACCAAAGTACTGATTCTTCAATTTAGGCAACACCCAACTAATTTCTCAATCTAATTAGATATATTTATCAATCAATATGAGGAAACACAACTAACTAGATAGAAAATATATCATTAATAAACCAAAGTAATCCATCATAAATAAGATTCAAGCTCCATCAAAGCCTTAGATCAATGATCTACCCTCTCATATAAGCAAAAAATAACAAAAATAAAATCCCATAGATTTAAACACCGTCTCAACGAAATACAAGAATTCTATTACAAAAATGTGTAAAAAATTTAGAGTAGTGATTAGAGATGAAAAGTGATGAGAACTCCCTTGTATCCGTATAATCAACTACTTACTGAAATGCTGATACTGTGCGACTGAAGATCGGGCCAGTTACTACAGCTCAAGTTAAGGGGTTTGAGGACAATATTTTTAGCTTCATACAAACCATAATTAAATATGAAGAAGGTGTATTAATATCAAAAGATTCTAAGCCCAAGTTGAGCATCCAAGCTGTGAATGTAGAAATGAACCTGGGAAGCTATTTTAGTGCATTTGAGGACTCCAGGTAGCAAGAGGTGAGTTTGTTGGCCTATGAATGTGTTTGAGCTCACAAGAGACCATGAAATCATGCAAAGGTAGAAGTAAGGATGCCCAAGTATGTCATTAGCATCCAAGCCTCCACATTGGCCGGATTGAGCTAGCTTGGCGCTGTGAAGGAGCTTACTTAAATTCCAAGCAAGCTTTAATCGTTCCAATTAATGGCAATATGTGGTGATCAGTTTGCTTGGTTTTGGGAAATTTAATTGAGAATTGTTGGAGCTACTGTTTATTCATTCAATATTAGTTGCTGATATTTGAATATTGGTGTTAATTGATTGGATTAAATTTGGTTAAGGGATTTGACACATAGACTAAAATTACGAGAACTACAAATAATAACTATCTTAGACTTTATTGGAATTGTGTTCTTGTTAATTGTTTGAATCCTTTTCTAAATTTTATCCTTGAATTTTGTTCTTAATATTCTGATTTAATCCTTCATTGAATTTGAAAATAATTGCCTTGTTATTTTTCTTGTTTTTGGATAGTAAAGCCAAGACTAAATTTATCACTCACTCAGAAATTGCTTGCTATTTTTTTCTGTTTTATTGATAGGTTTAGTTAGGACATACTTTTGATCTAATTGCTGGTTTTAAGTGTGTTGTTTTAAAACTTTGAGATAATTTTTAAGTGGAAAAAGACAAGAGAGTGTGAGCTTATAATAGGGTTAAAGAGCCCAAACTAGTGTGAAACACAAATGAACGAGACCCTATTTGAGTGATACACTAGAGGAAGTGAACTTAGTGAGTTTTCTTGCATTATTTCATTAACATGACAAATTCAAAAATAAGAAGAGGAGGTGACTTAATAAGAGAACTTGGAGAGGAATCCATGGGATTCAAGAGAGAATCTAAAACAATGGGAAGTATAGCAAAGCCTATCGACATGGAAGTAGTGATGGAGCAATTGCAAAGGATGAATGCTTGATTTGATCAAAAAATAGACAAGTTTGAGAACCAACAAAGGAGATCGAACCTTAGAATGGAACCACAAGGAAGACGTGGTTGAGGCAGAGGAGTCCGTGGATGGATTCAGGAAGAATTGAAAAAGGAGGCATTGAAGACAATTTTGAGGAGTTTGAAGATATATTTTCACTCCAAGGAAGGCAGCCTGTGGTAGGCACAATAGGGAGGAAGATGATGATTTAGGAAATATCAAGGTTAGTATACCACCATTTTTAGGAAAGAGTGATCTAGAGGCTTACTTGGAATGGGAAGATTGCATGGAGATGATTTTTGATTGCCATAACTATTCAGAGACAAAAGAGGTTAAGTTGGCAATCTCACTTGAAGGAGAGTTGGTGATGAGTTAATAACCACTTGGAGACAAATGAAAGGAGCCATGAGGAAAAGATTCATACCAAGCCATTATAATAGGATGTTGCATCAGAGATTACAATCTTTATCTCAAGGAAATAGGTCAGTAGAGAATTATTACAAGGAGATGGAGATTCTCATGGTGAGGTTGAGTTTGACTGAAGACTAAGAAGCAACAATGGCTAGGTTTCTTGGAGGGCTTAACCGAGAGATTGCAAACCAAGTGGATCTATAGAAATATTTGGAGTTGGAAGAGATGCTGCACGTAGCGATCAAAATTGGTTACTAACTCAAGAGGAGGGGTAGTGACACACAGATTGGAAGAGTTTTAAGTAATTGGAGGATCGGTTCAACTAGTTGAAGAAGCAATCCCTCATTCGAGCTAAGACCAAAGATGAAGCAAGAGGAAGAAAGTGCCATTCAGTCAAAGAGAGACAGCCAGGCTGAACTTGTACAAGCACCAAAACCAAAAGGTA
Organism: Ziziphus jujuba; assembly: GCF_031755915.1. Taxonomy (NCBI): domain Eukaryota; kingdom Viridiplantae; phylum Streptophyta; class Magnoliopsida; order Rosales; family Rhamnaceae; genus Ziziphus; species Ziziphus jujuba. Next base: position 23,157,496 of record NC_083383.1, on the reverse strand, counting down.
AGGATGATACTAAACCATCTAGAGCTTGTGATATTATGTGTTTTAAATGTTAGGGCTGTGGACATATTACCAACCAATGTCTAAATAGAAAAATTATGGAGCTAATGGACAATGGAGAGCTGGAATCCGATAGTGAGAAGTCCAAAGCTAAAGTTGAGCAAGATGAGGGGGAATCCGAAGAAGAGGAACATGATGAACCTATGACTCAAAAAGCTTCAAGGACCCAAATAAGTTTGGTGCCACGAAGAGTTTTGACCGTGTACGAGGATGAAAATGAAAAGCAAATGAAAACTTCTTCCATGCTCGATATGACATTCAAGGTAACATTTGTAGTATGATTATAGATAGTTGAAGTTGTGCCAATGTTATTAGTACTGTGGTACTGGAGAAATTAGGTTTACCAATAATTAAACATCCATAACCATATAGACTTCAATGGCTTAATGATAGTGGAGAGATGAAGGTAAATAAACAAGCCAAGATAAAGTTTAGTATTGATAACTATGTGGATGTGGTTTTGTGTGATGTTGTACCTATGCATGTGGAGCATATTTTATTAGAAAGACCATGGTAATTTGACAAGAATACCGTACAATATGGTTGGGAAAATTTCATTGTGTTTAGATCTAAAGGTAACAAAATTAAGCTTGAGCCATTAACACAAGGAGAAGTGTTTAGAGATTAAATGCAAATGCAACAAAGAAAGGAGGCCGAATGATGAAGGGAGAAATCCATCATGCCACCCAAGGCTTCAACAAGCAAATAAGAGAGCGAAGCCAAGCCGGACCACTTAGGTAAGCTTTCTAAACTTGAAAGTGAGGGAAAAAAGGAAGAGAAAAAAAAGACCAACTTTTATCTTAGTCAAGGTGAGATTGAAAAGGCATTTTTAAATAAGTAACCAATGCTCTTCTTGTTGTATAAAGATTCTTATTTAAATCATCTAGCTGACTCTGAAGGGATAATATTGTCGAGTTCTATTTTTTCTGTTTTGTAGGAGGTCTTTCCGAAGAGATTCCTAGTGGTTTACACCTATTAAAGGGATTGAACATCTAATAAACTTCATTCCTAGAGTTGCAATTTCTAATAATCTTGCATATAGAAGTAATCCTGAGGAGGTAAGGAACTTCAACACCAAGTAAGTGAATTGCTTGAAAAAGGTTACATTAAAGAAAGCATGAGTCCATGTGCTGTACCTGTGTTGTTAGTACATAAGAAAGATGAATCTTGGAGAATGTGTGTAGATTGTAGGGCTATTGACAACATAACTATTAAGTATAGGCATCCTATTCCTAGATTAGATGATATGCTTGATGAATTATATGGTGCATGCATGTTTTCAAAAATTGATCTTAGGAGTGGGTATCATCAAATAAGAATGAAAAAGGAAGATGAGTGGAAAACTACATTTAATACAAAGTATGGTTTGTATGAGTGGTTAATAATGCCTTTTGGATTAACTAATGCACCTAGAACTTTCATGAGACTAATGAACCATGTCATGTTTCCATTCATTATGAAATTTATGGTCGTTTATTTTGATGATATTCTTGTATATAGTTGGAATTTAGATGAGCATGTAGAACACCTTTGGTTAGTTTTAGAAGTACGTAGAAAAGAAAGATTCTTTGGTAATATCAAGAAGTGTGATTTTTTTCAAGATGAGGTAGTATTTCTAGTATTTGTTGTAAATGCTGCAGGAATTAAAGTTGACCAATCCAAGGTTAAAGCAATTCAAGATTGGCCGAAACCCACTACCATTACTGAGGTAAGAAGTTTTCATGGTCTAGCTAGTTTCTACTAGAGATTTGTCAATGATTTCAGTATTATTGCAGCACCATTGAGTGAAATAGTTAAGAAAAACATAGGGTTCCAATTGGGAAAAGTACAATAGAAGTCTTTTAACTTGTTGAAAGAAAAATTAACTAATGCTCTTATATTTGTTTTACCTAATTTATCTAAAACTTTTGAGATTGAATGTGATGCTTCAGGTGTAGGTATTGGAGCGGTGTTGATACAAGAAGGAAGACCTATAGCATACTTTAATGAGAAGTTAAATAGGGGAGCATTGAATTATCAAACCTATGACAAAGAGATGTATACTTTAGTTCGAGCTTTAGAGACATGACAACATTACTTAATGCTGAAGGAATTTGTGATTCATACGGATCATGAATCTTTGAAGCATGTCAAAGGCCAAGGGAAGCTTAACCAACAGCATGGAAGGCAGATTGAATTCAATGAGAATTTTTCTTATGTCATACGCTAAAAAAAGGTAAAGAAAATGTGGTAGTGCTTTATCTAGAAATGAACTAGCTAATCTAGATGGTAAATAGAAGGCTGAGTTTGTTAAGAAGATCCATGACAAGACTAGAGTAAGCATTGAAAGGAAGACTAAGTAATATGCTAAAGCTGCTAATCAAGGACAAATTAAGATGGTGTTTGAACCAAGAGATCGGGTTTTATTGCACTTGAGAAAGGAGAGGTTCCCTGAACAACGTAAGTTAAAGCTTATACCTCGAGGAGATGGACCTTTTCAAGTTTTAAAGAGGGTCAATGAAAACACCTACAAGCTTGATTTTCTAGGTGAGTATAATGTGAGTGCTACTTTTAGTGTTTTTGATCTATCTTATTTTTCTACAGGTCATGATTTCGATTTGAGGAAAAATCACTCTCAAGAAGAGAGGAATGATGAGAACTTGCCCATATCCATACAATCAACTACTTGCTGGGTGTTGATCCTAGAGGTTTTCAATATAGCTCAGGCCAATCACTAGAGGTCAAGTTAAGAGGTTTAAGGTGGTGAGGATCCACTCGTGTCTGCACAACCGATAACCCGCTCGGGTGCTGATATGATACGGATGAAGACTGGACCAATCAAGCTAAGAACTTTAAAGACAACTTGGCTGCCTTTATCCACGGACTAATCTATTCTCAAAAGGGCTTGTCCATACACGAAGATATAAGGCCTATTTTAAGCATTCAAGTGGTGGAAGCCGATACGGACCTGGGGAGCGGTTTTGGTGCATTTATTGATTCCGCACAGCAGGAAATAGGTTCATATTTTCTTGAACTAGTCAAGACCAAAGCTAACTAGTCACTTAGGGCTTGTGCACATGAGAGAGAAACTGGTTGATTTTGTTGTATTATTTGCTGGCTTTACTGTATTTTATTGAGTTGGCTTTTTCTCTTTGATCCAAGCAAGGGCAACGTGTGGGAGTCCATGAAAATCTTCTTTGGCATCCTAAAAAGCATATGGAAGATGATTTGGAGCTTCAATTGATCAAAGATTGATCAAAGTCAACTTAGTCAAAAAGATAGTATTTTGGTTTCCTAATTTGATTTCTACTTTTTGTTTTAGGAGATTAGTCCTTTATTTGGTTTTTATTTATTTATTTGCTGGAAAAATCAACTTAGGAAAGTTATTATTTTATTATTTTCATTGTAAATTGATTAATTCCTAATTCAAAATAAAGGAATTAATTAATCAAAATTAGATTAGGAAAGGAGAGAGAAAATTCGGCCAACTTGGTTTCCTAATCATATTTGGACTGGTTTTGTCCTATCTTGTTGGGGTTTTTTGTTTCATGTCTTGAACCTATTTAAAGGATATTTTTTCATTGAGAATGCAACTTAAATTTTATACAGAAAATTAATTGGGGATTGAATTTCTCTTTGTTCTCCTTGAACACCTAAAACACTATTAGAGAGTGGGTGTTTTAGTTTTGACTTATCAATAGGATATCCATCACTTATTGTGGCATCTTCATTATACCAAGGTTTTTAATCATATGTTGGTTAGGGGTTGAGGTCATTCCATTAAAATCTAAACTTAATTGAGATCCGGGCTAATATAATACGAGTTTAGGCACGTGTCAACCTAGGTTCGTATCATTTGATATCAGAGCCAAATTTTGTTTAGGTTTGATCTATCTTTATTTGCTTTATTTTGTTTTATGTTAATCTACAATTTTAGCATTAGGTTAAGGTTGCATCTATCTCATACATGTTCAGCATCTTAGAATAAAAAAAAAAAAAAAATTAAAAAAAATCATTCCTAGTTAAATTAGGATTTCCATGTTTTACCGTATTTTTGTTTCCCAGTTTGTTGATTGTTTTTCATCCTTATTCTTAGTAATTTAGTTTATTTTGGATTTTTATTTTTGGTTTTGATCTTAAATATTTGTATTCATATATTAAAAAAAAAAGTGTGTTGGTAGCAACATATATAGATTTACAACAAAAAGAAAAAAAAAAATTGCAAATTTGTATTTTGTTGTTGGAGGTCACGGGTTTGGTGGATTTTTCGTGTGGAATTGCTATTTTTAGTGTTCATATTTTCTACTGGAGTTATTTTACACTCTGTGAAAAAAACAAAAAAAAAAAAAGAAGAAGAAAAGTCAAAAAAAAAATCAATTTGTTGAATTTGGTGTTTGCTGGAAATCTCTTTGAACTACTAAATTGTTGACTATTTATTCAATATTTGGAGTTTTTGAAGAATTATTTTTGCTGCTGGATAATTGAATTTTGTGGTGCTAAAAATATTGGATTAAAATTAGTTAAAGGATTTGATACAAAAACTTGAATTACAATGGACAACAACCAACAACTATTCCTTATTTTTGTCCAAATTGATTCTTGTTTGTGTTTGAATTTCTTTTTCTAAATTTTATTCTTGGATTCTTAATTTCTTACCATCTGTTCCAGTTCTTATTGATTCCAAAATTTTATTTGTTAATTTGCCTTATTTTTGTCCTAGAAAAGCCGATGTTTAAAATTCACTAGGTATTGTTTACTTTTTGCTACTGTTTGTTGATAAGTTTAATTAAAACATACTTGTAATCTAATTGCTATTTGTGAGTGTTTTAATTAGAACTTTGAGATGATTCTTTGAGTGGAAAAAAGGTAAGAGAGTGTGAGCTTAAAAGAGGGTAAAAGCTAAAACTAGTGTGCAAACACTCGTGTCGAGACCTTGATTGAGTGAAACACGTAAGGGGGTGAATTTGGATAGGTCCTATTTTATTTTTTTGTTATTCATAATAATATGGTAGATTGAAGGGTAAGAGGAGGAGATCCACCTTTGAGAATTAATGAAGAGGAGTACGTAGGATTTAAAGGTGATTCCCAAGTTATGAGGAGTGGTGAGCAAACGGACATGAGGGCTATCTTGGAGCAATTACAGCAGATGAATACTCAATTTGACCATATAAATCAAGGGATGGATAGGTTAGAAACATCCCAAGGAATGCCGAATACAAGGTTTGATGCTCATGGAGGCCGAGGTCGAGTTAAGGAGGCCGAGGGTGACCTAGAGAGGAGTTTTTGGAAGGTAACTTTAAAGATGACTTAGAGGAGGAGTTTGATGAAAATTTTGCACTCCAAGGAAGACAAAATCATGGGAGACCATCAAGGAATGAAGATGATGATCTTGGTAATATCAAGGTAAACATTCCACCTTTTGATGGGAAAAAGTGACCCAGAAGCTTATTTGGAATGGGAGGAGTGAATGGAGATAATTTTTTACTGTCACAACTACTCGGAGGCTAAGAAAGTTAAATTGGTAGCAATGAAATTTGGACACTATGCTCTCCAATGGTGGACTAATGAGCAAAACACCCAAAAAAGAATTAGTGATGACTTGATTACTACATGGTGACAAATGAAAGGAGCCATGAGAAAGCGATTTGTACCATCACACTATCATAGGTTGCTGCATCAAACACAATCTTTATCTCAAGTAAATAAATCCATGGAGGATTATTACAAGGAGATGGAAATGCTTATGATGAGGTTAAGCATGAATGAAAATAGGGAAGCAACCATGGCGAGGTTTTTGGGTGGTTTGAATCTTGAGATAGCCAATCAACAAGAATTGCAACAATATGTGGAATTGGAGGAGATGTTGCATGTGGCTATTAAATTTGAACATCAATTCAAGAAGAGGGGTGTAAGCTCACGGTTTGGGGGTGTTTCCTGATGAGAATCCGTCCGAGCCCTCACGATCGACAACCCACTAGGTTGCTGACCCGATACGGATGAAGATAGGCCGATCACTAGGGCTCAAGCTTAGAGATTTAAGGATAAACTGGATGCCTTTATACAATGAGTAATTAATTATCAGAAGGTTTTATCAATACCCAAAGATACAAAGCTTGTTTTAAGTGGTGGAGGCCAATACGGATCTGGGTAGCTGTTTTCGTGCAAATATGGACTTCGGGCAGCAAGAAATGGTTCCAACACTTCATGGATTCGATGAATATTATTAAGAGGACATGGAATCTAGAAAAGGTAGAATCAAAAGCATCTAAAATTGGCTTGTACGGACAACAAGTCAATTTGGTCGAAAATGTGCTGTTTAGCTGCTAACTTTGACTGTTCTTCTTGTTCAAGCAAGTTTGACCTATTCCAATCAACGGGCAACATGTGGGAATCATTATTAATCATATTTAGCATCCTAAATAGCATATGAAAGCTGATTTGGTGCCCAAACAAGCTGGAGATTGGTCAAAGTCAGCTTACTTAGAAAGATAGTCAATTTGTTTTTTAATTTGATTTTGACTTTTTGTTTTAGGAAATTAGTCTTTTATCTGGTTTCTATTTATTTATTTTCTGGACAAATCAACTTAGGAAAGTTATTATTTTATTATTTTCATTGTAAATTAATTAATTCCTGTTTCAAAATTAAGGAATTAATTAATCCAAATTAGATTAGGAAACAAGGTGATTTTCGGCCATCATTAGGTTTCCTATTCCATGTGGCTGGTTTTACCTAGATATTAGGGTTTTATTTTGTTAATTTTTAGCCTATTTAAGGGCTTGTTTTATTAATAATAATCAGTACATTATTCATACAAAAAATTATTTGTGAGATTGAATTCGCTTTGTTCTTGTTGAACACCTAAAACACCATTAGTGAATAAGTGTTTTAGTTTGATTTATTAATAGGATATCCATCACCTATTGTGGCATCTTCATTATACCAAGGTTTCTAATCACAGGTTGGTTAAGGGTCAAGGTGACCATTAGAACTTGAATATAATTAGATTCGGGCTAATATAATACGGGTTTAGATGTGAGTTGACCTAAGTTCGTCATTTGGTATCATAGCCGAATTTTGTTCAGGTTTAATCTATCTTTATTTGCTTTATTATTTTTGTGTTATTCTGAAATTTTAGCATTAGGTTAAGGTTGCTTCTATCATCATACACATTCTACATAGTTAAAAAAAAAAAATTTCATTCCCAATCAAATTAGGTTTTCCTTGTTCTATTGTATTTTTGTTTCCTAGTTTGTTGGTTGTCTTTCATTATTGTTCTTGTTAATTTTGTTTATTTTTGATTTATTTACTGTTTTTGGTCTTAATTATTTGCATTCACACATTCGGAAAAAAAAAAAAAAGAAGAGTGTGGTTTGCGGAATTAAAAAAAAAAGATTTACAAAATTTGGAAGTTGAATTATGGTGGTCACGGGATTGATGAGTTTTTAGTGTTGGAATTCCTATTTGATTGTTAATTCTTGATACTGCAGTTGAGATTATATTTTGTGAGAAAAAAAAAAAAAAGAAAAAGAAGAAAAGCCGAGTTAAAAAAAAAAAAAGGCTGGTTTTGTTGAATTCGGTTTTGAAATTTGTTTGATGGAAATTTCTTTGAATTGCTGAATTGTTAACTATTTATTCAATATTTGGAGTTGTTGGAGATTTATTTTTGCTGCTGGATATTTGAATTTTGGGTGCTAAAAATATTGGATTAAAATTAGTAAAGGATTTAATATAAAAACTTGAATTACAAAGGACAACAACTAACAACTATTCCTTATTTTTGTCCAAATTGATTCTTGTTCATGTTGAATTTCTATTTCTAGAATTTGACTCTTGAGTTCTTAATTTCTTACCAGCTGGTCTAGTTCTTACCGTTTCCGAAGTTTGCTTTGTTAAATTGCTTTGTTTTTGCTTAGAGAAGTCGAGAATTAGGTGTTTAAAAATTCACTTGGTATTGCTTACTTTTTGGCTACTGTTTTGTTGATAAGTTTAATTAAAACATACTTGTGATCTAATTGCTCTTTTTTAGATGTTTTAATTAGAACTTTGAGTTGATTCTGTGAGTAGAAAAAGGCAAGAGTGTGTGAGCTTAAAAGAGGGTAAAAGCCAAAACTAGTATGTAAACATGCGTGTCGAGTCCTTAATTGAGTGAAACACGTAAGGGAGTGAATTTGGTGAGGCCCTATTTTATTTTTGTGATATTCATACTAACATGGCAGATTCAAGGGTGAGAAGAGGAGATCCACCTTTGAGAATTAATGAAAAGGAGTCTGTAGGATTTAAAGGCGATTCCCGGGCTACGGGGAATGGGGAGCAAACGGACATGAGAGCCGTCTTAGAGTAATTACAGCGAATGAATACTCAATTTGATCATATAAATCAAGAGGATGGATAGATTAGAAACATCCCAAGGAATGCCGAATACAAGTTTTGATGCTCATGGAGGCTAAGGTTGAGGTCGAGGAGGCCAAGGGCGACCTAGAGAGGAAAGGTAACTTTGAAGATGACTTGGAGAAGGAGTTTTATGAAAATTTTGCACTCCAAGGAAGGAAAGGTCATGGGAGACCAGTAAGGAATGAAAATGATGATCATGGGAATATCAAGGTAAACATTCCACCTTTCATGGGAAAAAGTGACCCTGAAGCTTATTTGGAATGCAAAAAGTGAAGGGAGATGATTTTTGACTATCACAACTATTCGGAGGCCAAGAAAGTTAAATTGGCAGCAATGGGATTTGGACACTATAAACTCCACTGGTGGGCTAATGCACAAAACATTTGAAGAAGAGTTGGTGATGACTTGATTACTATATGGCGACAAATGAAAGGAGCCATGAGGAAGCGATTTGTACCATCACACTATCATAGGTTGCTGCATCAAAGAGTTCAATCTTTATCTCTAGGAAATAGGTCTGTGGAGGATTATTACAAGGTGATTGAGATGCTTATGATGAGGTTAAGCATAATGAAGATAGAGAAGCAACCATGGTAAGGTTGTTAGGCAGTTTGAATCGTGATATAACCAACCAAGTGGAGCTTCAATAATATGTAGAATTGGAGGAGATGCTTCATGTGGCCATCAAAATTGAAAATCAATTCAAAAGGAATGGAAGCTCATGGTTTGGGGGTGTTTTCAACAGTGGAAGGTGAAATCTAGGTGGCTGGAGAAACAATCCTACTTATGAAAACAAAGCCAAAGTTGAAAGTGGGAGAAGAAAGTTCAAATCGGCCAAAGAAAGAGACTAGAACTGAATCTGTCGAAGCACACAAAATTGAAGGTAAATCTGATCCTAAACCTTCAAAATCTAGAGAAATTGTTTGTTTTAAGTGTCAGGGATGAGGACACATCGTACACATTCTGCATTTTAAAAAAAATAAATTCATTTCTAGTCAAATTAGGTTTTCCTTGTTCTACCGTATTTTTGGTTCCTAGTTTGTTAGTTGTCTTTCATTATTGTTCTTGATAATTTAGTTTATTGTTGAATTTTTTTGCTATTTTTGGTCTTAATTATTTACATTCAGACATTCAAAAAAAGAAAAAAAGAAAAGAAGAGTGTGGTTTGCGAAATAAAAAAAAAAATTACAAAATTTGGAAGCTGAATTTTGGTGGTCATGGGTTTGTTGAGTTTTTGGTGTTGGAATTCAAATTTGATTGTTATTTCTTGATACTGCAACTGAGATTATATTTTGTGAGTAAAAAAAAAAAAAAAAAGAGAATATATTATATTTTGTGAGTTATAAAAAAAAAAGAGAATATTTCGTCCTAGGTTTGTATCATATGAACCTAGGACGACCTGCGTTTAAACTCATCTTATATTAGCCCGGATCTAATTATGTTCAAGTTTTAATGGTTACCTTAACACCTAACCAACTTGTAATTAAAAACTTTGGTATAATAAAGACACCACAATAGGTGATGGATATTCTATTGATAAGTCAAACTAAAACACTCATTCACTAATGGTGTTTTAGGTGTTCAGAGAGAATAAAGAGAATTCAATCTCACAAATAATTTTCTATATGAATAATGTACTGATTATTATTGATAAAATAAGCCCTTAAATAGGTTAAAAATTTAGAAAATTAAACCCTAATTAACTAGGTAAAACCGGCCACCAAATAATAGGAAACCTAGCATGGCTGAAATTCACCTCCTTTCCTAATCTAATTTGGATTATTTTGAATTAGGAATTAATTAATTTACAATTGAAATACTAAAATAATAACTTTCATAAACTTATTTTTCCAGAAAATAAATAAATAAAAATCAAAATAAAAGACTAATTTCCTAAATCAAAAAGTAGAATCAAATTAGGAAACTAAAATACTAGCTTTTTGACTAAGTTGACTTTGACCAATCTTTAACCTCTTTGAGCTCCAAATTAGCTTCTATATGCTTTTTAGGATGCCAAATAAGCTTAATATGGAGTCCCACATGTTTCCCTTGCTTGGAGGAAAGAGAAAAAGCCAAATCAGCAAAATACAGTAAAGATAGCACAAAATACAGTAAAAACAGGCCAAATTTGAAACTGTCCGTACAACCCCTTTTTGAATGCCTTTGAAGTTGGCTTGACTTGATTCCATATTCTCTTAGACATATGTATTGAATCCATAAAGATTTGGAACCATTACATGCTGCTCGGTGTCCATATTTGTATCAAAATCGCTACCTGGGTCCGTATCGGTTTCCACCATTTGGATGCTTAGAATAGGCTTTGTACCTTCTAGTAGGAAAAAACTCTATTGAGAATTGATTACCCCCTATATAAATTCTCCCAGGTTGTCCTTAAATCTCGTAATTTGAGCTCTTGTGATTGGCTTAGTTTTTATCCGTGTCGGACCAGCACCCCAGCGAGTTATCGGTTGAGCGGGCTCGGGCGGAATCAATTTGGACAAAAATAAGGAATAGTTGTTGGTTGTTGTCCTTTGTAATTCAAGTTTTTGTATCAAATCCTTTAACTAATTTTAATCCAATATTTTTAGCACCCAAAATTCAGATATCCAGCAGTAAAAGTAAATCTCCTGCAACTCCAAATATTGAACAAATAGTCAACAATTCAGCAGTTCAAAGAAATTTCCAGCAAACACCAAATTCAACAAACTGATTTTTTTTCTTTTTTATATGTTCAGCTTTTCTTCTTCTTTTTTTTTTTTTTTTTTTTTTTTCACTCACAGAATGTGAAACAACTCCAATAGAAAATATCAACACCAAAAATAGCAATTCCAACACAAAAAAAACACCAAACCCATGACCACCAACACAAAATACAAATTTGCAAATTCTTTTTGGTAAATTATATATGTTGCCGTAATTCCTCTTCCTTCTTGTTTTTTTTTTTAATATATGAATGCAAATATTTAAGATTAAAAATAGCAAATAAAAATCAACAATAAACTAAATTACTAAGAACAAAGATGAAAACAACCAACAAACTAGGAAACAAAATACGGTAAAACAAGGAAATCCTAACTTAACTAGGAACCTAAGACGACCTGCGCCTAAACCCGTATTATATTAGCCCGGATCTAATTATGTTTAAGTTCTAATAGTCATCTTGACCCCTAACCAACATGTGATTAGAAACCTTGGTATATAATGAAGATGCCACAATAAGTGATGGAATGTCTATTGATAAGTCAAACTAAAACACTCATTCACCAATGGTGTTTTAGGTGTTCAAATGAACAAAGAGAATTCAATTTCATAAATAATTTTCTGTATATAATTCAAGCCAAATTTCTCATTGAAAATAAGCCTTTAAATAGGCTAAGATTACAAAGCAAAAGCCCTAAAAAATTAATTCAAAACCAGACACAAAGTGTTGAGAAAAAGAAAGTAGAGAAAAGGAAAGTAGAGAAAAGGAAAGTGCCTAATTGTTCTTAGTTTCCTAAACTAATTTGGATTAATTAATTCCTTTATTTTGAATTAGGAATTAATTAATTTACAATTAAAATACTAAAATAATAACTTTCCTAAACTTATTTGTCCAGTAAATAAATAAATAAAAATCAAAATAAAAGACTAATTTTCTCAAACGAAAAGTCAAAATCAAATTAGGAAACTAGTTGATTAGTTTGACTACTGAGGTATTTTTGACCAATCTTTAGCTTGTTTGGACTTCAAATAAGCTTCCATATGCCATGTAGGATGCCAAATATGATTAAGAATGATTCCCACACATTACCTTTTGATTGGAATAAGTCAAACAAGAAGAAAAGTCAATGCCAGCTGCAAAACAGCACATTTTCGGCCAAATTGAGAAGCTGTCCGTACAAGGCCTTTTTAGATGCTTTTGATTCTTCCTTGGCTGGATTCCATGTCCTCTTAATGATATTCATTGTGTACATGAAGTGTTAGAACCATTCCTTGCTGCTTGGAGTCCAAATTTGCATGAAAATAGCTACCCGGCTACGTATCGGTCTCCACCACTTGGAGGCTTAAAACGGGTCTTGTATCTTCAGTTATTGTGATGCCTTCTTGAGATTGAATCACTCCATGAACAAAGCCAGCCAAGTTATCCTTAATCTCTTAATTTATGCCTTAGTGATTGGCCCCATCTTCATTTGTATAGGATCCGTACCCTAGCGGGTAGTCGGTTAAACGAGCACGGACGGAATCACATTATGATGGATATACTATTGATAAGTCAAACTAAAACACTCATTCACTAAGGGTATTTTAGGCGTTCAAAGAGAACAATGAGAATTCAATCTCATAAATAATTTTCTATATGAATAATGTACTGATTATTATTGATAAAACAAATCCTTAAATAAGCTAAAAAGTTATAAAATAAAACCCTAATTAAGTTGGTCAAACTGGCAACCAAAGAATAAGAAACCTAGCTTGGCCGAAATTCACCTCCTTTCTTAATCTAATTTGGATTAATTAATTCCTTTATTTTAAATTAGAAATTAATTAATTTACAATGAAAATAATAATATAATAAATTTCCTAAGTTGATTAGTCCAGAAAATAAATAAATAGAAACCAAATAAAAGACTAATTTCCTAAAACAAAAAGTAAAAATCAAATTAGGAAACTAGTTGACTAGTTTGACTACAAGGTATCTTTGACCAATCTCTAGCTTGTTTGGGCTCCAAATCAGCTTCCATATACCATGTAGGATGCCAAATATGTTAAATAATGATTCCCACACATTGCCTCTTGATTGGAATAAGTCAAACAAGAAGAAAAGTCAAAGTCAGTGGCTAAACAATACATTTTCAGCCAAATTGAGATGCTGTCAAAAAAAGTCCTTTTTAGATGCTTTTGATTCTATTCTAGTTGGATTCCATATCCTCTTAATGATATTCATTGAGTTCATGAAGCGTTGGAACCATTCCTTGCTGTCCGGAGTCCAAGTTTGCATGAAAATAGCTACCCGGGTCCGTATCAGTCTCCACCACTTGGATGCTTAAAACGGGTCTTGTATCTTCGACTATTGTCAAGTGCTTTTTAGAATTAATTATTCCCTATATAAAATCATCCAGGTTGTCCTTAAATCTCTTAGTTTGAGCCCTACTGATCGGCTCGATCTTCATCCGTATCAAGTCAGCACCCCAGCAGGTTGTCGGTTGTGCAGGCTTGGGTGGATTCTCATCAATTTCCAACAATGAAAAGATAAATCCAAGTGGCTGGAGAAACAATCCTACCTATGAAAACAAGCCAGGCCAAAAGTTGGAGAAGAAAGTTCAAATTGGCTAAAAAGAGAGGCTAGAATCGAATCTATCCAAGCACCAAAGGATGAAGGTAAATATGATCCTAAACCTTCAAGATCCAGAGAAATTGTTTGTTTTAAGTACCCGGGAAAAGGACACATCGCTAGCCAATGCCTAAATAGAAGAATCATTGTGTTAAAGGGTAATGGTAAACTAGAATCGGAAAATGAGGAAAGTGGAGATGAAGCCAAGCAAGAAGAGGAAGACTTTGAGGATGAAGCCAAGACTTTACATGCAACCAATATTGAATTAAATTTGGTTTCTAGCAGAGTGCTGGTTGTATACAAGGATGAAGATCAAGTTCAAAGGAAAAACATCTTCCACACCTGATGTGAAATCCAAGGTAAGATTTATCGCATGATAATTGATTGTAAAAGTTGTAAAAATATAATTAGTAACATTGTGATTGATAAATTAGGATTAACAACTATTAAACATCCAGAACCACATAGATTACAATGGCTTAATGTTAGTGGTGAGATGAACGTTTATAAACAAGTCAAGGTAAATTTTATAAATTAGGATTAACAACTATTAAACATCCAGAACCACATAGATTACAATGGCTTAATGTTAGTGGTGAGATGAACGTTTATAAACAAGTCATGGTAAATTTTAGCATATATAAATATATGGATATTGCTTTGTGTGATGTTGTTCCTATACATGCCGACATATTCTATTAGGTAGGCCATGGCAATTTGATAAAGATGCTACTCATTATGGTTGAGAGAATTGTGTTGTTTTTAGATTTAAAGGTAAAAAGGTCAAGCTGGAGCCATTAACTCCTAAGGAGGTGTATAGAGATCACATACAAATACAACAAAGGAGGGAGGCCGAAAAACTCAAGGAGAAAGCTAGTATGGCACCTATGGCTTCATGATCCATGCAAGAAGGTAAGTCCAAATTTGTTGTTCAAGTTAAGCATTGTAAGACTCAAATTGAGGAAAAAAACCAAGTGAAAACTGAAAGTATGGTGAGGAAGGGAGAGAAACCTGAGAGGGAAGAAAAACCAACAAAAATTGAGAGTGATGCAAAAATCCTTGGATCCGTGAGTGAGAAAGGAAAAGAAAGAAAAGAGAGAAAAGATGAAAAAAATTTATTTGAGTTTTGGGGATGTTAATAAAGCTATCTTGGGTAAGAAACCATTACTGGTTATGATTTTTAAAGAAGCTTATTTGAATGATCAAGCTAACCTTGAAGAACTTGAATTGCCAAGTTCAATTCTTTCTCTTTTGCAAGATTTTGAAGATGTCTTTCTGGATGAAATTCTAAATATATTACCACCTATTAGAGGGATTGAACATCAAATTAACTTTGTCCAGAAGGCTGCCATACTAAATGAACTTGCATATAGAAGTAATCCCGAGGAGACGAATGAGCTACAAATGGCAGGTAAGTGAACTTTTAGACAAAGGTGACATTCGTGAGAGTATGAGTCCATGTGTTGTTCCTATTTTGTTAGTGCCTAAAAAAGATGTTTCATGGAGAATGTGTGTTGATTGTAGGGCTATAAATAATATCACCATTAAATAAATACATCCAATTCCTAGATTAGATGGTATGCTTGATGAATTGCATGGTGCTTGCATGCTTTCTAAAATTGATCTTAGGAGTGGATACCAACAAATTAGGATTAAAAAAGGTGATGAATGAAATACCACATCTAAGACTAAATATGGGCTATATGAAATGGTTAGTTATGCCTTTTGGATTAACTAATGCACCTAGTACTTTCATGAGGCTTATGAATCATGTTATGCGTCCATTTGTTGGTAAATTTGTGGTTGTGTATTTTGATGATATTTTAGTGTATAGCTGAAATCTTGATGAACATGTGGGGCATCTTAGGCAAGTTTTAAATACTCTTAGGAAGGAAAGATTATTTAATAATATGAAAAAGTATGATTTTTGCAAAGATGAGCTTGTTTTTCTAGGATTTGCAGTACGTGTTGTAGGAGTCAAAGTTGATCAATTTAAAGTTCAAGCAATCCAACAGTGGCCGACACCAACATCTATCGCCCAAGTGAGGAGCTTTCATGGTTTGGATAGTTTTCTAGCAAAGATTTGTCAAGGACTTTAGCACCATCGCGCACCTTTGAATGAAGTTATTAAGAAGAATGTTGGATTTAAATGGGGGGAAGTACAAGAAAAATCTTTTAATTTATTGAAAAAAAAATTATGTAATGCACCTTTCCTAGTTTTACCAAAATTTTCTAAGACTTTTAAAATTGAATGCGATGCTTTAGGTGTAGGTATTGGAGCTGTTTTGATGCAAGAAGGAAGGTCTATAGCCTACTTTAGTGAGAAATTAAATGGAGCTGCACTAAACTACTCGCGACATATGACAAGGAGATGCATGCTTTGGTGAAGGCTTTAGAAACATGGTAGCATTATCGCATGCCAAAAGAATTTGTGATTCATATGGATCATGAATCTTTGAAGCACATTAAGGGCCAAGGGAAGCTTAACCGAAGGCATGCTAAGTGTAACACCCCGTACCCAAAATACACATGATTTCACAAGTTTGACCAAGTTGACTAAGTTTGACCAAGTTTTACCAAGTGAACAATATGAGGATCCAAGTTGACTTTTGCAATGGTCAATATTTTTGGTTTGACTAAGTACCATTGTGTAGATCTCATCGATACGAGTTCAAAGACTAACGGCATGCCAAATTCTGAGTTACGGATAAAAAGTTATGGTTCTAAGAAATTTTAAGCATAAGTTTTATATTAGTGTCCAAACCAATTCTCAATTTTTGTCTGTTAGTGACCTAAGGTTCTATATAAGCCTCAGTAAGCGTGCCAAATAGGAAACCAATTTCCAAAATATCAATTTCATCCCTAAAACTCGAGAAATTCCTCCTCCAAACCCATGGGTCAGAACTGGGTAGTTTCGACCCGTTTCACGGCGAACCGGGTCACCGCCGTTTTTACCCATTCCGGCCACCAAGTTGTTACACTTGCCAGCCAGGGAGGACAATCATGTTGAAATGAGCTTGGCTTTGAAATTTCACGGTGAACGGCAGCCAGACACGCTAGGATCTGGCCTGCGAAGGGGGTGGCGATCGACGAGGTGGGTCGTTAGATTTTCTTATTTTTTGGCCGTTTCAAGCCAACCCATAGATCGTTTCCACCATTTTTGGGCCCTATGAACTCATTTATAGGGTCCATTTTCCAAGATTCCTCACCTTTTCAGAGATAAATCAACTTGGACTTTGGCCTAAGCTTCAACCAAGTTTTCTGGCCACCGAAGGAACTTTTCGACCAAGGGAGCATACTGGTGAGTTCTTTGTCTCTTAGGCTTTCCATCAATATAAAGTTTGTGAATTTTGGAGGTCGTTTGATAATTTTTCCATTTTTGGGTGAATTAGTTAATTTTAGGATAAATTCAAACTGTGTTTGGACAAAATTGGTCAAATTGGTTAAAATTGGAGTTGGAGTAATGAAATTAGCTATTATTAAGACCCATCATAAGGTTCAATTTTGAAAGATTAGGCTTTGGGTGAAAATCCCCAATTTTGGATATTGGGTCCTAAGGGTACGTGGTATAATTGGACTATTCGGTGTCCAAATTATGAATTTTTATTGAACCATAAATTATATTAATACATTTAGATCATACAAGTGTCTTTGGTTTAGTTATTTGGAGCCTAAGGAATATTTTATTATATTACAGGCACTCGAGTTGAGCCTGGAGACGATCCTATATAAAAGCAGGAGTGAGCATCTGCAGTACTGTAAGTGGTTATTATTTTTAAAATGTTTTACGTATATAGAATGATATATATGTGTGGTTGTACATTTTATGTATATTACAGTGCACTGGGTTTGCCATGGTACCGTGAGGTTGGTTTCACCCAACGGTTTATTACTCCCACGGACCATGAGGTCGGGTTTATCCGACGGTTTATTATTGCCATGGTACCGTGAGATTGGGCTTAGCTTACAGGATATTTATTGCCACAGACTATGAGGTTGGGTGCATCCCGATAGTTTACTATTTCCACAATACCTTTCGGATATTAAGGATCGTGAGCTGGGGGTACCCCATGGTTTACAGATTGGTACATCTAATGGTACATTTTATACGTTTGAGTACAATGTTGGTTTTCAAATATTGTGATTTTTATTGCACATTTATAAATATTTTGTGGAATTGCATTTATAATATTTTATGCTCAATATTTATATCTTTATTAAGACATTTTATAATATTACAATGATCGTTCACTTTATAGTTTTGAGCATCAGTTTTATCATATATTAAATTGGTGTACATGTTCGGGTTTTGAGAAATGATTTTAAACGGGCAACTTTTCAAAAGAGCTGAACGAGAGGTCTTGTGAGGAAGATTTTTACAGAAATAATTAATATTTTTCTATTATACTATGCCACTCATTGAGATTTTTTTATCTCACATTTTATTTGTTTTAAATTCATTCCCCTTGGTCTAGGCAGTTAGTAGCAGTCTACCTCATGCACCTCTTGTTACTTCGTTTCCATCCAGACAGCAGCAGTATTATCTTTTCTTTATCTTTCGAGACATCGTTTATTTCTTATTTGTACTTCTAAACTTTGTTAATAACTCTTAGAATGCTCTGATTTAAATATTGGACTCAGTAGAGACCATATTACTTATGGCTATAGTTATGGCCTATGGTACAATAGGTCGGTTATGGACTTTGTACTGTTGTGGATTTATTTATATTTATATACTGAGGTATTATTAGTAATGCATGTGTTCGTTGTCAACGTTTTAAGGTAAGGTTCCATTGGATATTCCCTAGGGATTGTCCAGTGGAACTTCATTAGGCGGGATCACCCAGGAGATCCTGGGAGGGTTCCTGGGGGTGGGTCCTATCACTAAGTGAGTTGAATTCATTGAAATATTTTTTTATGTCATCCGCTACGAAAAAGGTAAGGAAAATGTGGTCGCCGATGCGTTATCCCGAAGGTATGTATTCCTTTCTACCTTAGATACTGGATTGCTTGGATTTGAACAAATAAAAGAATTTTATGAGCATGATAGTGACTTTAAAGAAATATTTAGGACCTGTTCAAAACATGGTTTTAATAAATTTTACATCTTTGAGGGGTATTTATTTAAGGAAAACAAACTTTGTATGCCTAATAGTAGCATTAGAGAGTTACTAGCTCAGGAAGGTCGTGGGGATTGTTTAATGGGTCATTTTGGTGTTTTCAAAACTTTATCCTTGCTGCAAGAACATTTTTATTGGCCTAACATGAAGAGATATGTTGAGAGAATGTGTGAAAGACATTTGAAATGCTAAAAGACCAATTCCACATCGAAACCAAACGGGTTGTACCATCCATTACCGATTCCTTCCTATCCTTGGGTAGATTTGTCTATGGATTTTATTCTTGGTTTGCCTAGGTCTAGAACAGGTAAGGATTCAATATTTGTCGTTGTAGATAGATTTTCTAAGATGACACATTTTATTGCATGTAATAAAACTGATGATGCATCTAATGTTGCTAATTTATTTTTCAAAGAGATTATGAGATTGCACCGAATGTCTAGGACTATTGTTTTGGATATGGATGCTAAGTTCTTAAGTTATTTTTGGAAAACTTTGTGGGCTAAGTTAGGTACAAGCTTTTATTTTCCACTACTTTTCATCCACAAAATGATGGACAAATCAAAGTAGTGAATAAGACTTTGTTTGCATTGTTGAGAGCATTAATTAGTAGAAATTTGAGAACTTAGGAAGAATGTTTGCCACATGTTGAATTTGCTTATAATAGATCATTACATTCAGCCACTAAATATACAACATTTGAAATTGTTTATGGCTTTAATCCTTTGACTCCATTATATTTAACACTTTTACCTTTAAGTGAACATGCTAATCTAGATGGAAAACAAAAAGCTGATTTTGTAAAGTAGATTCATGAGAAAACAAAGGCAAATATTGAGAGGAGGATCGAGCAATATGCAAGGAGTGCTACTCAAGGCCAAAAAAAAGTTTTCTTTTGAACCTGGAGATTGGGTTCAGTTGCACTTAAGGAAGGAGAGGTTTCCCGAACAAAGAAAGTCCAAGCTTATGCTGCATGGAGATGGACCTTTTCAAGTTTTAGAGTAGACTAATAACAATGCTTACAAACTTGATTTGCCAGGTGAGTATAATGTTAGTGCCACATTTAATATTGCTGATTTATCTCCTTTTGCTGTAGGTGATGACTTTGATTTGAGGGCAAATCCTTTTCAAGAGGAGGGAAATAATGAGAATCCGCCCGTGCACGCATAACCGACAACCTGGTGGGTGCTGATCCAACATGGATGAAGACTGAGCCAATCACTAGGGTTGAAGCTAAAAAGTTTAAGAACAACCTGGCTGCCTTTATCCAGGGAGTAATCCATTCTCAAAAGGGCTTGTCCATACCCGAAGATACAAGGCTTGTTTTAAGCATTCAAGTGGCGAAATCCGATACGGACCCGGGTAGTGGTTTTGGTGCATTTATGGATTCCGAGTAGTAGGACATGGGTTCAAATCTTCTTGAATTCACTTTATATCATTAATAAATCATGTGAACTGGTCAAGACTGAAGCTAAGCTGGTCATTTAGGGCTTGTGCACATGAGAGAGAAATTGGCCGGTTTTGCTGTATTATTTGCTGGCTTGACTATATTTTGCTGAGTTGGCTTTTTCTCTTTGATCCAAGCAAGCGAAATGTGTGGGACTCTATGAAAATCCTATTTGGCATTCTGCAAAGCATATGGAAGCTGATTTGGAGCTTAAATTGGTCAAAGATTAGTCAAAGTCAACTTAGCCAAAAAGATAGTATTTTAGTTTCCTAATTTGATTTGTACTTTTTATTTTAGGAAATTAGTCTGTTATTTGGTTTTTATTTATTATTTGGTGGACAAATCAACTTAGGAAAGTTATTATTTTATTATTTTCATTGTAAATTAATTAATTCTAATTTAAAATAAGGGAATTAATTAATCAAAATCATATTAGGAAAGGAGAGAGAAAATTTGGCAAACTTAGTTTTCTAATCCTATTGGCTGGTTTTGTCCTATTCTTTTAGGGTTTTTTGTTTCATGTCTTGAACCTATTTAAAGGAATTTTTTCAATGAGAATTTAGCTTGAATTTTATATAGAAAATTAATTGGAGATTGAATTTCTCTTTGTTCTCTTTGAACACCTAAAACACCAATAGAAAGTGAGTGTTTTAGTTTTGACTTATCAATAGGATATCAACCATCTATTGTGGTGTCCTCATTATACCAAGGTTTCTAATCACAGGTTGGTTAGGGGTTGAGGTCATTCAATTAAAATCTGAACTTAATTGAGGTCTTGGCTAATATAATACGGGTATAGGCGCATGTCGACTTAGGTTTGTATCATTAAAGACAATCTTGTTAGCTTCATAAAAATAGTAAATAAATCTCAGGAAAGTGTATTAATATTAGAAGATTCTAAGCTCGTGTTGAGCATCTAAGATGTGAAGGCAGAAATAGACTCAGGAAGCTGTTTGGTGAGTTTGTTGGCCTATGAATGTGTTTGAGCTCATCAAGAGGCCATGAAATCATGCCAAGGCAGAAGCAAGGGTGATACAAACCCAGGTTGACTTACTCCTAAACTCGTATTAATTTTTCCCAGATCGATTATGATTTTAATGGTCACCTTGACCCCTAATCAACTTCTAATTAAATATCTTTGTATATGATGAAGACACCACCATAGGTGATGAATTTTCTACTGATAAGTCAAACTAAAACTCTCGATCTCTATTCAATGTTTTAAGTGTTTAAAGAGAACAAAGAGAATCCTTCTCATAAATAATTTTTGAATAATAATCTAAGATGCTTTTTCATTGAAAAATAAGCCTTTAAATAGGCTAAATTCATAAAACAAAAACCCTAGAAACACTAGGGTAAAATTCGACCAACATAGAGTAGAATTAGGAAAGGCCGAATTTTCTATGTTTCCTAAACTAATTTGGATTAATTAATTCCTTAATTTTAGAATAGAAATTAATTAATTTAATAAAATTCCTAAATTGATTTGTCCAGCAAATAATTAAATAGTAATCAAAATAAAAGACTATTTCCTAAAACAAAAGTCAAAGTTTCAAGTTAGGAAACTAGTTGACTTGTTTGTCAAACAAGCTGTCTTCGTCTAATCACCATCTAGTTTAGATTCCAAATCTGCTCCATTATGCCATATAGGATGCCAAATAGGATTAGAATTGCTATCTATACGTTGCCTTTGATTGGAATAAACAAAGCTTGCTTGAACAACAAGAAAGACCCTTCCCAGGGCCAAAGCCACTCAAAACCGGCCAAGTTGATCTCTATACGAAAATGTGTTGTATGTTTGGTCTTGGTGCTGTTTTGACTTAATTCCATGATCCCTTAGTGTGTTTAATCATGTTCACAAGCTAACAAACTAGAGCTTTGCTGCCCGAAATCCATAGATGTACCAAAACAGCTTACCAGGTCCATTTCGGCCTTCATAACTTGGATCCATAGTATAGGCTTCAAATCTTCGGGTATTATCATGCCTTCTTGAGATGGAATAACACCTTGAATGTAGTTAACCAGATTATCTTTAGATCTCTTAGCTTGTGCCTAAGTAACTGGCCCCGTCTTCAACTGTATAGGATCAGCCCTAGTGAGTCGTAGGTTGTACGGGTACAGGCGGATTCTTATCATTCCCCTCCTCTTGAAAAGGATTTGTCCTCAAATCAAAATTATCACCTGTATAAAATTGAGATAAATTAGCAATATTAAATGTAGCACTCACATTATACTCACCTTGATGAGAGTCCGCCCGTACCCATACAACTGACTACCCACTAGGGTGTTGATCCTAAATAGAAATGAAGATGGGCCAATCACGAGGGCACAAGCTAAGAGATTCAAGGACAACCTGGTTAGCTCCATACTCAATGCGATTCAGACTCAAGAGGGCATGATAATACTTGAAGATCCAAGGCCCATCTTATGCATCCAAGTTATAAAAGCGGATATAGACCCGGTAAGCTGTTTTGAAGCATCTATAGGTTTTGGGCAGCAAATGATTAGTTTGTTAGCCTATGAATGAGATTAAGATCAACATGAGGCTATGGAATCATTTCAATACTGGAGCTAATTTATTCAAAGGAGGCATATGCACATAAGGCTTCACTTTGGTCGAAAATGCACCATTTTAGCGCTAGGATTGATGTTTCTTTTTGTTTAAGCATATTTTTCTTATTTCAATCAAGGGAAATGTATGGGAACCAATATTAATCCTATTGTCATCTTGCATGGGATATTGGAGCTGATTTGGAGCCTAAACTAGTTGGTGATTGGAAAAGACAGCTTAGTTGTAAAACTAGACAATTAGTTTCCTAATTTGAACCTTGACTTTTTATTTTGGGAAATAGTCTTTATTTTTGGTTTTTATTTATTTATTTGTTGGAAAAATCACTTTATGGAAATTATAATTTTATTATTTGGTTGTAAAATTAATTAACTCCTATTTTAAAAATAAAGGAATTAATTAATCCAATTTAGTTTAGGGAAGTAAAGGAAGTTTAATTAGGGAATACTTGTGATCTAATTGATATTTTGAGTGTGTTTTAATTAAAATTTTGAGATAATTTTTTGAGTGAAAAAGGCAAGAGAGTGTGAGCCTAAAAGAGGGTTAAAAGCCGAAACTAGTGTACAAACACGAGTGTCATGATCTTGTTTGAGTAAAACATGCGAGGGAGTGATTTTACTAAGGGTTTTTGCATTGTTTTTACTAACATGACAGATTCAAGGTTAAGAAGAGGATGTGAATCATTTAAAAATATTGAAGAGGAGTCTGTGGGATTCAAAGGGGATTCTAGAGCTACAGGAAGGAGATAAACCTACCAACATAATGGCGGTCTTGGAACAATTCCAATGGAAGAATGCTCATTTTGATCAACTAGATCAAAGGATGGACAGGTTTGAAACATCACAAGGTAGGCCGAATCCAAGACATGAATACCAAGGTCGAGATCGAGGAGGCCATGGATATTTTAGGGAGGACTTCGAAGGAGGTAATTATGAAGATAACCTCGAGGAAGAGTTTGAAGATGTTTTTGTACTCTAAGGTAGATAAAACTATGGGAGGTAAACCCGTGAGGAAGATGATGATCATAGAAATATTAAAGTCAATATACCACCTTTTATGGAAAGAGTGATCTGGAGGATTACCTAGAGTGGGAGGAGCATATGGAGATTATATTTGATTACCACAACTATTATGAGGAAAAGAAGGTTAAATTGGCTGCTTTGGAATTTAGACATTACGCACTCAAATGGTGGAATAATGAGCAAAGTACCTGAAGGAGAGTTGGTAATAAATTAATTACCACTTGGCAAAAAATGAAAGGAGCCATAAGGAAGAGATTTGTGCCGTCTCATTACCATAGGTTGCTATATCAAAGGATTCAATTATTATCACAAGGAAATAGGACCGTGGAAGACTATTACAAGAAGGTGGAGATGCTGATGATGAGGTTGAACATGAATGAGGATGTCAGGCAACCATGGCAAGATTTTTAGGAGGCTTAAATTAAGAGGTAGCCAACCAATGGAGTTACAACAATATGTGAAATTGAAAGAGATGCTTCATGTGGCCATCAAAATTGAGAACCAATTTAAAAGGAGAATACAAGCTCATAGTTTGGAGGAGTTTCCAATAGCAAAAGGACTAATAAAGTGTTTGGAGAAGCAATCCCACCTTTAATTCAAGAGAAAAACCAAAGCTAGAGGGGGAAAGCTCCAATCGACCAATGAGGGATATAAGGCTGGATCCCATTTAAGCACCCAAGTTGGAAGGTAAATATGATCCTAAATCTTCAAAAGCAAGAGATATTGTTTGTTTTAAGTGCCAGGGATGAGGACATGTTGCCAACCAATGCCCAAATAGAAGAATCATGGTGCTTAAAGGCAATGAAGAGTTGGAGTTTGAAAGTGAGGGATCCAAAGGTGAAATTGAATTTGTAGATGAAGCAATTAAGGATGAAGAACTTGAAGAAGATAAGACTCTCAAAGCTTCAAAGGTCAAATTGATTTTGGTGGTAAGGAGGGTCTTGACCATGTACAAAGATGAAGGATTAAATCCTGATAAGAATCCGCCCGAACATGTACAACCGATTACCCGCTGGGGTGCTAATCCAATACAGATGAAGACCGGGCCAATTACTAGAGTACAAGCTAAGAGATTTAAAGACAAATTGGCTGGATTCAAACAAGGAGTTATAAATTCTTGAAAGGGTTTATCCATATCTGAAGATACAAAACCCATTTTATGCATCCAGGTGGTGAAGACTGATACAGACACGGGTACTGTTTTGGTTCAAATATGGACTCCGTGCAGCACAAAATGGGTTAAACACTTTTTGAACTCAATTGATATCACTAGGATTTCATGGAAACAATTCAAGACAGAAGAAAAAGCAATCAAAGAAGGCATTTGCGCAAAGGATGATATTTTGGCCGAAATTACTGTTTTTGTTGCTGACTTTACTGTATTTTGCTGATTTGGCACTTTCTCTTTCTTCCAATCAAGGGCAACGTGCGGGAATCATCATTAATTGTATTTGGCATCCTAAATGGCACATTGGATCAGATTTGGAGCCTTTACAAGCTAGCAATTAGTCAAAGTTAGCTTAGTAGTCAAACTAGTCAACTAGTTTCCTAATTTTATTTTGACTTTTTGTTTTAGGAAGCTAGCTTTTATTTTGGTTTTATTTAATTATTTTGCTGGAAAAATTAAATTATGAAATTTAATATTTTATTATTTCAATTGTAAATTAATTAATTCCTAATTTAAAATAAAGAAATTAATTAATTAAAATTAGATTAGGAAAGGAATGGAATTTTCGGCCACATTAGGAATGTGGCAAAGTATGGCTGGTTTTGTCTTATTTTTTAGGGTTTTTATTTTCTTCTTTCAATTAAAGGCATATTTTTAATGAAAAATCAGCTTACATATTATTCAAAGAATTATTTGTAAGAAAAAATTCTCTTTGTTCTCTTTGAACACCTAAAACACCATTAGAAAGTGAGTGTTTTAGTTTGACTTATCAATAGGACATCCATCACCTATTGTGGTGTCTTTAGATATATCAAGGTTTCTAATCATAGGTTGATTAGGGCTTGAGGTGGCCATAATAATTTGAACTTAATCTTTCGATTCTTGGCTAATATAATACGGGTTTAGGCTCAAGTTCACCTAGGTTCGTATCATTTGGTATCAAAGCCAAGATTTTGTTCAGGCTTGATCTATCCTATTTGATTTATTTTATTTTTTGTTAATCTAAAATTTTAGAATTAGGTTAAGGTTGCATCTATTCTACATGTTCTCCATCTAAAAGAAAAAAAAAATCCTAATCAAATTAGGTTTTCTTGTTTTACCGAATTTTTTTCTCCTAGTTTGTTGGTTGTTTTTCAATATTGTTCTTTGTTAATTTGGTATATTGTTGATTTTTCTTTGCTATTTTAATCCTAATTAGTTTCATTCATATATTCCCCAAAAAAAAAAAAAAAAAGAGATTTGAAAGCATATTGCATAAATCCTAAAAATTATGCAATTCATTTTGTTTGGAGTGTGTCTCGGGTTTGGTGGGATTTTGGTGTTGGAATTGCAATTTTTTTTGTTAATTTATCTACTAGAGTGAGTTTATATTCTATGAGTTAAAAAAAACAAAAAAGAAACAAAAGAAAATCCGAAGCTTTAAAAAAAAAAAATTGAAAATGCCTGTTTTTTGTTACAATTTGGAGTTTGAATTTGCTGCTAGAACATTGTTGGAGCTGCTAAGATATTGTCTATTTATTCAATATTTGGTTGTTGGATATTTGAATTTTGAGTGTTTAAATTTAATTGGATTAAAATTAGTTAAAGGAATTGAGACAAAACTTAAATTACAACCAACAAATATTCCATATTTTTGTTCAAATTGTTCTTGATCATTGTTTGAATCTCTTTTCTATATTTCATCGTTAAATTTTTGGTTTCTTAGTATTATAGTCAGTTTCTTATTAATTTTGAAAATTTCTTGTTGAGTTACCTTGTTTTTGCTTAGAAAGGCCGAGACTAGGTTTTACCAATCCGCTTGGTAATTGATTATTTCTGCTTGCTATTTTGTTGATAAGTTGAAATTAGGGTAAATTTGTGATCTAGTTGCTATTTAAGTGTGTTTTAATTAGAACTTTGAGTTAATTCTTTAAGTGGAAAAAGGCAAGAGAGGGTGAGCTTAAAAGAGGGTAAAAGCCAAAACTAGTGTGCAAACATGAGTGCCAAGATCTTGTTTGAGTGAAACACATGAGGGAGTGAATTTGGTGAGGGTTTTTCTATTATTTTTACTAACATGGCAGATTCAAGGATAAGGAGAGGAGATGGATCATTAAGAATTAATGAAGAAGAATCCGTGGGGTTCAAAGGTGACTCAAGGGAAATGGGAATTGGAGGCAAACATATCAACATGATGGCGATCATGGAACAACGTCAACACATGAATAGTCACTTTGATCACCTAGATCAAAGATTGGATAGAGTTGAGAACTCACAAGGTGGATCGAATCTTAGGAAGGCACCATATGGAGGTCAAGGTCAAGGACGAGGTGGTCGTGGACACCTTAGGGAGGAGTTTGAAGGAGTTAACTTTAAAGATAACCTTGAAGAGGAGGTTGTTGATATTTTTGCATTCCAAGGAAGGATAGCCCATGGGAGACCAGCAAGGGAAGAGGATGATGATCTTGGAAATATTAAGGTCAACATACAACCTTTTTATGGGAAAAAGTGATCGGAAAAGTACCTAGAGTGAGAAGAGCGAATGGAGAAGGTAAAATTGGTAGCTTTGGAATGGTGGACAGATGGGCAAAGCGGAAGACGGGTTGGAGATGAACTTATTACTACTTGGCAACAAATGAAATGAGCCATGGAAAAGATATTTGTACTAAGTCATTACCATAGGTTGCTGCATCAAAGATTCCAATCATTATCACAAAGTAGTAGGGCCGTGAAGGATCACTACAAGGGGATGGAGATGCTCATGATGAGATTAAGAATGAATGAAGATAGAGAAGCAACAATGGCATGGTTTCTGGTTGTTGAATCGAGAGATAGCCAATAAATTGGAATTACAACAATATATGGAATTGGAAGAGACGTTGCATGTGGCTATCAAACTTGAGAATCAATTCAAGAGGAGGGGTACAAATGATATAAATCTAGGATGACCTGTGCCTGAATCTGTATCATATTAGCCTGAATCTAATTATGCTTAAGTTCTAATGGTCACCTTAACCCCTAACCAACTTGTGATTAGAAACCTTGGTATAATGAGGGCGCTACAATAGGTGATGGATATCCTATTGATAAGTCAAAACTAAAACACTTGTTCACTAATGATGTTTTAGGTGTTCAAAAGAACAAAGAGAAATTCAATCTCAAAAATAAATTTTCCATATTATTAATGGTGTGTTCTTCCTAAAAAACAAGCCTTTATATAGGCAAAAAATAAAACCCTAAAAGCTAAAGCAAAACCGGCCATGCCTTGTTGTTTCCTAGTGTGGCCGAACTTTCTCTTTCCTTTCCTAATCTAATTTTGATTAATTAATTTCTTTATTTTCAATTAAGAATTAAATAATTTACAATGAATAGAATAAAATAATAACTTTTCTAAGCTTTTTTGTCCATAAATAAATAAAGAAAAACCAAAAGTAAAGGTAATTTCCTAAAATAAAAAGTAGAAATCAAATTAGGAAACTAAAATACTATCTTTTCTACTAAGTTGACTTTGACCAATCTTTGATTTAAGCTCCAAATCCACTTCCATATGCCTTGTAGGATTCCAAATAGGCTGATCATGAAGTCCCACATGTTTCCCTTGCTTAGAGGATAGAGAGAAAGCCAACCCAACAAAATACAGCAAAGCTAACAAGAAAAACAGTAAAACTGGCCAAAATTTTATGCCATGCACACAACCCCTTTTTGATTGCCTTTGAAGCTGAATTAACTTGATTACATGACCTCTTAGACATATGTATTGAATCCATGAAGCATTTGAACTATTTCATGCTGCTTGGACTCCATAAATGCATCAAAACTGCTACCCGGGTCCATATCGACTTCCACGACTTGTATGCTCAAAATAGGTATTGGATCTTCGGGTATGGACAAGCCCTCTTGAGAATGAATTACTCCCTGGATAAATACAGAAAGTTCATTCTTAAAACTCTTAGCTTGAACCCTAGTGTTTGGCCCGGTCTTCATCCGTATGGGGTCAGCACCCTAGCAGGTTGTCGGTTGTGCGGGCATGGGCGGATTTGCATCATTCCACTCCTCTTGAAAATGATTTTCCCTTAAATCAAAGTCATCACCTGAATAAAAAGGACAAAAATCAGCAACATTAAATGTAGCACTAACATTATACTCACCAGGCAAATCAAGTTTGTAAGCATTGTCATTTATCTGCTCCAAAACTTGAAAATGTCCATCTCAATGTGGCATAAGCTTTGACTTCCTTTGCTCGGGAAACCCCTCCTTCTTAGGTACAATCAAACCCAACCTCTAGGTTCAAAGACAACTTGTTTTCGGCCTTGATTAGCATTTCTTGCATATTGTTCGGTCCTCCTCTCAATATTTGCCTTAGTCTTTTCATGAATCGGCTTCATGAATTTAGCTTTTTGTTTCCCATATAGATTAGCATGCTCACTTAAAGGTAAATATGTTAAATCTAATGGCATAGGGAAATGTTTCAATGAACTCCATCCACCTAGCATGCCTTCGGTTAAGCTTCCCTTGGCGTTTAAGGTGCTTCAAAGATTCATGATCCGTATGAATAAGAAATTCCTTTGGCATGAAATAGTGCTGCCACATTTCTAAAGCCCTCACCAAAGCATACATCCGCTTGTCATATGTCGGGTAGTTTAATGCAGTTCCATTTTATTTTTTACTAAAGTAGGCTATGGGTCTTCATTCTTGAATTAAAACGACTCCAATACCTACACCTGAAGCATCACATTCAATTTTAAAAGTCTTAAAAAAATTTGGCAAAACTAGTAAAACTGCATTACATAATTTTTCTTGTACTTCGCCCCCTTTAAAGCCAACATTCTTCTTTATAAATTCATTCAAAGGTGTTGCGATGGTGCTAAAGTCCTTGAAAAATCTTCGATAGAAGCTAGCCAAATCATGGAAGCTCCTTACTTGGGTGATAGATATTGTTGTCGGGCAATCTTGAATGGCTTGAACTTTGGATTGATCAACTTTTATACCAGCAATGCTTACTACAAATCCTGGGAAAACCAACTCATCTTTACAAATATCACACTTTTTCATGTTAGCAAACAACTTTTCTTTCCTAAGAATATCTAAAACTTGCCTAAGATGTTCTACATGGTCATCTAAGTTTCGGCTATACACTAAAATATTATCAAAATACACAACCATAAACTTATCAATAAATGGACGCATAACATGATTCATAAGCCTTATGAAAGTACTAGGTGCATTAGTTAAACCAAAAGGCATGACTAACCATTCATACAGTCCATATTTAGTCTTAATTGCAATCTTCCATTCATCACCTTCTTTCATCCTAATTTGATGGTATCCACTCTTAAGATCAGTTTTAGTAAACATGCAAGCGCCATGCAATTCATCAAGCATATCATCTAATCTAGGAATTGGATGTCTATATTTAATGGTGATATTATTTATAGCCTTATAATCAACACACATTCTCCATGAACCATCTTTTTTAGGCACTAACAGAACAGGAACAGCACATGGACTCATACTCTCATGAATGTAACCTTTATCTAAAAGTTCATTTACCTGCTGTTGTAGCTCCTTTGTCTCCTTGGGATTGCTTCTATATGCGGGTCTACTTGGTATGGTACCCCTGGGATAAAGTTAATTTGATGTTCAATCCTTCTAATAGGTGGTAATCCATTTGGAATTTAATCCGGAAAGACATCTCCAAAATCTTGCAAAAGAGAAAGAAATGAACTTGATCATTAAAATAATTATCTTTATAAATCATGACAGCAATGGTTTCTTACCCAAGATAGCCTTATTAACATCTCCAAAACTAAAATAAAAATTTTATTTTTCCTTTCTTTTCTTTCTTTTCCTTTCTCTCTTTTGGCCACCACACATTCGCCCTCCCTCTCAGATTTCTCACCTTACCTCTTAGCTTTCTCTATTTTTCTCACTCCACTTTCGGGTTTCTATGGTTTTTCCACTCAATTTGTGTTTTAGAATGCTTACCTTGGACAAAAAGCTCAGACTTACCTTATTGGATGGATGGTGAAGCTATAGGTGCCATACTAGCTTTCTTCTTGAGCTTTTCGGCCTCCCTCATTTGTTGTATTTGTAATTGGTCTCTATATACTTCCTTGGGAGTTAATGGCTTCAGCTTGACCTTCTTCCCTTTAAATCTAAAAACAATACAATTTTCTTGACCATAATGAGTAGCATCTTTATTAAATTACTATGGTCTACCTAATAGAATACGTCTGCATGCATAGGCACATGGTCTACCAAATAGAATATGTCTGGCATGCATAGGCACAACATCCACATATCTATGTATGCTAAATTTTACTTTGGCTTGTTTATCCACTTTCATCTCACCATTATCATTAAGCCATTGTAATCTATATCGTTCTGAATGTTTTATAGTTGTTAAGCTTAATTTATCAACCACAATGTTACTAATTACATTGTGCAACTTCTACTATTAATTATCATACTGCAAATCTAACCTTGGATTTCACATCGGGTGTGGAAGATGTTTTTTCTTTGAACTTGATCCTCATCCTTGTATACATCAAGAACTGTCCTAGAAACCAAGTTTAATTTGGCATTGGATGCATGCAAGGTTTCTGCTTCATCCTCAAAGTCTTCCTCCTCTTGATGGGCTTCATCTCAACTTTCCTTACTTTCCGATTCTAGCTTTCCATTACCCTTTAACACCATGATTCTTCTATTCGGGCATGACTAGTGATGTGTCCTCATCCCTGGAACTTAAAACAAAAAATTTCTCTAGATTTGGAAGGCTGAGGATCATCTTTTACCTCATTCTTTGGTACTTGGACAGATTTAGCTTTTACATCTTTCCTTAGCCGATTAGAGCTCTTTTCACCTAACTTCGACTTTTGTCTTACTTCAAAGGTGGGATTGCTTTTCCAAGCACTTGGATTTGTCTTTCCGTTATTGGAAACAACCCTAAACTGTGAGCCTACACCCCTCCTCTTAAATTGATGCTCTAATTTAAAAGCCACATGCAACATCTCCTCCAATTCCACATATTGTTGTAATTCTAGTTGATTGGCTATTTTCTGATTCAAACCATCAACGAACCTTGCCATGGTTTCTTTTCTATCTTCATTCATACTCAACGTCATCATAGGCATCTCCATCTCCTTGTAATAATCCTCCACAGACCTATCTCCTTGAGACAAAGATTGAAGTCTTTGATGCAGCAACCTATGACAATGTGATGGTATGAATCGTTTCCTCATGGCTCTTTTCATTTGTCGCCATGTAGTGATCCATTCATCACCTGCTCTCCTTCAGGTGTTTTTCTCATTAGTCCACCATTGGAGTGCATAATATCCAAACTCTATTGCTGCCAATTTCACCTTCTTAGCCTCCGAATAGTTGTGGCAATCAAAGATTATCTCCATTCGTTCTTCCCATTCCAAGTAAGCTTTAGGGTCACTTTTTCCCATGAAAGGTGGAATGTTTACCTTGATATTTTCAAGATAATCTTCTGCCTCCTCTGTTCCATGTCTCCCATAGCCTAGCCTCTCTTTGGAGAACATATATTTTATCCATTCCTTCCTCGAAGTCATATCCAACATTTTCCTCTTTGAACCCCTCTTTAGGCCGTCCACGACCTCCTCGACCTCGACCTCCATGGAACCCTTACCTCAAATTCCATCCACCATGAGATGTTTTAATCTATCCATCCATTGATTCATGTGGTCAAATTGAGCATTCATCCACTGTTGTTGCTCCAAAACAGCCCTCATGTCCGTTTGGTCACCACTCCCCGTACCTCGAGAATCACCATGGAATTCGACGAATTCTTCTTCAGTAATTCCTAGTGGTGGATCTCCACTTCTCAACCTTGAATCTGCCATGTTAGTATAAATAATGCAAAATAAAATAAATTCTCACCAAAAATCACTCCCTCAGGTGTTTCACTTAAACAAGGTCTCAACATTCATGTTTGCACATTAGTTTCGGCTTTTGCCCTCTTTGAAGCTCACACACTCTTGCCTTTTTCCAATCAATGAATTATCTCAAAGTTCTAATTAAAACACTTAGAAAATAGCAATTAGATCACAAGTATGTTTTAATTAAACTTATTAACAAAACAATAGCAAAAAGCAAGTAATACCGAATGAATTTAAAATACCTAAACTTCAGCTTTTCTAGGCAAAATAAGGCAAATTACAAGAAAATTTTGGAATCAATAAGAACTAGACAAGATGGTAAGAAATTAAAGATTCAAGAATAAAAATTTAAAAAAAGAAATTCAAACACGAACAAGAATCAATTCGAACAAAATTAAAGAATAGTGTTGGTTGTTGTTCTTCTAATTCAAGTTTTTTTGTATAAATTCCTTTAACTAATTTTAATCCAAATAAATTAAGCACCCAAAATTCAAATATCCAGCAGTAAAATAAATCTCCAGCAACTCCAAATATTGAATAAATAATCATCAAATCAGTAGTTCCAAGAAATTTCCAGCAACAAATTTCAACACCAAATTTAACAAAGAAACTGATTTCTTTTTTTTTTTTTATTCAGCTTTTCTTCTTTTTTTTTTTTTTTTTTCACTCACAGAATATAATCTCAACTGCAGTAGCAAGAATCAACAATCAAATTGCAATTCCAACACCAAAAACTCAACAAACCCGTGACCACCAAAATTCAACTTCCAAATTTTGTAATTTTTTTTTCTTTGCAAACCACTCTCTCTTTTTCTTTTTCTTTTTTTTTCTTTTGAATAAATGAATGCAAATATTTAAGATGAAAAACAGTAAAGAAAAATAGGCAAAAAGCTAAATTAAGAGGAATAATGATGAAAAGCAACCAACAAACTAGGAAACAAAAAATACGGTAAAACTAGGAAAATTGAATTTAACTAGGAACGAATTTTTTTATTTTATTTTGAAGATGCAGAATGTGTATAATGATAGAAGCAACCTTAACGTAATGCTAAAATTGTAGATTAACATAGAATAAAATACAGCAAATAAAGACAGATCAAACCTGAACAAAATTCGTCTCTAATACCAAATGATACGAACCTAAGACGACCTGCGCCAAAATCCGTATTATATTAGCCTGGATCTAATTATGTTCAAATTCTAATGGTCACCTTGACCCCTAGTCAACCTATGATTAGAAACCTTGGTATAATGAGGATGCCACAATAGGTGATGGATATCTTGTTGATAAGTTAAAACTAAAACACTCATTCACTAATGGTGTTTTAGGTGCTAAAAAGAATAAAGAGAAATTTAATCTCACAAAACAAATTCTCAATATTATTAATGGTGTGTTCTTCCTTAAAAAAAAAGCTCTTATATAGGCTAAGAGAAAAAAAAATAAAACCCTAAAAACTAAAGCAAAACCGGCCATGCCTTGTTGTATCCTAATGTGGCCGAATTTTCTCTCTCCTTTCTTAATCTATTTTTGATTAATTAATTCCTTTATTTTGAATTAGAAATTAATTAATTAACAATGAAGAGAATAAAATAATAACTTTCCTAAACCTATTTTCCAGTAAATAAATAAATAAAAACCAAAGTAAAGTTAATTTCCTAAAACAAAAAGTAGAAATCAAATTAGGAAACTAAAATACTATCTTTTCTACTAAGTTGACTTTGACCAATCTTTGACCAATTTAAGCTCCAAATCAGCTTCCATATGCCTTTTAGGATGCCAAATAGACTGATCATGAAGTCCCACACGTTGCCCTTGCTTGGAGGAAAGAGAAAAAGATAGCTCAGTAAAATACAGCAAAGCCAGCAAGAAAAACAGTAAAACTGGCCAAATTTTTATGCCATGACCTCTTAGACATATCCATGAAGCATTGAAACCATTTCATGCTGCCCGGACTCCATAAATGCACCAAAATCGCTACCCAGGTCCGTATCGACTTCCACAACTTGTATGCTCAAAACAAGGCTTGGATCTTTGGGTATGGACAAGCCCTCATGAGAATGAATACTCCTTGGATAAATGCAGCTAGTTTTTCCTTAAACCTCTTAGCTTGAGCCCTAGTGATTGGCCCCGTCTTCATCCATATTGGGTCAACACCCTAGCGGGTTGTTGGTTGTGCGGCCACAGGTGGATTCACATCAACAAGCTTATGGTTTGAAGATGGTACAAGCAGAATGAGGAAAAATCCAAGTGTTTGGAGAAGCAATCCCACATATGATAGTAAGCCAAAACTGAAGCTAGGTCATGAGAGCACCAATCGACCAAAAAGGGAAGCCAAGGCTGAATCTATCTAAGCACCGAGGAATGAAGGTAAATATTATCCTAAACCTTCTAGAACTCATGACATTGTGTGTTGTAAGTGCCTGGGATGAGGACACATTGCTAGTCAATGCCCGAATAGGAGAATCATAGTGTTAAAAGGTAATGAAGACTTGGAATCCGAAAGTGAAGAAAGTGATGCTGAAACCGAATTTGTTGATGAAGAAATTGGAGATGAAGAGCACGAGGAATCCAAAACACTCGAGGCTTTAAGAGCTGAATTGAGTTTGGTGGAAAGAAGTGTTCTAACCATGTACAAAGATGAGGAACAAATACAAAGAGAGAACATCTTCCATACACGATGTGAAATTCAAGGTAACATATGTAGTATGATAGTTGATAGTGGAAGTTATGCTAATGTAATTAGTAATTTGGTAGATGATAAATTAGGATTAGCAACCATTAAAAATCCAGAACCATATAGATTACAACGGCTTAATGATAGTGGTGAGATAAAAGTAAACAAACAAGCCAAAGTAAACTTCAGCATTGATAAATATGTGAATGTTGTATTGTGTGAGGGCCGTCTTGGAGTAATTACAGTGGATGAATGCTCAATTTGATCATATAAATCAAAGGATGGTCAAGTTAGAAACATCAGAAGGAGGGCCGAATACAATATTTAAAGCTCATGGTGGCCGAGGATGAGGGTGACTTAGAGAAGAATTCAGGGAAGGCAATTGGAGATGACTTGGATGAGGTGATGTGATTCCGCCCGTGCCCCGTTCAACCGACTACCTGTTGAGGTACGGGTCCTATACAAATGAAGATGGGGCCAATCACTAGGATATAATTTAAGAGATTTAAGGATAACTTGGCTGACTTTATTCATGAAGTAATTCAATCTCAAGAGGGCATGATAAAACCTAAAGATACAAGACCCATTTTAAGCCTCTAAGTGGTGGAGACCGATACGGACCCGGATAGCTATTTTCGTGCAAATTTGGACTCCGGTCAGTAAGGAATAATTCTAACACTTTATGAACTCAATGAATATCATTAAGAGGACATGGAATCTAAAAAAGGCAGAATCAAAAGCAGCTAAAAGGACTTGTACGTACAGCCTCTCAATTTGGCCAAAAATGTGCTGTTTGGCCACTGGCTTTGACTTTTCTTCTTGTTTGACTTATTCCAATCAAGGGGCAACATGTGGGAATCATTATTAATCATATTTGGCATCCTACACAGCATATGAAAGCTGATTTGGAGCTCAAACAAGCTGGAGATTGGTCAAAGATACCTTAGTAATCAAACTAGTCAACTAGTTTCCTAATTTAATTTTGACTTTTTGTTTTAGAAAATTAATCTTTTATTTTTATTTTTATTTATATATTTGCTAGGAAAATAAGTTTAGGAAAGTTATTATTTTAGTATTTAAAATTTAAATTAATTAATTCCTAATTCAAAATAAAGTAATTAATTAATCCAAATTAGTTTAGGAAACTAAGAAAAATTACACACTTTCCTTTTCTTTGCTTTCTTTTTCTCAACATTTTGTGTCCGGTTTTGAATTTATTTTTTAGGGCTTTTGACTTGTAATATTAGCCTATTTAAAGGCTTATTTTCAATGAGAAATCAAGCTTAAATTTTATATAGAAAATTACTTGTGAGATTGAACTATCTTCGTTCTTTTGAACACCTAGAACACCATTAGTGAATGAGTGTTTTAGTTTGACTTATCAATAGACCTTCCATCACTTATTGTGGCGTCTTGATTGTATACTAAGGTTTCTAATCACAGGTTGGTTAGGGGTCAAGGTGTCCATTAGAACTTGAACATAATTAGATCCGGGCTAATATAATAAGGGTTTGGAAGCAGGTCGTCTTAGGTTCGTATTATTTGGTATCAGAGCCGAATTTTGTTCAGGTTTGATCTATCTTTATTTGCTTTATTTGTTTTTATGTTAGTCTGCAATTTTATCATTAGGTTAAGGTTACTTCTATTATCATACATGTTCTGCATTTTATTTTTTTTTAAATTTATTCCTAGTGGAATTAGGATTTCCTAGTTTTATCATATTTTTGTTTCCTAGTTTGTTGGTTGTTTTTCATCATTGTTCTTGCTAATTTTGGTTTTTTTTTAAAAATTTTTCTTACTGTTTTAGTCTTAAATATTTGCATTCATATGTTCAAAAAAAAGAAAAAAAAGAAAAGCCGAACAAATATACAAAAAATAAAAAATAAAAAATACAAAAATGCACAATTTGTATTTTGTTTGGGAGTCACGGGTTTGGTGATTATTTGGTGTTGGAATTGCAAATTTTGGTGTTGATTTTTGCTACTGCAGTTGTTTTATGTTCTGTGAGTGAAAAAAAAAAGGATGAAGAAAAACTGAATAAAAATAAATAAATTTCGGTTTGTTGGAGTTTGATTTATTTGATGGAAATTATTGGAGCTGCTGTTTTATTGATTATTTATTCAATATTTTGAGTTGTTGGTGTTAGAGAATCATGGCAAGTGTTAGCTATGAAACATGCAAAACCGAGACCAAGGCAAGGTAAAAGCTGAAATGCCTTGGCCGAATTCATTAACCTAGTTTGTTTCATATTTGGTTTGTATTTCAATTCTGGCAAATTGTGTAATCTAGGCTAGATAAGTTGGTGCACAAAGACACCAAAATATGTTGTTTAAAGTATACTAGCCAAAATTAGGGTTTAAGAAAAACCAAGCACCTAGATGACATGGAAAACACCTTGGTGACAAGGATGGTGACATGGAAGCTACTTGATGACATGGAGCTTCACCGTTCGGCCTTTCTCTCACCAATGCATGGAAGGACATGTGTCATCATGCATGAGGACTACTTCACCATGAAGCAACTAATGAGGCAGCAACACTTGTCAACCAACCATGATGCATGTGGCAAAGTTACTTTACACATGTGGTTTTACTTCACCGTGAAGGATTTGTTTGTATTGGTCCTTAAAACCGGTCATGGTGTGCTTTCACACCTATTTTGTATGCTATAAATATGTATTACAGTTCAATGAATGAATATATTGAATTTTGGAGAAATATACCTTAGTTTCCATTTGAAACCAAGAGAACACTAAAACCGGCCTTGTTACAAATTCTCAGCAGCTTATTACATCAAAGCCGAGATACACCTTCACTCCAAATCAATTTCAATCCTTCATACCTTGTTTTCTTTTGATTAACCTTGCCCTCATTCTTTCAGTTGGAGAATTATTTTTGTTGATGGATATTTGAAATTTTTGGTGTTTAAATTATTTGGATTAAAATTAGTTGAAGGATTTGATACAAAACTTGAATTACAAGGACAACAACCAACACTATTCTTTAATTTTGTTCGAATTGATTCTTGTTTGTGTTTGAAATTATTTTTCTAAATTTTTATTCTTGAATCCTTAATTTCTTACCATCTGTTCCAGTTCTTATTATTCCAAAATTTTCTTGTAAATTGCCTTATTTTGCCTAGAAAAGCTAAAGTTTAGGCATTTTAAATTCATTCGGTATTATTTACTTTTTGCTACTGGATTGTTGATAACTTTAGTTAAAACATACTTGTGATCTAATTGCTATTTTGTGGGTGTTTTAATTAGAACTTTGAGTTAATTATTTGAGTGAAAAAAGGCAAGAGCGTGTGAGTTCAAAAGAGGATAAAAAGCCGAAACTAGTGTTCAAACATGAATATCGAGACCTTGTTTGAGTGAAACACATGAGGGAGTGGATTTGGTAAGGATTTATTTTATTTTTGTAATATTCATACTAACATGGAAGATTCAAGGTTGAAGAGAGGAGATCCATCACTAAAGATCAATGAAGAAGAATCCGTAGGATTCCATGGTGATTCCCAAGCTATGGGGAATAGTGAGCAAACGGACAGGAGGGCTGTCTTGAAGCAATTGCAGCAGATGAATGCTCAATGTGACCACATAAATCAAAGGATGGATAGAATAGAAACATCTCATGGAGGACCAAATGTAAGGCAAGAGTTCATGGAGGTCGATGATATGAAACTAGGACGACCTGCTCCTAAACCCGCATTATATTAGCCCAGATCTAATTATGTTCAAGATCTAATGGTCGCCTTAACCCCTAACCAACTTATGATTAGCCCAGAACTTATGATGCCACAATAGGTAATAGATTTCCTATTGATAAGTCAAACTAAAACACTCACTCACTAATGGTGTTTTAGGTGTTCAAAAGAATAAGGAGAAATTCAATCTCACAAAATAAATTCTATATAAAATTCAAGCTTGATTTATCATTGAAAATAAGCTTTTAAATAGGCTTTGAATGAACATAACAAAACCCTAAAAAGATTAGGAAATTTCAGCCAACATAGAATCCAATTAGGAAATTGCCTAATTTCACACGTTTTCCTAATCTAATTTAGATTAACTAATTTCCTTATTTTGAATTAGAAATTGATTAATTTACAATGAAAATAATAAAATAGTAAATTTCCTAAACTTATTTTTCAATAAATAAATAAATAAAAACCAAAAGTAAAGGTAATTTTATAAAACAAAAAAGTAGAAATCAAATTAGCAAACTAGAATACTAGCTTTTTGACTAAGTTGACTTTGACCAATCTTTGACTAATTTGAGCTCCAAATCAGCTTCTATATGCTTTATAGGATGCCAAATAAGATTATTATGGAGTCCCACACATTGCCCTTGCTTGAAGAAAAGAGAAAAAGCCAACTTAGCAAAATACAATAAAGCGAGCAAATAATACAGCAAAGCCCAGCCAATTTCTCTCTCATGCACACACCTCTCAAATGACTAGAAAAAGCTTCGGTCTTGACTAGCTCACATGAATTCTTAGTGATATCAAGTTAATTTAAGAAGATTTGAACCCATTTCCCGCTACCCGGAATCCATAAATGCACCAAAACCGCTTGATGGAATTTGGTGTAGGTTTATGTTGTTGTACCTTAGAGCACAAT
Organism: Ziziphus jujuba; assembly: GCF_031755915.1. NCBI lineage: Eukaryota > Viridiplantae > Streptophyta > Magnoliopsida > Rosales > Rhamnaceae > Ziziphus > Ziziphus jujuba. The sequence goes on along the minus strand of NC_083383.1, from coordinate 23,117,258 downwards.
CATTCAAGGTGTTAGTCAAGAATGATTGTTGTTGGTTCTTGGTTCTTGATTTTGTTTTTTTTGGGTTTGTTAAGGTTTTTTTTTTTTTTTTGGTTTTAATGGAGGTTTAGGGTTCTTGAGAAGGTTGTTAGCTTTGGGGAAGAAAAAGGAAACAAATGTAGTAGTTGAGAGAGAGAGAGAGAGAGAGAGAGAGAGCCAAAATTGATGTTTTTCAAAATTTTTGAATATTACTTCCTCAACATTTTCTAGTTTATTATATCCAAAATTCAGATCCAAATCCCAAACCTTCATTAAACGGCATCCAAGGAAGTGGACTTATGTTGCTGCAAATACAATTCCAGCAACTAGACAAAAAGGCCCTAAGCTTTAGTTAATTGAGCTTAGGGCATTACAAAAAGGATATTGTTCTTAAACATTACAAGATAAAATAAAATGCATAAACATAAATAATGTTTTGTCTTTGATGTTGCAAAATAAAGAGTGCAAGTGTAACCTAACTACCTTGCACATTGTGGCAAGATCACCATATTTCAACACTCCTCCTTGGTGTTCTTGCTTGAAATATTGAGAAGCTTCCTTAAGGTCTCAAATCTTGCTTTTAGAAGTGGCTTGGTGAAGAAACCTGCAAGGTTATCTTCGGTCTCGATATATTCCAAGCTTACTTCTCCATTTTCTTCAAACACCCTCAAAGAGTGATACTTCACCGGTATGTGTTTTGTCCTTCCATGTTGAACGGGGTTCTTGGCTATTGATATGGCTGAAGTGTTGTCACATTTGATGATGGTTGAACCCTCTTGAGGATAACCAAGGTCCTCCAATAATTTCCTAAGCCAAATGCATTGATTTGCATATGAAGAACAAGCAATGTACTCGGCTTCGGTGGTGCTTTGAGCGGTTGTTGCTTGCTTCTTTGTATTCCATGAGAATGGTCCACTACCAAGTGAGAAAGGATACCCCGAAGTGCTCTTCATATCATCCAAGCATCCAGCCTAATCACTATCCGAGTAGGCCATTAATCTCATCACATCTTGCCTATCATACCAAACTCCAAAGTCTTGTGTTCCTTTTATGTATCTAAGAATTCTTTTGGCACCTACAAAATGAGTTTGGGATGGTGCTTGCATATATCTAGACAAAACACATGTGGCATGCATAATATCTGGTCTTGATGAACATACATAGAGCAAACTTCCTATCATGCTTCTATATAAGGTCGGGTTTACCTTTGGTGTGCCATCCTCCTTCTTGTATTTGTCTCCTTGGCTCATTGGTGTTGACATTGGCTTGCATTCATCAAGGTTGAACTTTTTCAAAAGATCTTTGATGTATTTCTCTTGAGATATGAAGATACCCCTAGAGCATTGCATCACTTCCACTCCAAGGAAGTAATTCATTTCACCAAGGCTTGACATGTCAAACTCCTTTTCAAGTTCATTTTTCAAAACTTCCACATTCTTTTCATTTTCACCCATGACCAACAAATCATACACATAGAGTGAGATAACAATCATGCCTTCTTCATTCCTTATGTGTAGTGTTCGCTCATTTGAACTCCTCCTAAAGCCTTGGTAGATCAAGTAACCATCAATCTTGTCATACCAAGCCCTAGGTGCTTGCTTTAACCCGTAAAGTGCCTTGTGTAGATGGTAGACTTTGTCCTCATGTCCTTGAACAATGAAGCCCTCGGGTTGCTTGACATAAACCTCCTCTTGAAGCACGCCATTCAAGAAAGCCGACTTTACATCAAGGTGGTACACCTTCTATGACATTGAGGCCAAGATGGATAGGATGAGCCTTATGGTCTCCATTCTTGCAACCCGTGCAAACGTCTCTCCATAATCTACACCGCTTGTTGTGCATAGCCTTTTGCCACAAGCCTTGCCTTGTGCATGTATATTGTTCCATCTGGGTTGAACTTGGTCCTAAAGATCCACTTTACACCAATTGGTTTCTTGTTTTTAGGTTTAGAAACCAAAGAGCAAGTTTCATTCTTTTCTATCGTATCCATTTCGGTTTGCATGGCCTCCATCCACTCTTTCTTTTGCATGGCTTATTGAGCATTGGTAGGATCACTCAAGGTAACATTGCACCTTTCATATATTTCGGACAATGGCCTTTCTCCTCTAACACCATCTCCAATCTCCAATTCGGCTCCAATGGTCTCAAGTGCATATTCCTCATCATCTTCATTTTCTTCATTGTCATTGTCATTGGTTTCTTCTTCTTCATCATCCAACCGAGCATTATCTTCATGGACAAGAAGCTCCTCCTTTGTCCAATCCCAAACAGTATCTTCATCAATCCTCACATCCCTTGTTACCACAAGTTTCTTGGTTTTCAAGTTGAAAACCCTAAAACCTTTTGTAACCTCACTAAAGCCGACCAAGATGCCCACATTTTCCTTTTTGTCAAGCTTGTCTCTCATGTGTGGATGAATATGGAGAAAACAAACACTTCCAAAGATTTTTATGTTGTCCAAAGATGGTTTTTCTCCATACCATATCTCATAAAGTGTCTTGAACTCATTGGCTTTGGTGTATGCTCGGTTTTGCATGTAGCTAGCCGTGTATATGGCTTCGGCCCAAAACTTCTTTGGCATGGTCTTCTCATGTATCATGCACCTTGCCATCTCCATCAAGGTCCTATTTTTTCTCTCACAAACACCATTTTTTCGTGGTGTGTATGGTGTTGTGAATTGATGCACCATTCCATTTTCTTTGCAAAAATCCTTCATAGTCAAGCTTGTATATTCTCCACCATTTTCGGTTCTTAAGCACTTCATCTTTACATTGCTTTGGGTTTCCACCATCTTCTTGAATTCCATGAACTTCTCAAGCACTTGTGACTTGGTTGTTAGAAAATATACCCAACACATCCTTGAGTAGTCATCAATGAAGGTTAGGAAGTACTTACAACCTCTAATTGATGACAAACTCATCGGTCCACACACATCCGAATGGACTAGCTCAAGCTTCTCCTTAGCTCTCCATGAACCGGCTTTAGGGAATGGAAGCCATGTGGATTTCCCTAGTTGGCATACATCACATAGGCTTCTCATCTCCCCAATCTTTGGCATGTCCTTCACAATGGCATTGGTGTTTTTCATGGCACCATAGCTAGAATGCCCAAGCCTTTTATGCCAATGTTGATAAATGGACTCCACTTTGGTTTTTAAGGCTTGTTCATTCTTAACTAGGTCCAATCTATAGCTTTTGTCCTTCAATGGTACCTTAAACAGCTCATTACCACAAGCATCATATATAATACATCCATCTTTTGCAAAATTTAAAGCAAAGCCTCTTTCTACCAATTGTGCTACACTAAGCAAGTTTTCACACAAACTAGGAACATATAGCACATCTTTTATAATTTTGGTACCTTCCTTGGTGTTCAAGCACACATCTCATTTGCATTCTACTTCCATGAATAGGCCATCACCAATCTTCACTTTGGTTTTGTAGTTTCGATCAAGCTCCATAAAACCATCCTTTGGGAAACTCATGTGGTGTGAGCAACCACTATCCACAAGCCAACCGAGACCACTACTTGTGGCCTTAAGGCATGTGGCCATAAATAGGTTCTTGGCTTCTTCATTAACCACATTGGCTTGTTGTCTCCTTTGCTTGCATACTTTGGCAATGTGGCCTTTTCCTCCACATCTTTCACAAAATGCATCCGGCCTCCAAAAACACTTGGATGGTGGATGTCCAAGCTTCTTGCAATGAGGGCAAGGTGGATGCCCTCCTCGGTTTTGATGGCTTTGTTGTTGTTGTTGTTGATTCCATCCACTATTGTTGTTGTTTATGTTATTGTTGGTTGTAAAACCGGTTTGGTTGGTGTTGTTGCTCTTCCTTCCTTTATTCTTCTTTTTGTTGCTATGGCCACCATAGAATGCACTCTCTATGGTCTCCTCATTTCTAATGGCTCTCCTTTGTTCGGTTGCTTGAAGAGCATTGATGAGCTCACTCAAGGTTATTTCACTAAGATTTCTAGATTCTTCAAGGGAGGAAATCTTAGCTTCAAACCTTTCGGGTAAGCTCACCAATACTTTCTCTACTACGCTTTGATCGGTCAATTGCTCACCAAGGATCCGAATTTGATTTACCACTTTGAGCATCCTTTCCGTGAAATCCTTGACAAGCTCATTCTCCTTCACCTTCAAGGTCTCAAACTCTCTTCATAGGTTTAAAACTTGCATTTGCCGAGTTCTAGTATTTCCATGGAACTCCTCTTGAAGCTTTATCCAAACCTCTCTAGCACTTGTGCATGACATTATCCTTGTAAAAATGGAATCACTCACGGAGGAGTGCAAGGCAGTGAGGGCCTTAAACCCCTTGGCAACTTCGGCCTCATGTGCATTTCTTTGTGCTTGGGTTGCATTAGCTCTCAACTCTTCCACTACATAACCTTCTTCTATGACTTCCCATAAACCAAAGGCTTGAAGGTAGGCTTTCATTTTTATACTCCAAATGGAATAGTTTTGGCCTTCAAACTTAGGTGGTGTTGGGGTTGCAAAGGATTGTGAGGCCATTTGAAAAAATGGTTTTTGAAAAGTTTTGAAAAATGGACATAAGAACAAGCTCTCGGGTGGTGGTGTTTTGGTGAGTTTCAACTAGCCTTTTTGGGAGGTTTTGGTTTCAGTTGGAAGGCTTTAGGTGGGGGATCCTCTCACAAATAAAATGGTCTAGGTTGAAAGCTCACAAGGTCCTAAGAAATTACACTATGCTCTGATACCATCATGGAATTTGGTGTAGGTTTATGTTGTTGTACCCTAGAGCACAATCATTCAAGGTGTTAGTCAAGAATGATTGTTGTTGGTTCTTGGTTCTTGATTTTGTTTTTTTTTGGGTTTGTTAAGGTTTTTTTTTTTTTTTTTTTTGGTTTTAATGGAGGTTTAGGGTTCTTGAGAAGGTTGTTAGCTTTTGGGAAGAAGAAGGAAACAAATGTAGTAGTTGAGAAAGAGAGAGAGAGAGAGAGCCAAAATTGTTGTTTTTCAAAACTTTTGAATATTACTTCCTCAATGTTTTCTAGTTTATTATATCCAAAATTCAGATCCAAATCCCAAACCTTCATCAAACAGCATCCAAGGAAGTGGACTTATGTTGCTGGAAATACAATTCCAGCAACTAGACAAAAAGGCCCTAAGCTTTAGTTAATTGAGCTTAGGGCATTACAAAAAGGATATTGTTCTTAAACATTACAAGATAAAATAAAATGCATAAACATAAATAATGTTTTGTCTTTGATGTTGCAAAATAAAGAGTGCAAGTGTAACCGAACTACCTTGCACATTGTGGCAAGATCACCACATTTCAACACCGCTACCCCAGTCCGTATCGGCTTTCACCAATTGTATGCTCAAAACAGGCCTTGTATCTTCAGGTATGGACAAGCCCTCTTGAGAATGAGTTACTCCCTGGATAAATGCAGCAAGTTTTTCCTTAAATCTCTTAGTTTGAGCCCTTGTAATTGGCCCGGTCTTCATCTGTTTGGGTCAGTACCTCGGGGGGTTGTCGGTTGTGCAGGCACGGGAGGATTTGTATCATTCCTGTTCTCTTGAAAACGATTTGCCCTTAAATCAAAGTCATCACCTGAAGCAAAAGGAGGTAAATCAGCAACATTAAATGTGGCACTAACATTATTCTCACCTGTTAAATCAAGTTTGTAGGCATTTTCGTTAATCCGCTCCAAAACTTGAATGGGTCCATCCACATCTGGCATGAGCTTTGACTTTCTTTGTTTTGGAAACCTCTCCTTTCATAAGTGCAACCAAACCAAATCTCCTGGGTCAAACACTATCATAACAAAATTTAGAAATACATGTTCATTATGGTAAAAATTACACTTTTTAAAGTTAGCAAACAATATCTGCTTAATTTTCAAATTTCCACAAAGTAAAGCTCTCAACAAGGTACATAAAGTTCTATACAACAAAAAAATTTTTAAATAAGCATCTTTATAATTCATGACCAGCAATGGTTTCTTACTCAAGATGGCTTTATTAACATCCCTAAAACTCAAATAAAAATTTTTATTTTTCCTTTCTTTTCTTTCTTTTCCTTTCTCACTCACGGTTTCATTGAGTTTTGCATCACTCTCAGCTTTTTCTCCAAGTTTCTTGCTTTTGGGTTTGTTAAAATTTTTCCACTTAACCTGGATTTAGAGGACTTACCATGGACAGCAAGCTCACCTTTCCCCTTTTGAATGGATGGTGGAACCGTTGGTGCCATACTAGCCTTCTCTTTGAGCCGCTCGGCTTCCCTCCTTTGTTGCATTTGTAGTTGGTCTGTAAAGACTTCCTTTGGGGTCAATGGCTCTAGCTTGACCTTCTTACCTTTAAATCTAAAAACAATACGATATCTCTTGACCAATATTTGCCTTAGTCTGTTCATTTAAGGCTTTGTGCATGAGAGAGAAATTGGCCAGTTTTTACCCTTTTTCTTGCTGGCTTTACTATATTTTGTTGAGTTGGCTTTTTCTCTTTGATCCAAGCAAGGGCAACATTCGGTCACATTAGGAAACATGATGTCATGGCCGGTTTTTGCTTTAGTTTTTAGGGTTTTATTTTATTTTTTCCTAGCCTATATAAGGGCTTGTTTTTTAGGAAGAACACACCTTTAATAATATTCAGAAATTATTTTGTGAGATTGAAATTCTTTTTGTTCTTTTGAACACCTAAAACACCATTAGAGAGTGAGTGTTTCAGTTTGACTTATCAACGGGATATCCATCACCTATTGTGGCGTCTTCATTATACCAAGGTTTCTAATCACAGGTTTGTTAGGGGTTAATGTGACGATTAGAACTTGAACATAATTAGATCTGGGCTAATATAATACGGGTTTAGGTGCAGGTTGTCCTAGTTTCATATCACCTTCCCAAACTAGTAACTCCCGAATGCTACAATTAGGCACATAAAGTGATACGAACCTAGGACGACCTGCTCCTAAACCCGTATTATATTAGCCCGGATCTCAATTAAGTTCAAGTTCTAATGGAATGGACCTCAACCCCTAACCAACCTGTGGTTAGAAACCTTGGTATAATGTAGACGCCACAATAGGGGATGGAAAACCTATTGATAAGTCAAGCTAAAACAACCAATTCTCTAATGGTGTTTTAGGTGTTCTCAAAGAACAAAGAGATAATTAATCTCACAAGTATTTTCTCAATCAAATCAAAGTTGTTTTCTTATTGAAAAATAAGCCTTTAAATAGGCTTTTGAAAGAAACAAAATAAACCCTAAAAACCCTAGGAAAAACCGGCCACACAATGAAGAAGTCTACCTTGGCCGAAACTTTCCTTTTCCTAAACTAATTTGGATTAATTAATTCCTTTATTTTGAATTAGGAATTAATTAATTTACAATGAAAATAATAAAATAATAACTTTCCTAAACTTATTTGTCCAGAAAATAAATAAATAAAAACTAAAAAATAATGGTAGTTTCCTAAAACAAAAAGTAGAATAAAATTAGGAAACTATAATCTAGCTTTTTGACTAAATTGACTTTGACCAATCTTTGACCAAATTGAGCTCCAAATCAGCTTCAATATGCTTTGTAGGATGCCAAATAAGCTTATTGTGAAGTTCCTCACGTTGCCCTTGCGTGGAAGTATGAGAAAAGGCTAATACAGTAAAATACAGTAAAGCCAGCAAGGAATACAGCAAATCCGGCCTTTCCTTCTCCTTGTGCGCAAACCACCTTGTTAGTCAGCTTTGAAGCTGCTTTGGCTGGTTTCTATGACTCATCCTCCATATGAATTGAACCCATAAGGATGGGGTTCCAATTCATACAACCCGGCCTCCTTATTATCACCAAAAACGTCACCCGACCCTGTTTTGGCTTCTATTGCTTGTATAAGTAAAACAGGCCTTGGTTCTTTAGATGTGGCCAACCCCTTTTGACTATGACTTATTCCTTGTATGAAGACAGCAAGATTGTCCTTGAACTTCTTGGCTTGGGCCCTAGTGATCGGTCCCACCTTCATTTGTATTGGGTCAGCACCCCAGCGGGTTGTCGGTCGAGCAGTCTCGGGTGGATTCGCATCATTCCCCTCCTCTTGAAAAGGATTTGTCCTCAAATTGAAGTCATCACCTGCATCAAAAGGAGATAAATCAGCAACATTAAAGGTGGCACTAACACTATACTCACCCGGTAGATCAAGTTTGTAGGCATTGTCGTTTATCCTCTCCAAAACTTGAAAAGGTCTATCACCCCTCGGCATGAGTTTTGATTTCCTTTGTTCGGGGAATCTTTCTTTCCATAAATGCAGCCACACCCAATCTCCAGGTTCAAACACCATTGATTTTCGGCCTTGATTAGCCACCCTTGCATATTGCTCGGTCCTCCTCTTAATGTTTGCTCGGGTCTTCTCATGAATCTGCTTTACAAAATCAGCTTGTTGTTTTCCATCTAGATTAGCACGCTCACTTAAAGGCAAAGGTGTTAAATCTAATAGAGTCAAAGGATTAAAACCATAAACAATTTCAAATGGAGTAAATTTAGTTGCTGAATGTAAAGACCTATTATATGCAAATTCAACATGTGGCAAACATTCTTCCCAAGTCCTTAAATTTCTACTAATTAATGCTCTCAACAATGCAGACAAGGTTCTATTTACTACTTCGCTTTGTCCATCAGTTTGTGGATGACAAGTAGTTGAAAATAAAAGCTTAGTACCTAATTTAGCCCACAATGTTTTCCAAAAATAGCTTAAGAACTTAGCATCCCTATCCGACACAATAGTTATTGGCATTCCATGCAATCTCACAATTTCCTTGAAAAATAAGTTAGCAATATTGGATGCATCATCAGTTTTGTTACATGCAATAAAATGTGCCATCTTAGAAAACCTATCTACTACAACAAATATTGAATCCTTACCTGTCCTTGACCTAGGCAACCCAAGAATAAAATCCATAGACAAATCTACCCAAGGATAGGTAGGAATCGGCAAAGGCTTATACAATCCATGCGGTTTCAATGTTGATTTTGTTTTTCGGCACTTCAAACATCTTTCACAAATTCTCTCAACATCTTTCCTCATGTTAGGCCAATAAAAATGTTCTTGCAGCAAGGATAAAGTTTTTAAAATACCAAAATGACCCATTAAACCACCCCCATGACCTTCCCGAACCAATAATTCCCTAATACTACAATTAGGCACACAAAGTTTATTTTCCTTAAATAAATATCCCTCAAATATGTAAAATTTATTAAATCCATGTTTCAAACAGGTTTTAAAAATTTCTCCAAAGTCACTATCATGCTCATAAAGTTCTTTCAATTGTTCATATCCAAGCAACCTAGCATCTAAGGTAGAAAAGAGCACATACCTTCGGGATAATGCATCGGCAACCACATTTTCCTTACCTTTTTTGTAGCGGATCACATATGGAAATGTTTCAATAAACTCAATCCACTTAGCATGCCTTCGGTTGAGCTTTCCTTGACCCTTGATATGCTTCAAAGACTCATGATCCGTATGAATCACAAACTCCTTTGGCATAAGATAATGCTGCCACGTCTCCAAAGCCCTCACCAAAGCATACATCTCCTTGTCATAAGTCAGGTAGTTTAGGACAGCTCCATTCAAATTTTCACTAAAGTAGGCTATGGGCCTTCCTTCTTGCATTAAAACAGCTCCAATACCTACACCCGAAGTCTTAGAAAAATTTGGCAAAACTAACAAAGGTGCATTACACAATTTTTCTTTCAACAAATTAAAAGATTTTTCTTGTACTTCCCCCCATTTGAAACCAACATTTTTCTTGACAACTTCATTCAATGGTGCTGCTATGGTACTAAAATCCTTGACAAATCTTCGGAAAAAACTTGCCAAGCCATGAAAGCTCTTCACTTGGGTGATAGAAGTAGGAACCGGCCACTTTTGAATTGCTTTCACCTTAGCTTGGTCAACTTTGATTCCTGCAGCACTTACTACAAAATCTAGAAACACAAGCTCTTCTTTGCAAATTTCACATTTTTTAATGTTAGCAAATAATCTTTCCTTTCTAAGAACTTGCAAAACTTGCCTAAGTTGATCCACATGGTCATCCAAATTTCGGCTATATATTAGAATGTCATCAAAATAAACAACCACAAATTTACCAATAAATGGACGCATTACATGATTCATAAGCCTCATGAAAGTACTAGGTGCATTGGATAATCCAAAAGGCATAACTAACCATTCATACAGTCCATATTTAGTTTTGAATGCGGTTTTCCATTCATCACCTTCTTTCATCCTAATTTGGTGATAACCACTCCTAAGATCAATTTTTGTAAACATGCAAGCACCATGCAACTCATCAAGCATATCATCTAATCTAGGAATGGGATGTCTATATTTGATGGTAATATTATTTATAGCCCTACAATCAACACACATTCTCCAAGAACCATCCTTTTTAGGTACCAACAAAACAGGAACAGCACATGGACTTAAACTCTCACGAATGTATCCTTTATCAAGCAAATCACTTACCTGTTTTTGCAGCTCTTTTGTTTCTTCGGGATTGCTCCTATAAGCTGGTCTATTTGGTATGGCAGCCCCTGGAACAAAGTCAATTTGATGTTCTATCCCTCGAATAGGTGGTAGTCCACTTGGAATCTCACTTGGGAAGACATCTCCAAATTCCTTCAAAAGAGAAATCATTGAACTTGGCAATTCAAATTCTTCAAAGTTAGTTTGATCATTAAAATAATTTTCTTTGTAAAGCATGACGAGCAAAGGTTTCTTACACTCAATAACCTTATTAATATCCCCTAAACTCAAATAAAAATTCTGGTTTTTCCTCTCTTTTCTTTCTTTTCTTTTTCTTTCCTCGGTTTGGCTCTCATTGGCGGAAATTTCCAGATTTTTTGTGCTCTCGGGTTTGCTCTCTTTTCTCACCCCTCTCTCAGCTTTTTCTTGGTCTTTCCACTCAATATGAACCTTAGAAACCTTACCTTGGTCAGCAACCTCAATCTTACCTTCTTGAAAGGATGGTGAAGCCTTTGGTGCCATACTTGCTTTTTCCTTGAGCTTTTCGGCTTCTCTCCTTTGTTGCATTTGTAATTGGTCTTTGTAAACCTCTTTAGGAGATAATGGTTCCAGCTTGACCTTCTTCCCTTTAAACCTGAAAACAATACTATTTTCTCGACCAAAATGAGTAGCATCTTTATCAAATTGCCATGGTCTACCTAATAGTATATGTCCAGCAATCATGGGCACAATATCACATAAAACTACATCCTTATATCTACCTATATTAAATTTTACTTTGGCTTGTTTGTTTACTTTCATCTCACCACTATCATTAAGCCATTGTAATCTATAAGGTTCTGGATGTTTAATTGTTTTCAAGCCTAATTTATCAACTACAAGATTACTTATCACATTAGTACAACTCCCACTATCTATAATCATGCTACAAATTTTACCTTGTATTTCGCAGCGAGTGTGGAAGATGTTTTCTCTTTGTATCTGCTCTTCATCTTTGTAGACAGCAAGTACTCTCCTTGAAACCAAGCTCAACTCGGCATTAGATGTATCTACAGGTTCGGCTTCATCTTCATTGCAATCCTCCTCTTGCTCGGTTTCAGCCCCACTTTCTTCACTTGCGGATTCCAGCTCACCATCACCCTTTAATACCATGATTCTGCTATTTGGGCATTGGCTGGCTATGTGTCCTCTTCCTCGGCACTTAAAACAAATTATTTCTCTGGATTTTTGAGTTTTAGGATCAGATTTTATCTCACCTCTAAGTGCTTGGACAGATTCAGTCTTGACCTCCCTTCTTGGCCGGTTGGTAGATTCTTCTCCTAATTTCGGCTTCAACTTGTTTTCATAAGTTGAATTGTTTTTCCAGCCACTTGAACTTGTCCTTCCACTGCTAGAAACTCCTCCAAACCGTGTACTAACACCCCTCCTCTTGAATTGGTTCTCAAGCTTAATGGCTACATGCAACATCTCCTCCAATTCCAAGTACTGTTGTAATTCAAGTTGGTTGGCAATGTCTCGGTTTAACCCTCCAAGAAATCTTGCCATGGTTGCCTCCCTATCCTCATTCATATTCAGCCTCATCATTAACATCTCCATCTCTTTGTAATAATCCTCCACGGACCTACTTCCTTGAGACAAAGATTGAAGCCTTTGATGCAGCAACCTATGGTAATGGGATGGCACAAACCGCTTCCTCATGGCTCCTTTCATTTGTCGCCATGTTGTAATTGAGTCATCACCAACTCTCCTTCGGGTGCTTTGCTCATTTGTCCACCATTGGAGTGCATAATGGCCAAACTCCATTGCTGCCAACTTCACCTTCTTACCTTCCGAATAGTTGTGGCAGTCAAAAATCATCTCCATTTTCTCTTCCCACTCCAAATAAGCTTCGAGATCACTTTTACCCATAAAAGGTGGGATATTAACCTTGATATTTCCCAAATCATCATCTGTATCTTCCCTCCTATATCTCCCATGGCCAGCTCTATCTTGGACAACAAAAGTTTCATCCATACCTTCCTCAAAGTCTCCACCTAATGGCTCCTCATCAAATTCCTCTCTTGGTCTCTCTCGACCTCCTCGTCCTCGGCCTCGTCCTCCATGGAATTCTTGCCTATTTCTTGTGTTCGGCATTCCTTGTGAGGCTTCTAGTCTTCCCACTCTTTGATTCACATGCTCAACTTGAGCACTAACCCGCTGTATTGATTCCAAAACAGCTCTCATGTCCACTTGGTCTCCACTCCCGGTAGCTCGGGCATCGCCATGGAATGCTACGGACTCTTCCTCATTGATCCTCAAAGGCGGATCTCCTCTTCTTATTCTAGAATCTGCCATGTTAGTAAAATAATGCAAAAATAAAATGAATCCTCACAATATTCACTCCCTCACGTGTTTCACTCAAACAAAGTCTCGACACTCGTGTTTGCTCACTAGTTTCGGCTTTTACCCTCTTTTAAGCTCACACACTCTTGCCTTTTTCCACTCAATGAATTATCTCAAAGTTCTAATTAAAACACCCACAAAACAGCAATTAGATCACTAGTATGTTTTAATTAAACTTATCAACAAAACAGTAGCAAAAAGTAGGCAATACCGAAAGAATCCAACAAATCCTAATTTTTTCGGCTTTCTAGACAAGAAAACACAAAATAATGGGAAAACATTGGAATTTTTGAAAACTGCACCAGATGGTAGTAGATTATGAGTTCAAGAATAAAATTCCAGAAAAAGAAATTCAAATACGAACAAGAATCAAAGAGAACAAAAATATAGAAAAGTGTTGGTTGTTGTTCTTGTAATTCAAGTTTTGTATCAATTCCTTTAACTAATTTTAATCCAAAAAAATTTAAACACCCAAAATCCAAATATCCAGCAGCAAAAATAATTTCCCAGCAACTCAAATATTGAATAAATAATCAAAAACCAGCAGCTTCAACAAATTTCCTGCAAACAAATCAAACTCCAACAAACTGAAATATTTATTTTTTTTTATATTTTTTTTAATTTTTTTTTTATTCGGCTTTACCTTCTTTTTTTTTTTTTCTTTTTCTTTTTCGCTCACAGAACATAAACAACTGCAGTAGCAAGAATAATTACCAAAATTGCAATTCCAACTCCAAAACAAACACCAAACCCGTGACCTCCAAATAAACAAAATGTGCAGTTTTTTTTTTTTTTTTTTAAATGTTGCCGTAAACTTCTTTTTTTTTTTTTTTTTTTTTTTGAATATATGAATGCAAATATCTAAGACTAAAACAGCAAAGAAAAATCAACAAGAACCAAATTAACAAGAACAATGATAAAAGACAACCAACAAACTAGTAAACAAAAATACGATAAAACTAGGAAATCCTAATTGAACTAGGAATGAATTTTTATTTTTTTTTTAAAAGATGCTGAACGTGTATAGGATGGATGCAACCTTAACCTAATGCTAAAATTGCAGAATAACACAAAAACAAATAAAGCAAGTAAAGATAGATCAAACCTGAACAAAATTTAGCTCTGATACCAAATGATACGAACCTAGGACGACCTACTCCTAAACTCGTATTATATTAGCCCGGATCTCAATTAAGTTCAAGTTCTAATGGAATGGACCTCAACCCCTAACCAACCTGTGGTTAGAAACCTTGGTATAATGTAGACGCCACAATAGGGGATGGAAAACCTATTGATAAGTCAAGCTAAAACAACCAATTCTCTAATGGTGTTTTAGGTGTTCTCAAAGAACAAAGAGATAATTAATCTCACAAGTATTTTCTCAATCAAATCAAAGTTGTTTTCTTATTGAAAAATAAGCCTTTAAATAGGATTTTGAAAGAAACAAAATAAACCCTAAAAACCCTAGGAAAAATCGGCCACACAATGAAGAAGTCTACCTTGGCCGAAACTTTCCTTTTCCTAAACTAATTTGGATTAATTAATTCCTTTATTTTGAATTAGGAATTAATTAATTTACAATGAAAATAATAAAATAATAACTTTCCTAAACTTATTTTTCCAGAAAATAAATAAATAAAAACTAAAAAATAATGGTAGTTTCCTAAAACAAAAAGTAGAATAAAATTAGGAAACTATAATACTAGCTTTTTGACTAAATTGACTTTGACCAATCTTTGACCAAATTGAGCTCCAAATCAGCTTCAATATGCTTTGTAGGATGCCAAATAAGCTTATTGTGAAGTTCCTCACGTTGCCCTTGCGTGGAAGTATGAGAAAAGGCTAATACAGTAAAATACAGTAAAGCCAGCAAGGAATACAGCAAATCCGGCCTTTCCTTCTCCTTGTGCGCAAACCACCTTGTTAGTCAGCTTTGAAGCTGCTTTGGCTGGTTTCTATGACTCATCCTCCATATGAATTGAACCCATAAGGATGGGGTTCCAATTCATACAACCCGGCCTCCTTATTATCACCAAAAACGTCACCCGACCCTGTTTTTGCTTCTATTGCTTGTATGAGTAAAACAGGCCTTGGTTCTTTAGATGTGGCCAACCCCTTTTGACTATGACTTATTCCTTGTATGAAGACAGCAAGATTGTCCTTGAACTTCTTGGCTTGGGCCCTAGTGATCGGTCCCACCTTCATTTGTATTGGGTCACCCCAGCGGGTTGTCGGTCGAGCAGTCTCGGGTGGATTCGCATCATAAAGTTTGCTTTCCCTATACAAATACCCCTCAAATATGTAACATTTATTAAATTTATGTTTCAACAGGTTCTAAATATTTCTCCAAAGTCACTATCATGCTCATAATATTCCTTTAATTGTTCAAAACTTAGCAATCTAGCATCTAAGGTAGAAAAGAGAACATACCTATGAGATAATGCATCAGCAACCACATTTTCCTTACCTTTCTTATAGCGGATCACATATGGAAAGGTCTTAATAAATTCAATCCACTTGGCATGCTTTCAATTGAGCTTTCCTTGACCTTTAATATGCTTCAAAGATTCATGATCCGTATGAATCACAATTGCCATGAGATAGTGCTGCCACATTTCCAAAGCCCTTACTAAAGCATACATCTTTTTGTTATATGTAGGGTGATTTAGTGCAGCTCCATTTAATTTCTTACTAAAATAGGCTATGGGCATTCCTTCTTGCATTAATACAGCTCCAATACCTACACCCGAAGCATCACATTTAATTTCAAAAGTTTTAGAAAAACTTTGCAAAACTAGTAAAGGTGCATTACATAATTTTTTTGGTACTTCCCCTCATTTAAAGCCAACATTCTTCTTTACAACTTCATTCAAAGGTGCTGTGATGATGCTAAAATGCTTGACAAATCTTTGATAGAAACTTGCTAAACCATGAAAGCTCCTCACTTGAGTGATAGAGGTTGGTGTTAGCCACTCCTTGATTACTTGAACTTTAGATTGATCAATTCTGATTCCTGCAGCACTTACTACAAATCCTAGAAAAACAAGCTCATCTTTACAAAAGTCACACTTTTGCATATTAGGAAATAATCTTTCCTTCCTAAGAGTATTTAAAACTTGCCTAAGATGCCCCACATGTTCATCTAAGTTTTGGCTATATACTAAAATATCATCAAAGTACACAACCACAAATTTACCAATAAATAGACACATAACATGATTCATAAGCCTCATGAAACTACTAGGTGCATTAGTTAAACCAAAAGGCATGACTAACCATTCATACAGCCCATATTTAGTCTTAAATGTAGTCTTCCGTTCATCATCTTCTTTCATCCTAATTTGATGGTATCCACTCCTAAGATCAGTTTTTGTAAACATGCAATCACTGTGCAATTCATCAAGCATATTGTCTAATCTAGGAATTGGATTTCTATATTTAATGGTGATATTATTTATAGCCCTACAATCAACATACATGGACTATTTACATGTTGTTGTAGCTCCTTTATTTATTCGGGATTACTTCTATATGCAGGTCTATTTGGTATGGCAGCCCCTGAAACAAAGCCAATTGATGGTCAATTCCTCTAATAGGTGGTAATCAATTTGGAATTTCATTCGGAAAATATCAACAAATTCCTACAAAAGAGAAAGAATTGAACTTGGCAATTCAAGTTCTTCAAAGTTAGCTTAGTCATTAAAATAGTTATCTTTATAAATCATGACCAGCAATGGTTTCTTACTCAAGATAGCTTTATTAACATCCCCGAAACTTAAATAAAAATTTTTATTTTTCCTTTTTCTCTTTCTAGTTTTTCACAATGGCTCTCAGGTTTCTCTATTTTCGCGTTCTAATTTCGGCTTTCTCATGATTTTTCCTCTCAATTTGTGTTTTAGAATGCTTACCTTTGACAGCAAGCTTGGACTTACCTTCTTGGATGGATGGTGAAGTCGTTGGTGCATACTAGTTTTCGTCTTGAGTTTTTCGGCCTTCCCCCTTTGTTGTATTTGCAATTAGTCTCTATACACTTCCTTAGGAGTTAATGGCTCCAGTTTGACCTTCTTACCTTTAAATCTAAAAACAATACAATTCTCTCAACCATAATGAGTAGCATCTTTCTCAAATTGCCATGGTATACTTAATAAAATATGTCCCCGTATGCATAGGCACAACATCACATAAAACAACATCCACATATTTATCTATGCTAAATTTTATCTTGGCTTGTTTATTCACTTTCATTTCACCACTATCATTAAGCCATTGTAATCTATATGGTTCAAGATGTTTAATAGCTGTTAAGCTTAATTTATCAACCATAATTTACTAATTACATTTGTACAACTTCCATTATTAATAATCGTACTACAAATCTTACCTTGGATTTCACGTCAGGTGTGGAAGATGTTTTCCCCTTGAACTTGATCCTCGTCCTTGTATACAGCAAGTACTCTCCTAGAAACCAAGTTTAATTTGGCATTGGATGCATGGAGTGTCTCGGCTTCATCTTCAAGTTCTTCCTCTCCTTGTTTGGTCTTATACTCACTTTCTTTATTTTTCGATTCTAGCTCACCATTACCCTTTAACATCATGATTCTTCGATTCGGGCATCGGCTAGCGATGTGCCCTCATCCCTGGCACTGAAACCAAATAATTTCTCTAGATCTTGAAGGTTTAGGATCAGATTTTACCTCATTCTTTGGTGCTTGGACAGATTCAGTTCTAGCCTCTCTTTTTGGCAGATTTGAACTCTCTTCTCCAACTTTCGACTTTGGCTTGTTTTCATAGGTAGGATTGTTTCTTCAGCCACTTTGATTTGTCCTTCCGCTATTGGAAACACCCCTAAACCGTGAGCTTACACCCCTCCTCTTGAATTGATTTTCAAGTTTAATAGCCACATGCAACATCTACTCCAATTCCACATATTGTTGCAATTCTAGTTGATTGGCTATCTTACAATTTAAACCACCTAAAAATCTTGCCATGGTTGCTTTCCTAACTTCATTCATGCTTAACCTCATCATATGCATCTCCATCTCCTTGTAATAATCCTCTAATGGACCTATTTCCTTAAGATAAAGATTGAAGTCCTTAATGCAGCAACCTATGATAGTGTGATCATACAAATCGCTTCCTCATGGGTCCTTTCATTTGTCGCCATGTAGTAATCAAGTCATTACCAATTCTTCTTTGGGTGTTTTGTTTGTTAGTCCACCATTGGAGAGCATAGTGTCCAAACTCCATTTCAGCCTAACTTTCTTGGCCTCCAAATAATTGTGACAATCGAAGATCATCTCCATACGCTCCTCCCATTTCAAGTAAGCCTCTAGGTCACTTTTCACCATGAAAGGTGGTATGTTTACCTTGATGGTTCCAAGATCATCATCTTTATTCCTTGCTGATCTCCCATAGTTTTTCCTTTCTTGGAGTGCAAAATTTTCATCAAACTCCTCCACAAAGTCATCTTCAAAGTCACCTTCCCAAAATTCCTCTCTAGGTCGCCTTTGGCCTCCTTAACCTCGACCTCGGCCTCTATGTGTATCAAACCTTGCATTTGGAATTCCTTGGGATGTTTCTAATCTATCCATCCTTTGATTTATATGGTCAAATTGAGTATTCAGCTACTGTAATTGCTCCAAGAGAGCCCTCATGTCCGTTTGCTCACCACTCCTCGTAGCTTGAGAATCACCTTTAAATCCTACGGACTCCTCTTCATTAATTCTCAATGGCGAGTCTCCTCTTCTCACCCTTGAATATGCCATGTTAGTATGAATAACACAAAAATAAAATAGGACCTCACCAAATTCACTCCCTCACGTGTTTCACTCAATCAAGATCTTGACACTCGTGCTTTCACATTAGTTTCGGCTTTTACCCTCTTTTAAGCTCACACACTCTTGCCTTTTTTCACTCAAAGTTCTAATTAAAACACCCACAAAACAGCAACTAGATCACGAGTATGTTTTATTTAAATTTATCAATAAAATAGTAGCAAAAAGCAAGTAATACCGAATGAATTTAAAATACCTAAACTTTGGTTTTTCTAGGCAAAATAAGGCAAGTTACAAGAAAATTTTGGAATCAATAAGAACTGGAATAGATGGTAAGAAATTAAAGATTCAAGAATAAAAATTTAGAGAAAGAATTTCAAACACGAACAAGAATCAATTCGAACAAAATTAAAGAATAGTGTTGGTTGTTGTTCTTGTAATTCTAGCTTTGTATCCAATCCTTTATCTAATTTTAATCCAAATAATTTAAGCAACCAAAATTCAAATATCTAGTAACAAAAATAATTCTCCAGCAACTCCAAATATTAAATAAATAATCAACAAATCAGGCGCTCCAAGAAATTTCCAGCAACAAATTTCAACACCAAATTCAACAAACCGATTTTTTTTTTTTATTCGACTCTTCTTCTTATTTATTTATTTATTTTTACTCACAGAACATAAAACAACTGCAGTAGCAAGAATCTACACCTAAATTTCAATTCCAACACCACATAATCACCAAACCCGTGACCTCCAACTAAATACAAATGTGCAGTTTTTTTTTTTCCCTATATGTTAGTACCAACCCCTCCTTTTTTTTTTTCTTTTTTGAATATATTAATGCAAATACTTAAGATAAAAAACAGCAAAGAAAAATAAAAAATAAACTAAATTAACAAGAACAATGATAAAAGACAATTAACAAACTAGGAAACAAAAATACGGTAAAACTAGGAAAACTTAATTTAACTAGGAATGATTTTTTTATTTTTTTAATTTTTTGAATATGCAGAATGTGTATGATGATAGAAGCAACCTTAACCTCATCCTAAAATTGTATATTAATACAAAAAAAAAAGAAAGCAAATAAAGATAGATCAAACCTGAACAAAATTTTGGCTCTGATACCAAATGATACGAACCTAAGACAACCTGCGCCTAAACCCATATTATATTATACTGGATCTAATTATGTTTAAGTTCTAGTGGTCCTCTCAACCCCTGACCAACCTATAATTAGAAACCTTGGTATAATGAAGACATCACAATAGGTGATGTGATGTGATTCCACCCGAGGCCGCTCAACCGATAACCCGCTGGGGTGCTGACTCAACACTGGAAGACTAGGCCAATCACAAGAGCTCAAATTAAGAGATTTAAGGGAAACCTGGGAGTATTTATACAGGGGGTAATCAATCTCAACAGAGCTTGTCAATACTTGAAGATACAAAGCCTATTCTAAGCATCCAAGTGGTGGAAGCCGATACGGACCCAGGTGACGGTTTTGGTACATTTTTGAAGTCCGGGAAGTATGAAATGGTTCCAATGCTTTATGGGTTCAATACATATGCCTACGAGGTCATGGAATCAAGTTAAAGCAGCCTCAAATGCAATCAAAAAGGGCTTGTACGGACAACATCAACAATTTGGCCGAATTTACTGTATTGCTTGCTGGCTTTACTGTATTTTACTGTATTAGCCTTTTCTTATTTTTCCAAGCATGGGCAACGTGTGGGACTTCATATTCAGCTAAAGCATCTAGAAGCTGATTTGGAGCTCAAAGAGGTCAAAGATTAATCAAAGTCAACTTGATCAAAAGGCTAGCATTTTTAGTTTCCTAATTTGTTTTTACTTTTTGTTTTAGGAAACTACTATTACTTTTTAGTTTTTATTTATTTATTTTTTTGGAAGAATAAGTTTAGGAAAGTTATTATTTTATTATTTTCATTGTAAATTAATTAATTCCTAATTCAAAATAAAGAAATTAATTAATCCAAATTAGATTAGGAAAGGAGTGAGAATTTCGGCCACCATAGGAAACTACTTTGTATGGCCGGTTTTCCCTTTGTTTTTAGGGTTTTATTTCGTAGTTTTGTAGCCTATTTAAAGGCTTATTTTTCAATAAGAATACAACTTTGATTTGATTAAGAAAATACTTGTGAGATCAATTATCTCTTTGTTCTTTGAGAACACCTAAAACACCATTAGAGAATTGGTTGTTTTAGCTTGACTTATCAATAGGTTTTCCATCCCCTCTTGTGGCGTCTACATTATACCAAGGTTTCTAACCACAGGTTGGTTAGGGGTTGAGGTCCATTCCACTAGAACTTGAACTTAATTAAGATCCGGGCTAATATAATACGGGTTTAGGAGTAGGCCGTCCTAGGTTCGTATCATGATGGATATCCTCTTGATAAGTCAAATTAAAACACTCACTCTCTAATGGTGTTTTAGGTGTTTAAAAGAACAAAGAGAAATTCAATCTCACAAAATAATTTCTAAATATTATTAATGGTGTGTTCTTCTTAAAAAGAAAAAAGGCCTTATATAGGCTAAGAGAAAATAAAATAAAACCCTATAAACTAAAGGAAAAACTGGCCAATAGGATTAGGAAACTAAGCATGGCCAAAGTTTCTCTCTCCTTTCCTAAACTAATTTGGAATAATTAATTTCTTTATTTTGAATTAGGATTGAATTAATTTACAATGACAATAATAAGATAATAACTTTCCTAAACTTAAATGTCCGGCAAATAAATAAATAAAATAAAAAAGTAAAGGTAATTTCCTAAATCAAAAAGTAAAAACCAAATTAGGAAACTAAAATA
The DNA here is from genome assembly GCF_031755915.1 of Ziziphus jujuba. Lineage (NCBI taxonomy): Eukaryota > Viridiplantae > Streptophyta > Magnoliopsida > Rosales > Rhamnaceae > Ziziphus > Ziziphus jujuba. Next base: position 23,095,779 of record NC_083383.1, on the reverse strand, counting down.
CTATCTTTTTGACCAAGTTGACTTTGACCAAGCTTTGAACAATCTAAGCCCCAAATCAGCTTCCTTGTGCCTTGTAGGATGCTAAATAGGGTGATCATGAAGTTTCACATGTTTCCCTTTATTGCAGGAAGGAGAAAAAGCCAACTCAGCAAAATACAGTAAAGTCAGTGGGTAATATAGCAAAAGCAGCCAAATTGTCATGTTGCACGCATAGCCCTTTTTGGATGCCTTTAAAGCTACCTTGAATTGATTCCATGACCTCTTAGACGTATGTATTGAATCCATGAAGCATTGGAACCATTTCGTGTTGTCGGGACTCCATAAATGCACCAAAATCACTACCCGGGTCTGTATCGGCTTCCACCACTTGTATGCTCAAAACAGGTCTTGGATCTTCGGTTATGGACAAGCTCTCTTGAGAATGAATTACTCCCTAGATAAATGCAGCAAGTTTTTACATACACCTCTTAGCTTGAGCCCTAGTGATCGGTCCGGTTTTCATCTGTATCAGGTCAGCAGCCCAGTGGGTTATCGGTTATGTAGGTTTAGGTGGATTCGCATCAGCTGCCATACCAAATAAACTTATATATAGAAGTAATCCCAAGGATACAAAGGAGTTACAAAGGCAAGTAAATGAGTTACTTGATAAAGGTTACATTCGTGAGAGTATGAGTCCATATCTTGTCCCTGTTTTGTTAGTACCTAAGAAAAATGGTTCATGGCGTATGTGTGTAGATTGTGGACTTATAAATAATATTACCATTAAATATAGGCATCCAATTCCTAGGTTAGATGATATATTAGATGAATTACATGGACCATGCATTTTTACTAAAATTGATCTTAGGAGTAGGTATCATCAAACTAGAATGAAAGAAGGTAATGAATGGAAAACCTCATTTAAAACTAAGCATGGATTGTATAAGTGGTTAGTAATGCCTTTTGGTTTAACTAATACACCTAGTACTTTCATAAGGTTAATGAATCATGTTGTGTGACCATTCATTGGAAAGTTTGTTGTTGTTTCTTTTAATGGTATTCTTGTATGTAGTAGGCATCTAGATGAGCATGTCGAACATCTTTGGCAAGTTTTAAATATTCTTAGTAAGGAAAGGTTGTTTGCTAACATGAAAAAGTGTGATTTTCATAAAGATGAGTTGGTTTTCCTAGGATTTGTAGTATGTGCAGTAGGTATAAAAGTTGATCAATCCAAGAGTGGCCGAAACCTACCTCCATTACCCAAGTCAGGAGCTTTCATGGTTTGGCTAGTTTCAACAGATGATTTGTCAAGGATTTTAGCACCATCGCAGCACCTTTGATGAAAGTTGTGAAGAAGAATGTTGGCTTTAAATGGCGGCAAGCACACAATAAATCTTTTAATTTGTTGAAAGAAAAATTGTCTAATGCACCTTTACTAGTTTTGCCTAACTTTGACAAAATTTTTGAAATTGAATGTGATGCTTTGAGTGTAGGTATTGGAGCTATTTTAATGCAAAAAGGAAGACCCATAGCCTACTTTAATGGAAAATTAAATGGAACTGCACTAAACTACCCGAATTATGACAAAGAAATGTATGCTTTGGTGAAGGCTTTGGAGACGTGGCAGCATTACCTCATGCTAAAAGAATTTTTGATACAAATGGATCATGAATCTTTGAAGTACATTAAAAGCCAAGGGAAGCTTAACTAAAGGCATGCCAAGTGGATTCAATTCACTGAGACCTTTCCATATGTGATCCGCTACAAGAAAGGTAAGGAAAATGATGTGATTCCACCCGAGCCCGCTCCACCGATAACCCGCTGTGGTGCTGACTCGACACGGATGAAGACTAGGCCAATCACAAGAGCTCAAATTAAGAGATTTAAGGAAAACCTGGGAGTATTTATACAGGGGGTAATCAATCTCAACAAAGCTTGTCCATACTTGAAGATACAAAGCCTATTCTAAGCATCCAAGTGGTGGAAGCCGATACGGACCCAGGTGACGGTTTTGGTACATTTTTGGAGTCCGGGAAGCATGAAATGGTTCCAATGCTTTATGGGTTCAATACATATGCCTAAGAGGTCATGGAATCAAGTTAAAGCAGCCTTAAATGCAATCAAAAAGGGCTTGTACGGACAGCCTAAACAATTTGGCCGAATTTACTGTATTGCTTGCTGGCTTTACTGTATTTTACTGTATTAGCCTTTTCTTATTTTTTCAAGCATGGGCAACGTGTGGGACTTCATATTCAGCTTATTTGGCATCCTATAAATCATCTAGAAGCTGATTTGAAGCTCAAAGAGGTCAAAGATTGATCAAAGTCAACTTGATCAAAAAGGCTAGCATTTTTAGTTTCCTAATTTGTTTTTACTTTTTGTTTTAGGAAACTACCATTACTTTTTGGCTTTTATTTATTTATTTTCTGGAAAAATAACTTTAGGAAGGTTTTTATTTTATTCTTTCCATTGTAAATTAATTAATTCCTAATTTAATATAAAGGAATTAATTAATCAAACTTAGATTAGGAAAGGAAGTATAGTTTCACCCAACTAGGTTTCTTTATGTGTGGTGGCTGGTTTTCTTTATGTTCTAGGGTTTTATTTCGTGGCTTTGTAACCTATTTAAAGGCTTATTTTTCAATATGAATACAACTTTAAAACTTTGATTTGATTAAGAAAATACTTGTGAGATTAATTATCTCTTTGTTCTTTGAGAACACCTAAAACACCATTAGAGAATTGGTTGTTTTAGCTTGACTTATCAATAGGTTTTCCATCCCCTATTGTGGCATCTACATTATACCAAGGTTTCTAACCACAGGTTGGTTAGGGGTTGAGGTCTATTCCATTAGAACTTGAACTTAATTAAAGATCCGGGCTAATATAATACGGGTTTAGGAGCAGGTCGTCCTAGGTTCGTATCATTTGGTATCAGAGCTAAATTTTGTTCAGGTTTGATCTATCTTTATTTGCTTTATTTGTTTTTGTGTTATTCTGCAATTTTAGCATTAGGTTAAGGTTGCATCCATCCTATACACGTTCAGCATTTAAAAAAAAAAAAAAAATTTCATTCCTAGTTGAATTAGGATTTCCTAGTTTTATCGTATTTTTGTTTCCTAGTTTGTTGGTTGTCTTTTATCATTGTTCTTGTTAATTTGGTTTTTGTTGATTTTTCTTTGCTGTTTTAGTCTTAAGTATTTGCATTCATATATTCAAAAAAAAAAAAAAACAAAAGAAAACAAGAAAAAAAAAAAAAAAGAAGTTTGCGGCAACATTTAAAAAAAAAAAAAAAAACTGCACATTTTGTTTATTTGGAGGTTACGGGTTTGGTGTTTGTTTTGGATTTGGAATTGCAATTTTAGTACTTAATCTTGCTACTGCAGTTGTTTATGTTCTGTGAGTGAAAAAATAAAAAAAAAAGAAGGTAAAGCCGAATAAAAAAAATAAAAAAAAATAATAAAGAGAAGAAAAAAAAAATATTTCGGTTTGTTGGAGTTTGATTTGTTTGCTGGAAATTTGTTGGAGCTGCTGGTTTTTTATTATTTATTCAATATTTGAGTTGCTGGAGAATTATTTTTGCTGCTGAATATTTGGATTTTGGGTGCTTAAATTATTTGGATTAAAATTAGATAAAGGAATTGATACAAAACTTGAATTACAAGAACAACAACCAACACTTTTCTATAATTTTGTTCTCTTTGATTCTTGTTCGTATTTGATTTTCTTTTTCTGGAATTTTATTCTTGAACTCATAATCTACTACCATCTGGTGCAGTTTTCAAAAATTCCAACGTTTTCCCATTATTTTGTGTTTCTTGTCTAGAAAGCCGAAAAAATTAGGATTTGATGGATTCTTTCGGTATTGCCTACTTTTTGCTACTGTTTTGTTGGTAAGTTTAATTAAAACATACTAGTGATCTAATTGCTGTTTTGTGGGTGTTTTAATTAGAACTTTGAGATAATACATTGAGTGGAAAAAGGCAAGAGTGTGTGAGCTTAAAAGAGGGTAAAAGCCGAAACTAGTGTGCAAACACGAGTGTCGAGACCTTGTTTGAGTGAAACACGTGAGGGAGTGAATATTGTGAGGATTTATTTTATTTTTGCAGTATTTTACTAACATGGCAGATTCTAGAATAAGGAGAGGAGATCCACCCTTGAGGATCAATGAGGAAGAGTCCGTAGCATTCTATGGCGATGACCGAGCTACCGGAAGTGGAGACCAAGTGGACTTGAGAACTATTTTGGAATCAATACAGCAGATGAGTGCTCAATTTGAGCATGTAAACCAAAGAGTGGGAAGATTAGAAGCCTCAGAAGGAAGGCCGAATACAAGAAATAGGCAAGAATTCCATGGAGGACGAGGCCGAGGACAAGGAGGTCGCGAGAGGCCGAGAGAGGAATTTGATGAGGAGCCATTTGGACGGTGACTTTGAGGAAGGTATGGACGAAACCTTTGCTGTCCAAGATAGAGCTGGCCGTGGGAGATATAGGAGGGAGGATACAGATGAAGATTTGGGAAATATCAAGGTTAATATCCCACCTTTTATGGGTAAAGGTGATCCTGAAGCTTATTTGGAGTGGGAAGAGAAAATGGAGATGATTTTTGATTGCCACAACTATTCGGAAGGTAAGAAGGTGAAGATGGCAGCAATGGAGTTTGGCCATTATGCACTCCAATGGTGGACAAATGAGCAAAGCACCCGAAGGAGAGTTGGTGATGACTTAATTACAACATGGCGACAAATGAAAGGAGCCATGAGGAAGCGGTTTGTGCCATCTCATTACCATAGGTTGCTGCATCAAAGGCTTCAATCTTTGTCTCAAGGAAGTAGGTCCGTGGAGGATTATTACAAAGAGATGGAGATGTTAATGATGAGGCTGAATATGAATGAGGATAGGGAGGCAACCATGGCAAGATTTCTTGGAGGGTTAAACCGAGACATTGCCAACCAACTTGAGTTACAACAATACTTGGAATTGGAGGAGATGTTGCATGTAGCCATTAAGCTTGAGAACCAATTCAAGAGGAGGGGTGTTAGTACACGGTTTGAAGGAGTTTCTAGCAGTGGAAGGACAAGTTCAAGTGGCTGGAAAAACAATTCCACTTATGAAAACAAGTTGAGGCCAAAATTAGGAGAAGAATCAACCAACCGGCCAAGAAGGGAGGTCAAGACCGAATCTGTCCAAGCATTTAGAGGTGAGATAAAATCTGATCCTAAACCTCAAAAATCTAGAGAAATAATTTGTTTTAAGTGCCAAGGAAGAGGACACATATCCAGCCAATGCCCAAATAGAAGAATCATGGTATTAAAGGGTGATGGTGAGCTGGAATCCGCAAGTGAAGAAAGTGGCGCTGAAACCGAGCAAGAGGAGGAATGTAATGAAGATGAAACCGAACCTGTAGATACATCTAAAGCCGAGTTGAGCTTGGTTTCAAGGAGAGTACTTGCTGTCTACAAAGATGAAGAGCAGATACAAAGAGAAAACATCTTCCACACTCGCTGCGAAATACAAGGTAAAATTTGTAGCATGATTATAGATAGTGGGAGTTGTACTAATGTGATAAGTAATCTTGTAGTTGATAAATTAGGTTTGAAAACAATTAAACATCCAGAACCTTATAGATTACAATGGCTTAATGATAGTGGTGAGATGAAAGTAAACAAACAAGCCAAAGTAAAATTTAATATAGGAAGATATGAGGATGTAGTTTTATGTGATATTGTACCTATGATTGCTGGACATATACTATTAGGTAGACCATGGCAATTTGATAAAGATGCTACTCATTTTGGTCGAGAAAATAGTTTTGTTTTCAGGTTTAAAGGGAAGAAGATCAAGCTAGAACCATTATCTCCTAAAGAGGTTTACAAGGACCAATTACAAATGCAACAAAGGAGAGAAGCCGAAAAGCTCAAGGAAAAAGCAAGCATGGCACCAACGGCTTCACCATCCATTCAAGAAGGTAAGATTGAGGTTGCTGACCAAGGTAAGGTTTCTAAGGTTCATATTGAGTGGAAAGACCAAGAAAAATCCGAGAGAGAGGTGAGAAAAGAGAGCAAACCCGAGAGCATAAAAAAACTGGAAATTTCCGCCAAAGAGAGCCAAACCGAGGAAGGAAAAAGAAAAGAAAGAAAAGAGAGGAAAAACCAGAATTTTTATTTGAGTTTAGGGGATATTAATAAGGTTATTGAGTGTAAGAAACCTTTGCTGGTCATGATTTATAAAGAAAATTATTTTAATGATCAAACTAACTTTGAAGAACTTGAATTGCCAAGTTCAATGATTTCTCTTTTGAAGGAATTTGGAGATGTCTTCCCAAATGAAATTCCAAGTGGACTACCATCCAATCAAGAGGGAAAAGGTAAGCTTGCTATCCAAGGTAAGTCTTCTAATACTCAGGTTGTGTGGAAATATTTTAATAAAACCAAGAGTGAAAAATTTGGTGCAAAAGCCGAGAGTGAGGAAGGTGAGATGGCATTGAGTGAGAAAGGAAAAGGAAGACAAGAAAGGAAGAATATAAATTTTTATCTTAGCTTTGCTGATGTTAATAAAGTAATTATGAATAAGAAATCATTGCTGACCATGAATTTTAAAGATACTTATTTAAAGATGTCTTTATTGCATAGAACTTTATCTTCATTGTTGAGAGCTTTACTTAGTGGTAATTTGAAAATTTGGGAAATATTGTTTGCTAACTTTAAAAAGTGTAATTTTTACCATAATGAGCATGTATTTCTAGAGTTTTTTGTAATAGTATTTGACCCAGGAGAATTGGTTTGGTTGCACTTACGAAAGGAAAGGTTTCCTAAACAAAGAAAGTCAAAGCTCATGCCGCCTATGGATGGACTTTTTCAAGTTTTGGAGCCGAATAACAAGAAAGCCTACAAGCTTGATTTACCGCGTGAGTATAACATGAATGTTGCATTTAATGTTACTGATTTAACTCCTTTTTCAGCAGGTGATGATCTTGATTTGAGGACAAATCCTTTTCAAGAGGAGGGGAATGATGTGATTCCGCCCGAGCCCGCTCCACCGATAACCCGCTGTGGTGCTGACTCGACACGGATGAAGACTAGGCCAATCACAAGAGCTCAAATTAAGAGATTTAAGGAAAACCTGGGAGTATTTATACAGGGGGTAATCAATCTCAACAAAGCTTGTCCATACTTGAAGATACAAAGCCTATTCTAAGCATCCAAGTGGTGGAAGCCGATACGGACCCAGGTGACGGTTTTGGTACATTTTTGGAGTCCGGGAAGCATGAAATGGTTCCAATGCTTTATGGGTTCAATACATATGCCTAAGAGGTCATGGAATCAAGTTAAAGCAGCCTTAAATGCAATCAAAAAGGGCTTGTACGGACAGCCTCAACAATTTGGCCGAATTTACTGTATTGCTTGCTGGCTTTACTATATTTTACTGTATTAGCCTTTTCTTATTTTTTCAAGCATGGGCAACGTGTGGGACTTCATATTCAGCTTATTTGGCATCCTATAAATCATCTAGAAGCTGATTTGAAGCCTAAAGAGGTCAAAGATTGATCAAAGTCAACTTGATCAAAAAGGCTAGCATTTTTAGTTTCCTAATTTGTTTTTACTTTTTGTTTTAGGAAACTACCATTACTTTTTGGCTTTTATTTATTTATTTTCTGGAAAAATAACTTTAGGAAGGTTTTTATTTTATTCTTTCCATTGTAAATTAATTAAGTCCTAATTTAATATAAAGGAATTAATTAATCAAACTTAGATTAGGAAAGGAAGTATAGTTTCAGCCAACTAGGTTTCTTTATGTGTGGTGGCTGGTTTTCTTTATGTTCTAGGGTTTTATTTCGTGGCTTTGTAACCTATTTAAAGGCTTATTTTTCAATATGAATACAACTTTAAAACTTTGATTTGATTAAGAAAATACTTGTGAGATTAATTATCTCTTTGTTCTTTGAGAACACCTAAAACACCATTAGAGAATTGGTTGTTTTAGCTTGACTTATCAATAGGTTTTCCATCCCCTATTGTGGCGTCTACATTATACCAAGGTTTCTAACCATAGGTTGGTTAGGGGTTGAGGTCTATTCCATTAGAACTTGAACTTAATTAAAGATCCGGGCTAATATAATACGTGTTTAGGAGCAGGTCGTCCTAGGTTCGTATCAGAAAATGTAGTCGCCAATGCATTATCTCGAAGGTATGTACTATTTTCTACCTTAGATGCTAGATTGCTTGGTTTTGACAATTAGAAGAACTTTATGAGCATGATAGTGACTTTGGAGAAATATTTAGGACCTGTTCAAAACATGGTTTTAATAAATTTTACATCTTTAAGGGATATTTGTTTAGGGAAAACAAACTTTGTATGCCTAATTGTAGCATTAGGGAGTTATTAGTTTGGGAAGGTCATGGGGGTGGTTTAATGGGTCATTTTGGTATTTTAAAGACTTTATCCTTGTTGCAAGAACACTTTTATTGGCCTAACATGAAAGGAGATGTAGAGAGAATATGTGAATGATGCTTGAACTGTTGAAAAGCCAAATCCAAATTGATGCTGCATGGTCTTTACATGCCATTGCCAATTCCTTCCTTTCCTTGGGTGGATTTGTCTTTGGATTTTATTCTTGGTTTACCTAGGTCAAGGATAGGTAAGAATTCAATTGTTGTTGTCGTGGATAGATTTTCTAAGATGGCAGATTTTATTGCATATAATAAAATTGATGACGCATCTAATGTTGCTAACTTGTTCTTTAAGGAAATTGTTAGTTTGCATGGTATGCCTAGAACAATTGTTTCGGATAGGGATGCTAAGTTTCTAAGTCATATTTCAAAAAATTTATGGGCTAAGTTAGGAACTAAACTTTTGTTTTCAATAACTTGTCATCCACAAACCTATGGACAAACCGAAGTAGTAAATAGGACTTTGTCTACATTATTATGGGCTTTGATTAGTAGAAACTTAAGAACATGGGAAGAATGTTTGCCACATGTTGAATTTGCTTATAATAGGACATTGCATTCAGCCACTAATATACACCATATGAAATTGTTCATGGTTTTAATTTGACTCCATTAGATTTAACACCTTTACCCTTAAGTGAACGTGCTAATCTAGATGGAAAACAAAAAACTGATTATGTAAAGTAGATTCATGATAAAACAAAGGCAAATATTGAAAGGAGGACCGAGCAATATGCAAGGAGTTCTAATCAAGGCTGAAAATGAGTCACCTTTGAACCTGGAGATTGGGTTTGGTTGCACCTAAGAAAGGAGAGGTTTCCTGAACAAAGGAAGTCCAACCTTATGCTGCGTGGAGATGGACCTTTTCAAGTTTTGGAGCGGATAAATGACAATGCTTACGAACTTGATTTACCTGGTGAGTATAATGTTAGCGCTACATTTAATGTTGCTAAATTGTCTCCTTTTTCTATAGGTGATGACTTTGATTTAAGGGCAAATCCTTTTTAAGAGGAGGGGAATGATGAGAATCTGCCTGAACTCGCACAACTGATAATTCGCTAGGGTGCTGACCTGATACGGATGAAGACTGGACTGATCACTAGGGCTCAAGCTAAGAGATTTAAGAATAACCTGGCTGCTTTTATCCAGGGAGTAGTTAATTCTCAAAGGGGCTTGTCAATACTCGAAGATACAAGACTCGTTTTAAGCATCCAAGTGGTGAAGGCCGATACGGATGCGGATAGCTGTTTTCGTGCAAATATGGACTCTGGGCAGCAAGAAATTGTTCCAACACTTCATGGATTCAATACATATCTTTAAGAGGTCATGGAATCAAGTAAATGCATCTTGAAAGGCAACCAAAAAGGGCTTGTGCGTATGAGAGAGAAAGTTGGCCGGTTTTGCTGTATTATTTGCTGACTTTACTATATTTTGCTGAGTTAAATATTTCTCTTTAATCCAAGCAAGGGAAATGTGTGGAACTCCATGATAATCCTATTTGGCATCCTACAAGGCATATGGAAGCTGATTTGGAGCTTAAATTGGTCAAAGACAGCTTAGCAAAAAAGATAGTATTTTAGTTTCCTAATTTGTTTTTGACTTTTTCTTTTAGGAAATCAATCTTTTAAGTGGTTTTTATTTATTTATTTTCTAGAAAAATCAACTTAGGAAAGTTATTATTTTTTTATTTTTATTGTTAATTAATTAATTCCTAATTCAAAATAAAGGAATTAATTAATCAAAATTAGATTTAAAAAGAAGGTGAATTTCGGCCAAGCTAGGTTTACTATTCTTTGGTGGCCAGTTTTACCTAGATAACTAGGGTTTTATTTTGTTCTTTCCTAGCCTATTTAAGGGCTTATTTTTTAGAAAAAACACATGATGTGATTTTGCCCAAGCCCGCACAGCCGACAACTCGCTAGGCTGCTGACACGATACGGATGAAGACCGGGCCAATCACTAGGGCTCAAGCTAAGATGTTTAGGGAAACATTTGTCACTTTTATCCAGGGGGTAATTCATTCTCAAGAACACTTGTCCATACCCGGAGATCCAAGACCTGTTTTGGGCATACAAGTGGTGGAAGCCGATACGGACCCGGGTAGTGGTTTTGGTGCATTTATGGAGTCCGGGCAGCAAGGAATGGTTCTAACACTTCATGAACTCAAATAATATCATTACAAGGATATGGAATCAAGCCAAGGCAGAATCAAAAGCATCTAAATAGGACTTGTACGGACAGCATCTTGATTTGGCCGAAAATGTGCTGTTTTGGCGCAGACTTTGAGTTTTCTTCTTGTTTGACTTATTCCAATCAAGAGGCAATGTGTGGGAATCATTATTAATCATATTTGACATCCTAAATGGTATATAGAAGCTGATTTGGAGCCCAAACAAGCTGGAGATTGGTCAAAGATACCTTATGATGCGAATCCACCCGAGACTGCTCGACCGACAACCCGCTGGGGTGCTGACCCAATACAAATGAAGGTGGGACCGATCACTAGGGCCCAAGCCAAGAAGTTCAAGGACAATCTTGCTGTCTTCATACAAGGAATAGGTCATAGTCAAGAGGGGTTGGCCACATCTAAAGAACCAAGGCCTGTTTTACTCATACAAGCAATAGAAGCCAAAACAGGGTCGGGTGACGTTTTTGGTGATAATAAGGAGGCCGGGTTGTATGCATTGGAACCCCATCCTTATGGGTTCAATTCATATGGAGGATGAGTCATAGAAACTAGCCAAAGCAGCTTCAAAGCCGACCAACAAGGTGGTTTGCGCACAAGGAGAAGGAAAGGCCGGATTTGCTGTATTCCTTGCTGGCTTTACTGTATTTTACTGTATTAGCCTTTTCCATTACTTCCAAGCAAGGGCAACGTGAGGAACTTCACAATAAGCTTATTTGGCATCCTACAAAGCATATTGAAGCTGATTTGGAGCTCAATTTGGTCAAAGATTGGTCAAAGTCAATTTAGTCAAAAAGCTAGTATTATAGTTTCCTAATTTTATTCTACTTTTTGTTTTAGGAAACTACCATTATTTTTTAGTTTTTATTTATTTATTTTCTGGACAAATAAGTTTAGGAAAGTTATTATTTTATTATTTTCATTGTAAATTAATTAATTCCTAATTCAAAATAAAGGAATTAATTAATCCAAATTAGTTTAGGAAAAGGAAAGTTTCGGCCAAGGTAGACTTCTTCATTGTGTGGCCGGTTTTTCCTAGGGTTTTTAGGGTTTTTTTTGTTTCTTTCAAAAGCCTATTTAAAGGCTTATTTTTCAATAATAATACAACTTTGATTTGATTAAGAAAATACTTGTGAGATTAATTATCTCTTTGTTCTTTGAGATCACCTAAAACACCATTAGAGAATTGGTTGTTTTAGCTTGACTTATCAATAGGTTTTCCATCCCCTATTGTGGCGTCTACATTATACCAAGGTTTCTAACCACAGCTTGGTTAGGGGTTAAGGTCCATTCCATTAGAACTTGAACTTAATTGAGATCCAGGCTAATATAATACGGGTTTAGGAGCAGGTCGTCCTAGGTTCGTATCACCTTAGTAGTTAAACTAGTCAACTAGTTTCCTAATTTGATTTTGACTTTTTGTTTTAGGAAATTAGTCTTTTATTTTGATTTTTATTTATTTGTTTGCTGGAAAAATAAGTTTAGGAAATTTATTATTTTAGTATTTCAATTGTAAATTAATTAGTTCCTAATTCAAAATAAAGGAATTAATTAATCCAAATTAGTTTAAGAAGCTAGGAAAAATTAGGCACTTTCCTTTTCTCTACTTTCTTTTTCTCCACACTTTGAGTACGGTTTTGAATTAAGTTTTTTAGCGTTTTTGCTTTGTAATCTTAGCATAGTTAAAGGCTTATTTTCAATCAGAAATCAAGCTTGAATTTTATGCAGAAAATTATTTGTGAGATTGAATTCTCTTTGTTCTTTTGGACACCTAAAACACCATTAGTGAATGAGTGTTTTAGTTTGACTTATTAATAGGCCTTCCATCACCTATTGTGGCGTCTTCATTATAACCAAGGTTTCTAATCACATGTTGGTTAGGGGTCAAGGTGACCACTAGAACTTGAACATAATTAGATCCGGGCTAATATAATACGAGTTTAAGGGTAGGTCGTCCTAGGTTCGTATCATTTGGTATCAGAGCCAAATTTTTTTCAGGTTTGATTTATCTTTATTTACTTTATTTGTTTTTGTGTTATTCTGCAATTTTAGCGTTAGGTTAAGGTTGCATCCATCCCATGCACGTTTTGCATCATTAAAAAAGAAAAAAAAATTCAATCCTAGTTGAATTAGGTTTCCTAGTTTTATCGTATTTTTGTTTCCTAGTTTGTTGGTTGGTTTTCATCATTGTTCTTGTTAATTTTGGTTTTTGTTGATTTTTATTTGCTGTTTTAGTCTTAAATATTTGCATTCATATATTAAAAAATAAAATAAAATTTTTGAAGATTGGGGTTTGTGGAATAAAAAAAAAAAATTCACACAATTTGAATTTTTGATTGGGAGGTCACGGGTTTGGTGTTTGTTTTGAAGTTGGAATTGCAATTTTGGTAATTATTCTTGCTACTGCAGTTGTTTTATGATTTGTGAGTGAAAAAAAAAAAAAAAAACAAGAACAAGCCAAATAAAAAAAAAAAATTAAATTTCGGTTTGTTGAAGTTTGAATTGTTTACTGGAAATTTGTTGGAGCTGCTGGTTTATGATTATTTATTCAATATTTGAGTTGCTGGAGAATTATTTTTTTTGCTGGATATTTGGAATTCTGGGTGCTTAAATTATTTGGATTAAAATTAGTTAAAGGATTTGATACAAAACTTGGATTACAAGAACAGCAACCAATACTTTTCTATATTTTTGTTCTCTTTGATTCTTGTTCGTATTTGAGTTTCTTTTTCTAGAATTTTATTCTTGAACTCATAATCTATTACCATCTGCTCCAGTTCTTCAAAATTCCAAAGTTTTCTCGTTAATTTGCTTTATTTCACCTAGAAAAGCCGAAAACTAGGTTTTGTTGAATTCTTCGGTATTGCCTACTTTTAGCTACTATTTTGCTGATAAGTTTAATTACTTGTCATCTAATTTTTGTTTTGTCGGTGTTTTAATAAGAACTTTGAGAAAATTCATTGAAAGGAAAAAGGCAAGAGAGTGTGAGCACAAAAGAGGGTTAAAAGCCAAAATTAGTGTGCAAACACGAGTGTCGAGTTCTTATATTGAGTGAAACACATGAGGGAGTGAACCTGGTGAGAATTTATTTTATTTTTGTATTATTCATACTAACATGGCAGATTCAAGGGTGAGAAGAGGAGATCCACCTTTGAGAATTAATGAAGAGGAGTCCGTAGGATTTAAAGGTGATTTCCGAGCTTTGGGGAGTGGTGAACAAACAGACATGAGGGCTATATTGGAGCAATTACAACGGATGAATGCCTGATTTGACCATTTAAATCAAAAGATGGACAGGTTAGAAACATCCCAAGGAGTGCCCAATATAAGGTTAGATGCTCATGGAGGTCGAGGTCGAGGAGGCGGAGGGCGACCAAGAGAGGAATTCGGGGGAAGTAACTATGGAGATGACTTGGATGAAAGGTTTGATGAAATTTTTGAACCTCAAGAAAGACTAATCCATGGGAGACCAGCAAGGAATGAAGATGATGATCTTGGCAACATCAAGGTAAACATCCCACCATTCATGGGTAAAAGTGATCCGGAAATATATTTGGAATGGGAAAAGAGAATGGAGATGACTTTTGATTGTCATCATTATTCGGAGGCCAAGAAGGTGAAGATGGCAGCAATGGAGTTTGGTCATTACGTACTCCAATATTGGACCAATGAGCAAAATACCCAAAGGAGAGTTGGTGATGACTTGATCACTACATGGCGCCAAATGAAGGAAGCCACGAGGAAGCGGTTCGTACCATCACATTATCATAGGTTGCTGCATCAAAGGCTTCAATCCTTATCTCAAGGAAGTATGTGCATGGAGGATTATTACAAGGAGATGGAGATGCTTATGATGAGATTAAACATGAATGAGGATAGAGAAGCAACCATGGCAAGGTTCCTTGGTGGTTTGAATCGTGAGATAGCCAACCAACTAGAATTGCAACAATATGTGGAATTGGAGGAGATGTTACATGTGGCTATTAAATTGGAACATCAATTAAAGAGGAGGGGTGTAGGCTTGCAGTTTGGAGGAGTTTCCAATAGTGGAAGATCAATTCCAAGTGGCTGGACAAACAATCCAACCTATGAAAGCCAGCCAAAGCCGAAGGTGGGAGAAAAAAGCACCAATCGGCCAAGAAAAGAGCTTAAAGCCGAATCTGTCCAAGCACATAATAATGAGATAAAATCTTATCCTAAACTGTCAAAATCAAGAGAAATTGTTTGTTTTAAGTGCCAGGGTCGAGGACATATTGCCAACCAATGCCCAAACCGAAGAATCATGGTGTTGAAGGACAATGGTGAGTAGGAGTCTAATAATGATGAAGCTGAAATTGAGACAGTGCATAAAGCGGAAAGAATTGAGGATGAAGCCGAAACCCTAAAGGTTTCAAATTCTGAATTGAGCTTGGTGGCAAGGAGAATGTTGAGTGTTTACAAGGATGAGGATCAAGTTTAAAGAGAAAACATCTTCCATACCCGATGTAAAATTCAAGGTAATGTAAGTAGTATGATAATTGATAGTGGAATTTGTGGTAATGTAATTATTAGTGTGGTAGTTGATAAATTAAGATTAACAACCATTAAACATTTCGTACCATACAGATTACAATGGCTTAATGATAGTGGTGAGATAAAAGTAAATAAACAAGCCAAAGTAAAATTTAGAATTGATACATATGTGGATGTTGTATTGTGTGATGTTGTTCCTATGCATGTGGGTCATATTTTGTTGGGTAGGCCATGGAAATTTGATAGAGATGCTATCCATTATGGTAGAGAAAATAGCATTGTGTTTAAATTTAAAGGGAAACAATTTAAGCAGGAGCCAATAACTTCAAAGGAAGTATTTAGCAATCAACTTCAAATGCAACAAAGGAGGGAAGTCGAAAGGCTCAAAGAGAAGGCTAGTATGGTACCAAAGGTTCCACCGTCCATTCAAGAGGGGAAAGATGAGCTTGCTGTCCAAGGTAAGTCCTCTAAAACCCAGGTTGAGTGGAAAAATTTAAACAAATCCGAGAGTGAGAAAATTGGAACAAAAGTCGAGAGTGATGCAAAATTCAATGAATCCGTGAGTGAGAAAGGAAAAGAAAGAAAAGAGACGAAAAATAGAAATTTTTATCTTAGCTTTGGTGATGTTAATAAAATAATTATTAATAAGAAATCATGAATAAGAAATCATTTCTGGTCATGAATATTAAAGATACTTATTTAAAGATGTTTTTGTTGCATAGAACTTTATCTGCATTATTGAAAGCTTCACTTAGTGGAAATTTGAAAATTTGGGAGAGATTATTTGCTAATATTGAAAAGTGTGATGAACTTGTATTTCTAGTATTTTTTGTTATAGTGTTTGATCCAGGAGATTGGTTTTGGTTTCAACCAAGGAAGGAGAGGTTTCCCAAACAAAGAAAGTCCAAGCTTATGCCGCGAGGAGATGTATCTTTTCAATTTTTGGAAAGGATCAATGAAAACACCTACACGCCTGATTTACCAGGTGAGTATAATATGAGTGCTACATCAAAAGATGCTGATTTTTTTCCTTTTGCTGCAGGTGATGAACTAGATTTTAGGACAAATCCTTTTCAAAAGGAGGGGAATGATGTGATTCCGCCCGAGCCCACACAACCGACAACCCGTTGGGGTGCTGACTCGATATGGATGAAGACCGGACCAATCACTAGGGCTCAAGCTAAGATGTTTAGGGACAAGTTTGCCACTTTTATCCAGAGGATAATTCATTCTCATGAACACTTGACCATATCCGAAGATCCAAAACCTGTTTTGGGCATACAAGTGGTGGAAGCCGATACGGACCCGGGTAGCGATTTTGGAGCATTTGTGGAGTCCGGGCAGCAAGGAAAGGTTCTAACACTTCATGAACTCAAATAATGTCATTAAAATGACATGGAATCCAGCCAAGGCAGAATCAAAAGCATCTAAATAGGACTTGTACGGACAACATCTCAATTTGGCCGAAAATGTGCTGTTTTGGCGCTGACTTTGACTTATCTTCTTGTTTGACTTATTCCAATCAAGAGGCAATGTGTGGGAATCATTAGTAATCATATTTGGCATCCTAAATGGTATATGGAAGCTGATTTGGAGCCCAAACAAGCTGGAGATTGGTCAAACATACCTTAGTAGTCAAACTAGTCAATTAGTTTCCTAATTTGATTTTGACTTTTTATTTTAGGAAATTAGTCTTTTATTTTGATTTTTAGGAAAGTTATTATTTTAGTATTTCAATTGTAAATTAATTAATTCCTAATTCAAAATAAAAGAATTAATTAATCCAAATTAGTTTAAGAAGCTAGGAAAAATTAGGCACTTTCCTTTTCTCTACTTTCCGTTTCTCTACTCTCTTTTTCTCCACACTTTGAGTCCGGTTTTGAATTAATTTTTTTAAGGTTTTTGCTTTGTAATATTAGCCTATTTAAAGGCTTATTTTCAATCAGAAATCAAGCTTGAATTTTATACAGAAAATTATTTGTGAGATTGAATTCTCTTTGTTCTTTTGAACACCTAAAATACCATTAGTGAATGAGTGTTTTAGTTTGACTTATCAATAGGCCTTCCATCACCTATTATGGCGTCTTCATTAGACCAAGGTTTCTAATCACAATGGTTAGGGGTTGAGGTGACAATTATAACTTGAACATAATTAGATCCGGACCAATATAATACGGGTTTAGGAGCAGGTCATCCTAGGTTTGTATCAGGTTGGTTAAGGGTTGAGGTCAATCCATTAAAATCTGAACTTAATTGAGATACGAGCTAATATAATACAGGTTTAGGCACGTGTCGACCTAGGTTCGTATACCGAATGATACGAATTCCATTGTATCATAAATTTTGTTCAGGTTTGAATTCCATTGTATTTAAATTTAAAAGGAAAAAGGTTAAGCTGGAGCCATTAACTCCAAATGAGGTGTTTAGAGATCAACTTCAAATGCAATAAAGGAGGGAGGCCCAAAAGTTTAAAGAAAAGTTTAGTATGGCACCCACGGCTTCACCAACTGTCTAAGAGGGTAAGGCCGAACAATAATATCCAAGTAAGTATTCTAAACTCAGTGGTGAGGGGAAAAGCAATGACAAAGCTAAAAGTGAGAAAAATCCAAGAAAGCTGAGACTGAGGTGAAAACAAATGGAGTCTATGAGAGAGAAAGAAAAAGAGAGGAAAGAGAAGAAAAATGAAAATTTATATCTTACTTTTGGGGATGTTAATAAAGCAATTTTGAATAAGAAACCATTGCTGGTCATGATTTATAAAGATGCATATTTACATGATCAAGCTAATCTGGAAGAGCTTGAATTGCCTAGTTCTATTTCTTCTCTTTTGTAGGAATTTGATGATGCCTTTCTGAATGAAATTCCTAATGGTTTACCACCTATCTGAGGGATAGAACATAAAATTGATTTTGTGTTGGGAGTTGCAATTCCTGATAGGCCTACATATAGGAGTAATTGCAAGGAGATAAACAAGCTACAAAGGCAGGTAAGTGAGCTACTTGACAAAGGTTATATTCATGAGAGCATGAGTCATGTGTTGTTCCCATTTTGTTTTTTACCTAAGAAAGATGGTTCATGGCACATGCATGTGGATTGTAGAGCGATTAATAATATAACCATTAAATATAAGCATCCAATTCCTAGGTTAGATGATATGTTAGATGAATTACATGGTGCATGCATGTTCTCTAAAATTGATCTTAAAAGTGGGTATCATCAAATTAGGATGAAAGAGGGTGACGAATGGAAAACTGCATTTAAAACTAAATATGTTTGTATGAGTGGTTGGTAATGCCTTTTGGTTTAACTAATGCACCTAGTACTTTCATGAGATTAATGAACCATGTTATGCGACCATTCATTGGAAAATTTGTGGTTGTTTATTTTGATGATATTCGTATATATGGTAAGAATTTATATGAGCATGTAGAACATCTTAGGTTAGTTTTAGGAGTACTTAGGAAGGAAAGGTTATTTGCTAACATGAAAAAGTGTGATTTTTGTAAAGATGAACTTGTTTTCCTAAGATTTGTTGTAAGTGCTGCAGGAATTAAAGTTGATTAATCCAAGGTGAAAGCAATCCAAGAGTGGCCAAAACCTACCTCTATCACCCAAGTGAGGAGCTTTCATGGTTTGGCTAGTTTTTACTGAAGATTTTTTCAAGGATTTTAGCACCATCGTAGCACATTTGACCAAAGTTCTAAAGAAGAATGTTGGCTTCAAATGGCGGGAAGCACAAGAAAAATCATTTACTTTGTTGAAAGAAAAATTAAATAATGCACCTTGACTAGTTTTGCCTAATTTTGATAAACTTTTTGAAATTGAATGTGATGCTTCAGGTGTAAGTATTGGAACTGTTTTAATCCAATAAGGAAGACCCATAGCCTACTTTAGCAAGAAATTGAATGGAGCTGCACTAAACTACCCGACCTATGCCAAAGAGATGTATGCTTTGGCGAGACCTTTGGAGACATGGCAACATTAATTAATGCCGAAGGAGTTTGTGATTCGTACGGATCATGAAACTTTGAAGCACATTAAAGGTCAAGGAAAGCTCAATCGAAGTCATGCTAAGTGGATTGAGGTCATTGTGAAATTTCCTTATGTCATCCGCTACAAGAAAGGTAAGGAAAATGTGGTCATCGATATATTATCCCAAAGGTACGTACTATTTAGTTCTGTAGATGCTAGATTGCTTGGATTTGAACAATTAAAAGAACTTTATGAGCATGATAGTGACTTTACTTAAATATTTAGGAGCTGTACAAAACACGGGTTTAATAAATTTTATATCTTTGATGGATATTTGTTTAAGAAAACCAACTTTGTGTGCCTAATTGTAGCATTCGGGAATTATTAGCAAGGGACGGTCATGGTGGTGGTTTAATGGGTCATTTTGGTGTTTTAAAGTATTATCCTTTCTGCAAGAACATTTTTATTGGCCTAACATGAGGAGAGATGTGGAGAGAATATGTGAAAGATGCTTGAAATGCCGAAAAGCCAACTCTAAATTGAAGTCGCATGGTTTGTATCATCCTTTTGCCGATTTCAACCCTTCCTTGGGTGGATTTGTCTATAAATTTTGTTTTTGGTTTACCTAGGTCTAGAAAAAGTAAGGATTCTATTTTTTTTGTTATGGATAAAATTTTCTAAGATGGTACATTTTATTGCATGTAATAAAACTGATGATGCATTTAATGTTCTAACTTATTCTTTAAGAAAATTATGAGGTTGCACGGAATGCCTAGAACTATTGTTTTGGATACGGATGCTAAGTTTTTAAGCTATATTTGGAAAACTTTGTGGGATAAATTAGGAACTAAACTTTTATTTTCAATAACTTGTCATCCATAAACTGATGGACAACTGATGGACAAACTGAAGTAGTAAATAGGACTTTGTATGCATTGTTAACGGCTTTAACTAGTAGGAATTTAAGAACATGGGAAGAATATTTGCCACATGTTGAATGTGCTTATAATAGATCTTTGCATTAAGGTACTAAATATAAACCATTTGAGATTGTTTATGGTTTTAATCCTTTAACTCTATTATATGTGATACCTTTACCTTTAAGTGAACGTGCTAATCTAGAGGGAAAGCTGATTTTATGAAGCAGATTCATGAAAAGACAAAGCCAAATATTGAGAGGAGGACCGAACAATATGCAAGGAATGCTAACCAAGGTTGGGTTAAATTTTTTGTTTGAACTTGGAGATTGGGTTTGGTTGCAATTAAGAAAGAATAGGTTTCCCAAGCAAAGAAAGTCCAAGCTTATGCTGTGTAGGGATGGACCTTTTCAAGTTCTGGAGCAGATTAATGAGATTGGTTATAAACTTGGCATACTGGGTGAGTATAATATTAGTGCAACATTTAATATTGTTAACTTATCTCCTTTTGCTGCAAGTGATGATTTTGATTTGAGGTTAAATCCTTTTCAAGAGGAAGGGAATGATAAGAATCTGCCCGAGCCAGTACAACCCACTACCTGCTGGGGTGCTGATCCAATATAGATGAAAATGGGGCCAATCACTAGAGCATAAGCCAAGAGACTTAAAGACAAGCTGGATTCATATAGGGAGTTATTAATTCACAAAAGGATTTATCCATATTCGAAGATGATGCGAATCTGCCCGAACTTGCACAACCGATGACCCATTAGGGTGCCAACCTAATACGGATCAAGACCGGGCCGATCACTAGGGCTCAAGCTAAGAGGTTTAGGGACAACCTTGCTACCTTTATCTAGGGAGTAATTCATTCTCAAGAGGGCTTGTCTATACCCAAAGATCAAAGACCTGTTTTTAGCATACAAGTGGTGCATTTATGGATTCCGAGCAGTGGGAAATGGGTTTAAATCTTCTTGATATCACTAAGAAGTCATGGGAACTGCTCAAGATAGAAGCTTTTCTAGACATTTAAGTGATGTACGCATGAGAGAGAAATTGGCCGGGTTTTGCTATATTTTCCGCTGGCTTTATTGTATTTTGCTTAGTTGGTTTTTTCTCTTTCCTCCAAGTAAGGGCAACGTGTGTGACTTCATGATCAACCTGTTTGGCATCCTACAAGGCATGCAGAAGTTGATTTGGAGGTTAAATTGGTCAAAGTCAACTTAGTAAAAAAGACAGTATTTTAGTTTCCTAATTTGATTTCTACTTTTTGTTTTAGGAAATTACCTTTACTTTTTTTTTTTTTTTGCTGGACAAATAAGTTTTAGGAAAGTTAATATTTTATTATTTTAGTTGTAAATTAATTAATTTCTAATTCTAAAATAAAAGAATTAATTAATTAGAAATTAGACTTAGGAAAGTAGTGAAATTCGGCCACCGTGATGTTTCCTAATGTTGGCCGGTTTTTGCCCTGGATTTTTCGGGTGTTATTTGTGACTTTCTAGCCTATTTAAAGGCTTATTTCTCAATAAGAATACAGCTTGAATTTTATAAAGAAAATTATTTGTGAGATTAATTTTTTTTTGTTCTTTTGAACACATAAAACACCATTAGTGAATGGGTGTTTTTTATGAGAATCTGCCCAAGCCCGCACAACTTACAACCCACTGGGTGCTAACCCTATATGGATGAAGACCGGGCCGATCACTAGGGCTTAAGCCAAGAGGTTTAAGGACAACTTGGGAGAATTTATATAGGGAGTATTTAATTCTCAAAAGAGCTGGTCCATACCCAAAGATCCAAGACCTGTTTTGAGCATACAAGTGGTGGAAGCCCGTACTAACCCGAGTAGCGATTTTGGTGCATTTATGGAGTCCGGGCAACATGAAATGATTCCAATGCTTCATGGATTCAATACATATGTCTAAGAGGTCATGGAATCAAGTCAAGGCAGCTTCAAATGCATCCAAAAAGGGGCTGTGCGCACAACATGACCATTTCGCCGGTTTTGCTGTATTTCCCGCTGACTTTACTGTATTTTGCTGAGTTGGCTTTTTCTTTTTCCTTAAAGCAAGGGTAATGTGTGGGACTTCATGATAAGCCTATTTGGAATCCTACAAAGCATATGGAATCTGATTTGGAGCCTCAATTGGTCAAAAATTGATCAAAGTCAACTTAGTCAAAAAGATAATATATTAGTTTCCTAATTTGGTTTATACTTTTTGTTTTCGAAAATTGCCTTTACTTTTAGGTTTTTATTTATTTATTTGCTGGAAAAATAAGTTTAGGAAAGTTATGATTTTATTATTTTCATTGTAAATTAATTAATTTCTAATTCAAATAAAGGAATTAATTAATCCAAATTAGTTTAGGAAAGGAGTGAGAAAATTCGGCCATGCTTAGTTTCCTAATCCTATTGGCCGATTTTTCCTTTAGCTTTTCAGAATTTATTTTGTTTTCTTTTAGCCTATAAATGGCTTTTTTTTAGGAAGAACACACCATTAATAATATTCAGAATTTATTTTGTGACATTGAATTTTTCTTTGTTCTTTTGAACACCTAAACACCATTAGTGAGTGAGTGTTTTAGTTTGACTTATCAATAGGAATTCCATCGCCTATTGTGGCATCTTTGATATACCAAAGTTTCTAATCACAGGTTGGTTAGGGGTTGAGGTGACCATTAGAACTTGAGCATAATTAGATCCGGGCTAATATAATACGAGTTTAGGTGCAGGTCGTCCTAGGTTCATATCATTTGGTGTCAGACCCAAATTTTGTTCAGGTTTGATCTATCTTTATTTGATTTATTTGTTTTTATGTTAATCTGCAATTTTAGCATTAGATTAAGGTTGCTTCTATCATCATACACGTTCTGCATCTTTTTTATAAAAAAAAAAAACAAACTTTTTCTCAGTTTATTTAGGATTTCCTAGTTTTACTGTATTTTTGGTTCTTAGTTTGGTGGTTTTTCTTTTCATCATTATTCTTGTTAATTTAGGATTTTGTTGATTTTTATTTACTATTTTAGTCTTAAATATTTGCATTCATATATTCCAAAAAATAAAAAAAGAAAGCCGAATAAATATTCAATAAAAAAAGAACTGCATAATTTGTATTTTCTTTGGGAGGTCATGGGTTTGGTGATTATTTGTGTTGGAATTTCAATTTTGGTCTTGATTCTTGCTACTTATGTTGTCTTATGTGAGTAAAAAAAAAAAGAAAAAGAAAAAAAGACAAATAAAAAAAAATTTCGGTTTGTTGAATTTGGTGTTGAAATTTGTTACTGGAAATTTCTTGGAGATGCTATTTTATTGATTATTTATTCAATATTTGGAGTTGGTGGAGATTTATTTCCATTTCTGGATATTTTAATTTTGGGTGCTTAAATTATTTGGATTAAAATTAGTTAAAGGATTTGATACAAAACTAGAATTACAAGATCAACAACCAACACTATTCTTTAATTTTGTTTGAATTGATTCTTGTTCGTGTTTGAAATTCTTTTTCTAAAATTTTATTTTTGAATCCTTAATTTCTTACCATCTAGTCCAGTTCTTATTGATTCCAAAATTTTACTTGTTAATTTGCCTTATTTTGCCTAGAAAAGTCGAAAACTAGATTTCGCCAATTCACTCGGCATTGCTTGCTTTCGCTACTATTTTGTTGATAAGTTAAATTAAAACATATTTGTGATCTAATTGGTGTTTTGTGGGTGTTTTAATTAGAACTTTGAGATAATTCATTGAGTGTAAAAAGGCAAGAGTGTGTGAGCTTAAACGAGGGTAAGAGCCGAAACTAGTATGAAAATACGAGTGTCAAGACCTTGGTTGAGTGAAACAGGTGAGAGAGTGATTTTTGGTGAGAATATATATTTTTTGCATTATTTAAACTAACATGGCAGATTCAAGGTTGAGGAGAGGAGATCCACCACTAAGAATCAATGAAGAAGAATCCGTAGGATTCCATGGTGATTCCCATACTACGGGGAATGGTGAGCAAATGGACATGAGAGCTGCCTTGAAACAATTTCAGCGGATGAATGCTCAATTCGACCACATAAATCAAATGATGGACAGAATAGAAACATCTCATGGAGGACCAAATTTGACGCAAGAGTTCCATGGAGGTTGAGGAGGCCATGGACGACCTAGAGAGGAGTTTGAAAAGGAACATTTTGGAGATGATTTCGAGGAAGGAATGGATGAAACACTTGCTGTACAAGAGAGGCTAAGCTGTGGGCGGCATAGAAGAGACAAGGTAGATGATGATCTTGGCAACATCTAGGTAAAAATACCACCTTTCATGGAGAAAAGTGACGCGGAGGCTTACTTGGAATGGGAGGACCGTATAAAGATGATCTTCGATTGCCACAAGTATTTGGAGACTAAGAAGGTGAAATTGGCAGCAATGGAATTTGGTCATTATGCACTCCAATGGTGAATCAATGAGCAAAACACCCGAAGGAGAGTTGGTGATGACTTGATCACTACATGGCGACAAATGAAAGGAGCCATGAGGAAGGTGTTCATACCATCACACTATCATAGGTTGCTGCATCAAAGACTTCAATCTTTATCTCAAGGGACTCAGTCTGTGGAGGATTATTGCAAGGAGATGGAGATGCTTATGATGAGGTTAAGTATGAATGAAGGTAGAAAAGCAACCATGGCAAGGTTTCTTGGTGGTTTGAATCATGAAATAGCCAATCAACTAGAATTGCAACAATTAAAGGAGATGCTGCATATGGCTATTACATTAGATCATCAATTCAAGAGGAGGGGTAGAGGCTCACGGTTTAGGGGTGTTTCCAACAGTGGAAGATCAAATCCAAGTGGCTGGAGAAACAATCCTACCTTTGAAAACAAGCCAAAGCTGAAAGTTGAAGAAGAAAGTTCAAATCGGCCAAAAAGGGAGTCCAAAGCTGAATCTGTCCAAACACCAAAGAATGAGGTAAAATTTGATCCTAAACATTCAAGATCAAGAGAAATTATTTGTTTTAAGTGCTAGGGACGAGGACACATCGCTAGCCAATGCCCGAATAGAAGAATCATGGTGTTATAAAGGGTAATGGTGAGATAGAATCAAAAAGTGATCAAAGTGAGCATGAAGCCAAGCAAGAGGATGATGATGCGAATCTGCCCAAACCTGCACAACCGACAACTCGCTGGGGTGTCGACCCGATATGGATGAAGACCGAACCAATCACTAGGGCTCAAGCTAAGAAGTTTAAGGAAAATCTTGCTGCCTTTATCTAGGGAGTAATTCATACTCAAAAGGACTTGTCCAAACCCAAAGATCCAAGACCTGTTCTGAGCAAACAAGTGGTGGAAGCTGATAAGGACCCGGGTAGTGGTTTGGGTGTATTTATGGAGCCCGGGCAGCATGAAATGGTTCCAATGCTTCATTGGATTCAATACATATGTCTAAGAGGTCATGGAATCAAGTCAAGGTAGTTTCAGAGGCATACAAAAAGGGGGTTCGCACATGGCATGAAGATTGGCCAGTTTTTGCTGTATTTTGTGCTGGCTTTACTGTCTTTTACTAAGTTGGTTTTTTCTCCTTCTTCTAAGCAAGGGAAAGTATGGGACTCCATAATAAGCCTATTTGGCATCCTGAAAAGCATATTGAAGCTGATTTGGAGCTCAAATTGTCAAAGATTGATCAAAGTCAACTCAAGAAAAAAGCTAGTATTTTAGTTTCCTAATTTGATTCTACTTTTTGTTTTAGGAAATTACTGTTATTTTTTGGGTTTTATTTATTTATTTTCTAGAAAAATAATTTTAGGAAAGTTATTATTTTATTATTTTAATTGTAAATTAATTAATTCCTAATTCAAAATAAAGAAATTAATTAATCTAAATTAGTTTAGGAAAGGATGCAAATTTTGGCAACCTTTAGGAAACAGCAAGCATGGCCGATTTTAGCTTAGTTTTTTTTAGGGTTTTATTTATGACTATGTATCCTATTTAAAGGATTATTTTTCAATAAGAAGACAACTAAAATTTTATACAGAAATTTATTTGTGAGATTGAAATCTCTTTGTTCTTTTGAACACCTAAAACACCGTTAGTGAATGAGTGTTTTAGTTTTACTTATCAATAAGCCTTCCATCACCTATTGTGGCGTCTTCATTATATACCAAGGTTTCTAATCATAGGTTGGTTAGGGGGCAAAGTGACCATTAGAACTTGAACATAATTAGATTGGGGCTAATATAATACGGGTTTAGGAGCATGTCGTCCTAGGTTCGTATCATTTGGTATCAGAGCCAAATTTTGTTCAGGATTGATCTATCTTTATTTGCTTTATTTGTTTTTTTGTTAATCTAAAATTTCAGCATTAGGTTAAGGTTGCTTTTATCATCATACATGTTCTGCATCTTTAAAAAAAATATATATATTCATTCCTAGTTGAATTAGGATTTCCTAGTTTTACTGTATTTTTGCTTCCTAGTTTGGTGGTTCTTTTTCATCATTGTTCTTGTTAATTTTGGATTTTGTTGATTTTTATTTATTGTTTTAGTCTTAAATATTTGCATTCATATATTCAAAAAAAAAAAAAGCTAAACAGATATTAAAAAAAAGAAAAAAAATACACAATTTGAATTTTGTGTGGGAGGTCACGGGTTTGGTGATTGTTTGGTGTTGGAATTGCAATTTTGGTGTTAATTCCTGCTACTGCAGTTGGCTTAATGTTCTGTGAGTAAAAAAATGAAAAATAAAGAAGAAAAAAAAAGGCCAAATAAAAAAAAATTTCGGTTTGTTGAATTTGGTGTTGAAATTTATTGCTGCAATTTTCTTGGAGCTGCTGATTTGTTGATTATTTATTCAATATTTGGGGTTTGATGAGAATTATTTTGTTGCTGGATATTTTAGTTTTGGGTGCTTAAATTATTTGAATAAAATTAGTTAAAGAAATTGATACAAAACTAGAATTACAAGGACAACAACCAACACTACTCTTTAATTTTGTTCAAATTGATTCTAGTTTGAGTTTGAATTCTTTCTCTTAAATCCATAATTGATTCTTGTTTGAGTTTGAATTCATTCTCTAAAATTTCATTCTTGGATTAGTAATTTCTTACCCTCTAGTCCAGTTCTTATTAATTCCAAAAGTTTCTTGTTGATTTGCCTTATTTTGCCTAGAAAAGCCGAAAACTAAGTGTTGTTAATTCATTCGATATTGCTTTTTTTCGCTACTGTTAGATTGATAAGTTTAATTAAAAAATATTTGTGATCTAATTTCTGTTTTGTGAGTTTTTTAATTAGAACTTTGAGATAATTCATTGAGTGGAAAAGGCAAGAGTGTGTGAGCTTAAAAGAGGGTAAAAGCCGAATTTAATGTGAAAACACGAGTGTCGAGACCTTGATTGAGTGAAACACGTGAGGGAGTGATTTTTTGTGAGAATATATTTTATTTTGCATTATTCATACTAACATGGCAGATTCAAGGGTGAGAAGAGGAGATCCACCTTTAAGAATTAATAAAGTAGAGTCCATAGGATTCCATGGTGGATCTTGAGCAACGGGGAGTGGTGAGAGAACGGACATGAGGGCTATAATGGAGCAATTGCAGCGGATGAATGCCCAATTTGATAACATAGATCAAAGGATGGATAGGATAGAAACATCACAAGGAGGGCCAAATATAAGGTTAGGTGCTCATGGAGGTAGCGGTCGAGGTCGAGGAGGCCGAGGGTGAATAAGAAAGGAATTCGAGAGAAGTAACTTTGGAGATGACTTGGATGAGGGGTTTGATGAAATTTTTGAACCTCAAGAAAGGCCAATCCATGGCAGACCAGCAAAGAATGAAGATGATGATTTAGGGAATATCAAAGTAAATATTCCACCTTTCATGGGAAAAAGTAATCCGGAGGCATATTTGGAGTGGGAGGAGAGAATGGAGATAATTTTTTACTGTCATAATTATTCGGAGTCCAAGAGGATGAAGTTGGAAGCAATGGAGTTTGATCATTATGCACTCCAATGGTGGACCAATGAGCAAAACACCCAAAGAAGAGTTGGTGATGACTTGATCACTACATGGCAAAAAATGAAAGGAGCCATGAGAAAGTGATTCATACCATTGTACTATCATAGGTTGCTACATCAAAGGCTTCAATCTTTATCTCAAGAAAGTAGGTCCATGGAGGATTATTACAAGGAGATGGAGATGCTTATGACGAGGTTAAGCATTAATGAGGATAGAGAAGCAACCATGGCAAGATTCCTTAGTGGTTTGAATCGTGAGATAGCCAATCAATTAGAACTGCAACAATATGTGGAATTGGAGGAGATGTTGCATGTGGCTATTAAATTAGAGCATCAATTCAAGAGGAGGGGTGTAGGCTCACAATTTGGGGGTGTTTCCAACAATGGAAGATCAAATCCAAGTGCTTGGAGAAGCAATCCCATCTATGATTCAAAGCCAAAACCGAAACTTGGTAAAGAAAGTTCCAATCGGTTAAAAAGGGAGTCCAAAACCGAATCTGTCCAAGCACCAAAGAATAAGATAAAATCTGATCCTAAACCTTCAAGATCAAGAGAAATTATTTGTTCTAAGTGCCAGGGATGAGGACGTATTGCTAGCCAATGCCGGATAAAAGGATCATGATGCTAAAAGGTAATGGTGAGCTAGAATCGAAAAGTGAGGAAAATGGTGATGAAACCGAGCGAGAGGAGGAGGAAAAGCTTGAAGGTGAGGCCGAAACTTTGAATGCTTCCCATGTTGAATTAAGCTTGGTTTCTAAGGGAGTGCTGGCTTCATAAAAAGAGGAGGATGAAATTTAAAGAGAGAACATCTTCCACACCCGATGTGGAATACAAGATAAGAATTTTAGTATGATTATCGATAGTGAAAGTTGTACCAATGTAATTAGTAATCTTGTGGCAGATAACCTAGGTGATGCGAATCTGCCCGAGCTCGGACAACCGACAAATCACTAGGGTACTGATCTGATACGGATGAAGACTGGACCGATCACTAGGGCTCAAGCTAAGAGGCTTAAGCATCCAAGTAGTTGAGGCTGATACATCAGACATTTTATATTGGACACCCATGCCTCGAACATCTGACCTCAGACTTCAGACATCAGACATAATGATGCGAATCAGCCCGAACCCGTACAACCGACAACCCGATAGGGTGCCGATTCGTTACGGATGAAGGTGGGACCAATCACTAGAGCACAAGCTAAGAAGTTCAAGGATAACCTTACTGTGCTTATTCACAGGATAAATCATAATCAAAAAGGAATGATCATGACCAAAGAACCAAGACCTGTTTTGCTAATACAACTGCTGGAGACTGGTACGGACCCAATGACGATTTTGGTACATTTTTGGAGTCCGGGAAGCATGAAATGGTTCCAATGCTTTATGGGTTCAATACATATGCCTAAGAGGTCATGGAATCAAGTTAAAGCAGCCTCAAATGCAATCAAAAAGGGCTTGTACGGACAGCATCAACAATTTGGCCGAATTGCTATATTGCTCGCTGGCGTTACTGTATTTTACTGTATTAGCCTTTTCTTATTTTTCCAAGCATGGCCAACGTGTGGGACTTCATATTCAGCTTATTTGGCATTCTAAAAAGCATCTAGAAGCAGATTTGGAGCTTAAAGAGGTCAAAGATTGATCAACGTCAACTTGATCAAAAGGCTAGCATTTTTAGTTTCCTAATTTGTTTTTACTTTTTGTTTTAGGAAACTACCATTACTTTTTGGCTTTTATTTATTTATTTTCTGGAAAAATAACTTTAGGAAGGTCTTTATTTTATTCTTTCCATTGTAAATTAATTAATTCCTAATTTAATACAAAGGAATTAATTAATCAAACTTAGATTAGGAAAGGAAGTATAGTTTCGGCCAACTAGGTTTCTTTATGTGTGGTGGCCGGTTTTCTTTATGTTCTAGGGTTTTTAAGTTGTATTTTCAAAACCTATTTAAAGGCTTAGTTATCAATAAGAATTAACTTTGATTTGATTGAGAAAATACTTGTGAGATTAATTATCTCTTTGTTCTTTGAGAACACCTAAAACACCATTAGAGAATTGGTTGTTTTAGCTTGACTTATCAATAGGTTTTCCATCCCCTATTGTGGCATCTACATTATACCAAGGTTTCTAACCATAGGTTGGTTAGGGGTTGAGGTCTATTCCATAGAACTTGAACTTAATTGAGATCCGGGTCAATATAATACGGGTTTAGGAGCAGGTCGTCCTAGGTTCGTATCATTTGGTATTAGAGCTAAATTTTGTTCAGGTTTGATCTATCTTTATTTGCTTTATTTGTTTTTGTGTTATTCTGCAATTTTAGCATTAGGTTAAGGTTGCATCCATCCCATACACGTTCTACATCTGAAAAAAAAAATAAAATTCATTCCTAGTTGAATTAGGATTTCCTAGTTTTACCGTATTTTTGGTTTCCTAGTTTGTTGGTTGTATTTCATCATTGTTCTTTTAATTTGGTTATTGTTGATTTTTCTTTTCTGTTTTATTGTTAAATATTTGCATTCATCTATTTGAAAAAAAAAAACATAGAGAAGGGTTTGCGGCAACATATAAAAAAAAAAAAAACTGCATTTTTATTTATTTTTTTTGTTGGAGGCCACGGGTTTGGTGGATTTTTGGGGTGGAATTGCAATTTTTGGTGTTGATCTTTGCTAATGCAGTGGATTTGTGTTCTGTGAGTAAAGAAAAAAAAAAAGAAGAAGAAAAGCCAAATTAAAAAAAAAAAAATTGGTTTGTTGAATTTGGTGTTTGCTGGAAATTTCCTTGAACTGCTGCATTGTTGACTATTTGTTGCATATTTGGAGTTGCTGGAGAATTATTTTTACTGCTGGATATTTGGAATTTTGGGTGCTTAAATTATTGGATTAAAATTAGTTAAAGGATTTGATACAAAACTTGAATCACAAGAACAACAACCAACACTATTCTATATTTTTGTGCAATTTGATTCTTGTTTGAGTTTGAAATTCTTTTTCCTAAATTTTATTCTTGAATCCTTAATCTCTTACCATCTAGTGCAGTTCTTAAAAATTCCAAAGATTTCTCCTTAATTTACTTTATTTTGCCTAGAAAAGTCGAAAACTAGGTCTTGTTGAATTCTTTCTGCATTGCCTACTTTTTGCTACTGTTTTGTTGATAAGTTTAATTAAAACATACCTGTGATCTAATTGCTATTTTGTGGGTGTTTTAATTAGAACTTTGAGATAATTCGTTGAGTGAAAAAAAAGGTAAGAGAGTGTGAGCTTAAAAGAGGGTAAAAGCCGAAACTAGTGTGTAAACACGAGTGTCAAGACCTTGTTTGAGTGAAACATGTGAGGGAGTGAATATTGTGAGGATTTATTTTATTTTTGCAGTATTTTACTAACATGGCAGATTCCAGAATAAGAAGAGGAGACACACCATTGAGAATTAAGGAAGAGGAGTTCGTAGGATTTCAAGGTGATCCACGAGCTACCGGGAGTGGTGAGCAAACGGATTTGAAAGCTGTTTTGGAATAATTACAGCGGGTGAGTGCTCAAGTTGAGCACATGAATCAAAGGATGGGAAGGCTAGAAGTTTCCCAAGGAATTCCGAACACAAGAAATAGGCAAGAATTCCATGAAGGTCGAGGTCGAGGACAAGGAGGTCGTGAAAGACCGAGAGAGGAATTTGAGGAGGAGAATTTCGTTGGAGACTTTGATGAAGGCATGGATGAAACTTTTGCTGTCCAAGATAAAGTTGGCCATGGAAGATACAGGAGGGAAGATACAAATGATGATTTGGGAAATATCAATGTTAACATCCCACCTTTTATGGGTAAAAGTGATCCCGAAGCTTATTTGGAGTGGGAAGAAAAAATGGAGATGATTTTTTACTGCCACAACTATTTTGGAAGGTAAGAAGGTGAAGTTGGCAGCAATAGAGTTTGGACATTATGCACTCCAATGGTGGACCAATGAGCAAAATACCCAAAGGAGAGTTGGTGATGATTTAATCTTGACATGGCATCAAATGAAAGGAGTCATGAGGAAACGGTTTGTGCCATCCCATTACCATGGGTTGCTGCATCAAAGGCTTCAATCTTTATCTTAAGGAACTAGGTCCATGGAGGATTATTACAAAGAGATGGAGATGCTCATGATGAGCCTGAATATGAATGAGGATAGGGACGCAACAATGGCAAGATTCCTTGGAGGGTTAAACCGTGACATTGCCAACCAGCTTGAATTACAACAATACTTGGAATTGGATGAGATGTCGCATGTAGCAATTAAGCTTGAGAACCAATTTAAGAGGAGGGGTGTTAGCACACGGTTTGGAGGAGTTTCTAGCAGTGAAAGGACAAGTTCAAGTGGCTGGAAAAACAGTTCCACTTATGAAAGCAAGCTGAAGCCGAAACTTGGTGAAGAAACTACAAACCGGCCGAGAAGAGTATTTAAAATCAAATCTGCCCAAGCCATTAAAGGTGAGGTAAAATCTGAACCTAAACCTCAAAAGTCAAGAGAAAGTATTTGTTTCAAGTGCCAAGGAAGAGGACATATAGCCAGCTAATGCCCGAATAGAAGGATAATGGTAATTAAGGGTAATGGAGAGGTGGAATCCGAGAGTGAGGCTAGTGAGGCTAAAATCGAACAAGAAGATGAAGGACTTGATGATGAGGCCGAACCATTAAACACATCAAATGTTGAGCTAAATTTGGTCTCGAGGAGGGTACTTGCTGTTTACAAGGATGTAGAACAAATTCAATGAGAGAACATCTTCCACACTCGTGAAATACAAGGTAAAATTTGTACCATGATTGTAGATGCTGTCCCTGTTTAATTACTACATAAGAAAGATGGATCACAGTGCATGTGTGTAGATTGTAGAGCCATAAATAATATAACCATTAAATATAGGCATCCAATTCCTAGATTAGATGATATGCTAGATGAATTATATGGAGCATGTATGTTTTCAAAGATTGATCTTAGGAGTGGGCATCATCAAATTAGGATGAAAGAGAGGGATGAATGGAAATCTACATTTAAAACTAAATATGGATTATATGAGTGGTTAGTAATGCCTTTTGGTTTAACTAATGCACCTAGAACTTTCATGAGATTAATGAACCATGTTATCCATCCATTCATTGAAAAATCTATGGTTGTTTATTTTGATAATATTCTTATATATAGTAGAAGTTTAGATGATCATATAGGACATCTTAGGTTAGTGTTAGAAGTCCTTAGGAAGGAAATGTTATTTGCTAACACTAAAAAGTGTGATTTTTGCCAAAATGAACTTGTTTTCCTAGGATTTGTTGTAAGTGCTATAGGAATTAAAGTTGATCAATCCAACCTACATCAATCACCCAGGTGAGGAGATTTCATGGTTTGGCTAGTTTCTACTAAAGATTTGTTAAGGATTTGAGCACCATTGCAGCACTATTGAATGAAGTTGTAAATGAGAATGTTGGATTCAAATGGGGGGATGTACAAGAGAAGTCTTTTAATTTGTTGAAAGAAAAATTAACTAATGCCCCTTTATTCGTTTTGCTAAATATTTCTAAAGATTTTGAAATTGAATGTGATGCTTTGGATGTAGGTATTGGAGTTGTTTTGATGCAAGAAGGAAGGCCCATAACGTACTTTAGTAAGAAGTTAGATGGAGCTACACTAAACTATCTAACCTATGACAAAGAGATATATGCTTTAGTGAGAACTTTAAAGACATGGCAACATTACTTAATGCCGAAGGAATTTGTGATTCATATGAATCATGAATTATTGAAGCACATTAAAGGCCAAGGGAATCTCAACCAAAGGGATGAGAAGTGGATTGAATTCATTGAAACTTTCCCTTATGTCATCCGCTACAAAAAAGATAAGGAAAATGTGGTTGCCTATGCATTATCCCGAAGGTATGTATTGTTTTTCTATCTTAGATGCTAGATTGCTCAGATTTTAACAATTGTACATTACGAGCATGATAGTGACTTTGGTGAAATATTTAAAAATCGTGCTAAGCATGGTTATAATAAGTTTTACATTTTTGAGGGATACTTATTTAGGGAAAATCAATTTTGTGTACCTAATTACAATATTAGGAAATTGTTAATTAGGGAAGGTCATGGTGGGGGTTTAATGGATCATTTTGGAGTTGTAAAAACTTTATCCTTACTGCAAGGATATTTTTATTGGCGTAATATGAAGAGAGATGTGGAAAGAATATGTGAGAGATGTTTAAAATGCTAAAAATCCAAGTCTAGAATGAAACTGCATGGATTGTACCTACCTTTGCCGACCCCATCACATTCTTAGGTTTATTTGTCTATGGATTTTGTTTTTGGTTTACCTAGGTCTAAGAATGGAAAAGATTCAATTTTTGTAGTTGTTGATAGATTTTCTAAGATAGCGCATTTTATTGCATTTAATAAAACTAAAAATGCATATAAGTGGCTAATTTATTCTTTAGGAAAATAGTAAGACCGCATACAATGCCTAGGACTATTGTTTCAGATAGGGATGCTGATGCGAATCCACCCGAGACTGCTCGACCAACAACCCGCTGGGGTGCTGACCCAATACAAATGAAGGTGGGGCCGACCACTAGGGCCCAAGCCAAGAGGTTCAAGGACAATCTTGCTGTCTTCATACAAGGAATAAGTCATAGCCAAGAGGGGTTGGCCACATCTAAAGAACCAAGGCCTGTTTTACTCATACAAGCAATAGAAGCCAAAACAGGGTCGGGTGACGTTTTTGGTGCTAATAAGGAG
This sequence comes from Ziziphus jujuba, assembly GCF_031755915.1. Taxonomy (NCBI): domain Eukaryota; kingdom Viridiplantae; phylum Streptophyta; class Magnoliopsida; order Rosales; family Rhamnaceae; genus Ziziphus; species Ziziphus jujuba. Next base: position 23,061,016 of record NC_083383.1, on the reverse strand, counting down.
GCCGGGTTGTATGAATTGGAACCCCATCTTTATGGGTTCAATTCATATGGAGGATGAGTCATAGAAACCAGCCAAAGCAGCTTCAAAGCCGACCAACAAGGTGGTTTGCGCACAAGGAGAAGGAAAGGGCTGGATTTGCTGTATTCTCCGCGGGTTTTACTGTATTTTACTGTATTGACCTTTTTTCATACTTCCAAGCAAGGGCAACGTGGGGAACTTCATATTCAGCTTATTTGGCATCCTACAAAGCATATTGAAGCTGATTTGGAGATCAATTTGGTCAAAGAATAGTCAAAGTCAAATTAGTCAAAAAAGCTAGTATTATAGTTTCCTAATTTTATTCTACTTTTTTGTTTTAGGAAACTACCTTTATTTTTTAAGTTTTATTTATTTATTTTCTGGATAAATAAGTTTAGGAAAGTTTTTATTTTATTATTTTCATTGTAAATTAATTAATTCCTAAATTCAAAATAAAGGAATTAATTAATCCAAATTAGTTTAGGAATAGGAAAGTTTCGGCCAAGGTAGGATTCTCCATTGTGTGGCCGGTTTTTCCTAGGGTTTTTAGGGTTTATTTTGTTTCTTTCAAAGCCTATTTAAAGGCTTATTTTTCATTAATAATATAACTTTTAAACTTTGATTTGATTAAGAAAATACTTGTGAGATTAATTATCTCTTTGTTCTTTGAGAACACCTAAAACACCATTAGAGAATTGGTTGTTTTAGCTTGACTTATCAATAGGTTTTCCATCCCCTATTGTGGCGTCTTCATTATACCAAGGTTTCTAACCACAGGTTGGTTAGGGGTTGAGGTCCATTCCATTAGAACTTGAACTTAATTAAAGATCCGGGCTAATATAATACGGGTTTAGGAGCAGGTCGTCCTAGGTTCGTATCACACTTGATAGATCAAGTTTGTAGGCAATTCCATTGACCCTCTCCAAAACTTGAAAAGGTCCATCCCCTTAAGGCATTACCTCTCCTTTCTTAAATGGAACCAAACCCAATATCCCAGTTCAAACACTATCTTTATTCGGCCTTGGTTAGCAATCTTGGTGTATTATTCAGTCTTTCTCTCAATGTTTGCTTTTGTCTTCTTGTGAATCTGCTTAACAAATTTAGCTTTTTATTTTCCATCTAGATTAGCATGTTCACTTAAAGGCAACTGTGTTAAATCTAATAGAGTTAAAGGATTAAAACTATAAACAATTTCAAATGGTGAATATTTAGTAGTAGAATGTATGGTTCTATTATAAGCAAATTCAACATGTGGCAAACATTCTTCCCAAATTCTCAAACTCCCACTAATTAAGCTCTTAACATTGCAGATAAAGTTCTATATAGCATAAGCATCTTTAAATAAGCATCTTTGTACAACATGATAAGCATAGGTTTCTTACTTAAAAATGCTTTTTTAATCTCACATTGGCTAAGATAGAAATTTTTCATTTTCTTTTCTTTCTTCTCTTTCTCACTTTCGGGTTTCTCTTTCTCTTTATCACTTTTAGTTTTTTCTTGTCACTCTTAGGTTTAGAAAACTTATCTTTGTGGTGCAGCTCGACCTTGCTCTCATGACTACTAGTTGAAGCCATGGGTGGCATGCCTGATTTCTCCATTTGTCATTCGGCCTCCCTCCTTTGTTGCATTTGCAATTGATTTCTGTATACCTCTTTTGGTGTTAACGACTCAAGCTTAATTTTCTTACTTTTAAATCGGAATACAATGATATTTTCTTGACCATAATATATGGTATCCTTATCAAATTGCCATGGTCTTCCCAACAAAATATGTCCATCATGAATAGGTATAACATCACACAAAACCACATCCAAATAATTATCAATACTAAACTTTACCTTGGCTTGTTTATTTCTTTTCATCTCTCCACTATCATTAAGCCATCGAAATCTATATGGTTCAAGATGTTTGATTGTTTTTAAACCTAATTTCTCCGTCACAACATTACTAATGACATTGGCACAACTTCCACTATCATACTACAAATATTACTTTGATTGTTGCATCTAGTATGGAAGATGTTTCCCTTTGCACTTGATCCTCATCCTTGTATGTGATCAATACTCTTCTTGCCACCAAGCTTAGTTCAGCTTTTAGAGCTTTTTGGGTCTCGCGTTTGCATTTTCTTCCTCTTTGAATTCTTCCTCATCATGTTTGATTTCATCCTTAGCTTCATCACTATCTGACTCAAACTCTCCATAATTTTTTGATTTGGCAACATGTCCTTGACCTTGACATTTAAAACATATAATATCACGAATTCTAGATAGTTTAGGATCAGCTTTACCTTCGAATTTTTATGTTTGTGCAGGTTCAAGTCTTATATCTCTTCTTAGGCGATTGGACCTCTCCTCTTCTAGTTTTGATTTTGGCCTTGATTCAAATTTGGGATCGCTTCTCCAAACACTTGAGCTTGACCTCCCGCTTCTTGAAACCCTTCCAAACCATGAGCTAGTACCCCTCCTCTTGAATTGGTTGTCAATTTTGATGGCCACATGTAGTGATACGAACCTAGGACGACCTGCTCCTAAACCCGTATTATATTAGCCCGGATCTTTAATTAAGTTCAAGTTCTAATGGAATGGACCTCAACCCCTAACCAACCTGTGGTTAGAAACCTTGGTATAATGTAGACGCCACAATAGGGGATGGAAAACCTATTGATAAGTCAAGCTAAAACAGCCAATTCTCTAATGGTGTTTTAGGTGTTCTCAAAGAACAAAGAGATAATTAATCTCACAAGTATTTTCTTCATCAAATCAAAGTTTTAAAGTTTTAAAGTTTTAAAGTTTTATTATTAATAAAAAATAAGCCTTTAAATAGGCTTTGAAAGAAACAAAATAAACCCTAAAAACCCTAGGAAAAACCGGCCACACAATGAAGAAGTCTACCTTGGCCGAAACTTTCCTTTTCCTAATCTAATTTGGATTAATTAATTCCTTTATTTTGAATTAGGAATTAATTAATTTACAATGAAAATAATAAAATAATAACTTTCCTAATCTTATTTGTCCAGAAAATAAATAAATAGAAACTAAAAAATAATGGTAGTTTCCTAAAACAAAAAGTAGAATAAAATTAGGAAACTAAAATACTAGCTTTTTGACTAAATTGACTTTGACCAATCTTTGACCAAATTGAGCTCCAAATCAGCTTCTAGATGCTTTGTAGGATGCCAAATAAACTGAATATGAAGGCCCACACGTTGCCCATGTTTGGAAAAATAAGAAAAGGCTAATACAGTAAAATACAGTAAAGCCAGCAAGCAATACAGCAAATTCGGCCAAATTGTTGAAGCTGTCTGTACAAGCCCTTTTTGATTGCATTTGAGGCTGCTTTAACTTGATTCCATGACCTCTTAGGCATATGTATTGAACCCATAAAGCATTGGAACCATTTCATGCTTCTCGGACTCCAAAAATGTACCAAAACCGTCACCCGGGTCCGTATCGGCTTCCACCACTTGGATGCTTCGAATAGGCTTTGTATCTTCAAGTATGGACAAGCTCTGTTGAGATTGATTACCCTCTGTATAAATACTCCCAGGTTTCCCTTAAATCTCTTAATTTGAGCTCTTGTGATTGGCCTAGTCTTCATCCGTGTCGAATCAGCACCCCAGCGGGTTATCGGTAGAGCGGGCTCGGGCGGAATCACATCATTCCCCTCCTCTTGAAAAGGATTTGTCCTCAAATCAAGATCGTCACCTGCAGCAAAAGAAGTTAAATCAGCAACATTAAATGCAGCACTCATGTTATACTCACCTAGTAAATCAAGCTTGTAGGCATTCTTGTTATTGGGCTCCAAAACTTGAAAAGGTCCATCCATAGGCGGCATGAGCTTTGACTTTCTTTGATTAGGAAACCTTTCCTTTTGTAAGTGCAACCAAACCAATTCTCCTGGGTCAAATACTATTACAACAAAATCTAGAAATACATGCTCATTATGGTAAAAATTACACTTTTTAAAGTTAGCAAACAATATTTTCCAAATTTTCAAATTGCCACTAAGTAAAGCTCTCAACAATGCAGATAAAGTTCTATGCAATAAAGACATCTTTAAATAAGTATCTTTAAACTTCATGGTCAGCAATGATTTTTTATTCATAATTACTTTATTAACATCACCAAAGCTAAGATAACAATTTAGATTCTTCCTTTCTTGTCTTCCTTTTCCTTTCTCACTCAATGCCATCTCACCTTCCTCACTCTCGGCTTTTGCACCAAATTTCTCACTCTTGGTTTTAATAAATTTTTTCCACACAACCTGAGTATTAGAAGACTTACCTTGGATAGCAAGCTCACCTTTTCCCTCTTGATTGGATGGTAGTCCAATTGGAATTTCATTTGGGAAGACATCTCCAAATTCCTTCAAAAAAGAAATCATTGAACTTGGCAATTCAAGTTCTTCAAAGTTAGTTTGATCATTAAAATAATTTTCTTTATAAATGATGACCAGCAAAGGTTTCGTACACTCAATAACCTTATTAATATCCCCTAAACTCAAATAAAAGTTGCTACTTAACTTTTCTTTTCTTTCTTTTTCTTTTTTCCCCTTGGATTGGCGCAAACCTTCAGATTTCTCTTCCTTCTCCAAGCTCTCGGGTTTGCCACTTTCTTTCCCCTCTCTTTCAGCTTTTCTTTGATCTTTCCACTCAATATGAACCTTAGAAACCTTACCTTGGTCAGCAACCTCAATCTTACCTTCTTGGAAGGATGGTGAAGCCGTTGGTGCCATACTTGCTTTTTCTTTAAGCTTTTCGGTTTCTCTCCTTTGTTGCATTTGTAATTGGTCTTTGTAAACCTCTTTAGGAGATAATGGTTCCAGCTTGACCTTCTTCCCTTCAAACCTGAAAAAAATACTATTTTCTCGACCAAAATGAGTAGCATCTTTATCAAATTGCCATGGTCTAGCTAATAGTATATGTCCAGCAATCATGGGTACAATATCACATAAAACTACATCCTCATATCTACCTATATTAAATTTTACTTTGGCTTGTTTGTTTACTTTCATCTCACCACTATCATTAAGCCATTGTAATCTATAAGGTTCTGGATGTTTAATTGTTTTCAAGCCTAATTTATCAACTACAAGATTACTTATCACATTAGTACAACTCCCACTATCTATAATCATGCTACAAATTTTACCTTGTATTTCGCAGCGAGTGTGGAAGATGTTTTCCCTTTGTATCTGCTCTTCATCCTTGTAGACAGCAAGTACTCTCCTTGAAACCAAGCTCAACTCGACATTAGATGTATCCACAGGTTCGGATTCATCTTGATTGCGATCCTCCTCTTGCTCGGTTTCAGCCCCACTTTCTTCACTTGCGGATTCCAGCTCACCATCACCCTTTAATACCATGATTCTTCTATTTGGGCATTGGCTGGCTATGTGTCCTCTTCCTTGGCACTTAAAACAAATTATTTCTCTGGATTTTTGAGGTTTAGGATCAGATTTTACCTCACCTCTAAGTGCTTGGACAGATTCGGTCTTGAACTCCCTTCTTGGCCGGTTGGTAGATTCATCCCCTAATTTCGGCTTCAACTTGTTTTCATAAGAGGAATTGTTTTTCCAGCCACTTGAACTTGTCCTTCCACTGCTAGAAACTCCTCCAAACCGTGTACTAACACCCCTCCTCTTGAATTGGTTCTCAAGTTTAATGGCTACATGCAACATCTCCTCCAATTCCAAGTATTGTTGTAATTCAAGTTGGTTGGCAATGTCACAGTTTAACCCTCCAAGAAATCTTGCCATGGTTGCCTCCCTATCCTCCCTCATGTTTAACCTCATCATTAACATCTCCATCTCTTTATAATAATCCTCCACGGACCTACTTCCTTGAGACAAAGATTGAAGCCTTTGATGCAGCAACCTTTGGTAATGGGATGGCACAAACCGCTTCCTCATGACTCCTTTCATTTGTCGCCATGTTGTAATTAAGTCTTCACCAACCCTCCTTCGGGTGCTTTGCTCATTTATCCACCATTGGAGTGCATAATGGCCAAACTCCATTGCTGCCATCTTCACCTTCGTACCTTCCGAATAGTTGTGGCAGTCAAAAATCATCTCCATTTTCTCTTCCCACTCCAAATAAGCTTCGGGATCACTTTTACCCATAAAAGGTGGGATATTAACCTTGATATTTCCCAAATATTCATCTGTATCTTCCCTCCTATATCTCCCACGGCCATCTCTATCTTGGACAGCAAAGGTTTCGTCCATACCTTCCTCAAAGTCACCGTCCAATGGCTCCTCATCAAATTCCTCTCTCGGCCTCTCGCGACCTCCTCGTCCTCGGCCTCGTCCTCCATGGAATTCTTGCCTATTTCTTGTATTCGGCCTTCCTTGTGAGGCTTCTAATCTTCCCACTCTTTGGTTTACATGCTCAAATTGAGCACTCATCCGCTGTATTGATTCCAAAATAGTTCTCAAGTCCACTTGGTCTCCACTTCCGGTAGCTCGGTCATCGCCATGGAATGCTACGGACTCTTCCTCATTGATCCTCAAGGGTGGATCCCCTCTTCTTATTCTAGAATCTGCCATGTTAGTAAAATACTGCAAAAATAAAATAAATCCTCACAATATTCACTCCCTCACGTGTTTCACTCAAACAAGGTCTCGACACTCGTGTTTGCCCACTAGTTTCGGCTTTTACCCTCTTTTAAGCTCACACACTCTTGCCTTTTTCCACTCAATGAATTATCTCAAAGTTCTAATTTAAACACCCACAAAACAGCAATTAGATCACTAGTATGTTTTAATTAAACTTATCAACAAACAGTAAGCAAAAAGTAGGCAATACCGAAAGAATCCAACAAATCCTAATTTTTCGGCTTTCTAGACAAGAAAACACAAAATAATGGGAAAACGTTGGAATTTTTGAAAACTGCACCAGATGGTAGTAGATTATGAGTTCAAGAATAAAATTCCAGAAAAAGAAATTCAAATACGGATAAGAATCAAAGAGAACAAAGTTATAGAAAAGTGTTGGTTGTTGTTCTTGTAATTCAAGTTTTGTATCAATTCCTTTAACTAATTTTAATCCAAAAAATTTAAACACCCAAGATCCAAATATCCAGCAGCAAAAATAATTCCCCAGCAACTCAAATATTGAATAAATAATCAAAAACCCGCAGCTCCAACAAATTTCCAGCAAACAAATCAAACTCCAACAAACTGAAATATATATATATATATATTTTTTATATTCGGCTTTACCTCCTCTTTCTTTTTCTTTTTTATTTTTTTTTTCACTCACAGAACATAAACAACTGCAGTACCAAGAATAATTACCAAAATTACAATTCCAACTCCAAAACAAACAGTAAACCCGTGACCTCCAAATAAACAAAATGTGCAGTTTTTTTTTTTTTAAATGTTGCCGCAAACTTCTTTTTTTTTTTTTCTTGTTTTCTTTTTTTTTTTTTTTTTTTTGAATATATGAATGCAAATATTTAAGACTAAAACAGCAAAGAAAAATCAACAGAAACCAAATTAACAAGAACAATGATAAAAGACAACCAACAAACTAGGAAACAAAAATACGATAAAACTAGGAAATCCAAATTCAACTAGGAATGATTTTTTTTTTTTTTTTAAAGATGCAGAACGTGTATGGGATGGATGCAACCTTAACCTAATGCTAAAATTGCAGAATAACACAAAAACAAATAAAGCAAATAAAGATAGATCAAACCTTAACAAAATTTAGCTCTGATACCAAATGATACGAACCTAGGACGACCTGCTCCTAAACCCGTATTATATTAGCCCGGATCTTTAGTTAAGTTCAAGTTCTAATGGAATGGACCTCAACCCCTAACCAACCTGTGGTTAGAAACCTTGGTATAATGTAGACGCCACAATAGGGGATGGAAAACCTATTGATAAGTCAAGCTAAAACAACCAATTCTCTAATGGTGTTTTAGGTGTTCTCAAAGAACAAAGAGATAATTAATCTCACAAGTATTTTCTTCATCAAATCAAAGTTTTAAAGTTTTAAAGTTTTAAAGTTTTAAAGTTTTCTTATTAATAAAAAATAAGCCTTTAAATAGGCTTTGAAAGAAACAAAATAAACCCTAAAAACCCTAGGAAAAACCGGCCACACAATGAAGAAATCTACCTTGGCCGAAACTTTCCTTTTCCTAATCTAATTTGGATTAATTAATTCCTTTATTTTGAATTAGGAATTAATTAATTTACAATGAAAATAATAAAATAATAACTTTCCTAATCTTATTTTTCCAGAAAATAAATAAATAGAAACTAAAAAATAATGGTAGTTTCCTAAAACAAAAAGTAGAATAAAATTAGGAAACTAAAATACTAGCTTTTTGACTAAATTGACTTTGACCAATCTTTGACCAAATTGAGCTCCAAATCAGCGTCTAGATGCTTTGTAGGATGCCAAATAAACTGAATATGAAGGCCCACACGTTGCCCATGCTTGGAAAAATAAGAAAAGGCTAATACAGTAAAATACAGTAAAGCCAGCAAGCAATACAGCAAATTCGGCCAAATTGTTGAAGCTGTCCGTACAAGCCCTTTTTGATTGCATTTGAGGCTGCTTTAACTTGATTCCATGACCTCTTAGGCATATGTATTGAACCCATAAAGCATTGGAACCATTTCATGCTTCTCGGACTCCAAAAATGTACCAAAACCGTCACCCGGGTCCGTATCGGCTTCCACCACTTGGATGCTTCGAATAGGCTTTGTATCTTCAAGTATGGACAAGCTCTGTTGAGATTGATTACCCTCTGTATAAATACTCCCAGGTTTCCCTTAAATCTCTTAATTTGAGCTCTTGTGATTGGCCTAGTCTTCATCCGTGTCGAATCAGCACCCCAGCGGGTTATCGGTAGAGCGGGCTCGGGCGGAATCACATCATGTAGCATCTCTTCCAACTCTACATATTGTTGTAATTCCACTTGGTTAGTAATATCTCGATTTAAGCCTCCTAAAAACTGCTCCATGGTTGCCTCACGATCCTCACTCATGTTCAATCTCATCATGAGCATCTCCATCTCTTTGTAGTAGTCTTCTACGGTCCTACTTCCTCGTGATAAAGATTGTAATCTTTGATCCAACATCCAATGATAATAGATCAGCATAAATCTCTTCCTTATGGCTCCTTTCATTTGTAGCCAAGTGGTAATTAGTTCATTATCAACTCTCTTTTGGATATCTTGCTCATTATTCCACCATTGCAATGCATAATGACCAAATTCCAAAGTGACCAACTTTACCTTCTTTACCTTGGAATAGGTATGGAAATCAAATATCATCCTCATGCATTCTTCCCTTTCTAGATAAGCTTTCGGATCACTTTTACCAAAAAATGGTGGGTTATTATTAAGCTTAATGTTTCTAAGATCATCATCTTCCTCTTGGGCTTGCCTTCCATAGATTTTTCTTCCTTAGAGTGAAAATATGTCCACATACTCCTCCTCGAGGTTGTTTCCAAGTTACCTCCTTCAAATTCCTCCCTAAAACATCTGCAGCCTCCTCGACCTCGATCACGGCCTCCATGCTGATGAGAATTTGCCCATACCCTTACAACTAACAACTTGCTAAGGTGTTGATCCTATATAGTTAAAGACTAAGTCAATCACTAGATTTCAAGCAAAGAGATTTAAGGACAACCTAGCTGGCTTTATAAAAGGAGTTATCAATTGTCAAAAAGGCTTGTCAATACCTGAAGATTCAAAGCATGTTTTAAGCATTAAAGTGGTGGAGGTTGATATGGACCACAGATAGTTGTTTTAGTACATTTATGAACTGTGGGAAGCAAGGAATGGGTTCAGCACTTCTTGAACTCAATTGATATCACTACAAGGTCATGGAACCAAGTCAAGATAGAAGCAAAAGTAACCGAAGAAGCCATTTGTGCATGGAAGGGATTGTTGGCCGAATTTGCTGTATTTTCGTGATTAACCATTTTCTTTTTGTCCCAATTAAGGGAAACATTTGGGAATCATTATTAATCCTATTTTTCATCCTAAATGGCTTATGGGAGCTGATTTGGAGAATTTACAAGCTAGAAATTGGTCAAAGATAGCTTGGTGGTGAAACTAGTCAATTAATTTCCTAATTTGAATTGGACTTTTTGTTTTAAGAAACTAGCATGATCAGAGAGAGCATTTATCCTTTGAAGTTTTTCCAAATGAAAGGAGAGTTGGTGATGAATTGATTACTACTTGGTGACAAATGAAAGGAGCCATGAGGAAGAGATTTATGCCGACTTACTATCATAGGTTGTTGCATCAAAGACTTCAATCATTAACTAAATGAAGCAGAACCGTAGAGGATTACTATAAAGAGATAGGACCATGGAGGATTGCGATAAAGTGATGGAAATGCTCATGATGAGGTTAAGCATGAAAAAGGATCATGATGCAACCATGGCAAGTTTTTTGGGTGGTTTGAATTGCGAGATAACCAACCAAGTGGAGCTTCAACAATTTGTAGAATTAGAGGAGATGCTTCATGTGGCCATCAAGATTGAAATCAATTCAAGAGCAGGGGAAGCTCATGGTTTAGAGGTGGCTCAAGCAGCAGGAGGACAAATCCAAATGTTTGGAAAAGCAATCCCACCTTTGATTGAAAACAAATATCGAAACATGCGGAAGAAAGTTCAAATCAGCCAAAAAGGGAAGTCAAAACCGAATCTATCCAAGCACCTAAGATTGAAGGTAAAACTGATCCTAAACCTTCTAAACTCGTGACATTATGTGTTTTAAGTTTTAGGGATGAGGGCACATTTCTAGTCAATGCCCGAATAGGAGAATCATGGTGCTGAACAGTAATGGAGACTTGGAATCCGAAAGTGAGGAATTCGAGGGAGGGGCCAAATTTGTTGATGAAGAAATGGGAGATAAAGAACATGAAGAATCCGAAACACTCAAGGCTTCAAGGCCTGAATTGAGCTTGGTTGTAAGAAGGGTTCTAATCGTGTACAACGATGATGTTCAAATTTAATGAGAGAACATCTTCCACACTTGATGTGAAATTTTAGGTAACATATATAGCATGATAGTTGATAGCGAAAGTTGTGCTAATGTAATTACTAATTTGGTAGTTGATAAATTAGGATTAACAACCATTAAACATCCAGAACCATATAGATTACAATGGGTTAATGATAGTGGTGAGATGAAAGTAAATAAACAAGCCAAAGTAAAATTCAGCATTGATAAATATGTGGATGTCACATTGTGTGATGTTGTTCCCATGAATACTAGTCATATTTTATTGGGGACGCCATGGCAATTGATAAGGATGCAATACATTATGGAAGAGAGAATTCCATTATTTCTAAATTTAAAGAAAAAAGGTTAAGCTGGAGAGATTAACTTCGAAGAAGGTATTTAGAGACCAATTACAAATGCAACAAATGAGGGAGGCTGAATGGCTTAAGGAGAAAGCAAGCATGGCACCCATGGTTTCTCCATCCATCCAAGAGGGTAGGTCCAAGCTTGCTGTCCATGGTAAGTCTTCTAAAACTCAAATTTAGTGGAAAGAGCAAGAAAAACCCAAGAGTGAAGGAAAACAAGCAAAAGTCGAGAGTGGTAAGAGAAAAGGTGAATCCGTGGGTGAGAGGGAAAAAGAAAGGAAACAGAAGAATTTATACCTTAGTTTTGGAGAAACTAAAAAGGCATTTTTTAGAGATAAAATCCTACTGGTCATGATTTATAAAGATGCATATTTAAATGAACAAGCTAACCCCAAAGAACTTGAATTGCTAAGTTCTATCTCTTTTCTTCTACGGGATTTTGAAGATGTTTTTCCGCAGGAGATTCCTAATAGTTTACTACCTATCCAAGGGATTGAACATCAAATTGATTTTGTGCTGGGATCCACAATTCCTAATAGGCCTGCATATAGGAGTAATCCCGAAGAGACAAAGGAGCTACAAAGGTAGGTAAGTGAGTTGCTTGATAAAGGTTATATTCATAAAAGCATGAGTCAATGAGCTATTTCTGTTTTGTTAGTACCTAAAAAAGATGGTTCATGGCTTATGTGTGTGGATTGTAGAGCTATCAATATCATAACCATTCAATATAGACATCCAATTCCTAGGTTAGATAATACGTTAGATGAATTACATGGTGCGTACATGTTTACTTAAATTGATCTTAGAAGTGGATATGATTAAATTAGGATAAAAGAGGGGGATCAATGGAAAATCGCATTTAAAACTAAATATGGATTGTATGAGTGGTTAGTAATGCCTTTTGGATTAACTAATGCACTTAGCACTTTCAGGAGATTAATGAGCCATATTATGTGCCCATTCATTGGAAAATTTGTGGTTGTTTATTTTGATGATATTCTTATATATAGTAGGCATTTAGATGAGCATGTAGAACATCTTAGGTTAGTTTTAGGAGTACTTAGAAATGAACGATTATTTGCTAACCTCAAAAAATGTGATTTTTGTAAAGATGAATTTGTTTTTCTAGGATTTGTTGTAAGTGCTACAGGAATTAAAGTTGATCAATCCAAGGTGAAAGCTATACAAGAATGGTCGAAATCTATATCTATTACCCAAGTGAGGAGCTTTCATGGTTTGGTTAGTTTCTACCAAAGATTTGTCAAGGATTTTAGCACTATCGCAACACCTTTGACCGAGATTGGAAAGAAGAATAGTGGATTCAAATGTGGGGAGGCACAAGAAAAATCTTTTAATTTGTTGAAAGAAAAAATTAACTAATGCTCCTTTACGAGTTTTGCCTAATTTTTCTGAAACTTTTAAAATTGAATCTGATGCTCGGGTGTAGATATTGAAGCTATTTTAACGTAAGAAGGAAGGTCCATAGCATACTTTATTGAGAAGCTAAATGGAGCTGCATCGAAGTACCTTACCTATGATAAAGAGATGTATGCATTAGTGAAGGATTTAGATATATGGCAGCATTACTTAATGCCGAAGGAGTTTATGATTCATATGGATCATGAATCATTGAAGCACATCAAAGGCCAAGGGAAGTTTAACCGATGGCATGCTAAGTAGATTGAGTTCATCGAGACTTTCCTTATGTCATCTGCTACAAAAAAGATAAGGAAAATGTGGTTGCCAATGATGCATTATCCCGAAGGTATGTACTATTTTCTACCTTAGATGCTAGATTGCTTATATTTGAACAATTGAAAGAATTTTATGAGCTTGATAGTGATTTGGAGAAATATTTAGAAACTGTACAAAACATGGTTTTAATAAATTTTACATTTTTGAAGGATATTTGTTTAGGAAAAATCAACATTGTGTGCCTAATTGAAACATTAGGGTATTGTTAGTGAGGGAAGATCATGGTGGTAGTTTAAGGGGTCATTTTTAATCTTAAAAACTTCATCCTTACGGCAAGAATACTTTTATTGGCCTAACATGAAGACAGATGTGGAAAGAATTTGTGAAAGATGCTTGACATGCTGAAAATCTAAATATAGGTTGAAACCGCACGGTTTGTATCTCCCATTGTCGATTCCTTCAATTCTTTGGGTGGATTTGTCTATGAATTTTGTTCTTTTTTACCTAGGTCTAGGGCAGGTAAGGATTCAATTTTCGTTGTTATGGATAGATTTTCTAAGATGACACATTTTATTGCATGTAAACTGATGATGAATCTAATGTTGCTAATTTATTCTTTAAGGAAATTATGAGGTTGCATGGTATGCCTAAAACTATTGTTTCGGATAGGGATGCTAAGTTCTTAAGTTATTTTTGGAAAACTTAGTAGGCTAAGTTAGGAACTAAACTTTTATTTTTAACTATTTGTCATCCACAAATTGATGGACAAACTGAAGTAGTAAATAGGACTTTAATTAGTAGAAATTTAAGAACTTGAGAGGAATGTTTGCCACATGTTGAATTTGCATATAATAGATTTTTACATTCAGCTACTAAATATAAACCATTTGAGATTGTTTATGGTTTTAATTCTTTAACTCTATTAGATTTAACACCTTTACTTTTAAGTGAACGTGCTAATCTAGATAGAAAGCTGATTTTGTGAAGCAGATTCATGGAAGGACAAAGGCAAATATTGAGAGGAGGACCAAACCATATGCAAGGAATGCTAACCAAGGTTGGATTAAAGTTGTGTTTGAACCTGAAGATGGGGTTTGGTTGCATTAAAGAAAGAAGAGGTTTCCTGAACAAAGAAAGTCCAAGCTTATGCTCTTGGGATAGACCTTTTCAAGTTTTAGAGCGAATTAATGAAACCGCTTACAAGCTTAACTTACCGAGTGAGTATAATGTTAGTGCTACATTTAATGTTGCTGACTTATCTCCATTTGCTATAGGTGATGATTTTGATTCAAGGGCAAATCCTTTTCAAGAGGGAGGAAATGGTAAGAATCCACTCCTACCTGTACAACCGATAACCTATTGAGGTGTTGATCGTATACAGTAGAAGACCGGGCCAATCACTGGAGCTTAAGCCAAGAGATTTAAGGAAATCCTAGCTGGCTTTATACAAGGAGTTATCAATTGTTAAAAGGGCTTGTCAATACCCAAAGATTCAAAGCCTGTTTTAAGCATCGAAGTGGTGGAGGCCGATATGAACCCTGGATAGCTATTTTAGTACATTTATGGAGTCAGGGCAGCAAGGAATAGGTTCAACACTTCTTGAAATCAATTGATATCACCGAAAGGTCATGGAATCAAGTCAAGGTATAACTGAAAGCAGCCAAAGAAGCCATTTGCGTATGGAAGGGATTGTTGGCTGAATTTGTTGTATATGCCGCTGGCTTTGTTGTATTTTGGTGATTAAGCATTTTCTCTTTGTTCCAATCAAGGGCAATGTATGAGAATCATTATTAATCCTATTTGGCATCTTACATTGCATATGGGAGTTGATTTAAAACATTTACAAGCTGGAAATTGTTCAAAGATATCTTAGTGGTTAAACTAGTCAACTAGTTTCATAATTTGAATTTGACTTTTTGTTTTAGGAACTACCTTTTATTTTGCTTTTTATTTGTTAATTTTCTAGACAAATCAAATTAGGAATGATAGAATTTCATTATTTTGATTTTAAATTAATTAATTCCTAATTCAACATAAAGGAATTAACTAATACAAATTAGTTTAGGAAAGGAAGGTGACAATTGGCCAAGCTTGGTTTCCTAATCTCTATGGCCAGTTTTGACTATGCTTTTAGGGTTTTATTTTGTTGTTTCAAATCTTATTTAAAGGCTTATTTTCAATGAGAAATCAGCTTAGATAATTTTTTTTAAAAAAAAATATTTGTGAGAAAGAATTCTTTTTGTTCTCTTTGAACATCTAAAACACTTAATAGAAATCAAGTGTTTTAGTTTGACTTATCAATAGGACATCCACCATCTATTATGGCGTCTTTGATATACCAAGATTTCTAGTCATAGGTTGATTAGGGGTTGAGGTAACCATAAGAACTTGAACTTAATTTCTTGATCTGGGATAATATAATACGGGTTTAGGCCCGAGACGACCTAGGTTAGTATCACATGTGGTTCATGCCTTTGGTTCAGTCCTTTGAGAATTTTCAAATTTGTCCATCCTTTGATCAAGTTGATCAAAATGAGCATTCATCATTTAAAGTTGTTCCAAAACCGCCAACATGTTGGTAGGTTCTCTTCCACTACCCATTGCTCTAAATTACCCTTTGAATCCCATGGATTCATCTTCAAGATCTTAATGAGTCTCCACCTCTTTTCATTCTTGAATCTATCATGTTAGAGAAAATAATATAAAGAATCTCTCCAAATTTACTCCCTTATGTGTTTCATTCAAAAAGGTCTTGTTCACTCGTGTTTTCACACTAGTTTTGACTTTTGATCATTTTTAAAGCTCATACTCTTTTGCCCTTTTTCACTCAAAGACTTATCTCAAAGTTCTATTAAAACACACTCAAAACAGCAATTAGATCATATGTATGTCCAAATTAAACTTATCAATAAAATAACATAAGAACAAGCAATTGTTGAGTGTATTGTTAATGACTAATTCTCGGCTTTCTATCCAAACACAAGAAAAAATTAACAAGGAAAAGTTCAAATTCAATAAAGAATAAACCAAAATATTAAGGACCAAAAATTTGAGAATAAAATTTAGAAAAGAATTTAATCATTGATAGGAACAACAAATTGGCATAAAGTATGAGATAGTTATTGGCTGTAGTATTCGTAATTTTAGATCTTCATATCAAATCATTTTACCAATTTTAATCCAATCAATTTTTGCACTCAAAATTCAAATATGCAGCAAAAATATTAAATAAATAAGCAGCAGCTCCAACAATTCTCAATTTAAATTCCACACCAAACAAAAATCAAATTTTTTTTTTCAAACTTTCAAATCCTAGCCTCCTTTTGCACAGTTTCTTTTTTTTTTTTTTTTTTTTTAATATCACTCATAGCAAAATATCAACACAACCTCCAGTAGTAAGAATCACCATGAAAAATTACAATGCCAAAGCTACAATTTTTATCAATCTGATCCACACTTTCAAACAAAAACAAATTGCAAAAATTTTAGGTTTTATGCAATATGTTCTCAAAATCGACGTCCACCTTTTTTTTTTTTTTAATGTATGAATGCAACTAATTAAGATTAAAACAGCAAAAAAAAAAAATCAACAATAGACCAAATTATTAAGAATTAATATGCAAAACAACAAACAAATTAGAAAATAAAAATTCGGTTAAAACAAAAAAAACTAATTCGGCTAGGAGGAATTTTTTTGTTTTTTAATGCTGAATGTGTATGAGTAATAAACAATCTTAACTAATATTAAAATTTTAGAATAACACAGAACAAAACAAAGTAAATATGATAGATCAAGCATGAAGAAAATTCAGCTCTGATATAAATTATATGAACCTAGGTCAACTTTCTCCTAAACTAGTATTAATTTAGCTCAGATCAAAATTTATGTTCAGATTTTAATGGTTACCTTGACCTTTTATCAACTTATGATTAGAAACCTTCGTATATGATGAAGATGGCACAATAGGTAATGGATATCCTATTGATAAGTCAAACTAAAACACTCGATCTCTTTTCGATGTTTTAGGTATTCAAAGAGAACAAAGAGAATTCTTCTCACAAATAATTTTTGAATAATAATCTAAGCTACCTTTTCATTGAAAATAAGTCCTTAAATAGTCTAAAGTCACAAATTAAAAATCCTAGAAACATTAGGGTAAAATTCAGCCAACATAGAGTAGAATTAGGAAAGACCAAATTTTCTATGTTTCCTAAACTAATTTGAATTAATTAATTCTTTAATTTTAAAATAGAAATTAATTAATTTACAATCAAAATAATAAAATATCAACCTTTCTAAATTGATTTGTCCAGCAAATAAATACCAACTAGTTTAGGCTCCAAATCAGCTCCAATATGCCATGTAGGATGCCAACTAGGATTAGAATTTGTTCCCATACATTGCCTTGGATTGGAATAAGTAAAACTTGCTTGAACAACAAGAAAGACCCTTCATAGTGCTAAAACCACTCAAAATCGACCAAGTTGATCTCTATGCAGAAATGTGTTGTATGATTGGTCTTGCTGCTATTTTGACTTAATTCCATGATCCCTTGGTGTGTTTAATCATGTTCATATGCTAACAAACTAATTTAGATGCACCAAAACATCTTACTGGATCCATTTCAACATTCATAACTTGGATGCATAGTACGGGCTTCAAATCTTTGTATATTAACATGCCTTCTTGAGATTGAATAACACCTTGAATGTAGTTAGTTAGATGGCCCTGCCTTCAATTGTATAGGATTAGCGCCCCAACGATTGTTGGTTGTATGGGTATGGGTAGATTCTCATCAAACGGTGCCCAAGTATTGCATTAGCATCCAAGCTTCCACATTGGCCGGATTTAGCTAGTTTGGCGCTGGGAAGGAGATTACTTGAATTCCAAGCAAGCTTTGGTCGTTCCAATCAATGGCAACATGTGGGGACTAGTTCTAATCATACTAGGCATCCTACATGGCATGTTATATCAAATTTGGAGCTTAAATTCGTTGGAGATTGGACAAGAACAGCTTATTTGGAAAACTAGTCAACTACTTTCCAAATCTAAAATTTAACTTTTGTTTTAGGAAATAGTTTTTTATTTTATTTTTTATTTAATTATTTGCTGGACAAATTAATTTGGAAAGGTTGAATTTTAATATTTCTGATTGTAAATTAATTAATTCCTCTTTGAAAGTTAAGGAATTAATTCATACAAATTAGATTATGAAAAACATGTAAAATTCGACCACACCTTTCCTTTAGTTCCATTGGCCAGTTTTTACCTATTGTTTTAGGGTTTTAATTTTGTCACTTTAGCTTATTTAAAGGTTTATTTATCAATAAATGACACTACATTATTCATCCAGAAAAATTATTGTGATAAAGATTTCTCCATGCTCTCTTAGAACACCTAAAATATCGAATAGAAAATGAGTTTTTTAGTTTGACTTATCAATAGGACAATCCATAACCTATTGTGGCATCTTCAATATATACCCAGTTTTCTATTCACAAGTTAATTAGGGGTCAAGGTGGCCATTAGAATTTGATCTTAATTTCGGTATGGGCTAATTTAATACAGGTTTAGGAGAAAGTCAACCTAGGTTCGTATAAAAAAGATTCTCATTTGGCTCTTCCAAGTAAACCCAAAGCCTTAGATTCTTCAAGAACTCGAATCATAGAACTTCTCTCTCTATGAATACTTTTCTCTTTCTAAAATTGTGGTGTATTTCTAATGTGTAGTCTCTAATCGATAGGTTTATCTCTTTAAGTAAATATATAGTCATTTCTTAATGGCTCGTTCTTGTCTATATCTTAATTAGTATAACATCTATCTTTTGATCTTCATCATAAGGTTATCTCCAAAAATAGGCATATGGAAGTCACAAACACATTAGCAACTTAGGATTGAGCTTCAAATAAGAAAAATGAACTCCATTAAGGTTTCTCATATATGGAATGCATGGAAAATGGCCTGTGCACTACGGAAGCAAGGTGGGCACATTGTCTTCCTTTCCTTCCTTGGCTAAGCTTCACATAGATATTGTTTGGGTGTACATGCTAATGCTATTGCGTTCTTCTCTTTGGAGACTTGTAAATGGCGTGTGGCCTTCATAAAGTGAAGTGGGCACACCAACTATCATTCTAAAGGGACTTAATCTTTATGTCTCTAGCTTAGCTCTCAAGAAATTGCTCCAAATAAACTAAAAAAAAATCAATATTTTGTAAAAAAACTCAAAAACCTCTATTGAAATTCTTTTGATAAAAAAAAGAATAAAAATATAAAAAATAACTAAAAGCTTAAGAAATCTAATAAATAATTAAGTTTAGAAATGCTAGATTAATAAGTAAAATGCTTACTATTGACATCTTAAACTTAAACATTTACTTTTTTTCAAGCAAACAACCACTTATTCAAAAATGAAAACAATTAAACAACTAAAGTAAACAAACTAAACCTTAAATCATAACAAGAGACTAAATTAAAAACTTCAAACATAAAAACAAACTTGAAAACTTAAAAAATAAAAAATTAGTGGTTGGCATTAAGTATATGCTTATATAAAAAGAGTTGAACTTAAGGTAAAAGAGATGAATGGAGCAGATTAAAGATTGTGATTGCACTATTAACTACCATCTTGATAGAGCAAATATGGTAGTTGATGATTTGAATAGAAAAGCTACAAGTTCTTTGGCATATGTGCAGATGGTGCAACTTCCTTTAACTGTAAAGTTATGGAAATTGGGAGTTATGTTGAGGATGGACCCACAGAGGACTCTTTTGGCTAGTGTTCACGTTTGATCCATACTTATTAATCACATTCATGATGCCCAACTTTATGATCCCTTTTTTAATGAAGTTACAAAGCAAGCTTGCAGAGGTTCAACTACAACTTTCATAGTTAGAGGTAATGGAGCTGATACGAATCTAGAACGACTTGCTCCTAAACCCGTATTATATTAGCCAGGATCTTAGTTAAGTTCAAATTCTAATGGAATGAACCTCAACCCCTAACCAACCTGTGGTTAGAAACCTTGGTATAATGTAGACACCATAATAGGAGATGGAAAACCTATTGATAAGTCAAGCTAAAACAACCAATTCTCTAATGGTGTTTTAGGTGTTCTCAAAGAACAAAGAGATAATTAATCTCACAAGTATTCTCTCAATCAAATCAAAGTTGTATTCATATTGAAAAATAAGCCTTTAAATAGGCTTTGAAACAAACAAAATAAACCCAAAAAACCCTAAGAAAAACCAGCCACGCAATGAAGAGTTCTATGGTGGCCGAAATTCTCACTCCTTTCCTAATCTTATTTGGATTAATTAATTTCTTTATTTTGAATTCGGAATTAATTAATTTACAACGAAAATAATCAAATAATAACTTTCCTAAACTTATTGTTCCAGAAAAAAAAAATAAAAAGTAAAAAGTAATGGTAATTTCCTAAAACAAAAAGTAGAATCAAATTAGGAAACTATAATACTAGCTTTTTGACTAAGTTGACTTTGACCAATCTTTGACCAAATTGAGCTCCAAATCAGCTTCAATATGCTTTTTAGGATGCCAAATAAGCTGAATATGAAGTCTCACACGTTTCCCATGCTTGGAAGAGGAACAAAAAGTCAACTCAGCAAAATATAGTAAAGCCAGCACAAAATACAGTAAAAAACAGGCCAAATTTGAAGCTGTCCGTACAACCCCTTTTTTAATGCTTTTGAAGCTAGATTGACTTGATTCCATATCCTCTTAGACATATGTATTGAATCCATAAAGAGTTGGAACCATTTCATGCTGATCGTTGTCCATATTTACACCAAAACTGCTATCCGAGTCCGTATCGGCTTCCACCACTTGGATGCTTAGAATAGGCCTTGTACATTCAAGTATGGACAAGCTCTGTTGAGATTGATTATCCCCTTATAAATACTCCCAGGTTGTCTTTAAATCTCTTAATTTGAGTGCTTGTGATTGGCCTAGTCTTCATCCGTGTTAGGTCAGAACCCCAGTGGGTTATCGGTTGAGCAGGCTCGGGCGGAATCACATCATTCCCCTCCTCTTAAAAAGGATTTGTCCTTAAATCAAGATCATCACCTGCAACAAAAAGAGTGAAATCAGCAACATTAAATGCAGCACTCATGTTATACTCACCCGGTAAATCAAGCTTTTAGGCATTCTTGTTATTCGGCTCCAAAACTTGAAAAAATCCGTCCACATGCAGCATAGACTTGGACTTTTTTTGTTTGGGGAACATCTTCTTTCTTGAGTGCAACAAAACCAAATCTCCTGGGTCAAACACTGTCACAACAAATACTAAAAATACAAATTCATCACACTTTTTAATATTAGCAAATAATATCTCCTAAATTCTCAAATTTCCACTAAGTAAAGCTTTTAATAATGCAGATAAAGTTCTATACAACAAAAGCATTTTTAAATTAGCATCTTTATAATTCATAACCAGCAATGGTTTCTTACCCAAGATAGCCACATTAACATCCCTAAAACTCAAATAAAACTTTTTACTTTTTCTTTCTTTCCTTTCTTTTCCTTTTTCTCTCTCGGCCACCACATATTTTTCCTCCTTCTCGATTTTCTCATCATTTCTCCCGGGTTTCTCCATTCTTCTCACCCCACTTTCGGCCTTCTCAGGGTTTGTCCACTCAATTTGTGTTTTAAAATTCTTACCTTGGACAGCAAGCTCGGACTTGACCTCATGGGTGGGTGGTGTAACCATTGGTGCCGTACTAGCCTTCACTTTGAGCTTCTTGGCTTCCCTCCTTTGTTGCATTTGAAGTTGGTCTCTAAATACATCCTTTGGAGTTAATGGCTCCAGCTTAACCTTCTTCCCATTAAATTTAAATACAATGGAATTCTCTCTCCCATAGTGTATGGCATTCTTATCAAATCCCCATGGCCTCCCCAATAAAATATGACTAGCATGCATAGGTACAACATCACACAATACAACATCCACATATTTATCTATACTAAATTTTACCTTAGCTTGTTTGTTCTTTTTTATTTCACCACTATCATTAAGCCATTGTAATCTATAAGGTTCTGGATGTGTAATAGTTGTTAAGCCTAATTTATCAACTACAATGTTACTAATTACATTTGTACAACTTCCATTATCAATAATCATACTACAAATCTTACCTTGAATTTCACATCGGGTGTGGAAGATGTTCTCTCTTTGAATTCCATCCTCATCTTTGTATGCAGGAAGTACTCTCCTAGAAATCAAGTTTAATTCGGCATTGGATGCTTGCAAGGTTTCGGGTTCATCCTCCATGATACGAACCTAGGACGACCTGCTCCTAAACCCCGTATTATATTAGCCCGGATCACAATTAAGTTCAAGTTCTAATGGAATGGACCTCAACCCCTAACCAACCTGTGGTTAGAAACCTTGGTATAATGTAGATGCCACAATAGGGGATGGAAAACCTATTGATAAGTCAAGCTAAAACAACCAATTCTCTAATGGTGTTTTAGGTGTTCACAAAGAACAAAGAGATAATTAATCTCACAAATATTTTCTTAATCAAATCAAAGTTTTTATTCTTATTGAAAAATAAGCCTTTAAATAGGCTACAAAGCCATAAAATAAAACCCTAAAAATACAGAAAAATCGGCCACCACACATAAAGAAACCTAGTTGGCCGAAACTATACTTCCTTTCCTAATCTAAGTTTGATTAATTAATTCCTTCATATTAAATTAGAAATTAATTAATTTACAATGGAAAGAATAAAATAAAAACCTTCCTAAAGTTCTTGTTCCAGAAAATAAATAAATAAAAGCCAAAAAGTAATGGTAGTTTCCTAAAACAAAAAGTAAAAACAAATTAGGAAACTAAAATGCTAGCCTTTTGATCAAGTTGACTTTGATCAATCTTTGACCTCTTTGAGCTTCAAATCAGCTTCTAGATGCTTTTTAGGATGCCAAATAAGCTTAATATGAAGTCCCACACGTTGCCCATGCTTGGAAAAATAAGAAAAGGCTAATACAGTAAAATACAGTAAAGCCAGCAAGCAATACTGCAAATTCGGCCAAATTGTTGATGCTGTCCGTACAAGCCCTTTTTGATTGCATTTGAGGCTGCTCTAACTTGATTCCATGACCTCTTAGGCATATGTATTGAACCCATAAAGCATTGGAACCATTTCATGCTTCCCGGACTCCAAAAATGTACCAAAACCGTCACCCGGGTCTGTATCGGCTTCCACCACTTCGATGCTTAGAATAGGCTTTTATCTTCAGGTATGGACAAGCTCTGTTGAGATTGATTACCCCCTGTATAAATAATCCCAGGTTGTCCTTAAATCTCTTAATTTGAGCTCTTGTGATTGGCCTAGTCTTCATCCGTGTCGAGTCAGCACCCTAGCGAGTTATCGGTTGAACGAGCTCGGGCGGAATCACATCACTCCAAGTCCTCCTCTTGCTTGGCTTCATTCTCACTTTCTTCACTTTCCAATTATAGCTCGTCATTGCCGTTTAACACCATGATTCTTATATTTGGGCGTTGGCTAGCGTTGTGTCCTCCTCTCTGGCACTTAAAACACACAACATCATGAGTTCTAGAAGGTTGAGGATCTAATTTTACCTCATTCTTTGGTGCTTGGACAGATTTTGTTCTAGTCTCCTTCCTTGGCCAGTTTGAACTTTCTTCTTTGACTTTCGGCTTTGGCTTGCTTTCATAGATGGGATTGTTCCTCCAACCACTTGAATTGGACCTTCCACTGTTGGAAACACCTCCAAACCATGAGCTTACACCCCTCCTCTTGAACTGATGCTCTAATTTAATAGCCACATGCAACATCTCCTCCAATTCCACATATTGTTGCAATTCTAGTTGATTGGCTATTTCATGATTCAAGCCACCAAGAAACCTTGCCATGGTTGCTTCCCTATCTTCATTCAAGTTCAATCTCATCATAAGCATCTCCATCTCCTTGTACTAATCCTCCACGGATCCATGTCCTTGAGATAAAGATTGAAGTCTTTGATGCAACAAGCTATGATAGTATGATGGTACGAATCACTTCCGCATGGCTCCTTTCATTTGTCGCCATGTAGTAATCAAGTCATCACCAACTCTCCTTCGGGTGTTTTGCTCATTGGTCCACCATTGGAGTGCATAATGGCCAAACTCCATTGCTGCCAATTTCACCTTCTTAGCCTCCGAATAATTATGACAATCAAAGATCATCTCCATTCTTTCTTCCCATTCCAAATATGCTTCCGGATCACTTTTACCCATGAATGGTGGAATGTTTACCTTGATATTCTCTAGATCATCATCTTTGTTCCTTGCTGGTCTCCCATGGATTAGCCTATCTTCAGGTTCAAAAACTTCATCAAACCCCTCATCCAAGTCATCTCTATAGTTACTTCCCCCGAATTCCTCTCTTAGTCGCCCTCGGCCTCCTTGACCTCAACCTCCATGAGCATCTAACCTTATATTGGGCACTCCTTAGGATGTTTCTAACCTGTCCATCTTGTGATTTAAATATTCAAATCAGGCATTCATCCGCTGTAATTGCTCCAATATAGCCCTCATGTCTGTTTGCTCACCACTCCCCGTAGCTCGGAAATCACCTTTAAATCCTACGGACTCCTCTTCATTAATTCTCAAAGGTGGATCTCCTCTTTTCACCCTTAAATCTGCCATGTTAGTATGAATAGTACAAAAATAAAATAAATTCTCACCAGATTCACTCCCTCACGTGTTTCACTCAATATCAGAACTCGACACTCGTGTTTGCACATTAATTTTAGCTTTTAACCCTCTTTTGTGCTCACACTCTCTTGCCTTTTTCCTTTCAATGAAATACCTCAAAGTTCTAATTAAAACACCCAAAAAACAGCAATTAGATTACAGGTATGTTTTAATTAAACTTATCAATAAAATAGTAGCTAAAAAAAAAAAGGCAATACCGACAGAATTCAACAAAACCTAAGTTTTCGGCTTTTCTAGGTGAAATAAAGAAAATTAATGAGAAAACTTTGGAATTTTGAAGAACTGGACCAGATGGGAATAGATTATGAGTTCAAGAATAAAATTCTAGAAAAAGAAATTCAAATACAAACAAGAATCAAAGAGAACAAAAATATAGAATAATGTTGGTTATTGTTCTTGTAATTCAAGTTTTGTATCAATTCCCTTATCTAATTTTAATCCAAATAATTTAAGCACCCAAAATCCAAATATCCAGCAGCAAAAATAATTCCCCAGTAACTCAAATATTGAATAAACAATAAAAAAAAAACCAGCAGCTCCAACAAATTTCCAGCAAACAAATCAAACTCCAACAAATCGAAATATTTTTTTTTTATTCGGCTTTACCTCTTCTTTTTTTTTTTTTTTTCACTCACAGAACATAAACAACTGCAGTAGCAAAAATAATTACCAAAATTGCAATTCCAACTCCTAAACAAACACCAAACCCGTGACCTCCCAATCAAAAATTCAAATTGTGCTATTTTCTTTTTTTTTTTATATGTTGCTGCAAACCCTTCCTTTTTTTTTTTTAAATATGTGAATGCAAATATTTAAGACTAAAACAGAAAAGAAAAATTAAAAAAAACCAAAATTAACACGAACAATGATGAAAAACAACCCATAAAGTAGGAAACAAAAATACGATAAAACTAGGAAATCCTAATTCAACTAGGAATATTTTTTTTTTTTTTAACATGCAGCACGTGTATGGGATGGTTGCAACCTTAACCTAATGCCAAAATTGCAGAATAACACAAAAACAAATAAAGCAAATAAAGATAGATCAAACCTGAACAAAATTTGGCTCTGATACCAAATGATACGAACCTAGGACGACCTACTCCTAAACCCGTATTATATTAGCCAGGATCTTAATTAAGTTCAAGTTCTAATGGAATAGACCTCAACCCCTAATCAACCTATGGTTAAAAACCTTGGTATAATGTAGACGCCACAATAAGGGATGGAAAATCTATTGATAAGTCAAGCTAAAACAACCAATTCTCTAATGGTGTTTTAGGTGTTCTCAAAGAACAAAGAGATAATTAATCTCACAAGTATTTTCTCAATCAAATCAAAGTTATATTCATATTGAAAAATAAGCCTTTAAATATGCTTTTAAAGAAAAAAATAAACCCTAAAAGCCCTAAGAAAAACCAGCCACACAATGAAGAGTTCTATGGTGGTCGAAATTCTCACTCCTTTCCTAATCTTATTTGGATTAATTAATTCCTTTATTTTGAATTAGAAATTAATTAATTTACAATGAAAATAATAAAATAGTAACTTTCCTAAACTTATTGTTCAAGAAAATAAATAAATAAAAACTAAAAAGTAATGGTAATTTCGTAAAACAAAACGTAGAATCAAATTAGGAAACTATAATACTAGCATTTTGACTAAGTTGACTTTGACAAAATCTTTGACAAAATTGAGCTCCAAATCAGCTTCAATATGCTTTTTAGGATGCCAAATAAGCTGAATATGAAGTCCCACACATTGCCCATTCTTGGAAGAGGAAGAAAAAGCCAACTTAGCAAAATACAGTAAATAACAGGCCAAATTTGAAGCTGTCCGTACAACCCCTTTTTGAATGCCTTTGATGCTGGATTGACTTGATTCCATATCCTCTTAGACATATGTATTGAATCCATAAATATTTGGAACCATTTCATGCTGCCTGTTGTCCATATTTGCACCAAAACTGCTACCCTAGTCCGTATCGGCTTCCACCACTTGGATGCTTAGAATAGGCCTTGTATCTTCAAGTATGGACAAGCTCTGTTGAGATTGATAACCCCCTGTATAAATACTCCCAGGTTGTCCTTAAATCTCTTAATTTAAGCTCTTGTGGTTGGCCTAGTCTTCATCCGTGTCAGGTCAGCACCCCAGCGGGTTATCAGTTGAGCGGGCTCGGGCAGAATCACATCAGGAGCTTTCGTTGTAGGTCCGTACTTTATGTTCCTACAAATGCAGGACTTAAAAGGGAGGTTTTTAATGAGGCTCACAACTCAACTTTTTCCATGGATCTTGTTGGTACAAAGATGTATCTCACCTTATGGGAGTATTATTAGCAGGCAAAGATGAATAAGGAGGTTTTAGATTATGTATCCAAGCATTTGGTACATTAATAGGTGAATGCATAGAGGTAAAAGCCTTTAAGACTTTTGCAATCTTAGTTTATTCTAGTATAGAAGTGGGAGCTATTACCATGGACTTATTCTTTAAGCTTCCTTGTACTTAGGTAGGTTATGATGGAATTTAGGTGATTGTTGACCGGCTTAACAAGTTCATGCACTTTTTGTCAATTTGTGGGACTTATACTTTGCAAGATTTAACCATGCTCTATGTGAAGGAGATTGTGAGTTTGTATGGAGTTCTTGTGTTTATTATCTCAAATAGGGATATGCGGTTCACATCTAGATTTTTGGAGAGTTTAGAGATAGCTTTAGGTATTAAGCTATGTTTTAATACTATTTTCCACCCACAGATAGATTGGCAATCAGAGAGACTTTGAAGGATATGCTGAAGTATTGTTACAAGGAGTTGGGAATCTCACTCATGTTTTGGCAAAGTTCATTTAAAACAAAAATTATCATTCGAGCATTGGTATGGCATCTTAGGAGGCTTTATGAGGGAGGTAGTGTTGGACTCCTATATGTTGGAATGAGGTTAGTGATAGATAGCCTATAGATCCTGACTATGTGCAGTGGACAATCGACAAAGTCAAGATTGTTTATGAAAGGTTAAAGATAATTCAAGATAACACAGAAGCTATAACCTTGGAAAATAGTGTTCTTGACGCTTGCATTCAAGCTTGGAGATAGAGTGTTCTTGAAGTTGTAATCTTGGAAAGGAGTAATGCATTTTAGGAAGCAAGGGAAATTGAACCCATGTTATGATGGAATTTGGTGTAGGTTTATGTTGTTGTACCCTACAGCACAATCATTCAAGGTGTTAGTTAAGAATGATTGTTGTTGGTTCTTGGTTCTTGATTTTGTTCTTTAGGTTTGTTAAGATTTTGTTTCTGGTTTTTAAGATTTTGTTAAGATTTTGTTTCTGGTTGAAAACCACCTCCATTTGATTTGAAAATTGGAGGGAAGCCTTTTTTAATATTAAACTGTGTTCTAGACAAAAATCAGATAAAAAAAAGTCCACTTACCCATTCAAAAATAATCAAACCCGAGGCAATTTTGTCCAGATTTCTGGGCAACAAAACTGCACAATGGTCAGATTGTTTAGGGCTTAACTCAGCCTTCCCAGCTCCAAATTGGGCCATTATTTTTGCTGCTACTTCCTCCACGTTTCTAGTTTATTATATCCAAAATTTAGATTCAAATCCCAAACATTCTTCAAACGGAATCCAAGGAAGTGGACTTATGTTGCTGGAAATACAATTCCAGCAACTAGACAAAAAACCCCTAAGCTTAGTTGAGGAGCTTAGGGCATTACAAAAAGGATATTGTTCTTAAACATTACAAGATAAAACAAAATGCATAAACATAAATACTTTTTGGTCTTTGATGTTGCAAAATAAAGAGTGCAAGTGTAACCGAACTACCTTG
This sequence comes from Ziziphus jujuba, assembly GCF_031755915.1. Classification (NCBI taxonomy): domain Eukaryota; kingdom Viridiplantae; phylum Streptophyta; class Magnoliopsida; order Rosales; family Rhamnaceae; genus Ziziphus; species Ziziphus jujuba. Next base: position 23,032,399 of record NC_083383.1, on the reverse strand, counting down.
CACATTGTGGCAAGATTACCACATTTCAACAAGTTATAGTGGACCATATGAGATCATTGAGAAAGTTGGATCCAATACCGATCGATTTACTTTACTAATGGAGCTTTCTCATATTCATGATCTTGTTTATGTGCCATACTTCACAAGTATATACCAGATCACTTATATGTATAGGAAACTCATAACACATAGTTAAGAGATTGATGTGATTCTGCCCGAGTCTGCTCAATGTATAACCCGTTGGGGTGCTGACCCGACAAGGATAAAGACCGGGCCAATCACAAGAGCTCAAATTAAGAGATTTCAAGACAACCTGAGAGCATTTATATAGGGGGTAATCAATTCTCAAAAGAGCTTGTCCATACTATAAGATACAAAGCCTATTCTAAGCATCCAAGTGATGGAAGCCGATACAAACCCGGGTAGCGATTTTGATGCAATTATGGACACCTAACAGCATGGAATGGTTCCAACTCTTTATGGATTCAATACATATGTCTAAGAGGATATGGAATCAAGTCAATCCAGCTTCAAAGGCATTCATAAATGGGTTGTATGGACAGCTTCAAATTTGGCCTGTTTTTACTGTAGTTTGTGCTGGCTTTACTGTATTTTGCTGAGTTGGCTTTTTCTCTTTCTTCCAAGCAAGGGAAACGTGTGGGACTTCATGATCGGCATATTTGGCATCCTACAAATAATATTGAAGCTGATTTGGAGCTCAAATTGGTCAAAGATTTGTCAAAGTCAACTTAGTCAAAAAGCTAGTATTTTAGTGTTCTAATTTGATTTTGACTTTTTGTTTTAGGAAATTAGTCGTTTATTTTGATTTTTATTTATTTATTATCTGAAAAAATAAGTTTTGGAAAGTTATTATTTTAGTATTTCAATTGTAAATTAATTAATTCCTAATTCAAAATAAAGGAATTAATTAATCCAAATTAGTTTAGAAAACTAGCAAAAATTAGGCACTTTCCTTTTCTCTACTTTCTTTTTCTCCACACTTTGAGTCTGGTTTTGAATTAATTTTTTTAGGGTTTTTACTTTGTAATCTTAGCCTCTTTAAAGGCTTATTTTCAATGAGAAATCAAGCTTGAATTTTATACGGAAAATCAATTGTGAGAGTGAATTCTCTTTATTCTCTTTGAAAACCTAAAACACCATTAGTGAATGACTGTTTTAGTTTGACTTATCAATAGGACATCCATCACCTATTGTGGTGTCTTCATCATATACCAAGGTTTCTAATCATAGGTTGGTTAGGGGTTGAGGTGACCATTAGAACTTGAACATAATTAGATCCGGGCTAATATAATACAGGTTTAGGAGCAGGTCGTCCTAGGTTCACATCATTTGGTATCAGAGCCGAATTTTGTTCAGGTTTGATCTATCTTTATTTGCTTTATTTGTTTTTGTGTTAATCTACAATTTTAGCATTAGGTTAAGGTTGCATCCATCCCATACACATTCTGCATATTAAAAAAAAAAAGAAAAAAAATTTCATTTCTAGTTGAATTAGGATTTCCTAGTTTTACCGTATTATTGTTTCGTAGTTTGTTGGTTTTCTTTCATTATTGTTCTTATTAATTTTGGGTTTTGTTGATTTTTATTTGTTGTTTCATTATTTGCATTCATATATTCCAAAAAAAAAAAAGGAAAGGTTTGCGGCAACATATATACAAAAAAAAAAAAAAACTGCACTTTTGTTTTTTGTTGGAGATCATGGGTTTGGTAGATTTTTGGTGTGGAATTGCAATTTTTGGTGTTGATATTTGTTATTGCAGTTGTTTTATGTTCTGTGAGTGTAAAAAAAAAGAAAAAAAAAGAAGAAGAAAAAGCCGAATTAAAAAAAAAAAAAATTTCGATTTGTTGGAGCTTGATTTGTTTGCTGGAAATTTGTTGGAACTGCTAGTTTGTTGATTATTTATTCAATATTTTGAGTTTCTGGAGAATTATTTTTGTTGCTGGATATTTGGATTTTGGGTGCTTTAATTATTGGATTAAAATTAGATAAAGGAATTGATACAAAACTTGAATTACAAGAACAACAACCAACACAATTCTATATTTTTGTTCAATTTGATTCTTGTTCGTGTTTGAATTTCTTTTTCTAGAATTTTATTCTTGAACTCATAATCTATTACCATCTGATCCAGATCTTCAAAATTCCAAAGTTTTCTCATTAATTTGCTTTATTTTGCCTAGAAAAGCCGAAAACTAGGTTTTGTTGAATTCTTTCGGTATTGCCTACTTTTCGCTACTGTTTTGTTGATAAGTTTAATTAAGACATACTTGTGATCTAATTGCTGTTTTGTGGGTGTTATAATTAGAACTTTGAAATAATTCATTGAGTGGAAAAAGGCAAGAGAGTGTGAGCACAAAAGAGGGTTAAAAGCTGAAATTAATGTGCAAACATGAGTGTCGAGTTTTTGTATTGAGTGAAACACGTGAGGGAGTGAATTTAGTGAGAATTTATTTTATTTTTTTATTATTCATACTAACATGGCAGATTCAAGGGTGAGAAGAGAAGATCCACCTTTAAGAATTAATGAAGAAGAGTCCATAGGATTTAAAGGTGATTCCCGAGCTACGAGGAGTGGTAAGCAAACGAACATGAGGGCTATATTGGAGCAATTGCAGCGGATGAATTCCCGATTTGACAATATAGATCAAAGGATGGACCTGATAGAAACATCACAAAGAGGGTCGAATATAAGATTGGATGCTCATGGAGGACGTGGTCGAGGTCGAGGAGGCTGAGAGCGACCAAGAGAGGAATTCGGGGGAAGTAACTATGGAAATGACTTAGAGGAAGGGTTTGATGAAATTTTTGAACCTCAAGAAAGGCCAATCTGTGGGAGACCAGCAAGGAATGAAGATGATGATCTTGGGAATATCAAGGTTAACATTCAACCTTTCATGGGAAAAAGTGATCCGGAAGCATATTTGGAATGGGAGGAGAGAATGGAGATGATTTTCGATTGTCATAACTATTCGGAAGCTAAGAAGGTGAAATTGGCAGCAATGGAATTTGGCCATTATGCACTCCAATGGTGGACCAATGAGCAAAATATCCGAAGGAAATTTGGTGATGACTTGATAACTACATGGCGCCAAATGAAAGGAGCCACGAGGAAGCGGTTCATACCATCACATTATCATAGGTTGTTGCATCAAAGGCTTCAATCTTTATCTCAAGGAAGTACATCCGTGGAGGATTATTACAAGGAGATGGAGATGCTTATGATGAGATTGAACTTGAATGAAGATAGGGAAGCAACCATGGCAAGGTTTCTTGGTGGTTTGAATCGTGAAATAGCCAATCAATTAGAATTGCAACAATATGTGGAATTGGAGGAGATGTTGCATTTGGCTATTAAATTAGAGCATCAATTCAAGAGGAGGGGTGTAGGCTCACAGTTTGGAGGAGTTTCTAATAGTGGAAGACCAAATCCAAGTGCTCAGAGAAATAATCCCACCTTTGGAGCAAGACAAAAACCAAAACTAGGAGAAGAAAGCTCCATTCATCCGAAAAGGGAGTCCAAAGCCGAATCAGTCCAAGCACCTAAACATGAGGTAAAATCTGATCTTAAACCTTCAAGATCTAGAGAAATTATTTGTTTTAAGTGCCAGGGACAAGGATATATCACTAGCCAATGCCCAAATAGAAGGATCATGGTGTTGAAAGGCAATGGTGAGCTAGAATCGGAAAGTGAGGAAAATGAAGATGAAGCCGAGCAAAAGGAGGAGGACTTAGAGGATGAGGTCGAAACTTTGAATGCATCCAATGCTGAATTAAAGTTGGTTTCTAGAAGAGTACTTTCTGTATACAAGGATGAGGACCATGTTCAAAGAGAAAACATCTTCCACACCTGATGTGAAATCCAAGGTAAGATTTGTAGTATGATTATTGATAGTGGAAGTTGTACAAATGTAATTAGTAATCTTATAGTTGATAAATTAGGCTTAACCTCTATTAAACATCCAGAACCTTATAGATTATAATGGCTTAATGATAGTGGTGAAATAAAAGTGAATAAACAAGCCAAAGTAGAATTTAATATAGATAAATATGTGGATGTTGTTTTGTGTGATGTTGTGCCTATGCCTGCCGGACATATTTTATTAGGTAGACCATGGCAATTTGATAAAGATGCTACTCATTTTGGTTGAGAGAATTGTATTGTTTTTAGATTCAAAGGCAAGAAGGTCAAGCTGGAGCCATTAACTCCAAAGGAAGTATATAGAGACTAGTTACAAATCCAACAAAGGAGGGAAGCTGAAACACTCAAAGAGAAGGCTAGTATGACACTAACGACTTCACCATCTATCCAAGAAGCTAAGTCCGAGCTTGCTGTCCAAGGTAAACATTTTAAAACACAAATTGAGTGGAAAAACCATGAGAAGGCCGAAAGTGGGTTAGAAGAATGGAGAAACCCAAGAGAAATGGTGAGAAAACCGAGAAGGAGGAAAAATGTGTGGTGGCCGAGAGAGAGAAAGGAAAAGAAAGGAAAGAAAGAAAATGTAAAAAATTTTATTTAAGTTTTGGGGATGTTAATAAGGCTATCTTGGGTAAGAAACCATTGCTGGTTATGAATTATAAAGATGCTAATTTAAAAATGATTTTGTTGTATAGAACTTTATCTGCATTATTAAAAGCTTTACTTAGTGGAAATTTGAGAATTTGGGAGATATTATTTGCTAATATTAAAAAGTATGATGAATTTGTATTTCTAGTATTTGTTGTGATAATGTTTGACCCAGGAGATTTGGTTTTGTTGCACTCAAGAAAGGAGAGGTTCCCCAAACAAAAAAAAAAAAATCCAAGCCTATGCCGCATGTGGACAGATCTTTTCAAGTTTTGGAGCCGAATAACAAGAATGCCTACAAGCTTGGTTTATCGGGTGAGTATAACATGAGTGCTGCATTTAATGTTTCTAATTTTTTCCCTTTTACAGCATGTGATGATCTAGATTTGAGGACAAATCCTTTTCAAGAAGAGGGGAATGATGTGATTCTGCTCGAGCCTGCTCAACCAATAACACGTTGGGGTGCTGACCCGATAAGGATAAAGATCGGGCCAATCATAAGAGCTCAAATTAAGAGATTTAAGGACAACCTGGGAGCATTTAGATAGGAGGTAATCAATTCTCAATAGAGCTTGTCCATACTAGAAGATACAAAGCCTATTCTAAGCACAAGTGGTAGAAGACGATACGGACCCGGGTAACGATTTTGGTGCTAATATGGACGCCGAGCAGCATGAAATGGTTCCAACTCTTTATGGATTCAATACATATGTCTAAGAGGATATGGAATCAAGTCAAGCCAGCTTCAAAGGCATTCAAAAAGGGGTTGTACAGACAGCTTCAAATTTGGCCTGTTTTTACTGTATTTTGCTGAGTTGGCTTTTTCTCTTTCTTCCAAGCAAGGGAAACGTGTATGACTTCATGGTCAGCTTATTTGACATCCTAAAAAGCATATTGAAGCTGATTTGGAGCTCAAATTGTTCAAATATTTGTCAAAGTCAACTTAGTCAAAAAGCTAGTATTTTAGTGTTCTAATTTGATTTTGACTTTTTCTTTTAGGAAATTAGTCTTTTATTTTGATTTTTATTTATTTATTTTCTGGAAAAATAAGTTTAGGAAAGTTATTATTTTAGTATTTCAATTGTAAATTAATTCATTCTTACTTCAAAATAAAAGAATTAATTAATCCAAATTAGTTTAGGAAACTAGTAAAAATTAGGCACTTTCCTTTTCTCTACTTTCTTTTTCTCCACACTTTGAGTCCGGTTTTGAATGAATTTTTTTAGGGTTTTTGCTTTGTAATCTTAGTCTATTTAAAGGCTTATTTTCAATGAGAAATCAAGCTTGAATTTTATACAGAAAATTAATTGTGAGAGTGAATTCTCTTTGTTCTCTTTGAACACCTAAAACACCATTAGTGAATGACTGTTTTAGTTTGACTTATCAATAGGACATCCATCACCTATTGTGGCGTCTTCATCATATACCAAGGTTTCTAATCACAGGTTGGTTAGGAGTTGAGGTGACCATTAGAACTTGAACATAATTAGATCCGGGCTAATATAATACGAGTTTAGGAACAGGTCGTCCTAGGTTCATATCAGAGATGACTTATCTTATGACACTACTGAAAAAAATGATGAGAATTCGCATGAACCCTCACAACTGACTACCCACTGAGATGCTGATCCAATACGGATGAAGCTTGGGCTGATCACTAGAGCTTAAACCAAGAGATTTAAGGACACCTGGCTGCTTTGATATAGGGAGTAATTAATTCTCAAAATGGCTTGTTAATACCCAAAAATACAATGCCTGTTTTAAGCATCCAAGTGATGGAAGACATTACAGACCCGGGTAGCTGTTTTAGTGCAAATATGGATTCCGTACAGCTATGAGTGGATCCAACACTTCTTGGATTCAATGGATATCAACAAGAGGCCATGGAATCATATCAAGGCAGAATCAAAAGCATCTACAACCAGCTTGTATAGAAAACATCTCAATTCAGCCGAAAATGTGTTGTTTAGCTGCTGGCTTTGGCATCCTACATGACCTATGGAAGCTGATTTAGAGCTTAAACAAGCTGAACATTGGTCAAAGATACCTTAGTAGTCAAACTAGTCAACTAGTTTCCTAATTTGATTTTGACTTTTTGTTTTAGGAAATTAGTCTTATATTTGGTTTCTATTTATTTATTTTTTTGACAAATCAACTTAGGAAAGTTATTATTTTATTATTTTCATTGTAAATTAATTAATTCTTAATTCAAAATAAAGGAATTAATTAATTCAAATTAGTTTAGGAAAGTAGGTGAATTTCGGCCAACATGCTTCCTTTTCTTTTTGGTGGCCGGTTTTAACCTGAATTTTTAGGATTTATTGTTTTATGACTCTAGCCTATTTAAGGGCTTAATTTTGAGAAAGAACAAACCTTTAATAATATTCAAATTTTATTTTGTGAGATAGAATTCTCTTTGTTCTCTTTGAACACCTAAAACACCATTAGAGAGTGTGTGTTTTAATCTTGACTTATAAATAAGGCATCCATAACCTATTATAGTATTTTCATAATACCAAGGTTTCTAATCACAGATTGGTTAGGGATTAAGGTTTTTCACTAAGAACTTGAACTTAAGGTGCGAGTCGACTTCGGTTTATATCATTTGATATCGGGCAAAGATTTTGTTCAAGTTTGGTCTATCTTATTTGTTTTATTTTGTTTTGTGCTAATCTGCAATTTTAGCATTAGGTTAAGGTTGCGTCTATCACCAAATACGTTCTGTATCTTATAAAAATAAAATAAAATAAATTTATTCATAGCCGAAATTAGGTTCTTTGTTTTATCTTTTTTTTTTTCCCCTAGTTTGTTGGTTGTCTTTCATCTTTGTTCTTAGTAATTTAGTTTATTGTTGATTTTTCTTGGCTATTTTGATCTTAAATATTTGCATTTATATATCAAAAAAAAAAAAAAGAAGAAGAAAGAACATATATTGCAAATTTACAAAAAATTGCAGATTTGTATTTTGTTATTGGTGGTCTCGGATATGGTAGTTATATGGTGTTGGAATTGCAATTTAGTTGTTAATTCTTGCTACTGCAGTTGATATTATATTTTGTGAGCTTAAAAAAAAAAAAAGAAGAAGAAAAAAAGCCAAATATATAAAAAAAAAAAAAAAAAGAAAAATTAGAAGGCCAATTTTTGTTGAATTTGCTTGCTGGAAATTTGTTAGTACTACTGAGTTGTTGCTTATTTAGTCAATATTTGAAGTTGATGGAAGTTTAATTTTGCTACTGGATATTTGAGTTTTGGATGTTCAGACCATTGGATTAAAATTAGAGGAAGGATTTGATACAAAAACTTGAATTACAAAGAACAACAACCAACAACTATCTTATATTTTTGTTCAATTTGATTCTTGTTCGTGTTTGAATTACTTTCTCTAAATTTTATTCTTGAATTCTTAATTTCTTACTATCTGGTCAAGTTCTTATTGATTCTGAAATTTCCTTTTTTAAATTGCCTTATTTTTTCTTAGAAAAGCTGAGAATTAGGTGTTTAAAAGTTCACTCAGTATTGTTTGCTTTTTACTACTGTTTTATTGATAAGTTTAATTAGAATATACTTGTGATCTAATTGCTGGTTAGTAGGTGTTTCAATTAGAACTTTGAGTTAATTCTTTGAGTGGAAAAGGACAAGAGTGTGTGAGCTTAAAAGAAGGTGAAAAGTCAAAACTAGTGTGCAAACACGAGTATTGAGACCTTATTTGAATGAAACACATAAGGAAGTAAATTTGGTGAGGTTTTATTTTATTTTTTTGTTATTCATACTAACATGGCAGATTCAAGGGTGAGAAGAGGAGATTCACTATTAAGAATTAATGAAGAGGAGTCCGTAGGATTCAAAGTTGATTCCCGAGCTTCGGGGAGTGGAGATGAGCACACGAACATGAAGGCCGTCTTGGAGATATTACAGCGGATGAATGCTCGATTTGATCATGTAGATCAAAGGATGGATAGGTTAGAGACTTCACAAGGTGGACTGAATTTGAGACAAAAATTTCATGGAGGCTCAGGTCGAGGTCGAGGAGGCCGTGGCCGTCCTAGAGAGGAATTCGGGAAAGGTAATTTTGGAGATGACCTTGATGAGGGGTTTGATGAAATTTTTGCATACCAGGGAAGGTAAAATCTTAGGAGACTAGCAAGGGAGGAGGATGATGATCTAGGGCATATTAAGGTGATACGAACCTAGGACGACCTGCTCCTAAACCCATATTATATTAGCCCGGATCTCAATTAAGTTCAAGTTCTAATGGAATCGACCTCAACCCCTAACCAACCTGTGGTTAGAAACCTTGGTATAATGTAGACGCCACAATAGGGGATGGAAAACCTATTGATAAGTCCAGCTAAAACAACCAATTCTCTAATGGTGTTTTAGGTGTTCTCAAAGAACAAAGAGATAATTAATCTCACAAGTATTTTTTTTAATCAAATCAAAGTTGTATTCTTATTGATAACTAAACCTTTAAATAGGCTACAAAGCCACGAAATAAAACCCTAGAACATCAAGAAAACCGGCCACCACACATAAAGAAACCTAGTTGGCCGAAACTATACTTCCTTTCCTAATCTAAGTTTGATTAATTAATTCCTTTATATTAAATTAGGAATTAATTAATTTACAATGGAAAGAATAAAATAAAAACCTTCCTAAAGTTATTTGTCCAGAAAATAAATAAATAAAAGCCAAAAAGTAATGGTAGTTTCCTAAAACAAAAAGTAAAAATAAATTAGGAAACTAAAAATGCTAGCCTTTTGATCAAGTTGACTTTGATCAATCTTTGACCACTTTGACCTTCAAATCAGCTTCTAGATGCTTTTTAGGATGCCAAATAAACTGAATATGAAGTCCCACACGTTACCCATGCTTGGAAAAATAAGAAAAGGCTAACACAGTAAAATACAATAAAGTCAGCAAGCAATACAGCAAATTTGGCCAAATTGTTGATGCTGTCCGTACAAGCCTTTTTTTATTGCATTTGAGGCTGATTTAACTTGATTCCATGACCTCTTAGGCATATGTATTGAAACCATAAAGCATTGGAACCATTTCATGCTTCCCGGACTCCAAAAATGTACCAAAACCGTCACCCGGGTCCATATCTGCTTCCACCACTTGGATGCTTAGAATAGGCTTTGTATCTTCAAGTATGGACAAGCTCTATTGATATTGACTATCCCCTATATAAATACTCCCAGGTTGTCCTTAAATCTCTTAATTTAAGCTCTTGTAATTGGCCTAGTCTTCATCCGTGTCGAGTCAGCACCCCAGCGGGTTATCCGTGGAGCGGGCTCGGGCGGAATCACATCATAAGGTCAACATACCACCTTTCATGGGAAAAAGTGATTCGAGGCATACTTAGAGTGGGAGGAGCGTATGGAGATGATCTTTGATTGTCACAATTATTCAGAGACTAAGAAGGAAAAAGTGGCAGCAATGGAACTTGGACATTATGGACTCCCATGGTGGACAAATGAACAAAATACCCGAAGGAGAGTAGGTTATAAATTGATTACTACTTGGCAACAAATGAAAGGAGCCATGAGGAAGTGATTTGTACCAACTCATTACCATAGGTTGCTAGATCAAAGACTCCAATTATTATCATAAGGTCGTAAGTCCATGGAGGATTATTACAAGGAGCTAGATATGCTCATGATGAGATTGAGTATGAATGAAGAAAGGGAAGCAACCATGGCATGGTTTCTAGGTGGATTGAATTGTAAGATATCTAACCAATTGGAATTGCAACAATATGTGGCAACTACTTGGAGAAGAAATCCCACCTTTGAGAGTTTCAAATAGTGGGAGATCAAATCCAAATGCTTAGAGAAACAATCCCACCTTTCAAGCAAGATAAAAGTCGAAACTTGAAGAAGAAAGCACCACATGACTAAAAAGGGAGTCCGAAACCGAATCTTCCCAGGCACACAAAAGTGAAGGTAAATATGTGATGGAATTTGGTGTAGGTTTATGTTGTTGTACCCTAGAGCACAATCATTCAAGGTGTTAGTCAAGAATGATTGTTATTGGTTCTTGGTTCTTGGTTCTTGATTTTGTTTTTGTTTTTTTTAGGTTTGTTTAGGTTTTGTTTCTGGTTTTAATGGAGGTTTAGGGTTCTTGAGAAGGTTGTTAGCTTTTGGGAAGAAGAAGAAACCAAAAATGTAGTAGTTGAGAGAAAGAGAGCCAAAAATGTTGTTGTTCAAAATCTATTTTTTGAATATTTTCTTTCTCAACGTTTTTCATTACAATTTTCATAACTTCTCTTCTTGTTTGGCTTATTCCAATCAAGGGGAAGCATTATTAATCATATTTGGCATCCTGCATGGCATATGGAAGGTGATTTGGAGCTCAAATAAGCTAGACATTGGTCAAAGATACCTTAGTAGTCAAACTAGTCAACTAGTTTTGTAATTTGAGTTTGACTTTTTGTTTTAGGAAATTAATCTTTTATTTGGTTTCTATTTATTTATTTGCTGGACAAATCAACTTAGGAAAGTTATTATTTTATTATTTTAATTTTAAATTAATTAATTTCTAATTCAAAAATAAAGGAATTAATTAATCCAAATTAGATTAGGAAATGGGTGAATTTCGGCCAAGCAAGGTTTCCTATTCTTGGGTGGCCGGTTTTACCTATTTAATTAGGGTTTTATTTTTTTAACTTTTTAGCCTGTTTAAGGGCTTTCTTTATCAATAATAATCAGTACATCATTCATACAAAAAATTATTTGTGAGATTGAATTTTCTTTATTCTCTTTGAACACCTAAAACATCATTAGTGAATGACTGTTTTAGTTTTGACTTATCAATAGGATATCCATCACCTACTATGGCGTCTTCAATATACCAAGATTTCTAATCACAGGTTGGTTAGGGGTTAAGGTGACCATTAGAAATTGAACATAATTAGATCCTAAGTTCATATCATTAATTCTCAAAAGGGCTTGTCAATACCCGAAGATACAAAGCCTATTTGAAGCATCTAAGTGGTGGAAGCCATTACAGACCTGATTAGCTGTTTTAGTGTAAATATGAACTCTGTGCAGCAACGAATGGATCCAACACTTCTTGGATTCAATGGTGATACGAACCTAGGACGACCTACTCCTAAACCCGTATAATATTAGCCCGAATCCAATTATGTTCAAGTTCTAATGGTCACCTTGACCCCTAACCAACCTGTGATTAGAAACCTTGGTATATAGTGAAGATGCCATAGTAGGTGATGGAAGTCCTATTGATAAGTCAAACTAAAACACTCACTCTCTAATAGTGTTTTAGGTGTTCAAAAGAATAAAGAGAATTCAATCTCACAAATAATTTTCTATATGAAATTCAAGCTTAATTCTTATTGAAACATAAGCCTTTAAATATGCTACAAAGTTACAAAATAAAACCCTAAAATTAAAAGGGAAAACCGGCCATACAAAGTGGTTTCCTATGGTGGCCGAAATTCTCACTCCTTTCCTAATCTAATTTGGATTAATTAATTTCTTTATTTTGAATTCGGAATTAATTAATTTACAATGAAAATAATAAATTAATAACTTTTCTAAACTTATTTTTCTAGAAAATAAATAAATAAAAACCAAAAAGTAATTGAATTTCCCAAAACAAAAAGTAGAATCAAATTAGGAAACTAAAATACTAACTTTTTGACTAAGTTGAATTTGACCATTATTTGACAAATTTAAGCTCCAAATCAGCTTCAATATGCTTTGTATGATGCCAAATAAGCTGACCATGAAGTCCCACACGTTGCCCTTGCTTGGAAGAAAGAGAAAAAACCAACTCAGTAAAATACAATAAAGCCAGCAAGAAAACAGCAAAACTCCGGCCAAACTTCTCCTTATGTGCACACCCCTCTTTTGAATGGTTTTGAAGCTACCTTTACTTGATTCCATATCCTCTTTGATGCGAATCCACCTGAGACTGTTCGACCGACAACCCGCTGGGGTGCTGACCCAATACAAATGAAGGTGGGACCGATCACTAGGGCCCAAGCCAAGAAGTTCAAGGAAAATCTTGCTGTCTTCATACAAGGAATAAGTCATAGTCAGGAGGGATTGGCCATATCTAAAGAACCAAGGCCTGTTTTACTCATACAACCAAGGCCTGTTTGGAGTCCGGGAAGCATGAAATGGTTCCAATGATTTATGGGTTCAATACATATGCCTAAGAGGTCATGGAATCAAGTTAAAGCAGCCTCAAATGCAATCAAAAAGGGCTTGTACGGACAGCATCAACAATTTAACCGAATTTGCTGTATTGCTTGCTGGCTTTACTGTATTTTACTGTATTAGCCTTTTCTTATTTTTCCAAGCATGGGCAACGTGTGGGACTTCATATTCAGCTTATTTGGCATCCTAAAAAGCATCTAAAAGCTGATTTGGAGCTCAAAGAGGTCAAAGATTGGTCAAAGTCAAATTAGTCAAAAAAGCTAGTATTATAGTTTCCTAATTTTATTCTACTTTTTGTTTTAGAAAACTACCATTACTTTTTAGTTTTTATTTATTTATTTTCTGGAAAAATAAGTTTAGGAAAGTTATTATTTTATTATTTTCATTGTAAATTAATTAATTCCTAATTCAGAATAAAGGAATTAATTAATCAAATTTAGTTTAGGAAACTTAGTTTAGGACATATTAGAATTCGGTCAAGTTTCCTAATTCCTATAGGAGTCCGGTTTTGAATTATTTTTTAGGGTTTATTTTGTTTCTTTCAAGCCTATTTAAAGGCTTATTTTTCAATAATAATACAACTTTGATTTGATTAAGAAAATACTTGTGAGATTAATTATCTCTTTGTTCTTTGAGAACACCTAAAACACCATTAGAGAATTGGTTGTTTTAGCTTGACTTATCAATAGGTTTTCCATCCCCTATTGTGGCGTCTACATTATGCCAAGGTTTCTAACCACAGGTTGGTTAGGGGTTGAGGTCCATTCCAGTAGAACTTGAACTTAATTAAGATCCTGGCTAATATAATACGGGTTTAGGAGCAGGTCGTCCTAGGTTCGTATCATTTGGTATCAGAGCTAAATTTTGTTCAGGTTTGATCTATCTTTATTTGCTTTATTTGTTTTTGTGTTATTCTGCAATTTTAGTATTAGGTTAAGGTTGCATCCATCCTATACACGTTCAGCATCTTAAAAAAAAAAAAAAAATTCATTCCTAGTTGAATTAGGATTTCCTAGTTTTATCGTATTTTTGTTTCCTAGTTTGTTGGTTGTCTTTTATCATTGTTCTTGTTAATTTGGTTTCTGTTGATTTTTCTTTTCTGTTTTAGTCTTAAATATTTGCATTCATATATTCCAAAAAAAAAAAAAAGAAAACAAGGAAAAAAAAAAAAAAGAAGTTTGCGGCAACATTTAAAAAAAAAAAAAAAACTGCACATTTTGTTTATTTGGAGGTCACGGGTTTGGTGTTTGTTTTGGAGTTGGAATTGCAATTTTGGTAATTATTCTTGCTACTGCAGTTGTTTATGTTCTGTGAGTGAAAATAAAAAAAAAAAAAGAAGGTAAAGCCGAATAAAAAAAAATAAAAAAAAAGAAGAAAAAAAAATATTTCGGTTTGTTGGAGTTTGAGTTGTTTGCTGGAAATTTGTTGGAGCTGCTGGTTTTTTATTATTTATTCAATATTTGAGTTTCTGGAGAATTATTTTTGCTGCTGGATATTTGGATTTTGGGTGCTTAAATTATTTGGATTAAAATTAGATAAAGGAATTGATACAAAACTTGAATTACAAGAACAACAACCAACACTTTTCTATAATTTTGTTCTCTTTGATGCTTGTTCGTATTTGAATTTCTTTTTCTGGAATTTTATTCTTGAACTCATAATCTACTACCATCTGGTGCAGTTTTCAAAAATTCCAACGTTTTCCCATTATTTTGTGTTTTCTTGTCTAGAAAGCCGAAAACTTAGGATTTGTTGGATTCTTTCGGTATTGCCTACTTTTTGCTACTGCTTTGTTGATAAGTTTAATTAAAACATACTAGCGATCTAATTGCTGTTTTGTGGGTGTTTTAATTAGAACTTTGAGATAATTCATTGAGTGGAAAAAGGCAAGAGTGTGAGAGCTTAAAAGAGGGTAAAAGCCGAAACTAGTGTGCAAACACGAGTGTCGAGACCTTGTTTGAGTGAAACACGTGAGGGAGTGACTATTGTGAGGATTTATTTTATTTTTGCAGTATTTTACTAACATGGTAGATTCTAGAATAAGAGGAGGGGATCCACCCTTGAGGATCAATGAGGAAGAGTCCGTAGCATTCCATGGCGATGACCGAGCTACTGGGAGTGGAGACCTAGTGGATATGAGAGCTGTCTTGGAATCAATACAGCGGGTTAGTGCTCAAGTTGAGCATGTGAATCAAAGAGTGGGAAGACTAGAAGCCTCACAAGGAAGGCCGAATACAAGAAATAGGCAAGAATTCCATGGAGGACGAGGCCTAGGACGAGGAGGTCGTGAGAGGCCGAGAGAGGAATTTGATGAGGAGCCATTCGACTTCGACTTTGAGGAAGGTATGGACGAAACCTTTGCTGTCCAAGATAGAGCTGGCCATGGGAGATATAGGAGGGAAGATACAGATGATGATTTGGGAAATATCAAGGTTAATATCCCACCTTTTATGGGTAAAAGTGATCCCGAAGCTTATTTGGAGTGGGAAGAAAAAATGGAGATGATCTTTGACTGCCACAACTATTCGGAAGGTAAGAAGGTGAAGTTGGCAGCAATGGAGTTTGGCCATTATGCACTCCAATGGTGGACAAATGAGCAAAGCACCCGAAGGAGAGTTGGTGATGACTTAATTACAACATGGCGACAAATGAAAGGAGCCATGAGGAAGCGGTTTGTGCCATCCCATTACCATAGGTTGCTGCATCAAAGGCTTCAATCTTTGTCTCAAGGAAGTAGGTCCGTGGAGGATTATTACAAAGAGATGGAGATGTTAATGATGAGGTTGAATATGAATGAGGATAGGGAGGCAACCATGGCAAGATTTCTTGGAGGGTTAAACCGAGACATTGCCAACCAACTTGAATTACAACAATACTTGGAATTGGAAGAGATGTTGCATGTAGCCATTAAGCTTGAGAACCAATTCAAGAGGAGAGGTGTTAGTACACAGTTTGGAGGAGTTTCTAGCAGTGGAAGGACAAGTTCAAGTGGCTGGAAAAGCAATTCCACTTATGAAAACAAGTTGAAGCCGAAATTAGGAGAAGAAACTACCAACCGGCCAAGAAGGGAGATCAAGACCGAATCTGTCCAAGCACTTAGAGGTGAGATAAAATCTGATCCTAAACCTCAAAAATCCAGAGAAATAATTTGTTTTAAGTGCCAAGGAAGAGGACACATAGCCAGCCAATGCCCAAATAGAAGAATCATGGTATTAAAGGGTGATGGTGAGCTGGAATCTGCGAGTGAAGAAAGTGGGGCTGAAACCGAGCAAGAGGAGGATTGCAATGAAGATGAAGCCGAACCTGTAGATACATCTAATGCCAAGTTGAGCTTGGTTTCAAGGAGAGTACTTGCTGTCTGCAAAGATGAAGAGCAGATACAAAGAGAAAACATCTTCCACACTCGCTGCGAAATACAAGGTAAAATTTGTAGCATGATTATAGATAGTGGGAGTTGTACTAATGTGATAAGTAATCTTGTAGTTGATAAATTAGGCTTGAAAACAATTAAACATCCAGAACCTTATAGATTACAATGGCTTAATGATAGTGGTGAGATGAAAGTAAACAAACAAGCCAAAGTAAAATTTAATATAGGTAGATATGAGGATGTAGTTTTATGTAATATTGTACCCATGATTGCTGGACATATACTATTAGGTAGACCATGGCAATTTGATAAAGATGCTACTCATTTTGGTCGAGAAAATAGTATTGTTTTCAGGTTTAAAGGGAAGAAGGTCAAGCTGGAACCATTATCTCCTAAAGAGGTTTACAAAGACCAATTACAAATGCAACAAAGGAGAGAAGCCGAAAAGCTCAAGGAAAAAGCAAGTATGGCACCAACGGCTTCACCATCTTTTCAAGAAGGTAAGATTGAGGTTGCTGACCAAGGTAAGGTTTCTAAGGTTCATATTGAATGGAAAGATCAAGGGAAAGCTGAAAGAGAGGGAAAAGGAAGTGGCAAACCCGCGAGCTTGGAGAAGGAAGAGAAATCCGACAGTTTGCGCCAATCCAAGGGAAAAAAAACAAAAGAAAGAAAGGAAAGGTTAAGTAGCAATTTTTATTTGAGTTTAGGGGATATTAATAAGGTTATTGAGTGTAAGAAACCTTTGCTGGTCATGCTTTACAAAGAAAATTATTTTAATGATCAAACTAACTTTGAAGAACTTGAATTGCCAAGTTCAATGATTTCTCTTTTGAAGGAATTTGGAGATGTCTTCCCAAATGAGATTCCAAGTGGACTACCACCTATTCGAGGGATAGAACATCAAATTGACTTTGTTCCAGGGGCTGCCATACCAAATAGACCAGCTTATAGGAGCAATCCCGAAGAAACAAAGGAGCTGCAAAAACAGGTAAGTGATTTGCTTGATAAAGGATACATTCGTGAGAGTTTAAGCCCATGTGCTGTTCCTGTTTTGTTGGTACCTAAAAAGGATGGTTCTTGGAGAATGTGTGTTGATTGTAGGGCTATAAATAATATTACCATCAAATATAGACATCCCATTCCTAGATTAGATGATATGCTTGATGAGTTGCATGGTGCTTGCATGTTTACAAAAATTGATCTTAGGAGTGGTTATCACCAAATTAGGATGAAAGAAGGTGATGAATGGAAAACGGCATTCAAAACTAAATATGGGCTGTATGAATGGTTAGTTATGCCTTTTGGATTATCCAATGCACCTAGTACCTTCATGAGGCTTATGAATCATGTAATGCACCCATTTATTGGAAAATTTGTGGTTGTTTATTTTGATGACATTCTAATATATAGCCGAAATTTGGATGACCATGTGGATCAACTTAGGCAAGTTTTGCAAGTTCTTAGAAAGGAAAAATTGTTTGCTAACATTAAAAAATGTGAATTTTGCAAAGAAGAGCTTGTGTTTCTAGGTTTTGTAATAAGTGCTGCAGGAATCAAAGTTGACCAAGCTAAGGTGAAAGCAATTCAAGAGTGGCCGGTTCCTACTTCTATCACCCAAGTGAGGAGCTTTCATGGCTTGGCAAGCTTTTACAGAAGATTTGTCAAGGATTTTAGTACCATAGCAGCACCATTGAATGAAGTTGTCAAGAAGAATGTTGGTTTCAAATGGGGGGAAGTACAAGAAAAAGCTTTTAATTTGTTGAAAGAAAAATTGTGTAATGCACCTTTGTTAGTTTTGCCAAATTTTTCTAAGACTTTTGAAATTGAGTGTGATGCTTCGGGTGTAGGTATTGGAGCTGTCTTAATGCAAGAAGGAAGACCCATAGCCTACTTTAGTGAAAAATTAAGTGGAGCTGCCCTAAACTATCAGACTTATGACAAGGAGATGTATGCTTTGGTGAGGGCTTTGGAGACGTGGCAGCATTATCTCATGCCAAAGGAGTTTGTGATTCATACGGATCATGAGTCTTTGAAGCATATCAAGGGTCAAGGAAAGCTCAACCGAAGGCATGCTAAGTGGATTGAATTTATTGAATCATTTCCATATGTGATCCGCTACAAAAAAGGTAAGGAAAATGTGGTTGCCGATGCATTATCCCGAAGGTATGTGCTCTTTTCTACCTTAGATGCTAGATTGCTTGGATTTGAACAATTGAAAGAACTTTATGAGCATGATAGTGACTTTGGAGAAATTTTTAGAACCTGTTTGAAACATGGATTTAATAAATTTTACATATTTGAGGGATATTTGTTTAAGGAAAACAAACTTTGTGTGCCTAATTGTAGTATTAGGGAATTATTGGTTCGGGAAGGACATGGGGGTGGTTTAATGGGCCATTTTGGTGTTTTAAAAACTTTATCCTTGCTGCAAGAACATTTTTATTGGCCTAACATGAGGAGAGATGTTGAGAGAATTTGTGAAAGATGTTTGAAGTGCCGAAAAACAAAATCAACATTGAAACCGCATGGATTGTATAAGCCTTTGCCGATCCCTACCTATCCTTGGGTAGATTTGTCTATAGATTTTATTCTTGGGTTGCCTAGGTCAAGGACAGGTAAGGATTCAATATTTGTTGTAGTAGATAGGTTTTCTAAGATGGCACATTTTATTGCATGTAACAAAACTGATGATGCATCCAATATTGCTAATTTATTTTTCAAGGAAATTATGAGATTGCATGGAATGCCAAGAACTATTGTGTCGGATAAGGATGCTAAGTTCTTAAGCTATTTTTGGAAAACATTGTGGGCTAAATTAGGTACTAAGCGTTTATTTTCAACTACTTGTCATCCACAAACTGATGGACAAACCGAAGTAGTAAATAGAACTTTATCTGCATTGTTGAGAGCATTAATTAGTAGAAATTTAAGGACTTGGGAAGAATGTTTGCCACATGTTGAATTTGCATATAATAGGTCTTTACATTCAGCAACTAAATTTACTCCATTTGAAATTGTTTATGGTTTTAATCCTTTAACTCCATTAGATTTAACACCTTTGCCTTTAAGTGAGCGTGCTAATCTAGATGGAAAACAAAAAGCTGATTTTGTAAAGCAGATTCATGAAAAGACCCGCGCAAACATTGAGAGGAGGACCGAGCAATATGCAAGGGTGGCTAATCAAGGCCGAAAATCAATGGTGTTTGAACCTGGAGATTGGGTGTGGCTGCATTTAAGGAAAGAAAGATTTCCCGAACAAAGGAAATCAAAACTCATGCCGAGGGGTGATGGACCTTTTCAAGTTTTGGAGAGGATAAACGACAATGCCTACAAACTTGATCTACCGGGTGAGTATAATGTTAGTGCCACCTTTAATGTTGCTGATTTATCTCCTTTTGCTGCAGGTGATGACTTCGATTTGAGGACAAATCCTTTTCAAGAGGAGGGGAATGATGCGAATCCACCCGAGACTGTTCGACCGACAACCCGCTGGGGTGCTGACCCAATACAAATGAAGGTGGGACCGATCACTAGGGCCCAAGCCAAGAAGTTCAAGGAAAATCTTGCTGTCTTCATACAAGGAATAAGTCATAGTCAGGAGGGATTGGCCATATCTAAAGAACCAAGGCCTGTTTTACTCATACAAGCAGTAGAAGCCGATACGGACCCGGGTGACGGTTTTGCTACATTGTTGGAGTCCGGGAAGCATGAAATGGTTCCAATGATTTAAGGGTTCAATACATATGCCTAAGATGTCATGGAATCAAGTTAAAGCAGCCTCAAATGCAATCAAAAAGGGCTTGTACGGACAGCATCAACAATTTGGCCGAATTTGCTGTATTGCTTGCTGGCTTTACTGTATTTTACTGTATTAGCCTTTTCTTATTTTTCCAAGCATGGGCAACGTGTGGGACTTCATATTCAGCTTATTTGGCATCCTAAAAAGCATCTAGAAGTTGATTTGGAGCTCAAAGAGGTCAAAGATTGGTCAAAGTCAAATTAGTCAAAAAAGCTAGTATTATAGTTTCCTAATTTTATTCTACTTTTTGTTTTAGGAAACTACCATTACTTTTTAGTTTTTGTTTATTTATTTTCTGGACAAATAAGTTTAGGAAAGTTATTATTTTATTATTTTCATTGTAAATTAATTAATTCCTAATTCAGAATAAAGGAATTAATTAATCAAATTTAGTTTAGGAAACTTAGTTTAGGACATATTAGAATTCGGTCAAGTTTCCTAATTCCTATAGGAGTCCGGTTTTGAATTATTTTTTAGGGTTTATTTTGTTTCTTTCAAGCCTATTTAAAGGCTTATTTTTCAATAATAATACAACTTTGATTTGATTAAGAAAATACTTGTGAGATTAATTATCCCTTTGTTCTTTGAGAACACCTAAAACACCATTAGAGAATTGGTTGTTTTAGCTTGACTTATCAATAGGTTTTCCATCCCCTATTGTGGCGTCTACATTATACCAAGGTTTCTAACCACAGGTTGGTTAGGGGTTGAGGTCCATTCCATTAGAACTTGAACTTAATTAAGATCCTGGCTAATATAATACGGGTTTAGGAGCAGGTCGTCCTAGGTTCATATCGCTCTTAGACATATGAATTGAATCCATGAAGCATTGGACCCATTTCATGTTGCTCGGACTCCTTAAAAGTACCAAAACCGCTATACGGGCCCGTATCGACTTCCACCACTTGTATGGTCACAACAAGTCTTGGTTCTTTAGGAATAGAGACACCCTATTAAGAATGGATTATGCCCTGGATAAAGGCAGCAAGGTGATCCTTAAACCTCTTAGCATGAGCTCTAGTGATTGGCCCGGTCTTCATCCGTATCAGGTTGATACCCTAGCGAGTTGTCGATTGTGCGGGTTTAGGTGGATTCGCATCAAATGGATATCACAAAGAGGCCATGGAATCATGTCAATATAGAATCAAAAGCATTAAAAACCAGCTTGTATAGACAACATCTCAATTTGGCCAAAAATATGTTGTTTAATCGCTAACTTTGACTTTTCTTCTTGTTCAAGCAAGTTTGCCTTATTCGAATCAATGGGCAACGTGTGAGAATCATTATTAATCATATTTGGTATCCTACATGGCATATAGAAGCTGATTTGGAGCTCAAACAAGCTGGACATTGGTCAAAGATACCTTAGTACTCAAACTAGTACTAGTTTCCTAATTTGATTTTGAATTTTTGTTTTAGGAAATTAATATTTTATTTGGTTTCTATTTATTTATTTACTGAACAAATCAACTAAGAAAAGTTATTATTTTATTATTTTCATTGTAAATTAATTAATTCCAACATAAAAGAAGATGGACAAACACAAGGAACCAAAATACAAAAATAAGACAAAAAATAAATAAAACTGTAGAAATATCCTAAGAAATTGGCACTATCAAAATGTGTATTTTTTTCCCCCCGTTGAGAAAAGTTTACTTATATTGATGAAGTTCAAGTCCATTAACCTTGCTTGTTGGCAAATCAAGCACCAAAAAACTATTTTAGCCAACTCTTTTTCTTCGTCCAAAATATTACTTCAATATTGAAACAAAAAGACTACTAAAATGTGATTAAATTCAAATGATGCCCACCCCCCCAAAACATAAAAAAAAAAATTCAAAACTTTAAAACCAAAAATGAACAGAGAATCTAATAAAATCTAGATAGACAATGAAAAACAGAAAAAGCACTGAATCCTAAACAATACTAATAATCAAAAACGGTTAAACCAAAAAAAAAAAAAAAGAAAAAGAGAAAGGAAAAACCCTAATTAGGTAGAGAAGGCATGGCGCAGGAAGCCAAAAGGCTTTGGTGACTTCTCGACCTCGACGAGGCACATACAACTATTTCCAGTGATGGATAGCCGGCTATGGTAGTAGAATCGAGGGACGTCAACGCCGGCGACCCTGTAGGCCTATAATACCATCATACCCTTGGGGATCTTCATTGAGTATCCATCGACGAAGACTTCGATGGCATCATCAAGATTGGGGAAATAGACTATGGCTTTGACCAATGGCGTCCGAGGTGGAAAATCTGGCATAGGTTTAGGCTAGGCCTGAGCAGCTTATTCAGGCTTTTATAGCTCAGGCGTACGTTACCGTTCTAGAAAGGAAGAGGAGGCTTCTTGGGTTTTGGGAGCTGAGAAGTCTTAAGGCTATAAGCTTAAGGGCCTTGGAGGTAAGCAATCCCAACCCCATTTTGTTGGACTTGTAGAGGAAGAGCTTTTTGGAGCTCTCAGTTAGGGGAAACAAAAATAAAGCGGCAAAACTTCCCACCCAGGCCAAATTAAAGTTTTCATTTTCGCAAAGATGAATATATATATATATATATTTTTGTATTGGGTAAAAATGATTAAAAGAAGAGTTTTTCTTACTGGGCAAAAGGGATTATAAGAAAAAGAGTTATATTAAAAGATAGAAATTCAATATTTTATATGACAAATAATTTAATATAATAATTTTACACAATAATTTCATCATTAATGTATACAATATGGAAATTTTAATTTTTACTATATTCTGTGGATGTTGCATAATATAATTAATCAATTTAAAATTAACCTAAAAAATTATTTTTTTGGAAAATTTGTAAAATTATATGGTCATATATTATAAGATGAGTACGCATAAAATTTTGATGAACCATTAAGGTTTTCTTAGATAATGCTACATTTAAATCTTTGTACTTTTAATTTAAAATCCTAAAACCTATTATATTATTTAGTTTCTATTATATATATATATTGGTATGTATATTTATATAGTATATACATATACATGTATAAATGGTATGTATATTTATATAGTATATACATATGTATATACATGTATAAATGTTTATATACATAAATATATATATATATATATAGAAATTTTACGATGTGGACGGTGAGTATTGACGATGATTTCCTCAAAAACCATCATCAATACTAAGATCTGCATGATAAAAATGTGCAAACATCCACATTATAGACAAATTATATATATATACAGTTTACTTCTGTGTTTGACTTAAAATGACATTTTTAACTTTATTTTAGTTTATTTATATATACCAATAGTTCATATCTTATTTTAATTTTATAATTTTATATATTTGTTTTCAAAATGACATATATAATTATATTTTTCAATTGTTGTAGTCATAAATATTGTAAAATTGAATGAATAATCAATAAATTATAAATATGATTGGTCTTTATAGATGTGTTTTTTTAATATATATATATATATATATGTACAATATTGATCCAATTCAGATATCTTAACTTTATAACACAAATTAATTATGATAAATTGATTATTTTTACTTCAATTTGATTTTTTTAATTGTATCTTAACAGGATATATGCTTCTTATTTATGAATTTTTTAAAAATAGTTTTTTTTTTTTTTTAAATATTTGGAGTTGGGATTTTGAACTTGGAATATTATCAGAGGAAATCGTGGCTTTTATAACTGAGTATATTGTAGTTTCAAATAAAAATGTATAAGTTGACTAAAGTTTGACTAGTGATCGAGTTAAATTGAAACGTACATGATACATGAATGAATTATAGATGCATGTATGCGAGAAAAGTGTCACCTAATCAATTTACTAGGTAAACCATTGACATCAATATACTTTATATCAGTTATGATTCAGTTAGATACAACTCAAATTAATTAAGACAAATAAGTTATTTTCACCTCAGCCTTACTTTTTTGCACTTTATATTGATTTTATAAAATTAGGATATTCCGCTTAGATAATTATTTATTTTATATCGTATGGACTTTTATCATTTTTTCTTAATCTTTTGACCAAAAAACACTTAAAGGCATGTGAACGACTAGCATGCCTTGCTAAGTATTTTATTGGGAATATGCAAAATGCAATTTAACTTTCAATTTTTGTTTAACCTCTTTATTATTTTACTCATGAAAGATTAATTGTGCTCCTTAATTTCTCTCTCTCTCCCATTAGCTTTTTCAATTTTCTTTTCTTTTTCTACTTTTAAATACTTTTCACTTATCTACTTTATTTCATCTGTAACTTTTCTACAATTATAATGGTTTAATAGAACCAAAACTATTTATTTATAAATATTTACTATTATAATACCTTATTTGATTCTGTTTTATATTTAATCACAATTATAATTTTAAATACAACTAGTAAAAAATTAAAAGTTATTGAATATTATAATATCTATTTCTAATTTTTTTCTAATTTTTCTATCGTTTAATTTTTTTTTTACCTATTTATTATTTTAGTAGTTTGAATGTTCAACCACCAATGTCTGGTCATTGATATAGTCTTTTAGTGACCAAATTTAAATAGTCGTTAAAGGTTTTTACATGTATGTTTTCTTTTCAATTTTTCTATTATTTAAAATATTAGAAACCATCCAACTAGTCACTGATATGTAGTTTCAATGACCAACAATCATTAGTTGCTATAAGTCAAATATTTATATTATTTTAGACTATCATTAACCAACCCATTGGTCATTAATGACAACTATCAGCGATCAAATGTATTTTGGTCATTGAAAGATCTTCTTCCCGCCAAAAAAGAAAAAAGCGGGAACAGCTTCCGACCCTTGCCCTTAGTGACCAAATATTTATTGATCATAAAAGATGTTCATGAGTGACCAATTATCTGATCACTAAAAGTAGTTGACCAATGTTTTCCCTACATCAGCTACCAAATATTTAGCAACCAAAATTTGGTCGCTCATGCGTTCTTTTAGTGACTACTAAATTTTGGTCACTAAAAACTTAGCTAATTCCCTTTCTTTTTTTTTTTTCTTTTTTTTTGTAGTGTGAGGAGCAATTGGTACATATCTTTGACCATAAAGATTAAAAGCTTCTTATCAAGACCATAAATTTGGTGAAAGTCTTGTGGAAGAACCATATGGTAGAGGAGGCTACATAAAAGCCAAAGGATTAGATACAGAGTCAACATCCTTACATTTTCTAGTACAAAGGTATGAATTTTATGGGAAAATTTTCTTTGAGAAGTTTGGTTGTGATGAACCGTTCGAAGGTTATAAATTAGAATTTAACTTTTAAATGGTTTGACCAGGACTGACTAGTTAGATTGTGAGTGGCCTCTAAGTTTGACTTTTTTTGTCAATAATTTTGGCTTGATTGGTACACCATAGCGCAAAGCTTCATCAATATATGTTTGAAGACTAGCAGCAAGCTTAATAATGAGTTATGAATAAAAAATTATGGTTCAAAAAATTTTAGGTATCAATAATTTATTTGTATCCAAACCAATCTAGATTTTTGTCTTTTAATAGACCCAAGCTCTATATATACCTTGAATATTGTGCCCTCATTAAACAATTTAAAAATTACCAAAAAAAGTCCCAAAAACCCTCTCCAAACTTGATAGACCCATAACCCGACCCATAGGCTATATGACCCTTTTTCAGCCATTGTCTGCCTACACGCACCTGCTACCTGGTAAGCCAACTCGCCAACGACCAAAAACCAAAGTGCCAGTTGAAGCCACCATGGATGCACCCTGATTCACTGGCAAAGCTGATGATTGCGCTCCGATCTAGTCATTAGAGTTTGGCAGTTTTCTGACCATTTTAGGCCATCCTATGTCATCATCCCCCTATATTGGACCCTTGGAACTCATTCTCATCCATCATTTTTCAAGATTCCCATCGTTGGCAAGATTCAGAGACATCAAATTTGGCTGAAACTTATAAGAGTTTTTCTGAGTATTGGCATGATCTTTAAACCAAGATGAGTACACCAATACATTTCTCGTCTCATGGGCTCTCAGTCAATATGAAATTTATAAATTTTTTATTGCCATTTGATAATTTTTTCATTCTTGGATCAATTAGTTCAATACCAATTAAAATTGGACTCTGTTTGGAAAAATTGGGCAAAATTAAAGTTGAATTTGTGTAATTAGGTGTTAGTAAGATCAATTAGAAGGTGCAATTCATAAAATTGGCCTTTGAATTAATAGTTTTGGGTATCAACTATTTAGGGCTCATAATATAATGAGACTATTTAGTATCCAATTCTAGAAATTTTTAAGTTATAAAAGTTATTTTAAGACACTAATAAGAACTAGTGTCTTTGATTTAAATTTTGAAACCTTAGAAATGTTTTATTATTATTTTAGACTCAAGACTAATACTGAAGGCGATCCGACGAGGAACTACTTTGAGCAGTGATTTATAAGTTGACCTTGATTTTTTAAATGGTTATAGGAATTATATGCTTGATTATATATTGTTTTATTATTATTATTATTTTTTAAAGTATTTAAGTTGTATGCTTTATTACATACTAAGAAAGAATTATTCATTTTATCATTTTATGGTATATTAAAAGGAATGGTTTAGCATAAATTAATTTTGATATGGCTATACAAATATATATTTTTTTATGTTGGTATTTGTGAGAATATTTTGATATGATAATTATGGATATTATTTGGGTTAAGAGTTGAATACTAAATTGTGGATTATTGTATACCATATTGTACTATGGATATAGATTTATTGGATTATGATTTCACGCACATATTTGACCATCCATTACTTGATCACTTGATTCTTGATGTTGGATGGGAGGTCTCATATGTGGCGCCTCTCAAATGTTGATGGTCACATTGAAAGTTTCCCCTTCCCCCGGTAGATGACACACTAAGACTCTAGTTGTGGCCATGTGACAGGTTATAATAATCGTTATGTTACACACGAATATTGTTGGGTGCATTAATGATACAATATAATATAAATATATATATATATATATATATATATTTGTGTTGTTTTTGTTACTACAATTTGGGGTTTTTTTTTTTTCGAATTTATTTTTATCCTCCAGTATGCTCTAGTGGATTAACTTAAGATGTATGCTTTATTTCTATTTTCACATCTCTTGAGTCTTATGTTGGAACCTTTGATATGGATAACTATGATATATAGAAATTCTCTTTAAAACATTTACGTTTGTCTGTTTTTACTATTGGTAATAACCAATTTAGGGGGGAGGATCCACCACTTGGATACTTAGAATAGGTTTTGTATCTTCTAGGATAGACAAGCTCTGTTGAGAATTGATTACCCCCTGTATAAATGCTCCCAGGTTGTCCTTAAATCTCTTAATTTGAGCTTTTGTTATTGGTCCAGTCTTTATCCGTGTCGGGTCAGCACCCCAACGGGTTATTGGTTGAGCGGGCTCAGGCAGAATCACATCAGAAGGATTCAATTTTTGTTATTGTTGATAGATTTTCTAAGATGGCACATTTTATTCCATGTAATAAAACTGGTGATGCATCTAATGTTGCTAATTTATATTTTAAGGAAACTATAAAGTTACATGGTATGCCTAGAACAATTGTTTCGGATAGGGATGCTAAGTTCTTAAGTTATTTTTGGAAAAATTTATGGGCTAAGTTAGAAACTAAACTTTTATTTTCAATTAATTATCATCCACAAACTGATGGACAAACCGAAGAAGTAAATAGAACTTTGTCTGCATTGTTACGGGCTTTAATTAGTAGTAATTTAAGGACATGCGAGGAATGTTTGCCACATGTTGAATTTGCTTATAATAGGTCATTACATTTAGCTGCTAAATATAAACCATTTGAGATTGTTTATGGTTTTAATCCCTTGACTCTATTAGATTTAACACCTTTACCTTTAAGTGAGCATGCTAATCTAGATGGAAAACAAAAAGTTGATTTTGTGAAGTAGATTCATGAAAAGACAAAGGCAAATATTGAGAGGAGGACCGAGCAATATGCAAGCAGTGCTAATCAAAGGTGAAAACATGTTGTCATTGAACCTGGAGAATGGGTTTGTTTTCATTTAAGAAAAGAGAAGTTTCCCGAACAAAGGAAATCCAAGCTTATGCCGCATGGGAATGGATTGTTTTAAGTTTTGGAGCGGATTAATGATAATGCTAAACTTGATTTACTAGGTGAGTATAATGTTAGTGCTACATTTAATATTGCTGACTTATCTCCTTTTGCTGAAGGTGATGAATCCTTTTCAAGAGGAGGGGAATGATGAGAATCCACCTGAACTTGCACAACCGACAACCCGCTGGGGTGCTGATCCAATACAAATGAAGACTGGACCAATCACTAGAGCTCCAGCCAAGAGATTCACGGACAACCTGGCTGCATTATACAGGGAGTAATCGATTCTCAAAAGGGCTTGTTAATACCCGAAGATACAAAGCCCATTTTAACCATCCAAGTGATGGACGCCGATATAGACCCAGGTAGTTGTTTTCGTGCAAATATGGACTCTGGACAGCAAGAAATGGTTCCAACACTTCATGGAATCAATGAATATATTTAAGAAGTCACGGAATCAATTCCAGGTAGAACCAAAGGCAAACAACAAGGGGTTGTGCGCATAGGGGGAAGACATGGCCGATTTTACTGTACTGTTTGCAGGCTTTATTGTATTTTGTTGAGTTGACATTTTCTCTTTGCTCCAATCAAGGGCAATGTATGGGACTCAACAATAATCCTATTTGGCATCCTAAAAGGCATATGGAAGGTGGTTTGGAGCTTACATTGGTCAAAGATTGGTCAAAGCTAGCTTAGTTAGAAAGATAGTCAAATAGTTTCCCAATTTGATTTTGACTTTTTGTTTTTAGGAAATTAGTCTTTTATTTGGTTTTTATTTATTTATTTTCTAGAAAAATCAACTTAGGAAAGTTATTATTTTATTATTTTCATTGTAAATTAATTAATTCCTAATTCAAAATAAAAAAATTAATTAATACAAATTACTTTTGGAAAGTACTGTGAGAATCGGCCAATATGTTTCCTTTTCTCTTTGGTGGCCGGTTTTAACCTAAGTTTCTAGGGTTTATTGCTTTGTGACTTTAGCCTATTTAAGGGCTTATTTTTTAGGAAGAGTACACCTTTAATATTATTCAAAAAATTAATTGTGAGATAAAATTCTCTTCATTCTCTTTGAATGCCTAAAACACCATTAGAGAGTAAGTGTTTTAGTTTTGACTTATCAATAGGACTTCCATAACCTATTGTGGCATCTTTATTATACCAAGGTTTCTAATCACAGGTTGGTTAGGGGTTAAGGTTTTTCCATAAGAACTTGAACTTAATTGAGATTCAACTAATATAATACTAGTTTAGGCGCGAGTCGACCTAGGTTCGTATCAATTTAGTAACCTAAATGTAGGCTTGAATTGAGATTGAGACAACCAATATAGCTAGGGTAGTTAAAAATGGGACATAATTGCATGTTTAAAAAGGAAAATTAGGAAGATATTCTTATTTGAGCAAAATTTCCATCCATATTTACTTACCTTGAAAGAGAGAGTGAGTGAATTTAGAAACCCTTTTTTAAGTATAAGATTGGAGTTTGATTGAGACCATAATACAAGTTTTTGACAAATGCCTACAACTTGAATTTATTCCCCAAGTGCATGAGTCATACAAGTAATAAAGAGAATGCAAGAATTGGTAAACTGAAGAGATTCTCTATTTCAACAAAATATTATACATATTCACTAATCAACTTTATCTAGGAAATTAAAAAAATGGACAATTCAAAGTAAACTATAAACTAAAATGACAATAAAAACAAACACCACACAAATTGTGATTGAATTCTATAAATAAAAGCTCTAGGACCTTAATTTTACTTGGACCAAATATCTAATTCCTTAATTTGGTTATTGATATGAACCAAGGACGACCTGCGCCTAAACTCATATTATATTAGCCCGAATCTAATTATGTCCAAGTTCTAATGGTCACCTCAACCTCTATCCAACCTGTAATTAGAAAACTTGGTTTAATAAAGATGCCACAATAGGTGATGGATATCCTATTGATAAGTCAAACTAAAACACTCATTCACTAATGGTGTTTTAGGTGTTCAAAAGAACAAAGAGAAATTCAATCTCACAAAACAAATTCTGAATATTATTTATGGTGTGTTCTTCCAAAAACAAAACACTTTTATAGGCTAAAATAAAACAAAATAAAACCTTGACAGCTAAAGGAAAAGCCGGCCAATAGGATTAGGAAACTAGGCTAGCCGAATTTTCTTTCTCCTTTCCAAAACTAATTTGGGTTAATTAATTCCTTTATTTGAAATAGGAATTAATTAATTTACAATACAAATAATAAAATAATAAATTTTCTAAACTTATTTTTCCAGCAAATAAATAAATAAAAACCAAAAAGTAAAGGTAATTTCCTAAAATAAAAAGTAGAAACCCAATTAGGAAACTAAAATACTATCTTTTTGACTAAGTTGACTTTGACCAATTTAGGCTCCAAATCAGATTCCATATGCTTTTTAGGATGCCAAATAGGCTGATCATGAAGTCCCACACATTTCCCTTGCTTGGAGGAAAGAGAAAAAGCCAACTCAGCAAAATACAGTAAAGTCAGCGGGAAATACAGTAAAACCAGCCAAATGGTCATGTTGTGAACATAGCCCCTTTTTGGATGCATTTGAAGCTGCCTTGACTTGATTCCATGACCTCTTATACATGTATTAAATCCATGAAGCATTGGAACTATTTCATGCTGCTCGGACTCCATAAATGCACTAAAATTGCTACCCGGGTCCATATTGGCTTCCACAACTTGTATGCTCAAAACAGGTCTTGAATCTTCAGGTATGGACCAGATCCTTTGAGAATTACTCCCAACTTGTCCTTAAACCTCTTGGCTTGAGCCCTAGTGATCAGTCCGGTCTTCATCCATATTGGGTCAGCACCCCAGCGGGTTGTCGGTTGTGTGGGCTCGGGTGGATTCTCATCATTCCCCTCCTCTTGAAAAGGATTTGTCCTCAAATCAAGATCATTACCTGTAGAAAAAGGAGATAAATCACCAACATTAAATGTGGCACTAACATTATACTCGCCCGAAAAATCAAGTTTGTAAGCATTGTCATTAATCCGCTCCAAAACTTGAAAAGGTCCATCCACACGTGGCATAAGCTTTGACTTTCTTTGTTTTGGAACCCCCTCCTTTTATAAGTGCAACAATACCAAATCTCTTGGGTTAGACATTATCACAACAAAATCTAGAAAGACATGCTCATTATGGCAAAAATTACACTTTTTAAAGTTAGCAAATAATCTTTTCCAAATTTTTAAATTTCCATAAAGTAAAGCTCTCAACAAGGTAGATAAAGTTCTATACAACAAAAGCATTTTAAATAAGCATCTTTATAATTCATGACTAGAAATAGTTTCTCACTCAAGATCGCTTTATTAACATCCCTAAACTAAGATAAAAAAAATTTATTTTTCTTTTCTTTTCTTTCTTTTTCTTTCCCACTCATGGATTCCACCTTACTACCTTCATTCTGGGCTTTTGTAGGTTTTTCTTCCCTCTTGGGTTTCTCACCTTGTCTCTCTGCATCCTCTCTTTTTCTCACTCCACTTTTGGCTTTCACATTATGTTTCCACTCAATTTGTGTTTTAGATTGCTTACCTTGGACAGCAAACTCAGATTTACATTCTTGGATGGATGGTGAAGCCGTTGGTGCCATACTAGCTTTCTCCTTGAGTTTTTCGGCCTCCCTCCTTTGTTGTATTTGTAATTGGCCTCTATACACCTCCTTGGAAGTCAATGGCTCTAGATTGACCTTTTTACCTTTAAATCTAAAAAAAAAACAATTCTCTCGACCATAATGAGTAGCATCTTTATCAAATTGCCATGGTCTACCTAATAGAATATGTCTGGCATGCATAGGCACAACATCATACAAAACAACATCCACATATTTATCTATGCTAAATTTTACCTTGGCTTGTTTATTTACTTTTATTTCACCACTATCATTAAGCCATTGAAATCTATAAGGTTCAGGATGTTTAATAGTTGTTAAGCCTATTTTATCAACCACAATGTTACTAATTACATTTGTACAAATTCCATTATCAATAATCATAGTACAAATCTTATATTGGATTTCACATCGGGTGTGTCAGATGTTTTCCCTTTGAACGTGATCCTCATCCTTGTATATAGCAAGTACTCTGCTAGAAACCAAATTTAATTCAGGATTGGATGCATGCAAGTTTTGGCTTCATCCTCAAAGTCTTCCTCCTCTTGCTCGGTTTCATCTCCACTTTCCTCACTTTCCAGTTCTATCTCATCATTATCCTTTAATACCATGATTCTTCTATTTGGGCATTGGCTAGCGATATGTCCTCATCCATGGCACTTAAAACAAATAATTTCTCTAGATCTTGAAGGTTTAGGATCAAATTTTTCCTCATTCTTTTGTGCTTGGACAAATTCGGTTCTAGCTTCTCTCTTTGGCTTATTTGAACTTTGTTCTCCAATTTTCGGCTTTGGCTTGCTTTCAAATGTAGGATTGTTTCTCCAGCCACTTAGATTTGATCTTCCACTATTGGGAACACCTAAAAAACGTGAGCCTACACTGCTCCTCTTGAATTGATGCTCTAATTTAATAGCCACATACAACATCTCCTCCAATTCCACATATTGTTGCATTTCTACTTGACTAGCTATTTCACGATTCAAACCACCAAGAAACCTTGCCATGGTTGCTTCTCTATCTTCGTTCACACTAAACCTCATTATAAGCATCTCCATCTCCTTGTAATAATCCTCCACTAACCTAGTTTCTTGAGATAAAGATTGAAGTCTTTAATGCAGCAACCTATGATAGTGCGATGGTACAAATCGCTTCCTCATGGCTCCTTTCATTTGTCGCCATATAGTGATCAATTCATCACCTACTCTCCTTCAGATGTTTTGCTCATTAGTCCACCATTGGAGTGCATAAGGACCAAATTCCATTGCTGACAATTTCACCTTCTTAGCCTCCGAATAGTTGTGACAATCGAAGATCATGTCCATACGCTCCTCCCATTCCAAGTAAACCTCCGGGTCACTTTTCTCCATGAAATGTGGTATGTTTACCTTGATGTTGCCAAGATCATCATCTACCTCCTCTCTCCTATGCCTCCCATGGCCTAGCCTCTCTTGGACAACAAGTGTTTCATCCATTCCTTCCTCGAAATCATCTCCAAAATTTTCCTTTTCAAACTCCTCTCTAGATCATCCACGGCGTCCTCAACCTCGACCTCGACCTCCATGGAACTCTTGCCTCAAATTGGGTCCACCATGAGATGCTTCTATTCTATCCATCCTTTGATTTATATGGTCAAATTGAGCATTCATCTGCTGCAATGGTTCTAAGACAACCCTCATGTCTGTTTGATCACCACTCCCCATAGCTCAGGAATCACCATGGAATCCTATGGATTCTTCTTCATTAATTCTTAGTGGTGGATCTCCTCTCCTCTCCTCATCCTTGAATCTGCCATGTTAGTATAAATAATGCAAAATAAAATAAATTCGAACAAAATTAAGGAATAATGTTGGTTGTTGTTCTTGTAATTAAAGTTTTGTATCAAATCCTTTAATTAATTTTAATCCAAATAATTTAAGCACCCAAAATTCAAATATCCAGAATGAAAAATAATTCTACAGAAACTCCAAATATTGAATAAATAATCAACAAACCAGCAGCTCTAAGAAATTTTTTAGGAACAAATTTCAACACCAAATTCAACAAACCGAATTTGTTTTTAATTAAGCTTTTCTTCTTCTTCTTTTTTTTTTTTTAAACTCATAGAATATAAAAAAAAACTGAAGTAGTAAGAATCAACTTCAAAATTGCAATTCCAGGACCACACAATCACCAAACATGTGACCTCCCAAAAAAAATACAAATTATGCAGTTTTTTTTTTTTTTTTTTTTGTATCTATTCGGCTTTTTTTTTTTTTTTGAATATATGAATGCACGTATTTAAGACTAAAACAGCAAATACAAATAAATAAAAAAACCAAATTAACAAGAACAATGATGAAAAAATAACCAACAAACTAGGAAATACAAATTACAGTAAATCTAGGAAACCTAATTCAACTATGAATGAGATTTTTATTTTTTTCTTAATATGCAGAACGTGTATGATGATAGAAGCAACCTTTACCTAATGCTAAAATTGCATATTAACACAAAACAAAATAAAAAAAATAAAGATAGACAAACCTTAACAAAATTTGGCTCTGATACCAAATGATACAAACCTAGGACGACCTACGCCTAAACCCATATTATATTAGCCCGAATCTAATTATGTCCAAGTTCTAATGGTCACCTCAACCCTAACCAATCTGTGATTAGAAACCTTGGTATAATGAAGATACCACAATAAGTTATGGATGCCCTATTGATAAGTCAAAACTAAAACACACACTCTCTAATAGTGTTTTAGGTGTCCAAAGAGAACAAAGAGAATTCTATCTCACAAACTAAATTCAGAATATTATTAAAGGTATGTTCTTCCTCAAAAATAAGCCCTTAAATAGACTAAGTCACAAAACAATAAAACCCTGAAAAATCTTGGACAAAATCAGCCAAAAGGATTAGGAAACCAAGATTGGCCGAATTTTCTCTCTCCTTTCCTAATCTAATTTTGATTAATTAATCCCTTTACTTTGAATTGCGAATTAATTAATTTACAATGAAAATAATAAAGTAATAACTTTCCTAAGTTGATTTGTCCAACAAATAAATAAATAGAAACTAAGTTAAGCTCCAAATCAACTTCCATATGCCTTGTAGGATGCCAAATAGGATGATCATTGAGTCCCACATGTTGCCTTTGATTGGAACAAAGAGAAAATGTCAACTCAGCAAAATACAGTAAAGCCAGCAAACAATACAGCAATTTTTGGCCAAAACTCCTCCTATGCGTACAAGCCCATTTTGTTAGCCTTTTCATCTACCTTGGCTTGATTCCATGACCTCTTAGTGATAGTCATTGAATCCATGAAGTGTGGGAACCATTTCTTGCTGCTCGGAGTCCATATTTGCATGTAAAGTGCTACCCAGATCTGTATCGGCCTCCACCACTTGGATGCTTAAAACGAGTCTTGTATCTTCGAGTATTGACAAGCCCTTTTGAGAAGTAATTACTCCCTATATAAAAGCAGCCCCGTTGTCGTTAAATCTCTTGGCTTGAGCTCTAGTGAATGGTTCGGTCTTCATCCATATTTGGTCAGCACCCCAGTGGGTGGTCGGTTGTGTGGGTTCGAGCTAATTCTCACCATTCTGGAGTGATACAAATAATTTATGCAAATCTTCCCTAGAAAGCAATCTAAATCATGCTAAACTTCATAATGTGCTCAATAGGGATGAGTGGAAACAATGACAAAAGAGTGCAATTAAGGTTATTAAATCAACTTACAACCAATTTATTATCACCTAAACTAGCAACATTATTCAAATCTCATCATCAACCTACCAAACAACCTATGAAAACCAAATACAAATCTAAAATCAACATTAAAAAATCAAAATATTTTTGGATTTTCAAACACTAGTAAAAATAGAAACTATTTTCAAATTTTCAAACTTTAGAAACTAACAAAAAACTAAAATATTTTTGGATTTTCAAACACTAATAAAAATAGAAACTATTTTCAGATTTTCAAACTTTAGAAACTAATAAAAAACTAAAATAATTTTCTTGATTTTCTTAATTTTTTGATTTTTTCTTAGCATTTATTCCAAAGCAAAAAAATCTTTTTAATTTTCAAAATTTTCAAAAACTAGAAGCAACGGCTTTAAAAATCGAAAAATTTGAAATCAAAAATAACAAAAACAAACTTAAATCAATGGAAACCCCACTTGGAACCAACTTCAATGTCATAACAAAATCAAAATCCAACATTATTGTAAAACCAAGAACCAATAATCAACAATCACTGAATCCAAAGCCAAAGTCCATAAGTATGCAAAGGAATAACAAAAAAAAGTCAAAGGAAATCAAACTAGAAGTATGTTAATAGGAAGAAAACAATGAAAGTAGACATTACAAAACAAAATCCAATGAACCAATTCCTTTTTCCCAAACTTAAATCATAATTGTCCCCTATGTTATAGACAAAATCAAAGATCAAAGGAAACAAAAAAGCTTACTTCAAGGTGAGGAATAGCTCGACTTGCTCCTAAACCCGTATTATATTAGCCTGATCACAATTAAGTTTAGATTTTAAAGGCCACCTTAACCCCTAATCAACTTGAGATTAGAAACCTTGGTATATGATGAAGACGCCACAATAGGTGATGGATGTCCTATTGATAAGTCAAACTAAAACACTCACTCTCTAATGGTGTTTTAGGTGTTCAAAGAGAACAATGAATTCTTTCTCATAAATAATATTCTATATAATATGTAAGCTGCCTTCTCATTGAAAAATAATCCTTTAAATGGGCTTTGAAAAATAAAACCCTAAACGAATAGTCAAAACCGGCCATAGAGATTAGGAAACCAAGCTTGGCCGATTGTCACCTTCCTTTCCTAAACTAATTTGTATTAATTAATTCCTTTATTTTGAATTAGGAATTAATTAATTTACAATCAAAATAATAAAATTCTAACTTTTCTAAGTTGATTTTTCCAGAAAATAAAGAAATAAAAACCAAAATAAAAGATAGTTTCCTAAAACAAAAAGTCAAATTCAAATTAGGAAACTAGTTGACTAGTTTGACCACTAAACTATCTTTTACCAATTTCCATCTTGTAAAGGCTCCAAATCAGCTCTCATATGCCATGTAGGATACCAAATTGGATTATTAATGATTTCCATATATTTCCCTTGATTGGAACAAAGAGAAAATGCTTAATCACAAAAATACAGCAAAGCTAGTGGCAAATGCAGCAAATTCAGCCAACAATCCCTTCCATGTGCAAATGGCTTCTTTGGTTTCTTTTTCTTCTGTGTTGACTTGATTCTAAGACCTCTTAGTGATATCAATTGATTTCAAGAAGTTTCAAACCCATTCCTTGCTGCCCGAAGACCATAATAACACTAAAACAGCTACCTGGGTCCATATCAGGCTCCACCACTTGGATGCTTAAAATAAGCTTTGAATCTTCGGGTATTGACAAGCCCTTTTGAGAATTGATAACTCCTTTTATAAAGTCAGCCATTTTGTCCTTAATTCTCTTGGCTTGAGCTCTAGTGATTGGCCCACTCTTCAACTGTATAGGATCAACACCCCAGTAGGTTGTCGGTTGTACGAGTACGAATGGATTCTCATCATTTCCCTCCACTTGAAAAGGATTTGCCCCCAAATCAAATTCATCATCTACAGAAAATGGATATCAGTCAGTAACATTAAATGTAACACTCATATTATACTCACTTGGTAAGTCAAGCTTGTAGGTGTTTTCATTAACCCTCTTGGTACGAACCTAGGACGACCTGCACCTCAACCCATATTATATTAGCCCAGATCTAATTATGTTCAAGTTCTAATGGTCACCTTAACTCCTAACCAATCTGTGATTAGAAACTTTGTTATATAATGAAGATGCTACAATAGGTGTGGAAGGCCTATTGATAAGTCAAACTAAAACACTCATTCACTAATGGTGTTTTAGGTGTTCAAAAGAACAAAGAGAATTCAATCTCACAAATAATTTTCTATATAAAATTCAAGCTTCTTTTCTCATTGAAAAACAAGCCTTTAAATAGGCTACAAATTCACAAATAAAACCCTAAAAAAAACTAAGCTAAAACCATACTTGTTGTTTCCTAAAGGTGGCCGAAATGTGCATCATTTCCTAAACTAATTTGGATTAATTAATTCCTTTATTTTGAATTAGGAATTAATTAATTTACAATAAAAATAATAAAATAATAACTTTACTAAACTTATTTGTCCAACAAATAATAAATAAAACCCAAAAGTAATGGTAATTTCCTCAAACAAAAAGTAGAATCAAATTAGGAAACTGAAATACTAGCTTTTTAACTAAGTTGACTTTGACCAATTTAAGCTCCAAATCAGCTTCAATATGATTTTTAGGATGCCAAATAAGATTATTATGGATTCCCACACGTTGCCCTTGCTTGGAGGAAAGACAAAAAGCTAACTCAGCAAAATATAGTAAAGACAACATAAAATACAGTAAAAACTGGCCAAACTTCATGCCATGCATACAGCCCCTTTTTGTATGCCTTTGAAGCTGCCTCGACTTGATTCCATGATCTCTTAGACATATTTATTGAATCCATGAAGCATTGGAATCATTCATGCTGCCCGGACTCCACAAATGCACCAAAACTGTTATCCAGGTCCATACTAGCTTCCACCACTTGTATGCACAAAACAAGTCTTGGTTCTTTGGATATGGACAAGCCCTCTTGAGAATGAATTACTTCCTGGATAAAGGCAGCAAGTTTCTCCCTAAACCGCATAGCTTGGGCCCTAGTGATGAACCTAGGCTTCATTCGTATTGGGTCTGCACCCCAATGGGTTGTCGGTTGTGCGGGTAAGGGCGGATTCGCATTTTTCCCCTCCTATTGAAAAGGATTTGCCCTCAAGTCAAAGTAATCACCTGCAGCAAAATGAGATAAATCAACAACATTAAATGTGGCCCTAACTTTGTACTCACCTATTAAATCAAGTTTGTAGGTATTCTCGTAACTACGCTCCAAAACTTGTAAAGGTCCATCCACGCGAGGCATAAGCTTTGACTTTCTTTGTTTTAGAAACCTCTCTTTTCGTAAGTGCAACCAACCCAAATCTCTTGGGTCAAATACTATCATAAAAAATTCTAAAAATATATACTCATTATGGAAAAAATTACACCTTTTAAAGTTAACAACAAATCTCTTCCTAATTTTCAAATTGCCACAAATTAAAGCTCTCAACAATGCAGATAAAGTTCTAAACAACAAAAGCATCATTAAATAAACATCTTTATGATTCATGATCAGCAATGGTTTCTTACTCAAGATAACCTTACTAACATCCCCAAAACTCAAATAAAAATTTTTACTTTTCCTTTCTTTTCTTTCTTTTCCTTTCTCTCTCTCGGCCACCTCACATTCTTCCTCCCTCTAAGGTTCCTCACTAAGCCTCTCAGCTTTCTCTATTTTTTTTACTCCACTTTTGGCTTTCTCATGACACCTAATAGTATATGTCCAACATGCATAGGCACAACATCACACAAAACAACATCCTTATATTTATCTATGTTAAATTTTACTTTGGCTTTTTTATTCACTTTCATCTCACCACTATCATTAAGCCATTGTAATCTATAAGGTTCAGGATGTTTAATAGTTGTTAAGCCTAATTTATCAACCACAATGTTACTAATTACATTGGTATAACTTCCACTATCAATAATCATACTACAAATCTTACCTCAGATTTCACATCGGGTGTGGAAGATGTTTTGTCTTTAAACTTGATCCTCATCCCTGTATGCAGCAAGTACTCTCCTAGAAACCAAGCTTAATTCAGTATGGGAAGCATTCAAAGTTTCAGCCTCACCTTCAAGCTCTTCCTCCTCCTTTTGCTCGTTTCATCACCACATTTCTCACTTTCCGATTCTAGCTCATCATTACCCTTCAACACCATGATCCTTCTATTTGGGCATTGGATAGCGATGTGTCCTCGTCCCTGGCACTTAAAACAAATAATTTCTCTTGATCTTGAAGGTTTAGGATCAGATTTTACCTCATTCTTTGGTGCTTGGACAAAATCGATTTTGGACTCTCTCTTTGGCTTATTTGAACTTTCTTCTCCAACTTTCGGCTTTGCCTTGTTTTCAAAGGTAGGATTGTTTCTCAACCACTTGGATTTGATCTTCTACTGTTGGAAACACCTCAAAACTGTGAGCATGCACCCCTCCTCTTGAATTGATGCTCTAATTTAATAGCCACATGCAACATCTCCTCCAATTCCACATATTGTTGCAATTCTAATTGATTGGTTATCTCACGATTCAAACAACCAAGAAACCTTGCCATGGTTGCTTCTCTATCTTCATTCATGCTTTACCTCATCATGAGCATCTCCATCTCCTTGTAATAATCCTCCACAGACCTAGTTCCTTGAGATAAAGATTGAAGTCTTTAATGCAGCAACCTATGATAGTGTGATGGTACGAATCGCTTCCTCATCGCTCCTTTCATTTGTCACCCTGTAGTGATCAAGTCATCACCAACTCTTCTTCGGGTGTTTTGCTCATTGGTCCACCATTGGAGTGCATAATGACCAACCTCCATTGCTACCAACTTCACCTTCTTGACCTCTAAATAATTATGACAATCAAAAATCATCTCCATTCTCTCCTCCCATTCCAAATATGCCTCCGAATCACTTTTTCCCATGAAAGATGGAATATTTACCTTGATATTTCCTAGATCATCATCTTCATTCCTTACTGGTCTCCCATCGATTGGCCTTTCTTAAGGTTCAAAAATTTCATCAAACCACTCATCCAAGTCATCTCCAAAGTTTCTTCCCCCGAATTCCTCTCTTGGTCGCCCTCGGCCTCCATGAGCATCTAACCTTATATTCGACCCTCCTTGTGATGTTTCTATCCTGCCCATCCTTTGATCTGTGTTATCAAATCAAGCATTCATCCACTGCAATTGCTCCAATATAGCCCTCATGTCCGTTTGCTCACCACTCCCCGTAGCTCGAGAACCACCTTGGAATCCTACGGACTCTTCATTAATTCTTAGTTGTGGATCTCCTCTCCTCATCCTTGAATCTACCATATTAGTATAAATAATGCAAAATAAAATATATTCTCACCAAAAATCACTCCCTCACGTGTTTCACTCAATCAAGGTCTCGGCACTCGTGTTTTCACACTAGTTTTGGCTTTTACCCTCACACATTCTTGCCTTTTTCCACTCAATGAATTATCTAAAAGTTCTAATTAAAACATCCCAAAAACAGCAATTAGATCATAAGTATGTTTTAATTAAACTTATCAATAAAACAATATAAAAAATGAGCAATACCGAATGAATTAACAAAACCTAGTTTTCGACTCTCTAGGCAAAATAAAGCAAAATAATAAGGAAAATTTTGAAACTAGCAAGAACTGGACCAGATGGTAAGAGATTAAGAGTTCAAGAATAAAATTTAGGAAAAATAATTTCAACACAAACAAGAATCAAATCAAACAAAAATATAGAATAGTGTTGGTTGTTATCCTTGTAATTCAAGTTTTATATCAAATCCTTCAACTGATTTGAATCCAAATAATTTAAACACCCAATAATTCAAATATCTAGCAACAAAAATAATTCTCCAGTAACTCAAAATATTGAATAAATAATTAGCAAAACGGCAGCTCCAATAATTTCCAGCAAACAAATCAAACTCCAACAAATCGAAAAAAAAATTTATTCGTCTTTTTTTCTTCCTTCTTTTTTTTTTTTTTAACTCACATAAGACAACTACAATAGCAAGAATCAACACCAAAATTGCAATTCCAAGACCAAACAATCACCAAACCCGTGACCTCCCAAAGAAAATACAAATTGTGCAGTTTTTTTTTTTTTTTATATCTGTTCGGCTTTTCTTTTTTTTCTTTTTTATTCTAATAAGACTAAAACAGCAAAGAAAAATCAACAAAAAAAAAATTAACAAGAACAATGATGAAAACAACCAACAAACTAGGAACTAAAAAATATATGGTAAAACTAGGAAATCCTAATTTAACTAGGAATGAGTTTTTTCATGACCTCTTAGACATATGTATTGAATCCATGAAGCATTTGAATCATTTCATGCTGCGTAGACTCCATAGATGCACCAAAACCGTTACCAGGTCTGTACCGGCTTCTACCACTTGTATGCCCAAAACAGGTCTTAGTTCTTCGAGTATGGACAAGCCCTCTTGAGAATGAATTACTTCCTGGATAAAGGCAGCAAGGTTATTCCTAAACCGCTTAGCTTGGTCCCTAGTGATCAGCCCAGTGTTCATCTGTATCGGGTCGGCGGCACCCTAACGGGTTGTTGGTTGTGCAGGCACAGGTGAATTTGCATCACCTCTCTAAAACTTGAAAAGGTTCGTTCCCTTATGGCATAAGCTTTGACTTTTGTTGTTCCGAAAACCTCTACTTTCTTAGATGCAACCTGATGTGATTCCGCCTGAGGCCGCTCAACCGATAACCCACTGGGGTACTGACTCGACACGGATGAAGACTAGGCCAATCACAAGAGCTCAAATTAAGAGATTTAAGGACAACCTGGGAGTATTCATACAGGGGGTAATCAATCTCAACAGAGCTTGTCCATACTTGAAGATACAAAGCCTATTCTAAGCATCCAAGTGGTGGAAGCCGATACGGACCCGGGTGATGGTTTTGGTACATTTTTGGAGTCCGGGAAGTATGAAATGGTTCCAATGCTTTATGGGTTCAATACATATGCCTAAGAGGTCATGGAATCAAGTTAAAGCAGCCTCAAATGCAATCAAAAAGGGCTTGTACGGACAGCATCAACAATTTGGCCGAATTTGCCGTATTGCTTGCTGGCTTTACTGTATTTTACTGTATTAGCCTTTTCTTATTTTTCCATGCATGGGCAACGTGTGGGACTTCATATTCAGCTTATTTGGCATGCTAAAAAGCATCTAGAAGCTGATTTGGAGCTCAAAGAGGTCAAAGATTAATCAAAGTCAACTTGATCAAAAGGCTAGCATTTTTAGTTTCCTAATTTGTTTTTACTTTTTGTTTTAGGAAACTACCATTACTTTTTAGTTTTTATTTATTTTTTTTTTCTGGAAGAATAAGTTTAGGAAAGTTATTATTTTATTATTTTCATTGTAAATTAATTAATTCCTAATTAAAAATAAAGGAATTAATTCATCCAAATTAGATTAGGAAACGAGTGAGAATTTCGGCCACCATAGGAAACTACTTTGTATGGCCGGTTTTCCCTTTGTTTTTAGGGTTTTATTTCATGGCTTTGTAGCCTATTTAAAGGCTTATTTTTCAATAATAATACAACTTTGATTTGATTAAGAAAATACTTGTGAGATTAATTATCTCTTTGTTCTTTGAGAACACCTAAAACACCATTAGAGAATTGGTTGTTTTAGCTTGACTTATCAATAGGTTTTCCATCCCCTATTGTGGTGTCTACATTATACCAAGGTTTCTAACCACAGGTTGGTTAGGGGTTGAGGTCAATTCCATTAGAACTTGAACTTAATTAAGATCCGGGCTAATATAATACGGGTTTAGGAGCAGGTCGTCCTAGGTTCGTATCATTTGGTATCAGAGCTAAATTTTGTTCAGGTTTGATCTATCTTTATTTTCTTTATTTGTTTTTGTGTTATTCTACAATTTTAGCATTAGGTTAAGGTTGCATCTATCCCATACACGTTCAGCATCTCTTTAAAAAAAAAAAAAAAAAAAACAAAAACTCATTCCTAGTTGAATTAGGTTTCCTTGTTTTACCATATCTTTGTTTCCTAATTTGTTGGTTGTCTTTTATCATTGTTCTTGATAATTTTGGTTTTTTTTTATTTTCCTTTGCTGTTTTAGTATTAGAAATTTGCATTCATATATTCAAAAAAAAAAAAAAAAGAGTTTGCGGCAACATTAAAAAAAAAAAAATTGCACATTTGTGTTTATTTGGAGGTCACGGGTTTGGTGTTTGTTTTGGAGTTGGAATTGCAATTTTGGTAATTATTCTTGCTACTGCAGTTGTTTATGTTCTATGAGTGAAAAAAAAAAAAAAGGAGGTAAAGCCTAAAAAAAAAAAAAAAAAACAGAAAAATATTTCGGTTTGTTGGAGTTTGATTTGTTTGCTGGAAATTTGTTGGAGCTGCTGGTTTTTGATTATTTATTCAATATTTGAATTGCTGGGAAATTATTTCTGCTGCTGGATATTTGGATTTTGGGTGTTTAAATTATTTGGATTAAAATTAGTTAAAGGAATTGATACAAAACCTGAATTACAAGAACAACAACCAACACTTTTCTATAATTTTGTTATCTTTGATTCTTGTTCGTATTTGAATTTCTTTTTCTAGAATTTTATTCTTGAACTCATAATATATTACCATCTGGTCCAGTTCTTCAAAATTCCAAAATTTCCTCATTAATTTGCTTTATTTTGTCTAGAAAAACCGAAAATAGGTATTTTCATTCCGTTCGGTATTTGTTTATTTTGCTTACTGTTTTGTTGATAAGTTTAATTAA
Source organism: Ziziphus jujuba (assembly GCF_031755915.1). NCBI lineage: Eukaryota > Viridiplantae > Streptophyta > Magnoliopsida > Rosales > Rhamnaceae > Ziziphus > Ziziphus jujuba. The sequence continues at coordinate 22,988,183 of NC_083383.1, read as the reverse complement.
AACATACTAGTGATCTAATTGCTATTTTGTGGGTGTTTTAATTAGAACTTAGAGATAATTCATTGAGTGGAAAAAGGCAAGAGTGTGTGACCTTAAAAGAGGGTAAAAGCCGAAACTAGTGTGCAAACACGAGTGTCGAGTCCTCATTTGAGTGAAACACGTAAGGGAGTGAAATTGTAAGGTCCTATTTTATTTTTATTGCATTATTATACTAACATGACAGAATCAAGAATGAGGAGAGGAGATCCACCTTTGAGGATCAATGAGGCGGATTCCGTAGCATTCCATGGCGATGCCCGAGCTACCGGGAGTGGAGACCAAGTGGACATGAGAGCTGTTTTGGAGTCAATACAGCGGGTTAGTTCTCAAGTTGAGCATGTGAATAAAAGGATGGGAAGGCTAGAAGTTTCCCAAGGAATTCCGAACACAAAAAATAGGCAAGAATTCCATGGAGGACGAGGCCGAGGACGAGGAGGTCGCGAGAGACCGAGAGAGGAATTTGATGAGGAGCCATTCGATGGAGACTTTGAGGAAGGTATGGATGAAAATTTTGCTGTTCAAGATAGAGCTGGCCGTGGAAGATATAGGAGGGAAGAAACAGATGACAATCTTGGCAATATCAAGATCAACATCCCACCATTCATGGGAAAAAATGACCCCGAAGCATATTTGGAGTGGGAAGAAAAAATGGAGATGATATTTGACCGCCATAATTATTCGGAGGCTAAAAAGGTGAAATTGGCAGCAATGGAGTTTGGCCATTATGCACTCCAATGGTGGACCAATGAGCAAAACACCCGAAGGAGAGTTGGTGATGACTTGATTACTACATGGCGACAAATGAAAGGAGCCATGCGGAAGCGATTTGTACCATCACACTATCATAGGTTGCTGCATCAAAGACTTCAATCTTTATCTCAAGGACATGGATCCGTGGAGGATTATTACAAGGAGATGGAGATGCTTATGATGAGATTGAACTTGAATGAAGATAGGGAAGCAACCATGGCAAGGTTTCTTGGTGGTTTGAATCGTGAAATAGCCAATCAACTAGAATTGCAACAATATGTGGAATTGGAGGAGATGTTGCATGTGGCTATTAAATTAGAGCATCAATTCAAGAGGAGGGGTGTAAGATCATGGTTTGGAGGTGTTTCCAACAGTGGAAGGTCCAATTCAAGTGGCTGGAGGAACAATCCCATCTATGAAAGCAAGCCAAAGCCGAAAGTCAAAGCAGAAAGTTCAAATTGGCCAAGGAAGGAGACTAGAACCAAATCTGTCCAAGCACCAAAGAATGAGGTAAAATTAGATCCTAAACCTTCTAGAACTCATGATGTTGTGTGTTTTAAGTGCCAGGGAGGAGGACACATTCCTAGCCAATGCCCGAATAGAAGAATCATGGTGTTAAAGGGCAATGACGAGCTAGAATCGGAAAGTGAAGAAAGTGAGGATGAAGCCAAGCAAGAGGAGGAGGACTTGGAGGATGAACCCGAAACCTTGCAAGCATCCAATTCTGAATTAAACTTGCTTTCTAGGAGAGTACTTGCTGCATACAAAGATGAGGATGAAATTCAAAGAGAGAACATCTTCCACACCCGATGTGAAATTCAAGGTAAGATTTGTAGTATGATTATTGATAGTGGAAGTTGTACAAATGTAATTAGATTGGGCTTAAAAACAATAAAACATCCTGAACCATATAGATTACAATGGCTTAATGATAGTGGTGAGATGAAAGTAAACAAACAAGCCAAAGTAAAATTTAATATAGGTAGATATGAGGATGTAGTTTTATGTGATATTGTACCCATGATTGCTGGACATATACTATTAGGTAGACCATAGCAGTTTGATAAAGATGCTACTTATTTTGGTCAAGAAAATAGTATTGTTTTCAGGTTTAAAGGGAAGAAAATCAAGCTGGAGCCATTATCTCCTAAGGAGGTTTACAAAGACCAATTAAAAATGCAACAAAGGAGAGAAGCCGAAAAGCTCAAGGAAAAAGCAAGTATGGCACCAACGACTTCACCATCCTTTCAAGAAGGTGAGATTGAGGTTGCTGATCAAGGTAAGCTTTCTAAAACCCAAATTGAGTCGAAGAACCAAGAAAAAGCTGAGAGAGGGGTGACAAAAGAGAGCAAACCCGAGAGCACAAAAAATCTGGAAATTTTCGCCAATGAGAGCCAAACCGAGGAAAGAAAAAGAAAAGAAAGAAAAGAGAGGAAAAACCAGAATTTTTATTTGAGTTTTAGGAATATTAATAAGGCTATTGAATGTACAAAACCTTTGCTGGTCATGATTTATAAAGAAAATTATTTTAATGATCAAACTAACTTTGAAGAACTTGAATTGCCAAGTTCAATGATTTCTCTTTTGAAGGAATTTGGAGATGTCTTCCCAAATGAAATTCCAAGTGGACTACCATCCAATCAAGAGGGAAAAGGTGAGCTTGCTGTCCAAGGTAAGTCTTCTAATACTCAGGTTGTGTGGAAAAATTTTAATAGAACCAAGAGTGAGAAATTTGGTGCAAAAGCCGAGAGTGAGGAAGGTAAGATGGCATTGAGTGAGAAAGGAAAAGGAAGGCAAGAAAGGAAGAATATAAATTTTTATCTTAGCTTTGGTGATGTTAATAAAGTAATTATGAATAAGAAATCATTGCTGACGATGAATTTTAAAGATACTTTTTTAAAGATGTCTTTATTGCATAGAACTTTATCTGCATTGTTGAGAGCTTTACTTAGTGGCAATTTGAAAATTTGGGAAATATTGTTTGCTAACTTTAAAAAGTGTAATTTTTACCATAATGAGCATGTATTTCTAGATTTTGTTGTAATAGTGTTTGACCCAGGAGAATTGGTTTGGTTGCACTTACGAAAGGAAAGGTTTCCTAAACAAAGAAAGTCAAAGCTCATGCCGCCTATGGATGGACTTTTTCAAGTTTTGGAGCCGAATAACAAGAATGCCTACAAGCTTGATTTACCGGGTGAGTATAACATGAGTGCTGCATTTAATGTTGCTGATTTAACTCCTTTTTCTGCAGGTGATGATCTTGATTTGAGGATAAATCTTTTTCAAGATGAGGGGAATGATGTGATTCCGCCCGAGGCCGCTCAACCGATAACCCGCTGGGGTGCTGACTCGACACGGATGAAGACTAGGCCAATCACAAGAGCTCAAATTAAGAGATTTAAGGACAACCTGGGAGTATTCATACAAGGGATAATCAATCTCAACAGAGCTTGTCCATACTTGAAGATACAAAGCCTATTCTAAGCATCCAAGTGGTGGAAGCCGATATGGACCCGGGTGATGGTTTTGGTACATTTTTGGAGTCCGGGAAGTATGAAATTGTTCAAATGCTTTATGGGTTCAATACATATGCCTAAGAGGTCATGGAATCAAGTTAAAGCAGCCTCAAATGCAATCAAAAAGGGCTTGTACGGACAGCATCAACAATTTGGCCGAATTTGCTGTATTGCTTGTTGGCTTTACTATATTTTACTGTATTAGCCTTTTCTTATATTTCCATGCATTGTGTGTGGGACTTCATATTTAGCTTATTTGGCATCCTACAAAGCATCTAGAAGCTGATTTGGAGCTCAAAGAGGTCAAAGATTCATCAAAGTCAACTTGATCAAAAGGCTAGCATTTTTAGTTTCCTAATTTGTTTTTACTTTTTGTTTTAGGAAACTACCATTACTTTTTAGTTTTTATTTATTTTTTTTTCTGGAAGAATAAGTTTAGGAAAGTTATAATTTTATTGTTTTCATTGTAAATTAATTAATTCCTAATTAAAAATAAAGGAATTAATTAATCCAAATTAGATTAGGAAAGGAGTGAGAATTTCGGCCACCATAGGAAACTACTTTGTATGGCCGATTTTCCCTTTGTTTTTAGGGTTTTATTTCATGGCTCTGTAGCCTATTTAAAGGCTTATTTTTCAATAATAATACAACTTTGATTTGATTAAGAAATTACTTGTGAGATTAATTATCTCTTTGTTCTTTGAGAACACCTAAAACACCATTAGAGAATTGGTTGTTTTAGCTTGACTTATCAATAGGTTTTCCATCCCCTATTGTGGCGTCTACATTATACCAAGGTTTCTAACCACAGGTTGGTTAGGGGTTGAGGTCAATTCCATTAGAACTTGAACTTAATTAAGATCCGGGCTAATATAATACGGGTTTAGGAGCAGGTCGTCCTAGGTTCGTATCACAACCAAACCCAATCTTTTGGGTCAAACATTATCACAACAAATCCTAGAAATACAAGCTCATTTCAACAAAAATAACACTTTTTAATGTTAGCATACAATATTTCCTTCCTAAGTACTCCTAAAACTAACATAAGATGTCCTACATGATCATCTAAATTCCTACTATGTACAAGAGTATCATCAAAATAAACAACCATAAATTTTCCAATGAATGGATGCATGACATGGTTCAATAATCTTATGAAAGTGCTAGGTGCATTGGTTAAACCAAAAGGCAGTACTAACCACTCTTAAAGACCATACTTAGTTTTAAATTTGGTTCTCCACTCTTCACCCCCTTTCATCCTAATTTGATAACACTCACTCGTAAGATCAATTTTAGTAAACATGCATGCACCGTGTAACTCATCTAACATATCATCTAACCTAGGAATTGGATGTCTATATTTAATGATAATATTATTTATAACCTTACAATCCACATACATACGCCATGAACCATCTTTTTAGGTACTAACAAAATATGAACAGCATATGGACTCATACTCTCATGAATATATCCTTTGTCAAGCAACTTACTTACCTGCCTTTGTAGCTCGTTTGTCTCTTTAGGAGTACTCCTATATGCAAACGTATTAGGAATTTCAGCTCCTCACACAAAATCAATTTGATTTTCAATCCCTCGGATAGGTGGTAAACCATATCTCCTCTAGAGAGACATCTTCAATATCCTATAAAAGAGAAGAGATAGAACTTAGCGATTCAAGTTCTTCGAGGTTAATTTGATCATTTAAATAAACATCTTTATAAATCATGACAAGCAAAGGTTTATCACTCAAAAATTCCTTTTTAACTCCCCCAAGAATAAGATAAAAAAATTTCTTTTTCTTCTCTTTCCTTTATTTTTCCCTCTCACTCACGGATTCCCCTTTTCTCTCACCAGTCTCAGCTTTTGCTTGATTTCTCTCACTCTCGGGTTTGTCTTGCTCTTTCAACTAAATTTGAGTTTTAGAAGACTTACATTAGACAGCAAGTTCAAACCTACCCTCTTGAATGGATGGAGAAACCGTGGGTGCCATGCTTGCTTTCTCCTTGAGCCGTTTTGATACGAACCTAGGACGACCTGCTCCTAAACCCCGTATTATATTAGCCCGGATCTCAATTAAGTTCAAGTTCTAATGGAATGGACCTCAACCCCTAACCAACCTGTGGTTAGAAACCTTAGTATAATGTAGACGCCACAATAGGGGATGGAAAACCTATTGATAAATCAAGCTAAAACAACCAATTCTCTAATGGTGTTTTAGGTGCTCTCAAAGAACAAAGAGATCATTAATCTCACAAGTATTTTCTCAATCAAATCAAAGTTGTCTTGTAACACCCCGTCCCGAACCATGTCGGAAATTTTTGCACGTTGACCGAGGTTGACCGTTGACCGAAGGGGTCAAAAGTTGACTTTTTGATCCGGTTGGAATTCTAGGTTGACTGAGGTACCGTTACGAAGTACACATTGGCACGAGTTCGTAGACTGGTAGCACGTTGAAAACGGAGCTACGGTTTGAAAGTTTTGAGCAAAACAAGTTGAGGTCCAAACTGTCCAAGGGGTGCCGGAGTTGACTTTTTAGTCATGCAAGGTTGAGCGTTAACTCATGCATGGTTGTGAAGTGCTCGTCGATACGAGTCCATAGACTAGCGGCACGTCCGATTTGGACATGTGGTTTGAAAGTTATGGACCTGTAAAGTTTTTCAAATACTGTATTATTTTATTATTATTTTTACACGCATAATGATGTGCCACGTGTGACTCAATAAAGGTGGCCATGTGTCACCATGGTGAAATGCCACATGTCAACCATGTGAAAAATCAAATTATTTTTATTATTATTTTAAATAATAATATTTTTTTTTTTTAATTATTATTATTTTTCCTTTTTCCTTTTTCTTTTTCTTTTCCTTTTTCTTTTCTTTTTCTTTTTCTTTTTCTTTTTCTTTTCTTTTCCCCACGTGGGAAAACACCACCACTTCTTTCTTTTTCTTTTTCTTTTTCTTTTTCTTTTTTTTCTTTTTTTCCTTCTTCTTCCCCGAAATACACACACACACGCAGCTTTTCTTTCTTCTCTCCCGACCGTCCCTCTCTCTCCTGTGTTTCAAATTCCGGCCACCCATAGCCCTCACGCGCCAGCCACCAAGGAAGCCCGCCACCTCGCGAGCTTGGCCGCCAAGTTTCACGGCCAGCCACCGCCGGACGCGCGCCGATCGGGCCGGAGAAGCCGCCGGCCGGCCAAGTTTCTCTCTCCTCTTTTCTTGTGTTTTCCGGCCAGCCCACTCCCAATTGAGCCTCCTATCCCCCTATTTTGGGTCCTCTGAATCCAAAAATGGCCTCCAATCCCAGAAATTTGAAGCAGTTTGTGAGATATGGGGAAGTGAACACCGGCCGAAACTTTCCGACCAAATTCCGGCCACCTCCGGCGGAATTGGGGTCGACGGAGACCGAATTGGTGATCCTCGTTCCACGAGCTTCGATTCGGTATATCATTCGACCATTTTGGTTAAAGTTTGTGTTTGAGCCCCCGGGTACCGGGTATTATTTACCCGAATAAAATATTAATTTATTTGACTGTCTGTGAATTTTGTTCTAGGAGCACCGGTGAGTCGTAGAATTGATCCCGTAGTAGATCGTGGGTTAATTACGTGCTCCAGGTGAGTGACCCACCTTTAAAAATATTTTCGGGGTAATTAATTGTATTTATGTGGTATTAATTTGGTATCTGTAAAATTGTGCTCATGTGGTGTATTTTAAATATAATCGGGAAAAATATTATTTTATATATATATTTACCATTGGTAATAAATGGAAATTTTGGGATCATTAAGAAATTCCCGATTATTATTTTATGGTGATTTAATTATGAATTATATTGTTGTTTAATTTATTATGCATGAGCAAAGTGAATTTTGGTGGTATTTGTACGTGGTTTTAAATTTAATTTTTCGGACATAATGAGGTTAAATATTTTGTGAAAATATTTGGTTAAATTTTATAAATTATGCCCGCGGTATTTTTATGGTTGCATTTTGTATTTCGAGAAAATTGTGGTTTGTTGTTATCGCTGTTTCGTACCGGGTGATTGGATAAAATATGTGGGATGGTGTTTTGTGAAATTTTGGTATACTTCCCACGGTGGTTTTTGGAAAAACGGTACGGTTGGTTGTTTATGTTTATTTTTAGACGCACTCATACAGTATTGGTGTTCTGGTGTATGGTATATGGACACGTGGTTTAGCACGCGGTTATTATATGGTTTAGCGTGCGGTTATTACTTCACCCGTGAGTTGCCATTGGACCGTGGGCAGGCAAGGTTATTGTTGCGCACAGCCGCCCCCCTCCTTGGCCGGGTGATGGTTTTTAGCAGTCGGTACTGTCGGGACGCCGAAGTGACCACTGCAGGTTTCTCTCTTTAACCTCCCGCCAGTCGGTGCTCGGGACGCTGGGTATCGGAGGGCATCACCGGTATATGGTGTGGTGCGTCAGGTGTAATTGTCGGTGTAAATTGCAATTAAAGTTTAAAACCCCAAAGGTGTTCAAAAAATTATTTATTATAATTTATTGCAGTTATTTATATTTGGGGTATTTATGTATTTATTTGTTTATTTGTTGTTTATTAATTTGTTTGGTTCCTTGGTTTTTGGGAAGTACGTACAAGGGTTTTGTGAAAATGTTTTAAAAGGGGAACTTTTCCAACTGAGAGAATTGTAAGGGTTTTAAGAGAAATTATTATTTTCCCATTTAATTATTATCTATCTACTGTATTACCGTGGTATTATATTGTATAGTAGATAGGGTCACTCACTGAGATGATTAGCATCTCACACTCTTAAATTCCGTTCCCCTAGGTCCAGGTTGGAGACGTTGATTGTCCGGGGCGAGCCCGACGTCTCAGTTCGTTGCCGAAGGTTCAAGAAGTTTTTCTTCCCTTTTTCCTCTCTATCTTGTATTATTTCCGTATCTGTCATTTTATAAATTCCGCATGTAACTGTAAAATGCTCTGTATACTGTATTGGACGTGTGGTTGTTCTTTATGCACTGGGTTGCTGCTGTTGTTTTATTTTTGAAGTGCTGCAATTTGTGGAACCAGTTTGTAGTTTGTGGGAGGAATAAGGGGATATTTTTGAAGTGTGTTTTCAGTGCAGGTAGTTTGTGGTAAGTAAATCCCTTAGGGGAGGCTCTGTCGGATTTTCCGTTGGAGGGTCCGGTAGGGTTTCCCTGGGATCAGGGCTTGTCTAGGGTTCCGGGTAAGGAATTCTGGACGGGTCCTGACATGTCTTCTTATTGAAAAATAAGCCTTTAAATAGGCTTTGAAAGAAACAAAATAAACCCTAAAAACCCTAGGAAAAACCGGCAAAACACATAAAGAAACCTAGTTGGCCGCAACTATACTTCCTTTCCTAATCTAAGTTTGATTAATTAATTCCTTTATATTAAATTAGGAATTAATTAATTTACAATAAAATAAAAACCTTCCTAAAGTTATTTGTCCAGAAAATAAATAAACAAAAACCCAAAAAGAAATAAAGTCAATCGCAAATTAGGTAACGAGTTGACTTTGACATCTAGGCTGAATTATGTCTTCAACCGAGCTAACTTATGTCTGCCTGATGTCCGAGCCAACTTATGGCCTATCCGAGCAAACTGATGTCTGTCCGAGCTAAGTTGTGTCTGGCCGAGCTAACTGATGTCTGTCCTAGCTAAGTTGTGTCTGGCCGAGCTAAGTTACATCCGATGTCCGAAGTCCGAGATCAGATGCCCGAGGCAAGACTCGTCCGAGATCAGATGTCCGAGGCAAGGCTCCGATATCCGAAGTCCGAGATCAGATGTCCGAGACATGGGTGTCCGATATAAAATGTCCGATGTATGGGTGTCCGATGTATCAACCTCCACCACTTGAATACTTAAAACAGGTCTTTTATCTTCAGGTATGGACAAGCCCTTTTGAGAATGAATTACTTTCTAGATAAAGGTAGCAAGGTTGTCCTTAAACCTCTTAGCTTGAGCCCTAGTGATCGGTCCAGTGTTCATCCGTATCGGATCAGTACCCCAGCGAGTTGTCGGTGGTGTGAACTCGGGCCGGTTCGCATCATTCCCCTCCTTTTGAAAAGGATTTGTCCTCAAATCAAAGTCATCACCTGCAGCAAAAGGAGATAAATCAGTAACATTAAAGGTGGCACTAACTCTATACTCACCCGGTAAATCAAGTTTGTAGGCATTGTCGTTTATCCTCTCCAAAACCTGAAAAGGTCCATCGCCCCTTGGCATGAGTTTGGATCTCCTTTGTTCAGGAAACCTTTCTTTCCTTAAATGCAGCCACACCCAATCTCCAGGTTCAAACACCATTGATTTTCGGCCTTGATTAGCCACCTTTGCATATTGTTCGGTCCTCCTCTCAATATTTGCTCGTGTCTTCTCATGAATCTGCTTTACAAAATCAGCTTTTTGTTTTCCATCTAGATTAGCACGCTCACTTAAAGGTAAAGGTGTTAAATCTAATGGAGTCAAAGGATTAAAACCATAAACAATTTCAAATGGAGTAAATTTAGTTGCTGAATGTAAAGACCTATTATATGCAAATTCAACATGTGGCAAACATTCTTCCCAAGTTCTTAAATTTCTACTAATTAATGCTCTCAACAATGCAGACAAAGTTATATTTACAACTTCGGTTTGTCCATCGGTTTGTGGATGACAAGTAGTTGAAAATAAAAGCTTAGTACCTAATTTAGCCCATAAAGTTTTCCAAAAATAGCTTAAGAACTTAGCATCCCTATCCGAAACAATAGTTCTTGGCATTCCATGCAATCTCACAATTTCCTTGAAAAATAAATTAGCAATATTGGATGCATCATCAGTTTTGTTACATGCAATAAAATGTGCCATCTTAGAAAACCTATCTACTACAACAAAAATTGAATCCTTACCTGTCCTTGACCTAGGCAACCCAAGAATAAAATCCATAGACAAATCTACCCAATGATAGGTAGGAATCGGCAAAGGCTTATACAATCCATGCGGCTTCAATGTTGATTTTGTTTTTCGGCACTTCAAACATCTTTCACAAATTCTCTCAACATCTCTCCTCATGTTAGGCCAATAAAAATGTTCTTGCAACAAGGATAAAGTTTTTAAAACACCAAAATGACCCATCAAACCACCCCCATGTCCTTCCCGAACCAATAATTCCCTAATACTACAATTTGGCACACAAAGTTTGTTTTCCTTAAACAAATATCCCTCAAATATGTAAAATTTATTAAATCCATGTTTCAAACAGGTTTTAAAAATTTCTCCAAAGTCACTATCATGCTCATAAAGTTCTTTCAATTGTTCAAATCCAAGCGATCTAGCATCTAAGGTAGAAAAGAGTACATACCTTCGGGATAATGCATCGGCAACCACATTTTCTTTACCTTTTTTGTAGCGGATCACATAGGGAAAGGTTTCAATAAATTCAATCCACTTGGCATGCCTTCGGTTGAGCTTTCCTTGACCCTTGAGATGCTTCAAAGACTCATGATCTGTATGAATCACAAACTCCTTTGGCATGAGATAATGCTGCCATGTCTCCAAAGCCCTCACCAAAGCATACATCTCCTTGTCATAAGTCGAGCAGTTTAGGGCAGCTCCATTTAATTTTTCATTAAAGTAGGCTATGGGTCTTCCTTCTTGCATTAAGACAGCTCCAATACCTACACTCGAAGCATCACACTCAATTTCAAAAGTCTTAGAAAAATTTGGCAAAACTAATAAAGGTGCATTACACAATTTTTCTTTTAACAAATTAAAAGATTTTTCTTGTACTTCCCCCCATTTAAAGCCGAAATTTTTCTTGACAACTTCATTTAATGGTGCTGCTATGGTACTAAAATCCTTGACAAATCTTCTATAAAAGGTTGCCAAGCCATGAAAACTCCTCACTTGGGTGATAGAAGTAGGAACCGGCCACTCTTGAATTGCTTTCACCTTAGCTTGGTCAACTTTGATTCCTGCAGCACTTACTACAAATCCTAGAAACACAAGCTCATCTTTGCAAAATTCACATTTTTTAATGTTAGCAAACAATCTTTCCTTTCTAAGAACTTGCAAAACTTGCCTAAGTTGATCCACATGGTCATCCAAATTTCGGCTATATATTAGAATGTCATCAAAATAAACAACCACAAATTTACCAATAAATGGACGCATTACATGATTCATAAGCCTCATGAAAGTACTAGGTGCATTGGATAATCCAAAAGGCATAACTAACCATTCATACAGCCCATATTTAGTTTTGAATGCGGTTTTCCATTCATCACCTTCTTTCATCCTAATTTGATGATAACCACTCCTAAGATCAATTTTTGTAAACATGCAAGCACCATACAACTCATCAATCATATCATCTAATCTAGGAATGGGATGTCTATATTTGATGGTAATGTTATTTATAGCCCTAAAATCAACACACATTCTCCAAGAACCATCCTTTTTAAGTACCAACAAAACAAGAACAGCACATGGACTTAAACTCTCATGAATGTATCCTTTATCAAGCAAATCACTTACCTGTTTTTGCAGCTCCTTTGTTTCTTCGGGATTACTCCTATAAGCTGGTTTATTTGGTATGGCAGCCCCTGGAACAAAGTCAATTTGATGTTTTATCCCTCGAATAGGTGGTAGTCCACTTGGAATTTCATTTGGGAAGACATCTCCAAATTCCTTAAAAAGAGAAATCATTGAACTTGGCAATTCAAGTTCTTCAAAGTTAGTTTGATCATTAAAATAATTTTCTTTATAAATCAGGACCAGCAAAGGTTTCTTACACTCAATAACCTTATTAATATCCCCTAAACACAAATAAAAATTGCTACTTAACCTTTCTTTTCTTTCTTTTTCTTTTTCCCACTTGTATTGGCGCAAACCTTCGGATTTCCCTTCCTTCTCCAAGCTCTCGGGTTTGCCACTTTCTTTCCCCTCTCTTTCGACTTTTCCTTGATCTTTCCACTCAATATGAATCTTATAAACCTTAATTTGGTCAGCAACCTCAATCTTACCTCCTTGAAAGGGTGGTGAAGCCGTTGGTGCCATACTTGCTTTTTCCTTGAGCTTTTCGGCTTCTCTCCTTTGTTGTATTTGTAATTGGTCTTTGTAAACCTCTTTAGGAGATAATGGTTCCAGCTTGACCTTCTTCCCTTTAAACCTGAAAACAATACTATTTTTTCAACCAAAATGAGTAGCATCTTTATCAAATTGCCATGGCCTACCTAATAGTATATGTCCAGCAATCATGGGTACAATATCACATAAAACTACATCCTCATATCTAACTATATTAAATTTTACTTTGGCTTGTTTGTTTACTTTCATCTCACCACTATCATTAAGCCATTGTAATCTATATGGTTCAGGATGTTTTATTGTTTTTAAACCTAATTTATCAACGACAAGGTTACTTATTACATTAGTTCAACTCCCACTATCTATAATCATGCTACAAATTTTACCTTGTATTTCGCAGCGAGTGTGGAAGATGTTTTCTCTTTATATCTGCTCTTCATCTTTGTAGACAGCAAGTACCCTCCTTGAGACCAAATTTAGCTCAACATTTGATGTGTTTAATGGTTCAACCTCATCATCAAGTCCTTCATCTTCTTGTTCAATTTCAGCCTCACTAATCTCACTTTTGGATTCCACCAATCCATTACCCCTAATTACCATTATCCTTCTATTCGGGCATTGGCTGGCTATATGTCCTCTTCCTTGGCACTTGAAACAAATAATTTCTCTTGATTTTTGAGGTTTAGGTTCAGATTTTACCTCTCCTTTAATGGCTTGGGTAGATTCGACTTTAATTTCCTTCTTGGGTGGTTGGTAGTTTCTTCACCAAGTTTCGGCTTCAGCTTGCTTTCATAAGTGGAATTGTTTTTCCAGCCACTTGAACTTGTCCTTCCACTACTAGAAACTCCTCCAAACCGTGTGCTAACACCCTTCCTCTTAAATTGGTTCTCAAGCTTCATTGCTACATGCAACATCTCCTCAAATTCCAAGTATTGTTGTAATTCAAGTTGGTTGGCAATGTCACGGTTTAACCTTCCAAGAAATCGTGCCATTGTTGCCTCCCTATCCTCATTCATATTCAGCCTCATCATTAACATCTCCATCTCTTTGTAATAATCCTCCATGGACCTACTTCCTTGAGACAAAGATTGAAGCCGTTGATGCAGCAACCTATGGTAATAGGGTTGCACAAACCGCTTCCTCATGGCTCCTTTCATTTGACGCCATGTTGTAATCAAGTCATCACCAACTCTCCTTCGGTATTTTGCTCATTGGTCCACCATTGGAGAGCATAATGTCCAAACTCCATTGCTGCCAACTTCACCTTCTAACCCTCCAAATAATTATGGCGGTCGAATATCATCTCCATCTTTTCTTCCCACTCCAAATACGCCTCGGGATCACTTTTTCCCATGAATGGTGGGATGTTGATCTTAATATTTCCCAAATCATCATCTGTATCTTCCCTCCTATATCTTCCACGGCCAGCTCTATCTTGGACTGCAAAAGTTTCGTCCATACCTTCTTCAAAGTCTCCACCGAATGGCTCCTCATCAAATTCCTCTCTCGGTCTCTCGCGACCTCCTCGTCCTCGGCCTCGCCCTCCATGGAATTCTTGCCTATATCTTGTATTCGGCATTCTTTGTGAGCTTCTAGCCTTCCCATTCTTTGGCTCATATGCTCAACTTGAGCACTAACCCGCTGTATTGACTCCAAAACAGCTCTCATGTCCACTTGATCTCCACTCCTGGTAGCTCGGGCATCGCCATGGAGTGCTACGGACTCCTTCTCATTGATCCTCAAGGGTGGCTCTCCTCTCCTCATTCTTGATTCTGTCATGTTAGTATAATAATGCAGTAGAAAAAAAAATAGGACCTTACAATTTCACTCCCTTACGTGTAACACCCCGTCCCAAATCGCACCGGATTCCGTGCACGTTGACCGAGGTTGACCGTTGACCGTTGACCGAAGGGGTCAAAAGTTGACTTTTTGACTCGGTGAGAATTTTGAGTTGACTAAGGTACCGTGGCGAAGTGCACGATGCCATGAGTTCGTAGACTGGTAGCACGTCGAAAACGGAGCTACGGTTTGAAAGTTATGGACGAAACAAGTTGCGGTCCAAATTGTCCAAGGGGTGCCGGAGTTGACTTTTTATTCATGCAAGGTTGAGCGTTGACTCATGCATGGTTGTGAAGTGCTCATCGATACGAGTCTGTAGACTAGCGGTACGTCCGATTTGGACATGTGGTTTGAAAGTTATGGATCTGTAAAGTTTTTCAAATACCGTATTATTTTAATATTATTTTTACACACATAACGATGTGGCACGTGTGACTCAATGAAGGTGGCCATGTGTCACCATGATGAAAAGCCACATGTCAACCATGTTTAAAAATCAAATTATTTTTATTATTATTTTAAATAATAATATTTTTTTTTATTTAATTATTATTATTTTTCCTTTTTCCTTTTTCTTTTTCTTTTCCTTTTTCTTTTCTTTTTCTTTTTCTTTTTCTTTTCTTTTCCCCACGTGGGAAAACACCAATCCTTTCTTTTTCTTTTTCTTTTTCTTTTTTTTTCTTTTTTCCTTCTTCTTCCCCGAAATACACACACACACACGCAGCTTTTCTTTCTTCTCTCCCGACCGTCCCTCTCTCTCCCGTGTTTTTGAATTCCGGCCACCCATAGCCCTCACGCGCCAGCCACCAAGGAAGCCCGCCACCTCGCGAGCTTGGCCGCCAAGTTTCACGGCCAGCCGCCGCCGGACGCGCGCCGATCGGGCCGGAGAAGCCGCCGGCCGGCCAAGTTTCTCTCTCCTCTTTTCTTGTGTTTTCCGGCCAGCCCACTCCCAATTGAGCCTCCTATCCCCCTATTTTGGGTCCTCTGAATCCAAAAATGGCCTCCAATCTCAAAAATTCGAAGCGGTTTGCGAGATATGGAGAAGTGAACACCGGCCGAACCTTTCCGGCAAAATTCCGGCCACCCCCGGCGGAATTGGGGTCGACGGAGACCGGATTGGTGATCCTCGTTCCACGAGCTTCGATTCGGTATATCATTCGACCATTTTGGTTAAAGTTTGTGTTTTGACCCCCGGGTACCGGGTATTATTTACCCGATTAAAATATTAATTTATTTGACTGTCTGTGAATTTTGTTCTAGGAGCACTGGTGAGTCGTAGAATTGATCCCGTAGTGGATCATGGGTTAATTGCGTGCTCCAGGTGAGTGACCCACCTTCAAATTAATTTTGGGGAATTTAATTGATGAATATATTATGTGTGAATTAAATATTTGGAATTTAATTTCTATGTGCCAAATATTTATTGGATTTATTGTAGAATTATTTATGAATTTATTGGATTTAAGAAAATGCGAATTCTACAAAATTATGCCGTGTGGAATTATTTTATGGTTTTGAGGATTTTGAAATTGGTGTGGTTTTAATGGTAAATTGGGCATGATTTGATTTTCAAATATTTCAAAGAAAATATTTGGTTATATTGGTGATTTCAATTTTTATAAAATATGCCCATGGAATATTATGAGATTTGATTATGATATTTCGAGAAATTATTTATGCTATTGGGAAAATGTGGATATTTGAATTGATGGATTTGGAAGTTGGTGGATTTGAAAATCATGGAATTTATGGTATGGATTATAAGGAAATTGTGGAGAATTTCCCGGTTCAAGCGGATGGATTATGCCCGCTATGCTTATGAAAAATGTGAAATTTGTTTTATGATTTAAATTTATGGATTTTATGATTTTTAGATGCACCGTGCACGTACTGGTGTTCTGATTATGTGATATGGTATATGTGATATGGTTAGTGTGCACACGGTTGTGATTAGCGCGCAGGTGGGTGTGATTAGCGCGCAGGTGATGTGATTAGCGCGCAGGTGGGTGTGAGTAGCGCGCGGTTGATATTATGAGGGTGTCCTGTGGATGCCATCGGAGAGGGCGGCCACCCTCCTTTGGCCGGGACACCAGGTTAGCAACGGCGCAGTGGGACGCCACGCGACCGTATGCCGGTTTCTCTCTATAACCTCCTGTCTGGCAGTACCTCGGGACGCTGGGTACTCTGGCGCCACTGGTATATAGTGGGTGCATCAAATGATTTTCAGAACTGTGTTTTAAAAATAAAATGTTTGGAAACTGTATTGGAAAAATAAAATTAATTATTACTGCTTCCGATATTTAATTATTTGATGTCTTGGTTTTCGGGGAATATGAATAAAGGGTTTTGTGAAAATGTTTTAAAAGGGGAACCTTTCCAACTGAGAGAATTGTAAGGGTTTTGAGAGAAATTATTATTTCCAAATAATTATTATTTATACTTATTACTGTGATATTATATGGTATAGTAGTAGGGTCGCTCACTGAGATGATTAGCATCTCACACTCTTAAATTCCGTTCCTCTAGGTTCCAGGTTGTCGGTGTTCATTCGGATCGGACTTGATCTTCCTCGCTGTTTTACTTCGTGAAGTACCCTGTTCTTCTTTATTGCGGTTGTACTATTTCTTTCATTCTTGTTGTATTTATTTTGCACTGGATTACTGTATTTTTGTTTTGAAGTGCTGGAATTTGTGGAACCAATTTGTAGTTTGTGGGAGGAATAAGGGGATATTTTTGAAGTGTGTTTTCAGTGCAGGTAAATTTGTGGTAAGTAAATCCCTTAGGGGAGGTGCTGCCGGATTTTCCGTTGGAAGGTTCGGTGGTATTTTCCTGGGATCAGGGCTGTCTAGGGTTCCGGAGGAGGAATTCTGGACGGGTCCTGACAGTTGGTATCAGAGCTCTAGGTTCTAGTATTCCGAAGGGACTGTGCATTGTTGTGTGTCCCATCCATGTCTAGTCTCTCGTTTTACCCGCGTGGAAGCGTTCTTTCTGTTTGTCTCGAAGTAAATTCGTTGCCCGAGTTTGAATAACTCTAATCTTCGAGGGTGTCAATTAGGATCATCTAGCCTAACGGGAAATTCCTATGGCCTAGTCGATGGTCGAGGATGCCTTTTCTTTTTGAAGGTCAAGCTTATCATCGTGAATGGTATCCGTTTCGTTCATGGAGAAGAAGGATGATTGCCTAAGGATGTGTGTCGATCGATTTCAAGGCGTCAAAATATTTTCCCGATCGATTATCAAAATTTAAATGCTTTTCAAAGTGGTATTTGAAATTAAAGGTGTTTTATTCAAGTATTTTTGGTTTGTGCTCGTACATGTATCTGTATGTTATATTGTTGATATTATACTGCACCATATGGAGGCGGCGAACCAATGTGGTCCATGTAGAGCTAGCCCCATGATCATGTTGCCTACGAGCCCAGGGAATTGGACGGCCAATATAGGCAACCACCCTGGTTTGTATTGGTAGCAGAGTGTCGGCGACAGTTGGAATCATGGATTACGTAACATGTAGAAGGTGTCGTACGTACCTCCATTACAAGCGTGCATATTTTATTTTATGCTATGGATTTTAAGATATGATTTTCAATGTGGAGTTTTAACAACTGCCTATGCAAGTTAGGTATATTTGAAAAATATATTTTATTATTTGTTTTATGTTATGGTTTTTTCAAGAGCGACTTAAGGGTTAAGTATTGCCAGTCGAGAATCCAAAGAAGGGTATCGTTGAGTTCAAAAAGGAGATCTTAAAGGAAGTACGCGATTCAAAGTATGCGATACCCCCCAAGGGTATAAAGACGTATGGAATGCTCACTGGATGACATGGTGGTTTGGCACGATAAAGGAAGTTGCAAGATCCGAATAAAGGTACTTAAGTCACCGACAAGTAAAGTAGGGAGATGTAAATATGGATTTCGTGCTTAAACTATCGTTCACAAAGAGAAGGTACGACAGCGTTTAGAGAATCAAGCAAGCTCCGGATAGCGACTAAAGTTCTACTTGGTGGTTGATGAGGTTAATGAGATGAGGATGATTCCTTAGGCATGGTTGGATGTTTAAGCATGGTTATTTTCATTCTAGAAGCTAAGATCTTGATATCTTATTTCCTTGGAGATTTAAGGTTCGTATTGGTGGTGCTTTATCGATTCAAGGTGGTTGATATTGTTGGTGATAATTTACAATGATAAGGAGTATGATTTTTGGGACGTAGTTAGAATTTAAGAAGTGTGGAATACTTTATTGGGTTAAGGATCTAGTGATTTGTTCATAGTATTGGTGGTGATGCTAGAATTAAGATTTAAATTTCTTATTGCTTGAGGTGTGGATTCATGGAATTTATTTGAAATGGGGAAAACTTAGGGTTTTCAAGAATGGTATTTAGATGTTGAGAATTTTATTCATGACCTTGATGAATTTAGTTAAAAGAAAGATTGATGTTTGTCGAGGTTAAGATTATTGGTTAATCAATGAGGAGCAAGGGTTTTATAATTGTAAGTACTAGGAGGGTAATCGAAGACAAGTGAATTAATCTCAACCTTAACTTGGTGATACCAGTATTTGAGGAAATTAGACTTAAGTTCTAATCTTACCTTTTAAAGTGCTGATCGAGTCACGAGAGTTGGTTGTTGGTTTAAGGATGCATGCTTTAGAAGCACCTTATGGTTAGCGTTCGACTATGACCAAGACTTGCAGATCGTGTTCTCGTGGACCAATTTGACTATCCTTAATTAGTGGGCATGAGAAGGAAAGTTGCACAAGAGGGAAGTTAAAGTCACTATTAGGCGAATGTAGTGGCAGATGCTTTGAGTAGGAAGGCTACTGGATCCCTTGCTCACATCCAAGTCATCCAACTACCTCTCATGGTGGAGTTGAAGAAGATGGGGGTGTTAGTGCATATGCATCCTTCAGGAGTTCTCATGGCTAGCTTCCAGGTACGACCGGTGTTGGTGGATCGTATAGTAGAGACCCAAATGGAAGATTCTAAGTTGAGGACAATTAAGGGCAAGGTACAAGAAGGTCTTGATCCGGAATTTTCCATAAGGAGGATGGAGCCCTCGTGTATAAAGGACGACTTTGTGTTCCGGATACCCCAGGACTCAAGAAGGAGATTTTAGAGGAGGCGCACAGCTCGATGTATGCGATGCATCCTGGGAGTACCAAGATGTACCGGACGCTTGTTAAGTATTATTGGTGGATTGGTATGAAGAGAGAAGTGGCAGACTTCGTATCAAAGTGTTTGATTTGTCAACAAGTGAAAGCAGAAAGACAGAAGCCTTTGGGACTACTCCAATCTTTACCGATTCCCGTGTGGAAGTGGGAAGAACTCAACATGGACTTCGTATTCAAGCTTCCTTCCACACCTAGAAGGTACGCGGCATTTGGGTAATCATTGATCGTCTCACCAAGTCGGCACACTTCCTACCGGTACGAGAACATTTTTCACCCGAGAAGTTAGCCCAGTTGTTCGTGCAAGGCATACGTGAGATCAGTTCAAGATGGCCTTCTCTACTGAGTTTTGTCCTCCTGCCTACCGTGAAGCAAGAAGGAGAGAGTTCGAGGAACTACGACAGGGGAACATGACGGTGACAAAGTACGAGAGGAGATTCCGAGAACTATCAGAATTCTACATGCACCTAATTCCCGACGATCACACAAAGAAGGTGAGGTTCATAGACGGATTGAAAGAGAGTATCGGCTACACCCTTTCTGGATCAGTACATCCCACCTATCAGTCCGCCAGGGATGCAGCGCTCGAGCTAGAGAGACAGGAGAAGATACACAGACCCTCGAGGCGCAGATCATTCGAAGGTTCGTATAGCGGAGTACCTCGACAAGGGGCAGCTAAGAAGAGCCATAGCTCAGGCTCAGACAGTGATGGGTTAAGCCCACGAGGCAGATTCCAGAGGAGAGATAGTTATCGCATGCCCCAGCCAGCTCGCCATTCGATCAGTGTGGATGCAAGCTCGTATCAGCAGTCACGCATTGGTTCTCCGCGGATTTGTCCACTTTGTAGGGGGAATCATTCTGGGCAGTGTCAGATGGATGGTTTATGCTTTCGGTGTGGGCAGCCAGGTCACATAAGGAGGGATTGCCCTTATGGTAGCGGCAGTGTGCTAGAAGTAGGTCGACGGACACAGCATACGGGGATATTTCCAGGACAGAGTTCCCAGGGGAGTCAGCCAGTAGGAGTTTCTTCGGGATCAGTCCAGCCGTCTGCAGGATCGAGTCGAGGTAGAGGAAGGAGACCCCAGCAGACAAGTCAAGGCCGGGTGTTTGCTATGACGCAGCAGGGAGCCAGGACTACGCCCGACGATTTCACAGATCAAGTGATGGAAGCAGACCTGATCCTGTTGGATCTATCCGGACTTGAAGTAGTGTTGGGCATGGATTGGTTGGCAAGGAACTACTTAGTCGAGGAAGCGACATGGGATCCCGAAGTGCAGGTGTGTGATCAGAACCCTTGTTTGTTCCAGTGACGCGCGGAAATTTCGAGGACGAAATTTTTGTAAGGGGGGAAGGCTGTAACACCCCGTCCCAAATCGCACCGGATTCCGTGCACGTTGACCGAGGTTGACCGTTGACCGTTGACCGAAGGGGTCAAAAGTTGACTTTTTGACTCGGTGAGAATTTTGAGTTGACTAAGGTACCGTGGCGAAGTGCACGATGCCATGAGTTCGTAGACTGGTAGCACGTCGAAAACGGAGCTACGGTTTGAAAGTTATGGACGAAACAAGTTGCGGTCCAAATTGTCCAAGGGGTGCCGGAGTTGACTTTTTATTCATGCAAGGTTGAGCGTTGACTCATGCATGGTTGTGAAGTGCTCATCGATACGAGTCTGTAGACTAGCGGTACGTCCGATTTGGACATGTGGTTTGAAAGTTATGGATCTGTAAAGTTTTTCAAATACCGTATTATTTTAATATTATTTTTACACACATAACGATGTGGCACGTGTGACTCAATGAAGGTGGCCATGTGTCACCATGATGAAAAGCCACATGTCAACCATGTTTAAAAATCAAATTATTTTTATTATTATTTTAAATAATAATATTTTTTTTTATTTAATTATTATTATTTTTCCTTTTTCCTTTTTCTTTTTCTTTTCCTTTTTCTTTTCTTTTTCTTTTTCTTTTTCTTTTCTTTTCCCCACGTGGGAAAACACCAATCCTTTCTTTTTCTTTTTCTTTTTCTTTTTTTTTCTTTTTTCCTTCTTCTTCCCCGAAATACACACACACACACGCAGCTTTTCTTTCTTCTCTCCCGACCGTCCCTCTCTCTCCCGTGTTTTTGAATTCCGGCCACCCATAGCCCTCACGCGCCAGCCACCAAGGAAGCCCGCCACCTCGCGAGCTTGGCCGCCAAGTTTCACGGCCAGCCGCCGCCGGACGCGCGCCGATCGGGCCGGAGAAGCCGCCGGCCGGCCAAGTTTCTCTCTCCTCTTTTCTTGTGTTTTCCGGCCAGCCCACTCCCAATTGAGCCTCCTATCCCCCTATTTTGGGTCCTCTGAATCCAAAAATGGCCTCCAATCTCAAAAATTCGAAGCGGTTTGCGAGATATGGAGAAGTGAACACCGGCCGAACCTTTCCGGCCAAATTCCGGCCACCCCCGGCGGAATTGGGGTCGACGGAGACCGGATTGGTGATCCTCGTTCCACGAGCTTCGATTCGGTATATCATTCGACCATTTTGGTTAAAGTTTGTGTTTTGACCCCCGGGTACCGGGTATTATTTACCCGATTAAAATATTAATTTATTTGACTGTCTGTGAATTTTGTTCTAGGAGCACTGGTGAGTCGTAGAATTGATCCCGTAGTGGATCATGGGTTAATTGCGTGCTCCAGGTGAGTGACCCACCTTCAAATTAATTTTGGGGAATTTAATTGATGAATATATTATGTGTGAATTAAATATTTGGAATTTAATTTCTATGTGCCAAATATTTATTGGATTTATTGTAGAATTATTTATGAATTTATTGGATTTAAGAAAATGCGAATTCTACAAAATTATGCCGTGTGGAATTATTTTATGGTTTTGAGGATTTTGAAATTGGTGTGGTTTTAATGGTAAATTGGGCATGATTTGATTTTCAAATATTTCAAAGAAAATATTTGGTTATATTGGTGATTTCAATTTTTATAAAATATGCCCATGGAATATTATGAGATTTGATTATGATATTTCGAGAAATTATTTATGCTATTGGGAAAATGTGGATATTTGAATTGATGGATTTGGAAGTTGGTGGATTTGAAAATCATGGAATTTATGGTATGGATTATAAGGAAATTGTGGAGAATTTCCCGGTTCAAGCGGATGGATTATGCCCGCTATGCTTATGAAAAATGTGAAATTTGTTTTATGATTTAAATTTATGGATTTTATGATTTTTAGATGCACCGTGCACGTACTGGTGTTCTGATTATGTGATATGGTATATGTGATATGGTTAGTGTGCACACGGTTGTGATTAGCGCGCAGGTGGGTGTGATTAGCGCGCAGGTGATGTGATTAGCGCGCAGGTGGGTGTGAGTAGCGCGCGGTTGATATTATGAGGGTGTCCTGTGGATGCCATCGGAGAGGGCGGCCACCCTCCTTTGGCCGGGACACCAGGTTAGCAACGGCGCAGTGGGACGCCACGCGACCGTATGCCGGTTTCTCTCTATAACCTCCTGTCTGGCAGTACCTCGGGACGCTGGGTACTCTGGCGCCACTGGTATATAGTGGGTGCATCAAATGATTTTCAGAACTGTGTTTTAAAAATAAAATGTTTGGAAACTGTATTGGAAAAATAAAATTAATTATTACTGCTTCCGATATTTAATTATTTGATGTCTTGGTTTTCGGGGAATATGAATAAAGGGTTTTGTGAAAATGTTTTAAAAGGGGAACCTTTCCAACTGAGAGAATTGTAAGGGTTTTGAGAGAAATTATTATTTCCAAATAATTATTATTTATACTTATTACTGTGATATTATATGGTATAGTAGTAGGGTCGCTCACTGAGATGATTAGCATCTCACACTCTTAAATTCCGTTCCTCTAGGTTCCAGGTTGTCGGTGTTCATTCGGATCGGACTTGATCTTCCTCGCTGTTTTACTTCGTGAAGTACCCTGTTCTTCTTTATTGCGGTTGTACTATTTCTTTCATTCTTGTTGTATTTATTTTGCACTGGATTACTGTATTTTTGTTTTGAAGTGCTGGAATTTGTGGAACCAATTTGTAGTTTGTGGGAGGAATAAGGGGATATTTTTGAAGTGTGTTTTCAGTGCAGGTAAATTTGTGGTAAGTAAATCCCTTAGGGGAGGTGCTGCCGGATTTTCCGTTGGAAGGTTCGGTGGTATTTTCCTGGGATCAGGGCTGTCTAGGGTTCCGGAGGAGGAATTCTGGACGGGTCCTGACATTACGTGTTTCACTCAAATGAGGACTCGACACTCGTGTTTGTACACTTGTTTCGGCTTTTTACCCTCTTTTAAGCTCACACACTCTTGCCTTTTTCCACTCAATGAATTATCTCAAAGTTCTCATTAAAACACCCACAAACAGCAATTAGATCACTAGTATGCTTTAATTAAACTTATCAACAAACAGCAAGCAAAGGTAGGCAATACCGAAAGAATCTAACAAATCCTAATTTTCCGGCTTTCTAGACGAGAGGACACATAAAATAATGGGAAAATGTTGGAATTTTTAAAAACTGCACCAGATGGTAGTAGATTATGAGTTCAAGAATAAAATTCCAGAAAAAGAAATTCAAATACGAACAAGAATCAAAGAGAACAAAAATATAGAATAGTTGTTGGTTGTTCTTCTTTGTAATTCAAGTTTTTGTATCAAATCCTTTAGCTAATTTTAATCCAAATAATTTAGCACTCAAACTCAAATATCTAGAAGCAAAAATAACTCTCCAGAAACTCAGATATTGAATAAATAATCAAAAGAACCAGCAGTAGTTACAAGAAATTTCTAGCAACAAATCAAACTCCAACAAACCGAAATATATAATTTTTTTTATATTCGGCTTTACCTCTCTTTTTTTTTTCACTCACAGAACATAAACAACTTCAGTAGCAAGAATAATTACCAAAATTGCAATTCCAACTCCAAAACAAACACCAAACCCGTGACCTCCAAATAAACACAAATATGCAGTTTTTTTTTTTTTAAATCTGTTCGAATTTCTTTTCTTTTCTTTTCTTTTTTTTATTGAATATATGAATGCTAATATTGAAGACTAAAACAGAAAAGAAAAATCAACAAAAAAAAAACCAAAATTAACAAGAACAATAATGAAAGACAACCAACAAACTAGGAAACAAAGATATGGTAAAACAAGGAAATCTAATTCAACTAGGAATGAGTTTTTGTCTTTTTCTTTTTTCTTTTTTTTTTAAAGATGCAGAACGTGTATGGGATGGATGCAACCTTAACCTAATGCTAAAATTGCAGAATAACACAAAAACAAATAAAGTAAAAAAAGATAGATCAAACCTGAACAAAATTTTTCTCTGATACCAAATGATACAAACCTAGAACGACCTGCTCCTAAACCCGTATTATATTAGCCCAGATCTTAATTAAGTTCAAGTTATAATGGAATTGACCTCAACCCCTAACCAACCTATGGTTAGAAACCTTTGTATAATGTAGACGCCACAATAGGGGATGGAAAACCTATTGATAAGTCAAGCTAAAACAACCAATTCTCTAATGGTGTTTTAGGTGTTCTCAAAGAACGAAGAGATAATTAATCTCATAAGTATTTTCTCAATCAAATCAAAGTTGAATTCTTATTGAAAAATAAGCCTTTAAATAGGCTTTGAAAGAAACAAAATAAACCCTAAAAAAAACCCTAGGAAAAACCGGCCACACACACATAAAGAAGCCAAGTTGGCCGTAACTTTACTTCCTTTCCTAATCTAAGTTTGATTAATTAATTCCTTTATATTAAATTAGGAATTAATTAATTTACAATAAAATAAAAACTTTCCTAAAGTTATTTGTCCAGATAATAAATAAACAAAAACCCAAAAAGAAATAAAAGTCAATCGCAACTTGTGTCTAACTTATGTCTGCCTGATGTCCGAGCTAACTTATGTCTATCCGAACTAACTCATGTCGGTCCAAGCCAACTTGTGTCTATCCGAACTAACTCATGTCTGTCCGAGCCAACTTGTGTCTCGTCGAGCTAACTGATGTCTATCCGAGCTAAGTTGTGTCTGGCCGAGCTAACTGATGTCTGTCCGAGCTAAGTTACATGATACGAACCTATGATGACCTGCTCCTAAACCCGTATTATATTAGCCCGGATCTTAATTAAGTTCAAGTTCTAATGGAATGGACCTCAACCCCTAACCAACCTGTGGTTAGAAACCTTGGTATAATGTAGACGCCACAATAGGGGATGGAAAACCTATTGATAAGTCAAGCTAAAACAACCAATTCTCTAATGGTGTTTTAAGTGTTCTCAAAGAACAAAGAGATAATTAATCTCACAAGTATTTTCTTAATCAAATCAAAGTTGTATTCATATTGAAAAATAAGCCTTTAAATAGGCTACAAAGCCACGAAATAAAACCCTAAAAATAAAGAAAAACCGGCCACCACACATAAAGAAACCTAGTTGGCCGAAACTATACTTCCTTTCCTAATCTAAGTTTGATTAATTAATTCCTTTATATTAAATTAGGAATTAATTAATTTACAATGGAAAGAATAAAATAAAAACCTTCCTAAAGTTATTTGTCCAGAAAATAAATAAATAAAAACTAAAAAGTAATGGTAGTTTCCTAAAACAAAAAGTAAAAACAAATTAGGAAACTAAAAATGCTAGCCTTTTGATCAAGTTGACTTTGATTAATTTTTGACCTCTTTGAGCTCCAAATCAGCTTCTAGATGCTTTTTAGGATGAAAAATAAGCTGAATATGAAGTCCCACATGTTTCCCATGCTTGGAAAAATAAGAAAAGGCTAATACAGTAAAATACAGTAAAGCCAGCAAGAAATACAGCAAATTCGGCCAAATTGTTGATGCTGTCCATACAAGCCCTTTTGGATTGCATTTGAGGCTGCTTTAACTTGATTCCATTACCTCTTAGGCATATGTATTGAACCCATAAAGCATTGGAACCATTTCATGCTTCCCGGACTCCAAAAATGTACCAAAACCGTCACCCGGGTCCGTATCGGCTTCCACCACTTGGATGCTTAGAATAGGCTTTGTATCTTCAAGTATGGACAAGCTCTATTGAGATTGATTACCCCCTGCATAAATACTCCCAGGTTGCCCTTAAATCTCTTAATTTGAGCTCTTGAGATTGGCCTAGTCTTCATCCGTGTCGAGTCAGCACCCCAACGGGTTATCGGTTGAGCGGGCTCGGGCGGAATCACATCATTCCCCTCCTCTTGAAAAGGATTTGTCCTCAAATCAAGATCATCACCTGCAGAAAAAGGAGTTAAATCAGCAACATTAAATGCAACACTCATGTTACACTCACCCGGTAAATCAAGCTTGTAGGCATTCTTCTTATTTGGCTCCAAAACTTGAAAAAGTCCATCCATAGGCGGCATGAGCTTTGACTTTCTTTGTTTAGGAAACCTTTCCTTTCGTAAGTGCAACCAAACCAATTCTCCTGGATCAAACACTATTACAACAAAATCTAGAAATACATGCTCATTATGGTAAAAATTACAATTTTTAAAGTTAGCAAACAACATTTCCCAAATTTTCAAATTACCGTTAAGTAAAGCTCTCAACAATGCAGATAAACTTCTATGCAATAAAGACATCTTTAAATAAGTATCTTTAAAATTCATGGTTAGCAATGATTTCTTATTCATAATTACTTTATTAACATCACCAAAGCTAAGATAAAAATTTATATTTTTCCTTTCTTGTCTTCCTTTTCCTTTCTCACTCACGGCCATCTCACTTTCATCACTCTCGGCTTTTGCACCAAATTTCTCACTCTTGGTTTTATTAAAATTTTTCCACACAACCTGTAACACCCCGTCCCGAACCATGTCGGAATTTTCGTACGTTGACCGTTGACCATTGACCGAATGGGTCAAAAGTTGACTTTTTGACCCGGTTGGAATTTTAGGTTGACTGAGGTACCGTTACGAAGTACACGTTGGCACGAGTTCGTAGACTGGTAGCACGTTGAAAACGGAGCTACGGTTTGAAAGTTACGAGCAAAACAAGTTGAGGTCCAAACTGTCCAAGGGGTGCCGGAGTTGACTTTTTATTCATGCAAGGTTGAGCTTTGACTCATGCATGGTTGTGAAGTGCTCGTCGATACGAGTCCGTAGACTAGCGGCACGTCCGATTTGGACATGTGGTTTGAAAGTTATGGACCTGTAGAGTTTTTCAAACACCGTATTATTTTAATATTATTTTAATATTATTTTTTTATTATTTTTAAACGCGTAACGATGTGCCACGTGTGACTTAATGAAGGTGACCATGTGTCACCATGTTGAGAAGTCACATGTCAACCATGTGTAAAATCAAATTATTTTTATTATTATTTTAAATAATAATATTATTATTTAATTATTTTTATACATTTTATTTTATTTTCTTTTCTTTTTTTTTTCTTTTTCTTTTTTTCCCCACGTGGGAAAACACCCTTCCCTTTCCTTTTCCCCTTCCTTTCCTTCTTTTTCCCTGAGCATCAAAACACAGAACACGCACAGTTTTTTTTTCTCCCACCGGCCGTCTCTCTCTCTCCCGTGTTTAACTTTTCCGCCAAGCCCACCACCTCGCGACCTCAGCCACCAAATCTCCCGGCCAGCCGCAGCCGGACGCGCCCAGATCGGCCCGGCGAAGTAGCGGCGGCGAGGTGAAATTTTTCCGGCGATTCTCGCCGTTTCAGACCAACCCAACCCGTCCCATACCTCTATCCCACTATTTTCGACCACTCTAAGTCCATTTCCGGGGTTAGATTGCCCAAAATCCCCACCGTTTGAAAGATCCCTCAAGTTGAAAACTGGCCGAAGCTTCCCGATCAAATTCCGGCCACCTCCGGCGGAATTGGGGTCGATGGAGACCGAATTTGTGATCCTCGTCCCACGAGGTTCGATTCGGTATATCATTCGCCTATTTTGGTTAACGTTTGTGTTTTGACCCCCCCGGTACCGGGTATTATTTACCTGAATAAAATATTAATTTATTTGACTGTCTTTGAATTTTGTTCTAGGAACACCGGTGAGTCGTGGAATTGATCCCATGGTGGATCGTAGGTTAATTGCGTGCTCCAGGTGAGTGACCCACCTTTAAAAAATGTTTTTGGGGTAATTAATTGTATTTATGTGGTATTAAATTGGTATCTGAATTTATGCTCAAGTGGTGTACTTTAAATATAATCGGGAAAAAATATTATTTTATATATAATTACCCATTGGTGCTAAATGAAATTTTGGGGTCATTAAGAAATTCCCGATTATTATTTTATTGTGATTAAACGGTATTTATTACACATGAGCAAGTATTTTCAGTAATTGATTGTGTCTGGATTTTATATCATTTTTGGGCAATTAATTATGTTTAATTGGTATTTAAATTATGCTCATGTGGTACAATTTGGTTATGGTTTTATTGTGGTTTATGTGTTATATATGTTTCGTACCGGTTTATTTAATAAAAATGTGTGGGATGGTAAGTGTGAGAATTTAATGTATTTCCCACGGTAAATTTTGGAAAACGGTATGGTTGGTTAATAATGTTTATTTTGAGATGCACTCATACAGTATTGGTGTTCTGGTGTATGGTGTATGGACACGTGGTAGCGCGCGGTTATTATGTGGTTTAGCGAGCGGTATTATTTCTCCCGTGGTTGCCATTGGACTGGGCAGGCAAGTTTGATATTGGCCACAGCCGCCCCTCCCTTAGCCGGTAGATGGTTTTAGCAGCGGTACTGTCGGGACGCCGAAGTGCCGTTGCAGGTTTCTCTCTTTAACCTCCCCGCCAGTGGGTGCTCAGGACGCTGGGTATCGGAGGACATCACCGGTATATGGTGTGGTGCGTCAGGTGTAATTATCAGGTGTAATTTTCAAATAAAGTTTCAAACCCCAAATGGTACAAAATTATTTATTATAATTTATTGCAGTTTATTTATATTTGGGGTATTTATTTATTTATTTATTTATTTATTTGTTGTTTATTAAATTATTTGGTTCATTGGTTTTCGGGAAGTACGAATATCGGGTTTTGTGAAAATGTTTTAAAAGGGGAACATTTCCAACGGAGTGAATAGTGAGGGTTTTGAGAGAAAGTATTACTTCAATTGTTTATTTATTTATTTATTTAATTGTTCGGTACTGGTTAATTAAATTCCTTTATTTTTACATTATTAATATTAAATGTGTACAGTAGATAGGGTCACTCACTGAGATGATTAGCATCTCACACTCTTAAATTCCGTTCCCCTAGGTCCAGGTTGGAGACGTTGATTGTCCGGGATGAGCCCAACGTCTCAGTTCGTTGCCGAAGGTTCAAGAAGTTTTTCTTCCCTTTTTCCTCTCTGCCTGTATTGCTTCTTTATCTGTCATTTTATAAATTCCACATTTGTTGTATAATGCTCTGCATACTGTATTGGACGTGTAGTTGTTTCATTTATGCACTAGGTTGCTGCTGTTGTTATTTGGAGTGCTGTAATTTGTGGAACCAATTTGTAGTTTGCGGGAGGAATAAGGGGATGTTTTTAGAAGTGTGTTTTCAGTGCAGGTAAACTTTTGGTTAGTCCTACCCTTAGGGGAGGTGCTGCCAGATTTTCCGTTGGAAGGTTCGGTGGTATTTCCCTGGGATCAGGGCTTGTCTAGGGTTCAGGGGAAGGAATTCTGAACGGGTCCTGACACAACTTGAGTATGAGAAGACTTACCTTGGACAGCAAGCTCACCTTTTCCCTATTGATTGGATGGTAGTCCACTTGGAATTTCATTTGGGAAGACATCTCCAAATTCCTTCAAAAGAGAAATCATTGAACTTGGCAATTCAAGTTCTTCAAAGTTAGTTTGATCATTAAAATATTTTCTTTATAAATCATGACCAGCAAAGGTTTCTTACACTCAATAACCTTATTAATATCCCCTAAACTCAAATAAAAGTTGCTACTTGACCTTTCTTTTCTTTCTTTTTCTTTTTCTCTCTCGGATTGGCGCAAACCTTCGGATTTCCCTTCCTTCTCCAAGCTCTTGGGTTTGCCACTTTCTTTCCCCTCTATTTCGGTTTTTCCTTGATCTTTCCACTCAATATGAGTCTTAGAAACCTTACCTTGATCAGCAACCTCATTCTTACCTTCTTGAAAGGATGGTGAAGCCGTTGGTGCCATACTTGCTTTTTCCTTAAGCTTTTCGGCTTCTCGCCTTTGTTGCATTTGTAATTGGTCTTTGTAAACCTCTTTAGGAGATAATGGTTCCAGCTTGACCTTCTTCCCTTTAAACCTGAAAACAATACTATTTTCTCGACCAAAATGAGCAGCATCTTTATCAAATTGCCATGGCCTACCTAATAGTATATGTCCAGCAATCATGGGTACAATATCACATAAAACTACATCCTTATATCTACCTATATTAAATTTTACTTTGGCTTGTTTATTTACTTTTATTTCACCACCATCATTAAGCCATTGTAATCTATATGGTTCTGGATGTTTAATAGTAATTAAGCCTAATTTATCAACTACAATGTTACTAATTACATTTGTACAACTTCCACTATCAATAATCATACTACAAATCTTACCTTGAATTTCACATCGGGTGTAGAAGATGTTCTCTCTTTGAATTTCATCCTCATCTTTGTATGCAGCAAGTACTCTCCTAGAAAGCAAGTTTAATTCAGCATTGGATGCTTGCAAGGTTTCGGGTTCATCCTCCAAGTCCTCCTCCTCTTGCTTGGCTTCATCCTCACTTTCTTCACTTTCCGATTCTAGCTCGTCATTGCCCTTTAACACCATGATTCTTCTATTCGGGCATTGGCTAGCAATGTGTCCTCCTCCCTAGCACTTAAAACACACAACATCATGAGTTCTAAAAGGTTTAGGATCTAAGTTTACCTCATTCTTTGGTGCTTGGACAGATTTGATTCTAGTCTCCTTCCTTGGCTAGTTTGAACTTTCTTCTTTGACTTTCGGCTTTGGCTTGCTTTCATAGATGGGATTGTTCCTCCAGCCACTTGAATTGGACCTTCCACTGTTGGAAACACCTCCAAACCATGATCTTACACCCCTCCTCTTGAATTGATGCTCTAATTTAATAGCCACATGCAACATCTCCTCCAATTCCACATATTGTTGCAATTCTAGTTGATTGGCTATTTCACGATTCAAACCACCAAGAAACCTTGCCATGGTTGCTTTCCTATCTTCATTCAAGTTCAATCTCATCATAAGCATCTCCATCTCCTTGTAATAATCCTCCACGGATCCATGTCCTTGAGATAAAGATTGAAGTCTTTGATGCAGCAACCTATGATAGTGTGATGGTACAAATCACTTCCGCATGGCTCCTTTCATTTGTCGCCATGTAGTAATCAAGTCATCACCAACTCTCCTTCGGGTGTTTTGCTCATTGGTCCACCATTGGAGTGCATAATGGCCAAACTCCATTGCTGCCAATTTCACCTTCTTAGCCTCCGAATAATTATGGTGGTCAAATATCATCTCCATTTTTTCTT
Organism: Ziziphus jujuba; assembly: GCF_031755915.1. Lineage (NCBI taxonomy): Eukaryota > Viridiplantae > Streptophyta > Magnoliopsida > Rosales > Rhamnaceae > Ziziphus > Ziziphus jujuba. Next base: position 22,956,291 of record NC_083383.1, on the reverse strand, counting down.
CCCACTCCAAATATGCTTCGGGGTCACTTTTTCCCATGAATGGTGGGATGTTGATCATGAAATTGCTAAGATTGTCATCTGTTTATTCCCTCCTATATCTTCCACGACCAGCTCTATCTTGGACAGCAAAAGTTTCATCCATACCTTCCTCAAAGTCTCCACCAAATGGCTCCTCATCAAATTCCTCTCTCGGTCTCTCGCGACCTCCACGTCCTCGGCCTCGTCCTCCATGGAATTCTTGCCTATTTCTTGTGTTCGGAATTCCTTGGGAAACTTCTAGCCTTCCCATCCTTTGATTCACTTGCTCAACTTGAGCACTAACCCGCTGTATTGACTCCAAAACAGCTCTCATGTCCATTTGGTCTCCACTCCCGGTAGCTCGGGCATTGCCATGGAATGCTACGGACTCCTCCTCATTGATCCTCAAAGATGGATCTCCTCTCATCATTCTTGATTCTGTCATGTTAGTATAATAATGCAATAAAAATAAAATAGGACCTTACCAATTTCACTCCCTTACGTGTTTCACTCAAATAAGGACTCAACACTCGTGTTTGCACACTTGTTTCGACTTTTACCCTCTTTTAAGCTCAAAACTCTTGCCTTTTTCCACTCAATGAATTATCTCAAAGTTCCAATTAAAACACCCACAAAACAGCAATTAGATCACTAGTATGTTTTAATTAAACTTATCAACAAAACAGTAGCAAAAAGTAGGCAATACCGAAAGAATCCAACAAATCCTAACTTTTCGGCTTTCTAGACAAGAAAACACAAAATAGTGGGAAAATGTTGGAATTTTTGAAAACTGCACCAGATGGTAGTAGATTATGAGTCCAAGAATAAAATTGTAGCAAAGGAAAGTCAAATTCAGCAAGAATCAAGTAGAACAAAAATATTGATTGATTGTTGGTTGTGTTCTTAGTAATCCAAGCTTTTATGTATCAATTCCTTTAGCAATTTTTATCCAATTTTTTTTTCTCTGCAACAATAATAATCTCCAACAACTCCAAATATTGAAAATATGACCAACAAATCAGCAGCTACAAGAAATTCCCAGCAACAAACTTCAACACCAAATTTAACCCAACCGAATTTTTTTTTTTTTTTTAATTCGGGTTTCTTCTTTCTTTTTTTTTTTTTTTTTGTTAAAAAAAATACTCACTGAATATCAACACAACTGCAGTAACAAGAAGAAACAACAAACTTGCAATTCCAACTCCTAATAATCACCAAACCCGTGACAAGAACAAAAGTGCAGTTTTTTTTTTGTTTTTTTTTCTTTTAAAGTTGTTGCCGCAAGTCACCTTCTGTTCTTTTTTTTTTTTTTTTTTTTTTTGCTTAAATGTATGAATGCAAATATTTAAGACTAAAACAGCAAAGAAAAAAAATCCACAAAAACAAAAATTACCAAGAACAAATATGAAAAATCAACCAACAAACAAGGAAACAAAGTTATAGTAAAACAAGGAAACCTAATTCAACTAGGAATGAGTTTTTGTTTCTTTTTTTTTTTTTTTATAAAGGGATGCTGAACATGTATGGGATAGATGCAACCTTAACCTAATGCTAAAATTGTAGAATAACACAAAAACAAATAAAGCAAATAAAGATAGATCAAACCTGAACAAAATTTAGCTCTGATACCAAATGATACGAACCTAAGACGACCTGCTCCTAAACCCGTATTATATTAGCCCGGATCTTAATTAAGTTTAAGTTCTAATGGAATGGACCTCAACCCCTAACCAACCTGTGGTTAGAAACCTTGGTATAATGTAGACGCCACAATAGGGGATGGAAAACCTATTGATAAGTCAAGCTAAAACAACCAATTCTCTAATGGTGTTTTAGGTGTTCTCAAAGAACAAAGAGATAATTAATCTCACAAGTATTTTCTTAATCAAATCAAAGTTGTATTCATATTGAAAAATAAGCCTTTAAATAGGCTACAAAGCCACGAAATAAAACCCTAAAAATAAAGAAAAACCGGCCACCACACATAAAGAAACCTAGTTGGCCGAAACTATACTTCCTTTCCTAATCTAAGTTTGATTAATTAATTCCTTTATATTAAATTAGGAATTAATTAATTTACAATGGAAAGAATAAAATAAAAACCTTCCTAAAGTTATTTGTCCAGAAAATAAATAAATAAAAACTAAAAAGTAATGGTAGTTTCCTAAAACAAAAAGTAAAAACAAATTAGGAAACTAAAAATGCTAGCCTTTTGATCAAGTTGACTTTGATTAATCTTTGACCTCTTTGAGCTCCAAATCAGCTTCTAGATGCTTTTTAGGATGACAAATAAGCTGAATATGAAGTCCCACACGTTGTCCATGCTTGGAAAAATAAGAAAAGGCTAATACAGTAAAATACAGTAAAGCCAGCAAGCAATACAGCAAATTCGGCCAAATTGTTGATGTTGTCCTTGCAAGCCCTTTTTGATTGCATTTGAGGCTGATTTAACTTGATTCCATGACCTCTTAGGCATATGTATTGAACCCATAAAGCATTGGAACCATTTCATGCTTCCCGGACTCCAAAAATGTACCAAAACCATCACCCGGGTCCGTATCGGCTTCCACCACTTGGATGCTTAGAATAGGCTTTGTATCTTCAAGTATGGACAAGCTCTATTGATATTGATTACCCCCTGTATAAATACTCCCAGGTTGCCCTTAAATCTCTTAATTTGAGCTCTTGTGATTAGCCTAGTCTTCATCCGTGTCGAGTCAGCACCCCAGCGGGTTATCGGTTGAGCGGGCTCGGGCGGAATCACATCATTACATCCGATGTCCGAAGTCCAAGATCAGATGTCCAAGGCAAGGCTTCGATGTCTGAGGTAAGGCTCCGATGTCCAAGACAAGGGTGTCCGATATAAAATGTCCGATATATGAGTATCCGAAGTATTAGCCTCCACCACTTGGATACTTAAAACAGGTCTTTTATCTTCAGGTATGGACAAGCCCTTTTGAGAATGAATTACTCTCTGGATAAAGGCAGCAAGGTTATCCTTAAACCTCTTAGCTTGAGCCCTAGTGATCGGTCCAGTCTTCATCTGTATTGGATCAGTACCCCAGTGAGTTGTCGGTGGTGTAAGCTCGGGCGGGTTCACAGCACGAGGCAAGACTCGTCCGAAATCAGATGTCTGAGGCAAGGCTCTGATATTTGAAGTCTGAGATCAGATGTTTGATACATGGGTGTCCAATATAAAATGTCCGATGTATCAGCCTCCACCACTTGAATACTTAAAACAGGTCTTTTATCTTCAGGTATGGACAAGCCCTTTTGGTAATGAATTACTTTCTGGAGCAAGGTTGTCCTTAAACTTCTTAGCTTGAGCCCTAGTGATCGGTCGAGTGTTCATCTGTATCGGATCAGTACCCCAGCGAGTTTTCGGTGGTGTGAACTCGGGCCGGTTCGCATCACGTTTGGCGTCCCTCCTTTGTTACATTTGTAATTGGTCTCTAAATATCTCCTTTGGAGTTCACGGCTTCAACTTAACCTTTTTTACCCTTAAATTTAAAAACAATGGAATTCTTATCAAATTGACATGGCCTTCCCAATAAAATATGACCAGCATGCATGGGAACAACATCACACAAAACAACATCCGCATATTTATCAATGCTGAATTTTACTTTGGCTTGTTTGTTTACTTTCATCTCACCACTATCATTAAGCCACTGTAATCTATATGGTTTCTGAATGTTTAATGGTTGCTAATCCTAATATATCAACTACCAAATTACTAAATATATTAGCACAACTTCCACTATCAACTATCATACTATATATGTCACTTTGAATTTCACATCGAGTGTGGAAGATGTTCTCTCTTTGAATTTGAACCTCATCTTTGTACACATGTAGTACCCTTCTTACCACCAAACTTAATTCATCCCTTGAAGTCTTGAGGGTTTCAAATTCCTCATGTTCTTCATCTCCAACTTCTTCAACATCAAATTCAGTTTCAGCCTCATTTTCTTCAATTTCGGATTCCAAGTCTCCATTACTTTTCAACACCATGATCCTCCTACTCAGGCATTGACTAGCAATGTGTCCTCATCCCTGGCACTTAAAACACACAATTTCATGAGTTCTAGAAGGTTTAGGATCAGTTTTACCTTCAATCTTAGGTGCTTGGACAGATTCGATTTTGACTCCCCGTTTTAGCCTATTTGAACTTGCTTCCCCAAGTTTCGGTTTTTATCTTGAATCAAAGGTGGGATTGCTTGATACGAACCTAGGAAGACCTGCTCCTAAACCCGTATTATATTAGCCTGGATCTTAATTAAGTTCAAGTTCTAATGGAATGGACCTCAACCCCTAACCAACCTGTGGTTAGAAACCTTGGTATATTGTAGACGCCACAATAGGGGATGGAAAATCTATTGATAAGTCAAGCTAAAACAACCAATTCTCTAATGGTGTTTTAGGTGTTCTCAAAGAACAAAGAGATAATTAATCTCACAAGTATTTTTTTAATCAAATCAAAGTTGTATTCATATTTTTTTTAATCTCCTGGGTCATACACTATTACAACAAAATCTAGAAATACATACTCATTATGATAAATATTACACTTTTTAAAGTTAGCAAACAATATTTCCCAAATTTTCAAATTACCACTAAGTAAAGCTCTCAACAATGCAGATAAACTTCTATGCAGTAAAGACATCTTTAAATAAGTATCTTTAAAATTCATGGTTAGCAATGATTTCTTATTCATAATTACTTTATTAACATCACCAAAGCTAAGATAAAAATTTATATTTTTCCTTTCTTGTCTTCCTTTTCCTTTCTCACTCACGGCCATCTCACCTTCCTCACTCTCGGCTTTTGCACCAAATTTCTCACTCTTGGTTTTATTAAAATTTTTCCACACAACCTGAGTATTAGAAGACTTACCTTGGACAGCAAGCTCACCTTTTCCCTCTTGATTGGATAGTAGTCCACTTGGAATTTCATTTGGGAAGACGTCTCCAAATTCCTTCAAAAAAAAAAATCATTGAACTTGGCAATTCAAGTTCTTCAAAGTTAGTTTGATCATTAAAATAATTTTCTTTATAAATCATGACCAACAAAGGTTTCTTACACTCAATAACCTTATTAATATCCCCTAAACTCAAATAAAAGTTGCTACTTGACCTTTCTTTTCTTTCTTTTTCTTTTTCTCTCTCGGATTGGCGCAAACCTTCGGATTTTCCTTCCTTCTCCAAGCTCTTGGGTTTGCCACTTTCTTTCCCCTCTCTTTTGGTTTTTCCTTGATCTTTCCACTCAATATGAGTCTTAGAAACCTTACCTTGATCAGCAACCTCATTCTTACTTTCTTGAAAGCATGGTGAAGTCGTTGGTGCCATACTTGCTTTTTCCTTGAGCTTTTCTAAACCTCTTTAGGAGATAATGGTTCCAGCTTGACCTTCTTTCCTTTAAACCTAAAAACAATACTATTTTCTCGACCAAAATGAGTAGCATCTTTATCAAATTCCATGGTCTACCTAATAGTATATGTCCAGCAATCATGGGTACAATATCACATAAAACTACATCCTCATATCTACCTATATTAAATTTTACTTTGGCTTGTTTGTTTACTTTCATCTCACCACTATCATTAAGCCATTGTAATCTATATGGTTCAAGATCTTTAATAGTTATTAAGCCTAATTTATCAACTACAATGTTACTAATTACATTTGTACAACTTTCACTATCAATAATCATACTACAAATCTTACCTTGAATTTCACATCGGGTGTGGAAGATGTTCTCTCTTTGAATTTCATCCTCATCTTTGTATGCAGCAAGTACTCTCCTAGAAAGCAAGTTTAATTCAGCATTGGATGCTTGCAAGGTTTCGGGTTCATCCTCCAAGTCCTCCTCCTCTTGCTTGGCTTCATCCTCACTTTCTTCACTTTTCGATTCTAGCTCGTCATTGCCCTTTAACACCATGATTCTTCTATTCGGGCATTGGCTAGCAATGTGTCCTCCTCCCTGGCACTTAAAACACACAACATCATGAGTTCTAAAAGGTTTAGAATCTAATTTTACCTCATTCTTTGGTGCTTGGACAGATTTGATTCTAGTCTCCTTCCTTGGCCAGTTTGAACTTTCTTCTTTGACTTTCGGCTTTAGCTTGCTTTCATAGATGGGATTGTTCCTCCAGCCACTTGAATTGGACCTTCCACTGTTGGAAACACCTCCAAACCATGATCTTACACCCCTCCTCTTGAATTGATGCTCTAATTTAATAGCCACATGCAACATCTCCTCCAATTCCACATATTGTTGCAATTCTAGTTGATTGGCTATTTCACGATTCAAACCACCAAGAAACCTTGCCATGGTTGCTTCCCTATCTTCATTCAAGTTCAATCTCATCATAAGCATCTCCATCTCCTTGTAATAATCCTCCACAGATCCATATCCTTGAGATAAAGATTGAAGTCTTTGATGCAGCAACCTATGATAGTGTGATGGTACGAATCGCTTCCGCATGGCTCCTTTCATTTGTCGCCATGTAGTAATCAAGTCATCACCAACTCTCCTTCGGGTGTTTTGCTCATTGGTCCACCATTGGAGTGCATAATGGCCAAACTCCATTGCTGCCAATTTCACCTTCTTAGCCTCTGAATAATTATGGCGGTCAAATATCATCTCCATCTTTTCTTCCCACTCCAAATATGCTTCGGGGTCACTTTTTCCCATGAATGGTGGGATGTTGATCATGATATTGCTAAGATTGTGATCTGTTTCTTCCCTCCTATATCTTCCATGGCCAGCTCTATCTTGGACAGAAATAGTTTCATCCATACCTTCCTCAAAGTCTCCACCGAATGGCTCCTCATCAAATTCCTCTCTCGGTCTCTCGCGACCTCCACGTCCTCGGCCTCGTCCTCCATGGAATTCGTGCCTATTTCTTGTGTTCAGAATTCCTTAGGAAACTTCTAGCCTTCCCATCCTTTGATTCACATGCTCAACTTGAGCACTAACCCGCTGTATTGACTCCAAAACAGCTCTCATGTCCACTTGGTCTCCGCTCCCGGTGGCTCGGGCATCGCCATGGAATGCTACGGACTCCTCCTCATTGATCCTCAAGGGTGGCTTCCCTCTCCTCATTCTTGATTCTATTATGTTAGTATAATAATGCAATAGAAATAAAATAGGACCTTACAATTTCACTCCCTTACATGTTTCACTCAAATGAGGACTCGACACTCGTGTTTGCACACTTGTTTCGGCTTTTTACTCCCTTTTAAGCTCACACACTCTTGCCTTTTTCCACTCAATGAATTATCTCAAAGTTCTAATTAAAACACCCACAAAACAGCAATTAGATCACTAGTATGTTTTAATTAAACTTATCAACAAAACAGTAAGCAAAAATAAACAAATACCGAACGGAATGAAAATACCTATTTTCGGTTTTTCTAGACAAAATAAAGCAAATTAATGAGAAAAATTTGGAATTTTGAAGAACTGGACCAGATGGTAATATATTATGAGTTCAAGAATAAAATTCTAGAAAAAGAAATTCAAATACGAACAAGAATCAAATTGAACAAAAATATAGAATAGTGTTGGTTGTTGTTCTAATCCAAAAAATTTAAACACCCAAAATCCAAATATCCAGCAGCAAAAATAATTCTCCAGCAACTCAAATATTGAATAAATAATAAAAAACCAGCAGCTCCAACAAATTTTCAGCAAACAAATCAAACTCCAACAAACCGAAATATTTTTTTTTCTTCTTTTTTTTTTTTTTCACTCACAGAACATAAACAACTGCAGTAGCAAGAATAATTACCAAAATTGCAATTCCAACTCCAAAACAAACACCAAACCCGTGACCTCCAAATAAACAAAATGTGCAGTTCTTTTTTTTTTTCTTAAAATGTTGCCGCAAACTTTTTTTTTTTATTCCTGTTTTCTTTTTTTTTTTTGAATATATGAATGCAAATATTTAAGACTAAAACAGCAAAGAAAAATCAACAAAAACCAAATTAACAAGAACAATGATAAAAAAGAACCAACAAACTAGGAAACAAAAATACGATAAAATTAGGGAATCCTAATTCAACTAGGAATGAATTTTTTTTTTTTTTTTTTAAGATGCTGAACGTGTATAGGATGGATGCAACCTTAACCTAATGCTAAAATTGCAGAATAACACAAAAACAAATAAAGCAAATAATGATAGATCAAACCTGAACAAAATTTAGCTCTGATACCAAATGATACGAACTTAGGACGACCTGCTCCTAAACCCGTATTATATTAGTCCGGATCTTAATTAAGTTCAAGTTCTAATGGAATGGACCTCAACCCCTAACCAACCTGTGGTTAGAAACCTTGGTATAATGTAGACGCCACAATAGGGGATGGAAAACCTATTGATAAGTCAAGCTAAAACAACCAATTCTCTAATGGTGTTTTAGGTGTTCTCAAAGAATAAAGAGATAATTAATCTCACAAGTATTTTTTTAATCAAATCAAAGTTGTATTCATATTGAAAAATAATCCTTTAAATAGGCTTTGAAAGAAACAAAGTAAACCCTAAAAACCCTAGGTAAAACAGGCCACACAATAAAGAGTTCTATGGTGGCCGAAATTCTCACTCCTTTCCTAATCTAATTTGGATTAATTAATTCCTTTATTTTGATAGGAATTAATTAATTTACAATGAAAATAATAAAATAATAACTTTCCTAAACTTATTTGTCCAGAAAATAAATAAATAAAAACTAAAAAGTAATGGTAGTTTCCTAAAACAAAAAGTAGAATAAAATTAGGAAACTATAATACTAGCTTTTTTGACTAATTTGACTTTGACCAATCTTTGACCTCTTTGAGCTCCAAATCAGCTTCTAGATGCTTTTTAGGATGCCAAATAAGCTGAATATGAAGTCCCACACGTTTCCCATGCTTGGAAAAATAAGAAAAGGCTAATACAGTAAAATACAGTAAAGCCAGCAAGCAATACAGCAAATTCGGCCAAATTGTTGATGCTGTCCGTACAAGCCCTTTTTGATTGCATTTGAGGCTGATTTAACTTGATTCCATGACCTCTTAGGCATATGTATTGAACCCATAAAGCATTGGAACCATTTCATGCTTCCCGGCCTCCAAAAATGTACCAAAACAACCACCCAGGCCCGTTTTGGCTTCTATTGCTTGTATAAGTAAAACAGGCCTTGGTTCTTTAGATATGGCCAACCCCTCTTGAATATGACTTATTCCTTGTATAAATACAGCAAGATTGTCCTTAAACTTCTTGGCTAGGGCTCTAGTGATCGGTCCCACCTTCATCCGTAACGGATCGGCACCCCAGCGGGTTGTCGGTTGTACGGGTTCAGGCAGATTCGCATCATTGCTTATCCAAACACTTGGATTTGTCCTCCCACTGCTTGAACCACCTCCAAACTATGAGCTTCCCCTCCTTTTGAATTGGTTTTCAATTTTGATGGCCACGTGAAGCATCCCCTCCAATTTTACATATTGTTGAAGCTCCACTTGGTTGCTATAGTGTGGTTCAAACCACCCAAAAACCTTGCCATGGTTACCTTTTGATCCTCATTCATGCTCAACCTTATCATGAGAATCTCCATCTCTTTGTGGTAATCCTCCACGGTCCTACTTCCTTGAGTTAATAATTGGAGTCTTTGATGCAGCAACCTATGATAATTAAGTCGGTACAAATCTTTTCCTCATTCCTCCTTTCATTTATTGCCAAATAGTAATCAATTTATCACCAACTATCCTTTGGGTACTTTGCTCATTTGTCCACCATTGGAGTGCATAATATCCAAACTCCAAAGCTGCCAATTTAACTTTCTTAGCCTCCGAATAGTTCTGAAAACCAAAATTCATCTTCATTCGCTCCTGACACATTAGGTAAGCTTCAGGATCACTCTTTCCCATAAATGGTGGAATGTTGACCTTAATGTTTCCAAGATCATCATCTTCTTCTTTACCATGCCTAACATGGGTTGTTCTTTCTTGGAAAGAAAAAATATCATTGACCCCCTGTTCGAAATCATCTCAAAATTTCCATCCCTGAATTCTTCTCTAGGTCATCCACGGCCTCCTCGACCTCAATCTCAACCTCCATGTGCATCTAACCATGTATTTGGCCCACCTTAAGAATTTTCCACTCTATCCAATCTTTGATCTAGGTGATCAAAATGAGCATTCATTCTTTGGAGTTGTTCCAAGATTGCCATCATGTCGATAGGTTCACCTTCACTCTCTGCTACTCAAAAATCTCCCTTGAACCTAATGGATTCCTCTTCATTAATTCTAAATGAACCATCACCTCTTCTCATCCTTGAATCTACCATGTTAGTATAAATAACACAAAAATTCTCACCAAAATCACTCTCTAACGTGTTTCACTCAAGCAAGGTCTCAACACTCATGTATGCACACTAGTTTCGACTTTTATCCTTTTTTAAACTCACACTCTCTTGCCTTTTTAACTTAAAGAATTATATCAAAGTTATAATTAAACACACAAAAATAGCAGCTAAATCACAAGTTTGCCTTAATTTAACTTATCAACAAAACAGAAACTAAAACGAACAAATACCGAGTGAATTGACAAAACCTAGTCTCCGCCGAACTAACCAAAAATAAGATAATTCAACAAGTAATTTTCAGAATCAATGGAGAACTGACCATAATATTAATAAACCAATAATTCAAGGAGAAAATTTAGAAAAGAGGTTCAAACAACGAATAAGAAACAATTTGAACAAATATGGAATAGTTGTTGGTTATTGTTCTTGTAATTTAAGTCTTTGTATCAAATCCTTTACCAATTCTAATCCACACAATTCTAACACTCAAAATTCAATCGTCCAGTAACCAAATATTGAATAAATAGGCAATAACTCAGCAACTTCAACAATTATCCAGCAAACAAATTCGAACTCCAAATTTCAACCAAAACCGACCTTTCGTAATTTTTTTTTTTTTAATCTTTGGCTTTTCTTCCTTTTCCCTCCTTTCTTTTTTCTCTAAACACTCATATAATATAAAATCAACTCCAGTAGCAATATTTACACACCAAAAACTACAATTCCAAAGCCAAAAACTTTACCAAACCCGAGACCACACTCCAAACAAAATCAAATTGCATAATTTTTAGGATTAATGCAATATGCTTTCAAATCTCTTCTTTTTTTTATTTTTATTTTTTTTTTGAATATATGAATGCAACTAATTAAGATTACAAATTAAAATAAAAAATCAACAATAAACCAAATTAACAAGAACAATGGTGAAAACAACCAACAAACTAGGAAGCAAAAATACCGTAAAACAAGGAAATCTAATTTGACTAGTAATATTTTTTTTTTTAAGTAGAATGTGTACGAACTAAGAACAATCTTAACCTAATGTTAAAATTATAGAATAACACAAAAATAAATAAAACAATTAAGATAGATCAAACCTAAACAAAATTCGGGTCTGATACCCAATGATACGAACCTAGGTTGACTTGCTCCTAAACTCGTATTATATTAGCCTAAATCACAATTAAGTTCAGATTAGAAACCTTGGTATATGATGAAGATGCCACAATAGCTGATGAATGTCTTATTGATAAGTCAAACTAAAACACTCACTCTCTAATGGTGTTTTTGGTGTTCAAAGAGAATTCTTTATTACAAATAATTTTCTATATAATATGTAAGCTGCCTTCTCATTGAAAAATAAACCTTTAAATAGGCTTTAAACAAACAAAATAAAACCCCAAAAGAATAGTCAAAACCAACCATAGAGATTAGGAAACCAAGCCTGGCCGATTGTCACCTTCCTTTCCTAAACTAATTTGTATTAATTAATTCCTTTATTTTGAGTTAGGAATTAATTAATTTGCAATCAAAATAATAAAATTCTAACTTTGCTAAGTTGATTTTTCTAGCAACTAAACAAATAAGAACCAAGACAAAAAATAGTTTCCTAAAAACTAGTTGACTAATTTGACCACTAAGCTATCTTTGACCAATTTCCAGCTTATAAAGGCTCCAAATCAGCTCCCATATGCCATGTAGGATGCCAAATAGGATTTGTTTCCCTTGATTGGAACAAAGAGAAAATGCTTAATCACCAAAATACAGCAATGTCAGTGGCAAATATAGCAAATTCGGCCAACGATCCCTTCCATGCACAAATGGCTTCTTTGGTTGCTTTTGCTTCATCCTTGACTTGATTCCATGACCTCTTACTGATATCAATTGAGTTCAAGAAGTGTTTAACCCATTCCTTGCTGCCCGGAGTCCATAATATCCATAATAGCACTAAAACAACTACCTGGGTCCATATCGGCCTCCACCACTTGGATGCTTAAAATGGGCTATGAATCTTCGGGTATTGACAAGCCCTTTTGAGAATTAATAACTCCTTGTATAAATTAACCCATGTTATCCTTAAATCTCTTTTCTTGAGCTCTAGTGATTGGCCCGGTCTTCAACTGTATAGGATCAGCACCCAAGCAGGTTGTCAGTTGTATACGTACAGGCGGATTCTCATCAGGAACATTTCACCCCTATTAGATATCCTCCTCATCATCATCATATTCCTCATTTAAATAGTGGTATTCATCTAATCCACTATCATCAGCAACAACTTTCTTTCCTCAATCATGGCTACAATGCCCTTGCTCACTTCCTTGAAATGATAGGAATAGCTAAATGTTGAAAAGGTGGTAATCTTGCCACCTTATGTAAGACCAAGGTTTGCACCCTCTTTCTTTCTTTACAAGAAATATTTTATTAAATGTATTAAATTTATATTTATGTCTATGTTTTATGTTCCTTTTAATGTCTTTTGAATGCCTAAGTTTTATTGTATTTAGCTTAAAAATTGTCTCTTTTTTGGGTCTTGATTTTGTTTTGTAAAATGACTATGTGCTGGAAATTGTGTTGGGGTTGAAATATTCTAGATTTTTAGAACCAGGTTATGATTTTTGGATATGTTGTAATACACATATAAAAGAAAATATATCAAAAATAATGACTCAAAAACGACTTGGGAAGCCCAAGATATGTAAGTTGCAAGTTGGCATAACTGTTGAGATTTTCAGCAGTTATGGCCCACGAGTTTGAGATGAATTGGAGACCTTACCCAATTATTTTGGATAATATTTCAGCATGCCACATGTAAAGATTCAAGCAATTTGAATGAAGATATCCCAGCCTTCCTTCAGGTCAAAGTAGCATTACCCGATTTGGTGGAGACAGTTTTTTGAAGTTCAAAATCTCACCAACATGTGTCATATTTGTACACTTACATGTGCAGCTGTTATTTGATTATTTTGTATCAGATTATTGGGTGGGATATGTATTTTTTGAATTTTAAAGACTTCTTTTTTGGTCTCATAGACATTTCACATGTATGAGACAAGTTTTGTACCAATATAATACAACAATGAAATAAAAAACAAAATGAATTGTACTGTCTAGTTTGTGTGGCCTACTTTAGTATCTTATCTTCTTCTTCATCTTCTAGTTTGTGTGGCCTACTTTAGTATCTTATCTTCTTCTTCATCTTCTTCTTCTTCCTTCCAAACTAAAACCTTAACAAACTTTAATATCACCATACCAAAAACAAACACAAAAATCATCTAAATACCAAATCGAAAACTGGATTAAAGGTTTTGCACAAGATTAACACCTTGTGTACAACAATCTTGGCCAAGTGAACCCAAAAACCACATCAAACTCTAACACTATAGTAAATTCTCTGAGTTAGGACAAACTTGATTCCTTAAGACTCTCCACTTGGTCACAAAGAGCATTAAGAAATCATGCCTCATAGGTAGACTTCTATAGGAACCTTCATCGCATGTCCAAACTAGCATTCCCTATAGAAGTCATTTGCACTTGCATCCCCAGGAGCATAGTATTTTGCTTTATGATCATCCTTTGCATGTTCAACATTGAAAAAGAATTCCCTTGGCGTTGTAAAGAGCTTGAGTCTTGTGATAAATTAGGAAACAACTCTTGCACTATTGTTTTTCCTTTACCCGAGCTTGCACTTTGAGCCACTTTCTTAAAGGTAAATCATTTCCTATAGTCCCTTGAAAATATTTGTTGGCCATAAAGATCTTGAGATAATGGGACATTCATATCTTGATCAATAAAAGACATGTTCAATGGCTCATGTTGACCTCCCTTCCACGTGAATCTGTAATTTTTTGAGCATTTACCAATCCTCTCTTCACAAAAGGCTCCTGAACTGGATTAACTTTCACTCTAACTTAACGACATAATCAAACTATCAAGGATGGATGAGTAAGACTCTTAATCTTTGTATTTTTTAATATTTAAATGAATTGAATCTCTAACCATGTGTCCAAATTAATAGTCATCCAAATGAATGGCAAAAGTTAGCTCGGCTAATGACATAGTCATCTCATTCTAATAGTAAGTAGGAAAGAGTTTCAAACAAATAAACTTATCCCATGCTTTGGCATACATATTCAACCTATTCTTTGAAAAATCCTTTGCGACTAGATCCTTGCCTTAAACAGTAGAAAATTCAATCCCAAAAACACACATTTTTTGTTGTTAAGAGAAAAAAAAACGTATAAAAAAAATTCAAAAGCTTGGGAAACCGAACAAATAATTAAGCTTAAATAGGTTAGACTAGTGAGAAAATGCACACTAATCAGAGTTGGTCATTAATTATTAGTTAAGTAGTTACATGATAGGTCTACATAAAATCAAGGTTTGAGACTTTTAATTTATAGATTCTGATGAGAATCTGCCTATACCCGCACAACCTACAACCTGTTGGGGTGCTGATCCTATGCAATTGAAGACTGGACCAATTACAAGGGCACAAGCTAAAAGATTTAAGAAAAATTTAGTTAGCTTCATACAACGTGTGATTAAGTCTCAAGAAGGCCTAATTATACCCGAAGATTCTTAACCCCGTACTGAGCATTCAAGTTATGAAGGCAGAAATGGACTCAGGAAGCTATTTCAGTACATTTATGGACTCCGGGCAACAAAGGATGGATTTATTGGCCTATGAATATAATTGAGCACACCAAGAGGCCATAAAATCATGCCAAAGTAGAAGAGCAAGGTTGACCAAACACATCATTTGTGCACACACTTCAATAATGGCCGGTTTTGCTTGTTTTGGTGCTGGGAAGGTGGTTTCTTGTAATCCAGATAAGCTTTGATAAGTCCAATCAATAGCAACGTGGGGGGCCAATTCTAATCCTATTAGGCATCCTACAAGGCAGATTTGATCTGATTTGAAGCTTAAATTGGCTGGTGATTGGGGAAGATAGCTTATTTGGAAAACTAGTCAACTACTTTCCATTTCTAAAATTTGACTTTTTGTTTTAGGAAATAGTCTTTATTTTGTTTTTTATTTAATTATTTGGTAGAAAAATTTATTTAGGAAAGTTGATATTTTAATATTTTAATTGTAAATTAATTAATTCCTTTTTCAAAATTAAGAAATTTATTAATACAAATTAGATTAGGAAAGTTAAAATCAAATTCAGCCACACCATTGTTTCAACATCATTGGCCAGTTTTAACGTAGTTGATTTAGGGTTTTTGTTTTGTAATTCAACCCTATTAAGGGCTTATTTTTCAATTAAATGCATACTACAATATTATTCAGAAAAATTATTTGTGAGAAGAATTCTCTTTTTCACTTGAACACCTAAAACACCAAATAGAGATCGATTGTTTTAGTTTAACTTATCAATAAGACATCCATCACCTATTGTGGCGTCTTCATCATATATCAAGGTTTCCAATCACAAGTTGATTAAGAGTCAAGGTGAAAGTTGATTAAGATCAAGGTGACCATTAGAATCTAAACTTAATTTTGATCCGGGCTAGTATAATACAAGTTTAGGAGCTAGTTGACCTAGGTCCGTATCATTTGATATCAGAGACGAATTTTGTTCAGGTTTGATCTATCTTATTTGCTTTATTTTTTTTTTGTGTTATTCTATAATTTTAACATTAGGTAAAGGTTGTTTCCTACTCATACACATTCTGCATATTTCCAAAAAAAAAAAAAAGAATTCATTCATAATCGATTTAGGTTTTTGTCTTTGTGATAATTGAATTTTGTGTTTCTAGTTTGTTGGTTGGTTTTACATATTAGTTCTTAGTAATTTGGTTTATTGTTGATTTTTTCTTGCTGTTTTAATCTTAGTTAGTTGCCTTGATATAGTCAAAAAAAAAAAAAAAAGAGGAATCTTGGGAACATATTGCATAAACTTAAAATTTTGTAATTTGTTAGTTTGGAAGGTACAATCGGTTTTGAGTGAGTTGAAAATTTGAGTCTGTTTGGTGTGGAATTTCAATTGAGAATTGTTGGAGTTGCTATTTATTCATTTAATATTGATTGCTGGATATTTGAATATTGGTGATAATGGATTGGATTAAAATTAATTTAAGGATTTAAGATGTAAACTGAAATTACAAAAACTACAACCAACAGCTATCTCATACTTTATTTGAATTTTGTTTTTGTTATTTGATTGAATCTTTTTCCAAATTTTATCCTTGAATTTTTGGTCTTATACTATTATGGTCTATTCCTTTATTGAACCCGAAAATTGCTTGCTATTTTCCCTTCTTTTTGGTTAGAAAAGTTAAGAATTATGCATTAAAAATTCACACAATATTTGCTTATTTTTGTTGTTGTTTTATTGATCAGTTTAATAAGTGATGGAATTTGGTGTAGGTTTATGTTGTTGTACCCTAAAGCACAATCATTCAAGGTGTTAGTCAAGAATGATTGTTGTTGGTTCTTGGTTCTTGATTTTGTTTTTTTTTTTTTGGGTTTGTTAAGGTTTTGTTTCTGGTTTTAATGGAGGTTTAGGGTTCTTGAGAAGGTTGTTAGCTTTTGGGAAGAAGAAGAAACCAAAATGTAGTAGTTGAGAGAGAGAGAGAGCCAAAAATGTTGTTTTTCAAAATCTGTTTTTTGAATATTTTCTTTCTCAACATTTTTCATTACAATTTTCATACTTTTAAATACATCAAAAAGACAATAAGGCATGCTTCCATATTGAGCAATAAATACAAAAGCATTAAAAGTAACCAACCAAGCCAAACTACCTCAACTAACTCTAATCAATGTGCTGGGCATGCAAGAAACCTTCTTTAATGGGCAGTTCAGCTTGTCTAAGGCATTTGAATTTGAAACCCAGCTCCATTTGGCTTGAAAATTGGAGGGAAGCCTTTTTGAATATTAAACTATGTTCTATCCAAAAACTAGATAAAACAAAGTCCATTTACCCATTCAAAAGTAATCAAACCCGAGGCAGTTTTGCCTAGTTTTCTGGGCAACAAAACTGCACAAGGGTCAGATTGTTTTGGGCTTAACTCAGCCTTCCCAGCTCCAAATTAGGCCATTATTTTTGCGGCTGCTTCCTCTTCATATCTAGTTTATCATATCCAAAATTCAGGTCCAAATCCCAAACCTACTTCAAACGACATCCAAGGAAGTGGACTTATGTTGCTGGAAATACAATTCCAGCAACTAGACAAAAAAGGCCTTAAGCTAGATAATGAGCTTAGGGCATTACAAAAAGGATATTGTTCTTAAACATTACAAGATAAAATAAAATGCATAAACATAAATAATGTTTGGTCTTTGATGTTGCAAAACAAAGAGTACAAGTGTAACCGAACTACCTTGCACATTGTGGCAAGATCACCACGTTTCAACACTCCTCAAGGTCTCAAATCTTGCTTTTGGAAGTGGCTTGGTGAAGAAATCTGCAAGGTTATCTTCGGTCTTGATATATTCCATTCCAAGCTTACTTCTCCATTTTCTTCAAACCCCCTCAAAAAGTGATATTTCACCGGTATGTGTTTTGTCCTTCCATGTTGAACGGGGTTCTTGGCTATTGATATGGCTGAAGTGTTGTCACATTTAATAATGGTTGAACCCTCTTGAGGATAACCAAGGTCCTCCAATAATTTCCTAAGCCAAATGCATTGATTTTCACATGAAGAGAAAGCAATGTACTCGGCTTCGGCGGTGCTTTGAGCGGTTGTTGCTTGCTTCTTTGCATTCCATGAGAATGGTCCACTACCAAGTGAGAAAAGATACCCCGAAGTGCTTTCATATCATCCAAGCATCCAGCCCAATCACTATCCGAGTAGGCCATTAATCTCATCACATCTTGCCTATCATACCAAACTCCAAAGTCTTGTGTTCCTTTTAAGTATCTAAGAATTCTTTTGGCACCTACAAAATGGTTTTAGGATGGTGCTTGCATATATCTAGACAAAACACATGTGGCATGCATAATATCTGGTCTTGATGAACATACATGGAGCAAACTTCCTATCATGCTTCTATATAGGGTCGGGTTTACCTTTGGTGTGCCATCCTCCTTCTTCTATTTGTCTCCTTGGCTCATTGGTGTTGACATTGGCTTGCATTCATCAAGGTTGAACTTTTTTAAAAGATCTTTGATGTATTTCTCTTGAGATATGAAAATACCCCTAGAGCATTGCATCACTTCCACTCCAAGGAAGTAATTCATTTCACCAAGGCTTGACATGTCAAACTCCTTTTCAAGTTCATTTTTCAAAACTTCCACATTCTTTTCATTTTCACCCGTGACCAACAAATCATCCACATAGAGTGAGATAACAATCATGCCTTCTTCATTCCTTATGTATAGTGTTGGCTCATTTGAACTCCTCCTAAAACCTTGGTAGGTCAAGTAACCATCAATCTTGCCATATCAAGCCTTAGGTGCTTGCTTTAACTCTTAAAGTGCCTTGTGTAGATGGTAGACTTTGTCCTCATGTCCTTGAACAATGAAGCCCTCGGGTTGCTTGACATAAACCTGCTCTTAAAGCACACCATTCAAGAAAGCCGACTTTACATCAAGGTGGTACACCTTCCATGACATTGAGGCCGAGATGGATAGGATGAGCCTTATGGTCTCCATTCTTGCAACCGGTGCAAACGTCTCTCCATAATCTACACATGCTTGTTATGCATAGCCTTTTGCCACAAGCCTTGCCTTGTGCTTGCATATTGTTCCATCCGAGTTGAACTTGGTCCTAAAAATCCACTTTACACCAATTGGTTTCTTGTTTTTAGGTTTAGAAACCAAAGACCAAGTTTCATTCTTTTCTATCATATCCATTTCGGTTTGCATGGCCTCCATCCACTCTTTCTTTTGCATAGCTTCTTGAGCATTGGTAGGATCACTCAAGGCAACATTGCACCTTTCATATATTTCGGACAATGGCCTTTCTCCTCTAACACCATCTACAACCTCCAATTCGGCTCCAATGGTCTCAAATGCATCCTCCTCATCATCTTCATTTTCTTCATTGTCATTGTCATTGGTTTCTTCTTCTTCATCATCCAACCGAGCATTATCTTCATGGACAAGAAGCTCCTCCTTTGTCCATCCCAAACAGCGTCTTCATCAATCCTCACATCCCTTGTTACCACAAGTTTCTTGGTTTCCAAGTTGAAAACCCTAAAACCTTTGGTAACCTCACTAAAGCCGACCAAGATGCCCACATTTGCCCTTTTGTCAAGCTTGTCCCTCATGTGTGGATGAACATGAAGAAAACAAACACTTCCAAAGATTTTTATGTTGTCCAAAGATGGTTTTTCTCCATACCATATCTCATAGGGTGTCTTGGACTCATTGGCTTTGGTGTATGCTCGGTTTTGGATGTAGCTAGCCGTGAATATGGCTTCGGCCCAAAACTTCTTTGGCATGTTCTTCTCATGTATCATGCACCTTGCCATCTCCATCAAGGTCCTATTTTTCCTCTCACAAACACCATTTTGTTGTGGTGTGTATGGTGTTGTGAATTGATGCACCATTCCATTTTCTTTGCAAAAATCCTCCATAGCCAAGCTTGTATATTCTCCACCATCGTCGGTTCTCAAGCACTTCATCGTTGCATTACTTTGGGTTTCCACCATCTTCTTGAATTCCATGAACTTCTCAAGCACTTGTGACTTGGTTGTTAGAAAATATACCCAACACATCCTTGAGTAGTCATCAATGAAGGTTAGGAAGTACTTACATCCTCCAATTGATGACAAACTCATCGGTCCACACACATCCGAATGGACTAGCTAAAGCTTCTCCTTAGCTCTCCATGAACCGGCTTTAGGGAATGGAAGCCATGTGGATTTCCCTAGTTGGCATACATCACATAGGCTTTTCATCTCCTCAATCTTTGGCATGTCCTTCACAATGGCATTGGTGTTTTTCATGGCACCATAGCTAGAATTCCCAAGCCTTTTATGCCAAAGTTGAGAAATGGACTCCACTTTGGTTTTTAAGGCTTGTTCATTCTTAACTAGGTCCAATCTATAGCTTTTGTCCTTCAATGGTACCTTAAACAGCTCATTACCACAAGCATCATATATGATACATCCATCTTTTGCAAAATTTAAAGCAAAGTCTCTTTCTACCAATTGTGCTACACTAAGCAAGTTTTCACACAAACTAGAAACATATAGCACATCTTTTATAATTTTGGTACCTTCCTTGGTGTTCAAGCACACATCTCCTTTGCCTTCTACTTTCATGAACCGGCCATCACCAATCTTCACTTTGGTTTTGTAGTTTCGGTCAAGCTCCATAAAGCCATCCTTTTGGAAACTCATGTGATGTGAGCAACCACTATCCACAAGCCAACCGAGACCACTACTTGTGGCCTTAAGGCATGTGGCCACAAATAGGTTATCGGCTTCTACATTAACCACATTGGCTTGTTGTCTCCTTTGCTTGCATACTTTGGCAATGTGGCATTTTCCTCCACATCTTTTACAAGATGCATCCGGCCTCCAAAAATACTTGGATGGTGGATGTCCAAGCTTCTTGCAATGACGGCAAGTTGGGTGCCCTCCTTGATTTTGATGGCTTTGTTGTTGTTGTTGTTGATTCCATCCACTTTTGTTGTTGTTTGTGTTGTTGTTGGTTGTAAAACCGGTTTGGTTGGTGTTGTTGCTCTTCCTTCCTTTATTCTTCTTTTTGTTGCCGTGGCGACCATAGAATGCACTCTCTATGGTCTCCTCTTTTCTAATGGCTCTTCTTTGTTCGGTTGCTTGAAGCGCATTGATGAGCTCACTCAAGGTTATTTCACTAAGATTTCTAGATTCTTCAAGGGAGGAAATCTTAGCTTCAAACCTTTCGGGTAAGCTCACCAATACTTTCTCTACTACCCTTTGATAGGTCAATTGCTCACCAAGGACCCGAATTTGATTTACCACTTTGAGCATCCTTTCCGTGAAATCCTTGACAAGCTCATTCTCCTTCATATTCAAGGTTTCAAACTCTCTTCTTAGGTTTAAAACTTGCATTTGTCGAGTTCTAGTATTTCCATGGAACTCCTCTTGAAACTTTATCCAAACCTCTCTAGCACTTGTGCATGACATTATCCTTGTAAAAATGGAATCACTCACGGAGGAGTGCAAGGCAGTGAGGGCCTTGAACCCCTTGGCAACTTCGGCCTCATGTGCATTTCTTTGTGCTTGGGTTGCATTAGCTCTCAACTCTTCCACTACATAACCTTCTTCTATGACTTCCCATAAACCAAAGGCTTGAAGGTAGGCTTTCATTTTCAAGTAGCCAAAATCTAAGGGAAAAAATGGTTAAATTGGCATTTTGAGCATGTGCACTCTTTCTTTGGGCGTGCACACGCCATGAATTCTGATGTTAGAAAGAGAGATGGCATGTGTACTCTCTCTTTTTAAGAGTGTACTAAGGTTTGTATTAATTACAATTTCATACATAAGATTTTAAAAATTACAACTAACACCCCTAAAAGGGTGTGGATAATATTATTTCAATGGGTATGAGTGAAACAATTGATGGGGAATATGATAATTCTTTAAAACTTAATAGGAGGTTAATGATATTTTTGAAACTGGGGAGATTAATTTGTATTTAAGTCAAACCTTAGAGAAAATGCATAAAATTAACCTTTTTCACTCTAACGGTTCAAAAATGGGGTGTACACTCTCTTTCTTTGAGTGTACACACCTAAAAATTTATCTCCATGTAAGAATGGATCTTGGAGATCTTTCTTTGACTATTTATTGGTCAAGATTGGCTAGATACTTCAAAATATGCTCTAAAACTAAGATGATGTCTGGAAAATAATCATCTCTTACTTTACCTTACCTTTGTAGATAAAATGCTTTCGAAATAGCTTCAAAACTCTATAAACTGAGCAAATGTTCTTCCTTTTCTACAATTGAAGCTGATTCTATAAAAACACACAAAACATATCAAAAAATACCAAAAACTTAAGGAAATAAACAAATAATTAAGCTAAAATAGAGTAGATTAATGAGTATAAAGCTCACTAACTAGATACTCCAATGGTACAGCTAGACATAAACAATGAGGCATAATAATAATCGAGCAACACAAAGTAATTAAGAAAGAAAGTTTATATAGTAAATAGATTAGAGACTTAAGAATGAATAAAAGTGTTGCGAGCAGCCACTAACGAAAAACTCTTAATAGCATTCAGAACGATGAAACACTCATGAAATGAATGATATGGTAGTTGGAAGGCTTAGGAATAAATGTAGGTAATTTTGATGGTCTAAGGAGAGAGACAATAACTACAAATAGTGATTTTTGAGATGGTAAAATTGAACGTGGCCATTGTGCTACGATTTGAGTGAGATAGTTGCTCCCAGATGGTTGAGGCATGACTCACCTATCAAATAGGCAATCACGCCTAACAAGTTACTCTTATCCTTTTGACTCAAACATGAGCTTTTAGCAAGGCTTGGCAAGTTGGCCTTGGACTAATAAGGCACATTTGGACTTGTCAAAAGATAATAATCATTTGGGCTCATGTATAGGATTTTGGGCAATAAACTTATTAAATTGTATGGTTGGCTAATATGCAATTTTAAATGAGCTAATATTGTTCCAAATGTTATATAAGACCGATAACCCCTTTATTGTATGAAAGACACCCCCTAAGTTGGCACACTAAATAAAAGGAAAAAAAAAAAAAAATTTACACCTTTTCATTTTTGCCATTATCTCACTTAGATCCCACTTTTTTTTTTTTTGAAAAATCAATAATTCCTTTTTTTAGTTTCCTAAAATTATCAAAATAGACTAATTTTTTTATTTTTATAAATTTTTATAAGTTAATCTTATCAGTTAAATGCCAAAATTATATTTTTACAATGTTATTGAATCATAAAATAAAGATTTTTAACTCCTTTCTTTAACTAATAATTAACTAGTAAAAACTAATAAAAATTGATAAATGAGTTTGTTTTTATATATAATAATGGTAAAACTAAAAGGATATAAATTAATTTTTACCTAATTAAAAAGATTAACTTTTGTCATGGTATTTGTGCTAATCAATTTATTTCCTTATATAAACCTATATAGGTAGTTTAAGGTTACCTATCTACTATAATTCTAACTCAAAACTAAACTCAAATGAACATGTGTACCGTGATAAAATTTTGTTCCAACAATATTTAATTTAATTTATTTAGAATCTTATAACAAAAAAGAAAAACAAATTACATAAACAAAGAGACCATATTTTTCTTTTTCTTTTTTTCTTTTTTTTGTTTAAAAAAAAAAAAGAACCAAATTTTTTGGTTCTAACAAGATTTAGTTTTTTTCTTTTTAACTAAATAGTTTAGTTATTATCTTTTACAATTTTCATTTTTATTTGTTATTTATTTTTAAAAATAAAAATTAGTGTTGTTAATAATAATTGGTTTTTGACCCTAGCAGCATGAAATGAATATTGTGAATCATTTAATATCAAAACATAACTTCCTTAATCATTATTAGGCTATTTAATTTTATAGAAAACAAGTAATTACTAAACTGTAGCTATAAAAAGAATGTTTTTAAAGGTACAAAATGTTGAATATCTCTTAAAACTACGGCAAGCTCATTAAGTCACTTTGAAATTGAAGTGGCGAAGAAATAAATGAGCTACCCAAATAAGAAAAATTAAGGGAAAAAATTATAAGAAAAGGTCCAAAATGAACATTTATGGAACCCAAAACAAACCTAATATCGTGAATCGATCCTCGAGGCTCTTCAATTAAATCGATATTAACCTCAAGCTCTGGTCAACACCTCTCTACTTTTATCCCAAAATTATTACAATTTTTATTTTCAAAAAACAAATAATATAAAAAGACAAAGTTGGTGAGAGGGGTTAAACTCACATTTACCAACACCAAAACCCAATTACGAAATGCCAAATGCTAATTTCTAATTGGAATCATTTTCAATTTTCAAAAAATCAAAATATATATATATATATATATATATATAGCTTAAGATTGGGAACAAAACCAAAGAAAAAATAGAAGGAGCGTACAACTTTACTGATGAGACGCCACGTGTAAAACCACCCCCCAACCCAGCGAGAGATCCATCTTTCTGGACCTAAATCCCCATGTGCTGTCTGTCATTCCGGGTGCACCAGACCAAACATAAAACCACTTTCTCTCTCCTCTCTCTGTCTCTCTCTTCCGCGGCAAAATCTCTGTGAAAGAAGGAGAAGCAGAATTTCAGCCTTTTCAGGTAGATCTTCGGCTTCTTAGTCCAAAGCCCCGAACCCTAAAAATCCTTCCAAGAAAACCTTTTTCCATCTGTTTCTTTCTCTTAACTCTCGCTTCCAATTCCAACCTCTTCCATTTCTTTGATCCAATTTTTTCGTTTTGCAATAAATTAAAAAAAAAAAATTGAGAGACAAAAAATTACTTCGCCGATTTCGTTTCGCCGAAATAGAAAAATCTCGGGCGAAGTAAAAGTATCGGATTGGATCATGTAGTAGCAGTGAGTTTGCTCTGGTTTTTTCTTATTGCAAATCAATGGCGTCGATCCGTAGAACCCTATCGCCGGCCTACCATGACCGGCAGTATCAGAACGGCGGTGCTAGGTTGTCGGCGGCTTCTCAATCTCAGAAGCAGCTTCTCTCCAATTCCAAGTACTCGTTGTCGTCGTCGCCTTTGGCAACCTTCTCCGGTGTCCTCCGGCGAAAAGGCTGGCCATTGGTGTTCTTATTGAGCTTGCTGTTCTTCGTCTTCGGTTCGTTGCTCGACCTAATGCTGAACGGTCACGTCGACGACATTCGTCCGCAGGACTTCTCGTTCGACATCAAGCCTCCGCACGTCAACGCGCAGCTGGAGAAAGAAGGCGGCGTTGACGGCGGCGCCGCCGCAGCCGTGAAGCGCCATGAATTGGTGTTCGACGTACGGCTCGGAGTCGATACAACACGTTCCGGAGCCAACGATGGGAATGGGATTGAATTCGTGCCAAGGAAGCAGCTAATCGTGGTGACTCCGACGTACAACAGGGGATTGCAGGCGTATTTCTTGAACAGGTTGGGGCAGGTGCTCCGGCTTGTTCCTCCGCCGGTGCTGTGGATTGTGGTGGAGATGAATTCGGCATCAATGGAGACTGCCGAGATTTTGAGGAAGACGGGTTTGGTGTATAGACACTTGGTGTGCAACAAGAACTCGACGGAGGTGAAGGACCGAGGAGTTCATCAGAGGAATACTGCTTTGGAGCACATTGAGCGGCATAGACTCGATGGCATTGTTTATTTTGCTGATGATGACAATATATATTCGCTCGAGTTGTTCGATAGCTTGAGAGATATTGGGTACATTTGAATCTTTCTTTTATTTGTTGGATTGCTTGCTTTTTCGTCTGTTTTTGGGTGATTTGATTTGATTGGTTGTTTATGCTTGCTGGGTATTTTGGCTTTTTTAGATACGTGTCTAAAATGGAATCATATACTTTATCACATATGCTATTTGGGCATATTGTTAGTTTCTTGAATTTTCTTTGTTCTCGTTTAGTTATTCACAGTTATTTTTTCTTTTTAAGTATAACATTTTTTTTTTTTTTTTGGGTACAAAAACAGATTTTGATATTGCTCTGCTGTTGTAGTAGCATAGCTAAGTGTTGAATAAACTTGATTTAAACAACTGTGTCTTGGCTTATTTGTTCACTCTGTATAACAAATGACTGCAAATTTCTTTTGAGCTTCGTTTTTTTTTTTTTTTTGGCTACTCTGTTTTCGTGTTTCCTTTTGACTAACTCACTGGATGTTTTTAGATTCCTTTTGTGCATTGTATATTTTCCTTGAGCTACTTCTGTTTTGTTCTTCTTCTTCTTCTATGTAATTTTACTAGATTTTGATGCTTTGAGATGGAAATTTGTTGAGCATATGGAGAGAGAAAGATGATTTATGATTTCTTTTTGAAGGAGGATGAATAAATCCGTGTTCTGTCTTTCTATTGGAGAATGGAGATAACCATGATTAGTGATTTATTCTGTCTGATTAAAACCCTCCCATTGTTGGATTTTGAAGGAATTGTCGCCTCGCATATGCTTTGGTCATTAAATGTCATAAAGACTGTTTTGTAAATATCAAAGCTTTATCGCTGCCAATTGCATTCTGCCCTAGCTATAATATTTTTTCTTACAAACCCATATCTTGATTTACTTGCTTTTGTAGCCTTTTTGTCCCTAACTACCTTTTTCCTCCTGCAATTTATATCTTCTTCTACTTGCCTTTGTAGCCGCTTTGGCACATGGCCTGTTGCTATGCTAGCACAAAGCAAAAACAAGGCCATATTGGAAGGTCCAGTATGCAATAGGACTCAAGTAATTGGATGGCACACAAACGAGAAGAGCAAGAGACTCCGTAGGTTTCATGTTGATATGTCAGGATTTGCTTTTAATAGCACAATTTTATGGGATCCAAAGAGATGGCGGCGCCCCACTTCACGTCCAGTTCGACAGTTGGACGCTGTGAAGGAGGGTTTCCAAGTATGGTTCATGCTTTTGTCATATCGTAGTCTTTTGCAATGTCATCTTGAATTTGCTACATGTTGTCGTATTACGTTGCTGTATGTTTTGTGCACTGACTTTTGTTTTTTCTTAGGAAACAACTTTTATAGAACAAGTGGTGGAAGATGAATATCAAATGGAAGGTACACCAGCTGGTTGTTCAAAAATTATGAGCTGGCATCTGCATTTGGAAGCTCACAGTTTTGTTTATCCCAAAGGATGGAAGCTTAACAAGAACCTTGATGTTGCTCTTCCAATTAAGTGATGAACTTTTAACCCTGCAATTTTGATTCATGTAGCTTGACAAAGGTATGATATAAATGTATTAAGAACACTACATTTTTGTAGTTTATACATTATATGTTTAGTTAATTACGCTTAGTTTGCTAAACTAACAATAATCTTCTTTTTCCCCACTTTTATCCTTAATATTATGAAAATTTAAGCAGTGCCACATAAAACTATGTGTCTCTCTTAGATTAGTCTAATCATGCGAATTCATTAGATGAGTTTATTAAAGTTGCGTATTGACATCAGCTTAGATTAGCTAAATTCGAATAAAAAGTTCCTTTATGTAATCACATAAGGAGCATATAATTAAGCTCATTAGGGAACTGCACGGTTAGACTAATATGAATAATACTGATAGATTTAGGGGCAATGTGTGGATTTAATACTTTGGGAATAAAATAAAACATTCATGTGTCTGTTTCTCAAGACAAACTATAATAATTAACCTTGTATATCAGAATGATTCATAGTTTTGAAATTAGACATAAATACTGTGTACGGTCTTCTCACCACCCTCCCTTGTGATTCTTGAAACAAGTAAAACATAGACATGATCAAAAAGAGAAGGAAATAAAATAAAAGAAAATGAAACTTGAGTAGAGATTTTTTTTTTTTTCTTAATGAGCTAAAGAGTATTAGTGTGTCCTTTACCAGTCATGTGAAGATTGTTATGCATATTGCATAAGTAAATTTTAACCATTTTATGAAAACTGATCTAATCAACACCTCCTTTATGACAGTTATCATATTTTATCTTGGTGGTTCGTCATCCCTAAATGGATATTTGCTTCAATTTTCCACCAACAGAGCATAAAGCAGCATCTACATTAGGCTCAGTCGGCAGTGACGAAGAAAAGAGAAAGATTTGTGATTTTTTCCCCCCCTGTTTGATATTCTTTTACAAAATCGAAATTTCGTTTTTGATGTAGAGTTCTAGTGCTTGTATTTGTTGTTTTTACTTGCTTAATTTTGAATGGTACACACCTTACCCCTCCTAATTGCTATGGGGTAAGTTTGTTATAGAATTATACCCTGTATGTGATGTAGACCATGTATCAAATCAAGTAAGGGCAGCATCTCCTAAAATAGTTCTGATTTTTCCAGAAAGTTCATCTGGTTTTGGCATTTCATCTGGTTTTGGCATTGTTCTTTGAAATGAGTATTTCATTTTGACAATACGAGGAACTTGCATTGTTGACATTTATTCAATTATAGACACCATAATTTAAGGGTGCAAGGGGAATCTAGCTTTTGTTTTAGTAAGACAAAGTAAAATTGTTAATGCTTGCTTTCTTCTCTTAAGGTCAGATTGATTATTGGAAAAGTCGGATTTTTGGCAGGCCCCTTGAATTCTTTTTTTCACATTGCAATTAGGATGATACAGGATGTCTTATTATTAAGAGGTTCGTGATAGCCGTACGCTGGGAAGTGAGGCGTTTGTGCTGTAAGGTGTAGGTTTTCTTGATATCCAATTGAAGTAAAAGGACTTTTTCTTTTTCAAATCAAAGAAAATAGAAACTTCTAG
Source organism: Ziziphus jujuba (assembly GCF_031755915.1). Taxonomy (NCBI): domain Eukaryota; kingdom Viridiplantae; phylum Streptophyta; class Magnoliopsida; order Rosales; family Rhamnaceae; genus Ziziphus; species Ziziphus jujuba. The sequence continues at coordinate 22,927,609 of NC_083383.1, read as the reverse complement.
ACTTAAAAAGTTTTTGAATTTTATAGAAAACAGATCGTAAATCAATAAAGCATAGGGATATAAATTCGTTTATACATAAAACATCTGAAATATGAAGACGACAAGCGAAGGATGACTAGGAAGTGAATCCTCTACATTGAGGCACCAATTTAAGAGCTGGAGACGTCAACGGTAGATAGGATCATTTTGACCTAATTATTTTCAGTGCTACAGAGCTAATGCATACAACAAAGAGGGGAACTATGTAAATAATGCAAGCACATTCATACCAAACCCTTGAGGGTGGATGGAAGACAAATTATTGTTAATTTTTTTCTCCATATTTGAAAATAATTTATCTGAATTTCCACTAGTGCAAATAAAAACACTGGTATATATTGCTTTCGTGGAAATTATTACCAGAAATTCACGATGTGAAAGTGTGAACTGCATCAGGGATCAAATTCTTAGTTTTAAATTTATTGTAGAGCTAGAGATGTGAAATTGCTTACCAAATGATATAACAAATAATGTGCAACTTTTCATTGGATTGTTATTGGTTGTCACTTAAACCGTTTAATAGTTCATTTATTTATGTCTAAATTACATATATTTTTCTACCATTAAATTACAGCCACCTCGTTTGGTAAATATTTGGATACCCCCAGTACTCCTTTACAAGCGCCCCTAACACTGCCATTGTTGCAAGACATCATCAAACCAAAAATCAGTATAACACGATCAATTAAAACAGCCTACATAAGGCAGAAGGGACAAAAATCAAAACTAGAAAGAATATACATAAAAAAATGGAAAAAGAAAATAGAAAGAACAAAAAATTCTGACAACTAAATAATAGTACAAATAGCGGATTGTTGTTGACCTCAATGTGCCAGAAGCAGCTTATCAGCTGAAACAAGACTGAATCAAATCAAAATTTGAAGAATACATACATAATAATAGAAACAAAAGAATAGAAAACTATGGCACATATCCCAGAGCAGCTGCCTCAGTAGAAAGGAAAGAGAAATCGGTATCTGTTGGAGGGCTATCCCTCGATATATCGCTCTTCCATGCTTGCGGGAGCGGAAAAGATCCATCTTATAGTTTTATCGAATCAGCGAACAAATAACCCGTGTGATCAACCACCATATGCCTTTTGTCCTTCCACCAGTTTTCTATTTATCAAATGTCACAGTTTCTACCATGTACAGCTAGTCAATTTCTAAATGCCCGACATTCTCTAGTTTTCATGTTTGTGTAGTTCCTTGAACCGATGAACTTGTGTCTGAAGGATGAAAAGATGAGGAGAGATGAGATTGTTGTGCATGCATTTCATTTGTAAGACCAAGAATCGAGAGGATTGATCTGCAAAATGCAAAAGCAATAAGTTAATTCACAGAAGCACTCATCAAAAACCTGTTAGTAATGGAAAAACTATAAAATTTAAATTTGTTAAAATATAAACTTAAGGATGATCCAGCAACTCACCTGACACAGGTAGCACAGTATCCTAAAACTACAAGATCTAGAAATACAATTTTAACAAAATAGTAATAAATTTGATGCACCCTGCCATATACACATTACAGTATCCACTAGCCCAAAGAAATACAGAATCACCCTTTTGACCCAATAAGCCGATCTAAAGAAGCAGTAAAATTGCATAGAATAGTGTGTATGAAGCAAATGCACAAAAATATACCTAGGCAGTGAAGCTTTAACACTTGGCTGGCTAGCAAAATTAGCAAGGGCAACTTTGAGGTTTGGATGTTTGCCCACGGCACTTTCAAGTTGCGGCGGTGGTAACTGCAAGCATCAAATATAAATGAAAGCTGCATATGAATATACACAATGAAAGACATGGGAAATTGTCCAAGTAAATTATAATTATCAATATCATATACCTGTAATAACACATTGAAAGAATGTGGCTGTGTCTGAGATACACATTTCAAGAAGCCAACCCAAAGTTTTGGCAGTCTCCACACCTGCAATCAGAACATGGATAGCATCAGTTGGATCCGTACTGATGCCAATATGTGGAAGTAAAACATAAACCTTAACAAAGAAAAAAGGATTTGAAAAAAAAATAAAATGTATACCTGTTTTCTCACGAGTTTCGAAAGTATCTCCATAACAAAATCAACCTGGATAAAGCAAGCATGGTTATAAACTAATATCAGGTCATCTTACTGAGATTCTTCACGACTTGAATGTACCATAAACATAGATGCAGTGAAGTCATTTGATATTTACAGCTAACACAACTTAATTGGAAAATGGTTGTCTTTAACTCCCTTTTTTCTAATTCATAAAATGACAAACAACCCAAGGCCCCATTGATATGCATTTTCACCAAATATCAAAATTTCCCCCAAAAAAAGAAAAAAGAGCAAAGTATTCTTTTTCCATTTCTTACAGATCACCTCAATTATTTGGAAATTAACAAGCAATCAACGTTATCAAATTTAGTCCTATGAAGGACAACATTTAATAATAATACAAACATAATAGATAGAACTATCATTTTCAATCTTTAAATAAGGCCTCAAGGTGAATTTTAAAAAATCGCTCCAATGCACTAGCTACAAGAGAATGCTGTAAACTTGCTCCAGATTTACATTAGAACAATTCAGAAACAAACTGGGGCATATTTTTTTCATCTCTGCACCACTTAAGCTGGCTTAAAAAATTTAACCGTAATAATTGGTCATGACCTTGTATAAATATGAGTCATTAATATTCATTGGTGCTACATACAAAAATAGCACTTTTATATATATTGAACCTGCATTTCAGTCTGCACCCTTAATTTATTTGGACAAATGCTTAAAAAATACTACTAATAAATCAAGTCCTTATGTAACTACTTTTCATTAGATTCGAATTTTGTAAATCATTTTCCTTCCATTGCAAACTTCTATTTTCCTGCTTTATATGACTGTCATTGCTAAGGAAATGTATATATAAAGAAAGTTCATCAGCATCATTATGACCAAGGGAATCATAAAAAGGATTAGAACAAAAGGTTAGTTATGTATTCAGCTGCTCATTCATCTGACGACCATAAATTACTAAAATTAAGTCAACTAGATTTCTGGAAACTCGGGCTATTAACAGGCCAAAATTGGTGATGAACTTTCATGATCCTTAACTGAATCCGAATCTTTTCCGACTAGTTTGGCAGTGAATCCAAGCCCAACTACAAAGAAGTTGAAAAGAGGCAACCAAATTAAAAATCACAATTTTTTTTCTGATCTATGTCTGACATTTCTTCAAAACACATAGTTTAATCTCTTTTAAACCAAAAGGCTAGTTCTTCACATGAAAATCTTTATCAACACAATTTTCTTACGAAATTTATTTCTAATTGGACGAGAATCTTAAAATGAAACATATCTAGTCTCAAATTTTGATATTAATCAAAACAAACCAAAATGCCATATACTCATTACATCAGACGGATCATATTTGAAAGTGTATTCAGACATCACTTTTTATCAATATATTAATCTACAATTTGGATCTTTAGCCATGTTGATTGGATCCATCTGTAATAGATCAAAAATGAGATTATAATCCACATTTCACCTTAGAAACTCAAGATAAGGAGCAGTCGACAATATCACATATCAGATTCGCAAAAGCACCAGTCAATAAAAGCATTGTGCAAATAATCTCCATGACTATAATGGCAACCAAGATTTGAATGTAGCAATAGTGAGCAAAAAAGGAAATTACCAGTGAAGGAAATGCATCAATTGCCTGGATAACTGTTCTCATAAAGAGAAGTGGTAGTGGAGTTTGGTCAATCTACAATAAAAAATAAATAATAAATAAATAAAGTAAACTAGAAAGAACTATTTTATTGTATGGCAACAAATTATAAGAAATATATCACACCATTTGGGACAATGCCTTTGCCAAGACCTGTTGTGTGAAAACTGTTCGTTGCTCAAAACAAGCTGAGCAAGCCTCTGTTATCTGCAAATTAAAACAGATAAAATAAATCATATCCATGCAATGACTAAGATCGTTCATAATAATTAACAGAACTAAAGATCCAAAAGAAAAGATTACAATGGAAAGCAAATTTTCGAAAAACAGACTCGTATAAAAAGTCTGTTTCGGGATTTTCATCTACCTCATGTTCTAAAAATATCCTGGATGTAAATTTCAATAGGTACACAAACCCAACGAAATACCCAAATTTACCCTGTCCCTATTTAAACATGAATTTTGGTTGGATTACCATAACCAAGGTTGAGATAGGGTGGATGCAGGCAACATGCTACAGCAACTTAAAAGCCATTAACTGGTATATTGGAGAAAACTAAAAGTTGATTTTGTGTTTTCAATTGATTGTTCTACAAAATGTCCTGGACAGAGATTTCAATGAGAAAGACTAACAAACACATGAAAAATCCAAATTTACCCTGTTCCAATTTATACATGAATTTGGGTAGAATTACCATAACCAAGGTTGAGATAGGTGGAATGCAGACAAGATGCTATAACAATCTAAGATTTAGGTCAGTCTTCCTATTTACAACCTTCCAATACAGTATTATAGACCTGGATTGTTGTCAACATTTAGAAAATATCAATAAAGAAAAGTTTACAACGTCAGAAAAAAAAGAGAAGTTTATGACATTTAATGAATCAACCATTTTACGTATCTGAAATTTGGATACAGACAGATTTGTGAAACATAAATTGACATGGAATGACGAGGTACGCAGCATTGTCTTAATAAAAAACATAAGCCCAAAAATCATCTTAATAGTCTTCCACTAGAAATGAAACATGCCTTTTTAAGTGCAACACCATCTCTCTCTGGAACAATGCCATGGATAGCAACCAAAACTTCTGCAGGTGTTAAAGCTGGACCTGTATGAGCTGAACCCTGCAATTAAAATACATGATAAATTTTGTGAACTTTCTTTTTCTTGTTCTTTTTAAAATCTCTTTTTAATACCGAATGAAAAATATCTTCCCAAGCTTATTGCAATATAATGATAAACTGATTAGCACAAATTGTTTACTAGAAGGTAAGCTGATATGTTTTCTCGCAAGTCTGGTAACAATTGTTTGCAAAAGGACAAAAGTCCAGTAACAAATTGACCTACATTTCAAAATGTCCTTTGCTGAGGATACATGTCATCTGATGGGCTCCCACTGTGTATTATATTTAGCATCTAAAAAAATGGCATATGTATCTAAGTTGAAACAGACAGCAATACCTGAAGTATGCGAGCAAGTGCCATCTGAAACTTGTCTAAAGGAAGGCCAACAAGCCGAGGAATTATAGGTAAAACCTGCCATTATGAAGTTATTAAAAACCACAAGAGTACGGAAACATTGCTGTGATATTAATAGAATAACAGACTCAATACTGCACCACTTCAATTTGAATTAATAACAATATATGTAAGATAACCCAGTTGTTTCTTAGAGGTCATTCAAGCAAGACCCATTCCATATTTTAATTAAGGATACAATTATTGAACTAGAACAAAATATACTATTGTATTGACATAGACTTGAAGATCTCTTCTGTTACTCTTTACCATCTATCAACATTAACTTGAAAATCCTTGTTAAAGAGAAGGAAAAAATAATAATAATAAATTAAATTAAATTTATAAAAAAAAAAAAAAAAAAAAGGGAAGGCTTTTAATTATAAATCTTGGGCCTGAAATTTACTAAGTTAATAGACATTCCAAAAGCTTAAATGGTTAGTAAGAAACCTAACCATGTATAACAAGCCAAAGTAATAGATAGTTCCTACACTTCCCGTCAGGCTTAGGCCCCTCAACTATTGGGAGAAAAATCAGGCCTTATACGTGCAAAACAATTAATTAGCAGAAATGGAGATTAGTAGGATTCCAACACATGACCACCATTACGAAAAGCTCTAATACCATGCCAGGTACTACTGTTCCCAAAACACTTAAATTGTTGAAGAGTATGTCCAAGCCCTATGTCTCCCATGCTAAGACAATAGATAGTTTTAACAAAATTGAATTAATATTCAAATCCAAAAAAGAGGCTCTTGTTGGTTAGAAAGCATCCTTCTAACACACAAACAAGATAAATATTTATACTTTGCTAATTACATGCCACGCATCAAGCATGGTGTTGAATTGACAACATATTTAGGTACACTTCTTTGTGTTTGTTGGGAACCTAACATGGAATTAAACCCTCTATTTACTAGATGGTCCTACAAGTGCGTGGGAGCTTTTAGCATGTGTTGCATGTTGTGTTGACTTGCATACACAGACTAATGTACCTCAAGTGTTTGGAAGTATAGGCTACTGAAATTTTCTCATCCCTTAAAGACAAAAATTATGTTGGCACATGCAATAATTAGTTCATGATGTTCAATTCCAGACTCCAGCAAACTTCCTTACGATTAATGTCAAGGAAATCTGCATGCACTTTGCCTACTCTATTTTTGCAATTAATGAAGTGAATAGAACAAATTACCTAGAAAATATACTATTGGGGAAAGTAAAAGAAGAAAAAAAACATATATGCCACAAACCTCATTTTTGGAAAGAGAAGACAGCATCGGAATGAGAATAGAGACATCCTGCATCAGAAAATAATCAAATATTAAGATTAAGGATGCAAATAGCAATATTAAAATTGAGTGGAAGAAAAGAGTTTTAGTTAAATAGTTTAAACCTTTAATTTAGTTTCATATAAATGTTTCACAGTGGCTATTAGTTCAGAAGAAAGCGTCGTCTCTTGAGTCAATATTTGCAGTACCTTAGCAGATAGCAAAACCACCATATGCATCATTAGATTATTGGGGTGACAGAGAAAAAAGAAGAAAAACCAAAAATGAAAGCATAATTAAAATAAGTGCATTATCATAAAAAATAAAAAAAAGCAGGGGACGAAAGCTACCAGTGCCAAAAGATTTTCACTTCCTTGCGGTGGATCAGATATTATGTGAAGCAACTCAGAATAAGATGATCCTAGGGCCCTTATAAGAATAGGGATATGACGATGAAAAGCCTGCACCATACAAGAGGTGAACATAAAAAATCAGGCAAAGTGAAATTGATATAACTAGCAACATACAGCTGTGCCGTGATTTTTTATCGTTTGGATTAATGTAGGCCATTTGGCATCAAATTAGGACTGGTAGAGGAAAACAGCTTCCCCCATTAGAACAGTAAGTCACTTTTCCAGATGGTGGAAATCATTATTTGTTTACTGATAGCTTACCTATACCTCAATTCATAAAAAATTATCAAAAGAATACTTTTACATGCACAAAAGGTTGGTTTTGTCAATCCGCGTGTGGCATGGACACATGACATAGCATGTGTATGATGAAATGTGTTTAGATTAGTTTAGAAACTAAAAGCTCAAACAGCGAAGTGGCATCCCACAGCATTTTTCATGCCATGTCCCTCATTCAGATTTATAATCACTCATGGGAGAATTCTTGTGTGTGTGTGTGTGTGTGTGTGTCTGTGTGCAAGTTGGCAGAAAACCAGACTGACAATCTGAACCATGATAGATTGTTAAAGTTACATAAGCTTAAATTGGTAGGAACTGGACTAAACTATGTTATACCAAGCTGAAAGAAAACGTGCTTTAACATTCCTCTTAATCTAGGCCCCGAAAATAATAGGAGACCATCCAATCCTTAATGTCCATGACCATATATTATCATAAACAAAAGTCACCAAGATTCAGATACAAGAGTAAACAGATAATTGACATTAGATACCCTGTTAAGTTATTAATTTCAAAAGTTTGAACTATCATGAAGTGGACTCACATAGCATACCCACTTAGCCTATTAAATACCAATAGTGCACAGTAAAATTCAAAAGAATATTTTAAGTAAAAATACAATGTTAACAAGTATAAAGGACATCACAACCAACAAGTGAATACCTGCTTCACAGTTTTCGTAGATTGTCCGTAAATATTGAAAACAAGTTGAAGAAGATTTGGTTTCTGACAGCAAAAATCTGCATTAGTATGCCAGAACAAAAACAGAAAAGAAACTTTACCTGCCATGCAGGAGGAATATACAAACCTTTGTACATAAAGCAAAATATAAAGAAATGGCTCGCTGAACTTCAGGAAGAGACATGGTTGTTGAACTTTGTGAAACTAGATGTGCCTGACTTGTGGAATTATTTTCAGAATTTCCAGACTCTGAAATTTGAGAGCCACTGACCGATGTTTCTTGACTTCCAACCTGAAAGGCCAAAAAGATAGAAAATTTAAAAATTTGAGAAAAGTTTTATATATATATATATATATATATATGTGAGAACAACATCAAAGATATTTTGGCCCTTATACAGCAATCCCAAAAAAGTAATGTTACACGTTGTACATGCATTATGCATATGGTTACATATATCTGCAAAAAAGGCATGACATACAATACAACCATAAGTTCCATCTCCACCCTAGTGAAGTTTTTAATTGTAAGATTCCCATTAAAACATAAAGCAGACACAATATTAGGTTCAACAAACAAGGCTTGCAAGGCACATAAGCTTCTGCACAGAGACACATTTTAACCTTTTTTATGATCTAAAATTTGAAACTTGAATCTTTCAAAATTTTTTGAATTCTTATGTTACTGTTGCCCTTACCCAGACCACAGGATATTGATAAAACTCCAAAACGCCCAAGACCAGCTCGTAGACATATCACCGTAAATTTAAATTGCATACACTCATTTCGTACTTTATTTGCATGTCCCAGAAAGAAATATGACATCCAGTTTCCGAATTGTTTTTTTAATTTGGCTTAAGAACACCGTAACTGAGGAACTGATTGTGTGAACTTAGCCATAATGAATTAATCAACTTTCTTCCCTGTCAACGCAAACTTCTTGGTCCATCCTGCTAATGTTATGCAGGACTCATGGCATATATGCCGTCCAAGCCCACCCCAGGGATTAAAGGATCCATCAAGGAGGTTTCCTCTAGAGGATTTTCACTTCCTTGATCCCCATTACCTTCCAAAAGATGCAATCAAAATAACATTGTGGAACTAGGATCATCAAAATGCCACATACCTTGAACACAAGCAACATTACATTTTCAGGGAATAAGTTATTTAGACATCCACAAAATGAATACAGAACATTAAGAAGGCCATGCATGTGCAAAACTCAAAAGTTCTGCCTCAGCTTCCATAATGCAGGTATCATTGTTAAGGACCAAGAAAAGACAAAAATTGACAACAAATTATCTTCACTACTTAGTATTCTCATGGTTGGAACAAAGATGACAAAGAATGAATATATAATATATATATATATAGAAATATTATATATATATATATATAGAGAGAGAGAGAGAGATATATATATATATAGAGAGAGAGAGAGAGATAGAGAGAGAGAGAGAGAGAAAAAAAAAAAGAAAGAGAAAGTACTTAAAAAAACCTACCTCCCCTTCAGCTCTTTGCTCAGTGGACCCATATTGCAAATGTTCAACATCTGAAACACCGCGATGTACAGATTGCAACATATTTGTTGCAAATTGCTCAATATTTTCTGATATGTAACTTAACTGAAATAGTTTGTTAGCCACCTGTCCCAGACGCATAAAGATAAAAGTACATATGAGAACATCTTCTTACATCCTCAGATGGGAACAAAACTTTTATGGTGAACTGTTCTTTAATACATTAGAATTTCACTAATATTCAAGCAAGGCCCTCAAGTTTAAAAAGTTACAATTAATGCTGTCAATTTACAAATTTCATCCAATTAAAGACAATTATAAAAGAAGGATATGCAAGCAAAGGGAAATAAAATCACATCCTAATCATGTGACTTTTTGATCTTGAATGAATCAAAATTGTAACTAGAAAGACAATAACTATTTTACAAATGAAACTTGATAAACAAAGTAAAATTAGTTTCTTAGTGTTCATAGTTTTTAACACTGACACCTAATAAGCAGAAACTTAGTTGTAACTTGCAAAACTATTATTATATATAAATCATAGTCATCACATAACAGTTTTGAGTATTGATATAAGAATTATTAAATTTGTCCTTTTTTACATGAAATTAAATATAAAAATTTAATCAATAATAGAATAATATGGTTAAAAAAAATAATCTAAATATCAGTATCCAAATACTAAGCAGCTATTATTTTTTAAGAATTACAAAAATTTTATTTTCCATCAGGTTTCCATTAAAGATATTGAACATTAGCCCAAAAGCAAAACAACAATATAACAAACTTCAATTATCTTCTTTTTTTTTTTTTTTTTTTTTTTTTGAGTTTCATTTTGGACATTCTACTCTTTAAAGCAAAAGTAAAACATAAAAATATAACAATTGAGGTCATGCATTTTGGTTCTATTTGACAACAAAATGGTCACATTATCCAAACGTAACTTTCTTTCCCTTTAGCCCCATGACTTTCTGTTACCGACTCTGCTAGCTTGTATTAAGTTTGAGAACCCTAATTGAAACCTTATAAAAATGAGGTCATGAAAATACCGGTACTGAAAAATAATTAAAACCGAACTTTAATCTGTTAAGTGAATCATCCAACAGATCGAAACCTGCCCACCGAGGAGACTTCAAGATGTTATTAAGTAATTAGTTACATACCAGGCGGATAGCTTTTGCTCGAATTTCATCTTGGGTATGAACAGCACACTGCCATCAGGAATTACCATTTAATTAGCAAATAAAGTAACTAACAAGACTAATATATAACTAAAAGCAGTAAAAACTCCCCAAATGCATGTGCATTGAGTAATTACCAATTACTTAGTAATTTTGAATTTTATAATGTATTTAGAGGTTAAATCTATTTCAAGTTTTTCAAAGAAACTATGTGATCTTCAAAACCAACTCCAGTATTAAAACAATTTTTCTTTTGCTCTATAAAAGTTTCTCAAAATAAAATGACTTTCTTTTATAAAAGAATCAGTATCCAAATTATAAGTTTGATAATCTTAAGCTTGTACGAAATCGTTGGAAACTTTCCTTACAGTTCAAGCTTCTAAAGTGAATTATTTTACAACATCAAGGACAAATTATCTTAATTTCTGCAAGTGTAAAACCCGCATTTGATTCACATTACACAAAGCAAGCATAATATACAATATCAAGCTTGTTTCCAAATAGTTTTTAAGATTTTAAGGCAATCAATAACCTATGTAAAAGCTGTCTTATAATTAAAGAAAAAATGAAATGTATGCTCTAAGACATCTAGCGGTTACCTTCAAAGCTATGTCTAAGAGGTCTTGCCTATACTGGGGACGCCCCAAAATCAAACTCCACACAGCACCAAGGCCCTGTGTGACACGCTCAACATCACGAATATTTTTTCCATGTTGGTCAGTAACGTTGGAATAGCAAAGATCATCCAGTAGTCTCAATATGGAATCAGGCAAAATTGGGACTTCACCAAGAAGTTTGCTGAAAGACTTGTCAGATGCTGGAAATGAGTCCAGCAAAGATTTGGTCTGCATCAAAAGATGAGGTCACAAATAAATAACAGAAGTATGCTAGAATGTTAGATATGGAAAGAGAAATAATGCAAAAGAGATTTATTTATTTAAAAAATTGCCTACCACTGCCAAGAGGAACTTTTCATATACAACAGCTGGATAGGTGTTTTGAATTGGATCGGAGATTGTCAGAGAATGAAGATGGAACAAGACATGTAGCACAAGCTCATGCCCCTGAAATGAATACTTAAAAATTAGACTTTGTAAGGTTACCATTACTGCATAAGTTTAAGTTGTTAAAAAGTAGGACCAACCATATATACATATATCATGGTGACACAAAGATGATAACAATGCCCCTCAAGTGTTCACAAGCTCAAAAAAATGAATACTAATAATCATATAACAAACATTCCAATATAGAAACAGAAAAACAACTTGAGCTATCATACCATGTTAAGTAACCATTGATATGTTACAAAGTGAGCCCAACTATATATGCCAAGAAAATACTAACAGAATGAAAATGTGTACCACTCAGAGAAACAAATAAATACAATTCAACCCACCCATTCAACATATTCATGAACTTTCCTCATAGGAGTCAGATTGACATAAAACATCATCTAACCTAGGAAACACTAGAAACAAAGTCAAACAGTAGACCTCCAAAGTCATATAATATGGAACCAACAACATGATTAGCACCAATTATTCAAGGATCAAAACAAGAAAAGATTTATGCATGATAAATAACATCAAAGATATATGGTTCCAAATGTATAATTCTGTGTCTGTTATTATTATTTTCCTTTTTTCCATGAGAAAGGGGGTTGTTGGGTGACTGTCTCAGAGTGCAAATATATTTCTCATTCTTTCACTTTCCCGTGGAGAATTCTAATTTCCTTCATGCTTTTTCTTCTTGTTGACAAATGAAAGAATATTGAAACATAAGTACATCAGCAAACGCATGAGAACCTATAATTGTGCAACAAACTAGGAAATACTAAACTAAACAGAAAGGGAAAAACAAGGACAACCAGATTAAATCGAAACATTTCCTAGATGGCACACCAACTTCATGTGAGCCATCATCTAACTAACGAGGCTATGAATGATCCAAGACACATGATCCCACTACTACAAAATATAATGTTCCTCGTAAAGAGGGGCAGAGTAAAGATTTAAGGTGGAGGGGCCATAGGAATTTGAGGAGACACATATTTAATTTGTATATATTCACTGAGAAATAACAAACTAAGATACAAAAAATCCAGTCCTTATTAAAAAAATAAAAAATAAAAATAGTTAAGAGAACTACTAAATAATATTTAAGAAGTTGTGTAACAAATCTAACTTTCAATCAAACAATATAATTTGATATGATAATTTCTTAGTTAAAATGTTACTATTCTGCAACATTTTACGTTTCAAGTGGCCATTGCACAAAGAAAACACTCATTTTTCTCCTTCTATATACATACATAGGATATTGGCAACATAAAATCCCGCAACATGTTGTAGGACGTTGAAATAGAGTTACATGTCGCACAACACATTGTGAGATGTGTATCACCTAGGATATCCTTTGGCTCCATTGCCTAGGAGAATGGGACTATAATATATATAAATAAATACATAGACATACTTCAAAAGGAACTGAAAAAAATTGGGGAATGCCATGGCCTTTGCCAACCCTCACTCCTCCCCTATTCAAATGACACGTGTAATTAAATGCATCTTTGATTGCATAATAGCCAAAGACCTAGAGATTGTTTCCCATTCCAAGTCAACTACATGACAATTACAACATATCTAGCAATGGATACACCAGGTTCTATAAATTTATGCCCAATTCAGGAAAACAATATGCAAGACCACTTTAATCCAGTCAACCAAACCAATAAAAACATACTTTTTTAATTATCATTATTAGCTTACTACTTAACTTGGACTTAACCACAAAACTTCTGGAAAGTTTAAAGATACCAAATTTTAGTGCATAAAAGCAGCTGTCATAAATATTACCAAGAAAAATTTCTACAGACAAAACAGAACAGAACTCTTCAATATTCAGATAACATGTACCTTCTGTTCATGGTAATCCATGATAATATGGTTTTGCAGCAGCATAACGACATCATCATTGGCATCAATCTGCACGAAGACAATGTTATAGATAATTTACAAATGCATTTTTCTAAAGCGATGAAAAGGGAAATATTAGCAACTAAGAGGTTTAGTAGTTTACAGAACACTTCCCACTACAGTTGATTAAAGAAAGGCAACACAGATGATCATAGAGAGAAACACAGATCTAAAGAATGATACATGACCTTTGTACATCCTAGAAAGCTAATTAATTTATCTATCACCATATACAGTGAAAGTAGATAATTTAAGGGTTCAGTTGCCAAAGTTGAAAATGCCATGAATGGCCATCAATTACCAATTCAACAAACAGGTTACTTTTTACTGTTTTAAACATTAAGAAATCACTACAATCCTAAACATGAATTCTGATCACTTGCTAAATACAACAATTAGAATTGAAGAACTAGAGTATTAGATGAGGGGAGGAGAACAGAATGGTATACAATAGGCTGCAGAAGGAATGCACCAGCTTCAACAAAACAGGCCATCCTAAATAAAATAAAATAAAAAAGGAAAAAAATTTGAAGTGACATCTTAAGAAGGGTCACAGAGATGGGTTCAGGAGGATAGTAGATAAGGAAATAACGATAAGGTGATGTACATATATTATAACACATAGAAAACAAACAATGAGGCAATTTATAATTTTTTTTTTTTTTTCCCAGCAGGGGATATCTTTATATGTATTAGCAAAAACTGTTGAATGCAAGAAAAATTCATCCTGCAGTAACTTTACCTACTTAACACCATAATTTTACCCCATGACTTCCACAGACACAAACACTTCATTTGGTTGAAAATTTTCAAATAAATTTTGTACTAAATTCGTCCATGAAATTCATTATAATTGTAAGGTTATTACCTGAGCAACCAATCGTGCAAGTAATTCTAGACGCATCTGATTATAATCTGTGACACATAAATGTTTGTATGATTCAATAATCCTCTCAATTGCCAGTTTTCTCACACCTTGCTGCTGCTCTTGGGTTAGCTCAACGTAGATTGGAAGCTGGGGTAAATCCTGACAGGTATCTTCAGATGCAGATGTGTTCGAAAGAACCGGAGAATGATGATCAAATTCCAGAGAAGATGATGTATCAGCCTCCTCTTTCACTGGAATATCTGACAAGTTTACAGCAACTGAGTCCTCATCAGGTGTGCGTATAGGAGAATCAATGACATCTGAAAACTCATTTAATTGTTGTGGGGGAGCAATTTCCTCAGGTCCTTCCAAAACCTCCTCAGGAGTTAGCTGACCAGTCCCAGAAACTAATGGACTTTCAAAAATCTCATCACTATTCATTTTAGAGATGAGAGGTACTGGAGAATTTTCAACCGATGTTGTAGCAGGAACTGAATTAGGTTTAGCCAAAGAATAAGGACCATCAAATTCAGATAGCATAACATTAGTATCTTCTACAGTAGGTGCTGATGCCAGTCCAGCAGGTACTGCTACACGCCGTGGATCCAGGCGACGGGGATCCTGCAAAAGCTACCAGGAATCAATTTCAATTGTATCTAACTTTTAAAATGTATATATGACACATATTTAAGTTTTGTAAATCAAAAGAAATTAAAAAATTAAAACATTACCCGTCGTGGATCACGTTTCAAATCAGTAGGAAGATTATTCACACCAGGAGTATCAGAGACCACTGAACTTGTTATAGTAGCTGAAGAGAAAGGCATCTGGGAAGAAAGAGTAGGAGATTGCACAGAATTTGCTGGAGGTCCAACCATAACTTGTGCTTGACTACTTAAAGGACTTATTTGCCGTGATACTGGCAAGTTTCCAAGCCTTGCCAAGGGTGGGGGTGACTTCGGCAAATGCCGCATATTAGTTATGACAATATCAGCCAATAAATCAGGATGAATTTTTGAAATAAGGATTTCCAATGATTCAGCACCTCTTTCTCCTTCAGCAAGTAAAGCACCAATCATAGCAATCATCTTCTCCACAGGAGTCAATTCACCATCCAACAATGGTAAATCAGTGGACAGCCCATTACCAGAAGCTTCATCCCTCCTAAAATCATTAAATTGTACTGGTGAAGCCATATAGGCCTCTGAACCATAACGAGTTCTTTTAAAAGCCACATCATGGGCATTAGCTGAGGCATCATTATCAAGAGGCATGGATCTCTTTTTAAACAGATCCCCTGAAGCAAGTACCTGGCTTGACAGTTGATCATCCTGTGGTGTTCCAAGACAACAAAATAAAACTAAGCTATCAGATTCTAGGGATTAGAAAATTATAACTTTTGGAGGCAGCAAAACTTTTATCTACCTTGCCCAACCGAGCATCACGAGAAGCACGCTCAGAATTCTTAATCATTTTATCAACTTGCCGGATAACCTGATCAGCTGCATCCCCAGCATTCATTGCTCGAAGAGCCCTAAGCAACCTATCTCTTGACTGCAAATTAAGCAAAAGGATCAACTTGTCAGGAAAAAGTATCAGGTTCAGTTCTGCATTTGGATTCCCAATTGACATCAGCATGCCTTGCATAATAAAGATCCCTTGTATCATTAATTTATGTTTTCTTCTCTGCATATGGGAGATTATCTGGAAAATACTTAACTATCCATATAACATTATTTAGAAATGATTCACTAATTAAAATGTATCTAATATAAACAGTAAAAAGGATATTTTGATAAAACAAAGTCACGCCTATAGATTGTAAGTTCATCAGGATTCAGCTTTTTTATAATTCAAACATTCACAATGAGAGGGGAGAACAAAGTTAACAGAAAAATAGGTTATATGAAAAAATGTAATTCTAATGGTAAATTTAGCAAAGGTTATAATGGTAACCAGATTATTCATCATTTGGATGTCCTTTACACATTGACATAAGAGGGAACATTTAAAGTCATTAAAATAGTAGAAAATTCAGCATTGTAGTTCATTTTGAGAAGGTACATCGCAAGATATATGCAAATCAAAGAATCTTGTTACAAACAACTGTTAGAAGAATCTGATAAAAGGCGTGGTTGTTAAAAAACCAAACCAGAAAAGACAGTTGTGACTGCTGAAACCCACAAATATCTAAATACATTAGGCAGCTCCAGGAATACTAGAGATAGAAGATGATGTCATTGATGCGGCAACAATAATTGTTATAAGAACAACAGAAACAATAATTGTTATAAGAACAATAATAGCAATGGTAGCAACCAAAATTATAACATGTAAAGAAACTTACCTCCACAAAGGCTGGGTTAGTACACCGAAGGAATCCCAAAAAGGCAGTTCTCACAGAATATTGAATACTGACAGTATGACATCCTTTCACTGTTTCAAAGTTTGGATCAAAATCAAGCAAGGCTGAGAGAATGGTATTGTAGTGATTAGATCTCTTCCTTCCTATGGCCGCAAGACTGTCAACAAATAATTATGACATGAGATGAATGACGAATAATAGTGATCATAGCAGTGATAGGACTAAGAGAAAAGCGAATTGCCAGTTCCAGCATAACAACATAGTGGAAAATAATCCTAAAGAAGGGGGAAAAAATAAAATGAAATAAAAAATACATCCAAACCCCTTAACATGACCACCAGAGTAACTGCCACAGAAACCATAACAAAATGTCACTTCCAGTTCTTATCCCATCAACTACCTACTCACCATGACAACCACTTCAATAACATAAACCCCTTAAGACTTTTGAAATGGCTACCAACCAGAATAAAGATTTAAAATACAATTAATTCTCAAGGCGAAAAGTGCTAAACACAAAGATCATCATGCAGTCAATGAATAATCAAACTAGCCCAAAGACTAAATATTGTGTGAGCCAAAGAAATCAATCCATATCATATAATATTAACAACAATTCTAACTTAAAACTGCTAGGAAGTGACTCAACTTTGTACATTGAGCTAGCAGAAACACACATAAACACTCCGGCTCTCACATACATATTAAGGTCAGCACCATCAAAAAACAAGATTAAGAGGTTAGAAATTGGGACTCACTAAACACAAATTTTCATAAATATGTAATAAAGAAAAGGATCAAGACTGGGGTATAGTTATTGTAAGCTACCACCGTTCACAAAAAATTTCAGCTATTAAGAAGTGGGCCCAGCTATGACTATCAAGTTAACACAATAGACAGTTTAACACTCCACATCATGTCTAGGCTCGCCCATTAACAGACAGATGCAAAAGCTACTTAACAAGATAGTGGTTAGCAGACTTGAACATATGATTATACATGTTTAGTGTGATACCATGTTTAATTACCATTATTTGCAAAAGCTTAAGCTATTAAGAAGTGAGTCCAACTATAATATCAAGTTAATATAGACAACAGTTTTAGCAACTGTGAATTTTAGCACAAGTTCAAAAATAACTGTTTTGAAAGCAATCCCTGCATCGGCAACCATATTCACTTTTAGACAACTCTTTCATGGGCATCTAGAAAAATTGATTGCACTCTGTGTTTTTTGAGACTTAATTGTAAGGTTTGCTTTGTGCTTATAAAGCCTTGCCAAATTGCATAAACTGCCTTGAGCTACTGTTCTATGATATCATGAAGAAAGGGCAAAAGGAACTTATTTTCAGAACTTTTATTAAGACAAAATCTAAGCTGTAACAAAAATAAATAAATAAATAAATAATAAAAAAGAAGTGGAAAATGAATCCACTTAACAACATAACAAAGCCTATTACACCACAGCTTTCTAGTTTAGCAAAACAAAGAACCTTTAAACTCTTATCACAATAAAACCCAAGAAGAAGACAAGAATCCCATTCTATCCCATAAAGAGATACCTCTTGAATCTTCCTTAAATGTTGTACCATTCCATTCCAGCTAAACTAACCAGAAAAATTACAAAAGCATAAAATTCCATAAGAACACTGCCCTTTGCCAGGGTGAACATAACAACATAACAAAACGTATTACGGCACAGCTTTCTAATTTAAGAAAACAGGGAACATTTAAACTCTACAGAAAATGAAACCCATGAAGAAGACAAGAATCCCACACTATCCCATAACAAAACACCCTCTTGAACTCTGCCTTCAAATGTTGTAATTTTTTCTCCAGCTAAATTAACCAGAAAATTCCCAAAGCATGCAATTTCCTAAGACCACTGCCCTTTTGCTAGGGCCAAAACCAACCAACTTGTCAATGAACAAAGACACACAACATCATGGTAGCACATACTGAAAACCTGCCGCACCAATCAGTCTATTTCATAAATTTCAGCCACTTTGTTAATGAAAAATATATTATTTGCGCTCCCTATCTTGGCACATGGAACACCAGGAGGAAGAATAGAAAGCATGTAGCCTAGGTCTAACAACCAAGCAAATCCAACTTGTATCTAAACTACAGATAATGAAGAGCCAATGACAAAACGCTTCTACCTTGATGAAACCTAAGATAAATTTTTAGGATTGACCAACCCTTATAACTAGACTGCTCAAATTGTATTATACTTTCTGAAGTCAATTTCCAGGTGAATAAAATTTCAAATAACATTAGCGGGTGAAGCATGTGTCTTAGTGAAGAGAGTGATCCATTAAAAGTAAAACTCAGTCCTAGTCACCACAATTGTAATCATGATAAAAGTGATACACGCTCTTCTCTACATAAGATACTGATATACACTGCCATAACCTCAAAACCAGGAACATACATGACAACCTAATGAATGAAATCCTCTTTCAGAAATTATTTAATAAAGTCCTGACGGAAACTCCAGGAACGTCCTGTGGCTCCCAAAAAAACAACACATTTTTTTTTTTTTTTTTGTGCATGGATATTATAAGCTATCATCACACTTTTTTTAGGAAAAATGAATAAAAGAGCACAAACCCATCACATTTCTATATTAAAAAACCATACTCTTAGGATAAGACTTTCTTACACATAATCAAGAAACATTTTGAAGTTTCAAACACAAATTCAGGAAGTGACACTAGTTAGCCAACATCCACAGTACAAAATGTTAAAATGTAATGAAAGTTATTGGATTTTAGTTCATAGATTTACAAGTGAAAAGATAAAAGCATTTCATTCAAACATGGAGATGTAGACTGATTTCACAACTTTCACACTTTGGAATCAGAACTGCTAATAACTAGTTCATGGTTAATCCTTGAATGAGTATAAAATATTAATGCTTCATCAGCTTCTCTTTCAATTTAGGGTGGCATTAGTCAAATTTACATACAAAGCACAGAGAATATGATCATTCTGGAGACTTTTAGCATGGATATGCATTTTTTGCAATTAAATTAGCCAAGAATTTATTAGTCTCAGAAAGCTTAAAGTCCTCAACTGAAATTAATGTCCACGATATTGATTTTGAGATTACAAAAGGCTTCTCATGCAGCCTGCAGATTACAAAGTAAATCAACACTAATCAACCCTTATAGCTCATCTAGCAGGTAAAACTTTAACATCATCCATCATACAAAATTCACAATGGAAAGCCTAAATGCCATCCATAATCTACAAGCAAAAATGGATCAAAATACTTCATTCCACAATCATTTTAATTTCTTTTCCTGCCACTAAATATATAAATTCTCGACAAAATACAAATAAAAACAACAAGTTGCTTCAGTAGCTTCCACCAACAAACTACATTGCCTTCCAACAAGGGTCCATAGCTGTATCTTAGTCACTATAAATAGCACTAATAAATACAAATTATTAATTGACAACAAAAACAAAAACAGTTAAACAGGATTGGCCAAATTAAAGATCTCAGGGAAATTATCTGCCCAAGAAAACACATAGCGGGATCTTCAACGCACCAAATCAAGACAAGCTTTCACAAAGGAAATCTTAAGAGTTACAGAAGAAAGAGAATACATTCCCAGAAGTTCAAATTAAAACCGCCAATAAAAGGCATCTCATGTATCTTAATGTCAATATTATGGCCACTAAGCACTTGAATTTCCAATTTTTGCACAGAGGATAGTTCAAACAAGCATACCCCATTAAGCATCAGCACAGAATCATAACATCAACAGATGAAACTAATTGCGAGATCCATAGGTTCTATGATAACATCGCAATCCATATTCTAAAGCAAATATTATTTCCATGCAAGACAAAAATTGTATGATATTGAATTTAAAGCTACATGTCATAGGATAAGTGAAACAGCACTACTGCTCCCTAGAGTTGCTCCAGAAGATGGTGGGAAGAAAACACAAGTAGCAGTTCTAACATACATGACAACACAAATTCATTACATATTTATACTAGAATTTGGAGTGATTTTTTGTGTGAAAAAATGCTTCAGGTATATCTATATTACATCCAACTTAGCATGATTCCAAACATTTCTAACACAATTCTAAGTGTTTGCCAAAAACAAATAAGAGAATGGATGGGTATGAGCATTATCTCATTTCAGCACTTGCAACAGCTTGAACTCTATGCGAGTCGGTCAACCTTTTTAAGTGTATTTTGCAGTTCCACAAAGAAATGTTTTCACAGTCATCAACTGATAACGAACACTGCAATTCATATTGTGACACTGTATCTTGAAAGTTTAGCTGTCATATATACCTAAATATCAACAACTGCAGCATCTTGACTCAATTCAAACATGATTTTAGTAAAATAATGAATGTACTCTCTGCTTTATATTCTGAATGATGAACAAGCCATAAATATTTAGTAAATTGAATAGTCTGAAAACACAGGACATGCTCATGAATCATGATTACTGTACAAGGGCAAGAAAATGGCCACCTGTATAAACTCCAAAAACAGATTAGCAAGCATGGATAATTAGATAAACTAGATGATACACCATCTCATCTAACTATATTTTCCTGTATAGCACAAAACATACATCCAACTGCAGTTTCTGCTGCATCTTTTGTTGATTGCTTTCAATGTAAATCTTTTGGATGGTTAAAGACATTATGTTGTATGAATTTACATCAAGTCCAACCATTTTCCATACAAATAGACAGAGAACAAATGACATTGTGTAAAAGATTTAAAAGTTTAGGTCAATGATTCAATTGACAACAAATTTTTGAAAATTATGTTGATGGTGAATACTTGTCAGTAAATAACTTCAAAATACAATGATGTAAAAGCAAGTTCAAGTGAAGTTTTTATCTCCAATCTGACTGAAAACTTGATATGATAAATTTGAGGCATTTGACAGGTTGTCAGAACTCAAAAGCATCAAAACTAAGTTGTCAACAACTAAATTACTTTGCAACTTATTTTAACCAAGTCGATAAAATGCATCTTCCTCATGAAGTATGATGGCTGCCAAGCATTGAGTAAAGAATATGTTACGTTACCTAGCCCTTTTTGCATTCTGCACATATTGGCTGTCATATATGACTAATGAACCAACTTAAAAATTTCAAAGTTTGACACCAAATTTAATCTGATAGTCAGGGTAGTACAATCTAATTTTACAAATCAAGTTTGTATTACCATCATGTAAGGAATAACAAAAAAGAATAATACCACCTTCCAAAGCCAATAACTAAACAGGTGAAGAGTTACCAGTAGCATTCTAGGCTCAAAACTACAAATGACCATATAACAGTTCAAAGAAAATGTTGAGGAGAAGAACAAACAGATTGATAGAAAACATCAATTGTTAAAAAAATATAAATAAAAAAAATAATGCAAAACTGGAAACCACAACAAAGCAGTGGATCAATATATTGCAGTAACCCCTGGTTGAAAAGAAAATTTGATTATTATATGTGTGAAATGTGCTTAACTGTTGAAATAATGAATACATTTTTGAGTAGCTCACACATTATCAACTGTATTTACATACAGCATAAACAATAGAAAAAGCAAATGGCCTCTCTAACAGTTTGCAAAACATAAACTGCATGCCTTAACCACCATATTTCCCTCAGAACACCAGTCGACTATTTTTTTCCATGAGTTATCCAATCTTATCACTGGCGACGGGTGCTCCCAAGTGCCCAAACAATGTGCAGTTTAACATTGTCTAGACCTGTAACTCCCATTATCTGAATCACCAATGCAACAGTATCCAATGCCATTAACTCCTTAAAAGAGAGCTGGTCAGCATGCTGCAATAATACCACAAACAAGCAGTTGGACTTGTTCTATCACAAACAAGGAGTTGAATGAGTTCTACAACCTGTTTCCAAGCTTCAGTGATCCTCTTCATAAATTTCAAGATAGTTACACAGAGGAAAAAATCCAGTTTAGCATCTATGTGTTAAAATTTTAAAGCCTTGATTAATCTGAAGATATTTTAACGGCATCAGTACTGGTGAGGAGACACGATAACATTACATTAAATTGGAATCTAATACATTACTCTTGCAATATCCAGATTACTAATAACAAGTGAACATCATGCATGTATGGGAATGTTTTATCAGGGGAGAAGGCAAAAACATTATAAAATAAAGTATGTCAACTGTTTTTTAAATAAAAGCCTCAAAGTATCATCAGAGAAAGAATAAGAAATACATGACT
The DNA here is from genome assembly GCF_031755915.1 of Ziziphus jujuba. Taxonomy (NCBI): domain Eukaryota; kingdom Viridiplantae; phylum Streptophyta; class Magnoliopsida; order Rosales; family Rhamnaceae; genus Ziziphus; species Ziziphus jujuba. The sequence continues at coordinate 22,904,522 of NC_083383.1, read as the reverse complement.
CAATTTTACTTTAAATTATTTTGGAACTCTCTTAGTTGAACGTTTGAACTGACAAATACAAAAATGTTTCACAATTTGGCATATGTATCAATGCCATCTGAAAAAAACTTATATGCATTTACGTACACCTGTATTTATATTCCAGTGTAAGTGACTGATTCTGTGATCATGCCGACACTCTAGAACAGTAATCATAATCCTCCTGTCCTAATCTAGCCAGTAACCACCAACTTTCCTAGTGGCAGTTTATGCAATAAAATAAACATTCATACATTTGTTCGTTAATCATGACATGCTGCTCTCCTTTTAAAAGAAAACCCTCCTGCATGTCAGTATAACGAAAAAGATGAAGGTTTTAATGTAAGAAATTATATTACAACCAAGAACATGTAACACAAGAATTATTGTGTAAGACCAAAGAAAAGAGTTTAAACAGTCATGACAACTACATTGTGCAGGCCACAATGGACAAATGGAGAAAGAAATGGAAAAAAAAAGGTATATTTAATAGCATGGAGAATAAGAAAAAACAGATTTTTGAGAATGACATTATTCAGAGTTCAGGCAGAAAACCACAAGGAACATTGCAACAAAATGAAAACCTCAAGATGTGATGCAACAGATAAATTTTCCTGTAAATAATTGATAACAGATCCAGTAAACATGCACATTAAACATGAAGATCCAAAACTACATGTTTAAAAGATTAAAAAGGAAAATGTGAAAGCCTCCAGAAATCCTAAAATATGAACAAAAGAAAGAAAAAGTCAAAAGTCAAAAAGCAGTCCTATTCATGCTAAAATGTAATATTGCACAAAATGCAAAAATAAAATGAACAAAGCATTTAAAAAGAGCAAGCATAACACTCACCAATTGACAATAGTAATCGTCAAGGAACCAGGTAGGCTACCAGCTGTCCGCAACAAATTTAATAGAATTCCAAGAGTCCTATTTGCTTCTGACATAAGCAAGTATGGGTCAAGAACTGGGTGACCACTAACCAGCCATGAAACATTAAATGCCCTCCTGCTTCCTGTAACATCTAAAGCCAAATTATCCACAGGAATAAAGCTTCTTGAAAGGGAACAAACTCCTCAACAGGTTGGCAAGCAAATTAGAAAAATATGTAATTCAACTTTCTAAAACCCACGCCACATCTTTGCAGTATAGCCACCTAACCTTCTAGTTAGAATGCAATACCTTCTGCAGAAGGTCTTTCACTATCATCGATGTCAGGAGTAAATAGTAAAACATATGTTTCCAAAAATTTGAATGCCAGAATCTTTGTCCCAACTGAACCAGGCTGCAATGTCAAATTAAAACAAATTTCAGCCTAGACATATTTAAGATATCTAATAGCTATGAACTACATCCCCTTGTAGATAGAAATGAAGGCAAGCTTGCAAATTCAGACAAGAAATTACCCAAAAGACACATCACCAAACAACCAAGGGTCTAATACCATATCAATTTACCATCCCTTCCAAAAGTACTTAAGCTATAAGGAAGCATGCTTAACTGTACCAAGCCAACACAAACACACCAAGAAAACATGGAAAATTTTAAAAACAAATAGTAATACATAATAATTCTAAGATGTGGATAACTTGCAAATATTCAGACCATATAAGGACTATAATAATACATGTATATAAATATATATTTATATATATATATACATATATTATAAAAGAAGATAGTTCCCATGCATAGACTTGCCCCATTAACGTAGGCCAGAAATTACTTTTTACACAACCATAAGACTCCCATGCATAGACTTGCCCCATTAACGTAGGCCAGAAATTACTTTTTACACTAGCAAAACAATTAGGTTATGGATATGAGGGTTAATAGATATTTAGACTCCGTTGCCATGTGAAGTTGCCACTGTAACTAAAAGCTTAAGTAGCTAGGGCTGGGGCCAACTAATTGTATCAAACTACCACAGTAAATAGCTAATAGTTTTAACAATATTATTTTATAGGATTATAATGGGGGCAAAATAATTTATTTTAAAACTATTTAAGCGTTTAAACTAATATTTTAAACATTTTGGCTTTCAATGGAGACAATTGCCCCCATTTTCCCACTATGATTTTACATTTCCAAGCAAGTAGTGTCATATACATGCTCTTAACCAACTTCAGAGTAACAAATGAATCAAGTTCTGGATATGTTTGGAAAGGTAAACATTTTATTTTCAGATTTTAGACATGTTTGTGATCTTTAAGTATAATGGACCAGACATAATCATCATTAGTTCCAATACAGATAATTCAGCTATTGATTTTGTTCAAAACGATGTGTTGTGTTAGCTTTGATATATAAAAGAGAGTCCACTTGCTAACAGCTCAAGCATTTAGAATTGATGGTTACTTAACATGGTATTAGGCCAAACCTTCATTTTTTTTTTTTTTTAAATACTTTGACATATACATGAGATTTTATTTTATGTTATCATGGCAAAATGTGAGTACACAATGGCTTGACTTCCTGACTACTAGCTTTTAGGATTGATAAACGGTACAAGAGATCTGTTAACCCTCATATTTAATATATAAGGTCAATTTTTGTCCTGTTATTTGAAGGTACCTACACATGAAGTGGTGTGATAAAGTATGAGTTTTGTTAGCTTAATACATGATTAGGTCAACTTTCTAATAGATTATGCTTTTAGGTTTTGTGGCAACTTAAAAAAATTCATAATGAGACCTTGGAAGTTTCTAACAATCACAATATATATTACCTCCTTCCAATTTAGAATATCCACCACATAGAAATCACCAGAGAGAATGGAAGCATCTAAAATCATATTCATCACTTAGTTTAATAAAGAAATTCACTCTATAAATATATCTATAACCTAGACACCCATAAAGGAGTTTACAATAACGAACACATACACATACACATACAAGAATGGAAAACTAAAAGAAGTTTATCATGTACAGGAAATGGATATATAAAACTGCATAAGACTAAGAAAATTTATGACAAACAAAAGGAACAAGGGGAAAACGATAAAGCTACTATTTTACCTCCAATGCAACAACCAACACAGCATCCTTGAACTTAGTCATCCACGACCAAAGTTCTTCGAGCCATCTCTCCAATTTACCATGTCGATGAAACTATAATTTTCATATAAGCAATGCATATTTGAACAAATTATAACATGAAGTTTAGGGAAGGGAAATGTAAAAATAAAATACATTCAGACCAAAAAAAGAGTAGTGTACAAAATGTCCATGTCAAATTTGTTTTGAATTTATTGAATCATCTATGAATAAAGAATAATGGACTAATGAGAATCCTATTTTTCTAAAGATGGTAGTTCCAGCAATAAGATGTTTGTTTTTCTTTTTGTTGTGATTGGAGTGTTAAGTATGACAGCTAAAATTTGTTTCTAATCAGAAAGAAAAAATAAAATAAACAAAAAAGTGCACATGTTTACATGTGAATAAAGGAGAAAGAGATACCTGCAATGCCATCTCCTCCAAAACACTACAAAAGAAATTAGTGCCGCAAACAATAGCCTGCTTTGCAACAATAGAGTCACCATCTTTTAAGAATGTCAATAGAAGAGGCATTAGCACTGAAGAATGCTCCCTTGCTTTTAATCCAATCTCTTCCACTACCCTGCCAGTCAGAAGAGATCAAACAGATTAAACTAAAATTATAAGACAAACTACTCAACTGCAAACACAGTTACCGCAACAAAATATTTAAAATCCTTGTGACACTGAATAACTCCATGTTCAACATCCTACATTTCCTACGTATATAGGTATAATTTGCAACAGTAAGCATATAAGACTTTAGTAAGTTTTATCCTTATTCCGTAACGGTTTAGAACTCAAAAAATAAAAAATAAAAAATGTATCACGGAAACTAGTATTCCCATTTCAAGATTGATTTAATACATTGTGATTAAATACACAATACAATCAAAAGACACGACGTACTTCAATACCCACTTGCCACTCTTGGTTTTCAAGAAAAGTAACTTCTAAATTTATAGTTTTCGGGTCAAAGCTAAATCAAACTCATAAAACCAGGCCCAGATTACAAAGGCATTATGCATTCCCGGGATGAAGAACCGTTAAGGGGAAGAAAAAGGAGGGGGGAAAAAAAAGAGTAAAGAAAGCAGCTTTTCAACAATCCAATTTGAGATGATTCATCAACCTGTAAGAGCAAAGAAACACAAAATCAAAACAAAATGGTAGAGAAAAGCTATCGAACTCACTCAACGAGCGATTTCCGGACAAGGCTTTCGGGAGAGGACTGGAGCTCAACCAAGTAGGGGAAAAGCTCGGCCGCCGAAGACGGCTCGACGGACAATAGGATATCTTTGGCCTGCTTCAGAGACGAGAGCTTCACGGCCAAATCGCCATGGTTGTTAGCCGTGGCGAGGAGAGAGAGTGCTTGGTCTCTGGGAGCTCCAGCCATGTCCGACCTAGTGGTAGCACGCCGCAATTGCCTGAGAGAAGTGGCTGCAAATTGAAATTGGAATTCAAGGTTTGAAAATTGAAATTAGGGTTTTGAAAAGAGAAAGTAAGGGAGAGAGGGTTTTCGTTTGTGGGGCTTTGAGAGCATTAGAACGAATTGGGGTGGAATTGAAAGGGGTGAGACAGGAGGGCTTTACCCAAAGCTTTTCTTTCTCTGGGAGAAAATAATAATAATAATAATAATAATAATAAAATTGAACCTTTTATTTTTCTTTTTTCTTTTTTTCTTTTTTTTTTTTTTTCCCTAAATGAAAAATTTTATTGGGAGGTTAATGTTCACGAACACATTTCTGTTTTACAGGTTTGTCGTGGGCCTACATGCTGATGTAAGCCAACTACCGCTTTATGCTTATCGGCGACTACCTTCAAGTCTGGCATCTTGGACGTTACATGATCCAGACCTTTCTTCTCAGGGGATTTTCATAATTTATAAAAAAAAAAAAAAAAAAAAAAAAAAAAATTGAAATGGTAGAAATTGGTGTATTCTTGCAAATTTTAAATGATGGAACATCCATGTGGTGGCAGATCTAGGAATTTCATTAAGATGGCCATGGTATAAAAATATATTTATGCAAAAATAAAAATTATAACGGCATAAAATATTTATAGTTGAAAAAGTGCATAACAATGTTACTACTAAAATTAAATCATCTTTTGTCCTATGATATGGAATTGTACAAGAAAAAGGTAATTTGAGATGGAGAATATATGGAAGCTCACATCTATATATCCACTATTGGAAGGTTGGAAGGGTTGACCATTTCTAGATTTTGTAATAAAGCGGATACAAATTTTAAAACAAGATGAAATAGAAAAGAGCTAATATAGAAATTGATAAAGCTGATGTAGGTGTGGTAATACGAAACTCAGAAGAAGAATTGATGATTGCTCTTTGAATGTTTCAATCAACCTTTCATGCCATTAGTAGCAGAGATTGATACTTGATGGTTTTGTCTGTGAGTTTGGAACTAAATTTCCTATAGTGTGAAATTGAAAGTGATTCGCCTAGAGCAATTCAAATGATCAAGAGCAGTGCTTGCAACACTTGCTCTAACACTCGCTTGTGCACTCCGTTGTCTTTACTTATTACACGTGTCCTTTACTTTTTGTCAAAACCAATACATATGTCATATAAAATATAGCCCACATTTCTTCTTTTTTTAATTACACAAGTGCCCTTATTGCCAGTTTTCTCTTTTTAATTTTTTTTTTTTTTTTTTTAACAATATCACATGCACGAAATTGTTTTGGATGGGATTAAAGTTAGTGAAGGCCACGGATCTGTTAACTACCAGAGATTTTAATATAAACATTTATATTTTTAAAAAAAAATTCAAGAGAAACTAGTATAAAAATCATTAAATTTTCAAATTTTAATTACTTTTTAAAACCAAACCCCAAAAATGATTAGTTTTATATCTACTAAATTAAAATTCTTCGATTCTTATCTTTGAAATAGTTTTTTAAAAATAAGAAAATATTACTATGTTCTTCATATTTGTAATTTTTAATTTTTAAAAAATTGATCATAAAAATACAACTAACAATTTTATATTTTGATTTTGAAAATTAATTTAACAAATTTAAAATTTTTATTAACTATTTTTTTTTTTAGGTCATCTTTTATCAATCATTTAAAAATTTATTGGTTTTCATTTTTCACTTTTTTTGTTAACTTTTTTCATATATCCTATACTTTCTCAAACCTTTATTTTTTTTTCTGTTGTTTTATTATTTTCCTTTTTTTGCATCTTTTACTAATAGAAATAATGATATTCACTTAGGATATTGAATATCCACTATTTAATAAATAGATTTTTTAATGACAATAATATTATTAAAATGAAAATAAATTTAATAATTCTAATATTAATAAAAATAAAAAATTTAATACTAAATTCTCTTGAAATTTTTTTCTTTTAAATATAAGTGTGTATATTAAAATCTCTATTAGTCAAGAAACCCGTGGCCTCGCCAACTTTAACCCCATCCAAGGCAATTTCGTTCATGTGATATTATTAAAAAAACTTTAAAAGCAAAAAAAATTGAAAAAAGAAAACTGCTAAGGGCACTCGTGTAATTAAGATGAAGAAATGTGGGCTATATTTCATACGATATATGTATTGATTTTGGCAAAAAGTAAAAGGACACGTGTAATATGTAACGAGAAGAGAGTGCACAAGCGAGTGTGAGAGCAAGTGTTTCTAGCACTGCTCAATGATCAAAGAAGGCAAAATAAATGGCTATTGAAGGTAATATTCTGGAAGATGTCAAGCATCTGTTAAGCTATTTTCAAAAGATGAGAGTAATGTTCACACCAAGGGCAACAGCAAAGTAGCCCATAGCTTAGCTAGACATGGTTTGCTTTGTAATAATCCTCTAAATATAATTGAAAGGAGGGCCGGGTTGGCTTAATGTTTTACTTCAACGTGATGTAAAGTTTTAGTTCCTTAATTTAATATGACAAGTATCTTTTTTCAAAAATATATTCATATTACTAAAATTTTTCTTCCACTTATATAAAGGAAAAGTAAAAAAATAACAATAATAAATGAAAAAAGATCACATATATATATACATTTTTTTCTTTTTTTTAATCATAATTGACCTCTATGACTTTTAAGTTGATAAAAATCATCTATTATTATATCCACACTAATTATTTTGACAATTTTTTTCATCTATTATTATATCCACATTAATTATTTTGACAATTTTTTTCTCAATATATACAATTAAAGAATTTACTGGAATTACTTTAAGGAAGGGCCTTACTGGAATTTGAAAACATTAGTGTGATGATCAATGTAGACATACGTAAAAGTCACGGACAGATTATCTGGTGTTTAATCTTATATCTTCCTATGTGTGGAATGAAAAATTATTCAAATATAATAATAGTTACTTATATAATGTTGATGCCTTTATAAAGCAGTTGGTTTCAGAGTTTAAAAGAACTCTACAGTTAAATATGTTTTAGTTGGAGGATGTATAATCCTCTAGAAACTTTGAACAAGAATGCATATCGAATGCAGTAATTAATTAGGGAATAATATCAGCAGAAAGTGATAAGTCTATCAATGAAAGTAGGGTGTTACAAATGATACCAAAGCTTGTCAGAGAATGATAAATCTGCCAGTTAAGACATGATGTTACAACTAGTATCAAAGTCTATACCTCCCAAAAGTGTGTTAGTGATAACACTAAACCCCAAGGAGGTGGATTGTACTAACTGGTATAAGTAGGTACAAGAGATACTGATAGACTATCTGATGTCTAATCTCATATTATTAGGGTGCCCATAAGTGTGTCAACGAGAACGCTAAGCTCCAAATGGTGGATTGTATAGTATAGACAGGTGCAAGAGGTTTTGGTAGGTTACATGGGGTTCGATTTCACATCGTTATGGTATAAAATGGAGGATAATTCAAATGTAATAACACTTATTTTCAACCAGAAAATCATAGGAGAAACTCATGATAAAGCTTCCTTTGCCATTTCGGGTTCATCAAGCCTTGCCCACATGAGTTTTCCCATACAAAAATGCTAAATGTTAATTGGGAACCAACATGCAACAAGATCAAAACACCAATAACTATCATATTCAAAGTTTAGAACATAAATATATGAAAATATTCAACAAAAATTCAACAAGATCAAATCATTTGCTAAACATTGCTTTCGGTAAAAACTAAAACAAAACCAACAAAAAAACTTAAGGATATAAACCATACATTTCCAAGGAGTTCCAAGAATAAGCTAGCTTAGAAATATTTGAGAGATGATGAGGAAGACTCAACGAGAAAGAGGAGAAGAAGATGGAACTAAAGAGAGATTAAAGAGATTTTGCAAATAAAAGTTAAGTGAGAGGCTTAAGAGAGAAGCTCCAGCGATGAGGAGAAAAAATCTATATAATATATAAAAGTAGAAGAGTCTTATGCCACATATCAATATATTATCATTCCAAATTTCCTCCAAAATCATCAATAAAAAAAAATCATCTCTTTTTTCATTATTTATTATTCCATCAAAATATTAATCAGTACCAAATAGAGCAACTATTTAAAAATATGAATTTTTTTTTACCTTTATTGGTTGTATTAAAAAATTTGTATTTTTATTATTATAATATTATATAATTCATTGAAAAAGTATAAAAAATTTTGCCTTCTATGGTTGTACCTAAATATATATAAAATCAAAATTTATTTTGAAATAAAGTTTAAATAAGCAATAAATATATATTCATAATATTACATATATATAAATTTACCGTAATAGATATTGTCATGCATATTAAATGTAGGTTATAATCAAATTATATGTAATATTAAAATAAAATATATACAACACACCATAACTTATATATAATTTGATGCTAATATATATCATAATGTACAAACCGATACGCATGGTAATAGAACTGTATATATATGGTATGTATATATATACCTCTTCTAAATCCAAATTATTGTTAATTAGTTTATATTAACAATAATAATAAATATAATTAAGTTATATTATAAGGATTTAACATGGAGATATTAATTATTTGCAAAGAATAAAAAAATATATTTGAATTTTAAATTTCATAGATAGAAAATATTATATAAATATATTTGAATTTGAATTCAGTTAATAAATACATATGAATTTAATAGAATTTGAATTTTATAGATGGAAAAATTAAATAGGTTTATATTTTTTAATTTGAATTCCATAAATAATTTACCTTTATAAGGTAAAAATATGTTTATATGATAAATAATAATAATAATTAAATTACTTTATGAGTATTTAATGTATGAAAATTAATTATGTGCAAAGAATAAAAAAATACATTTGAATTTAATTTCTATAAATAAAAAATATTATTTAAATACATTTAAATTTGAATTAAATTATATAAATGCATTTGGATTTGAATTTAAATTTTATAGATAGAAAAAAATTATATAGAAAAATTCTGTAGATGGAAAAAATTAGAAGGTAAACATTTATATAATATATAAAAGTGGAAGAGTCCTGTGCCATGTGTCAGCAATTATCATTCCAAATTTCTTCCGAAATTATCAATAAAAAATCATTTTTTTAAATTACTTATGATTCTATCAAAATATCAGTTACTAAATAAAGCAGCTATTTAAAAGTATGAAAATTTTACTTTTATCGGTTACATTTAAAAATATATATTTTTATTATAATATTAAATAATTGATTGAAAAAATATAATTTTTTTTTATCTTTTATGGTTGTATCCAAATATATATAAAATTAATTTTTGTCTTGAAATAAATTTTTGTTTTGAAATAAATTTTAAATAAACAATAAATATATATTTATAATATTATATATATATATATATATAATTTTACTATAATGAATATTGCCATACATATTAATATAGGTCATAATCAAATTATATATAATATTAAAATAAAATATATACAATATATCATAAATTATATATAATTTGATGCTGATCTGTATTATAATATACAAAACGATACATATGGTAGTGAAACTATATATATATATATATATGGTATAATTATATATACCAAGATTTAAAATATCCGATATTTCTTCGATATTTCCATTTTTTGAAAGGATTAAAATAAAATTTAAGTTTAACATGGAAATGGATAGAATTTCCATAATATCCATGGCAAAATTTCCATGAAAATTTTCATAAAATATCTACATGAAATCCTTAACGATTTAGTTAAAAAATCTATAATTTCCATAGAAATTTCTGAAATTTACATGAAATTTCCACTGAAATTTTGAAAATATCGGATATTTTTTTAAGTTTTTTTAAAAAATTCATAAATATTGTTGATATTCAGTAAAACTTTTTATCAAATTAACTTCAATGATAATTTTTTTATCTTTTAATTACTTTTTAGGCATTTAGTGATATAAGCAAAATAGAATGAATTGAATTGAATAATATTAATAAGTTCTACTTATTTATTAAATATTAATAAAGCAAAAATACAAATATTGTGGATTATATTGTTGAACTTTGAAAATTTTAATATTTGAAACTATAATGGAAGATGATGATGAAGAGGGCAATCAAATGTACCAATGGATTAGAGATATTTATTTAGATGATTATAAAAGGAATCCTGATTCAAAGATTGCTCAACAAGCTAAAAAAGAGGGAATAAATGTTTAAAAAATGATTGCTTAAGAAGTAAATTCTAGTAGTGGTGATTCATTTCAAAGGCTTATGAGAGAGCCAACTAAAACTACTAGTACTTCAGCTCCATCAGGTGGTATACATTCACAATTTGAAACTCTTAGTAGTTACTTTAGCTCCAGTGATGATAAAAATAACTTCAATAAATTATCTGAATTATAAGTTATAAGCGATAGTGGTCAAAGGGAATCACCAAGTCAAGAAGTTGGATTAAGCCCGTTTGTTGGTGCACAATATTACACACATGCAACACAAGATGAGGATCATGGGAGCAGAGATGCAGGTCAAAGATTCGGTGCTGTTGGAAAACACTATATACGTAAATAAAAATCTACAATGTAGATGTCACAACAAAAAGAAGATTCAATTTCTACAAATTTTGGATTTATGAGGGTTAAAAGTCATTTTCATAATCCTTATTTAATGGATATATATGAAATGTCATCAAATAACAACTTATGGGTACCATCTCAAACTCAACCATCAGAAAGTAATAGTTATGCAGATAGTCAACCAATAATGCAAAATCCATATGGTTGGCATATTAATAATTATATGCAAAATTATCAGGAGATACAACTTTTCATAACTACTTCTCACATTTCACATCTCAAAATTAAAATGAAGAAGAACCGATAATTATCAACCACCAAGAAATTCTATGTGATATTAAGATGATATTTATGAACTACAATATAATTGTAATAATCGTTTTATATATTTTAGTTAATAAATAATTTTATCATATATGTATTTTTTTATATATTTTATTAATAATAATTCATCTATGATTATTAATGCTTATTATAAATCAATTCACTAAGAAGGATATAACATCCATTCAATATTTTATCAAGTTTTATAATCAATGGATTAAATAAACTAATTCTAAAGTTTCAATAAAAAAATTTCACTTTTTAAAACAAATTTCCATCATTTTTTATAACTTTTTATCGGTATTCGATATTTTCTGATATTTAAACTCTTGATATTTCCATCGATATCGATTTTTTGAACCTTGATATATACCACTTTTTAAATCCAAATTATTGTTAATTAGGTTATAATAATAATAATTATTATAATTATATTATATTATAAAAATTTAATATAGAAAAATTGATTATTTACATAGAAGCAAAATATACGTTTGAATTTGAATTCGATGGATGGAAATATTACATAAATATATTCAAATTTGAATTAAATCATATAAATATATTTGAATTTAAATTTGAATTTGAATGTTATATTAAATAAGTAAATGTTTATTAATTTGAATTCCATAAACAATTTACCTTATAAGGTAAAAATGTGTTTATAGGATAAATAATAATAAATAAATAAATAGTTAATTAATAAAATTACACTATTAGTATTTCATATATGAAAATTAATTATTTGTACAGAATCAAAAAATATATTTTAATTTAAATTTAAATTTTATATGAAAAATATTATTTAAATATATTTGAATTTGAATTAAATTATACATATGCATTTAAATTTTAATTTTAATTTCATAAATAAAAAAAAAATTAGATAGGAAAATTTCATATATGAAAAAAATTATATTGATAAATATTTTTGAATTAGAATTATATGATTATATAGTATTATATGATCAAATTTATAATTTTTAATAAATTTTTATAGTACAAATTGAGAAAAAAAAAAGATTTGAATATACTTATTAACAACAAAAATTTTAAATATATTTTTAAATATAATTAATTATTATAGATTATTTTTAAAATCATCTATTATGGTTATACACATGGTTAATCACATGGAGATGAATGTTAGTGAAATATAAAATGGTTAAATTTGGTTATATGGACAAGGAAGGGATAGTTTGGTAATTTTAAAATTTTTGATCAATCTAATGTCTAAAATGCCCTCTCAAATCCTTTTCCAAAACCGAAAATTCGAATAACTTAAAAAAAAAAAATCATCTTCCTATCTTGCAAAAATACAATAATACATTTTAATAAAAGACACAAGCATAGGAAGATTAAGAGGTCTTCATAAGGTAAAGTTAATTTCTTAGTACATATATATTTAGACATATATCCATAAGAATACTAAAAGAAATTAATAAAAGAGAACATTGAAATACATATGACTGTATTGTATTAATTTGTATCATAAGCCACAAGCTCAAAGAATAGTACAAAAAAATAATAATAAAAAGTTCAACAAATGCATAAAAGTTCAACACACTGCAAGCAAATATATATGAAATTTTTTTTCACTTTTTTCCAACCTCTCATAGAAAATTTTTAAAAGTTTTTAATCTAAATACTATAAAAATTCATAGTTATTTAAAAAATCAGAAGTTTAAATTTAGGGGTGTTACAAAGTCGAAGTTAAAATTATCTCAAAAATGCACCAAAAAAAAATGTCCATTAAAAATCTCTCTGGTAGTATTATTATAATATTGTAAAACAAATTATTTTTATTGTATAAAATATTATTAAATATTATGTAACATAATATTTTTTATTCATTGTTATAAAAGGAAAAAAAAAAAAACAAATATTTAATGCATATGCGCCCATTGAAAACAATATTAGTTTCATTAACAAGGATAAAAATTGGTGTTTTAGTGATAATCAAAAGGAGAAGGTAAAATAAGATTAAAAAATGCTACTCTCATGTTGTTTCTCAAAATCCTTTTAAGGCACGTAGATTCTCAGAGAATTAGATTTATTTAAAATTTTTTATCAAACACCTAATTTAGTTTTTGATTATTTCATAAGAAATTTTGAAGCCCATTTAGGATTGTTTTTGAACCTTCACTAGTGACATTAGCTAAAAATAATAAAAATTTAAACTGTGACATTATTAATAAAATTTACATGTGATAATTTAATTTGACAATTAAAAAATATTGAATTTTCTTTTCATATTTAGTATAAAGTCAAGAACCACATCTTTGAAAAGAACATGTATCTTTAATTTTTTTTTTGTTTTTGAAATTTTGAAATTAGAAATTATCTAATGCATAACATAATATATTATGGGTATACATTACGTGAATATTTTATGTAAAAAAATAAATAAATGAAAAAGTATGATTAAGATCAAAGAATACAAAATTAATGGAGCGTAGACGGTTGCAGCCGCCAGCATACATCCAACTCGGATGCTCTCTCTCCCCTTGGTGCTCCCAGCCTTGGCCTACGTCTGTCTGACTGACACTTGTACTTCTTCCGCCTTTGCTGCTTATCCTTCATTTTCCTTTCACATTTTCGTTTCCATATAAATCCCGATCCATTATATATATATATATATATATATACACACACACACGAGAAACAGTTTCTCATTCTTTGCTTTTTCATTAATTTTTTGCCAAACTGCCTATCGCTGTCAACTTTCTCTTCCTCGGCGGAAAATATGGCGGAAAACGGAGCTTTCAGCTTCACAAAGAGCGGAAGTATGGGCCGGCATGGGCTGGCGAAGATCCAAACCGGCAACAACACGGCGGAGGAGGTTTGTCACGACGACAGTGCACGTCCGGTTAAGGCACAGACGATCGACGAGCTCCATTCTCTTCAGCAGAAGAAGTCGACGCCGACCACTCCGATCGGAGGAACTCCAAGGGGACCTTTCGCTGCAATTTCCGATGAACAACGTCAGAGGCAACAGCTCCAATCCATCAGGTGTATAACTTAATTTTGATTTTTTCTTATCGAATTTGCGATCAATTTGGAGTAAGAGTTTTTGTTTGGCTGATTCAAATGTTGGTGTTGAATTTGGGGTGTGGAAAAAAAAAAAAAAATAGTGCTTCTTTGGCATCGTTGATGAGGGAAACAGGTCCAAAGGTAGTGAAAGGAGACCCAGCGAGAAAATCACAGATCAGCCCAAAAGCTTCCCAAGTTGTTCATCATCACGAATATCACATTCCCACTTTGGAATTCGGCGTCAGTGACAGTGCTCTCAAGTTTACACATATTCTCTACAATCTCTCTCCTGCTGGTAATAATATGTTCACGTCAATTTGTTTTTTTTTTTTTTCCTTTTTTTCCATTATTATATCATTTTTTGCTGTTTGGTTTGTGGGAAATTCCTGGAAAATGAAATATGTGATGTCCATTGATTACCCAGAACTGTATGAACAAGCTATAAAGTATGAGAAAGGTTCGTTTATAACATCGACTGGTGCATTGGCAACACTTTCTGGTGCAAAGACGGGCCGATCCCCAAGAGATAAACGTGTTGTCAAGGATGAGACAACCGAAGAGGAGCTTTGGTGGGGAAAGTAAGTGTTGCTTCCGTTACCCACTTCTATCCCATTGATTTCTAATGATCAAAATTATTATATATTTCTAGTACTTTTTTTATTAATTTTTCTTATTATATGCCGCACCGAATTACAAGCAATTACCATATGAATTGTCATTTCATTAATAAATTAAATATTCACTTTAATTTATTGTTTAGGGGTTCGCCAAATATTGAAATGGACGAACATACTTTCTTGGTGAACAGAGAAAGAGCTGTGGATTATTTGAACTCTTTGGACAAGGTATTTTAATGATTACTAACAGCTCTCCAAAATTCCAATTAATCTATCTTTGGTTATTAGTTTATTCAGAACTGCTGGAAAAAGTATGAACTGTATAAAATAATACTTTAATATGATTGCTTAGAGGGTCAAAATCTTGGAATAAGTCCATCATCTTTGAACAAATGGGGGATAAACGTGTAAATTAGTTGGCAATATTGTAAAGTCAACTTAATTTGCTGGATCCTTATCCTTTCCTTGATTCAAGGGAATCAGCCACAGTTGCAAGGAACAGAGTATAACGATGGCTTGTTGTTCTTTTATTATAGTATATACTATAATTGGTGTCTGCCACTTTCCTTATCACTTTCTAGGAAGTTGTCGCGCAACTAGTTGGGTCTTTGGTTTATTTTTTCTTACCAGACACTGTCGATAATATTTATCTTCATTGTGAAAATGGTACACAAGGGCATAAATATATACTTCTAACAATATAAAGACAGGTTAGAAATATACAAAATTAATTGAATTTTCTTTATGCTGATGGGATTATTGGACTGTATCCATTAACAGAATACAGAATCTAGAGTTCAAATCGAATATCAATATCTGTGATACAATATTGTATACTCACATATGGTGGAAGAGATTAGAGGGTTGACATCCCAACAGAAACATGACCACAGCTTTCCCTCTTGGCCCACATACTTTTTAAGAAAACAGTGTCAGGGACCCAGGTCCTTCACGTGACGCTCAGCTGGACCTTAATGCCTATCTACTGTGGATGGTTTCCAAATAGGACCTGATACTTGAATAAACAAAACATATGTGGATGAAGAAAAACGTCGAGGATCTGTATATCTGACCAGTACTTTGAAAGCTGATAGGAACTTGGGAAATGTTTGGTTGAGAGAGTGGTTATTCTTAAAAAAAAAAAAAAAAAAAAAAAAGCGCTATTGGTAACTCCTAAGATTAAGAAGGTGTGGAATAGAATAAAAGCACATCTGCTTCCTTTCTCTATGTCCCTTTTGTGACTTAATTGGTAGTGCAATTTGTCATCAATAGCGCTAGCACTTCTGGTGGATGCGTGGAGTGGGCTAGTGTTTTCATCACGAATGAACTTTTTACTGATTTTGTTTTTTAATTTTTTAATTTATTAATTTTTATTTATGTGAGCTTGCTGTGTTTAGACAAGCATTATCGCATGAAAATTTACAATATCCACAAATTTATGTTCTAAAATTCAATGCAAGACAGTTTCATTAACGAACTACTGACTTCTTTCTGATATCGTTTAATAAGGATGTGGATTAATTAATCGAACCGATGTGGCTTTTGTTTTCCCCCTGGAGGGGAAAGTGGTAACATGACAAGCAGGATGATCCAGATTTTTTATCATTTCCTGTAGTTTATTCAAATAGGAGTAGGCATGATAAAACAATTTCGCTTTGCAGGTATTTGTGAATGACCAATTTCTAAACTGGGATCCAGAGCATAGAATTAAAGTTCGGATTGTTTCGGCCAGAGCTTACCATTCTCTCTTTATGCACAACATGTAAGTAATGAAAAGAAACTGAAAAAAATCTGTATCACCAGTGTTTTACTTATGTGCAAAAGTAGCATCATCAAATGTCAAAATCTATAGGATAGCACTCTTATGAATCAATTTAAAACTATATTAGAATTGAAATCCTTAAACACTCATTGAAATGTCTGTCTAAGATTTTTAACAAGGTTCTATTCAGAGATGGAGCAAATGTATAATGTATTTACTTTATATATATATATATACTAGCAATAACTTGGTCGGCTGCAGGTGTATTCGACCTACATACGAAGAGCTAGAGAATTTTGGTACTCCTGACTTCACCATATACAACGCTGGGCAGTTCCCATGCAACCGTTACACTCACCACATGACTTCCTCTACTAGCATAGACCTCAATCTGGCCAGGAGAGAAATGGTTATCCTTGGAACACAGTATGCTGGGGAAATGAAGAAAGGTCTGTTCAGCGTAATGCACTATCTTATGCCTAAGCGTCAAATCCTCTCCCTGCACTCTGGCTGCAACATGGGGAAAGATGGCGATGTTGCACTCTTCTTCGGATTATCAGGTAAAGAGAATTGTATTGTTGTGGCTAAACTACAAATTTTGCTTTGTTAATGATTATATATTTTATTGAATTATGACTGTTGTCAAAAACTTAAATCGGTACAAAAGCAGGCCTTACTATGTAAATCTGATTCTCCCATTTTAGTCTAAAAGTAGGCATTACACATGCTGTTAATTGAAATTGGGATAGCAGGATTGAAATACCCAACTATAAAATTTTTAGGCTCTTATAAAATGTAGTATTAGCATACCATTAAACTCAAAAATTAAACTGTTAAGAAGCGGAGCCTACTATATATCTAAAATTTTTCGTAATATGTTTGTTTCAGGCACTGGGAAGACAACTCTATCTACAGATCATAATAGATACTTAATCGGAGATGATGAACACTGCTGGAGTGAGAATGGTGTGTCAAATATTGAAGGAGGTTGCTATGCCAAGTGCATTGATTTGTCCAAGGAGAAGGAGCCAGATATTTGGAATGCTCTCAAGTTTGGGACTGGTATGGCTATAATGCTGAAAAGTACTGTTCAGACTAAACTAAAAAGGAAGTTTAATAGATGAATTTCACAATGAATATGCATAGTATGTAAATGGTCCTTAGCTTCATCATTTAACGTTATTATGTTTAACAGTGTTAGAGAATGTGGTGTTTGACGAGCATACTCGAGAAGTGGACTACACTGAAAAATCTGTCACAGGTAATATTCAATTTCCCTGTAGCATATGTATCATTTTTGTTGTCATTATTTCTTTTTTCTAGTGCTATATTTGGCACTTATATTCTATTAAACAAAGGGCTAAGGAAGGGAAAGAAGTTCTATCTTGTTTCCATGGAAAGTTGAAATGCATAAAATGCATACATTTTATTTCTGTTTTCAGATATGTTAGTCAAATTATTTTATGCAAATTCATATCTTTGACTTGCTCTATACAATATTTCAGAGAACACCCGTGCAGCATATCCTATAGAGTACATTCCAAATGCTAAGATACCATGTGTTGGTCCACATCCCAAAAATGTTATCCTTCTAGCCTGCGATGCATTTGGTGTTCTCCCACCTGTGAGCAAGCTAACCTTGGCCCAGACAATGTACCATTTCATCAGCGGCTACACAGCTCTGGTATTCGTCTTTCTCTGTTATCAAACACTTTTTATACTATTTGAGAAGACCATTAAGGCTAATGCTTTGGGACTCTAACAAAATTTTACTAATGGGAACTACCAATGAAAACATAGGTTGCTGGAACAGAGGATGGAGTCAAGGAGCCGCAGGCTACATTCTCAGCCTGCTTTGGTGCAGCGTTCATAATGATGCATCCTACCAAGTATGCAGCAATGCTGGCGGAAAAGATGCAAAAGCATGGGGCTACTGGGTGGCTTGTCAACACCGGCTGGTCGGGTGGGAGGTATAGAATTGTTACTGATCTCAAATTTGATTGATACATTTAATTTGTTCAAGTTATTTGACAGTGATGTTTTTGCAGATATGGGTCTGGTAGTCGTATCAAGTTAGCGTATACCAGGAAGATCATTGATGCCATTCACTCAGGCACCCTTTTGAAAGCAAACTACACAAAGACTGAAGTGTTTGGTCTGGAAATCCCCACTGAGATTGAGGGCGTGCCATCTGAAATCCTTGATCCAATAAACGCTGTGAGTTTGGTTCTTATTCCTCATAATTTTCCCTTGGTATATTCCCTGGATATGACTAAATTAACGAGGAACATGAATCTTTTGAATGACAGTGGCAAGACAAGAAGGTCTACAGAGACACACTACTAAATCTGGCCGGTCTGTTCAAGAAGAACTTTGATGGATTCACTAATTACAATATCGGGAAGGACAGCAGTCTTACTGACGAAATTCTTGCAGCTGGTCCCATTTTTTAATCGGAAAGCTACTTTGTAGGAAAACTGAAATGGGATAATGTTTATGCTCAATTTTATCAGTCTATCAGATGCACGGTGTATGAAGAAAGAACGTCTTTTTTTTTTTTTTGGGTGAATTGAACTAAGAATATGTCAATATGCTGTTTTGGCTACGCTTTGCAATATCATGATTGTCTTGCTAATCCTCCAGTTCAATTTTCCTTCATTGCGCCCAAAAGATGAAATATTCCTATTCAGATGATCCATTCCTATTTATAGATCTAACCTCTTCAAAACTACAGAAACAGTGCAAAATTTTGTTGCACATAAAAAATATTTGCCACATTTAATCATATTTTCACCAGCGTGTCGCATCTTATCATAGGCAACAGAAGCATAGAGATTTTTTAGTGAAAGATTTTTCTGTGATTTAATAGATCCTGATATCTGCAACACACTGTAACATAAAGGAAAATCCTATAAATAACACAGTTATGTATCAACATTTATTTGCTTTGGCCAAGAAATCTGAAGCTCATTGTATAGTCGTACAAAAAAGCCTCTATATTACATCGAAACAACTATGATTCTATGGACGACGTAGCATCATCTTTGTGCTTAATCATGCCAGAATCCACAAGAATTGGAATCTCAGCTGCCAACCATGGTGCAAGACCCAAACAGAGTGCATGTGCTATACCAAATCTAGGGCTGTATGACGAAAGAAAAAGAGGAAAACAACAATTAGCCTACTCTCGAATAAAAAGGAACCAAGGAAAGCAAGGTGAAAATTTAGTGAAAGTCAACCCATAGGTTCTGAAAAACATGTAAGCAAATCCCAACATGAAAATATGTTTTGTTTTGTTTTGTTTTTATTTTTTTGGGGTAAAACCCAACATCAAAACGTTGTGCTTATAAATTTCATGCATTGCCACTCCAAAATGATAGGACTAGAAGTAGGTTCATATTTCAAATAAATCCTCAGTGCTTTCCATTAACTCGAAAACTTAGTAAATAATAAATAATAAATAAATATAGTCATCTAAATACTAATTTTACATTTATGGTTTGTTTGCCAGTCAGGAATCTGTAAATAAGCAGTAATAAGAATATGAATTGATCAGGATGAAATAAAGGATCTCATTTAGTTTGCTAAAATTTAAGATACTTTAACAGTAACGAAACTCATTTCCATGAAGACATTTACTTAACCATTAGTAATCAGTATACCAAATATATTATTAGCAAAACACTTCCAAAACTATATTTTATTTTTTCAACTATATATTTACAAAATATTGAAAAATACTTATGTTTAATTAAGGATCAACAAAATTTGACATACACATGAAAGAAAATATTTAAATAACATTTGATCAATAAAAACATGAAGGCTTTGGGTATATGCATAAATAAGAACAACATAATCTGGCTTGCCACTTAAACCCAGAATAGTAGTAAGTCAACTACTCATCTGGGGTCAAGTAGTTCAGCCACAGGTCAAGTTGAGCAGCTCAAAAAACTGACATAAATCAATTGAAATTTTTGCAGTATTTTTCTCCGATAACCAACAAAAGTTCATCACCCAACAGAAAAATAGAGAAATAAATAAGAACTATAACTAAACAGAAGATGGATGAATAAAGAAAATGTATTTATGAGCATATTAGTCAACAAATTTCATTTAAGAAAAAGAATAGCAGGTAGGAAATACAACGATAAAAATGGAAAAGTACAAATACAAAAACTCAAGAACGGGAATCAGATTCACATGAGAGGCTGTAATTGGATTCTCATGGGAGGTCCAGAGATGGATTCCCTGTTCCTTTGGAATTGGATTCCAAAGGTCCCCAATTTTCCATTACAGATTATTAAAGAAAAGCCCCCCCCCCCCCAAAAAAAAAGAAAAAAAAGAAAAAAAAGAAAAAGAAAAACGAAATGGGAATTGTTCTCATTCCCATTCCAGTAAACTAAACCCACCATTCTCAATGATTAACAAATAATTTACAGGACAATTGAATTGCATATGTATAATATTAATCTTCTATAGGGTTATAAATAGTAAATAAAAACCTAATACATAGTAATACTGTAAACGATTTCCTCAAAACAATTCCTTTAGTGCAATACTTCCTACAAAAAGGGGAATAATCCATCTGCAAGAGATGTATTCCAATAGTTTTTGTTCCTTTACCTTCCAAATCACTACTAAAGATCAAAAGAAAACCTAATCCACCAATTAATCTAGTCTAATTCCATTCAGTTCATTAAAGAATTCAAATTCTTTTACAATTCTACATAAGTATAATGTAACACAAACTCTACAAACATATTTCTTTCAATTCTTTCATATGAAGATCATTATACATAAGAAATAAAAAGAAAACCGAACCCACCAAGTAATCTAATCTATTCGAGTTCAGTTCCTTAAGAGTTCAAAATTCTTTCACAATTAAACATGAGTATATTTCACACCAACTTTAGAAACAGATTTCTTTCAGTTCCCACATATTCTTAAAAGAATTGAGCCCAATTATAAAACCAAAAATCTTTATAGAAATCAGTTCCTTCATATGAAAATGAATATACATAGGAAATCAAAAGAAAACTGAACCCACCAAGTGATCTAATCTAATATTAAGAGTTCAAATTCTTTTACAATTCCACATAAGTATAAGTATACAAACTCTTAAAACAGATTTCTTTCAGTTACCACATATTCCTAGAAGAATTATACCACCGATCCTAAGTAAAAAAATAAAAAAATAAAAAAATAAAAAAATAAAATAAAAATACATTTTTATATGAATCAGTTTCTTCATATAAAAATCAACATGCAAATAATGCAAAAGAGAAAGTTACCAGTTCTTGGCCCAAAGAGGCTTGAAATGCACGGTTAAGCAGATCTTTCCCCCTCTATACATCTGAATGACGCCCAAATCACCGAAAAAACAAAAATTAAAAAATCAAAACAAAAACAGTTACCAAAAAAAAAAAAAAAAATGAATGAACATTAAAGAAAAAGAAAAAAATAGGTAAAGATGAAAACCTTCTGCGTCTTTCCGTCGAGCTGGGGAAGCTCAAGTTCAGGGGCGGTGGCAGGGTACGTAATTGGGATATCGAACTGGAGGTCAAATTCGTACTTGAGGAGGTTGTGGACGTACCAGCACTTGCCAGTCCAACGCGTTCCTTCAGGATTGGCTGCGGAAATTCGGAACCAATCGTTGTCGTTGGACTTGTTCATCTGGGTGTAGGCGATCAGGGCCTTGTACTCCTCCTTGAGCCTCTGCGTCCACGGCGCTCCATCCCTTGGTCCGGCTTTCGTCGTAAGCAAAGGGATTTGGGTCAGCGTGGACTTCGTGCTGGGGTCCCAACCCTCCATTTTTCTTCTTCGCTAATTCTAAACCTAGATTTGATCGACCTTTTGCCTCTCTCTGTCTCCGGCTCTTTTCCTTTTGCAAGCCAAAAACGTTTCTAAAATTACGTAAAATTACGATGGTCTGCAATGTAAAATTACGTTAACACCCTTCCTTTTTCGTTTAAATTTTTCTTGTAGTCGTTATATTTATCTAAATTAAAGAAATATTCCATTTTATTCTATTTTCGTTGCCAATCTTATATCATTTTGTTTTTCAATTTTAAGGTATATAAAAATATACAAATGTTGTTAAATTCACGCCGGTATCCACTTACACGACCGAATTTTCTCTCTCCACTACATTTTTCTATTTTTTTATTTATAACATTTCCCTTACATTAAATTACCAAAAAAAAGGTTAGTATGAAATTAATTAGTAAATAGGTTTCATTTATGAAATAAAAAAAATTCTTCTATTTGACACATTAAAAAAAAAAAAAATGAGAACAATTATTCAACTTCTGTTTTATTCATTTCATCTCCAGTATGTGTAACTCACTCCTTGCATAACTTTTATCATCTTTGGCATTGTCCGTAAAGTTCTTCAACTCCAACCATTCTACTTCAACAATCTGACCCACCTTGCTGTGGCCTTCTTTTCATCTTCTTTTTCATAGATTTGTAATTGAGATTAAATTATCATAATTGATAATCATTTAATTGGAAAAATGGGGTATGAAAAAGGTAAGCTTTTATTATATTATTTAATTTATTATTATTATTATTATTTTTATTTGGTAAATTGCGATAAGTTCATATAACAACAAAATTAGATTGCTCGCTGCTATGAAATGGAATGTCATATATAAATATATATATATATATATATATATATATATATATATATATTTAGTGTGTACTGGAACTAATGATGAAAATATCGATATCGACGGAAATATCAAAGATAAGATCTTATGAAAATAGTAAAATTGATGGAAATGTAGATAAAGTTACGGAAACTGTAAATATTTAAAATATAGAATTTTGCATATGAGATAATAAATATATTAAAATAATATAAAAATATAATAATTAGAATATAAAGATAGTAATATAGTTCATAAATATTAAAAACTATTGTAACTAAAGAAAATAGAATATTTGTTATCACCCAAATATAGAAAATTTAATAAATAATATTAAAATACATGAAATTATTAAACATAATTTATAATACATTATCAATACCAAAAAGAATTTTTTGGTGCTTTAAATTGATAACTGTATCTAGATGTTTCACGAGTATAACAATAGACATTCCAACTCATCATATTAGAAAAGTATTCCTTACATGGTTAGAATGTGAAATGTGAAATTAAAACTATTATGAAGTTGTGTTTTTGTTGAATTTAATGGAATGTTTGAATGTGAAACCATAATAATTAATGTATAATGTACATTAATATATAGAAGATATTGTAGCTTTTAAATCCAGATATGCGCAGGTTCGAAAAGTTTCTTTAGCCATTTTCATTATAATTTTGCACAAACCCTGTTAGGTGTATGTCATTTGTAGGTTTTGGAAAATTTTCTGCTTGGCGGAAAATTTTTCTTCCAGGCAGAAAAAACATTTTCTGTGTTGGAAAAAACATTTTCTCCTGTCGGAAAGAAATTTCCTCCTGACAGAAAGCGTTTGCCACCTCAGAAAGAAATTTCCTCCTGGAAGAAAGCGTTTTCCTCTTGTTGGAAATTATTTTCCTACTGTCGGAAAGAAATTTTTCTCTCATCGGAAAACAGATTCCTCTAGTTCGAAAACTGTTTCCAATATATGCATAAATATCTTTTTGTTCTAAACTTTCAAGTTGTAATTGTTTGGCGGAATTTTCGTTAGATATTTCTTTTTTACTATTTAATATGTTTTTGGTTCTTTCGATTTTGCTTTCCATATACAAGCATATGTTTTGATTTGTTAGTTGTATTTGATTTGCAGATAAATGGATTCAGAATACCAATGAAGGTTTTGGGATTCGGAGATATCGAGGGCAAATGTTAGTTGTAGATCTAACTTCTGGAAAGCCATGTCCGATATTAAATTCAAGCTTACTCTAGCCCAAATAAAGAAGTTCGAGGATAATTGTTTTGGTCACTTTTTGAAGGCCAACGAGATACAATTTAGTGGCCACATTGTGAACAGCATGCTGTATAGGCAGTGTGTTTATGACGACAAGGATTCTATGGTATTCAATTTTGGAGGGCATGGTGCTAGATTTACGCGGAGAGACTTCGCTATAATTATGGGTCTACGGTTTGGTTATGAACCCAATAGGCGGGTTAACATCTCTTGGCGTATTAGTGACATGTATTTTGGCAGAAAGCGAAATGTCACTAACTCGGAGATAACAGACGCTTTCATGACCGCACAATGACAAGACAATGATGAAGCCGACGATGATAGATTGACTCCATCCCAACCTCGACTCCATCCCAACATCCAACGATTCCATCCCAACCTCCAACGATTCCATCCCAACCTCCATCGACTCCATCCCAACCTCCATCCCATGATGAGGTTTGTATAAATTGTATGAATGTTTATCTTTTTTATTATTGCAACTACTAATAATTATTGTTTCTTTTAGGTACCTTTGAGAGAGAGATTAACTATCCTTGAAGGTTAAGTGGCTAATGTTTGGCAAGATGTTAAGGATTTAAGAATCGCTATGCTTAGAGAGTTTGCATGTTTGGAGCCAAGTTTGTTAAGTTAATGAAGCACCAAGGAGTGGCAGTTGGTGCTGACGGTTTGAGAGATGGGATGGAAGCGGACATTGAAGGGGATGAAAAGAAAGAAGAGTTTGGTCCCGATGTGACCCCCATTGATAGACAGTCACGTCCATTTGTTGTAGGTGATGCAGGACTAAGTGTTAAGATTATTGAGAAAGTGTCTCCATCAAAGTTTCCGGCCGGGAGACGTGCAAGAAAGGTAACAGCTGCTAAACAAAGTATAGATATTGGGAGGTGGGATAGGAAGGCCGTAGCAGCTATTATGACTCCTTACAGTGTTGAAAGCTTGTGGAAAAAACTACAGCGCACTTTATCATGTCCATCTTCTACTTTGAAGTTCGACCTATACAGACCAGTACCCCACTCGACTTGCAAATTTTTTTGACCAATTTACGAAGTCTGGTCGGGCAACAAAGGTCGATATGGACATTTTGTTTGCGGGTAAAGACTTTTTCCAATTGCTTATAACGAGTGAGAGGTGGCTGAATCACGATGTAAGTATTTTTCGATCAAGATTTTTATTTTATAATTTGATAAATTCCATAGATTGTCATTAAACTGCATGGATGTAATTTAAAATTAATTCATCTTTCAATGCAGCATATGGAAGTCCTGCCTTACTTATTTCGTGTACGTGCCAATCGATTCTCTGATGTTTTTTATCCTAGTTTTGAGGTGATAGATGGAGGATTTTGGATAAGTGAAGAAGTTTTAAAGACAGTGTCCTATATGTGCCTATTGTGATTTTGGGTAACTAATAATTTATTTTGTTGTAGGTATACATTGAGCAGTGTTATGGAAAGTTCATCGCCAATCCATCTAATTACCAATTCTCATATGCAATGCAAGAATATGTATTGAGGATTCAAATGAAGGAGTCGAAGCCATGTAAATGCATAAATCATGTACAATATACATGTCCAAATTGTATAATGTTAACTATTCATTTATTTATGTGTCTTCCATTATTTGTTGTGCTAACTGAAATCACTAACAGTTATTGATTCCACTAAACAAGCGCAACATATATTGGCTTTTAGGGCACGTGAACTTGAAAGAGCATCGTATGACTATATATGACTTAGATAAGACTGGCAACCGAAACAGAGGAGAAACGTATTTTAAGAAATTATGCATTATGTACCTTATTTACTGCAGTCTGCATCCTTTTTTAAGCAGCGAACGGATTTTGTAGACTCCGTTGATGAGTTTACATGTGAATTGTCACAAAATTCGCCTTAGTAAAGTAACGGGTAAAGCCCTTTAACACTTACATGTTTGTTAAATAAATATTAACTATTGAATATGGTTCTAATAACGTGATTGTCTCGTTATAATAATTATTTTTTTATAGTGGTGACTGTGCCATGTTTACACTCAAAACCATAGAGTTTTTACATGTTAAATTACCAGTAACATTCACACAAGATGACATAGAGTTCTTCAGGAATTATGCATATGAGGCTTACAACAAAGAACTAAGCATATGAGCTGGGTGGTGATGCATTTTTCTTTCCTTTTATCATGTTTATAGATGCATATTCTTTATTATATTAGATTTTTAATTATAAAGATAATAATGGCTTGTAATGTTAATTTAACAAAGATAACGACGTGTTATTGATGTAAGGATAAGTAATTGACCTTATAGAAAATGTGCCATGTTTATTTATTAGAAATCAATTATGCATAAACATCTTACGAGCTCAATTGTAGATTCTGAAAAATCTTCCGCTTATCGGAAAATATTTCCTCCAGGTGGAAAACTTTTCCTCCTGGAGGAAAAATTTTCCTCCAGTCCGAAATCCCATATGGAGACCAATTGAAGCTTCTGGATAATTTTCCACCAGGAGGAAAATTTTTCCTCCAAGCGAAAATCATTTTCCTCCTAGCGGAAATTGTCTTCCTCCTGTTGGAAAAAATTTCCTCCAAACGGAAATTGTTAAATAATATTTACTCCTATAGGAAACTAATTTCCTCCACTTGCAAAATCAATTTCTAATAGATTATTTAAGTTAATAATGGAATAAAAAAATTGAGAGTACAGATAAATATTATATAAGATGAAGATGGATTTAACAAAAAATATATTAACGTTTAAAATCAATAACCATTTTAAAGAAAAGAAAAAATGATATATATTTGTTTTTCTTTTCAAAATCATTTGGACATTTCATAAAATGAGTTATAAACTAAAGATTTAAAATCAACTTCAGATAGTCTCTTTTCATTTAGAATTAAATTCTAAAAAAAAAAAATTGCTAATAACTCTTCCACTGTCGAGTAGAAAATATAATATCCAAGATATGAAATAATTATCAAAACATATTAAACCATAATACTAAATTAAAACTTCCGAATTCGAAGCATAAGACAATGGATTCGTACATCTCTGCCTATAATGTCCAACACCACCGCATCGGCTACATTTACGTCCAATAACATCTTCACCTTCGGATGGTATGCATTGCATTCTCGGCATACCGACTCGTCTACGTGTCCATTTCGATGGCAGAATAATAAGACTTGCCATGTCATCCGGAGCATGCCACTGTTTTTCATCTAATACAGATTAAATGGACTTAGCATAAGCTGCACGATATGCATCCGCGGTGTAGTAATGAGAACACATGCCATAAGGAGCAATTTTGTGTTCTCTGCAAGCGGTAATACAATGATCAAAAGGATATTGATCAAGATCGAAGACTTTGCATGATCATGTTTTTGATTGGAGATTAACTATACCCGTTAAACTCCCACCTTCGACAAGAAATTCATGCATATTAATGGTCTTCACACGTAGTCCAATAGATTCTAAATTTTGTAGTTTGAGTTGATCTTCCATATGGTCAGTCACAGGCTTCATCAATTTTGCACCTGCAGTACGTTGCTCATAAAACCACCTTTGCAGTAAATCCCGTATGTGCTCAATTAATGCTACTATTGGCATCTCTCTAGCATCTAGCAAAATACCATTTTAGCTTTCTGCAATATTGGTGGTCATGATAATGTACCTTCTACATGGAGAAACACAAGGTGCCCACCTTGTAGGGCCACATGATCGAATGTATTGAGCAGCCCTACTATTTTTTGCCTCAATTTGCCCCATATAAAACTCAAAATCTTCAACCAAATATGCATTAGCTGCGAGCATGAAACATTATATTATTGTTTCATTTTTCGCATGTCCATTTGCTTTAATATTTCTGCTTATATGGTAAGTGCACAGCGTATGGTATGCATTGGGAAAAACTTTACGTAATGCATTTTCAATAGCGGGGTGTCTATTACTCACAAACACCAAATTCGAAAATCTCCAATGGCATCCTTGAGGTTTTAGAAAAACCATGTATATGTTTGCTCGTTCTCTCCATCTCCAATGCCGAAAGCCAAAGGATATATTTGCTTATTGCCATCCATGCCCGATGCAATATATATGTACCATTTGTATTTCCCTTTCAATGTAGTCGCATCAATAGCCAACATGGGTCTTATGTAGGATATAAATCCCCTAATGCTTGCTCCAATCACCATAAATAAATATACAAAATTGTTGTTATCGTCTGTTTTGATATGTGTAAGAGTCCCAGGGTTCTTCGACACTAACTCATAACAGTAGGCAGGCAACTTAGCAAAATTCTCCTTTGGAGATCCCCTAACACCATTAAATGCATACTCTTTACCTCTCCATGCTTTGTTGTAGCTTATGTTCACCCCATATTTCTGCAAAAAGTCATATTGAATTTCCTTGGGTTTGTAAACACGTGCAATCCCTTCATATTTAGATTTGATACATTGCCCGATAACCGGGCTACTAGCATGCTTATGTTCTCGATGTACGATATTTAACGAATAACTGTATACATTATCAAAAATTCTCACAATAAATATTTTTCCATTTTTAAATGTGGTTGCACGTAATCGCCATTTACAAGTATTTTCCAAGCATACAACCTCATACCGTTGTGTAGTTGATTGTGTCACCTTGAACTCCTTATTTTCATACATGCAATAGATACTCAGTTTATTTTGTAAGTCACGTTTGTTGCGAAATAATTGTCCAACTACTATGCTCTCACAGCCAGTGAACTTTGACGAAAATATGGCCATAAAACCACTTCTGTTGCTCGATCATATGTGGTCACTTGTAGCATAATGAACCCTAACATCATCAACTCATTCATTGTTCATTTCAGGATGCATATCATTATCATTGTCCAGCAACTCATAATCAAAATCTACATCATTATGACCAACATCATCCCCTGCTGCATTATAATTCTCATAATGATCAATATTATGTAACTGCTCGTACTCCTCATTGTTAGGAAACCGCTCAGCATAGTCACCTCCAACATCAACTCCTTTGTGGATGTTAAATGATGTCCAGGCCTCACGAACATCAACTTGATCTCTAAACTGAGTTTTGTGAACCATAATTTCCTAAGACGTAACCTGAATAGGTTCAGTATCGGAAACTTGTGGTAGATGAACGCCAATTGGAGGACAAACAAAAGAATGAATATTACTCCCACTATCCGAAGCAAAGGCTGTTTGATGAACATTTCTAGATACATATTCAACTTTTAAAATCACCTCAACATACAATAGAGGCCGCATTATTGTCATCCCTCCATTCCTCACTTCTTGAAGATTGCATTTCACATCCCTATCATAACGTATTTCTGTAGGATCCAACTTTTCTGCACATCGTCCATATATCCATTTTATCTTTAGCAAATATTCATTTCGATCTATCTTAATAGAATTGAAAATCTCATCCTCTAACTCTGATTTTGTGCATCTCTTGCCGACGAAAACCATTATATTTTTATTATTTCGATATTCTCAATTACTACCATTATTTTGTACCAATGTTCCATTGTATAAACCACAATTACAATATCATCATCTTCCATTTTACTACAAAATTAAATGAATAATGTTAAACTAAATTAATAAATATATAAAAATTTGAATAATACTAAACAGACATATTAACTATATTAAAAAAGTCTATTTTGTTTTTTTTTTTTTGAGGCCAAATATAGCATTTTCCTAATGGCGGAAAACTGATGGAAAATTAGCGGAAAACTTCCGAAAACTGACAAACTGGAGGAAAATGGGAGAAGTTCATCTTTTTCGCCAAATTTTCTCCGTTTTTACTGTTTGTTGCTATTTTTCAGTTTTACACAAATTTCCCTCATTTTCAAACCATATATCACCTAAGTATCTTTAAACTCACATATAACAGCTTATAAATTAATTTCTTACATACCCATATTAAATAAAAATCTTAAAAATTCCAAAACTAACAAAAAATACAAGAAAAAAGAGAAAAAAGATACATACCCATATTTCCTCAATTTCATCTATTAAGAAAAAAGATAAAATTTTTACCTGAGTTTAGTTTCAGAAATGAGAAAATACAAGAAAATGAGAGTGAGAGTAGATGAGATGCAAAGAGTGTTTGTGGCCTGTTAGAAAAACCCTTGCACAAAACATGAACGGGTGTGTAGAAGAAGAAGGAAAGGGTAAGAAAAAACATATTGCATAATTTTCAATTTAATCAAGGATATTTTTGTCTCAAGGTGGCTAGTTTTTTTTTTTTTTTTTTTTAAATATGTTATTCTTTAAAAAATGATTTACGGGGTGGTTAGTTTTCGAAAAAACCCTTTATTTTTTGATCCATTTATCACAAAAAAGGCCAAGCCCACATTACAATGTTAGAATTCGTTTTGGACACTGAGATTGAGAGCAAGGAGATGGTTAAAATAGAATATTCAACAGCACATATTTGATATCGGCTTCTTCTTTCTTTGGTGTAATAATGCATTAAATGCACTCCAACACTATTATTTTTTTTGGGTGCCTCATCCTCTACTTGCTTATGTATGCAATTTATTTTTTTTTTAACACTTAGAATTAGATTTTATCACATGTTTATTTAGAATGTTATTATTTTTTATTTTATTTTTATATAAAAAGTAGTATTGATGTTTATCTATTCGATTAATAATCCATACTGTGAAAAGTTTTAGTTGTTCTATCAAATAAATTCTATACAATTTTATAATAAATTTATATTTTTATCCTTATTTAAAATTTCTATTAAAGATATTTAATAATTAAACATGTTCATATTTATATCAAGTATATAATTGAACATCTAAAATAGATTCAAAAATATATGACTGAACATTTCAAATATATTTCGAAATATACGACTGAATGTTGTTAAAGACGAGCATCTCAAATACGTTCATAAGTATGAACATTTTAAATCTATTCAAAATTATGCAACCAAATATTTTTAGGAACATTCGTAATTTTGAGATTAAACATTCCAATGAAACAAATTTTCATTGCTTGAAAGCATTATGACTAGAAAGAAAATTTCATGGAGTTTTCAAGACTATCATTTTTGCTAAAAAATGTTTTAATTCATTATCCAATTAGGACTATTAATTTACATAGAGAGTTGATGTGGAGTGGTATTTGAATTTTGAATAATTTGTGAAAAAAAGAAAAAAAAAAGAAAAAGAAAAAGGGGGGGGGGTTTGGCTTAATTGGGACTAAATGAGTTAATGATATTGTAAGTATTAAAAATATTATATAAATTATTTTATATTTGCTATATATCTAAATAGTAGTGTATAAACAACGATATTATATAAATTTTTTTTGAAATTATAAAATAAATTTCTCATAAAAAAAAAAAAAAACACAAATAAGGTGAGAAAGAAAAAAGAAAAAAAAAGCAGATAATTGTACCCTACATCTAAGTAAATAAAATTATACTTGTCATTTGAAAACAAATATTAAAACAAATGAAAAAAGAATAATAAATGGATTATTTGTATATATAAATACTCAAAAATAAAATAAAAAGATACTCATTCGAATGATGAGATTTTTTTTTTTTTGGGGAAAAATTCAAATATATGAGTTGAAGTGAAAAAAAAAAAATGTAAAGGGGCTATAGAGAAAATTTTCAAAATAGAAATATATGCAAAAATTTTAAAATAGAGGGAGATCAAAGTAAAATTTACACTAAAATTCCTAACTCTTTAATTTAAAAAACGCTCTCTTTTGTTGAAAAGATTTTTTTTTCCCCCTAAATTTGAAGGAGTGCATTGGAATTTGGAAATGCTTTCAACTATAGTATTTACTTTTAATTACGTCTCCTTTCTTCCAGAATAATTATCTTTAGGTGTTCATTTGAGATGAATTTGTGCATAGAACTTGTGTTTTTTGGGTGCTTTAAACATTGGTAAGTCCATATACGGACGATTCATTATAAACTTATTGATAGATGACATTAAAAATATTGTTCTTTTTGTTTGAGTCTTCTAAATTCTTTTGCATTCTTATACCAGTTAATCTTTTTGTAGCTAATGAGATTTGTAAAATGAAGTTTAAAGGATAATGATCAGTGAAAGTTGTATTGTTTGTTTTAATCTCCTTTCCAACCTAAGTAAAGCTGTATTTTTATGGAGGAGGTCTTTTATTGTTGTTTCTTCGTAATTTTGTTTTTTATTATTCAAAATCTTATTCATATAAAGATGCAAATAGAAATAAAAATAGAAATTTCAAATACATAAAAAAAAAAATTTCATTTAAACTTTTTCAATTTTATCTTAATTATAATTAATTTCATATTTTTGAAAAATTATACAGCTGTTTGGTTTTCCGAGTTGGTTTATATAATTAAAAATTATAAATCTAATTACATAAAAAAATAGTGAGATGGAAAAATCTTACAAATTGGCATAACTATTATTGGTTTGCAGTACCAACAAGCAATGTGACGTGCTGTTTACCGGTCGAAGGGAATACTTTTCTCGTAGCTTGCAGTGTAGAAGAACTTTCGACGTTTTTACCCCCAAAAAAAAAAAATTAAAAATTAAAAATTAAAAATTAAGAATTAAAAAGAACTTTAGCAGTTGAAGTCAACCCCGCATACTCTCATCATCAACATCAGCAAAATAAGCAATGAACAGCCAGTGTACCGGTTTCTCCCATCTGGCAGTGTAGAAGAACTTTCGTCGTTTTTACCAAAAATAATAATAATAATAATAAAAATAAAAAGAACTTTGGTCGTTGAAGTCAAACCCGCATACTGGGTAACGTTTTACTCATATTCATGTCCAAAAGCCGCCAATTGCATATTTTGCTTCAAACCAAAAAAATAAAAAAATAAATATACATATTTTGCTTGTTTCCTGTTGGTGACAAATCTTGGGGTTTCTTTGCCGTGGACATGGCAGATGTAGTTCTATCTCCACTTCTACAGGTTGTTTTTGACAGACTAGCCA
Source organism: Ziziphus jujuba (assembly GCF_031755915.1). NCBI lineage: Eukaryota > Viridiplantae > Streptophyta > Magnoliopsida > Rosales > Rhamnaceae > Ziziphus > Ziziphus jujuba. Next base: position 22,870,849 of record NC_083383.1, on the reverse strand, counting down.
ATCCTTTTCTTGAAGAAGTTGCAAATGTTTGTGGCCTCAAAAAGGAGGTCAAGAAGCTTCGGCGGACATTGGAGGTGGTTCAAGCTGTTCTTGAAGATGCAGAGGAGAAGCAGTTTACTGATAAAGCTTTGAGACTCTGGTTGGAAGAGCTCAAGGAAGTAGCCTTTGATATGGATGATTTGCTTGATGATTTGCTTTCCAATAACAGTGCCAATAAATTTGCTGAACAGGTTAGCTCTTTTATCCCCTCTTTCGGAAAACTTGCAAATTACAAGGATTTGTTGATGAATCTGAACCAATTGAACCAAGTTAAGCAGACTTTTGAATTGTTGGTAGAAGAGCGGTCTAATTTCAATCCGAAAGAGAGAGATGGGAATAGAGGTTACAGGAGTAGACGAGGAAGGCAAACTGGGTCTTTCATAATTGAATCTGAAGTGTTTGGGAGAGATGAAGATAAAGAGAGGATAATAGAGAAATTAGTGTCAAATTATAGAGGTAGTACAAGTCTTCTGGACATTTTAATTATCTCTATTGTGGGATTAGGAGGTATTGGTAAAACAATTCTTGCCCAGTTAGCCTATAATGATGAAAGGTTAACAAAACATTTTGATCTCAAAATATGGGTCTGTGTCAATGATGATTTTGATGCGGTGAAAATCATGACTTCGATTATAGAGTCGGCCACTAAAAGTAAATGTGATGTCCTTGGAATGGATGTCTTGCAGTATCAAGTGCGGGAAATATTAGTCGGAAAGAGATACTTGCTTGTGTTAGATGACGTATGGAATGAAGATCAAAGTGAATGGGAGAAATTGAGAACATTGTTCAAAAGCAGTGTTGAAGGAAGTGCAATCATTGTGACTACTCGGAGTGAAAAAGTTGCATCAATAATGGGTACAACTTGCATTTATCATTTGGAAGGTCTGGCTGAAGAAGATTGTTGGTCTTTGTTCAAGCAACGAGCATTTGACCGCAGTGAAAGAGACCCATCAAACTTGTTCCCCATAGGTAAAGAAATAGTGAAGAAGTGTGGAGGTGTACCTTTAGCAGCAAAGACCTTAGGAAGTCTGATGCGCTTCAAGAGGGATGAAAGTGAGTGGTTGTTTGTCCAAGAAAGCAATCTATGGGATGTGTCTACAAGTGACAATGGAACTTTGCCTGCCCTAAGGCTGAGTTACAATAATCTGCCATCACATCTGAAAGGATGCTTTGCTTTTTGTTCGATATTTCCTAAAAATTACGTAATCAAGAAGGAGAAACTGATACAGTTATGGATTGCAGCAGGATTACTTCAGTCACCAAAAGGAGAAAAATCGCTGGAATTTATTGGCAATGGTTATTTCAATGATTTGGTGTGGCTGTTTTTCTTTCAAGATATACAGAAAAATGACAGCGGAAATATAACTGAATGCAAAATGCATGATCTCATTCATGATCTAGCACGATCTGTTTCAGGAAATGAATTCTTGATGTTGGAAGAAAGCAATATGACCAAAGATTTCTCCTGTATTCGTCACTCATCCGTGGTATGTAATTTTAACTTATATACAATTCCAGAAGCCTTGTATGAGGCCAAGAAGTTGCGAACTCTCATCTTGTTACTTCCTAAGGGCAACCTCGGAGAAATTCCTTCTGGGGTGTTCTCAAGTTTTAGGTACTTAAGGATCTTGGATTTAAGCAGCAGTGGTATCAAAAAATTGCATGAATCGATTTCCTCATTCTTATTTTTAAGGTACCTTGACCTTTCTAACACTCATATTCGAGAATTACCTGAAAGTATCTGCGCTCTATGTAATTTGCAGGTATTGAATATTTTTGGTTGTTATAACCTCATTGAATTGCCAAGCCAAATAGCAAATCTATCTAAACTGAGACATTTAATTATAACTGGCTGTGAAAGGTTAACCAAAATGCCACATGGGATGGGAAAAATGATATATCTCCGGACACTGTCATTGTTTATTGTAGGAACAGAGACAGGTACAAGCCTTAACCAGCTGGGAAATTTAAATCTAGGCGGTGAGCTAAGTATTAGTCAATTGGAAAATGTGATGGATGAAGAAGAGGCAAAGTCAGCTGACTTGATTGGCAAAAGAAACCTTCAGTCCTTGGATCTATCTTGGGGAAATCATAGCAAAGGTTCTTACAGGGACAGCAATAATAATGATGTAACACCAGAAAAAGTTCTTGAGTCCCTCCAACCGCAGGCATATTTGAGAAGGTTGTCTATAAAAGGGTATGGAGGAATACGTTTCCCTGACTGGCTAGGTGATCTTAAAGTTCCAAATCTAATTGAAATTGTGCTGATGAACTGTAGAAGTTGCAAAAATCTCCCTACACTAGGTAAACTTCCCTTCCTTAAGGTTCTCTACTTGCAAGGAATGGATGCAGTGAAGACAATTGGCAGTGAGTTCTATGGGGAAGGCATAACAACACCATTCTCATCTCTTAGAGAATTAAGCCTCATTGATTTTCCCAATTTAGAATATTGGTGGAGTGTCAATGGGAGAGAACAGTTTCCTTCTCTTGTCAAACTCACAGTGAACAAATGTTTGAGATTAAAGAATATGCCGTCCTTTCCCTTACTAAAGGATCTGGTGTTGAGGAGTTGTAGTGATGCATTACTAAGGTCAACGACAAGTGTAACTTCGCTTACAAGCCTAATCATTGAAGAATTTCCAGAGCAATTGATCTTTTTAGAATGTTTGCTTCAGAACAATTCTCTTCTGGTGTCTCTGAAGATTAGCTCTTGCCCCAAGCTTCAGTCCATCTCTCCTTATCTAGGAAAGCTTATCAATTTAAGAACTTTAACAGTTCGTTGGTGTGGGGAGCTACTTTCATTGCCAGAAGGACTTAGGAACCTGACTTTGCTGGATTCATTAGAAATAACTGAGTGCCACAGCCTTACCTCGTTACCTGAATGTATACAAGGATTGAGCTCTCTTCGATCTTTGTCAATTGAGAATTGCAATAACATTACATCTCTGTTACCGGGGCTGAAATTCCTTTCAGCACTGGAGCATTTGACTATTATGTTCTGTCCAGTACTGAGTTCCTTGCCTGATGATTTGCAACATCTCTCTACTCTTAAGAGCTTGTGTATCATGAATTGTCCACAGCTGGGATCTCTTCCAGATGGATTACAATATACCACTACATTGCAAAATATGGAAATCCGAAGCTGTCCGGGTCTGCAAGCTTTGCCCGAGTGGGTAGGATATCTTACCTCACTTAGATCTCTGACATTATCAGATTGTCATAATCTAGCATCTCTGCCTGGAAGTTTTCAATGCTTAAGTTCCATCCAGCATCTGTCAATTCGAGAATGTCCGAATCTGGAAGAACGGTGCAAGAAGGATGTAGGTGAAGACTGGCCAAAATTGAAACACATTGCGCATGTTTACATTGGACCACTGCACTTTGGGACATATGAGTCTGGAGGAAGCTCGTCCCGCTGAAATTTAAAATTTCCTCTGTTTTCTTGGGGTAGGAAATTCTACATCTATGGTTTTCATTTGAATTAATGTTTAAACTTGATGTTTCTCAATCTTTCAATACAATGGTTCAAAATTTATTGATCTGTACTAACCTATTGCTTATCATAGCTGTTAAACTGACTTCAAAGAGAAAAAGGCAACTCTGATTTTCTTTTTCCCCTTCCCTTCCCACCCCCCCCTCCTTTCCCAATCAAAACCCAATATTTTCAGCAAGACAATTATTATTCTATGGTCCTCTAACTACCGTATGCTTAGTACATGCCTGGGAAAATATGAAATCCAGTAATATAGGCTTTGGCAATTATTTTAGCTTTTCATCCATATTTTCATTACCCTGCCCGAGCTTAGTGAAAATAGAAAAGTGATTCTAAATTGTATATCATTAAATTGTATATTGAAGTTAGTTTTCTCTATTTGGGTTTTTTCTGTACATTGAATAGTTGGAAATATAGTTAAACAGTGTTTGACTTGGATCTGGAAAGAAAATTGATTTCATATATTTTATCTGACAGCATTATAGATAATGCATACAAACTTTTAAATGATTGGTTTATGATATATAGATTTTTTTTTTCTTTTTCAGATAATTGATATATTTATAAGTTATGATATAAAGGAAACAATAGTGCTATCAGTACCAAATTGTGCACCATAATCATTTGCAAAACAACATGACAAAATAATATGTTAATATATTATTTGCTGAATAAATAATATATCCTAAATAAGACTAAATGAACTCTTAAATATATGACGAATAGAAGCCAATAAAATATTTCCATGTTGCTTACCTTGTCATTTGGTAAATACTAGCTTCCCATAAATTAAAACATTGTGTATATAATCATATATATATATATATATATATGAGAAAGAAAGAGAGACAGGGAAATATACAGTTTTATCCAAACTGGATGCCTATGGCCATGTTACTTTTATAGGGTCCCATTGGTATGCAGGAATGGACTGGACAGGATTACTTTAGTGCTGCAACATGTTTCATGGCTATGAGATCGGACTAAAGGTTTGAATGGAAAATTTTTTAAAAAATATAGCAGAGAATTTTTTAATTATTATTTAAATTACCAAAAAATAAATGAATGCTTTTAAAATGACTTTCATGTTTTGTCTATCCAGCTACTACATTATTTAAATTTTGATGATCTTTTTTGATGCCATGATTTTGCAATTTTATTCAGAACATTCAATCTCCATGAACTTTTTGATGCCGTCAACTTTTTTGTCCAGGACTTGGAAACCTCACTTTGTTGGAGTTAATAGAAATAACTGAGTGCCACAACCTTATTGCCTGATGCATACAAGGGCTAAGCTGGCTTCGAACTTCATTGATTGAGAACAGCAATAACATCACATCTTTCTCATTGGGGCTAAAATTCCTGTCTTCCCTTGAACATTTGACTATAATGTGCTGTCCAGTACTGGGTTCTTTGCCTGATGATTTCATTTGCAACATCTAAGAGTTTGTCTACCATGAATTTTCCAAGCTGAAATCTCTTCCGAAGGGATTACAACATGTAACTACACTGCAAAATGTGGAAATTTGCAGCTGTCCTGGTCTGCGAGCTTCACCTTTGTGGGTAGGATATGCTACCTCACTTAGACCTTTGACATTAGCAGATTTTCATACTTTAGCATCTCTGCGTGGAAGCTTTCAATGCTTAAGTTCCCTCCAGCATCTGTCAATTTGAGAATGTCCGAATCTGGAGGAACAGCGCAAGAAGGATATAGGTGAAGACTGGGCAAAATTGAAACACATTGCACATTACATTGGAGCACTGCACTTTGGGACATATGACTCTGGAGGAAGCTCGTCTTTCTGAAATTTGCTTTTTCCTATGTTGTTCTTGTGTAGATAAGTTCTACATCTATGGTTTTAGTTTGAATTAATGTTTAAACTTGATATTTCTCATTCTTTCAATAAAATGGTTCAAAATTTATTAATCTGTACTTATGCTAATGCTTATCATGGTTAATGTTAAACTGAGTTTAAAGAGAAATGAATAAATCTGATTTTTGTTTTCCCCTTTCCCAATCAAAGCCCAACATGGAGGAAGACAATTGTTGTTTTATTGTCCTGTAAACATCATATATTTACAGCAAGCCAACAGAAAATTGGACTTAATGCAAGCCTTAGAACATATGAAATTATCCAGTGATATAGGCTTTGACTATTGTTTTTCCTTTTCATCCATATTTTCTTTACCCTGCTTGACCTTAATGCAAATAGGAAAGTGAATTCTAAATTGCATATCATCAAGCATTCGTGCACTTTCTAATCACGTCACCGCAATGAATTATATTGAAGTTAGTTCTGTCGGTTTTGGCTACTTCTGCACATTGAAAAAGTAGAAATATAGGCAAACAGCATTTGACTTGGATTTAGAAAGAAAATTGATTTGTATATTTTGCGTAACAGCACTTTGAAATTATGCATGCAAACTTGTACTCATATAGCTTTATGATATATTTGTTGGTAAATATGTTTGATTTACATTGTTGACTGTGATTTAACATAGTATCATAACCCTGTGAGCTTTCTTTCTTCCCTCCCTATTGAACTTACACATGAAGGAGAGTATTGAAAATATAGAGTATTGAAAATATTTTTGATATTCTATAAGCCGTATTTCTTTTTGTTTTTTGCTAATCCATATTTATAAGTTATGATATAAAGGAAAACGTGTTTTTTTATTTTATTTTATTGGTAAATAACGTGATCGTGTATAATCATGTATGAGAGACAGAGATATAAGCAATATGTTATTGAAACTTTTGTTTGGTGGAAAAGTATATTATTTTGAAACTGTTTAGCTGGAAAGGCTTAAACATTGATTTTGGCCTCTTACTTTCATGGTATATAGCAAGTGTTTTTAAAGCCATAATTTGACCATATGTTTTAAACTACATTACTAGCAGAAAATAAAACCACTTTTATTTTCAAAACCTGCTTTAAATAAACTTTTATTTGTCTAATAAGATTGGTTTAGTTTATATGCCATTTAAATCCACAACTAGGAATTTTTGAGTGGAAAAAATTATTATAAATTAAAAAAAGAAAAAAACTTGTATTTAATAAATAGTTAATTTTTTTATTAGGGATCCAACCCAAGTGTGTCAGTACTTTAACTTACATTTGATATTGCCCAAAAAAAAAAAAAAAAAGATGTTATATTTGCCTTTTATACATATCATTAAATCAAAGTGTAAATAATGTTAATTAAAAAATATATTTTATAAATTCACAATATTTTTATTAATTCACTATATTTTGCAAAAGATAAAACTATATGTTATTAGTTTTTGAAAGCAGAATGTAATTTACAGTATTATTGGGATAGAAACGTTAATGAAATGATTAATTTAAAATTATTATTCTTCATAACTTGTTTTTCTTAATAATATTGTATAAAATAGTATGTCCGACTGTTCCACTAGGATGTTATACCATTACAATATTGTCAGTATAAACAACTTCATTGTTTTTGAAATTTTAGGTTGCTGGGCAATTCAAAAATGAAAGATTTAAGAGTGAAACTCTCTCTATTTATAGGCATTCTACAAATCCAATACCTACAAAAGTATCTTCTAGTGCTTACAATATACAAAATTGTGAGTGCTGAACATTTAATTGAATTTATATAAAGGCTTAGTGAATATTTTAAGTGCTAGCTATATTATTTATTAGTCTTGATGCGTTGAAACTCATATAAAACATTGGAAAATTGTGAGCAGTAAAAAGAAGTTAAGATGTGCTTTGATTTAAATCATTTAGTTTCAACACATTAAGCTTGAAGTGATTGTTGAATTGGTAATTAGTTTTCTTTAAAGTTTTATAATATGCATTTATATATATATATATATATATATATATATATGGGTAATTCTAGACTTATCATATTTATTCTTTTGTATAAGCTCAGTTAGCAATGACTACTGATATAAAATTTTATTTTCCTAACTTACCAAAGAAAGGAAAAGAAAAGTATATTTTTATTATTATTTAGTTTATGTGTGAAAAATTATAAAATTCTATAATTCTATAATCTGGTAACTAAGTTATGCATCGCATAATTATTTTTTGTATAATTATATTCTTACTAAAATTACTCAACTTGAAAGTCAATATGCATGTATCACTTTTTAAAAATACTTTTAAATGCTATTAAAGATTAAATTAACGGGACTAGTTATGAAAAAGGAGCTGTACCAATCAACCTTACAAAATCACATATGTGACTAATAAATCATAAGGAAGCTGATAGTAAAATCACTATTTTCTTAAACAATAATATATATCTTTGAGTTTGATAATGTACAATACTCTGTACGATCTCATATTGATGAACCACTATTTTTTTTTTTTTTTTTGGGTGTATTGATGAACCACTAATTAAAATAGTTTTCTAATAATAGTTTTTATAATTATTATTTTTTGGAACAAGTCTAATAGCATTTTTTCAGATGAGTCTGCATTTGTATTGCAAAAATAAATTGCACTTTGGTATTTTAAAGTTTTAAAATTGTGCGATTTTGTTTCTAAACTTGATTTGGACATATTCCACAACAAAATTTTAAAATTGATGCAAATTGATCCAATTTCAAATGGTGGTATCAATATTAATAATGTTGATGTCAGTATGATATCATATCAATGGTATAATTTTTTTTTCACAAATAAAAAAAAAATATTTTTTTTAAAAATTGAAAAAAATATATTTGTTATTTTTTCATTTTATATTTATGGCTTTTTTATTTGAAAAATTGTACCCATTTCTTTTTTTATTTAAATTAAAATACCTTCAATCATAATTAAATGTTTCTGGATGTAAAATTGGACCAAAAAATAAAATTAAAATAAAATTGGAATTTTTAGTTTAATAAAAATAATTTATTAGAGAAAATTTAAAAATATTTTTTATGCCCAAAACCAAAAAAAAAAAAAAAAAAAAAACCCAAAATACCAAGATAAAAATTAGATGAGAAATTAGAAAATAAAATAAAATAAATTTCTTGTCTAATTTTTGGTCTAAATTTTACAATAATTCATTATTCAAAAATAAAAAAATAATTTTTTAATTTTGAAAAAAAAAATACATTTTTTATTTTACCATTTTATACACCAAAAAACAAAGAAGACTAAAATGGTCTAACTTTTCCATTTCTAAAAAATTTTTCCACTTCACCAAATAAATTATAGACCAGAATACCAATATGTAAATGAATTATGATCTATTTTTCCATTTTTGGAAAAATTTTCTGTTTAACCAAATCATAAACCATTCAAAATGAAAAAATAAAAATTAGACCAAAAAAATAAAATGGAAGCTAGTTTTCAATTTTCAGCCTCGGTTTATAAAATGGTTTAATTTTTTTTTTCAATTTTTTAAAATGGAAACTTATTTTTTATTTTTTAGTTTTTGGTGTTATTTGTATTTTGGTATTTTTGTCTAATTATTTTTAATTTTTGGTCTAATGAAATTATTTTTATTGGATAAAAAAAATAAAATGGAAGCCATTTTTTCATTTCTCCATTTCTCCATTTTGGTTTATAAAATGGTATAATTTTTTTAACTTTAGTAAACATATTTTTAAAAAAAATTATTTTTTGTTTTAATTTATGGTCCAATTTTCTTTTTTGGGTATTTGGTCTAATTATTTAAAAATTTTGATCTAACAAAATTATTTTATTAGAGAAAAAAAAATGGAGACCATTTTTCCATTTTCCATTTTATGCCTATTCTAATTTGTTTTTTATTTTTCCATTTTTGGCCTCCATTTTGGTTTATAAAATGGTCTAATTTTTTTCATGTTTTAAATTATTTTTGAAAAAAAATTATTTTTTTTTTAATTTTCGGTCTATTTTTTGTTTTGGCATTTTGATCTAATTATTTTTAATTTTTAGTCTAAAAAAATTATTTTTATTAGATAAAAAATTTCACTTTTATTTCAATTTTTATTTTTAGTCTAAATTTAGGTCCAAACATACTTCAATTTAAATTAAAAAAAAATAGATACAATTTTCTAAATAAAAAAAAACCATAAATGTAAAATGTAAAAATAACAAACGTTTTTTTTCCAAAAAACTTTATTTTTTTAAAAATATATTTTTATTTTTAAATTTTTGGTTAATTTTTATTTTGGTATTTTGGTCCCCCTTTTTTTTTTGTTTTGGTCATAAAAAATTATTTTTAATTTTTGATCTACTAAAATTATTTTTATTAGATCAAAAATTTCAATTTTATTTTAATTTTTTGGTCTTATTTTAGATTCAAAACTATGTTATTACATTTGTAGGTATTTTAATTTAAATAAAAAATGAATATTAATTTTCAAATAAAGAACCATAAATATAAAATGAAAAAATAACAAACTTTTTTGTTTCTAAATAAATATTTTTAATTTTAAAATAATTATGACATCATGCTGATGTAAACACCATTAATTTTAACATTACCATTAGAAATTTGACCAATTTGCATTGATTTTTGCCCAAATAAAAAAGTTTAGGGCCGGAGTCATGTAATCCTAAAATTTCAAAATACCAAAGTGCAATTTATCCAAAAGAAAAAAGATTAATATAGTATTTTCTGGATCTTATTAGCCCTAATGACATCCACAAAACACTATGCTTCGGATGAGGCTGCACTATTCTATCGTAGAATTAATTTTCTCCACTAATTCCATAATTAATTATATTGAATTAGGAAAACAAAATATCATTTATTATTGTTTACACGAAATTGTTTTTTTATTTATTTATTTATTTATTTTTCACTTTGTGGATTCCAAAAACCAAACATGGTTTAACTATCACCTATATACAAAATGTCTAAATGAACAAAAATGCTGCAGCTTGTAAAACACAAGAAAAAGATGCAAGTATCGAACTTCGAAAGTATGCTTTTGCATTTTCTTTAATTATATATGCAATTTGATTCCGAAAACAACATCCTTATTGGTTCAAAAATTATCGATTAATTACAGTCTATATATATAATGAACTTTCTTGTTCTTGCGTACTGCTGGTTTTAGTAAAAATAAAACAAATAAAAAAAAAGGGCAAAAAAATGATGTGATGCAGAGATATCTTGGAAGGCACCTCAAATGATGTACTAAAATAAAGGAGAATTGTTTACTAAAATAAAGGTTGTCCTATTTTGAAACCCTAACTTCTAATTATATCTTGGTTTTTTTTTTTTTTTCCCCTTAAAAAAATGTGAGAAAATGTTAAGCAAAAGGATCAGATTATGAAATTGGACATTTGCTCTAACTTTGTAATGTTCTTTTACAAGATTGATCAGTAAGAGACATGAAACTGCAGCTAGAGCTAACACATAGTCTTTTGTAGGAATTTTATATGCATTAAGTATTACGTAGGACAAGGACATTGTCGGATTTTATTTGTTATTTAGGTTGCATCAAAGTAATATATATATATATATATATATATTATAGCACGTTTTTCGCTTGCTTCTATGCTTTATTTCTAAGATAACTTGCTTTGGTTTTGTTGAATAAATTAGTAATGCAAGTACGAAATAATTTGTTTGTTTTGTTCTTAAATAATAATCTTTACTTACATTGGTCTAGTCGATGAATTTTTAAATCTACAATGCAATAAGCTAACTATTGATAAATCTTGACCAACCATATTAAGTAATATCAAAGCGAACGAATTATAAATCTTAACATAATAAATGGAAATTAAACACATAAAATACACATTTAATTTATGCTTTAATAACACACATATTTATTGATCGCCAGCAAATTTTTCAGTTAGTATTCTTGTATTATTACATGCATTTGGAAAAGAGTTTAAGGGGGTCGCAAAATCAATATTATTAGTTTTAAAATTATTGAGATAGGAAAGGATATATATGTTACATGATATGACCAGTCTTTTTTTTTTTTTTTATGTAAGAAAAAAATATATATTTTTGCTTAAATTCTAAAAAAAAGAGTAGTACAATATGCTAGATATATGTCATCAGCACCTCATTTGAAATGTGTGGTCTCATGACTCAAATGAAACAATTTGACGTGTATATGTATTACATGTATATGTATATATATATATATGAAAATTCTATGGTGAGAACGGTTCGTATGAGTATTGCAGTATTAGTGACGGTTTTTCATAGTATTAATGATGGTTTTTTAGAAAATTGTCACCAATACTATAAAAAACTGTCACCAATACTGTGGTTCGTATGAAAACCGTCTGCATCATAGACGAACTGATATATGTCGAGATTTGGGGATTCAACTAATATTCTTTATTTGTAAAACAATAAATGAAACCTTACCATCCAGTAATGGGATCGATGGCCCAAAGTACATAGGCTATATTAACTAATGAATCCCAGTGATTCATTAACCTTCCAGGTTTATAAAAAGATCTAAATAAAGCATATATGAACATGAAAACCCCCCAACGCCAATATTAAAAGGGAAAGTTGATATTAAACATAAGTTTTTTTTTTTTTTTTTTTTCAGTACCCTGAGCGAGTCTATCTTATTACCGATGATATAATGTTGTGCAAACCTGTTTTAGCGATTGTAATCAAACATATATCCAGAATAATCAAAATAATTTATATATATTTATCCAAAATAACTCACTTATTTCAAATAAAAAGTTGAATGACAGAAAGGAACTACACGTAGAGAATGATATACAAAAAAATATGTGAATATGATTCTTTGCCACGACTTTATGAATGAAAGTTGTGGTAAATAAAAGCCCTGAAATCTTCCAAACCAATCTCTGTCACATATCTTCATGCCCCACCCCTTCCCACCTTATCTCTTTCCGTGAATCTATCTTTCACCCTTTTTTGAGGCTTTAAGATGGATTTCCAAGCTTCCTATTGGTCATTGAATCTCCATGAAAATATTCCCAACACTGGGAGAGACAGTGCCACGTCATCAGTTTCTGAATGGACTTCATTTTGTTAACTTTTGCTGCGATATCATCAAATTTAGCTTAGATAATTCTCTGAAAGGACACCTAGACATGATATAAAATTTTTCTTTTTATCATTTCGCGTAAAGTATTTCATGATGCTAATTTTTTGTTTTCTTAAAGTTTGAAAAAAATCTATTGACTAACAGATTAATTATAAGTAACATATATATTAAAGTCAAAAAACTTTATTTATAACAACTTAATTAACTAGTATTGAAGGGTTTACCAACTTATATAAGCTTTTAATATTAAAGATAAAATAAAACAAACACTACAATTAATAATTGCCACATCAACAGAAGTTCCATGTGCAATGTCACTTACAATTTGAAATAACAAAACGCTTTAATTACGCAGAATAGTTTTGGTACAAATACTGAATAAAAAAACTCTTTATTTTATTTTATTTTATTTTTTTCGATGAAAAAATAAACTTCTAGTTACACGTAATAGACAACCCCAACTTTGGTACAATATTGAATAAATAAGACTTTGAAGGATGAGAACCGAAAATTTAGAAAAAGCACAAAAGGTAAAAAGAAAACGGGTTAAAAAAAATAAAAAAAAATGAAAGTGGTCAAAAATGAGAAGCCCAAAATATTTGATATTCCAACAAGTAGGGGGGTCCATGGAAGAAGAAGAAGACATGGAAGCGATAGAGGGAATGAGAGAGTGTGGATAAAGCGTGTCGTCCACCCGCCAATCAGAGCTCAAAGAAATCACCCAAATCCCCATCTCTGCAAATCTCTCCCAAGCTTTAACCCCCCTGTCTTTCAGACCCACTCGACCCCCCTCTGAGTGGGTCAATTTTCCAATTTTGCTCCAAAAACAATTTCAAGTTTCCACACAAAAAAAGAAAAAAAAAAAAAAAAAAAAAAAAAAAAAGAGAAAACCCAATCCCTGTCAACGACTCCATCAGCCTGCTTCTTCTTCCTTTTAAACCTTTCCCATTTGGAATTAGGGTTTGGTACGTGCAAAAACCGATTCCTTTGACCGCGATGGCTGTGTCGACCAGTTTCGCCGGAGCAAAATTGGAGGCTCTGCTCTTGAAATCTTCAACTGCGGCGGCGTCTACGTCGTCTTGGTCCGCATCGCCGTCAAGGGTTTCGAGTTCTTCTCAGTTGTCATCGTTTTGCAAGCCCATTGGGAGTAGGAGAGCTGGGATTCATAAGGGAGTGAGATGCGAGGCCACTTCTGCTTCCTCTGAAGTCTCCGTTCAGAACGGTCAGAATGCAATTTCAAATGTGTCTGCCCTTGAGCAGCTCAAGACCTCTGCTGCTGATAGTATGTTCTATTCCCCATTTCTGGTTTATATATATATATATATATATATATATGTATACTTTGTTTTTTTTGTGTATTTTGAAATGGGTATATTATGGGTTTTTGGAATTTGAATTCAAAACATTGTTTCCTTTGTCTCTTTAACTCTAATTAGCCGTCTTTTACATAAACATTTATGCAATGGTTGTTTTATTCTATGATGTTTTGTTTTCTTTTATAATTAGCTGAACTTTGCTTAAACGCAGGGGAAACAAAAACCATGCTTGTTGAATTTTATATGGGATTTTATGTGGTTGAGTTATATGGGAAAGAAACAAAAACCATTTGATTACATTTGCCGTGATGTTTTTCAGATTTTGTTACGGTAATTGTTTCGATGAATACATCCCGGTTCCTTAGTTCTTTTTGCAAAATGCTAGTTAGTCATTTGTTTTTAAGTTGTGGTACTGTTGGTTTCAGTTTTATAATCATTTTAATAATTTTTGTCAGGATATACGAAGGAGAGGAGCAGCATCGTTGTCATTGGGCTTAGCGTTCACACTGCACCTGTTGAGATGCGTGAAAAGCTTGCAATTCCTGAAGCTGAATGGCCTCGAGCCATAGGAGAGCTGTGTGGTTTAAATCATATTGAAGAAGCTGCAGTCCTTAGCACCTGTAATAGAATGGAGATATATGTTGTAGCTTTATCTCAGCATCGCGGTGTTAAAGAAGTTACAGAATGGATGTCAAAGGTGCCTTCCTCTATACTAGTTCTGCCTTTTTATTATTCCCACTAAAAGTTTATCCGGTTTACAATTTTATCAGTTTGACAGAAAAGATTCTCCTTCTGGTACAAATGACAAACAAAGCAAGGTTGATTGTTTGAATAATGGGTACCATGAGAGAAAATAGTGCAAATGATTTGAGATTTAAATCCACCATCCTTTGGGACATTTGATCTATTGATTTCATATAAATTTTCGGAGATCATTGTTGTTGTTGTGCTATTTATTTTCCTATAAAAAGGAAAAGACTCTGTATGTGCTCTTGATTTAGTTTTTAAGTCTGTGTAAAAAGAATGAATGTTTATTCTATTATTTGTAGTTCTAATTTCTAGCACAAATTCAAGGGGATTTTATTACTTATAGTGTCAAAATGTGAATCTGATTGTAGTTTTAGTCCTGATGACAATCTTGGTTTTGTGGGCAGACAAGTGGAATTCCTGTTTCAGAGATTTGCCAGCACCGCTTTTTACTTTATAACAAAGACGCTACACAGCATATCTTTGAGGTGTCAGCAGGTCTTGACTCTCTTGTTCTTGGAGAAGGTCAAATCCTTGCACAGGTTAAACAAGTTGTGAAAGTTGGGCAAGGAGTTGTTGGCTTTGGCAGGAATATTAGCGGGCTGTTCAAGCATGCAATCACTGTGGGAAAAAGAGTTAGAACTGAGACAAACATTGCTGCTGGGGCAGTTTCTGTAAGCTCTGCTGCTGTTGAACTGGCTTTAATGAAGCTTCCAGAGCCCTCACATGCTACTGCCCGAATGTTGGTGATTGGAGCAGGCAAGATGGGGAAGCTTGTAATCAAACACTTGGTTGCAAAAGGTTGTACGAAGATGGTGGTTGTGAATAGAACTGAGGAAAGAGTTGCAGCAATCCGTGAGGAGATGAAGGGTGTTGAGATAATCTACAAACCCCTCACAGAAATGCCAACATGTGCTGCCGAAGCAGATGTTGTGTTTACAAGCACAGCTTCAGAGAACCCCTTATTTTTGAAAGAGCATGTTAAGGACCTTCCTCCTGTTGGTCAAGAAATTGGGGGTTTAAGGCTTTTTGTTGATATCTCTGTACCTCGGAATGTGGGTTCATGTGTTGCAGATGTTGAAACTGCACGAGTTTATAATGTTGATGACCTTAAAGAAGTAGTGGCTGCTAATAAGGAGGATCGTCTCAGGAAAGCTATGGAAGCTCAGGCAATTATTGCTGAAGAATCTAAGCAATTTGAAGCATGGAGGGATTCATTGGAGACTGTTCCTACCATCAAGAAATTGAGAGCATATGCTGAAAGAATCAGAGCTGCAGAGCTAGAGAAATGCTTGTCAAAGATGGGTGATGATATCCCGAAGAAAACAAGGAGAGCCGTAGATGATCTTAGCCGAGGCATTGTGAACAAGCTCCTTCATGGTCCTATGCAACATTTGAGATGTGATGGGAGTGACAGCCGGACTCTCAGTGAAACCCTCGAGAATATGCATGCCCTTAACAGGATGTTCAGTCTCGAGACAGAAATAGCAGTGCTGGAGCAGAAAATTCGAGCCAAGGTGGAACAAAATCAGAAATAGGCTCATGTAACAAAATTTTCTTTCAGAAACACTTCTATTTTACTTCTTCATCATGAATAAGAGGCAACATCCTCATCTTATCATTTTAGTATTTTCGCTGTTATAACTTGTTCAAATCGATAAGTACTGGTCCTGGTGAGGGACCTCTCGACTCATTCATTGGTGTAAGACACAGCTGCCTAACTCCCATATGGGGTTCTGTTTATGTCTACATTGTGTCCTTTAGCGGCCATACGGCTAAGTAGTATACAAAGTGAGGTATTACGAGGTGAGATTACTCCATGTACGAAATCTATTCTAAAGTTTACAGTCTGTATCTGAACTGATAATTCTTGTAATTAATTTACTGATTGTTTCAATGTTTTGTTGAGGATGTTTTGTACAGTGTTCTTTATTTTTCTGAACTTTGGTTTCCTTGTGGAAGGTTGTTTCTTTCTGTCTTGTTTTTGTAAATGACTGGTTTTTGGCCATGGTGTGAAGCTCAACATTATTGATGCAGGAATCAACATACTAAAAAGAAAATGTCATGAACTTGAATTTATTTAATATCATTCAAAATTTGTTTTAAAGAACCCTATTTATAATAACACAAACCAGTGAAGAAAAGAAAATAACTGTAAATAAATAAATAACAAACTAAACAAGGAAATAAGTTCTCTAACATTATTAAATAAAATTCCAAAATATTTAATTTATTATTTTATTCAATCTAGATATAAAATAATTTTTAATCTTTCCATCTTTATTTCCATCGGTTCTCAAAGAACTCGGTGACAGAAGGCAGAGGTGGAGAACGCGGAACGTCAATATGAGAGAATGTTGATTATACTTGCATATGGAATTTTAAATCCTTACTGTATCGTGTAGAATATAATAACAAATTAGAGATATGATCCATGTTTTATAATAAAATAAAACTAGTAAAAATAAAAAATAAAAATAAAAAAATATAACAATATAGTTTCATCCTTACTTATTTGCATTAAACTGTGCACGAAGGGACTACTTGATATATTGAATTAATCTTATAAGCCCTTGAACTAACTAAACAGTGTTATTATTATTTCTTTTTGGGTAAATATTTAATCAGTGTTACTGTACGATAAACTGGTTGTTTAACTTCATGTATACTTTATGTATCTAAGAGACACGTAGAGTTTGCATGTAAGGCACAAAAATTGAATGGATAATCCAACGGAATTCAAAATAATTAGTGGATGAAGTTCATATTTTTTAATAATTAATAAAAAGAGTATCAAATAAATTTATCAAAATTATATTATGTGTTCTGTTTCAATTTTTTTATTATTAAAATATTAATATCCCAGTTGTAGCTAAATAGGTGTAACTAAATACAGTGACAAACCTAAGAATTACTTTTAGAGGGGCATAGCTATGTAATAACACTTCTCTTTGCTATTTTTTGGATAAATTTACATATATATATATATATATATATATAACAATTTTTTTAACTGTAGCTAGCCTAACTAATTAGATTTTTAATAAATTGAGTAGGCTTCAATTTTTGCAGAACAATATGATTTTAATATTTTCATAATGATTTGACATTACAGATTTGACATAAAAATAAAAAAATTAAAAAACCATAAACCCCCCTTGAAGCAAAATAATAATAATAATAATATTTTAGATACTGTTAGAAATTAATTAATCTAAATAACTTGAGAATTATTAAAATGAAGAATAGGAAATTCTATAATTAATACAACACAAAATAGTAATTTTAAATAAATATTATTTTATATATAAGTATAGTCTTTTGCTTAATTATATAATTTAATTGTATTAAATTCTGGTAATTTTCAATAATCATTATTTTTAGTATTTGAAATTATTAATTATTATATTGTTTAAAATGAATAGATAAGTATTATACCTATATTTAATAATTATGATTATAAATAAATAAGAGAAGGATAAAAAAAAAAAAAGAGAAGGTGGGAAAAAATTGTATTAAAAGTTTAAAAACTGACAAAAAGTAGAATAAACAAGAATAAAATCCAAATGGCATGCGAGGGGTACAGGTTCACATTAGGCTATTTAGTAATAAATATATAAAAAAAAATAAAAAATAAAAAACATTAACAGGGGCATGTGGCCTGAGTTATTGGTCCATATAAATAAATATAAAACAGTCAAATATTAAGACATTAGATATATATATATATATATATATACACTCACATAGAGTGATACATTTATTTAGTAACTTTGTTTAAAAATTATAGAGAATTATTATGCTAATTCAAATTTTAAAAAATATAATCAAAAGCTTTTGTTCTTTCTTTAATATATTATGTAGTATCTTATATATCTTTTTTAAATATAATCTTTCTTTTTTATTACAATTTGAAAATGAGAATTTCTTTTTTCTCTTTTCTTTTATCAGAATTTGAGGAGATATAATTTATCCCAATCAAAGTGTAAAATGCGAATTTAAAAAATATATTCTCAATGATTTTATAAGTTTACAATATATTTTGTTTTTAATATTGAGATGTCCGTTTCTTTAAAATATATCTATATATATATATATATATATATATATATATATATATAGATAGATAGCTATTCCAATTTGAAATTATTTTATGAAGAAAAACAGTGAATTTTCAGAATGCCCACAAACAACACATATCCCAATCTGGATACCCCATATGCAAACGATCCCATCACCTTTGCAAATTCTATGTCGAGGATTTTATTATTAATAAACAGACATCATCCCATATCCAACTCAATTTGCCCATCATTAAATAAAAAATAAAAAAACATAAAAAAATCTAATCCATAGTCATATTCCATATTTTATTTGTATCAATATTTGACTCAACTGTACCATAATTATTGTTATTATTACTAGTATCGATTTTATGCAAGATATGTATAACTGCAATAAATGATTTTAAAATTTAATTATATTCAAATCGAATCAAATTAATTAACTATATAATTTTTATTATAATAAAAATTAAAATTTAAAAGGAAATATTATTCAATAGTTATATATTTTATTGATTGAGAGTTAAAAATCACTTATTTCATTACTTATTTATAGGTGAAGACCTTCAAACTTGATAAGAACACAAATATTATCCTGAATGATAAATGTAAATGTTTCTCAATTCTTAAAATCAAGTCATTATTCCTAATTAAAGTTTTTTTTCTTCATTATTTGAATTAATTTGAAAATTGACCATATATAATCACCATCCCTCTTTTAAGAAGATTAAATAAGGAGATCAATTTCATTATTGAAATCTATATATTATGACATCGAATCATTATAAATAATTATATCATGGTATTGCAATCTATATATTAAGATATTGCAATTAATTAATTTACCTATATTAAATTCTCATAATATAATATAATTATATTTATTATTGTTATTATTATTTTCATAGTTAGATATATTTTATTAATGTCAAATAAAAAAATTAATTTCATTATTGGAATCTATATATTATAATATTGAAATTTCATTTATTGCATATCTATAGATGTATATGTATTAATGTATAGAATCTAATTATTAATTACCATATATAATATCTTTTTATTTGGCAATAAAATAAATATAATAAACTAACAAAAATATTAGTAAATAGATTACAAATCTATTTATAATATATATATTTTTAATTCTAACTATCTTTTTTATTTTTTTTATTTCTAGCAAGTAATTAATTTCTCTATATTAAATCTTTATAATATATAATATGATTATCTTTATTATTATTATTATTATTATTACTATTATTATTTATTTTTCACTTTGCAAGGTAATTTATTAATGGTTACACATATTTTACCTGTAAGGTAACTTATTGTTTTATACTTAAATAAATATGACAAAGGAATAAAGAGATTAATATATAAATTATACAAATAAGAACATCTATTACATTATTACTTACCGTACATAAAATCTTATTATCTATCAATAAAATAAATATAACAGAACAATAAAAATATTAATATATATTATTATTTTTTAAATATTTTTTATTATAATTATCTTTTTAGACATGTTTAATTTTAGAATTAAAGAGATTCATTTGAGAAAACCACCTATTGTTACTATGTAACAGATAAACTTGGAAGAACTAAAAAAATAGATTTTTATGGAAATATGGAAGGTCTAAAATAGAAATGAGAGAGTAATTTAAAAATTAGAGAAAAAAAATACCGAAGTTATTAAAGACAATTTAGGTTGTATATAAAGTGTGTCGAGCATGATTCATGAAAGTAACTACTTACTACTATACTATCTGTTGCCCTACGTAATGATGTCATCATCTTTATAAACATTATGATAATACGTGGTATTGATTATTTTATTTTTATATATTATATAGATTTCAATTTATAGATTTAGTTTAAATTTAAGAAAAAAATATTTAAAATTGATTTCAAACAAACTTACTAACAACTAAAAATGGTTTTTTTTCCTTTTTTTTTTTTTAATGACAACTACAATTGGTTTAATTTATGTCAATAGTATGTGAGCATGTAGTGTGCCTCCATCTCTTTCTATCAAAACTAAAATGGAAAGGAAGTAAAAGAGCAGGGAAACAAAAAGGAAGAAGAAGAAGATATACTCCATTATGACTTTATAAGATTATAAAAATTATTTTCTAAATTAAAAAAAAGAAGTTATTTCAATGTTTTTTTCATTTCTCTAAGTAAATATTTAATTTTTTTCTAACAACACCAATTCTCCAATTAAACATTTTTTTTTTGGGGAATAAATCTCCAATGAAACATTTAAAAATTGTTTTAAAAAAACAATAATAACATATTTCTCCAAATTACTCTCATTTTAAATACATAATCACTCTTTTACCCTTCAGGCTTCAATCGAGACATGAGGAGCCGCACACTAACGTTCCTTTCAACAATGCCTTGAGAAAAAGAAAACAAAAATATAAAATAAAAAAATAAAAAAACAAAAACAAAAATTGTAAAACCATTCAATTTTTTCCATCAGCTAGTTGGTTTCAATTGAAGCCCCCAAAAATATTTTTTCTCAATTAGCTTTCGGTTTTCTCCTACAGCTCTTGATTTTCAAAAATCGAATTTAATAACTTTAATAATTAAAACAAAAATATGAAAGAATAAAAACCATCAAAATATTGAATATCGAAATTTTAAATAATCAGAAGGTGGTACTTAGTAATTTATAATCAAAGGTATTTGACTTATTTTGTAGATAAAGTAAAATCAAATAATTTGTTTTAAATATAAATCTCATTTTGCCATATTTAACAATTCTATTCTAAAAATGATATTTCAAAATTTTCATTGATAAAATAAAATTATATTATTTATGAATTTTTTTTTGTCCAAATAAGGAAATATGTTTATTAATTTCCATATAATCATGTTTGTATATGTAAAAATATTTAAAATACGTTTGATTAAGGGTATCATATATATGCAAATACATTTTATGGCATATATAATATTATAATAATAAAATATATACTTTTGGATACAACCAATAGAAGGTAAAAATATTATACTATTTCATCAATTCTTTCAATTCACATCCAAATCTATTATATATGTAGAAATACTCTATGTCATATATATATATATATAATATGGTTATATTAATTGATTTTATATATTTTTGGATACAATTATAAAAAATAAAAAAAAATCTCATGCTTTAAATAACTGTTCAATTTGATGTTGATTAATATTTTGATAGGATTATAAATCACAATAAAAAAAGATGATTTTTTTTATTGATGATTTTGAAGGGAATTTGAAAAAACATTATAATGACACATGGCACTGACTTTTCCTTTTTTTATTTTATTTTATATATTATGTAATATATGCGTTAACATATAATATATATTATATGATATATTAAATGTCACTCATAATTCTATTATTATAATAATGACCTCTTTTTAAATTATCTAATATAATATAATATAATATAATATAATAATAATGATAATAAATAAATAAATAAATATATATATATAATTTAAAAAAGATAAAAATATATATTTGGTAAATAGGATAAATCAAATATTTTATTTATTCTAATTGGATAGCTATATAAAAAATTAATTATATATATATTTGGTTATACTTTTAAAAGGTAAAATAATGAATAATAAATCATAAATAATAATAAATAAAATAAAATAAAAAATATTTTGGAAGAAATTTAAAAGAATGACATGCTGACACATAGTGCATATGTTTCTTTTTCTTTTTTTTTATATATTATATAGATTATTTTTAAAAAATATGGTTTTAAAAATTTCTTTTCTATTTACCAAACATATAGATTTAAAATTTTCTTTATTATTGAATTCTTTTATTCATTTCTTATATTTTACCAATATAGTTTTAGATTCAGATGGTCTAATAAATACTAAAATATCTTTTGTTTTCAATTTTTATTTTAGAAAGTATGAAAACCAAGAATAAATAAACAAATAAAAATTAATATGACATAGAAAATAAATAGAAAATATTTTTTATGCACAATTAACTTGAAATGAAATAGTGTTGATCAAAATTATTAAAAAAAAAAAAATCGATACAAGCTTACGTTGTCATCTAACTAATCTTAATCCTTTTATCTTACACATTTACAAGTGACATATATATGACCATTTGACAATTTTCACATGCATTATTGTTTACCACCGGTGGAAAAAACCACTAGGGGAATATAGATGACGTGGCAATTTATACTGTAACTTTATTTAAATATGTTTTGAATTTTAAACTAAATATTATGTAGAAAAAGGACCGCTCATAAGAATGAGATCCAAAACTGTATCAGCTGCTGCATTAAACTGATTAACAATTTTGTAAAATTTTATTATTATTATTTATTTAAGAAGAGCCGTTATAAATACAATTTTGTTGTTGGAATCCTTGAGGATAGTTCAAATAACATGATCATTGGTGTTTAATTTTAGATTTTGACAATTAGTTTATGGTCTTTTTATGGACAATTAATATGACAATGATAGTTGATGTTTAAACTTGGATAATGAAATAACCAATATTAACAACGATTATGACAATGATCACCCTAGTGTTTAACCTTAAGTTCCTAATTAACAGCTTAAAAAAATTTCATCCTCCAATTCAACATATGTCCCCCAATAAAAAGTACAAAAACAAAAAGCCCATGCAAACCAATTTGTATATTTTTTGACAGCTCCGTTTGAAAGTCTTTGTTTTTTTCACCGTTAGTGTTCAAGTTTGGATCCATAACTAATAAAATAATTGAGAATTAGTTGCATTTTATTGTGCTAGGATTTTTAAAACTAGAACTCTAATATGACAAAGTAAATTTTATTAGATAACCAATTAAATTTTTATATGAAATATAAGTCTTATTAATAATGATTATATAAATAATATTCATCTTTAAAACCTGTTTCCATGTGAATCATTTTTACATTTCTTTTCATCTCACAAGCTATATATGTCAATGTCATTTAATTATTTTTCTTTATAAGTATTTATTTTTTCAACAATATTAAAAAAAAAACAATATTCTTTTTTATTTTTCAATCTTTTTTTTTCCTACATTTTTAAATTTATAATTGAAATTTGGGTTTTGCTCCAAGAAGAACAAAATATTCAAAAGAAAAAAAAATCTTTTTGATTTTCTTATTTATAAGGTTTTAAGTTTAACAACATCAAACTCATTAGATTTTAGAATAACTGTTATTATCTAATAGCATCCAAGTAAATGACAAGGGTTGTTTATGCTCTCTATTTTTAATTTACAACTTATATATATATATATATATATATATATATATCTAAGCAGTCCGTTTATGATGCGGACGGTTCTTATGCGGATCACAGTATTGGTGACGGTTTTTCATAGTATTGGTGACGATTTTTTAAGAAACCGTCGTTAATATTATAAAAAATCATTACTAATACTGCGGTTCTCATGCGGACCGTCCTCGTCATAAAATTTCCGTATATCTAAGTACGTTTAAGGTTAGAACTGTCTTGATTGTTTTTCATCCGGATAAAAAATATGCTTATATTGCTAGCCGTTTATTTAAATTGGACAGCCCAGATTAAAATGCCATTTTCCTCCCATTTTCTTCGTTTTCCACCATCTCCCACTTTCCTTCCCCATCCATCTCTCACCGTTCCAGCAAGCATCCTTCCCATTCCCTTTATTTGCATAGCTGACTTGCGACTTGCTTAGCCGCTAAACCCCGTGGCCAGTTACCAACCCTCCCTTTGCTCTCTCAAGTTTGTTTCGCATTTTTGCAACTAGAATACCCCTTCTAAACCCTAATAAACCAATTAAAAAACAAAAACTCCATTTTTGCAATGACAAATTGAAACCCCCAAAATCTTCCTTTCACCCACTCTCATTGTGCTTCTTTACCATTCCTTTCTTCTTCTTCTTCTTCCACCACCAGACCTTCACCGACCTCAATTTTTGTTCGGATTGTCGAGGAGAAAGAGCAAAGCCAAAGAAAGGAAGGGACGGAAAGAACGGTGGCCCCTAGTGGGAAAGCAATGAGAAAGTAAGGGAAGGGTAGAGAAGGGCAATTGAAGGAAATTTGAGAGATTTTAATCTGGACCATTCACTTTAATCTAGTGACCAATAAAGATTCGCATTAAAGACTACGTTTTTTGGTTTTTTGTCCTGATGCAATACGGTCAAAACGTCCTGAACTTGCATTACTATATATATATATATATATATATATATATATATATATATATGTATGTGTGCTTGTGCAGATCTCTTCTATGTGTTCTAGTTGATTTAAATTTTAATATAAAGTTGAGTGTAAATAATGATTGAAAATATTGATATTGATAAAATATTGGAATATAATTTTGTGTAAATATCAATAGAAATATTGATATCGACAGAAATATTAATAAAATTAAATAATATAAAAAATATAATAATTAGAATATAATTATAATAAAATAGTTTATAAATATTAAAATTTATTATAAATAAAAAAATATACTGTTTATTAGATATTTAATAAATATTTTGAACTAGACTGTATACATTTTTAACTATAAATCATTAGTTTACACTTATAATTATGTAAGATGATTTAGATAATTGGAAGCTTTGCTCATGGTCTATTAGATTTAAAGTTTATTTATCTATTTTTTATTTAAAAAAATTAATTAGC
The DNA here is from genome assembly GCF_031755915.1 of Ziziphus jujuba. Lineage (NCBI taxonomy): Eukaryota > Viridiplantae > Streptophyta > Magnoliopsida > Rosales > Rhamnaceae > Ziziphus > Ziziphus jujuba. The sequence goes on along the minus strand of NC_083383.1, from coordinate 22,845,548 downwards.
TAGGTATAAATAAATATAAATTTGTTATTATTTTGGATAATAAAAAAATTATATCTTAAAAAAATAGGAAGAGAAATATATGTAAAACAAAAATTTTGTATTAAAATTAAATGAATGGCAACATTGTAATAAACAAAAACAAAAGTTGAAATTATTATTTTAAGCAGTGCATTGGTTGCGAAAAAAGTTGCAAGACACACATGTCAATTGTAGAAATGTGGAAGTGTGTTAGCGTGTGTGCAAGTGACTATTGCTAGCAGTCCTCATTAAAATATCTAAAGGCAAACCAACTCAAAGTGACCAGCAGTGAAGAAAAAGTAGTGAAATGTCCGAGACAATGTCAAATGTCGGCGAGCATCAGCACCGATAGGAGGGGGAAAAAGTGTTGCTGATATTAGAACCTTTTATGTTTTTTTCTTGGTTTTTAAATGCTGTTTCGTGGTCTTTAAATGGATTTGGAAGAAGAGTTTCTAAAACCTGTGGGTTTAGAAAATGCCAATAGAAAACAAAGGAACCGTCGAGAGAGGAAAGTGAACAATCATATTCGTTAATCGCAAAACCACTACTGATTTCCTGGTTTTCCGTCCATTTAACATTCATGTTGGGATTTTTTATTTTTTATTTTTTGGTTTCTTTTTTTATGGACTCTGATCACTTTGAGTTGGTTTGCCTTTAGATACTTTAATGAGGACTGCTAGCAACAGTCACTTGCACACACGCTAACACACTTCCTCATTTCTACAATTGACATGTGTGTTTTACAATATTTTTCAAAACCAATGCACTGCTTAAAATAATAATTTCAACTTTTGTTTTTGTTTATTACAATGTTGAATTTATTTAATTTGAATGCAAATTTTTTACTTTGCATACATTTCTCTCTCTTTTTTTAAGAATATAATTTTTTTATCATTCAAAATAATAACACATTTATATTTATTTATATATAATTAATCTTTTTTTAATAAAAAATAGATAAATAAACCTTTAATCTAATAGTTCATGTGCGAAGCTTCCAATTATCTAGATCATCTTACATAATCATAATAGTGCAAACTAATGATTTATGGTTCAAAATATATGCCATACAGTTCAAAATATTTATTAGATATCTAATAAATATTATATTTTTTTATTTATAAATTATTTTATTATAATTATATTTTAATTATTATATTTTTATATTATTTAATTTTATCAATATTTCTGTTGATATCATTATTTTTATAAAATTATATTTTAATATTTCTATCTATATTAATATTTTATCACTAATTTTAATTATACTGTACATCTCCGACCCGTAAAAACCCCATGAAAAGAAGAAAAAAAGAAAAACTATTTTACTCAAAGAAGAAAAATTAAAATTATATTAAAATCTGGCATTTTCAAACCCATGTAAATCATCAACTCTACTCAACGACTTCTTCATCATAGCAACTTTAGCAAGCTTCTCAGCAGCTCTCCAAGCCGATGTGGGAGTAAGCGGATCACCATTCTCATCAACCACAGCAATCTCCCTCTCGCCACCTCTTCTTCTCTGTATCATCACCATTTGTTGCTGTTGTTGCTCAATCTGATGTTGTCTCCGCCAATGAAGCTCGGCGAGCTCAACTTCCAAAGCTCTCACATACTCATCAGCAAATACAGGGTTCGATTGCATAAGCAGGGCTCGAGCCGAAGCCAACAAATGATGCCCGCTTGTATAATCATTGTGCTCCACCAATCTCCGAGACTCAGCGATCGCTCGGATCGCAATGAACTGGTTTCTAAGCCTCTCAATCTTGGGAGTATTAGACAATCGACCAAAATCTGGAGCAGCAGGTAAAACAAGAGACTGCTCTTTCTCATACACAACCTCCTGAGTCGAAGGGTCTTTATACAAACACCTGGCGGACATCACTATGTGGGTACCAACTGCCGTAATTGGGACCCTCAATTCCACCAGCAACTCTTTCTCTTCCTCGGCGTACAAGTCGCAGAGTCGCACCGACCTCGAGCTGAGCACTGTCGGCTTTCCGCTGTACGAATAGATGGCGGAGATCTCGGCCGATTTGGAGGCCGAATGGAAGCCGAGTTGAATTCTCAAATCCTGTACAACAACGCTCAATAACCCTCCGACGCATTTCGCAAACTCGTTCTCGGCCGATTCGTATTCGCCGAATCCGAATGAGTGAACGGGGATTTCAATGTGGGCGAATCGGGTAGAAGAGGTAGTGTGATTCATTGTATGTCTTTGATTATTCTTGTTTGTTCGGACTGATCTCTCATCCTGACCGTCGGATAATAGCATAATGCTAGCCACTGGATTCCTTTCTCTACGATCTTCGAGCACTTTTGTTGCTTTCCTCAAAGCCTCACCAACACTCGTTCCTTGACCGCAAACGAGCTGATCAACAATGCGCCGAGCATTGCGCTGGCCTTGAGCAGTCATTTTTCTCAACGGCATCAATCTCTTAGCGGAAGCAGAGAAAGCGACGATTGAGAGCCGGTCACCGGAGCCGAGAGAGGAAATAACCAAACGCATAGCACGCTTGAGCATATGCAACTTGGGACCAATCATACTACCACTGACATCGAGAACGGTGACCAAATCTATCGGCCCACGGTTTGATGGTTTTACACTGCGCGTTGAAGAAGGAGGAGGTGGGGCTTTCACTCTCAACGTGACCGCATAAGTTTCATGAGTTCGGCTCGCCGATATAACAGCTGCTTCGGGCAAAAGTCTCACTTGTACATGGTTGGTTCTCACATCTTTATTGATCATTTGCGCTTCTTCGGAGTATCTCATCGAAGAAGACGATGAAGGGTTAGGATTAACGAAGAATCCTTGAAACTCTTCGACGTCTTCGTGGTCGACCTCTTTTGCATCCTCATTCACTTCGGGTATTGGACTAATCTGGCTGGTACCTGAGTTGGGAGAAATCAAACGCTCGTCGTCATCGTACAACCTCGAATCCGAAGGTTTCGTATGTTGGCGGAGGACTGGTTCGGCCTTTTTGACGACGTCTTCGGTTGTTGGCTTGGTAACGAGGCTTTGTTGATCTTGTTGTACGGATTCAGGGGTGATGTTCTTGTGGACGGCGAGAAAAGGAACGTCTTTCCATGAACAGTTGCAGACTGGACATATAAGGCTATTATGCTTGTTGACGTACGAAACTATGCAGGGAAAATGGAAAGCGTGAGCACACTCTGCTGTGTAAATGGCCGTGCCATGTCCAGTCTTCACGCTGTTCAAGCATATTCCACAGCTACTCTGAAATCAATAACAACAAATATACACGCTTAACTCAAAAAAAATTTTTTGAAATAAGAATTTTGCTGTAATGGGTCAGAATTTATGGTGAGCAACTATCCTCTAATTTCGATAATATAATATCGCAGTAATTACATAGAACATTATCTATTGGTATATATTTATATTGGTCCATGTTGCCCACCGTAACAGTACTAATAATATTATAAATCTTTAAAAAAAAAAAAAAAAAGATTGTATGAAAATTTGTTACCCTAAATTTGAAGCTGTTCTTGAAAAGTGACAACTTGAGAGGAGATCTAGGAGAAGTTGGGTTGGAACCCAATAATGTTTTGGGACTCTTAGATTTCTTGGGAGTGGTGGTTTTACATTCAAGCCTGGGGCTTTCACTCACAGTCTCTGAAGGTGTTCGACAGCGTAAACTCGGGCTAGAGACAGGTTGAGATTGAAATAGCAAGCGAGATGTGGAAGGGTTGCTTCCACCAGAGAAGAAGCTCAATCTGGTACAACTTCTGGGACTCGGACTCGGACTTCGACTTGTCTGTTGTTGCTGCTTTTCTGATACTTTGAATTCTGGGTCTTTTGAAAGCGTAGTGCAAAAGGCTCTTCTCCATCTCGTACCCATCTTTTGTGACCAAAAATGATCAAACAAACCACCAAAGTTCTTTCTTTTTCTTTTTTTTTTTTTCTTTCTATCCACGATCCTTTTGTTTATGTTATGAAAGAGACAAATGAAGAAGATGAAAAGCAAAATAGTTTTTTTTTTTTTTTTTTTTAATGAACTCGTAGACAAAAGGTAAAGGACCTAAGAATCTAAGTTGATCAAATACAATAAAATGCAAGGAGAAGAAATTAGTGGGAATTCAGACTCTGATCCAGACCCTTCTCTCTGTTTCCCTCTCATTGTATTTTTCCTTTTGTTTTTCTATTTTCTCTCTGTTTTCTATTGGTCTTTTTGGCAGAAAGATCTACTGTTTCTCTCAATCTATCTCTACCTCTGCGTGATCATATTTATTTCAGAAGAGAAAAGCATTCCTTGGATTGAATATTTATAATGTTTTTTTTTTTTTTTTTTTTAAAGCAAATAATTAATTCTTATATTTATAAAAATGCCCATACCCCACTTTGACCGTCAGGCGTCAGCTTATATAATTAAGAGTTGGTAAGTTCGATAAGCACCTCCATGTTCAAATTAAGTTTGCTTTGCTTTCTGAAAATTAATATAATTAAAAAAAATGAAAATTAAAGTGATTTGCAGCAGCAACTCAGAAGGGGCCAAATTTGGTGATGTTGATTGTTGACAGTAGGAGGAGGAATAGAAATAGACAGATTGACACGTGGCATGGATTTTTCCAAATCTTTTTGTAAAGGCAATGTTGAAAAACAAATTGATTGAGAGATAGAAACTGGGCCCTACTTAGAGGTGTCTGTCAGAGGAAGCAACTATATTTACTTGGGAAAAAAAAAAAAAACTTATATATTTACAATTGGCAAGTTGAAAGATTGTTATTAATATTATAGATTAATGAAATTTTAAAATTGAGAATTACATTGATTTGGAGTTTAGGAAATGCCCACATAGCACATGACCCAATTTGGACACCCCATGTGGAAAAGATCCCATCAACTTTACAAACTCCGAGTTGAGGATTTGTTGCCTCCAATTTTTATTATTAATTAAGAGATCCCATCACCATTGCTCTGCATTCAACTGAATTTGCCCATTATCATCATATGTATAAAAAAAAAAAAGAAGGTAAACTGAATTAGTTCATCACCCCCCCTTCCCCTCTTCTTTTCATCAAATTCTTTGAGCTATGTGATCTGTACTAGCATGTGTAGTGCAAATTAGGGCATTGGCCTTGGAATCCTCAACTTTAAGATTCTTTTTGTTTTTTGTTTTCCTCATCACTGGAGACTAATTTTTTTCTTTCATTTTTATTTTTTATTTTTTTATTTTGGGAAGGATAAATCAAGTATGATGTCTTAAAAAAGAGTTAATTTTAAGCCACTGGGTTATTATTTTCTCGAGTTATGTTACTATGTAGTTAGGAAAGAATCTGATATTTTGGTAACATTTTTTTTTCACTCTTTAACTTTATAAAATTTATTTACTTCAAACATTTATTAGTATAAATTAGTAATAGATAGAGTTTGTTTTACATCTTTCAAATAATTATAAACTTGCGTAAAATGGAAATTCCATTTCAAATTATTTTTTATCTGGTGTTTGTATTTTTTTTTTCATTTCAATTTTTGTTGTTAATTGAAATATATAACAAATTCTAAAATAATTATGAAAAAACATTTAAAGTAAGCAAATTACACATAATCATGTAGAAAACCAAAAAAAGAAAAAAAACATAATGCATTACCAAACCACACGTTTATAAATGCTAGCTAAGAATTGAGTTTGGAAATCATGATGGAAAAAGGAGGAAATAATTACCAAAATTAAAGTTTTCATTGTTTGTTTAATTAAGTGAAAATTATGAAGAAGCAATCCTAAGAAGAATATTTACAACTTTATTACTTAGAGAAATATGATTATCTTTGGAGTTTGAATTTGTGCGAGAAAAAGTAAAACTTTTTCAGTTATTATTGTTTGTTGAATAGAGATTTATGAAAATTAATAAATATATGATAAAAAAACTGTATGTATATATATATATAAGAATATATATATATATACATAGACAGATATATATTACTTTTCTCTCTTTATTTTTATTTTTATTTCCTTTTCATGTTAATATTTGAGACAGTTTGGAGATTCAGATAACAGCTAATGTGAAATGTTTTAGTATAAATTGAACAAAGTTGGGGGGATCACATGGAGAACGAATTAAATAAGGGAGATTTGAAATCGTTTCCAAAGGGGATTACACAATTAATTTTAAGACATAAACATTCAAGAGAAGCGGATTTCAAAGAGAGTTCCCAAAAATAAATAGAGAGATAGGTTTGTTGTGATGCTGTCATTATTGGGGAACACATGTTCTCTAATTGATTAAGTTTTTAGGACTGCAAGGATCCTCTAACAGCCATATTTCTTATTTTCATTATCGATCGCATGACCAACATGTCCATTATTTTTTATTTATTTCTTTTTCTTCTTCTTCTTATAAATATATATATATATATATATATTATATATGCAAAAGTTGACTAATATGGATAAACGTAGATGAGTGATTCTCCTACTTCCTTATTGTCAAGTAGCAAAAATAATTCCATGACAAAATGGAACCGAAATAATTTAATATTATATGTGGATAATTGCATTTAGCCCTTCTCTATTTTCAACTTAATACAATTAAATGTCTCTATTTTGAAAGTTATCACTATTGTTCATTTTCTGTTAACACCCTTAATAAAATTTTATAAAAATGACTCAGAAGTTCAAATGAGTGTACTAAGTTTGGAAAATTTTAAATATATTTAAAAATATATTTTATAATTTTTTAGGAAAAAAAATCTATAAACTTTTATTATATACATAACTTTGAAGTGAATAGTTTGTAAGGGACAATTCATTATGACTTTTTAATTGTAAAATGCATGCATTGCATATGAAGAGATTTTGTTCCTCTGGATAAGGGCATTAATTGGTGCCAAAAAAAAACCTAACAATAATAATAAATCGCATATCATAAGTAGTTAAACTAATGATTTGCTTAAGCTGTTTGCGAGCTCTAACATTGATTTTGGAGATTTGAAAATATAGACAGCCATCATGAAAAACATATATAAAAGCACTAATTATCCAAGGGTAAATTTTACTTAGATCTCTTTAATATTGTTATATTCACATTTGTAATTTTTAACTATAAAAATTAATTTTAAAAAACTGACAGATGAATTTTTATTATGATTTTTTCAAAAATATGAATCTAATTGTAATTAAAATAAAAATGAAGAGTTTTAAATAAAATTTTCCCTTATCAAAATAATGATGGATTTAATATTTATCTATTAAGTTTTTAATGACAGTTTTGTAGCAAAATAACCATTTTTTTAGGCAAAAATGCATAGTTATGATATTCCTCCAATGGCGGACACTACACTTAGACTATGGCTCCCCAGCATTTTTTATTTAGTCCATAAGTTTTTATAACAATAAAAATAATACCAAAACAGGTATTTGCCTCCAACCCCCTTCTTGTCCCCCCAATATATATATATATATATATAAAAGATCGAATTAAATTTCATTTAAAATAATTAAAAATTAACTTCCTTTACAAATTACTATATTTAAAAGCTTTAACACAAGAATTAATTATTTCTTTAAAATATAGTAGTTTTGTATCTTACTTAATTCATAATGTGAAGTTCAACAAAAATTTTGATTTTGATTTATTATTTTCTTATATTAATGCATAAATTTTTTAATATATTGCTTAGCTAAATATATTCCTTCCAATATTGCTATACAAAATAATCAGTCAAAAACTTAATTGTATAATAAAGCTTATTGTTGGATAACCATAGTGATGCTAGGAACCAACTAATTTACCAATATATGCATCCAGAGTACACATGTAATTATTTGATTGGTTTATATTTAATAGTATTCATCTCTTCAAAGGTTCACTCATCTATTTTTAGGTTATATTAAAGTGTTAACCAATAAAATAGTAATGCATGTGCTTTTGGTAAATATATTGGTATGCTAGACAAAAAGCCTATTGTTGGAAGTTGGGGCTATCTTTGCTGTGGAGACCATCAACGAAGGCCCAAACTATAATAAGTTTGGAAGACAAAGTTCTAAAATGAAGTGAAAACTAGTAGAGGTGCAAATATAAGTTCTACATTAGCCAGACATGAGGATATATAAGAGACTTGGATACTGCATTTATAAGGTTAACCTTTTACAGTAGAACTCATATTTACTCCATTTATTAGGTTAACCTTTTAGAGTGGAACCCATATCTCAACAAATGGTATTAGCATTGGGACCTTGACAAAATCATGTGTATGCACGAGTTGAACCCTAAGGTGAATCAAATGGTAGTTGAACCCATATGCTGGAGTATAATGTTGAAAAGAAACCTCATGATTAGCAGTTAAAACTTGATGATAGAAATTTCGTATCGAATGGTGCGGTGATGAGAACCTATGCCAGGGAAACATGGAGGAGGCCATCCTATGATACATGGTGAGCCACGAGAGATAGGTGAATCATCCCATAGTGGAGACAACTTGATAGAATTGGGGAGTGGTTTTGGGGGAGGAGGGAGGGTGAATAGTCGTTTCCAGTGAAGCATCACATAGAGAAGACAACTTGACAGAATGGGAGGGGAGGTGAATAGTAGTTTCTAGTTTAAGGGTGCTAGCTAGGGGGGAAGAAAAATGGGGCAAGGTTTCCTTAGTTTAAAGGTACAAACATAATTCCCATATTAGTTAGATATAAATATCTTAAAGGATATATAAGAGATTTGAGTTACTCATTCGATTGGGGAGGGGGTGAATAGTCATTTCCAGTGAAGCATCACATAGAAAAGACAACTTGACAGAATGGGAGGGGAGGTGAATAGTGGTTTCTAGTTTAAGGGTGCTAGCTAGGGGGGGAAAAAAAGAGAGGCAAGGTTTCCTTAATTTAAAGGTACAAACATAAGTCCCATATTAGTTAGATATAAAGATCTTAAAGGATATATAAGAGATTTGAGTTACTCTTTCTATTGGGTTAACTTTTAAAGTGGAATTCCAAGTCTTAACAAAAACTTTATCTTATTTCATATATAGCAAAAATTGAAACCATAAAGAGGAGTTGAGATTAGATTGATCTTAACAGTGAAATAAATGGAAACGTTTACTTTTGTATTTTGTTGAAGGCCTAGTCATCAAAACCCAAGTAACCATGATTTTGTTAGAATATATGGCAACATTAGCCACATTTTATTCAAACCTGAGGCAAGGTTGCTTAGGCCAAGGGTGAGTGTTTCAAATGCTTTCAAGTTTGTTTTATGTCCTTTTGATTTTGTTTCAATTACGGTATTTAAGTAGGTGTTCAAGAATAGCAAATAACATGAAATTAGTAATGTTAGCAAGAATAGGTCTTAGATTGACAAGTTGCTTAGCAACTTGACCTAATTAGACAAGTTTGATGAAATGGCATGCTCAGATTTGGCCACTCTCTCAACTAATAGAACAAACTACATTTTTCAAGCTTCCATTCGACTACTTCAACATAAAGTAAATAGCATGGAACCAATAGATGGCATGCATGCATTGGACCAAACCATGATGACATTGCATTCACACACACAACTTTTTTCATGTGAAGCTCTTAGGTTTCATTGGTTTGTATGGACAACAAAGAAAATTGTTTTCATACTTCTTTCATATGTAACATATACACATAACATGTGAATGAATATTAAGTTTTTTTGGAGTAACACTTTGTCTCATAAACCATGTTGAATAAGCAGCTCAAAAGCTGCGAACTAATACTTGCAAAACCAAAAGCCAAAGGCTTACCATATCCACCTCAAGCTAAGTAACTTCAAGTTCGTTTTAGAACCAACCTTTCAAATTGATATCAGAGTTTTATTTGAATCCTTTAATTGAAAACTTGAGTGAGAAACCAAAGAACACCTCATGGTTTCAATGGTTTTCTCTCACTTTTCAGCACTTTCACCGCCCATGTTCGATGGGCAAAACTTAATTTGGTCCATTAAAATGAAGGCTTATTTTTGTACACCTAGAACCTTTGGCAACTTGTTGAGTTTGATTATGAAATAGAACCATTAAGAGCAGGAGCTTCAGTGAATCAAATCAAGCTTCATAGTGAAGAAAATACAAGGCCATTTAAAGCTCTCATAGTCATACAAGTCGTCGCCATAGATGAGATCTTCACTAGAATTATGACATGCTCAACATCAAGAGAAGCTTAAGAAAAGCTTCAAGATAAGTTCCAAGGGAATACAAGGACAAGGAAGATGCAGCTTCTCAATCTAAGAAGAGAGTTTAAGAATTTTAAAATGGAGGAGAATAAACCCATGAAAGAATTCTCAAACAGAGTTATGAAGATTGTGAACCAAATTCGATTGCTTAGAGAAGCTTTCCAAGATCAAAAGATTGTAGAGAAGTTTGAATCCAAGATTTCACCCTTGGAAGAAACCAAAGTTCTCACATAGATTTCTCTAACTGAGTCACCCTTATGCTTTATATGCCATCGGACAACGAAGGAGTCCAAGGTAGCAAGGTGAATCAACTTCAACTGAAGCAGCCCTTACAACAAGAAATAAAGGAAAAGCAACATACAATAATCAAGCTTATCAAAGGCAAAATAAGGGTTGGAAAAATCAATTTCAATGAATGGAGAAGAAATCTTATAGTCCTTGCTTAAATTGTAAAAAGAAAGGACACTCAATAAAGGCTTGTTGGAGGAGACCAAATGTTCAATGCAAACTTTGTAAGTAGTTTGGTCATGTGGAGATGTTGACAAGAAAAAAAATGAAAGGCAAGAGGCAAGACATGTTAACGAACCAAACAATACCAATATTGAATATGAACACACATTCACAACCATTTATAATCTTACAACTATAGGTAAAGACATATGGATGTTTAATGGAAGTTGTAATTTGCAATCTGACAACTACAAGCAAAGGCATATGTATACTTAATGGCAGTTGTACTAATCATATGAGTCACAACCGTGAGCTGTTTGTTAATTTTGACAATAGAATTGCAATAAAAATTAAGGTAGCAAATAGATAGACTATGCAAGCACAAGGTAGAGATGATGTTGCCATTAAAACCTCTAAAGGTACTATACTTATAAAAAGTGGATTGATTGTACCAAATCTGTCCAAGAATTGACTTAATGTGCCACAATTCATGAAGAAGGGATGCACTTTGAAGTTTTTAGACATGTATTGTGAGATATCAAAAGATGATAAAGTGGTATTGATGGTGTACATGAAAGAAAATAGGCTTACAGTTGACTTTGAGTTCCAAAAACAATTTGTTTTGAGAGCTCAAGTTGATGAAAATTCAAAGTTACAGTATAGGAGGTTCGGTTATTACAATTATGCCACTTTAAAGTAGATGCAAACATAATAAATTGTAGAATGACTACCTCAAATACAAGAAGATGTAGTTCAATGCCAAAATTTTTTTTCAAGCTTACAAGGTAACCATTTTCTTTGAGAAGTCTTGAAAAAGCTAAGTAGAAGCTAGAATTGGTACACTTGGATGTGTTTGGTCCAATGGATATCTCCATAATTTTCAAGCATCAATGAAAATGACATTTGTGTAAGCAAGCATGAATACTGCACCAACTCACAACTCCATACACACCACAACAAAATGGAGTGAGTGAAAGAAAGATTAGAAAATTATGGAGATATCAAGATGTTTGCTATTTGAGAAGCACATTCCAATGAAATTTTGGGTCGAAGTAGCAATTATAAGTGTGTAGCTTCTCAATAGGCTTCCAAGCAAAGCAATCGATTCAAGAACTCCAAATGAATTTTCGTATGGCTCTAAGCCTTTAATTTCTCACTTAAAAGTATTTGGAAGTTATGTTATATGCATGTACATGAGGTAAAGAGGACTAAGCTAAACAATAAAGCCAATATTGGTATCTTGGACCTAAGCTAGACAAGAAAGCCAATATGGTATCTTGGTTGGTTATAGCTCAATTTCAAAAGGCTATAGAATTTATGACTTGTCTATAAAAACAAGTGGTTGCATGCTGTTATGTAATTGTGGATGAAAATGCATATTACGATTGGAATGACCAAAAAGTGCACTCATGCATTAATATTCAATCACTTGAAGAATTATATGAGAAAGCAAGCCTTGTAGAAAGGCTTTTGAAATTGAGCCTTTTGAAATTGAGCTATAACCAACCAAGATATTTAGTGAGGCTGCACAAAACAAAAAGTTGCACGTTGTAACAAAAGATGACTTGGGGATGATAGAGAAGAAAATGACATGGAATTTAATTCTAAGATTGAGGTATAGACATGTAATTAATGTCAAATGGGTTTTAAAAACCAGGATCAATCTAGATGGGACCTTGAACAAGCATAAAGCAAGATTGGTGGTTAAAGCCTATAGGCAACAGTATGGCATGAACTATAGTGAAACATTTGCATCGATGGTAAGGCATGGAACAATTAGACTTATCTTAGCACTTGCAACCAACAACTCATGGAGAATATACCATTTAGATATCAAATTAGCCTTCCTAAATGGTATATTAGAAGAAAAAGTTTATGTAGAGCAATCTGAGGGTATATTAGAAGAAAAATTAGATATCACTTGCATCGATGGTAAGGCATGGAACAATTAGACTTATCTTAGCACTTGCAACCAACAACTCATGGAGAATATACCATTTAGATATCAAATTAGCCTTCCTAAATGGTATATTAGAAGAAAAAGTTTATGTAGAGCAATCTGAGGGTTTTGTCAAAGATTGAGAGAAAGAGAAAGTATATTGTTTCATAAAGCACTCTACAGACTTAGGTAAGATTCGAGAGCTTGGTATGTAAGGATTGGTGATTTCTTGATCACAAAAGGATTCGAAAGAAGTGGGAACAAGCCTACACTTTACATCAAGGCAAAATCAAGTGAAGATAAGTAATCTCTATATATGTTGATGATTTACTTATAACAACAATACCAAGATTCAAGGCCAAAATGATGCATACATTTGACATGTCCAACCTTAGTATAATGCATTACTTTTTAGCATGGAGATCAAGCAAGCAAATGAAGTTACATTCTTATCTCAAGCAAAATATGCTTCAGATTTGCTTTAAAATTTTCAATTAGACAATGCTAAGGATGTTGATTCATCAATGATGCAAAATTCTAAGCTTAAAGTAGATGAAGGCTTTTAAAAGATTGATGGCTAGGTTTATAGAAGCTTAATTAGAAACTTACTGTATTTATTTGCATGAAGCCTGATATAATGTATGCTACAAGCATTTTATCAAGATTCATGAGCTCACCATCACAAAATAACTATCAAGCAACTAGAACAGTGCTAAGATATGTAAAAGGCATGGTTGAATATAATGTCTTATACAAGCATGAGAATTTAGGTAACTTAGCAGGCTTTTGTTAAAGTGATTTAGCAGGTAGCTTGGTGGACATGAAAAGCACGTCTGAATACTTGTTTATGTTTAATTCAGGACCATTTTCATGGAGCTTATACAAGCAAAGGTCAACCACACAATCCACGACTGAGGCAAAATACATTTTAGATATAACCTAATAACATAAATAAAATATCATAAACGCTATTAATAAAATTCCCATAAAATAATCATATCAAGTTGATCTACCAAAGCTATCTGAAGGAAGAATTCAAGTCTTAAACTAAATAAAATAGCATAAATGATAAATCCTTAAAGTATGTAAAAAAAGAGAAAGTACATCAGCAGCTAAAGTATGATAAAAATGAGGATGCGAAAATGATGAAACACAAAGATGGCAAAGAAGAATGCTCAAACATAGTGTGCACTAACTATCAGCTAAGGGTTAGGGAATAGTTTAAATAAGAAAAAACAAAACCATGAGATGAGTTTTTAGCTGGTGGGATAAATTAATAATATAAAAATAGTTATTTAAAATTCAAACATTTTCCCTAAATACCCCACGTCCATTCTTTTGAAAAATTTCATTTTCAAAACCATTTCACAAAAGTCAACTTATACCCTAAAATAATATCATGAAAGAACATTTCATAATTAAAGAATTTAAAATATCATTAACCATTTGAAATATGAATTTAATATTGGACAACAAACAATATAATCATAAATTTGAAACAATAATAAAATATAATAAAACAACCAAAATATTTGTATAAGAAAAAACATATACAATGTACCATACAATAAACCTATAACTACCAAATAGTGCATAGCGTCCTGAAACACCACCAAACAGTAAAGAAATATACAAAAACCAACATCATGAGGGAATGAAACAAAACTCATCATCAATCTGAGAGAATGACCAACACAATTCATCATCATTCTCTTATGTTATAACAACCTATCAATTTATGGTCACGAGAGAGTAGTGTACAACTCATTATCATTCTGAGAGAATGGCACATAATTTATCATCATTCTCTCATATCACGAGTATACATAAGATGACTAAGTCTGCACGGGACTAATAACATAAACAAAACTGCTGTTACTATATGGTACACCCTTTAAAAACAAAAGTACAGCATTTATTAATCATCCTTTCAAAACGGTACTGTTTATTTTTCCCAAATAAATATAATATCATAAACTAGAATTTGATATTTAAGTCCAATCATTTATTTAAACTTTTCAAATATTCAAAAATCAACATTTCATACCAAAACATAAATACCAATAGGGAAATATATTGCCATAAACTATTTTTTAAGTATTTTGAAATATAAACACTTAAATATGCTTAAAAATATACAATTTCAAATCCACTCTCTCAAAATCAATTATTTTTCAAAAGGACTAAAATATCATTCAAATACCCAGATATTTAAATATTAAAATTTTCAAGTTTACCATAAACTTATTAAAATTTAAAACCATTTAAAATCATATCAAAAGTCATACGAAATGATAATATATATGTAAAAGCATATATTTATACATGTATATGATATGTATTTAAATCAAGCCATACATATAAAATATTCAAACCATATATATATAATTGTACTAATATGCCTCAAAATCATTTAACCATAAAACCACTCCCTAATACCACTGATATCCTACATATAAAATATTCAAACCATATATATATAATTGTACTAATATGCCTCAAAATCATTTAACCATAAAACCACTCCCTAATACCACTGATATCCACTCTTACTCCTTTGTGGGGTAGCCTCCAAGCTTAGTATGGATGCCTATTATATAATAAAATATTCCTCAGATTTCAAAAACCAAATCCAATATAATAATGTGTATCAATATTCCAAAATGACTTCAAAATTTCTAAAATTAAACAAGGAGTAGTCCAATTATACCATGAACGCTAAATACTTAGTGTCCAAAATTGAGATTTTTCACCCGGAGGCTAATTTAATGAAATTAAACATATCATTCTATCCCATTAACACCTAATTACACAAATTTAACTTTAATTTTGTTCAATTTGTCAAATTTTATTAAAACATAGTCCAATTTTTATTCGGTATTAATTATTAGACCCAAAAATGGAAAAAATATCAAATGATGTCCAAAATTTGCAAATCTTATGGCGGCAGAAAGCCTAAGAGATAAGGAATTTAGTGGTGTACCCACCTTGGTTTAAAAGTTTGCCAGGGGTGGAAAACATCCTCAAAATTTTCAACTAACCTTGATATTTATGGCTTTCTTAAACAATGAAGAATTTAGACAAACAGAGGTCATATTTAAGCTCAGATTGTCCAAATTAAAAGGAAGGGAGGGGTGACTCGACCTAGGTTGGCTAGAAAATGGCCAAATCACCAGAAAAGGTGATGGCATTGCCCTTTTTTTTTAAGGATCTATATTTGAGTGCTTGCCAACCGACCAGCTGTGAAACTTGGCAGTCGAGGCCATCGATGTCTAGACTTTGATGGTGGCTAGTCATCGGTGGATGGTTGAAAAGGGTCCAAACAGCTGTGACCTCGTTTGAAGCTTAAATGAGTTCACTGGTTGGGTCACGGGTTTAGGATGGTTTTTGGGACTTTTTGGATATTTTAGAATTTGTTTCATAAGGGTACAGTTCTCGAGGTATATATAGACCTTGAGTCCACTAAAAGATAAAATTTCAATACTGGTTTGGACATAGATAAAATACTTACGCTTAAACTTCTCAGAACTATAACTTTTTATCCATAACTCGAAATTAGGTGAGATGCTAGCCTACAAACTTGCATCGACAAACTTTATCTATGGTATTTCAGTCAAACCAAAATTATTAACCATAAAAAGTCTAATTTAGGACTATAAACAGTCCACTTGGTAACTTTGGTCAAAAATTTAAAAATTTAGGTGTTTTTTTCTTTTTTTTTGGGGACGTGTTATTGCACAAAGTGACAAAACGAGATTGCTGATTAAAACAAGATGGGGATGGTGAAGCAGAAGCCTTGGGAGACAATGGAAAATGAGTACCAGAAACCAATTTTGGAGAGTATTAGATTGAGCACCCTTGGTTGATGAAGCACAAGTTGTCGCATGGATTGTTAGAGCATGATCTTTAGAGTTTAGGTCAATTCAATTCTCATAGCTGGCATGTTCCATGAGTTTTTCATGGACCTCTGTAAAGGAAATTGATGTGTCCTTTGTATGAAACACAATGAAGATATTTTTAAGGTCAGATGAAATACCATTGAGAATGTATATCGCCAGTACATCATTGATAACAAAATTTTCAATAAGGGCAAGTTCATCGACTACACCTTTGACATCATGAAGTTAATCATAGATTGATCTTAAGACCATATAAGTCATTCACAGAGATGCATCAGATGTGACCGAGAGGATTTTGCGAATGTTAAGGCCAATTTTTTCCAAGCTTCATGTGATGTTTCAGCATCTGAAACAAAGCGATGAACATCTTGATGAGGGGAAGCAAGTATGGCATAAGAAGGAGATAATCTTAACAAATCCAAAATGTATAATCTAGATTCAGAGACTTGATAGGGTCACACAATACTGGTGATGGACATGGAAAAGTTCTATCAGTAAAGTCATATATATCATATCCGATAAGATGAACATCAAACTGTTTCTTCCAAGAAAAATATATGTTCTCTATTAATTTGTGTCAGGGGCTTAAGTTCCACATTGATGACAACAAGGGTTTGATTGGAAAAGATGGGACCATTGCTCATAGTAAGAGAAGTAGAAGAATATGAGGCCAATGCAAAAAAAATTTAGAACTCATTTGAGTATTTATGCTTTGATACCATATAAATGTAGAAAGATGTTGGAAAAGATTATATCATTCATTGATTAACTGGTGTATAAATATAGGATTGATTAAAAAGAGATAAGACAAATTGAACTATACACACGAGCTATACATTAACAATTACAACAGATAAACTTCGGTAGATAAAGTAAATATTTCAAATAATAACTAATTACAATACACTATAATAGAGCACCAATATAATATCAACCAAGGCACTTTGACATTCAAACAAGTAATTGTATTTATTAATCATAGAGAAAGTCAAAAGAATTTATCTCATCATACCTGTGTAATTGTATCTTAGAGTATTTTATAGAAAACATCTGCTTTTGAAGATAGTAATGCCATTTAGATTAAATTTTGATTAATTCATAGTTTATCCCATCTGTATAGGTCATGGGATTAATCAAGTATTCATAGATATCTTGTCATTTATTATCAATCTAATAAGAAGATCAGATGATTATTTGATACTATATATATATATCATTTAATCTAATTCATATGTAGTCATTTCCATGTAGATCAGTTCTACAATTGATTAAGTAAGATCAAGGTTGAGATAAGATGTCAATAATATTATAAATCATTCTAATATTTAATCATTAACCAAATGTCAGTTAAAGGTTGTAATTATCTCTACTAGATGTGTTGAAGATATCTTTGTGGATTAGTTGTCTAATTGTTTAAAATAAAGTCTACATAAGTAATGTCTTGTGTTCTTGACGTAATTTTATTTATAATAAAGGTCAAATTTTATATTATATAAAAAGTAAGATAGTCCGTAAAAAAGTTTTCTACATATCGTTGTTAGATTCATTTGATTTCCTTTTAAAAGCATAGAAAAGTATAATATATATTAATTTAGTTGTTTACGTTTATTTGTTTAATGTTATATACAATTAATTCTTAAATATTGATTTATTGTCATTTAAATAGATACCCCATTACTTTAAAAAATACATCTCCTTTAATCAAGTGAAAAATATGATAACAAATTATGGAAAAACACTTTCTATATAAGAAAAAAATATTAATAAATTATGGCAAAACTATACAAATACCGTTCTTTAATAGATAAGGAAAACTACATCATACAATTTATCAAACAAATTACCTTATTACATTATACATGATATTAACATTACACACTCACTAATCGGTTAATCATTAATTTAAAATTTTAAAAATTAAAATTTAAAAGTGCTAACCTATATAAATTTTTTATTTGCATAAATTATTAAATTAACTGTCCATATAAAATGTCCATTAATTTAAAACTTTAAATTTTCACTACAAAGCTCTTTAAAATTTAACGTTTAAAATTTTGGCTCACATAAATTATTTATGGATGTTATTTGCCAATAATAAATAGCCCATTAATTTGAAATGAAAAGTTTCAACATAAGGCTATTCAAATTTTAAATTGTACATAATATTATAATCACCAATTGATATAGTCGATTAAAGAGGATCATATTGATATATCAATTATAATATTGAGATGTTAAAATTTAAAATTTAAAAATTTTTGCCAATAAAACGAATATTATTAATCCAAATTTTAAAAAATGATCTTCATAACCAAATAAAAACTAGGACAATAAATTATAAACAAACACTCTCCAAGTAATAAAATTAAAAAAAAATTTCCAATTACTTCATAGATATTAATTAAATATAATTTATGTACTGTTAATATTACAATTGGTAATTAGATTATATTTAATTTCACTTAGGTTTTTAAATATAGAAAAAATAAACATACAGGCAGAAAATTATTTAAGACATGTTGGTGTAAAACACCCAAATTATGATTTTTTTAAATAGTAATAATAAATTTGAAAATTGATTGTAGAGTTAAAGAAGCCTGAATAAAGCAATTTTTATTTTTTGAGATGTGTCAAATGAATATAAATCAGATAAATAATACCCTTTTAAAATAATAATTATTTTATGAAGCAAATAAAGCTTTGAAAAGGCTAATTATTTATTTCAAAAAATAAATAATTTTTCCCTTGAATGAATAAGGGCATAAATAAGGTTAGGTTCATAATATTCAGATTAAGAAGGATGGTGACTATACATGGTCGTTTTTCTAATTGATTCAAATAATGAAGAAAAAAAGTTTTGATTTGGAATATTGGCTTGATTTTAGGAATTGAAGAAAATTTGCATTCATCATGAAAACAATATTTATGTCCTTATTAAATTTTGCAAGTTTTCACCTATAAATAGATAATGAAGCAAGTGATCTTTCAACGCCTAATCAATTGGTTATACAATTATTGAATAATATTCTCTTTAATTTTAATTTTTGTTATAATATGTTTTTATTTTCTAAAAAAATTGTTATTATTTTATATTGTATGACTTAACTAAATTTATATTTAAAGTCCTTTTTGTTACAAGGCATTGAAGAATTTTTAATTTGTTTGTTTGTTCTTTGAAACTAGTATAATCGCATGACTTTTGTTAGATTTATTTTTTGCAATTTTTATTATTTTATTATCATATTTTCTTTATTTTCTAATTGAATTTAAAGTGGCACTCCCGCATTCATTAAAAGAGACGTCCAAATTATTTGATTTTTGTAAAACTATCAGACAATATCAATGAAACTTATAAAACTGATAAAAACTATCAATAATTTTTAATCTTTACTCATAAAAATAATATAATTAATTAATCTGATTTGATTTAAATATAATAAATATCATAGATTATTTTGTAGATCATCTATTATGGTTATAATACCGTATATAATATGATATTGATACTAGTTGAAATTAATGGCAAACTAAAAGATCCAAAAATATATTTAAGTCAGTGTAATAGAAAACTAAAATACTTAGCTATCTTCTTCTTTATTCTACTTACACGTTCTAATCTCTTTTTCACTATTTTAATATCGATCAATTAATCACCCGTTACAAAAAACTTGCGTGCATGATGAGGGATAATCGTATTTAGATACAAGAAGTAAGAATTATTGATTACCCTCTCTTTTTGACTATTTGTGCATAATACCCTCTCTTTTTGACTATTTATATATTATGTTACTAATTATTTTTTGAAGTACAAAAGCTGACAACGATTTTGGCTAAGGTTCGCTTTTTGGGTGATATAGACAGTAATTTTTCTTTGAGTGTGTCTGTGAATGACACGATTAAAGAAAAGTAGGCGAAAAGATAATCTAAATTAAGTACACCAATTACAACTAATGGTGGTGGTGCATGTTTGAAGCTTGAAGGATGGAAACGCCTCCTCACATGTGAAAGCAACACATGCGTGTATTTCCTCTATGAAGTGACTAATTAGGCAGTAATTAAGCTCTAACCATGTTATAACTTTTTTATGTCTCATTGTATTCTATGCATATTCATATATAATTCTATTTTTGTTTTACACTAGGTTATCGATATTTATATAATATATAAAAGTAATAGTCAGTTGTTATTTATTATATTCATATTCTTCTAATTTTATTCAAAAATCATTAAATAAAAAAATTATTTTTTTTATTTTGATTATTTATGATCCAATCAAAATATTAATTAATTTCAAATAGAATAGGTATTTAAAAGTACGAGATTTTTTTTTTACCTTTTATTGGTTGTATTAAAAAATATATATTTTTATTATTTTAATATTATATGATTTGTTGAAAGAGTATGAATTTTTTTACTTCTAATATATATATATATATATATATTTATCAATAATAAATAACTATATATTTATTATTATAATATTATATATGACATAAATTGTATTTGTAAATATATGATTTCTTAATCAAACATATTTTAAATATTTTTATATATACAAATGTGATTATAAGATTATATATTATATATATATATATATTCTACTTTTATATATTATATAAATTGTTGATAAATATATTGTATATTGAAAATTTTGTTATAATGAATATTGACATATACATTAAATGTAGATCATAATCAAAGTATATGTAATATTGAAAGAAAATAATATAACACTCCCTAAATTATATATAATTTGATGTTGATCTATATCATAATGTACGAGTTGACATATCCAAATTATTATTAATTAAGTTATAATAATAATAATAATATAATTAAACTATATTATAAGAATTTAATATAGGGAAATAAAATTTATTCGCAAAGAATCAAATAATACATTTGAATTTGAATTTGAATTTCATAAATAAAAAATATTACATAAATACATTTGAATTTAAATTAAATTATATAAATACATATGAATTTGAATTTCATAGATGGGAAAAAAATAAATAGGTAAACATTTTTTTAATTTAAATTCCATAGATAAATTACCTTATAAGATAAAAATGTGTTTATAGGATAAATAATAATAATAGTAATTAAATTATATTATAAGGATTTAATATAGGAAAATTAATTATTTGTAAAGAATCAAATAATAAGAATTTGAATTTGAATTTCATAGATGAAAAATATTATCTAAATATATTTGAATTTGAATTAAATTATACAAATACATTTGAATTTGAATTTGAATTCTATAAATAGAAAAAATTAAACAAGTATGAAAATGGTATGTGTATGAAAAAAATTAGATAGGTAAATATTTTTAAATTTAAATTCTATAATCGAATAGTATTATATATAAAGGTCAAATTTTTACGAAATATATTGAAAAAAAAAAATTAAGATTCAAATGTACTTAGTAAAAATAAAACTCTTAAATAAATTTTCAAATATAGTAGGGTAGATTGATTTTATTAACAGCGTAAACGCTAACAAGACAACATGAATAGTCAATGTTCTAGTCCTAAGAGTTTGGACGATCCTAAGCTTTAATGATGAATCAGAAATTAGCAGTGTTAAAATGGTTTTAATATATGAATAGTTTCTTTTTTTAAATTTTTGTTACATATTATTATTATTGTTATTATTTCAGTATATTTAATTTTTATTTGTTTTAGATTATTTTAAATTATTTTTTTTATGACAAATAATACATATAATATAATTTAAAATATTTTATGTAAACTTGCATATAATATATAATAATATTAAAGCTTAAATATTATTATTTAATTATTATTTATGATATTATATATTATTTATATTATACATAAAAGTAAGATAGTAAAATTTTTTTTTGATATGTCATCATTAGATTTGAATATAATTATTTATTATAGATTATTTTTTAAATCATCTATTGTGATCACATGTACAATGCACTGATGGGATTAATGCTAGTGTGTGTATATATATATATATATATGAAATTTTATGGTGCAAAATTTTATATATATATATATATATATATGAAAAAAGATGACAATATAACAGCATTGATGATGATTTCTTCAAAAGTCATCATTTTTTTGGATGTTCACGCAATAAAAAAATACAGACTTTCACACCATCAAATGACTCGATACATAAATATATATATTATCCAAAATTTAAAAATAACCCCACACTATTGGGTAGATTCTATATATAAAGTTAAAAATCGAACCTTCAATCCACAATTTACTTGTTTAGTTCATTCGAAGTTGTCGACTTTTATATATCAAATGAGGGTGTCCAGTTTTTATTTACTGAATTAAATAAATTTGTCCAATTTGCATTGCATATGCAGTGCTTCTTTACAATTTCTGCAACAATGTTTGTAAAATAGTAGAATTTAGAACTTTACAATATATCTCTCATATATGCATATACCAGATTTCTTTAATTCTTCTTATATTCTAAAGGAGATATTTGTATTTAATTAAGGATAGTAATGATATTTTCTTAATGGATATACATATATATATATATATATATATACACGTTGGTAAGGATGTTATAAAGCACTTAGTGAAAGGGAATCTTGTGGAAATCACTCAACCATTCATTAGTATCACATCATTTAAATATGTGTGTATATATATATATATATATATATATATAAAGGAGAATTCTCTTATTAGAACGTCTTGATAGTTTTTCTATTAGAATCTTACTTCTTAACCTTTAAATTGCTTGAAGAGTTGAGATGTAAAAATATTTTTGGGGTTTAAATGAGCCCAAACAAGGTTCATTTTACCTTATAAGATTTTAGAACATCATTCAACTTATTTAGATCATCAAAATATCTTTAAATATCAGTCTTTAAAAAGATCTAAGGGCTTATAAGGAAAGTCCTGATGAAAAATCTATTAAAATATCCTGATGACATACTGACTATATATATATATATATATATATTTAAGTAAAACATAAAATAAGGAAAAAAAAAAAACTACCCACAATTAAAACTTGAAGTACTCTAATAAATTTCCAATCTTCTCAATTCAATAAGGGTACAAATATAACAACGTATACCATATACTATGCAAATCTTATAAGTTTGACTTAGTTTGATCAACCAGACCATATGTTAGCCCAAAGATTGATATTTCGTATGATCAAGTTTTGGTTTTGACCCATATATTATTATGTGGAGCATATCAATATGAGTTCACAAACTAACAACATGCCTGATTCTAAGTTAAAATTGAAAAGATATGGATCTCTGTGTTTTTATGCTATATTATTTTATGAGTGTTAGTACCCCTGTTAATATTGTTTTATGAAGGTATATGTGCATGCATATATATGTAGGTGCATGCTTGGATGTGAGCTATGATACAAGAAATGTCCAAAACCCATCGGACGTGTGGATCCCATCCACACCCTCCCCCTCCCCCCCTCAACCCCCAAAAACCCATGACAGTCCGAACAGCTTCCCATCATTGTGCAATCAAGCAATTCATCCAAAATTCCACCAACCCCATCTAGATCTCATGACACTACCCATACCATCCTCGTAGCTATCATCCCACTGGCTAACCAACAAAATACCATGCCGGCAAAGCTAGCCATGCACCAGGATTAGGCCTAGAAAGTTCGTGGCCAATAGTGCTCTAGTCACTAGATTCTAACCACTTCTATACTGTGGGACCATATTAGTGCACTTAGTTTAGAACTCTTAAGTTCAAATATGACCTCCTTTTCACTCAATTCTCAATCATTTATGAGATATGATGATTTGAAATTTGGTCAAAATTTTCTGTTAACTTTGGATATTAGGCCCAACAAGTTTACAATATAATTGGATTGCTTAGTGTTCAATTTCTGTAATATAAGAGTTGTAGAATTAATTGTAGGATATTAGGCTTACACCAATATATTTGGTTAAATTTTTGAAAGCCTATGTAATATTCTATTTTGTTTAGGCACTTGCACTAAGCCTAAAGGTGACCCTGTAGTAGAGTAGAAGTAAACATCATCAATACTACGAGTGGAAATATTCTATAAAATTATTTTGGCATATTGATATCAAGTTATTTGATTTTCAATTTTTATGAAATTTTTATTTTCATTGCCGACTTAGTTATTTATATTTTTAAATACGTACATAATTTTAGTGTGAGATAAGAGGTTTGTGGTTTTATAAATTCATATGGTGGAATATTTAAACATATGTTTTGGATCCTTTAGTATAAAATTTGGATTAATGGAATGGTAAAAAATTTTGAAAATGGAAAAGTACGATTTTGAAACTTTTAGATTACCTCTTAATGAAATTGAGAATTTGATGTTATAGAATATATAAATCATATGGTTAAATGGTGATAATTGATATGATTGGATTAATATATCATATAGTACCAGTAAGTATATTGGATATTGGTTATGGCTATAATACATATATTTGTCATCCTCTAATGCAGAAAGTTATTATGAAGTCATGATGAGTTTTCCCCTCCATGTATGTCCTTTGGTGTCTAAGATGCTAATAACCACTTAGCTACAATAGATATATCATATGTTATTTAAGATACATTTAGTATCATACATGTATAAAAAATGGAGGAATTGTATTTAAAAAAAAAAAAAAAAAACCAAAAAGTGTTTGGCAATATCAATGAGCTTACTGAATCTTATAATTTTTTATCCCCTCTCTCCCCAACTTAGTGTAACCTATTTTGTATCATATGAAACCACAGAGGGTTGGGTTATCATTGTATTATTTAATTTAATTTTTTTTTTAACATACACTGATTCTTTTAATTGCCTGCCCACTATTGATTGCCATTGCACGTTAACAACTTTTTTATTCTTTTACACTTTGTTTTTGTTTTATTTTTATTTTTTTTTACTTTTGTAACACTGTTAATTTTTTCTTAATTCTTTTAATATTATATAATTTTAGGCAATGTAATAATTATATATTAATATTAAAGATCAAAATGCAAAATAATATATGAAAATCTCAAATAGTAGTTGCATAAAGCTAATGAATAAAAAGATGAGAAGCAATCTTAACTGCATGCCTTGCAAAGAGAACATCAAGAAACCATATTAAAATCCTATCAATACAAAATCTCATCAACAAGAATTCGATGAAAAAACAACCACTAACAAAACAAAGGACGTGAAGGTGGAATAAACCAAGCCCAAAGATGATTCATCCAAGGCAAAACAACAAAAAGATTTGAAAGAGAAAGATGCATATCTTTACAAGATAAACTACTATAAATCGAGGAAGTCCACACTAATGAATCCAAACCATTCATATACACTATAATTTGTTGAATTTGATATGAAACACCAAGCAACACCAATCAAAAAGCAGAAGGTAAAACCCATTTGACATTATCATCTAACCAATTTGTAACAAGCATATCATTATCGTATCCAAAACAAAACCATCAACAAAGTTAGAACTAAACCAAACCAATCATCCTTCCAAAAATGAAGCTTAATATCCTTATCAATAATTCACCTGCAATTAAAAAAAAAAATAGTTAGCAAAGAACAAATAGTAGGACAAATGGACGAATGAACATAGAAAACCTTATTAAACTTTCCTTTATAATGGGCAGAGAAAATAATAATAAAAACAAGTCCTTAGTTATTACATTCCTAGCCAACTTAGTAAGCAAAGCCTTGTTAAAAGAAACTAAATTTTTAATACCAATACCGCCATAAGCAACCAACCTACAACATAAATACTAAACAATAGTAACTGACTTTTTATGTAAAATATAACCTATCCATAAAAAATTCTGAATGGCTTTATTAAGGATTTTTTAAAAAAAGAAAAGCATGCCATTGATAATTCATAAAAGAATGCACAAATTTTGAAGTAATCACTGAGTTAGTTAAACAAACCTGCTCAGCATAAAAAAGATGACATCCTTTTTAGGCTCAAATTGGCTCAAAATCTTATCTGTAATAGGCTTTAAAATTTAAACTTTTAGAAAATCTTGAAATAAAGGAACACCTAAATACATAAATGGAAAAGTTCCTAACTTCATACCAACATCATGAGACAACCTCAAATGATGGGAAAATTTAACAGCAGCACCAAAATAAAGATATCACTTATCTTAATTTACCTTTGGGTCGAATAACCTACCATAAATATTGAAAATCTTAGATATGGTCTTCAAATTCCTAATAGAACAATGACAAAATAAAAAAATATTATCAGCATACAAAAAATGTGAATGAACATTGATATCTTAAGTTATTAGCATCAAAGTCAACTTCTTTGAATCAACTAGAGAGAGTAAATACCAACTTAAAATACCGTCAATATGCCCAAAAAGAATCATAGATAAAGATAAACTTGATGAGCCCCACAAGACCAAGCAAACCAACCCATAGGATAACCATTGAGAAGAAAAAAAATTCTAGCTGAATGAAAAATATCAAATTCAATATTAATAATAATAATCGATTTTAGTTAATAAAAATAATTTTTGTAATACTTATAATATAATACAATTTTACACAAAACATTGTATAATATTCATACAATGCATGCTAATACAATGAAAGCATTAATAATTTTGAATACCAAACATGCTTTTAGGGTTCTATATATCGATTCAATATCTATAATGGTAATTTATTTATAGGTGTATTTATGTTTTGAGTAATTTATTTGAATACTTTGATTATGATATTAGGTTATTCTTTTAATGTTAATCGTATGGTTTTGCATTTGATTTTTGATATTTTATTTAAAAGGTTATTTGTGCTTCTTGATTTATTTAATGTTTATATTTAATAGGTTCTAATTGTCGATTTATTTTTCAGATATTGAATTTTATTCAATAAAACTTTTGAGATTATTAATATAGCTTTCACAAAAGAATTTTAAAAATAAGGAACTTTTCAAAGAGTGAAAATGTAAGATTTTAAGAGGAAAAATTTTCAAAAGTTAAATACTATTTTCTTGTATTAAGTAATCCTCTCATAAATATATCTTTATCTTATATTTAATTGTTTTAATCTGTTTCCTAGGTCTTGATTATTCATTTGCAACTTGTCTAGCATACCACATCTTTTGTTATTATCCACATTAATAGCATCTCATATTTTTATTATTTCTTTTATATTAATTGTACTACTCATTTCAATTGTATCGACTTCAATTTTATAAAACCATTTAGTATGCTCTGATATACATTAATCAAGGGGCTTATTGTTGTTGTGAATATATTAGAGTGCATGTTTATTTGCAAGAAATTTTTAAGTTTTACATATTTTAGGGAAAGTTCCGTAAGATTTTTCTTAGAATTGTTTAGTGCAATTTTCCTTAGACAAGGTACTTTAAGAATTCTGTAAGGATTTCTAGAGCGAATCTTGTCAACTAACCTTTATTGTCATAGCTCTTTTTTTTTTTTTGGTTAATATTACAAGAGAGAGGAGATTTCAACTAAGACAAGCTTTTTTTTTTTTTTTTCTATTATTTACAATAATATCCCTTTTTACATTTACATTAATCCTCCACCCTATCCAATGTCTCAAATATATGACCTCCAAACTATAGGCATAAGTGACTTACCAACTGAGTCCACCTAACTTAACAACCAATGTAAGTTCTAAATTATGAATCTTAATGTATATTCTTAATAATTTTTACCACTAAACCAAGCTATCAATACAACTTCATTAGTTTGACAAGCTCTAGTTTGTTAACTTTTTAAAAAATGCTAGCAAGTAAAATTTTGGAATTTTAAATATGTGTACAACTAAAGTCATATAATGCTTACCTAATGAATGTAGCAATAGAACTTCCTTTATTAGCAATTGCATTACTATAATGTTTACATGTAGAAATGTGTTAATAGTTAACTTGATCTACTTAGAGTTCATCTTATCTAAAAATAGTTTTAGTATTTCACTAACACTATATTAGACTATTAACTATAGAAGTGTATTTAATACTAAACACATTAGATCAACTTATTGTAAGTATTTATGTATATATATAAAGCGTTTGTCTTATCAATGAATCCCTAATTTAATTAATATAGGATGTTTATGTGGCAAACATTTATTGAATGGTTTAATCAATTAATATTTAAATCTAAATCTAAAATCCTAAATGGGATGGGACAACTCTTAATACTTACCATGTAAGAATTCTTAATTTAATAAAAATAGGAGTTCCTTTACTAGAGAATTTTTGTATCAATAAAAACAAACAGGATCAACTAAATGCACCTTACATTTTAAGATGAAATCCTTCAATCATGGTCATTGAATTGATTCCATATATGTAGTTAGCCTAGTTACAAGGAATCCCATAACTATGATTAAATGACTTCACTCTAAAAAAAATAAGGTGCATCTTATTAGTGCTTAATTCTATATATATATATATACAATGAAATAAAGGAAGACTAACAATCGACAATCAAGAAGGTCAGGAAGGAACTGTAGCTGCTCATCATAATGCATTAATATAGGATCAGAATGATAATGAATATAATCAACACAAGTCAATACCAACTATTTCTTTACAAGGAATTCTATCTAAAGGAAGAATCTTACCAACGAGGAAAATCCTTTAATTGTTATTATTTTCATGCATATCTAATAGGCATTTGCATCTTTAAATACCTCTGTAAGCTAGTTATATAATCATTCATTCGATCAAACACAAAGATTATCAAATTCTTCATGGTATCAGAGTTTAATTCCACACAAAATCTACCTTCATGGAACCAAGATAACATCTCAAACAAAAGCTAACCTAAAAACTGCTTTAGTCATTAAAACAAAACCTGTCCTCGCAATATAATCTTTTCACCAGTGTTTTAGTCTAATATTTATGAAGCTCAACAATTCAAACTTCATTCTCTGGCATTCTTAAACTCTCCTTTTGTTCTGAAGCATTGGTGTCCATCACCATCAAGTTAAGGCTAAACCACCAAGGGAGCTTTTACAGGATGATAAAAAAATTATAGTTTTGAATCCAAATCACAGTTTATGGATCAACAATGCTGGATTGCTTACCACTTGGATTTTAAATGTTAATTATGAAGATATTTTGAGTCTAAATGTAGGTATTGAAAATGTTCATTCACTTTGGAAGTCCATCGAGGATCAACTATCATCCATAACAAAGGACCAAGAACATCTTCTTAAGGATCGTCTTGTATCACTTAAAAAGGGGCTTATTTTCCAATAATGAATATCAATGAATATTTGAGAAGGTTTGTCATAGTTTAGCTTCTATTAATGCTCCTGTCTCAATGTCAACAACGTGTTCTTGTTCATTAGAGGACTTGGACAAGAATACGAGGACTTCAAGATTACCGTGCTCACAAAACCACTTTATTTGTCATTTATTCAATTTCTCCTGGCACTTCAAAGTCACCATCATCTAATGGAAAACAAGTTGAAGCAAACAAGCGGGAAATTGATTATAATAAAGCCTTCTTTGGATAGCATGGCCGAGGAAAAGGTTAAGGTGGTCATGGTGGTCACTTCATTTAAGAGGACATGGCTTTACATCAGCTAGAAAATTTAATGAAGACACTGAAACATAAAAGAAGGCAAAACTAAAAGTAGATCCAAAGAAAAACATTAATCATGCCATTGAACAACATACCAAGGCAATATTTTCTGTCAAATCTTTAAGTAGCCAAATTACAACGCCATCAATTGTTGGTATATATTTGATCGCTCATACATTAATGAGGAGATACCAGAGACCCTTGTTGCTCTCAACATCATAGACAAAACAAACCCTAACTTTATGCACTCACACATGACCAATGATGTACATAAAATTTATAATGCACAGCCTTATAACGATGAGGATATTTTATATATCAGAAACATAGATTGTCCTAATATTTCTCATATTAGTAATACCAGAATAAAATTTCACAATGGAAATCTAAATTTACAAAAAGTTTTAGATGTTCATGAATGGAAAAATAATTTATTAATCTAAATTTACAAAAATTTTTAGATGTATGTTCATGAACTGAAAAATAATTTATTAACTGTAAATCAATTAACTAAGGGCAATGAATCTCTCTTTGAATTCTTATCTCATGGTTTTATGATAAGGGAAAGCAGTAAAAGATTTTAGATGCTTGTACCCCTCAACCAATAGGGTCTATCTATCAAGACATGTGGTTTTTTATGAGAAAAATCTTTCTTAGCATGTCATTAATAATTTTTTTTTCTTAAGATTCATTAGAAGTTGTTAATTTTCCTAATCATTAGAATAGGTAGCTTATACCGCAATACAAGATAGCAAGCAAAATTTTTCAACAAAGTAGTACTTCAGTATCAAATATAGATCCTTAAATATTGAACACAACTTGTTGCAAGCAACCAAAAACATCTCACACTAATGATATCAGTAGTCAACCAACTTATGATCATACTGCAGAACAACAACAACTTGCTCCAATATTGATCTACAATTTTTTATCCATGAAATTGAATCTCAAAATCCATCCAAAGGCTTACATGCTTATCAAATTGATCAAACAAAAAGAAATATTAAGTCACCATTAACAACTGCAACCTCACCAAGCTCAATAAATTCATTAGAATGCTTTCTGCATAATATTTCATAACATAATCCTAAGAGTATACAAAATAATTTTTTAATTGATTTGCGAGTTCCTCAAATACAGAAGAACAATCATTGCTCAACAACCATAAAATGATCACATGGTCTAAACTTCAAAAGATCCCTTTATTGGCTTCATGGATGGCTATTGTTTCATCAACAAGTGAACTCATTCTCTCAAGATTACTTTACACAGTCCTGCTTGATTCAAAGTTATGAAAGAAGAAATCAATGCTTTGGATGACAATCATAGCTAGATTCTCATTCCACGACTAGCTCACACCAATTAAGTTGTATCCAAATAGGTGTACTGTACTAAATTCAATGAAGATGGCACCATAGATCAACTTAAAGTAAGACTTGTTGCCCATGGTTTCATGTAGGTTGAAAAATAAGATTTTGACAAAACCTTTAGTCCTACCATCAAACATACAATAGTTCAAGTATCATTGCAATGTTGTTGCTCGCCAATGGAACATATAACAAATGGGTGTCAAGAATGCTTTCCTTCACATACTTAAGGGCAAAGCATTTGTGGAACAACCGCTGGACTTTGGATATAAAACTAAACCAAATAAAGTTTGACTCTTGAAAAAGTCTCTCCATGGGCTTAAACAAGCTACCAGTAGAGCATAGTTTGATAAATTATCTCAATTTCTTCTTCAATAGGTTTTGCATGTAACAAAGCTAATATGTCTTTGTTCATTCGTAATACTCAATCATATTATTATTTATTTATTCTGATCTAAAAGCTCATTGACAATCTTTTTATACAAATGGACACAAAACTTACCAACAAACATCTATGTAGAATACACTACTTCCTCGATATGGGGACCCATTATTTTTCAAGAGGTATGTTCCATAATCAAAATATTAGAGTTGGTTTCTATTTATTAGCATATTTTCATAAGTCAAAATACTAAGTTATAATGTGTGTATCAGAGTTACTATTAAAGCATGAAAAAGAAATCCTGGTTAGCTATGGTAAGTGACTTAGAAACCAGTTCTTGATTGTTAAGTGGTTAGGCATATACTTTTGTAAATAGTATTTTTTTAGATAAATCCAAGTTCATTTTTCACTACTTTCTCATTTTAGATAAATCCAAGTTCATTTTTAACTAGTTTATCATTTTTTAACTGGGTTTACTCTTGGAGTATTTATATTTGGGCTTAAAATAATTATCATAATATTTTAAAATTAAAATACCAATTTTAAATAATATTAAATGTTGTTAGAACAATGCAATGATGTTGTTAGAGCAATGTATAGATGTTATTAAAACATCTTGCAACATGTCACGTTCTGGTTGTTGGATCTATGTCTTTCGAACAACATCCAAGCTGGAGTACAGTAGGGGCAAAGGGAATTTCTGGTGGAGCGGTGAAATGCATAGAGATCAGAAAGAACACTAGTGGCGAAAGCACTCTGTTGGACCAACACTGACACTGAGAGACGAAAGCTAGGGGGTTGTTCGAACAATATATGGACACATGTCATTTTCTGGTTTATCTTTTAAACGTTGTTCAAATACCTTCCTATGTTGCTTAAACAACATTTCCAAATTTTTAGAAACCTCTCTTCTTCCCAAGTTTGATTGGGGAAAAGATTGGAGAGAGCCACTATTGCTAAGCAATCTTGCTTTTTACTCTATTTGTGAGTTCTAGACCTCTAAAACCATTTCAAATTTCATTTGTTATCTAAACTATGGATTGAGTTTCCCCTACTTAATTTGAATTTTCATTTAATTCTTGAGTGTGTCTATCTTGGTTTATTAATTTACAACTTAAAGAGAAAAATCTAGGATTTTCCCACTTGAAAAACACCTCAAACACTTTCTTTCTTCATATTTGTGTCGTTCTTCAAGATTTGTTGGAAGAAGATTTTAGAAGAGTTAAGCCATTGCAAGAAAGACTGTTGGAACAATATTGGAGTGTAGACTTGCAAAGAAGACAGTTAAAGTGGTGGGAAAGTGGATCCCCTATGAGGGAGGCCTTGAAACTGAAGCTGTGTGTATGAAATCCTTATGAGCAATAGCAACTGTGGGGGTCTCAGCTTAAGGCCACTCCACCTAGAATCAAAAGACTAGTCACCCACCATCTCGATAGCTAAGAATATCTATAACATTCCTTATACTTAGGTTAGGTTTTTCGGTATGACTATATGTTAGATGGTAGCTAGCACCTATGATTTTTCCTATATAGGGTTTATGCATAAAAATCTATGTGCCTGATTTTTTCTTTTTTGTCAATTACATTTCTACCTTTACTATTTTTGCTATGGGAAGATTGAGTCTTCATCTTCATCTCTTTATTTTGTTGTATTTTATTATCTATTTATGGGAAGATTGAATCCTCGATTACTAAAAAATATATAAACTATGAAATTGTAGTTCGAGGATATAGAGATATGATTTGAAGTATACAATTAAGGAAGCCAGAAGGTAGTCTCCAGGTTCTTATTGATAATTAGTATCAATGCCAAAGTTCTTTCAATAGTCAAGGACCTATTCAAGTCCCATTTGTATGCCCATTCTATATTTTCAATTCGTATCATAGTCAATTAACCAATTAGGTCTGGCAACAATTGTGTGATGCTTTTAGATTTGGAAAATGGATACAATTAAGGAAGGTAGAAGGTAGTTTACAAGAAAGAAATATTTTAGACAAATTCAATGCTAATTTTGTCCTCAATTGTTGAAAAATATATGAACTATGAAACTGTAGTTTGGGGGGTATAGAGATGCAATTTGAAGTAGGCATGGCTCCTACAAGTTGATATTTACAATCAATATCAGTACCAAAGTTTATTAAATGACCAAAGACCAATTTAACGATCCCTTCTAGATCTATTATGTACTTACAATTAGTATCAAAGTCGGTTCTCCAGTTTGAGTTTCACAACCTTAATGTGATCTAGGAAGGTAGAAAGCGGTTTACAGGAAAGAAAAATTTCTGACAAATTCAATACTATAGTTGTCAAAGATATAGGCATATTGTAAATAGTGTCCAAAAAGAAAATGATCAAGTTTACAGATGTTTCAAGCAACATTGGTAAAGATGATGGAAAAATGAACTTTACAACATTCATGATTCCTCATACTTCTAACCATTATAGATTTCCTTCAGTTTCATCTCATAGTGTCTATTCCAATGATGATTTACTTTTAGAAGATGAGAATCTTAATGAAGATAAATTTGAAAAGGCATATGATGATTTGTTTTATGAGACTTTGAATATGAAAAAGAGACTATTTAAAGTGAGCTTGAAAATTAAAGAGAAGCTGAAAGCAAATGAAGAGATGACCACTTGATTAAAAGAAAAAGATAAGAAGATTGTTGAACTTACAAGAAAGATAACTAGTTTGAAGGATATAGAAGCTTTTAATGAATTTCTTGTTAATAAAGTAAAATTTTTAGAAAGTTCCATAAGTGAAAAGATCAAGCTAGTTAGAACCTTGAAATCTAAAGAATGCATCTTGATAAAACAATTGGAACAAGCTAAAGAGATCATTCAAAAGTTGGTAAATATACTATTTGAACTTGGAAATATTGATAAGGTTTCCTCTTAACTAGGTTCAAAGACTATCTTTGTGAACCCAGATAAGCAAAGCCCATAAAAGGATATTGTTAAAAGAGAAATTCCTCCAAAGCAAGTTGAGAAGAGAAATATGCAAGGAAGAAATGGAAGGTCTCAATCACAATTTCATAGGCCTTCACATATGGTACATTATTCATCTAGTAGAAGGCTTATTCTTACATGTCATCGTTCAAGTAGGAATGGTTACATAAGACCAAAGTGTGTTCAATTGAAAAACGAGTTACAACAAAAGGCTTAAGTGAAGAAGGCATGTCCAAAATGAGCAACCTCATTTCTGTGAAGTTCCTTCGGCAAAGAGCCATCCTCAAATGCATCACTATACTCCTAGATTAATTTTTATTCATATTTTTCATCATTGTCGGAGAAGAGGTCACATTAGACCTAAATGTTTTGAATTGAGGAAGTTGAGCATTTTTAGGCAATTTTCAAATGATGATTATCATAAAGGTGTAAGAATGGATAGGCTTTTAAAGAAAATTCAAGGATTTTTGAAAACATTTCTAAGGTGTCCAAGCTCAAGAAAGATAAAATTAACAAGAAGAGAATAAACAAAAAGAAGAAAAAATGTGAACAACAAGGAAGTGGGAGTGAAGACTACACAGACTGAATGGAGAAGAAAGGAACTATATGAGGTTTCTAATCCTTTTTGGTCATGCATTTTTTATTCTTAATTTGCATGTGTTTGTATATGTGCTTAATGTTGTGTTGGCAATATATTGAGAGTTTCTTAATGTAGATGATTTCATGGTGTGAGATTAAGTGTTGTTATATCCTCGTTCTTGTTTGTCAAGGTCTAAGTGTTGCAAGAAATGGGATAAAAACATATACATCTACTCACGAAACTTATAGAAAATTTATAGAATATTTTATGTTCTTTCATGCCACTCACATGGCATGACATAATCTCTTAAGGATTGAAATTTTAATCATGAATGGTGATTAGGTTGACATAATTTAAAATGCCTAATCTTACTTTTAATAGGATTTTGGAGTTAGCGATCACATTGTCAATGTTGAAATATATTTTTGAGATATGTAAAAATAATGTTGGGAAAAAATAATATACAATAATAATAATAATGATAATAATAAGTAAATATTAAGGATAATAGAAGAAGAAAAACCAAAAATATATGAAAGAGGAGGAGTCTACTTGAATAAAATAGCATGTTTTCATAATTATTGATCAATGTTAGATATTTTCTTGAAAATGTATCTATTCCAAATCATTTATGCCTATCTTTGATAAATTAAATCTTTGAGAATGTGGTTATATCTTTTCATTCTTTTTGTTTCATATTCCATGCATGTTCTTATCATTTTTACATGGTTTTAGGTTAAACAAATTTTAGCTTCTTTAAATTTCTTTAAAAGGTGACACTGTAATTCTCTTTGCTAAGTAAATTTTGTTGAAAATTAAGTTTTCTCTCTCTAGGAACTTTTGTTATTGCCTTCACAAAGTCTTTGTATAACATGCATTCTTTTTGGACCTCTTTTACATAACTATTCAATTTTATAAGGTTCCTGTTTTTCATGGCTTCGGATTGATGTTGATTTCTCCTTACGAGTTTTTATAGAATCCAAGTTTCTTTTTGTCATGGTTATGTCTTTGTGAGTTATCTTTGAGTTCTTTTATTAGCGATTTGAGTGGACTAACCTTTTTGGTCATTGTTGAATTGATTTATATACCTTGTTGTCATGCATCACTTGTTTATCACTATTTTATGTTATCTGCTTATTGGATTTTATTGCATTATAAGTATATATATATATATACATATCTTTGTTCCTTTTATAGATAACACCTTTTTCTTTTTGATTATACATGGGTGTTATGCAATATTTTTTACCTTTCATGTCCATGTACCGTTTCATTTTCCATTAGATTCATATGAATTCCATGTTTCTTTGTCTACTTTGCTTTGTTTTATTTTCTTTCCTTGTTTGTTTTCTTGTTTTGGTTAGTTTATTTGTATTTCTCCGTTTGCCATTTTTTTGACAAAAAGAGGGAGGCTTTATTGGCTTTACACACTGTTGAGTTATAAATTTTATTTTTATATCATAATGGGGTTAAAAGGAATGTTCAACTTACTCATTTATTTGTTAAGTTAGAGTAAATATTCTTATTTACATTAGCTTTAAGGAATCTTATTATTGTATCATTTTAGTTCATTTTATTTCTTGTGTGACTGTGTGATTTGGTATATTTTTATCACACTAGCATTTTATCCGTTTGTTGCTTGAAAGTTTGTGAAGTTTATAATGCTTACAGAACTCCTCAGTTTATAGAGTTTTAGATCTAAGGAGAGTTAAGTGTAGGTTTTGAGCATTGGAGTGCACTTGTGTGGTTTGGCGGGATTGTATCTTTGATACACGTTATACTTTTTATTTTATTTGAGTGAAGTGTAAAAGTAGTGTTTTATCATTGAGAAGACCAAAGAGGGAGATTGTTAGGTTAGTTTTTGTGTGTTGACAAATTTTTAAAAATTGAAACACTCAATTATATCTTAGTCAATATCCATGCGTGAAAAAGAAATCCTAGTTAGGTATTATAATTGACTTAAAGATAGGTTCCAAGATTATTAGGTGGTTAAGCACACACTTTTACACATTATTTTTCATATAAATCCAAGTTTGTTTTTCATTGGTTCTTCATATTTTTCCTTGGGATTGCACTTTGAGTATTTTTATTTGAGCTTAAAATAGTTTTCATAATTTTGTCAAAATACTGATCTTAAATAATGTTTTAAGATCATTGGAACAACACGGATATTTCATTGAAATGACATGGAGACACGATAAAAACAAGAGATATTGGCAGCCAAGCACCTCGAATTTTATCAAGGTTGACACATTGTACCCCAAACTTTTTCTCTGGCATTTTGCACTCCAAACTTCCTTTTTACTTGCACTGTTGGTTTGTATGTTAAAAATGTATAATGGAATGATCAAGTACCTCGCACGTGCTCATCAAACAAGGGTAGATCATGTCATTTTAATGTTCTGAATTTAGAAATTAGGGTTCCATTCGAGGAATTTCTTCATTGCAACTTTAGGATTGTTAGTGCTACTGAGAGCGGTGGTTTGGAAAAAGAAGAAAAAGGGTCTTGAGTTTGAAAGAGCATGTGAAGAGTGAAAAAGATGAGCAATGGAAGAGAATAGACATGGATGTGGAAGGATGAAGAAGATAAAGAAGAAGAAGAAGAAGGAAAATGGATTTTAGGAATGAAGTTCTCTCTCTCTCCTCTTTCTCTGCTTCTGTCCTTTTTTTTTTTAAGTGTACTCTTTCTTTCTCTATAACTCTGTCTGTCTCTCTCTCCTCTTTCTCTATCTCTATCCCCTTTTTTTGTGTACTCTCTCTTTCTCTGTAAATCTCTCTTTTTGTCTCCTCTCTCTCTCTCTTTCTCTCTCTCTCTCTCTCTCTCTCTCTCTCTCTCTCTCTCTCTCTCTCTCTCTCTCTCTCTCTCTCTCCTCTTTCTCTGTCTCTGACCTTTTTTTTCTTATGTACTCTCTCTTTCTCTATAACTCTCTATGTCTGTCTCCTCTCTATCTAACTGATATTTTAGAAAAGAAAAACTCCATTTTAGCAATGGAGGAGCTTCTTTCTATAATTTTTTTCTAGATAACTTCGATCTATCTATTTTTTCCATTAAACAACATTTCACGTGTCTTCCCCCCCCCCCCCCCCCTCCCCCCCTTTTTTCCCTTCAATTTTTTTCCTCCACATTTCCTGAGTTCCAAACAAAGCCTAAAAGCTATAAAATTATATGATCTACCCTCGTTTAGTGAGCACGTACGAGGCATTTGATCATTTTATTATACATTTTTAACAAACGAACTACTGGTGCAAGCAAAATGGAAGTTTGGGGTGCAAAATGTCAGAAAAAAAAAGTTTAGGGTGCAATATATCAACCTTGATAAAATTCAGAGTGCTTGGCTGCCAATATCCCTAAAAACAACTTGAAGATGTCGTTAGACCAATATCCTATCATGTCTCAATTTCCAATTGCTAGATCTATGTCATTCGAACAACTTCTATAGGAAATTCAAACAATGTATGTATAGTTTCTTTTTCTGGTTTGATTTTTTAAACATTGTTCAAACAACATAACATCCCTAGATTTTAGAAAAAAAATCTTATTCCTCTTAAGCTCGACTAGGGAAAAGTATTAGAAAGACACCATTACCAACCAGTCAAGCTTTTTACTCTATTTTTAAGTTTTAAACCTTAAAAGCCAATCCTAAGCAAACAATCATATGTTGTTCAAATAACATCCTTGTATTTATTTAAAAAAAAAAAAATTCTTCTGCTTGAGTTTGATTTAGGAAAAGATTAAAGAGAGCTACCATTGCTAACCAGTCAAGCTTTTTTACTCTATTTGTTAGTTTATACCTTAATAAGCAATGCTAAAGAAGTTTTATAGATTATCTAAACTATGAATTGAGTTTTTCCCACTTTATTGGAATTTTGAATGTGGGTTTCATGGTTTGATGATTTACCACTTAGAGAGAGAAATCCTAGGATTTTCTTCCTGTGAAACACCCCCAAACACTTCTTTTTCTTTATATTTATGTTGCTCTTCAAGATTCGTTGCAACAATATCTTAGAGAAGTTGAGGGCTTGCATGGAAAATTGTTGCTACAATATTGGAGTGTACCCTTGTGAAAAAGGCCATTGTGATAGTAGAAATGGAGCCCTTATGAAGGAGACCTTCAATACGGAGCAACGATGTAGAGTCCTTACATGGAGTAGCAACTGCAATGGTCTGAGCTTTAGGCCACTGCATCCAAAGTCAACAAGCAAGTCACCTACTATCTCGAAAGCTAAGAATGGTGATAACATTCCTTATATTTAGGTTAGATGTGTCAGTGTGACTGTTTGCTTGGTTCCTAATTTAGTGGATTTTCAATCGGTGGATTATTCATATAGGATTTCCATGTGAAAATCTGCATGCTTAATTTTTCTTTTTTATCATTTACATTTCTGGCTTTGCTATTTGTGTTGTGGGAGGAACAATCCTCATTTGTTTATTTTGTAACATTTTATTATCTATTTGTGGGAGAACTAAGTCATCGATTACGAAAAAATAAATAAACTATTAAACTGTAGCCTAGGGGCATAGAGATATGATTTGAAGTAGGCATAGGCTACTTCACTTTCCTATTGGCAATTACTATTAATGCCAAATTTTTTTAAATAGCCAATGACCTATTCAATCTCCTTCACCTCTATAGGTCTATTTTGCATTTTCAAATATATCTTGGATCTATTGTCAGAAATTAAAATGCTAGAAACCTCACAAATGAATACTCCAATGACATCATTGAGTAAAAACTGCTAGTCGAAAGTCTATAATATATGACTTTTGCACGTCCAAATATTATCCAACTTGTAAATCAAGTTTATCAATATGAACAAGAGGCTTCGAGAAAATTAGTCTTTTCTGAATTATATGAAGCCAGTAAGCAAACAACGAATCCATGAGTATTTGAAACCAAGTATCCAGGAAAAAGCAGAATATTTGATGGAAGAACAGGGGATTCTTTTGAACAACTTGTTATAATAGGAAAGCTTTATATCTTGAAATTAATTCATCAAGCTGATGATAAAATACATGGACGTTCTAGCGGATATTATGCACTTGTTACACAACAACCACTTAAAGGAAATGCCAAACAGGGAGGGCAGCGGGTAGGAGAAATGAAAGTTTAGGCTTTAGAGGAATTTGATGTTGCTCATATTTTACAAGAGATGCTTACTTTTAAATATGATCATATTAGAGCTCGCCAAGAAGTACTACAATTATTGGAGGAACAATACCTATCTACAATATATGACTTTTGCACGTCCAATTATTACCCAACTTGTAAGTCAAGTTTGTTAACATGTTCAAGCTACCACTACTATGGCCAATCTTCAAGAAGTAAAATGGATTTTATGCTATTTGAAAGGAACATTTCATTTTGAATTAAGTTTTTTACATAAAAGCTCACTCAATCTCACTTGTTACAGCTATATAGATTGAGCTAGATGTCTGATCACATTACAAAGCGCTAGTGGCTACTGTATGTTTCTCAAAGCTAATTATGTATCATGGTCATCCAAAAAGTAGCCTACAATGTTCCAATCTAGCAACAAAGCATAATATCGTGCCATGGCAACAACAACAACAGTTAAACTCACTCAACTTACATATTTATTACATGATATTTGAGTTATTCGTACAAAACCACCTCATCTGCTTTATAGTAAGTTAGTGCACTTCATATGACCATCAATCCTATTTTCCATGGTCATACCAAGCATAAACAGATTAGATTATCATTTCTTAGAGAGAAAATAGCAATTAGACTATTGATCACTTGATATTCACATCTCCAAATAACTAATATTCAAACCAAACCATTAACTGGTGATACTTTCGTACAGTTGAAAACCAACTTGGTGTTCAATCAATATCACTGCCAAGTTTGAAGAAGTAAGATGTAGAGATGATCATGGAAATATGATAGGCATAAACAAAGGAAGAATAGCAATAAAAAATCTAGGAGATCAATTAGGAAATGTAACTTCATAAAGCATTAATACATTATTGGAATAATGAGGAATATAATCAATACCAAAGTCAATACCAATGATTCCTTCCTAACGGGGAATTCTATATAAAGAAAGAATCCTATCTATAAGGAAAATCTTTTAATTATTTTTGTTTTCTTGTATTACATGATATTTTAGATAATTTATCTTGTTTATTTTCATCCATATCTAAATAGACAAGCATAATTTCTAATACTTTTGGGAGTACAACCTTTTTTTTTTTCTTGTTGGACATAAGTATGTTTAAATACCTTTGTAAATCAGTTGTTTAATCATTCATTCAATCAAATACAAAGATTATCAAATTCTTCAATATATATAGAGATAGTTTTACTATACTGAGATTTCACCCAAAAAAAAAAAAAAGGTTTGCTACTATGAGTATGCCAGTTATGTATCACCCAAAAAAAAAAGGTTTTCTACTATGAGCATGCCAACTATCTATCACATCTATCCACATATGGAGAGGTATATAATATATATATATATATATATATACACTTTTATATGCTAATGCACATATGAATAGGTATGCTACACACTTTATAAGGTAAGGATACATACTCACTATAACAAATTTATATGTATATATATATATATATAGTCGGTTTCAAATAAGGTCTACCTTACTTTATCAAACTAAAGTTCATCCTTGATGACAAATGGATCATGTCAAGAGTTGGGATTTAAAATTAAAAAAATAATTAAATATAGATTCAACGACATACTAAAATTCTATTTAAGGAAAATGAACTTTATTGGAAACCGATGATTAATAAATATAATTTTAAATTTTAATCATTGATGCAATCTAAATACTAAAAAAAAAATCTATTTGGTCTTTATATTAAAGAAATCTCATGTCAATCACTTGAGATTGACTAAGATATATATATATATATATATACAGTTTTGATTTATTAGAACATAATTCTCATTTTACATTGGATATCTAATAGCGTAGCGAATATTAAAGCTTGTTACTTGTACAACTAAGGTTTAATATTAATTCACCAATTAAAATGATACTCAATATTTTTCGTGATTCTAAGCATCCATTTTATATTGAAAATATATATATATATATATCATCCATTTTATGTTAGAAATATATATATATATATATATAATATTTTATACGAGGTCTCCTTGCTTAATACGGTAGCATATCCAACTAGCTAGTTCTATGCTCTAGCCTTGTCTGCCCACCGTCTTTATATTTTTCCGTCTTGAAAAGAGTTCAACCACAGCAGGTTAAAATTGAAAACATGGGAAAAGTCACAAAGCTTCTCGCCATAAGTACGATCTTGCCGTTTATTTAATATTTGATGCAACGAACTTGTACTATAACAATCATATCATATATTCAAATAATTAATTGGTAACAATAATGTATTAAAGTCAAAGCTGGCATGCATTATGGATATGGAAGGTGGGAATTTATTAGATTAAAAATCACGTAAAGGCCCAAATTTTTTCAATAAAACACTCTTTGATGGACTTCCAAGTCCAACTAACTTTTCTAACCACTCCAACTCCCATAATATGTCATATTCATTTAGACCAAAATTTTTTATTTAATTGCTTCTCCGATGCATATTCATTTGTTTATTAAGATTCTAAAGAATATTATCTTTCAGTTGGAATTCCACCAGCTATATCTAAAGTGTTTTAACATTGTTGAAAATAAATGAAGTGGTTTTCACTTTATTGTTGAGATTCAAAATCCTTATCTCTTTTTTCTCTGCTTTTTCTAACCACTGAAATATTATTATTGCAGTCAATTATTAGAGTTATACTGATCCACTCCTGCTGACCTCTCTCCCGGCATCAAATGGGTGTTTTTATCTTTATTGCCATCCCTTGCTGCTAGAACTTTGTTGTCATTATAAGCTCTATCTCTATGTAGACACCTTGCCGAAACATGTTCTGATGGCCTCCTCCATTTTTCTAGTGTAATTTAAGGAATGGGCTTAGATATTTTGGGGCAGGTCATGGGTTTTGAATCCTAGTAGATGTTCTTATTTGGTAACAGATAAAGGTGAAACCGTGAAACCGAAACACACACACACACACACACACACACACACACACACACAAAGACATAATTTCTTCCGTTTAAAATTAACATATCCGGCCACTCCCTAACTAGTTTTCCTTAAACAATCATTTTGAATTTGTTATACATCCAGATAGATAGAAAAATAAAATAAAAATTATTAGTGCTATAAATACTAAAATGTGTACTAAAAATATTTACTAATTGACACGTTAATATACCATTGATT
Source organism: Ziziphus jujuba (assembly GCF_031755915.1). Classification (NCBI taxonomy): domain Eukaryota; kingdom Viridiplantae; phylum Streptophyta; class Magnoliopsida; order Rosales; family Rhamnaceae; genus Ziziphus; species Ziziphus jujuba. Next base: position 22,801,965 of record NC_083383.1, on the reverse strand, counting down.
GTCATATCTATATAATATAATTTAAATATGAAAAACTAAATTGATAAATAAATAATTGAATTAAAAAATAAATTAAATATTATTGCATCACTAGCTATATTATTTGAAAAATAAATTCAATAAATATTTAGTAACTATAGCATTATTTAAAAAAAAAAATTGACAAATTCAATGCAATAAAAAATACAAAAGATAAATCTTCAAACATAATTTGAAAACAATAAGTTGTTTAGCACATCACTTAGAAAATTAACGTATCATTATTTTATTAGATGGTAATTGAGTTTCACATATTCTTTTAATGGTTTACTAATTATTCATATTTAGGTTATTACATTTTCAACAAATAAAATGATAACAAATTATTTTTGCCACATTGCTTAATTAGTAAACAATTAGCAATATTGAATAAATTGTTATCTATAGCAATATCTCAATATATAATTTTGCTATTGTAAGGAATGTTGCCCACTAAGTGGTGAGCAATACACACCCCATCACATACGGTTGAATGTTGAACAAAAAAAAAAATAAATAAATAAATAAAATTATTCAACGCTCCATTACATGTGGTGGTGCATATGTCACCCACCACTTAGTGGAGGACATTGTCCACTACAGTCTTTCTATCTCTATATATATACAATTTCTTAGTCATAATATGAAATACCATTAGGACCTTCTTTATAAACTTTTAAATTGCTTCAAACATTTAAATATGTACTTATGAATTTAGTATTTTACTATATTTATATAATCCACAAATATATATTTAAATTTCAACTTTCAAAATAATGTAAAAATTAATAACAAAGGTAGATCATATGATATAAAAACCATCAAAATGTCCTAATAGGAGAATATAATCATAGGGATATACACATATATATATATATATAGATATATACACGATTGTACTCAAATTAAATCATTAATATCAAGACTAACATAAAGATTTTCTTTTTCAACTCTTAGATCACATCAAAAGCCGATATCTAAAATTATATTTATTAATCACCACATTTTAACGGGGTTTAATTTTCCTAAATAAGATTTTTGTATATCACAAAATTCATATCTGATAATTTTTTAAATTTTAAATTTTAGCTTCTGATATACTTATGCTACAATGCATGTCAGTTCTATATATATCATAGATTTAATATATTATCGACAACAGATTGATTGTGCATCCCTCATAGTGCCGGCCTGATGCATTTCGCTCTAAGCAAAATTTATATATATATTATATACAATGATATATTTTTTTCAAAATAAAGCCCTCCATTTAAATTAGGAATCAAGTAAACTGACTTCCAAGCATCAAATTTTAGTATCCATTGTAAACATACATAATAGAATAGTACCTCGTGCAATAAATGGTCGATATATGTCTATAATTAAGCAATCACCATCACTACTCGAAGCAAAAGCACGTGCCACTGCATAATATATACTATGTACATTAATTAAAAAGTATCGTAGACAAAATAGAAGTCAATCCACAACATATTGGTCATTATAAAACTGTTTAGTTGATGGAAGCAACTTACTATTTTAGATGATAAAAAGAGAATCAACTTCGGGGAAACCAAGTTAGAGAAAGGATAAGATCATACCAAAAATCAAATCAAAATACATTAAATGCGGATGAAGGTCGTCCAAGACAATCAATTAATGCAACTTTAATCTGTCTCACAATTTGAGAACAAAAAGGGCAAAAAAAAAAAAAAAAGGAAGAAGAAGAAGAAGAAAAGAAAACGAAAAGGATAGCCTCAACAAAAATTATGCATGGTTATAACTATACATGTTTTTTTTTTCCACCAAGAAAAATTATATATGTGTCCGCCGTATGAAGTATTTAATAAAACATATATTGATTTCATATTTGATAACTTTGGACTGGAAAATATTATAGGTAGGAGGAATTTCAGTTGGTTGAGAATAGTACAAAAGGTCTTGTAAGAGTTAGAGAGATAGTACTAATCCCAACTTTCGTTACATAATCTTTTCAGCTCGTAAATTAATATATATTACTTATTGAGCCTATATATCCCATTATTTAGTTGGTCGATGCAGTATCCCATTATTTAGTTGGTCGATGCAGCATCTCTCTCTGTCTCTTTCTCTTTCTCTTTCTCTCTCTCTCTCTCACTCTCTCTCTCTCTTTCTATATATATATATATATATATGTATATTTTATGCTGATTCAAATCAGTGTTGACGAAGAGTCAAAGAGATTTGATGACACCCCTCCTACCAACTGACAGCATGTTTAAAACCTATACTTACAGACTGGTGTTTCTATTCGTGTATAAAATCCGTACGTCCAAATTTTTGGTATCCTCTCTATGTTGAAGGTTTAAGTTTTAACGCCAGAAGTGTGGCGTCTTACTTAATGACACTCCCATCCTCGAGTTATTATAATCTTAAATTAGAAAATGCAGAAAACAATACGCTTAAATATAATGATAACTTTGTATTTAGTTTTTCAAGTGGGTAATTTGGTCCGATAACACCAAATAGTTAGCTTGTATGAAGTACCGTATTACCTTCATATTAATTTGCCCTCTCTTCCATTCTCTTTGCTACAAATAAATACTCACCGGGTTCCCAAACTTACAAAAACTCCTGTGAATATTCATGTTTAGCAAACAGAGGGATAGAAGAGTTAAAATAAGGGTAATATTGGATATTTCATATAGTAAAGGTCGTCTCATGCGAATTGTATTATTATTGATTATATTTGTATGATAGTATTGAGTTAATACTGTAAATCTGTATGCGGAATTATAGACGGCTTCTATATATATGTATATGTTATTTATCACATGGTGGGTTTTATTTTTTATTTTTATTTTTTTGCATGATTGTGTAAATTTGCTTATTTCAAATGTTAAAGTTAGTCAGGGGTTGTTAGAATTTTTAAGTTAACTATAATATTAAGGGGAAAAAAAATTATATATATATATAAACCCCACATAATGTGGGTTTTGTTTTCTGTTTTTTTATTTTTTATTTTTTTTCCCAATTTATGATGGATTAAAATATTTAGCAAATTCTACTTATAACTAACAAACACTTAAAAGTAAGCAAATTACACATAATTAGATGAAAATTAAAAAATAAAAATAAAAATAAAAACTAACCATGGTAACAAATGGTATCCAAAAATAAAAATTTACCCTTTTTCATGTAGCTATTTCGGATTGGACTTTATATTGGACCAAAGGTTTATTTTCAAGGACGAATGGGGGAGATGAAATCCTCCTCTGAAGTTTCTATGTCGCATTCTCTCATGCCAGCCATCGAGCATTTGCATATAATAATATTATATGGTGACAAATATGATGTTTCAGTAATAAAGGGGAGAATAAACGTTGTCGGAAAATTTCTCATATCCTGTGGAAGCTAAATTAATTTGCATACATTGCATTCAGAGCTATAAAATTAGTGCAGTTTCGAGGTAATATTGACAGCTTTTTTTCAAATTAGTACATATATATCCGTGTGGTTGGTAGTATATATCAAATTAAATACATATAACAACGAAAACTGCTCAAATCATAATTAATGTTTATTTGCAAACACTGAAATCAGCAAGCGTTTTGTCACCTCAAACAATAATGTTACCGCTTTTTTGACCTTTCTCTTTTTTTCAGTGCTAAAGGTCTGCTAAGCCCATAGATGTTTTGTCCATTGACTTGCATATAATGGGGTCCAATTGAGGTCAGGTCAACATAAACAGGTTATCATATTAGGGAGGATGCAACTATTTCTCAAAAATTGTAAGTCGTTATTCAGGCTGTACCTGTTTAGTAATGCTCATGTTTTTGGGTCACATCCAATTAGAGTATATGAACATACCTTACCAACTTTTATTAGCTCCTTCAGAAATCAACATAAATTCATCTCTGTCTTTAATAATGCCCTTGTATCATAATGTAATGGATCAATCCATTTGGTGTGCTGGCCTTAATTTGATGGTCAAGCCACTGTTTTAGATAATAATACCAATCTTTCCACAGTTGATATCAAAAGGAAAAAAAATAAAAATAAAAAAATCATTGAGTAATAATCAATCTAGGTAAAAATCCCCTTAATAATATATATATATATATATATATATGAACTTCGCTCCTTAAATAACACCTATTCATGAGTCAAAAAAACCAAAAACAAAAAAAATTGGTCAACGAATACATCACACCTGATAATTAAAGTGGTGCAGTTTTATTGACTAAAGGTACAATTTTCTTATCTAGCTAGAGCTATATAGCAGGTATAAATGGTAAAAGCTTCAATTTTACCCCTTTTTTTTTTTTTTTTTTTCTATTTTTCATCTTTTTTTGGAAGAAATCTTTTTTTTTTTTTCTTTCTATTTTGCATTAATCTTGCTTTTTTATTCATCTTTGAAGGATAACCAGAATAGTGAAAACACATAGTAGAATTCGTGTGCATTACTTGGCCTTTACGATGGTTTAGTGCCAAATTTATTTTACATATCAATAATTCTAAATTCAAATCACCTCACTCCAAATTAAAAGAAACTCTAGATTAAAAGATTTCATCAATACATGCACCACCGTGCTCTTTTATAATACGGATAGGTGAACTTTCATTATATATATTTAAGATGAAAATTAAAATTAAGTGAAGAATATAAGCATGGAAGAAGGAAAAATCTGATACGATCAACAAAATAAAAGACGCTCTTCTTAGCTTGATATATGTGGAGGATGCTCTTACCTATAGCAAAAGAAGGCGTACATATGAACTAGAAAACTACGTTTCTAACGCTAGAAATGAAATATTAATTCAAAGCAATACAATATTACAATAGTTTTTTTTTCTTTTTTTCTTTTCTTTTTTTTGGTTAATTACAATATCACAATGGATTTGGTATTATTTCTGTAATACCAAGTATTCATTCAACAATACTGACCACGTTAGTTGATATGAACCTAGATCAACTTATTTCTAAATCCGTATTATATTAGTTCAGATCACAATTTAATTCAAATTTTAATGGAAACCTGAACTCCTAATCAACTGTGATTAGCATCTTCGTATATAATGAAGACGTCATAATAGGTGATGGATGTACTATTGATAAGTCAAACTAAAACACTTGATTTCTATTAAGTGTTTTAGATGCCCAAAGAGAACAAAGATAATTATTTCTCACAAATAAATTTCTGAATAATATCTAAGCTGCATTCTCATTAAAAAATAAGTCTTTAAATAGGTTTGAATCAACAAAATAAAATCCTAAATAATTAGGTCAAAGTCGGCCATTGAGAATAGGAAAATATGTTCGGCCGAATTTCACCTTCCTTTCTTAAGCTAATCTGTATTAATTAATCCATTTATTTTGAATTAGGAATTAATTAATTTACAATCAAAATAATAAAATTTTAACTTTCCTAAGTTTATTTTTCCAGCAAATAAACAAATAAAAACCAAAATAAAAGATAGTTTCCTAAAACAAAAAAGTCAAACTCAAATTAGAAAACTAGTTGACTAGTTTGACAACTAAGCTAACTATGACCAATTTTCAGCTTGTAAAGGCTCCAAATCAGCCCCAACATGCCATGTAGGTACATTGCCCTTGATTGAAACAAAGAGAAAATGCTTAATCATCAAACTTCAATAAAGCCAGCAGCAAAAAGGTGCATTTTCGGCCAAATGGAAAATTTATGCACACAAGCCTCTTATGTCAAGCTTTGCTCCTACCTTCACATGATTCCATGTCCTCTTGAGGATATCAATTGATTTTAAGAGGTGTTGAACACATTCCTTGTTGCCCAGAGTCCATAAATGCTCTAAAACAGCTACCTGGGTCCATATTGACTTCCACCACTTGGATGCTTGAAACAGGCTTTGAATCTTTGAATATTGACAAGCCCTTATGAGAATTGATAACTCCTTGTATGAAGCCAACCAGGTTGTTCTCAAGTCTCTTCGCTTGTACCCTAGTGATTGGTCCGGTCTTCAACTGTATAGGATTAGCACTTCGACGGATTGTCAGTTGTAGGGGTACAGGACGATTTTCATCATTAGTCTTTTACTTAACTGAATATAACGCTACAAAATTTGTTTACCAAAATATTTACCTAATAATGATATATTTTTTTATTGGTTTGTATTGAGTTTATTTATTCTTTTAAAGGTTTATTTAATCATAATTAGTTTATATTAATTTACCAACCAATAAAATTATAACACATCATCTAGTTAAATCTTATTAATTGGTAAACAACTTAATCTCTGCTATGCAGTACTATTAACTTTTTTTTAAAATAAAGTAGATATTATCCTATAATAATATTTTCTTCTCGAGATGCATTTATCATAATATTTATAACATATTCAATAATATTTGCAGATATGTACCACCTTATCTCTACTAGCAAATGTGTCATTGTCTGCCGATATTGGTCCCAATCAGTATTATCGCTAATTTAGCCAATGTACTCTTTATGAGGTTTTTCATTTAGAGCTTCTTGCCTTAGCACGCTTAACTTTGGAGTTCTTTCGAACACCGAAGCAAACCGATTAGAAAGGCCTCAACATTATGAGAGTGAATCATTCCCTGATCTACACCTGGGTGATGCAGGATCGGATACCAGGTAGCTTGTCAGTGCCCCACACTCATGCATACTGGTCGTCACAATCCACCTCCCTTGGGGCCCAATGTCCTTGCTGGCACATTTTCAGCTGGGAACAAACTCTGATACCATTGGTAACACCCTGCCTTCACTGGCGAATCTATCACTTTGCTGGTACTATCTCCAATTTAGCCACCATACTCAGTATGGGGCTTTTCATTCAAAGATTAGCAGAAGGTAACCCATCCTAGGATTGCTCTCACCTAAATATGTTTAACTTTAGGGTTCTTTAGAACCCTAAAGTCAACCACTTTGAAAATACCTTGACATTATGAAAATAACTATTATTAGGCAATGTGGGGTTAGATACCAAGTTGCCTGCCAGTGTCCTGCATCCGCCTACACTGGTCGTCACAAATATGCCTCTTGTTTTTAAAATACAATTTACCTTCTCAAATTTCAACTTTGTTTCCGCTTAACCTCATGTATTAGTTAACAATGGGGTGGTTTTATTCATATTATCAAATTTAATAACCATATTGTATTTTTAGTTACATTTTAATATTTCAAAAATATCTTTTGTTTAAAAGGTCTTAACTATTCTTACGCACATAAATAGAATAAAAATAAATTAGTATGTGAACTATAATGGAGTTTAAGGAATAATAGATCATAACAATGGAGACTATGAAAGTTAGCAATCAATAGGAAAAAAGAATAATACTAGAGGTATCAACTGGTTTACCAAGTTATTTACCAAGTATACATATGTCATCATGTGATTTGTTTATATTTAATTACACTTATCCCTTCAAAAATTGACTTATCAATATTTAGATTATAATAATATATTAATCAATCAAATAATGATATATATACACTTGGTAAATAACTTAGTAGACTAGTTAATGCTTATAGGGTTACTTGAGGAAAAATACATAAAAATGATTAGTGAATCATTTCTTTTCAACCCAGAAAATATAAGTATTTGTCTTTCTATTATGATTTATTTGTTTTCTTTATATGTTTTTTTATCTAGTATAGCAATTATTCAACTTCTAGGTTTGATTATCCTTGAACTTTCGTGGATGGAAGGATCCTAGTATGTCTGTCATGATGAAGTACTTTTGTTATGTTTGAATGTCATTTCCTTTTAGGTAGCACTCTTAGACAGAGAATCCGTTTAAAAATCTTATTCAATTTTCCTTAAAAAGTCCTTTATCGGATTTAGATGATGGGTTAGCTAGTTTATAAGGTTTATAGGGGCGGTAAAAATGAGCATAACCGCCATGCTTGACCAAATACAAATACAAGTTCAGCCCATGTTTATCCAAGCTTTTACATGTGTCAATGTTATATAACTCCTAATTGCTTTAAGTAATCTACTTGTCATCACCTCCTCAATTGCAATACAAGTGTCTAGATAATGCATTAACTTTTCATGGTTAAGTAAATACCACCACATCTTAGCCACTTGCCGTCATCACCAAAATGATAAATTATTATTATTTTTTAACATCCCTTATTAATTTATAATTTTGGTTAAGCTAATGAAAGTCTTCTAACTTTTCTATTGTTGTCGCCTTTGTAAAAGTGTCTGCCAACTGCTCAGTTGTATTAATAAATTCTAGTTTAATTTCTTCTTCTTTGACCAAGTATCTAATGAAATTATGTCAAATATCTATGTGCTTTATCCTGCTATGGAACACTAGATTTTTTGTCATTGCTATTACAGACATATTATCACATCTGATGATTGTTGGAGCAGTTTCTTAATGTTGCATTTCTAATAAACTTCTTTCGAGCCATAGTGCTTCACACATTGCATCTGTAGTTGATATATATTCTTTTTTTTTTTTTTTAAGATAATGTCATGGTCCTTTGCTTCTTTGATGATCAAGAAATTGGTTTCGTACCCAAGCAAAATAAATATTCTAAGGTGCTTTTGTGCTCATCTACGAGCCTGCTCAATCACTGTTTGTATATCCAATGAGCTGGTCATATGCTTTTTTGGCATACTTAATTCCAAGCTTTCTCGTACCTTATAAACAGCAAAGATTCTCTTTGCTACAATATAGTGATTTTTACTTGGCTCATGCATGATTCTGGAAACATAACAGACAGCAAAGACAATATTTGGCTTAGTATTTGTTAGATAAATCAAGCATCCAACTAAGCTTTTGTAGGTTTTTCATCAACTTTCTCTGCACCATCATCCTTTTGCAACTTCTCGTTTAATGCCATTAGCATAGACATCGATTTACAGTTATCCATGCAAAATTATTTAAAAAGATCATTTAAATATTTTTCTTGAGAAATAAATATTTCTCCTTTTCTTATTGAACTTGGATGCCAAGAAAATATTTCATCAAGCCAAGATCTATCGTCTAATAATGTTTCATCATTGCACTTTTAAATTCTTCTACCATTTTTGGATTAGTATCAAATATACTAAATCATCAACATATAAATAGACAATGAGAATATCTTGTATACCTCCTTTTTTGAAATATAAGGAAGGCTTATTAGGACTTCGTTCAAATCCAATTTTTCTGAAGTATGAATCAATTTTGTTGTTCCAAGCTCATGGTGCTTGCTTTAGTCCATATAGTGCTTTCTTTAATCATAAGACTTTGTTTTCTTTTTCTCTGATAGTGTAACCCAAAGTCTCTTTCACATATACTTCCTCTTTGAATTCTCTGTTGAAAAGGTGGATTTGACATCCAGTTGATAAACCAACACCTTTATTTGAGCAGCTAATTCGAGAACTGGTATAACAGTTTCCATTCAAGCAACTAGTGCGAATGTCTCGTTAAAGTCGATTCCTGGCTGTTATGAATGGCCTTTGGCGACTAGCTATGCTTTGTACTTCTAAATTGTTCCATCTTCTTTGTACTTGGTTTTGTAGACCCATTTTGAGTCCAATAACATTTTTGCCTTCAGTAGATCCACCAGTTCCCATGTATTGTCTTTTCAATTGTTGCAATTTCTTCATCCATTGCTTTAATTCAGATATCTTATATTGCTACTACTTCAAAATATTTAGGCTCACATGCAAAAAATGCCATCATAGACATCTATGATTGAGTGTACCTTTCTTGATAGTGATTCATCATTTGAAGATATATCACTATTTGGATTGGGTTTGAAGTTTCTTGAAGACTTGTAATTGGACCTGATTGAAGATCTAACTTATCCTAAATAGGAAATTCTTCAAATATTTTTGCTCCTGTTTTAGGAGTGCTTTCCCAATTCCATACTGCAGATTCATCAAAGATAACATTTTTAGAAATTATCAGTTTATTTGTTTTTGGATTACATAAACGATAACCTTTTCACTTAGCGCTATAACCGAGGAATATATATTTCTCTCGTTTTTCATCAAATTTCTCTCTGCATTGTGATGGGACATGTGTATAAGCTATACATCCAAATACTTTTAAAAAGTATACCTAGGGCTTTTATTTATGCCACACCTCATATGGAGTCTTGTTCATGACAAGTTTTATTGGAGATCTCTTCAAAATGTGGACAGCACTATTGATCGCTTTTGCCCAATAGTCATTTGGAAGACCTTTCTCCTTTAATATGCTTCTAGCCATTTCTACAATTATTCTATTTTTGTGCTCTCTACACCATTTTGCGATGGGGTATGCCAAATATTGAACTGTCTCTGAACTCCATTTTTCTTGTAGTACTCCATAAAAGATTTAGAGATGAATTCTCCACAACAATCTCTCTAAAGTGTCTTCAGCGGCTTCCCAAATTGTTTTTCTATGAGCACCTTGAATTATTGGAAGACCAAAAAAGCTTCTGACTTTTCTTTAAGAAAATATACCAAGATCGTTCAGGTATAATCATAAGCAAACAGAAGAAAATACCTTCTTCTATTCAGAGATGGAGTTCGAATTTGTTCAAAAATATCAAAATCTACCAACTCTAATTGTGCCTTTGCTCTCCAGGCATTTTTGGGAAGTGGCAATTTATGCATTATCCATATATACATCTCTCACAAAATTTTATTTATGTAGGCAATAGAAGATAGGCCTAAAACCATATTTTTGTCTTTTAATAATTTTAGGCTATTATAGTTTAGATGCCCATATCTTGGATGCCATAAATGTGACTCATCCAACTTTTGACTTTTAAAAGCTAATTTTTCATCACATGGCATAACAAGAGGAAAAATATTATTTTTACTCATTTTTATTTTTACTACTATGATGTTTTTATTTTTATAGATAATTGTGCCTTCATCTCCATCAAATTTTACAAAATAATTCTTGTAAAATAACTGGCCAACACTTAAGAGATTTGATGTTAAGTTAGGAACATAAAGCACAACATGGATAAGTTTAGAGTTACCTTCTTTGGAGTTGTGGATCAGCTGTCATATGACTATTGCATCCACTATCCAAATATCAAATATGTTTTGATTCTTGTTTGATGGACATGCATGACTAAAATACTTGACTTTCTTCAACCTTTTTAGAATAATTAACTTCATTCGTTTCTTACGTGTCTTTGTACCAACGATCTCTTTGTGAATAGTTAGAAATTTTGCATTTTGTGCATTTAAAGCGACAGTCTTTTAACTTATGCCTAGTTTTTTGCAAATAATGCAATAAGGTTTAGAATTATCCGCCAGGAAGGTTCTTTGCCCATAATTATTCTTTCCCCCTCTGCCTGGCCTTGACTAGCATCGTCCTCTCCTAAAGGAACCTCATCTTCTTGTTGACTTTGTAGAATTCTTTTCTGTGATGTTGCAATCAGATTTGATGATTGCTCCAAAAGTTTATTAAAAAACTTGCTCATTCTTTTTTCATATGCTTCGAGAGAACCAAATAGTTGATTTAAAGTGCAAACTTTCAAATAGTTGGACTCTTCTATCATGACTCATCCACCAACCGACAAGGAGCGAATTAATGATGCCAAATGTGAGAAGGGATATTTGTTTGTTTGTTTGTTTGTTTTGAAATCTTTTCTTATAGTACGTGAGTCCTATAAAATATTTATTAAATGTCCACTTATTAAGTGGTTCATTGTCATACCACATCAACCATATAACAATTTTATATGTGCATTTAACCTCCAAAGAGAGTAAAGGTTGAAATACTCATGTGAGTAAAAAATGTTAACGTAATCAAAATTTTCAACAAAACTTCATTTACCAAATAGTGTGACATGAGATTAATGGTTTACACAAAGTTATACCTAGATTCATGAAAATTCAATCATGCAACATATTGTTTGGTGTCTAAGATTTGGTGACTATATCATCATTGCAAACAAATACATAAACTTTAACTCTAAATTATTGTTTTGAACTCCATAATCTTTTGAGTTTTCATCCTTTTTAAAAAAAAAATGGATAATATTTAATGTCTATAACCAAAACTTTTGTAAAACATATTTACAATATTGGTTAATCATACTATTGTATAATTTATCAAGTCAGGGTAAAATATTTTTGTAGTATATATATATATATATATCATAATGGATATTATAGATAAAATAGAAATATTTTTGTCCTGAAAAACTTTTTTAAATAATTTTTCCAATAACAAAATTAACATTGAGGTATAATTTTCAAAATCAAGGACGACGATTTGATAAGACTCTTTGAAATAAAATAATTAATTAATAAACTAATTTGGCATATTAATGGATCTTTGATCAGGTAGTTAGAATAATATTGGAACTTAGTAAAGTCGATGTAAACGCAAAGAATTCAAGGGGTTTGACTGCTCTAGATATATCTAATGAAAATATTTGAAATCCACTCTACACAAAAGTTAGGGAAAGACTACTTACAGTTGGAGCTTTAAAACCAGAGACCATGCCCAAACACTCTAACTCCATGGATCACTTGAGGTCTAAGTTGGCATTGACAGAACCAATTGCCATAATTTTGATTCATTTAAAAAGCAACACAAAGAATGAATCAATATGCAATCTGGTACCAGTGATTTATGGAATGGTTACGACAATCACATTCCAAGCTGCACTAGGTCTCCCTAGAGGAGTTTGGCAAGACGGCAACAACAACAAAAATAATAACCATTGCCCTGGGATGGTGATTATGAGAACTCCAAATTTCTTTGCTCTATATGTTGGTAATGTTAGAGTTATATATAAACATAAAGATTGTAAACTTACATAACAAAATTCCATTAACACATAAAATTACTAACCTCTAAATACAACCATTGATAAAATCAATCTACAATCCTACAAAATAAAAATAATGTAATAGCAATGCCTATGGACACACTGCTTTTAAACCACTCTCAATTTGATCCTAACACAAATATGGCGCGTATCTGTTCACTTGCCCTAACAGTAAAACTTCAACCTTTTATAGACTAAAGTCACGTGCAAGTCACAAACTTACCCATTAATTTTAACGCACACCAAAATAATAATTTAATAATAAATATAATAGTAATAATAATATGGGTAGTTCAAATGGGCCTCTAAAGAGAGCTAGTCCTCTAGTTTAATGGGCCAACTGAAGTATTATAAAGAGAGTGTGTCCAAGGGCCCTACTACATAAATCAGTAATTAAGTCAGTCTCACTAATAGCATAAATGAGTCTTGTAAGTGAGTAATTGATTATGCCAAATCCACAAAATATTTATATATATCTAACATTCTCTCACTTGGACTGCATAATCATCATCACGTATATATCATCCAAAACTCACTTACTATAGAATCTCCCAAAATAAAATATCATTTTATCTAAATATATAGTATGCCGATAAGGCACAACAATATACTAGACTAGGTAGTAAAGATTCTTTTAGTAAATCTCCTGAAACATGATACCATTTCAATTGAACACTTTGCATGTCATAAACTCAATCTGCATAGTAGAGATTTACCTTACCACATGCAATCCCTCCAAACACACAAAATCATTTCATCCGAGAACATTGTGTATCTACAGTACACAACAATATACTTAAACTAAGTAGTAGGGACTCATCATGGTAACTGTGGATCAACATACATGTATGGCATAGACTAAAAGTCTCAAATAGACCCATGACTATAAGAAGCAACAATATATGTAATAAATATCTCATAAATAATGATCCACATATAACAATGTATTAATATAATGTTCAAAGTAATAAACAATACTCAACATGGATATTATTATAGAATACTTAATAAACTCCCATTCACCCACAACAATCTTAACTACGTACCAATCCTATAGGGATACATGCTCCTCAAATATACTTACCGGTAAAGTCTTGGTCAATGGATCTAACACCATGTTATAAGTCGACATATGAACAATAATAATAACGTCTTCTTCAACTTTCTCCTTCACTACAAAATATTTTACATCAATGTACCTTATACTAAAAGTACCTTTTAAATTATTAGAGAAAGACACCACTACAGTATTGTCACAATAGATCATAATAAGCCTCTTAATTAAGTCGACTACTCCCAAACCACAAATAAAATTTCGAAGCCAAGCTGCAAGACGGGTTACCTCATAACATCCCACATACTCTGCCTCCATAGTCGAAGATGCTATCATTGATTGCTTGGCACTTGGTCAAGATACAGTGCCTCCTATCATGATAAATATATATCCAGTGGTAAATTTCTTATCATCTACATAGCTTTTATAATCTACGTCACTATAACCAATTACATCAAGAGAGTTGGTGTGTCAATATGTTAACAAATAATCTTTAGTATGATGAATATACCTAAAGACCTTCTTAACTGCTTGGTGATAAATTGGACTAGGATTGCTCATAAATCTACCAAGCATACCCACAGCAAAAGCTATATTAGATCGTGTACAAACTTGAGCGTACGTAAAAATACTCACTGCTGAAGAATAGAGAATATTTTTCATTACCATTCTTTCTTTATCATTCTTGGAACACTGGTTCTTAAAAAGCATTTTACCCTTCATGGCTGGTACACTTCCAAGAGAACAATTGGACATATTAAATCTTTTAAGGATCCTATCAATACAAGCCCTCTAAGACAATTGTAACACATAATTAGTCATATCTCAAAGAATCTTGATACCTAAAATAAAAGAAGTCTCACCAAGATCTTTCATGTCAAAATAGTTGTATAACATCTACTTTATCTCAGCAAACAAGTCAGTTTCATTGATAACCAAGAGTATGTCATCATCACAAAATACTAGAAATATAAAACTGCTGCCACTGAACTTTATATATATGCACCTATCGACAACATTCTCCTTAAAGCAATTTTTTGTAACAACCTCATCAAACTTGAGATATCACTGCCTTGAAGCTTGCTTAAGATCATAAATAGACTTTTTCAGCTTGCAAACTAAATCACCATTTCCCATATGCTGGAAGCCAACTGGTTGAACCATATACATATCATCATACAAATCACCATTTATAAAAGCAGTTCTGACATCCAGCTAGTGCAGCTGCAGGTCATAATATACCACGATGGTCATAATGATTCTAAAAAAACCCTTTATGGATACAAGAGAGAATGTCTATGTGCAGTCAATTCCTTCCTTCTAGCTAAATCTTTTGACAACAAGTATAGCCTTATATCTCTCCACTTAACCATTGGAGTCTCTTTTAGTCTTAAAGACTCATTTGCACCCAATATATTTGGTACCCTTCGGTAACTCAACCAAGTCCCATACACGATTTGACGCCATGGATTTCATTTCATTTTCCATTACATCCAACCAAAAATTTATGTGCGAATTGCTTATGGCCTCCTCATAAATGACTAGATATGAATCATCACTTATGTCAAACTCATGCTCTTGTAAGTAAATCTAATAGTCATCAGGGATACCTGATCTCCTAGTCCTCTATGACCTTCTCAAAGGCACATCAACATCTTTAATAGTTGGAACATCCTATTCTTTAATAACGGGTTCATTCTGATCAATGAGTGGATCAATAACATTTTTGTCAGGAAGAACAACAGTGGGAATGAAAACACTTTCTTTTTTCCACTGAGGTTCCCTTGGACCATTACTGTCATCAAATCCAAAATCATCTTTAAAATAAACAACCCTGTCTAACTCCGTGATCTTGGTGGTGTGAGATGAAAAAAAGAATCATGAACCTCTAGATTCTATAAAATAGCTAACAAAATAAACACTGATGGTTTTAGGATCCAACTTTTTAATTTGGGGATTATAAATTCGAACCTCAGTTTTGCAACCCCAAATGGTGTAAATCATGCTATCTTCCTTACCACAACTCACAAAGGATCTTAGGAACAGATTTACTTGACACTTGGTTTAGAATATAAGCCGCTGTCCTCAAAGCTTTTCCCCACAAGTAATCTCGCAAACTAAAATTTTCCAACATGCATCACACCATATCCACCAAGATGCGATTTCTTCTCTTAGTTATAACATTTTGCTGAGGCCGCACTTAGGCGAATAAATTGCGAATGGCCCTGGGTTCCATCCAGTCTCATAATATCTATCGTAAAATTTACCACCTCTGTCAGACCTCATAGTCTTTAGCTTCTTATTATTTTAAAGCTCCATCGTTACCATGAACTCCTTGAAGACTTCTCATAGATAAGCTCAACGTGTCCATAATCAGAGAAGTTATCAATGAAGATAATAAAATACCTATAACCACCCAAAACAGTTGATGTGAAAGGTCCACATATATTAGTGTGAATTAACTCTAAAACATCTTTACACCTTGCTATCTTATTATTTTCTAACATTGGAAGTTGGCTTCCCTTCCACACATTCTACATAAGTTGATAGGTCGGAGAAGTCAAAATTAGAAAATATTGCATCCTTCACTAACCTTCACATTCTGTACCTAAAAAAAGGTCCCAAACGCTTATATCATAACATCCACGAATTATCATTAACTCTTGAACGTTTGGAAGCAACAATATGAGGAACAATATAATTAATAGAAGAATCGAGACCATTATTAAATAAATCAAGTTAATATAAATTACCACATAAAGTCCAAAACCAACAACTTTACCATCCTTATACAGTTCAACTCTGTTATTACCAAACAAAAAACTATAACCGTGACTATTCTAAAGAGAAACAAAAAACAACTTCCTTCTTATTGAGGGTATGTAGGAAACTTCTTGTAACTCTAAAACATATCTAATGGCAAGTTTCAACTTGATTGTTCCCATGATATCTACCTTGACTCTTAAGTTATCTCCCATGTAAACATACTGCTCAAGATTGGTTGGTCCCCTTTGACTTATCATCCATTTTCTTCTCTTGCTTTTCCTTTAATTTCCAATAGTCTACTTTCTTGTCCAACCTTGTTGTAATAGCTATACTTTCCATTGAAATATTCTTTCCTCTCCTATGGGATAAGAACCATCCTTATGTCTTTTAGACTTCACAGCAGAAAGCTTCTTCTTGTTGGGCTTAAACCCTTGTCCCTTCTTCTGAAAAAAATGTTTTAGACTTGTTTACCTGATGCAATACCATAACAACAGACATCAACCTGTTTAACTTAATATCATGCTCCTCCTTGAAAAGAATGGCAATCATCTCCTCTAAGTTAGAACCTTCTTTCTTGGTATTTAGACTTGACCTTATACTATCAAACTGAGATTGGAGGCTCTTTATTATAGAATAGGCTAAGAACTCCTCTCTAATGTCCATCTTAAGGTCCTTGAACTCGTTATAATAGAAAGAAAGTAAAATAGTATAATCCTTTAGTCCTTTAACGCCATCATACTTGGTGTTATTCAAAATATCCAAATAATGATACTTCTCATTCATATCAAACTTGATAAACTTCTTTCCTATCTATTCAAGAAGTTCATTTGCAATGTTCACCTTTAGAATACTTGAATATATAGATTCATCTATATAGTTCTCCATCATCATCATGCAGCACTTGTTAGAGTGCTTCAAATCCTCATAGAGTTTCTTAACTGTAATATCACTCTCATCTGTTGGTATCTCTGGTGAATCTATCTCCAAAGCCAAATCTAATTTCATAAAAGTTAGATTCATAACCAAAGTCTTCTTCCATTTCTGATAATTTTTCCCATCCAATTTCATCATGTTTGTCATTGGCAGAATATTCAACGTGCTACTAGCTATGAAAATAGCAAACACAACAAAGCATTCAAATATAAAAGAACACAATTACTATTTTTCTACCCCTCAACATGAAATACTAAATATAAATATCGCTAGGGTCTTTGTAGCACTAAAGATACCTTACTCAAGGCAGGGACAATCAACCAAGTAACCACAATAAAATGTATTGAACTGGATAACCAATAGGGTAACATAAAACTTACGATTCATGGTATTCAATCAACTTCCACTTCCATTCCAAGCGTCGTATTAAGTAACTAAAACCAACAACAAGGTAGCCTAGTTACCCATATAGACCTTGGTTACCGAGTGGGAGATAACTAACATATTGGCAATTTCATAAAATAGATAAATATAAAAAGATCCTATCCACTATGCCAATATTGTATTGACACCCATACACTGGATAAAATTAAGCCTTATGATAGGTAAGAACCTAAAATTCCATTTACTATGTCAACATACATTATATTGGAATGCATAACGTAGGTAAAAGAAGTCTCACAATAGGTGAGTATCTAAAATCCCACACTACTATACCAACTAGGCACAAAGCCTCCTTAAAGAAAGCTAACACAGTTCAATTTTGACCATAGTTATTTTATTCAAAAAATTTGGAATGGAATTTTTTATATATGTATATATTTATAAAACAATAAACAAACAAATAAATTTATAACAAAAAAATTTAACGGGTTGCTGATGTCAGCATAATGACATCATCATAGAGGCCACATGCTATGCTAACGTCAGTGCAGAAGCCAAGCTGACATCATTATCTAATATCAACGTCCGCCTAACGTGTCATCTAACATCAGATGATGTCAGCAAGACACATCATGATGACGCCAGCAGGACACATCATGCTGATGTCAATGCCACCTCAACATGTTTATGATGTCAGTAAGCCCAAAATGACACATCGTTTACATCACTTTAGGTTAGCCAGATGACCCAGTTGGAGAAAAAAGGGTCAGGCGACCCGATTTCAATATGACTGGAAAACTACTTTCTAGCTGGCATTTTCAGCAGTTCCAACGGTGGTCTAATTGTCCGATGATGGGCAATTGTAATCCAGGTGCAATTTCAGTCAATTTCAGCTCAAAAGCAATGATTTAACAATTTGTACATGGGTTTAAAGTAGTTTTTTTAATGGGTTTTACAAAATTTGTGTTTAAGATAAAAAATTAAGGTTTAAAAAAATATTCTATTCCATATAGAAAAAACAATTCCACAATACCCGAGTCATAAATTTATCAGAAATAATTT
Source organism: Ziziphus jujuba (assembly GCF_031755915.1). Lineage (NCBI taxonomy): Eukaryota > Viridiplantae > Streptophyta > Magnoliopsida > Rosales > Rhamnaceae > Ziziphus > Ziziphus jujuba. The sequence goes on along the minus strand of NC_083383.1, from coordinate 22,782,981 downwards.
TTTTAAAAATATTTAAATAACAATTGGATTACCCATGTGTACATATATATATATATATATATATATTCGATAGAACATGTAATCATGCAGATTCATCAAGGAAGGGGAAAATAAAATAAACAACATATAAAGATCGATATACAGATCAATGGTCAATGGCCGGTTTCATATATATATACGAGATAATGTTAGCACACAGTAACAATACGATGCATATACATAATAGATCATGTTTGCACAATCAATCTATAAAATAACATATCAAATCGAAATTTTATTATGCATATGTCTCTGATACCAATTATTGGAGTTATATATAAACATACAGACTATAAACATACAAAATAAAATTCCATTAACTCATAAAAGTACTAATCTCCAAATGTAGCCATTGATAAAATTAATCCACAATCCTGCAAAATAGAAATAACATAATGGCAGTGCCTATGGACACACTGCTCTCAAATCACTTTCAATCTGATCTTTAGAAACCCTAAAAAAAATATGATGTGTATCTGTTCACTTGTCCTAACAATAAAACTTCAGCTTTTTATAGATTAAAGTCACATGCAAGTCACAAACTTACCCATTGATTTTAAACACCACCAAAATAATAATTTTATAATAAATATAATAATAACAAAAATGTGGTAAGTCAAATGGGCTTCTAAAGAAAGCTGATCCTTCAATCCAATGGGTCAATTACAGTATTACAAAGAGTGTGTACCCAAGGGCCCTACTACATACATCAGTAATCAAGTCAGTCCTCTGTAAGTGAGTAATTGATTATGCTAGGTCCATAAAATATATATATATATATATATATATATCAAGTAACAGCGTCACATTTTATACCACACTCATGATTATAAGTCTTCTACTCCCTAATGAAAATATTGGTAAGCTACTGAGAGGGCTTCTGTTTCTCTCTCTTTTGTGCTATACACTTTGTTTGGGAGTAATATGGCCCTACTTTACAGGTGAACCAATCTTCATCCCTACCCTTGTTATGTTACTTTTCTATATGCTAGGTATTTTTGGGATTTTAATCCTGCACAATTGAGAAGTTCAATTTATGAAAAAGATTGAGCAGATTCAGTGCCTATTTCATTTATTTATTTTTTTAAATGTTTTTTGGTTAGAAGATTCAATGAGTATTAATTATTCATTGTGTACAATTTGTTCAATTTATTCATTATTTGTTTATCTTATACATACATATGATTGAATTTCATGGTTTATTTATAATGGGTCTTGGTTTGATTAGTTGGTTTTACAATTATTTGTAACTATACAACACATATAAAAGCACCATCTAGTGTTTTAATGTAAATTCCATATTAATTGTATCATTAATTTTAAAATTCTATAACAAAACTATTTACACTAGAAAATTATCATGCTACAATATAATTATTTTCCAAAAACATGTGAAAAGATTTCTAGTAATTTACCAAAAGAAAAAAAAATTTGAAATTTTTGGTATCTACAACTTAGTTATTATTGTTTAAAACCCTAGAGATACAGAACCCGACCAAGTGAAAGCTACTTTCGAATTAATTTTCCATTTAGGACATCAATGTTTGGACAATAATTATAATAAAAAAAAGGATAGCCAAAAATTTCCTAAAAAACAAATTGTTAATCATGCTTTAAATTGCATTAGTTTGAAAATGAGAATCAAAAGTGCAATCATACCAAAATATAGTTGCTGAAGTACAACTATTGATGAGAATTCGTCTATACCTACATAATCTACAATCCGCTGGGGTGCTGATCCTGTTCAATTGAAGACCGGACCAATTACAAAGGCACAAGCTAAGAGATTTAAGAACAATTTGGTTAGCTTCATACAAGGTGTGATTAAGTCTCAAGAAGACATAATTATATCCGAAGATTCTAAGCCCGTGCTGAGCATCCAAGTTGTGAAGGCAAAAATGGACCCGAGAAGCTGTTTTAGTACATTTGTGGACTTTGGGCAGTAAGTGATGGATTTGTTGGCCTATGAACGTGATTGAGCACACCAAGAGGCCATGAAATTATGTCAAGGCATAAGAAAGGCTAACCAAACACATTATTTGCGCTTACACTTCAATAATGGCCGATTTTGCTTGTTTTGGTACTGTGAAGGTGGTTTCTTGTAATCCAAGCAATCTTTGATTATTCCAATCAATGGCAACATGTGGAGACCAGTTCTTATCCTACTACGTATCCTACAAGGCATATTAAATCTGATTTGGAGCTTAAATTGGCTTGTGATTGAACAAAGGTAGCTTATTTGGAAAACTAGTCAACTACTTTCTATATTTGAAATATGATTTTTTATTTTATAAAATAGTCTTTCATTTGGGTTTTTATTTAATTATTTGCTGGATAAATTTATTTACGAAAGTTGATATTTTAATATTTTGATTGTAAATTAATTAATTCCTTTTTCAAAATTAAGGAACTAACTAATACAAATTCGGCCATAGCATTGTTTCAACATCATTGGTCAGTTTCTAACCTAATTGTTTTAGGGTTTTTGTTTTGTAACTCAAATTTATTTAAGGGTTTATTTTTCAATGGAAGGGACACTACATTATTATTGAGAAAATTTATTTGTGAGAAGAATTCTCTTTATTATCTTTGAACACTTAAAATACCAAATAGAAATCAAGTGTTTTAGTTTGACTTATCAATAGGACATCCATAACATATTGTGACGTTTTTATCATATACCAAGATTTCTAATCACAAGTTGATTAGGAGTTAAGGTGTCTATTAGAATCTGAACTTAATTTCGATCAGTACTTGTATAATACGGGTTTAGGAACAAATTGATCTAGGTTAAAGAAAAGAAAAAAGACTAACCTGGCGAGGTAACTCTGCTCTTGGACCCGGGCCAAATTCTTGACATAGCAACCCTCCACCAATAATTAGAAGATGGGAAAATTTGGCCCAATATTCTACTTTAGCTGATCTTGTATCTAGTGACAAACGATAATAATATACTTCGTTGCTTAGATGTCTAATTCTTTTAATTTTTTTTTAATCATTTGCAACAATTACTTTGGCATTAGGGTTTTTTGGCTCCTATCATCTTTAATCATTTTTAAAGTTTATATATTTTAAATACACAAAAGATTGGGGGTCTCACATCTTGGTTTAAATGATTTTTTGATATTTTTCCTAATCAAAGACAGAACTCCCTCCTTTTAGTTAAAATAGATATTAATAATATATTATATATACGTTACGTATATGTGTGTGTATTCGGTGAAACTATACTGTGCTATTAAAGATTCTAAAATCTTAGACTCATGGTTCAAATGTAAATTAAAAATTAATAAGCTCGTAGAGATCATTAACTTCAAACATAAGGGAAAAATAACTTAATTCTTTGATACTTTTATTTTTAAAATTATAAAATACTTTATATTATATATGATTGACGATGATTCTTTTCATAAATTTGTATTCGTTAAATATTCTACGTTAATTGTTACATTCTAACAATTTAATTTTCTAAATATATTGGAATTTTTTCGAGTAATGCTATTTTGTTTGTTTAGTGTAATTATTGGTGGACCCTCCATGTGGATTTTATTTAATGGACTTACATGTGGCATGTAGTTAACGTAATTAGATATTTCTCCTTAAATACTCTAATGTCAAAATTAAAATAGAAAAAAATTAACATATTTGGACGGAATATCCGTTGAGATAGAATTTATTTTTGATTTTCTAGTATATTTATTATATTTTCTTCTGTCTTTTTGCTTATCCATTTCCTAAAGTGTTGAGCTGAATATACTGTACAAGTAATAAAATTTGTCTAATTTTATGCAATTAATGCTTTATGGCCACAATTCATATGAATTCTAAATTGTGGCGTTGCTTCGTCTGTGGAGGTGGGAAGCTTGGCTTCATACATACCAAAGTCATTTATATGGCACAAACATACAAAAGTCTTTTATATCGAAGAAAATTTGCGGCATTTTATCTCGGCTTTTTCTTTGATGAAAAATGAACACAAATTAAAGAGATTTCTTCTTCTACTTCTCTCTCTGTTTCTTACTTTATTTTATTATTATTATTATTTTGTTTTTTTTTTTTTTTTTGATCTTTTTTATAAAGATAAGGTTGCTAAGAATTCTAATTTGTCTGACAAAGTGGAAATTAGTTACTGAGCATTCTAGAATGTTTAGTGATGTGGAATTCGCCCCAACGAAGATGTAAAACTTGGTGCTTTGGGAGTATTTAATAAAACCACAATTTTAAATATCAACATTTAGGCCTTATATTTTTTTCGTCGTGAATATGATGAAGATAATGATGATAAACTTGCATTCATGGTAGAAGAGTGGTTTGTTGTTACATATAAAACGAGGAAGAAAGTTCTCAAAGAGAGTCTCCAATCCGAGTAGAGAAATCCAAGAAGAAGTGGTAATCTTAGAACTTCGATAGAGGCACTCACTCTGTTGGAGATCTTAAAACTTCAATAAGTACTTTTGTTGTGTTTGAGATCTCAGGGATAATGCCCTAGAAGCACATTTATTGTAGATATATATTGTTGATTAATAAATAAAGTTATATTTATTTTTATATTTGCATGTATTGTTAGTAATACTTTATAAATATTATGAAAATTCCAAAATTATTAATGTTACCTTAAATTTAATATATAATAGTTATATATGTGAGGATTTACTTTAACGATATAATTTTAAATAGTGCATAATTAATAATTCTAAGATCTTTAATCAATCAAAATTACTAGTATTATCCATTATAATCAAGAATAGAACAATTTTATATGGACTATTACTGTAGTAACATTAAAATGAAGGCAGTTTATATAATAAGATTAGTACTAGACCAAGTATATATTGAAGCATTAATAATTTTCATTATGTAGAAAGTATTCATATTTATCAATTTGATATCATGTATGAAATGTTTTTAAATCAGAGTATTTATTCCTATTTATGACGTTGTGTATTTTTATTTATTCAAAAAGGTTTATTATTTATGATAAACTAAAACCTTGTATATTTAAGACATAGTAAAATAGATAGCTGGGAATGACATATATTAAAGTTAGAGAAATATTTTCTGGGAACGACAATTCATGTATTACATAATATAGTTCTTAGTTCACAATAAAATTGTGAATTAACCGTTTAGAAAATTATTGAAATTTAAGGATAAGAAATAATTAGAGAGGAAAATGGATATTGGATCTAGCTTTAATTTAAACTATTTATAGAGGATCGATCTATATAATGATTAAATCAGTGGACTATTCAAGATTTTCTTTGAGTAATTAATTCTATAAGTTTAGAGTACAATTTCAACTTTTTTAGTAGAGTAATGTTGGAATTAATAAATTAGACATATTAGTTAAAGAGTTTGAATAATTATCAAGTTTACTGGAGTTTAAATTATAGATCCATAGGTCCCCATGTCATCTCCATAAATACATATTTTGAGCATAGAGAATATACAAGGATATTTAGCTTAAAATTATAGAATTTTAAATTAATTATTTTCACTCAATAAAATATGACACAGAAAAAATATTTCCTACGTCACATATTTATGCCATTACAAATATTGTAGAATTGAACATAATTAATTAATTATGAATTAATTATTTAATTAATAATATGATTATTTAATAAAAAAATATGTGTTTAATTTTTTTAGATACATTAAAGTAAATAATATTAACCAATTAAAAATGTTTTAATAAATTAATATTATCTAATATATTTTGAATTTTAGAGATTCAAAATAATTAATTTAAAAGGCAGAAACTTAAGATGCAAAGAGAGTGAAAACTTGATCTTGTGATTTTTCTAAGAAGCCCATTCGTTTGTTCATTAATAAGAGGCTTGGCAAAGAAAGTCTTTGGTGAAAAGAAAATATTTTGATTTTCTTCTAATAGGGTGTTTGGTAAACAGGAAAATATTGAAGAAAACTGATTTCCAATAATCAGTTTATTGGGATTCTTTTATAGTATTTGGTTAATTATAGAAGAAAATATTATTTACAAATAATTACATAAATTTATACATTAAAATTAAAGGATAAAATTGTATTTAAAAAAATACATAAAACCAATTTCTCAGGAAATTTTAAAATGACATATTTTTAGTCGGATCTATTTTCCCTTTCAGTTTTCCACATTATGAGATTTATTTTCTACTAGTACTCACAAATTTCTTCTCTTAAAAATTATCTAAACAAGATAAAATTTTACTTTCCCAATAAATTTTAGATTCTCACTAACTTTACCAATACCCAAACACCCTATAATAGTTTCAAAAGTACTTTTCTTTTATTATTTCTGTTATTAACACTATATACATCTATAACAGATACTGACCATAAAAATAGTTATATAAAAAAATTTTGAAATTGACTTAGCCATTGTTATGCTATTTTTTATCTTCGAATCTAACAACTGGTAACAAAGTTTATTATAGATCTATATAGTATTAATAAATATAGTTTATTAAATCATTTTTTTTTATATGTGTAGATTTAGTGGGCACATATGCATGAGATGTATGTTTTTATTATTATTTCATATTTCATATTTGACGAATGGTTGATTGGGTTTGATCCTTAATTATACGATTCACTTGAATTCAGTTTTCTATGTCTTTTTAATTTTGATTAGATCATAGTTAAAAAATCCTAAATATTATAGGATTTTATTTTTGTAATTGATGGAGATTTGGAAATTACACAAGCCGCTGCATCATACATATCTATTGGGCTTTACGTCATTTTTTTATCCAAATTGGAGAGACAAAGTTCACAATCATGTGGGCACCTATTATCTTGGCTTTTCATTTGGATGGAGGCATGGGGTCCATTGTTGATTGGTAATATGCTTACTCTGTTTTGGTTATCATCCATGAGATGGGTGTGGGGCCAATGGAGATTTGTAAATGTATAATATGGAAAATCAATTTGAAATGGGGAATTTGGCCCAATACCCTTCAAAGAAGGGTCAATGAAATTTACCCATTTTATTTTAATCTTTCTTGTTTCACCCTTTTGTATCAACTCTAACCTCAATAAAAATTCAAAATGGCGTGAATATCCTTTGATTTTTTTTCCCCCTTCTTCCATGACTGAGTCAATCCTCGTCTTCCAATTCACAGCCATCTTCAACTCAACCTCTTGACCAGTGCATCCCCATGCTCCTTATCCAAGAGTGACTTCACGCGTAGAAAAGACAGTGAGCGCGGAGAATTTCCAATCCATGAGATCTAAAGCTAGTGCTTTGAGGATGTGAGGGGCTAAGTCTTTGGGGGAGAGAGAAAGTGCTTTCTTTGCTTCGATCAATGCATTCTTGGCATGAATTAGGGAGTGTTCTCGGTGTGGAACTGATGGGGCTCAAGCCAGGAGATGAGATCCTTGGACGAAATGGCAACTGGATTGAAGGTTGGCTCAGTTCTTGGGTTAGAGCTCAGTTAGGCTTGCTTAGGAAGTTTCATGCTTCGTTCTGGAAAAAATGAAAAGGATAATTTGGGAATATGAAAAAATAAAAAGGTAAAACAAAAAAATTAAAACGGGATGGGGTAGATTTCATTGACACCCTTCAAAGAAGTGTATTGGGCCAAATTACCCATTTGAAATTGCATGCTCCGCTTACTACATGGTTATGGGTTTGAGCATACAGTAGCTGCCAGGTGGTAATGACTAAAATTTTGATCAATTTAATGGGCCCATGCTCATATGGGTAACTATTGGACTTCAATCTTTTATCACTCAAGCTGACCAAGAACCATAGCAACCCATAAACTTCATTTAGGCCTCGAATTGAAAATGCATCTAGGCAGAGAAAGTTTTATTTCATTTTATTTTATTTATTATTTTTAATTTTACTTTTTGGTGGTTTGTAATTTAAATATCGAAGACCACTCAGCCAAATTTCAATTGTGTTTTATGTTGGAATAATAGGAGATTTGATTAAATGTAAATAAGTGTGATTTGGTCAATAATGTAAAATAGAAAAGTTAATATTCAGCTAGTTATTGTAGGAATATTTTTCCTAATTTGTTTTTGTAATCTCCTCTATAAGAGGACCCCTTTGTAAGGCACTTAAATGAAAATATAATATACAAAATATTTTTCATATGGTATCAAAGACTGGAAAAACCTCTCGGTAGAAGGTGCTGCAGTGTAAACAGTCGCCCATGTGAACAGTACCCCAGCATGAACAGTCTTACGTGAACAGTACTCTACGTGAATAGTATCCACTGATCAAAAAACCCTAGCCGTCTCTTTGCACAACTTATTACCATCCTAAAGTTTCATATGTATCCACTCATTCCACTAATCCGTCCAACAGAGCTACTTTCCAAAACCTAAATACGGATTCTCATTCGGTCCATATCACCACGATTCATTTGAATGGTGATAATTTCTTACATTGATCTTAATCCGTTTGAATGTATATTCAAGCGCACAGGAAAATTGGTTACCTGACTGGATAAAAGAAGGCACCAGCATCAGGAGATGCGACTTATGCTACTTAGGATGCAGAAAATTCAATGGTTATGACATGGCTCGTCAATTCCATGGAGGATGACATTGGTTCAAATTACATGTGCTATCCCACAGCCAAGGAATTACATGTGCTATTTCACAGCCAAGAAATTATGGGATAATGTTAATCAGACGTATTCTATTTTGGGAAACCAGTCCCAAGTGTATAAGTTAACCTTAAAACTCAGTGAACTCCGACAGAGAAATGACAATGTCACCAAGTACTTTAACTCATTGAAACGACTGTGGCAAGAGTTAGATTTGTTCCATGACTATAAATGGAAATCTACTGAAGATGCCATTCACAACAAGAAGACCATGGAGGCTCATCGAATATACAAGTTCCTTGCCGGGCTCAATGTGGAGTTTGATGAAGTAAGAGGGAGAATCATAGGCAGATCACCTCTTCTGCCAATTGGCGAAGTATTTGCCGAAGTGAGAAGAGAAAAAAGTCGTAGAAACGTAATGTTGGGCAAGAAGACCACCATCAGGGCTGTAGAGAGTTCAGCATTAAATACCTCTGAATTTGCTGCTAACAAGCCAGCATATTATCCGAAGAAAGCTGAAGAAAAGCCACAAATATGGTGTGATTACTGCAGCCATCCTCGCCACACCCGTGAGACCTATTGGAAAATCCATGGCAAGCCTGTAAATTGGAAGAGCAGCAAAGCTAGTGACAAAACCAGATGTGTAACACCTACTACCAATGAAGCTGAAGCAAGTCCCTTCAGTAAAGAGCAGATGGATAACCTTCTTAAACTGCTGAAATCCAATTCATCATCTGGTATTCCTAGTGTTTCTTTTGCTCATAACCTAGTGCCTTTTCTTGTTCAAATTATGTTCCATGGATTATTGATTTTGGATCTTCTGATCATATGACCAGTCTTTCAAAATTATTCAATACCTACTCACCTTATTCTAGCATAGAAAAAATTAGAATTGCATATGGTAGTTTCTCACCTATTGCAGGAAAACGTTTAATATATTAGAATATTGATCTTAAATCTGTTCTCCATGTTCCTAAACTAACCGACAATCTTTTATCTGTGAGTAAGCTTTCAAAGGAGTCTAATTTTTGTGTTATCTTTCATGATTTCTACTGTGAATTTTAGGACCAGAGTTCGGGGAAGACGATTGGTAGTGCTAAAATGATAGATTGACTTTACTACTTTGATGGTGACTCCTCCAATAATGAAAAAGCTCAAGGTTTTTATGGTGTCAGTTTTATCTCTATTTATGAACAAATAATGCTTTTGCATTTTATACTAGGACATCCTAGTTTTCAATATCTTAAACACTTGTTTTCTACTTTGTTAAAGGGTTTGGATTACTTTAAAATTCAATGTGAAAGTTGTTCTTTATCTAAGAGTCATCAAACTACATATTTGCCAAAATCTTGGGGACCTTCAAAAATCACTAGTATTTCTCGAAATAAATGGTATGTTACATTTATTAATGATCATACTCGATTATGCTGGACATATCTAATGCATGAGATTCTAAAGTAGGAACACTTTTTAAAGATTTTTATAAAATGATTGAAACTCAATTTCAAACTAAAATCAGTATTCTTCATACTGATAATGAAACTGAGTATTTTAATGATCACTTAGGAGGTTTTTTAAAGGAAAATGGCATTCAACATCAATCTACGTGTGTAAATACCCCTAAAAAAAATGGCACTGCCAAAAGGAAAAATAGACACTTGCTTGAAGTGGCTTGTGCTATGATGTTTTCAATGAGTGTTTCAAAATATCTTTGGGGAGAAACTATTTTACCATCTTTATATTTGATAGATATGATTCCCACACTTGTTTTGAAATATAGTACGCCTTTCAAGTGTTTTAAAAAGTTTTTTCCTATATCACGAATCTCCTCAAATTTACCACTAAAAGTTTTGGCTGCACTGTTTTTGTTCATATTTCTAACCATTCTCGGTCCAAGCTTAATCCAAGGGCTATTAAGTGTATATTCATTGGGTATGGTTCAACTAAAAAGGGTTACAAGTGTTTTAATCCCCAAACCAAAAAATTTCATGCGAGTATGGATGTTTCTTTCTTGGAAAATAAACTTACTTTCGAAAAAGTTATCTTCAGGGGGAGAAAGAGGGAATGGAAGACAATTTTTTAGATTTATCCCCTATTGCATTACCAAAGATTATCTTGAATAGTACTCGTAGTTCTTCCTCTCCAACTATTTTTGAAAAACAAAGGGAAGAATGTTTTGACCAAAACATTATTATATCTCAAATAAGGAGAGAAACACTACAAACAAATCAAAAGAACCGAAATAATGAACTTCTAGTTTATACTAGGAGGAAACCCCATTAAAAGAGTTAAGGTCCATTTATGATTCTAAAACCAAATCAATCTTCAACTTCGAACACTAGTAGTCAGAATGTTACAGGTATTCTTACTCCTAACTCAAATTCAATTCCTATTTCTAATATGCCATCATGCTTGGATATTCCTATAGCTCATAGAAAAGGAACTCGAACTTGCACAAAGTACCCTATTGCCAAATACTTATCTTATGAAAAAATTTCTCATCACCATAAGGCCTTTTCCTCGAAAATTTCACTGTTTATCCCTAGAAATATTCAAGAAGCCTTAAATGATCCAAATTTGAAATCAGCAGTTATGAAATAGATGACTGTTCTGAGAAAAAGTGGTACTTAGGAGATAGTGGACCTTCCTAAAGAGAAGAAGACAGTAGGTTGTAAATGGATTTTCATTGTAAAATGCAAAGCTGATGGTAGTATAGAAAGATATAAGGTGAGATTGGTTGCTAAAGGCTTTACCCAGACTTATGGGTTGATTATCAAGAAAATTTTGCTCCTGCTGTTCAGATAAATTCAATTTGAGTTTTGTTGTCTTTAGCTGTGAACTTTAACTGGCTTTTACACCAATTGGACATAAAGAATACCTTCCTCAATGGAGATCTTGAATAGGAGGTTTTTATGAGTCTACCACCTGGGTTTGAGAAGAAATTTGGTCTTAATAAGGTTTGTAAATTGAGAAAATCCCAATATGACTTTAAACAATCTCCTAGAGCTTGGTTTAAGAGGTTTGGGAAAGCTGTGAAAAATTATGCCTACTATCAAAGTCAGGCTAATCATACAATGTTCTATAAGCACAGCAAGCAAGGAAAAGTTGCAATTTTAATTGGTGATGATATTGAAGAACTAAAGAGACTAAAACAGAAATTGGCAACTGCTTTTGAGATTAAAGACTTGGGAACATTGAAATTCTTTCCCGGAATGGAATTTGCTAGGTCTAAGGAAGGTATATTTGTCAACCAATGAAAATATGTTCTTGATTTACTTGATGAGGCAGAAACCCCTGTTGAACCTAACTTGAAGTTACAAATTATGAAGGCCAATGAAGTACAAAACAGGGAGCAGTATCAAAGGCTAGTTGGAAGATTAATTTACTTGTCTCATACACATCCTGACATAGCATTTGCTGTTAGTATGGTTAGCTAGTTTATGCATTCACCAAGACCAAAACACTTTAATGCAGTCTATAGGATTCTAGGATACCTAAAAGGAACTCCTGGGAAAGATCTGCTATTTAAGAAACGTGGCCATCTACAAGTTGAAGCATACACTAATGCAGATTGGTCAGGAAATGTTATTGACAAACAATCAGCTTCGGGCTATTGTACATTTGTTGGAGGCAACCTTGTTACTTGGAGAAGTAAGAAACAAAGTGTTGTTGCTAAGAGCAGTGCTGAAGCAGAATTTAGAGCAGTTTCCCACAGAATTTGTGAAGTTTTATGGATTAAAAGGTTATTAAAAGATTTGAGAATTTATAATCCGATGCCTATGAAGATTTTTTTTTATAACGAAACAGCAATTTCCATTGCCCATAATCCTATCCTTCATGATAGAACAAAACATTTGGAAGTGGATAAGCACTTTATTAAAGAAAAACTAGAAGCTGGACTAATTTGTATGCCGTATGTTCCTATGGCTGAATAAACAACAGATGTGTTTACTAGGGATTACCAAAGAAGCAATTTGATAACTTAATTAGCAAGCTGGCTATGGAAGATATCTTCAAACCAGCTTAAGGGGGAGTGTTGGAATATTAGGACTTTGATTAAATGTAAATAAGTGTGATTTGGTCAATAATGCAATATAGGAAAGTTAATATTCAGCTAGTTATTGTAGGAATATTTTTCATAATTTGTTTTTGTAATCTCCTCTATAAGAGGACCCCTTTGTAAAGGACTTAGATAGATGAAAATATAATATACATAATATTTTTCATAATTGTTATTTATATTTGATATGACATTGCATGTCATGTAGAATAGAAAGTGCACACTAATATTTATAACATGACATGTTTATATATATTACTTAGAATAATACGTTTATTATGTGAATTTTTTTTAATAGTTATAATTAAAAAATTTACATAAAGAGTTTAAAAATGGGTAGCTTAAAACTTCTAAATATTTTTTTTAAGAAAATAATTGTATTTTATTTAATTGTTAATGGAATTAGATTTTATTAACATCTTTAGTCTTAGTAATTGACTATGACTATTAGCAATAAAGTACATTATTTAAAATATTGAGTGAGAGTAGGTTATATGACAATATGACCTTTGGTTTCCACTATTAGCACAACAATGTGAGAAATGACGTCTTGAGACATTTTAATTTCATCCTCCCTACAAAAAGTGTTCACTTAGATTAATAATAAGGTTATCTTCCTAGCGATAGGATATCAAAATGTTTTCAATATTGACCAATCTTATGGTGACATTTTTTAGTTAAGTTTTGGAAATCCAAAATGGTGGGCTACAATAATAAAGATGTATTTAAAGTTGTTAATTATATATTGACTAAATAAAATGGTAGTTAATAAATGTAGAAAATATGAGATATATTGATTTAACATTTATTAATTGAGAAAGTTCAATAACAGCAATATGACTGAATAAAAGTAATGTGACTGACCTTACAGCGGCATGCTATTCAGGAGTTGAACAATCGTGGTAATAGTGGTTACATATTTTTTATTGTAATTTTTGTGCATTATACATCACGTTTAGTATGCTAAATATCCATACCATGATATTTATGTATGAATTTTTTTACTTTATTTCAATAAAATGTCCAATCCAATTATCACTACTTGCTAATGAAAAATTGATTAGTGAAAATTTTATCAACATGATCTTACTACTTTGTGAAAACTATAAGTTTGTCCTCAAGGAGGAATTTCCTCCAAAACATGCCACCATTGCTCTTCAAAATGTTTGAGATGCATATCATAATTAGATTCAAGCCAACAACAAAGACTGATGCTACCTGTTAACGAGATGTCTGACATGCTGAGAACTAAACAGGAAAAGATGGAGACTGCATATGAGATAATGGAGTCTCTACAAAATATGTTTGAGCAACTTTCTAAACAACAGTGCCATGAAGTTGTTAAAGCATTAATGAATGCTAAGATAAAGAGTGGTACTCCGGTCCAAAAGCATGTGATTAAGATGGTTAATTATATCAATGAGGCTAAAGTCAATAAGACAATGATCGAAGAGGCCACCCAAGTGGGAATGATTGTAGAAACTCTATTCCCAAATTTTCTTCTATTTAAAAGCAACTATTTTATGAATAAGTTGAAATACAATATGACTGAGTTGCTAGATAAGCTTCAAAATTTTGAATCAATTTCAAAAGAGAAACATGCTGAAGTAAATGTTGCTCAAGCTCAATCTTCCTTGAAAAAGAAAAAGAAGTAAACTGGAGAAAGAAGCATGTCGACTAGTGGAGGCAAGTCTAAAGAGAATGAGAACAACAACAATACCAAAGAAAAAGACAAGAAGCCAAAAGGGAAATGTTTCCATTGCACTATAAATGGGCACCAGAAGAAAAGTGTCTCAAATAAAAGAAGAAAGGTAAATTTGATTTATTTTTCTTAAAATCTGATGTCATTGAAAATAATTCCTCACCCTAGATGATTTATTAAGGAGAAACTCACCATGTATGTTCTTTTTTGGAGATGTTTAGTCATTTCAAATAGCTTGTTGATGGGGACTTCACAATGAGATTAGGTAATGACATAGTGGTGTTGGCTAAAGTAGTGGGAGAAATTAGATTTCATTTTAATAACAATAAATTTCTTGTTTTGAACAATTTTATAATATTTCTAGTTTTCATAGGAATATGATTTCTATTTCTAGATTGTTTGAACAATTATTTTAAGTTTCTTTTGATGGTAATTCAATTATTATTTATAAAAATTGTTTAAATATTTGTGATGGAATTTTAAAATTGGACCCCTATATGATAAGAGCAAAGTCTAACTCACTGCTTAATACTAAAATGTTCAAAGTCGAACAACCAAAACATTTAAAAAATAAAATAAAAGATTTCTAATAATGATGATTACATACCTTTGACATCTTAGGCTAGGTCATATAAACCTAGATAAAACTGAAAAACTAGTAAAAGATGGTTCTTTAAGAGAATTAGAAGTTGGTACTCTCCATTTTTTTACTTCTGGTTGGAAGGTAAAATGACTAAAAGACCTTTTATAGCAAAAGGCCAAAGAGCCTTACAACCCCTCAAGCTGGTACATTCAAACGTTTGTAATCCTATGAATGTGCAAGAAAGAAGAGGTTATGAATATTTTGTCTCATTTATTGATGATTATTCAAGGTATGGTTATATGTTCGAATGCAAAAGAAATATGAGAGTTTTGGACAATTCAAAGAATTTATTGCTGAAGTTGAAAAACAATTAGGTAAATCAATGAAAACTCTTCGAGCAGATTGAGGAGGTGAATACCTTGATAATGAGTTCAAGGATTTTCTAGTTAAGAATGGAATCTTGTCTTAAGTCACAGCACCTAGAACACCATAATAAAATGGTGTTGCAAAACAAGAAATCGATTCCTAAGACATCCTTAGAATTATAGAATAGGGCCTAAACCCAGTTTATAACATATTCGAATATGGAGGTGTCCAAGACTATACTAAAAGGAAAGATAGGAAAACTGGAACTATGTTCAAAACTATGTCTATTCATAAGTTATCCAAAAGAAATAAAAAAAGGTTTATTTTATAATTCTCAAGAGAAAAGGGTTTGTATCGACAAATGCCACTTTTCTTGAAAATGATTATACGATGAATTACAAACCTCGAAGCAAAATAGTTATAGAGGAGTCACTTTTTGATGAGATCAAATCACAACCATCAACTATTGTTGAATAACAAAATGAAGAGACCATATATCTAGAACAGGATTCATTACCACCTCATCATAGTG
Organism: Ziziphus jujuba; assembly: GCF_031755915.1. Taxonomy (NCBI): domain Eukaryota; kingdom Viridiplantae; phylum Streptophyta; class Magnoliopsida; order Rosales; family Rhamnaceae; genus Ziziphus; species Ziziphus jujuba. The sequence continues at coordinate 22,767,141 of NC_083383.1, read as the reverse complement.
GGAGGGTTATTAGATCACCCATTCGCTATCGAGAAGATAAAGAGGCATTAGCTGCCATTTTTGATAATGATCCATAAACATATAAAAATACAATGGAGGATCCTAATTAAGAGAAATGGCGAGAGGCTATGTACCTTAAAATGGAGTCCATGTACTCTAATTCAGTCTGGAAACTTGTAAATGGATTTACATGATAAAGAGAGGAGTGGATAGGAAAGTAGAGGTTTTCAAGGCTAGGCTAGTGGCAATGGGTTATATCCAAAAGGAAAGAGTTGATTATGAAAAGATTTTTTCATTAGTGACCATGTTAAAATTTATCCACATACTCTTATCCATTGTCGCATGTCTTGATTATGAGATTTATCCAATGGATGTTAAGACAACATTTTTGAATGGATATCTTGAAGAAAGCATCTATATGGAGCAACGAGAAAGTTTTATTGTTAAAGGATAAAGGCAAAAAGTTTGCAAACTAAATAGGTCTGCATATGGACTTAAGCAAGCGTCTAGATCATGGACTATAAGATTTAATGAAGCTATCAAGTGTTATGGATTTGACCAAAATGTTGATGAGCCTAATGTATACAAGTACATCAAAGATAAAAATGTTGTCTTCTTAGTTCTTTATGTTGAATATTCTACTTATTGGGAATAATATAGAATTGCTAACAGATGTAAAGAAATGGCTAGCTAACCAATTCTAAATAAAATATTTGGGAGAGGCAAGCTATGTTCTTAGAATTCAATTCATTCGAGATTGCAAAATCAAGCTATTAGCACTATCTCGAGCTTCTTATATTCATAAAGTAGTAATTAAATTTGGGTTGTAAAACTTTAAGAGATGCTACTTACCTTGTCACCATGGAATTACTCTCTAAAGAGGAGTATCCAAAAACATCGTAAAAGGAAGAAGAGATGAGCCAAGTAACTTATACATCTATAGTTGGAAGCTTAATGTATGTTATAATGTGTACAAATTCAGATATCTACTATACAGTGGATATTGTTAGTCATTTTCGATCAAATCTAGGATCTGAGCATTATGTTGCAATCAAGCATATTCTCAAATATATTTGGAGAACAAGAAACTACATAATGGTATACTCAAGTAGGGATTTGATTCCTGTTGGACATATAGATTCTAATTTCCAAGCAAATAAGGACATACAAAAATCCACGTTTAGATCCTTGTTCACTCTTGGTGGTTGAGCCATAGTAAGGAGAAATACAAAGCAAACTTGTACTGTCAATTCCACTACGGAAGTCGAATATGTAACCGCTTATGAAGCAACTAAAGAAAGTATATCGCTCCGATAGTTCTTAATAGATTTGGAAGTTGTTCAAAATATAGATAAACCACTAACACAGTTTTGTGATAACAGTGGTGCTATGGAAAATTCGAAAGAACAAATAAGCCATAAAAGAAGGGAGCACATATAACGCAAGTGTCATGTGATTGGAGAAATTGTGTAAAAAAGTAATGTGTCAGTTCTAAAAGTTGCATCAAAATACAACCTTGCTAACCCTTTTACTAAGATATTGCCTGCCAAAAGTTTTAAGGATCATCTAGAAGGTCTAGGATTGAGGGACATGTCTCATCTACTTTAGGGCAAGTTGGAGATTGTTAGGGATAGTATCCTACAGGTATATTTACGTAAATATACATTGTTACTTAATAAAATAAAGTTATATTTATTTTTATATTTATGCTTGCATTTATTATTAGTAACAATTTATAAATATCATGAAAATTCCAAGATTATTAATATGACCTTAAACTTAATATGTAATGGTTATATAGATGAGGATAAAGTTTAAGGATATAATATAAAATAGTGTGTAATTAATAATAAAAATTTTGGAATCTTTAATTAATCAAAATTACTACTATTGTCCGTTACCATTAAAAATGGAATAGTCGTAATCCGAACTATTAATGTAATACATTGAAATGGAAATACATTATATGATAAGAATATATAGCACTGGACCAAATAAATATGGAATTTTTAATAATATTCGTCATTTATAAAGTACTCATATTTATCAACATGACGATTATATATGAAACGATATTAATCCTGAGTATTTAACAAACTCTTATTTATGACATTGTATCTTTTGATTTACTTGGAAAGGTTTATTATTTATGATGAATTAAAACCTTATATATTGGAAACATAGTGAAATAGAAAGCTGGGAATAATAAATATAGATATGGAATCTATTCCTTCTGAATCGGAAGTTAGAAAAATAATTCTCTTAAATGATAATCCAAGTCGTAAACAATCGAGTGATCAATTTACAATTAGATTGTAATTAATTGTTTATCAGAGAATTATTGAAATTCAATGATAAAGAAATGATTTGAGAGAATAACAGATATTGGACCTAGCTTTAATTGTAAATTTTTTATGGAGGATCGGTCTATATGTAATGATTAAGTCAGTGGACTATTCAATATTTTTTTTGAGTAATTAATTATATACTTTAATAGTGCAATTCCAAGTTTTTTAGTGGAGCGATACAAGAATTGATAAATAGATGTATATTTACTGGAACTTAAATTATAGATCCATAAGTCCCCATGTCATCTCCATAAATACTTGTATTGAACATTAAAAATATATATAAAAGCATAATAGATTTAAAATTATAGAATTTTAAATTAATTATTTTCATTCAATAAAATGTGACATAAAAATATTTCCTATTTCACATATTTATGTCATTAGAAATGTTGTAGAATCGAACCTAGTTAATTAAATTAATTATTTTATTAAATAATATAATTATTTATTAAGAGATATGTGTTTGATTTATTTAGATAAATTTAAATAATTAACATTAACTAATTAAAAAAATTATTTAATTAAGATTATCTTATCTGATATGGTTTTCAAATTGATTAGTTTTAATTATTTAGAAAGGTTTCAATTAATTAATGTTATCAAATCTATTTTAAATTTTGAAAATTCAAAATGATTAATTTAAAATGTTAAGTTTATCTTATCAAAAATGGTCTTTGTTTTATCTAGTCGAATATCATCTTTGAATTAATTAAAACGGTTTTAATTAACTAAGATAAAATATAAGAGTTTCAAGTCTAGTAGAGAAAAAAAAAAAAAACATACGTGAATATTTTTCCATCTTCTTCTGTGTTGAGAACAAAAGGCAAAAAAGTAAGATACAAAGAGACTAAAAATTTAATCTTGTGATTCTTTCGAGACATTCACTCATCCGTTCATTGGTAGAAAGCTTGGTAAGGAAGGTCTCTGATAAAAAAAAAGATATTTTGATTTTTTTCTAATAGCTTCAAAGGTATTTTTATTTTACCATTTATGTTATTAACACTATATACATTTATAATAAATTCTGATCATAAAGAATTTTAACAAAATTTTTGAAATTGATTTAGTTATTGTTCCACTATTTTTTATCCCCAGATCCAACATAAAAGTTACCTCCCTTTAGGTAGGTCTCTTGATTAGAGAATCCATTTAAAAATTTCATTTAATCTTCCTTGAAAAGTCCTTTATCGAATTCAGATACTAGGTTAACTAGTTCTCAAAGCGAGCATCCAATCTAAGTAAAGAAATCCAAGAATATGTGGTAATCTTAGAATTTCACTTGAAGCACTCACTCTACTTTGAATAGGTTCGAATTTTGTAGATAGGAAAAAAGAATTGCTTCAACGATATGTGTAATCGTCAGGTATATTTAATCCAAAGAATTTGAACATGTCTTGGTTCTTTATACCAATGTATCTTGTTCTATTCGAATTATATGATTAGAATAAAAATAAATAATATGGAACGTAGTTGTCCAATGTAGATAATTTGGATGATTTGAATCCATCTGGACTCTGTGTACTGAATGTATCTAGTTCAATTTGAATTATATAATGATGTATAAAGTAATTGTCCAGTATACATAACTCAAACAGTTTGAGCCCATCCGAGTTGTGTATATTAGATGATACATGAAATAGGCATTTAGTATACTCAAACGATTTGGACGATTTAAACCCGTATATTATTTCTTCATGATTATATAATTTGGACAAAGTGAAAATCTCAAGTATACATAGTCTGAACAATTTGAACCCATCCAAGTTCTATACACTGGACACATCAAGTTTTATTTGGATTATATAATTTAGATAGAAACAAATAAAACATGACTTTGTAGTGTACCTACAAATTGGGTAAATTATATTTAAGGATAAATTGTAAATATGTGAACGATACGTGAATTATTTTTTAGTGTAATATATCAATATAAGTAATAAAAATTAAATTAAAAATGAATATATATATATATATATATATATATAATGTAGTATAGTTATTAAATTACATAGTTTGAATAAAATCATCATAAACGATATTGAATTGTCAATTCATAACTCGAACGATTTGAACAGTTCTAGATTTTGTATATCGAATAATATATGAATTAGGTATTTGATATACGTAACTCAGACGATTTGAAAGATTTAAAACCTGTTCTTATACATAACTGAACAGATTTTGTTTCTTCCAAATAATATAATTTAGAAAAATAAAAATCTCCAATATACATAATCTAAACAATTTGAACCGTCCAAGTTCTGTACGCTAGCCATATTATGTTTTATTTGGATTATATAATTAGAACATAAACAAATACTATAGAATTAGGACAGAGACAAATAAAACGTGAATCTGTCATGTACCAACAAATTAGGTAAATTGTATTTAAGGGTAAATTATAAATATGTGAACAACATATGAATTATATTTGAGAATAAATTAGGTGTAATATATCAGTAGTAAAAATTAAATTAAAAATAAATATATTAGAATGTGGTGTAGCTATTCAATTATATGGTGTGAGTAGAATCACCATAAACAATATTGAATTGTTAATCAATCTTGATATATTAAATGACAAAAAAAAAAAAAAAAAAAGAAAGAAAGAAAACCCTTTATTTAATAAAACAAACATTTTGGTGTAAAAAAAAATCTGTCAAAATTTTCTTTAAACTTGACAAATATTCTGTAATTCAAAATTCTGCTAAATAAACTACTTACCCAAACAAGGGTAATAAATTTTTAAATTTTTTTCAGAATGTTAGCTATTTTTTTTACATGTTGAGTTTGAATTGAAAAGAATTAAAATGATTAGAGGCCAAATTATAGTTTCCTAAACAGACATCTAAAACCAGGGAAAAAAAAAAACATAGACATCTAAAACCAGGGAAAAAAAAAAAAAAAAAAAAAAAAAAAAAAAGGGAAAGAAAGAGCTAATTTTCAGTTCACCCTATTTTTTACTTTAATAACAAATTGGCTTTTAATCTTTTGAAATCCTTGCAATTACAACTAAACATAACATAACATTGTAGTATGATAATTTCACCATTGTTAACATTGCCATCTACATCCCCAGGAGGAAACAATGATCCCAAGTTTGATTTCTCACACTTCAAATATCAAAAAAAAATTTAAAATTAAAAAAAAAAAAAAAAAAAAAACAAAAACACAAATATGTCCATTGCCATCTAAAATTGTTACCCCCTAATTTTTATTGAAACAAATTTGCTTAGCCACAAAGGATTTAACATTTTCTATCTTATTTCAGTGTCAACTTGCCACATTAGTCCAAACCAGAATTCCATGAAGAACTGTGCTGGCCGTGAATCTTCACGAGCCCCTGTTGGACAATAAAAATACATCATATAATCAGAAAAGCACATGCTTGGCCTCAGTACTTTCCGACAACAATATCCAAAATAGCCTGGCAATACCCCAGCAGTTTTACTTGATAATAGTTAGAGACTTTGTCCCATCTTCAAATCCTGAATTTTATTGTTTTTCTTCAGCTCCCAATTGGAAAATGTAAAAATATTCAAAATATGAGAACAACATATATATAGGATTATTCCCCGGGAATACACGGTCCAGATGCAATAATCACTAGCATTTTAACTTCTAAGTTCAAGTTTGATCATATACCGAGCAGAAAAAACCATACAAAAGAAAAGAGAAGATAGATTACACAAACAATACATACATATTCAAGGCACAAACAACAATTTCAAAGTCAGTAAGGCATAATCTGGAGGTCTTGTGTGGTAGAAAGCATACAAGGCAAAGTTGAAGAAAATGCACTTTACAGACTTTACGAGACCCTGTATATGGAAACAGGAACTTGCCCACATAAAACTTCATACGCACTTCCAGATATGGATGGTCTTAGTTTTTAGGAGTTTAATAATAATGTCAATAATCTAGAAACAAGCTCGCAGAACATTGACTGCATGGCATATGGAAAACGTAACGATCTAGTTGTAATAGCATAATAAAAGCACCTATGCACTATGTGCCTTCCAGTCCAGCACCTCATGAAGCTTGTAATTTCGAAATCCATAGACTGCTTCCTGGATGAAGAGCATCTGCTTTGCACATTAATGGCTAGGTTCTGCTCCTGCATTTTTCCATGGCCCTTGGAGCTGCACAAGACACTGAAATTAAAACAACTCTGACATTCAACCGTAAACTTAGATTAATCTAGCTTTTTGGTTTTTGTCTTTTCCTCATCTTGGGAAATTATGTTACATTTCATTTAACCAAAATGTAAATGCAAATTGTGCTATGCAACTAATAATGAACATGTATTGCATAGTATCCATGTCAACCACAAAGTGATGCAAGAATGAAGCTTTATTCATTAGATAAAATCTAGCAATTGTTAAAGCTACAAAGTTCGAATATACCACTATTTTGAAAAGGAAGGAAGAGGGCATATATAGTTGGACAATCTATCATGAGTGTCTCTAATCAGATATTTATACTATTTATAGCTGGCATAAAATAGAATATATACACACATATATGTGTGTGTGTGTGTGTGTGTGTGTAAATAGCTAGAAAAATGGACTGGATAATATTCTTACCTAGGCCAATGGCATCAGAACCCTTCATAATCCTCAGTCTTTTACATGTTTCTATAAACATCCTGTCAAAATGTACAACCATTGGATTAGAATGAAGATCACCCATGGAGGTTACTCAACATATATTTCAGCTCGGAACGCTAGTGTGTTATTCATTGACATTGAATGAGGTGGTGCAAATTGAAATTAATCAATGGTGGACAATGAGGAACATAACCCTCATCAAAGCATATTAGTACACCATAAAAGATGTAGACGTTTTGAAATTTACAAATAATATGTCATGGTTACAATCACTCGGGAGTTGATTGACTTTCCTGCATTTTGTTCATTTTAAGAACATGATGTCAATGATCATTAAATTCTAACAACCACATACATAAAAATTGATGCAAGCATGCAACTGACTTCCGGGGCATATATATGGTTTAACTTGCATTTTGCATATTCACACAACCACTACACATACATGATGCTTTTAATTACTCTTATGCCAAACCAAATGAAATTGTTTCTTTCTCTGTATCATAATAGGTACTACTCATGGTGAAAAGGAAGGAAAAAAAAAAACAAAAATAATAGTACTAGAAAGAAAAACAAGGAGAACGAGGGAGAGAGAAGATGAAGAACAGTGATTTAGTGTTGCTAAAATACAATACATGATGCTTTTAATTACTCTTATGCCAAACCAAATGAAGTTGTTTCTTTCTCTGTATCATAATAGGTACTACCTCATGGTGAAAAGGAAGGAAAACAAAAACAAAAATAATAGTAATAGAGAGAAAAACAAGGAGAAAGAGGGAGAGAGAAGATGAAGAACAGGGATTTAGTGTTGCTAAAATACAATAAGACAAGGCCATATTTGGTTGAGATAAAATCATTAACTTCTGAAGTAACATAGTGCAATTAAGAGAGAAGCAAAAATGCAGAGAATGGAACTTACTTCCAAGGGACATCACCCACTAGCATCCAGTCACCATCTTTGTCCTCATATGTAAGTACATATTCAGAGCCATGAAGAAGATCCTTCAGCTTGCTCTCACTCAGAATCTCCTTGCCCAGAGGTCCATGAGATCCACATTGACCTGACATTCAATAGAAAGAGCAGTAACTGGATCCATGTAAACAGTGATTTGGTTTTGGAAGAGCAAAATTTCGGTTTCAAATGAACTAAAATAGGTCTTCTAATCAAATTGATCACTGAAATAGATCACCTATGGTAAAACAGCTGAACATCTTCTCAAGAGCAGAAGACAGTTCCTGGTATGCAGAGTAATTGTTCAAGTCTACTTTCCTCAAATATGGAGCACCATCCATGCTGACCTTGACAAAGATAGCCCCAGGTCCAGCTTTCACATCAACTTCATCCGTGCTCTTTGAAGTAGTAGCCAATGAGTTCTTCCTAAATGATCTTATAGGTGGCCAACCCACTACCTGTGCCCTGCCATACAAGGAAGATTAAAGACCCTTTTCATAGACAATTGCTGTTGTTTTAGCTTCCGTTTTCGCTTTCGAGCAGTAGGAAAAGCAAGCTAGAAGTTGCAACTTTTCGAAAAGCAAGTAAACAATCTTCTCAAAAGAACTCTTTAATACAACAAAAGTTGCTGCTTATTTATTGCTTATTACTGAGAATTACAATTGGTAAAAGGAGTAATTGAATTTAACTTTCAGATTCTCAGTTTTTCCAATGAGTTTCCATTAACCATTAAAAGCTAGATGCTAACAATTTTGGTTCAGTACTCTTCTAAATAGTTCAAATACTTAATAAGCTTCTAATCCTTATAAACCAAAAGTAGCTTGGTTTTTCGAAACCCTGCCAAACAGTACCTTATTCCTAAATCTGTAAACAACCCGGCGCCACTTACTTCAGAGCAGGTGTGCTGCTATTATCATTTGCAGAACCATTATGATTTAGCCTGGTTTCGTTTGCAGCATGAGGCCTCCCTTGCACTACATTTGGTGGTGCTTCATCTACCACTTTAGCTGATTGAGTCCCAAGGTTGTCAAGTGCAGAACCAGCTTTCAATCCGAAACTTGGAGATGGTCTAGGTGACAGCATCACATTTATTTCTGCATTGGAAATATATTTTCCCTGCAATAGAGAAGCTTGATCTCAGAGTGAGACATAATAATAAAGAAAAAGAACCCAATTCCTGTCACTTAAAGGCAGTTTCACCTCTGCAAAACCATCCATAGCATCAGAAAATCCCCTTTTGTTGCCAGATGCAACTGGTTTCTGTATAGGAGTATAGTGAACATCACTGGAAGGATGCAATGGGAAAAAGGGTTTCTCATCAAGTCGAGTTGAGCTTAGCCTAGGCTGCGGATCTCTTTCCAGAGACTGGGATCCAGGAAGCCCAAGCCTAAGTTCTGTAGCTTTCAGATTCATACTTCCTTCAGTCTTATCAGATACAGTGGAAACCACAGAGCTGTCCGGGGTAGAACAATCAGATAATCCCATGTAGTTGCGCTCTTTCAATTCTACAGTTTCCAAGGAAGTCGAGGAAGCCAATAATGTGACATTGCTTTGACCCTCTTCTTCTCCAACATCAAGCAGTGGCGGAGACATCAACTTTCATACAGAAAAAATCCTTCCACTTTATAACCTGCTAGATGTCACACCAGATAAGGTTCATTAGAAAACTCTACAACACCCAAATTTCATCCTTGTCCTCGTACCATGAATTAAATAGAAACTAAAATTAAATAATCTGTTTAAAAAAGAAAAGGAAAATGAAAACCAGAAATCTTTCAATGTACCAGGGAACAAAAATACAAAATAAGCTACATCTGGACATCCTTGATGGCAAACAAATTAAATGGGTGTAAGCGAATGATTCAATTTGAGACTTCCCTAATCTAATCAAGCATCCCTATAGCCACAAATTATTCCCAGCCGGTGAACTATGTTACAAGCAACAAAGGCCAAAGGAAAAAAAAAAATATATATATATATATATTAAATCATAATAATATTGAGGCAAAGTTCAGCACGATAAAATAAAACAGCGTGAAGCATAAGGGTCTTTGAAATCTTTACTTCACTAGTAAAAATGGGTATAAATTTAATAAATAAACATAAATGTATAACCAAAAATGTAATCACTTTACCATAGAATCAGTTTAGTGTCGAGGTGCTCAAACAATATTAAGAAAACATAATATGCAGAAAGAAGGAAATTCGCAATCACCAGCAACGTAGATTCAAATGTAAAACCCATTACAAAACACGAAATTATTTGTGGATTTTGCAAATTTCAGCACTAAAACGCGTCAAGACATGGAAGGTCCAAATGGGTATTATCTGAGAGACTGATTCTTTGTGTCATAAACAAAAATGTCCTATCAGTATTTAAATACAGAATATTCAAGCAGAACCTAAATCTCAGAAACAGAGACTCAAAATAAGCTTCTCCTTGCAGTTTTATATTGAATATCTTTTTAATAGTTATATATATATATATATATACGGAAATTCATAAGTACCGTTTACATAATAGATGGACTGTATATATATATATATATATAATATATGAACGGATTATATATATATATATATAATATATGAATCAGTACAATTTTTTCACTGAAAAAGAAGAAGCACAGTATGAGCCCCAGTAAGAAATGCCAATAAAATTCACTACCAGGAAAAAAAAAAAAAAAAAATCTGGTCTTTTCTTTGTTTCTAATAATGTCAGGGAAAAAAAAACTAAAATTTAAATTTGCTAATTTATGTGGAAGGGAAGAAACATTAATCCACCCCGACACAAGCAACTACGCATTGCACCAAAAAAATAAAATAAAATTAAAAAATTAAAAAATTAAAAATAAAAGAGTAAAACTAAAGCAACACTCAGAGAGAAAAAGAAAAAAAAAATTAAAAATTATTTATCACCTTCAGTTGCTTCCCTTCAAGCTCTGAGCAACTAAACCACGGAAAATGTGGGACTGCAAACCAATCAGAAACAAAACAAAGCAAAAATAAGAAAAGGTACGATCACAATAAAATAAAAAATAAATAAAAAAATGAAAAATCTCAGGAGAATAAAAACAAAAAATTACTTAACAAATAATCATTTTAAACCTCAAACAACAAAAACAAAAACAAAAACAAAAACAGAAACAAATTGCAAGTGAAGTGAGTAGCTCAAAGGTGAAGAAACAGTTTTTACCCGAAGATGTTGACTTAACCCACCAACAAAAATAAAAAAAATAAAAAAAGGAAAAACAAAAGCTACTTTTGATTGAAGAAGCTCTTCGATTTGAGCAGAGAAGAAGAAGAATAAGAAGAACCTGAGAGAGAGAGAGAGAGAGAGAGAGAGCTAAGGACCCTCCATTTGGCAGAAAGTAACAAAAGCTCATTTGCTGTCCGATGTGAAACTCTATGCATTAAAATATTACACATTTTTTATATTCACCCCAAAAAAAAAAAAAAAAGTGTCTGTCTTCTACCAAAATTTACTAAAATAATTTTTTTTTTTAGTAAATTAAGTTTATAACTTTAATTTTCTTTTTTATTGCTCTTTTCTTCAAAATTAACTTCCATTTTATAATTATAATAATTTAGCAGCTGCCAAATTTTGAATGCTAAGGATGTGATAATTTATTATTTTGTTGACATCTGTTTGGAAATGCAAATAAAATCTTACATCGATAAGAAATTTTTGAAAATTCCACTGTATAATTTAAATGAGCTATTTTATATATTATCAATTAGTTTTACATTGCAACTTTGCTTGGTTGCAGACTGTCTACACATGTTTTATCATCAGTTGATGCAATCTACACTCTTTTGGTGGTATGGAAGCCAAATACATATATATATATATATATATATGTATATAGTTATATATTTGTTATTGCTATTATTATTATTATTATTATGTTAGTTTTTGTTATTTCATTTAATTCCATTATCACTAGTATTGCGAATAATTTGCTCTTTTTTTTTTTTTTGGTTCTTTTTTATGAAAGTTATTTTTTCCCCAAAAAAAAAAAAAAAAGAAAGGAAGGAAGAAAGAAAGAAGTATTTGTTGTTTGTTAATAAATTTAAATTATTAGACAGATAAAAAAAAATGTAAGATATTTTGACTTTCCAATATATAAGGATATTTTATTTTGGAGAACATGTGCATGAATAGAATAGCTATCCATAATATTAAATTTTTCTTATATATATTTGATACATTTTCACATAAATAATTAATAATTTATTATTTGAAGGAATATTTATTTGTTTTTAAAAACTCAAAATTTTTATTTTTATATTATTATTTAAATATATTTTTATCATTTTTATAATATATTTAAATTTAAACCGTTTATCACATTTAAAAAATACATATATAAATATAAAAGTTGATTTTGCATTATTTTAACCAAATTGATATTTTTAGAAGCTAAAGTTTAAATATAATTCTTTATTATTACCAAACATGCACATTTAAATTATTTTTTTATTATCATGAATAGTTTTCCTATTTCATTAGAAATAATCATTTTGTAAATCAAAAATGTTCCAAAATTTAAATTTAAGGGTAAAGTACTAAAGCATATTAATTCCCTTTCTTTCTTAAAAAAATTACTAGTAAATTGTCATACTTTTATATAATTAAATTTTTTTGAAGGAAATCAGTTAAATTATAATTGATATTTTTAACTGTTTTTATATTGATTTATATGTGAAAATGACAAGAACTTTGTATAAGTGAAATTGGAACAAAAACAAGATATGATGGAAAATTTTTATAATTTTTAAAAATATACAAAAGCATGACGAAGCAAAAATATAAAAAACAAAAAAAAAATGTAGTTTATTCTAAATTTAATATTATAGACACAAATATTTATAATGAAAATATGGTGATTGGAACCGAGGTAACAGTGGCACATATATATTTCTATATATTAAACATCTGATTGATGGGTGAACATCTGTACTGGCCTGTTACTTTATGCAAGAACTCTTATAGTCGATCCAACTATTTGACAAACTACTTTTCTTCACTTTCTTAAAAAAAAAAAAAAAAAAAAAAACAAAAAACAAAAAACAAAACAAAAGAAAACAAAACAAAAACTACTTCCACATGTTATATTAGTTTTACCTTTTTTTTATTTAATTTTTTTTTTTTTTGGCTAAAAGTGAAAGTAGTTATTTTGTTTGTCTCTAATGGTGATGAAGTATAATTCTGAGATGAGTCAGATGACTACTTATGTTGTACTGAGTACATAAAGTCAAAGAGAAACTATTATTAGTTTCCCCCTGAATATTTGACATAATTATAAAAGTCATCAATAATTTAAAAATTCATCACTTGATTCCTTTACTATATTACAAAGTAGTTTGTCAAAACTTTGTTTCTTTGTTTCTTTGCCTCTGTTTTGGTTTATAAAACTCTCCCTTTTTATCACCCAAAAAAAAAAGTGATTAAGTTTATCAATTTGAAACTAATTATAATTTACAATTTTTATAGGAGGCAACTTATACAATAATGGACTTGTGTAGCTCTTTTGTAAATATTTTTTTAATATGTTGAACAAGTTTATTTCTTGAATTGTTTCACAGTTCTATCCAAAAAAAGATAAAATAATATTGTTTCACACTAGTCTTCGAAAAGGAAAAAGGAGACAAAATTTGCAACTTAAAATTCCATCCCTCTAACTATTTTGTAATGCTCTTTTATTTATTTATTTTAATCTTAACTTAGCTTCGTTTTTTCAACTAGGAAAAAATGATTTTTTTTTTTTTTTTGGGGGGGGCCTAAAACAGTTAGAAAACAAGGGTAAGTGGATTGAACTGTTAACATTCTAATTAGGGGGAAAAAAAAGGCTATTTTTTTTGGCTGAATTGAAATAACATGAAGGGAACAAAATCATGGGAATAAAATGGTGAATCTTAAATATGATACGTTCGAGATTTTGTCAGCCATTAGAGCAAGCTCAAAAAGCACAGAAGCACAGGGTTGGTAAAAAAAAAAATGAATAAATAAATAAATAACTAATCACAATTATTAAATAAATAAATAATTATAACATATTTATATAAATTTAATTATTTATTAAAATTATATTTAAAAATAAATTTCATATGAACTCGACAAGCTTATTAATGCACATTAAATCTTAATTTTAAAATATTTTTAAAACTTAATAGAAGAAAATATGATATTGACCGTCGAATGCACTTAAATAAATCTATCTGATTGTATTCACCGAAAAAATAAATTTATCTTTTTTTTTTTTTTTTTTGGGGGTAAATGAAAAAATAATTCTATCTGATCGTGCATGTGCATATATATATATATATATTTCTAACATGATGGCCAAAAGGGCAAAAGGGTAATCACGCAGAATGCCCCCAAAACGAAGGGTGACATTAACCAATAAGTCATGTTGATGTACCTGAATTAGCCCTTCATTTGAGCAACAGTGGCACATGCACTTACTGTAATTGATGCCCACTGTGCCCGCACATTTGGTGGTAATACTGTCTTTTCATTCTCTCATCCATCAATCACCAACTTGGATGTCTCCAAAACTCCCCTTCATTGTCGTTTCCCCATCTTACTTTAGTGTATGTATATAACCTCAGATGCCAATTTTAATGTGTCATAATCCATGGGCAATGATTCCTATTCCTTGATTTTAAAAGTATAATCTCCAGCTTCTGAGTTGAAGGTTGGTGTTCAAATTTTCTATCCAACTTGTCAAAAAAAACAAAAAAATGTGTGTGTTCTTCCAAAATTACGATGTCGTCTCTTGGCTATTATTATTATTATTATTATTATTCTGGAAATAAATGGTGAAACTTAATCATACGTCAACAATACTAACTCATTTTTTTAATTTTAATTACTAATTAATGTCTTCTAAAAAAGAAATAAATTAATTAATGATTTTTATTAAATTTCACTTTCTTTTTACACATGACTTATTATCTCACTAATTTTCTAATCACTATTATCTTGTAATACCAATTAGTAGTTAAAAATTTGATAAATGAATTACAAGCTGTACTAATTATTATACACACACTGTATATTTATATTGTAAAATGGTTTAAAAAAAAATTTCAATTACAGTCAAACCGATATATATGTATATATACATTTATAAATATATTTATTTATATTTGACAACTCGCTAAAAAAAATCATAAATATGTGTATAAAATAAGGGTAATATTCCCCCCAAAAAAAAAAAAAATTGAAATGCAAGGAACATTTTTTTTTTTTTTTTTTTTTTGTGATAGAAGGTAACGTTACATTGAGTTGCCAGCGAGTGTTTATGCAACTACAAATGCCTTTTAGCAAAATTTATAAAACAAAAAAGGTTGTTGTAGTAATTGTTAGTTAGATAATAATGATGAATGTCAAGTTTAATAATAAATAATCTAAACCATAGCAAATAAATTCAATTTTTCTTAAATAATTCTGTCAAAAATAATTAATTATAGGTTATCATCTCAATATGTTATTAAACAATAAAATTATATAAATCAAGGAGTAACAGATGGAGAAATTTTATCAGGGACACTATTGAGATAATCATATTATATTTTTAAATTATGATAGTGTAAATTTATGATATTAAATTAATAATTATATTTTAAGATCAATTAAGTAATGCTGGAATCACAATCTTATTTATTAAATTAGTAATTAAATATATACAAGTTATTATTTGATTTGTTAACGTATTAATATAATTTGAATATGAACAAATAAATTTCGAAAAAAATAAATATAATTAAATAGATGCCAAACAGATAATGATATGTCTGTATTTAATAAATAACTTTATAGACTAAATGGCACCTTTAGTATTATTCATTAAAAATTTCATCAAGATGATTATAAAATTTAAAACTTCAAATTATGATTTGTTTGGTACAATTTAAAAGCCAAACTAAAAATGAAAGAATTAAAACAACTAATAAAGACAATAGAATATTATTATAAAAGAGAACTTTGCCAAAACTGAGATATGTAACTAAATTAGGAAGAATATTATAATTTAAAAGAATATTTTTTGTAAATAAATTGAATCTAAGATATATTTTTTTTCCTGAAAATAGATATAATATATGCATATTAAAAAAAAAAAAAAATTGAGGGAAGGAACTAACTCTTGGTCACCAAGTAAATCCCCCAACACATGATTGAGTGGTACTCCGTAGTAGTTATTACATGTGGTATATATTTAAGACCATATTTCCTACTAATCATATTAAAATTAAAGTTTTATTATAAATATATGAAAGATGAAAGGATTTGAACTCTATTTTTTTTTTATATATATAGAAAATGATAAACTTACTTATTTTTAAATTAAAATTAAACGTGTGCTATTATTCTAATAACTGTTTAGAAGTAAATGACTATAAAGAGATAGATACAAGTCAGCATGAGTGAAATATAATTTATAAAATTCAGAATGCCAATTTGTAAATTTGTAAGAAACATGGTGATCGTGAAAGAGCAGAGAAATAAAAACAAAATGAAAAATAAATTATAAAAAAAAAAGGGTGTAGTTGGAGGAAAATATAAACGATAATTAAACCACCTCATTCATTGTTGGTCTATATTAAACAGGAAAGGAGATTCCCTCCACATATGTGATTGCCCAATGTTTACGTGCAAAAATTTCTGCTTTTTAATTGGCGTAAAATGTAAAATGCCCTCCCAACACTCTCACATGCGTTGATTGGAAGTAGAAATGGATGCCACTGCCTTTAACGTGCTCAACCTGGGATCCACCACTTGCACTGCAAGGGTAAATATGGAAACACGACTACAATTTTCCATATGTAGCCAACGCAAGTTGATGTATTTTGGCATGATGGAGAGCAAACATTTATTTTATTTTGTATTTTATGATTATGGTGGAGTGCAAACAATGCAATCCAATGCATAATGCTTGGAATCAATGCAATGCATTATTACTTGTTTGCTATTAAAATTTTTCACTTCAAAGAATTAATATAATTTGTTCTGCAACAATGAATTTGTTGATAATAACCATAATTGTTTTTTTTTTCGATAAGTTTGGATGAAAATAGCTTTTCTAAGAATCTTGTTTTTTTTTTTTTTTTTTTCCCTTCTTTTTAATATTTGGGTTAGAAAATTGAAAGGAATATTATTAGATAAGGAAAGGAAAAACAATAGTGCTATTTATACCATATTTTACTTTATTGGTTGATCAATGGATATAAATTAAATATGAATAAATAATTTTTTTAAAAAAAATTAATCAACTCAGTATAAATCAATAAAATAATAAAAATTATATCATATTACTTGGTATATAATTTGATGTGAATAGTTACTTTTAAAAAAATTGTCCCTAGAAGAACTTTTTAAAACCATGATGTTTACTATAATTTATCCTTTCAAATGGATATTTTCAATTTGTAAACCACTCTAAACTTATTATTGATGGAGGAGCCAGTTTATTTATTTATTTTGATAGAGAACCTAGTATTTGTTTTTTGAGTTGTAAACTACATAAATCGTATTATAATGATAATTTTCCTTGGAGTAAAAACTAATAATAATAATATATATATATATATATTTATATCTATTTCCGTTTAGTCTTTTTTTTTTCCCCCTTCTTTGCTTTCTCCATTTTATTCAAGGGCGGCAGCAAAATGAAAAAAAAAAATAAAATAAAAAAAATAAAATAGCGCATTTTAGGGGTGTATATATTAGGGTGTAAGTTACATAGGGAACATTGAGTGGGTTTGAGAAATGAGATTGAGAGGGAGACAGAGAAAAACAGGGCTAAGCGGATGTGATGTGTTGGGGGACAAGAAAGCGCTTTTTTTATATTTTATTTTATTTTATTTTTTATTTTATATTTCCCACTATCCGTAGCTCTTCTCCACACCTATTCCAATGAGCGTGTAATCCACTGCCAAATCATGTTTCGTAATGTCAACAGCTGAGATACACGCTCGTGGGTTTACTTTACGTGACTTAAATATATAAATTTAAAAAAAAAAAAACAATAATGATGTTTTCACTCTGTGTGAATTTATTTATTTATTTTTTTAATAATATTACAAGGAGGAAGATCTAGCAACAATCATTAACTGCCACCACCTTTGCACGCTTTGTTCTTAATTCCATTATATGTAATAATATATATTGCAAATAATCATCATGCATCATGTATGTGTGTATGTATGTAAATACATGCATGGTTGCGCATTTGCTGATGTCACTAAAACGACATAGCATGGGCTAGAACCACAAACATTTTGAGCCCATTTTTGTTGTCCTTGAAAATGGACAAGCCATTTGCAGGGCCATCTATGTTTGCTGAAAAATGCTTCATACAAACCACCTTTAGTTTCTCCCCCACCCCCCCAAAAAAAAATAAATAAATATATATATATATATATATAAATAACAATAAAAGTAAATGAAAATAAATAAATAATAATTTGCCCTATTTCATAACAAGTTTATTTTTTTTATTTTTTAAATTATGAATAGTTTATTAATTTTAATAGTTTGTTAATATTAATTGAGGATGGTTAAATATTTCTATTAATTAAAAACATAAATACAAAAATAAATAGAAAAATGAAACACAATTTATAATAATATTGGTTTTTAATTTTTTTTTCAATCCTTATAGGTAATTAATATGTCTAACAAACTCTAACTGCCATCCACTAATATTAACAAGTCATTCAAATAAGCGAACTGCATACAATTTAAAAGAAAAAAAAAATAAAAAAATAAAAAAATAAACCAGTTATCAAATGAGGCTCTAATCATTCATCTTTATTTTTTAAATTATTATTATATAGAGGTACAAAGGTTGGAGTGCATTTAACTAAACCTACAAGCCCAACCTAAGCTTTTGTTTGTAATGTTTATGTTTTTTATTTGATGTTTCGCGTGATTCTTATCGAATTATTTCCTAGAGAAGTTATTCTTATAGAATCAGTCTCAAATTTGCCCAAGTTGTGAATAATTAATTGTCTTATTCTTCAAATAATAGTTAGGCTTAAGTTTGTTTGTTTTTGTTTTGTTTTGTTTTTGCTTTTTTTTTTTTTTAATAATAACAAAGTACTAAATTGAAAATCATTTCAATCTGTAAATAAATAAATATATATATATATCCTAAATTAATTGAAATAATACAATTAATACACCAAATAAATGTGTTGATAAGATGCTTTGATTAAAAAAATTATAGTTGTTGCAAGTGATTGCTTGTTTATGTGGAACTTATAGAATTTTCTCATTAAGTATATTCAAAATTAGAGAAATTCGTGTGCTTTATAATGCATTTTCATAATTTGTGTTAAGTTGAAGGATTTTAATATATTAGGAACATAAATTTCATTTTATGCTGATAATGTATTGATATAATAAATGTTAAAAGTTGTTTTATCCATCTAAATTTTTAATTTTAAATCATTAATTGTCATTTTAATCTTAATAAGTTTTATCTTATATTGGAACATGTTCCCAACACAATATAACATTAAATTAGATTACTCTTATTTTATCATTTGATATTATTGGTATTTCACAAATATGAAATTTTCCTTATCTAAAATTCTCAAATTTTACAAGTTTATGTGAAACTTGAACCATTATTATTATTATTTTTTCTTTAGAATAAATTCAACAAATGTACTAAAGAAGAATGTAAAAATGTCTATTGTTGGACTGTGCGAATTTAAATTCTATATTGGTTAAATTCGAAATCTTAAAAAGTATGTAAAAAGCTTAAATTGCTATTATAGTGATATAACACTTTAAAACCTCAAATTTTAACAAATGATATAGTAACCTAATAAAATGTAAAGTTAGTTATTTTTGTTTTCAAACCTTAAGCCTTAACATTTACATATATATTTTTAACATTTTAAGACAGACGAGTGAGTTGAGCAAGAGGAGCATTTTTTTTTTTTTTCGAAAAAAGAAAAAAGCATATTTGGAGCAGCCCAATTGATTTCTACATCAAATTTTCTTGCAATGCGTTTGTTTGTTCAATTAAAGCCACGTCTTGTGGCTGATTTAAAGAATTTGGTGATGGGCCCACGTCAGGAAGCCCACGTGTGATATAAGGGATACGGAAGACTACCTTCTAATGACACAACGCAGGCAGTGGGGATAACATGTCGCTTTGTAAGCTTTGTAATAGTGTGAATTGACCATTTAATTTTTTTTTTTTTGTTAGATTTGATTAAAACTATTGCTTACGTATATGATATATATTTATTTATATATATAACCGAGCAAAAATATATATATATATATATGCATAAAATATGTCTAATCAAAATTTTTTTGAACAATATTGTTAAACAATGAACAAAACCAGTTTATTCTTCGTATTCTCTTTCATTTTTTTCTTTGTTTTTATCTAATTGATCAAAAGAAAATTTTGATTTATACATATCTTACTTATATAAACATTAATTTGAATACCAACCAAACAGCTTTTGAAATTTATTACAAAATCATTTAAAGAATGGGTAAATTGACATTATGCTAGAGTTTTAAGGGCAAAATTGCATCAGGGAAAGAAAGAAAGAAAAAAAAAGATGCCCTAATTGTTTGTAGCTTCTAAAGTTTAAAAAATCGATATCGATGGAAATATCGAAAATTTAAAATACAAAAATTTTCATAGAAATATAAAAAAATATCGAATATCGAAAAAATATTATAAAAAATGATGGAAATTTTTATTGAAACTTTAGCATTAGCTTATTTAATCCATCATTTGTTAAATTGATTATAAAACTTGCTAAAATATTGAATGAATGTTAAATTCTTCTTAGTGAATTGATTTATAATAAGCATTAATGACTATAAATGAATTATTATTAATAAAAATATGTCAAAAAATACATATATGATAAAAATATTTATTAACTAAAATATATAAAACAATTATTATAATTATGTTGTAGTTCTTAAATGTCATCTTAATGTCACAAAAAACTTCTCGGTAGTTGAAAATCATCGATTTTTTCCTCATTTTAATTTTGAGATGTGAAATGAAAAAAATAATTATGAAAAGATGTATTTCTCTGATAATTTTGCATATAATTATTAATATGCCAACCATATGGATATTGCATTATTAGTTGTCTATGTGCATAACTACTACTCTCTGATAGTTGAGTTTGAGATGGTACTTATGAGTTGCTACTTGATGATATTGCATAGATCTGACCCTCATAGATCCAAAATTCACAGAAATCGAATCTTCTTCTTGTTGTGACATCTTCATTATCGATTTCTCTTTACGTATATAGTCTTTTCCAATAGCACCAAATCCTCAACCTGCATCTCCACTCCCATGATCTTCACCTTGTATTGCATGTGTGTAATATTGTTCATCAATAAATGAGCTTAATTCAATTTCTCGACTTGGTTATTCCCTTTGGCCACTACCTCTTCTAATTTCTAATTCAGATAATTTATTGAAGTTATCTTCATCACCACTGGAGCTAGAGTGACTACTAAGAGTCTCAAATTGTGAATGTGTATCACCTGATGGAGCTGAAGCACTAGTAGTTCTAGTTGACTCTCTCATAAGCCTTTGAAATGAATCACCACTACTAGAATTTACTTTTTCGGCAATCACTTTTTGAACATTTATTCTATACTTTTCAACTTATTGAGCAATCTTTGGATAAGGATTCCCTTCATAATCATCTAAATGAACATCTTTAATCCATTGGTATATTTGATTGCCCTCTTCATTATCGTTTTCCATTATAGTTTAAAATATTATTGTCGGATCCAAGTCTTGAGGATTTTCTTCTTCAGCTTCCGTATCCCTCAACTTGAGTTTCATATTATAATAACAATAGACTAGTTTTGCTTATATCACTAAATGTCTAAAAAGCAATTAAAGGGTAAAAAAATTATCGATAAAGTTAATTTGATAAAAAAATTTACTAAATATCAATAATATTTATAAATTTTTTTAAAAATTAAAAAATTCTATAGATATTTTCGAAATTTCAAGGAAATTCCATGGAAATTTCAGATTGGAAATTATAGATTTTTTAATTAAATCGTTAAGGATTTGATGTGACTATTTTAAGAAAATTTTCATGAAAAATTTGGCAAAATTTTAGAAATTTCGATGGATATTATAGAGTTTTATCCATTTCCATTTCGAACCTAAATTTTATTTCGACCCCTTCAAAAAATGGAAATATCGAGGAAATTTTGAGAAAATATCGGATGTTTTAAACCTTGGTAGCCTCAAAGTTGAACTTTTCTAATTCAACTATTCCTTTTTTTTTTTGGCAAAAAAAAAAATTATAAAATTTATTAACTAAGAACCAGTACACATATCAACAGAAATTGCTTTAAAAAAACCAATCTGGCTTTTCAACAAACCAAGATATAAAAAAATCTAAACTAAGAGCATTATAATCAAGGATATGGGCAACATGGTTTGTCTCACGAGAAGCCAAACAAGTAAAACCACAACACCCGTTAATAAACACTTAATATGACTAATCGACAAACAATTTTCACCTAAATAATCATCATTGTCATTACCGTTGAATCAACCATCTGAGAATCTATAAGAAGGACCCCAACATGATAGCCAAGCCGTTGACAAAAAAAATAGACCTCCCTTAATAGCCAAAAGTTCCATTGTTAATGGGTTGCTCACCATTTTTAAAGGTTTTGAAAGAATAACGACTAACTCACCCCTATAATTTCGAACCTCTCTTTCCATGTCCTCTACGCCCCTAGATGCCAAAAGAGCTCCATCCATATTAAGTTTATAAGTACCCTCCCTCGGTGGACACCATCTCTGTATAACTGAAGTCACAACAGCTGTATTTTCCTTTTTATTTCCTTCAATAATATCCACATATAAACCCAGCTAACTATCTAACAACCATGAATTAGATAATGGAACATCACCATGAAGAATCTCATTTCGTCGATTCCACACTCATCAAATAACTAAAGAAAAATGATATCTCAGAATCAAAGAAAGACATGAAAAATCTTGCCAACAGAGTTCTAAAAAATGGGTAACCCGAAGATGTTTCAATGAAGAATAAAGATCTACCAATTTCCAAAGCCCTTTCGCATTGGAGCATATCCAAAAGGCATGCAACTTAGATTCAATATCTCCCATGAACACTTCACAAACGCTATTATCTCCTATTCCCCGAGACCATAAAGCATGACCACAAGGAATTGCTCTAACATAAACATCTAGAGGAATTCCAAATATATGACCAACATTTTTTTTCATTCCCATCACTAATCCCTCCAACATTTGCACCAGCACCAATCCTCCATACTAGTTTATGTCAAGATTTCACAGAATAAAAACTAGAAGAAGATTCTGTTATTCTAATTATGGTTTCTACTACTAAATACATTAGCATCAAATACACATAGATAAGAAAAAAAATTATAAAAAAACATGTTAAATTTTAGTTGAGGCAATAATTTAATTCTTTGGCCTTAAGACAATTTTCACCCCTCACTGGTACTCAACCGTCTAATTGATGGTGAATGTCTCCCAAGATACAACGATTACCTTATGAGAATAGTAGCACTTCCAATTCTCAAAAACAACAAACAATTGTTATTATAGGAAATATTGCACCTATATGAAGAAACTTAATTCTTCAGAATATATGAAGCATTAAAAGTTGCTTCATTTCCAATAAAAGACACCTTTCTACTTTGAAGTCGTGTTCTTTCATTAAAACACTGTTTCTTATTATTTTATTTATTTATTTTTAAAATAAAATTCCAGTATTTTAAGTATTATGGCAACTAATAAATAAATAATATTTATAATTTCTATTCACAAAATTCCTACAATCCCCACATGAATAGAAATTAATGCAACATGACTATGCAGACACTATAGAAAGTTTAATGAAAAGAAACTGCATCGGGATAGATAGCTTATGTCTTGAATCTTCCATAGTGAATAGTTATCGAGTTTACTAGTCAATCAATATGCATAACGCTTTGAATTGTCAACTTTTGATGTAAAACTGAGACACTAACCAACACACAATTCCTTTTTTGCACAAAATTTGTTCTCATTGTTGTGTTCATTTTGGCCTTGAACAACCTGGTTTTCATAAGTGCTTTAGAGAATTACGCCTTTTATAATTCTCATAGAAGTGGCTCCACTTCTACACTTATATAGGTGACTGTCTATAAAAAATATCCTGCCATATTTCACGTAGATTTCCAAGATATAGATATCATTAAAAGCATAGCATATCCTAATAACACGCTTCAGGCAATACTGTTTCACCTTAGAAATGGGAAGAAGTATTTTCTCCTTTAATACTTCACAGTATTACTTGCGAATCATACATATTTATGTTGTCTCATTAAACCTAAACCATAGGTTCTTCATTCAACTAGGTTGGGTTCCCATTTATGATGATTCATTAGATTTAGGCTTTAGTCCCATTTCCCTCGATGACTTATAAACTTGCTCTCTAGACAAACCTTTAGTAAATGGTTTTGCTAGGTTGTCTTTTGATTTTACATATTCAATATTTATGATTCCATTAGAGAGAAGTTGTCGAACGGTATTATGTCTTCTATGTATACGTCGAGATTTACCATTATACATATTATTTTTTACCCTACCAATTGCTGATTAACTATCACAATGAATATAAATAGCAAGCACAAGCTTTGACCAATTTGGAATATCTTCTAAAAAATTTCTAAGCCATTCAGCTTCTTCTCCAGCTTTATCTAAAGCTATAAATTCAGATTCCATAGTTGATCTTGCAATACAAGTCTTTTTTGAAAACTTCCATGTTACAACAGCACCTCCAAGTGTAAACACATAGCAGGATAACACAGCAGGGTATCTTGTATAGTGTAACCCATATGTCATTGTATATCTTAAGTATTTCAATACTCTAATTAACGCTTTCCAATGATTTTTATTTGGGTTATTAGTAAATCTACCTAAGTTATTAACAGCATAATCTATATCTGGTTGTGTGAAATTTGATATATACATTAGGCTTCCTATAATTCGAAAGTATTCTAATTGATATACGCTTTGACCATGCTTTTTAGCAAGGTGTAAAGTTATGTCAATAGGAGTCTTTGTTGGATCTCCATCATACTTGTCAAATTTCTCAAGTACATTTTTAATATAATGAGATTGTGACATAACTATTCCATTTGATGTCGTAGTAATTTTAATACCTAAAATCACATCAGCTTCACCTAGATCTTTCATATCAAACTTATTAGTCAACATCTTTTTAGTAGCTTTAATAATTTCCATATTGCTACCCATAATTAGCATGTCATCTATGTATAAGCAAATGATGACATATACTTTTTGAGTGCTTCTACAATATGCACATTTTATCACACTTATTAATTTCGAAGCCATTTGTCATCGTTACATTATCAGATTTCTCATGCCATTGTTTTGGAGCTTGTTTTAATCCATACAATGACTTAACCAGTTTGCACACTTTCTTTTCGTGTCCTGGAACTATAAACCTCTCTAAATGTTCCATATAGATCTTTTCTTCTAGATCTCCATTTAAAAAGGTAGTTTTTATATCCATTTGATGTATTTCAAGATTATACAAAGCTGCTATTGCAATCAAAATTTGAGTTGATGTAATTCTAGTTACTAGTGAATAAAATCAAAATAGTCCAAACCTTCCTTTTGCTTGTAACCTTTAGCCATGAACCTAGCTTTGTATTTATCAATGGTACCATCTGGTTTTAATTTCCTTTTAAAAATTGATTTATAGCTTAATGGTTTAGTACCAGGTGGAAGATCTACTAACTTCCATGGATGATTTTGTATTATGAAATCAATTTCATTATCAGTTGTTTCCTTCCAAAATGGAGCCTTAGGAGTTGACATTGCTTCTTTGAAGGTTTAAGGTTTATTTTCTAACAAATAAGTCATAAAATTAGGACTAAATTACTTAAATGTTTTACTCTCGTACTGCATCATAGTTCATCCTCTTTCCCTTCATTTGTGTCTCTTTGAGTTTATTACTGGTAATCATATCCTCATGACACCTTTTTAGTGAACCATCAATTTTTCCTATTTTTTAAGGAAAAATATCTTCAAAGAAAGATACAGTTCTCGATTCTATAATGATGTTGACATGTATATTAGGAATATCATATTTATATACCAAAACTCTATATGCACTACTATTTTGTGCATATCCAATGAAAATACAGCCGATAGTTTTAGGTCCTATTTTGACATTTTAGGAAAAGGTAATGCAACTTTAGTATGACATCCCCACATTTTCATGTACTTATATGTAGGTTTCGACATTTCCATAACTCATATGGTGTTTTATCTAATTTCTTATGAAGTAGTTTATTTAGAATTTGATTAGAAGTTAATAAAGCTTCTCCCCATAAATTTTGTGGTAAATCAGACATAAGCAATAAGAAATTCATCATTTCTTTTAAAGTATGATTTTTCCATTCAGCTACACCATTTTACTGTGGTGAATAAGGAGCAGTTGTTTGGTGTATAATACCATGTTCTAAACAGAATTCCTCAAAAAGTGATTAATACTCACCTCCTCTATCACTCCTCAAAGTTTTTATTTCTTGCTTAGTTAGTTTTCTACCTCATTTTTATAGTATTTAAACATTTCAATTGCTTCATCTTTGGTTTGCAATAAATAAACATAACAATATCTTGTACAATCATCTATAAAAGTAATAAGATAATTTTTTCCACCTCTAGTTTTTATATATTTTAAATCACATGTATCGGTATGAATTAATTCTAAAGGTTATGTACTCCTTTGCACATTTTGAAATGGGGTTCTAGTTAATTTAGCTTTGACATATGTTTCACATTTATGATTAGAGTCAATCTCAAATTTAGGTAATAGTCCATGTTAATTAATTTGCGTAATGCATCATAATTTACATGTCCCAACCTACCATGGCATAAATTAAATAACTCTACAATATAAGTAGAAGAGTTAACTTTATTATTATTGATGGGAAGTACAATAGTCATTATATTCATTTTAAATAGACCATTAGTCAAATACCCCTTTTTACATACATCCCATTTTTTATGAGTACAAATTTATCAGCCACAAAGACTAACTTAAATCCATTTTTGCTAAGCAAAGATCCAGAAATTAGATACTTTCTTATTTTAGGTACATGAAGAACATTGTTGAGAGTAAGTTCCTTGCCGGATGTCATTTTCAGAACTATTTTTCCTTGACCTTCAACCTTAGATGTTGAGGAATTTTCCATATAAATATGTTCTCCTGTGTCCACACCATGATAAGTAGTAAACATGTTCCTATTGGAACATATGTGTCTAGTAGCACTTGTGTCGACCCACCATTCTTTGTTATTACAAACCAAATTCACTTCAGAAATCATAGCAGCAAGGTTCATTTCTTCTATGTCAATTGACAATTTATCTTCCTTTGTTATGTGTGCTTGAGATTTATTCTTCTTGTTGTTACTTTGTGCTTTCTGATTTCTACATTCATTTGCATGATGACCTTGCTTGTTGCACACAAAGCATTTTCCTTTGAATTTCTTTGCATTCCCTTGGTTATTATTTTGCCCAAAATACTTTCTCTTTTTTCCATTTTTTAGTCCATTCTCAATCACTTGACTTTGGCTTCTAGATAATGAGTTTTAATCTTCTTTTTAGAGCTTCAATTGTTTTATTCAATTCTAAGACAAAGAATTAGGTCTTCAAGACTCATTTCCTTATGTTTATGCTTCAATTAGTTCTTGAAATCTTTCCAAGAAGGTGGTAACTTTTCTATAACAATAGCAACTTAAAAAGATTCACTCAAAGTCATCTTTTCAGCATTTATTTCATGAAGAATCAATTGGAGTTCTTTTACTTGGTTCATAAAAGTTTTAGAATCCACCATTTTTAAATCTAAAAACCTTCCAACCATAAATTTCTTCATCCCAGCATCCTTAGTTTTATACTTCTTATCCAAACATTCTTAAAGTTCTTTGGAAGTCTCAATTGAACTATACACATTATATAGTGTGTTGTCCAAACCATTGAGGATGTAATTCTTGCATAGAAAATCTCCATGTTTCCATGCATCCACGACTGCTACAGTTGTCCTATCTGTTTCATTCTCATTAACGACGGGAGCCTTCTCATTCAAAAAAATTACCAAATTCAGAGTTGTGAGATAAAAGAGAATTTTTTGTTGCCATCTTTTAAAATCTGCACCATTGAACTTTTCGGGCTTCTCTCCATGATTTACATGAGCAGGGATAGAATTTTGGCTTGTATTTGCCATTTGTCTGTTAACAAAGTTACAGACCTAGTTACTTTAAAAAGTATACTTCAAGAATTTTGTACAAAATAAAGTATCCAAAATATATTAAGCAAAAGTATAGATTCAATTGGATGAATATTTGTATGGATAAATTAATCAATTTAAAAGCTGAATAGTATATGTAAATCGATATATAGAAACAATGATGCTCTAACTATATGTTATACGAAATCGAAAATTCAATTAACTGATAACCATAAAATTATGATCCAGAGAGTTTTATATGTGAATAAATGGTTAAATAGAATTATATACTCAACTGAAATAGTATAACAACATAAAAATTAAGCAACAGATAAAAGGAATTTAAATGAATTAGTAATTACCTTTGCCGTAAAAACCTTATAACAGATTGTAATCAATTAAACAATTTAAAAGACCTGATTGTTATATACAATAAACAATATATGTGAAAAGGTGCTTGTGTATGCGAAATTAGAGTACAAGAAGCAAGAAAACATCAATGGCCAATTTGATTGACACATATACCATAAACTAGTATTAATGCAATTCAATTTGCAATTGTAATCAATTATATAAGTAAAACCACCGCAACAAAGAACATGCATACAATTTAATCAAATAAAGCAATAATTTCATAAAATTCCTATATGTGAAAACTACTGGCAAAATAACAATGAAATAAGTATAAAACTAACCAGATAATTTCAAAAACAATAATTAACAGTAGAATATAGAAACTTGTCTTAAGATTGTTATCCTAAATATGGTTTCTATTGCTAAACACATTAACATCAAGTACACACACATAAGAAGAAGATGATAGAAAAACCTATTAAATTTTAGTCGAGGCAAGAATTTGATTCTTTGGCCTTAAGACAATTTTCGCCTCGTACTGATGCTTAATGGTATAATAGATGGCGAATATCTTCTAGGATACAACGACTACTTTCTGAGAATAGTAGCATTCCAAATTCCCAGAAACAATGAATAATTTTTGGGTTTCTCTCTCTCTCTCTCTCTCTCTCTCTCTCTCACTATGTTTTATATGAATGAATGATGAAAATAAAATAACAAATAATTGTTATTATAGGAAAGATCACACCTATATGAAGAAACTCAGTGCTTCAGAATATACGAAGTATTAAAAGTTGTTTCGTTTCCAATAAAAGGCACCTTTCCTGTTTGAAGTCGTGTTCTTTTCATTAGAACACTATTTCTTATTATTTTATTTATTTATTTTTAAAATAAAATTCTAGTATTTTAAGTATTATGGAAACTAAATAAATAAATACTATTTATAATTTCTATTCACAAAATTCCTACAGATTCATGCTAAGTAAATTTATCTTCTTTCCTAACCTCACCAGTAGGGAAATTGAAAATAATATCACATTCATCAGGAGAAAAGCATGATCTGACTAGATTTTCATTCCAAGCACCAATAGGTATCAATAAAACTTCAAATTTTGATTCACCATCAAGCACCTATGAAGATAAAATTCAAAACTTTGTATGGTGACCATTGATCACAATAAATTTTAAACTCCGACTATCACCAGTTCGCCAAACTTCTCCTACTTCCAAAATTTTTCGATCCCAATATAAGCTTCTTTATAAATGTGAATGCTTATACCTAAAAGAGACACTCGGATAATATTTGTGACAACACCATCCATGGAGTCCTTTTTAGATATCCAAACTATGATGGAATTTGGTGTAGGTTTATGTTGTTGTACCCTAGAGCACAATCATTCAAGGTGTTAGTCAAGAATGATTGTTGTTGGTTCTTGGTTCTTGATTTTATTTTTTTTTGGGTTTGTTAAGGTTTTGTTTCTGGTTTTAATAAAGATTTTTTGGGGTTCTTGAGAAGGTTGTTAGCTTTTGGGAAGAAGAAGAAACCAAATGTAGTAGTTGAGAGAGAGAGAGAGAGAGAGAGAGAGAGCCAAAAATGTTGTTTTTCAAAATTTTTTGAATATCTTCCTCAACATTTTCATTACAATTTTCATACTTTTAAATACATCAAAAAGACAATAAGACATGCTGCCATATTGAGCAATAAATACAAAAGCATTAACAGTAACCAACCAAGCCAAACTATCTCAACAAACTTTAATCAATGTGCTGGGCATGCAAGAAACCTTCTTTAATGGGCAGTTCAGCTTGTCTGAGGCATTTGAATTTGAAAACCAGCTCTATTTGACTTGAAAATTGGAGGGAAACGTTTTTGAATATTAAACTATGTTCTAGCCAAAAATCAGATAAAAAATGGTCCATTTACCCATCCAAAAATAATCAAACCCAAGGCAGTTTTGTCCAGATTTCTGGGTAACAAAACTGCACAAGAGTTAGATTGTTTAGGGCTTAACTCAGCCTTCCCAGCTCCAAATTGGGCCATTCTTTTTGCTGCTGCTTCCTCTACATTTCTAGTTTATTATATCTAAAATTAAGATCCAAATCCCAAACCTTCTTCAAACGGCATCCAAGGAAGTTGACTTATGTTGCTGGAAATAAAATTCCAGCAACTAGACAAAAAGCCCTTTGCACATTGTGGCAAGATTACCACATTTCAACACTCCTCCTTGGTGTTCTTGCTGGAAATATTGAGAAGCTTCCTCAAGGTCTCAAATCTTGCTTTTGGAAGTGGCTTGGTGAAGAAATCTGCAAGGTTATCTTTGGTCTTGATATATTCCAAGCTTACTTCTCCATTTTCTTCAAACTCCCTCAAAGAGTGATACTTCACCGGTATGTGTTTTGTCCTTCCATGTTGAACGGGGTTCTTGGCTATTGATATGGCTGAAGTGTTGTCATATTTGATGATGGTTGAACCCTCTTGAGGATAACCAAGGTCCTCCAATAATTTCCTAAGCCAAATGCATTGATTTGCACATGAAGAGCAAGCAATGTACTCGGCTTCGGTGTGCTTTGAGCGGTTGTTGCTTGCTTCTTTGCATTCCATGAGAATGGTCCAATACCAAGTGAAAAAAGATACCCCGAAGTGTTCTTGATATCATCCAAGCATCTAGTCCAATCACTATCCGAGTAGGCCATTAATCTCATCACATCTTGCCTATCATACCAAACTCCAAAGTCTTGTGTTCCTTTTAAGTATCTAAGAATTCTTTTGGCACCTACAAAATGATTTTGGGATGGTGCTTGCATATATCTAGACAAAACACATGTGGCATGGATAATATCCGGTCTTGATGAACATACATAGAGCAAACTTCCTATCATGCTTCTATATAAGGTCGGGTTTACCTTTGGAGTGCCATCCTCCTTCTTATATTTGTCTCCTTGGCTCATTGGTGTTGACATTGGCTTGCATTCATCAAGGTTGAACTTTTTCAAAAGATATTTGGTGTATTTCTCTTGAAATATGAAGATACCTCTAGAGCATTGCATCATTTCCACTCCAAGGAAGTAATTCATTTCACCAAGGCTTGACATGTCAAACTCCTTTTCAAGTTCATTTTTCAAAACTTCCACATTCTTTTCATTTTCACCAATGACCAACAAATCATCCACATAGAGTGAAATAACAACCATGCCTTCTTCATTCCTTATGTATAGTTTTGGCTCATTTGAACTCCTCCTAAAGCCTTGGTGATCAAGTAACCATCAATCTTGCCATACCAAGCCCTAGGTGCTTGCTTTAACCCGTAAAGTGCCTTGTGTAGATGGTAGACTTTGTCCTCATGTCCTTGAACAATGAAGCCCTCGGGTTGCTTGACATAAACCTCCTCTTGAAGCACACCATTCAAGAAAGCCGACTTTACATCAAGGTGGTACACCTTCCATGACATTGAGGCTGAGATGGATAGGATGAGCCTTATGGTCTCCATTCTTGCAACTGGTGCAAACGTCTCTCCATAATCTACACCCGCTTGTTGTGTATAGCCTTTTGCCATAAACCTTGCCGTGTGCTTGCATATTGTTCCATCTGGGTTGAACTTGGTCCTAAAGATCCACTTTACACCAATTGGTTTCTTGTTTTTGGGTTTAGAAACCAAAGACCAAGTTTCATTATTTTCTATTGTATCCATTTCGGTTTGCATGGCCTCCATCCACTCTTTCTTTTGCATAGCTTCTTGAACATTGGTAGGATCACTCAAAATAACGTTGCACCTTTCATATATTTTGGACAATGCCATTTCTCCTCTAACACCATCTCCAATCTCCAATTCGGCTCCAATGGTCTCAAGTGCATCCTCCTCATCATCTTCATTTTCTTCATTGTCATTGTCATTGGTTTCTTCTTCTTCATCATCCAACCGAGCATTATCTTCATGGACAAGAAGCTCCTCCTTTGTCTAATCCCAAACAGCATCTTCATCAATCCTCACATCCTTTGTTACCACAAGTTTCTTGGTTTCCAAGTTGAAAACCCTAAAACCTTTGGTAACCTCACTAAAGCCGACCAAGATGCCCACATTTGCCTTTTTGTCAAGCTTGTCTCTCATGTGTGGATGAACATGGAGAAAACAAACACTTTCAAGGATTTTTATGTTGTCCAAAGATGGTTTTTCTCCATACCATATCTCATAGGGTGTCTTGGACTCATTGGCTTTGGTGTATGCTGGGTTTTGGATGTAGCTAGCCGTGTATATGGCTTCGGCCCAAAACTTCTTTAGCATGTTCTTCTCATGTATCATGCACCTTGCCATCTCCATCAAGGTCCTATTTTTCCTCTCACAAACACCATTTTGTTGTGGTGTGTATGGTGTTGTGAATTGATGCACCATTCCATTTTCTTTGCAAAAATCCTCCATAGCCAAGCTTGTATATTCTCCACCATTGTCGGTTCTTAAGCACTTCATCTTTGCATTGCTTTGGGTTTCCACCATCTTCTTGAATTCCATGAACTTCTCAAGCACTTGTGACTTGGTTGTTAGAAAATATACCCAACACATCCTTAAGTAGTCATTAATGAAGGTTAGGACTTACAACCTCCAATTGATGACAAACTCATCGGTCCACACACATCCGAATGGACTAGCTTAAGCTTCTCCTTAGCTCTCCATGAACCGGCTTTAGGGAATGGAAGCCGTGTGGATTTTCCTAGTTGGCATACATCACATAGGCTTCTCATCTCCTCAATCTTTGGCATGTCCTTCACAATGGCATTAGTGTTTTTCATGGCACCATAGCTAAAATGCCCAAGCCTTTTATGCCAAAGTTGAGAAATGGACTCTACTTTGGTTTTTAAGGCTTGTTCATTCTTAACTAGGTCCAATATATAGCTTTTGTCCTTCAATGGTACCTTAACAGCTCATTACCACAAACATCATATATAATACATCCATCTTTTGCAAAATTTAAAGCAAAGCCTCTTTCTACCAATTGTGCTACACTAAGCAAGTTTTCACACAAACTAGGAACATATAGCACATCTTTCATAATTTTGGTACCTTCCTTGGTGTTCAAGTACACATCTCCTTTGCCTTCTACTTCCATGAACCGGCCATCACCAATCTTCACTTTGGTTTTGTAGTTTCGGTCAAGCTCCATAAAACCATCCTTTTGGAAACTCATGTGGTGTGAGCAACCACTATCCACAAGCCAACCGAGACCACTACTTGTGGCCTTAAGGCATGTGGCCACAAATAGGTTCTCGGCTTCTTCATTAACCACATTGGCTTGTTGTCTCCTTTGCTTCCATACTTTGGCAATGTGGCTTTTTCCTCCACATCTTTCACAAGATGCATCCGGCCTCCAAAAACACTTGGATGGTGGATGTCCAAGCTTCTTGCAATGAGGGCAAGGTGGATGCCCTCCTCGGTTTTGATGGCTTTGTTGTTGTTGTTGTTGATTCCATCCACTTTTGTTGTTGTTTGTGTTGTTGTTGGTCGTAAAACCAGTTTGGTTGGTGTTGTTGCTCTTCCTTCCTTTATTCTTCTTTTTGTTGCCGTGGCCACCATAGAATGCACTCTCTATGGTCTCCTCCTTTCTAATGGCTCTCCTTTGTTCGGTTGCTTGAAGAGCATTAATGAGCTCACTCAAGGTTATTTCACTAAGATTTCTAGATTCTTCAAGGGAGGAAATCTTAGCTTCAAATCTTTCAGGTAAGCTCACCAATACTTTCTCTACTACCCTTTGATCGGTCAATTGCTCACCAAGGACCCGAATTTGATTTATCACTTTGAGCATCCTTTCCGTGAAATCCTTGACAAGCTCATTTTCCTTCATCTTCAAGGTCTCAAACTCTCTTCTTAGGTTTAAAACTTGCATTTGCCGAGTTCTAGTATTTCCATGGAACTCCTCTTGAAGCTTTATCCAAACCTTTCTAGCACTTGTGCATGACATTATCCTTGTAAAAATGGAATCACTCACGGAGGAGTGCAAGGTACTGAGGGCCTTGAACCCTTTGGCAACTTTGGCCTCATGTGCATTTCTTTGTGCTTGGGTTGCATTAGCTCTCAACTCTTCCACTACATAACCTTCTTCTATGACTTCCCATAAACCAAAGGCTTGAAGGTAGGCTTTCATTTTTATACTCCAAATGGAATAGTTTTGGCCTTCAAACTTAGGTGGTGTTGGGATTGCAAAGGATTGTGAGGCCATTTGAAAAAATGGTTTTTTTTTGAAAAGTTTTGAAAAATGGACACAAGAACAAGCTCTCGGGTGGTGGTGTTTTGGTGAGTTTCAACTAGCCTTTTTGGTTTCGATTGGAAGGCTTTAGGTGGGGGATCCTCTCACAAATAAAATGGTCTAGGTTGAAAGCACACAAGGTCCTAAGAAATTACACTAAGCTCTGATACCATGATGAAATTTGGTGTAGGTTTATGTTGTTGTACCCTAGAGAACAATCATTCAAGGTATTAGTCAAGAATGATTGTTGTTGGTTCTTGGCTCTTGATTTTGTTTTTTTTGGGTTTGTTAAGGTTTTGTTTCTGGTTTTAATGGAGTTTTTTTGGGGTTCTTGAGAAGGTTGTTAGCTTTTGGGAAGAAGAAGAAAACAAATGTAGTAGTTGAGAGAGAGAGAGAGAGAGAGCCAAAAATGTTGTTTTTCAAAATTTTTTGAATATCTTCCTCAACGTTTTCATTATAATTTTCATACTTTTAAATACATCAAAAAGACAATAAGACATGCTACCATACTGAGCAATAAATAAAAAAGCATTAAAAGTAACCAACCAAGCCAAACTACCTCAACAAACTCTAATCAATGTGCTGGGCATGCAAGAAACCTTCTTTAGTGGGCAGTTCATCTTGTCTGAGGCATTTGAATTTGAAAACCAGCTCTATTTGACTTGAAAATTGGAGGGAGGCCTTTTTGAATATTAAAATTTGTTCTAGCCAAAAATCAGATAAAAAAAAGTCCATTTACCCATCCAAACAAATCAAACCAGAGGCAGTTTTGTCTAGATTTTTGGGCAATAAAACTGCACAAGGGTCAGATTGTTTAGGGCTTAACTCAGCCTTCCCAGCTCCAAATTGGGCCATTCTTTTTGCTGCTGCTTCCTCTACGTTTCTAGTTTATTATATCCAAAATTTAGATCCAAATACCAAACCTTCTTCAAACGGCATCCAAGGAAGTGGACTTATGTTGCTGGA
This sequence comes from Ziziphus jujuba, assembly GCF_031755915.1. Taxonomy (NCBI): domain Eukaryota; kingdom Viridiplantae; phylum Streptophyta; class Magnoliopsida; order Rosales; family Rhamnaceae; genus Ziziphus; species Ziziphus jujuba. The sequence goes on along the minus strand of NC_083383.1, from coordinate 22,731,337 downwards.
AATATAATTCCAGCAACTAGACAAAAAGCCCCTTGCACATTGTGGCAAGATCACCACATTTCAACAAACTGGTCCCATCTAGGGAAGCTCAGTTGAATTCTCTATTCATAATCTAGTAAAATTTCATCATAATTTGGATAAAAGTCGACAATACAGATAAAATTTTATAAATATTTTGAATATGAATTCCCACAAATCATCAACATAAACATCAAGGGTTCCAAAATCCGAGACCCAAGAAAGAGAAAGATAATATAAGAGTCATACAAATTAAATTAATTCACCAAAGTAATCTAAGTAGTACAGATGAGCATATGCAAAATATTATAGGTGCTCAATATAATTTATACATCATAATAATCAATGAAGGAAAGAAAACATAATATCATTAGAGTTAAATGAAAAGAGTAATATATCTGCAACAGAATATTATAAGAATAATGAAGATGCCTAGATGTGATATATGTAACTTGTTAATTGAGGCATAAACAAAACTATGAGGCAAGCTCAGCAAGTATAATAAAATAATATTATGAAAATAATCATTTATCTTCAGAATATTACTCTTAAGATTTCACTTTCACTCTTTTGAAAGTTCCTCTATTTAGAAAAGCATATTTCACAATACCCACGAATTTTTTCACAAAATATAGCAAATCTTGTTTCATATGAAAATATTTGTTAAACTTATGTACTTAAATCTCATTTCACAAAATATACCAGTTATAAACTTATGTACTTAACTAAATAAATTATATTTTTAAAAAATGAACCATAAGCTATAATTATAGTTTCATAACCATATTCCTTATGATACCAGAACCTGTGTGGCATGGCATGCCTAATACTAAATCTTGTCATACGATCCTTAGCATTCTGAGACATCACAAATCCCGTCTGGGAGGGGAAAATTGTTATACGGTCATAGCGTTCTAAGGTGCCATAGCCTATACCTATCAACCAGCTTTTACATCATGTGATAATAATAGAGGGTTGAGTAATATATATATATATATATATAATTATATCTGTATTCATAATCGTATCCATATTCATATCACGTGATAATAACAGAGGATTGAGTAATATATATAGATATAATTATATCTGTATTCATAATTGTATCCATATTTGTAACCATGACTTGGTATATAATATCACAAATCCACATGTCACATGCATCCTATAATAAAAATATCATTTATCCTTTTATTTCCATATATTGAAATAAACCTTTACATTAGAAATATTTTATAAATCAAACCATTCCAATCCATAAATCAATAATTACAAATACACATTTATACTTAAAAACTTGTTGATCCCATGAAATACCAAGAAACTCTTAAATTTAGCAAAATCAATCCATGATATTCAAAAACCCTTTTAATATCTAATGGTTCATTTAAAACATCAATACTCAGTAATCAAAATCATCAAAACAATTTAAATCCCAAGATTTATAATCATTCCATGAGCATATTGAAATTTGAAGATATTTAAAAACTTGTTAAAAATCACATGAAATGATACCTTATACATTCATATATATATATATATATATAAAAGTATATAATTATATAACTATAATATATCAAAATTTTCATAAAGCATCAAAACCCTAAAACATAAATTTAACATGCCTAAAATATTTATGGAAAAAAATTCCACTCATAAAGATACAACTCACTTCTGATTCATAACCGGATCACCTCTAGTAATACTTCTTAAGCTTCCAAAAATTAAATCAGTGACATCAATGCATACTAAATGTCATAGATTAACTATTACAACTTCAAAATTGCCCAGATTGGACACTAAGGCATTCAATTATATTGCGAACCTTTACGATATTGAAATGTGGTGATCTTGCCACAATGTACAAGGTAGTTCGGCTACACTTGCACTCTTTATTTTGCAACATCAAAGACCAAATATTATTTATGTTTATTCATTTTATTTTATCTTGTAATGTTTAAGAACAATATCCTTTTTTGTAATGCCCTAAGCTAAATTAACTAAAGCTTAGGGCCTTTTTGTCTAGTTGCTGGAATTGTATTTCCAGCAACATAAGTCCACTTCCTTGGATGCCGTTTGATGAAGGTTTGGGATTTGGATCTAAATTTTGGGTATAATAAACTAGAAACGCAGAGGAAGCAGCAGCAAAAAGAATGGCCCAATTTGGAGCTGGGAAGGCTGAGTTAAGCTCTAAACAATCTGACCCTTGTGCAGTTTTGTTGCCCAGAAATCTTGACAAAACTGTCTCGGGTTTGATTATTTTTGAATGGGTAAATGGACTTTTTTTTATCTAATTTTTGGCTAGAACACAGTTTAATATTCAAAAAGGCTTCCCTCTAATTTTTAAGTCAAATGGAGCTGGGTTTCAAATTGAAATGCCTCAGACAAGCTGAACTGCCCATTAAAGAAGGTTTCTTGCATGCCCAGCACATTGATTAGAGTTAGTTGAGGTAGTTTGGCTTGGTTGGTTACTTTTAATGTTTTTGTATTTATTGCTCAATATGGCAGCATGTCTTATTGTCTTTTTGATGTATTTAAAAGTATGAAAATTGTAATGAAAAACGTTGAAGTAATATTAAAAAAAACATATTTTGAAAAACAACAATTTCAGCTCTCTCTCTCTCTCTCTCTCTCTCTCTCTCAACTACTACATTTGTTTTCTTCTTCTTTCTAAAAGCTAACAACCTTCTCAAGAACCCCAAAAACCCTCCATTAAAACCAGAAACAAAACCTTAACAAACCAAAAAAAAAAAACAAAATTTTTAAGAACCAAGAACCAACAACAATCATTCTTGACTAACACCTTGAATGATTGTGCTATAGGGTACAACAACATAAACCTACACCAAATTTCATCATACGACTCGATATCCAAAATTGAGATTTTTCACCAAATGCCAATTTTATAATATTAAACCTTCTATTGGGTTCTAATAACATTTATAAACACAAAGCCAACTTCATTTGGTTCTAGGTTGTCCAAACACAATTCATTTTCATCAAAAATCCATAAAACCCTGGCTTAAAATTAAGGAATTCTAAATGCTTACTAAAATAGGCAAATTATGTATCAAAACAAAGCTTATGGAGTGGGCAACAAGACAGTAAGTTCACCTTGGTTTAAAAACATCACCAACGATTGAAAGATGCAAGGAAAGTTTTAGCTAAAGTTGCTCTTTTTGTACTCTCAAACTAGTTGGAATTGAAGCAAAAGGAGACTAGAAATGAACTCAGAGGTCCAAAATAAAGGGTGAAAGTATTGGACCCATGGCCTAGAACTGTTGGAATGTGGAAAAAAAAAAACTTGATGAACGAAAAAGTGTCGATTGATCGGCAGGTAGCTAGTCTTCTTTTAGCGGAATTTTGTTTATTTGATGGAAATTTCATGGACATTTTGCTAGGCTGGTGTGTGTAGACTTAAATAGATAGGAAGTTGGTCAATTTTTGATGAAAACCAATGAGATCTTTGCTAGATGGGATAAATGCCACTCCACTGGAAAAAAACCTCAATCTGAGTGCATCCTACAGTGGCTAGGCATGATTTTAGAAAAGATATCAAAATTTCAATGAGCAAACCAATGGTGGGGTGCATGTAGCATTACTTGGCCATAAAAGGGATTAAATTCAGTGAAACCCGATACAGTGTCTTTATGAGTCTTGAGTTTCCAATGAATTAGGTTCAGGTCATGGGTTTCTAGGGTTTTCAGAGATTTTGGGAATTAGTTAGGTATTTTCTAAGTTGGTTACTCATATGGCACGTCGCATAAGATATATATAAGCATTTGCGTCAGTAACTAACAAAAATTTGGACTAATTTAGACACAGATTAATAAAATATTGATATTCATATTTCATAGAACCATAAATTTTTAACCATAACTCTAAATTAGGCATGCGACCAGTTACAAACTTGTATCGACAACTTCTACATAAAGGTACAAGAGTCAAGGCCAAAATCCATCTTCGAAGAAATGTAAAACTTGGTCCCATTTAAAAGTCTAATTTGGTTAAACTTGGTTAACCATTTTTAAATCGCTTAAGAATTTCAAATTTAGGATGTTTTCTCAAGATAAGTCATTATAATTTAGCTTTAAAACCTTACTAGCTATATTTTCTTACTAGCTAATTTTGAGGAAAATGAATCAATTTTCAGCATTTTTTGGCTAATAAGGTCGATTAAAATCCTTCAAGGAATGAAAACCTAAGCAACCCAAAGATTTTAGTTGACAAAAAAATCCCACTTCCTCTAAGAAAATCCTTTATTATCTCGCACATTACCCTGCCAGAACTTTGACATAAGACCATTCAACTCCTTAATAACCTTTTTAGGGTGTCGAAAACAACCCAAAGAGTAAGTTGCTATAACTTGCACAACTGCCTCAATTAAAATTTCTTTAGCTGTTCTAGATAAAAACTTCTCTTTCCATTCAATTAATTTCTTCCAAAATCTCTCTTTTAAAGCTTGAAATACCCTAGATTTGTTATAACCAATAAAAGTTAGGAAACCAAGATATTTTCCATGTTCCATTCCTTGTTGAATATCAAAACATGAAATTACTGTCTCCTTAATTTCTGATAGTGTATTAGATCTAAAAAGATCATAGTCTTATTTAAATTTATCTATCATGTAGAAGCTTTCTTATATTAATCTAGCAAGCAAAGAATTGTTTGACAATTTTCAGAAGATACTTTAGCAAAAAGAACACAATCATCAGCAAAAAAACAAATGGAAAATTTTTGGACCATATATTAAAACTTTGACACCATTTAGTTGATACAAATCTTCAGCTCTTTTAAGCAAACAAGCTAAACCTTTAGCACAAAAAAGAAATAGATAAGGAGATAAAGGATCTCCTTACTTTAATCCCTTTTTTGGCCCAATAAAACCATATTGATTATTGTTCAATAGAACTGAATATGACACAGAAGATATGCATCTCATTATAATCTTTACTCATGGTTTACCAAAAGCCATTACATGCAGCATTTGCCTAATAAATCTCTGTTACATAGGATCATAAACCTTACTCATATCCAACTTTAAGTGATACGAACCTAGGACGACCTGCTCCTAAACCCATATTACATTAGCCCGGATCTCAATTAAATTCAAGTTCTAATGGAATGGACCTCAACTCATAACCAACTTGTGGTTAGAAACCTTGGTATAATGTAGATGCCACAATAGGGGATGGAAAACCTATTGATAAGTCAAGCTAAAACAACCAATTCTCTAATGGTGTTTTAGGTGTTCTCAAAGAACAAAGAGATAATTAATCTCACAAGTATTTTCTCAATCAAATCAAATTTGTATTCTTATTAAAATATTAGCCTTTAAATAGGCTTTGAAAGAAACAAAATAAACCATAAAAACCCTAGAAAAAACCGACCACACAAGGAAGAATTCTAGCTTGGCCGAACCTTTCCTTTTCCTAATCTAATTAATTAATTCCCTTATTTTCAATTAGGAATTAATTAATTTACAAACCAAATAATAAAATAAAAACTTTCCTAAACTTATTTGTTCAATAAGTAAATAAATACAAATCCAAAATTAAAGATAGTTTCCTAAAATAAAAAGTAAAAAACAAATTAGGAAACTAAATATGGTAATTTTTGGCTATGTTGGTAATGACCCTTCTTTGATCTAATTGGACTCCAAATCAGCTTCAATAGTCTTTTTGGAATGCCAAATAATCTTATTATGAAGTTCCTCACGTTGCCCTTGCTTGGAAGTATGAGATAAGGCTAATACAGTAAAATACAGTAAAGCCAGCAAGGAATACAGCAAATTCGGCTTTCCTTCCCCTTGTGTGCAAACCACCATGTTATTCGGCTTTGAAGCTGCTTTGACTGGTTTCTATGACTCATCCACCATATGAATTGAACCCATAAGAATGGGGATCCAATTCATACAACCCGACCTCCATATTGGCACTAAAAAGGTCACCCGGGCCCGTTTTGGCTTCTATTGCTTGTATGAGTAAAACAGGCCTTGGTTCTTTAGATATGGCCAACCCCTCTTGACTATGAATTATTCCTTGTATAAAGACAGCAAGATTGTCCTTGAACTTCTTGGCTTGGGCTTTAGTGATCGGCCCCACCTTCATCTGTATTGGGTCAGCACCCCAGCGGATTGTCGGTTGAACGGTCTCGGGCGGATTCGCATCATTAAGGCTAACAAAGTCTCCCCACTCCTTATAGTATCAATCACATACATTGTCTTAAAAACTACCATTACATTGTTCATAATCTATTTGCTTTGAACAAAAGAGCTTTGTTCTTCTTAATAACAAAACCCAAATATTTGTTAAGCTTCTTAGCCAAATTTTTTTACAATTAGCTTATACAAAATAGTACAAAGACTGTTTAAATTCTATCACTTGTGTTGAAGACTTAACTTTAGGAATAAGAGCAATCAAAATTTGATTAATGTTACTTAAATCCCCACCATGATTCAAAATATTTAAAGAAGCTTCTGTAACTGAAGAACCAACCACTGACTAATATTTTTGATAAAAAAGTGCTGGAATACCATCATACATAGGAGCCTTTGTTTAATGCATTTAAGAAAGACTAATCCTCATTTCCTTAACAGTAAGATTTGCAAAACTCCATATTCATAGCCTTAGACACCCTTCCCTGAACTCCCGAAAAAAGCTCCTTGCCTACCACATAACCTTTTATTTAAAAAAAAAAAAATCAATAAAAATAAACAATACATGCTCAATTCGATCCACCCATTCACCTCGCATATACCCACTCTTTAATCAAATTTCCTTGGAAACAAATTCTAGCATAGTTATGGAAATAGTTAGCATTCTTATCTCCACAATGTAACCATATAGCATAATACCACTACTTCCACATAACTTCCTTTTTCTCTAACAAACTATTAATACTACTTTTAGTTTACTTCAAATTTTCTTTTGATGGATAAGAAAACTAAAGATTAGTAACAAATTTAACTTCCTTTTAATTGCTCTTGGATATTTTTAAAAGAAAACTTATTCCATTTGGAAAGTTTTTATGCATAATCCTTTAAAATTTTAGCAATATCACCAGCATTTAAAAGCACCATATTACTCTCCTAAAAAGATCAAATAAAGTGTTAGGACCCTCTCAGTTTACCTATTGAAACCATAGGATGGCCTCGACTAGAGAAAATCCTATCAAAAATTCTACAGAAAATTTGGCAGCGTCTCCTCTATAACTGGACTCTCCTAAATGTACCCCATATATAAAACTTACTCCAAAAATGCACATCTCTTTTATTCCTCCCCCTGTTACTACAAGTTTCCATAAATTTACATAACTTTGATAACAATAACATAATAATGCAAGTATGAGTAAAAATTAATAAACCATAAGTACCTTTATATGCATCGTAGCCCCTTCTGAAGCTTACTGCATGTGCTCGGATGGCCCCGACTCTTCCTAAGTTTTTACTTAGCACTGGGAATATATACTTTTATACCTCATGGTGGCCCAAACTTCCCACTTACTACAATCTCACTTTTTTTTTTTATAGTACTTTATGAATATATCAAATATATAAATGCAGATATAATAATAATAATAATAATAATAATAATAACAATAATAATAATAATACGACTTAGGTACCATAACGTAAATCATTCAGTTTGCCTTTAACATCTAGAAAATGTATCGATACAAATTATACCGCTAATAATCGATAAATTGTAAGATAAATGTTAATAAAATAAACTACATTTAAGAAAATGCACATAACAAAGCAATATTTTTAAGAAAAAAAAATTGAGGTCTTAATGGTAACTCTGATAACATCACTATTATCTAGAACCAAAATAAATATACATATATATATATACATACATTTTCTACATATTTGTACATAACCTCTTGAAGAATTTGGATAATCTGCCCAAGAATACAATACTTGTTAGGAGGCTAACACAAATGTTCAAAGGCTAGTATATTTGCTTGAAAGCTATAATACCTATCCGAAGGCAGAAATACCTACACAGAAGGCTAACACTCTTACTCTAAGGCTGCAATACCTGTCCAGAGGCTAACACAACTGTCCAAAGGCTACAATACCTATTCGAAAGCTACGATATCTACTCGAAAGCTGTAATACCTGCCCAAAGGCTAATTTGTTTGCTCAAAGGCCACAATACTTGTCCAAAGGCTGCAATACCTCCAAATGCATTAAGTCATCCATTCGTACAATTACAACAATTGTGTAGTTGACAACGACAACAACAACAAGAAGAATAATAATAATAATAATAATAACAATAATAATAATAATAATAATAATTATTATTATTATTATTATTATTAATCATAATCATAAATAAGTCAAATATAACTAAAACTAATACATAAATTATATAACTCATACACTCGTAGCAGAGATATATTTGATGTACCATATAGTACACTAATGTACAGTCCCATGATATTAGTTGTTTGTAGGTATACTATCACTAATAAGGTAAGAGGTAGTTGCCTATAATGTCCGTCTAACTTACTGGTCTTGTAGGTAGCAGAAATACAATAGTAAGCTATTCATGAGCCGAGCCAAGTCATTGTCCCAGTACAGTATGGTGCACCATAATATAACATAGTATATATATATACATGTGCATCGAAAGGATACTTGATGCACCATATGATATATTAGTGCTATCAAGTGATGCTTGGCTTTCCAAATACTACTTGACAGATGGGGAGGGGAGAAGAGAACCTATATGTGGCCCCATTAGCATCCTAATAGTATTGGTGCTAAATAATCTGCCATCTTATGGCTAAAGGGGGTGGCTAATGTCATCATCGTAGAAATAGCTGCCTACCCTCGTCACCTTAATGCTCAGACTAATGCTATCACAGTAAAATACCTACCTACTCTTACTCACTACAGCTCATAAAGGATGACTAAACGTAACTTGTGTGCTAATCTGTAAGCATAATAGTATAGAATACCAATACTTTATGGTGCATCTATAAACTAACTAGTCATATAAAATATATAGTTACAAAAATATTAACTCCTCATAATTACATTTTTATAACCATAATTAAATGTTTTAAACAAACAAACTAATAAATAAATAAATAAATAAAAAGTAAATAAATATTTATGAAACCCAAAGCATAATTCTAAGGAAATATACTACAGTAACATCATTTTAATATTAAGTATTTTTACAACTTTTAATTCTCCTAGATTAGTATAGATAAATAAATAAATAAACTAATAATCAAATAAATCAATAATTAATAACAACTAGTCTTACAAAAATCATATGCACGTATGCATTTATACTTACACATAAAAATATATAAATACATATAAACATATTTTAATAACATATTCACTTTATCAGAGCTAAAATTTATGATAACTCATTTTGCAATTAAAACCATAAATCAACTAATGAAGTTATTTTTAAATCAACGTAAGCATCTAAACCCTTTTTTAAATTTTATAGAATACTCAATTAATAGTAATTTGTTAAATAACCCCTTTAAATCCAATTTTAATAATAACTAAATAGATGAATATAAATATATATAAATATATATATATATATATATATATATATATTTATGTATATATACATATTTAATTACACACACACACACACACACACACACACACACACATATATATATATATATATATACAAATAGGTGAATATAAATAAATAACCTTGCAAATCATAAATGTAGGTATACATACATATGACTAAACATAACTTGACACAATATATATATATATATATATATATATATATATATATATATATATATAAATATATATATTACATTAGATCCAAAATGCATAATAAGCATCTTATAACATCCTTATTAAGTAGTGCATTTAAAACTTGGATCACCAAGAACAAATAAATAAATAAACAATTAAATAAAAAAGTAAATAAATAAATAAATATTAATTTAACTAAGTAAATAAATAAAAAATAAATAGATAAAAATTTAACTAAGTAAACAAATGAATAACTAAATAAATAAATAAATAAAATAAACAAAATATTATTATTTCTTCTATTTTAGTTAAAACTCAAGATTGGGTCTTATTAAGTCAAGCACATATTTAGTAATCCTACCCTAAACTAGTTCATATTATTCTAGTACAACCTTATGAAACAACCTATGGTCAGTCATAATTTATGAACCATTTTCATTATGAACACACATATATGTATATGTATCCATACACATGCCCTAAAGTATACACACATATATCCATACATAAATATATATTTATAAACATACAAGTTTAATACTAAGTATCATGTTCACATGCGAATTAGCAAAAATGTCAGCCATCAATACACTACCAATTTCTAAAATTCACTTTTTAATAGTAACTGAATTTGATAAAGTCTACCTCACCAACCTTGCCACATCAACATGCCACATGGCATGCCACATCCACTCCTATTGCCACATCACCAACCTGCCATTTGGTCATCTTCGCTAGCATTCCAAGAATCACCATCAAAGTTGGTACACTACTTTTACTGTACACCACCTTAAGGTTTGCCAAAACATAGTCCAAAATAATCCAATCCTTATAACAATTAGGACCATAACACTAAACATAATTTAAAATAAAAAATTAACACTCACTACCTCATATTTATGTACTCATACATACACATATGCATAAACATGTATATGTATACAATTTAACACAATTTCTACAATAAATATAAAAATTAACTCAAAAATGGCAACATCTCAAATACCTAACAAAAAATAACAAATTATATACCAAATGAAATCTTGAGGAATGAGGATCAAAGATACTTAGCTCAAACTTGCATATCTCGTCGCCGGTGGCTGGAAAATAGTCGGGAAGTTTTAGTTAAACTTTGAAGTATTGTATCTCTTTAGCCACTTGGAATTTGAAAAAACAGAGGCCATATTCGAAATCATAGGGTCTAAATTAAAAGGGGTGGGGACCAGTTTTTTGGCTGAAGACAGCCAAAAAATTGGCGAACTAGGCGACGCTAGCTGTTAGTGTTTGAATGTAGATCCCAAGGAATTCGACATCTAAATGGCTAGGGATTTGGCTGCCGGTGTCATCCTGCTATGGGCCTCTAAGCCGGCTGATGCGTTTTGGCATTCGATGGCTAGAGCACAGCCAATTTGGCCAATCAAAAAGAGAGAGAGAGAGAGAGAGAGAGAGAGAGAGAGAGAGAGAGAGAGAGGGATCCTACGTGCATGGAGAAGGAGGAAGAGGAGGAGAAGGGGGGGGGGGAGAGAGAGAGAGAGAGAAAGAGAAAAGGAAAGAAAAAGAAAAAGAAAAATAATTTTATGGTGAAACATGGCTCTATTAGGCTGTGACATGGCACATGGCACCTACCAATTTGTAACACATGGCACTACCAATTAGTAACACGTGGCACTTTTCAGAGACCTCTTCAAATATTCCCTTACGTGATAAAATCAGTTCTAGAAAAATAAGCATAACTTTACAGATCTATAACTTTTTAACTGTAGATCCAATTTAAGCATGCTGTTAATCTATGGACTCAAATCAACAATCACTGTCACATGGTATATAAGTCAAAATTGAAACCCATACAAATATAATGTCAACCTCGGGCTTGCCGAACCAGTTGGGACTACACTTTGTTATGACCATAACATTCTAATCCTAGCTCTGATTTTGGGGTACTACTAGTCTATAAATTCAGATCTATACATACTTTATCACGATGCCTTGGTGAAAGCAAAATTCTTCTTACAGCAAAAAGTCAACTATAGGGGTCATTTGATCAACTTCAGTCAAATTTGGTTAAAAATTCAAATTTAAAGCGTTTCTCAGGTTGGGATGTTACGTAATGTCCTTTTCATCAACTCAAGCTTCTTCAAAATGAAAATGACGATCAAACTTCATTTAAAATTTGATGATTAAACATTGAATTTGTCAAATGTTGAACCATGATAAAAGGAAAAAGTAAATAACCTTTAACAATAAATAAACAACAATCAAGCTGAGCTAGGACATTGCCACTAACCTTATGGCCGTTAGTCCATGTAAATTGATACCCTTGAAATGACAAGTTTTTGAGAAAATAATCATCCATCATTCGTCAAAATCTATCCATTTGAGAATATTGCTCTCTCTCTCTCTGCCTCCACATTTCTAATTTTCAAATTGAATTTCATTAAAGTCAACCATAACAAACCAGCCTAAATTATTACCACCAGCTAACCTTGTTAACAATGTCTAGAAATCTTGCCTTAGAGAGTCACATCTGGGTTACCATAAATCCCAATCAATCTAAATGAATATTTGTCCACATGCTTAATCACCATATCAATATGGCCTCTTGAAAAATATTGGATAGTCAAATTAATTGAATCCTTCCACAACAAAGTGAAACAACCCTCAAACCCATATTATCAATAGCAAAACAATTATTAAACTTCAATTTACCTTTAATTCCTTCTAATCTTTTAGCCAAAAAATTTGTTTCCTCAAAATAACAACATTAGAGTTTTCAAAGGTGAGTTGTTTGTTTCAATGCTTAGAATGGTCTTTTTAATAATTGGAAAAGAGGACGATTGGATTGACTCATTTGAGAATGCATCTAAATTCAAAATATATCAAGACTAAAGGGAATTTAAGCTTCATGAATAAATTTATGAAGCTGAAGTAAGTACCATTATCCAAATTGAATGGTTAAAATGGTATTTTTTTGAATTTTAGAGACGAATGAGAAATACAAATGGAAATATTTATTGGTGAATTTTTATTGGGTCAACTTATTTATAACTATGTAAAAATTGTTTAATCTAGACATGACTCATTTAATAATTGTTGATACTTGATTTTGGCACAAAGAGTCCAATTGGACCATTAGGCCTAAATTCATATTCTTATTTAAATAAATTCATTTTACATATAAAAAAGGGCAAACAGTAGTTCTACGCTACTTGTGAGGCTTTTGAGTGGGAATGGTTTGTTTGGCATGAACTTTAGAATATATGTTTGATTTGGCTTATTTTATCATAAGGGTGACCTACTTCGGGAGTTCTTAACTGCATAATAAGAAAATAAATTTAATTAAACCAAGAGTAGTCATAGGTATAACTTAGTATAGGAAATGCAATTAGAATATCATGCTTTAGTATTAGTTGGAGTTAAATTCATGCAAAGGACTTAATACGTACACATTCAAAAAAAAGCTCAAGCCCACTTAGTTTTACCAAGCTCATCTCCAAGCAAATCCATTAGGTTAAATCCTCTTGCTACCACAATCTTCTTTATTATATTATTACTTTACCATTACTTTGAATATATATGTGTGTGTTTTTGTGTGTGTGTGTGTGTGTGTGTATAAACCCCTACATATAAACATATAGTTATGTATACTTTCTCCATATTAATTATATTTATTTATACATCTAGCTGTATACTTATTATGTTTATACGTCTAGCTGTATACTTATTATGTACTTCAAGATTATATATATTTTGCTTATATATATATATATATGTGTGTGTGTGTGTGTGTTTTTTTTTTTTTATATATGTATATATATATATATATATTTTTTTTTTTTTCACTTGAGCATATATTTGTATATATATATACACTATATATATATATATATAATAATTTCCAAGCATATTTTCAGCATCTTTTCAAATAGAAGTAGTTATTTTATTCGGAAATAGAGTTTTATTAGAAAAACCCCTTAGTCAAATGCTTATTTGGAAATAGAGTTTTATTACAAAAACCCTTTAGTCAAATGCTTATTTCTCTCTAATCAAGAGGGAAAGTTCTTTTGCAAGCCAATATGGGAGCGGTTAGTCGGTACATGGCGAATCTTAGTAAAGAGCATTGGAATACTGTGAAGAGGATCCTAAGATATGTGAAGGGTACCTCAAATGCTGCATTATGTTATGGAGGATCAGACTTTACTGTCAGAGGTTATGTTGATTTAGATTATGCAGATGATCTTGACAAAAGTAAGTTCACCACGGGATATGTTGTTGGAGGAGCTGTAAGCTGGGTTTCAAAACTACAGTTTGTCGCGGCTACTTCTACAATAGAAGCAGAATATATCGCAGCTTCGTAAGCCAGCAAAGAGGCAATTTGGTTGCAAATGATACTGGAGGAGCTTGGACATAAATACGAGAAGATAACTTTGTTTTGTGATAGTCAGAGTGCTTTGCATTTGGCAAAGAATCTAGCATACCACTCGAAAACAAAACACATACGAGTTCCATTTCACTTTGTTCATGAGAAGGTGGAGGAAGGAAGTGTGGATCTACAGAAAATCCATACTAGAGACAATCTGGCAGATTTTTTGACAAAGCCAATTAGTACTGCATGTTTATGTGGTGCAGATCCTTTGTTGGCCTAGTAGAAACATAAGCAAGCATGGGAATGAAATGGCAAGTAGAAAGGATAGAAGAGTTATAGCAAAAGTAGCTTTAAGTGGGAGATATGTGGCGGTAAAGCCACCTTTTACTTCCTTAACCATTAAGCCTTGACAACAAGAGGCGGTCGGAAGACAGTAAGAGCTTGGCAAACTTACACCTTTTATTACAGATTGCAAGCTTCTTCTTTCTTCTTGAGACGCCGTGGAGACTTGCTAAATAAATAAATAAATAAACAAGAAGAGGACAATTAATGTAAAGTAGCACCTGTTGACAGCTTGCAGGAGAATTCAATTTCACTTTCTCCTCCTTGTAACTGCCTCAATTTTACCACCTCCAACATCTATATTTACATCCATCCCATTTGAAGCAAGCCGATCCCGTTCAATAAGAAGCCATTCCATTTTTGGTGTGAGAGAGGCATAGAAGCAAAGAGAGAGAAAGAGAGTATTAGAGAGAAAATTAAAAAAAGATTTCTCCTAAATATTCATGTCTTTCCTTTGTAAGAGAGAGTGTGTGTTTTTCTTCTATTATAAGAGAGAGGGTATTGTCAATTGTGCTCTCCTTATTTTAGAAAGAAATTATTTTATTCTTTTGCTATAATAAAATCCTTCTATAATTGTCGATTATTTTGTATATATTTTATTTGAATATTTTATGCACAAACTTCTCATTTTCTCATTTCCACTTCAACTGCAATTGTGAGTTTTATACCTCAATTTTCTAACACATGTCACTTCAAATGATGATCTTGTTGTAGATCTCCAGGATATGAAAACACCATGGTCATTTCATACTTAGGGTTGAATCTTATCAAACTAAATCATCCAGTCATGGAGGAATACATATGGACAATCACAGTAAAAAAAGTATACATCCAATAATGAATAAAGTTTATCATGATACTAAAAGCCACTGTAGTTTCCATGTCTGATTTCATCCAAGAGTGTATATGGAATCCTCTATATGATTGAGAGAAATAAAGACATTCCACTTTTCAAGCAAGCAAGTATGAGCTTCCAACAGAACTCTTGTCATGATTCTAAGCAAAAAATGGAGTAAAGGTACACAGAGGCTTGAGCCTCTAGTTGTTTGATGGCATGTGGGCACACCTAATTTTGCCCAAACTGTTAACGGATTTCTTCATATATCTTGGTGAACAATGTTGAAGCTACGTCCCCATAGAAACGGTTATGCCTACAACAAGAGCTTTAATAGTCCACAATGAAGAATGAAATGTTGAGTCGTACGTTGACATTTAGAGTAACCTAGCACTGACATCCAGAACAACCCAACATTGACATGTTGAGTAACTCAATGTAGCCATTCGGAGCGACACATCGATTTTGTTAGAATGAAGATATCATTATTATCATAATTGTATATGGAATAAAAGGATCCACTCATCATGAAGAAGGCACGTCTAGGTGGATACTTTTGGCTTATGAATACCGTTGAAATAACCAAACACAGTCCCATTAATGTCAAATGGCTTAAGCTTAGTACGCTTGAAGTAAAGGTTAGATACAAAAGGTCTCCTCTTTTAACATGTTTCGTTGAACTATTGAGATAACATATATGCGTAAAGTAAGAAGAACATTTTGCTATTTTGCTCTTTCAAGTTATTATGCGATGTTAAGCATGCATTTTTTTAGTAAACTTTCTTTTACTTTCACATCCAAATTTAAAGAAAGAAAGATATGTGTTTTGAAATTATGGTTTTTTCATATAATTGCTTCAGATTCTATAATATTTTTTCCAAGCAACATGCTAGTCACAACTATGGTTTTGTAATTCATGCAAAATTCTGGATAATTATGGGTTTATGGTTTTTTTTTTTTCTCCCCCCCTTATATCTTAATCTGACGCATTTTAAGTTATAATACATTTTATTCTTGTTTGTTTTTTCCACTGAAGATTTAATATAAGACATTTTTGTCTTATTCTAAAAAGTAAAATTTATTACTTTTCTCTTAACTGGCAAAGTTGTTTTTGAATTTTTTTTTCCAAAATTACCTCAGCAAACTTTGAATTCCAAATCTATCTTCGACTCTTTCTCTCTCTTACACAGTCTCAATCGTTTCTCCCTCTCGCTCTCTTCTTCGCTCTCCATTCTTGTTGCCACCAATCCTTGTTTCTCATTATCATCAACACTGATCGATCATCGTTTCTCATCATCATCAGCATTGATCATTGTTTCCCATCTTTGCCGATTAGTTTTGTTATCACTGTCCGATTGACCTTTGGCTCTATCTACAGCTCTGATCATTGTTTATCACCTTTGACTATTTTTACAACTCTCTCATCCTTTTTTCTGTAAGCAGTCCTATAATTTTCACTCAATTTCAATTTCTTCTTCATTTAACTGTTTAGGCATGACATTTTTTAGGTGGGGCTTTTACTTTGGGGAAAAAAATTACTATTTGCTTATATTAAATGTGGATTAGTTACGTTACTTTTAAATTTCATTTCACTTTTACTTTCAAGGTTTTTTTTTATTTTTTATTTTTTATAATTTTTTATATATATTTTTCTAGGTAAGTATTCTTTTGAGGAAGTAGTGATTTTGGTTTTATATATTGTTAGTTATGCTTTTTCCCCCCCTAATTTTAATTTATATTTTTCTTTGTTTAGCTTTGTTCATAATATGTAATCCTATTTAGTTTTTGTGAATGCAATATCAAATGTTCTATACAATAGCAACGCAGTCCAAGATGTAGAACGATGAAAATTAGGACTGGCCACCTTTTTATAAACTTGCAATCTTTTATGAATTTGATGTTTATAGTAGTCAATGCTATTTGAATTTTTATGAACTTGTTTGATCTATAGTCCAACTATTCTCGACCTTATAGTAGTTAGTGCTATAGGAATTCTTATTATTGCCAAATTTTCAGTTGTTAATATGCAGTTAGTGCTATAGGAATTCTTATCGCCAAATTTTCAGTAGTTAATATCACCACTAATGAACGATTTTGAGGAATTCTTTGTAAAAATCAATAGCTGCAGTAGAAACCTTGTGGCCAAAACTATGTTGTGGTTCTCTACCACTGTAGAGAAGAAATATAAGAAGAAAACTAAAAAGGAATTCTATTACTCTTTTGAAATAGAATACAAAACAAAAACTTTTCTCACACGAATTCTCACGTGGAACCTTTCTGTTTTCTATCAAACTCTCTTTTGGAGTTTTAACTCTGCTCTCAAGCTTTCTCTGGAGTCTTAAACAATCTCTCTTGGAGTTTATACAATGCTCTCAACACTCTTCACTCGGAATGATATTGAGATTGATTGGGTTGCATGAATGCAACGAGATAGAGCCTATTTATAAGCTCACAAGGTTGGTTGCATGTCCATCATTTTCAGCTGGTTCTAACATTTACCACCGACTTCTGATAATTACCCACAATTGTTGAGCAAGTTTTACACTGGCAACTGCAGCAATCATTGTGAACAATGGTGAACTGTAGCAATGCGGCTGACTTCACACTGTCGATGCGGCTGGGCTTCACAAACTAGAGGGATATATATACTATTATTTATATACCTTACTCTGTAAAAGCAGCCAACCATTGCATTTTGGATGTCAATTGAATTCATTTTTGTTTTCTGGGTAGACAGTTAATGCTATCATTTTCTATTACTTATTTTTGTTTGTGCTTAATTCTTTCTTCATTGCTCTGTTTGTTCACTTAGAAAAAGATGGAAAAGTATGTTCTAGTTCGAATCTTAGCTTACTTGGACCTAGGGGAATTATTCTCTCAGCAAATAATAATAGTAGAAATTGTAACTAGTAAGCTCAGTTTGTTTAGAAGCCAAATGCTCCAATCCACAAACTCATACTGAAAACTATATTTTTTGAAGTTAGTGTTTGATTTATCATTATTTTTCCCGTGCTGTTGTTAATTTAATTTTTATTTACTTATTTGACTTCTCCATTTGAGAAATGGGAACCCTGTCCTGTGTGGAAGTGAGCATGTTTTCCTTGTTTTTTTATGGGTATTTGTTGATCTCCATTTTCTTAAAATCTAACCAATGGCTAGTAACTATCCTATGCTATCTAATGAAAAACAGAGCCCTTTTTTCATTTAATAAGCTTTGCTTTATTTTTCTACCAAATTCCATTAAAAACCATTTATAGCAAAAGTAACTATCCATCCAATGTCTAGAAAATGACTACCTCTATGTCATAGGGTATGTTTTAGTATTACCACTTTATTAATTGGTACGCGATATAATTTTGGAGAACAAGGCTTTTAATATGGTGGTAATTGGTGAGAATCGCAATAGGACATAATTACTATTGTTTCTTTTTTTCTTCCCTTTTTCTACAAGTTATTATAATACTTTTGGCAACTATTCTTATAAAAATACAATTATCTAATGTTTTCTCTAAGTTCAATTCCAAGCATGCTCGCAATGTGGCTTTTGAGAAGTCTGATTTGTTTTTCATCTACATGCTAATACTCCTACCATCTTAGATCTTTATAGATGATTTTGAAATTCATATCCAAATTATTGTCACATAATATAGTCAGGCTGTAAAAATTAACCACAAGTAGTGAACTAGATATGAGCTTGTCGCTCCTTCATTTGCCCATAGGAAGTTTGGGTTTTGCTGAATAGCTCATTTTACTATATTAGTTTTGGTTATTTAAATAAGGTTGGGTTTAAGTGATATGTAGCAGGCTAACTTCATTATGGTTGCTTTTGTAAAATAAATCTTATTTTACCATTTTGTTCATATTTTGGTTTGGATGTTGAAGAATATCTTTTAAAGGTATGTCTAGTGAAAGTTCTTCATATCTCTCAAGTAATTCTAGTTCATCATCAACAAGTGAAGATGAAGCTATCAAATTAGAGGCTAAAAAGGCATCATGAAGATGCTTAATTGTGCTTTTATCCAAATTATTAAAAAACTCACTTGGTAGACAACCAAATTCTACATCAACACTTATAGGGTCAGCTTTTATTCAAGAACTATTAAATGGTTCATCTAGTGTATGTTATGAACTAATGTGGATGGATAAATAACCATTTGTATCTTTACGTGTAATGTTTCATGAGAGAGGATGGCCGGTTGATAGTAAACATTTAATTTTTGAAGAAAAAATATCCATATCTTTTTATGACTACAAGTCATAGCCTGAAGAATTGACTGATCAAAAATAGATTTCAACACTTTGGTCAAACTGTATACAAAAACTTTCATGAGGTTTTAAAGGCCATGATGAAGTTATCAAAAGAGATTATTACTCCTCCCTCATTCAACGACAATACTTCAAATGACATATTCTTTTCATTTGAGAAAAAAAAAAAAAAAAGGTATAATATTGCTTGTCAATTAAATCTTTTGTATGTTTCATATCATTATTTTTTACATAAACAATGATTAATTTTTGTTATACGGGCTGCTGTCGTTGCGATTAATGGAACTCTTATAAATGCTTGTGTACGAATTGATAAACAAATTCCATATAGGGGTTGCGAGAAGGCAGAATGCTTTGAAAATGTTATGGCACTTTGTGATTTTGACATGATTTTTAGATATATTGTTGTTGGATGGGAAGCAACACCATACGATTTAGGGTATCGATAAAAACTCCTCGAAATCCGCAACTCAATTTTCCTATTCTACCACCAGGTAAATAATAATTTATACCATTATTTTAGTTGCATATTCTGTTTATATTTACACACACACACACACATATATATATATATATATATAGATAATTAGTTATTAAATCACTTGTGGTTTGGGTTTCAAATAAATATTATTTAATAGATGCCGGATATATATATATGCACATATTGGGATGTTCGATACTGGGTGATTGATTTTCATAGTGGCGGTCAACCTAGAAGGAAGGAAGAAATATTCAATCAATCCCATGCCAAGTTGTGAAATATTATTGAGTGTGCTTTTGGTCTTCTAAAGGCATGTTTTCCAAAATTAAAAATAATGGTACCAAATCTATTCATTTAAAAAAAATATATATATATTAGTGGCATGTTTTGTAGTACATTATTTTCTTCAAAAGAAATCTATCAATGACGTACTATTTTCTTGCTTTGAAGATGAAGATATTCAAGTGGAAAATGAAAATGCAGAACAAAGTTAAGCATCAAGTACAAACAATCTTTTTGGAACTTAAGATCATGTGTTCATGCAAAAACTTTGAGATCAAATTGCAAATGAACTCTTCAAGGCTCAAATTAGTTTTATTATTGATTTTAGTATAGTTATTAGATGTTTATGTCATTACTATAAAATCGATAACTTGAGATAGTTGTAATTGTGTACTTGATATATTTTCATTAATATATTTTATTTTGATTATAAAGTGTTTAGGATGGTGAAAAATTATATGTAGTTCAAAAATTTAAATAAAAACCATTGTAAAAGTATTATTTTTTTAATCTAATTATAAATTATTTAGCAGAGAAAATTAATCGGGAAAAAAAGTAAAACCATTTTAAAAATATTATTCTTGATCTAATAATAAAATATTAGTATTGGAAAAAATTATTTTATTGTAGAAAAAAAGAAATGAAATGTATTTATTTATTTATTTTTGATTTTTACCCATTTAAGATGAAAATAGACATTTTGAATAGCAAAAAAAGAAAAACAAAAAAAAATGAACAACCTTAACAATTTATCTACATCTTAAAATAGAAAAAAAAAATTATTCACTTAAGACTTAATCTATTTCGATTTAGGCCATATAAGATATATGGGGAAAAAAATAAAAATACACCCTTGCACTTGCCAACAAATCATGCCATATGCAGACAACCGTGGAATTGCATTTATGCACAATTTAACAAAATGCTGAATAATTATGGGATTACTGACAGGACTCGTATGGGAATTCTCCCAGGATCTTCTATGAGGTCCCATCTAGTGAAATCCCATTGAACAATCCCTTAGGATATCCAATGAAACTCTACTTAAAACGTAGACAACGAACACAAACAATATCAATAATACCTCTAAATATATATATATATATATAATAAATCCACAACACACAAAGTCCACAACTAGCCTATTGTACCATAATTCATAACTACACACATAAGTAATATGATCTCTACTGGGTCAAAAACATAGATCAGAGCATTCTAAGAGTGTCAACAAAGTTTAGAAGTACAACTAAGAAATAAATGAGTCTAGAAAAATAAGATAAGATAAAGAAAAGAAAAATACTGCTGCTGTCATGGAAGAACGAAGTGACAAGCTGAACACAAGGTAGATTTCTACTAACTGCTTAGACCTAGGGAAACGAATTTAAAACAAATAAAACGTGAGATAAGAAATCTCAGTGAGTGGCATAATGTAATAGAAAATAACAATTTATTTCCATAAAACTTTCTCTTAAGACCTTTCGTTCCACTCGATCGAAAAGTTTTCTGTTTACAAATCATGCCATAAAATCCAAACTTGTACCCTAATTTAATATCATAAAATTGATGCTCAAAAGTATAAAATGAACAATCAATATAATATTACACAATATCTTAAACAAGATATAAATATTGAGCATAGAATTTTATAAGCACAATTCCACGAATTGAATATGAAAAATGCAAAAATATCCACAATATTGAAAACCAACAATATATTCAAACGTGTACGATATACCATACGATATACAAAACTGTAAACCATAGGATACACCCACTTCAGGATCCTTAATATATGAAAGATATTGTGAAAATAATAAATAACCATTGGGATGTACTCAACCTCATAGCCCATGGCAATAATAAACCATTAGGTGAAACCAACCTCGTGGCACTGTGGAAATAATAAACCGTCAGATAAACCCAACCTCATGGTCCATGGCAATAATAAACCGTTGGATGAAACCAACCTCATGGTACCGTAGAGATGATAAACCGTTGGAGAAACCCGACCTCATGGTCCGTGGCAATAATAAATTGTTGGATGAACCAACCTCATGGCACCGTGAAAATAATAAACCGTTGGATAAACCCGACCTTACGGTCTGTAGTAATAATAGATCATTGGATGAAACTAACCTAATGGTACCGTGGCAAACCTACCCGCTATAATATAATACTGATCTAAGATATTGGTACTATATGGTGCATCAATTTACAAATAAACAATACAGTATCCTTAAAACAACCTTGTAAAATCGTATATGTTTTTCTAACCAATACTATATCATAATTCATAATTAATATTCAAATTGAATCACTTGTTTAAATATTTCAAAAAAATTCAAATCATCATTTCATGCGAAAACCAGAAATACCACAGTAAAATATATTTACCATAAACCAATTTTAAGCACCTAAAAATTACAAAATATTTGAACATGCTTAAATTATATAAATTTTCAATCTGCTTCTCAAATCAATTATTTGTCAAAATGATTTAAAATCTCATTTCAAATACCAGAATATTTAATTAACATAATTTACAAGTTCACTATGAACTCATCAAAGTTAGAAATCATTAGAAATCTTATTACAATCCATATAAAATGATAACTCATATAAATGAAAATAGATATTATGTATGCATACTGCAAACATTTCAATCAACTGATATATATATATATATAATATTCAAACCATGCATATATATTATTCTATCTACCCAAAAAATTTTAAAAATTATAACCATTAATAGTTACTGCAGATGCTCACTCCTGCTTGTCTGCAGGATTGCCTCCAGGCTCAACTCAAGTGCCTGTAATATAATAAAATATTTCTCAGATTCCAAATAACTAAACCAAAGACATTTGTATGATCCAAATGTCTTAAATTGATTTATATTACTATAAAATTACATAAATTGGACACCCAGTGGTTCAATTATACCGCGTATCCTTAAAATCCAATACCCAAAATTGGGCCTGAAGACTAATCTTTTGAAATTGAACCTCCTAATAGGTCCTAATAATATCTAATTTCACTAATTCAACTCCAATTTTAACCAATTTGACCAATTTTGTCCAAACACAATCTGAATATATCAGATAATTAACTAATTGACCTAAAAATGGAAAAATTATCAAATGACCTCAAAAATTCACAAACTTTATATCAACGGAAAGCCCAAGAGACAAGGAATCCAGCATTATGCTCATCTCGGTCCAAAAGTTCCTCCTGTGGCTAAAACACTTAGTTGAAGCTTCAGCCGAACTTCCTATTATCATATCTCTCAAATGGTGAAGAATCGGGGCAAAAGAACCACAGAAATGCCCAAAAATGGTAGGATAGTTAGGTTGGTCTGAAATGGCCAAAAATCTTGAAAATCCAATGACCCACCTCGCCGATCGCCGCCAACTTCGCCAGCCAGATCGGAGCTTTGTCTAGCCGCCGTTCACCGCAAAATTTCAAGGCCGAGCTTACCTTTACGTGGGCTTCCTCCCTAGCTGGTGTGTGTAAGAGATTGGTGGCCATAATGGGTAAACACTGCATTGACCTTGTTCAACTTTAAACGGATTGAAATGATCCAGTTTGGACCCACGAGTCTAGGGAGGAATTTCTTAAGTTTTGGGGATGAAATGGGTATTTTGGGATGTTTTTCCTATTTGGCACACTTACCTTGGCTTATATAGAGTCTTGGGTCACTAACAGATAAAACCTAAGAACTGATTTGGACATTTATATAAAATTTATGCTTAAAACTTTTCAAAACCATAACTTTTTATTTGTAATTTAAAATTTGGCATGCCACCAGTCTATGAACTCGTATTGACGAGCTCTACACCATGGTACATCATTCAAACCAAAAATCTTAACCATAGAAAAAGTCAACTTTAGACCCACATACTACTCACCTGGTTAAACTTGTACAATATGGGTATTTTGGTATGGATTGTTACAATTACACTTACTAAATCCAAACAATAGTGGGATAATACTTGCCTACAATTCATGCAAAATGATCAATAATTGTGGGATTACATTTGCCCACAATTTATGCCAAATCCAAACAATTGTGGGATTACACTTGTCCACTACTCATGCATAATTTAGAAGATTATGGATTTACACTTATCCACAATTCATGAAAAAATTCACTGGATTTAGTTATGGGATTATGCTTGCTAATAACTCACACAAAATTTAGATGATTATGGTTTTACACTTACCCACAATTCATACAAAAATACGTAGAATATAGTTATGGGATTACACTTGTTCATAACTCATACGAAATCGGAGTAATTGTGGATTTTGGCTCACCACAACTCGAATAATGATTTGCTAGATATAACTTCTCCACAATTCATGCAAGATGATAGACGTGGTAAAGGGGTTAAAAAATTCCCATAACATATATAGGAGGCGCTGCAAGTAAAGCAAAATCATTATCTAGATCCACAAATATGATTCCAATGAAACATAAGATAATAGATCTGTGATTTGGACTCACAATTGTAGTTCAAATGTACTAAAAGGCAGTGAATACATAATCCAGAACCATAACTATAACTTAGAGATAAAAAAGTCACCAAGTCATGTTAATAACACCAAAAAAAAAAAAAAAAAGAAAAAGGAAAAAAAGCAAATGAAAACCATTAATGGAAAAGTAAGGTGCTTATTGCGATATCATATAGGATGAGAGAGAAAAGAAAATAACCCAAGAGTTGTAAACATTTCTTTAAGGAAAGAAACTTCAACACTCATATTGAAAGCCCCTCGATACACAACCCGCGAAGTTGAAAGATTGAGAGAGTTGCTTCCTAAACATTGATTCTCTTCATAGTTGATTTGGTGAAGGAAGATGGACTAGATGGCCAAAGAAATCCTGCCTTTAGATGACTTCGTAGCAGCATCAACAATGGACAAATCTTTTATAAAAGAAAAAACAAAGCGACTATCTTGAAGGTGCTTTACCAACCATTTAACCATTAGCACACAAACGGTTCCAGAACCAAGCAATCTAGAATAAGGAGATGGAGTGGAAGATGAGTAATGATTAAAATTTCTAACAAGTTGGAAAGAGTTTATTATGCTTATGAAGTACAAATGCATAAAAAAAATATAGAAAGTAGTCCTTTATACCTTCTTGAATTGTCAGATTGTAAAGTCATCTCTGGATCCACCATAGTTTGATGGAGTGTTTTTGCTGTGAAAACTATTTCCATCCTTTTTTTCCATCTTAATGTCTCCAGAGGAGGAAAAAAAATATAAAGCTACTTCCACCATTCATTGCCATCTCAACGTCTCCAAAGGAAGAAAAAAGATACACACATATAATAAATACATGTATGAGCAAGCAACCATAGTAATTATGCATGATGCAAGAGGCAATATGTTTGATAGAAGATGTGAATGGCCACCACCCCATTAAATACACAAATATAATGTGCTTGATGGAATATACAAGCAACAACTAGCTGGATTAAATATATAGACACAACATACTTGATGCTAAATGCAAACATGATGGATTACTTGAAGTACCATAGTCATATCCTAAAATTCAAGCTAACCACAAGTAGCTTATACTTGAATTCAAGATGCTAGACACTCAAATTCCATGAAAATAAAATGGCTTAACAATGTAAATGTGGATCACTATGATAGAACTCTCTTCCACATCATCAAATTCATCAAGATTAAGCATTATAAATATCCTAACTTCATCCCATTGTAAAAGGATCAGAATTCTTTGGATAAGAATAAAGCATGCCAATATACTTTTACAGTCCTCCACTTCATGCTACATGCTACTTCTATGCCTTTTTTTTATATGAAACTTGTTACTTCAAGTGGTAAGCGTTAAAGCTACTTGGATGGAACCTCATTGCCTTACATTTTTTCCACATATGGCTCTCTCATTGGATCATCCAAAAGGCAATCGAATACTTGGAATATTTCAATTTAATATGGACTGAAAATGGATACTGATGAGAATTCGCCTGTACCCGTATAACCTACAACCGACTGGGGTGCTGATCCTATGCAATTGAAGACGGGATCAATTATTAGGGCACAAGCTAAGACATTTAAGAAAAATCTGGTTAGTTTCATTCAAGATGTCATTAAATCTCAAGAAAGTATGATAATACCTGAAGACTCAAAGCCTGTACTGTGCATCCAAGTTATGAAGGCATAAATGGATCTGGGAAGCTGTTTTGGTGCATCTATGGATTCCGGTCAGCAAGAGACAAGTTTATTTGGTTATAAATATGATTGAGCTCACCAAGAGGCCATGGAATCATGTCAAGGTAAAGAAAAGGCATCTAAGTCCATCAATTGTGCACAAGCCTTCAATATGGCCGTTTTTTGTTGTTTAGGCGCTGTAAAGGACTTTACTTGTATTTCAAGCAAGCCTTGATCATTCCAACCAAGGGAAATGTATGGGAACCACTTCTAACCCTATTTGGCATCCAACATGGCATGTTGAAACTAATTTTGAGCCTAAACTAGCTGGTAATTGAACAAAGATAGCTTGTTTGGAAAGTTAGTCAACTACTTTCCAAATCTTAAATTTGACTTTTTGTTTTAGGAAATAGTATTTTATTTTGGCTTTTATTTAATTATTTGCTAAAAAAATTAATTTAATAAGGTTGATATTTTATTATTCTGATTGTAAATTAATTAATTCCTATTTCAAAACTAAGGAATTAATTAATATAAATTAGTTTAGAAAACTTCAAAAAATTCAACACTTTCCTAATCCTTTTCTATGTTGATTGAATTTACCTTTAGTTGATTTAGGATTTTTGTTTTGTAACTTTAAGCTATTTAAGGACTTATTTTTTAATGGAGTAGTAGCTTAGATTATTATTCAAAAATTATTTGTGAGAAGAATTCTCTTTGTTCTCTTTGAACACCTAAAACATCGAATAGATTAATGGAGTAGTAGCTTAGGACATCCATCACCTATTGTGGCATATTCATGATATACCAAGGTTTCTAATCACAAGTTGATTAGGGGTCAATGTGACCATTATAATATGACTTAATTTTCAATCCGGGCTAATTTAATATGGGTTTAGGAGCGAGTTAACCTATGTTCATATCATTTGGTATCAGAGACAAATTTTGTTCAGGTTTGATCTATCTTTTTTACTTTGTTAATTTTTAGATAATTTACAATTTTAACATAAGGTTAAGTTTATTTCCTACTCATACACGTTCTGCATAAACTTTTTTTTTTTCTTAATAGCTTAATTGATTTAGTTTGTTAGCCAAATTTTTGCTTTCTAGTTTGTTGGTTGTTTTACATAATAGTTCTTAGTAATTTGGTTTATTGTTGATTTTTATTTACTGTTTTAATCTTAATTAGTTGCATTCATATATTAAAAAAAGAAAAAGAAAAAGAATTTAATAGCATATATTGTGCAATTTGTGATAGACTTGGGTTTGACATTTTTGTTGGCATTGGAGTTGTGTTTTTGTTGGTAATTTTACTGCTAGGTTTTGTGTTGGTGTCATTCTGTTAGTGATAAAAAAAAAAAAGAATAAAAAAAAGCCAAAGATAAAAAAGAAAAAGAAAAAAAAGGTGTAAAAGGGCTAGTTTTGAGAGATTGACAATTGAGTTTGTTGGCTTTCGGAAAACACAATTGAAATTGTTGAGTTGCTGTTTATTTAATTAATAATGGTTGCTAGTATTTGGATTTTGAGTGCTAAATTGATTGGATTAAAATTGGTTAAAGGATTTAACACAAAGACCTAAATTATAAGAACTGCAACCAATAACTATCTCATACCTTATTTGAATTGTGTTCCTATAAATTGTTGAATCCTTTTTTTTCTAAATTTTATCCTTGAATTTTGGTCTCTTAATCTCTTGGATTATTACTTTGCTAAGTCTGAAAATTGCCTTGTTAATTTTCTTTTTCTTGGTTAGTAAAACCGAGACTAGGTTATATCAATTCACTCGGAAATTGCTTGCTACTTGTTTTGTTTTATTGGTAGGTTTAATTAGAACATACTTGTCATTTAATTGTTGTTTTAAGTGTGTTTTAATAGAAGTTTGAGATAATTCTTTGAGTAAAAAAGGTAAGAGAGAGTGAGCTTAAAAGAGATTCAAAAGCCGAAACTAGTGTGCAAACACAAGTGCCAAGACCTTATTTGAGTGATACACATGAAGGAGTGAATTTAGTGAGGTTTTCTTGTATTACTTCACTAACATGACAGATTCAAAAACAAGAAGAGGAGGAGACTCATTAAGAAATCTTGAAGACGAATCTGTGGGATTCAAAGGAGAATCTAGAGCAACGGGAAGTGGAGGAGAGCCTACTGACATGTTGGCGGTTTTGGAATAACTACTACAAAGGATGAATGCTCACTTTGATCAACTTGATCAAAGAATGGATAGATTCAAATATTCACCAGGAGGATAGAACCTAAGGCATGAACCTCATGGAGGCTGTGGTCAAGGTCAAGGAGGCCACAGACGTTTTAGGGAGGAATTTGAAGGAGGTAACTTTGGAGATTACCTTGAGGAGGAGTTCGAAGATATTTTTGCACTCTAAGAAAGGCAAAACCGTGGAAGACCAGCCCAAGATGAGGATGATGACCTCGAAACTATTAAAGTTAACATACCATTATTTTTGGCAAAAAGTGATCCGGAGGCTTACTTAGAATGGGAAGAATGAATAGAGATGATCTTCGATTGTTATAACTATTCGGAGACTAAAAATGTTAAGTTGGCTGCTTTGAAATTTGGAAATTATGCATTACAATGGTGGAATAATGAGTAAAGTACCCAAAGAAGAGTTGGTGAGCTAATAACCACTTGGCAACAAATGAAAGGAGCCATGAGGGAGAGATTTGTACCAAGCCATTATCATAGGATGTTGCAGCAAAGAGTACAATATTTATCACAATGAAATAGGTCAATGGAGGACTACTACAAGGAGATGGAGATGCTCATGAAGTGGTTGAGCACGAATGATGACCATGAGGCAACAATGGTGCAGTTTTTGGGAAGTTTAAACAGAGAGATAGCCAACCAAGTGGGATTACAATAATATATGGAGTTGGAAGAGATGCTGCATGTGGCTATTAAAATTGGGAACCAATTCAGGAGGAGGCGTACTAGCTCTTAGTTTGGAGGGGTTTCAACTAGCAAGAAGATTAGTTCAAGTGGTTGGAGAAGTGATCCCGCATTCGAAACCAAGGATAAAACCAAAATAAGGTAAGGAAAGCTCCAATCGGCCAAGGAAGGACATAAGGACCAATTCCATTCAAGCACTAAAATTCAAATGTAAATATGACACTAAACCATCTAGAAATTGAGATATTGTTTGTTTTAAGTGTCAGGGTGGAGGGCATGTTGCCAACCAATGTCCAAACTGAAGAATTATGGTGCTGAAAGGCAATGGGAAATTGGAATCCAAAAGTGAGGGGTCCAAAACTGAAGCCGGATTTATTGAGGAAGAAATTGAAGATGAAGAATAAAAGGAACCCGAGACCCTAAAAGCTTTAAGAGCCAAATTGATTTTGGTGGCACGAAGAGTGTTGACCGTGTATGAGGATAAAGATCAAGTGCAACGGGAAAGTATCTTCCATACTAGATGTGACGTTCAATGTAATATTTGTAGTATGATTATTAATAGTGAAAGTTGTGCCAATGTCATTAGTAATGTTATGGTGGAGAAATTAGGTTTAACAACAATCAAACATCTCAAACTATATAGACTTCAATGGCTTAATGATAGTAGAGAGATGAAAGTAAATAAACAAGCCAAGATAGAGTTTAGTATTGATAAATATATGGATGTGTTTTATGTGAAGCTGTACCTGTGCATGTTGGTCATATTTTGTTGGAAAGTTCATGGAAATTTAATAAGGATACCATACATTATGGTTAAGAAAATGCCATTATATTCTGCTTTAAAGGAAAGAAGATTAAACTAGAGTCATTGACAACTAAAGAAGTATTTAGAGATCAATTGTAAATGCAACAAAGGAGGGAGGTCAAGCGGTAAAGGGAGAAATCAAGCATGCCACCCACGGCTCAACTAGTATTTAAGAGAGCAAGGTCGAATATCAACACTAAGGTTAATTTTTCTAAACCCAAGAGTGAGAAGAAAAAGAGAGAGAAAGCCGAGAGTGATAAAAAGAGAGAGTAACCAAGACTGATAAAAAGAGAGAGGAAGCCGAGAGTAATAAAGAGAAAGAGAAAGAGAGGAAAGAGTAGAAAAAGATAAACTTTTATCTTAACCAAGGTGAGGTTAAAAAGGCATTTTTAAATAAGAAACCTATGCTGGTCGTATAATATAAAGATACCCATTTAAAGATGCTTATGTTGTATAGAACTTTATTTACGTTGTTAAAAGCTTTAATTAGTGGAAATTTGAGAATTTGGGAGGAATGTTTGTCACATGTTGAGTTTGCTCCATGCTTTCAGCTACTAAATATTCTCCTCTTGAAATTATTTATGGTTTTAATCATTTAACTCCATTAGATTTAACATCTTTGCCTTTAAGTGATTGTGCTAATTTAGATGGAAGACAAAAAAACTGAATTTGTTAAGCAGATTCATGAAACGACAAAAACAAACATTGAGAGAAGGAATAAGCAATATTCCAATATTGCTAACCAAGACTAAATAAAGGTAATGTTTGAACCCGGAGATTGGGTTTGGTTGCACTCAACAAAGGAGAGGTTTCTGAAAAAACAAAAGTCAAAGCTTATGCCTCGAGCAGATGGACCTTCTCAAGTTTTGGAGAAGGTTAGATCTATCAGGTGAGTATAATGTGAGTGCTACCTTTAATGTTGTTGACTTATCTCCATTTGCTACAGGTGGAAATTTTGATTTGAGGGAAAATTCTTTTCAAAAGGAGGGGAATGACGAGAATCCGCCTATACCCATACAACCTACAACCCATTGGAGTGTTGATTTTGCGCAACTGAAGACGGGACCAATAACTAAGGCACAAGCTAAGAGATTTAAAGACAATCTGGTTAGTTTCATTCAAGGTTTTATTAAATCTCAAGAATGCATGATAATAACTAAAGATTCAAAGCCCGTACTGTGCATCCAAGTTATGAGGGCAGAAATGGATCTGAAAAGTTGTTATGGTGCATCTATGGACTCTGGGCAACAAAATGGACTCTGCACAACAAAGGACAAGTTTGTTTGGTTATGAATGTATTGAGCTCACAAAGAGGCCATGTAATCATGTCAAGGCACAAGCAAAGGCATTCAAGTCCATCATTTGTGCATAAGCCTTCAATATGGCCAAATTTTGTTGTTTAGGCGCTGTGAAGGACTTTACTTGCATTTGAAGCAAGCTTTGATCATTCTAATCAAAGGAAAAGTATAGGAAATAGTTCTAATCCTATTTGGCATCCTACATGGCATATTGGAGCTAATTGGGAGCCTAAACTAGCTGGTGATTTGATAAAGATAGCTTGTTTGGAAAGTTAATCAACTATTTTTCTGAATCTGAAATTTGACTTTCTGTTTTAGGAAATAATCTTTTGTTTTGGATTTTATTTAATTATTTGCTGGAAAAATTAGTTTAGGAAGGTTGATATTTTATTATTTTGATTGTAAATTAATTAAGCCCTATTTCAAAATTAAGGAATTAATTATACAAATTAGTTTAGGAAACTTGGAAAAGTTTGGTACTTTCCTAATCCTTTCATATGTTGGCCGAATTTACCTTTAGTTGATTTAGTGTTTTTGTTTTGTAAATTTAGCCTATTTAAGGGCTTATTTTTCAATGGAATGTAGCTTAGATTATTATTCAAAAATTATTTGTGAGAAGAATTCTCTTTGTTCTTTTTGAACACCTAAAACATCAAATAGCAATAAAGTGTTTTAGTTTTACCTATTAATAAGACATCCATCATCTATTGTGACATCTTTATCATATACCAAGGTTTATAATCACAAGTTGATTAGGATCAATGTGAACATTAAAATCTAAACTTAATTTTTTATTTGGACTAATTTAATACGGGTTTAAGAGTGAGTCGACCTAGGTTCGTATCATTTGGTATTAGAGCCGAATTTTGTTCAGGTTTGATCTATCTTATTTTTGTATTATTTTTCAATTTTAACATTAGGTTATGGTTGTTTCTATCTCATACACATTATGCCTTTAAAACCAAAAAAAAATTAATCCATAGCTGAATTAGCGTTTGTCTTTGTGTTAGCTGAATTTTGTAAATCTAGTTTGTTGGCCGGTTTTGCATATTAGTTCTTAGTAATTTGGTTTATTGTTGATTTTTCCTTGCAAAATGATACGAACCTAGGTTGACTTACTCCTAAACCTGTATTATATTAGCCCGGATTGAAATTAAGTTTAGATTTTTATGGTCACCTTGATCCCTAATTAACTTGTGATTAGAAACCTTGGTATATGATGAAGATGCCACAATAGGTGATGGATGTTCTTTTGGTGAGTCAAACTAAAACACTCGATCTCTTTTCGATGTTTTATGTGTTTAAAGAAAACAAATAGAATTCTTCTCATAAATAATTTTTGAATAATAATCTAAGCTATCGTTTCACTGAAAATAAGCCCTTCAATAGGCTAAAGTTACAAAACAAAAACCCTAAATCAATTAAAGGTAAATTTGGCCAACATAGAAAAGGATTAGGAAAGTACCAAATTTTTCCAAGTTTCCTAAACTAAATTGTATTAATTAATTCCTTAATTTTGAAATAGGAAATAATTAATTTATAATCAAAATAATAAAATATCAACCTTCTTAAATTAATTTGTCCAACAAATAATTAAATAAAAGCCATAATAAAAGATTATTTCCTAAAACAAAAAGTCAAATTTCAAATTTGGAAAGTAGCTGTCTAACTTTCCAAACAAGTTGTCTTTGTCCAATCACCAGTTAGTTTAGGCTCCAAATTAGCGCCAATATGCCATGTAGTATACCAAATAGGGTTAGAACCGGTTCCCATACGTTGTCTTGATTGGAATGATCAAAGCTTTCTTGAAATGCAAGTACAATCCTTCTCAGTACCTAAACAGCAAACTTCGGCCATATTGAAGGCTTGTGTGCAAATGATGGACTTGGATACCTTTGCTTCTTCTTTGACAGGATTCCATGGCCTCTTGGTGAGCTCAATCACATTCATAACCAAATAAACTTGTTCGTTGCTGTTCGGAGTCTATAGATGCACCAAAACAGCTTCCTGAGTCTATTTTTGCCTTCATAACTTGGATGCACAGTACGGGCTTTGAATCTTTGGGTATTATCATGCTTTCTTGAGATTTAATAACACCTTAATTGAAACTAACCAAATTTTCCTTAAAGCTTTTAGCTTGTGCTCTAGTAATTGGTCTTGTCTTTAGTTGTACAGGATCAGCAGTCCAGCAGGTTGTAGGTTGTACGGGTATAGGTGGATTCTCATCAGATACATACATGAGAATGCAAGAAGGATGTGCAACCTATACAAAGAATTTAGTAATTAAGAAAATGCTTCATCTATTCCTCTAACAATGCAAGTGGAAGGAAGCAAGGGGATTCATGAATGAGGATGGATATCGGAATCCATTGGTACGAACCAACATGGCCCTCAACATTATGAAATAACAACAACAATAAGCATAATGCTTAGCATCGTCATGCCTAGCTATTACAAATTGCATATCCAACAAGTGGATTACTATAAGTAATAAGAAAAACTATCTAGAGGCAGGTACCAATTCATAGAGAATTCAAAGAAGCACATAAAGGTTTGAAAATCAATTAACAGACTGATAGGGGATGCAGATGAAACAATGCTAATCTGGATGAAACAAACAAGACCAATTTAAATGAAAGACCATCCAAATGGACCATGGTAATATGGATAAAATGGCATCAAAATAGATGCATAGTTTTCTCTTATTTATTTTTCCAAAATTAGATGGCATTTTTTCTTGACATAAACAAAATTTTTAATGGACTCAAAATCAACATGATATCTCTTTAATTTTATGGATTTCAAAAATTTTTCTTTTCCAACTATAAAATTATAGAGGGCTATTATTGATATCCAATTTTGATACAAAGAGTCCAATAGACCTCTTAATGATAAAGAGTCCAATACTTGATTCATATTTTCATTTAAGTAAATTCATTTTACACATAAGAAAAGACAAATGGCAGTCTCAAGCTACTTATGGAGCTTTTGGTTGAGGAATGGTTTGGTTGCACAAATTTTATAATATAAGTTTAATTTGGTGTATTTATCATAAAGGTGACCTACATGGGGGGTTCTTAAATCAGTAATGATAAAATAAATTAAATTAAACTAAAAGTGGTCATACGTTTATGCTAATATAGGAAGCAAAATTAGAATATCATGCCTTTATATTATTTGGACTCAAATTTATGCAAAGGACTTAACCCCTACACATTAATATTCAAGCCCACTTAGTTTTACTAAGCTCATCTCCATGCAAATCCTTTAGGATAGATCCTCTTGATTGGCCCATTTTCTAGGCTTAACTCCTTGGTCTAACACCAAAATCTCTTTATTATAATTATGTTATTTTACCATTATTTGAAAGTATGTGTGTGTGTAAGATTTTCCAAGCATATTTTCAACATCTTTTTAAGTAGAAAAAGTACTGTTATTTGAAAATTGAGTTTTACCAGAAACCCATTAGCCAAATCCTTTGTTCTCTTTAATCAAGAAAGGAAGTTCTTTTTCCTTCCTAAAAAACATTGCTAGCCCATCAAGTTACTATAGTTGAGAGAGAGAGAGCATAGGGAAGAGATAAGCTATGCTATCTAGATCTTTTCACTTGCTTATATCTTGATAAAAGCATCAGGCTTATCTAGATGACTATTATTCATGCTATAAGCTATTAGATTTCATCATCTTTGATACCAGATAAAGAAAAAAAACCATCTCTACAATTTTATATATCTTTTAACCGCGATCATAACCAAGTTTCTACAATTGTTTAGTTGGTAAAACTAATGATGTACACGAATCTGGTCAGTTTGGCTTTAGCTAAAAAAATAATTGACCCAACCTTATCAGGTTAATAAGGTTTGTACCCAACAAAACTCAACAAACTCCAACATCCTAACTTGACCTAATTTAATAGTGTTCGAATCAGGTGGGTTGGTTGAGTTATTGGGTTGAGAGTAGATGAAATGTCTGTGAATTTTTTATGGAAGAAAATAGGAAGGTTACTAAGGATATAACAGAGGTGAGAGAAAGAAGAAAGCATGTGGGATTTTAGGGTGTGGTTGTTTAGCAAATATCAAGCATACACTAGAGGGTTTCTTTAAGCAAATATCTAATTAGAAGAATAGAAAGAGAAAAAAGGAGAAAAAATAGAGAGAAAGAAACTCAAATAAAAGATATTATAGCCAAAGATAGAAAGAAAGAAGAAGATAAAGCGAGATAAGAGAGAGAGAGAGAGAGAGAGAGAGAGAGATCAGTTGATAGTAACTTGCTTAAGGATGGAAGATATGAGAGGTAATGGCATGGTGATTGGTGGTGATGTATATGTGAGAAGAAAAATGGATAGGGTTATTAGGATTAGGGATATGAGATTCTAAGTTTTTTACACATGATTATTTATTTAATTTTTTAGGTAAAAATATGTGCTATGTTATCAAACAATATTAAAATAATAAAATACATATTTTTTCTTTTCATTGTTTCAATAGTATTCAGATTGGGTCAGGTTATTACGGGTTTTAAACATGAACCTAACCTGAACATGGTCAGGTTAGAAAAAGGCAACCCATTACTTGCTTTGGTAATATTTGTTTTTCCATTGTTTCAGTTGGGTTAGGTCAGGTCAGTCAAGTTTAGAGGGTTGATAGGTTTTATGGATAGCCTTAGATAAAACATGAATTGTGGTTAAGAAAACAAATCCAGATGAGGGTTTAGCCTCATTAGTTAGGGAGGAGCCTATCCTTCTAAAAGGATCCTCTCCTTTTAGAAGGATTTCTTCTTCCATCTCTTTTTTTACTTTCCATGCACCACCATATCCAAGCTTTAAAATCAACTTAGACCGCCTAGATGACTCCTAGCTTAGTAAATACCAACTCATTATATACAAATCCAACCATTCTTTCATCAAAAAATTATGCTTTCTTTTTAGACTTAGTTTAGCAAGTCATTTTCTTGAGTTAATCCTCCATGAAAAGGCAACTCTTGAATTATATTATCAAGTTATTTTTTTTTTTTTGAAAATTTACAATAGTTTTCCTTCTCATTTAGGCATTTCAAACCCACGATGTTTTAGTCATAAATATGAATAGCTTACTAACTGAGGCAACATCCTTTTGTTTAAAAACATTTCCTTTATTTTGCTTTATTATGGAAATGTTTAATTGCATATACATGTCATATGAGTTGATTCATCATATGAGTAAAATGGTGGTGTAAATTTCTCATTAAATATATTTTGTTACACTAACATTTTCTTTGGAAAGTCTTCGTCTGGATTTCCTATTTCTTAGCATTTTTCTTGTGTTTGTGACCAGGCGATTCTTCAAAATCAACTAAAAAAGGAGGACACATGACTTGGCTCCACCACTCAAAGAATCCAAGAGGTTCAATCTGACATGTGGGAGGATCATCAACACAAGCACATAGTTGGATGCACGTATTAAGCCTGAATAACAATTTTAGACCCCAAAATTAGTTATGTCTGAAACATTTAACCCGAACAACTCTTCTAATAAAAAAGTAACTTGACATGACCAGTGTAACTCGTTTATTAAACAGTCAATTTAAGTTAACAGAATATGTTTGAACGAAATTGACTTATTTACATGGAATTGATCCAATTACATGAATTAACTTGCTTAAATTAATTATTTTTAATAAACTAAAAGCAATTTAATCATTAATTAATCCTAAGTTAATATATATGTATAAAACCATATAGTTGTACTCATAAGTTTACACTAACATAATATATGATAATATCACAATTTCACGCAATAGTTAAACATATATATATACGTATAGGAAGCTTTAATAATCATGTCTTCAATATTTACCGTTTACTACTCTTACGTATATTCATTTATATTTTTGTGGTATGCATACATCCATACATTTATTAAGCATATTATATTTAAGGATATATATATTATTTTTGTAATTTTATTTATTTTTTTAATTGATGAAAGAACATTAATAATACAACTTCAAATAAATAAATAATTTAGTATTAGAAATTTATTAATTAAATCAATATTAATGGTAAATTTAATATTTTAAAGTTATAATTTAAACAATTTATATTTATGTTGGGTTGGCTTGGCTTGGCATGATTAGTTAAACGTATTAACTTGGCTCAATTTTGGATAAGTAGGTTCCCTAGAAAAATTATATCTTTAATAATTTTATCAAATATGTTGATTTGAATTTAATCCAAATTCTTTTATAGTAAACTCAAATCCTCTAAATTTGTCATTTTTAAGTTATATTATCGTATTATAACCTAAATTGTCAATAATATCACAAATCCATAAGCAAATTTGATGTTTTTGGATAACTATATTTTTCATTGGGATTTTAGGAACTTTCTTTATGGTTCAAAATATTTACTTCATAATATTCACTATTGCACTTGTAGGATTCACGGAAATTTTCCTTTAAATTTAACTTTAATTGCAATTTTTTCTTCTTCTTCTTTTTTTTTTTTTTTTTAGCTTAAAATTTAAATTGGATCAAATTTTTTTTGGTGAAATGATAAAATAATTCAGAGCAATATAATATGTATATACACCGTATCCTTCTATATATAAGAATCTATATGGTTTTTGAAGATGTATGTGTGAGTTCGTTTAATGTGTGTGTTTTAAAGTGCGTCTTTATTAGCACATTTTTTTTTTAAACAATATTATAATTAATTTTCCATATACTTTTGTCAAAAATTGTCTCATAAAAAAATGATAGAATGTTTGGTTCTACATGATAAAAGGGATTTTAATGTTAATTTTGATATTTTGATATTTTAATTAATACACCTTATGCCCATACTTATTCATTTTCAATAATATGTCATCATTTAGTCTACTAATATATTTACCAAAAGTACATATATTATTATATCATTGGTTTATAAATTTAACATTGATATTTTCAAGGATTCACTTATCCATTTCTAAGTTATATTAATATATTAACTAATCAAATAATAATAGGTGTATGTATTACTAGTAGATACTCTGGTAGTCTAGATGGTGTACGTAGCATTACTCATTTATTTATTTATTTTTATCTTATAGCATTTACTTAGAAAGCATCATTTGTTATGCTTATTTTATAAGCATATGGAGTGCTTATTAATTTATTTGTAGAGAAACCACTTCCTTTTTTTTATTTATTTTTTTGGTCAAACATATGTAAAAGTGTATCTAAAAGCACTACAATAGTATAAGGTACTTTCCCAAGTCAGCTGCCGTTGGTGAAATAAATATATTATTAACTGAAAATTTATTTAATCCAAAACATAGAATTTAATAATTTTATTTATTTATTTATTTTATTTTTTTGGGTTCCTATGTGGAGTCTAGTGGTAAAAGCCACTTCTTTCTTGGGCAATAATCGATTTCAACTCTCTCATCTCCAACATAAAAAAATAATAATAATAAATAAAAAAAAAATTTCTTTTTTCTTTTTTTTGCTGATAAAAATTTTATAAGTTGACAAATAAAGTATTTGAATTATTGCTTAATGGTCAAAATTGTGTCAAGTGTTTAACCTAATTTTATATATATATATATATATATATATGCGTGTGTGTGTGTGTTTTTTGAGGTACCTATTTATATATTTATAGAAAATAACTTTCAAAAGACTTTCATGATCATTCACATGTATATAAGTATACGCTCGCAAATGCCAATATACTGTATATATTTTCAAATATTATATTTATCAAGTTCTATAATAATTATATAAAGGATTATTCCGCATGCAAAAACTAAGGTGACATTTGGTATGGTAATAGATGTAGGAATGGAATAGCTATTTTATAAGAGTAACTATTTATATATTTAGTAGATTATACATTTTAGGAATATTTATTCCATAAGAATAGATACTCGCTCATTTTAAAGAATAACTATTTCATTCAAAAAGTTCAGAATTGTTATTCCTTCATTTGAAGGATAATAGTCTTCCCATATTTAAAATATATTGAGATCGAGATTGACTATTCTAAACTACAAATATCTAAATAACTATGAAGTTTGATTTTTAATTAATTTTCACCAAAGCCGATATTTTTGGAAAGAAAAAATATTTATAAAGACTTCTTTTTCTGAAAGAATTACTAAACATGGAGGAAAACTAAAACATCCTAACTAGGTCAGCATTGCTTAGAAATCCAAAATCTGCTTAGTAGCTTTATTGGAAAAAAGAAAATAAAGAGTTATAAAAACTAGAAACACTTACTGAAATAAGCTGAAAACAACAACAACAAAAAATTAAGCCCAATAACAATAACCCAAGATTTGGCCTCCTTAAAACCTCTGTAGAAAAACCCTAAAGGAAAAAACCTACAAAGGGGGAAAAAGTACTACAACCCTATAATTATGAAATCTATAAGAATAACCCCTTGAAACATTAAAGCTTGAGCTTGCAAACAAGAAATCAGAAGATGATGCCATCAGCAAGTCTTTATAGTAGTAACTGCCATTTTACAAAGAATATTTGCCACCTAATCACTTTAATGATAGATGTGAGAAAATTGAAGAGAAATTTTGGAGACAATAGCTAAACAATGAATCCATCTAAGCATTAGAGAACAAGGAACATCCGACGAACGCATCTGAAGCAGATTGACCACATATTGAGAATCACAATCAATCCAAAGATGTCTCCACTGAAATCAATCAACACATTCAACTGTATGCATCATTGCTAAAGTTCAGCCTTAAAAGCAAATTTATTGCCAAGAGGAAGCACAAAATAACCCTTAACAAATCCTTATTAATTTTGAAAACAACTTTGCTCTCCGAAGGTTCAAGAGACCCATTAGTTGCACTATTTGTGTTAACTTGAACCTATCTCGACAAAGGAGAAAAGCAATGAACTTGAATAATTTTGGGAGCCTTAAAAAGTCTACCAATAAACCAAAAACTCCTAAGAATCATAAGATCTTCAATGGAATACCTCATAGAAACATTTTGCAAACAAGCCTCCTTAACTGAATGTCAAACAAAAACAAGCAAATAGGCAATAGGAATGTGAAAATTTTTAAAATCAATATTTATTCCTAGCATACCAAATGACATAAATAGATGAAATTGTAACTCTCCATGAATTAAATATCTAAGGACAAAAGGATATAGATAAAGCTTGGGTAAAAAGATGAAGGATGGAACCAAAATGATCTAAAGCAACTCTAAAAACCAAAGATATACTATCCCAAAGAGTTGACGCATGTGCACACTAAATAGTAAGATGAGAAAATGGTTCTGAATGTTATTTACAAAGTTTGTAATGAGGGACAATATATAAACCACATCTAGATAGAGAATCATTTGTGGGAATTCTATTTATCAAAAGGTTTCAACAAATAAAAGACTTAGTAGGAGGAATAAAAATCACTAAATGTGCTTAACCTAAGGTTGAACATTAGAAGCACCGCACGTATATGAAGGTACAAATCCTTACAAGTAAGCCTCCTAAAAACAGTAGGCTTTCAAATTAACAAATCATTAAAGTCCAAAAGATAACTGATTTAAGAGGATAAAGCGGCAACATATGGATAAGCAGCATAAAAACCCTCAGGAAGATTCTAACCACCATCCTCAAAAATCTTATCTAAAATTTGAGTAGTAGGATCCTAATTATCAACAAAAAAAATTCAGCAATTTGATGATGGGAGTGCCCAACCAATTATCTTGCCCATATCTTAATTAAGAATGAGAACCAATTACCAAGTGCTCTCCTTTCATAATAAGGAATGAAAACTTCAAATAGAAGGGAAAATAGATGAAAAACATAATTCTGATGAATTAAAAATTTTCTAATCTAAATACCTTGTCCAAAGAAATTGAAAAACCATGTCATCCGAAAACAAAAACTACTAAGTAATTTTGTAAAGGAGAGCCTTATTAAAGCTAATTAAATTTTTAAAACCAAGGCCTCCATCTTTAATAGGATAACAACAAGTATTCCTAGCTATCGCACAATATTCCTTGACATCAATACTATCAGTCCTAAGGAAGTTTCGTATGATCTATTGGGCTTCTTCCATAAAATAATCAACCATTTGTAAATCATGAGTGAATAGACTACCATTGATATGATTACAGATTTGATTAAGCAAGCCTAATTGGCATATGAAAGATGATGACCCTTCCAAGAAATTAATTTTGCCATAATCTTATCTACTATGTGATGAATAAGTAAAGTATTTGTTTCAATTAATAAGCTGGCCGTACAAAGAACGACACAAGTGTCTTTGCAAAAAAGTAAGATATCATCTAGATAAAAACGATGTGTTGGGGCTGAAAAGCCTCTCAGAAAAGAAATTGTTGAAATATTGTTTTAATCAAGCTTACTCAAGTATTTGCTTAAAAGATCTTCTACTATACAAAAAAAAGAGAGGAGAGAGAGGATCCCCTCGACACCATTTGAGAAAACTTAAGACAACCCTCAAGAGCTTTATTAATAAGAATAGATATTCAAGCCGAAGTAAAACCTTCCATTAGTAAAGAAGATTCTAGAATGGCGAGAACACCCTTTTATGTAAATATTCACTTATCCAATAATAAAAGCATGTGTGATTGAAAATCTAATGTATTTAATGAATTGTAGAATACCATACATAGCTTACACAATTAGTAAACTAAGTGGATATGCAAGTAATGATACGAATTTAGGTTGACTTGCTCCTAAATCCATGTTATATTAACCCGGATCACAATTAAGTTTAGGTTATAATGATCACCTTAACCCCTAATCAACTTGTGATGAGAAACCTTGGTATATGATAAAGACGCCATAATAGGTGATGGATGTCCTATTGAGAAGCCAAACTAAAACACTTGACTTTTATTAAGTGTTTAGGTGTTCAAAGAGAACAAAGAGAATTATTTCTCACAAATAAATTTTTGAATAATATTTAAGCTTAATTCTCATTGAAAAGTAAACCTTTAAATAGATTTAAATTACAAAACAAAAACCCTAAAATACAAAGGTAAGATTCGGCCATAATGAAGGATACATGATGTGGCCGAATTTCATGACTTTCCTAAACTAATTTAAATTAATTAATTTCCTTTTTTTGAATTAGAAATTAATTAATTTACAGTTAAAATAATAAAATATCAAATTTCCTAAGTTAATTTGTTCAGCAAACAATTAAATAAAAACCAAAATAAAAGATAGTTTCCTAAAACAAAAAGTCAAATTAAATTCAAATTAGGAAACTAATTGACTAGTTTGACTACTAAGCTATCTTTTACCAATTTCTAGCTTGTAAAGGCTCCAAATCAAATCCAATGTTCCATGTAGGATGAAAAATAGGGTTAATTGTGATTCTCTTATGTTTTCCTTGGTTGGAACAAAGAGAAAGAGCTTAATCATCAAGATACTTCACTCCCAGTGGCAAATATGCATTTTCGGCCAAAAATGTCTTCCATGCGCAAATGGCCTCTTTGACTGCTTTTGCTTCTATCT
Source organism: Ziziphus jujuba (assembly GCF_031755915.1). Taxonomy (NCBI): domain Eukaryota; kingdom Viridiplantae; phylum Streptophyta; class Magnoliopsida; order Rosales; family Rhamnaceae; genus Ziziphus; species Ziziphus jujuba. Next base: position 22,688,315 of record NC_083383.1, on the reverse strand, counting down.
TGACTTGATTCCATGACCTCTTAGTGATATCAATTGAGTTTAAGAAGTGATGAACCCATTCATTGCTGCCTGGGATCTACAAATACACTAAGACAGCTATCCAAGTCCATATCAGCCTCCACCACTTGGATGCATAAAACGAGTCTTGGATCTTTGGGTATTGAAAACTCCCTGTATGAAGCCATCCAGGTTGTCCTTAAATCTTTTGGCTTGCACTCTAGTGATTGGTCCCTTTTTCATTTGTAAAGGGTCAACATCCCAGTAGGTAGTCGATTGTATAGGTACTGACGGATTCTCATGAAGCAATTCAAGTGATGATCACTGGAAAGGAATTGTAAGAGTAGTGAGATATTTATGGTATACTCATGATTATGGACTGCACTTTACAAGATATACAACTGCTTTAGAAGGATACAATGATGCCAGCTGGATATCCAACATTAAAAATTCGAAGTTTACAATTGGATATGTATTCACACTGATAGGTGCAGTCATATTATGGAAGTCTTTGAAACAAATGGTTATGGCCCAATCTATAATGGAACTTGAATTCATAGCTCTAGATAAATGTGGTAAAGAGGCTGAATGGTTACACAATTCCTTAGAGGACATTCCTAGTAGTTGAAGCCTATGTTGTAATTAGAATTCATTATGATAATTACTCGGTAATAGACAAGGCACTAAGTATAATGTGTAATGGTAAGTCTAGACACATATGTAGTAAACACAATATCATTAGACAAATAATCTCAACTGAAGTTATTTTTGTTTACTATGTAAAATTTAAAGGATAACATTACGGATCCACTAATCAAAAGGTTAAATAGAGAATTAGTCAAGAAGTCACCAAAGGAAATGTGATTAAAGCTCATAAAATAGGAAGTCTATACAATGAAATATAACCTAGTTGATTAGAGATCCCAAGATCTATATTTAAAGGAGCAATCTAATTACAAAAACCAGTTTGGATCATTGTAGGGTTTTAGCCTTCTATCCATATCTAATTACAAAGACCAGTTTGGATCATTGTAGGGTTTTAACCCTCTATCCATTCTTTAATGAAACAGCGATACCTATTATAGATGAAGTTATACTATGCTTTTAATAATGCTTATGTACTGCGGAAAACCATGGGGAATAATGCATGTTACTCTTAGATAGTAAATAACCTGTGTAAAAGACAAGAATGGCCATTTCAAAGGAGAATTGTATAGGATGTAAATCTTTACAAACTCTTACAGAACTAGGGAGAAGTTTGTGGCCAAAATGAATACAATATTGATAACTGAAATGTGTTGGGAAGGACTCTTATATTAGGTATATCATCATTTACATAAATAGTTGAGTGATTTAAGGACATTGCATCTACCATTTAGTCAATAAAGTAAATATATTCTTATGAAGGAAGGTTCAAAGGATAACACCTACTTATTTTATGTTGGTTATCTAAAGAAGCTTCGTGTTTATATATCAAATTCGTTCATGTAGGGATTGTAAGAAATCCTAGTATAATAACCATGTTAAAAGACTTGTTAGTTAGATTTTAATTGAGGATTATAGGATTTAATTGGGTATTACATGATTTAATTTCAGGGTTACAAGTTTAAATGAATTTTTGACAACCATTTAATTTGGTTGGGGCTTATAAATAGCCTACTCGTCCCTTCTTATAGCAGACACAAGAAAACAACATTTTATTAGCAACTTAGTTTTTCTTAATTCCTATAATATATTTTTTTATAATTTTCTAGGATGTTTCTATGTGATAGAGGAAATGCATCGTTCAAGTTCAAAATAGGAGGTTTTGAAGGTGCAAAAGTTCAAAACTCCAGACATTTTGTTGTATCTTGAGGACCGACACTTTTGAATCGTCAGCACCATGTAGGGCGAATATATTTTAAGGACATTGCAATAGCATGCCTCATATTACAAATTCTTCAATCTTTTTCTTTGAATATTCTAAATTTCTTTTGTTTGTATATTTAATAATTTTAATAATAAAAAGAATATTATTATCAATTTGTATTTTTCCATATTCAATTATTATTTTAAGATTTTCTTACAAGCATTTTAGTTCTTTCCTCTCCCAAGCTCTCCCCTACTTTACTGACTTATGTTCCCAGCATGGCTAAAGTCGATGCTATAGAAGAACTCTTGAGAGACCAAAAAGAATTACTAAAAGCTTTGCAAATAAATTTGGTGAATGCTTGAAACTGAATAAAGACCCAAGCTAACCTTGGTCAAAGGGAGGTGAGTTTCAATATTGGAGACTATGTATTATTGAAACTCCATTTGTATCGGTAACAATCTGTGGCCTTCCATAACACTCAAAAACTCTCTCCACAATATTTTGGTAAGAATTGGATAGTTGCCATTAAACTGGAGTTGCTAAAAGGATCTCTCATTCATAATGTTTTTCACGCAAGTTTTTTAAAGAAATATGAAGGTTTGTCTCCAACAATGCCTTAACCAAGACTCTTCTAGTTATAATGAATGACTTCCTTCCATGGCTCGAGTCAATATTGGCAAGTAAAGTAGTTTAGAAAGAAAAATTCTTGCTAAAAGCTTAAAATCTTATGAAATGTGTTGGCGTTTCTAAAGTTAATGCAACATGGGAAAACAAGTGGAGGTTTGCCCATAGGTTCCTTGAATTCTTCCTTGAGGGCAAGGAAACTCTACAGAGGGAGGAATGATAGGACCAATTGTATGGGGCATGCACAGGCATGTAAGGGGCAAAGTGAAGACTTGATCAAGTGCATTTATGAGAAGGAATCGATGTTGTTTATCTTTATATTTGTTTTCTTAGTGGTCTATGATTTTCATCTTTGTAGTTAGTTATTGATTTTCCTTAAACCTAGAAGCTATTGTGTATGTATAAATGTGCAAATTTAAATATCAAATATTATCCATGAACGAAGTAGTGAATTTCCATTTTTGGCTTCCCTTCCTTCCCTGAACTTTTTTCCCCTTCCTCAAAAGTTACACAGCTGATAAAAGAACGATATCATAATACAAAGAATAATAATTATCTTTACAAAAGTATTAAATAATGAATTTAAATATTATATTGTTTGGACCATTTATTTTCCTAAACTTATTATTATTATTTTCAAAATACTGATAACAAATTTAGAGATTGATTAAGGAATCAAATGAGCCTAAATAAGGTTACCTTTTATAAAAGCAATTAAAAAATGCCTAAATAAGGCTACAGTTTTATTTTGAAATATTGATTATAATCAATATTTGATTAAGATATATATGCTTGATTTGTTATCTTTTTCGTCAATATTCAAATGGATTATTCATAGAAAGAAAATGCACTTTATTTGAAATATTACTATAATCATGAAATTTGAAGATTTGAAGATTTGAAGACAAAGTTGTATCAACCATGGAAATTGACTTAATCAAGGGAGCTTCAGCCTGTAAATAGAACCATTGAAGACTAAGAAGGGATCCACACCTCTCAACTCTCAATCAACTAGGCCTAATATTATTCTTCTACAATGTTTCCTTTTTAATTTTTGTCATATTTTGTTCATGTCTTTACAAAGTTCTCATCATTTTTATTTTACATTTATCATCTCTCTAAATTTATAAAGTCCTATTTTTTAAAAGTAAGAATAGAACCTTAATTTGTTTGTTCTATGCAAATTAGTTAATCTCCTGATTTTGTCAGATTTTTTTTTTGCACAATTTTTGTTATATTTACTATAATATATATATATATATATATTTCTTTGTTTCTCTAATCCAAATTAGACTGACGTGTCTACAGTAAACAGAGACAACCTAAATTGTTTGGTGTTTATATAAAATACCAACCATATATATATATATATATATATATGAAAATCATATTGAATAACATTAACAAGTAATAAATATTTAATAAATAATAATTTCTAAAAGTATTTTTTATGGTGTTAACGAATTGTTATCTTAGTTTGGTGTTAACAACAAGTTAATTATGTTCTATCAAAACATTCAAAAAAAGAAAAAAAAAAAACAAAAAGAAACAAAAAAACAAAAAACTACATTCTTTTAATACTATTATGGATCCTGTAAAAGCAAATGAAGCATTGATGATACCCTTTAGGTTTATGTTGTGTAGGATTTTGCCAATCACCTTGTTGCTTTGACAACGACCAACTAAATGATCCTTATTTCAATTGAATCTTTTCCTTTATATTTGAATGGCCAAATACCATGGACCTCTCTCTTATTTTTTTGTTTAACTAGAGAAGTAGGCTTTGGTTTGATGAGAAGATGCTACATGATGTTTCATTTTATTTTTGTTGGTGAAATAATTTACTTAAAAGATATGAGTGGCATTTAAGAGGAGCATAATAGGTACTCCATAACATTGAGAAGGAAAGAAGAAGGAGACTAATTTGGGGAGGGACTTCCTGCAATATGGCATCATGACCATCGGGCCAAATTACCGTTATCCAATTGGTGGCTTAAGCCCACAAGTAGCAAGAACCCAAATGTTTTTCTTGGGCCAACTGCTTTAAACCCAAAAAGTCAATTTTAAGTTCCAAAATCCGCAAGCTCGTAATCCATGCTAAACTTCGGAATAATTTTTCCTTTTTTTATTTTTTTATTTTGGGGCTATGCCACCGGCATCTCCTTTCCCACCAAGACTCGAACCTAGCGTCTACTGACCGGGCTGTGCTGCGCTAACCACTGATCTCCCACGCGAGTCTTCAACTTTGGAATAATTATACTTTAACGCTAAGTATTTTCACATTAAAGGCAAACAGAATTGTTTGTTTTATAAATAGGCAATTTGTGTGTTTTGTCTTAAGTTAAACATGTTTTGGTATTTTAGTTTTTTGAATTTATTTTTGAAACTTTGATCCCTAATGTCTTATTTTGCTTCAAAAGTGGTGTTAAAGTACAAAAACATAATCAATTCAATAACTAATTTGTGCAAGCTAAATTCAATTTAACGATTATTTATGCAAATAAAATTCTAGTTTGGAGACTAAAATGTTAAAAGTTTAAGTTTAAAGACTGAAGTATTAAAACATGTTCAATCAAGGAAAACACGCCAATTACCCATTATAAATTGGATTTAAAAATAGTTAGAAAAAAGAAAAAAGAAAAAGAAAAAGAGGAAGAAAAGACAAAGAGTTCCCTTCATATTGATTTTGCAGAATATATAGTTTCTGTTAACGATGTATTTATGCTTCAGTTTCAAAACAAATGGTTTTTTTTTTTTTTTCTAATTATTTTAATTTGTCCCTCAATACTACGCAATGGAAAACAAAAATATATATGTTTTTTCAGTTTCTGTACACCCTAAAATCAAACAGATTTATTTGCTATCCCTTTTTGTTTTGATTATTGTTACTCAAACCCAGAACCTGACGATTAATTTGATATACTTGATAACAAGAATTAGGGGGTATTGTACTAATTAACTAAACCACACAAAATTAATTGGAATTAGGTTTATGTACAACAATTGTGACCTTTTCTATCAAAGAAGGCTCACATGGACAAGCCATTGCTATGAACTTTGGGACGTCATCTCCAGGCATCACCACTGGTATGCTCTGCCTCTGATTTTGCTTTGGCATCTGAGTAACCAAACAAGTAGAAACTAATCAGGCACAATTTTTTTATTTTTTATTTTTGATAAATAGGGACACGAAAATTAATCAAACCGAAAACACATATATGAATTTACAGTTCATTTTTTTTTTTTTTTTAAATTTCTTTCCATATGGGATTTATGTAGAAAACATGTTACATATAGGTATCCGCTACAATTAGCGCCAGTGCTGAAATAAATTACAGTGAACGTAATTTGAGCGCCGATTGTAGAAATTTTGTAGTTCAGTATCTTATCAAATTATATATCTTATGCAAGACCGAAAAATGAATCTTTGCAAGATAAGATGGTTTTGGGAGAGAGATATACCGTAGCAGAAGCAGCAGGCTTTTGCGGTGAATTCTGAGGAAAATCAGTATGAAAATCGGTGTGGTCTTGAGGAGGAGAAGATTTGAAAAAAGATCGAATCTTGTCCCAGTGAAGGCAACAAAGGAAGAAGACAGTCATAGAGAATAACATGAGCAGAAGAAGAGCTAAGCCCACTGGGAAAGCTATGGTAGGCCGATTTGATGGTGATAATTCCTCCTCCATTGAATATGAGGATGACCCAGTACAACCTTGAAAGCATCCAAAAGCCTCGCATATAAAATTATGCTGGACCTCACTAGCCTCTTTTTCAATATACATATAAATAAATATATATATATATACAGAGAGAGAGAGAGAGAGAGAGAGAGAGAGAGAGAGATAGTGAGTGAGTGATGCTAGTCGATTGAGAAAATTTTTTTATTAGCTATTACAATTTTTTTATATTGAAATTTAAAAATTAATTAATGACAAAGTTTTGGATGACAGTTTAATTAATCATTTAAGATTAAAAACTAGTTTAGGATATATGATCTTTACATATTTGCCGTGTTGGTATTTCTCTCATTTTAAGTTAGAAGTTAACTAAAATAGGATCAAATTTGATATATGCCTATTTATTTGTTAAAGTTATATATTTAATCTTATGAAAACTTTCTAATAAAAGATCTAATGATAAATATTAAAAATTACTACATTTAAATTAGATTTTTTTTATTTTAATTTATTTATGAAAGTATAACTAATAATTTATCATTTGTTTTTATTTGTTTAAGAATAAATTGAAAGGTAGTTTTCAAAACAATATTTTTTTAAAAAAGTTATGCCGAATTATATTGATGTTTTATTTTGGGTAAATTTGTTCAAATTTTATTTTATTTTCTTAATATTTTTCTAAGAATAGAAATTCACCATATTTACAACATCATTTATGGCATATATACAAAAAATGATGTATAAAATATGTAAAGTGATATATGAGTGGGTTTGGTTGGAAGGGTGTTATTTTATTTTTATGGTGAATGGGCTGGAAGGGTGTTATTAGTGGGCAGTACCCCTTTCTACTTTTTGTTTGGTACGGAAAGGAACTCATCGACATTGTCGAGTGCTGTCATGGGATGTTGCACTCATTATTTTGAAATTCGTCTTCCAATGCAAAAGGGCCCGCGGTTTCAAGTAGAGACTATCGAGGTTTGCAAAGCAATTATTAACTTATATAACACTTTTCTTGAAAGGTACTTTATATTATAACAAATATATATGATCCATGATCAACATAAATTCGAATTCATTTGTAGATTGACAAAATAGAAAAAACAAAAAAAAAAAAGAAAAAGAAGAAGAAAACTTTGTAATAAGTTCACAAAGTTAACTGGCTAATTATCATGAATTATGTAAGTTTGTCCAAAACTATTTATCAAGGAGTATATAATTGTTTATTTTCTTGAAATTTGATGAAGGCTTTGATTTGAACCGAATTAAATATCGATTATATATCTAGCCAAATGAAAATCTGGTTTTTAATATGAGAAATTTTGTTTTTCAACCTTAAATCATATTAAAAATTTAAATTTAAAATTATATTTATTAATAAAATAAATTTATTTTTTTAATAAAGTTTTAGATTTAATATATCCTTAAATGCATCATTAATAATTTTTTAAATTTAAATTTTTATTTTTTATGTCAATCAAGAATTAATAATAAAAATTTAATATTAAAATAATTAAATTGTTCTGATATAAATCTAACTCTCTTGTATACTCTTATTTTCTCTTAATATATTTTTTTAAAAATTTTATTAAATGGAAAGTTTCCTTTTTAATCTTTCAATATTATCTTAAAGCTTTTTTGAGTTGTCAAATTGTATTTGTTTCCAAAGTGATACATAATAGGGAATATTTCATTTATATTGCATGAGATTCGGTATAAATACTAAAATATCTCTTAGATTTAATAATAAAAGCAGTTTTATCCACACTACAAACTATGTTAGTTACACTATAATTTTAGTGATTTTTTTATGTTCTAACAATAGTCATAAATAAAAAATCTTGAATAGCCTTAACTATTAAAAAAAGAAAAAGAAAAAGAAAATACATCATTAGATACACTGCAACAATTACCAATTATTTCATTTCTTTCTCTATATTTTTCCCGTGTGGGTTTCTCTTCTAATGTTCTTTTCCCTCTCGTTTCTATTGTGGTCCCCTCCTTTCTTTCTTTTATCTCCGCCTCACTATTTGTAACTCTCTCTTACGGTCTCTCTTCTCTTTTCTCTTTCTTTTCTCTATAACTCTCTCTCTCTCTCTCCCCCCCTTTCTCCCCTCTATTTAACTCTCTCCTTTCTCTTTTCTCTCTTTCTCCTTTTTTTTCCCTCTCCTTTGAAACTCTCTCTATCTCTCTCTTGCTCCCACTCTCTTCTTTATTTTATGTTTGTGAAAAATTGCAGGTAGATTTTTTTTCCTTTTGTAAATTGCTGAACTAAACATAAGAAAAATTCTTTTTTTTCCTTCATCAAAGGTAAAATAGGTATAATATTAAAATAGCCAGAAAAAACAAATTTTAGAATGGGAGGTTATGTATAGATTTTAGTGCAGCTAGCATTTTTTGAATTGTGGATAGAATTGCCCTACTAATAAATCACCCACAGCTGTTAGTGGCAAATTAAATTATCTTTATTGGGAGGACCATTGTGGATGGATATGGAACACTAATAGGTTACCAAGTGTTTAATCTTACGTTTTTTAGGCGTAAATCAGAGGATAATTAAAATGTAATAATAATCATTTTAATAATGTCGAAATCTTCCTGGAGCAATTGATCTTTTGGGAAACCTAGAACAAAATGATTTGTTTCAATATAATATGAACAACAATTCAATGGATTCAATTGACTAGAATCTAAAAGATATGGAACAAATAAATAGATTGGTAATAGATCTAATAAAAGAATTTCTATTTTCAACATAAACAATCTTTAATTAGAATTGAAGATAAATAGATGTGATAACACAATATCGGTAGAGAGGGATTGGGACACCAGTGGAAACAAGATGTCACAAATGGTATCACCTTGTCTGAAGTGTGCTGGTGAGGACGTTAGGTCTAAGAAAAGTGGATTGCGACAACCAGTGTAGGCGGGTGTAGGGCATTGACAGGCTACATGGTGCTGAATCCCACATTATCTAGCTGTAAATTAGGAGATTATTCAAATATAATAACAGTCAGTCTTATAGTACTAAGACTTCAAAGTTCAAAAAAATTTCGGAATTAAGCATGCTCAAACAAAAGTGCTCTAAAGATGGATGATCTCATGGGAAGCTCTAAACAAAAAAATACCATATGAAGTGTTATATTTGTACAGTTATTAAAACTAAATTACATTTAAAAACCTTTATTTTTTTTATTTTTTGCACAAACTAATTTTTTGACCATTCTACAAAAATTAATTTTGAAGATTTGAAAGTTTAGTTAATCTATGTTTTTAACTTAATTTATTTAAATTATGTGATGGCTTATTCAGATAAAAAGAATCATGTGACTATTTTGTTTAATCTAATATTTTTTTTTCTTACTAAGTGATAATTTGTCAAGTTTATTTAATTAAATGTATTATCATTATCAAAAATATTTAACTAAATATATTATAATTTTTCAAAGATACTTAACTAAAGTAATTTGTCAAACATATAACTTACTTAAAAAATCTTATGTAACAAAAGTGATCATATAGTTTTTTTTTTTTTTAAGTTATTACATAGTTTAAATAAAATTTAATTAGTAAGACTATAAAGGTACATTTAAACTACTTCAAAAGATGTAAATGATTTTTTCAAGGCGTGAGGAATATTTCTAAAGGTGTAAATAAAATATTCCCTACATAATATATATATAACTTTACTAATTAGTACAGTAGACTCTTCCCTCGTAGATACATTCTCATGGATTTTACATGTGCTAAGAAGGATCTATACGGATTCAACCAAAAAAGAAAAAATAAATAAATAAATAAATAAAATAAAATAAAATCTATATGGCAATAGGCCGGATATATGGAATAATTCTTCAGGTAAAACGCTTTTTTCTTTTTTTCTTTTTTTTTTAAAGTATTTTTCACCAAGTTTGCCACAGACTTTGCATCATTAATACTCAATTCTGTTAAGGGTTTTTGTTTTCTTTCTGTTTTTTTTTTTTTTTTCTTGGGAAAAAAATTGTCAAAGTTATTGGAAGCGAATAAATTGACTGTGGAATTTGGATTGGTGGAAGGAATAATAATTGAAACTAATTTCATTTTGTATTAATGGAACATGATGGATTTGGATAATATTAATCATCAAATACTTCACGTGCACGTAAAATGCGGACTACCTAAGCCAATTATATATGTTTCACAGACCCAAAAAAAAAAATAAAAAAAAAAAAGAGTTGAAAAGAAAAAAACCAAGTTTTCTCTCTTTTTTACAAAATTCCGCCCTTTATTCACTTGGTTTCTTTTTTTTTTTTTTTTTTTTTCTTTTTTTTTTTGTGGGTGGTTTGGGACGATAAGAAATGATGCTTCGTTGAAAATCAAGGTAAGAACATAATTAGAAAGTAAATCAATATCCACTTTACGAAAAATACATATTCATCATCCACTTGATGTCATCCACCATTTACCCTAACTTTTACTGTATATATTTATATTTTTATGCTTATTTGCGCCCACCATTACCATTTTGAAATTAATATTATTGCACTGATTTGGTCGCTTGGTCTGACTAACATTGGTGGCGATCCTCTTGAGTATTTTATCAGTTTAAAGTTAATAATTTCTTCCCCCGCTAAATCATGTGTTAAGCAGGGGTGCTTGTAAAGAGGTGTACTAGATTGCAGCCACTAATTAAGAAGATAATTTACTTTTTGATATGGGTTTGACGCATAATAAATGTATTAGTTATATAAAAATAAAAATAAAAGGTGTAACGCCGTAGGTCACCTGTTGAATTTGAGTCTTGAGTGCAGTCATAAGATGTTGGACTTTCAATTGGATTAAAAAGGACACACGAGGTTCTTTAGTATAATCGACCAACCAAAAAATAAAAAGAATTAATGTATTTTAATAGACCTCATTGCAATATTAGTTAAATTAAATCTTAAAAATCATATTATTGATACATCAAGGCCAAATAAGGTAGTAAATTTGATATTTAAGTCCATATAATTATTATAACATTATATTATTCTTCCACTTGAATTAAAGAATCAAAATATAAATAATACACATCTACCATATAATCTCTCACTCACAAAAATAATAAAAATAATCTTCCATAGAATCTCTCATATAAATATGACCCTTTCAATTTTGCATTTAGTGTATCGATAAGATACATTAATATACATAACTTAAGTTCTAATGATTTGATAAACATCAGTAAAATCTCAAACAATACATATTACAATTCCCGTTCAGTTATGCATATAGTATACTAGAAGGATAAAATAATATGTACAACCTAAGTGGCAAAGCTTTAAAAAAGAATTAGTAGATCAAAATACAGGAATATAGTATCAATATCTTAAACAAACCTATGTCCAAGAGCAAAAACAATATTTTCATAGTTATCTCATATATAATAATGATCCATTTCTATGCATATATTGCTCATTAAAGTAATACTAAAAAATAAACATGTTCTATAATGTATATTACAATACTCTCGTTAATCCAATGTAGTCTAAACTTCTAGAGCATATATAAAATTTTACGGTCAAACTGTATGATCGGTAGTCTCAAAACAATTAATACACTTTGCTCCAGTAGTTGAAGATTATGTAATTGTATACTTCAACCATGATAAAAACATATTGGATTTCATATCATCCACAAAGCTAGCATAATTGGCATCAAGAATATCAAACTACGTCAGTGAGCTGGTTCATCCATATGTCAATATATAATTTTTAGTATTTTGAAGGTACATTTGGCATGCAGAATTGTAACTTATTAATTTTGTTATAATGGATTGAGCTGTACTATAATTCATATGAATATTCTATGGTGTTTGGTGGAGGAACGTATCATACTATAAATTTTTTGTAAAATATTATTTTATTAAAATAAAATTGATCATTATTTTCACCTAATTTCTTAAATAATTACATTATTCAAAAGAGAAAAAAAATTAATTTTTTTTATTTGAGTCATATTTTTTTTTATGAATTTAAATAGATAAATTAATTATTTTTCATTATTACTCATGTAACTTTTAAAAATAATTACATTATTCATAATATATTTATATTTATAGAGTTTTGATTATTATTCAAGATAATAATTACACTGTCAAAAGTTATATTTATTTTAAAAGAATTAAAAAATGTTTTCATATTAAAAAAGTAAAAAATAAAAATATTCAATATTATATTATAATTAATAAAAATTAAATTGTAATTATTTTTATAATTATAATCAATTTCTTAATTATTACATTATCTTTAATATATTTAATTGAATATTAATCAATAATAATATCAATCATAGTAGTAGTAGTAATAATAATAATAATAATAAGGCAAAATACTAAGGATTTTATTCATGAATCAGAAGTTACAATTGACTCTGCCTCCTAACTTTAAAGGAACTCCCTTATATAGGCAAGATTGATACTATTTACCAGACTATGTATACATTACAAGGATCACTCATTTTACATATCCTTTTAGTACAATAATGAAGCATTTATGTGATAAGATTCCTAACTTTATATCATTTTATTATGAAAAAAGATTTGTATCATAAAGACACATAGTGTAAGTATTTAAGACATGTATTTAAGATACATATTACACAAGATTTTTTATTCTTTGCTTTATGTCCTGTCCAAATCCACTATGCATCCTGCTAGTCAGTATAAAGATAGAATTCATTATCATGGGGATTCAATGGATTTCGTTCTATGCCCTTTACAAGAATGTTCTGCTCTTCAATATATCATTGAGCTGTTGGAGCATCAGGAGAGGATGGAGGAGTTGTGCATTTTTCTTCAAGAGGATGGCATTCATAGATCTTTCTAAGAGTCTTTTGGATTGTCATGCTGTCTTCAAAATCTTTTATGTTGATCCATCTAATTTTTTGCTTTTTTTTTTCTTTTTTGTTTTTAAAGGATGATCATGAAATGTTGGAATAATCAAAAGAGGAAGTATATTATTCCATATTTCATTTAACTTGATGGTAAGCACCATATATTTATCAATAACTAACCCATTGACCACTGTCAAGCTTTCAAAATCCAAGAATACATCCTTAATAGATTTTGTGAATGCATCAAATCTCCTTGAAACCAATATCCTTGTAAAATTGTTGGATTAAAATAAATTGCTAAAGGATAATAGTCTAAAACTAACCAATGAGTAAAATATCCTACTGGACTTATCTGGACTATATGGATATTGAAATTCAAACGGCATTTTGCTTCTCCTGTTCATTGTTGGCAGGTACTAGCACATGTAATTTGTTTAAGTAGGAATCCTATTTAAGCAATTTGTTTCAATCTCGAATGACTTCTTTTTACTAATGTGCTTTGGATTTAATTTTGAAAAATTCTTTTCTTTTAATTCTTCAGGGAGATTATGCCAAATATTCAGATCTAGGGATTGAACTTTAGGTTTATAGCAACAGGGAGGCAATTCTCTTCTTTCTGCAACATGATCTAGGTTGGTACTGGTACTTCCAGCTATCATCATTATAAACATATCTTGTGTTTCTAATGGTTTGGATAAGTAGTTTGCAAGCACATTGGTTTTTCCTTCATGTATCTTACAAAATACTTATAGTTTGACAACCATTCAACCCATCTGATTAGTTGGGGATTAGGAAGCTCACCTTCTCTTCTCTTAAGAAGTCCTTCAAAATATTTGTAGTCAGTTTCAATAATAAAATAGGATTGGGATAGGAAGAATTGAAATTTCTTAATCCCATTTATTACCACTAGGAATTCTTTTTTAGATGAAGGATAATGCTTCTGAGCTTTTGAAAATGATCCTGATTTATATCTACATACTTCTGAAATACCACATTCTTCAATTGAAACTGTTGCCCAAAATTTATCAGAAGCATTTATAAGTATAATCTTCTATACTTCTCCAAAAATCTTCAGAGGGGGTAGATTCTGGCATTTTTTTTTAGCTTTTTTTTAGATGTTGTTGCTTCTGGTGATTAAGGCATTACATTCTTCTTCAAATGCATTGAAATCTTTGAAGTGTTAGAGGAGAGATGTTGAATATGTGATGAAGCATAATTGATTATTCCTAGAAATTGTTGGATCTGCTTCCTTCCTTTCAATTCATAAAAAACTTCTTGGCTTTTTCAGCAATACGATCTTGAGGAACTATTTTTCCTAATTTGATCTTTAAACCCAGAAAATTTACATCAATTATGCCTATCTTCATTTTTGTTTCATATGGAGTAAACCCCTGTTGAAATGTTAGCTCTTCAAATCTTCTGAAATGTTGTCTTCTATACATTTGCTGAAAAAAAGAACATCATCAATGTATACTAAACAATGCTCTTTCAGTAGAGCATAAACCTCATCTATACGATGCTGAAATTCTGATGGAGCATTCTCTATTCCAAACGGCATAGCATTCCACTCATATTGTCCATGGGCAACTATGAAGGTTGTTTTGTGCCTATCTTCCTCTGTAATACTTATCTGCCAAAATCCTAACTTCATGTTAAATTTTGAAAATATTTTAGCTCCATGCATTCTTTTTAAGAGCTGGTCTTTTTTGGTATTGGATACCTTATATCCTGAAGGCATTAATTAAGCTTGTTATAATCAATCACTAGCCTTTTCTTTCCTCGTATTTGTTTTGAATACTTTTTGACATAAAATACTAGGCTTGCCCATTGGGATATGGACTTTTGAATTAATCCCAAATGCTAAGAGAGAATCAATCTCATCTTTGGCATTCTAGGATGTGAGGCAGTTTGATGCGGCATCTTCCAACATGCATGATATGGGAGGGAGATAGAGGATTTTTCTTTTCTCAAAATTTGTTTGGTCTATCAGCATAGCATTGCAAGAAGAGTTGCTTTTCTTGTTCAAATTCTTTTTCTTGTATTTCACCCACCGTAAAAAGTTGGTGTTTAGTTACCTAAGGAATTTTATATTGAGAAAAGGCTTGGAATGAAAATGGTGACCAAAGGGTGAGGAAGTCAAAACCAAGACTAGCATTTTCTCCTTAATTATTAAAGATGTAAAAAGAGTGTCTGTATTGTAATATGGGAGAAAGTTAGACATCGTCGGGTTTATGTAAAAGGAACAGGAAATGTTTTTAAAAACTTTTAGGTGGGAGATAAGTTATAATATTGATATGGACTGATTGGATGAAGAGCCAAAAAATCCAAGGGAGATTTAAGGAAGAAGAGGAAGGGTGTGTTTCTGATCACTAGGGTTCGTAATAGAATTTATCCACATAATTTTCATGGATCAGAGTATCTGGCATTTGGTTACTATTGGTGGTTATTTCAGCCATGACGTTAATACCTAGGGTATGATTTATAAAAGGCAAGGATTTGTAGGAAAATGAAAAAAGAGTTCTTATGGTCATATAGTGCCTAAACACAACACAAGACTTTGTCCTTCTTTCTACTATAATTCATGATCCTATTTCAAAGCTCTAAAATAACTAGAAAACCAAACCAAATGACTATAGGTATCTAATATTCTTTTTTGTAGTGGAAGATTAGTCTATGCTGCAACCACAGAGCATACTTTGAATTACTAGGTTAATGAAGGATTGAGACTAGGAGAAGTAGGTTTTTAGAACAAAAGGCTAAGAATGATACGAACCTAGGACGACCTGCTCCTAAACCCGTATTATATTAGCCCGGATCTTAATTAAGTTCAAGTTCTAATGGAATTGACCTCAACCCCTAACCAACCTGTGGTTAGAAACCTTGGAATAATGTAGACGCCACAATAGGGGATGGAAAACCTATTGATAAGTCAAGCTAAAACAACCAATTCTCTAATGGTGTTTTAGGTGTTCTCAAAGAACAAAGAGATAATTAATCTCACAAGTATTTTCTCAATCAAATCAAAGTTGTATTCTTATTGAAAAATAAGCCTTTAAATAGGCTACAAAGCCACGAAATAAAACCCTAAAAATAAAGAAAAACCAGCCACCACACATAAAGAAACCTAGTTGGCTGAAACTATACTTCCTTTCCTAATCTAAGTTTGATTAATTAATTCCTTTATATTAAATTAGGAATTAATTAATTTACAATGGAAAGAATAAAATAAAAATCTTCCTAAAGTTATTTTTCCAGAAAATAAATAAATAAAAGCCAAAAAGTAATGGTAGTTTCCTAAAACAAAAAGTAAAAACAAATTAGGAAACTAAAAATGCTAGCCTTTTTTATCAAGTTGACTTTGATCAATCTTTGACCTCTTTGAGCTTCAAATCAGCTTCTAGATTCTTTTTAGGATGCCAAATAAGCTGAATATGAAGTCCCACACGTTGCCCATGATTGGAAAAATAAGAAAAGGCTAATACAGTAAAATACAGTAAAGCCAGCAAGCAATACAGCAAATTCGGCCAAATTGTTGATGCTGTCCATACAAGCCCTTTTTTATTGCATTTGAGGCTGCTTTAACTTGATTCCATGACCTCTTAGGCATATGTATTGAACCCATAAAGCATTGGAACCATTTCATGCTTCCCGGACTCCAAAAATGTACCAAAACCGTCACCCGGGTCCGTATCGGCTTCCACCACTTGGATGCTTCGAATAGGCTTTGTATCTTCAAGTATGGACAAGCTCTGTTGAGATTGATTACCCTCTGTATAAATACTCCCAGGTTGCCCTTAAATCTCTTAATTTCAGCTCTTGTGATTGGCCTAGTCTTCATCCATGTCGAGTCAGCACCCCAGCGGGTTATCGGTGGAGTGGGCTCGGGCGGAATCACATCAAAGAAGGTTTTAGGATGGAAGGATCAGAGAGTTTTGAAAATGGAAGGCTTTGATATCAATTTTGAAGAAATGAAAATACTAAGAATTTTATTCATAGATCATAAGTTACACATGACTCTACTTTCTACTCTTAAAGGAACTCCTTTATATAGGCAAGATTAGCACTATTTGTTGGGGTGAGAAGTTTATGACCAAGAGCAAGCTAGCTTGAAGTGTTAGCAACAAGCAAGCTTTTGGTGATGCTCTTGGGAATGGTTGTGTGTGAGTTGTGTTTCTAGGTTTTGGTTATGGTGTTTTCTGGTTTTTAGGGTTCCTAGAGTGTTCTAAGGTGTTGAAGAAGAGATAAGAAGAAGGGGACCACGTTGCTTTTTGAAAATAAGGCTTGGATGTGTAGCCATTTCATTCATTTTACAATATAAGCTTGAAATTACAATTAGTTCACACATGCCAAGCATGTGAGATTACAAAATGATTAAAGTATTTGAAATTTAAAAAGTAAAATGGTCAACACCTAACTTTTCATACACAAAAGAGTCAAAAACCAGCTGCAACATGTCTATTCCAAATATAGTAAAAAGTGGCACATGGTTTTGAACTAAGTTCCTATTGTTTAACTAGTTTGGGTAAACAACCAAACTAGCTTCACCTACTTAGTTCCCCTTTGTATCTGCTTATGAAACTTGGTTTGAAGCATCCTTGGTCATCAATAAATATTGTTCCAAGAGCTAGGAAAGTTCTGGAACCGGATCATGGGCCAAACAGCTCCAAAACTGGCCCATACTCTGCATACTGGGCCCATCAGATACAGCAATCTGTTTGGAATAGAAAATGGACTTTCTCATGTCATTTGGACCTGAAATTTGAACCATAGTCTTCTATATATGTCTGTAGACATCCCTCAAAATTTCAGCCCAAAACTCCATTTGCAACCTGAGATATAAGATAAATAGTGGAACTATGTTGCTGGAAATTATGAATCCAGCACCATAGGCATTTCAAGCATAACATTCCTACTCTTTTGTGCATAATCTTGCCTATAATTTTGCATACATAACTTAGGCACAAAACTTTATCAAAATATACCTTGCATAAATTAAAACATACAAAAAAATATAAACTCATAAAAGGAAAGGATTTGATACCAAGGTGTGCATACTAGCCGGTGACATGCACCATCAAGTGGCAAAATTGCCACACTTCAACACTATTTACATTACTACGTGTGCATAATATGGATCACTACTTTTACACATCCTTTTAGTACAATAATGGAGTTTTTGAACAGTCATGGCTTTGTTAGTTTCTTTCCTTTTTCAGTGTCGCTTCTTCTTTTGTATTTGAGACTAAAGTAGTAATTATTACTATGGATTTCACAAAATGGTTTCCTTGAGATAAAATCTTGTTAGAAAGTGATTTCATGGTAATGGTTCATTTACTTGGTAAGTGGTCCATGCAAGTTATTTGGTCTCTTTGGTCTGCCTAGTTGATTTGTTTAGCCTATATTAAATCTATTGATTTTTTGGTTTCTTATATTTACAGAGAAGGCAATATGGTTGTAGACACTCTTTCAAAGTTAGTTGTCTCCAATTTTGGTACGATGTGGCTATCTGATTTGCAAAGATTGTTGTTTAGCTTATGTAGCAAACATTGGGAGAATTGTACTTTTAGATTTGCATTTTTTTTTTCCTTTTTTTGGTCTCTAGTACTCTTTTTTCTATTGGAAGCTTTCCCCATAGGGACTTTTCTTCTTACAGGTATTAATGAGTCTATAAGTGTGGCTTTGCTTATTTTGAGTTTCAGGTTTTGGCATTAATGCCTTTATTTTATCATTCATTTTGTATGCTTAATTATTCTTATTTAATCAACTTTTAGAGTTGGGTTTGCCTGGCTTTCTTAGGAGTGCCTACATAGTATGGATGTCTAGGTCTATAGTGTAGGCTTAGTTACTTCTTTTGAATTATTATTATATTACACACAATTATATTAAAAGAATTAAGAAAAATATAGTATTTTTTTTTATCTAAAAAGAATGATAAATAAGAAAAGAAGTCATGATCTTCCTTTTTGATAAAAAAGAGCAGTGCAGGAAAAAAAAAAAAGCAATGTTTTTGTGGTCCATTGTAGTGTTAACCTAACCTCTCATCCCTTATGGGATTATATAATTTAGCTTAAACCGGTTGAATGGTAAAGTCTACATCACTTTATGCACTTGGATAAATATAGAAAAGGTTGACATGGCTAATTTGATAAAGTTATGTTCTTTTATATTGTATATCAAACTGATTTGATAAAGTTATGTTCTTTTATATTGTATATCAAACAGCTACTAAAGGTTCGTTCAGTGTTTAAGAAAGCACCAAAGGCATATGCATTGAGGAGCATCTCGAGGTGAGGAGTGCATAAAATGCCTCGAGGCTATAGCCTTGACACCCTTGAACGAGGCTTATGCCTCACAAGACCGAGGTGCATGGCCTCAAGGCATTAAGCCCTGAGGTACAAGAGGTGCACCTCTCAAAGACCTATGTATATGGATTTTTATTACATTATTGGGTCAACCCAAATTTACAAAATGGACCTTGTGGGTTTTTAGGGTTCTTTTGTCTTCAAAAAAATTTTAAAAAATACAAATGACATAACTAAAATAGAGCAAAAGTTATCATTGCTTTGCCTCCTTGCCATTAAAAGAGAATAGAAGAAGAATAAGAAGAAGAAGAAAGGATGACACAAGAAAAGAGAAGGAGAATTAGAATAGGAGGATGTTGACATCGATAAGGAAGAATATACATATAAATTGACCAATTAATGATTTTGTGGAAAGTTTTTATAGTGATAATGAGTGATGATGGATGGTGGCTATGACGCATTTTGATGTTCTTACATTCTTGAAGGCAAAATAACTAGTAATTTAAGAATTTAAGATAGGATAAACTAGGATTTAAACAAAAACTATTAAAAATTGAAGCAATTAATGTTTTTACTGTGAATTTTATAATTTTCTTATCATTTTATATTTATGTGCTTCTATCAGTATTTTTATATATTTTTTAATTTTAAGTGGAGACATATGCCTCATTCACTCAGGCTTATAACTCACCTTATTATGGCAAAAATGCAATAGGTATACCGTTTGCTTTCTAACACATTGGATTCATTATTACTTGTCAATCCATATAACAACAATATCACTCAAGAATCTACCAAATACACTAAGAATATAATAAACATTGGATCATGTGCGAACATAAGCTACACCAAATTCTCAACAACACAAGAATATGAGATTGTTTTCATTTTGTCTTCTATCACTTTCATTCTTGAGACATTTTATCCTTAAAAGTTTTCTAATCTTTGCTATTGGAGCCTAGTCTGGGGGGCCAATTTTACATATTAAACCTTATTGATCATAGGTTATTGAAGTCAATTTCAACATATTCTGAGCATTGTTTTAAAGAATTTTTACCCTAAAAAACATGTAAGATTGCTGTTTGAGAAATTCTAGTTGCAATACCAAAGAATTTTATAAAGTGCCTAACTTTTTAAATTCTTGATATACCTTTTCCAACTTTAATTTAAAATTTTAAAATTATTTCCTAGAAAAACGTCATTCTCTCATTTACCTATCAACAATTGTAATGGAGGAGGACCAACAATTGAATCCCAAAAGAGCGTCAGCAGTCCTTGATAGCTGCAGGTAGTATTCTAATGGTGGTGGTTGCTATCGTTTTCCTTTCAAAAAATAAAATTTCAAGCTAATTAGGAAAAAAGAAAAGAAGGATTAAAAAAAAAAAAAAAGGAACAAACATGTGAAATTATTATTATTATTATTATTTTTGCTACTCTAAACACCTAAGCAACTACTATTGGTGACTAATCGCTGGAGGTGGTCTTTTACTATTGCAATAAATAGATATTATGAATGGAGACCAAATTTAAAGCATAAATGAATCTTAAGAAAACAAAGCACAATCACTGCCATTGGTAAGCTCCTGTTGAAGGCTTGAAGAAATTTACTAGGTCTTGAGGATGGTACATAGGGATTTTTTTTTTCTTTCAATGTTGGCAATGGCTGTAGCTCCATGTTGCATATGGAACCCTAGCCCTAATTCAAAGTCAAATGATAAAAATAAGGAGATAGAGAAAAATAAGTTGTTTTAAGTAAGTAACTTTTATGAGATTGTATAGTTTTATATTGGAAACACAAAAAGAACTTTTTTTTTGCCCTTAAATATGTTATATCAAATGGTTAAAATTGATCTCTACTGTTATCTTTTGTAGTTACACTGTTTAAGTCTTTATCCGAGAAAACAATAGATTTCATCACTTGATTGTCCTTGTATGGACTTCTTTTTTTTTTTCCAGCCACATTAACTTGATATACTCTTTAAACATTTGCATTGGAAATAACTTCTTAAGATGTCCATCTATATTTATTTTTTATATGGCATATTAATTTTAATTAATCTATATCTCCAGAGGAGATGTTCTAATACATTTCAAGGATAAACATATTGTGGAATAAGCGTATATGATTTAATAGAAAAAAAAAGTTCTAACAAAAGACAAACTAAAAATTCTATATAAAAGCATCTCGAATGGTCTATCTGCAAAGTTTGTCCATCTAGAAAAAAACTTTGTCACATCAAACTAATAGACAGTCTTTTGAAAAAAAATCATATTCAATGGTGCTGTGCAAAATCATTGTCAAGTAGAGGATATAGTAAAAAAATAGAAGATGTCTAATCTATACTTATGGAAGGTATGTTAAACAATATGAGTCATAAATTCAACATTCTCTCTCCTCTCTCCTCATCAATTCATGACTTCTTCTCTCTCTTCTCTCATCTCCAAACACACCAACTCATTCCATTAAAATCCTATAAAGGATCCATTGGAAAAGAATTTTAATGAAGACGTTGTTTATTGATAGATACTATGCCATCTAAGTATCAAAACCTTTCAAGCACCTTGCCACATGAGCTTAATGGATATAAACATTAGAGATGCATTAAGTAAGAGTTTTCCTATCCTGTTGGAGCCTTAAATTGATCTGGATTATTTGTGCGGTAACACAATATTTCACATAAAAGGAAATACACACACACACATATATATATATATATATATATTTATTTAATGAATAAATAAAGGAATTGCATTTTTTTATTGGTAAATGCAAAAAGTGTTCTGGAAACATTTGGCATTCTCTATTTCTTAATGATCTTGGGATTAATTGAATGGGAATTAAATAAAAATATCTAAACATATAGTACACACACAAATATTAGAAATGAAAATACAACAGATTTAACATGATTTGGCAATCAATTTAATCTTTATGTACACGAAACACACCGACATTAAAAAAATCTACTATCAAAATGTTCAAAGGTTTTCAATGTTGAAATCTCTTTTCTCTAATTTCCGATGGCTTGTTTTTCTCTATTTTTTTGTCATACAAGTACAACAGAATATAAAAGGAAACATATAATTACTTAGGGCTATACATGACATCTAATATAATTTTTTTTAAATAAAAAAACCTTTCATGCAAAAGATCTCTCACTTGAAGATTGAACAACATGGAAAGCTTCTTCCTTCAATGAATATAGTGCACTCAACAGTTGTCTTTAGCCTTTAAGACCAATCGAAGTTGTACATAGCTCCAGTTCCTCTATTGTCACTAGGTGGATAAGCATATTAGTAGGATTTTGACTACCATTTATGCTCACAAGTTTTAACACATCATCGACATGTAATAATTTGATGAAGTGGTAGCAAAAATTTATATGTTAGTCCTAGCATAGTAGGTTAATTTATTCATGAAGCCTATTAGGATACCTCTAGCTTTCAAGTTGTCAAAGGCGTAGTGTCCATATGCCTCAATTATTGGAAATCTTATGTATGTTATGGTTGGCACTACATCTTATATTGCTCATGAAACCCCGAGCAATAAGTATATCTATGTCAAATCCAAACAAGCAGCTTTGGTAAACAGTAAAATGGATAAGAAGTGCTTATGCTTCAAAAAGGGTGAGTTGAAATAACAAGGATATGGATATGTAGTTTTTGCTAGTGATATAGATAAAAGTAGGATCAATATAGGTTATACGTTCACTTTTGATACTATTGATATTAGTTGGGTTTCTTCAGTAGCATAAAATTACTAATTTGTTTACAACTGAAGCAGAGAATGTGGTAGTGATAGAAGCTAGCAAGAAGTTGATTGGGTTATAGGATTTAGAATTAAATAGAGGGTGTGATGAGAATACGCTTGTACCCGTACAACTGACTACCTAATGGGTGCTGATCCTGTACAATTGAAGATGAAGCCAGTCACAAGGGCACAAGCTAAAAGATTTAAGGAAAACCTAGTTAGCTTTATTCAAGTTTTTATCAAATCCCAAGAGGGTATGACAATATCTAAAGATCCAAAGCCCATCTTATGCATCCAAGTTATAAAGGCGAATATGGACCCGGCAAGCTATTTTGGAGCATCTATGGGTTCTAGGAAGCAAGGGTTGAGTTTATTAGCTTATTAATGAGATTGGGATCACCAAGAGGCCATGGAATCATATCAAAACAGAACCAAGAGTGATCAAATAGGCCATTTATGCACAGGCCTTCCATGTGGCCCAAAATACACTTAGATCGAAGTTTTTTCTTATTCCAATTAAGGGCAATGCATGGGAATCATATTAAACCTATTTGGCATCCTACATGCCATATTGGAGCTCATTTATAGCCTAAACTAGCTAGTGATTGGATAAGGACAGCTTAGTTGGTAAACTAGTCAACTAGTTTGCTTATTTGAACATTTGATTTTTGTTTTAGGAAATAGTCTTTATTTGGTTTTTATTTATTTATTTGCTGGAGAAATTACTTTAAGAAAGTTAGAATTTTATTGTTTTGATTGTAAATTAATTAATTCTTATTTCAAAATTGGGAAATTAATTAATACAAATTAGATTAGGAAAGGGTGTAAAATTTGACAATTTCCTTTTGTTCACCAATGTTGGCCGAATTTTACCCTAATATTCTAGGGTTTTTGTTTTGTAGTCTTAGCCTATTTAAAGACTTATTTTTCAATGAGAAAGGAGCTTAGAATATTATTCAAAAAATTCTTGTGAGAATAATTCTCTTCGTTCTCTTTGAACACCTAAAACATTAAATACAGATCGAGTGTTTTAGTTTGACTTATCAATAGGACATCTATCATATAACGAGGTTTCTAATCACAAGTTGATTAGGGGTCAAGGTGATCATTAGAATCAGAACTTAATTTTTGATCCAGGCTAATATAATACGGGTTTAGGAGCAAGTTGACCTAGGTTCATATTAGCTTGTATACTTTATATAATGATAATCAAAGTGTTTAACTTATACTAAACTGCTACAATACCTTATAAATATACTAAGCTTGAGATACCTACAAGGTATCTCTCTATCTGTCTTTAATAATCCTCATCCCAAGTATCATCTTTACTACATCCAATTCCTTCATCTCAAATTTTAATGGGTAACTGTTTCTTTAATTTATTAGTCCCATCCATATTAAACCAACTACTAACATGTCTTCAAAATAAAGGAACAAAATAATGTAACAGGAACCAAACATCCTAAAATAACAACATTGATCGATATTGCACATGTGGTAACTATGCTCCTCATGAAACCATCACACTTTTTTGTTACCATTGTCTCAAGGCTTTTATTCAATCTGCATACTAGTTTCTATTTATCCTTCACAGCAAAACCTTCTAACTACTTATGTATATCTTCTTCTCTAGATCACCGTGGAGAAAAAGTTGTTTTCAATCTACCTGCTATAGATGTAAATTCTCAACTATTACAATACTCAAAATTGAATGAATGATAGTTAGTTTCATAATTAAAGAGAAGATGTTTGTGTAGTCATTTCCTTACTTCTACTAAAAGCCTTTTACCACCAATTTGGCTTTATATCTTTTGGAAACTTCATAGTCTTCTTTAACTTAATATACCATTTTATTTTGTAAAGCATTCTTACTCTTTGCTAATTTAGCTAGATATGATATGGTATTATGTAAGAGGATTCATTTATTTATCATTGCAAGCTCTTGCTTGCAAGCTTTAGCATTGAAGTTCATTCTCATCTTTAAGCAATAGATAATTAAAGTAATTTTTGTTGTTACATATATGGTCCACTATATCTCATATCTAGACTCGGATCCTATGGCAAATCAACCACTTGTATAGTAGTTTTCTTGGCCAACCCGCCTGAGCTCGCACCACCGACAACTCACTGGGGTACTGATTCGATACTGATGAAGACTAGACCGATCACTAGGGCTCAAGCTAAGAGGTTTAAAGACAACCTTGCTGCCTTTATCCAGAAAGTAATTCATTCTCAAAAAGGCTTGTCCATACCTGAAGATAAAAGACCTGTTTTAAGTATCCAAGTGGTGGAGGCTGATACATCAAACACCCATATATTAGACGTTTTATATCGGACACCCATGTCTTGGACATCTGATTTCAGACTTTGAACATCGGACGTAACTTAGCTCGGACAGACAATAAACTAGCTCGGATAGACATCAGTTAGGTCGGACAGACAATAAGCTAGCTCGGATAGACATCAGTTAGCTCGGACAGACATCAGTTAGCTCGGACATCAGGCAGACATAAGTTAGCTCGGACATCAGGCAGACATAAGTTAGCTCGGTTGAAGACATAATTCAGCCTAGATGTCAAAGTCAACTCGTTATCTAATTTGCGATTAGCTTTCTTTCTTTTTGGGTTTTTATTTATTTATTTTCTGGAAAAATAACTTTAGGAAGGTTTTTATTTTATTCTGTCCATTGTAAATTAATTAATTCCTAATTTAATATAAAGGAATTAATTAATCAAACTTAGATTAGGAAAGGAAGTGTAGTTTCGGTCAACTAGGTTTCTTTATGTGTGTGGCCGGTTTTACCTAGGGTTTTTAGGGTTTATTTTGTTTCTTTCAAAGCCTATTTAAAGGCTTATTTTTTGATATGAATACAATTTTGATTTGATTGAGAAAATACTTGTGAGATTAATTATCTCTTTGTTATTTGAGAACACCTAAAACACCATTAGAGAATTGGTTGTTTTAGCTTGACTTATCAATAGGTTTTCCATCCCCTATTGTGGCGTCTACATTATACTAAGGTTTCTAACCACAGGTTGGTTAGGGGTTGAGGTTAATTCCATTAGAACTTGAACTTAATTAAAATCCGGGCTAATATAATACGGGTTTAGGAGCAGGTCGTCCTAGGTTCGTATCATTTCTCAACCTAAGCAGTCTAACTATTTAATCTACTATAATACTATCAAAACATCATCTGGCTTTGAGTAAGAAAATTTAGGTTGTGTCAAACTAATTGACTGTGCTACATCTCTATCTTTATGCATAATCTTTTCATTAAAACTACATCTTTGCTTATAATGGCTTTTCTATTATGATCATCCTAGAATTTACAACCAAAGTCATTACTACCATAACTAATAAAAGTACATTTTAGTGATTTAGGATCTAATTTATTTATAACTTGGTCACTAATATGTACATATTGGGCACAACCAAATACCTTCAAATGAAAAAAAGGCTCACCTTTTTGACACTCTATTTCTTCTAGTATTATGTGTCTAGTGGTATGATGGTCCATGGTTAATGAAGTAAGCTGCTTTGTTGATTGCCTCTACTAAAAACTACTTCAGTAGACTTGCATGTAGATGCATACTCTAGAACTTTTAAACAATTTTCTATTCAGTCATTCTATTATACCATTTGGTCGTGGTGTCCCTAGCACATTTCACTGTAATTTAATTATTTCTCGTAATAGAACTTATTGAACTTGGTGTCTTATGTGAACCTAAGTCGATTTGCTCTTAAACTCGGACTAAATTAGCCCAAATTGAAATTAAGTATAGATTCTTATGGCCATCTTGACCTCTAATCAATCTGTGATTACAAACCTTGGTATGGATCGAAGGCATCACAATAGGTTATTGAAAGTCCTATTGATAAGTAAAGCTAGAACACTTATTCTCTATTTGGTGTTCTAGGTGCTCTAAAAGAACGAAGAAAAGTGTTTCTCTCAAGTATTTTTCCAAATGAATAATAATATGTGTATTATTAAGAAAATAAGCCTTTAAATAGGCTAGAGTGACAAAAATCAAATCCCTAAAGCAATAGGTAAAATTCAGCAAATAAGACTAAAGAAAGAGTAGTTGCTGATTTTCCTAAGTCTACCCTAATTTAATTTGCACTACTTAATTCCTTAATTTTGTAAGAGGAATTAATTAATTTACAATAAGACATATTAAATATCAACCTTTCTAAATTAATTTTTCCAACAAATAATTAAATAAAAACCAAAAACAAAGACTATTTTCTAATATAAAAGTCAAATTCCAAATTTGAAAAATAGTGGACTAGCTTTCCAAATAAGTTGTCATTGTCCAATCTTCAGTTAATTTAGCTCCAAATCTGATCCAACATGCCATGTAGAATGCCTAATAGGATTAGAACTGGTCCCCAAACATTGCAATTGATTGGAATGATCAAAGTTTACTTGTAATGCAAGTAAACCACCTCCCAGCGCCAATTATGCAAAATCGGCCAATGTTGGAAGCTTGGATGCTATGAGGTGTGCTTGGGCATTCTGATGGAATTTGGTGTAGGTTTATGTTGTTGTACCCTAGAGCGCAATCATTCAAGGTGTTAGTCAAGAATGATTGTTGTTGGTTCTTGGTTCTTGATTTTGTTTTTT
Organism: Ziziphus jujuba; assembly: GCF_031755915.1. NCBI lineage: Eukaryota > Viridiplantae > Streptophyta > Magnoliopsida > Rosales > Rhamnaceae > Ziziphus > Ziziphus jujuba. The sequence continues at coordinate 22,660,641 of NC_083383.1, read as the reverse complement.
TGGGTTTGTTAAGGTTTTGTTTCTGGTTTTAATGGAGGTTTAGGGTTCTTGAGAAGGTTGTTAGCTTTTGGGAAGAAGAAGAAACCAAAATGTAGTAGATGAGAGAAAGAGAGCCAAAAATGTTGTTTTTCAAAATCTGTTTTTGAATATTTTCTTTCTCAACATTTTTCATTACAATTTTCATACTTTTAAATACATCAAAAAGACAATAAGGCATGCTGCCATATTGAGCAATAAATACAAAAGCATTAAAAGTAACCAACCAAGCCAAATTACCTCAACTAACTCTAATCAATGTGCTGGGCATGCAAGAAACCTTCTTTAATGGGCAGTTCAGCTTGTCTAAGGCATTTGAATTTGAAAACCAGCTCCATTTGACTTGAAAATTGGAGGGAAGCCTTTTTGAATATTAAACTATGTTCTACCCAAAAAGCAGATAAAACAAAGTCCATTTACCCATTCAAAAGTAATCAAACCCGAGGCAGTTTTGCCCAGTTTTTTGGGCAACAACATTGCACAAGGGTCAGATTTTTTTGGGCTTAACTCAGCCTTCTCAGCTCCAAATTGGGTCATTCTTTTTGCTGCTGCTTCCGCTGCATATCTAGTTTATCATATCCAAAATTCAGGTCCAAATACCAAACCTACTTCAAACGCCATCCAAGGAAGTGGACTTATGTTGCTGGAAATACAATTCCAGCAACTTGACAAAAAAGGCCTTAAGCTAGATAATGAGCTTAGGGCATTACAAAAAGGATATTGTTCTTGAACATTACAAGATAAAATAAAATGCATAAACATAAATAATTTTTGGTCTTTGATGTTGCAAAACAAAGAGTGCAAGTGTAACCGAACTACCTTGTACATTGTGGCAAGATCACCACATTTCAACACATTCTTACCTTTATCTTGACATGATGTTATGACCATTTAATGAGCTCAAGTACATTTAAACTCACCCTGTGCTACCATGGTCTTTAAATGCATCAAAACAACTTTACAGATCCATTTCTGTCTTCAAAACCTGGATGCTCAGCACAAACTTTAGAATCTTCTGATTTTAATATGCCTTCTTGATATTTAATTACTCTTTGTATGAAACTAACAAGATTGTCCTTAAACCCTTATCTTGTGCCCTAGTAATTGGCCCCATCTTCAGTTGTACAGGATCAGCACCATAGCAATTAGATGCTGGCACTGATGGATTCTCATCATTCCTCTTCTCTTGAAAGTGATTTGCCCTCAAATCAAAATCATCACTTGTAGAAAAAGGAGATAAATTAGAAACATTAAAAATAGCACTAACATTATACTCACCTGGTGAATCAAGTGTATATGCGTTTTCATTGACCTTCTCCAAAACTTGAAAAGATCCATCTCCTCGAGGCATAAGCTTTGACTTGTGTTTTTCAGGAAACTTCTCTTTCCTCAAGTGCAGCCAAACCCAATCACCCGGTTCAAACACCATCTTAGTTCGGCCTTGATTAGTAGTTTTAGCATACTGTTGAGTGCTCCTCTCAATTTTTGCTCTAGTCTTCTCATGAATCTGCTTGACAAACCCAGTTTTTTGTTTACCATCTAGCTTAGCAAGTTCAATTAAAGGCAAAGGTGTTAAATCTAATGGAGTTAAAGAATTAAAGGCAAACATTCTTCTCAATTTCTTAAGTTTCTACTAATTAATTCTCTTAACAATGTAAACAAAGTTCTATTCACTACTTTAGTTTGTTCATCAGCTTGTGGATGACAATTAGTGGAAAATAAAGTTTAGTGCCTAACTCAGCCCACAATATTTTCTAAAAATAACTTAAGAACTTAGTATCCATATCAGAAACAATTGTCCTAGCATGCCATGAAGTCTCACCACTCCTCTAAAGAACAGATTAGCTATATGAGATGTATCATCGATTCTATTATATGCTATAAAGTGTGCCATCTTAGAAAACCAGTCAACAAGAACAAAAATAGAGTTTTTACCCATCTTTGACCTAGGTAACCCCAACACAAAATCCATAGATAAGTCTACCCAAGGATAATAAGGAATATGTAATGACATATACAAACCATGTGGTTTTAGCTTAGATTTTGATTTTCTATACGTGATACACCTCTCATACATCCTCTCTCCATCTCTCCTCATATTCGGCCAATAAAAATGTTCTTATAAAATTTTTACTGCACCAAACACTACCTATTAATCCACCATCATGACTTTTCCTAGCAAGTAATTCCCGAACGCTACAACTAGGAACACAAAGTTTATTTTCCCAAACAAATACCCCTAAAATATATAAAATTTACCATAAATATATTTAGAACAATTTCTATATATATCTCACCAAAGTCACTATCGTGCTCATGAATTTTCTTTAACAATTCAAAACCAAGCAATCTAGCATTTAAGGTTGAGAATAAGACATACCTTCAGGACAAAGCATCAAGCATCAAGTACCACATTTTCCTTATTGTTTTTGTAACGGATGACATAAGGAAAAATTTTGATAAACTCAATCCAATTTCCATGCCTTTGGTTAAGCTTCCTTTGACCTTTGATATGCTTGAAGGATTCATGATTGGTATGAATCACAAATTCCTTTGGCATCAAGTAATGCTGCCGCACGTCCAAAGTTCGAACTAAAGCATACATCTCTTTGTATGCTGTAAGTCAGATAATTCAATGCCGTCCTATTCAATTTCTCACTGAAGTATGCTGTAGGTCTTCCTTCCTACATCAACACAGCTCCAATACCCTATACCTAAAGCATCACATTTAATATCAAAAGTCTTAGAAAAATTAGTTAAAATCAATAAAGGAGCATTAGTTAATTTTTCTTTCAATAAGTTGAAAGACTTCTCTTGTGCCTTTTCCCATTGGAATTCCACACTTTTCTTGATTATTTTGGTCGATGGTGCTATAATAATACTGAAGGTAAAAACTAGCCAAACCTTGAAAACTTCTTATTTGACTTCTTACTTAAGTAATAGTAGTGGGATTTGGCTATTCTTGAAGTGCTTTGACCTTGGATTGGTCAACCTTGATTCTTGTAGGACTCACAACAAATCCTGAAAACACAAGCTTATCTTGATAGAAATCACTCTTTTTGAGATAAATCACTCTTTTTGAGATTAGCATATAACTTTTCTTTCCTAAGTACTTCTAAAACTAACCAAAGATGTTTTACATGCTCATTTATATTCTTACTATATACAAGAATATCATCAAAATAAACAACTACAAATTTTTCAATGAATGGATGCATGACATGGTTCATTAATCTCATGAAAATACTAGGTACATTAGTTAACTTAAAGGGCATTACTAATCACTCATAGAAATCATATTTTGTCTTAAATGCAATCTTCTACTCATCTCCTTCTTTCATCCTTATTTGATGATATCCACTCCTAAGGTCAATTTTTGAAAATATACATGCACCATACAATTCATCAAGCATATCATCTAATCTAGGAATAAGATGCATATATTTGACAGTTATGTTGTTCATAGCCCTACAGTTTTCACACATTGCCAAGAACCATCTTTCTTAGGCACTGACAACACAGGTACAACACATGGACTCATGTTTTCTCTAATGTAACCTTTTTCAAGCAATTCACTTACCTGGCATTGAAGCTCATTTGTCTCCTCAAGATTACTTCTGTATGTAGGTTTGCTACGAATTGCGGCTCTTGGGATGAAGTTTATCTGGTGCTCAATCGCCCGAATAGGTGATAAGTCATTAGGAATCTCCTCTAGAAAGACATCATCGAACTCCTATAGAAGAGAAGAAACAGAGCTTGACAATATAGGCTCTTCAAGATTAGTTAGATGACTTAAATAAGCATCTTTATACAATGTGATTAGCATAGGTTTCGTATTTGAAAATGCCCTTGGCTAAGATAAAAGTTTGTTTTTTTCTTCTCTTTCTCTTTCTTTTCACTCTTAGGTTTAGAAGACTTATTTGAGTGGTTAGGCTCGGCCTTGCTCTTTTGTAGGTTTGTTGAAGCAGTTGGTGGTATAATAGTCTTCTCCCTCTGTTGTTCGGCTTCCTTCCTTTGTTGCATTTGCATTTGATCTCTAAACATCTCCCTTGGTGTTAATGGCTTGAGCTTGATCTTTTTGCCTTTGAATCATAACATAATGGAGTTTTCCTAACTATAATGTATAGTATTTTTGTCAAATTGCCATGGTCTTCCCAATATAATATGTCCTGCATGCATAGGTATAACATCATACAAACAACATCTACATAATTATCAATACTAAACATTACCTTAGCTTGCTTATTTATTTTCATCTTTCCACTGTGATTAAGCCATTGAAGCCTACATGGTTCTTAATGTTTGATTGTTGTCAAACCTAACTTCTACACTACAATAGTACTTATAACATTGGCACAACTTCCACTATTTATAATCATACTACAAATGTTACCTTGAATGTCACATTGAGTATGGAAGATGTTTTCTCTTTGCACCTGTTCTTCATCATTATACACCATTAAAACCCTACGTGCCACCAAACATAGATCAGCCTTTGACACCTTATGAGTTAAATCAGCATTTGACACCTTATGAGACACGGTTTCATCATGTTCTTCCTCTTCAAATTCTTCTTTAGCATGTTCAGTTTCGATTTCAGACACTTCACTGTCTAATTCCAACTCTCCATTGTCCTTCAGCACCATAATCCTTCTATTTGGACACTAGTTGGCAATAGGTCAATGACCCTGACATTTGAAAGACACAATATCATGAGCTCTAGATGCTTTAGAACCAGCCTTACCTTTCTATTTTTGTGTTTGTACAGGTTTGGCCCTTTTGTCTTCCATGGCCGAATGGCATTCCCTTCATCCTACTTTAGTTTTTTGTCTTGGCTCGAATACTGGATTTCTTGTCCAACTAGTTGAACTTGTTTTCCAGCTGCTTGAAGCTCCTCCAAACCGTGTACTACTATCCCCCCCTTCCCCCTTCCCCCCCTTTTTAAATTGGTTCTCAATTTTGATTGCTACATGCAGCATCTATTCCAATTCCACATACTGTTGTAGGTACACTTGATTGGCAATCTTTTGGTTTAAGCCTCCAAGAAACCTAGTGATTGTTGCCCCTCGGTCTTTATTCAAGCTCAACCTCATATGAGCATCTCCATTTCATTGTAATAGTCCTCTACTGACTAGTTTCCTTGAGATAAAGAATGTAATATTTGATGCAATAACATGTGATAATGGCTTGGTTCTCTTCCTCATAGCTCATTTTGTCTACCTCCAAATGGTTATTAATTCATTACAAACTCTGTTTTGGGTATTTTGTTCATTATTCCACCACTGTACATAATGTCTAAATTCCAAGGCTGCCAACTTAACCTTTGTTGTATTTGAAAAGTTATGACAATCAAAGATCATCTCCATCCATTTTTCCTATTCCAGATAAGCTTTTGGATAACTCTTCCCCAAAAAGAGTGGTATATTGACCTTAATATTTCTTAAGTCGTCATCTTCATCCATATTTTGTCTACCACATTTTTTCCTTCCTTAGAGTGCATATATGTCTTCATGCTTCTCTTTAAAATTGTCCTTAAAGTCTCCATCTTCATATTCCTCCCGATAATGTCCACGACCTCCTTTACCTTGACCACATCCTCCTTATGGTCCCCATCCTAATGTTCGGCCTTCCCTGCAAGTTCTCAAACTGGTCCATCCTTAAGTTGATTTGATCAAACTTGGCATTCATCCTTTGCAACTACTCCAATACTACCTGCATGTCCGTAGGTCTTGCTGAACTACTTGATGCCCTAGATTCCCATTTGTACCCCAAGATTCCTCTTCGATTTCTTTTAATGCTTCAATTCCTCTTTTCATTCTTGGATCTATCATGTTAGTGAAATATTGCAAGAAACCTTACCAAGTTCACTCCCTTACGTGTATCACTCAAACAAGGTCTCGTTCTCTCGTGTTTCTCACTAGTTTAAGCTTTTAACTCTCTTATAAGCTCACACTCTCTTGTGTTTTTCTAATCTAAAGATCATCTCAAAGTTCTAATAAAACATACTTAAAACATCAGTTACAATATAAGTATGTTCTAACTAAACCTATCAATAAAATAGAAGCAAGAAACAAGCAAATTTCTGAGTGAATTATAAAACCTAATTCTCGGTTTTACTATCCAACAATAAAGAAAATAATAAGGCATTTTTTGGATTCAATAAGGTAATAAACCAGAATATTAAGATACCAAAATTCAAGGATAAAATGTAGAAAATGATTTCAAAAAATTAGCAAGAACACAATTCGAACAAAATTTAAGATAGTTGTTGGTTGTAGTTCTCATAATTAAGTCTTTGTCTCAAATCCTTAAACTAGTTTTTAATCCAATCAATTAGCACACAATATTCCAATAGCCAGAAACCAAAAATGCATGAATAAACAGTAACTCCAACAATCATTATTGAATTTCCAAATCCAAACCAAGCTCAATTTTGTAACTTCTCAAAACTGGCCTTTTTTGCACATCTTTTTTTTTTTTTTAATCACAAATAGAATAATATCAACACAATTTCCAGTAGTACAATCACCACAAAAATCATAAACTCCAATGCCAAAAAAATTCTCTAATTCGTTCATATCTTCCAAGCAAAACAAATTGCAAAATTTTGGGGTTTATGCAATGTGTTTTCAAAATTTCCTCCTTTTTTTTTTTTTTTCTGAATATATGAATACAATTAATTAAGATTTAAAACCAGCAATAAAAAGTCAACAATAAACCCCATTGTCAAGAACTAATATGCAAAACCAACTAACAAAACTAATAAGCCAAAATTCCGTTAAACATAAAAGGGAGCCTTGATTTGGCTATGGCGAAAGAAGAATGATTTTTTTTTTTTGAATATTTAGAACTTGCATAGGGAGAATCAATCTTAACCTAATGTTTAAATTATAGATTAACACAAAAATGAAACAAAGCAAATAAGATGGATCAAACCTGAACAAATTTGGATCTGATACCAAATGATACGAATCTAGGTCGACTTTCTCCTAAACCTGTATTAAATTAGCCCGGATCAAAATTAAGTTTAGATTCTTATGGCCACCTTGATCCCTAATCAACCTATGATTAGAAACTTTGGTGTAGATCAAAGACACCACAATAAGTTATAGAAAGTCTTATTGATAAGTCAAGTTAGAACACTCATTCTCTATTTGGTGTTCTTGGTGTTCTAAAGGAGCAAAGAGAAATATTTCTGTCAAGTATTTTCCTAAATAAATAATAATGTGTGTATTATTAAGAAAAGAAGCCTTTAAATAGGCTAGAATGACAAAAATCGAATCCTTAAGGCAATAGGTAAAATTCGGCCCATAAGACTAAAGAAAGATTAGTTGTCGATTTTCCTAAGTCTTTCTTAATTTAATTTGCATTAATTAATTCCTTAATTTTTAAGGGGGAATTAATTAATTTATAATAAGATATATTAAATATCAACCTTTCTCAATTAATTTGTCTAACAAATAATTTCCTAACATAAAAATCAAATTTCAAATTTGGAAAGTAGTTGATCAACTTTCCAAATAAGCTGTCATTGTCCAAGCTCCAGCTAATTTAGGCTCCACATCTGATCCCGTATACCATGTAGAATGCCTAGTAGGATTAGAACGGATCACCAAACCTTGCAATTGATTGGAATGGTCAAAGTTTGCTTTCAAAACAAAATTTGCTTTTTTTTCTTTTTTGCTATAATTGTCTTTCTTAAGAGCCCTACATTAATTATGAAGTGTCCAAACTTTTCACAGTTTCAACAATCAATATTTTTCTTCTTTCTTTGATTACGATAGTTATCAGTGTCCTTAAGAAAATTACACATGTCTTTTTTCAATTTTGATTTACTTCTGCCCTGTTCATTCTTTTTACCTATGCCTATACATTCCATGTTTAATACTAATCCTTAACTGGAAAAATCCTCTTCACGCTTCCTTATCCTTTTCGTATAATTATATCAACTACTTCTGAAATCTTCAATTTTGGTCTTCTAAGCAAATCATAAATAGAAGTAATAGTACCCTTCAAACTCTCATGCAATTGACCAAGAATCAATAGGACTTAAAGTTCATCATCAAATTTAATTTGAAAAAAATTTAATTGATATGTAATATCATTAAATTTTTAAAATGTGCATTTAAATTTTCTTTTTTTTTTTGGCATTTTCAGATTCAATAGCTTCTAAATTAGACATACCTTATTTGCTACTGACAACTATTCATACATATTGAACAGGGCATCCATGAAAGACTTTATTTTGCACTTTGTTTTTATATCAAAGGCAACTTATTTTGATAAGGTTAGCTTAGTTGCACCAAGGGCTTTATGATATAGCAAATTTATTTCTTCTTTCTTCATCTCCATCAGATTTTCTCCCAAAGATAAATGCATATATTTCTAATATAGGTAATCTTTCATTTGCATCGTTGGAAAATCGAAATTCATACTAATGAATTTATCAATCTTTGATAAGTCCTTCTCTAAACTCATTTCTCCTTTTCAAATCATGAGTCAAATCCTCCAAATCTTGCTTTGCAAGCCAAGGCTCTAATACTAGTTACTGTACTCTCCTTAATTCTTTAGAATTTTGGGATTTGTGGAACTAGAGAATTAAACATAATAATCAAAATACATAGCATACACACAAACATCATAAATTAAAAGAGAAGAGATATAATGTGGTTCGATAATCAATTTGATCTCTATATACACAAAGCACACTGAAAATAAAAAAGTCAGCTAGTAATATATTCAAAGGCTAACAATATTGAAAACGCTTAAGTTTGCATAAATTGAACTCTGAAGTTTGAAGTTGCTTGAATAGAACCGTGAAGTTTCAAATTTGTTACAAATCAGTCAACTGACCAATGGTGTTAATTTTACCGTTAGACATTAGCATGATATCATGATGATGCAATACAAGTCAAAAATATTTTTTTGAAAAAATAAATTTTTTACTTTTCCATTCCAGAAAAATAAAGTGTTTTTGGACCTAAAATTAGACCAAAAACACAAAAATAAAAATAAAATTGAATTTTTGGTCTATTAAAAAAAATTTTGGTTTATTATATCAAAAATTAAATAAAATATTTTTTACAACACCAAAAATTATTGATACTTTTTTACGCCTAAATCAGAAAATTTTAGACCAAAATTAAAAAAAATAAAAATTAGACAAAAATAAAAATAAAAATAAAAATGGAAGTTTTGCCCTAGTAAAAGTGTTTTTATTAGAGAAAAAATTAAATAAAATAATTTTATTAGATAAAAAATTTGTAATAATTTTTTTGAGTGAACTATAAAACAATTAAAAATAGACAAAAAGAATAAAAATTGAAATTTATTTTGTTCTTATATGAAACTAAAAATAAAATTATTATTATTGATGTTATTTTTATTATTTTTATTTGGTCTAATAATAAAAAAAAATGGTTAATTCTATTTCTACTTTCTATGGTTGTTTTCTATGGTTGTTTACTTATTGTAGAACCGAGTAACTCACAAATGAGTGTATATAGATTTACTGTTCTTTTCTTTTTAGACTTAAATTAAAAACCATAAAAGTTATTTATTTATTTATTTATTTTTAGCTTTTTGTCTAAGTTTTGGTCAAATTATGTTTATTTATTTATTTTGGACTACATTTTTTTTATGGTTTGTGCATAAAAAATATTATTAATTTTTGGTCTATTAAAATTATTTTATTTAATTTTTGGTCTAATAAAATATTTTCATTAGATCGAAATTCCAACTTTGTTTTAAATTTTTATTTTTGGTCTAATTTGATGTGCTCTAATTTGAGGTTCAAAAATATTTAATTTGTTTTAAACTTTAGTTTAAATAAAATAGGATTGGATATAGTTTTCCAAGTTAAAAACTATAAATATAAAACGAAATGATAAAAATATTATTTTTTTGAAAAATTATATTTTTAATTTTTTTTTATAAAAACGAATTATGACATCAGTATGTTGGAGTTATCTAACAATAAAATTAACACAATAAAATTAACACTGTTAATTAATTAAACTAATTTACAATAATTTTGAAATTTTTAAAATTCAATTCAAGTAACTTAAAATTTCAGATTTTAATTTGCATAATTCTAAATTTCAAGATATTATCGTATGTTGAAATCTCTTTTCTCTAATTTATGGCGGTTTTTTCTCTCTATTTTTCATCACACGAGCACGAGAGAATACAAAAAGCTAGATATAATAACTTAGAGATATATGTGTCATCTTTTCTTGTGAGAAATAGTGTGGAAACTCTCATAGTCGTCTGGTTGCTTACCATGTATCATCACTATTATTGTCCTTGTCGTACCAATTCCATTAAATCACCACCTGGACCTGGTGGCAAATGATCCTTAAAATAAAAATATCATTAAACATTATCTTCTAACGTGATGCCAAATTTATTAGGCCCCATTTTGCTTTCCAGATAAATGAGGAAAAGGATGGGACCCCTTACTTGCCATTAGTGAAAAAAGGTCATTCATGGAGGAGTACATGATTTAGTGCAACTCTACTGGGCTTATCCCCAGCAGAGAGATGTGACATTTCGTTTTTGTTTTATTCTTTTTGTTTTTATTAATAAGATGATCATTCCTTTGAAAGTGATTGCAAATATTAGGTCATTGTCATTGTCAACACCTCATTTATCCGATGAATTACTACTTCAAGTTCCACTCATGGCACTAGTGGAGAGCTGTCTAGCTATATATAATTTAGAAGCCAATAACAAAGCCTATTTGTCCCTTTTATTAGCAGTCCAGTGACAAATAGTAGTTTTTTTAGACAATGATCTAGCTAGAAAAAGGTTTAGATAATAAAAATTTTGAATTTTTGAAGATCATCATAGACCCTAGTTTTGAATGTTCTAATATATCAGCATAATGAGCACTTTTTTAGACGGTTCCATAATTTCAGCACTCTCATTATTGTCTTCAATAACTAGAATCTGTCACGAAAGCATTTATATTTCAGAAAAAGCAGATTTTTTGTTAGATAATATTACTTCCGTCGAATTAAATAGAACGCTATTTGTTACAATTGATTATTTTCATCGTTGTCATTAATAAGCCATTTAAATGGTAGTATAAAAAGATTTATTTTTCATATTATATTTTTAATACAAAAAATTAATATATAATTAATTAAAGTTAATTAACAATTGTTATTTCAATAATAGTGTCAGTGATAATTATCATCACTGATGATAAAAAACAAATCTCAATTAAATGTAAAACACGAAGACAAAGTTATTATTTCTAATATTTATTTTCCTTCAAATTCACTGTTGCCAGATACATGAAATGATAAAGAAAAAGAAAACTATCTTATGAACACCAATATCTTTTATGATGATAGCTAAATGCGGGGGATTCTTTGTCTGTGAAAGATAAGACATGGTTTCACATCAGGATATACGGCCACATTATAAACCAGACTAATTGGCTAGCTAGAATCGTTGGCCTCCATTTTTGAAATTAATAAACAAAATCATTTTCCGGGGGACACAATACGCTGGGCACTAGCCAATGGTCCTGTACATGGTATTTGCGAAATATATAGAATAGTGGGGGGGAGGGGGTGGGCTTGGGGAGGAGAGGAACGAAGTTAGAAAGCTTCAAAACTGTATCTTTTTGTGTATTAAATCAAGGGCAAAGGATGGAAACTATTCACATTATTAATAGATACACTGTATTCTACAAATATTCATATTGAATCTTACTTTTACTTTCTACATTTATAAAATAGGAAATATTACATTAGAATCCTTGAGGTTTGCATTAATTATAATTTAATTTTTTAAGTTATAAAAATTACAAGTAATATGCTAAGGATGTGTGAATAACATTATTTAAAAGGTATAAATGAAATAATTAAGAAGGAATATGATTAATTTTTGGAATCTAAATGGAGGTTGATGATGATATTTTTTAAAATTAAAGGAATTAATTTGTATTTAAGTCAAACTTCAGAGAAAATGTATGCAATTAACCCCACAAAATATTGTCAACCGGATGATATATGTTTGACCTGCATATATACATTGGAGGTGATATACGTTTCTCTAGATTATACAATCCAAATTCATATTTTTATCTATCACTAAAAGAATGATATTTGTATAGTTGAAGATACCAATTCGTCTGGCATATGTAAACTAGTAGGGGCTGATCCAAATATTTTACTAAAGGGGGCCGATTTATAAAGCAATTTTTTTTAGTAAAATTCATTTCTATAGACTCTCTACTACTAACGGAACGAGTTTTGAATATATTAAGTTAGATAGAGATAAAACCATTATAATAAAAGATGGAAATTATACTCCGCATTATTTATTCATTTATTTTTATTTTTTTGATATTGAAGGTGGAGGATTTGATTTCTTAAATCAACTGTTAAATATTTTATTTTCATAATAAATAAGCGATTTAAAAGAACAAACATTGATTTTAGAGTGTAAAAATATTAATATATCAGAAATTTTGTTAATTATTATTATTACTTTTTTTCTCTCGAGGGCCAATTATATACATATATATAAATGGGGCAAAAGTCATTAAAGATGTATGTATAAAAGGTGGTTTTCAATTTATTTTTTATTTTTTATTTAAGGGGGGCATTTTCTTCTATATACTAAAATACATATATTTTTATGGTTTACAAAACTTGAACCTATGTTTTTGTGTGTTATTAAGATCATGGTATGTAATCTTAGCAATATTGGTCCATCCTATACATATACATAACCTAAAAGATATTTATTTAAGAGCTCAAGAATATTATATAAGTAAACTTACTTTATTACTAGTATTTTCTCTATGAAAAGCCTTTTCTCATGATCACCATGAGTTTTAGGTGTTCTATTTAAGGGGAACGTAATCATGGAGGAAATTCATTCAATTTTCAATAAAGTTTATGACTTACGTATGCTGAAAGTAATTTATTTGGTTGTTTCAAAATCCCTTCAACCTAATGTGGAGGAGAATTATGCTTTTGAGTCTAAGTTTTTAATAGTTAGTCATTTTGATAAGCAAGCACTAACAAATATGATGAATTGGTTATGGCGCCCTACTTGTCCTGTTGAATTTCATGAGTTGTCTGAGAATGGTTTCATATATAAATTTAATTCTTTAAAGGAAAATGAGAATGTTTTACGAGGAGCACCATAGCATTTTGATAAATTATTGGAGTTACTAAAGAAAGTGGGAGATAACAATGCAATTGTTGGATTTATATAAGGCTTTATTTTGTATCTAGGTGCATCAGATTCCAATTTCTTGTATGAGATTTATATAAGGCTTTATTTTGTATCTAGGTGCATTAGATTCCAATTTCTTGTATGACAGAAGAAAACAGGATAACATATTGGTAAGAAGCTTGATCAGTTGTTATGTGTTAATTTTGGTGAAGGTGGTAAATGCTGGGGTCGATATTTACACTCGTGACTGAAAATTAATGCATTATAGCCTTTATTTTGGTGTTTAAAGTTGCAACTGGAAGATGGTGAATGCTTTTGGGTTGAGTTTATATATAAGAGGTTACTAGATTTCCATTTCATTTATTATCAGTTGGGTTATCAACAAAAAGAATCTACAATGGCGTTGGAAGATGCCGAACCTCAATATGGTAAATCGATGTGAGATAGACCTATGGATGTTCCGAATTAGGTGAAGAATTTTGAATTATAGAAAGGAAGGAAATCTTAAAAATGGACTATTATTGGTCAAAATGAAAAAGGTGTCTGCCTTAACTACTGGATGGAGGTTCGAGTTGAGCAAGCTGATGATAGTTTACAACTATTGCAGTTGTTTGAGATTGTGGTACAGAGATTAAGAGAGGATGAAGAGGATGATAAAATAGTTAAGGCAAGGAATATGCTCTTTGGAGATATTACACATTTTATGCATGGTTCACCTATTTTGTTATGTGGATGTCCTTAGTCTGATGTGGTTATTACTAATGACCTGTATAGAAATACTGGGCTTCAACTTTTATTTGTCATGGCGATTGAACATGAAGCTGAGGTGGATGCTGAGATGGATACTACTTTGAATGCATGGGGGTTGATTGTGCGATCATCTAAAGTAGACAAGATAAGGTGTAATGAAAGAAAGATGAGAGGTTCTGGTTTGAAAAATAAAGTTCCAAAAATATTGCTAAGTCTTTGGAAAAGAAGGTTTTGCCTTATGTTGACTGAAGATAGAGTTGGGGTTAAAAGGCAGAATTGAGGTTTGGTCATTTATGATACTATGGTAGGGACTAATGCTCATCCCAAATCTGAAGTTGGAATTTCCAAGGTTTTAGGAATACTTGGACATTTCGAGCATTGTATCAATATCAAGATTGAAAATCCTTATATTGTTTTCTGAATGGAAACACAAATGGAATGTGTGGCTTTTCAGGGCGCAAAGCGTAAGTCAGGTATAAATGGTTGTTTTGGGGTGAATAGAAAGGGTTTTCACGGTGGTTTTTCTATATTGTGGAAACAAGCAATTGTTTTAAAGATCCATTCATTTGAATGGTTGCCTTGTTTTAAAGATCCATTCATTTGAATTGGGCACATATATATATATATATATATACTTTTTTTTATATGCAGTGAAAGGTACAATTTGGTTAACTAGATTCTACAGGGCTCTTGAAGACTCTAATCATAGATTTTCATAGGAATGGATATGTTAACTATCTAAGGGACATCAGGAATGGTGGTCTATCTTTGGAGAATTTAATATGATTTTTACATCAATTTGAGAAGCAAGGGGGACGAGACGGGGCATAATATCAAATTGATAATTCTAAGGATGCAATTGATTCATGTGTTTTAGAGCAATTACTTTAATTTTGTTATAATTTACTTGGAATAATAGGAGAAAAAAAAAATATGGTTATCAATTTCTACCTTGTCTTACCTATGTAGAAGGTAATATTATGTTTCCTTTTACTTTGGTGCCGCATGTTCCTACCTTAGTATTGGATCACCAGGCTTTATTAATTTCTTTGGAGGAGTCCACATATAAAAGGATCCAATATGGTCATAGATTTCATTTTGAGTGCAGAGGTGAGTGAGCCTAATTGTGTAGAAGTTGTAGAATCCTCGTGGTCTTCAAATATTAGTGGAGTGACTTTTTACAAGAGTTTAATATTGAATGGGCATTTATGTGGCTAACTAAAAATGATGGAATAAGTAATCATTGAAATCAATCCAACAGGAATTGAAGACTTCATGTAAGCATTTGGATGATTTACAATCTCTACCGACTACAAGCAATAACTAGCAAAGGTTTGTGCCATAGAGATGACAATTAATCTTTTATTGGATAAAGAGGAACACATGTAGATGTAAATATTAAGAGCTAAATATTCAAGTGTAGGAAACCATAACATATGGTTTTTCCGTAATTTTGACGAAGCAACAAGACAGAGAAATACAATTCAAGGTACTTTGGGAGTAAATGGTGAATGGGTAGAAGGTAATACATAAGTTGCCCATGTATTTGTCAATTTTTACAAAATATTGTTTTCATCTGGTAGCTCGAACTGGTGTATCAAAATATTTCACAGAGTAGAAGGTCTAGTAACAAAATCCATGAATGCCATGCTTTGTGCTTTGTTCTTGCTAAAATTTATAAGAGCTTATTTTAGATGTCCCTAATAAAAAAGCTTGGTTTTGATGGCTTACCAGCTCATTATTAAAAAATATTGGTCAATGGTATGTAACTACAACATACTTGGATTGTTTAAATCATAATGGAGATTTAGGAAAATTGAATACTCCTATAATAGCATTTATTTCGAAGGTAAATAATACAAAACTAGCATATGAATTCCATCCAATTAGTTTGCAAGATTATTGTAGAAGCTTTTGTGAATCGGTTGAAGGGTATTCTACGTTCTATCACATATAAGGGAAAAAAGCACTTTTGTATAGGGATGAAAGGTAATGTATAAGGTCGTGGTGTCCTTTGAAACCATGCTTTTAATTGAAGGGCACGCTAGTGGAGATGATTATTTGCATGCTTTCTAATTGTATATAAGTCAAGCTTATGATAAAGTGTATCTGTAATGCCTACCTCCGCTAGTCCCATTCTCTGAATTCATCAATATTATCCATAGTTTAGTTGTCACACTTTTGTATGTGGACAATAGATGATATTACTCTAATATCTCTTATTTCGATGAAGGGGCACTTTATTGGAGATGATTATTTACATGCTTTCAAATTATATATGAGTAAAACTTATGAAAGAGTAGATTTGTAATATCTGCCTCCACTAGCATCCCATGATCTTGCTTCACCAATATTGTCCCTAATTAAGCCACCACACTTTGCACATGGATGATAGATAATGTATAATGTTGTGGTATACTTTGAAACCATGCTTTTTAATAGAATCCACTCGAATTTGCACAACCGACAACTTACTGGGGTGCTGATCCGATACAGATGAAGAATGGGCCGATCACTAGGGCTCAAGCTAAAAGGTTTAAAGACAAACTTGCTGCCTTTATACTGTTAGAGAATCATGGCAATTGCTAGCCATAAACAAACCAAACTTGAGACCAAGCCTAATGCCTTGGCCGAGAAGCAACTACCTTGGTTTGTTTGTATTTTGGTTTTGTAGTTAAGTAAGTCCTTTTGTGATGTTTTCTAAGCTTGTTAAGTTGGTGCACAAAGACACCAAAATGTGTTAGTTAGTATGTATTAGTTAAATTAGAGATTTAGGAAGCTTAGGGAAATGAAGCACCTTGATGACATGGAAAGCAATTTGGTGACCAAGACGGTGACATGGAAGCTACTTGGTGACATGGAGCCAAACCATTCGGCCTTTCTCTCATCTAATGCATGGAAGTACATGTGTCGTCATGCATGAGGACTACTTCAACATGAACACTTGTCAACAAACCATGATGCATGTGGCAAAGTTACTTTACACATGTGTTTTGCTTCACCATGAAGGACTTGTTTTATATTGGTGTTTAGAACTAGCAATGGTGTGCTTTCACACCTATTTTGTATACTATAAGTATGTATTCCATCAAAATGAATAATAGAGTTTAAGTTTGGAGAAAATACCTTAGTTTCCATTTTGGAACCAAGAGAAACACAAACTGGCCAAAACTGAAAAATTTTCCAGTAGCTTAATCAAAGCAAAGCCGAGTACAACCAAACTCCAAATCAATTTTCCAAACATATAACCTTGTTCTCTTTAGCTTAACCTTGCCCTAATCCTTTCATATACAGGGAATAATACATTCTCAAAAGGGCTTGTCCATACATGAAGATGCAAGACCTGCTTTAAGCATACAAGGGGTGGAAGACGATACGGACCTGGGTAGCTGTTTGGGTACAAATGTGGACCACGGGCAGCATGAAATGGTTCCAATACTTTATGGATTCAATAAATATCCCTAAGAGGTCATGGAATCAAGTCAAGGAAGCATCAAAGGCAAACAAAATGGGCTTGTGCACATAGGAGGAGTTTTGGCCGGCTTTACTGTATTTTGTTGCTGACTTTACTGTATTTTGCTGAGTTAGCTTTTTCTCTTTGATCCAAGTAATGGAAACATGCGGGACTCAATGATAATCCTATTTGGCATCCTAAAAATCATATTGAAGCTGATTTCGAGCTTAACTTGGTCAACGATTGATCAAAGACAACTTAGTTAAAAAGATAGTATTTTAGTTTCCTAATTTGATTTTGACTTTTTGTTTTAGGAAATTAGCCTTTTATTTGGTTTCTATTTATTTATTTGCTGAAATAATAAGTTTAGGAAAGTTATTATTTTATTATTTTCATTGTAAATTAGTTAATTCCAAATTCAAAATAAGGAATTAATTAATCAAAATAGATTTAGGAAAGTAAGTGAAATTTCGGCCATACTTAATGTTTTCTAATGTTGGCCGAAATTCAATCTTTGTTTTTAGGGTTTATTTCTTTTCTCCTAGCCTATTTAAGGGCTTGTTTTTGAGGAAGAAAACCCCCTTAATAATAGTCAGAATTTATTTTGTGAGATAGAATTCTTTTTGTTTTTCTTGAACACCAAAAACACTATTAGAGAGTGAATGTTTTAGTTCTGACTTATCAAAAGGATATCCATCACCTATTGTGCCATCTTCATTATATCAAGGTTTTTAATCGCAGGTTGGTTAGGGGTTGAGGTCAATCCATTAAAATATGAACTTAATTAAGATTCGGGCTAATATAATACGGGTTTAGGCATATGTCGATCTAGGGTCGTATCATTTGGTATCAGAGCCAAGATTTATTTCAGGTTTGATCTATCTTTATTTACTTTATTTTTTTTTTTGTGTTAATCTGCAATTTTAGCATTAGGTTAAGGTTGCATCTATCCCATACACGTTCAACATCTTAAAAAAAAAAAATTCATTCCTAGATAAATTAGGATTTTCTTGTTTTACTGTATTTTTTTGTTTCCTAATTTGTTGGTTGTTTTTCGTCCTTGTTCTTAGTAATTTAATTCATTTTTTATTTTTTTTTGGCTGTTTTTGATCTTAAATATTTGCATTCATATATCAAAAAAAAGAAAAAGAAAAGAGTGCTTGCGACAACATATATAAATTTACAAAAAAATTACAAATTTGTATTTTTGTTGTTGGTGGCCACGGGTTTGGTAGTTTTTTGGTGTTAGAATTGCTATCTTGGTGTTGATCTTTGCTACTGGAGTGTTTTTACAATCAGTGAGTTAACAAAAAAAAAAAAAAAATCGCAGTTTGTAGAATTTGGAGTTTGATTTGTTTGCTGTAAATTATTGGAGCTACTGAATTGTTGCATATTTATTCATTA
Source organism: Ziziphus jujuba (assembly GCF_031755915.1). Taxonomy (NCBI): domain Eukaryota; kingdom Viridiplantae; phylum Streptophyta; class Magnoliopsida; order Rosales; family Rhamnaceae; genus Ziziphus; species Ziziphus jujuba. Next base: position 22,641,797 of record NC_083383.1, on the reverse strand, counting down.
TTTGGAGTTTCTGGAACTTTATTTGCTGCTGAAATTTGTATTTGTGAGTGCTAAAATTATTTGGATTAAAATTAGTTAAAAGATTTGATACAAAAACTAGAATTACAAAGAACAACAAACAACAACTATCCTATATTTTTGTTTGATTTGATTCTTATTCGTGTTTGAATTTCTTTTTCTAAATTTTATTCTTGAATCATAAATTTCCTACCATCTGGTCCAGTTCTTATTTATTCCAAAATTCCCTTTGCTAAATTGCTTTATTTTTGCTTAGGAAAGCCAAGAATTAGGTGTTTAAAATTCACTCGGTATTGCTTACTTTTTTGCAACTGTTTTGTTGATAAGTTAAAACATACTTATGATTTAATTGCTGTTTTGTGGGTGTTCTAATTAGAACTTTGAGATAATTCTTTGAGTGGAAAAAGACAAGAGTGTGTGAGCTTAAAAGAGGGTCAAAAGCTAAAATTAGTGTGCAAACACGAGTGTTGAGACCTTGTTTGAGTGAAACACATAAATGAGTGATTTTGGTGAGATTCTATTTTGCTTTTGTGCTATTCATACTAACATGGAATATTCAAGTTTGAGAAGAGAGGTCCATCATTAAGGATCAATGAAAAGGAGTCCATAGGATTTAAAGATGATTCCTGAGCTACGGGGAGTAGTGAGCAAAACGGACATAAGGGCTATCTTGGAGCAATTACAGCGGATGAATACTCAATTTGACCATATAAATCAAAAGATGGATAGATTAGAAACATCCCAAGGAATGCCAAATACAAGGTTTGATGTTCATGGGGGCCGAGGTCGAGGTCGAGGAGGTTGAGGGTGACTTAGAAATGAATGTGGGAAGGTAACTTTGAAGATAACTTGGAGGAGGAGTTTGATGAAAATTTTGCACTCCAAGGAAAGCAAAACCGTGGGAGACCTGCAAAGAATGAAGATGATGATCTAGGGAATATCAAGGTAAACATTCCACTTTCATGGGAAAAAATGACATGGAAGCTTATTTGGAATGGGAGTAGTGAATGGAGATGTTTGTTGACTATCACAACTATTCAAAGGCCAAGAAAGTTAAATTGGCAGTAATGGAATTTGGATACTATGCACTCCAATAGTGGATTAATGAGAAAAACACCCAAAAATTTTTTGGTGACGACTTGATTACTACATGGCGACAAATAAAAGGAGCCATGAGGAAGCGATTTGTACCATCACACTATCATAGGTCTGTGGAGGATTATTACAAGGATATGGAGATGTTTATGGTGAGGTTAAGCATGAATGAAGATAGAGAAGCAACCATGGCAAGGGTTTTAAGTGGTTTGAATCGTTAGATAGCCAATCAACTATAATTACAACAATATGTGGAATTGGAGGAGATGTTGCATGTGGCTATTAAACTTGGGCATCAATTCAAGAGGAGGGGTGTAAGCTCACGGTTTGGAGGTGTTTCCAATAGGGGAAGGTCAAATCCATGTGGCTGGAGAAGCAATCCTATCTATGAAAACAAGCCAAAACCGAAAGTTGGAAAAGAAAGTTTAAATCAGCCAAGGAAAGAGACTAGAACCGAATCTGTCCAAGCATACAAAATTGAAGGTAAATCTGATCCTAAACTTTCAAGATCTAGAGAAATTGTTTGTTTTAAGTGCCAGGGATAAGGGCACATAGCCAATCAATTCCTGAATAGGAGACTTATGGTATTGAAAGGTAATGGTGAGCTAGAATCCGAAAGTGAAGGTGAAACTGAGCAAGAAGAGGAAGAATTTGAAAATGAGGCTGAGACTTTAAAGGCTTCAAATGTCAATTTAAGGTTGGTGGCAAGGAGAGTGTTAATTGTATATAAGGACGAGGATCAAGTTCAAAGAGAAAACATCTTCCACAAGGATGTTAGCAAATAACCTTTCCTTCCTAAACACTTCTAAAACTAGCCTAAGATGTCCTACATGGTCATCTAAATTTCTACTATATACAATGATGCGAATTCATCTGTGTCAGCACAACCGGCTAGCAATTTTGGTGCATTTATGGAGTCCGGGCAGTAAGAAATGGTTCCAACTCTTTATGGATTCAATAAATGTCACTAAGAGGTCATGGAAACAAGTCAAGGCAGAAGTAAAACCAACTTGTACGGACAGCTTCAAAATTTGGCCGAAAATTGTTGTATTGTTTACTAGCTTTACTGTATTTTGCTGACTTGGCCTTTTCTCTTTCCTCCAAGCAAGGGAAACGTGTGGGACTCCATAATAAGCTCATTTGGCATACTACAAAGCATATTGAAGCTTGAATTTTATACAGAAAATTATTTGTGAGATTGAATTCTCTTTATTCTTTTGAGCACCTAAAACACCATTAATGAATGAGTGTTTTAGTTTGACTTATCAATAGGCATTCCATCACCTATTGTGGCGTCTTCATTATATACAAAGGTTTCTAATCACAGGTTGGTTAGGGGTTAAGGTGACCATTAGAAGTTGAACATAATTAGATCAAGGCTAATATAATACAGGGTTAGGAGTATGTCAACCTAAATTTGTATCATTACTTGCATATCCACTTAGTTTACTAATTGTGTAAGCTATGTATGGTATTCTACAATTCATTAAATACATTAGATTTTCAATCACACTCTTGCTTTTATTATTGGATAAGTGAATATTTACATAAAAGGGTGTTCTCACCATTCTAGAATCTTCTTTACTAATGGAAGGTTTTACTTTGGCTTGAATATCTATTTCTTATTAATAAAACTCTTGAAGGTTTTCTTAAGTGCTTTCATCTGGCGTCAAAGGGATCCTCTCTCTCCTCTCCTTTTTTGTATAGTAGAAGACCTTTTAAGCAAATACTTGAGTAAGCTTTATCAAAACCAGATTTCAACAATTTCTTTTCTAAGAGGCTTTTCAGCCCTAACACATCTTTTTTATCTAGATGATATCTTACTTTTCTGCAAAGACACTTGTGTGGTTCTTTGTACGGCCAGCTTATTAATTGAAACAAATCCTCTACTTATTCATAACATAGTAGATAAGATTATGGCAAAATTAATTTCTTGGAAGGGTCATCATCTTTCATATGCCAATTAGGCTTGCTTAATCAAATCTGTAATCATATCAATGGCAATCCATTCACTCATGATTTACAAATGGTTGATTATTTTATTAAAGAAGCTTAATAGATCATACGAAACTTCCTTAGGACTGATAGTATTGATGTCAAGGAATATTGTACAATAGCTAAGAATACTTGTTGTTATCCTATTAAAGATGGAAGCCTTGGTTTTAAAAATTTAATTATACATGAATATCATCAAAGTAAACAACCACAAATTTACCAATGAACGGATGCATAGCATGGTTCATTAATCTCATGAAAGTGCTAGGTGCATTAGTTAAACCAAAAGGCATTACTAACCACTCATAAAAACCATACTTAGCTTTAAATGTGGTTTTCAATTCATCTCCCTTTTTCATTCTAATTTGATGATAACCACTCCTAAGATCAATTTTTGAAACATGCATGCACCATATAATTCATCAAGCATATAATCTAATCTAGGAATAGGATGCCTATACTTAATGGTTATATTATTTATGGTCCTACAATCTACACACATGTGCCATGATCCATCTTTCTTAGGTACTAATAAAACAAGGACAAGACATGGGCTCATGCTTTCACGAATATAACATTTTTCAAGTAATTCACTTACCTGACTTTGTAGCTCCTTTGTATCCTCAGTATTGCTTCTATATGCAGGCCTATTAGGAATTGCAGCTCCAGGAATAAAATCAATTTGATGTTCAATCCCTCGAATAGGTGGTAAACTACTAGGAATTTTCACCGGAAAGACATCATCAAATTCCTGCAAAAGGGAAGAAATAGAACTTGGCAATTCAAGCTCTTCAGGGTTAGTTAGATGGTTTAAATAAGCATCTTTATAAATCATGACCAGCATAGGTTTCTTACAAAACAATACATACCTTCGAGATAATGCATCGGCAATCACTTCCTTATCGTTCTTGTAGCAGATGATATAAGGAAAAGTTTCAATGAATTCAATCCACTTCCTATGCCTTTGGTTGAGCTTGCTTTTGCCTTTAATGTGCTTCAATGATTAATGGTCCGTATGAATCATGAATTCCTTTGGCATCAAGTAATGTTGCCATGTCTCCAAAGCTCGCATCAAAACATACATCTCTTTATCATAGGTTGGATAGTTCAATATAGCCCCATTTAACTTCTCATTGAAATAGGCTATGGGTCTTCCTTCTTGCATCAAAACAGCTCCAAGACCTACACCTAAAGAATCATATTCAATTTCAAAAGTTTTAGAAAAATTTGGCAAAACTAACAAAGGAGCATTAGTTATTTTTTCTTTTACCAAATTGAAAGACTTCTTTTGTGCTTCTCCCATGTGAATCCAACATTCTTCTTGACAACTTCGATCAATGGTGCTGCAATGGTGCTAAAATCCTTGACAAATCTTTCGTAGAAGCTACCCAAACCATGAAACTCTTTACCTAGGTAATAGATGTAGGTTTCGGCCATTCTTGTATGGATTTAATCTTGAATTGGTCAACCTTAATTCCTGCAGCGCTTACAATAAATCCTAGAAAAACAAGCTCATCTTGACAAAAATCACACTTTTTCATGTCAGTAAATAACCTTTCCTTCCTAAGTACTTTTAAGACTAGCCCAAGATGTTCTACATGTTCATCAAGATTTCGACTATACACTACAATATCATCAAAATATACAACCATAAATGTTCAAATGAATGAATGCATGACATGATTCATTAGCCTCATGAAAGTGCTAGGTGCATTAGTTAAACGAAAAGGCATTACTAACCACTTATATAATCCATATTTAGTTTTAAATGCGGTTTTCCATGCATCTTCCTCTTTCATCCTAATTTGATGATACCCACTCCTAAGATCAATTTTAGAAAACATGCATGCACCATATAATTCATCAAGCATGTCATCTAATCTAGGAATAAGATGCCTATACTTAATGGATATATTATTTATGCCCCTACAATCTACACACATGTGCCATAATCCATCTTTCTTAGGCACTAATAAAACAGGGACAAGACATGAGCTTTTACGAATATAACCTTTTTCAAGTAATTCACTTACCTGACTTTGTAGCTCCTTCGTATCCTTGGTATTGCTTCTATATGTAGGCCTATTAGGAATTGCAGCTCCAGGAATAAAATCAATTTGATGTTCAACCCTCGAATAGGTGGTAAACTACTTGGAATTTCATCCGGAAAGACGTCATCAGATTCCTGCAAAAAGGAAGAAATAGAACTTGGCAATTCAAGCTCTTCAAAGTTAGCTTGATGATTTAAATAAGCATCTTTATAAATCATGACTAGCATGGGTTTCTTACTAAAAAAATGCTTTATTAATATCACCTAAACTAAGATAAAAATTCTTAATTTTCTTCTCTTTCCTTTCTTTTCCTTTACTTCTCTCGAATTTTTCTTCTCTCCTAACGCTCTCGACTTATTCAATTTGTTTCTCCCTCTCAGCTTTCTCTCTCTTGTTCCCCTCATTATTGGGTTTAGAATACTTACCTAGATGTGAATATTCGATCTTGCCCTCTTGGATAGGTTGTGAAGCCGTGGGTGCCATGCTTGACTTCTCTTTGAACTGTTCGACCTCTCTCCTTTGTTGCATTTGTAATTAGTCTCTAAATATCTCTTCTGTAGTTAATGGCTCAAGCTTAGTCTTTTTACCTTTGAATCAGAATATAATGGAATTCTCTCATCCATAGTGTATGGTGTCTTTATCAAATTGTCATTGCTCTCTCAACAATATATGACCAGCATGCATAGGCACAACATCACATAATACAACATCCACATATTTATCAATGCTAAATTTTACCTTTGCTTTTTACTTTCATCTCTCCACTATAAACCATTGTTATCTATATGGTTCGAGATGTTTAATTGTTGTTAATGCTAATTTATCAACCATAACATTACTAATTACATTAGCCTAACTTCCACTATCAATTATCATACCATAAATATTACTTTAAATTTTACATCGGGTATAGAAGATGTTTTCTTTTTGGATTTGATCCTTATCTTTATACAGGGTCAAGACCCTCCTTGCTACCAAACTCAATTCAGCCTTTGAAGCTTGAGGGTCTCGGCTTCTTCTTGTTCTTCATCTATAAATTCAGTTTCAGCTTCGGAACCCTAACTTTCAAACTCCAACTCTCCATTGCCTTTCAACACCATGATTCTTCTATTTGGAATTAGTTGGCAATATGTCCTCGACCTTGGCACTTGAAACAAACAATTTCATGAGTTCTTGAAGGTTTAGGATTAAATTTACCTTCCAACTTAGGTGCTTAGTTGTGATCTGACCTTGTATCTTTACTTGGCCGATTGGAGCTTTCACTTTCTAACTTCGATTTTTGTCTTGAGTCAAGGTTGCTTCTTTAAACACTTGAACTTGACCTCACACTGTTGGAAACTCTTTCAAACGGTGAGCTTGTACCCCTCCTTTTGAATTGGTTCTCAATTTTAATGGCCACATGAAGCATCTCTTCTAATTTTACATATTGTTGTAACTCCACTTGGTTGGCTATTTCTCAATTTAAACCTCTCAAAAATGTTGCAATGCTTGCCTTATGGTCCTCATTTAAGCTCAAGCTCATCATAAGCATCTCCATTTCCTTGTAATAATCCTCCACGGTCCTATTTCCTTGTGATAATGATTGAAGCCTTTGATGTAGCAACCTATGGTAATAAGTCGGCACAAATCTCTTTCTCATGGCTCCTTTCATTTGTTACCATGTGGCAATTAGTTCATCACCAACTCTCCTTCGAGTACCGTACTCGTTATTTTACCATTGGAGTCAATAATGTTCAAATTCTAAAGCGGCAAAGTTAACCTTCTTTGCCTTCAAATTCCAAATTCCAAAGTTGCCAATAGATTGCTCTTTCCTATAAAATGTGTTATATTGACCTTAATGTTTCCAAGGTCATCATATTCCTCACAGGCTTGCCTCCTGCAGTTTTGTCTTCCTTGGAGTGTAAAAATATCTTCGAACTCCTCTTCGAGGTTATCTCCATAATTACCTCCTTCGATATCCTCCCTAAAACATCCATGGCCTCCTTGACCTCGTCCTCGGCCTCCATGTGGTTAATGCCTTGGATTCGGCCCACCTTATGATGTTTCAAAGCTGTCCATCTAATGAGAATCCGCCTATGCCCACACAACCAACTACCCACTGGGGTGTTGATCCAATACGGATGGAGTCTGGGCCGATCATTAGGGATCAAGCCAAGAGATTTTAGGAAAACCTATTTGCCTTTATACAAGAAGTTATCAATTCTCAAAAGGGATTGTCCATACTCAAAGATACGAAGCATGTTTTAAGCATCCAAGTGGTGGGGCCGATACGAACCCAAGTAGCTGTTTTCGTGTAAATATGGACTCCAGACAAAATGGAATGGATCCAACGCTTCATGGAATCAATGAATATCATGAAGAGGTCATGGAATCAAGCCAAGTTAGAATCAAAAGCAACCACAATGGGCATTTGCACATAGAGGGAATAGTAGGCTGGTTTTGCTATGTTTGTTGCTGGCTTTACTGTATTTTTTTTATTTGATATTTTCTCTTTATTCCAAGCAAGGGCAAGGTGTGGGACTCATAAAGAATCCTATTTGGCATCCTACATGGCACATTAGATCTAATTTGAAGCCTTTACAAGATGAAAATTGGTGAAAGATAGCTTAGTGGTCAAACTAGTCAATTAGTTTTCTAACTTGATTTTGACTTTTTGTTTTAGGAAATTAGTCTTTTATTTGGTTTCTATTTATTTATTTGCTGGAAAAATCAACTTAGGAAATTTATTATTATATTATTTTCTTTTTAAATTAATCAATTCCTAATTCCTAACAAAGAGATTAATTAATCAAAATTAGAATTAGGAAATGCATGGAATTTTGGCCACATTAGGAAATTGACATTGTATGGCAGGTTTTCCCTTAGATTTTTAGGGTTTATTGTTTTGTTACTTTAACCTATTTAAGGGTTATTTTTCAATGAGAATGCACCTTCAAGATTATTCAAAAAATTATTTGCGAGATAGAATTCTCTTTGTTCTTTTTGAACACCTAAAACACCATTAGAAAGTGAGTGTTTTAGTTTTGACTTATCAATAGGATATCCATCACCTATTGTGGTGTCTTCAATCCATACCAAGGTTTCTAGTCACAAGTTGATTAGGGGTTCAAGTTTCCATAAGAATCTGAACTTAATTGAGGTCAGGGCTAATATAATATGGGTTTAGGCGTGAGTCAACCTAGGTTCGTATAACCATCTTTTGTTCAAGTTGATCAAACTGAGCAGTCATCCATTGTAATTGTTCTAAGACCGCCAACTTGGTTCATCTCCATGTCTCGTTACTCTTGATTTGCCTTTGCATCCCACAGATTCCTCTTCATGGTTTCTTAATGAACCATCTCCTCTTCTCATTCTTGGATCTGTCTTGTTAATAAAAGTAATGCGAAAACCCTCACAAATTCACTCCTTCAGGTGTTTCACTCAAACAAGGTCTTGACACTCATGTTTGGATAATAGTTTCAGCTTTTAACCTTCTTTTAAGCTCATACACTCTTGCCTTTTTCAACTTAAAAAATTATCTTTATGTTCTATTAAAACACACTCAAAACAGTAATTAGATCACAAGAATGCCTGAATTAAACTTATCAATGAAACAGCAACAAAAACAAGCAAATACCGAGTGAATTGATAAAACCTAGTCTCGGCCTTACCAACCAAAAATAAGGTAAATCAACAAGCAATTTTTGGAATCATTAGGGAGTAGGCCTGAATATTAAGAAACCAATAATTCTAGGATAAAATTTAGAAAAGAGATTCAAACAATGAACAAGAAACAATTTGAACAAAATATGGAAAAAGTTGTTTTTTGTAGTTTATGTAATTTAAGTTTTGTCTCAAATCTTTTAACCAATTTTAATCCTAACAATTTTAGCACTCAAAATTCAAATATCCAGCAACCAAATATTGAATAAATAATGAGAAACTCAACAATTACAATTGTATTTCCCAAAAACAAACAATCCCTAATAACAATATACTAAAATTGGCCTTTGTGCAGAAATATTTTTTATTTTTTTTTTATCTTCGACTTTTCTTTCTTTTATTATTATTATTATTATACTTTTATAATCACAAACTCCAGTAGCCAAAAACAACATAAAATTGCAATTCCAATGCCAAAATATTACCAAACCTGATTCACACTTTCAAACAAAAAACAATCGCACAAATTTAAAGGTTTTATGCAATATGCTTTCAAAACTCCCTCATTTTTTGTTTTGAATATATGAATGCAACTAATTAAAATTAAAACAGCAAAGAAAAATCAGCAATAAACCAAATTACAAAGAACTAATATGCAAAACAACCAACAAACTAGGAAGTAAAAATTTGGTTAAAACAAAGAAACAAATTCGGTTATGAAGAAACTTTTGTGTTTTATTTATTTAATTTTTTAATATACAGAGCATGGATAAATAGGAAACAACCTTAGCCTAATTTTAAAATTATAGAATAACATAAAACAAAATAAAGTAAATAAGATAGATCAAACCTGAACAAAATTTGGCTCTGATACCAAATTATACGAATCTAGGTCGACTTACTCTTAAGTCCCGTATTATATTAGCTCGGATCATAATTAAGTCCAGGTTCTAATGGTCACCTTTGTTGTAGTTCTCTAACCACTATAGAGAAGAAATATGAGAAGAAAAATAAAAAGAAATTCTATTACTCTCATGGAAATAGAATACAAAAATACAAAAAAACTTCTCTCTGTCTCTGATTCTCATGTGGAATCTCTTTGCTTACTATCAAACTCTCTCCTGGACTTTCAACTCTTCTCTCAAGCTCTCTTTGGAGTCTTCACAATGCTCTCAACACTCCTCTCTTGGGATTGAATTGAGATTACTTGGCTTGGTTTGAAAGCAATGGGATGGAGCCTATTTATAAGCTCACAACGTCAGTGCATGTCCACCATTTTCAGCTTCTTCTGACAGTTGTAGCAACAATTGGTTTTTCGGTATTAAATACAGCAACCATTGTAAAAAATGGTGAGCTTATGGTAGTGCGGTTGGTTTCAAAATGTCAGTGCAGTGTGGTGTGGTTGGACTTTACAATTCTCCTCCTCCAGCCGCATTTAAATTGATGGTCATCTACCATCCATTCCAGCTATGTCTCTGCATAGCTTCAGCTTCTTTTGACAATGACTTTTGTTAACGTGTCTGCGGGATTCTCCTTTGTGTGGATCTTTACTAGTTTTAGCAACTGTTGTTTATTACTTTGATATTCAATGATAGCGGATGTCAATGTTCTTTATACGGGAATGATACATTGAGTTCTTGCTCAAATCCATGGCACTTTGGTTATCACAATGTATCTTGTAGTCTTCTTGCTTGATGCCCAGTTTTATGAGAAAACGCTTTATCCACAACATTTCCTTATGCGCTTCTACTACGGCAATGTACTCTACTTTTATAGTGGATAAAGCTACATACTTCTGCAATCTTGATTGCCACGGCTCCCCCTACAAAAGTGTAGAGACAACCTGATGTAGACTTTCTATTATCAAGGTCTTTGGCCATATATGCATCTGTATAGCTTACTAGGACTGGGTCACCTTCCCCGTAGCACAAACATAGCTTTGATGTAACCTTAAGATATATGAGAATCCATGTGAATGCTTCCCAATATTTCTTTCCAAGATTTGAAAAAAATCTGCTCACGACACCTACTGCATGAACAATGTTTGGTCTAGTACACACCATTGCATACATCGTACTTCCTACTATTGAAAAATATGGTACTGATGCCATCTCCTCTATCTCTTCTTTGGATGAGGGGCACAATTCTTGCTCAACTTAAAATTATTTGCAAGTGGAATGTTGACTGGTTTAGCATTATCCATGTTGAATCTCTTTATCATCCGTTCAACATACTTCTCTTTAGATAGCCATGGCCTTCTATTCTTCCTCTCTCGGATTATTTGAATTTCCAAAATTTGTTGAGTTGGTCCTAAGTCTTTCATATAAAAGGACTTAGACAATTCCTTATTCAGCTGACTAATTTTCGTCGCATCTTGTCCAACGATCAACATGTCATCCACATATAGCAAGAGTGTAATGAAGTTTCCATTTGCAAATTTTTGAATATAAACATATTGGTCTGTTATAGTCCTCTTATAGCCTTGACTTACCATAAATGAGTCAAACTTCTTGTACCATTGTCTTGGTGGTTGCTTGAGCCCACACAAGCTTTTTTAAGCTTGCAAATGAGGTTTTCTTTCCCTGAAACCTTAAATCCTTCTTGCTGCTTCATGTAGATTTCCATATATAAATCACTGTGAAGAAATGTTGTCTTCACATCCATTTGTTCAAGCTCTAGGTTTAGACTTGCTACTAAACCAAAAATACCTTGAATTGAAGTCATTTTTAACACTGGTGAGAAAATCTCATCAAAGTAGATTTCTTTCTTCTGAAGAAATCCTTTGACCACCAATCGGGCTTTGTGTTTCACCACCTTTCCATTGCCATCTTTCTTGAGCTTGAACACCCATTTACTCTTTAGTGCCTTCTTTCCTATTGGAACCTTAATCAACTCATAAGTATGATTTTTCTACAAAGATTCCATATCATCTTACATTGCTTGCAGCCATTTTTTTTTTGTCTTGATGAGTAACAGCTTCTTGGAAACTCTCTGGCTCCCCATCTTCAGTAGGTAGAATATACTCAGATTTTAGAAATATTTTTGATGGAATCTAGCCTCACTCAGATCTCTGAACTTCTAAATTGCTAGCTTCAGGAGGTGTGCCATCATATGACCGCTATGATGGCCTTGCAGCTTCCTGAGAGGATTAAGTGTCCCCTTGCTCAACATCCCCTTCTTCCTTCTGGTCTGCTTTTGGGATATCTTCATGCACCTCATTATCCTCTGTGGCTATTTGTGCTAATGCTGGATTAGGAACAAAATTCTAGACACTAGAACTATGATTAGGAGACATTCTGGGCTTTTCAATGTCTTCCATTATATGGTTTTTATGGAACATTATGTCTCTACTTCTAATAACCTTCTTTGGTTTTGGATCCCATAACTTGTATTCAAATTCTTCATCTCCATATCCTATAAAGATGCATGGAGTAGATCCTACATCAAGCTTTTGTCTGAGCTCCTTAGATATGTGTACATAAGATGATGAGAATCTGTCTGAACCCACACAACCGACGACCCGTTGGGGTGCTGACCCGATACGGATGAAGACTGGGCTGATCACTAGAGCTCAAGCCCAGAGGTGTAAGGACAATATGGGAGCATTTATACAGGGAGTATTTAATTCTTAAAAGAGCTTGTCCATACCCGAAGATACAAAGTCTGTTCTAAGCATCTGAGTGGTAGAGGCCGATACAGACCTGTGTAGCTGTTTTCGTGCAAATTTGGACTCCGGGAAGTGAGGAATGGTTTTAGCACTTCATGAAATAAATGAATATCATTACGAGGACATGGAATCCAGCCAAGTTAGAATCAAAAGCATTTAAAAAGGACTTGTATGGACAGCCTCTCAATTTGGCCGAAAATGTGCTGTTTAGTCGCTGACTTTGACTTTTCTTCTTGTTTGACTTATTTCAATCAAAGGGCAACATGGGGGAATCATTATTAATCATATTTGGCATCCTAAATGGAATATGGAAGCTGATTTAAGCCCAAAAAAGCTGGAGATTGATCAAAGATACCTTAGTAGTCAAACTAGTCAACTAGTTTTCTAATTTGATTTTGACTTTTTGTTTTAGGAAATTATTCTTTTATTTGGTTTCTATTTATTTATTTGCTGGAAAAATCAACTTAGGAAGTCATTATTTTATTACTTTCATTGTAAATTAATTAATTCCTAATTCAAAATAAATGAATTAATTAATCCAAATTAGATGAGGAAAGGAGGTGAATTTCGGCTAAACTAGGTTTCCTAATCTTTGGTGGCAGGTTTTACCTAGATAATTAGGGTTTTATTTTGTTTTCTTTTAGCCTATGAAAGGGCTAGTTTTTTGGGAAGAATACACCATTGATAATATTCAGAATTTATTTTATGAGATTGAATTTGTCTTTGTTCTTTTGAACACCTAAAACACAATTAGTGAATGAGTGTTTTAGTTTGACTTATCAATAGGCCTTCCATCCTCTATTGTGGCGTCTTCATTATATACCAAGGTTTCTAATCACAGGTTGGTTAGGGGTCAAGGTGACCATTAGAACTTGAATATAATTAGATCCGGGCTAATATAATACGGGTTTAGGAGCAGGTTGTCCTAGGTTCATATAATTTGGTATTGAGCCAAATTTTGTTCAGGTTTGATCTATCTTTATTTTCTTTATTTGTTTTTTTGTTATTATGCAATTTTAACATTAGTTTAAGGTTGCTTCTGTCATCATACACATTCTGCATCTTTAAAAAAAAAAAAGAAAAACAAAATTCATTCCTAGTTGAATTAGGATTTCCTAGTTTTACCATATTTTTGTTTCCTAGTTTGTTAGTTGTTTTCATCTTTGTTCTTAGTAATCTAGTTCATTGTGGATTTTTTTTTCTGTTTAGTCTTAAATATTTTCATTCGTATATTGAAAAGAAAAAAAAAAGAAGAAAAGCTGAACATATTAAAAAAAAAACTGCAGTTTTGTATTTTGTTGGAGGTCACGGGTTTGGTGATTATTTGGTGTTGGAATTGCAATTTAGGTGTTGATTCTTGCTACTGCAGTTGTTTTATGTTTTTTGAGTAAAAAAAAAAGAAAAAAACAAGAAAAGCTGAATTAAAAAAATAAAAAATAAAAAATTTCGGTTTCTTGAATTTGGTGTTGAAATTAGTTGCTGGAAATTTCTTGGAGCTGCTGATTTGTTGATTATTTATTCAATATTTGGAGTTTCTGAAGACTTACTTTTGTTACTGGATATTTGAATTTCGGATGCTTAAATTATTGGATTAAAATTAGTTAAAGGAATTGACGCAACACTAGAATTAGAAGAACAACAACCAACATTACTCTTTAATTTTGTTCGAATTGATTCTTGTACGTGTTTGAAATTATTTTTCTAAATTTTTACTCTTGAATCTTTAATTTCTTACCATCTAGTCCAGTTCTTAGTGATTCCAAAGTTATGTTGTTAATTTGCCTTATTTTGCCTAGAAAAGCCGAAAACTAGATTTCACCAATTCATTCGGTATTGCTTGCATTTGCTACTGTTTTGTTGATAAGTTAAATTAAAAAATACTTGTGATCTAATTGCTGTTTTTGGGTGTTTTAGTTACAACTTTGAGATAATTCATTGAGTAGAAAAAAGACAAGAGTGTGTGAGCTTAAAAGAGGGTAAAACTCGAAACTAGTGTGAAAACAAGAGTGTCGAGACCTTGATTGATTGAAACAAGTGAGGGAGTGATATTTGGTGAGAATTTATTTTATTTTGCATTATTTATACTAACATGGTAGATTCAAGGATGAGGAGAGGAGATCCACCACTAAGAATTAATGAAGAAGAGAATTAATGAAGAAAAATCCATAGGATTCCATGGTGATTCCCGAGCTACGGGGAGTGGTGATCAAATGGACATGAGGGCTATCTTGGAACAATTGCAGTGGATGAATGCTCAATTTGACCACATAAATCAAAGGACAAACATAATAGAAGCATCTTATGGAGGACCAAATTTGAGGCAAGAGTTCCATGGAGGTCGAGGTCGAGGTCGAGGAGGCCATGGACGACGTAGAGAGGAGTTTGAAGAGGAAACCTTTGGAGATGATTTCGAGGAAGGAATGGATGAAACACTTGCTGTCCAAGAGAGGCTAGGCCATGGAAGGCATAGGAGAGAGGAGGTAGATGATGATCTTGGCAATATTAAGGTAAACATACCACTTTTCATGGGGAAAAGTGATCCAGAGGCTTACTTGGAATGGGAGGAGCGTATGGAGATGATCTTGATTGCCACATCTATTCGGAGACTAAGAAGGTGAAATTGGCAGCAATGGAATTTGGTCATTATGCACTCAAATGATGGATCAATGAGAAAAACACTCGAAGGAGAGTTGGTGGTGACTTGATCACTACATGATGACAAATGAAAGGAGCCATGAGGAAGCGGTTCGTACCATCACACTATCATAGGTTGCTGCATCAAAGACTTCAATCTTTATCTCAAGGAACTAGGTCTGTGGAGGTTTATTACAAGGAGATGGAAATGCTTATGATGAGTTTAAGTATGAGTGAAGATAGAGAAGCAACCACAGCAAGGTTTCTTGCTGGTTTGAATTGTGAAATAACCAATCAACTAGAATTGCAACAATATATGGAATTGGAGAAGATGTTGCATGTGATTATTAAATTAGAACATCAATTCAAGGGGAGGGGTGTAGGCTCACGGTTTGGAGTTGTTTCCAGCAGCGGAAGATAAAATCCAAGTGGCTGGAGAAACAATCCTACCTTTGAAAACAAGCCAAAGCCGAAAGTTGGAGAATAAAGTTCAAATCGGCTAAAAAGGGAGTCCTAATCCGAATCTGTCCAAGCACCAATGAATGAGGTAAAATCTAATCCTAAACCTTCAAGGACTAGAGATATTGTTTGCTTTAAGTGCCAGGGATGAGGACACATCGCTAGCCAATGCCTGAATAGAGGAATCATGGTGTTGAAAGACAATGGTGAGTTGGAGTCTGATAATGATGAAGCTGAAATTGAGATCAAGCATGAAGAGAAAGAAATTGAAGATGAAGCCAAAATCTTAAAGGCTTCAAATGTCAAATTAAGCTTAGTTGCAAGGAGGTTCCTTACTATATAAAAAGATGAGGATCATGTTCTAAGGGAAAACATTTTCCACACCCGATGCAAAATCCAAGCTAAGATTTGTAGTATGATTATTGATAGTGGAAGTTGTACAAATGTAATTAGTACCATTGTGATTGATAAATTAGGCTTAACAACTATTAAACATCCAGAACTATATAGATTACAATGACTTAATGATAGTGCTGAGATGAAAGTAAATAAACAAGCCAAAGTACATTCAACATTGATAAATATGTGGATGTTGTATTGTGTGATGTTGTTCCTATGCATAAGGGTCATATTTTGTTGGGTAGACTATGGTAATCGAATAAGGATGTCATACATTATGGGAGAGAGAACTACATTGTTTTCTGGTTTAAAGGTAAGAAGGTTAAGCTAGAGCCATTGACCCCAAAGGAGGTTTATAGAGACCAATCACAAATGCAACAAAGGAGGGGAGCTGAGAGGCTCAAAGAGAAGACTAGTATGGCACCAACGGTTTCACCATCCATTCAAGACGGAAAAGGTGAGCTTGCTGTCCAAGGTAAGTACTTTAAAACCCAAGTTGAGTGGAAAAGTTATAATAAACCCAAGAGTGAGAAATTTGGTGCAAAACCCGAGAGTGATGTAAAACCCATTGAATCCATAAGGGGGAAGGAAAGAGAGAAAAAAGAAAAGAAGAAAAAGAATTTTTATCTAAGGTTGGGTGAGGTTAAAAAAGCATATTTTAATGATAAACCTTTGCTGGTTTTGATTTATAAAGATGCTTATTTAAAGATGCTTTTGTTGTATAGAACTTTATCTGCCTTGTTAAGAGCTTTACTTTGTGGAAATTTGAAAATTAGGAAGAGATTTGTTGCTAACTTTAAAAGGTGTAATTTTTGCAATAATGAGCAAGTATTTCTAGATTTTGTTGTGATAGTGTTTGAACCATGAGATTGGGTTTGGTTACACCTAAGAAAGGAGAGGTTTCTCAAGCAAAAGAAGTCTAAGCTTATGCCGCGTGGAGATGGACCTTTTCAAGTTTTGGAGCGGATAAATGACAATGCTTACAAACTTGATTTGCTGGGTGAGTATAATGTTAGTGCTACATTTAATGTTACTAATTTGTCTCCTTTTGCTGCAGGTGATGATTTTGATTTGAGGGCAAATCCTTTTCAAGAGAAGGGGAATGATGAGAATCCGCCTGAGCCCAAACAACCGACAACCCGTTAGAGTGCTGATCGGATACGGATGAAGACCAGGTCGATCACTAGAGCTCAAGCCAAGAGGTTTAAGGAAAAAATGGGAGTATTTATACAGGGAGCAGTTAATTCTCAAAAGAGCTTGTCCATACCCGAAGATATAAAGTCTGTTCTACGCATCTGAGTGGTGGAGGCCGATACAGACCCGGGTAGCTATTTTTGTGCAAATTTAGACTCCGGGCAGTGAGGAATGGTTCTAACACTTCAAGAAATCCATGAATATCATAAAGCGGACATGGAATCCAGCCAAGACTGATGCGAATCCACCCGAGACAGCTCGACCAACAACCCGCTGGGGTGCTGACCCATTACAAATGAAGGTGGGGCCGATCACTAGGGCCCAAGCCAAGAAGTTCAAGGACAATCTTGCTGTCTTCATACAAGGAATAAGTCATAGTCAAGAGGGGTTGGTCATATCTAAAGAACAAAGGCCTGTTTTACTCATACAAGCAATAGAAGCCAAAACGGGGTCGGGTGACGTTTTTGGTAACAATAAAGAGGCCGGGTTGTATGAATTGGAACCCCATCTTTATGGGTTTAATTTATATGGAGGATGAGTCATAGAAACCAGCCAAAGCAGCTTCAAAGCCGACCAACAAGGAGGTTTGCGCACAAGGAGAAGGAAAGGCCGGATTTGCTGTATTCTTCGCGGGCTTTACTGTATTTTACTGTATTAGCCTTTTCTCTTACTTCCAAGCAAGGGCAACGTGAGGAACTTCACAATAAGCTTATTTGGCATCCTACAAAGCATATTGAAGCTGATTTGGAGCTCACTTGGGTCAAAGAATTGGTCAAAGTCAATGTAGTCAAAAAGCTAGTATTTTAGTTTCCTAATTTTATTCTACTTTTTGTTTTAGGAAACTACCATTATTTTTTAGTTTCTATTTATTTATTTTCTGGACAAATAATATTAGGAAAGTTATTATTTTATTATTTTCTTTGTAAATTAATTAATTCCTAATTCAAAATAAAGGAATTAATTAATCCAAATTAGATTAGGAAAAGGAAAGTTTCGGCCAAGGTAGAATTCTTCATTGAGTGGCCGGTTTTTCCTAGGGTTTTTAGGGTTTATTTTGTTTCTTTCAAAGCCTATTTAAAGGCTTATTTTTCATTAATAATATAACTTTAAAAAAACTTTGATTTGATTAAGAAAACATTTGTGAGATTAACTATCTCTTTGTTCTTTGAGAACACCTAAAACACCATTAGAGAATTGGTTGTTTTAGCTTGACTTATCAATAGGTTTTCCATCCCCTATTGTGGCGTCTACATTATACCAAGGTTTCTAACCACAGGTTGGTTAGGGGTTGAGGTCCATTCCATTAGAACTTGAACTTAATTAAAGATCCGGGCTAATATAATACGGGTTTAGGAGCAGGTCGTCCTAGGTTCGTATCATTTGGTATCAGAGCTAAGTTTTGTTCAGGTTTGATCTATCTTTATTTGCTTTATTTGTTTTTGTGTTATTCTGCAATTTTAGCATTAGGTTAAGGTTGCATCCATCCTATACACGTTCAGCATCTTAAAAAAAAAAAAAAAATTCATTCCTAGTTGAATTAGGTTTCCTAGTTTTATCGTATTTTTGTTTCCTAATTTGTTGGTTGTCTTTTATCATTGTTCTTGATAATTTTGGTTTTTTTGTTGATTTTCCTTTGCTGTTTTAGTCTTAAATATTTTCATTCATATATTCAAAAAAAAAAAAAAAAAAGAAGAAGTTTGCGGCAACATTTAAAAAAAAAAAAAAAAAAAAAACTGCACATTGTGTTTATTTGGAGGTCACGGGTTTGGTATTTGTTTGAGATTTGGAATTGCAATTTTGGTACTTACTCTTGATACTGCAGTTGTTTATGCTCTGTGAGTAAACAAAAAAAAAAAAAAAGAAGAGGTAAAGCCCAATATAAAAAAAAATAAAAAAATTTCGGTTTATTGGAGTTTGATTTATTTGCTGGAAATTTGTTGGAGCTGCTGGGTTTTTTGATTATTTATTCAATATTTGAATTGCTGGGAAATTATTTCTGCTGCTGGATATTTGGATTTTGGGTGCTTAAATTATTTGGATTAAAATTAGTTAAAGGAATTGATACAAAACCTGAATTACAAGAACAACAACCGACACTTTTATATAATTTTGTTCTCTTTGATTCTTGTTCGTATTTGAATTTCTTTTTCTAGAATTTTGTTCTTGAACTCATAATCTACTACCATCTGGTGCAGTTTTCAAAAATTCCAACGTTTTCCCATTATTTTGTGTTTTCTTGTCTAGAAAGCCAAAAAATTAGGATTTGTTGGATTCTTTCGGTATTGCCTACTTTTTTTCTACTGTCTTGTTGATAAGTTTAATTAAAACATACTAGTGATCTAATTGCTGTTTTTTTGGGTGTTTTAATTAGAACTTTGAGATAATTCATTGAGTGGAAAAAGGCAAGAGTGTGTGAGCTTAAAAGAGGGTAAAAGCCGAAACTAGTGTGCAAACACGAGTGTCGAGACCTTGTTTGAGTGAAACACGTGAGGGAGTGAATATTGTGAGGATTTATTTTATTTTTTTTGTAGTATTTTACTAACATGGCAGATTCTAGAATAAGAAGAGGGGATCCACCCTTGAGGATCAATGAGGAAGAGTCCGTAGCATTTCATGGCGATGACCGAGCTACCGGAAGTGGAGACCAAGTGGACTTGAGAACTATTTTGGAATCAATACAGCGGATGAGTGCTCAATTTGAGCATGTAAACCAAAGAGTGGGAAGATTAAAAGCCTCACAAGGAAGGCCGAATACAAGAAATAGGCAAGAATTCCATGGAGGACGAGGCCGAGGACGAGGAGGTCGCGAGAGGCCGAGAGAGGAATTTGACGAGGAGCCATTGGACGGTGACTTTGAGGAAGGTATGGACGAAACCTTTGCTGTCCAAGATAGAGCTGGCCGTGGGAGATATAGGAGGGAGGATACAGATGAAGATTTGGGAAATATTAAGGTTAATATCCCACCTTTTATGGGTAAAAGTGATCCTGAAGCTTATTTGGAGTGGGAAGAGAAAATGGAGATGATTTTTGACTGCCACAACTATTCGGAAGGTAAGAAGGTGAAGATGGCAGCAATGGAGTTTGGCCATTATGCACTCCAATGGTGGATAAATGAGCAAAGCACCCGAAGGAGGGTTGGTGAAGACTTAATTACAACATGGCGACAAATGAAAGGAGTTATGAGGAAGCGGTTTGTGCCATCCCATTACCAAAGGTTGCTGCATCAAAGGCTTCAATCTTTGTCTTAAGGAAGTAGGTCCGTGAGGATTATTACAATGAGATGGAGATGTTAATGATGAGGTTAAACATGAAGGAGGATAGAGAGGCAACAATGGCAAGATTTCTTGGAGGGTTAAACCGTGACATTGCCAACCAACTTGAATTACAACAATACTTGGAATTGGAGGAGATGTTGCATGTAGCCATTAAACTTGAGAACCAATTCAAGAGGAGGGGTGTTAGTACACGGTTTGGAGGAGTTTCTAGCAGGGGAAGGACAAGTTCAAGTGGCTGGAAAAACAATTCCACTTATGAAAACAAGTTGAGGCCGAAATTAGGAGAAGAATCAACCAACCGGCCAAGAAGGGAGGTCAAGACCGAATCTGTCCAAGCATTTAGAGGTGAGATAAAATCTGATCCTAAACCTCAAAAATCTAGAGAAATAATTTGTTTTAAGTGCCAAGGAAGAGGACACATATCCAGCCAATGCCCAAATAGAAGAATCATGGTATTAAAGGGTGATGGTGAGCTGGAATCCGCAAGTGAAGAAAGTGGCGCTGAAACCGAGCAAGAGGAGGAATGCAATGAAGATGAAACCGAACCTGTAGATACATCTAAAGCCGAGTTGATCATTAAAATAATTTTCTTTGTAAAGCATGACCAGCAAAGGTTTCTTACACTCAATAACCTTATTAATATCCCCTAAACTCAAATAAAAATTCTGGTTTTTCCTCTATTTTCTTTCTTTTCTTTTTCTTTCCTCGGTTTGGCTCTCATTGGCGGAAATTTCCAGTTTTTTTATGCTCTCGGGTTTGCTCTCTTTTGTCACCTCTCTCTCGGCTTTCTCTTGGTCTTTCCACTCAATATGAACCTTAGAAACCTTACCTTGGTCAGCAACCTCTATCTTACCTTCTTGAATGGATGGTGAAGCCGTTGGTGCCATGCTTGCTTTTTCCTTGAGCTTTTCAGCTTCTCTCCTTTGTTGCATTTGTAATTGGTCCTTGTAAACCTCTTTAGGAGATAATGGTTCCAGCTTGATCTTCTTCCCTTTAAACCTGAAAACAATACTATTTTCTCGACCAAAATGAGTAGCATCTTTATCAAATTGCCATGGTCTACCTAATAGTATATGTCCAGCAATCATAGGTACAATATCACATAAAACTACATCCTCATATCTACCTATATTAAATTTTACTTTGGCTTGTTTGTTTACTTTCAGCTCACCACTATCATTAAGCCATTGTAATCTATAAGGTTCTGGATGTTTAATTATTTTCAAACCTAATTTATCAACTACAAGATTACTTATCACATTAGTACAACTCCCACTATCTATAATCATGCTACAAATTTTACCTTGTATTTCGCAGCGAGTGTGGAAGATGTTTTCTCTTTGTATCTGCTCTTCATCTTTGTGGACAGCAAGTACTCTCCTTGAAACCAAGCTTAACTCGGCATTAGATGTATCTACAGGTTCGGCTTCATCTTCATTGCAATCCTCCTCTTGCTCGGTTTCAGCCCCACTTTCTTCACTTGCGGATTCTAGCTCACCATCACCCTTTAATACCATGATTCTTCTATTTGAGCATTGGCTGGCTATGTGTCCTCTTCCTTGGCACTTAAAACAAATTATTTCTCTGGATTTTTGAGGTTTAGGATCAGATTTTATCTCACCTCTAAGTGCTTGGACAGATTCGGTCTTGACCTCCCTTCTTGGCCGGTTGGTAGATTCTTCTCCTAATTTCGGCCTCATCTTGTTTTCATAAGTGGAATTGTTTTTCCAGCCACTTGAACTTGTCCTTCCACTGCTAGAAACTCCTCCAAACCGTGTACTAACACCCCTCCTCTTGAATTGGTTCTCAAGTTTAATGGCTACATGCAACATCTCCTCCAATTCCAAGTATTGTTGTAATTCAAGTTGGTTGGCAATGTCAAGGTTTAACCCTCCAAGAAATCTTGCCATTGTTGCCTCTCTATCCTCCCTCATGTTTAACCTCATCATTAACATCTCCATCTCTTTGTAATAATCCTCCACGGACCTACTTCCTTGAGACAAAGATTGAAGCCTTTGATGCAGCAACCTTTGGTAATGGGATGGCACAAACTGCTTCCTCATGACTCCTTTCATTTGTCGCCATGTTGTAATTAAGTCTTCACCAACCCTCCTTCGGGTGCTTTGCTCATTTATCCACCATTGGAGTGCATAATGGCCAAACTCCATTGCTGCCATCTTCACCTTCTTACCTTCCGAATAGTTGTGGCAGTCAAAAATCATCTCCATTTTCTCTTCCCACTCCAAATAAGCTTCAGGATCACTTTTACCCATAAAAGGTGGGATATTAACCTTGATATTTCCCAAATCTTCATCTGTATCCTCCCTCCTATATCTCCCACGGCCAGCTCTATCTTGGACAGCAAAGGTTTTGTCCATACCTTCCTCAAAGTCACCGTCCAATGGCTCCTCATCAAATTCCTCTCTCGGCCTCTCGTGACCTCCTCGTCCTCGGCCTCGTCCTCCATGGAATTCTTGCCTATTTCTTGTATTCGGCCTTCCTTGTGAGGCTTCTAATCTTCCCACTCTTTGATTTACATGCTCAAATTGAGCACTCATCCGCTGTATTGATTCCAAAATAGTTCTCAAGTCCACTTGGTCTCCACTTCCGGTAGCTCGGTCATCGCCATGGAATGCTACGGACTCTTCCTCATTGATCCTCAAGGGTGGATCCCCTCTTCTTATTCTAGAATCTGCCATGTTAGTAAAATACTACAAAAATAAAATAAATCCTCACAATATTCACTCCCTCACGTGTTTCACTCAAACAAGGTCTCAACACTTGTGTTTGCACACTAGTTTCGGCTTTTACCCTCTTTTAAGCTCACACACTCTTGCCTTTTTCTACTCAATGAATTATCTCAAAGTTCTAATTAAAACACCCACAAAACAGCAATTAGATCACTAGTATGTTTTAATTAAACTTATCAACAAGACAGTAGCAAAAAGTAGGCAATACCGAAAGGATCCAACAAATCCTAATTTTTTGGCTTTCTAGACAAGAAAACACAAAATAATGGGAAAACGTTGGAATTTTTGAAAACTGCACCAGATGGTAGTAGATTATGAGTTCAAGAATAAAATTCCAGGAAAAGAAATTCAAATTCGATCAAGAATCAAAGAGAACAAAAATATGGAAAAGTGTTGGTTGTTGTTCTAGTAATCCAAGTTTTGTATCAATTCCTTTAACTAATTTTAATCCAAAAAATTTAAGCACCCAAAATCCAAATATCCAGCAGCAAAAATAATTTCCCAGCAATTCAAATAATCAAAAACCAGCAGCTCCAACAAATTTCCAGCAAACAAATCAAACTCCAACAAACCGAAATATTTTTCTGTTTTTTTTTTTTTTTTTATTTGGCTTTACCTCTTTTTTTTTTTTTTTTCACTCACAGAAAATAAACAACTGCAGTAGCAAGAATAAGTACCAAAATTACAATTCCAACTCCAAAACAAACACCAAACCCGTGACCTCCAAAAAAACACAAATGTGCAGTTTTTTTTTTTTTTTTTAAATGTTGCCGCAAACTTCTTTTTTTTTTTTTGAATATATGAATGCAAATATTTAAGACTAAAATAGCAAAGAAAAATCAACAAAAACCAAAATCAACAAGAACAATGATGAAAAAACAACCAACAAACTAGGAAACAAAAAAAAATACGGTAAAACTAGGAAACCTAATTCAACTAGGAATGAATTTTTTTTATTTTTATTTTTTTTTTAAAGATGCAGAACGTGTATGGGGATAGAAGCAACCTTAACCTAATGCTAAAATTGCAGAATAACACAAAAACAAATAAAGCAAATAAAGATAGATCAAACCTGAACAAAATTTAGCTCTGATACCAAATGATACGAACCTAGGACGACCTGCTCCTAAACCCGTATTATATTAGCCCGGATCTTTAATTAAGTTCAAGTTCTAATGGAATGGACCTCAACCCCTAACCAACCTGTGGTTAGAAACCTTGGTATAATGTAGACGCCACAATAGGGGATGGAAAACCTATTGATAAGTCAAGCTAAAACAACCAATTCTCTAATGGTGTTTTAGGTGTTCTCAAAGAATAAAGAGATAATTAATCTCACAAGTATTTTCTTAATCAAATCAAAGTTGTCAAAGTTCTATTATTAATGAATAATAAGTCTTTAAATAGGCTTTGAAAGAAACAAAATAAACCCTAAAAACCCTAGGAAAAACCGGCCACACAATGAAGAAGTCTACCTTGGCCGAAACTTTCCTTTTCCTAATCTAATTTGGATTAATTAATTCCTTTATTTTGAATTAGGAATTAATTAATTTACAATGAAAATAATAAAATAATAACTTTCCTAATCTTATTTGTCCAGAAAATAAATAAATAGAAACTAAAAATAATGGTAGTTTCCTAAAACAAAAAGTAGAATAAAATTAGGAAACTAAAATACTAGCTTTTTGACTAAATTGACTTTGACCAATCTTTGACCAAAGTGAGCTCCAAATCAGCTTCAATATGCTTTGTAGGATGCCAAATAAGCTTATTGTGAAGTTCCTCACGTTGCCCTTGCTTGGAAGTATGAGAAAAGGCTAATACAGTAAAATACAGTAAAGCCAGCAAGGAATACAGCAAATCCGGCCTTTCCTTCTCCTTGTGCGCAAACCACCTTGTTGGTCAGCTTTGAAGCTGCTTTGGCTGGTTTCTATGACTCATCCTCCATATGAATTGAACCCATAAAGATGGGGTTCCAATTCATACAACCCGGCCTCCTTATTATCACCAAAAACGTCACCCGACCCTGTTTTGGCTTCTATTGCTTGTATGAGTAAAACAGGCCTTGATTCTTTAGATGTGGTCAACCCCTCTTGACTATGACTTATTCCTTGTATGAAGACAGCAAGATTGTCCTTGAATTTCTTGGCTTGGGCCCTAGTGATCGGTCCCACCTTCATTTGTATTGGGTCAGCACCCCAGTGGGTTGTCGGTCGAGCAGTCTCGGGTGGATTCGCATCAGAAGACACTGTGATCGATCCATCCCTTGATTTGACCGATCGTTTCCTTGGTTAATTTCTTCCATTCTATTTCTTTACTGGATCGGGTTTACTATTTTTGCTTCTATAGGATCAAACAAATCTTCACAACTGAGGAGATCTTCCATCCGAGGTCTCCAAGGTGTATAATTGGTGGAAGTGAGTTTAACCATCGCTCCTGAAGATGATTCTTCCATTGACATAATGGCTTGATAAAAATTAGAGCTGAATTTAGCAAAACGGAGTTAACTGTTACATCCAAAACAGCCGAAAATGGTGGACTTGACTCTTTCAGGATCAAAATATAATTACCAAAAATTTTAGGGTAAAAATACATTTTCTCAAAATTATGGGGTCAAACTATAAATACAGAACCTATAGGGGTCAATTTGTAATTTTCAAAAATACATGGCCTGTTCCATAATTTAAGAAACTTTTGTTGACGTGGTAGTGTGTAATGACGTGTCAACATGTGGTAGATGATGTGTCGCTTGCGTGGCTGATGGTGTGTCAGGTTGCATGGTAGATGGCGTGGCTGGCATGTTAGTGATGTGTCAATGATGTGGCAGCTAACGTGGTTGTCTTAAGCCTCCAAACGGCACGTGCGGTGCATGTAGCACTTGAGCTACTGTAGAAAACTTTGGACGGTGAGTGTGAATGGGTGCGATGTCGCATTGCTCTCCGGCGAACTTGATTTTTCTCATTTCATCGTGTTCTTTCACTTAATATTCTCAAATTTTTTATTTGGAACCTAAGCTCTCAACTTGGAGCTCTGATGCCACTTGGTTCTCTAACCACTATATAGAAGAAATATGAGAAGAAAAATAAAAAAACATTCTATTACTCTATTTGAAATAGAATACAAAAACTCAAAAAAAAACTTCTCTCTGTCTCCGATTCTTACATGTAATCTCTTTATTTACTATCAAACTCTCTCCTGGAGTTTCAACTCTTATCTCAAGCTCTTTCTAGAGTCTTTACAATGCTGTCAACACTCCTTTCTTGGGATTGAATTAAGATTGCTTGGCTTGGTTTGAAAGCATTGGGTTGGAGCCTATTTATAAGCTCACAATGTTAGTGCATGTCCACCATTTTCAACTTCTTCTGATAGTTGCTCACAGTTGCAGTAACAAGTTGGTTTTTTGTGTTAAATGCAGTAACCATTGTCAAAAATGGTGAGCTTATGGCAATGCAGCTGGTTTCACACTGTTGGTGAAGTGCGATGTAGCTAGACTTTACAACCATAACCTCTAATCAACTTATGATTAGAAATCTTGGTATATGATGAACATGCCACAATAGGTGATGGATGTCTTATTGACAATTCAAACTACAACACTTTATTTTTATGAAGTGTTTTAGGTTATTTTTATGAAGTGTTTTAAATGCTCAGAGAGAACAAAAAGAATTCTTCTCACAAATAATTTTTGAAGAAAAATCCAAGCTGTAGTTCCACTGAAAAATAAGCTCTTAAATAGGCTAAGATTTACAAAACAAAAATCCTAAAACATAATAGAAAAATCAGCCATAGGTTAGGAAACAGGATGTGGCCGAAATTCACCTCCTTTCTTAATCTAATTTGGATTAATCAAATCCTTACTTTTGAAATAGGAATTAATTAATTTACAATTGAAATAATAAATTATCAACCATCCTAAAATAATTTGTCCAGTAAATAAATAAATCAAAATCAAAATAAAAGACTAATTTGCTAAAATAAAAGTGAAATTTCAAATTAGGAAACTAGTTGACTAGTTTTACAACTAAGTTGTCTTTATCCAATCACCAGCTAGTTTAGGCTTCAAATCAGCTCCAGTATGCTATGCAGGATGCCAAATATGATTAATATTGGTTCCTATACATTGCACTTGATTGGAATAAGAAAAACTTGCTTGAACAACAAGAAACATTAATCCTAGGGCCAAAATGGTGCATTTTTTGGCCAAAGTGAAGGCTTATATGCACATGCCTCATTTGATTCCAGGATTCCATGGCCTCATGGTGATCTCAATCTGATTCATAGGATCACAACTAATCATTTGCTGTCCGTAACCCATAGATGCTCCAAAATAGCTTGCCGGGCCCATATCCGCCTTCATAACTTAAGTGCATAAGACGGGCTTTGGATCTTCTAGTATTATCATGCCCTCTTGAGTTTGAATCACACCTTGTATGAAGCTAACCAATTTTTTCTTGAATCTCTTAGCTTGTGCCCTCGTGATTGGCCCTGTCTTCATTTGTACAGGATTAGCACATCAACGGACAGTTGGTTATATGTGTACTGGTAGATTCTCATCAGATCCCTCACTTTTGGACTCCAACTCACCATTACCTTTCAGTACCATAATTCTTTGGTTTGGACATTGGTTGGCAACATGTCATCAGCCTTGACACTTAAAACACACAATATCTCGAGTTCTAAATAGTTTAGAATCAAACTTACCACTTGGTTTTTGTGTTGGTGTGTGTTTGGCTAGATTGTCCTTCCTTCGAGATTGGAGCTCTCTTCACCTTGTTTTGGTTTCAACCTTGATTCGAATGTGGGATTGTTTTTCCAACACTTTAACTTGACTTCCCACTGTTTGAAACCCTCCAAATAGTGAGCTTGTACCCCTCCTCTTAAATTGATTCTCAATTTTGATGGACACATTTAGCATCTCTTCAAATTCCACGTAATGTTGTAATTTCAGTTGGTTGGCTATCTATCGATTTAAACCACCCAAAAACTGCACCATGGTTGCCTCATGATCGTCATTCATGCTTAATCTCATCATGAGCATTTCCAAATCCTTATAGTAGTCCTCCACGTTCTTGCTTCATTGTGATAAAGATTGCAGTATTTGGTGCAACATCCTATGGTAATGGGTCGGCACAAATGTCTTCCTCATTGCTCCCATCATTTGTCACCAAGTAGTAGTTAGTTCATCTCCAACTCTCCTTCAGGTACCTTGCTCATTATTCCACCATAGCAATGCATAATGACCAAATTTGAAAGTGACCAACTCTACCTTCTTTGCCTTGGAATAGTTATGGCAATAAAAAATCATCTTCATATGTTCTTCCCATTCTATGTAAGCTTCCGGATCACTCTTACCTAAAAATGGTGGGATATTGACCTAAATGTTTTCTAGATCATCATCTTCCTCTCAGGCTTGCCTCCCACGGTTTTGTCTTCCTTGAAGTGCAAAAATATCTTTGATTTCCTCCTCGTGGTTGTCTCCAAAGTTACATCCTTCAAATTCCTCCCTAAAACATCTGCGGCCTACTCGACCTCTACCATGGCCTCTATGTAAGTCCATCCTTGGGTTCGGCCCACCTTGCAAATTCTCAAATCTGTCCATTCTTTGATCAAGTTCGTCCTTTGAAGTTGTTCCAAAATTGCCAACATGCTGGTAGGTTCTCCTCCACTTCTCGTTGCTTTACATTCCCCTTTACATCCAATGGATTCATCCTCAAGATTTCTTATGAGTCTCCTCCTCTTCTCATTATTGAATCTATTATGTTATAGAAAATAATGCAAAGAAACTCACCAAATTCACTCTTTCACGTGTATCACTCAAAAAGGTTTCATTCACTCGTGTTTTCACACTAGTTTTGGCTTTCGACCGTCTTTTAAACTCAGACTTTCTTCTCTTTTTTTACTCAAATAATTATCTCAAAGTTTATTAAAATATACTTAAAACAGCAATTAGATCACAAATATGACCTAATTAAACTTATCAATAAAACAGAAACAAGAACAAACAATTGCCAATGGTATTGTTAATGCCTAATTCTCGGCTTTCTAACCAAACACAAGGAAAAAATAACAAAGAAAATTTTGGATTCAATAAAGAATAAATCAGAATATCAAGGATAAAAAATTTAAGGATAAAATTAGAAAAGAATTTAATCAATGACAAGAGCAACAAATTGGAATAAAGTATGAGATAGTTGTTGGTTGTAGTTCTCGTAATTTTGGACTTTGTATCAAATCCTTTTACCAATTTTATTCGAATCAATTTAAGAACTAAAAATTCAAATATCCAGCAATAATATTGAATGAATAAACAGCAATTCTAACAATTCTCAATTGAAATTCCACACCAAGCAAACTCAATTTTTCAATCTTTCAAAACCGGCTCTTTTTGCACAATTTTATTTTATTTTATTTTTAAACTTTAGCTCCTCCTTTTTTTTTTTTTTGATCAATCATGAAAAAATATCAACACAACCTCCAATAACAAGAATCACCACAAAAATGCAAACTCCAATGCCAAAAATTTTATTAAACCCGATCCAAACATCAAAGCAAAAACAAATTGCAAAAATTTTAGGATTATGTAATATGCTTTCAAATTCCTCTATTTTTTTTTTGAATATATGAATGCAACTAATTAAGATTAAAATAGCAAAGGAAAAATCAACAATAAACCAAATTACTAAGAACTAATATGCAAAACAACCAACTAGAAAACAACCGACAACCCGCTGAAATAACAAAACCTAATTTAGCTAGGAAGATTTTTGTTTTTTTTTTTTTTTATGCTGAACGTGCATGACTAGGAAACAACCTTAACCTAATGTTAAAATTATAGAATAAAAAAAAAACAAAATAAATCAAATAAGATAGATCAAACCTGAACAAAATTCATTTCTAATACCAAATGACACGAACCTAAGTCGACTTGCTCCTAAACCCGTATTATACTAGGTCGGATCAGAATTAAGTTTAGATTTTTATGGTCATCTTGACCCTTAATCAACTTGTGATTAAAAAACTTGGTATATGATGAAGATGCCATAATAGGGGATGAACATCCTATTGATAAGTCAAACTAAAACACCCAATTTCTATTTGATGTTTTAGGTGTTAAAAAAGAACAAAAGAATTCTTCTCACAAATAATTTTTGAATAATAATCTAATCTGATTTTTCATTGAAAAATAAGCCTTTAAATAGGCTAATGTCACAAACAAACACCCTAGAAACATTAGGGTAAAATTCAGCCAACATAAAATAAGATTAGGAAAGGCCGAATTTTCTATGTTTCCGAAACTAATTTGGATTAATTAATTCCTTAGTTTTAAAATAAGAATTGATTAATTTACAATCAAAATAATAAAATATAAACCTTCCTAAATTGATTTTTCTATCAAATAAATAAAATCAAAACAAAAGACTATTTCCTAAAACAAAAGTCAAAGTTTTAAATTAGGAAACTGGTTGACTTGTTTGTTTAACAAGCTGTCTTTGTCGAATCACCAGCTAGTTTAGGCTCTCAACCAGCTCCAATATGCCATGTAGGATGCCAAATAGGATTAGAATTGGTTCCCATATGTTGCCCTTGATTGGAATAAGCAAAGCTTGCTTGAACAATAAGAAAGACCCTTTCCAGCGCCCAAACCACTCAAAACCAGCCAAGTTGATCTCTATGTGAAAGTGTGTTGTATGTTCAGTCTTGCTATTGCTTTGAAATGATTTCATGATCCCTTGGTTTGTTTAATCATGTTCACAAGCTAACAAACTGGTCTTTTGCTGCCCGAAGTCCATAGATGTACCAAAACAGCTTTTGGGATCCATTTCAGTCTTCATAACTTGGATGCATAGAACAGGCTTTGGATCTTCAAGTATTATCATGCCTTCCTGAGATTTAATAACACCTTGAATGAAATTAATCAAGTGTTCTTTAAATCTCTTAGCTTGTGTGATAAGAATCCATCCGTATCCGCACAATCGACTACTCGTTGGGGTGCTAATCCCATACAGTTAAAGACCGAGCCAATCACTAGGGCATAAGCCAAGAGATTTAAGGACAACCTGGCTGGTTTCATATAAGGAGTTATCAATTCTCTAAAGGGCTTGTCAATACCCAAAGATTCAAAGCCTATTTTAAGTATCCAAGTGATGGAGGCCGATATGGCCCCAGGTAGATGTTTTAGTACATTTGTAGACTCCAGGAAGCAAGGAATGGGTTCAACACTTCACGAACTCAATCAATATTACCGAGAGGTCATGGAATCATGTCATGGTGGAAGAAAAGCTTGAAAAAAGAGGCTTGTGTGCATAAACTTTCCATTTGGCCGAAAATGCACCTTTTTGCTGCTGGCTTTGTTGTAGTTTGATGATTAAACATTTTCTCTTTGGTTCAGTCAAGGGAAATATATGAGATCAATATTAATTCTATTTGGCATCCTACGTGGCACATTGGAGTTGATTTGGAGCCTTTACAAGCTAGAAATTGATCAAAAATAGCTTAGTGGTCAAACTAGTCAACTAGTTTCCTAATTTGAATTTAACTTTTTGTCTTAGGAAACTATATATTCTTTTGGTTTTTATTTGTTTATTTGCTGGATAAATTAACTTAGGAAAGTTGATCATTTATTATTTTAACGTAAATTAATTGATTCCTAATTCAAAATAAATGAATTAATTAATATAAATTAGTTGAGGAAAGGAAGGTGAAATTGGGCCAAGCATAATTTGCTATTCTCTATGGCCCGGCTTTAACCTAATTTTTTAGGTTTTTTTTTTGTTTTTTTTTTTAATTTTTTTTTTGTTTCCAAACCTATTTAAAGGCTTATTTTCTCAATAAAATTCAGTACATTATTCATACAGAAAAATATTTGTGAGAAACAATTCTCTTTGTTCTCTTTAAACACCTAAAACACCTAATAGAAATAAAGTGTTTTAGTTTAACTTATCAATAGGACATCCATCACCTATTGTGGCGTCTTTATCATATACTAAGGTTACTAATCACAAGTTGATTAGGGATTAAGTGACCATTAGAACCTGAACTTAATTGTGATCCGGACTAATATAATCTGGGTTTAGGAGCAAGTTGACATAGGTTCGTATCATTATGCCCTTATGATTGTTCCCATTTTCAATTGCACAGGATTAGCACCCTAGTGAGTCATAGGTTGTACGGGTACATGCTGATTCTCGTCAGAGGCTCTATTCTTTTATTCACAATTTGGTTTTGCAAGTGAAGAATTGGTGATTGAATCAACAGAGTTTATTGCCTTGTATATGACGACAATGCTTGTTTATAAGTAGAATGTCACCATCTTGTGGATGTAAATTTTTTTATTTTTTTTAATTGGTGGGCTTTTTTGTTGCTATAATAGTCCTAGAGAAACTAATCAAGCAGTTCATAAGCTAGTTCATCACTTTGTCTATAAGAATGTATAAATTGTGGATGGAAAAGGAATAATCTTGGCTTTCTTCTATTTTATAGGAGGACATTGATTATTTTTCTTAGTGGGATTGAGATTTCTTCCCAAAAAAAGAAAAAAAAAGAAAAAGAAAATGATACGAACCTAGGACGACCTGCTCCTAAACCCGTATTATATTAGCCCGAATCTAATTATGTTCAAGTTCCAATGGTCACCTTGACCCCTAACCAACATGTGATTAGAAACCCTGGTATATAGTGAAGACGCCATAATAGGTAATGGATATCCTATTGATAAGTCAAACTAAAACACTCATTCACTAATGGTATTTTAGTTGTTCAAAAGAACAAAAAAGAATTTAATCTCACAAATAATTTTTGGTATAAAATCAAGTTTAATTTTTATTGAAAATAAGTCTTTAAATAGGCTAAGATTACAAAGAAAAAACCCTAAAAAAATTATTCAAAATTGGACTCAAAGTGTGGAGAAAAAGAAAGTAAAGAAAAGGAAAGTAGAGAAAAGGAAAGTGCCTAATTTTTCCTAGTTTCCTAAACTAATTTGGATTAATTAATTCCTTTATTTTGAATTAGGAATTAATTAATTTAGAATTAAAATAATAAAATAATAACTTTCCTAAACTTATTTGTCCAGCAAATTAATAAACAAAAATAAAAATAAAAGACTAATTTCCAAAAACAAAAAGTCAAAATCAAATTAGGAAACTAGTTGACTAGTTTGACTATTAAGGTATCTTTAACCAATTTTCAGATTGTTTGGGCTCCAAATCAGCTTTCATATGCCATTTAGGATGCCAAATATGATTACTAATCATTCCCACACATTGCTTCTTGATTGGAATAAGTCAAACAAGAACAAAAGTCAAAGTCAGTGCCAAAACAACACATTTTCAGCCAAATTGAGGTGCTGTCCGTACAAGTCCTTTTTAGATGCTTTTGATTCTAGCTTGGCTGGATTCCATGTCCTTTTAATGATATTATTTGATTTCATGAAGTGTTAGCACCATTCCTTGCTGCCTGGACTCCATAAATGCACCAAAACTGCTATCTGGGTCCGTATCGGCTCCCACCACTTGTATGCCCAAAATAGATCTTGGATTTTCGGGTATGGACAACTGCTTTTGAGAATGAATTACCCCTGGATAAAATTGGAAAATGTGTCCCTAAACATCTTAGCTTGAGCCCTAGTGATTGGCCCAGTCTTCATCTGTATAGAGTCAGCACCTTAGCGGGTTGTCGGTTATGCGGCCTCGGGCGGAATCACATCAGAAAAAGTGCTTAAGAATATTTGATTAGTGAGTATTACACTCACTATTTTGGTTATTCTAACTTAATTAGTTGTTTGTTTTCTCAGGTTTCTTGTATTATTTGACATGTTTTATTCCTTTTTAGGAAAATCTTTAATTTTGGATTTTGAAGATTATTTGCTTAAAGATTGAAGGTTTTGGACATTCTGTAGGTGAATGTGTAGAAGTAGAAATCAAGCTATTATGCCATATAATTGAGAGATTGAAAAAGCTTTAAGTAATTTAAGGAAAAAGAGAAGACTTCTAGAATAAGAGTTGGGAGCAATGCTGTATAATCAAAGTAACCAACACAATGAATCATCTTTGTATCCAAGATGTATTCAAGATTATTTCGAACTAGCTACATTTGAGCATTTTTTAAGTACACGAAGGTAACCTATCAATGCAAATAACTTCAAGTTGAAGCTTGTTCTCATTATTCTAGTTCAACATAATCAATTTGATGGTTTTGCTAATGAATATCCCAATGCTTATCTTGCTATGTTCCTACAAGTTGCAGATACTATCAAGATGAATGATGTATTTGAAGGTGCAAATTTGGCTAAGGTTGTTTCCTTTTTCTTAATGGATAAGGCACTTAATTGGCCTCATACTCTGCAATTAGGTAGTATTACTACATGGGACATGATGGTAGAGAACTTTTTGATCAAAATTTTCCCATTTTATAACTCAATGTTAACTTCGGAATGAAATTAGCCAATTAAAGCAATAAGATTGTGAGCCATTACATGAAGCATGAGAGAGATTCAAGGTTTTATTGAGAAGCTGTTTAGAACTTAGAAACTTAGATATGAAGAATGGGTTATTATTAATATCCTTCATAATGGCTTGCATAGTCAAACTAAGTCAATGGTGGACAGGTTAAGTGGGGTTCTTCTATGAAGAAGACAGTTGAAGAAGCTTTTGCTTTACTTGAGGACTCAGCCTCAAATTTTTACAATTGGGCAACAAAAAGAAAAATAAAGAAACTAAGTGGTCTGTTTGAGTAGGATTCCTTTAATAGCTTGGTATCAAGGGTTGATGCTTTGTTTCACCAATTAACTTCTTTATATCAATTGTCAACTAAGTTATAAGGATTGTTTCAAGTTTTTTTTTTTTTTTTGCTTCCAAGTAATGTTGCAGGTGAGCAATGCCAATTCTTGGGTAACCAAAATAGGAGTTATATGCTTAGGCTAAACAACATTGTGCGTAAGTATTATAACCCTAATTTAAGGAATCATAAAAAGTTTTATTGGTCTAATATAAAAAATTCAATGAATCCATCGGTAGGATTTTCTAAGCTGAAGGAAGAAAAGACATCACTTAATGAATTAATTTAATCTTTTTGCAGTGGACATAATAGGAAGATTTACTAAGAATGAAGTAAGGATTTATGTGATTAAGATTCATTATTCGAATTTGGGAGCCTTTATGAAGAATTTGGGGCATCAAATGGGTTAATTGCTAAGAGGTATGAAGGCAAGTCTATAGGAATGTTTTGTAGTAACATCGAGCCTAATAATATGGAGCATCAAATTGGTTAATTTGCTAAGAATTATGAAGGCAAGTCTTATGTTGGGAAAGAATCTATTATTATTGGTAAGCATATTGTTAGAAAGCTTGGTGGTATTATGAACTCTAATATAATTTGAATGAAAAGTTAGTTGCTGATGAGGAGATTATTAAAAGGGAAAAAAAAAAAAAAGCCTAAGGCTGTTAAGCTTTATAGGGAAAATTCTAGGCTAAACATGTTCCATTTCTTTTATAGATAATCTTCCTTGTATTACCCCACCATTGCTTTATCACCAAAGGTTGTATGAGAAAATGTTGCATGATTAATTTGCGAAGCTCTTAGAAATGTTCAAGAAAATTCTCTTTAACATTCATTTGGTAAAAGGTTTTTGAATGATGCATAATTGTGCAAAGTTTTTAAAGGAGGATATGTCTAAAGAAATGAAGTTTGAAGAGCATGAGACTATTTCTTTGATGGGAGATTGTAGGTCTATTTCTAAGAATGAGCTACTTAAGAAGCTTAAAGATCCAGAAAATTTTACTATTCTGTATGCTATTAGAGATATAATAATAGGTATATGCAATCTTGGAGAAAGTATCTATCTTATATTACTCTCTATTTTCAAGAAGCTTTCTCTTGGAAAGATAAAGCTACCAATATTACTAATGGCAGATTGATTTATTCCAACATCATATGGAATTGTGAAGGATAAGTTAGTTAAAGTTGGAAAATTAATTTGCATGTTGGCTTTCTTTTATTAGATATGGACATGCCTATCATTCTAAAAAGGCCATTTCTTGTTGTGGGCGAAGTGACGTGACCATCCTGATGATCCTTTCCACACATCCAATAGGGTCCCACCTAAAGGTAGTCATACCATAACTTTTACCAAAAATTTGGCAAAATTTCCCTATAATTTAGACATAACCCTAATTGTACCTGTAAATAAGAACACTTTTAATACTGTTCAACGATAACAACAATTTTATTGGCCATTACAACTCATATATATATATATATTTCCAAATGTCACAAGCAATGAGTCTCAGATCTAATCATCATGAATAAAGAAAAGATAAGTAATTTGACATTATGCACATAAAAGTTAGTCCACCATAGTAGTTCAAGGAGAAAAATTATTTGATGCAAAAGAAGGATATATATATATATATAAGTACAAGTCCCCAGAGTAGCAAAGAAATACATATACATTGATAGTGGAGGATCGATGTGATGACGTTGCCTGAACATTTCATCTAATACATGTCAGTAGTAGTCTAGGAGAATAGATAAAAACATATATTTGCTCACGTGGATAGCTAATACTCAATTTGCAACCACCAAGTCATCTTTGGTCCCACTCTAGGTTGCTAAATACTACAAAGATATTCTATTAAACTAAGGGAAAGAACATTACTTGTTGTGTGGATGCTCAAGACCATAATAATGCTCTAACAACCCATCAATTCTAAATTTACATACTAATTCCTCTAATATCTTACACAAACCCGCTTTTCTTATGAGCCTAAATTAGGCATTTTCCATATCTTCATAAATTTTTGAACTTGAGCTTTGGGTTTTCTTTCATTTATCACTAAGAATTTAAATTAACCAATGATTGCTATCAATAACACCTTATAGACAACTAATTGCTCCAAAACCAAAACACTCTAACTAATAATTGGGGTCTTCATCAAAACTCAACTAA
Organism: Ziziphus jujuba; assembly: GCF_031755915.1. Lineage (NCBI taxonomy): Eukaryota > Viridiplantae > Streptophyta > Magnoliopsida > Rosales > Rhamnaceae > Ziziphus > Ziziphus jujuba. The sequence goes on along the minus strand of NC_083383.1, from coordinate 22,604,676 downwards.
AATCCATAAATTATCTATCAATAGAAAGCTTAAGAGATGTAGAATATGGATTTACCTTCTATTGATACCAAAGATGTCAATGCATCGCCTAAAAAATTAAAGAAAGTTTGACCCCAAAACCAAATCTTGAGATATGGTAAATAACTTTAAAAACAGCTTAAGGAGGTGAAAGAAACTAATGGGAATTTCCTTTTTCAGAGAAAATTGGCTGGATTCTGACAATCGAAAAATAGGTCGCATCATGACTTTTTAACCAGAATTCAGCCTACTCTAGCCACTCTTAAATGAGTGCTTGGTACCAATGTGTTTTGAATTTCACAAGCTTTCTAAAGGTATCAATAGTGTAGTAAATAGAGGTCTACAACTCAAGATATAAAGGTATAAGGATGGTAAGTTAGATAGAGAAATTGGGGAGGTAAGGATAGAAAGAAAAGGTAAAGAATGTATGAAAATAACTGAATTTCAGTCTAAAATCACTTAAATTCAAAAAGCACCTTGAAAATCTCAAAATTGGTTGAATTATCCCAAAATGGATCAAGTTAGGCTGAGTTTCAAATAAAAATATTGAGTTAACCTCAAGATGTCGAAACTTCCATATTTATGAAAATGCCAGTACACTATTTTGGCCATAATTTTTAAGCTACAGCTCCATTTTCAACACATCAAATGTCCTTCACGTCTCATCGATGAGCTTTGTACAAAGATACCAAAGCCAAAAGCAAAATTCTAAGCCTAAGAAAAAGTTATTTTTTACACATCCTATGGGTCTGTCTTGGTCAAATTTCATCGAATTGCTAAAAACTCAAATTCTAGGTTTCTACTTTGGATGGAACATTACAACCTACCATTTTTTACAAAAAATTCATCCTTGAAATTTTCAAACTTAAGTTAATGGAGGAGATGCATATATTAAGCTCGCATTTGCTTCTTAGGCTCCCCAATGGCCTCTTCAATTGTATAATTCCTTCACAACACCTTCATTAATGGGATAATCTAAGTAGGAAGCACTTGATCTCAGTCTAGGATCTCATTTAACAACTCATCCTAAAAAATACCCAGAATTTGAAATTTTGAATGAATTGAGCAAGGTTAACCAAGTTTAACCAAATTGAACCTTTAAGTGGAACTAAGTTTGAGTTTCATTTGGAGTTTGATTTTTTCTTTGACTCTTATACCATTGCATAAAGCTTGTCAACACAAGTTCATAAACTGATAGCATACTTAATTCTGAGTTTCAATTAAAAAGCTATGGTTCTGAAAATTTTTTATCATTATTATATCACTGTTCAAACTAGTCTTGAAATTTTATCTGCTAGTGACCCCAAGCCCTAAATAAGTGTTGGAAAACATGCCCAACAATGAATAAAATTCAAAATACCCATTATATCCTTGAAACCCGAGAGAGTTCTCCTTACACCTAAGGACCTAAACTCATTTCCTCAGTAGCTCATTGGCTGGCAACCAAACCTTCAAAAGTTCAAGCCAATTCAATGTTGAGCACACTCAGATTGAGTAGGCAAACATGACAATAGTGGTCTGATTGGGTTGGCCAAGTTACGGGTTTTTATGGCCATTCTAGACCAACTCATAGGCCACCCCTCTACCTTTGAATCCATTTTCATCTCATTTGTCAAGGTTCCTCATTGTTTGAGAAATCCACTAATGAGGAACATTTCTGAATCTGTCGATGAGTTTTCTGGCCACTTGTGATACTTTTAGATCGAAGTGAGCACACCAATTATTCCTCAACTCCTTGGCTTTTGTTGATATAGGATTAAATTTTTTTCCTTTTTGAATCAATTAGTTAAATGCTAGATAAAAAGTAGATTGTGTTATGACAACTTAATGTTGAAGTGTGGCAATTTTGCCACTTGATGGTGCATGTCACCGGCTAGCATGCACACCTTGGTATCAAATCCTTTCCTTTTATGAGTTTATATTTTTTGTATGTTTTTAATTGATTCAAGGTATATTTTGATAATGTTTTGTGCCTAAGTTATGTATGCAAAAGTATAGGCAAAATTATGCACAAAAGAGTAGGAATGTTATGCTTGAAATTCCTATGGTGCTGGATTCATAATTTCCAGCAACATAGTTCTACTATTTATCTTATATCTCAGGTTGTAAATGGAGTTTTGGGCTGAAATTTTGAGGGATGTCTACAGACATATATAGAAGACTATGGTTCAAATTTCAGGTCCAAATGACATGGGAAAGTCCATTTTCTATACCAAACAGATTGCTGTATCTGATGGGCCCAGTATGCAGAGTATGGGCCAGTTTTGGAGCTGTTTGGCCCATGATCCGGTTCCAGAACTTTCCTAGCTCTTGGAACAATATTTATTGATGACCAAGGATGCTTCAAATCAAGTTTCATAAGCAGATACAAAGGGGAACTAAGTAGGTGAAGCTAGTTTGGTTGTTTACCCAAACTAGTTAAACAATAGGAACTTAGTTCAAACCATGTGCCACTTTTTTCTATATTTGGAATAGACATGTTGCAGCTGGTTTTTGACTCTTTTGTGTATGAAAAGTTAGGTGTTGACCATTTTACTTTTTAAATTTCAAATACTTTACTCATTTTGTAAGCTCACATGCTTGGCATGTGTGAACTAGTTGTAATTTCAAGCTTATATTGCAAAATGAATGAAATGGCTATAGATCTAAGCCTTATTTTCAAAAGCCAACATGTTCCTCTTCTTCTTATCTCTTCTTCAACACCTTAGAACACTTTAGGAACCCTAAAAACCAGAAAACACCATAACCAAAACCTAAAAACACAACTCACACACAACCATTCCCAAGAGCATCACCAAAAGCTTGCTTGTTGCTAACACTTCAAGCTAGCTTGCTCTTGGTCATAACCTTCTCACCCCAACACTTAAGAGCAAATTGAAATTCAATTTGTGTAATTAAAAATTAACAGGATCCAATAGAAGGTTTAATTTTACAAAATTGGCTTCTAGATTGAAAATCCAAAATTTGGATATCGGGTCCTAAGGATTTGTTGTTTAATTATTCCATTTACGGTCCAATTAATGTAATTTTATAGATATATAAATTATTTTAAGACATATGGTATACACCAATTTCTTTAGTTTACTTGTTAAAGCTTGAGGAATATTTTATTATATTACAAGCTCTTGTACTACTTTTAGAGGTGACCCTATGGAGAAGCAGGAGTGAGCATTAGCAATATCTACAAGTAGTTATATTTTTGAATGATTATGAGCATTCTAATACAATATATATATATATAGTTTGAATATGATATACACGATTTGATTCAAATGATGATTACATGCATATATAAATATTACATATATGTGTTGTTATTACATGTGACTTTGGATAATGTTTTAAATGGTTTCAAATTTAATGAGTTCATAGTGAACTTGTAAATCTTAGTATTTAAATATTTTGATAATTAAATTGATGGTTTAGTTATTTTGGAAAATATTTGATTTTTTTTAGGAAGTGGATTGAAAACTATATATTTTTTAGTATGTTTAAGTATTTTATAATTTAAAGTGTTTAAAAATGGTTTATGCGGATATATATTTCAATGTTGCTAGTTGTTTTTTGGCATAAAATGGTGATTTGGAATTTTTATAAATAAATGTTGGATTCGAATATTAAATTTCAGTTTATGGTATAATATTTTTGTAGAAAAAATGAAAAAAATATGATCTTAGGGAGATTTCTTATAAATACTGTACTATTATTTTTAATTAGTGCACCATATAGTACAAGTGTTTTAGTTCAATATTGTATTATAATGCACAGGTTTGTCGAGATACATGTAGAATATGCTAAGGGTCATGAAGAGGGTTCATCCGTAAGTTTATTATTGCCACAATACCTTTCTTACACTAAGGATCATAAGTTGTTTGTACGCGAAGGGTCGTGAGGTGGATTAATTCCACAAGTTTCTTCCTCTTTTTTATTGTTCAGTGGTGTTTCAATATACTGATGCACCATTTGGCAATGCTAGTTATATCATATAGTACGTTGTTTATATTTTTGGCACATTGTTGGTGTTCTAATCTACTGTGGTTTTACAATATTTTTCATAATTGTTTTTTAAATATATCTATATTATTGTATGCATAGTATTTGATATTTGCATGTGTTGTTTGTCCATGGTTAAGCAAGGTTCCACTGGTTTTTTTTTTCTAAGGATTACCCAGATTACCAAGTGGGATTTTCCTAAGTGAGACCACTTGGGAGTCCCAAGATTGTTCATGAGCCGAGCCCTATCTTCTCAATAGGTTGCTCTTTACATGTCAAGTCTTCTCTTAACTTAAGGGGAAGTTTCTAACACATGTAAAAGATTAGGTGAATACTTGTGAAGCATAGACATATGGAAAACATCATGGATTTCTATAAGCCACTAGTCCTACACTTTTAATAATCTTAGAAGGTCTAATATGCCTAGTATAGAAAACTATACCACACCTTTTCATGGTGACAACTTGATAAGAACTCGCCTATACTCATACAATCAAATACTTGCTGGGGCACTGATCCTGTAAAACTAAAGACCAGGCCAATTACTAGAGCTCAAGCTAAAAGGTTTAAGGACAATTTTCTTAACTTCATACAAAGAGTAATTAAACCTCAAGAAGGTGTATTAATATCAAAAGATTCTAAGCCTGTTCTAAACATCCAAGTTGTGAGGGCAAAAATGGACCTAGGAAGCTATTTTGTTGCATTTGAGGACTCTAGGCAGTAAAGGGCAAGTTTGTTGACTAATGAATTTGTTCAAGCTCACCAAGAGGTCATGAAATCATGCCAAGGCAGAAGTAAGGGTGCCCAAGTATGTCATTAGCAACCAAGCTTCCACATTGGTCGGATTTTGCTAGTTTAGCACTAGGAAAAGCTTCCGTGCATTCCAAGCAAGTTTTGATCATTCAAATCAATGGAAATATGTGGGAACCAGTTTTAATCCTACTAGGAATCCTACATGTCATATTGGATTAGATTTAGAGCCTAAATTAGCTTGAGATTGGATAAGGACAACTTATTTAGAAAACTAGTCAATTACTTTCCAAATCTGAAATTTGACTTTTGTTTTAGGAAATAGTCTTTTATTTTTTGATTTTATTTAATTATTTACTAGACAAATTAATTTAGAAAGGTTGAATTTTAGTATTTCTGATTGTAAGTTAATTAATTCTTCTTTAAAATTGAAGGAATTAATTAATACAAATTAAATTAGGAAAAACATGTAAAACGGCCACACCTTTTGTTTAGTTTTATCGGCTGGTTTTTACCTATTGTTTTAGGGTTTTGATTTTGTTACTTTATCCTATATAAAGGCTTATTTCTCAATAAACGACACTACATTATTCATCCTGAAAAATTATTGTGAGAAAGATTTATTTTGTTCTCTTAGAACACCAAAAAGACCGAATGGAGAACGAGTGATTTTGTTTGACTTATCAATAGGACAATCCCTAACCTATTGTGGCATTTTTTACATATATTCACAAGTTGATGAGGGGTCAAGGTGGGCATTAGAATCTTATCTACCCGGGTTCGTATCATTTAGCATCAGAGCTAAATTCTTTTCAGGTTTGATCTATCTTGTTTATTTTGTTTTATTTTTGTGTTATTCTACAACTTAATTATTAGGTTAAGTTTGTTTTCTACCAATACATGTTGTGCATTAAAAAAAAAAAAAATTCATAACCAAATTAGGATTTCTTTTTGCTTAGAAAAAATATTGTTTGCTTTCTAGTTTCTTGGTTGATTTGCATGTTAGTTCTTAGTAATTTGGTTTATTGTTAATTTTTCCTTGCTAGTTTTAATTTTGATTAGTTGTACTCATATATTAAAGAAGAAGAAGAGGAATTTCAAAAAAACATATTACATAAACCTAAAATTTTGCAATTTGTTTTGTTTGGAAGGTGTATTCGGATTTGAAAAATTGTTAGGCATTGGCATTGCATTTTTTTTTCATGGAGAATTATGTTGCTGGAAGTTGTGTGACATCATTCTATTTGTGATAAAAAAAAGAAAAAGAGAAAAAAAAAAACCGAAGTTAAAAAAAAAATATTGGACAAAAGGCTAATTTTGAGAATTGCAAATTTGAGTTTGCTTGGATTTGGAAAAATTCAATTGTGATAGTTTGAGTTGCTGTTTATTCAATATTGGTTGTTTGATATTGGAATATTGGTGCTAATTGATTGGATTAAAATTGGTTTAAAGATTTGAGAAAAGACATAGATTATGAGAACTACAACCAACAATTATCTTATATTTTGTTCGACTTGTGTTCTTGACAGTTAATTGAATCCTTTTTCTAAATTTATCCTTGAATTTTGGTCTCTTAATATTCTGGTTTATTACCTTACTAAATCCAAAAATTGCCTTTGTTAATTTCTTCATTTTTTGGATAGTAAAGATGAAAGTAGGTTTTATAATTAACTCATAATTTTCTTGCTTCTTGCTTCTGTTTTATTTATAGGTTTAACTAGAACATACTTATGATATAGCTGCTATTTTAATTGTGTTCTATTACAACTTTAAGTGGAAAAAAAGGCAAGAGAGTGTAAGATTTAAAGAGGGTTAAAAGCCGAAACTAGTGTGGAAATATGAGTGAACGAGACCTTGTTTGAGTGATACACGTGAGGGAGCGAACTTGGTGAGATTTCTTGCATTATTTTACTAACATGACAGATTCAATATTACGAAGAAGAGGTGATTCTATAAGAGAGCTAGGAGAGGATTTCGTGGGGTTCAAGAAAGAGTCTATAGCATCAGGGAGTTCAGTCAAATCTACTGACATGTAGGTGGTGTTGGAACAATTACAAAGGATAAATGCTTGGTTTGATCAATTCAATCAAAGGATGGACAAGTTTGAGAGCAAAAAAAGTAGGCTAAACCGTAGGATGGAACCACAAAGAGGACATGGTCGAAGAAAAGAAGGCCGCGAACGTTATCAGGAGGAAATTGAAGAAGGAGACTTTGGAGACAATTTTAAGGAGGAGTTCAAAGGCATATTTGCACTCCAAGGAACGCAAACCCATGGTAAGCACAACAAGGAGGAAGATGATGATTTAGGAAATATCAAGGTCAGTATACTACCATTTTTGGGAAAGAGTGATCATGAGGCTTACTTGGAATGGGAAGAAAATGTGGAGATGATTTTTTATTGCCATAACTATTCAGAGGCAAAAAAGGTTAAGTTGACAGCTTTAGAATTTGGACATTATGCTTTACAATTGTGGAACAATGAGTAAAATACCCAAAGGAGAGTTGATGATGAGTTAATAAACACTTGGAGACAAATAAAAGGAGCAATGAGGAAAAAGATTTGTACCAAGCCATTATAATAGGAAGATGCATCAGAGGTTACATTCTTTATCTCAAGGAAGTAGGTAAATAGAGGATTATTTCAAGGAGATGAAGATGTCATGATGAGATTGAGTTTGAATGAAGATCGAGAGGCAGAAATGACTAGTTTTGTTGGAGGGCTTAACTGAGAGATTGCATACCAAGTGAATCTACAGCAATATGTGGAGTTGGGAGAGATGTTGCACATAACGATCAAAATTGAGCACCAACTCAAGAGGAGGGGTAGTAACACATGGCTTAGAGGAGCTTCAAGCAGTTGGAGGATGGGTTCAACTAGTTGGAGAAGCAATCCCATGTTTGAGCAAAGACCAAAGCTGGAATAAGAGGAAGAAAGTGACATTCGACCAAGGAGAGACAACTAGACCGAACCTATACAAGCACCAAAATCGAAGGGTAAGGATGATCCTAAACCATCAAGAGCTCATGATATTATGAGTTTTAAATGTCAGGGCTGTGGACATATTGCCAATCAATGTCCAAATAGAAGAATTGTGGTGCTAAAGGATAATGGAGAGTTTGAATTAGACAACGAGGAGTTAGAATCAGAGATTAAGCATAACGAGGAAGAATCCAAAGAAGAAAAGCATGATGAACCCATGACTTAGAAGGCTTCAAAAGTTAAGTTTGATGGCATGTAGAGTTTTGACCGTGTATAAAGATGATGAACAGGTGCAAAAAGAAAACATCTTCCATACTTTATGTGATATCCAAAGTAATACTTGTAATATGATTTTAGACAATGGAAGTTGTGCCAATGTTATTAGCACTGTTGTGGTGTAGAAATTAGGTTTAACAACAATCAAAATCCAAAACCATATAAACTTCAATGGCTTAATGATAGTGGAGAGATGAAAGTAAATAAACAAGCCAAGGTAAGGTTTAATATTGATAACGATGTAGATGTAGTTTTGTGTGATGTTGTACCTATGCATGCGAGACATATTTTATTGGGAATACCATCGAAACTTGATGAGAATACCATACACTATGGTTGGGAAAATTCCATTGTGTTTCGATTTAAAGGTAAGGAAATTAAGCTTGAGTCGTTGATACTAAGGGAAATGTTTAGAGGTCAAATGTAAATGAAACAAAGGAGGGAGGCTAAACAACAAAGGGAGAAGACCCACCCATGACTTCAACAAGTAAACAAAAGGACAAGGTCGAGTCATATCACTCGGGGTAAGCTTTTTAAACCTAAGAATGAGAAGAAAAAGGAAGAGAAGAAAAAGACCAACTTTTATCTTAGTCAAGGTGACATCAAAAAGGCATTTTTAAATAAGAAACCTATGCTGGTTATGATATATAAAGATGCATTTTTAAATTATCTAGCTAACCCTAAAGAACCTGCATTACCGAGCTCTATTTCTTCCCTTTTGTAGGAGTTTGATGACATTTTTTCAGAAGAGATTCCTAGTGGCTTACCACCTACTTGAGGAATTGAACACCAAATATCATCCCCAGAGCCACAATTCCTAACAAGCATGCATACAGAAGTAATCTTGAGGAGCTAAAGGAGCTTCAATGACAGGTAAGTGAATTGCTAGACAAATGATACATTAAAGAAAGCATGAGCCCATGTACTATACCTGTGTTGTTAGTATGTAAGAAATATAGATCTTGGAGAATATGTATAGATTGTAGGGCTATTAATAACATAACTATCAAGTATAGGCATCCTATTCCTAGATTAGATGATATGCTTCATGAATTATATGGTGCATGCATATTTTCAAAAATTAACCTTAGGAGTGGGTATCATCAAATAAGAATGAAAGAGGGAGATGAGTGGAAGACTACATTTCAAACAAAATATCGTTTGTATGAGTGGTTATTAATGCCTTTTGGATTAACTAATGAACCTAGTACTTTCATGAGATTAATGAATCATGTTATGTGCCCATTCATTGGAAAATTTGTGGTTATTTACTTTGATGATATTCTTATATAGAGTAGGAATTTAGATGAGCATGAAGGACACCTTAGGTTAGTTTTGGAAGTACTTAGGAAAGAAAGATTATTTGCTGATCTCAAAAATTGTGATTTTTGTCAAGATGAGCTTGTGTTTTAAGGATTTGTTATGAGTTTTGCCAGAATCAAGGTTGACCAATCTGAGGTCAAAGCAATCTAAGATTAGCCGAAACCCATTATCATTACTCATATAAGAAGTTTTCATTGTTTGGCTAGTTTCTATAGGAGATTTGTCAAAGATCTTAGTACTATTGCAATACCATTGACCGAAATAGTCAAGAAAAGCATGGGTTTCTAATTGGGAGAGGCACAAAAGAAGTCTTTTAACTTGTTGAAGGAAAAATTAACTAATGCTCCTCTATTGGTTTTACTTAATTTTTCTAAGACTTTTGATATTGAATGTGATGCTTTAAGTGTAGGTAGTGGAGCAGTGTTGATGCAGGAAGGAAAACCTATAACATAGTTTAGTGAGAAGTTAAATGAAGTGACATTGAATTATCCAACTTATGATAAAGAGATATATGCTTTAGTTCGAGCTTTAGAGACATGGCAACATTACTTGATGCCGAAGGAAGCTTAACCGACGGTATGGAAGGTGGATTGAATTCATTGAGACTTTTTCTTATGTCCTACGCGACATGAAAGGTAAATAAAATGTGGTAGCTGATGCTTTATCCTGAAGTATGTTTTATTTTCAACCTTAGATGCTAAATTGTTTGGTATTGAACAATTAAAGGAAATTTATGAGCATGATTGTAATGTTGGTGAAATATATAGAAATTGTGCTAAACATGGTTATAATAAATTCTATATATTTGATGGGTACTTGTTTAAGGAAAGTCAACTTTATGTGCCTTGCTGTAGCATTAGGGAATTACTTGTTAGGGAAAGTCACGGTGTGATACAAACTTAGGTCAACTCATGCCTAAACCTTTATTATATTAGCTTGGATCAAAAAATTAAGTTCAACTTCTTATGGTCACCTCAACCCCTAATCGACCTGTGACTAAAAACCTTGGTCTATGATGAAAATGCCATAATAGGTGATAGACATTCTATTGATAAGTCAAATTAAAACACTCACTCTCAAATGGTGTTTTAGGTGTTCAAAGAGAACTAAGAGAATTCTATCTCACAAATAAATATCTTAATAATATAAATGGTGCATTCTAAATGAAAATTAAGCTCTTAAATAGGCTAAATTCATGAAAAATAAACCCTAAACAACTAGGCAAAATGCGGCCCAAAGGATTTAGCAAACAAGTGTGGCTGGATATTTCATGCTTTCCTAAACTAGTTTGGATTACGTAATTCCCTTATTTTGAATTGTGAATTAATTAATTTACAATGGAAATAATAAAATAATGAATTTCCTAAGTTGTTTTGTCCAACAAATAAGTAAATAAAAATCAAGTAAAAGACTAATTTCCTAAAACAAAAAATCAAACTCAAATTAGGAAACTAGTTGACTAATTTGACTACTATGCTAACTTTGACCAATTTTCAGCTTGCAAGGACTCCAAATCTGATCCAATGTGCCATTTAGGATTCCAAATAGGATTATTTATGATTACCATATGTTGCCCTTGATTGGAACAAAGAGAAAATGCTAAATTAACAAATTACAGTAAAGCTAGCAGCAAATACAACATTTTCGGCCCAGAAGTCCTTCCATGCATAAATCACCAATTTGGTTGCTTTTGATTCTACCTTATCTTGATTCCATGACCTATTATTAGTGACGTTAATTGAATTCAAGAAGTTTTAAATCCATTATGTGCTGCCCGGAGTCCATAATTACACTAAAACAGCTACCCGGGTCCGTATCGACCTCCACCACCTGCATGCATAAAATAGACTTTGAATCTTCGGGTATTGACAATCCCTTTTGAGTATTGATAACTCTTTTTATAAGTCCAGTTAGGTTTTCCTTAAATCTATAGGCTTGTGCCCTAGTGATTGGCCTAGTCTTAACTGTATTGGATGTGCACCCCAGCGGGTTGTCGGTTGTGCGGGTACAGGCGGATTCTCATCACAATGGGGGTTTAATGGGAGACTTTTGGTGTAGCAAAAACTTTGTCCATAATACAAGAACATTTCTACTGGCTGAACATGAGGAAAGATGTAGATAGGATTTGTGAGAGGTGCATCACATGAAGAAAGTCAAAATCTAAGCAAAAACCACATGGTTTGTATATGCCGTTACCTATTCCTTCTCATCCTTAGATACATTTATCTATGGATTTTGTATTGAGGTTACCTAGGCCAAGGATGGGTAAGGACTCTATTTTTGTGGTTGTTGATAGATTTTTTAAGATAGCACATTTATACATGTAATAAGACTAACAATGCATCTCATGTAGCTAATTTGTTTTTTAAGAAAGTTGTGAGACTTTATAGCATGCCTAGGACTGTTGTTTTGGATAGGGATGCTAAGTTTTTAAGTTACTTTTGAAAAACATTGTGGGCTAATTTAGGCACTAAACTTTTATTTTTCACTACTTGTCATCCATAGACTGATGGACAAACTAAAGTAGTGAATAGAACTTTGTCTGCATTATTGAGAACATCAATTAGTAGAAATTTGAGAACTTAGGAAGAATGTTTGTTGCATATTGAGTTTGCTTATAATAAAACCATATATTCTACAGCTATTTATTCATAATTTGAAATTCTTTATGGTTTCAATATTAGAAGATTCTAAGCCCGTTTTGAGTATCCAAGTTGTGAAGGCATAAATGGATTCGGGAAGCTATTTTGGTGCATTTGAGGAATTCATGCAGCAAGGGGCAAGTTTGTTAGCCTATGAACATGTTCAAGCTCACCATGAAGCCATGAAATCATGCCAAGGACAAGCTTCCACATTGGCTGGATTTAGCTGGTTTGGTGCTGGGAAGGAGCTTACTTACATTCCAAGCAAGCTTTCCTACTAGGAATCCTACATGGCATTATAGATCAAGTTTGGAGCCTAAATTAGCTGGAGATCGGACAAGGACAACTTATTTGGAAAACTAGTCAACTACTTTCCAAATCTGAAATTTGACTTTTGTTTTAGGAAATAATCTTTTATTTTTTGTTTTTATTTAATTATTTGCTGGAAAAATTAATTTAGGAAGGTTGATTTTTAATATCTCTCATTGTAAATAAATTAATTCCTCTTTAAAAGTTAAGGAATTAATTAATACAAATAAGATTAGGAAAAACATGTAAAATTCGGCCACACCTTTTGTTTAGTTTTATTAGCTGATTTTTTTCCATTGTTTTAGGGCTTTGATTTTATCAGTTTAGCCTATTTAAAGGCTTATTTCTCAATAAATGAGACTGAATTATTCATCCAGAAAAATTATTGTGAGAAAGATTTTTCCTTGTTCTCTTAGAACACTTAAAACACCGAATAGAGAATGAGTGTTTTAGTTTGAGACATATACCAATTGATGAGAATCTGCTCGTAATCGTACAACTGACTACCCGCTGGGGTGTTGATCCTTTGCAAATAAAGTTGGGATCAATTACTAGGGCACAAGTTAGAAAATCGAAAGACATTCTGGTTAGCTTCATCCAAGGCATGACTCAATCTCCAGAGGGAATGACATTATCTAAAAAACTTGAGTCCATCTTGTGTATCCAAGTTATAAAAGCGGAAGCGGAAGCTATTTTGGTACATTTTTGGGACCCAGGCAGCAAGGAATGGATTGACCACTTCATGAACTCAATTGATATCATAAAGAGGCCATGAAATCATGTCAAGGTAGAAGCAAAAGCAATCAAAGACCACATTTGTGCATAGATTTCGTTTTGGTCGAAATTGATCACTTTTATTGCTGACTTTGTTCTATTGTGTTGATTAAGCACTTTCTCTTTGTTCCAATCTAGGGCAACGTATGAGAATCATTATTAATCCTATTTGGCATCCTACATGTCATATGGGAGCTGATTTGGAACCAAAACTAGTTGGAGATTGGATAAAGATAGCTTATATGTCAACTAGTAAACTACTTTCCTAATTTAAGTTGAACTTTTTGTTTTAGGAAACCATCTTTTATTTTGGTTTTTATTTATTTATTTGCTGGACAAATTAACTTAGGAAAGTTGATATATTATTATTTCAATTGTAAATTAATTAATTCCTAATTCAAAATAAATGAATTAATTAATTCAAAATTAGATTAGGAAAGAAGGAGAATTCAGCAATACCTAGTTCCCTAAACCTATGGCCGGTTTCTCTATGGTCTTTTAGGGTTTTTGCTTTGTCTTTCAAACCTATTTAAAGGTTTATTTTCTCAATAAAATTGAGTACATTATTCATATAGAAAAATACTTGTGAGAAAGAATTATCTTTGTTTTTGTTCTCTTTGAACACCTAAAACACTTAATAGAAATCAAGTGTTTTAGTTTAATTTATCAATAGGACATCTATCACCTATTGTAGTGTCTTCATCATATACCAAGGTTTCTAATTAAAAGTTAATTACAAGTTAAGGTGACCATTAGAACCTGATCTTAATTGTGATTCGGACTAATATAATACAAGCTTAGGAGCAAGTCGACCTAGGTTCGTATCATTTGGTATGAGAAATGAATTTTGTTTAAGTTTGATCTATATTATTTGCTTTAATTTGTTTTGTGTTATTCTACAATTTTAGCATTAGATTAAGGTTGCTTCTATCTTCTACACAATCTACATTACACCAAAAAAAAAAAAAAAAAAAAGAAAATTTTTCTTCATAGCCGAATTTGTTCCTTGTTTTATCTAAATTTTTTTATTCCTAGTTTGTTGGCTGTTTTGAATATTATTTTTTAGTAATTTGGTTTATTATTGATTTTTATTTGCTATTTTAATCTTAAATTAGTTGCATTCATATATTCAAAAAAAAAATTAAATAAGAGATTTGAAAGCATATTGCATAAAATCCTAAAAGTTGTGCTATTTGTTTTTGTTTGAAGTGTGGATCGGGTTCGGTTAGGTTTTAACATTGAAATTGAAATTTTTGGTGTTGATTCTTGATACTAGAGTTTGTGTTTATATTCTTTGGGTGATTAAAAAAATGAAAGAAGAAAAAAAAAGTCGAAGATAAAGAAAAATAAATAAATAAAATATGCACGAAGGCCAATTTTGGTAGCTTGTTATTGGGGACTATTTGTTTTCGGGAAAACACAATTGTAATTGTTGAGTTGCTGATTATTTGTTCAATATTTGGTTTGCTGGATATTTGAATTTTGAGTGATAAAATTGGTTAAAGGAATTGAGACAAAGACTTGAATTACAAGAATTACAACCAACAACTATTCCATATTTTGTTCGAATTAATTTTTGTTTGTTTTTTGAGTCTCATTTCTAAATTTTATCCTTAAATTTTTAGTTTCTCTATATTCTGGACCATTATTTATTGATTTCAAAATTTGATTGATATTTTACCTTGTTTTTTTTGTTAGTAAGGCAAAAACTATGTTTTATCAATTCACTTGGTATTTACTGGCTTTTTGTTGCTATTTTATTGATAAGTTTAATTAGGGCATACTTGTGATCTAATTGCTTAATTAGGGCATACTTGTGATCTAATTCCTCTTTTGAGTGTGTTTTTATAGAACTTTGAGATATTCTTTTGAGTAGAAAAAGGTGAGGGAGTGAGAGCTTAAAAGAGGGTCAAAAAGTGAAAACTAGTGTACAAACACGAGTGTCGAAACCTTATTTGAGTGAAACACATGAGATAGTGGTTTTGGTAATGATTTTTGCATTATTTTTGCTAACATAACATATTCAAGGATAAGAAGAGGAGGATATAACTCATTAAGAATTAATGAAGAGGCATCCGTGGGATTCAAAGAGGATTTTAAAGCGGCAGGTAGTGGAGGTGAACTACATGATGGCGGTTCTAGAACAATTACAGCGGATGAATGCTCATTTTGATCCTGTAGATCAAAGGATGGATAGGTTAAAAACAATATAAGGAAGGCTGAATCTAAGGCAAGAATTTCATGGAGGCCGAGGTTGAGGTCGAGTCAATGTGGCTGTGGATGTTATAGGGACGACTTCAAAGGAAGTAATTATGGAGATAATCTAGAGGCGGAATTCAAAGATATCTATGCTCTCCAAGGAAGGCAAAACTGTGGGAGGCCAGCAAGGGATGAGGATGATGATCTTAAAAATATTAAGGTTAGCATACTACCTTTTTTGGGAAAAAGTGATCCGGAAGCTTATTTAGAGTGGGAGGAGCATATGGAGATGATATTTGATTGTCACAACTATTCCGAGGCAAAGAAATTTAAATTAACTGCTTTGGAATTTGGACATTATGAACTTCAATGGTGGACAATTGAGTGAAGTACCAAAAGAAGAGTTGATGATGAATTGATTACTACTTGGCGACAAATGAAACGAATCATGAGGAAGAGATTTGTTCCAACTCACTATCATAGGTTGCTGCATCAAGGACTCCAATCATTATCACAAGGAAGTAGGACCATGGGCTACTACTACAACAAAATTAACATGCCCATGATGAGATAGAGCATGAATGACGATTATGAGGCTGTGATACGAGCCTAGGTCGACTTGCTCCTAAACCAGTATTATATTAGCCCGGATCGAAAAATTAAGTTCAAGTTCGTATGGTCACCTCCACTACTAATCAATCTACGACTAGTAACCTTGGTATGTGGTGAATATGCCACAATAGGTGACGGATGTCCTGTTGATAAGTCAAACCAAAACACTCACTCTCTAATGGTGTTTTAGGTGTTCAAAGATAGCTAAGAGAATTCTATCTCACAAATAAACTTCTGAATATGTAAGCTAATTTCTCATTAAAAATAAGCCTTTAAATAGACTTTGAATGAACAAAATAAAACCCTAAAGGATTAGGAAATTTCGGCCAACATGGAATCAAATTAGAAAATTGCCTAATTTCACACAATTTCCTAATCTAATTTGTATTAATTAATTCCTTAATTTTGAAAAAAAAATTAATTAATTTATAAACAAAATAATAAAATTCCTACTTTCCTAAAGTACGTTTTGCAGAAAATAAATAAATAAAACCAAAATAAAAGATAGTTTCCTAAAATAAAAAGTCAAACTTAAATTAGAAAACTAGTTGACTAGTTTGACAACTAAGCTATTTTTTACCAATTTTCAGCTTGTAAAAGCTCCAAATTATCTCCAATATGACATTTAGGATGACAAATAGGATTAATATTGATTTCCATACATTGCCCCTTGATTGCAATAAGTCAAACTTGCTTGATCAGTAAAAGAAGTCAAAGTCAGCACCTAAAATGAGCATTTTCAACCAAATTGAAGACTTATGTGCACAAGAAGCTTTTGATTAGCTTTAGTTTGGCTTTGACATGATTGCATGGTCTCTTTGTGATATCAATAGAATTCATAAAGTGTCAAATCCATTCCTTGCTGCCCAAAGTCCACAAATGCACCAAAACAGCTACTCGTATCCATCTCAACCTTCACAACTTAGATGCATGAAACGGGCTTTGGTTCTTCGGGTATTAGCTTGCCCTCTTGAGATTTAGTAACTTCTTATATGAAGCCAACCATGTTGTCCTTAAAACGCTTAACTTGTGCCCTAGTGATTGGCCTCATCTTCATTTGTACAGGATCAGTACCTCAACGGGAAGTCGGCTATATAGGTACGGGTGGATTCTCATCATTCCCCTCCTATTGAAAATGATTTGTCGTCAAATTAAAATCATCACCTACATCAAATGGAGTTAAGTAAGCAACAACATTAAATGTAGCATTAACATTATACTCATCTGGTAGGTCAAGCTTGTAGGTCATTTCGTTGATCCTTTCCGAAACTTGAAAAGGTTCATCCCTATGCGACATAAACTTTAACTGTCTTGTTCGAAAAACCTTTATTTTCTTAGATGCAACCAAACCCAATCTTCTGGGTCAAACACTATTACAACAAATCTTAGAAATACAAGCTTATTTTGGCAAAAATCAAGTTCATCAAATTCTTGCAAAAGAGAAGAAATAGAACTTGGCAATTCAAATTCTTCAAGATTAGCTTGATCATTTAAATATACATCTTTATAAATCATGACCAGCAATGATTTCTTACTCAAAAGAGCTTTATTAACATCTCCAAAACTAAGATAGAAATTTTACTTTTCTTCTTTTTCCTTTCTTTTTCTTTCTTTCTCACAGACTCCATTATTTTCACCTCACTCTAGGCTTTTTCACATTTTCTCATGCTCTCATGTTTGCCTTAGTTTTTCCACTCGATTTGGGTTTTAGAAATCTTACCTTGAACAGAAAGCTCGGATTTATCCCCATGACTTTATGCTGAAACCATGGGTGCCACACTAGAACTCTCCTTAAGTTTTTCGGCTTTCCTCCTTTGTTGCATTTGAAGTTGGTCTCTAAACACCTCCTTTGGAGTTAATGGCTCCAGCTTAACCTTTGTCCATTTAAATTTAAATACAATGGAGTTATCTCTCCCATTGTGTATGGAATCCTTATCAAATTGCCATGGCCTCCCCAATAAAATATGACCAGCATGCATTGGAACCACATACGTTCACATATTTATCAATGCTGAATTTTATTTTGACTTGTTTGTTTGCTTTCATCTCACCACTATCATTAAGCCATTGTAATCTATATGATTTAGGATGTTTAATTATTGATAAACCTAAGCCTAATTTTGTAAACTCAACATTACTAATTACGTTCGCATAACTTCGACTATCAATTATCATACTACAAATGTTACCTTGGATTTCACAAGGAGTGTAGAAGATGTTCTCTCATTGAATTTGATCTTCTTCTTTGTACACTGTCAAGACTCTCCTATTCCTGAAGCTCAATTCAGCATTTGAAACCTTTAGGGTTTTGGCTTCTTTTTCAATTTCTTCCTCTTCTTGCTCGGACTCAATTTCAGCTTCATCATTATTGGATTCCGACTCGCCATTATCCTTCAACACCATGATTCTTCTATTCGAGCATTGGTTGGCAATATGTCCTCATCTCTGGCACTTAAAACATACAATGTCATGAGTTCTAGAAGGGTTATGATCAAATTTACCTTCATTCCTTGGTGCTTTGATAGATTCCACCCTAGCTTCCTTTTTGGCCGATTGGTGCTCTCATCACCTAGCTTCGATTTTGGCTTGTTGTCATATGTGGGATTGCTTTTCCAAACACTTGGATTTTTCCTCCTGCTGCTTGTATCACCTCCAAACCATGAGGTTGTACCTCTCCTTTTGAATTGATTCTCAAGTTTGATAGCCACATACAACATCTCTTCCAATTCTGCATATTGTTGTAATTCCAATTGATTGGCTATCTCACGATTCAACCTACTTAGAAGCCGTGCCATGATTGCTTCTCTATCTTCATTCATGCTCAATCTCATCATGAGCATCTCCATCTCCTTGTAATAATCCTCCACGAACCTATTTCCTTGAGATAAAGATTGTAACCTTTGATGTAGCAACCTTTGGTAATAAGACGGTACAAATCGCTTCCTCATGGCTCCTTTCATTTGTCACCAAGTAGTAATCAATTCATTACCTACTCTCCTTTGGGTACTTTGCTCATTTTTCCACCATTGGAGTGCATAATGACCAAATTCCAAAGCTGCCAATTTAACTTTCTTAGCCTCTAAATAGTTATGATAGTCGAATATCATCTCCATCCACTCCTCCCATTTTAGGTAAGCAGGTCACTTTTTCCCATAAAAGGTGGTATGTTGACCTTAATATTTCCAAGATAATCATCCTCATTCCTTGTTGGTCTCCACGGGTTGGTCTTCCTTGGAGTACAAAAATATCATCTATTTTCTTTTTTAAGATTATCTCCAAAATTACCTTTTTCGAATTCCTCTCTAGGTCGCCCTTAGCCCCCTCAACCTCAACCTTAGCCTCTATATACATCAAACCTTGGACATGCCCTACCTTGTGATGTTTCTAACCTCTTCATATTTTGATCTAGGTGGTCAAAGTAAGCATTTATCTGCTATAATTGATCCAAGACTGCCATCATATCCGTGGGCTCACCTCCTCTTCATTAATTCTTAATGAACCATCCGCTCTCCTTATTCTTAAATCTGCTATGTTAGTAAAATATTGTAAAAATAAAATAAATTCTCACCAAAAACACTCCCTCACGTGTTTCACTTGAAAAAGGTTTCGACACTCGTGTTTGCACACTAGTTTTGGCTTTTATCCTCTTTTAAGCTAACACTCTCTTGCCTTTTTCCACTTAAATAATTAACTCAAAGTTCTAATTAAAACACACTTAAATAGAAGCTAGATCAGAAGTGTACCTTAATTGAAACTTATCAACAAAAGAGTAGGAAAAAGCAAGCAATACTGAGTGAATTAATAAAACCTAGTTCTCGGCTTTTCTAAGCAAAAACAAGGTAAATCAACAAGCAAATTTTCAAAATGAATAAAAGCTGACCAGAATATTATTAAACCAATAATTCAAGGATAAAATACAGAGAAAGAAATTCAAACACGAACAAAAATTAAATTGAACAAAAATAAAGGATAGCTGTTGGTTGTTGTTCTTTGTAATTCAAGTTTTTATATAAACTCCTTTAACTAATTTTAATCCAATTAATTTTAGCACTCAAAAATACAAATTTGCAGTAGCAATATAAAATTATAGCAACTCCAAATATCACAATCTTCCAGCAAATAAATTTCAAACTCCAAATTCAACAAGCCGGCCTTTTATGCAGTTTTTTTTTATTTTTTATCTTTTTTTTTTATCTCAAATAAAGTATTGCAAAGACAACTTCTAGCAATATCAAAATCAAATCAATTCACAAACTTAAACCTAACAAGAATCAAGCCCGTGACCACCAAAATACAAATTTGCAAAAGTTTGTGAATTTGTAATTTGTTGCCCCAAATACACTTCTTTTGATGCATATCCATCCTTGCCCGCACAACTGACAACCTACTGGGATGCTAACCCAATATGGATGAAGACTAGGCCAATCACTAGGGCTCAAGCTAAGAGGTTGAGGGACAAACTTGTTACCTTTATCCAGGGGGTAATTCCTTCTCAAGAAGGCTTGTCCATACCCAAAGATCCAAGACATGTTTTGAGCATACAAGTAATGGAAGCCAATACGGACCCGGGTAGTAGTTTTGGTGCATTTATGGAGTTTGGGCAGCATGAAATGGTTCCAATGCTTCATAGATTCAATACATATGTATAAGAGGTCATAGAATCAACTCAAGGGAGCGTCAAAGGCATCCAAAAAGGGGCTATGCGCACAACATGATAATTTGGCCGGTTTTGCTTTATTACCCGCTGGCTTTACTCTATTTTGCTAAGTTGGCTTTTTCTCTTTCCTCCAAGCAAGGGCAACATGTGGGAATTCATGATCAGCCTATTTGGCATCCTACAAAGCATATGGAAGCTGATTTGGAGCTTAAATTGGTCAAAGATTGGTCAAAGTCAACTTAATCAAAAAGATAGTATTTTAGTTTCCTAATTTGATTTCTACTTTTTGTTTTGGGAAATTACATTTACTTTTTGGTTTTTATTTATTTATTTGCTAGAAAAATAAGTTTAGGAAAGTTATTATTTTATTATTTTTATTGTAAATTAATTAATTCCTAATTCAAAATAAAAGAATTAATTAATCCAAATTAGTTTAGGAAAGGAGAGAGAAAATTCGGCCATGCTTAGTTTCCTAATCCTATTGGCCGGTTTTTCCTTTAGCTTTTATGGCTTTATTTTATTCTCTTTTAGCTTATAAAAGGGCTTGTTTTTTAGGAAGAACACACCATTAATAATATTCAAAATTTATTTTTTCAGATTGAATTTCTCTTTATTCTTTTGAACACCTAAAGCAACATTAGTGAGTGAGTGTTTTAGTTTGACTTATCAATAGAAATCCATCACCTATTGTAGCGTCTTTATTATACCAAAGTTTCTAATCATAGGTTGGTTAGGGGTCAAAGTGACCATTAGAACTTTAACATAATTAGATCTGGGCTAATATATTACGAGTTTAGAAGCAGGTCATTCTAGGTTCATATCATTTGGTATTAGAGCCGAATTTTGTTCATATTTGATCTATCTTTATTTGGTTTATTAGTTTTTGTGTTATTCTGCAATTTTAGCATTAGGTTAAGGTTGCTTCTATCATCATACACATTCTGCATATTAAAAAATAAATAAATAAACTCACTCCTAATTAAATTAGGTTTTCCTATTTTTATTGTCTTTTTGTTTCCTAGTTTGTTGGTTGTCTTTTATCATTGTTCTTGTTAATTTAGTTTATTTTTTATTTTTCTTTGCTGCTTTTGATCTTAAGTATTTGCATTAATATATATATATTTTTTTTAAAAAGAGGGGTTTGCGGCAACATATATAAAAAATAAAAAAAACTGCACATTTGTCTTTTGTTAAAGGTCACAGGTTTGGTGATTATTTGGTGTTGGAATTGCAATTTTGGTGTTGAATCTCACTACTGCAGTTGTTTATGTTCTATGAGTTAAAAGGAAAAAAAAAAAAAAAAAAAAAAGGAAGAAAAGCTGAACAGATATTAGAAAAAAAAAAAACTGCAGTTTGTTGAATTTGGGATTTGATTTGTTTGCTGGAAATTGTTGGAGCTACTATTTTTGTTGCGTATTTATTCATTATTTGAAGTTCCTGGAACTTTATTTGCTTCTAGAAATTTGTATTTGTGAGTGCTAAAATCATTTGGATTAAAATTAGTTAAAGGATTTGATACAAAAACTTGAATTACAAAGAACAACAATCAACAACTATTCCTAATTTTTGTTCAATTTCATTCTTGTTCGTGTTTGAATTTCTTTTTCCAAATCGTATTCTTGAATTCTTAATCTCATACCATCTGGTCCAGTTCTTTTTAATTCCAAAATTTTCCTTCTTAGTTTGCTTTATTTTGTCTAGACAAGCCAAAAATTAGGTGTTTAAAAATTCATTCGGTATTGCTTGCTTTTTGCTAGTGTTTTGTTGATAAGTTTAATTAAAACATACTTGTGATCTAATTGCTGTTTTATGGGTTTTTTAATTAAAACTTTGAGATAATTCTTTGAGTGGAAAAAGGTAAGAGTGTGTGAGCTTAAACGAGGGTAAAAGCCGTAACTAGTGTGAAAACAAGAGTGTCTAGACCCTGATTGAGTGAAACACATAAGGGAGTGATTTTTAGTGAGAATTTTTTTTCTTTTGGCATTATTTATACTAACATGGTAGATTCAAAGTTGAGGAGAGGAGATCCACCACTAAGAATTAATAAAGAAGAATCCGTAGGATTCCATGGTAATTCTCGAGTTATGGGGAGTGGTGATCAAATAGACATGAAGGCTGTTTTGGAACAATTGCAGCGATGAATGCTCAATTTGATCACATAAATCAAAAGATGGAAAAAATAGAAACATCTCATGGTGGACTGAATTTGAGGTAAGAGTTCCATGGAGGTCGAGGTCGGGGTCGAGGAGGTCGTGGACGACCTGGAGAGGAGTTTGAAGAGGAAAATTTTGGAGATGATTTCGAGAAAGGAATGGATGAAATACTTACTTTCCAAGAGATGCTAGGCCATGGGAGGCATAGGAGACACGAGGTAGATGATGAATTTTGGCAACATCAAGGTAAACATACCACCATCCATGGGGAGAAGTGACCCGGAGGCTTACTTGGAATGGGAGGAGCATATGGAGATGATCTTCGATTATCACAACTATTCAGAGGCTAAGAAGGTGAAATTGGCAGCAATGGAATTTGGTCATTATGCACTCCAATGCTGGACTAATGAGCAAAACATCCAAAGGAGATAGGTGACGAATTGATCATTACATGGCGACAAATGAAAGGAGCCATACCATCACACTATCATAGGTTGCTGCATCAAAGGCTTCAATCTGATGCGAATCCGCCAGAACCCATACAACCGACAACCCGCTGAGGTGCCGATCCGTTACGGATGAAGGTGGGACCGATCACTAGAGCCCTAGCCAAGAAGTTCAAGGACAATCTTGCTGTCTCTATACAAGGAATAATTCATAGTCAAGAGGGGTTGGCCATATCTAAAGAACCAAGGCCTGTTTTACTCATACAAGCAATAGAAGCCAAAACAGGCCCGGGTGGCGGTTTTGGTACATTTTGGAGTCCGGGAAGCATGAAATGGTTCCAATGCTTTATGGGTTCAATACATATGCCTAAGAGGTCATGGAATCAAGTTAAATCAGCCTCAAATGCAATCAAAAAGGGCTTGTACGGACAGCATCAACAATTTGGCCGAATTTGCTGTATTGCTTGCTGGCTTTACTGTATTTTACTCTATTAGCCTTTTCTTATTTTTCCAAGCATGGGAAATGTGTGGGACTCCATATTCAGTTTATTTGGCATCCTAAAAAGCATCTAGAAGCTGATTTAAAGCTCAAAGAGGTCAAAGATTGATCAAAGTCAACTTGATCAAAAGGCTAGCATTTTTAGTTTCCTAATTTGTTTTTACTTTTTGTTTTAGGAAACTACCATTACTTTTTGGCTTTTATTTATTTATTTTGTGGACAAATAACTTTAGGAAGGTTTTTATTTTATTCTTTCCATTGTAAATTAATTAATTCCTAATTTAATATAAAGGAATTAACTAATCAAACTTAGATTAGGAAAGGAAGTATAGTTTCGGCCAACTAGGTTTCTTTATGTGTGTGGCCGGTTTTTCCTTTTTTTTTAGGGTTTTATTTCATGGCTTTGTAGCCTATTTAAAGGCTTATTTTTCAATAATAAAACAACTTTGATTTGACTAAAAAAATACGTATGAGATTAATTATCTCTATGTTCTTTGAGAACACCTAAAACACGATTAGGGAATTGGTTGTTTTAGCTTGACTTATCAATAGGTTTTCCATCCCCTATTGTGGCGTCTACATTATACCAAGGTTTCTAACCATAGGTTGGTTAGGGTTTGAGGTCCATTCCATTAGAACTTGAACTTAATTAAAGATCCGGACTAATATAATACGGGTTTAGGAGCAGGTCGTCCTAGGTTCGTATCATTTGGTATCAGAGCTAAATTTTGTTCAGGTTTGATCTTTCTGTATTTGCTTTATTTGTTTTTGTGTTATTCTGCAATTTTAGCATTAGGTTAAGGTTGCATCCATCCCATACACATTCTGCATCATTTAAAAAAAAAATAAAAATTTATTCCTAGTTGAATTAGGATTTCCTAGTTTTACCCTACTTTTTGTTTCCTAGGTTGTTGGTTGTCTTTCATCATTGTTCTTTTAATTTGGTTTTTGTTGATTTTTCTTTTCAGTTTTAGTCTTCAATATTTGTATTCATATATTTAAAAAAAAAGAAAAAAAAAAGAGTTTGCGGCAACATTTAAAAAAAAAAAAAAACTACACATTTGTGTTTATTTGGAGGTCACGGATTTGGTGTTTGTTTTGGAGTTGGAATTGCAATTTTGGTAATTATTCTTTCTACTGCAGTTGTTTATGTTCTGTGAGTGGAAAAAAAAAAAAAAAAAAGAAGAGGTAAAGCCGAATAAAAAAAAGAAAGAAAAAAAGAAAAATATTTTGGTTTGTTGGAGTTTGATTTGTTTGCTGGAAATTTGTTGGAGCTGCTGGTTTGTTGATTATTTATTCCATATTTGGAGTTTCTGGAGAGTTATTTTTGCTGCTGGATATTTGAGTTTGAGTGCTAAATTATTTGGATTAAAATTAGTTAAAGGATGTGATACAAAACTTGAATTACAAAGAACAACAACCAGCAACTATTCTATATTTTTGTTCAATTTGATTCTTGTTCGTATTTGAATTTCTTTTCCTGGAATTTTATTCTTGAACTCATAATCTACTACCATCTGGTGCAGTTTTCAAAAATTCCAACGTTTTCCCATTATTTTGTGTTTTCTTGTCTAGAAAGCCGAAAAATTAGGATTTGTTGGATTCTTTCGGTATTGCCTACTTTTTGCTATTGTTTTGTTGATAAGTTTAATTAAAACATATTAGTGATCTAATTGCTGTTTTGTGGGTGTTTTAATTAGAACTTTGAGATAATTCATTGACTGAAAAAAGGCAAGAGTGTGTGAGCTTAAAAGAGGGTAAAAAGCCGAAACAAGTGTGCAAACACGAGTGTCGAGTCTTCATTTGAGTGAAACACGTAAGGGAGTGAAATTGGTAAGGTCCTATTTTATTTGTATTGCATTATTATACTAACATGATAGAATCAAGAATGAGGAGAGGAGATCCACCTTTGAGGATCAATGAGGAGGAATCCGTAGCATTCCATGGCGATGCCCGAGCTACAGGGAGTGGAGACCAAGTGGACATGAGAGCTGTTTTGGAGTCAATACAGCAGGTTAGTGCTCAAGTTGAGCATGTGAATCAAAGGATGGGAAGGCTAGAAGTTTCCCAAGGAATTCCGAACACAAGAAATAGGCAAGAATTCCATGGAGGACGAGGCCGAGGACGAGGAGGTCGCGAAAGATCGAGAGAGGAATTTGATGAGGAGCCATTCGGTGGAGACTTTGAGGAAGGTATGGACGAAACTTTTGCTGTCCAAAATAAAGCTAGCCATGGAAGATATAGGAGGGAAGAAACAGATGACAATCTTAGCAATATCAAGATCAACATCCCACCATTCATGGGAAAAAGTGACCCCAAAGCATATTTGGAGTGGGAAGAAAAGATGGAGATGATATTTGACCACTATAATTATTCGGAGGCTAAGAAGGTGAAATTGACAGCAATGGAGTTTGGACATTATGCACTCCAATTGTGGACCAATGAGCAAAACACCCGAAGGAGAGTTGGTGATGACTTGATTACTACATGGCGACAAATGAAAGGAGCCATGAGGAAGCGATTCGTACCATCACACTATCATAGGTTGCTGCATCAAAGACTTCAATCTTTATCTCAAGGACATCCGTGGAGGATTATTACAAGGAGATGGAGATGCTTATGATGAGATTGAACTTGAATGAAGATAGGGAAGCAACCATGGCAAGGTTTCTTGGTGGTTTGAATCATGAAATAGCCAATCAACTAGAATTGCAACAATATGTAGAATTGGAGGAGATGTTGCATGTGGCTATTAAATTAGAGCATCAATTTAAGAGGAGGGGTGTAAGATCATGGTTTGGAGGTGCTTCCAATAGTGGAAGGTCCAATTCAAGTGGCTGGAGGAACAATCCCATCTATGAAAGCAAGCCAAAGCCGAAAGTCAAAAAAGAAAGTTCAAATTGGCCAAGGAAGGATACTAGAATCGAATCTGTCCAAGCAACAAAGAATGAGGTAAAATTAGATCCTAAACCTTCTAGAACTCATGATGTTGTGTGTTTTAAGTGCCAGGGAGGAGGACACATTGCTAGCCAATGCTCGAATAGAAGAATCATGGTGTTAAAGGGCAATGACGAGCTAGAATCGGAAAGTGAAGAAAGTGAGGATGAAGCCAAGCAAGAGGAGGAGGACTTGGAGGATGAACCCGAAACCTTGCAAGCATCCAATGGTGAATTAAACTTGCTTTCTAGGAGAGTACTTGCTGCATACAAAGATGAGGATGAAATTCAAAGAGAGAACATCTTCCACACCCGATGTGAAATTTAAGATAAGATTTGTAGTATGATTATTGATAGTGAAAGTTGTACAAATGTAATTACTAACATTGTAGTTGATAAATTAGGATTAATAACTATTAAACATCCAGAACCTTATAGATGAAAGTAAACAAACAAGCCAAAGTAAAATTTAATATAGGTAGATATGAGGATGTAGTTTTATGTGATATTGTACCCATGATTGCTGGACATATACTATTAGGTAGACCATGGCAATTTGATAAAGATGATACTCATTTTGGTCGAGAAAATAGTATTGTTTTCAGGTTTAAAGGGAAGAAGGTCAAGCTGGAACCATTATCTCCTAAAGAGATTTACAAAGACCAATTACAAATGCAACAAAGGAGAGAAGCCGAAAAGCTCAAGGAAAAAGCAAGTATGGCACCAACGGCTTCACCATCCTTTCAAGGAGGTAAGATTGAGGTTGTTGATCAAGGTAAGGTTTCTAAGACTCATATTGAGTGGAAAGATCAAGGAAAAACTGAAAGAAAGGGGAAAGAAAGTGGCAAACCCGAGAGCTTGGAGAAGGAAGGGAAATCCGAAGGTTTGCGCCAATCCAAGGGGGAGAAAGAAAAGAAAGGTCAAGTAGCAACTTTTATTTGAGTTTAGGGGATATTAATAAGGTTATTGAGTGTAAGAAACCTCTGCTGGTCATAATTTATAAAGAAAATTATTTTAATGATCAAACTAACTTTGAAGAACTTGAATTGCCAAGTTTAATGATTTCTCTTTTGAAGGAATTTGGAGATGTCTTCCCAAATGAAATTCCAATTGGACTACCATCCAATCAAGAGGGAAAAGGTGAGCTTGCTGTCCAAGGTAAGTCTTCTAATACTCAGGTTGTGTGGAAAAATTTTATTAAAACCAAGAGTGAGAAATTTGGTGCAAAAGCCGAGAGTGAGGAAGGTGAGATGGCCGTGAGTGGGAAAGGAAAAGGAAGACAAGAATGGAAAAATATAAATTTTTATCTTAGCTTTGGTGATGTTAATAAAGTAATTATGAATAAGAAATCATTGCTGACCATGAATTTTAAAGATACTTATTTAAAGATGTCTTTATTGCATAGAACTTTATCTGCATTGTTAAGAGCTTTACTTAGTGGCAATTTGAAAATTTGGGAAATATTGTTTGCTAACTTTAAAAAGTGTAATTTTTACCATAATGAGCATGTATTTCTAGATTTTGTTCTAATAGTGTTTGACCTAGGAAAATTGGTTTGGTTGCACTTACGAAAGGAAAGGTTTCCTAAACAAAGAAAGTCAAAGCTCATGCCGCCTATGGATGGACTTTTTCAAGTTTTGGAGCGGATAAATGACAATGCCTACAAACTTGATCTACCAGGTGAGTATAATGTTAGTGCTACCTTAAATGTTGCTGATTTGTCTCCTTTTGCTGAAGCTGATGACTTCGATTTGAGGACAAACCCTTTTCAAGAGGAGGGGAATGATGCGAATCCGCCCGAACCCATACAACCGACAACCCGCTGAGGTGCCGATCCGTTACGGATGAAGGTGGGACCGATCACTAGAGCCCTAGCCAAGAAGTTAAAGGACAATCTTGCTGTCTATATACAAGGAATAATTCATAGTCAAGAGGGGTTGGCCATATCTAAAGAACCAAGGCCTGTTTTACTCATACAAGCAATAGAAGCCAAAACGGGCCCGGGTGGCGGTTTTGGTACATTTTGGAGTCTGGGAAGCATGAAATGGTTCCAATGCTTTATGGGTTCAATACATATGCCTAAGAGGTCATGGAATCAAGTTAAATCAATCTCAAATGCAATCAAAAAGGGCTTGTACAGACAGCATCAACAATTTGGCCGAATTTGCTGTATTGCTTGCTGGCTTTACTGTATTTTACTGTATTAGCCTTTTCTTATTTTTCCAAGCATGGGCAACGTGTGGGACTTCATATTCAGTTTAGTTCACATCCTAAAAAGCATATAGAAGCTGATTTGAAGCTCAAAGAGATCAATGATTGATCAAAGTCAACTTGATCAAAAGGCTAGCATTTTTAGTTTCCTAATTTGTTTTTACTTTTTGTTTTAGGAAACTACCATTACTTTTTGGCTTTTATTTATTTATTTTGTGGAAAAATAACTTTAGGAAGGTTTTTATTTTATTCTTTCCATTGTAAATTAATTAATTCCTAATTTAATATAAAGGAATTAATTAATTAAACTTAGATTAGGAAAGGAAGTATAGTTTCGGCCAACTAGGTTTCTTTATGTGTGTGGCTGGTTTTTCCTTTGTTTTTAGGGTTTTATTTCATGGCTTTGTAGCCTATTTAAAGGCTTATTTTTCAATAATAAAACACCTTTGATTTGACTAAAAAAATACGTGTGAGATTAATTATCTCTTTGTTCTTTGAGAACACCTAAAACACCATTAGGGAATTGGTTGTTTTAGCTTGACTTATCAATAGGTTTTCCATCCCCTATTGTGGCGTCTACATTATACCAAGGTTTCTAACCACAGGTTGGTTAGGGGTTGAGGTCCATTCCATTAGAACTTGAACTTAATTAAAGATCCGGGCTAATATAATACGGGTTTAGGAGCAGGTCGTCCTAGGTTCATATCACAATCTTTATCTCAAGGAACTAGTTATGTGGAGGATTATTACAAGGAAATGGAGATGCTTATGATGACGTTAAGTATGAATGAAGATAAAGAAGCAACCATGGTAAGGTTTGGAGGTGTTTCCAACAGTGGAAGATCAAATCTAAGTAGCTGGAGAAACAATCATACCTTTGAAAACAAGCCAAAGTTGAAAGTTGGAAAAGAAAGTTCAAATCAGCCAAAGAGAGAGGCTGAAAATGAATATGTCCAAGCACCAAAGAATGAGGTAAAATCTAATCTAAACCTTCAAGATCTAGAGAATTATTTGTTTCAAGTTCCAGGGACGAGGACACATCGCTAGCCAATGCCCAAATAGAATAATCATGGTGTTAAAGGGTAATGGTGAGCTAGAATCGGAAAGTGAAGAAAGTGAGTATGAGACCGAAAAAGGAGAGGAAGAACTTAAAGATGAAGCCAAGACACTCCATGCATCCAATGCAAAATTAAACTTGGTTTCTAGGAGAGTACTTACTATATACAAATATGAGGATCAAGTTCAAAGGGAAAACATCTTCCACACCCAATGTGAAATCTAAGGTAAGATTTGTAGTATGATTATTGATAGTGAAAGTTGTACAAATGTAATTAGTAACATTGTGGTTGATAAATTAGGCTTAACAACTATTAAACATCCTAAACCATATAGATTACAATGGCTTAATGATAGTGGTGAAATGAAGGTGAATAAACAAGCCAAGGTAAAATTTAGCATAGATAAATATGCGGATGTTATTTTGTGTGATGCTGTGCCTATGCATGCCGGACATATTTTATTAGGTGGACCATCGCAATTTGATAAAGATGCTACTCATTATGGTCAAGAGAATTGTATTGCTTTTAGATTAAAAGGTAAGAAGGTCAAGCTGGAGCCATTGACTCCCAAGGAGGTGTATAGAGACCAACTACAAATACAACAAAAGAGGGAGGCCAAAAAGCTCAAAGAGAAAACTAGTATGGCACCTACATCTTCATAATCCATCCAAGAAGGTTAGTCCAAGCTTGCTATTCAAGGTAAGCATTCTAAGACTCAAATTAAGTGGAAAAACCATGAGAAAGCCAAAAATGGAGTGAGAAACCTTAAGGGAGGAAGAATGTGTGGTAGCTAAGAGAGAGAAAGGGAAAGAAAGAAAGGAAAGGAAAAATAAAATTTTTATTTGAGTTTTGGTGATGTTAATAAAGCAATTTTGAATAAGAGATCATTGCTGGTTATTATTTATAAAGATGCTTATTTAAAGGTATTTTTGTTGTATAGAACGTTTTCTGCATTATTGAGAGCTTTGCTTAGTGGAAATATGAAAATTTGGAAGAGATTAGTTGCTAACTTTAAAAAGTGTAATTTTTTCCACGATCAGCATGTATTTCTAGATTTTTTTATGATAATGTTTGACCCAGGAGATTTGGTGTGGTTGCACTTACACAAGGAGAGGTTTCCAAATCAAAGAAAGTCAAAGCTTATGTCACGTGTGGATGGACCTTTTCAACTTTTGGAGCGGAGTAACGAGAATGCCTACAAACTTGATTTAATAGGTGAATACAATGTTTGTGCTACATTTAGTGTTGTTGATTTATCTCCTTTTGCTACAAGTGATGACTTTGATTTAAGGGCAAATCCTTTTTCAAGAGAAGGGGAATGATGCGAATCTGTCCGTGCCCGTACAACCGACAACCCGCTAAGGTGCTGACCCAATATGGATGAAGACTAGGCCGATCACTAGGGCTTAAGCTAAGAGGTTTAGGGACAACCTTACTGCCTTTATCTAGGGGGTAATTCATTCTCAATAGGGCTTGTCCATAGTCAAAGATCCAAGACCTGCTTTGAGCATACAAGTGGTAGAAGCCGATACGGACTCGGGTAGCAGTTTTGGCGCATTTATGGAGTTCGAGCAGCATGAAATGGTTCCAATGCTTCATAGATTCAATATATATTATAAAAGGTCATAGAATCAAGTCAAGGGAGCTTCAATGATATCCAAAAAGGGGTTGTGTGCACAACATGACAATTTGGCCCGTTTTGCTTTATTACCCGCTGACTTTACCCTATTTTGCTAAGTTGGCTTTTTCTCTTTCCTCCAAGCAAGGGCAACATGTGGGACTTCATGATCAGCCTGTTTGGCATCCTAAAAGCGTATGGAAGCTGATTTGGAGCTTAAATTGGTCAAAGATTGGTCAAAGTCAACTTAGTCTAAAAGATAGTATTTTAGTTTCCTAATTTGGTTTCTACTTTTTGTTTTAGGAAATTACCTTTACTTTTTGCTTTCTATTTATTTATTTGCTGGAAAAAAAGTTTAGGAAAGTTATTATTTTATTATTTTCATTGTAAATTAATTAATTCCTAATTCAAAATTAAGGAATTAGTTAATTCAAATTCGTTGAGGAAAGGAGAGAGAAAATTCGACCATGCTTAGTTTCCCAATCCTATTGGCCGGTTTTTTCTTTAGCTTTTATGGTTTTATTTTGTTTTCTTTTAGCCTATAAAAAGGCTTTTTTTTATGGAGAACACACAATTAATAATATTCATAATTTATTTTGTGAGATTGATTTCTCTTTGTTCTTTTGAACACCAAAAACACCATTAATGAGTGAGTGTTTTAGTTTGACTTATCATAGGAATCCATCACCTATTATGGCATCTTTATTATACCAAGGCTTCTAATCAAAGGTTGGTAAGGAATAAGGTAACCCTTATAACTTGAACATAATTAGATCTGGACTAATATAATACGGGTTTAGAAGTAGGTCGTCCTACGGTCGTATCATCTTTTGCCTTTTTTTTTTTTTTTTTTTGATATATGAATTGTGAGATCCCACATCGGTTGGAAAGGGGAACGAAGCATGCCGTATAAGAGTGTGGATACCTTTCTCTTGTGACGTATTTTAAACCCATGCAGGAAGGACCCAAAGTAGACAATATCACAAGCGGATGGCGGGGCTATTACTGTTGAAAAGGTGGTAATCTTGCCACCATGTTCAAACCAAAATCCACCAAGGTTTGCACCCTCTTTCTTTCTTTAAAAGAAATATTTTGTTGAATGACCTAATGCAATATTTATGTCTATGCTTTATGTTCCTTTTAATGTCTTTTGAATACCTAAGTTTTATTGTATTTAGCTTAGGAATTGTCTCTTTGTTGGGTATTGATTTTATTTTGTAAAATGGCTATGTGCTGGAAACAGTGCTTCCAGCAACATAGGTCCATTGTTAAGGCTGGCGTTCTTTGAGCTTTTAGAATGAGTTTATGATTTTTGGATATGTTGTAGTAGACATGTAAATGAAAATATATAAGAAAGAATGACTCAAAAAAGCCTTGGTAAACCCAATACATGCAGGCTATAAGTTGGCATAACTGCTGAGATTTCCAGCAGTTATGGCCCACGGGTTTGAGAGGAATTGTAGGCCTTATCCAATTCTTTTGGACTTGGTCTTCTCCATATTTCATCTTTGATATTTTAACATGCCATATGCCAAAATGCAAGCACTTTAGGTGGAGACAGTTTTTTGAAATTCAAAATCTCACTAACTCTTGTCATGCTTATGCACTCACATGTGAAGCTGGTGGTTGAACGGTTATGTATCATAATTTTGAGTGGGAAATGTGTAAATTTTGAATTTTAAAGACTCCCATTTGGTCCCACACACACCTTACATGTATCAGACAAATTTTGTATCTATAAATGCAACAAATGAATGAAAAGCAAAGATGAATTAGTGTGCTGTCTAGTTTTGTGTGGCCTACTCTAACATCTTCTTTTCTTCTTCATCTTCTTCTTCATCTTCTTCTTCCTCCTTAAAAAAAATAAAAATAAAAAAAATAAAAAAAACCTTAACAATCCTAAATATCATGATACCAAAAATAAACACAAAAAAAAATCACTCAAACATTAAACCAAAAACCAGATTAAATGTTATGCATAAGACTAACACCTTGTGTACAACACTCTTGACCAGGTGAACCTAAAACCCACACCAAACTCTAACAGTTATAGTTGGTATCAGAGCCAGTACCCGGATCGATGTGCCAGCGACGATGTTAGGCCCCAAAGGGGGTGGATTGTGAAATCCCTACATCAATTGGAAAGGGGAACGAAACATGCCTTATAAAGGTATGGATACCTTTTTCTTGTGATGCGTTTTAAGCCCACAAAATGGTGTATGTGAAAGGAAGAATAGAACATTGATGGAGATGGCTAGGTGTATGATACATGAAAAGAAAATTCCAAAGAAATTTTGGGCCGAGGCTATCTATACTAGTTCCTACATTCAAAATCGATGCTTCACCAAATCCATTGAAGGCAAGACACCCTATGAGTTGTGGTTTGGAGAGAAACCATCTTTAGAGAATGTTAAAGTGTTTGGTAGTATGTACTTTCTCCATGTTCATTCACACATGAGATATAAGCTTGAAAAAAAGGCTAATGTTGGTGTCTTGGTGGGATATAGTGAGGTTACCAAAGGTTTTAGGGTCTATAACCTAGAGACCAAAAAGCTTGTGGTAACAAGAGATGTAAAGATTGATGAGAATGCAAAATTGGATTAGAGTAAGGAGGAGCTATTGGTGAATGAGAATGAGCCACAGTTTGAAGAAGAAAATGAAGAAATAAATGTTCAAAACAATAATGATGAAGATGACAATGATGAAGACAATGAGGAGGATGGTGATCTATTCTAAAAAATCATTGGAGCCGATTTGGAGGTTGGTGATGGTGTTAGAGGAGAGAGATCTTTGTTCAAGATTTATGAAAGATGTACTGTTGCACTTGGTGACCCTACATGTGTGCAAGATTCCTTGATGAAGAAAGAGTGGAAGGAAACAATGGATGTGGAATTGGAGATGATTGAGAAGAATGAGACTTGGTCCTTGGTCACTAAACCGAAAAACAAGAAAGCAATTGGTGTCAAATGACTCTTTAGAACTAAATACAATCTGGATGGCACCATTTGTAAACACAAGGTAAGGTTGGTGGTCAAGGGTTATGCACAACAAGCCGGAGTTGAATATGGGGAGACGTTAGCACCTGTAGCCAGGATGGAAACCATTAGACTCATCCTTGCTCTTTCGGCTACCAAACAATGGAGTGTGTTTCACTTGGATGTGAAATCGGCATTCTTGGATGGTGTATTGCAAGAAGAAGTGTTGTGAAGCAACCAAAGGGCTATGTGATTGAAGGACATGAAGATAAGGTTTATAAGCTTCATAAAGCCTTATATGGTCTTAAGCAAGCACCTAGGGCTTGTTATGGAAGGATAGATGGCTACTTGCTTGTACGTGGCTTTAGGAGGAGCCAAAATGAACCCACTTTATATGGGAGGGTTGAAGGAAGCATGATAGTGGTTTCTTTGTATGTGGATGACTTGTTGGTCAGCGGTGAGGACCCAAGGAATGTGGAGAAGCTAAGACATGAACTTGAGAAGGAGTTTGAGATGTCTAGCTTGGGTCTCATAAATTAATTCCTTCATGTGGAAGTAATGTAATGCCAAAGAGGAATATTTCACAAGAGAAGTACATCAAGGATCTTTTAGAGAAATTTAATCTTGAAGAATGCAATTCAATGAGCACTCCAATGATCCAAGAAAAAAAATGACAAAAGGAGGATGGCACACCAAAGGTAAATCCTACTTTTTATCGATCCTTAATTGGTAGTTTACTTTATGTGTGCTCATCTAGACTGGATATTATGTATGCCATCTATGTGCTTTCAAGATACATGTAAGCACCCACCCAAACTCACCTTAAAGGTGCCAAAAAAGTTCTTAAGTATCTTAAGGGCACTAGTGATTATGGAGTTTAGTATGAAGCAAAGGATGAGTTGAAGCTTGTTGGCTATTCGGATAGTGATTGGGCAGGCTGCATTAATGATATGAGGAGTACTTTGGGCTACTTATTTTCACTTGGGAGTGGTCTTTTCTAATGGAATCCAAAGAAGCAAAGCACAACGGCTCAAAGTACCGGCGGAAGCCGAATACATTGCTTGCTCATCTTGTGCAAACCAATGTATTTGATTAAAGAAGTTGATGGGAGATCTTGGTCATACTCAAGAAAGTCCAACCATCATCAAATGTGACAACACTTCAGCAATTTCAATAGCCAAGAACCCGGTACAACGTGGAAGAACAAAACATATTCCGGTGAAATATCATTCCTTTAGGGAGTTTGAAGATATTGGAGAAGTCTTTTTGGAGTATGTAAATTTGGAAGACAATCTTGAAGATGTTTTCACAAAGCCACTTGGAAAGACCAGATTTGAGGCATTGAGGACTCTCCTTAAAGTCTTTAGGAAGATTACCAAGGAGGGGTATTGAAAAGGTGGTAATCTTGCCACCTTGTGCAAACCAAAATCCACCAAGGTTTGCACCCTTTTTCTTTCTTTAAAAGAAATATTTTGTTGAACGACCTAATGAAATATTTATGTCTATGTTTTATGTTCTTTTTAATGTCTTTTTAATACCTAAGTTTTAATTTTATTTAGCTTAGGAATTGTCTCTTTGTTGGGTATTAATTTTATTTTGTAAAATGGTTATGTGCTGGAAATAGTGTTTTCAACAATATAGGTCCATTTTTGGGCATGGCGTTCTTTGAGATTTTAGAAAAATTTTATGATTTTTGGGTATGTTGTATTAGATATGTAAATGAAAATATAGAAAAAATAATGACTCAAGAAGGCCTTGGTAAGCCCAAGATATGCAGGTTGCAAGTTGGCATAACTGTTGAGATTTCCAGCGGTTATGGCCCACGAGTTTGAGATGAATTGGAGGCCTTATCCAATTCTTTTGGACTTGGTATTCTCTAGATTTCATCATTGATATTTACATGCCACATGCCAAAATTCAAGCAATTTAGGTGAAGATATCCCAGTCTTGCATCTGGTCAAAGTAGTGGTACGGCATTAGGTGGAGACAGTTTTTTGAAATTCAAAATCTCACCAACTATTGTCATGATTATGCACTCACATGTAAAGTTGGTGGTTGAACAATTATGTATCATAATTTTAAGTGGAAAATGTGTAAATTTTGAATTTTAAAGACTTCCATTTGGTCCCACACACACCTCACATGTGTGAGACAAGTTTTGTACCTATATATGCAACAATGAATTAAAAGCAAAGATGAATTAGTGTACTGTCTAGTTTTGTGTGGCCTACTCTAACATCTTCTCTTCTTCTTTATCTTCTTCTTTTTCCTTCAAAAAAAAAAAAAACCTAACAATCCTAAATATCACCATACCAAAAACAAACACAAAAAAAAAAATCACCCAAACGACAAACCAAAAACCGGATTAAAGGTTGTGCACAATACTAACACCTTGTGTACAACACT
Organism: Ziziphus jujuba; assembly: GCF_031755915.1. Taxonomy (NCBI): domain Eukaryota; kingdom Viridiplantae; phylum Streptophyta; class Magnoliopsida; order Rosales; family Rhamnaceae; genus Ziziphus; species Ziziphus jujuba. The sequence continues at coordinate 22,567,841 of NC_083383.1, read as the reverse complement.
CTTGGCCAAGTGAACCTAAAACCCACGCCAAACTCTAATAGTTACAGTTTGTATCAGAGCCAGTACTTGAATCGATGTGCCAGCTAGAATGTTGGGCTCCAAAGGGGGTGGATTGTGAGATCCTACATCAATTGGAAAGGGGAACAAAGCATTTCTTATAGAGGTATGGATACCTTTCCCTTGTGATGCATTTTAAGCCCTTGCGGGCAGGGTCCAAAGCGGATAGTATCATAAGCGGATGGGCTGGGATGTTACATGAATGCAATTAATTAAGATAAAAAACAGCAAAGAAAATCAACAATAAACTAAGTTACCAAGAAAAACAATGAAAGATAGCCAACAAACTATGAAGCAAAAATACGGTAAAACAAAGAACCTAATTTTGGGATTTTTCTTTTTTTTTTCCTAATATGTAGAATGCGTATAATAGATGCAACCTTAACTAAATGCTAAAATTGTAGATTAACACAAAACAAAATAAAACAAATAAGATAGATCAAACCTGAACAAAATCTTAGCTCTGATACCAAATGATACGAACCTAGGTTGACTCATGCCAAAACCTGTATTATATTAGCCCGGATCAAAAAATTAAGCTCAAGTTCTTATAGTCATCTCAACCCCTAATCAACCTATGACTAGAACTCTTGTTATATGATAAATATGTCACAATAGGTGATGGATGTGCTATGGATAAGTCAAACTAAAACACTCACTCTCTAATGGTGTTTTATGTGTTCAAAGAGAACTAAGAGAATTCTATCTCACAAATAAATTTCTGAATGAAATGTAAGCTAATTTTTCATTAATGATAAGCCTTTAAATAGACTATGAATGAACAAAGTAAAACTGTAAAGGATTAGGAAACTTAGGCCAACATAGAATCAAATTAGGAAATTGCCTAATTTCACACCATTTCCTAATCTAATTTGTACTAATTAATTCCTTAATTTTGAAAAAGAAATTAATTAATTTACAATAAAAATAATAAAATTTTAACCTTACTAAAGTAAATTTTTCAGAAAATAAATAAATAAAACCAAAATAAAAGATAGTTTCCTAAAACAAAAAGTCAAACTCAAATTAGGAAACTAGTTGACTTGTTTGACAACTAAGCTATCTTTGACCAATTTTCAACTTCTAAAAGCTTCAAATCAGCTCCAATATGACATTTAGGATGAAAAATAGGATTGATATTGATTCCCATATGTTGCCCCTTGATTGAAATAAGTCATACTTGCTTGATCAACAAAAGAAGTCAAAGTCAACACCTAAAATGAGCATTTTCGGCCAAATTGAAGACTTATGCGCACAAGAAGCTTCTAATCAGCTTTAGTTTGGCCTTGACATGATTACATTGTCTTGATGATATCAATTGAGTTCATAAAGTGTTGAATGCATTCCTTACTGCTCGAAGTTCACAGATGCACCAAAACATCTCAGTCTTCACCACTTGGATGCATAAAACAGGCTTTGGTTCTTCAGGTATTAGCTTGCCCTCTTGAGATTTAATAACTTCTTGTATGAAGTGAGCCAATTTGTCCTTAAATATCTTAACTTGTGCCATAGTGATTGGCCTCGTTTCCATTTGTACAGGGTCAGCACCCCAATAGGTAGTCGGCTGTACGGGTATGGGTGGACTCTCATCAGGCCACCATGGCATGGTTTTTGGGTGGTTTGAATCAAGACATAGCCATCCAAGTAGAGTTACAACAATATGTAGAATTGGAGGAGATGCTTCATGTGGCCATCAAGATTGAAAACCAATTCAAGAGGAGGGGTACAAGCTCTCGATTGGGAGGTGTTTCTAATAGCAGGAGGCAAAATTCAGGTGTTTAGAGAAGCAATCCCACTTATGAAGCAAGAAAAAATCGAAGCAAGGAGATGAGAGCACCAATCAGCCAAGGAAAGATTGATATGAACCTAGGTTGACTTGCTCTAAACCCGTATTAAGTTAGCCTAGATCATGATTAAGTTTAAGTTCTTATGGTCACCTCAACTCCTAATCAACTTGTAACTAGAAACCTTGGTATATGATGAAAACGCTACAATAGGTGATAGAAATCCTATTTATAAGTCAGTCTACTCACTTTCTAATGGGGTTTTAGGTTTTCAAAGAGAGCAAAGAGAATTCTTTTGTCACAGAAAATTTTTTGAATAATATGTAAGCTAATTTTTCATTGAAAATATGCCTTTAAATAGGCTTGAAAGAACAAAATAGAAACCCCCAAAAACTAAGACAGAATTAGCCATACATTGACACATTCCTAATGTGGCCAAAAATTCCGTTCCTTTCTTAATCTAATTTTGATTAATTAATTCATTTATTTTGAATTAGGAATTAATTAATTTACAATTGAAATAATAACTATCCTAATTTAATTTTTCCAGCAAAATAATTAAATAAAGCCAAAATAAAAGCTAGTTTCCTAAATAAAAAAGTTAAAATCAAATTAGGAAACCAGTTGTCTAGTTTGATTACTAAATTAACTTTGACAAATTTTCAGCTTGTAAAGGCTCTAAATCATCTCTCATATGCCATGAAGAATGCCAAATAGGATTATTTATGAGTCCTATATGTTGACGTTGATTGGAACAAAGAGAAATTACCAAATCAGCAAAATACAGTAAAGCTAGCAACAAAAAATTTAGCCTTCTTGGAATGCTTTTGCTTCTGGCTTGACTTCTTTTAGCGGTACCAATTGAGTTTAAAAAGTATTGAACCCATTCCTTGCTGCCAGGAGTCTAAAAAAGCATTAAAACAGCTATTCGGGTCCATATCAACCTTTACCACCTGGATGCATAAAACAGGTCTTGTATCTTCAGATATGGTTAAACCTTTTTGAGAATTGGTAACTCCCTGTATGAAGCCAGCTAGGTTGTCTTTAAATCTCTTGGCTTGTGCTCTAGTGATTAGCCCGATCTTCATCTGCATTGGATCAACACCCTAATGGGTAGTTGGTTATACGGGTTCAGGCGGATTCTCATCAAAGATACTAAGGCCGAACCTATTTAATCACACAAATTTGAAGGTAAATCTGATCCTAAACCTTCAGGAACTCAAGATATTTTGTGTTTCAAAGGTCAGGGTCGAGGACATATTGCCAACCAATGCCCAAACCAAAGAATCATGGAATTGAAGGACAATGGCGAGTTGGAGTCCGATAGTGATGAAGCTAAAATTGACTCCGAGCATGAAGAGGAAGGAATTGAAGATGAAATCAAGACTCCCAAAGCTTCAAATGCTGAATTGAGCTTGGTGGCAAGGAGGGTGTTGATTGTATACAAGGATGAGGACCAAGTTCAAAGAGAAAACATCTTCTACACTCGATGTGAAATTCAAGGTAACATTTGTAGTTTGATAGTTGATAGTGGAAATTGTGCTAACGTAATTAGTAATGTGATAGTTAAAAAATTAGGGTTAACAACCATTAAATGTCCCAAACCATATAGATTACAATGGCTTAATGATAGTGGTAGGATAAAAGAGAACAAACAAGCCAAGGTAAAATTCAGCTCCTGACACAAAATCAATTTGATATTCAATTAAGTTCTTCTTGATTAGCTTGATCATTTAAACAATTATCTTTATCAATCATGACAGGAATGGTTTCTTTTCCAAGCTTTTACCCCTCTTGCTTCCTCTCTTTCTTTTCCCCCAAGTTTGAGTTTAGGACACTTTACCTCTTTGTTCTTGCATGGCCTTGCCCCCTTGAATAGATGTTGTAGCCATGGGTGCAATACTAGCCTTTTCTTTAAGTTTTTTAGCCTCCCTGCTTTGTTGCATTTGAAGTTGATTCTAAATACCTCATTTGGAGTTAATGGCTCCAGCTTAACCTTTTTCCCTTTAAATTTTAAAACAATGGAATTCTCTCTTCCATAGTGTATGGTATCCTTATCAAATTTCCATGGCCTACCTAATAAAATATGACCCACATGCATAGAAACAACATCACACAATACAACATCCACATATTTATCAAAGCTGAATTTTACTTTGGCTTATTTATTTACTTTCATCTCACCATTATCATTAAGTCATTATAATCTATATTGTTCTAGATGTTTACTGGTTGCTAACCCTAATTAATCAGCCTCCAAATTCCTAATTACATTGGCACAACTCCTACTACCAACTATCATACTACAAATATTATCTTGAATTTCACATCAGGTATGGAAGTTGTTCTCTCTTTGAATTTGGTCCTCATCTTTGTAAATGGTTAGAACCCTCATTGCCACCAATCTCAATTCAACCCTAGATGCTTTAAGTGTTTTAGATTCATCATGCCCTTCATCTCCAACTTCTTCATCATCAAATTCGGCTTCTCCTTCACTTTCTTGACTCTCAGATTTTAATTCACCATTACCTTTCAACACCATAATCCTCCTATTCAGGCATTGACTAGCAACGTGTCCTCATCCTTGGAACTTAAAACAAATAATGTCATGAGTTCTAAAAGGTTTAGGATCAGATTTACCTTTATTCCTTGGTGTTTGAACAGATTCGGTCTTGGCTTCTTTTTTTGGCCGATTGGATCTTTCTTCACTTAGTTTCAGTTTTGGCTTGTAATCATATGTGGGATTGCTTCTCCAACCATTTGGATTAGACCATCCACTATTGGATACTCTTCCAAGCCCTGTACTTAAGCCCTTCCTCTTGAATTGATTCTCAAGTTTGATAGCCACATGCAACATCTCTTCCAATTCCACATATTGTTGTAATTCCAATTGATTGGCTATCACTCGATTCAACTTCTCTTTCTTCATTCATGCTCAATCTTATCATAAGCATCTCCATCTCCTTGTAATAATCCTCCACGAACCTACTACCTTGTGATAATGAATGGAGTCTTTGATGCAGCAACCTATGGTAATGAGTCGATACAAATCGCTTCCTCAGGGCCCTTTTCATTTGTCGACAAGTAGTAATCAATTCATCACCTACTCTTCTTTGGGTATTCTGCTTATTTGTCCACCATTGGAGTGCATAATGTCCAAATTCCATTGCTGCCACTTTTACCTTCTTAGTCTCTGAATAATTATGACAATTTAATATCATCTCCATTCGCTCTTCCCACTCTAGGTAAGCCTCCGACTCACTTTTTCCCATGAAAGATGGTATGTTAGCCTTAATGTTCCCAATATCATCATCCTCAGTCCTTGTTGGTCTCCCATGGATTGGCCTTCCTTGGTAAGCAAAAATATCATCTACCCCCTCTTCAAAATCATCTCCAAAGTTACATTCCCTGAATTCTTTTCTAGGTCAACCATGGCTTCCTCGACCACCCTGTGATGTTTCTAACTTATCCATCCCTTGATCTAGGTAAACAAAGCGAGCATTCATCCGCTGTAATTACTCCATGACCGCCATCATGTCCGTGTGCTTATCTCCACTCCCCAAAGCTCGGAAATCACCCTTCAATCCTACAGATTCCTTTTCATTAATTCTTAATGGTGCATCTTTTCTTCTCACCCTTGAATCTGCCATGTTAGCAACTAAATCAAACAAATATTGAGCAGAATGAAAATACCTATTCTCGGCTCTCTATGCAAAAAAAAAGGTAATTCGACAAGCAATTTTTTGGAAATGAATTAAAAGCTGTCTAGAATATTAGTAAAGCAATAATTCAAGAAATAAATATAGAGAAAGAAATTCAAACACACATAAGAATCAAATTGAACAAAAAATATAGGATAGTTGATGATTGTTGTCCTTTGTAATTCAAGTTTTTTGTATCAAATCCTTTAATTAATTTTAATCCAAATAATTTTAGCACTCAAGAATACAAATATCCAGCAGAAAAATTGAATTTCCAGCAACTCCAAAGAATAAATAGGCACCAACTCAGCAATTCCAACAAAATTCCAGCAAATAAATTCACACTCCAAATTCAACAAAAACCGGATTTCTACAATTTTTTATTTTTTTTATCTTACACACTCATAGAATATGACTCCAGTAGCAATAATCACACCAAAAATTGCAATTCCAAAGCCAAAAACTTCAAAACCCGAGACCACACTCCAAACAAAAGCAAATTGCACAATTTTTAGGATTTATGAAATATGCTATCAAAGCTCTCTCTTTTTCTTTTTCTTTTTTTGTTTAATATATGAATGCAAATAATTTAAGATTAGAAAAGCAAATAAAAATCAACACTAAACCAAATTAGCAACAACAATGATGAAAAACAACCAATAAATTAGGAAGCAACAATACTGTAAGACAAGAAAACCTAATTTGACTAAGAATGAGATTTTTTTATTTTTTTTAAATGCGGAATGTGTATGGGATGGATGCAATCTTTACCTAATGTTAAAATTGTAGAATAACACAAAAATAAAGAAAACAAATAAGATAGATCAAACCTGAACAAAATTTGGCTCTGATACCAAATGATACGAACCTAGGACGACTTGCGCCTAAATCCGTATTATATTAGTTTGAATATCAATTAAGTTCAAGTTCTTATAGGAAAACCTTAACCCCCAACCAACCTTTGATTAGAAACCTTGGTATAATGAAGACACCAATATAGGTTATGGAAGACTTATTGATAAGTCAAAAATAAAACACTCACTTTCTAATGGTGCTTTAGGTGTTCAAAGAGAACTAAGAGAATTCTATCTCAAAATGAATTTTCTAATTAATATTGAAGGTGTGTTCTCCTTGAAAAATAGGCCTTTAAATAGGATAAGAGTACAAAACAAAAACCCTAAAACAAACATGTAAAATTCAGCCATATGATAAGAAGTATGGTGTGGTCGAAATTGAGAGAGTGTGTTTTTCTGCTACTATAATAGAAAGGGTATTGTCAATTCTGCTCTCCTTATTTTAGAGAGAAATTATTATATTTTATGCTACAATAAAATCCATCGACAATTGTCAATTATTTTGTGTATATTTTATTTGTACATTTTACACGCAAATTTCTCATTTTTATAATTTCTACTTAAGTTTGAATTGTGTGCCTCACAATACAATTTCTTAATAGTGGTATCAGAGCCTGGTTTATAGGTATCTTTAACAATACGGCGAAGTACAAAATAGAAAATATATATCTCATCAAAAAATAAAATAAAATAAAAGAAAAAGAAAGAAATACAAAAAGGAACAACATCATCATGATTGCCCTATAAATTATCATTAATATGGTTTTAGTACTAATTGTTGAAAAGGTGGTAATCTTACCACCTTATGCAAATCAAAATCCACCAAGGTTTGCACCCTCTTTCTTTCTTTAAAAGAAATATGTTGTTGAATGACCTAATGCAATATTTATGTCTATATTTTATGTTCCTTTTAATGTCTTTTGAATACCTAAGTTTTATTGTATTTAGCTTAGGAATTGTCTCTTTGTTGAGTATTGATTTTATTTTGTAAAATGCCTATGTACTAGAAACAATGTTTCCAGCAACATAGGTCAATTGTTGGGGCTGGCGTTCTCTGAGATTTTAGAACAAGTTTATAATTTTTGGATATGTTGTATTATACATGTAAATGAAAATTAAAAAAAAAAAACAGTGACTCAAAAAGGCCTTGGGAAGCCTAAGATATGCAAGTTGCAAGTTGGCATAACTGCTGAGATTTCCAGCAGTTATGGCCCACGGATTTGAGATGAATTGGAGGCCTTACCCAATTCTTTTGGACTTGGTCTTCTCCAAATTTCATCCTTGATATTTCAACATGCCACATGCCAAAATTCAAGCAATTTGGATGAAGATATCTTAGCCTTCCATCTGGTCAAAGTAGTGGTACGGGATTAGGTGGAGACAGTTTTTTGAAATTCAAAATCTCACCAACTCTTGTCATTATTATGCACTCACATGTGACGCTGGTGGTTGAACTGTCATGTATCATAATTTTGAGTGGGAAATGTATAAATTTTGAATTTTAAAGACTTTTATTTGGTCCCAAACACACCTCACATGTATGAGACAAATTTTGTATCTATATATGGAACAAATGAATGAAAAGCAAAAATGAATTAGTGTGCTGTCTAGTTTTCTGTGGCCTACTCTAACATCTTCTCTTCTTCTTCATCATCTTCTTCTTCTTCATTCGAAAAAAAAAAACTCTAACAATCTTAAATATCACCATACCGAAAACAAACACAAAAATCACCCAAACATCAAACCAAAAACCGGATCAAAGGTTGTGTACACTACTAACACTTTGTGTACAACACTTTTGGCCAAGTGAACCCAAAACCACACCAAACTCCAACATGGTATCTGAGCTTTGTTTGAACCATTGAAGGACCTTGTGAGCTTTCTTTCTAGCCTATTTTCTTATGAGAGAACCCCCCATTTCATTCTTTTCATTTTTGGTTTGAGGTGTTACAAAAATCTAGCTTGAAAACTCACCAAAAATCCAACCCAAGAGCCATTTTCTTCAAAAATCCAATTTTGTGTCATGGCTTCTCAAAGTTTTGCACCTCCCACTCCACCAAAATTTGAGGGCCAAAATTACTCCATTTGGAGCATAAAGATGAAAGCCTACCTGCAAGCCTTTGGACTTTGGGATGTGATGGAAGAAGGTTATGAAGTTAAGAGCAAATGCCACACAAGCACAAAGACTTGCACATGAGACTGAGATAGCTAAAGGATTCAAGACCTTGACAGCCCTTCATTCTTCGGTGAGTGACTCCATCTTCACTAGAATCATGTCTTGTACAAGTGCTAGAGAAGTTTGGTTAAAGTTGCAAGAAGAATTTCAAGGAAACACTAGAACAAGACAAATGCAAGTTTTAAACTTAAGAAAAGAGTTTGAAACATTTAGAATGAAAGAAAATGAGTTGGTTAAGGACTTCACTGATAGACTACTAAAGGTTGTGAACCAAATTAAAGTCCTTGGAGAGCCATTGACCGACCAAAGGTTGTAAAGAAGGTAATGGTGAGCTTACCCGAAAAATTTGAAGCTAAGATTTCTTCCCTTGAGGAATCAAGGAATCTTAGTGAGATTACTTTGAGTGAGCATATCAATGCCCTCCAAGCAACCAAACAAAGAAGAGCCACAAGAAAGGAGGAGTCTTTGGAAAGTGCTAAGCAAAAAGAAGAACAAAAAGAACAACAATAAGAATGAAGGAAGAACCAGTTATGGAGGTTTTAATAACAACAACAACAACAACAATTCCAACAACAACAACAATGCAGGGCAACAACAAGGAGGACAACAACAAAACCGTGGGGGTTATCCACCATGCCCCCATTGCAAGAAGCATGGACATGCACCAAATAAGTGCTTTTGGAGACCGGATGCAACTTGTGACAAATGTGGGCAAAGAGGACATGTTGGCAAAGTATGCAAGCAAGGAAGGCAATAAGTAAATGTTGTGAATAAGGAGGCCAAGACCTTATTTGTGGCTCCATGCCTTAAAGCTACAAGTAGTGGTTTTGGTTGGTTAGTAGATAGCAGTTGTTCACACCACATGACTTTTGAAGAAACCAACTTTGTGGAGCTTGACCGATCCTACAAGATAAAGGTAAAGATTGGGAATGGAAGCTTCATGGATGTAGAACGAAAAGGAGACATTTCATTGACCACCAATAAAGGTACAAAACTTATCCAAAATGTTCTATATGTGCCTTCATTGTGTGAAAACTTGTTGAGTATTGCATAATTGGTTGAAAAGGGATATGTTTTGAACTTTGGTTGTGATGGTTGTTTGATATCGGATGCTTTTGGAAATGAGGTGTTTAAAGTTTCCTTAAAAGATAAAAGCTATAGGTTGAATTTACTAGATAGTGAACAAGCTATGAAAGGCAAAGTTGAGTCCATTTCTCAACTTTGGCATAAAAGGCTTGGTCACTCTAGTTATGGTGTAATGAAGAATACTAATGCTTTGGTGAATGATATGCCCTTGATTGATGATGTGAAAAGTGTGTGTGAAGTTTGTCAACTTGGAAAGTCCACTAGGTTTCCATTTCCTAAAATTGGTGCATGGAGAGCCAACGAGAAGTTAGAACTTGTTCATACAGATGTGTGTGGTCCCATAAGTGTATCTTCCTTGAATGGTCATAAATACTTTCTCACCTTTATTGATGACTACTCTAGCATGTGTTGGATTTATTTTCTCATACATAAGTCACAAGTTCTAGAAAAACTTATGGAATTCAAAAAGTTGGTTGAAAATCAAAGTAGGTCCACTTTGAAGCGCTTGAGGACCGACAATGGTGGTAAATATACTAGACTAGCTCTTGAATATTTTTGCAAAGAAAATGGAATAATTCATCAATTTACCACACTATACACAACACAACAAAATGGTGTGTGTGAGAGGTAGAATAGGACATTGATGGAGATGGCTAGGTGTATGATACATGAAAAAAAAATGCCAAAGAAATTTTAGGCCGAGGCTATCTATAGTAGTTCCTACATTCAAAATCGATGCTTCACCAAATCCATTGAATGCAAGACACCTTATGAGTTGTGGCTTTGAGAGAAACCATCTTTAGAGAATGTTAAAGTGTTTAGTAATGTGTTCTTTCTCCATGTTCACTCACACATAAGAGATAAGCTTGACAAAAAGGCTAATGTTGGTGTCTTGGTAGGATATAGTGAGGTTACCAACGGTTTTAGGGTCTATAACCTAGAGACCAAAAAGTTTGTGGTAACAAGAGATGTGAAGATTGATGAGAATGCAAAATGGGATTGGAGTAAGGAGGAGCTATTGGTCAATGAGGATAAGCCATGGTTTGAAGAAGAAAATGAAGAAAGAAATGTTCAAAACAACAATGATGAAGATGACAATGATGAAGACAATGAGGAGGATGATGATCTATTCCAAGAAATCATTAGGGCCGATTTGGAGGTTGGTGATGGTGTTAAAAGGAAGCGATCTTTGTTCGAGATTTATGAAAGATGTAATGATGCACTTGGTGACCCTACATGTGTGCAAGAGGCCTTAATGAAGAAAGAGTGGAAGGAAGCAATGGATGTGGAAATGGAGATGATTGAGAAGAATGAGACTTGATCCTTGGTCACTAAACTGAAAAACAATAAAGCAATTGGTGTCAAATGGATCTTTAGAACTAAATACAATCTGGATGGCACCATTTGCAAACACAAGGCAAGATTGAAACTGAAAAACAATAAAGCAATTGGTGTCAAATGGATCTTTAGAACTAAATACAATCTGGATGGCACCATTTGCAAACACAAGGCAAGATTGGTGGTCAAGGGTTCTGTACAACAAGCCGGAGTTGACTATGGGGAAACGTTTGCACCTGTAGCAAGGATGGAAACCATTAGACTCATCCTTGCTCTTTTTGCTACCAAGCAATGGAGTGTGTTTCACTTGGATGTGAAATCGGCATTCTTGCATGGTGTATTGCAAGAAAAAGTGTATGTGAAGCAACCTTAGGGCTATGTGATTGAAGGACATGAAGATAAGGTTTATAAGCTTCACAAAGCCTTATATGGTCTTAAGCAAGCACCTAGCGCTTGGTATGGAAGGATAAATGGCTACTTGCTTGGACATGCCTTTAGAAGGAGCCAAAATGAACCCACTTTGTATGTGGATGACTTTTGGTCACCGGTGAGGACCCAAGGAATGTGGATTAGCTAATACATGAACTTGAGAAGGAGTTTGAGATGTCTAGCTTGGGTCTCATGAATTACTTCCTTGGTATGGAAGTAATGCAATGCCAAAGAGGAATATTTATATCGCAAGAAAAGTACATCAAGGATCTTTTGGAGAAATTTAATCTTGAAGAAAGCAATCCAATGAGCACTCCAATGATCCAAGGAGAGAAGTACCAAAAGGAGGATAGCACACTAAAGGTAAATCCTACTCTTTATCGATCCTTAATTGGTAGTTTACTTGATGTGTGCTCAACTAGAGCGGATATTATGTATGCTGTGTGTGTGCTTTCAAAATACGTGCAAGCACCCATCCAAACCCATCTTAAAGGTGCCAAAAGAGTTCTTAAGTATCTTAAAGGCACTAGTGATTATGCAGTTTGGTATGAAGCAAAGGATGAGTTGAAGCTTGTTGGCTATTCGGATAGTGATTGGGCAGGCTGTGTTGATGATATGAGGAGTAATTTGGGCTATTTGTTTTCACTTGGGAGTGGTCCTTTCTCATGGAATGCAAAGAAGCAAAGCACAACGGCTCAAAGTACCACGGAAGCCGAATACATTGCTTGCTCATCTTGTGCAAACCAATGTATTTGGTTAAGGAAGTTGACGGGAGATCTTGGTCATACTCAAGAAATTCCAACCATCATCAAATGTGACAACACTTCAGCAATTTCAATAGCCAAGAACCCGATACAGCATGGAAAAACAAAACATATTCCGGTGAAATATCATTCATTGAGGGAGTTTGAAAATCTTGGAGAAGTCTCTTTGGAGTATGTGAATTCGAAGGACAATGTTGTGGATGTTTTCACAAAGAAACTTGGAAAGACCAAATTTGATGCATTAAGGACTCTCCTTAATGTCTCTAGCAAGATTACCAAGGAGGAGTGTTGAAAAGGTGGTAATCTTGCCACCTTGTGCAAACTAAAATACACCAAGGTTTGCACCCTCTTTCTTTCTTTAAAAGAAATATTTTGTTGAATGATCTAATATAATCTTTATGTCTATGTTTTATGTTCCTTTTAATGTCTTTTGAATACCTAAGTTTTATTGTATTTAGCTTAGGAATTGTCTCTTTGTTGGGTATTGATTTTATTTTGTAAAATGGCTATGTGCTGGAAATAATGTTTCCAGCAACATAGGTCCATTTTTGGGACTGACATTCTCTGAACTTTTAGAACAAGTTTATGATTTTTGGGTATGTTGTAGTATACATGTAAATGAAAATATAGAAAAAACAATGACTCAAAAAGGCCGTAGGAAGCCCAAGATATGCAGGTTGCAAGTTGGCATAACTGCTGAGATTTCCAACAGTTATGGCCCACGGGTTTGAGATGAATTGGAGGCCTTACCCTATTTTTTTGGACTTGGTCTTCTCCAGATTTGATCCTTGATATTTCAACATGCCTTCCCAAAATTCGAGCAACTTGGATGAAGATATCACAGCCTTCCATCTAGTCAAAATAGTGGTACAGGATTTGGTGGAGACAGTTTTTTGAAATTCAAAATCTCACCAACTCTTGTCATGATTATGCACTCACATGTGAAGCTAGTGGTTGAACAGTCTCGTATCATAATTTTGAGTGGTAAATGTGTAAATTTTTAATTTTCAATACTTTCATTTGGTCCCACACACACCTTGCATGTATGAGACAAGTTTTGTATCTACATATACAACAAATGAATGAAAAGCAAAAATGAATTAGTCTGCTGTCTAGTTTTGTGTGGCCTACTATAACATCTTCTTTTCTTCTTCATTCAAAACAAAAACCTTGAAAATCTTAAATATCATCATACCAAACAAAAAAATACAAAAATCACCCAAACATCAAACCAAAAATCGAATCAAAGGTTGTGCACAAGACTAACACTTTGTGTACAACACTCTTAGCCAAGTGAACCCAAAACCACACCAAACTCCAACACTAATATCCTTAAATTTAAGGACAGAATTAAAAGATGATTTTTTTTTTTTAAGACCATTACAAAGAAAATTTAATTTAGAAGGAAATGGGGATTTTTCTTGAAACTACGAATTGACATATATGTGATTCTGAAAGGTATATGAACTAAGCCAATTTTATTTGATAGACTAAATTGTAAGATGATTAATAATAGAGATAAATGTTTTTACAAAAGTAAGGAAAAATTAAAAAACTAAAAAATTTTCTATATATCTCTTGAATAACTATCAATCTTAAAATGAAATAAAACAATGTAAATATATATATATATCAATTGGATTGTTTTTTGAAATTTTCCCTGCATTTGATTAAGTACATATAATTCTTCTTTTATGAGTTTTTCAAATAAATAAATAAATGTGTCACCTTAAGTGTGAAAGTTTTTAAAAGGAACACTTTCCAATTTCACATTTTGTAATACCCTAATCCTAGAAAATACCCCAAATTCAAAATTTTGACCAAGTTTGACCAAGGTTGATGGGTTAACCAAGTGATTTCCACGGTTGAGTTTTCACTATGGATGGATTTCATGTTATCCGAGATACCATGGTAAAGTACTCATCGACACGAGTTCGTAGACCGGTTGTATGCCAAAATCGGAGCTAAGAGTAGAAAGTTATGATCAAAACAAGATGTGATCCGAATTGATCAGCAAGCTTGGAGTAGACTTTTTATTTATATGGATCTTGATGTTGACTCTTGTATTAAGCAATAATGCTCATCGATGCGAGTCTGTAGACTAGTGGCACATTTAATTTAGACCTACGATTGAAAAGTTATGGATTTGTAAAGTTATATCTATTTTTTCAGGGACTGATTTTACCTGGTAGTGGAATATTCAAAGGAGTTTTTTATTTGTGCCACGTGTCATCAATTGGGATGCTCCACATGCCACGTTTATAAAGTACCACATGTCATCCTTAATAAAATATTAGATTATTAGATTATTATTTTTTTAGTATTCTATTATTTTATTTTATCTTCTTTTTCTTTTTCTTTTTCTTTTTCTTTCTTCTTTTCCCCACGTGGAAGAATACCCAACCCCCCTTTTCTTCTTCTTCCTCCCTCTCTCTCTCTCTCTCTCTCTCTCTCTCTCTCTCTCTCTCTCTCTCTCGCTTTCTTTCACCCTTTCTGTATCCTTCTCCCTCCCTTTCTCTCTCAGTTCTCCCACGATTTCCCCTTTTCTGGCTGCCAAATGGCCACACACACTGGATGGCATGGTGGCGTACAACTAGGCGACCTCAACCATTAAATCTCCAGCCAGCGGAAGTGCTGGGATCGGCGCTCAACGTCGATGACCGATGTTCCTCCGGTTGGTTGGCTTTTCGACATCTACCGACCATATGATCGGTCTCTTCCCCCTATGTTGGTCCTCTAATCTCAAAAATGGCCTTCGTTTGTCCAAATCCTAAATGGTTTGTGAGATACACAGAAAGGAAATTCGACCAAAACTTTCCGGCCATTACAGGCGAAATTGGGGCCAATGGAAGTTAGTAACGAATTACTTGCCTCTTTAGCTTCCCAGTGGTACCTTGTTTGTGAATTTTGGTGGAATATTTAAAAAGATATTATTTTTGAATAAAATATTATATTAAATATTGAAATTTGAGAAATGTATGTGTTTAATGTTTAAATAAATTGTTATTTGAATTGATGATGCCAAATTTATGTTGAATTAAAGATATATGACATTGAATTTATGTTTTCAAAATTTAGGAAACTGTAGTTTTAAATCGCTATTAAATTACTGTAAATTTTACTGTTGAGGTTATGATGCATAATAAAATGCATTCTTATGTATTTAATTATATGTGAAGTTTTGTGTAGTCTTAATGATATTTTTGGTATAAATTGATTTGAAGGTTTGAGAAAAATATCTATATTAAATTACTGTGATCAAAAATATATTTATGCGTATAATTATTTATTTATTCATGGATTTGGTTTATGATGGTAGAAACTAAAATATTTAAATTGATAGATTGTGATGATGGTTTAGAGAGAATATGAAATTTTATGGATCGGGTAAAAGTGCATAAATTCGATTATATTTTATCAAAATTCAAATTTCATAACATTATAAAATTTTATAGTTTTTGGATGCACCATATAGTATTGGTATTCTTTACTGTAAGATTGTACGCAAGTTTTTATAACCATCCTATAGATGGTTGTTTATTATGGTTATCCTATGAGTGTCATGGACCTGAGGGCTAGCAAGTGTATTATATAGTGAGAATTAGCCGCCCCCCTCCTTGGCCGGAGGTGGCTATTATGGATAATTGCGTAGGTTATATTCAGGATCATCCCCGTGAGGATAGGCAGGTATAATGTAGAGCGAGTACCAGTCGTCTTCCCCTTGGCTACATTACGGATCAGTGTGCATATATGTATGGCTATCCTGTGAAAGCTATGAATCCGAGGTATGGCAAGTATAGTGCACAATGAGCATCAACCGCCCTCATGGTCGACTATTTAGCCATGGTAGATTATAAGTAATTGGCACCGTTGGGATGCCAAAGTGACTGATTGCAGATTTTCTCTTTAATCTCCTTGTTAGGTAATACTCGGGATACCGGGTACTATCTAGCACCACCAGTATATAGTATGGTTTATTAAGTATCCTTTTACATATATGTATATATACCTATAAATATATAAGTATGTTATGTTATATTATGTTTGTATGTACCATACCGTATGGGCGCAACGATCCGATGTGGTTCATGAATAGCTAGTCTCATAACTATGTTGCTTACGAGTCCAGGAGATCGAACAGCCAACATGAGCAACCATTCCCAAGCTATATATAGTAGCAGAATGCCGGTGATAACTAGTATAATGGATCACATAGCATGTTAGATGTTAATGTATGTACATCCGATACGAGTGTGCATATTTTTTCATATGTTATAAATTTTAAAATATTATTTTATCTTAGTTACCTTATAATTTGATTTCTTAATATTATCCTTATTATTTTTATTGTTATTACTATATTAATATTATTGTTGCTATCAATATTGTTATTATTATTGTTGTTGTTATTGTTATTAATGTGGTTGTTATATTCTTATTATTATTATTGTTATTGTTATTAATGTGGTTGTTATATTCTTATTATTATTATTTTTTATTTATTTATTCACTATTATTATCATCATTTTTATTGTTACTATTATTATCATTTATTATTATTATTATTATTATTATTATTATTATTATTATATGATAGCCTTAGTATAAGTATGGAAGCCATTGAGTAAGTGTGGTAGCCTTTAGACAAATTGTGCTGTTATTGTAATTAATATTACCATTATTATGGTTGCTTTCTTTCCCTCCTATCTACATTATGCATTAGTACGTTGTAGAACGATATCGAAATGTAATACAATACTAAGTGGGTGGTGTGGCCGGGCATGAATATTTAAAGGTATTTCTTGTTTATTAAATTATTTCTAATGTATATGTTCTTATATTTTTATCAAAGTGCTGCAATTGTGTTACCTATAGTAAAGAGAAAAGGATAAGGTGGTATGATATAGGAGTGCATTTTTATGCAGGAAATTTTTGGATCATGTTTAACCCTTAGAGAAAATGTTGATTTTTCGTACGACGATCCGATAAAATTCTCTTGGGATCAAGACTTATCTAGGACTTCGGTAGGAAATCCTAGATGGGTCCTGACATATTTAATAGGATATGCATATTGCATAGTATAAATTTTCAAATATCATTTAATAACCCTTATCAAAAAATTTAGTGATGTATTTTTAATGATTTTATCATTGGATAAGCTTACAAGTATTATCATATATCTTACATAATATCTATATCTATAGCAATATTAAAAGTGAGAATAAAAGATTAGATGGTACTTTTTGTAATTTTTTCAAATATTAATGTTATTTATTAAGTCACCTATTTGCTTAGGTTTCAATTAATTATATAATTAGATGGTGTTGCGTAATTTTTTTCAAATATTATGGTTATTTATAAGTTAACTTTCCTTTTTTCTTTTTAATGTTGCATTTATTCCATTTAGGCTTTGTTATAAAAGGAATTAATTCAATTTTTTTTTTTGTTTTGCTATTTACCATTTATAATTCTGTTTACCTGTATAAGAATCATTCTATATTACTTTCTCTCACCAGCCCAAAAAAAAAAAAATCTATATTACTTTCTTCGTTTCTTTATCTCTCTAAAGCAAATCAATTCTTTTCTATGGATTTTAGATCATCAACTTCATCGAAACTTGTAAAAATTAATAATTAATTCTCTCTCAAACACACAAAGCCTTTACTTTATTACTTGCACATCAATCAAAGAAGAAATTTTACTGAGTCTTTTACTTTGTTTATTTAAATGTACATATATATATATATATATATCAACTATTTTTGCAGATAACTTTGGTCTTGAAGGAATTTCTAAAAAACACTTCTCGGCTAAAGAAAATCAATATACTAAGATTTACATCCACAACAGTTTCTCTCATGTCTGAAATAATATTTATACCTCATTTCACTATAAAACATTATATCCAGCCCTTGTAGATGCATACCAAAAGATGCTCGCAAAACACAGGACTGTTAATCATGAAAACAATTAAGAATCAGAAGAAGATTTAGATTTTGATCACGACAAAGATGATGCCTACCAGTTTGGAGATGAAAAAGCACTCAATCTCACCAACATGATGGAAGGCTGAGTCACAAACTAGATTTGGAATTACTGATAGTATAGAGTTACTTTTGGTGTTCCACTCATAAAAATAGATCATGAGAATCACTGTTCCTGAACAATAAAAAGTACCGAAAAGCAGATACTGTTCAACACTGTTCAACACTGTTCACCAACATACTCACAACATCAACAGGAACCGCAATCATTCAACCAAGCCCTCCTTTGCCTATATAAAGGAGCCTCACCACCACATTGAATGAGGAGTTGGTAAGGAGTTAGTAAGGGATTAGCAAAGAGCTTAGGAGAATTTCTTTCTTGGCAGATTTCAATTTTCTTCCTTCTCTTCTCCCTTCTCCATATTCAACTTGTATTGAAATATTTGAGTGTTTAGTTTTGAGTGCTTCGTAATCAACTGAGATACCAATTTGTGGTACTCCTTTATAATCAAGTAAGCATTTGCATTTCATTATTTTAAATTATTTATTTTAATTAATTTCAATATTGCTTGGCTAGTTCTACCGCCTTCAATATTTTATATTTTAATTAATTTATTTAATTCATTTAATTGTTCTTGGCTGGCCTTGCTGCCTCTTCTATTTACTTTCATTTGCTTCCGCTCATATACTCTCTCTTCTCCCATATATACACTCTCTTGTCCCCTGCATGGTATCAAAGCCATAAGTGTTCCGATCTATATCTTGCTACTTTCTTTTAGTGCCCGTAGAGTGTTATATCTGCTTAATTTGTTCATTTCCTTACTTTAATTTCTGAAACTTTATTTCTTCAATTTACTCTTGCCTTATTGCTTCTTTCATTCCTTGCTGAACTATAAATCCGAGTCTGAACTATAAATGCTAGGAGAGGTCTGAAAGGATGTTGGTTTAAAAGGTTTAGGTAGAAGAAGAAAGGATATGTGCAATAATAGATTTAAGTTTATAAAGCTTTAAAAATTAAATTTTGAAAATGGATAGATTATTTAGATCTAATTCTTCTACTAGTTCTAGATTAAGTACTAGTTCTAGATCATCACTTAATGAAAATCAAATACCAGACATAATAAATGAAGAATATTATAGTTTTCCTTCTAATGAAACACTCAATCACAACTGGAGTATTCCTCCAGTACCACATAATGAAATATATCACCACAAAGCATGGTCTTTTTCTTCCTTTAAAAGTGAATCACCACATTAAAACAGTTGAACAAGTTTACACAATCAAAAAAGATCATGGAACCTGCCAACTACTTAGCAAAGATAATATTGAAAAACATATACAAGTTGGTCTCCATTTCCTACACACAGGATTAGTTCAAATTGGAATCAAACCTCTTACAAAATTAGGAACCATTTCATCTATACTACTATGTCTTAGAGACACTAGATTTAAAAACTTTAATGAAGGTGTCTTTGGAGTCATAGAAACCAGTTTATGTAATGATCCTGTTCATTTTGACTGTTACCCAGATTTCCCATTTAGTTTAATAGATCCATGCATATTAAAAGTATTAACTTTAAATATAAAAACCTCAGGTTATAGGTTTGACGAAGGTCGCCAACCTTTAGCCCCAATTTACAGAATCCATTATAAAGTCTCAGGAACTAACATGAACTTTAAAGCTAAAAAACATAATGCTAAAGGTCATACCATGTTAATCTAGAGTCAATACCAAGATTTCAAAATCCCTAAAATGATCAAATGGTCCGATGTTAATTTACCCTCTGATTGGATATTAACTAATGTCCAAAGTCCAACCCTATTCAAAATATTTTAACCAATACTGAGTTCATCTCACAGTCTGAAGATGGGTCAGTAAGAATCATCTTTGATAGACAACCTAGATCTAATCAACACTTAGGAAAAACCTCTTTAAAACGATCTTTTAATAAACCAACCATAGAATGATCATATATTTAGAAGAGATCAAGAAACTGAAAAAGATTTATAAAGAATTAAAATCCAAGAATTAGAACAACAATTAAACAAATTAAAGTTAGAAAATGAAATGAAAAATCTCAACTTAAAATCAATTCACAACACTGGCCAGATTAGTCAACCTTGTTACAATGATGAAGAAATTCAATCAATTCAATCACCCACAGCCTCAAATTTTACAGATCACCAATTAAACACATTATCTACACCATTCAAACCCAATTGGAAACAATTAAATCAAGAAATGATGTCCGATAAAAATCATGAAAACTAATAAAATATCGACAATCACACACTAGAGAACAGAAAGAACATATCTGGCAAAGCTGGAAACAATTAATGTTGCAACTTAAATTTGATATACGATTTTTTGATTACCTTGAAAAATATTACTACCAATTAAAAGATTTAAAAACTTTAACCAAAGAAAAATGGATTAAATTAGATCAATCAACTGTTCTGTCTAGTCACCCTCCAGTTGAGAAAATAATCATTCCCCACTTAAATAATCAAGTCATAGACTCAGCTTTTAAAACTTTCACTCATGAAAGTAAAGATTTAATTAATGAAATTAGAAAAGTTATTGAACAAAATAATTACATAAATCAAAGTACTATTACAGTAAGTAAACAACTAGATAAAATCGAAACCAAAATTAATAATTCATCTAAAGAAGAAATTAAACCACAACCACTTATAAAATTTTCCGATATTACAAAAATTCCAACCCTTCCAAATAAAACACATCAACTTAGTCAACTCTTAAAAGAATTACAATTAAAAGCTTCAACACCCAAAAACGAAGCCTCCTCTTCCAATCTTGCTACTATTAAAAATCAAAATTCATCTTATACAAAATCAAATCAATCTTCATTAGATAATCATCTTAATAGGCTTAAAAACCAAAAACCAAGATTTAATACCTTTAAACAATGGAATAATAAACCCTTACCTCCAGAATTCCAAGAATCTAATCAATGAAATCAATTCTCTGTTAGTTTGGACAAATTATATGAATGGAATATAGATGGATTAAAAGAACAAGAAATATTAAACAAATTACATCATAAGTCCATGGTTGCTAATAGTTATTTTACTAATCAAAACCTTCCCCAATATGAAGTTGCTGAATTATTAGTCATAGGTTTTACCGGTATGTTACACTACTGGTTGGAAAAATATTTAACCAAACAATCTAAATCAGAAATCATGTATGCTAGTAAATTAGATGAAAAAAGATTCCCAATATTTAATGAATCAATAGGTCAAGGTGTCTTAGATGGTGTCAATACCTTGTTAACCACAATAATTAGACATTTTATAGGAACCCCTACAACTGTCACAGAAAAAATCCATAGTCAATTAACAAATTTGCATTGTCCAACCCATACTGATTTTGAATGGTATGTGCAAAACATTTACCACCAAAATTATGATGAGAGACGACAGTAATCAACCTTTTTAGAAAGAAAAATTTATCAATGGTTTACCCCAATTATTTGCTAAGAAAATCAGAAATCTCTTAAGTAATGATAGTGGTCACATAGATTACGATTCATTAACTTATGGAGATACAGTTTCAATCATCAAAAAAGAAGGATTAAAAATGTGTACTGATATGAAAATAGCAAATCAACTAAATAATGATAAAAGAAAAACTAAATACGAATTAGGAAACTTTTGTCAACAATATGGTCTATCCTTGATAGCACCCTTTAGGAGAAATAAAATCAAAGAAAAATCAAATAAACAATAAATACTCCAATCATAAAACTTATTACAAAACCAATAAATTCAATAAACCAAATTCTGAAAAATTCTATAAATCAAATAAACATAAAAAAGAGTCAAAAGATAAAACAAAAATCAAATGTTTTAACTCTAATAAATTTAGTCACTTTGCTAATGAATGTAAAGTTAAGCAAACAATCAAACAGTTAGAAATTCCAGAAGATTAAAACAAAACTTAATCAACGTCCTACGAATTCACAACACAAATAATGAACACAGTGAAAACAATATTTATACTGAATCCAAGTCTAATGAATCAACTAATTATTTTGAATTATCTAGTGACACAGATAACCCTAATATCACTTTAGGATGTTTAGATGCTTATTGTCTAGACACATGTTGTAATAAATCAATTAATGTCTTAACTAATTTAACTGAAGAGGAAGATATAATCTTAGAATTACTTAGCAAATTAGAGAATCCTGATAAAAGGATAGAATACATGAAAAAATACAAGAAAATCATAACTGATAATAACAAAGAAACAAATCAACTTAATAAAGGTACTCAAAAAATTTGTTTAACAGAAGCTTTACAAACGTTTAATAAATCAAAAACTAAACACATAACTGCCCAAGATTTAGAATTGGATATTAAAACAATCAAGTATGAGATTAAAGAATTAAAATTAGAAAATCGCTTAATCAAACACCAATTACAATCTATTCAAGAACAACCTCAAAAACTTATTCCTAATCAAATTGAAGAACAGGAAGAAGGATCTTCCCATGACAATTGTTTAGCTTCAATTTAAAAAATCAAACTTAGAAAATGGCATATAAAAATCACAATAATCATTCAAGATTTTCAATTTACAACGATTGCACTTTTAGATTCAGGTGTATATTTAAATTGGGTTCAGGAAGGTCTTATACCCAATAAATACTATACAAAAACTAAAGAAAGATTAAATTATGCTAATGGCAGTAAAATGGATTTACAACACGAAATTAATGACGCACATATTTGTCATAATAAAATTTGTATCAAAACATCGTTTGTCCTTGTTAGGAATATGACAGATCACGTAATCTTAGGTATTCCCTTTCTTTCTTTATTATACCCATTCACCATAGAAAACGATGGAATAATCAGCCACCCTTTAGGTGAAAAGGTTAAATTTGAATTCCTGCAAAAATAAAATAATATTCACATCTTACAAGACCAATCAACCTCAAAAACAATTAATCAAATCCAAACTAATCATCTTCCTTGTTTCTTTTCATTTGCCTTTCCACTTCCTATTTTCCCCAAATCCTTCCATTTCAACCTATTTCCCAGCTCCTCATTTCTTTCTCATATTTTTCACCAATCCAAATTTTATTTGTACGTATGTTTTCAAATGTTTTCAAAATATGTTTTCTCTAATCATTTTCATTACAGAATGTCTCGTCCACTTGGTTACATAATAATCAACAACAATTTCATTCCAATTTGGAGTGGCAAAGTTGTAGAAAGAAATTTCCTCACACAATTTGAATTAGACGTCCCTCAACGAGCTTTGACTAACTCTGTATGGAATGCCACACATTTTGATAGTGAAGATCAAAGGTTTGATTTTATCAATGCCTTAGATAACCTTTGTTTTTATTTACAATCAATTCGCCAAAAATCTGATAGTAAGTATTTTTCCCATTATGTCATATTCAATGGTCAAAACCCCGGCCTCTATAAAACTTGGTCCCAAGTGGCCCATGAAATTGCTAGTCAAATCCATGTCCAATACAGAGGTTGTTACAGTCTAAGCGAAGCCTTAGAAGTCACCTTCCGAGAATTAGGCCCACAAGCTTTTATTCACCCCTGGGTACAAATGGATCCAGATTTCTCAAAAACACTTCATTTTGTCCAGAGAAATTACTCTAATCAACCTTCCACTTCTAGATCAACTCATAGGATGCAACAACCTAACATCCCTCCAATCACTGTTCTTGTTGATCCACATAATCAATATGCTCATGTTGCCCCACAACAGAACCCATTTGACCTTCTTCATAGTCCATATTTAGACCACCCCTTGGAATGATGTCTTAGGTGTCCAATCTAATCACCTCCAAAAGGAATTAGATTCTTGGAGTCGTCTAGCCACAAAACAAACAAAAACCCACACTCCATCTAAGCCCCACCTTAACAAAGGATCTACTAGTTCCCCAAACAGTAGTGCCCTTTGTTATCCAATAGTCCAAACCAAATCTAACACCTTACCCTGCGATCATGCTCATATATTTTTCTATCCTAATCAATTGTTACGGCAAACTGGCTTGCCCAGTGAAATAATTTCAAATTTTGGCAAATCAAAAAGATCCAGCTCTATGAGGAGTATAGTTTTCTCCAAAGAATGCTCATCTCCTTTATAGAGAAACCAGACACTTGTCCCCGAGGCATGTATGTACATGCTGAGGTTGCTCTCTTACCTTCTCACCAATAATGTGACAAATGTGACCCTTCCAAAATTTCACTTTATCACGTGGGATGTCCACATGAGATTGGCTTTGCAGTCCACAGAGTTGGATTACGTGCTGAGTCCTTTCAAACTTTTGTCTTTCAAGATCAAATAATCACATGGGAAAAGCTATTTGACTGGGACCTAATTAGTTTCATCATCTTTACCCACATAGATCAAGCTCAAGCTTGCCCCGAAACATTAAAAATGGGTGTCACTGCCTTTTCATACCCCATCATTACAACTCTTTAAAGTAACGGACTGTTGCTGTACACATCACCTCCACTCGCCCTGAATGGATTCACGGTTGGGAACCAGCAAGGCATGTCATTACCTTTAAAAAATCAAAACATGCCAACAATCATTTCTGAATGGATGACGAAGTCCGCAAATGTTCTGCCTCCTCCGCCAAACAATTACGACATTGGAGATCAACTATTTATGCAGATAACTTTGGCAAGGGATTAGCAACGAGCTAGTAAAAGCTTAGGAGAATTTCTTTGATTAGATTCTTGGAATTTTGGCAGTGAGGGTTTATTATTCCATTGTTTAAAGGTATTAAATCTTGGTTTTTGGTTTTTAAGCCTGTTAAGATGATTATCTAATGAAGATTGATTTGATTCTGTATTAGATGAATTTTAATTTTTAATAATAGCAAGATTGGAAGAGGAGGCTTCATTTTTGGGTGTTGGAGCTTTTAATTGTAATTCTTTTAAGAGTTGAGTAGGTTGATGTGTTTTATTTGGAAGGGTTGGAATTTTTGTAATATCGGAAAATTTTATAAGTGGTTGTGGTTTAATTTCTTCTTTAGATGAATTATCAATTTTGATTTCGATTTTATCTAGTTGTTTGCCTGGTTTAATAATACTTTGATTTGTGTAATTATTTTGTTCAATAAATTTTCTAATTTCATTAACTAAATCTTAACTTTCATGAGTGAAAGTTTTAAAAGGTGAGGTTATGACTTGATTACTTAAGTGGGGAATGATTATTTTCTCAACTGGAGGATGACTAAACAGAACAGTTGATTGATCTGATTTAATCCATTTTTCTTTGGTTAAAGTTTTTAAATCTTTTAATGGTAGTAATATTTTTCAAGGTAATTGAAAAATCGTATATCAAATTTAAGTTGCAACAGTAATTGTTTCCAGTTTTTCCAGATATGTTATTTCTATTCTCTAGTGTGTGATTGTCAATATTTTATTAATTTTTCATGATTTTTATTGGACATCATTTCTTGATTTAATTATTTCCAATTGGGTTTGAATGGTGTAGATAATGTGTTTAATTGGTGATCTACAAAATCTAAGGCTATGGATGATTAAATTGATTGAATTTCTTCATCACTATAACGAGGTTGACTAACCTGGCCAGTGTTGTGAATTGATTTTAAGTTGAGATTTTTAATTTCATTTTCTAACCTTAATTTGTGTAATTGTTGTTCTAATCTTCGATTTTAATTCTTTGTAAATCTTTTTCAGCTTCTCGATCTCTTCTAGATATATGATCAGAAGATATTGATTCTATGATTGGTTTATTAAAAGATCTTTTTGAGGAGGTTTCTTCTAAGTGTCGATTAGATCTAGGTTGTCTATCAAAGGTGATTTTTACTTGCCCATCTTTAGACTGTGAGATGAACTCAGTGTTGGTTAAAACATTTTGAATAAAGGTTGGACTTCGGACATCAGTTAATACCCAATCAGAGGGTAAATTGACATCAGACCATTTGATCATTTTAGGGATTTTGAAATCTTGGTATTGACTCTAGATTAACATGGTATGACCTTTAGCATTATGTTTTTTAGCTTGAAAGTTCATTTTACTTCCTGAGACTTTATAATGGATTCTGTAAATTAGGGTTAAGGGTTGACGACCTTTTTCAAACCTATAACCTGAGGTTTTTATATTTAACGCTAATACTTTTAATATGCATGGATCTGTTAAACTAACTAGGAAATCTGGGTAACAGTCAAAATGCATAGGACCATTACATAAACTGGTTTCTATGACTCCAAAGACACCTTCATTAAAGTTTTTAAAACTAGCGTCTCTAAGACATAGTAGTATAGATGAATTGGTTCCTAATTTTGTAAGAGGTTTGATTCCAATTTGAACTAATCCTATGTGTAGGAAATGGTCACCATCTTGTATATGTTTTTTAATATTATCTTTACTAAGTAGTTGGCAGGTTTCATGATCTTTGTTGATTGTGCAAACTTGTTCAACTGTTTTAATGTGTGATTCACTTTTAAAGGAAGAAAAAGACCATGTTTTGTGGTAATAAATTTCATTATGTGGTACTGAAGGAATACTCCAGTCATGATTAAGTGTTTCATTAGAAGGAAACTTTAATGTTCTTCGTTTATTATGTCTACTATGTGATTTCCATTAAATGATGATCTAGAACTAGTACTTAATCTATAACTAGGAGAAGAATTAGATCTAAATAATCTATCCATTTTCAAAATTTAATTTTTAAAGCTTTATAAACTTAAATCTACTATTGCACATATCCTTTCTTCTTCTTCCTAAACTTCTCAGACCAACATCCTCTCAGACCTCTCCTGGGATTTATAGTTCAGCAAGGACTAAAAGAAGCAATAAGACAAGAATAAATTAAAGAAATAAAGATTCAGAAATTAAAGTAAGGAAATGAACAAATTAAGTAGATATAACACTCTACAAGCACTAAAAGAAAGTAGCAAGATATAGATCGAAACACTTATGGCTCTGATACCATGTAGGGGACAAGAGAGTGTATATATGGGAGAAGAGAGTGTATATGAGAGGAAGTAAATGAAAGTAAATAGAAGAGGCAGCAAGGCCAGCCAAGAACAACTAAATGAATTAAATAAATTAATTAAAATATAAAATATTGAAGGCGGTAGAACCAGCCAAGCAATATTGAAATTAATTAAAATAACTAATTAAAATAATGAAATGGAAATGCTTACTTGATTATAGAGGGGTACCACAAATTGGTATCTTAGTTGATTGCAAAGCACTCAAAACTAAGAACTCAAATATTTGATTACAAGTTGAATATGGAGAAGGGAGAAGAGAAGGAAGAAAATCGAAATCTGCCAAGAAAGAAATTCTCCTAAGCTCTTACAAGCTCTTTGCTAACACCTTACTAACTCCTTACCAACTATTCCTTCAATGTGGTGGTGAGGCTCCTTTATATAGACAAAGAAGTGCTTGGTTGAATGATTGTGGTTCCTGTTGATGTTGTGATTATGTCGGTGAACAATGTTGAACAGTGTCTGTAAACAGTATCTGCTTTTTGGTGCTTTTTACTGTTCAGAAACAGTTATTATGAACAGTGATTCTCGTGATCTACTTTTATGAGTGGAACACCGAAAGTAACTCTGTACTATCAGTAATTCCAAATCTGGTTTATGACTCAGCCTTCCATCATATTGGTGAGATTGAATGCTTCTTCATCTCCAAACTGGTAGGCATCATCTTCGTCGTGATCAAAATCTAAAGCTTCTTCTTATTATTGATTGTCTTCATGATTAACAGTCCTGTGTTTTGCGAGCATCTTTGGTATGCATCTACAAGGGCTGGATATAATGTTTTATAGTGAAATGAGGTATAAATATTATTCCAGACATGAGAGAAACTGTTGTGGATGTAAATCTTAGTATATTGATTTTCTTTAGCCAGAAGTATTATTTAGAAATTCCTTCAAGACCAAAGTTATCTACATAAATAGTTGATCTCCGATGTCACAATTGTTTAGTAAAGGAGGCAGAACATCTGCGGACTTCGTCATCCATCTGGAGGTGATTGTTGGGATGTTTCGATTTTTCAAAGGTAATGACATGCCTTGATAGTTCCCAACTGTGAATTCATTTAGGGGGAGTGGAGGTGATGTGCACAGCAACAGTCCCTTACTTTAAAGGATTGTAATGATGGGGTATGAAAACACAGGTGACACCTATTTTTAATGTTTCGGGGCAAGCTTGGGCTTGATCTATGTGGGTAAAGATGATGGTACTAATTAGGTCCCATTCAAATAGCTATTCCCATGTGAGTAGTTGATCTTGAAAGAAAAAAGTTTGAAAGGACTCAGTACATAATCCAACTCTATGGACAACCAATCTCATGTGGACATCCCACGTGATAAAGTGAAATTGTGGCAGGGTCACATTTGTCACATTTTTTTGTGAGAAGGTAATAGAGCAGCCTCAGCATGTACATACATGCCTTGGGGACAAGTGTCTGGTTTTTCTATAAAGGAGATGCGCATTCTTTGGAGAAAACTATACTCCTCATAGAACCGGATCTTTTTGATTTGCCAAATTTTTGAAATTATTTCACTGGGCAAGCCAACTTGCTATAACCATTGATTAGGATAGAAAAATATACGGGCATGACACCAATGTAAAATGTTAGATTTGGTTTGGACTATTGGATAACAAAGGGCACTACTGTTTTGGGAACTAGTAGATCCTTTGTTAAGGTGGGGCCTAGATGAAGTGTGGGTTTTCTTTTGTTTTTTAGCTAGACGAGTCCAATAATCTAATTCCTTTTGGAGGTGATGAGATTGGATACCTAAGACATCATTCCTATGCATTAGTATTTGGACTTGGTGTTCTAGACACCTTTTTTCATGCTGAAGTTGATTGACTTGGGCTTCCAAGGGGTGGTTTAAATATGGATTGTGAAGAAGGTCAAATGGGTTCTGTTGTGGGGCAACATGAGCATATTGATTATGTGGATCAGCAAGAATAGTGATTGGAGGGATGTTAGGTTGTTGCATTCTATTAGTTGATCTAGAAGTGGAAGGTTGATTAGAGTAATTGCTCTGGACAAAACGAAGTGTTTTTGAGAAATCTGGATCCATTCGTACCCAGGGGTGAATAAAAGCTTGTGGGCCTAATTCTCGGAAGGTGACTTCTAAGGCTTCGCTTAGACTGTAATAACCTCTGTATTGGACATGGATTTGACTAGCAATTTCATGGGCCACTTGGGACCAAGTTTTATAGAGGCCGGGGTTTTGACCATTGAATATGACATAATGGGAAAAATACTTACTATCAGGTTTTTGGCGAATTGATTGTAAATAAAAATAAAGGTTATCTAAGGCATTGATAAAATCATACATTTGATCTTTACTATCAAATGTGTGGCATTCTATACAGAGTTAATCAAAGCTCGTTGAGGAACATCTAATTCAAATTGTGTGGGGAAGTTTCTTTCTACAACTTCGCCACTCAAAATTGGAATAGAACTGTTGTTGATTATTACGTAACCAAGTGGACGAGACATTCTGTAATGAAAATGATTAGAGAAAACATATTTTGAAAACATACATACAAATAAAATTTGAATTGGTGAAAAATATGAGGAAGAAATGAGGAGCTAGGAAATAGGTTGAAATGGAAAGATTTGGGGAAAATAGGAAGTGGAAAGGTAAATGAAAAGAAATAAGGAAGATGATTAGTTTGGATTTGATTAATTGTTTTTTAGATTGATCGGTCTTGTAAAATTTGAATATTATTATCAGTTATGATTTTCTTGTATTTTTTATGTATTCTATCCTTTCATCAGGATTCTCTAATTTGCTAAGTAATTCTAAGATTATACCTTCATCTTTAGTTGAATTAGTTAAGACATTAATTGATTTATTACAACATGTGTCTAGACAACAGGCATCTAAACAGCCTAAAGTGATATTAGGGTTATCTGTGTCATTAGATGATTCAGAATAATTAGTTGATTCATCATAACAGGATTCAGTATAAATATTGTTTTCACTGCGTTCACTATCTGTGTTGTGAATTCCTAGGACGTTGATTAAGTTTTGTTTTTTATCTTCTGGAACTTCTAACTATTTGATTGTTTGCTTAACTTTACATTCATTAGCAAAGTGACCAAATTTATTACATTTAAAACATTTGATTTTTGTTTTATCTTTTGCCTTTTTTTATGTTTATTTGATTTATAGAATTTTTCAGAATTTGGTTTATTGAATTTATTGGTTTTGTAATAAGTTTTATGATTGGAGTATTTATTGTTTCGGAAAGTTTTCCTATTTGATTTTTCTTTGATTTTATTTCTCCTAGAGGGTGTTATCGTGGATAGACCATATTGTTGACAAAAGTTTCCTAATTAGTATTTTGTTTTACTTTTATCATTATTTAGTTGATTTGCTATTTTCATATCAGTAGACATTTTTAATCCTTCTTTTTTGGTTATTGAAACTATATTTCCATAAGTTAATAAATCGTAATCTATGTGACTACTATCATTACTTAAGACATTTCTGATTTTCCTAGCAAATAATTGGGGTAAACCATTGATAAATTTTTCTTTCCAAAAAGGTTGATTGCTATCATCTCTCATCATAATTCTGGTGGTAAATGTTTGCACATACCATTTGAAATCACTAAGGGTTGGACAATGTAAATTTGTTAATGGACTATGGATTCTTTCTGTGATAGCTGTAGGGGTTCCTATAAAATGTCTTATTATTGTGGCTAACAAGGTATTGACACCATCTGGGACACCTTGACCTACTGATTTATTAAATATTGGGAATCATACTTCATCTAATTTATTAGCATAAATGATTTCTGATTTAGATTGTTTGGTTAAATGTTTTTCCCACTAGTAGTGTAACGTACCGGTAAAACCTGTAACTAATAATTCAACAATTTCATATTGGAGAAGGTTTTGATTAGTAAAATAACTATTAGCAACCATGGACATATGATGTAATTTGTTTAATATTTCTTATTCTTTTAATCCATCTATATTCCATTCATATAATTTGTCAAAATTGACAAAGATATATGTACATATATGTACATATATATATATACATATATATATATATATATATATATAATATGTATGAGAGTGGCGTTTAGCCTTCTCCTCTTTTGTAGGCTTTTGCCTTGAGCTTTTGGGTGTAATACCTCTTATTTGCAGCCAAAAAATATAAATATATATATATATATATATATATATATGTATAATATATTAATATGTGGGTATGGCTAACATGTATACATAACAGGACAAATATATATAATATATAAGAACATTGAATGAAAGAACAGATTTGAAAATTGATCAAAAATTTGCAAAAGATAAGAGAAGTTAGTAAGAGGCGATGTTCAATGAATATCATATATGACAACTAATACAATGATAATATAGGTAAAGTTTCGGTTATGGAGTTGGAATTAGCTAATTGGATTTAGATTCGAATTCTTTTACTTTCTAAATTTAATATAGAAAAAACAAAAAAATAAAAAAAAAAATAAAACAAAGGAGAATGTTCACATGGTTACTATATGAATTCTCTAAATGCATTTTATCTTCATCTTTCTATAGAAATATAAATTTCATGAAATTGTAATGTAATTAAATTTACTTGGTATACAATGTTTAAAATTATGTAGAATATTACGGTCATTTTTAATCAATTTTCTTCTTTAGGATACATGTTTTCCTACCTCTTTCGTCATGCATCAAATTGAAATGGTAAAACATGTTATTAATCCCTTCTCAGACAAGTAAAATTTGAGTTATTATAGTAGCTACTGTAATTTAAAATACCTGATTTAATTTTGTAATTTTTGTGCAAAATAACTAATTATTCTAGATCTCTCTATTGAGTATGGAGGTAGCCAATTCCTTTATTTTGTACTGAGTTTAGATGAAGAATCTCAAATTTTCAATAATTTTAATTTACTTTCATGTCTTAGCAATAAAAATTAATTGTTTGGATGAAAACAATTTAAAAATAATTTATTTGGTATTATGGGATATATATATATATATATATATATGTTGTACTATTTCTTTTAGGAAAAAAAAAAAAGAAGAAGAAAAAGAAAAAAGTTGTTGTATTCTTTTTGAAATTTCAAATATATATTTTTTAGGTTTCAAATTGTATCTTCAAATATTAAATACTAGTGTAAAAAATAAATAATATTAACCAAAATTTCGACAAGAGAATATTATAATAAGGGCAAATTAAATTTTGTTGGATTTACATTGAAGGTATTAATGTTTTTTATAACACTATTACATATTTTCAAATATATATATATATATATATATCCATAAAAAATGTCATTCATGTCCTATGTTAAACCACATATAGATGAAATTCCAATCTTTTTTAATTTAGACCGCATAATTTTGTTAAAATATTATATTTATAACACTATTAAGTATATATTGCATGTGTCGGGGCCCACAGCCAGCACCTAATATCTATATATATATATATGCATATATACATATGGAAATTCTATGGTGAGGACGGTCCGCATGAGGACCGCAGTATTAGTGACGGTTTTTCATAGTATTAACGACTGTTTCTTAGAAAATCGTCACCAATACTATGAAAAAACGTCACCAATACTGTGGTCCACATAAGGACCGTCCGCACCATAGACGGACTGTATATACATATATCTTATTTATGGAAAAAAGAAATATTTAAGGGAATTTAGCCCAATGTCCCTTTTGAAAGAGCCTTGAGAATATATACCCACCGAATTATGAACTTTTTTGTTTTGCCTTTTAATATCTATTATCGCCCTTAAAAAACTTTTAAAAGACCTATATGTCTCTTCTCTTTCTCTTTTGCTACTTCTTCTTCTTCTCCTTCTTCTTTCTTCTTTCAACTCCAAACGCCTTCACTTCCATGGCCTTCATGTTCGTGCTTCTGCAAATGCTACTGCTGACTCTGGCAATGGCAATGGAGCCGTACTAGCTCCAAAGAAGAACCCATATGTTACTCCTTATGGAAGACAATATTTCCATCTGGCTGCCATTATTGGTCAAGTACTTTCCTTTTACTCTTTTTTTTTTTTTTCCTTCTTATGGAGAAAACGATGCTTTTTTTTTTTGGGTTAATTCTGTATTTTCTTATAAAAATGGAATATGGGTTTTGGTATGGTGTTTTTAGTGAAATGGGTCTTAATTATTTGAATTTCTTGAACTCTTTCTAGAGTTTTGGTTATCAGAGAATTTGTAGATTAATTTTGTGTTTGGGTGTGATGGCTTGGTGTTACATCTCTAATAGATTGACGTGGTTAAATTATTCCAACGAGATGGATTGGTTGAATAATTAGGATAAGAGGCATTTTAAATTTCAGGGAATGTACTATTTGATTTTTTACAGCCACTAATGCATATGGAAGAAATAAATTAAATAGGACAAGTATTGAAATATTCTTTAAGTTGCTATAAATAATGTGATTTTACTCTATAAACCAATTAACATTTACTGATGATTAATTAGTTAATTCTCCACCAATGTGAATTTGTGTATACACAATGTCTTGTAGGATGCAATTAAAACTGCTATATTGCTTGGGGCTATTGACCGTGAAATTGGAGGGATTGCTATCCCTGAAAGTCGAGGAACAGCCAAGATAGTGATGGCTCGTGGCCTACATGCAATTTCACCACCCATTGATGTGGTTGTTGGTTTAATTTCAAATGTAGCTCCAGCATGTCCTGAGGAGTAAGGATGCTGAGTTCTTACTGGTTATTTTATAATATCAGCAATTGATGTAATGCTGTTAATGAATGACCATAAAATGATTGTGTCATGAGTCATCTGTTTTCTACTCTCATGCCAAAGTGATTGAAAGGGTAGAGCAGGTTTTTCATCATCTTTCTTACATGACAAGCTTAAAAAACTCTTTCTTGGGAAGTCATATGTTTGATTCTCAATTTTAAACTTTTTCATCGCCTTTTAGTTTGCTTTTAGTTTGGTGGTTATTTTGTAATATTAGCAATTGATGTAATGCTTTGATAATGTGTGTTTCGGCCAAGAACATGGAAAATCTAACTTTATTAATGATCCTCAACAAAAGAATTCACAAAAAGTTTGGAAAATATTAGAAAATTTCATCCAAAGTTGATTATTGACCGGGAGAACCTTTTATTTGGCCCGGAGGACATTAGTTGGTTTAGGAAAAAATATGCTGTTGAGTTGTACGTTAATAAATTTTCAATGTAAATCGTAGGTTTAATGTTATGGCACCCTATATTAATGTTATCTTAATATGCTAAATCTAGCTTTACTAATGATAACCGTTGACAAAATAAGAGAAAATAAGACTCTCGGTAGTGATAAAAATTCAAACAAATATGATTATCGATGATGCATCGGTAATTATCAATACGTTTTCGATAACATCAATTCACTTTTTTTTTTACTCAAAGAGTCCACTAATGAGTGTTTCCGGTAACAACGTGCAAAATATACATTCATCAATGACCCTAAACAGAAAAAACCCAAAAGTTCAGAAAAAGTTCTCAAATTGGCAAAAAATTTTGATTACCGTGTGGCCTTCCGTAATTACCGATGAAACCTACGGTAATCAATTTGTAGTTGTTGGAAAAATTACCGTAGGTTTCATCGGTAATTATCAAAACCCCTATGGTGGTAATTATCGAAACCCCTATGGTTATCACATTTTACTAATTTTTTGGCCCCCCACAAGTCCCCTAATGTGTGTTAAATGCAACAACATGCAAAATATACTTTCTTTAATGATCCTAAGGAGAAAAAATCCCAAAAGTTCAAAAAAAGTTCTCAAATTGGCAAAAAAAAAATTTATTACCGTCGGGCCTTCGATAATTACCAATGCAACCTACAGTAATCAATTTGTCCTTGCTGAAAAAATTATCATAGGTTTCATCGATAATTACCGAAACCTCTGTCGTAATCACATAACATTACAGTGGATTCTTTTATTGAGGATCATTAATAAAGTTATACTTAGCATGTTCTTGGTGGAAACATATATTATCGAAGTTGTCCGATTAAATTGTGGTGATTTGCTTTGAAAAAATGGTTAAATTGAAATTATCGATGGGGTTTCGGTAATTACCGATAGAACCATCGGTAATTTTTCCAGCAAGCATATGGACTTCTAATATGGATAAACGGCGGTTTTCTCGGTAATTACCGATGACCCGTCGGTAATCAACTTTAGTTGAAATTTTCTAACTTTTTCAAACTTTTTGTGGATTGTATTGTTGAGGCTCATTAAGAAAGTTAAATTTTGCATGTTCTTGGTGGAAACACGCATTATCAAAGTTGTCAAATTTAAAAAAAAAAAAAATGACAAATTGTAATTACCAACAGGGTTTCAATAATTACCGATGAAACTATTGGCATCGGTAATCAAATTTATTTGAAATTTTCCCACTTTTTTCCATTTTTTTGTGGATTCTTTTGTTGAAAATCATTAATAAAGTTATATTTAACATCTCTGTAACAGTAAAAAAACGTACAAAATACACCTACTTTATGTAAAATTTATATATAATTATTAAGATTAGATAACATAAAAATTGTGCAAATAAAGCAAAAAAACCCTAATTTACTTGATTATCGATAGACTATCAGTATTATCGATTTTGTGCCGTCAGTAATTGTCAATTCTTTTGTTTTTCATTTCGATTAATTACAATTCAATACACCTATTTTGATAATATGTGTTTGCAACAAGAATAAATTTCCCACCATAATTCCATAAATACCTTAATATCGTATTATCATGATTATCGAAATACCATCTCTATAACTGTAAATAACATATAAAATACTTAACACACAATACTATTTTACCAAAATAATACCACAAATGACTTTTTTAACAAAACAATACCACAATACTATTGACTTTTTTACCAAATCACACATCCAACAATTGGGCTACTAATTACATTCCTACAATTCCATTGAAAAAAAAAAAATCCCTGCTCCACCTCTGCTTTCCTTTCCTCTATGAAAATGCATCACTCATCTCTCCTCTTGTAAGCATATGAAAGACATAGGAAAAATTGCATTCACATTATAGCCTGCAGCTGATTCAGCTTCCGCTTCTGGGAGATCAAAAGGAGCTCGACTAGTTTTTGCTAGATGAGAGATAAAGAACATAAACAATACAAGAAGCAAGGGAATATCGGATCATATCTGCTTTAAGGTAAGGATCCTTTTAATTATCATCAAAATTGCGTTTAAATTTTTCTTTCACAAATCATCAAAATTTACAATTATTTTTTAATTATGTATAGCACCATAGAACATGTTGAGTGCAACATTCTATAATTAAGATGCTCAGTTTGAACTTCATGTTTACACTAGTTTCCCTATACATAAGAAAAAAGAAAATTTGTATCAATCATTTTTCCCCAAATTCAATACAGAAGTATCTCACCTGATGCAAACTGAGAGATTAATATATACCACTAATAACTCTCATTTGAAATTAAGAGAACCATTCATACAACACCACTAATAACTCTCATTTGAAATTAAGAGAACCATTCATACAACAATGGATATATGCAAACAAATATAGCATTAGAATTTATCATTTTTTGTCAAAAAGAAAAACAAAACAAGACCATTATTTCTTGTATACAGGATTTTTTTTTTTTTTTTGGGTCTTTGAAACATTGATTTGCACAAGCTTCCAAAGCATAATGCACTTATATTATATACGCATTAGCCATGAAAACTGAGACAATTAAATTAATATGCATTTATAATTAATTCAACATTGTAAGTTTTACATGATGTGAAGATGGAATATGCATCTCAATGTCATCAAATACCTCATATAAATCTTACCTCTAATATATACACATATTTATAATATAGAAAGCAAGCAAAAGAGTAGCATAGTTACTAGGTCAAAAAGACATGGCAAAGAGCTTTGATTCCATTTTCATCCATAGAATGGATATGCTCCTCCACCCATTTTCTTAGAACCAAATCCAATTCCAGAAACCCACGTTGTCTGCCCCTGTATAGTAGTCTAACCCCATCCCCATCCAAAAAGAAATCAAAACATGATCATCATCACCAAAACCCAAAAACTCAAAACCCAATTTCCAAAAATTAAATAAAAAAACAGAGCAAATAAAAAAGAAAATACTTGATGAATAGGCATCTCTTGCTTTCTTCGTCTAAGAGATCGATAGCAAGCAAGTTGAAATTGTTCGAATAGAAACAATAAAACCCAACATTTACACAACCCAATAATGGCCTGGAACCAAAAACAATAAAAAAAGAAAAGAAAAAAACCCACAAATTACAAACCCACCTAAGAAATTTAGAACTTCACTTTTATTTTCGATTTCTATATTATACTTCTTCTGTTTTTTTTTTTTTTTTTTTTTTTTGTTTATCTATGCACAAGAAAAAAAGAAAAAAAAAAAGGGGGAAGAAATGACATGAATACCCACCAAAGCAGAGTCTCCATGGGAACAAAAAAGGAAGCTCAACTGCTGTTGCTGCAATGGAGCTACGGTGGATCGCGGCCATCAATTTTAGAAGTCGATCGACAATCATCAACGTCCTTCTCAAACTTGCCATTTTTATTTTTTCGGAATGTGAGAGAGAGAGGGAGGGAGAGAGAAAATGTGAAAGCCCCTTCAGTCTTTGAATCATTGTCCATGTTCATAAACCAAGAGGCATGACATACGTCAAAATATATGAATATTGGTTAACTTTTTATTAGGTAATGCAGGCCCACTTGTATTGGTGACTTGCGGAGAGATTTAGGTTATTTCTCTTAGCTACATGGTGGAACTGGCTTTGAGGTGACTTAAGTAAGCATGAGAAAAACTCTTAGTTCAAAAAATACACACATTAAGGTAAGCAAGAAATATTAAATCAATAGTTGTGGTATTTGCAGCTACCAATGATGCAACTAGTTAAGTTGGAAAAATAGCTAAATCAGATATTACCAAGGGCAAGAAATCTAGTGGCAAGGGTCCTAGGAGTTCGAGATATTTCTCCATCACAGAAAAATGCTATAAAATGTGGAAGTAATGACAAAGTCACTAGACTTGTATCAAGAAATGTGTAGAACTGCATTGAGATTTAGTAGACGAAGAAAATTAGCCTTTAAGGTTTTTATGCTTATGACATAAGGAGATAACAAAGGCTAACACCCAAAAATAAAGGGAAAAAAATACAAACTCCCAACACAAACATAAATGTGGATGAGCATAGCAAGGTACTTTCCCATCCTGGTAGAAATATAATTATTAATTTACGAAAATAAACAAAGATTTCAGTCCTGAGAACACAAGAGCCCCTTTAAACCATAAAACCTATATTCTTCTCTATCAACCATACACATGGGCAATCTCTTTCAAGATAATTGTGTGAGATGGATATATGGGAAGAGTTAGTGAGAAGCAGAGGAATGGGAAGAGTGGTAAGAAGAAGAAGAAGAAGAAGAAACAGAGAAGGAGAAAGGAGCAAGGAGTTAGATAAGTCTCCAAACCTACCAGGTTTTGGTTTTAGCCTAAACCAAACCAATTATTTGAAGACATAATTCAATAAACTCATATTTAAAGTTCATAAATCAACCTACCGACATAGGATGCTAATTTTGGCTAACTGGCTTAACAACAAGTTTTATTGCTTTAAAACGAATGGGATGAAAATAGAGGCAGCATATCAATGTAAAATGAAAGATTAAATAATACATTTACTATACTATTTTTGTTGCACCATCTGTTTCCATGCATTACTTTTGCCCTTATTTTGGTCAGCACCATCATGCACTATAAGCAAAACATGGAATAGTGTTCTATTTAAGCCTAGAAGTAGAAGATACAATTCTTAAATATCAAGAAAACACCATATTTAAATCTCTTTATAGGCTAATACATTCATTTGGAGCTTATCCATAAGGAACTAAGTTAATGCCCCACCTAGCAGTTTTAAAACTAGCATACTTAAAGTTTTATTTTTCCTTGAGATCTAAATTTAGTTCTCAAAGAACCATGAGGTCCTTATCCACCTTGATCATTATGAAAAGAAAAAAGCAAAATTTCCAACCTAAACAAGGATTCAACAAGAAATCTATGTCAAAATTGCTCAACTTTCTTTATTATCGTTAGGTTATAAATGAGGGGGGGGGGAAAAAAGAAATGGGGAAGCTCATAAATATCCATCTTGTTTATTTTGTTTTTTTCCTTTTTATTAATGACATGACATCATACCCAGACAAATAAAATGCTCGAACAATTCAAAGTCAACCCCATAATTTATATTTGTATTCACCAATTTATCATAGTATTATAGGAATCCATCGCATTCACAAGCTATCTTCGCAGGGAGAAAAATGGCTTAACATCCCAAAATACCCATAAATCAAATCATCCAAATAAGATCATGAATAAGTGCAACCACAATCCCCAAAAATAAATAAATAAAAATCCATTCAAATGAAAATTACAATGACCAAACCCATTAACAGAAAATAATCATCTAACACAAATAACATATTCATGATGAATTATTTATTATAAATAAATAAATAAAGGGTTTGAAACATACCTAGAAAGGTGGATTAGGGTAGATCGAAATGGCGTATTGAGACTGAAGAGAAAGAACATAACCATTTGGTTGATGCGAGCAGGTATCCAAAGGCGGCAACTCCAAGGCCAAGACCGGGAAGGATGTGGTGGAGCTGATTGATGAGACTCGGATGCTTCCTTCCTCCACTCACTCCTCCTATTGAACAACTTTCTGGTCGTCCCAAGCTACTTTGCCATTCTCTCTCACTTTCTCTTCCTCTTCTCGTTCGTGCTCCACATTAGGGGAAAAATAGAATATTTTTCATCTCCATTTTTTTTTTTTATATTTAAAAAGGGTAATTTGGAAATATTAAAAAATAAGAGGGTAAAATAAAAAAGATTGAAATGGAGTGGGCATATTTCATTAACGCTCTTGAAATGGGGATATTGGATGAAATTCACCTTCTATATATGTCTATTCGTCTACCCGTTCCAGTTATTGGGCCTTTTTTTTTCCTGAACCGAAAAACAATTTCAATTTCTGATTCTTCAAATATAGAAAATAGGAAGACCATGATAGTAGGTTTTTTTTTATTTTTATTTTTATTATTTTTTTATTCTACTATTGTTTGTGACTTATTAATATTATTATTATTATTATTATCATCATCATGGTGAGTTTATGACATATTAGCTTTGCAATCCATAGCATATATTATTGTTTGGTTATTCTATTTTCGAGGATGGAAGTTAAAAAGAAGCTTCTTTTGCAAATAATAAACTGTTAGAATTTTAAAAATAAATAAAAATAATAAGAAAAAAGGTCATTCTACAATCTTGAGTGTTTTCCATAAGATAGCAACTTAGCATTTATCAATTTGGCTTATTAGTACTCAAAGGTATAAATTTTGAGGCCATGGTGAGGAGGGAAAGCCTGATATCTTGTTTCAAGTTAGAGTTTGTCTTATATTTTCATTTGTGAGTGTATATTTGGCTAAGTTAAATTGTCCTTTTATATTTACCCAAAAAACAAAAGTCCTTTTATATTCTTGTTAAGAAGACTCTTTCATGTACATATGTTATATTATATAGTTAGAAGAAATTTATACTGATTTAGAATTACGACTTCCCACAAAATAAAATAGATTGCATAATAGGCTAATAATCGGATCCTAATTTTTGCTTATGATAATATCTATAGCCTTGTTGAGCATGATTAACTAGCAAAAACATCTTGATTAAAAGTATATCTACATATATGTTATATATGCTAGAACCATACAGTATACACAACTTCCTACATCAAAGGCAAAGTTTAATAGTGTTCACATATCAAAACTTAATTATGATTTGTAAAGATTGAAAAAATTAAGTTCCTTTTACTGGTTTAAGCATTGAATTTATGATTTTATTTAAGATGACTATATGTTAATCATTTCACATGCTTCTATGACCTATTTATAGTCTTTGTCCCCAAAAGCCTCTGTCTAAGCCACATATGCAAAAGTCTTGTTAGAGTTAGTGACCCGAATTCTTGTTGACCCGACCCAAAAAGCTTTGCGGCGCGATCCATTTGGTGAAACTAATTTTGGAGAAAAATTTGGAGCTCTGTGGTGGAAGCGGAGGTCTCGGGCCAATAGGCCCAAGACCGTAGCCCACCACTGTTCAATTTTAAGGTGTCTTCCGTACAATATATATTTTGATGCTTTTGGGGTTTTTCGGCTGTAATTTTGGGGTTTCAAGATATCGCGCAATTTTGCTCACCTTTGTACCAATTTTTCGATATTGGATTTGCTTCTTCCTGCCCGTGGTTTTTTCCGTCAAGGGTTTCGACGTAAATTGTGTGTTTGTTCTTCGCTTTCTTTGTTTCCGTTGCTATTTGTTTTTCTCCTAATTACGTAACAAGTGGTATCAGAGACCCGTCGATCTATTTGGGAATTTTTTTTTTTTTCGATCATGGCAACAAAGTTCGACATTGAGAAATTTGAGCGCGACATGAGTTTCTCCATGTGGCAAGTCAAGATGAAGGCGATTTTGACACAGAACGGTTTACACAAGGCGTTGGCTGGCAAGGAGCAGATGCCGTCTTCATGGGATGCCGAAAAGAAAGCCGAGGTTGATGTGCGTGCCCTATCCACCATTCAGCTATGCTTGTCCAATGAAGTTTTGAGGGAGGTCCTTGATCAGAAGACAGCAAAGGACTTATGGGACAAGTTGGAATCTTTGTACATCACAAAGAATCTCACAACGAAACTGATTGCGAAGCACCGACTATACACCCTTTCTATGGTTGAAGGTACATCTATTAAAACACACATAGATGACTTTTCTACTATTTTGTTGGATCTGGCGAACATGGACATTAAATATGATGATGAAGATCAGGCCCTAATGCTACTGCGTTCCTTACCTCCGTCGTATAAAAATTTTAGGGAGACTTTGATTTACAGTAATAAAACCCTAAAATTGGAGGACGTGAAAGCTTCTTTGTATTCTAAGGAGTTGTTTGATAAGGAGTTGACCAGCAGTTCGGATAACAATAACTTTGGGAGTTCCGGAGGAGAGGGTTTGATTTTTAGAGGTAGAACATCATCTAGAGATCAAAATAACAATGGTGGTAGTCGGCCAAGATCAAAGTCAAGGTTCAGAAACCTTATTTGTCACTACTGTAAGAAAAAAGGGCACATCAAAACTGAATGTCGTAACTTCAGAATAAAAATAATGAAAATGGTAAGGAACATGCCGAAGCCAGTGTCGCACATGAGGAAATTGAAGATGGAGATGTTTATTCAGTGACTGAGGATAGTTCGGGCAAGCAGGGATGGATTTTGGATTCAGCCTATTCGTTTCACATCTGTCTCCACAGGGATTGGTTCTCTTCTTATGTTCCGGTGGATAAAGGTGTTGTGCTGATGGGAGATAATCATCCTTGCTGTGTCATCGGCATTGGAACTGTAAGAGTGAAGATGCATGATGGAATTATCAGAACACTATCTGAGGTACGTAACGTTCCAGATATGTCTAAAAATTTAATTTCTTTATCTGCTTTGGACAAATCTGGTTGTTCTTTTTCTGGTGGAGGTGGAGTTTTGAGGGTTCTGAAGGGTGCTTTGGTGGTGATGAAAGCTAGCCTGGTTGGTACATTATACAGGCTACAGGGTTCTGTGGTAATGGGGTCGGCTGCTGTTTCAGTGTCCATGTCAGATTCGGATGTTACTCATTTGTGGCATATGAGATTGGGCCATATGAGTGAGAAAGGTTTGGCGATGTTGAGCAAACAGAGTTTGCTTGGTGATCGGAGTATCTCGAAGTTGGAGTTTTGTGAACATTGTGTGTTTGGGAAGCAGAAGAGAGTTAGCTTCAGTACTGGAATTCACAAAACCAAAGGTACTCTAGACTACATTCATTCAGATCTTTGGAGACCCGCACGTACTGCTTCTAAGGGTGGTGGCAGATATATGTTAACTTTCATTGATGATTTCTCCAGGAAGGTCTGGGTATATTTTTTTAA
The DNA here is from genome assembly GCF_031755915.1 of Ziziphus jujuba. Classification (NCBI taxonomy): domain Eukaryota; kingdom Viridiplantae; phylum Streptophyta; class Magnoliopsida; order Rosales; family Rhamnaceae; genus Ziziphus; species Ziziphus jujuba. The sequence goes on along the minus strand of NC_083383.1, from coordinate 22,524,609 downwards.
GCACAAGAATGACGTATTTGCTATTTTCAAGCAATGGAAAGCTTTGGTAGAGAAGCAGACGGAAAGAAGGGTGAAGCGCCTTCGTACAGATAATGGATTGGAGTTCTGTGATGGTGTTTTCAATGAGTTTTGTAGAAACGAAGGGATTATTAGACATCTCACAGTTAGAGGAACTCCGCAGAAAAATGGTGTGGCTGAGCGGATGAACAGAACTCTTATGGAGAAAGTCCGATGCATGCTGTCGAATTCTGGGTTAGCACAGGACTTTTGGGCAGAAGCAGCTGCTACAGCTTGCTACTTGGTGAATCGTTCTCCATCGGCAGCAATCGATTGCAAGACTCCTGAAGAGGTATGGTCTGGAAAACCTGCTAATTATTTAGATTTGAAGGTGTTTGGATGCCCTACCTATGTTCATGTTAATGATGGTAAGCTTGAGCCTAGATCGAATAAGGGCATATTTCTCAGTTAGCCGTAGGGTGTAAAAGGATACAGAGTTTGGCGTCCTGATCAAAAGTCATCTAAGGTTGTGATTAGCAGGGATGTTGTGTTTGATGAGATGGCAATGCTGCATCCGAAAAAGGAGCTCGTTGTTTCAGACAGTGTGCCAAAGCAGGTGGAGTTTAGGGTGGAGGAAGTAAGTATTTCACAGAATGGTTCAGTTTCAGGCCCATTTGAGACACCCACTCATGTGGAAGAAGAGAGAATTGAGGAGGTGCAGGAGCATTCGATTGCCAAGGATAGACCTCGCAGGGAGATCAAGAAGCCCTCTAGTTTAGCTGACTATGTCACTTTTGCTTGTGTTGCAGCACAGGAGATCGAGAGTCCCAACGATCCTTGCAACTATTATGAAGCCATTTCATGTGAGGATTCTGCAAAGTGGTTAATTGCTATGTAGGAAGAGGTGGAGTCGCTTCATAAGAACCACACTTGGGAGTTGGCATTACCTCCAAAGGGTAAGAAGATTATGGGATGCAAGTGGGTCTACAAAAAGAAAGAAGGCATTCCTGGTGTTGAAGATGAGAGGTACAAAGCACGTTTAGTAGCGAAGGGGTATTCACAGGTACAGGGAGTTAATTTTAATGATATATTTTCCCCTGTCGTTAAAAATACTTCTATTCGTGCTTTGTTAGCGCTAGTTGCTATGTATGATTTAGAGTTGGAGCAACTAGATGTGAAGACTGCTTTCTTGCATGGTGAGCTTGAGGAGACAATTTATATGCAGCAACCCGAAGGTTTCGAAGTTGAAGGAAAAGAGGATCATGTGTGTTTGTTGAAAAGGTCCTTATATGGTTTGAAGCAATCCCCTTGTCAGTGGTACAAGCGGTTTGATGGGTTTATGGTTAGCCATGGCTATTCTAGAAGCCAATATGATAGCTGTGTGTATTTTAGGAAGTTGGAAGATGGCTCATTTATCTATTTGTTGCTTTATGTTGATGATATGCTGATAGTGGCCAAGAAGAAATCCGATATCAACAGATTGAAAGCGGAATTGAGTGGTGAGTTTGAGATGAAAGATTTGGGAGCGGCAAAGAAGATTCTTGGTATGGAGATTGAGAAAGATAGATCTGCAGGTAAACTTTTCTTGACTCAAAGATCTTTTGTTGAGAAAGTTCTGGAGCGTTTTGGAATGAAGAACGCTAAACCTGCAAGTACTCCATTAGCTACTCATTTTAGATTGTCTGCTGATATGTCACCACAGTCGCATAGAGATATTGAGTATATGTCACATGTTCCTTATTCTAGTGCTATTGGTAGTTTGATGTATGCTATGGTGTGTACCCGTCCTGACATTACACATGCTGTTAGTGTTGTGAGCCGGTATATGGCTAATCCTAGCAAACAACACTAGCAAGCTGTCAAGTGGATTCTAAGGAACTTGAGAGGCACTACTAACACTTGTTTAGAGTTTGGTGGAAGTAAGGAGGGTGTAAGTGGATATGTTGATGCAGATTTTGCTGGGGACCTTGATAGAAGGAGGTCCACTACTGGTTATGTATTTACTTTTGGAGATACTTTTATCAGTTGGAAGTCTGTTTTGCAAGCAACAGTTGCACTATCAACTACAGAAGCTGAATATATGGCTATAGCTGAAGCGATGAAAGAAGCTATTTGGTTAAGGGCGTTGATAGGTGAGTTGAGCTCTGAGCAGGAGAGTACGGTCATCAATTGTGATAGTCAGAGTGCTATCTATCTCACTAAGGATCAGATGTTTCATGAGAGGACAAAACATATAGATGTTCGGTATCATTTTGTACGTGATGTTATTGCTCGTGGAGATATTGTTGTCAGCAAGGTGAGTACTCATGATAATCCTGCTGACATGATGACCAAGGCACTTCTAGTAGCCAAGTTTGAGCATTGCTTGGACTTGGTTGGTGTTTGTTGTTGAGCTTTGCTTTTAGGGGCTTTTGTGGAAGAGGATGGCAACTTTTACCGAAGATTGGAGTTTTGTATGTTTTTTTTTTTTTTTTTCATTCCTTATATGGAATTCGTGTCAAGGTGGAGATTGTTAGAGTTAGTGACCTGAATTCTTGTTGACCTAACCTGAAAAGCTTGTGGTGCAACCCATTTGGTGAAACTAATTTTGGAGAAAAAATTGAGGCTCTGTGGTGGAAGCAGAGGTCTCAGGCCGATAGGCTCGAGACCGTAGCCCACCATTGAGCCCGACGGGGGTGCGGGGGCAGCACCCCCGCGGTACGGACCTGTTCAATTTTAAGATGTCTTCCGTACAATATATATTTTGATGCTTTTGGGGTTTTTCGGCTGTAATTTTGGGGTTTCAGGATATATCGCAATTTTGCTCACCTTTATACCAATTTTTCGATATTGGATTTGCTTCTCCCTGCCCGTGGTTTTTCCCGTCAAGGGTTTCCACGTAAATTGTGTGTTTGTTCTTCGCTTTCTTTGTTTCCGTTGCTATTTATTTTTCTCCCAATTACGTAACAAGTCTCTCTCCATGCTCATGCAAAAATTTCCGGGATATAATTTTTTTAGTGGAACAGGATTTCAAGTTCTACCTTCCCTCTACAATGCAACAATTTTTATGCATTTGCGGTCATGGGATTAATGGAATAACCATATTATTTTTGTGTGAGTGTGTGTTTGTGTTTTCCTTTTGTATATTTGAATGTTAAATAAAGAACATTTTTGGAATATATATTCTCTTTTGGCAAATATGAACCAATTAATTCTTAAATGGAACAAGAAAATTACAATTTTAGATAGAATGGATATTTTGGGGTCCTAAATATAGCTTTGGGCAAAATTATCATTTTCTTTTTCCTTTTTGAATAATTGTTTCTACTATACAACAATTGTGAAACATACTACAATTTTAATGATATATTTATATTCTTAAAATATCCATTAATAAGATGTCAGAAACATCTTAAATAGTTAAACAAAATTAAAATTAAAATTTTCATGCACTATACTGGATTGAGATCATATGTCCCTTTTCTTTTGTCCTTAATCTTGTCATAACAATTAAGTTATAACATCTCATTTAAATTGTATTTTATATTTTTTTTTTATCTTGTTACAGTTAACACTCGGTTATTTTTTCATTCCGCTGTTTCTATCCTCTTTTGTTATTTCTCTGCATTCATTGATTGTTAACTCAAGAACGTATTAAATTGCAGGTTTATATCTAACGAAGAAAAATCAATAACATAGAAGAAAAGGAAAAAAAAAAAAAAAAAAAAAAAAAACCTATTGTTTCTTTCTTTTGTTTCAATCCAAAAGAAACATAAATCCAACTTGCTATATTTTGACTATTTGATGTAGAATGATTGTGCAATCTCTAAGTTGTTAGGTCTATCTCTTGCATCCCAGTGTTCATTGTCAAGTGCGAATTATTAGTCTATTATATGTACCATTTTGTCAACGAGTTACTAGATAAAAAAATTTTCATTATATAAACAGAAAGAAAGAAAGGTGCAGAAGATAAATAAATAAATAAATAAAAAGAGAAGAAGATATAAAATTAAATATGTAGTGCATTTAAGTTTATTTTATTTTATTAAAATAAAATTGATATATTTTATTAGTGTTAAAAATAAAATCAAATTTAATATGGATATGTGTATAAATGCAATGTAGCTAACAGTTGTTGTAGTGTTAATAGAACTTCCTCCTTTTTTTTCTTTTCTTTTTTTTTCTTTTTTTAGGTTCATTTTATAATGTGAAATCCCATACTAACCTTACAATTAAACAATAAAGTGCAAACATATAATCCTGAATTATTATTATTATTATTTTTTTATTTATTGGAGTGTGCATGGTTCTAAACAGCGAATATGAAGAACTAGTGCCCGAACCCTTTCCTCTATTGGCAGATCCTTACCAGGAAAGCCCAATTATAAGGAAAACAAAAAACAAAAAACAAAAAACAAAAAACAAAAAAAAAAAAAAAAAAAAGGGAAGGAGAATTTGGCCCAATACCCACATATTTTGCTCAGTAATGAAATCTATCCCTTCTCTTACAAAATTTTTTTATCTACCCCTCTCTTCCTATTTTACCTTTAATGAAAACAAAAAATCACCCACACGTTCTTTTAGAGTTTAAGTTACGAGGAAAGATAACCATATCATTGAAGTCACCGGTTTGATCATTACAAACCGTAGTCTTACTCCATAAGACCGACCTCAACACCATGATCAGAGAGATTGCACTCCTAACTATGTTTTCCCTCTCTCTCTCTCTCTCTCTCTCTCTCTCTCTCTCTCTCCCCCTCTTTTCCCAAATCAAACTCTTTTAGAAAGTTCCATTGAGAATCTTATGGCTAACGGTGGCCAAAGCCATTCCTAGAGTTCCAGCGACGTCTCTGTGTCTTTGGATGATGAAGTTGCCTGTAAAGATGTCAATGCCAACGCTTTTTTTGGTGGTTAAATCAATTAATTAATTCTCATTCTTTTTCATACCTTTTTAATTTACATTATGTTAAAGAGATAATTTAATTTAATTTTTATTTTTCTCGCATTTTTTTGTTTGGTTGGATATTATGTATTCTCGAATAAGTATTGAGAGGAATTTAAATGGAGGTAGCTTAGTTGAAGACACATCAACGGCTGGAAAATCGAAATCATGTTTCGGTAAGCACAGTAAGGCAGGGAAGCTTGTACACAGTCACGCATTATCTATATTAGCCACCAGATCTTTTGATCGTAAATTCCCTTTCAAAAAGAAGGTTGTTCATTCCATAAAACTCCTACTTTCATTTTATTTATTTATTTCTTTGTTGCTTTTATATTATTGCAATGGTTAAATTTCAAGTGTTTTTAACTTAAATATAAAATAAAATAAAATAAAAATAAAAATAAAAAGGATTTTTCAAGAGAGAGAGGGAGCTAATTGATCAACTAGCTAGAATAATAGGCCAGGATGGTGAAGCTCCAGTTTAGCAAATGACACCATAAATCTTTAAGAGTGTTTTTATGGTATCTGCTATTGTTAAAAATTGAAATTGTTTACTTTGATAAGTCGATTCTAATCGAAATTTATTTATCACTTCATTGTAAATCATTTTACAATGCAGTCCAAGCCTTTAAAAGTTGATTATGTGTGTAATTATTATTATTATTATTTTGGGTTTTAAGGATTGGATTTACAAAATTTTATTAACAAATTTTGTGCAGCTTAAGCTGTTAAAGCGAGTTGCTACTGTTAAAGATGATGGGACAGTAAAGGCTGATGATACTGGGGATATTAAACCGAGTTTGAATTTTGGAACTGGAATTGGTTATGATCAAACTGTTGATGAAGCTCTGTGATCTCAAGGCACTTGTGGAAGAAGGGGCACTAATGTTTGAAAGAGGCTGTATCTTACAAGGTAGTCGGCATACATTTCCTTTGGTTTTTCCATTTTTTTCTTCTTTCTTTTTTTTTTTTTTTTTTTTGTTGTTTTTTCCTTTTTCGTTGAGATTGCTCTTTATTCTTCAATATTAACTATTGGTTGCAGTATTATGACCTTTTCCTCTTGTGTTTTGTAAATGTTGATCTAATTATACTATTTAGTTAAGGCAATTCAAATATCATTTCAACAGATATTCATACCATATCATTTTTCTCAAGGGATATTCGAAAGAACAAAACAAAATTAAGAGGTTTAAATGCGATTTTTGGCTGCTTCAAGGTTTAAAAGTATTTATTTGAAATAAAATTCCATTTGTCAAATATTATTTAATTATACGTTTGTTCGTATTATTAAATTTCTTTTTTATTTTCAAGTGTTTGATTTTGGGAGTTGCATATAAGAACCACTCTATCCTAGTGTATAACGTATCTTCTAATTCCTTGTGATATGCAGGGTTAACTTTTTGTTAAGTTCAGAAGGTGGTGGAAGGGTGAAAATATATTTAAGAAGGCAAACATTCTTATTCCAATACATGAAGAGTAATTCTTATCTAACGTTCTTATTCCAATATTATAATTCCTCCTTTTTTTTGGTGAGATTTTTTTACTTGTAGATTATATTACTTTCTATTTCTCATGTTCCAACCTGTATCAATTGAAATATTTAAATTGAACTTGAAGAATTAGGTCTGGCATATAATTAGACCTTGTTGACATCTTAGATTGATTGATAGTAAGAATATTCTGTTTTGTAAAGGAGAAATTTATCCGTAAGTAACATATTCTATTGTGCAAATTATGAATTAGTCAAAGATAGGAGCCAGAGTTAGAGAATAGTAATTGATATTTCAGGTTCTGGTTGGGCACTTCTGTATCAACTGTCAATACAATTTCAGGTTAGATTGAAGCTGATTAATGTTCTCGTTCTAAAGCATCTGTTACACAACATGCAGTTAAGTCATAAAAAAATAAGGATGGTGCAAATTGCTGCAAGTTCATCTGTTACACAACATGCAGTTAAGTCATAAAAAAAAAATAAGGATGGTGCGAATTGCTGCAAGTTCATTAATTAAGAGTACAAAGTAATCTACATACTTTGTACTACAAAGTAATCTACAAATTGCTGCAAGTTCATTAATTAAGAGTACAAAACAAGGATGGTGCAAATTGGTGCAAGTTCATTAATTAAGAGTACAAAGTAATTCCATTGTAGAAACTCATAAGAGCCCACTTCTGGCAGTAAAATTCCAGAGATAATACGCAAACTAAATACTACACTTCTAGCAAAGCAACAATGAACATGTACCCTCCCACAGACATTCTTTTACCTTTCCTCTCCACCCTTTCAAATCCGCAATTATATTTGGGTTAGAAAGCCATAAAATAGTAAATTAATAACGAAATAAATGTATTTTCTTGAAAACTATTTCACATGTATGTAAGACGAACTTTACTCCATGAGTAATAAATTAACAACGTAACATAAAAGTGCAAGACAATTAATTAGCATGGACATTGATTTCTATGCACTCAACCTGATATTTGGTTCTACTGATCCTTTAGCATCCATGCACTCAACCTGATATTTTGAAGTAGCCAGACTCGACTTGTCCTACAACAAAGCAGACATCATCTGTAAACTCCTAATTATGCTTTCAGTTCAACTCTTTAACCCATGCACTTTCATCTCAAATTCAACAAGGGAAAAACCATCTAAACCATGATTATTGACTACCGAGCCCTGCTTAGTTTCTGGCAATTGGCCTGCTTTCCCTTTAACAAATTTTGAACATAGCAACGAGCTCTCATTCAACATTGATAATCCTTGATTTTGCAAGCAGCAAACTCGAGTCCACAAGTACAAGAAGCTCTGAAAGCATGGCTCCCAACAATCCGAAAAGCCATATGCAAGAAAGGAGATGCCATGCCTAGCCATCTTTCACCACCAAAGCTTTTTCTGAAGCTCCTAGTTTTTTTAGCATGCAAATTTTAAGTTGTATGTAAAATAAGGAGGTCCATATCATTTACTAGATTTGTTTAAGATCCATAATATAACTTTATTTGCACATGATGAAGAAATAACCATGATTACCCATGGACCATCGATATAACCAATGAAAATCTTCAGTAATCCAATATAGATTTACATGTAGTTGCTTAAAAAATTATCGATGGAAGCCATTGGTAATACTGATGGCCCATCGGTAATTTCCATTTGTCCAATTTTTTCAAATCACATTATCACAATTTAATCCGACAACTTCGATAATGTGTGTTTCTTACCTACAATATAATTGCGGTATACGAAAAAAAATTGTGACCGATTCGCTAAAAAATGTATCGATGGGAATCATCATAATACCGATGCTCCATTGGTAATTGCAAATTCTCCAATTGGTCAATCCAAATCAACAAAATGAAAACTCATACAACTTCAATAATGAGAGTTTCCACCAAGAATATGCTAAATCTAACTTTATTTATGATCTTCAACAAAAGAATCCAAAAAATTATCAGAAAAAGTGGGAAAATCTAAAAGAAACCTGATTACCGATGCCAACAATTTCATCGGTAATTACCGAAACCCTATCGGTAATTGCATTTTTTATAGTTTTTCCAATCTAACAACTTCGATAATGTGTGTTTCCACCAAGAAGATGCAAAAACTAAGTTCATTAATGATCCTCAACAATACAATTCTTAAAAAGTGTCGAAAAAGTTAGAAAATTTCAACCAAAAATGATTACTGATGAGTCGTCGGTAATTACCGATGAAACCGTCAATAATCAATATTAGGAATCCATTAGCTTGCTGGAAAAATTACAAATGGTTCCATCGGTAATTACCGAAACCTCATCGGTAATTTCAATTTGACCACTTTTTCGAAGCAAATCAAAACAAGTTAATCTGACAACTTCGATAATGTTTGTTTCCACCAAGAACATGCTAAATATAACTTTATTAATTATGCTCAACAAAAAGAATCCACAAAAAAATCAAAAAAAATTTAAAAATTTGAAATAAAGTTGATTACTGATAGTGCATCGGTAATTATTGATGCCAACGATTTCATCGGTACTTACCGAAACCCAATCGGTAATTACAACTTGTCATGTTTTTTCAATCCGACAACTTTGATAATGTGTTTTTCCACCAAGAACATGCAAAACATAACTCTATTAATGATCCTTAACAATACAAACCACAAAAAATTTGGAAAAAGTTAGAAAATTTCACCCAAAGTTGATTGCCGACGGATCATTGGTAATTACCGATGCAACAGTTGATAATCTATATTAGGAGTGCCAATGCTTGCTGGAAAAATTACTCACGGTTCCATCGATAATTACCAAAGCCGCATCGATAATTTTAATTTGACTTTTTTTTCAAAGTAAATAATCACAATTCAATCCGACAACTTCGATAATAAGTGTTTCCACCAAGAACATGCAAAATCTAACTTTATTAATGATCCTCAACAAAAGAATCCACAAAAAAATTGAAAAAAAAAGGAAAATTTCAAATAAAATTGATTACCGATTGTGCATCAGTAATTACCGATGAAACCGTTAGCATCAGTAATTCCCAATACCCCATTGGTAATTTCAATTTGTTAGTTTTTTTCAATGACATGGATTGAATTGTGATGATTTGATTTGAAAAAACATGACAAATTGAAATTACCAATAAGGTATCGGGAATTACCGATGCATCATTGGTAATCAACTTTATTTGAAAATTTTCCACTTTTTTAGATCTTTTTGTAGATTCTTTTGTTGAGGATCATTAATAAAGTTAGATTTTGCATGTTATTGGTGGAAACACACATTATCAAAGTTGTCGGATGGAATTGTGGTGATTTCAGATTTTGCATGTTATTGGTGGAAACACACATTATCAAAGTTGTCGGATGGAATTGTGGTGATTTCCTTTGAAAAAATTGACAATTGTAAATTTCCAACGGTGCATCGATAATTACCGAAGGAAACCATCAGTAATTTTTTCAGCAAGCACATAGACTCGTACATAATAGTTCTTGCCATACTATTATTATTATTTTATTTTTTATTTTATTTTTTTTTTTTTTGTTGACAGCAAACCATCAAATATACCATATATGTTTACTATGAATTTAATAAGAAAATTGCATATTAACCAAATAAACCATGCAGCTTGTCTAACGCCGCATCCAACCTAGCATTTAAATCAAAATAAACAAAGTACTACCAATAAACATTATTTGTACGTTCCAAACAGAAAATATACAACTTCACCACTTTGAAGCTCCTCTTTACTTCAATAAATTCTCGATACTCCCTCTTCATTTTGACCTGGTCCTACAAAACAAGAATATGAAACAATTAGTGGCAGCCAAACCGCTTCCTTTCAAGTTGGAAAGCAAGTTCCTAAAATATGTCTTGGATAAGAAACAATATTAGGCAAGAAAATGGCATGAGATGAGAGAGGATTAGAGAAAATAAAGTAGAGGAGTATAGAAGAAAAACAACCTCAACTTTTCCTTGTTTTTGAAAAATTGAACACATGGTGTACCCATAATACCAGCTGCTTCTGCTATTTCTGGATTTTCCTCAACATCAGTTTCAACAAAATGTACATTTTGATCAAACTCGTCAATCACCTGCCATAAAAGAAAGTTATTAAAAAGAGGTTACTGCATTCTATATGAGGCATCAACACTAAAATAGACAGATTTAGTAAAGCATGTGTTTCTTCACATAATGAGATGTTAACACATAAAATTGGTTTTTCATCATGTCAACCCAAATTTTTCCAGCCACCTCCAAATCACATTAGACATCAATCATTGTAAGAGTTGATAGTGGCATTGAGATTGAACGTCATGCAAAAGTGAAATAAATTTTTATTTGCATACCTTACTAAAAATAGGCTTCAAAGTCCTACATGGACCATATGTTGGTATGCATATAAGCCTTGGATTTTCATGGTACAACTTACTTAAAAAAAAAAAAAAGGAAAGAAATTTTACAAGATTTCAATTAATAAAATATATCAAACTCTTAATAAATAATAGAACACAATATTCATTATATAAATGTAACATTAAGGACAAAGAAAATACCTACCCTTTATGTTTTGTAAGAGTAATATCAAAACCCTCCTGAACGTCCCTGTCTGTGAGTTCCTTCTTAACCTCCTGAGTTTTGGGCTATCAAAAGTAAAACTTATGAGGCCAAATTTTAAGGACATTCATAGAGCTCGGAATATAACACAGCTTTGAATTGAAACTAGACAATAAAATTTCTATAATGATTCATATGCATTTAGCATTATTGGAGGAGAATAATTGAAAACCAATTCAGTGCATTATAATTTTTCAGATAATAATAAAATTTTTTGAGAAAATGAGATTTGCACTCTTCAAGTTATTTAGTTATCAAAATTTTGTCTTACAACCATAGCAACATTAATGCAGCTGTATATCGGACTTATTATTATCATATAGCAAATACACATTCCTTTCGCAAATTTGTTTTAGGTAGATTACCACCAAGAAATATAACTGCTATCAGAATTCTTATGGTGAATTACCTACTCTATGTAGAATTCAAATAATCCACTCACAGAGTTTACTATAGTTGATAGAAGATTTTCAAAACTCTTCAACTGAAGTGCAACCATTATGCAGAATTTGTTAGGAGTCAAATTTCAAATGTACAAAACTAGTATCTCAACCTAACCACAAAAACATTAAATGTTTTTCAATGTACAAAACATATGAATACTAATTTGAGCAACAAATGAAATATAATGTCTGACTCTTATCCAATATCACAAGGCAAAGAATATTAACTCCAAAATATATAATCTTCTTGATGATTATTGGAGAAATTTCCAATTGGATCATCAAAATTTGCAAGTGGGATAGTGTGAGGGGGCTTAATGTAGAAAAATGGAATAGACCTTAAAATTTTCTAATATGTGATCATCACATTCTGCCATCGATATGTATTTGCAGCAACCTAAGAACTAAAATTATGATTTAATATATACCTTTTTTTCTTGAATGAATCACGACTAAAAACTCTGTAAAGGTAAATGAAATAGAAATATATTCCAAATATTTATGTCTTTCATTGATAATAAAATTGTGTAAAGTTCATTTAAATATACTTTTGGTTTAATATTATACCTCCTTTTTTGAGCCACCAATCTCCACAATAACTTAGTATGTCTTGGCAAGATGAAAAATGCAATCCTAAGATAAACCAAGCCCATGAGTTATCCTTTGAAAAAAACATTATAACCCATTGTTACCAATGCGTGTAATATATATATATATATATATATAATAGTTTGTGCATGAAAGAAATAAAAAACAGGGGCGCAAAATTTACTTTTTCACTGATTAAACTACAAGATGAAAGAATGGATTTATATATCGCCTTTAGGCAAACCTATCCATAATTGTTAGAACCATTTGCTTTCGACTATTAAAAAGTCCATTTATTTTTCCAAAAATACCAACGCATAAAATAGAAATTTCACATAAAAATTAAAAGTCATTCTTCCTCTATTTCCAATGGTACATTTCAAGAACCCAACATCCCATTATTTTCAATCAACATCTCCAACTAGATAAAAAAGTAGTGGTTAATCTCCAGTTGTTCATAAAACATATTGAAATTACCTAAGAATTCATAATTCATATTAAAATATATATATATATATATATATAGTTGACAATCAAGTACCTTGATGCATGTTTGGAGTTGAGGCAATGGATTCAGAAAGCAATTGGCCTTAGATGTTGGAATTGTTTCATAAACAGATTTGAAGAAGCAAGATTTGAGGTAGAGAGGAAATGAAAGAGAGTCAAACTAAGATTGAAAACTGTTGGAAGTACATATACGTGAAAATCTTGCTAATCATAATAGTCTACCTCAAAACTATATCTTCTTCAATATATATATATATATATTTATATATTCATCATAGTCAATATTCAAACTAAATTTAGAATCTTATTCAAATCTAAATTTGTTTTAATTTTGAAGATCTTAAAAAGCTAATAGAAAAACTATGACCATATTCAACAATCTAATTATGATCATATAAGAACCATTGCTTCCCCTCTAAAAAATACCCAAAACTATGTTTTACTTTTTCCACAAAGATTACAAAATAAAAATGCTATTTCCTATCAAACAGCCCTTTGTTCTTAAACCTCATTTATTTTTCATTCAACATCTCCACCTTGATATAAGGCACTGGGACTATAAATTATATCTCCAAAAATATAACATATCTTTCACATTTTTCAGATAACTTTTAAAGACCATAAAAACCTATAATGAATCAAATGAAAATTAACAATTACCTATTTCTTCTTCCAATATTGCAGTACCTGAAGGGTGGGTCATGAAATGATGTTTTATGATGCTATTAATATCTGTGATGTTATTGACTTTCACGGTTGTCTAACCATCCAGTTGTGGTCTATTCAGTTTTGAGGTGCTTATAATACAATGAACAAAGAAACTCTGCATCTCAAAGCATCCACTCCTTTGCACCTGGTTAACTCATCCGATCTCCTTGACCCATCCCCCCGATGCCAAAATCCCAAACCCCCATCCAATTATTCCTCAACAGCTGATAAAAACAAAATAAAAGCAGACCCAGAAGAAGAGAAGGAGGAAGGACGACCAAGAAGAATGCTAAGGCAGTGAGTCCACAGCCAAGACCCAGAAGAATGTGACAGAGCTGAAAGAACTCTTCGGTAGTTGCCTCATCATTCTCTCTCACTTTCTCTTCCTCTATTCTTCATGCCCTTTTAAAGGAAAAAAAATGAAATAGCTTTTCTATTTTAAAAGGGCAACTTGGAAATATTAAAAATTAAGAGGATAAAATGAAAAAATTAGAAAAGAGGTGGGTAGATTTCGTTAAGGACTTTCCAATAGGGGTATAGGGCCAAATTCTTCAAATATTTATCTATCTATTTCAGCCCATATACAAAAGTAGTTGAGGTGGTTTCTAATGGAAATATCCCAGCATCTTCCAGAATCCTTTATGGGAGTGTCTTAGCTTCTTCCTTGTGTAGTGGGCTTGTGCAGCAAATTGTCTCATGCTTGGGCTCTTTATTTCAAAAGTTGGTCATACGTAACAAAAAGGGACTTCTCACTTTTTAGAGTCGGCAAAGAGCTGAGGAATATCATTTCAATTCCAATGAATTACCAAAACAATCATTGCATAAATTCTAAAAAGCATTGCTGGGAATATAGAATGTATGTACTGTGTACCAATCATATGCTTTTGGTTTTTCATGTACTTTGTCACCATATGCGCTAGACGATAGAAGCCTTTATATTGGTACCCAAATAAATAAATAAATAAATAAAGGAAAAGAAAGATAGAAGCCTTTTATATTATCTAACCAAAAAAAAAAGATAGAAGCATTTATATATATTTTATAAACAACTGTAAATCCTATAGATTAAGTTTTTATGTTAAAACTTATTACCAAAAAAGTTTTTATGATAAAACTCTTGGTTTTCGTGAAATAATTTTTCTATATAATATAATAATATGTTAAACATGTAACTTCAAAACGATCTGAGCATTTTAGGCCATTGGGACGTAACATCTATTATATATAAATTTAATTATTTTGTTCTAATGCGAATAATTTTTTCACTTTAACTAATTAGAATCGTACAGGTTCTTTTTGCTGAAAATTAGAATATATAAATGTGGCAATTACTAATAATTGTTATATTTTACGATAATTCGTATTTAATTATGTACAAAATTGACATCCATATACTTTAGCATCTTCTATATAGACTATGTCTTTTTTCTTTTCTTTTTTTGGGTTATAATTTGAAAGGTCATAGACATAAATATATATAGTTTTTCTATTTTCGTTGTAATTTTACCAAAAAATATTCAATATATATATATATATATTTTTTCCTCTACTGGGAATATTTTTCACTTTAATTAATTAGAATCGTACAGGTGTGGCAAGTATTTAATTAATTCGTTTTTAATTATGTACTAGATTAACGTCCATATATATAAATATTTAACATCTTATATACTATGTGTTTGTTTATAATACATATATATACTTTTTGTATTTTTGTTGTAATTTCACCAAATATATATATATATATATATGAGGAAATTTTACGGTGCAGATTTCAATATTGACAACGGTTTTTGAAGAAATCATCGTTAATATTTGTTTCTGTATGATAATATTGATGATGATTTCTTCAAAAACATCATCAATATTGAAGTCTGGATAATAAAATTGTGCGAACGTTTGCACTATAGATGGACTCTAGCAAGCTAATGATGCTGTCATCATATATATATATATATACCACGTTTCTACAATATAATCCGTCGGTATACAGATCCGCATCAAAACCAACTTTTAAAAGTTTCGATATGTATATACAGCAAAATCAATGTTTTTTCAAAAAGCATCAGTTTTTGTGCAAGTTCGCATGCGGACGAACCGCACCATGGCATCTCTCTCTCTCTCTCTCTCTCTCTATATATATATATATATATGTCAATCACTTTTCTATTAAGTTGGAAAATGGATAATATTTACATACAGTTTTTTCTTTTTGAAATCAACCTGGGCTAATAATAGTTCCCTTATAGACTAATTTATGTGAATGTCCTGCAGACAATCTTTAAAGATACACTAAAAATGATCTCAGACAATATTCATTTTAACCCATAATATGTTTCCACTACTGCAGCAACATAAATTATGAAAGGTAATTGTACTTTGTACCCTGTTAATTCTCTTTTCATCCTCGCAATTAGTTTCCATCGTCAAAATTTAGAAGTTATATTTAATACCATCATTTATTTCCTTGCATTATAATAGATGAATTTAAAAATAATTTAAAATAATTAATTATATTTAAATGTAACGAAGACATGTAAGAAAATTTTTTACTATCTTATTTTTATATATAATATAGATAGTATATACATATAATAATATAAATAACAATTAAATAATAATAAGAAAATGTTATATGTTATATTATATTATTTTTTTAAAATATAACAAATATGCCTTATAACTCATAAGATCGGGAGAGGCACCAAGGGACGGGGTAGTTTATTAGGCATTAAATTACTATATTGTAATTTATAACAACTAAAATAAAATCTTTTTTTTTTTTTGTTTCAATTCAAATAAAATTAAAATATTATTGTTCAAACACAATAAATTTCAGTAAAAAAAAAAATAAAACATAATAAGAAAAAAAAAAACAAATATATTGTCTCTAGACGTTTAATGTTCGGAAGTTGCTTCTTGTTCGATGAAGTTGTCGCCTAGTCTAGAAATTTGGGTATTACCTGATTGCCAGAACGATCATATTGTTCTTTCTTACATGTCTTTGGCTTGAATAATTTCTTATATCTTCTCTTTTTATATCTTTGTATTTTATCATTGTGAAATAGTTAATATTTAAGGATGAATTAATAATCAATGAGGAATTTTCATCAGAAATATTTTCTTCTTTTCGATCAGTTTTATAGCATATCTTGATTCAGCATTGTCCACTTCAACCAAGAATTTATAGCATGATTCACATTCATACTCATGATTAAGATGATCATGATTAGAATTCGTCCGAAAAAAAAATTAAACAATAAAAACAAAAAAAAAACTTTAACAACTAAAACAGAAATATGACAGAATAAAAAGCAACAAAATATTAAACAATAAAATTTGAAATAACCGGAAAGTATCGCTTATTAATTTATAACCAAATGTATTTGACTTATTTGGTAAATAAAATAAAATAATTTATTTTAAATATAAATCTTATTTTGTTATCTTTAATAGTTATTATTTATGCTATTATATTATTTTTATATCCAAATAAAAAAATATCTTTATTAAGTTCTATATAATCACATTTATATATGTAAAAATATTTAAAATACATTTTATTAAGACAGCTATATGCATACAAATACAATTTATGTCATATATAATATTATAAATAATAAAAATATATACTTTATTCTTTCATGCAAATCTGTTATATTTAAGAATAAAAACATATATAATGTATAAAAATATTAGAATTTTATAATAATATTATTATTAGATTTATGTAATACTATAATATTATAATAATAAATATTTATTTATTTATTTTATTTATAAAGTATAAATTGGTAACTTAAACACAACCGTGGTAATAATATTTATAATATTATAATAATAAATATTTATTTATTTATTATTAATAAACAATAATATATATATATATTTATTATTATTTTATAATAATAGATTTTATATATTTTTTGCTATTTCAATTAATTATATAATATACTAATAATAAAATATATATTTTTTCATACAACCAATAAAAAGTAAAAAATTTCCTGCTTTTAAATAATTGTTCAATTTAATACTTATTAATATTTTATATGATCATGATTAATAAAAAGAAAGGGAAATGACTTTTTTTAATCGATAATTTTGAAGGAAATTTGAAAGAATATTATGATTACACATGGTATTTACTATTTAACTTTTATATTTCTTTAATCGATTATCTAATATTATAATAATAAAAAATATATTTTTGAATACAATTAATAAAGGCAAAAAAATTTTATGTTTTTAAATAGCTGTTTTATTTGATATTGATTAATATTTTGATAGAATCATAAATAATAAGAAGAAAGAGAGATGATTTTCTTTTTTGATAATTTTGGAGAGAATTTAGAATGATAATATGATGACACGTAATGCATACTTTTCTACTTTTATATATTATATAGATTTGTTGAGCAAGTGGAAGAACTAAATAATTAAATTTTAATGTAAAATAGTATTTCATAAATAAAATATATATATATATATATATATATATAGAGAGAGAGAGAGAGAGAGAGAGAGAGAGAGAGAGGGAAAAAATATTAATATCCTACTTGATCATTCTGTAGGATGTGTATGTGAATTATATTAGGCACTTGCCAAGTCAGTAACAGACCCGAGACAGCTGAGCCAAAGTGGTTATTTCCTATCTTATATTCAGTGCTCATTTATGAGTGATTTTGAAAATACTAAAATCAGTGAATAGAAACGCCTTATATGATGTGTGGTTAAAAATTGGAAAATTACTTTATAGTTATTTTATTATTGAAAAATTACTTATTTGGTAATTTTCAAAAAAAGTATTAATTAGATGATTTTTTAAAAATCAGTTGAAGTGAATCCTAAGAATCGCTTTTAGTTTTTGATCTTTTGCGTTATTTCTGTATTTATATATCTATAAGTGTCTTTTTTATGATTTATTAAAAAAAATTGGTTGAATTTAACCCGAATTTACTAATAATATAGAAACCGAATTTAATGTTTTTCCTTTAAACATTTTCAAAGTTAGGGTTAATCAAACTTACCAAGAATTTAAGTCACAAAACAACATTTATACTAATCATAACATATTAAACAATCAAAATTGTAGAAATGAGAAAACAATATTTTTTGATAATAAATGAAAATATATTTTTCTATATACAGATTTGATATAATGAGTGACTTACATTAAAGAGTTGTAAATGACAGTTATCCACAATCATCAGTTCATATAGATAATACAGATCTATTAACTTTAAATGTTATCTTTCACAATCCCTCTTCATAAGTCCCTATTTTAGCTCGAACTCTTCTCGAGTTTCCCTCCTAGCGAACAGGGAAAGCTAATCCCTCACTCACATTGCCTAGTTGAGCAAAACTTCTCGAGTTTCCCTCCTAGCGAACATGGAAAGCTAATCCCTCACTCACATTGCCTAGTTGAGCAAAATGTCACTCAGTGATCAGCCTACAACTATTCTTGCCCACAGATATAGTGTCGTACACACATAAGTATAGGTTTAGATGTCCTTATGACAGTTGTCAAAGACCAGATCTTTGCACTTTGCAACCCTATTCGAGTATATGCGTAGTGCAACTCGTCATACTAATATATATATATAGAAAGAGTTTGTCTATAGTACAGACTGTCCGCACAAATATTGACAACGATTTAAAAAAAAAATCATTGTCAATACTATCACATTGATAAAATATTAACGAAATTTTTTTTAAAAAACTGTTAGCAATACTAAGATCCGCATACTTACCGTTCACAAGGTAAAATTTCGCTATATATATACATAGATATATGTATGTATGTATGTACAGATTTGTTATGGAGAGAACATTGTTAACTCTATATCTTGAAAATCTACATCAAACAACATTTTGGAAGGATTAATTTTGCTTAAGTAGATAGGTTTACATAGCATATTAATTTTGCTTAAGTAGATAGGTTTACTTTGTAGATATGCTATGTGATAAAATGACCATTCTAAAATAAAATTAATTTTTCTAAAATGCTCTCACATTATAATTTTTTTTTTTTTTGGGGGTAAAAATCTCACATTATAAAGTTAACATAATTCTTCTATAACATAACCGTGTATATATATATATATATATAATCTTTAGGAAAAGAGAGGCTACAATTGAGGCACTATTGCAAATGATAACTACGTACTCAAAATAAATATATATTGGTAAAAAATGAGCTTGTTGCATTCTATAGGTATCTCTTCATGACATACGCAGCATGTTGCTTTTTGGAAATTCACCAAAAAAAAAAAGATGTTGCTTTTCGGAAGATTCATCATTTGTCTAATATATAAATATATATATATATATACATATATTTGTTCAAGGAATTCTAGGACATTAACTGTCTGTCTAATTTACCTCTCAAACATCTTAATCCCATATTACCAAAAAATAATATATAACCTCTCAAACATCTTAATCCCATATTACCAAAAAATAATATATATTCATATATACGTTTATATACACACCAAAAAATGTAGCTCACCAAAATATATGTATCTATATATATATATATATATAATAGAGTATGCTGTGGCTAAAATTGTAAATTTTACGGCTAAATATTTTTAACCAAACAAAAGTAATTACCCTGTAGCTAAAAGTTTTAAGCCACAATTATTATGCATTTGTCCTGGTTATAGCTAGCGATGCTTACCGTCCAATATGCATATGTCTTGTTTTATATGTGTAAATGTTTTTTTTTTTTTTTTTGTTGGGGGGTGGGGGGGTGGAGGGGCGGGGGGGTTGCAAAAAAATAATAAGAAGAAGAAAAAAAAATAAATAAACAAAGGAAAGAATAGTTCTTAACAGTTTAATTGTTACCTTTTAATAAACACCAAAGGATACTGTGGTTCCAGAAAAGATGAATTGTACCTTTGACTGCAGACTGATGGGGAAAGAACGGCTTGGTTTTCCTAACCCAATAACTCCCTAAATTTCCCCACTAAAACCAAAAACAGTAATAAATAAATACATAGAAGAAGTTCCATGAGTAGGGAAAAATTGTAGAGGGAAAAGAAAACATCACTATTTTCTTTTTCAGGTGAGGGAATTCCTGACCCTTAACAAATTTATTCAAAATGCTAATTCAATTGACAAAAATTCAGGGAGAACAAGATCAACCACCCTTTCATTTACAGCCATTCCTTATAATATAAATAATGTTATATATATATATATATATATATGTATATATATAAACTGATAACCAGTGCCAGAATCTCATGACTAATTTTAGGACTTCTCAGCTTGTCTTACTAGGAGCCAAGGCAATTAAGGTAAAGAAGTTCCTTTTCTCATCGGTTTGTACTTTGTAGGATAGGGTATCGATTTTATTTCAACAAAAATCCTCCAATTAACTGAACCAAATGAGTGTTACATTAAGTTCTTGATGAAAAGATGCAACATTATTCAATAAAGAAAGAAATTACTACAACCTTCTCAATTTCAAACCTCATTGAAAATACAGAGATTTGTAAAATAAAAAAAAAATTAAAAGAAAAGAGAAGAAGAAACCGTCTCTTGAAATTTTTTTTTCACCACAAATTCTTATGTTTCCTCTCCCTTTTTACGCTCACAAGCATCTTCCTCCATATCCTGCATTCCTAAATAATGCTTCCTTTATATCTTCAGGGCTAATTACAGGACTCTGCTCCAAATCCTGTTCCCATAAAAAAAAGTTTTAAAAAATTAGAAAAAAAAAAATCATAAAAGGGAAAGACAAAAATCTCATTTGAGCAATGAAAATCAATAAGCCAATATTATTTACCTCAGAGCAAGAAGCTTGCATTGCAAAATCATTGAAACAGCTAATAACACACTGTTGAATCTCAAGGCCCAGTGCTTCTAAAGTAGTCAAAGTAGAGAACAGCAATCCTGGTTTTCCTGAGCAGCAAATCTCAACTCTGGTATCCACATTCCTCCTTTCCACATCAAACTGCAAGTAAAAAAGTAGGTTTTAGCGCTCTTGTTCATGGGTTTTTCTCCTCCCCCTCCCCCCCCAAAAAAAAAAAAAAAAAAAAAAAAAATGCCCGCAGTTTTGGTGGATTTTTAAAATACCAACCTTTGGTGAGTTTCTGACTAGAAGTTCATGATTTGGTTTTACATCCTTGAAAAGACCCATCATGTTCAAATTATTTGAACCAGCTTCTTCAATTTCTTGCTGCAAATTGTTGATTCTCTCTAGGAGTTCTTTCATGTAATCTATTGTATCTCCAAGTATAGATGTCCTATCCATCTGCAATATATTTTAAGCACCCAAAAAATAAAAAAATGTAAATTAGCCTCATTTCTATGTACATTCATAGAAAACAAAAATGGGTCAAAAAAAAAAAAGGAAAAAACTAAAAAAAAAAACTCAGATGTTATAAATATATACCTTGCTTATCTTTGGAACAATTGATCTTAGCATGGAAAGTCTATCATTCAATCTCTTCCTTCTTCTTCTCTCTGCCATAAGATTCTTTGATGGTTGGCCCTGAATCTTCTTTGCTCTATTCTTTCTCTCCAAAGAAATACCCATATTGAAAATTGGGATTTGATCAGGGGATTGAACTGGCTCAGTTTTACAGGAAGCTTGTGTTTCCAAATTGTGGATTTCATCCCCAAGAATACCCAGTTCTTCTTCCTCCATTTTTGACAATGGATAATCTTCTTGAATGGGTAAAGTGGGTGTATTATCATCGAGGGTATTATTGTAAGATGAATCAGTGAAGTGTGGAGCTGAGAATTCATCTACCAAAGGACAGTAAACTTCATTGAAGTAGTAATTGTTGTTGAAGTTTTGTGGTTCAAGAGGAGGAGAAAATTCTTGGCAACAAGAAGAGCTTGGATTAATAGAGGAAGAAACAAGATTTTGATCATAGTAATCAAAACCCCAAACATTGGAAAAAATCTCATTCATTTCTGTGGAAATATTATTGGTTTCCCAACTACTTTCTCTTCTAAGGGCTAGCAACTCTTCTAAAAAATGCTCATTAAGCTCCATATTTCCCTCAGCTCTCGCACACTTTTTTCTTTTCTTTTCTTTTCTCTCTTGGGAATGTTAAAGTGTGGGAAAGTACCTTGATTAGAAGAAGTTGCACCAAGTGGATGATTTATATAGGAAGACATATAAAGGGCTTGTTTTAGCTATAATAATATGGTATTATAGTATGTATTATATTGCATTTATTTATAGCACCACCTAAAGCCTAAGATTGAAATGGAATCTCTTTCTCTTTCTTTGTTTTCTTTCTCTGTTTCTTTCTTTCTCTGGCTCTGAGAGAGAGAGAGAGAGAGAGAGAGAGAGAGAGAGTCATTTTTTTCATGTCTTTTTCACCGAAATCTCTGCAATCGAACAAAGTTAATATTAAATTGGTATACTCAGAAAACTTTGACCCACATCTCTGTCTGAACCGTAAAGGATGAGTTTAGCATCATAGACCCTGTCAGGTTCTTTGTATACTTAAAAAGAGTCTGTAAATTTTTTTTTTTTTTTTTTTTGGGTCGTAAACAGAAATTTAGAAAGCTACCTCTTTTTCCTTCTCCTCTATGAAAACAATTTCTCAATTGGGTCCCACTTTTAAATACCTCCAAATTTTTGCTTAGCTCGCAATTTCAAATGAGTTGGTGGGCCTCTTTTGTTTCTCTCTAACCATTATTATAACTTAATTAGAATAATTTGTTTAAATATTCATTTTTTCAAAGAAACTTACTTCAGAAAACAGAGTTATTTCGCTTTACATTTTAGTTTAGCTATAAGGCATTTTGGGGTATTTTATTCCTTGCTGCCCCATCTGGATGATAAAAAATCAATCATAAATACATTTCTACATATATAAAAGAACTATATGTATTATATATACTGAAAAAAGTATAAATGACATGTTTTACTATTGGAATAATTTCAGTATAATAAGTCATTTCTGATTTACAAATTCAATAGTAATCATTTCTCTATCATTAATACTAACTGTCTTGTTAATCAATTTAAACAATTTGTCGTTGTAAACAAAGAAATTTAATTAACAAGCCCAATTGATCAAAGCCACTCGTGTATATTTCCTGTAGACTGTCGTTATGCCTAGGTTGAGGAGAAAATCAGATTGTACCCACATATACGTACTATTAAAAATTAATTAAATATGAACCTATATGCATATATTTTGACCAAATTATATATATATATATATATATATAACAATCATAGTATAAACACAAATATAAATTCATCAATGTTTTTGGCTGTTTTTGGTCCTTCAATTAATAGTCGACATGCTTTGGCCTTAGACATAAACCATTCTGCCTTGATTACAGTGATCAGTCCTCTAGCCGTAGCACCAAAAAATAAAAATTAAATTAAATTAAATTAAATTAAAATTAAAATGGCTGTCCATTTGCAATAGTTGTGAAATGGCCATACGTGATTTACTAAGTAGAAAAAATGTTTGTTCTTACTCTTATAACCCCAGTGGTTGTATATATATATATATATATATATGTACAACTCTCCTGGTAGGTGAGCTCGAATCAAATAAAAACAATAATTTCAACGTTGCGACATGCAGCCCCATCCAAAATCGGTGGCACAGCTTTGACTTCTAAGCTTTTTAAACTTTATACATGTATAATATATGGTTGTGCTAAATGCCACTGATACAAACTAATGTTTTAGAAATAAGACAAGGTACTTTGATTAATATGAGACGAGGCTTAAGCTCTAAGAGGTTGATGTATGTGCTTTTCGGAAATTAAATTATAATATTAAAAATTAAATATATATTTAAATTGGTATAAAAATGAAAAAATTAATAAGTAAAATAAATTAGTTAAAGTTTATATAAATATAAAATTACTAAATTATAAATAAATGTACAATACAACATACATTTTTAAT
The DNA here is from genome assembly GCF_031755915.1 of Ziziphus jujuba. Lineage (NCBI taxonomy): Eukaryota > Viridiplantae > Streptophyta > Magnoliopsida > Rosales > Rhamnaceae > Ziziphus > Ziziphus jujuba. Next base: position 22,500,441 of record NC_083383.1, on the reverse strand, counting down.
TTATAAATAATAATCTCTAAATCTAAATGAGGGTTAGATAAGTTTTTACAAAATAAAAAATAAAAATGTTAGATTGAATTATATTTGTGAGTCGTATGCCTTACTATCTAAGGCGTAAAAAAATACGTTCTGTGCCAAGATCCATGCCTCGTTTCCTAAATCATATGCCTCACAAGTGAAGTGGCCCAAATTTTTATTTCCAAGGCATTTTTTTGTGTATCTCCCCTCAAGGCGAGCTTCGAACGTAGCCTTGAATGAGCCTGTTAAAATTATAAAATAGTAATCAACTTACTTTTGTTCTCTTAGATAAAAATATTTTGTTATCTTATAAAAAAATAATAATTAAAAAAAAAGAAAAAGAATGTATACGATTGAATTTTTTCAACTCAATAAATATATGAATATATATTTGTTATTCTTCGATCGAAGACATGCTTATGGTAAAACCATTATAAGCATTTTTTATCGTCCATTGAATTGTTTCAAGCAACAAGATTTAAAAATATATTGTCGAGCTATATAAATTTTGTAAAATATTAAAATTAATATAAAAATAATTTTAATCTTTAAAGAATTATTATATATAAAAAAGTGATCTCTTAAAAACAATTTTCCAACTTATTTTAAAAAATGTGCTAACATGGCATGTGGTATTGATGAAATCTCATTAAATATTTAAAAATTAAAAACTTAATTGGTAAATGACTAACTCTTAGTACTTGTTACATGTTTCACAAAATAAGTTAGAAGATAGTTATGAGCATATCAAATAAATAAGAATTGTGGCATCACAACTCTCTTGATAGAAAATTATATCTCTTTTTATCTTGCTTGAATTGTTTAATGATTAAGGTTTAAAAATGTATTTGAAGTTTATACAAATCATTATAGTGCTCACTTTATCCTTTTAGAGATTTCATATTTTATTAATTCATATATACCTCAAATACATCTTTATTTCTCAATTTTGGAGCAATATAAAGATGAATAATAAAAATAATGATGGTATTCTATCAAAACGATCATAATAGGAGAATGACTATACCATAAGAACGTCTTGTAACCATCATAACCTCCTTTATCAACTCTTAGATTGATTATGTGCTAAAATTTAAAAATATACTTGGTGGGCTAAGTCCAATGAAATATTATGAGTGCAAAGTAAGCGTACTATAAACTCAACTAAATACTAATACATTTTCAAAACTTTTTATAAGGATAATTTTGATATGACAATTCCCATAGTGTATATATATATATATATGTCAATAAATATAACATCCTATCCCAAATAGATAGCCAAAATTTTAAAATTTTGATTAGGTTTGACCAACTAGACTATTGGTAGGTCCCAAGTTTGACTTTTTCATATGGTCAATATTTTAGTTTGATTGATATACTGTTGCATATAGTACGTCAATATGATTTTATAGACTGGCTGTATGCCAAATTGCATATTACAAATAAAAAGTGATAGTTTTTGAAAGTTTAAATATTAGTTTTATATCAGTGTCTAAACTAGTTCCAGATTTTTATCTATTAGTAATTCATAACTTTATACAAATGTTAGGAAACATGCCCAATAGTGTATAAATCTCAAAACATTCATTTTATCCTCCAAATCTAAGAAACGTCTCTCAAAACCTATGAGTCCGTACCAGATTAGTCTGAACCTGTTTAATGTCCAACCAAGTTGCCACCATTTTTTCCAAATCCAGCCATCATCCACCTACATGCACCACACAAGGAGGAAGACCACTCAACGATGACCTTTACCATTAAATTTCACGGTGAAAACAAATCGATGAGCAGGGACTGACGGTTTGAAGTCAGCAGCGACTGTTTGGAGTTTCCGTTTGAGAGATACATCAATGGGAATTTTGACTGAGATTTTCGATGAGTTTTCTGCCCACCAGAGACACTTTTGGATTGAAGTGAGCATACAATTGTATTCCTTATCTATTGGGCTTTTCATTGATATAACGTTTGTAAATCTTAGACATCATTTGTTAATTTTTTTATTTTTGAATTAATTAGTTTATATAAGATAAATTTGAACTGTATTTGCACAAAAATTGGTTAAATTGGATAAATTAAGGTTGAAATATGTAATAGATATTAATAAGATCGATTGGAAGGTTCAATTTCATAAAATTGACCTTTGGATGAAAATTTTCAATTTTGGGTATTGAATCCTGAGGGTTCATGGTATAATTGGATCGTTCAGTATTTAATTTATGTAATTTTATAGTTGTATAAATTATTTTAAAATATTTGGGTACACACCAATATCATTGATTTAGTTATTGGAGCTTGAGAATAATTTATTATATTATAGGCACTTGTGTTAAGCTTTGAAACAATCCTGTGGAAGAGTAGCAGTGAGCATCTACAGTACAGTGAGTTTTTTTTTTTTAAATAGTTTTAGATATGCTAGTACAATATATATGATTTAGATATTATATATATATATATATATATATATATTGTTTGAATTAAATGTTTATTTTATGCATATATGAATATCTGCTTATATATATATGTATTAACGTTTCATATAATGTTTGACAAGATTTTAAATTGTTTCAAACTCTTATGAGTTCATAGTAAACTCATGTATAATGGTATTTAAATACTATTGGTATTTGAATTGAGATTTTATTCATTTTGAAAATTAATTGGTTTTGAGAAAGCGGATCAAAAATAATATATTTTCAAGTATGTTTAAGTGTTTTGTAATTTTATATGCTTAAAAATATTTTATGATGATATATATTTCACTGTGGTATTTTTAATTTTGGCATGAAATGCTAATTTGAAAAGTTTTGGAATATTTAAACAAATGCTTGGATTTAAATATTAAATTATGTTTTATAATATAATATTATTTGAAAATATATAATCTTACAAAGATTATTTTGTGGATACTATATTGTTTATTTTTAATTGGTATACCATATAATAACAATGTTTCGAAATAGTATTATATTATTGCTTATACTACGCTGAGAGTCCTGAGGTTGGATTAATCCCAGAGGTTCATTATTACCATGATACATTTCGTACATTAAAGGTCATAAGGTTGAATTTATCTCACAAGTTTATATTGTCACGATACCTTTAAAACACTAAGGGTCATGAGGTAGGTTTACCCCACATGTTTTTTTTTACTGTTTGGTGGTATTCCGGGATGTTATGCACCACTTTCTAGAACTAGGTAATCGTATGATACATTGTTTGTATTTCTGGATTTATTATTGGTTTTTAATATTTATGGATTTTTATTGCACTTTTATAATTATTTTATGAAATTATGTTTATATCATCTTATGCTTAATATTTATACCATGATTAATCCAGTTTATAATATTTTAATGACCATTCATTTTATACTATATGAGCAACGGCTTTATGATATTGTTTTGGGATATAAATTTGGATTTTGTGAAATGATTTTAAACGTGGAACTTTTTAAAAAGGTGGAACGAGGAGTTTTAAGAAAAAGTTTTACAAAAAAAATTAAATTTAATTGTTCTATCGTATGATGACACTCAAGTAGATATCATTATCTCACATTTTATTTGTTTTTAAATTCGTTCTCCTAGATCCAAGCAGAGTCTACTTTGTGTATTGCCTATTGTTCCATGTACTTATATTTCCCTATTTATCGTTATCTTTATAGATTTATTTGCATCAATTGTACTTTTAAATATCATAAATATTTTTAAAATGCTCTGATTTCAATATTGAACACAGTAGTAACTTATTATATATATATATAGAGAGAGTTATGGCCTCTAGTATGACAAATTGTAGTTGTGAACCAAATTATGAATTTGTATGCTGTTGTGATTCTATTTTTTTATTGAGTTATTATTTAATATTGTATGTATTCGTTTTTTCACATTTTAAGCAGGGTTCCATTGAATATTTTTTGAAAAATGTTCAATTGAACTTCATTAGGTGAAACAATCCAAAAAATTTAAAAAGATTTCCAAAACGGATCCTAGCAATAAATATAATTTTGGAACGAATAAAAATTTATTTTATGATTATTGAAATTATATTTAAAAACATGCATATATGCATAATACGATTTTGTTATTGTGGGCGACGTTGCCCAATGGATGATGGATGATGATACTTTGATCGTAGATGATTATGCCTAATTGCCGTTTGATTACGTGCATTTGCAATGATCCAACATTGATATATGCTTGTTATGCACCATTTGGTGTGAGATGTTGCCCATAACAGCATTTCATATGTATATATATACACACACACACATAAAAGATTGCTTATACTAGTATACATAATTATGTGCGTCGTCATCTAATTGCATTATCTATATAGCAATTAGCTGACAATTAAGAACTAAATGGATAAGAGTACTTCTCATAGCTTAGCTTATAGCTAGATTAGCGTTATCCCATTCTATTAAATAAGAATCAAATACATTTTTATTCCTTCTATTAATCACCAGCATCCTGTCGAATACCATGTGGCTGCAGCAACCTATTTCTGAGCTAGTTTAGCATTATTTGCAGAGTGGATGTAGACTACCTTGTAGCCCTGCTTCTGGCTGTGCAATTTATGGTTTTAGGTTTTTGATAATATATATATATATATATATATTTATATACACATTCCCACTGTTTCAGTACTCATACGAATAATCCAGACGTTTGTTAAGGGTTAAATAAGGGACATTTGTATACTTACTTGCTTGAACATATAGTTGAAACTGAATCTGATGTGGAAACCTGGACAAAATATTTTATGTGTGTGGAAATATGTAAACCACAAGATTTTGCTTTGGGGTTTTAACCAATAAAGTACCATCTCTGAGTTGCCAAACTCGGGTTAGAAAAAAGTTAAACCGGCTCTAATTTTCTAGTACATTTTGGTTCACTTCGATTAATTATGGAACCCAAAACCTATAGAGAATCTAAGCCACATGCTAAGACAACGTTTATACCTCAAACAAAGACAAGCAATTTGGGAAAAAAAAAAAATTCTTGACACGTGGGGTTCTCGATCTACTTCTAGTATGTATATACGGCAACATGTTATTGGTGGTTTCTCCTCGACCCTTGTGATTTTAATTTTGTCGTTTCAATTTTTAATTGAAAAATCAAAAACAGAACTAGCTCAGTGAGACGGTGAGACATATTTGGGGATTATTATAATAAATAATTAGTAGAGTTATCAAATTTATTTATTGAATTTTTTATACCAATTAATGTGATATTGTTCTTTGGGGTTTACGTTTTTTTTTTTTTTTTTTTGGCTAGCGGGGGTTTACTTATTTCTATATTTAAATTTCAAATTATATTTATTTGTCAAACTTTGATTAAAATTAAAAGTTTTAATATAATATGTGTAGTACTCTAATTAAAATTATATAAGCTATTTAAGGTTCAAAAGACATAATGGTTTCAAAGCAATCGTACACCCAATACAAGAGATAGATCTTTTGAAAGAGAGATAGACCTTAGTTAAACCCATTATTTTGCATACTTACTTGGCACAGTTATCATATGGTGGAATGTGTGGCACCTTATAATATAAACTTATAAGTCTACCATAACATTTATATATATATATATATATAACTAATTAAATCAAAAAATAAGAAAATGAAATTATTTTCACCTTTCTACATTACGTACAAAATTAGGTGCTAATAATTAGGTGTTCACGGTCTTCATTAGAGATTGGAAACATTTGATTCATAACCCGTCGGCCCATTATTAGAAAGGGTAAAATTCAGAGGTTGAGTGTAGGGCGTCCAAGTGTTTGACTCTTTGTCATACCCAATTTTACAGCAGCCGGTGACCATTCTCTGTACCAAATGATCACGCAAGGTAGAAAATGATGAACATTTTCATTACTGTGAAGCAAATTTACAATTTTTTAAATATTTTTATAATTTAATTGAGAACCCTATGATTGGACATGAAAAGCTTTTATATATGATGATGCATATTGATTGGACGTAATTAAGCAAATTAATGCTTTCAACGAATCAAATAAAATTGGCTAGTGGGGTGCAAAAGATTAAAAAGAATAATTAAACAAATGGAAACAAAATAATATAAAGACTTATAGAAGAAATTTTGCTTCGTATGCACAACATCTCATATCATTTAAACGTTGAAACTTGAAAGTTCAAAAAAACAAAACGAGGGGCATTTTAAATGTAGGATGATTCCAAAAAGCGAACCCTTCTGGCCATGTAGACTTTTTACTTGGTTGAGAGCTTGCCACGTATCATGCTTGTGAAATGACTTCAGAAATTTCGAGGGAAAATATACTTTATGAAGCGTGTGCATGTCATGATTTTGAGAGTGTCTTTGTGACTTTGGCCTTTGGGGTTTTAATTTGATGGAACCAAGTCACATTACAAGGTTTATTTTTGTTTTTTATTTATTTATGTGCATATCAACCCAACAAGAGCTTAGCTATTGGCTATTACACCTTACCAAACACATTTTTTTTCTGGGTAAAGAAACACATTAGATTTCAGATCTCAAGTAATTTTTTCTTTGCGATTTAGGGTATGTTAATTAATTTTTTAGGTTGAAAAACACTGGGATTAAATTAAGGAGAGGAAAGAGATAATTAATGGAGAGAAATTTATAGGGGATAGTGACGGATTGAGGGATAATGTCTTTCTAAATCTATATAATTATAGTGCCTCAATTTTTTTTTTGGTTGTTTTAAGGGAAAATTACTCCATTAGAAAGAGAAATTAAGGATTGTAGGAAGAAACATGATAATTCATTAAAAAATTAGTTTGTTTTCATTTATATACGTACACTTTTATACTTATTAATTACAATCCATGAAGAATAAGTTGTAAAAAAAATCATAATCTGTAACCATATTATTAATAATAAAATTAAAATTCAGCAGTCGTACATTTTCATCCACTCTATATATATATATATATATATGAATTCTCTCTCTGTTTATCTCAGTCTTGTCAAATATAATAATGGTCAACCAAATACAGCATATATGTTCAGAAAGTCAATATATAACACCACTCTTTGCGATAAATAGCATAATTAATTATATCAGACATTAATAGATTTTTTACTTCTAGTTTTGGCCCTCAGATCGAAGTGTAGAAATATTATTTATTATAATTAAAAAAGTAGAATTAATTATTTAACAAAAATATTTGCTAACTATGTTTTTTTAACCTTATAAATAGCAGTCCCAAATAGTAACTATAATCTTATTTTATGATGACATTTTCTAACAAGTAACAAATATAAGTTAACACTATTATTTTTATTTTTATGTGTTAATAATAAAAAATTAGTATGGGACAATGAACTTTTTACTAATAGTCTATTCAATTGTTATATAATGTATAAATTAAAAATTTTGAAATTTTTGATTTTTTTTTTTTTTTGGCCCTTATTTTGTATTTCATGAAGTTAATATTATATGTACCATTAGGTCAGCTACTAGCCCATTATATTAAAACTTTCTTTATATAAATATATATATATATATATATTCTTCTCTAGCTTAGCTAGTAAGAATTTCATATGTGCTTTGCTGTTTCAATCAAATAATTAGTTAAGTTCGAGCTTTGAATATTTGGCATAAACGTTGAAAATAAAGTTAATGGATATATCAATTAAGGTTAAGCCAAAGAAAAAGCTTGACGCGTTATTCAAAAAATACTAAATTTCATATAATTAAATTAAACATGCAAATAATTTATAAGTTATGTATATAATGACTTGATATTAGTTAGATTATGATGAGGTAATCCTATTAGAAGCTAATAAGAAAAAAAGAAAAAAATTCCCGAACTTAAGAATGCAGCATCATATATTTGAACACTTCCTCTGCCTCGCTCTCTCTCTCTCTCTCTCTCTCTCTCTCTCTCTCTCTCTCTCTCTCTCTCTCTCTATAGATATATATACATATATATATGTAAAATAAAAATTGTACCTTTAGATTTTAATTATATATTTATATTCATCCAATTTATATGATTTCTAGAATTGAATTGTTGTTATTCATTAAATAGTGGATGATTTTTCACACAATAGCATTTTTATAAATATACATACATATATATATAGTAATTATCACATTAGGAATATATTGATTAATTAGAATATTTCATTAAAAAGTCAAGGTGAGATGTAGATGATTAATTTATCCTTATAGTATATATATCCTAATAAGCTATATGTATATATATAACTATATACATATTATATGGAATAATACAAGAATACTAAATAAATATATCATTATGAGTATCAAATGTGATGCATCAATATTTGATTGATTTATATTTAATTACATTTATTCTTTAAAAGATTTACATTTTCATAATTATATTATAATAATATGTTAAGTAATAAAATATTAACATGTGGCACATTTTTGTGTAAGTGTTGTATTTCATTTAATTTTTTTTAAATATTTCAGTTAAATTAAATGTACCTATAGATTTGCTAGCATCACAAATAAAGTGATGATAAAAGATTATAAGTTAAAAAAAAAAAGGTAATTAATTCCTTCCATTAGTTAATAGTACAATTCATTTAACAAGTAAAATATAAAACTTACATAATTAACAGAAACAAAATTGTATGAAAAATAAAGTTGTAAATTAAACTGACCTTCATAGATAACGTTATTTTATGTAGTCCAGCCGTACATCTCTTCATTCACATGCTCCTATAGATTTCTTAAAGCGCTTTAAACTCAGAAGAAATTAATATTATTTTGACGATTTTTATTGTCTAGATTTTTTTTTTTTTTTTTTACGTGTAATTTCAACTAAGTTGCAAACCTATTTTTTACAAAACTAGAAGGATATAAATGCAAAAGTTTTCTATCATGGGCAATGTCACCCAATATTTATGGGGAACAGGAAAACTCTTGGCGATTAGAATATGGTAAATTATACGCAAATATAACGATTGAATCTTAAACCCAAGGTATGAACCAGCTGCTGCTAGGTCAACTGCTTTCAGGTTTTGTTTCGGACACTTCCATATATCTTCAAACCGATGGTGGGCAGGTTCATAAATTATAATATAAGACTATATTTTGGTATAACGATTTAGAAGTTATATATATGGCACACTTCATGATTGGCATTATATTTACTGTTCTGGATCGTCCCTCATTGATATATATATATATATTTTTTAAGCAAAATAATTAACTTCCTTAGAAAAAAGAGCGTCATAATATGCATATTTATATTTATATTTATATGCGCATGTGTACCGATGGGAAATGACATTGAACTTTCACTTTTTTTGCTAAAAAAATTATTGAATTGTCTAAATTATAGTTGTCATATATAAATATATATATATATATATATAAACATATAATGAATAGACCATAATGATGTTCCTGATGCAAACATGCAACGCTATAATTTTCATATTCCACCGGAATCTTTTTTTTTTTTTTTTCTTTTGTGACATATTGAAGTTGAATAGATGTGGTTCCACAATTACCAAATATATAAAATTAAAGTTGTACTCTTATAAAAAAAAATAATAATAATAAAGTTGTACTCTCTGGATGAAATCATGCAATTATAATTGAAAAAAATTGATTACTACATATATAATTAATATATAATTAATTTGCGTAGTTGATTAAACAAAAGATCTTTTTAAAGCATTGATTATGAGCAAATAGATTATATATAATATACATATACATGAGGAGAAATACAAGACAAATTGAAAAGAGAGAGAGCACGAGAAGCACAGGGACTAAGCTAAGCTGGGAAAGATTGGTGGTGTGAGAAAACCGCGGCAGCTTCTCCCTAACACCCCGACACAAAGCGGTTTTCCAAAAAAAAAAAAAAAAAAAAAAAAAAAAAAAAAAAAAAAAAAAAAAAAACTACCTCTTTTTCCCATTCCTTTCTTTCTCTTTCACTCTCGCAGAATACAACTAAGACAGCCCACAATATCATAATGAGGGGGTTTCTGGATCTCCAAGAAAACAACTCTCTCTCTCTCTCTCTCTCTGTGAATTTGTCTTGACGTGGTTTGTTTGTTAGCATTGAGGATTCAACGGGCGGGTAGGGACTAGGCCAGGGGGTCCAGAAAGACCCACAACAGTGCTACTCATCTGCTAATTACAGCCTTTTTTTTCTGTGTTATAAGAGTAGGTCGTCATTTTTTCCCTTTTTGAAAGGGTCTCTCTGATACATATATCCCCAGTGTTTAAGTTTCGTGAATGTGAACCTCCCCATGTGACATGAGAGATTGAGAGGTGACTTGTTTCTTTTGGTGCCACCAGATCTTCCTAATACCCCTTAGGAAAAGGATAAAAAAAAAAAAATGTTTATGCTATAATCTTCTAGTTTTATACTCATTTTTGTTCGTTACAATCTTCTATATTTGTAATCATTTTTTTTTATTGTCATTTATTAGTAAATCGTACTCATGTATTTATATAAAATGAATCAGATCATGTACTCACCTAAATGTTAAATATGGCTTAGAGATCAATTTTGTCCCCATTTTTCAAATTAATGATAATATTCCACTTTATGTTAGAAGAACATACAATAGCATACAGTAAAAAAAGAAAAAAATATCCAATCATCCAAATCCCCAAATAGATATTAATTTAAATTTCAGTTTTCTGAAACAGCGGCAGATAGAAAAACAATCATGATAGCCATAACATGGGAATTTCTATTTTATATATATATATATAAAAGAAGGTATGAATAATGATGATTTGAAAAGAAAGGGGAAAGAGGCATATATACCAAGAAGAATCACCAGCCCAGCCCCAGCCCCGCTACTTCACGAGTCTTTTCCTTTCGCAAGAAAACGAGAAGATCCAACCCCACCATTATATTCACATTATTATTTTCATTCATCAAAAGACGTGTTATAATTAACATCTCTCTCAATTTTTTGATCTATATATCATTATTAAACAGTAAAAGAAAAAAGAAAGAAGGAAAGAAAAAAAAAAAAAAAAAAAACAGTTTGATGGTGCCAGCATCATCAGTTACGTGCACAAAGTGTTGCTTCTAAGCCTTTTCTCCTACTGTCCAATGAAATTTTGTTTGCTATGTGCTTTATCTTTGCTTTTGTTTGCAAATGGCTAGCTGCATGAATTTATTGAAAAATATTAAAATATTAGATTTGATATTATTGGATAAACACACTCACACTCATTTATACATATATGTAAATATATAAATGGCTGCATATTTATATATAATGTTTCACTCATATTAGGTTGATCTCATAATAAAACTATTAGATTTTTTTTTATCAATTCTTATATCATTTTGAAAATTGAAGTCTAAGAATCTATTAATAATTTGGATCTAATAAATTATTAAAACCTTATATATACATATATATGTGAGAAAAATGAAGCATATATGAAATCATATATGACTAGGCTCTTAATGCATTTTAAAATATCAAACTTAGAAAAAATTTAAAGGCCAATGAAGAAGGTTCTAAAGGTAAAATCATTATGCTAGGTTCTAATGTGAGTTTGGTTGTTTGGGTGGTAAATAAGCTAGCTAGGTTTTGTAATAAACTTCTTAACTACTCCCCAGCTGGTATGACTCGGACTTTCTCAGCCTGCGGTTTTGTCTTTACTTGGTTAATAAATAAGGAGTTAATTAATAATTAGCTTAGCCTAAATAGTTTATAAAGATTGTCCCCAACAAACATTAATTCTGGTCATCCTTACTCGTAATGGTAATGACTTAGATACACATTATATATGTGTGCGTGTATATATATATATATATATATGTAGTGGTCGGTTGTTAGTCTTCACCGGCCCTTCAAGTGCGCCATGAACAATTGCACGTCATGTTATAACCTCTAGATTGATCATCAAAATCCAGTGTTCTATTAAAAAAAAAAAAAAAAAAAAAAACAAATCCAAGTTTTAAATAATTGGCTCTCAACAAAAATGCTGAATTTATAAATATTCATAGAAGCTAAACAGTATTAAATTAACTCAGATGTTCAACTTTTTTTGTCTTGTTTGTGATGGTTAATTAGCATACTTTCTATTAAGTTGAAATTAATTTGTATTATATCTAAGTCGTGGTGAAAAGTACCCATCATTATTCTTATATATGTATGTATGTATGAACTATTATGACAGTTCATTATTGTTTTTTAAAGTATTGAATTCCGGCTAATAGTAAGGTTTGAATGCAAGACAAGATTAATTAGTGTAGTCAAACTTTATAGTCCCAACTATATAGTTGGAGAAAGCCAAAACTACAGATAGAGAATATCCTCCTCGAACTTAATTTAAGTAATATATATATGGTCCCTAGATCTCTCGTGGCAAAATAAAAATAGTTTTGCAAAGATTTAGTTGTTGAAATATTAATTGGAACAGTATTATAAAACGCGGACATTAATCATATACGTTCCTTAAATTAATTAAAACAGACTCTTTTTGGTACCAAATGCAACTTGATATTAATTCAAAGATTTGATTAATTACTTACAGCTAAACAAAGAAAAATATTAAGAAAATTAAATAACCCTTGACTAATAATACTTATAATTACTCCAATTTATATGGAAGTGCGGACTAGCATATCTATTGGTTGGTTCAGAAGTATAGTTTGACAATCTAAACCAGAAAATTATTCAATCTTTGCTCATGAGCACAAGCTGGATAATAATTTCTTTCTTCATTTCTTTATCTTATTTTATTTTTTATTTTTACAGGGTTTGTTCCATGGACTTCCATTCTTGCTAGACTCCTTAGTTTAAGAGCTAATTGATTTAAGCAAATTATATTATAAATCTTTTATATATATATATATATATATATAAACTTTACAAGATCATTGGAATGGGTTATATATTAGCATCAATGGTTTGGTTGAAATCATTCTATCAAACATTTGACTGCTGACCACAGGACTTGTATAGAGTCCAAAATTAATGGGGCCCTTTTTGCTATCTTTTATCATGCTTATTGCATAATTTTCTACCTCCTTTCTTGCCCTAATAATAAAGAACAACTCCAACAGCAAATTGTTTTCTTTCTTGATTATTAGTGATGATTAGCAGTCACCTTAATTTAGTTTATACCAAACTGCAAATTATTTATAGCCCACAAATCTTTCGAACGTTACGTTACGATTTCATCCTTCTTTGTCAAGGGAACACATAGAAATTCATTCTGATCTTTGATGCCACAACAAAACAGATTAATGGACCAAGTGGCCCTTAAAGTAAGTACATCGTTACTTATAATTAAGAAAATTATTGTAACATTAATTAATGATCAATCTTCATAATTTTCATAAGCTCGGAATCTTGATGGAGACCAGGCCGTGGTCTTCGAAGATCAATTGCTATCTTTAAAAAAGGATCCCTTATATTTAAATTGAACGACAAAAACTTATCCTACAAATCTTTCCACTGTGTCCACTCCAGGAAAAACTATCCAAATTCAGCGGCTCTTTGCTGGGTAGTCATGCTACAATCAAATCTAATCCTTTTTAATTTTCAAAGATTGAGAATGCAATACATACCATACTTTATTATACAGTTACAGTTTTGTTTTTTTCCTTATTTATTTATTTGCTTCTCTAGATATTCTTTTGTGTCTAGCAATGTGTTTCAGTAACTACATTTTTGGAGAGATTGCGAGTAAACTGTCTTAAAATTGCAGCTAGCTAATAGGGAAGAAAAAATTAACCAGATAATAAGGTCCATTTGGAATGCAAGATTAAATTAGACTATTTGATGTTTTATCCAATCATATTAGGCTAAATATATAATATTTAGTTGCACTCTCAAAAAAAATCTTTATTTTTTTTTATTTTTGGTATAGATTATAATAATTTTCTAATCTAAAAGGGAAAATGGCATGTCTGAAACCTAAGGATTTGATGTTGGGGACATATTATTGGGCAAATTTTACTCAAAGGTCATTATTAACAAAAGAAGAAGTGGTAATTTTTAGGTTAGATGTGTATATATATATATATATATATATGTAGAAAATAACAACTTGGACTGTCGAGTTTGTATAAACTGATCTAGAAAACGTGGGAAAGTTGGAATCTGGCAATGGGCTCTCATTGAATCAATACTGTACTAATTTGCTCTTTTTTTTTTTTTTTTTTTTCTTTGTCCGTATATTCATCTATCTGCAAGATAATATTATGGGCTTCCTTCAGCTTTTCTCAGTCAAATTAGGTGGGGGCCTTTCAGGAAAAATAAAAACAAGAAAGAATCAATCAAGATTGTATATATAGTTTGATTGATTTACATATGGATCCAAATTAAATGTTGCTAAAGCATATATACATGTATATATGTAATCCAACTTGTCATTTTACCAACTAATTATAATTAAACTTGTGGATGAGAAATTTGCTGTGTTCATTAGTTTGACTATAATGAAGTGTGGAGTTGTGGTGTATTTGGCATAAACTGCTGGAAAAAACAAAAGATCTTATATTTGCTTAACAGATGTTGATTAGCTGTCCAAGAATTTAGAAGAGGTTGCATAATTAGTAGGGGAAGAGTACCAAATTGATTAGAGTACTTGATTAATGCATCTTTTATATATATATATATATATATTGACCATATTTTTCTGAAAAAAAAATATATATATATATATATTAAACATCGAAGATAGTGTAAATGGACATGGTATGTGACAGCCCAGACCAGGAAATCCTCTTACAACCTATCCTTTATGGGTTTAAAACCTGTCTACAAGGAAAATGTATCCACATGCTTATAAGCCCAATCCTCACGGGTTTAAAACACGTTTACAAAGGAAAGGTATCCACACGGTTATAAGCCATGCTTCGTTCTTCTTTCCAACCAATGTGGGACTTCACAATCCTCCTCCCTTGGGGCCGTTCCCTTTTCTAAGGGATGTGGGACTTCACAATCCTCCCACCTTGGGGCCCAGCATCCTCGCTGGCACACCGATCCAAGGTCTGGCTCTGATGCTATCTGTGACAGTCCAGACCACCCGCATGTAGATATTATCCGCTTTGGGTCTGGTAAATCCTTTTACAACCCAGCCCTTACGGGTTTAAAAAACGTCTACGAGGGAAAGGTATCCACATGCTTATAAGTCATGCTTCGTTTCCTTTTCCAATCCATGTGAGATTTCACATGGTATCTAGCCAGAAACTGATTATATGTGTTTGATTTGTCTACCACTACTTCATTTCCAAATTTTCCCTTTTTTCGCAATCTATCTAGCATTCAAACACATTCGAAGAGTCCAAAAATATTGATGGAATGTGTGATAACTTTTTGCATATAGTTTTGTATCCTTAGTTAGAAACTTCAAAAGTCAATGGGTGTGTCGACTTACGATAATAATGTCACACTTACTATCAATTTTATTTATCAATGTTTTATTAGTTTGTATTGGATTTCAGTAATCCATGTTTAGCTTAATATACTTTTTAACCATCAATATGCATGTCATTTATCCTTTATTTAATAAATAAATTGATAAATAAATTGGTGTATAAGTACCAAGTAGCATTAAATCGACTTATAATAATAATAAAAAAGAATCTTATAATCATCTTTCGAATTATATAGCCAAAAGGAAAAAGCAAAAAAATAAAAATAAATAAATAAATAAAGTACTTAGATTATAACTAATCTCCATTAAAACCATTCATAGCTAGTAAGACAATTGTTTTAATGTCATTTTGCTTTTAATTTGATGATTAGTAATGTAGGATCAAATTCATCATTAAGTTTCTATTTTATCTTCAATCAATATAGTAGTTCTTTAAAAACAGCTGAGATAACAATTATCATTGATATCAATTCTTTCGGAACAATTGAGATAACAATTATCATTGATATCAATTCTTTCGGAACAATTGAGATAACAATGATCATTTGAAAACTTTAAGATTCTTGGTTCGATCAAGCTTGTTGCTAAATATCCCATCTTCAATTCATCAATTTTAATAATTTAGGGGCTAAAGTGGATAAATAAAAAATATAGCATAGTTAAGTAGTTGTAGTAGCAATAATAACAATAATAATAAGAAGTGGTAATGACTTAAATAGATGTCAGCTGGACATCCTTACTGTATTGGCACCCCAAACTGACACTATCTAAAACATTATAAATTATTAAAAAAGAGAAAGTTATAAAATTATGAGAAAGGAAGAAAGGAGACCAAAAAAGATCATTACAAGCCAAACTCACGTCCAGCCCCATTAAAACCCTGTGAAGCAAAATCCCCGATGAGGAAAATCTCATAGGGGTACCAAAAGCAAAAGAAAACAAGAAATATATCAAGTAAACCTAAAACCTCGATCCCCCAAAGATCATTAGCATGAAAAGAATAACAATCTGAAGGCAGATAAAAAGACCATCTCTCCTCAAAGCTTAGATAAACAGTTAGCTACCATATTTCCCTCCCTACAGATATGGTGTAACCCAAAAAGCAATAAAAGTAATATAATCCAAGCAAAGGGACTATTGAGATAAAAAAATGACAAGGGCATCGCAAAGACCTTTGTTGCAAAAGTTGAACCACATAAGTGGAATCACTTTCCAACTAAATAAACTTCCAATCAAAGGACGTAGCATAAAGCAAAGCTTTAACAACAGCCAGCAATTCCATCTAAAAAGCAAAAGCTGAGTCAACAGGAGCCCAAAATCGACCTTTAACAAACCCTCTCGAAGTACGGAAAACACCTCCACGCCCCGCCCTATTTGGAAAACATTGAGACGTGCCATCAGTATTAGTCTTGATGCAAATAATAATAATAATAATAATAATAATAATAAGACTTATATATTAATACCCTCAATTTATTTCGTTAATTAATTTACAGTACTATTACTATTTGTTTCATTAATTTATTTATTTTGTTAAGGCAATGGTTTTAATGTCATTTTGCTTTAATTTGATGACTAGTAATATAGGATCAAATTTATCATTGAGTATCTTTCTTTTGTATCAACTTCAATCCGTATACTAATCATTTTGAAATAGCTGAGATAGCAATGACTACTGGTGAAAATTTTAAGATTTCTAAGTTTGATCAAACTTGTTGCTAATTAAATGCGCCATCTTCATTTCATCAATTTTAATGATTTAGGGGCTAAAATGGAAAATAAAAAACGTAGCACAGTTAAGTAGTTGAAGTTATAATAATAATAATAATAATAATAGTAATAATAAAAGGACTTAAATTAACTAATTTATTTCGTTAACTTATTTACAATGCTATTACTATATATACATCATGCATATCATTTTAGAGGACATAGGTGGACATCCAAAGTAATGAAACATGTCACCTTTTTATACTCTAATCTATATGTTCAGGTCGTAATATTTTTGCAAAATATAAAAAAAAAAAAAAAAAAAAAAAGAAGAATTTTTTATTTGTTTTTTATTTTGGGATGCAAGTGGAATGAGTCACTTTATTTCAAAATAAATTGATTTACATCCTGAATGAGTAACAGCATATACTTCGCCAACTGATGGGGCTATCCTGTTTGTTTGTCGTGGAAAGAAGCTGCAGTGCGCCCAAACATTCACTTTCGAAGCATCTATGGAAACAATCTTAATATATATTTATGTGTGTATATAAACATATATCTTTGATGTAACTCAACCTCGCGCGATATAAAACCGCATATCTTGCACAAGTGCATGAATTCAGTCACTAATCTGATATGAGTTTGTAATACTAACAGACTATTAATAAGGATTTTATGGTAGCTAGTCGTGACTCGTGCATGTTGGATTGTGAATTATTGGTTCATGGAGCAAACATCTACTTAGCACTCAACTTTTGGAGGCCCATTATCGCATCCAAGCCAAGCCCATATCTGTATAACATATTTTTGTTTTTGGTAAATGTTGATCTATTAGTTAAATATGCTAATTAAAAATATCTTTAACGGTGATTATAAATCACTGTTTATGATCATTTCAATTTATATAATATAAATATACAGTTAATTTTAAAATTAGTTTTCAATTATAATGTAAAGAATACTATTTATAATTATTAATTAATTATATATATTTAAATAAATTTTTTTCTTTTTGAAAAACGATTGATTTTTTTTTTTAAAAATAATGAAACTTTACATTGTCTAATAACACTTCCATAAATAAATGGTCATTTTAACAGTTATTTTTTTTTTATCACATTAGCTTAATAGGATGTTTAAATAAATCTATTGAAAATATTTTTTTTAATGGCTGTCTAATTTTTTAATATGGTAAAATAAGTTTTGTAATAGATAGAGCAAACGAAGATGCTCTACATTTAAACCATCGTTAGTGGTAGGTATTTAAAAAAATTGAAAAAGAAGAAAGTGTGAAAATTAAGATAATCAACTATTTTTTTGGCTATAAAATAATGATAGTTTTTACTTTATATAAAAAAATAGTGGATACTTGATGAACTTTACAGTGTTGTTAGAATAACTATTAAAAAAATTTAAAATCAGTGTGTGCAGAAAATAATTAACGTCCAAGGTATATAAAGAGATAAAGACAAATCTCTTTTCTGAGATAAGATTCACCCGTTTTACTTATCCCCAAAAAAAAAAAAAAAATTTTAAAAAAACAAAAAAACAAAGGTTCAAGCAGCTGTTAAACTTTTTTTTTTTTTTTTTTGGGGATTTATAACCGGCTTTTTAACTGTTTTTTCTCCGATTGGTAGCTTTTTCACTTTCGTTTTGAATGACATTTTGGGATACCTCCGGGTTTAGAATCGGATTAACTTATTCCTACTTTTTTACATGGCTAAGTGGAAAAGGTATAAAAGGAAGCTTATTGTCGCTTTCTTTACCTTTTATCTTGAGAATTAATACTCTAATTTCCTTTCCCAGTGCGAAAAGTTCACCTTTAAATAAAATGAATTTATATATAATGTATTGGCTGCTGCAATTTTATACTAAAAATATTTCATTTAAACCTTTTAAAATTTAAAATAAATATAAAAATATCTCTAAGATTTTTAATTATATCATTTACAATTTTTTAAAAGTCTAAATTACTTTTATATTTTTATTTAAATTAAATTATTTTCAAAATTCCTATTATTTTTCAAAGTTATGTTAATCTATATTTTAATTAGTTTTATATAAACTAAGTGATAATTTTCAGTTTGAAATAAAAAACTATGTGGTGATTTTAATAAGATAATTTTTTTTTTAAACCAAGTGATAATTTATCAAATATATTCTACTAAATATATTAAAATGTGTCTTAATTTGTCAAATATATTTAACTAAATATTTTTATCAATTATATACCTTACTTAAAAAAAAATTATGTAATTTGAAATTATCATATAGTTGTTTTAATAAAATATTAAAAAATTATCATATAATTTAAATAAAAATTGGTTAAAAACATAAAAAATGAAAATTTCAAATTAATTATTGCAAACTAAATAAAGGAATTTTGAAGGTAATTTAAATAAATTAATGGTATAGAAGTAACTTAGTTTCTTTTAGAGGGTATGGATCATATTATTAGAAATTTTGAGCGATGTTTTTGTATTTATTCTAAATTTTGAAGGTGTAAATGAAATATTCTCTTTATATTATATATATATATATATATATTTTTTTTTTTGTTGCAATGAATAAAAACAAATTAAAGGAGCTGATTTGTGGCAATATAATTTTCTGTCTTCATTTCCATGTTTCAGAAAGCAACATGAAATATATACAATAAGGATTTGCAAGTGCTTCGTGAAAGCCTTTATACAGACTCACAACATTGATTTTATCTAATATTAAAACATTTGAATTATCTTCTGCCTTACTAGTCCTTGATATGTTTATCAAGATTAATTTTTCTTTCAAGTGAAATGGACTCTATATTAAGCTTGAACTTTAAGAATGCAAGGGCCAATCGGGTCATCATACAAAAAGCTACTTAATTTATTTTATTCTATTTATTTTTTTATCTTAAATTCTTTCATGTCTTTCGGAGGGTAATTTTTAGTATTGCATTGTCTGCAGAATGGGGCTCTCTAATCCACCATGCTTCACTCAACAATGTCCTTATGGGGAACCATATAAAACATAAGCGAGTCTACCTTCTGCACTATAGACTATTCCAAGCTAACAATAACTTTGCTATTATTTATGTCAGTTCATTGGACGTTTTCAAAAAGTTCTAGCCAAGTTAACTTTTAGGTCCTAAATCCACTCATATATCATTATATGGCATTGTCTATTATACAATATAAGACCTTCAACATTTGATTACCTCCCAAACTGGGATTTTACAAAGAAAATAAAACAAGAGCTTGACAGAATCATCTTTAGCATGTCAACCACTTGATATCATCTTGGTACATATATGATTTCCAATTGTCTGTGCAACACTATATTACGAACAAAGTGAACATCTGTTTTGATATGTGTTATTTTGATGTGAAAAACTGGATTAGCTACAAGGCATTCTGTAAAAAAATGCATATCATATATGCATTTGTTCAAAAAAAGCCTTTGAATTCACATATTTGTTAAAAAAAAAAAAAAATACAAAATACATGCATACTTTCAGTACATTGGGTAGTATACATTCTTAACGATAGGACTCGACCTTCCCAAGATCCTAATCATGATGATGTTAGTTATCCTAATATTATTAAGTGATAATCTCCTAAGGTGACTTGCTTTCAAGTAATCCTATTCATCAAATCATCAAATTGCATACTTCATGAGATAACTTAATCATTTAAAAATCCATATGATGGCAAAATACTTAATACATCTCAAACTCCAAATATCATATAAACTATAAATCAGAAAGCATAGATCTTAACAATAATACAAGTCCAAATATAATAGTAAAATATATAAGAATACCAAATACATCAATCCAGCCTAGCTCAACCACTGAACCTCGATCTAGATCTCTATTTCAAACTCAACAAAACCATTAAATCTCCACTACTATCTAAAGGAAAAATAGGTAAGGATGGGTGAGTACGAATACACAATAAATGCATTTTTTAGGATATACACAAAATATATATAATCTAGTATAACAAAATAATTCAATAATTGACATAAGATGCTATGATGCAGTGCAAATGCATTTTGCTAAAAATCTTGTAAATCCAATAAATCATAAGTAAAACTTTTAGAAAACCTTTGTCAGCAAACTTTCCTGGTTTCGATCACATGTACAAAATAGATCTACACGTGTTAAATGGGAAAACAATAACCCTCCTATAATTTGCGAAACATAAACTCACCAAGTAGATAACAGAATGTTTCATTGCCTCCAATACCTGGAAAAGATAGACATCTCTAAACTAGATTAATTTGATACATCAAATCAATATCCAAATCCAATTCATATATCTTCACCCATAACAAATGCATAAATTTAGGTGGAGTTGTTATTTTTTATTTTATTCTTATGTGACTATGTGCCATTTTTATATTTCTGCCACACATGTGTATAGGTTTCAACTGTCATGGTTTACTTGTGTAGTTTAGGTGGGATTGTATTGATATACGTGTTATATTTTTCTTATCTTTTAGTAAATTGTAAAATAAATGATTTGTCATAAAAAACGCTAAAGGAGGAAGATTGTTGAGGCAATTTATGTGTGTTGGCAATTTTCATTATTCGAAACATTGAGTTGTAAGTTAGTCAGTTTCAGTCAATACCGGAGCATCAAAAACAAATCTTAATTAAGAATGCTAAGTGACTTAAAGACTCTTTTTGATTATTAAATGGTTAGCACACACTGCTCTATACTTTTGATTTTCTCTAATTTCAGTTTTACTTGATTTTATGCTTGAGAGTATTTTGATTTTGGTTCAAAATGATTTTTACAAAACTTCATATTATGCTTAATAGAACTTATACTCCTCTAGCTTCCAAAATTTCATAAGAAATAGACTTATACTCTAATTTCCTCTTTTTAGACATAATTTCCTTTAAAATCTTTGCATAATCAGGCATCCTTTACAAAGCCTCAACTAATGGTATATGGACATGAATCTTGTTAAAGACATCCAAAAACTTGGAAAATTGGTCATCCAATTTCTCTGGGAACAATTTTGAGGAATAAGGCGAAGGTAGGATAGTAAAAGGTTTAGAAGAAAAATATATAGAACCTGGGCTACTTTGGAATTAAATTTTAAAGTCTAAACATCCTTAGATTCATCCTTCTTAACTATAATCTCTCTAGACTCAACAAATCTACCTTGTTCAATACCACAAAAATCATATGAACCATAGACTTTTTCTCAACAATAACACCATCAACATCAGATTTCTCAATATAACTTCCAATAGAACTTTCAAAGACTAAGAATTCTCACAAACATTAATAGATGTAGAATAAACTATAGAAGGGTCTTCGAAACAAACACTACCCTTAAGAACAACAAAATCTTACTAACACCAACAATAGAACTTTTTTGACAAAATTCTTCTTCTTAACTTCCTTAACATAAGAAATCTTACTAACAAGAGATTTGCAAACAAATTTAAATAGCTTGCTTAGGGTTAAGCTTGAGATCACTAAGAAAATATTAAATGGACTTTCCTTAATTTCCTTTGCAAGTTATCCCATTGATGCTCTAGATTCTTCATTAATGCGCCTAAATTAGAAAAATGGGTCGCAATAACATCAACTTTTGCCTCATTTTTGTTAGGTCTTCCTCTCATTTCAATAACAAATGATGTAATTGAGTCTTAAAGTAATGACTTTTCTTCCTTAGGTTTAGAAAAATTTGACAGTGGATTAGTAATATTTTTTTGGTTAAGCTCACAAAAATTCTCATGATTCCTTAATTAGAATTATAATAACTAGGCACATTGTTGTTAGGTCTAAAAACATAATTCCTATTTTGGTTGTCAGAAATTGAAATTGGTTAATTATTGCTTCACTTGGTGGACTTATAACTTGAGAAACATTCTCCATTGACTTAGAAACTTGATTGAAAGAAATTAACTCTCTATTAGTCAATTATAAGAATTCGAAGGTAACTCTTTCAATAAAACAAATGCCTCATCAACTGTCATCTTATAAAAATAACCTCCATTTGAGCTATCTACAATGGATTTAGTTTAACCATGTAATCCATTACAGAAAATATCATTCAGTACCTAATCTTCATAGCCAAGTTGTGGAAATCTGCTCAACGTATCTTTGAATCTCTCCCATGTCTTATGCAATAGCTTACAATTTTGTTGTTTGAATTGGCTAATTTTGCTCCTTAGTTGTGAAGATTTGGAAGGTAAAAAGAACTTGTTCAATAATTTCTCCACCATCTCCTCCTATGTAGTAATGGATTCTGACTGTAGAGTTTGTAACCAATTAAGAGCTTTATCTCTCAAAGAAAAAGGAAACGATATCAACCAAATTGCATCATCATCAACACCATTTATCTTAACCGTATCCACAACTTGCAAAAATATAGCAAAACGAGTATTAGGGTCCTCTCTTACAAAACCATCAGACTAATTTTGTTGCACCATTGTAATAAGAGTGGGTTTCAACTTAAAATTATTTGCATTGATAGGTTATCTACAAATACCTGAAAGATGTTCAAATGTTGATGGCTTGGAATATTCTTTAATTGAATGAGATTGTGGAGGAACTTCATTGTTATTGTTTTCTGCAACAAGTTCTTCTTCTTGTTCTAACAACTCTTCCATATTTTTTTATTTTTATTATTAAATGATTAAGGATACACAGTTCAGCATTTTTTATTTTCTCTACTTTTCACTTTTTACTTGGTTTTATGTTAGAAGTATTTTGACTTTGGTTTAAAGTGATTTTTACAACATTTTTGAAAATAAGAAATATACCTACTTTGACCAAAGTTTAAGTTAATTTTTGAACAATGTCGTGCTGTTCAAACAACACTAATCACACTAGTATTGCTTTAACACCAAACTCATGTTTTTCAAACAACACCAATGTCATGAGCTGCCACATGTCAATTTTTGATTTGTGCATTTGTGGTTGTTCAAACAACACTTTGCCATATGTCTTTTTATGATTGATGATCTCCACAACTCAAATCCTCTACCTAAATAGCCAGAAACTTGGATTGCTTTAATTCTCACAAGTGCATAGATTGTTCAAGTTATAAAAAAAAAATGAGTAAGAGTATTATCTTATGAGAATTGGTAAACTAAAAAGATGTTCTATTTTAATCAAGTACTAGAGATATTCACTAATTAACTTTAACTAGGAAATTAAAAACCATGAAAATTCAAATTTAACTATAAAGTAAATTGACAACTAAACATAATGCAAAATAAAATCAAACAACATACAAATTGTATTCGAAATCTATGAATGAAACCTTTAGGACCTTGATTTCACTTGAATCTAACATATGACTTCTTAATTTGATTATTAATGACAACTTACTTTTCTAATTATCAACAAAAAGACGAATAAAATATATGGAAAATTAACTTAAATTGGAATTTCATCTTAATTCTACCAATTAACTATGCAATTAATTCCCTTTCCAATTATCCAAGCCAAATTAGTTCTTACAAACTTAATGACAGCTAAATTAAAGTGCCCATGACATAAATAGGATTTTTCAAGCTCACCATAGCTCTTGGATTGTGTTTCCTAATTTCAGTCTTCCAAATTAGACTTACCCAAGCACTAATTCTTCAAGTTAGACAACACCCAATCAAATTCTCATTCTAATTAGGTATGTTCTTCAATTAATCCTTAGAAACACAAATAATTGGATAGAAATTATATCATTAATAAACCAAATTAATACATCAAAAAAAGATCTAACCTACATCAAAGGTCCTAAATCAATGATCTAGCCTCTCATAGAAACAAAAGCAACAAAAGCAAAAACTAAATAGAATCCCATGGATCTAAATATTGTCTTTACAAAATATTCAAGAATTCCATTACAAATAAACTAAAAAGTTTAGAGTAGAGAATGCTAAAAAGGTGAAGGCTCCTCCAAATAAAATCCAAAACCATGGACTCTTGAAGAATTGTAATTCCTAAAGCTCCTCTTTCTATGAATGCTTTTCTCACTCTAAATTGTGGTGTCTCTAAATAATGAATTCTAAGATCCTCTCATGTCTTGTCTCTTTTGGATAATATATAGCTAATTTTCAAGAGCTTCATCTTAATCCTTTTGAATTAAAGCTTAATCTCCACCCTTTAATCGTTATTACAAGGCTATTACTAAAAAAGGCACATGTAAGTCACATGCCTCATTAACAATCAAGCTTTCAGAAAAATGTTCCACATGTAATAGATGGTAAGCATTGGCGTGGGCACCTCAAGACACCAACTGGGCATCCCATTTCCTCTTCTTCATTTGATAAAATTGGCATGTGCACGATAGCCAACAAGGTGGGCATGCCCTAGATGCTATCTTTACCCCTTTAGAGATCAAAAAGCGGTATGTGCACCTCAATAATTAAAATATGCATGCCCAAGTATCTATCTCAAGGGTCTTAACTTTATGTATCTTTTTTAGCTCTTAAGATGTAGCTCATTTATACTCCAAGGCATCAACTTTTAGCAAAAATTCTTGAAAAATCTCACTCGAATCTTTTCCTACATAAAGAGAAAAAAATATATAAAAAACAATCAAAAGATTGAGAAATCAAATACATAATTAAGCTTACTAATCGCACCCCCAATTCTAAACATTTGTTTGTCCTAAGCAAACAACCATTTATTTAAACAAAATGAACTACACTACTAATGCATACAACTTAAAAACTAAAGCTTTAAAACAAACAAACTTAAAACTATTTTTTTCAAAACTTTAAAAACTTTAATGATGAGTATAAAATGTGATATGGTGGCCTCAAAATTTTCTTTTCTATCAATTGCAATTCTCAAAATGACTTCAAGGTGGAAATGCAAGCTAACACCTACCTTCAATTCAACATATTATTGTTTTCAAGCATGTGCATACTTCGTCATGCCTTTTAATAAACTCAACACTAGCTAATGCTTTAAAATTTTAAGATTTTGAACTTCATATGCTCACATAACCAAGTGATCTCCAATTAGAAAAGAAGTTTCCTTTGCAAGGAAGGTAATTGTAATGGTAGTATATTGTTCTTTTGCGAGGGAGTTCTAGGAGATGGTGTTGTGGTGTTCATCCTTGTGATGAGTGTTCATTGCTAGAGACTGGGAGCATAGTTATTGCTACTAGGAGTAGAGATCGAGTGGGCAGATAGAGTCATCCACTATATTAGTCATTAGGGATACATGCTATTATCTTTTACACATAGGTTGTATATTATATGATTTTCATTTCTTAGTGGAATTTTCTAGAATATAGGTGTCACTCTTGATTTTTCCCTTTTAAGGTTTCCATATAAAAATCTATGAGTTAAACTTTTACTTTTTTGCACTTAGTACTTTATATTTATATATGCTCTAAGAGGATTAAGTCCTCGATTGTTGTTTATAATTTGTGAATAGATGATTTTATGAATAATGTTAATTAAAAAGGGTATTTGTAAGGGTTTGAACACATAATGGCTTTAGGGTTACCAACATCATTGTTGGTAGGATTTTTGGAATGATTGGGTGCTACGGATTATAAGGTTTATAAGATTAATCTTAAAAAAAAAAATTAGAAGTATTGGATAGGCTTGAATTGTGTATTTTGGTAATAAATTTTTGAAAAGTAAACTTAAAGGGTGAATTTTTAGATAAGTTAGCACTTGTTTGTTTTCATTGATAACTTATGTAAAATTATTGAGAAATTTAAGTCCTAGAAAAGTTTGGTAAAAGTTTGAATTGATACCAAGAATAAGTTGAAATTTTTGTCGAATATGGAGGGCTAGCCACCGAGAAGATTGTGATATCCTTCATTAAGAAGAGATGGTTGGTGAGGTGGTTGGTTTTGAGCAAAACAAGAAAATGACCTTGGACTGGGAAATTTGTTTCAGTAGTGAGGAAATTTCCTCTTGGTACAAAACATAGGCTCATTGCTAACAAGGAATGAATATATGGCTCCGTGGAAAAACCGAATTCTAAAATAGTGGGATGATGTTAAGATTTTAGAGGCCAAAAATGGATAGCGTACAAGCAAAGGGAGGAAAGTGGAGATCTGTCAGTTGGGGAGAGAGAAAACAAGGAAAGAACTATGATGATGGATAAGGTTCCAAGGAGGACTCGAATCACTAACAACATTATTTGGGAGTTGTGTGATAGAATCAAGGCTCAATACCCAAATGTAGTTATTTAAGGATTTTTTTTTTTTCAAAATTCTAAGACAAAATTCTTTTAAAAGGGTGGGATTTGTGGCACTCTAGATTTTCAAATTTCCCATTTCTTAATCTTCAAGAAAATTTATGGTGCTTGTGAGTATACTTTTAAATTTTCTATTAATCTCCTTGTGAAGTGGTGGGAAATTTTTTTTTTTTTCAAAATTCCATCCTTTTTGAAATTTATAAGCTTAAAGTGGAATTCACTAATTTTATTTGAGAAATTGTTTTTGTATTAAATTATATGCCTACATATCTCATGCACTAAGAAATTTATTAATTTAAAATTTGAGAACATATTATTTATTAGTATGTGTAAATTTGTATTTTTGTGTTTAGTAGGATTTGAAATTTTGGTTTTAATTAAAAAAATTTTTTTAGGGAAGTTGGAAATTTTGCAAGAGGGAGACTAATTCATGGTTAAAATCTCTTATGAGGACTTTTTTATCCTTTTACTTACCAAACCTTGCAAATTTCCTAAATACTTTCTAGCCTTATCTATATTAGAGCACCAAATCCACTCCAATCCATTTTCCATTCATTATTGCAACACTTCCTTACCGAAACACTCCACCATACTATTCTTTCTTCTTCCTATTCTTCTCCTTTTCCTTAAAACCAAAAACACTCACACTGATGAGAATTCGTATATACCCGTACAATCAACTACATGCTGGGGTACTAATCCTATACAACTAAAGACGGGCCCAATTACAAGGGCACAAGCTAAGAGATTTAAGAACAACTTGGTTAGCTTCATTCCACATGCGATTAAATCTCAAGAAGGCATGATTATACCCGAAGATTCTAAGCCCGTGCTAAGCACCCAAGTTGTGAAGGCAGAAATGGACTCAGAAACCTATTTTGGTGCATTTATGGACTCTGGGTAGCAAGGGATGGATTTGATAACTTATGAATGTCATTGAGCTCACCAAGGGGCCATGAAATCATGCCAAGGTAGAAGCAAGGCTAACCATATAACACATTTGCGCATAGAGATCGAGTGTTTTAGTTTGACTTATCAATAAGACATCCATCACTTATTGTGGCGTCTTCATTATATATCAAGATTTCTAATCACAAGTTGATTAGGGATCAAGGTGACCATTAGAATCTAAACTTAATTTCGATTCGGACTAGTATAATACAGGTTTAAGAGCAAAGGACTTAGGTTCGTATCATTTGGTATTAGAGTCGAGTTTTGTTCAGGTTTAATTTATCTTATTTACTTTGTTTTGTTATGTGTTAATCTGCAATTTTAACATTAGGTTAAGGTTGTTTCCTACTCATACATGTTCTGCATAATAAATAAATAAATAAATAAAAAATCTTCATAGCCGAATTTGATTCCTTTTGTTAGCCGAATTTTTGTTTTCTAGTTTGTTGGTTGTTTTGCATAATAGTTCTTAGTAATTTGTTTTATTATCTTAGTAATTTGTTTTATTGTTGATTCTCTTTATTGTCTTAATCTTAATTAGTTGCATTCATATTTAAAAAATAAAAATAAAAAAAACAAGAAGGAAATTTGAAAGCATATTGCATAAACCTTAAAATTGTGCAATTTGTGATGGAATTGAGTTTGACACTCTTGTTGGCATTGGAGTTGCATTTTTGTTGGTGATTTTACTGCTGGGTTTTGTGGTGGTGTCATTCTATTAGTGATAAAAAAAAAGAATAAAAAAAAATCAAAGATTAAAAAAAAAAAAATCAAAGATTAAAAAAAAGTGTAAAAGGCCAATTTTGAGAGATTGACAATTGAGTTTGTTTGCTTTAAGGAAGCACAATTGAAATTGTGAGTGCTGTTTGTTTATTTAATATTGGTTGCTCGGTATTTGAATTTTGAGTGCTAAATTGATTGGAATAAAATTGGACAGAGACCTAAATTACGAAAACTACAACCAACAACTATCTCATACCTTATTTGAATTGTGTTGTTATTAATTGTTGAATCATTTTTCTAAATTTTATCTTTGAATTTTTGGTCCTTAATATTCTGGTTTATTTCTTTACTCATTCCGAAAGTTACCTTTGTTAATTTTCCATTTTTTCTTTGTGGTTAGTAAAGCCGAGACTAGGTTTTATCAATTAATTCGGAAATTGCTTGCTACTTGTTTTGTTCTATTGATATGTTTAATTAGAACATACTTGTTGTAACACCCCGTCCCAAATCGCACCGGAATCCGTGCACGTTGACCGAGGTTGACCGTTGACCGAGCGGGTCAAAAGTTGACTTTTTGACTCGGTGGGAATTTCGAGTTGACCAAGGTACCGTGGCGATGTGCACGATGCCCCGAGTTCGTAGACTGGTAGCACGTCGAAAACGGAGCTACGGTTTGAAAGTTATGGACGAAACAAGTTGCGGTCCAAACTGTCCAAGGAGTGCTGGGGTTGACTTTTTGTTTATGGGGAATTGAGCTTTGACTCATGCATGGTTGTGAAGTGCTCGTCGATACGAGTTCACAGACTAGCGGCACGCTCAAAACGGACATCCGGTTAAAAAGTTATGGACGTTTGAAGTTTACCGGATACCGTATTATTTTAATGTTTTTGGGTCTGTGAACAGTGAAATGCCACATGTCAGCTTCTGATTGGTCCACGTGGCATGAACAGTGTCACACAGGGGTTTTTATTTGATAAAACTCTCGGGGAAGAGAGAGAAAGAGAGAGAGAGAGACCGCCGGCCACCGGAATTTTTTCCACTGTTCCGGTCGAGTTACTGTGCACGCGCCGGCCAGCAAGCTTGCCCTCCTCATTTCCGGCAAAACCTCCAAGTTTCACGGCTAACGGCCGTCGGACGCGCCCGGATCGGACCTCCGAAGATCGGCGGCGAGTTTTTCCCCTCCACCGCCTGCCATTTTCCGGCCACACGCGCCGTACACCCATCATCCTCTCCTCAAGTCCGGCTGACCCACCAAAAATCACGGCCATCGGACCACCGACGTGCCCGGATCGGAGCGTTTTCCGGTGAGGGGCCGGAAATCTTCAAACGGTGATTTCTCCGCCGTCCGACCTCCGTTTTGCTCACCGCCGGTCCCGTTGGATTGCTCTCCTCACGATCTACAAGTCTACAAAATTTCACGACAAACGGCCACCGAACGCGCCGCCAGTGGCTACGGTTGCCGGTGACCGCGGCGGCTCGCCGGAAAGTACTGTTCCGGCGAGTACCCGAAATTCCGGCCAGCTCCAGTCAACTGTATTCAACCTCCTGAACCCGAATCCGGCTTCCGTTTCCGCCAATTCGTGATGGTTTGGGAGAATTGCGGAGCCGAAACCCGCAAAGCTTTCCGGCGAGATTCCGACCCCGTCGGGTCCGATCACCGGAAAGTAAGACCGAATCCGTGATCCTCATCACGCGAGCTTCGATTCGGTATATAACTCGTAACCCTTAGATGTCGCTTTGTGTTCGCTCCCCGGGTACCCATTTGGGGATTACCCGAATAAAATATTAATATTTTTGGTTTGTGCACTGTGGTTGTTTAGGTGCACGTGCGAGTAGCGGAGTTGATCCCGAGGAGGATCTTAGTTGATTTGCGCGCTCCAGGTGAGTGACCCACCTTCAAAAATTATTTTGGGCAATTAATTATATTTAATTGGTATTTAAATTATGCTCATGTGGTGTGGTTTAATTATGATTTTATTGTGGTTTAATTTATTTATTATGCATGAGCAAAGTGTATTTTGGTAGTATTTGTACGTGGTTTTAAATTTGATTTTCCGGGCATAATTGGGTTAAATATTTTACGAAAATATTGGTTTGAATTTTATAAATTATGCCCGCGGTATTTTTATGGTTGCATCTCGTATTTCGAGAAAATTGTGGTTTGTTGTTATCGCTGTTTCGTACCGGGTTATTAAATAAAAATATGTGGGATGGTGTTTTGTGAAAATTTGGTATCCTTCCCACGGTGGTTTTTGGAAAAAACGGTACGGTTGGTTATTTATGTTTATTTTTAGACGCACTCATACAGTATTGGTGTTCTGATGTATGGTGTATGGACACGTGGTAGCACGCGGTTATTATATGGTTTAGCGTGCGGTTATTACTTCACCCGTGAGTTGCCATTGGACCGTGGGCAGGCAAGTTATTGTTGCACATAGCCGCCCCCCTCCTTGGCCGGGTGATGGTTTTTAGCAGTCGGTACTGTCGGGATGCCGAAGTGACCATTGCAGGTTTCTCTCTTTAACCCTCCGCCAGTCGGTGCTCGGGACGCTGGGTATCGGAGGGCATCACCGGTATATGGTGTGGTGCGTCGGTGTAAATTGCAAATAGTGTTTTAAACCCCAAAGGTGTTCAAAATGATTTACTACAATTTATTACATTTTTAATTATATATTTGGGGTATTTATTTAATTAATTGTTGTTTATCAAATGGTTTAATCCCTTGGTTTTTGGGAGGTATGTACATTGGGTTTTGCGAAAAGGTTTTAAAAAGGGAACATTTCAAACGGAGCGACTGGTGAGAGTTTTGAGAGAAATTATTATTTTCCAACCGTTATTACTATTATTTATTTATTAATTGTTGGTATTTGTTCTATTCCTTATTTGCTATTACTGTTATTTTTATTATCACAAAAGGTGTTCAGTAGTTCGGGTTACTCACGGAGATGATTAGCATCTCACACTCTTAAATTCCGTTCCCTTAGGTGCAAGTGGTGGTAGACGTTCTTCCGGAGCGAACCAAGTTTTCCGCTGCTGTTGTGTTTCGAGAAGTACTTTTGTACTCTTTCATTTCAGTGTATTATTTCTTTCAGCCTTGTTGTATTTCTGTTGTTTAGCACTTCTTAAAGCTTTGTATACTATTGGGATACTTCTGTTTTATTTATGCACTGGACTGTTGTTGTTTTGAGAAGTGCTGAAATTTGTGGAATCAGTTTGTAGTTTGTGGGAGGAATAAGGGGATGTTTTTAGAAGTGTGTTTTCAGTGCAGGTAACTTGTGTTAAGTAAATCCCTTAGGGGAGGCTCTGTCGGATTTTCCGTTGGAGGGTCCGGTAGGGTTTCCTTGGGATCAGGGCTGTCTAGGGTTCCGGGGAAGGAATTCTGGACGGGTCCTGACACTTGTGGTCTAATTGTTGTTTTGAGTGTGTTTTAATAGAACTTTGAGATAATTCTTTGAGTGGAAAAAGATAAGAGAGTGTGAGTTTAAAAAAGGATTAAAACCTGAAACTAGTGTGAAAACACGAGTGACGAGTCCTTGTTTGAGTGATACACTTAAGGGAGTGAATTTGGTGAGGTTTTCTTGTATTATTTCATTAACATGATAGATTCAAGGATTAAAAGAGGAGGTGCCTCAATAAGAGAGCTTGGAAAGGATTCTGTGGGTTTCAAGGGAGAGTCGAGAGCATCCGGAAATGTAGCCAAACCTACCGACATGTTGGAAGTATTGGAACAATTACAAAGGATGAATGCTCATTTTGATTAACTTGATTAAATGATGGATATATTTGGAAATTCACAAGGGGGATTGAACCTAAGAATGGAAATTCACAGAAGTCATGGTGGAGGTCGAGGAGGCCGTGTACGTTTTAGGGAGGAAATTGAAGGAGGTAACTTTGGAGATAACCTTGACGAGGAGTTTGAAGATATTTTTGCACTCCAAGGAAGCCAAAACCATGGAAGATAAGCTCGAGATAAGGATGATGACCTCAAAAATATTAAAGTCAACATACCACCATTTTTGGAAAAAAGTGATCTAGAGGCTTACTTAGAATGGGAAGAAC
Source organism: Ziziphus jujuba (assembly GCF_031755915.1). NCBI lineage: Eukaryota > Viridiplantae > Streptophyta > Magnoliopsida > Rosales > Rhamnaceae > Ziziphus > Ziziphus jujuba. The sequence continues at coordinate 22,467,442 of NC_083383.1, read as the reverse complement.
GAATGGAGATGATCTTCGATTGTCATAACTATTCGGAGGTAAAAAAGTTAAGTTGGCAGCTTTGGAATTTGGACATTATGCATTACCATGGTGGAATAATGAGCAAGGTACCTGAAGAAGAGTCGGTGATGGACTAATAACCATTTGGCAACAAATGAAAGGAGCCATGAGGAACAGTTTGTACCAAGCCATTACTATAGGATATTGCATTAAAGACTACAATCTTTATCACAAGGAAGTAGGATTATGGAGGACTACTACAAGGAGATGGAGATGCTCATGATGAGGTTGAGCATGAATGAGGACTGTGAATCAACAATGGAGTAGTTTTTGAGAGGCTTAAACCAAAAGATAGCAAACCAAGTGGAATTACAACAATATATGGAGTTGATAGAGATGTTGTATGTTGCCATTAAAATTGAGAACGAACTTAAGAGGAGGGGTACTAGTTTACGGTTTGGAGTAGACCTGGCAATTTGGATCATGACACGGAGACACGACTCGAAAACGACACGGAATAAATGGGTTTGGGTTTATTATAAATGGGTTTGGGTCATAATCGGGTCAACCCGTTTAACACGATTATTAATCGTGGCATTTTCGGGTTGACCTGTTTAACTCGAAATTGACCCGTTACGACCCATTTATTAAACGTGTCAGTTTCAACCCGACACGATTATATACCTATTACAACCCATTTAAATTTTATTTTAAATTAATATTTTATCACTAATATAATATTTAATAACTAAAAAATATTATAAATTAAAAATTTTATAAAAATAGTTTTCTATTACTAATTTTTTAAAAACAAAAAATACATCTTTAATAAAACAAAAACATAAAAATAAAAAAAAAATAAAAAAAAAATTTCGGGTTAATAGGTTAATTTTCGGGTTAACGGGTTAATAGGTTAGTTTTCGGGTTAATAGGTCAATTTCAGGTTAACAGGTTAATAGGTCAACACGACCCGTTAAAATAATCATGTTAAACGGGTCGTGTCGTGTTGACCTGTTTATAAACAGGTCGGGTTAGTGTTTTAGGTACCTGACACGATTAATAAATGGGTCGTGTTCGGGTTAGGCATTTTTGACACGATTATTAAACGGGTTGACACGAACACGACCCACCAACCCGAATTGCCAGGTATAGTTTGGAGGGGTTTCAAGTAGCGAGAGGTCAAGCTTAAGTGTTTGGAGAAGCAATCCCGCATTTGAATTAAGGCCAGAACTGAAACTAGAAGGGGAAAGCTCTAATCAGCTAAGAAAAGATACAAGACTCGAACCTACACTAACATAACAATTTGAAGGCAAAGCTGATCCTAAACCATCTAGAACCTGTGATATTGTGTGTTTTAAGTGTCAGGACGGATGAAATATTGCCAATCAATACCCAAATAGAAGAATTATAGTGCTGAAAGGCAATAAAGAGTTGGAATTCGAAAGTGAAGGATCCAAAGTTGAAACCGAACTTGTTAAGAAAGAAATTAAAGATGAAGAACAAGATGAACCCAAGACTCTAAAAGCTTCAAAGGCCAATGAGTTTAGTGGCACGAAGGGTATTGACCGTATACAAGAATGAAGATTAAGTGCAAAGGGAAAAAATCTTCCATACTTGATGTGACATTTAATGTAAAATTTTGAGTATGATTATTAATAGTAGAAGTTATGACAAAGTTATTAGTAATTTTGTAATGGAGAAATTATTTTTAACAATAATGAAACATCCCGAACCATATAGACTTCAATGGCTAAATGATAGTTGAGAGATGAAAGTAAATAAATAAGCCAATGTAAAGTTTAGTATTGATAAATATGTGGATGTGGTTTTATGTGATGTTGTACCTATACATGCTAGTCATATTTTGTTGGGAAGACCATGGCAATTTGATAAGGATACCATACATTATGATCGAGAAAATGCCATTGTATTCTGATTTGAAGGAAAAAAGATTAAACTAGAGCTGTTGACACCTAAAAAGGTATTTTAAAGATCAAATACAAATGCAGCAAAAGAGGGAGGCCGAATGGCAAAAGGAGAAGACAAGTATGCCGCCCATGACTTCATCTATCAAACAAGAGAGCAAGGTTGAACCACACAACTAAGGTAAGTTTTCTAAACTTGAGATTGAGGGAAAAATAGAGAGGAAGCCAAGAGTGAAAGAAAAAGAGAGAAAGCTGAGAGTGTTAAAGGGAAAGAGAAATCCAAAAATGAGAAAGAGAGGAGAGAGAAGAAAAGGAAATTTTCTTATCTTAGCCAAGGTGACGGCATTTTAGGTAATAAACCTATGCTGGTCACAGTGTTTAAAGATGCTTATTTAAATCATCTAGCTAATTCTGAAGAGCTTGTATTTTCAAGTTCTGTATATTTTATTTTGTAGGAATTTGATGATGTCTGTCTAGAGGAGATTCTTAGTGGTTTACCACTTATTCGAGGGATCGAGTATCAAATAAATTTTATACCTAAAGCTGCAATTCCTAATAGGCCTACATATGGAAATAATCATGAGGAGAAAAAGGAACTATAAAGAAAAGCAAGTGAATTGCTTGAAAAAAGATATATTAGAGAAAGCATGAGTTCATGTGCTGTCCTTGTTTTGCTAGTACTTACGAAAGATGGATCATGGTGCATGTGTGTAGATTATAGGGCCATTAATAATATAATCATTAACTATAGGCATCCTATTCCTAGATTATATGATATACTTGATGAATTATATTGTGCATGCATGTTTTTTAAAATTGATCTTAGGAGTGGGTATCATCAAATTAAGATGAAAGAGGGAGATAAATGGGAAACCACATTTAAAACTAAGCATGATTTGTATGAGTGGTTAGTTATGCTTTTTACTTTACCTAATGCACCTAGCACTGTCATGAGATTAATGAACCATGTTATGAATCCATTTATTGGAAAGTCTATGATTGTTTACTTTAATGATATTCTTGTATGATACGAATCTAGGACGACCTGTGCCTAAACCCGTATTATATTAGCTTGGATCTAATTATGTTCAAGTTCTAATAATCACCTTGACCCCTAACCAACATGTGATTAGAAACCTCGGTATAAGGAAGACGCACCAATAGGTGATGGATATCCTATTGATAAATCAAAACTAAAACACTCATTCACTAATGGTGTTTTAGGTGTTCAAAAGAACAAAGAGAAATTCAATCTCACAAAATAAATTATCAATATTATTAATGGTCTTCCTAAAAAACAAGCCCTTTTATAGGCTAAGAGAAAACAAATAAAACCCTAAAACAAAAAAGAAAAATCGGCCATGCAATGAAGAATCCTAATATGGTCGAAAGTCTCCTCCTTTCTTAATCTAATTTGGATTAATTAATTCCTTTATTTTGAATTTGGAATTAATTAATTTACAATGAAAATAATAAAATAATAAAATAATAAATTTCCTAAACTTATTTGTCTGGTAAATAAATAAATAAACAAATAAATTAATGGAAATTTCCTTAAACAAAAAGTAGAATCAAATTAGGAAACTAAAATATTAGTTTTTTGACTAAATTGACTTTGACTAATTTTTGACCAAGTTGAGCTCCAAATCAGCTTCAATATGCTTTTTAGGATTCCAAATAAGCTTATTATGGAGTCCCACATGTTTCCTTTGCTTGGAAGAAAGAGAAAAAGCCAACTTAGCAAAATACAACAAAAGCTAGCAAGCAATACAGTAATTTTCGGCCAAATTTTGAAGCTGTCCGTACAAGTTCGTACAAGGTGGCTTTACTTCTACCTTGAATTGTTTCCATGACCTCTTAGTGATATTTATTGAATCCATAAAGATTTGGGATCATTTCTTGCTGTCCGAACTCCATTAACGCACCAAAACCGCTACCTGAGTCCGTATCGGCTTCCACCACTTGTATGGCTAAAACAGGTCTTGGATCATTGGGTATGGATAGATGCTATTGAGAATGAATTACCCCCTAGATAAAGACAGCAAATTTTTCCCTAAACCTCTTAGCTTGAGTCTTAGTGATCGGTCCGGTCCTCATCCGTATCGGGTCAGCAACCCAACGGGTTGTCGATTGTGCGTGCACAGACGAATTCATATCATTCCCCTCCTCTTGAAAAGGATTTATCCTCAAATTAAGATCATCACCTGCAGTAAAAAGAGATAATTTAGTAACATTAAATATGGCACTAACATTGTACTTACCTAGTAAGTAAAGTTTGTCGGCATTTTTATTGATTCGCTCCAAAATTTGAAAAAATCCATCCCCTTGAGGCATAAGCTTTGACTTTTGTTGCTTCTGAAACCTTTCCTTTCTTAAGTGCAACCAAATCCAATCTCCTGGGTCAAACACTAAAACAAAAAACTCTAAAAATAAATGCTTATCATGGCAAAAATTACACTTTTTAAAGTTAGCAAATAATCTCTTCCAAATTTTTAAATTTCCACAAAGTAAAGCTCTCAACAAGGTAGATAAAGTTTTATACAACAAAAACATTTTTGAATAAGCATCTTTATGATTCATGACCAGCAATAGTTTCTTACTGAAGATAGCTTTATTAACATCCCCAAAACACAAATAAATTTTTTTTATTTTTCTTTTCTTTTCTTTCTTTTTCTTTCCTCCCCTCAGTTTGGCTCTCACTCTTAGCTTTTCTCACTTCTCTCGCATTCTCGGGTTTCTCTACCCTTCTCACCTCACTTTCGGCTTTCCTATGATTTTTCCACTCAATTTGAGTCTTAGAGCACTTACCTGGTTGGTCTTGCACTGCTTGGACTCCTTTAATGGGTGTTGTTGCCGTGGGGGCCATGCTAGTCCTCTCCTTGAGTTGTTCGACCACCCTTCTTTGTTGTATTTGTATTTGATCTTTGTACACCTCTTTAGGAGTTAATGCCTCTAGCTTGACCTTCTTATTTTTAACTCTAAAAATAATACTATTCTCTCTATCATAATGAATAGCATCTCTATCAAATTGCCAAGGCCTACTAAGTAAAATATGTCCCACATGCATAGGCACAACATCACACAAAACCACATTCACATACTTATCAATGCTGAATTTTACTTTGGCTTATTCATTAAATTTCATCTCACCACTATCATTAAGCGATTGTAACCTATAAGGTTCTGGATATTTAATTGTTGTCAAGCCTAATTTATCTACCACAAGATTACTAATTACATTGGTCAACTTCCACTATCAATAATCATACTATAAATCTTATCTTGGATTTCACATCGGGTGTGGAACATGTCCTCTCTTTGAATTTCATCCTCATCTTTGTATGCAACTAGCGTTCTCCTAGAAACCAAGCTTAGTTCAGCATGGGAAATATTCAAAGTTTCAACCTCACCTTCAAGCTCTTCCTCTTCCTCTTGCTCGGTTTCATCACCACTTTCCTCACTTAAATGATTTCTCTTGATCTTGAAGGTTTAGGATCATATTTTACATCATTCTTTAGTGCTTGGACATATTCGGCTTTGGATTCCCTTTTTGGCTGATTTGAATTTTCTTCTCCAATTTTCAGCTTTGGCTTGTTTTCAAAGGTAGGATTGTTTCTCCAGCCACTTGGATTTGATCTTCTGCTGTTGGAAACACCTCCAAATCGTGAGCCTAAACCTCTCCTCTCAAATTGATGCTCTAATTTAATAGCCACATGCAACATCTCCTCCAATTCCACATATTGTTGCAATTCTAGTTGATTGGCTATTTCACAATTCAAACCACCAAGAAACCTTGCCATGGTTGCTTCTCTATTTCCATTCATACTTAACCTCATCATAAGAAATCCACTGAAGCCTTGTTGTGTTGGTATAAGTAATGGATATGGATGTGGGAGTGTTGATCAAAGTGGGGCAAAGAAGTACAGCGTATGCAAGAATCGGGAGCTGTCTTTCTTCTGGGACATGATTCATCCTTCACAGAAAGGCTGGCATGCTGTTTATTCAGAACTTCAACCTTCTCTTTACAAATTATTTTAGCTACAAATGTAAGATATAGCAGGAGCATTTACTAGCTCCATCAGACTTGTATTGAATGCTTAGCACCCTTATCACCAGTAACAAGCCATTTGCATGATAAATATAAACCGTCCGATGGAGGCAGGTACATCATTACTGCTAATATGTATATGGTCAAACATCCTTTTATCTTTCTGGCTATAACGTTTTGGATTGCAATGGAATCTCAAGTTTAATCAAAAGCAATTTATCAATTATGCGTGTACATTTTATATAATATCATCTACAAAACAAAAGAAAAAAATAAATACATATACCATTCATGTTGTTACAATTAAGAAATCTGTCAAACGAAGATACATAATACACACATTCCTAATTCCAGATCTGAACATTCCTGTCAAAGATGCCTGCTCCGTATGTGGAAACGAAAATCTCAACTAGAAGAGGAAATTGCATCATTACAAACAAGGTGACTGGAATGCTAGCAAGAGAAATGATAGGAATGAAAATCCATGAATATCTGTCTCTAAGCACAATAAGAATTGTAGCACAAAAGGCTATCATCATGGTTACAATAGAGAAAAAGAGGGTGGAAAGACCAATCATCATCTTCTTAGGCAAAGATTTTAAGAAATCCTCTTCTGCATATCTTGAGGTAAGGATGCCTAAAAACATTAACACTGAGGTTGTGGAGGAAAAAAGCGAAATAGCATCTGATATTATGAAAACCATAAACAGCTCTTTATTCAAAAATATGGGCACACCAGTATCTTGATTGTTTCCTCCAGGAACTGTAAAAGCTGCAGCAAACATGATGGTAACAATGAGAGTACCCACAACTGTACAAGAAGTTGCTGTCCCTTTCATCCATTTTTCTCCCTCAGTCCTCAAATTCTTGTGGTCTCTAGTAAACATTTGGGCTGGTGTCAAAATACTTGAGTTTGTGTGCTCTATAGTCCAAGGAGGCACAATTGACTCCACCTCCTATATTTTTGTTCATAAAATAAATAAATAAATAAATAAAAAGCAGAGAAAACCAAATGTCATCACAACTTTATCAATTAAATATTATTTTTTTAAACGAAACACAACATGAATTTGTGTGTGACAATCATTTGATTTACATGTATAATAAATAATTATCTCGGCTACTAATTATAAGAATTATGTTGTGTGGAGATCAATCATTTATTCTTCTTGTTTTCTCCCAGTGGTTTAGTTTTTCCAGGGCAGGGGTGAGGTTAGTGGGCTAAGAGTAACTTTCTTTGAGTTTGGTCCTTCTCAAGGTTCACGAAACCTTTTAAGAAAAACTAGACACATATTGGAAGTCAAGTATCTCCATATCAAAAAGAAATATATTTAGGAGATTTAACTTGAAAGTTTCATTTGAAGACTGGCAGGACCTTCTTCATATGAGAGCTTTTAGAAATATTAAATGCTCTGATTCTGTCAAAAAAATATCAAACTTAATACAAGACTACAAGTGGGCTTGACCAGCACGTTACACTAACACACACATAATAAACCCTAAACACTTGAGCACTAAACTTAATACACAAGTAATATACACAGTACATTATATAATTACTTATATGTGCTATTAATATCCTACCGATAATCATTCATATGTTTTCTCACAATTCATGATCAAGGCAAGTTTTTCGTATGTAATTTTCATGACTGTATACATTTTCCTAAAATACATCAGAAAAGATGTCAAAAACCAGTTGGAGCAAGAAGAAGCTTGAAAAAAACTCTTGCAGAAAACATGCAAGAAGACCGATTTAGAGAAGTCAGCCTAAAAAACTCTGTGCATTATGAATTTCAACATCTGAAGTACTTAAAAATGCCTTAGATGTGCCAAACCTATGACGTGAATGGATATTAATTTGCCCAAGATAAGATTAAATATACTAAAATAAACTAATAACTAACAAGAAAAATACGAAGTGAAGAGAAGCGACCTTAAACCATTGTAATTCCCTCTGCATTTGTAAAGCTGCTCCAGAAATTTGATTAAGTTGTGGATAAGGTGCCAACATTCCAGCCATATGCAACATGTTGTTTCCATGCCTATCTACAGCGGTTGCAGCTGCTAGTTTTGAGTCCAATCTATGTATAAGGTTAAAAACGTTTGCTTGGCGATACAGGATTGCACGCATAAATATGTTCCTCCCCAACTCATCACAGGTCTCCACCAGCTCTTGATTTGCTGTTAGCAAACTTATTATAAACTCGACATTCCCTCGATCAACAGCTCGAAACAGAGCACCATATACAAAACAAGCTTCCATTTGGATTTCATCCAAACTTCTTGTCATTGCACACATTTGGTGTAGAAGTTGAAAGGTTTGAACATGGACCAATTTCATATCATATAAAAACTTAATCCCTGAGTTGGTAGCAAAACAACTTCAGCTATTGAATGTTTCTAAAAGAACAGACAAATTAGTAGAAGAAAGTAGATGAAAAAAAAAGAAGATTAAATTTCATACCTAACATTTTAAGAGATTTCAATGCCAATCCTCGGAATGACCAAAATTTGTGATGTGAATCCTTCTCTGTTAAATATGTACAGAATTTACGTTGATATACTGTGTGAACTAACTGATTATACATTACATTAGTATGTCCGAAAAAGTCCAAATTGTAAACATACCTGGAGATCTGATGATACTCATGTTATAGGTGAGCAGACGTATATTGTTGAGTTCTATACAGATATCATTGATGGCACGAGCTGGATCAATGTAAATACCTATGAAGAACAAAGGAACTCAATATTTAACATTATTAGCTATTTCTCATAATTAAGAATATTATTCAACCATGGTTGACAGTGTTAAAGAGAGAGAGAGAGAGAGAGAGAGAGAGAGAGAGAGATATAGAACCCAAATAAAGGCATATATGATTTCAGTATCTAAAAGAAGGTATAAGGCACCAACAGTCATATATCCATTTTTGCCAAAATCTGAGCCTGCACCCACTGAGAAATGCAGAAGGTAGATTTGCCAATGCATAGATGGGGGGTATCCCAAAGCGGTCTGGAGTAACAGCCAACCGTGGGCAATGCTTGAGCAGTTCCCAAGCAACATCTACATTACATAATCAAATTATCAACAGTGATAGCACTAAACAGGTAAAACTAGAGATATCAAATCAGCTTGTCAAATTCTGGATCCATGTCAATAAAAACAGTGTCACACAACAATAGTAAAATGTAAATTGACACAAACTCTCACCGAAACTTTGCATATATATAGCATTGCAAATGAGCGTAGCGCCATCTATGCCATTCTGTGGCAATACCAGTTTATCAAGCGGTGTAACAGTATAAAGATACCGACCCATTTTCATATGACCATAACGAAAAGCCAGTGCAGCAGGAAGCATGTCTATGACATGAATGATAAGGATTTTGGTATTCTTTCTAACCATGCATTCAGCTATTTTAATGCTTGCATTATACGTAGCTGCTATTGCAAGAGCTGTGAAACCATTTATGTCTTTTATTTCCAAGTCTTCTTCAGACATTTTATCCACCAATGTCTCCACTATGCTCATATCCCCATTAATGGCCGCAACATGAAGAGCTGTCCTCCCTGAATATGTAATCCTTGCTCTAACTACATCAGGATTTCTGGCAATGAACTCATTTGTTGCCTGCCAATCACCACTCCATACGGCATTGTAGAAGGGCTCGTTTAGATTGAAGTCGTCACTTGAAATAGTCACTGCAAAATAATCAAAATAATAATAATAATTAGTTATGACCAAAAGCTATCCTTGTTCGTTTTATTTTATTTTATTTATTTATTTTTTTATGGGAGGCCAAATGCCGCATTTACTTTCTACATTTGTCCTCCCAAACTAAGGAACACCTTACTTACATTGCCTCCTTAAGCTAAACTATTGCTATCCTGTTAGAAGAAAAATCTGAAGAATCTGATTCTTTGCTGACTAAACAAGAACATTACTATGCTAGTCTTTTCCGAGCCTAAGAACTAAAATTTATCACAAAGCTATTCGTCTTTCATTGGGCTAGTTAACACTATATGGGCCTATGATCAAGCCCAATCTACCAGTAATCAATTAATTATTTATTATTATTTTTCTCTATCCTTCTTCGCTAAGACTCAGGAGAGAGATTATGGATTATCAAAAAATAAAATAAAATAAAACAAAAAGAGAGAGAGAGAGAGAGAGAGAGAGAGAGAGAGAGAGAAATGGTCTGCTGCTAACCTTCACTTCTTGACGATTCAGAGCTCACCATTGTTTTGGCTCTGAGAAGCTGTGGCTTGAACTTGGAAGCCAAAGTCTCCCAAGCAATTTTGGCAGAAGTGATATCTCTAATCACTGAAAAAGCATCTGGCCCACAACAAATCTGGATGGCATGGAGAGCAGCAGCATTCTTCTTCCTCCAAGCTCTGTATTCAGCTCCTACTCTGTCACTATTTTCATCAACATTTCCATGATCTGCTGGTTTTGGAGGTTCATCATTGGACTCCACAATATCCCAAAGATCTTCAGCCAACAAATAGGTATGAACCCTAACACTCCAATCCACATAGTTCTCTTTGTCAAGAACTTCTGGAACAATTCTTCCTTTTTTACTACTCCTCATGGGATCTGCCTCAAAATACTTCAATTTTTGCATAACCAAAAACATAATACCAAAAAAAAAAAAAAAACACTTTTAGACGAACAGAAATTTTTTTGTTAGAAGTGGTGAAACATATGTTGCAGCAAAAGTTTTTTCCAAAAAAATAAATAAATAAATAAAGAATAACTCAAGCAATTATATATTACTATATAGAAGTAATTTTGCAGATAAAAATTGGAAATGAAAGTAGTGAGAGAAAGTAAATGGAAGTTCTTACGTTTTGTACCCCAAGAAATATTCGAGCTGGAATGGTGGAAAACAATCAAATTTCAGATGGATATAGAGGAAGATAGAGAAGTGTTTTGAGGTGAAAAATGGAAACTGTATAGAAAGTTGGAAAATGGTTTTTTTGCTTTTGAAATGTGGCTTGGCAGAATTGCATTTTGTCTGATTGTGTGTGGTCGGTAAAAAGCAAGGTGTGATGACTAATAATAATAACAGTAATACAAAATAATAATAAACAGAAAGAAATAACGATGAATAATAATTATAAAAAAGGTTACCGGGATGTGGAAGCCTTTGCCACCAAGCAAATTTACTGTTCGGACTGAGACACATTAGTGGACGTTTTTCAGTGATGAGATGACAATTTAAATTTTGTATTGGAAAATCTTTGGCAATGAAAATAAAATATAAAATTATATTGATGGTATATTATCTGACATGAAAAAAAAAAAAAAAAAAAATGTGTGGGTGCTCGCTGGAGTATTTGAAAATTTTATCAGTTTCACGCGGTTTAATAAAGTGCACGTATAAGTCTCAATTGTCAAAATATTATTATTTTTTTTGTCAAACATCTTCATTATTATGGAGTGAAAGTGTTGTTTTGATCATTAAAACTCTGGCTTCTTGATAATCTGAAAACAAATTGATTTTACTTTTTTTTTTTCGTATTAACAAATTGATTTTATTTAGCATTTAAAAAAAAAACTACAAAATGATTTTTCAAGATAGGTTTTTTATTATAAACTCTGGCACATCAAAGTGTTTCTATTTTCAGAATCATTTCCTTAAAACAAAACAAATAAAAAGCACCATAAAATATATCAGTCAAACAGTTTTAAAAACAATTTTATTTTCTTTGAAATAATTTAAGACATTGCACATGAACTCTCAAATAGGCCCTTCATCTCCATTATTTGAAAATAAAAAAGTTACATATACACGTGGTAGGAAACATAACACAAAACATCCAGGTACGAATTTTATTACAGGAAACTTAAAACAAAACAAAAAAAAAATAATATATATATATATATATAATATACATAAACCCTATTTCCAAATCCCAGCTTTCTTATCAAGGATTCCTCGTTCATAAGAAAAAAAAAAAAATGTCAACCAGAAGAGGAAATTGCATAAATACAAACAAAGTGACTGTAATGCTATTGCATATTTTCCAAAATAGTAATGATGATGATGATGATGCTCAAGCTAGTACATATATACAGAAGTAAAATTTTAAGTTATTACCAAAAAAGGAAAAAAAAAAAAACGAAAAAGAAAAGCGGAAGTTCTTACATTTTTTTTAAAAGTGGAATGGGGATATTCTAAAAAATATTTGAGTTTGGATGATTGAGGAGGGAATTGTTTGAAGTGTAACATGGAAAAATACAAAGAGAGTCGGAAAAAACTTTTCTTTTTTATAAATTTTATTATTACTACTATTATTATTATTATTATTATTATTGAAATGGAGGCTTGGTAGAAATTTTTTTCCGCTTCGGTCTGTCGGTAAAAAGCAAAATGTGATGACCAAAAATAATAATGAAACAAAAAGGGGGAAAAAAAAAGGGATAAAAGTGTAAAGTTTTTTTTCTTTTTTAAATGAAAAAAAAAAGGGAGTAAAAGTTTGGGGTGTGGGATTGAGGAGGATCATTGACCATTTTTCAGTGATAATTTAAATATTGTACTAGAAAATTTTTGGCAATGAAAATCAAATCAATCTTTTACAGAGAGTCTAAGATCCGTTTTATGCGGTTTAACAAAATTCTTTAATATTGTCAAACTAACTTTTATTTACAAAATTATTATTTCACAAGTCTCACAGAATAAATAAATCACATCTCCATTATTAAAATGTTTATTTATTTATTTTCTTTTACTAAACTATTGAATTTTTATATTTTTTTTTTATAATTATTCAAACTCCGGCTTATTGATAATATAAAAATAAAATTGATTTTTTAGGAAATTTTTTTAACTTTTATTATTTTACAAAACAGATATATTTTTTTAATTTTTTTAATTAAAAATTTATTCTTCCGAAGTTCGGATCTACCAAAACTTTTCACTTTAATAAGGGAGGAAATCAAGTCTAGCCGATGAGAAGTCCAAAAGGCTTATAAACTGGCCCAAATGATGATAGAGATAGGAACTGCCAGGGTCCATATGACACTCCCCATTCCTTCCAAATTTAGTCTCCAATGCCGCATTATTTTAAAAATATTTATTTTATTTTAGTTTGTTTTCTAAATGAAATGTTATCGTATGAATAGTAAATAAAAAATAAGACACGAAAAAGAGGATAAAAAATTCAGATTTACAAATAAGATTTACATAAAAGGTTTAGAATTTGTTTTAGCAGAAGCAATATTTTAAAATGATTTTTTACAAGAGTTAACAAATCTTTATTTATCAAAAAATAATTTTTTAAAATTGTTTTCAAGAAGTTAAAAATCTAAAAATGTTCTTTTATGATCTTATGTGGAAAATTCAATAAGTATTTAATATAATTTTTTTATGTACAACCAAATATTATTTTTAATAAAAAGTTTTTTTTTATATAAAAAAATAAAATTTGTGGACAAAACTGTACTTTCATCAATTTTACTAAATAAACAACAAGTAGATACAACAAAGAATTTTGAAAATGTTCGAGGCATATTTTACTACAATGTTTACATTTACACACTTGCACGACATTGCAAGGAAAGGAAGCTAAAGCAATAGCCGGTATTAATAGACGAGTAAGGAAATTATTGATTGTGAATACTATAATCGATACAATGGATTATATACTTTTGATGCCTGGAATCACTGAGAGATTGAGTTTTCTTAATTAATACAATGCTAGCAAGGCAAATGACAGGAATGAAAATCCATGAATATCTTTATCTAAGCACAATAAGAAGTGTAGCACAAAAGGTTACAATCATGGAGGCAGTAGAGAAGAAAAGAGTGAAAAGGCCAAACATCAACTTCCTAGGTGAAGATTGAAGGAAATCTTCTTCTGCATATCTAGAGGTAAAGATTGCCAAGAGCATCAAAAAAGTTGTTGAGGAAAAGAGTGACATGGAATCTGAAATTATGAAAATCATGAACAGTTTCTTGGTAAAAAAAAAAAAAAAAAATGGAAACCCAAAATGATCATGGTATCCTCCAGGAACTGTAAAAGCTACAGCAAACATCATAGTAACAATGAAAGCACCTAAGTAGGTACTAAGCACGAAGCTGCTGTCTATTTCATCCATTTTTCTCCCTCACCCAACAATTTCTTGTGATCTTTCTTCGAACTGATCAGAATAAGAATATAAGTGTGATTTTGGACCTCTACACTGCCTTTTAGTCCACGTTTGCAGAGCAAAAGTACATCACAGGTAAATTAATTTGTATACAAAAATAATACTACTTGTCATCATGACTACATGTGGTGTTTTAGAGTGAAAGTTGAACGAACAAATGCCAAGAAATTTGCTAGATCGATCTTACAGTTAATAAATTTTTACTGCATCATTATTATGGATTATGGTTGTTTTGTTCCAGGAAATCCATTGAAGCAGTGTTGTGCTGGTATAAGCAATGAATACGGTTGTAGGATGTGTTGATCAAAGCGGGCAAAGAATTATAGTGTATGCAAGAATCCAGAGTCGTCTTTCTTCTGGGACATGATTCATCCTTCAGAAAATGGCTGGCATGCTGTTTATTGAGAACTTTAATATTATCTTCACAAATTATTTTAGATACAAATGGTTATGCATACCATAGAGGACATACCAGAAGCATCTAGTGGCTCCTTATATTGAATGCTTAACATTCTATCATTGGTAATAAGCCATTTGCACATTAAATATAAGCTGTCCGATGGAGACTACTAGATAATTTCTATATGATACGTATATGGTTAAACATCCTTTTGATCTCTCTAGCTATATGGTTTTGGATTGCAATGGAATCTCTAGTCAAAAGAAAATTATAAATTATGCATGTAACGTTATCTCCTTATAATAATCCTCTACAAACCTACTTCCTTGAGATAAAGATTGAAGCCTTTGAATCCAGCAACTTATGATAGTGTGATGGTACGAATCGCTTCCTTATGGCTCATTTCATTTGTCGCCATGTAGTGATCAAGTCATCACCAACTCTCCTTCTGGTGTTTTGCTCATTGGTCCACCATTGGGGTGCATAATGATCAAACTCCATTGCTGCCAACTTCACCCATTCCAAATATGCTTCCGGATCACTTTTTCCCATGAAAGATGGAATGTTTACCTTGATATTCCCTAGATCATCATCTTCATTCCTTGCTAGTCTCCCATGGATTGGCCTTGCTTAAGGTTAAAAAATTCATCAAACCCCTCATCCAAATCATCTCCAAAGTTATTTTCCCCAAATTCCTCTCTTGGTCTCCCTCAGCCTCCTCGACCTCGACCTCCATGAGCATGTAACCTTATATTCGGCCCTCCTTATGATGTTTCTATCCTGTCCATCCTTTGATAAATGTTATCAAATTGGGCATTCATCTGTTGCAATTGCTCCAATATAACCCTCATGTCCGTTTGCTCACCACTCTCCGTAGCTCGAGAACCACCATGGAATCCTATGGACTCTTCTTCATTAATTCTTAGTGGTGGATCTCCTCTCCTTAACCTTGAATCTGCCATGTTAGTATAAATAATGCAAAATGAAGTAAATTCTCACCACAAATCACTCCCTCACGTGTTTCACTCAATCAAGGTCTCGACACTCGTATTTTTACACTAGTTTCAGCTTTTACCTTCTTTTAAGCTCTCTCACTCTTGCCTTTTTCCACTCAAAAAATTATCTCAAAGTTCTAATTAAAACACTCACAAAACAGCAATTAGATCACAAGTATGTTTTAATTAAACTTATCAACAATACAATAGCAAAAAGAAAGCAATACCGAATGAATTAACAAAACCTAGTTTTCGGCTTTTCTAGGCAAAATAAGGCAAATCAACAAGAAAGTTTTGGAATTAATAAGAACTGGACTAGATGGTAAGATATTAATAATCCAAGAATGAAATTTTAGAAAAAGAAATTCAAACTCAAACAAGAATCAATTTGAAAATTAACGAGTAGTGTTGGTTGTTATTCTTGTAATTCAAGTTTTTTTTGTATCAAATTCTTTAACTAATTTTAATCCAAATAATTTAAGAACCCAAAATTCAAATATCCAGCCACAAAAATAATTCTCCAGCAACTCCAAATATTGAATAAATAATCAACAAAACAGCAACTCCAAGAAATTAGCAAACAAATCAACCTCCAACAAACTGATTTCTTTTCTTTTTTTTTTTTTTAATTCAGCTTTCTTCTTCTTCTTCTTCTTTTTTTTTTTTCACTCATACAACATAAAACAACTGCAGTAGCAAGAATCAACACCAAAATTTGCAATTCCAACACCAAATATTCACCAAAACCCGTGGCCTCCAACAACAAGAATAAAAAATGTGCAGTTTTATTTTTTTAAATTTTTTTTTATATATCTATTTGACTTTTTTTTTTTGGAATAAATGAATGCAAATATTTAAGGCTAAAACAGCAAAGAAAAAAATCAACAAAAACCAAATTAACAAGAACAATAATAAAAGACAACCAACAAACTAAGAAGCAAAAATACGGTAAAACTAGGAAATCCTAATTTAACTAGGAATTAATTTTTTTCTTTCTTTTAAAGATGCAGAACGTGAATGATGATAGAAGCAACCTTAACCTAATGCTAAAATTGCAGATTAACACAAAAACAAAGAAAGCAAATAAAGATAGATCAAACCTGAATAAAATTTGGCGCTGATACCAAATGATAATAACCTAGGACGACCTATGCCTAAACACATATTATATTAGCTCGGATATGATTATGTTCAAGTTCTAATGGTCATCTTGATCCCTAATCAATTTGTGGTTAGAAACTTTGGTATTAGGAAGATACCACAATAGGTGATGGATATCTTATTGATACGTCAAAACTAAAACACTCATTCACTAATGGTGTTTTAGGTGTTCAAAAGAACAAAGAGAAATTCAATCTCATAAAATAAATTCTCAATATTATTAGTGGTGTGTTCTTCCTCAAAAACAAGCCCTCTTCTAGGCTAAAAGAAAACAAATAAAACCCTAAAACAAAAAGGAAAAACCGGCCATGCAATGAAGAATCCTAATATGGCCGAAAGTCTCCTCCTTTCCTAATCTAATTTGACTTAATTAATTCCTTTATTTTAAACTAGGAATTAATTAATTTACAATGAAAATAATAAAATAATAACTTTCTTAAAATTATTTGTCTAGTAAATAAATAAATAAAAATAAAAAAGTAATGGTAATTTCCTAAAACAAAAAGTAGAATCAAATTAGGAAATTAAAATACTAGCTTTTTGACTAAATTGACTTTAACCAATTTGAGCTCCAAATCAGTTTCAATATGCTTTTTAGGATACCAAATAAGCTTATTATGGAGTCCCACATGTTTCCCTCGCTTGGAAGAAAGAGAAAAAGCCAACTCAGCAAAATAGAGTAAAGCCAGCAAGCAATACAGCAATTTTCGGCCAAATTTTGAAGCTGTCCATACAAGTCCGTACAAGTTGGTTTTACTTTTACCCTGACTTATTTCCATGACCTCTTAGTGATATTTATTGAATCCATAAAGAGTTGGAACCATTTCTTGCTGTCCGGACTCCATAAATGCACCAAAACCGTTATCCGGGTCTGTATCGGCTTCCACCACTTGTATGCCCAAAACAGGTCTTGGATCATCGGGTATGGACAAGTGCTCTTGAGAATGAATTACCCCTTGGATAAAGGCAGCAAATTTTTCCCTAACCTCTTAGCTGGAGCCTTAGTGTTCGGCCCGGTCTTCGTCCGTGTCGGGTCAGCAACCCAACGGGTTGTCAGTTGTACGGGCACGAGCGGATTCGTATCATTGTATATAATAGAAACTTAGATAATCATGTAGGACATCTTAAGTTAGTTTTAGAAGTACTCAGGAAGGAAAGATTGTTTTCTAACATTAAAAAGTGTGATTTTTGCCAAAATAAGCTTGTAGTTTTAGGATTTATTGTAAATGCTACAGGTATTAAAATTGATCAATCAAAGGTCAAAGCCATACAAGAGTGGCCAAAACTTACAAAGCATTACCCAGGTAAGAAGTTTTCATCGTTTAGCTAGTTTTTACAGGAGATGTGTCAAAGAGTTTAGCATCATTTAAGCACCTTTAACCGATATTGTTAAGAAGAATGTTGGTTTCCAATAGGGAGAAGCACAAGAGAAGTCTTTTAATTTTTTGAAAAAAAAAATTAACCATTGCTCCTTTATTGGTTTTACCAAATTTTTCTAAAACTTTGAAAATTGAATGTGATGCTTCAGGGGTAGGTATTGGAAATGTATTGATGCAAGAAGGAAGACTTATAGCCTACTTTAGTGAGAAGTTGAATGGAGCAGCATTAAAGTATCCAACCTATGACAAAGAGATGTATGCTTTGGTTCGAGCTTTGTCGACATGGCAACATTATTTAATACCGAAGGAGTTTATGATTCACACGGATCATGAATCATTGAAGTACATCAAAGGTAAAGGAAGCTCAACCGAAGGTATGGAAGATGGATTGAATTCATTGAGACTTGTCCTTGTGTCATTCACTATAAGAAAGGTAAGAAAAATGTAGTTGCTGATGCACTGTTCCCAAGGTATTTATTGTTTTCAACCATAGATGCTAGATTGCTTGGTGTTGAACAATTAAAAGAAATTTATGAGCATGATAATGACTTTGGTGAAATATATAGAGATCATGCTAAGCATGCCTATAGCAAATTTTATATTTTTGAGGGATATTTATTTCGGGAAAGTCAGCTTTGTGTACCTAATTGTAGCATTAGGTAATTGTTAGTTAGAGAAAATCATGGTGGGAGTTTAATGGGACGCTTTGGTATTGTAAAAATTTTATCCATATTGCAAGAACATTTTTATTGGTCGACTATGAGGAAAGATGTGGAGAGGATATGTGAGAGGTGTTTAAAGTGTCGGAAATCAAAATCCAAGCTTAAGACGCAAAGCTTGTACATGCCTTTACCAATTCCTTCTCATCTGTGGGTTGATTTATCTATGGATTTTGTACTTGGTTTACCTAAGTCTAGGACGGGAAAGGATTTAATTTTTGTGCTTGTTAATAGATTTTCTAATATGGCATACTTTATTGTATGTAATAAAACTGATGATGCATCTCATATAGCTAACTTGTTCTTTAAACAAGTGGTGAGACTTCATGATATGCCAAATACTATTGTTTCTGATAGGGATGCTATGTTCTTAAACTATTTTTGGAAGATGTTGTAGGCTAAGTTAGGCACTAAACTTTTATTTTTTACTACTTGTCATCCATAAACTGATGGTCAAACTGAAGTAGTAAATAGAACTTTATTTGCATTGTTAAGAGTACTAATTAGTAGAAATTTGAGAACTTGGGAGGAATGTTTGCCACATGTGGAATTTGCTTATAATAGAATCATACATTTAGCTACTAATATTCTCCATTTGAAATTATTTATGGTTCTAATCCATTAACTTCATTAAAATTAACATTTTTTCATTTAAGTGAACGTGCGAATCTAGATGGAAAAAAAAAAGGTGAATTTGTTAAGCAAATTCATGAGAAGACAAAAGCAAACATTGAGAGGAGAAATGAGCAACATGCTAAGATTGCTAACCAAGGTCGAATAAAGGAAGTATTTGAACGGGGAGATTGGGTTTGTTCGCACTTAAGAAAGGAGAGGTTTCCTAAGCAACAAAAGTCAAAGCTTATGCCTCGAGGAGATGGCTTTACGAGTTTTGGAGAGGATCAATGAAAATTCCTACAAACTTGACTTATCAAGTGAGTATAATATGAGTGCTACCTTTAATTTTGCTGACTTACTCTGTTTACTGCAGGTGATAATTTTGATTTGAGGGCAAATCTTTTTCAAAAGGAGAGGAATGATGATAATCCACTTGTACCCGTACAATCAACTACACGCTGGGGTGCTAATCCTATGCAACTAAAGATGGGGCCAATTACAAGGGCACAAACTAAGAGATTTAAGGACAACTTGGTTAGTTGTATTCAAGGTGTGATTAATCTTAAGAAGACATGATTATACTCGAAGATTCTAAGCCTGTGCTGAGTATCCAAATTATGAAGGTAGAAATAGATCCGGAAAGCTGTTTTTGCGCATCTATGGACTCTAGGCAGTAAAAGACGGATTTGTTAGCTTATGAACATCATTAAGCTTACTAATGGGCAATAAAATCATGTCAAGGCTGACCATACAACACATTTGCGCATAGAGATCGAGTTTATTTTGACTTATCAATAGGATATCCATCATCTATTGTGACATTTTCATCATATATCAAAGTTTCTAACGATAAGTTAATTAGGAGTTAAGGTAACCATTAAAGTTTGAACTTAATTTCGATCTAGGCTAATATAATATGGATTTAAGAGCAAATTGATCTATATTAGTATCAGAGACTTACCTTCAACCTAGAATAGTTAACTGGGGAAGTAAAATTAATCATTGTTTATTAAAAAATTGAGAAGAGGGTATCGAAAATAAAATTTCTATATGACGAAAGTATGGGTATGTTGAAGCAAAGATAAAGAAAAAAATTTAAGTAAAAAAATTCCTAAAGGAGCAATACCAAATTTTTTGCTAGAACAAAAAATTGATTATTGTTCCTCTATGTTCAATAACTCAATAGAAATAGTAGATGAAAAATCAAATCACACGTAAATAATAAAAGCCTCGATGTTTTAAAAATGCTTTAAAATGCTCGAAAATCGTTAAAGTAGTTGAATAGGAAGATCACTTGTGATTATGGCCATGATAAATTTACCAAAGCCAAAAATAATTAATTCAACCT
Source organism: Ziziphus jujuba (assembly GCF_031755915.1). Taxonomy (NCBI): domain Eukaryota; kingdom Viridiplantae; phylum Streptophyta; class Magnoliopsida; order Rosales; family Rhamnaceae; genus Ziziphus; species Ziziphus jujuba. The sequence goes on along the minus strand of NC_083383.1, from coordinate 22,446,693 downwards.
TATAAATGTGTAGAATAATAATATCAAATATATTTTTAAAATCATCAAATCAATTAAACTATAATTTAAATACTTATTTTTTCCCCAAAAAAAAAAAAAAAAATTCCTATCTACAATCTACACCCCCATAAATTTAGAATAACTCTCAAATTTGACAACTGAGCCACAGTTTTATCAGTTTCATTTTTTTAAAAATCTAGAATGACAGTTAGAGGTGGAGACAACCACCAATCACGTGCCGTCCAAAAAGTACAAAGAAAAGGCGCAAACCTCAAAACCCAAATCATTTGAGTCAAACAACAAAAACAAGACACGTGGTGGAGTAGACCAAGTATTTGTCACTTCCTTTTTAGGTTACAAAATCAAAAACGACTTTTTCTCTCCTGCTAAGCGCGGTGGTGGTCAATTAATTCGATTAAATTAATAACGAACGCGGTGCTATTTGAATGTACCATTTTATCCTTGTCACCGAGTCAATAATCAATAAAAACACAATGATCAATAAAAAATAAAATAAAAAGAGCCTCCGCTGCGTTTTGGGGGCCTCAGTTAGCCACCTCATTCTCGGCGCAAACCCCAAGCAAAACCAACCATAACCATGACCATGACCATCACCACCTCTACTAGTATTTATGGCACCCCTCATGTCCCTCCTCTATTAAATTCCTGTTTCGTCCCTGCTCCCATTTTCTTTTCCATTTCAAGCCTCTCTCTGTCCCCGACACCACCAAGACCTCCTCCTTCTTCCCAATTTCTCTGTTTCTCTGCTACTCCTTCTGGTACGCTGCGCTTTGTTCCTTCTCTTCTTTTCTCTCTCTGAATCTTCTGAATTTTCATCTTGGTGTTCGTTTTGATGTCGTTCGTCTGAAAAAACCGTTGCTTGTTTCTTTCTTTCGTTTGAATTTATTTATTTATTTTTTTATATTTTGCTGTTAGTTTTTATGAATACATATTTGTTTTGTGCGTTTGAAATGTGCTTGTTTCTCTTTCTATTGGAATGTGTTGGTTGTGCTGAGGTTTCGTAGATTTTGATTAGGATCTGATTTTGAGTTCTGAAATCGTGGCGGGCTTTTTGATCTGGTTATGTTGCAAAAACTGGGATTTGGATCAACTTTTTTTTTTTTTTTAACTGGGTATTTTGCATCAATATCCATATTATTTAGCAGTTAATGTTCGTTTTTCAAAGGGGATTTTTCTTTTTATTTGTTGGTGGAGTATCAAAGTTTAAGAGGTGCACGAGTATACTTCACAGCGGGCGTTGACATTAGTGCTTGTTCAGTTGGCCAAAAGGAATCATACATTAGGAACTTCGTTTGTAAGTTTTTGTTGGGTACGAGACTTTGTTGTGAATTGTTGATGGTGGTTAATTTCACTTTTTTCTTTTTCTCTCTCTCTCTTTTCCTTTTTATTTATTTATTTTTTGTGGTTTGGAGAAAGATACTAAGAAAGAGCAATTTCTGATAAGAAAAAAGTTATCGATTTAGCTTCTCCCACAAGGTTCTACTTTTGGAAGCAGAAATATCCTAAATGATGCTTTTTCTTGCTGGGGAATGTCTTTCTCTCTATCCACCAATCTTTGAAATTAGGACGTGAACATTCTGAACTAATAGCAATGCCAATAGGCTAAAAGAGGTGGATTTTTGTTACAGGATTCAGGATTTACTTTCATATATATATATATATATATAGAGTTATATTTTCTTTTATACTTTATTGTTGGCTTCTGTTTGGATGCAGATATGGACACCACAGTTGCTCAAACTCTTTACCCGTTGCACCGATGTAAAACCCTCCATCTGGTTTGTGAAAACTTTGTCTTTTACATATACCTTTTCATTCCCATCATTATTATAGCTTTTTCCCCTTAACTTAAATTAGAATGGTAGAAAAGTATGGTTGCCCAATTTGAAATTGCTATAGAAGTATTTTGTTTTGAAGGTTGTTTTTACGGTGTTTGTTGTTTTTAATTTTTGTCTTTGGAGGCAGTCTGATCTCAAATGACCGTGCATATAGGTAAGGCATGCTCAAGGAATTCACAACGTAGAAGGTGAAAAGAACCACGATGCGTATTTATCTTATGACCTTTTCGATGCGCACCTCACTCCTCTTGGCTGGAAGCAGGTAATGATTAATTACTGATAATCTAATATCTGTTCGTGTCACCTATGGTCTCTCTCTCTCTCTCTCTCTCTATCTCTCTTTCTCTCTCTCCACATATAGACATTTCCTTCAATGTATACAAAGAAGTAAACATTTATATGTTATGCTGCGTTCAATTGAATCTTGGAAAAGAAGCATCACAATACCGACCACCTGCTTATTGTTCTGAAAGTGAAACATTTTATTGTGAAGAATTGTGTAGGATACACACTAGGAGATGTCTGCTGCAGGTTTGCATGTTTATCATAATTGTTCTCATGAGATATATCTATATATATATATATATTTTTTTTTGTGAATTTTTTCATGAGATTGTTGTCCATGTCGTAATGGGCAATTGTGTACATAGCTCAATTGTATTGTTACATGGTAAAATTTTAAATGCTATATTAATATGTTATTGTCTTGCCATTTGGCAGCCTTGCTTGCTAAAACATGGCTACTCTCACCCATATAAACTATTATATTATATATATACATCCTCATGTTGGAATCGAAATTTCTTCTTTAGTAAATTAAATATTACTATGGAATGATTTTGTTTTATCCTCACAGGTGCATAATTTACGCAAGCATGTTCAAGCAAGTGGACTTTCCAAAAGAATTGATTTAGTCATCACTTCTCCTCTGTTAAGGTATTGTTTAATAGGAACTTAGATTTTTCTGCCATATATGACTTTACTTTCTATGAAGATCTTAAATTTAAGTTCTATTAAATTTTTAGACATCGTTTAATTTGTGTTTTACATCATCATCTTGATTGCCTATTTAAGGAGTTAACCTTGTTGCCCATACTTGCGAGCTTCAATGTTTTACATGAACCATTTCCTCCTTTCTATTAAATATGGACTGGATGACGTTTAAGAATACAAGTTGACTAGAGAGTGCAAAAGCTTGAAGTACTACTTTTATGTCAGTAAGCAAATGACATTATATGTATTTGATAGAAACAAGGGACAATTATAATTTTTAACTGACTATTTAATGTTAAGAGTATGGGGTGTAGGTTTGTCTTAGATATGATTATCATATAAAAAAAATATAATTTTTTTTTCAACTTCATGTGATGCAAGCTCATCGATTCCATAACAACTTCTTATGTACTTTAAGCCCATAGTATGCTAATTCTGGCTAGGGGTGACAGACTGGATAAGGATAACACAAGTGAAAACAGAGCCTGTTAGGGAGATAGATTCAATTTGTAAGTTCAGCATTTACCTTGAAGAATATTTATATGTTTTCTTAAGTAAAATACTGGAAATAACTAATGGGAGAATTTTGATAATTATGCTTAAATGGATTAAAAATGTTTTTGACAAGAAGATATTTCAAACTGCTCATCCACTAACATATTTGGATGAAATCTATGGGTGGACCTCTCAAAATGTTTAAACAGGATAGGACTAACTCTGGAAAAATTGGACATTAGAGAACAGTTAGGAATTATCCGGACAACTAATTACTAATTATCAACATGATTGCCACTGTTTTAGAAACTGCTAGTTATTTCTCGTTTTACGATTTATTCCCTGTAATAACTGCTGAACTTTGTCTCTATACTTCCTTTCCCTTTATTGGTCACTTCACTTGTTTCAAGATTAATATTATCTCCCAGTAGTGTGGCAGTGACTAAATATTACCCTCGGTTGAGTTCATCAGCTTCATTAATTGAGTTATTGATAAGGGACATTTTATCTGAGGTCAATACCTGTTGGTGATCAAATGGGAGTGACATTTAGAAAATATCTATAGATGAATCTTACGTTAATGAGTTAAAACTCAATCTGCAAGCTTGTGAGGGAGGTGGAGTTGGAATGTTCAGAAAAGTCATTGAACGGTGTGTCTTGTATTTATTCTTCAAATACCTTATCAGGTTTTGACCAACTGGCATGTTTCATTAGGACATTTTATCATGCATAATTCCAATTACCTTGATTAGATTGTGCTTTCACTTCCTCTACATTCTTTTCTAGGAAAATCAAGGTTGTGTTCCTGACCTTTTTAGTGAGTATTTAATCTATTATCTGCCCTAATACTTAAAACTAGTTTCTGAGGAGTGTGCAGATTTCATACTTACTGGTGCTTCTAAAAAATAGAACTTTAAAAGCAATTTGTTTGTAAAGAAATAACTCTTTTGGTTCTTGATATGTTCTGCCATAGTAAGCTTCTTTAATTTGTTTATGTAACTTGTTATTTCAATTTCCTCAATCATGATTTTTTGATTTACAATACTGGTTGACCAACAACAATTGTGTTCTAGGACCATGCAAACAGCAGTTGGAGTTTTTGGTGGTGAAGCATACACAGATGGCATAGAAGCAACTCCTCTCATGGCTGCAAATGCAGGAAATAGTGACCATTCTGCAATTTCAAGTCTGAATTGCCCACCATTTGTGGCTGTAGAACTTTGTAGAGAACATTTGGTATGTAGAATATAGTAAAGTCTATTTAAAAGGTTTGTTGAGAGCAAGGAAAACACTGACACACATATAATAGAATATATTTTTATTACATTATTGAAGAAGACTCTCAATAAAATAGAGATGTCTGATGTCACTAAAGTACTCTACTGAAGAAGTATTACTTTCCAACTGGGTGAGAATGAACTATTGCCCTTCGACTGAAAATAGGGAGAGAAATAGTTAAATTTGATATCTTTTTGGTGGAAACAAGTGTTTTTGTCAGGTAGTGGTTAGCATTAAGGTGGGTGTTTGACCAAATAGTACGCTGATGCTTTGACGCCTAGTGCTTGTGGGGTATGTTGAAAACATATAAATTAATTTTCACCAAAAGATATATGATCATGCTTCACTTTAGATATGGTTACCCGCTCTTAGAGAAATAAAGTCTTGCATCTGGTAACAACACGTGCATCCAATTGCTTTAGTTCTTAGCTTCTGCTGTTGCAATGGCATTATTTTCTTCTGTTGGTTTATATAACTCAGGACCTGGCTAGATAGATGGACTTGACAAGTGTTTAGGGATGCTCATGTTTGAAATGGGGAATTTTTCAAGCCATAGATTTCTAATTTATGTGGTTGTCTAGAAACCATACTCTGTATTTGCAGCATGGGTATAGCAAGGTGGACTGAAGAATTTGTGTAACCTGGACATCTAGAGTCAGGATTGCAATCTTCATTTTCTTTCTTCTGCTATGGAATGCAGCATGGATGGTTGCATAGTTATATTTATTTCGCAAAAAAAAAAAAAAAAAAAAAAAAAAAAATTATATGAACCTCTTAAGAACAGTCATAAAGTGGGTTCAATTATGTATATAAAGCTAACACAATAAACAGTTGATATTCTCCCTCAGAAATAAGTTGGTCTGTCCAGTAGAAGGTTTAACGTGGACCTTGTACATGTACAGAAATGAGTTACTAGAAAGAATGTGAATAGGATTTGAATACAATCCTAGACAATCAACCAGAACTTTTATGTACTTTTATTATCATATTAAGCAATTAAGAAATAAGCCTGACTGTATGCTGATGTGTTGTTATCATACTTCACCATAATTTTCCTCGAGTAATTGAGAAACAAGAAACAAGTTATAAAGTTCCCTTGTCTCCTCTCAAGCACCGTCCTTGCTCCTCTGGAGTCATATTATTGACCAACTGTTAATCGTTTGCCTGTTTGTTTCTTTTATGTAGGGAGTCCATCCATGTGATAAGCGAAGAAACATTAAAGAGTACAGGCCCCTTTTTCCTGCAATTGATTTTTCACTGGCAAGTAATTTATTTTCATTGATATTTGTTATGCAGATAACTATTCTGTTTTCTTCTCACTATTATCTTTGGTTGGTAGTCTGCAATTGAACTTAGGTAAAAAAATATTCATTCTTTGTTTGTATATTGTTTAGATAGAAAATGATGATGACGTTCTGTGGACGCCTGATGTTAGAGAGAAGAATGAAGAAGTCGCAGCTAGGGGACTAAAGTTTTTGAGCTGGTGATCCTTTATTCTGACTAGTTCATTTAATTTAATTTTTGCAAACTTCATTTATCTAAATCTTGACAAAAAAAAATAAAAAATTAAGGGTGTGTTTGGTTCCCAGGGATTTAAAAGCATGGAAAAAAAATATAAAATCACTTCCTATGGTGTCTGCCAACAAAAAAAAAAAAAAAAAAAAAAAGTGATTTTTAGTGATTTTTTTTTTTTAGATAAATCGCCTATTTGGTGATTCTAGGAGAAGCACTTATTAGGTGATTCCTCAGAAATCACTTCCTGAAGTGAAGTGATTCCTCCGGAATCAATTCCCTAACAGACCCTAAGGACGACAAAAATTGAAAACAAAGCTAATGCCTCAAGTGTTTAACTCAATTCAACTAATTCTTTTTACAGTATATTGATTTGGATGCATATCCTTTTCTTAACTACTAAGTTATGATTTGCTACGAAGTAATTGTCAAACCCATAATCTCCATTACATCTTCAATAAACATATATTTCCTCATTATCTTTTTTTTTTAATATTTTTTTATTTTTATTTTTATTATTATTATTTTTTTTATTGTCTATTTCTCTTTTGCTCAATCAACTTAAATATTTCACGTCACTCTATTTGCATTGGTGTTCTGTTGTACAGGAGTTCCTGTGGTCAAAACAATTAACTTTAGTTTGCAGAACTTTAATAGGATTAGACTAAGATTTTTTATGTGGAAATTGAACCAGTATTTACATAACCCCATCTTTTTAGAGCATCCCCAAGGGACTCTGTAAATGTGTCATTCTTTTTATTTTAAAGAGACAACATTTAAAAATGAGCTTCAATGAACTCTTTATTTTGACTTTTTAATATAAAGAGTTGGTTTGGCTCTCCAAATGTAGAGAGTCAAAACCACTCTTTATTTCAATATTATATGAATTTAATTGAAGGTAACATATTTTCCTATATTACTATTATAATATTTAAGAGGTAGGTAGCTCATATAAAAGAAAGAGACTACAAGTAAAACAATAAATGTTTATAGAAAAAATAAAAATAAAGAGCTTAAATAGAAAGTTTTGTTGGAGAGCATTTTCAAATTTTACTAGTTATTTTAAAATATGCTCTTTATGATAGAAAATATACTCTTTTATCTTAAAGAGTCCCTTGGGGATGCTCTTAAGGTGTCACATTGAACCAAATCTGTATATGTGTGGAGCTGCATAGTCTGTCCTATCTTAGGAAGTTTGGTTTCTTTATGTCGATGTTGCATCATGCTTCATGCTTCATGCTTCATCATCTATCGTTTAGGAGTGTGGCTATCATTAGGATTACGATAATTTTGTTGAATTTTTCATTGTCCAAAATTGAAAATATTTTATTTAGACTTTCTAAGAGATCATTTTCTTTCTAAAATTGGAAGGGCATAGCAACTTCTTTAATAAAAAATGTTTAATATCTAATATGAAAGGGGACAATTTTCTGTCCTGTGCTTTGATAGGTTCTTTCACTTACATTTGATGAATACTACCTAGTTGATGAATAACAAAGCGTATACAGCTTAAACCACTCTTATCACATGTTTCCTTCCCTTATTCTCAATTTTCTCTCTCTTAACATTTTTCCATGTAACAGCAAATCAATTACATCTTAATCCAGACTTATCACATCTTTCCTTTGCTTATTCTCAATTTTCTGTCTTCAGTAAACTCTTTTGAGTCAGAGATTGTAATGATTAATTCCTTGGCATGGTTATTAAATCTCTTCCCCTACATTCTGCTTCTTAACCATGTGGACTAAAATGGATCCAGACTGGAGGCAACTTTCACAATAAAGGAGCCCTGACAAGTCTTTGTGATTATCACTTCAATTGACCAGGTTGTGGACACGTAAGGAGAAGGAGATTGCAGTTGTTACACACAGTGGATTCTTGTATCATATGTTAAGTTCTTTTGGCAATGACTGTCATCCTACAGTGAAGAGTGAAATATGCACACAGTGAGTATAGTAAATTACTTCTTAAATTGTTACTTGTTAGCTAATGGCAAGGAATTATATTCTTAAGTAGTTTATGTAGAAGGAGAAAGTATCTTTCTATAAAAAGTAACTGGTGATTTCTTTGCATTCTGAACTATGTTTTATATCTGCTCTGTTTTCTGGTTTTCCTTTCACCATTTTGCTTGGTCTTTTTATTGTCTAATGTGTATTTTATTTATTTATTGAGTGCATGTGTGCGTATTAGAAATGCCCTTTTATTGAGCTTTCTCTTTTGGAAACCCATTGATAAATGATGGTTTGCCAATTTTTTCTAAAAAGATAATGGAGTATTTTATATCAAAATGGCAAATAAAAGAACTTAATATATGTAAAGCATCATAAAGTGATAAGAAATAGGAGGGGAAAAAAATGATAAAGAGACACACACACTCTTTAGAGGAGTCTCAACATGTTTACAGAGTTAGGTTTAATCAAAGTTACAACTGACAACCGTTTATGGTCCTGTTTAGAACATTGGATCCACTAATTTAGTCAAAATTTCTAAGCTTCAAGTGGAAATCATTGATGTGTACTATTTTAAATGTCTGCTAGGATAGCTCTGATATTATGTTGCAAAAACTGAGTAGGAAAAAATTATGGGAGCATGTAGATCATACTATCATAGAGGGGTCTCAACATATTCATCATTTAGGTTTTAAAAAAATAAAAATGAAAATCCGATAATGCCCCTTGTAAGTAGTTAAAACTGTCCTAAGCTTGATATACATAGCACAAGCGCTTCTTTGTAGTTTAAGCTTTAGGAATTGACAGTAACTTGACATTATATTGGGGCCTGGTTACTTATTTGGTCTTTTGATTGAACCCTGCTACATGTGTAAGGACAAATTTATGTTCAATAGTAATTTACTTGGAACACAACCTTATACCCTCTTATCAAAACCACTCTGTTGTAGTTTAGAAGAAAGGGAAATTAAAAGGACCATTTACTTTTTATTTAAGCATGGCACCTTGGACGGATACAAATTTCCTCTACATTCAATTTATTGGATCTTATAATTTGAGTTATTTGCTTACTGCTTCTACCAAAACATGTTCGCACACACTCACATACAGGGTAAATATTGTTTGAGATGGAAATGTATATATAATTATTTCGATCCATGCAACATTCAATTGATAATATTCTTTGAGATGGAAATGTATATAATTATTTCAACCCATGCAACGTTCAATTGATTCATTCTAGATTTCTTTTTTTGGATCTTTATTCTTTTATTCTCTACACTAAGAAGAATAATACTATATGTGGTTGCAGCTTTGCCAATTGCGAGCTTCGTTCAGTTGTAATAGTTGATAGGAGGTGAGCATTTCTTTTTGCAAAATCTTGAGATAAGTAACTTTTCTTGCAAAAGATTCATTTTCTGAGTTTTCTCTGTGCAGTTTGATGGGGTCTGATTCCTCAACGACTAATTATCCAGGAAAAATTCCCCATGGGCTTGATCTCCCAAGCGATGTTGCTGGCAAGCTCCAAGAGAACAATGCAAACAAGTAAATATAAGTTTGGATATGGATAAAATATCCGATACATAGAAATGATTTTTCTCGGACCCTCGGTGCTTACTCATGTTGCACCGTCTTTAGTCAGTCTTGAAGGAACAAAAATATCTAGTTTTTCTTAGCTTGCTAATTCTATAATGCAATTTGAAGAGACAATAGTCGTTGATATCTGAAGCCTGTTAAAAGGAATTTTTAGGGTTCAATTCTTTATTGAAGCCGTATAACACATTCTTAATTGAAGTTTAGTTCTTGGCTCTGGAAAAATTTGAAGTTTTTATGCATATGTTGCAATGAACAAGAGCCACTAAAGATTCTTGTTTTAGATATTACTGGACTTCTGTTGTAATATGTTGTAACTTCTCAGTTGTTTTCTTCTTTTCCATTGGTGTAAGGGTAAATAATACAAATTCTTTTCTGTAGCTTGTTCCTTCCATTACTTCTTAACACCAGAAGTGTTTGGTAACAAAAAAATTATTTTTTTTTATATTTTATAATTTACTTCAAAATTTGTGTTACTGTTAATGGTAGTTACAGATAGTACATGAAGGGGGGAAAAAAATCGAAAACCATTTCAAATTGTTTTTTTAATTTGATGTCTTTATTTTATTAAGTTTGTAATTAATTAAGATATTTAAAAATTTTAAACTTAGCACTAATTAATATTTAAAGTAGGCAAGATATACACAATTAAATAGAAAAAACAAAGAGCCAACGCATTATCAAACCTTTTTGGTTTAAAGAAGTTTCTGTTGGTGAATTATTAGAGGAAAAGTGCACTAGATTAACCTCAAAAGCTTACACGGGGACTGTTTGTCATCAGACAAATGATGGTAGGATGCACATTTTGTTGAAATCTTTTAACCATTAACTTGGAGATGTATAACTTAACAAATAATACGGCAATGCACACATATCATAATGCAGCATCAAAAAGACTTATAATGCAAAACCAATTTAGTGGTATAAAATGTCACTATCCACATAAGAAAGATGGCCAAATTTTACATGTTTGTGAACATCATACCAGCAAACAACACCATTAATGTTAATTATTAAAGGACCATCCCTTATGACAAAAGTATAAGTAAACTCTATGCACGCTCTATCAACCATATATCAATTTTTATGTGATGTCGGGTTGGGTATGGATTTAATTTATTTGGTATATTGTTATATTTTAATTTTACTATCATTCAACATCGATCCGTTCTAGTAGGATATTGGTTGTACTGTCCTACAAAACAAATCTTATGTGTACCATTAGTGAACCTAAAAACGCTTGCCAAAAAATGTACACACATATATATATATATATATATATTAAATTTTTTTTCTAATCCAAGAAAATAAGTACATGATTCATATGGGAAAACACATATTTTTTTAAAACTACACAACGTTTCAAACAAGAGAATTATTATAGACATATATATATATACAGATATTATACGCTGCGGACTGTTCGGATGCAGATCACACCAAAAGCTGATGCTTTTTGAAAAAAAATATCGGTTTTGCTGTGTATGTGTACACAGCGTACATAGCAAAGCTGATTTTTTTTTTTCAAAACGTATCGGTTTTTGGTGTGGTCCGCACTGTAAAATTACTATATATATATATATGTATTACAATTGGATCAAGTTAAAATATATAATTTTATTAAAAGTTATGGGAAAACACATATTTTGTTTTTAAAACTACACATTTAAAATCTTCTATTTATGCATCCTAAAAAGGAAAAAAAAAAAAAAAAGCATTTTAAGAATAAACATTGTCCCGGATGAATTTCAAACACAACATTTCAAACAAGAGAATTATTATTAGCACACACACACACACACACACATATATATATATATATATATATATATATATTTATTTATTTATTTATTATACTTTGGATCAAGCTATGATATATAATTTTATTAAAAGTTTGGATGTATACCTATCCATATGCAATAAGGCGTATAATTTGGATTATAAATCTTACCATATGTGGATGGGAATACACCTAAACTTTAAGAAAGGCAACATATATTAATGTCTTTTCCTAAATAAAATTTTAGTATGGGTTTAAGTGGACTTTATTTGAGACTGTTTGTTAATATATATATATATATACATATAATTAGAATCAAATAAGATGTTTAATATGAGATTTAAGGCCCCATTATCTTACACCTTTGATATTGTATTCTAAACAGTATAGGGTTTTGTCCACACTTCCCAAGAGATCACCAATCTTAAGATTACTTTGGAGTTTTGCTTAGATTTCCCAGGAGGTCACATATCTTATAATTGCTCCAATTGGAACACATTTAACTTCAAAGTTCTTGCAAACTCTGAAGCCAATCTCTTTGAAAAGGTCCCGGTTATTAAGAAAATATTACTTTACATTTAACCCATTACTATTCTACACCTGGGTGATGTGAGATTAGACACTAAATAACCTTTATCAGTAAGGCTTCTTGGAGTGCCTTATACTCGCCCACACTTACCCTGACGACATTACATTGGTTCACCCCTGATCATCACAATCCGCCTCAATGTATTGTTTACTGATCTTATCCTTTCTTACCTTGCATTCTATAAGGTTCACAAGTCTTATTTCATCATTTTTCGACCTTTAGATTGTATCAATCGCTGAAATTTAAAATTACATTTGTTAATCGCGAATCTCAATATAGTTCACTTTTTCTAAATAGTGTTTTTAGTATGTCACTAAATTCATATTTTATCACTTTGTAAATTTTAAATTCTAGTTATTAATGTGATCCAATAATTATCAGGGATGGATCTTATTTATGAAAATAAGATAAACCTCATTTGTGTTTGACTTTATATATATTTTTAATACATATTTATATATACACTAAATATAGGGTTTTAGCACCTATTCCCTTCAATTATTAGGCTTTTATGTTTTGATCTCTTTTTTTTTTTTTTTTTTTGGCTTTTTAGTTTTTAGAATTCAGTATTTGATATACTCTTAGTCCTTAAACTATTTTTTTTTAATCTAATTTTTAACAATTTTGAAGCTTATAGTGTAGTTAATATGCAACCATAAAATAATGAAATTATGAAATTAGACAACTTCACAAGCCATTGAATATTGGATCAAATGCATTATATGCCTTGGAACTATTAACAAATAGACAAAAATACTTTAAAGGCTAAAATGCATTAAAAATTAAAATTTAAGGACCAAAGTATCAAAACAAGTTTAGAAATCAAGGTGCAAAAGCTTAATAATTGAAGGGGCATAATTGCTAAATACTCTCAAATTTATTAACAAACAGTATTGAAGAATCAAAATAAAATAAGAGTCCCCCTCTTTTTCTGTTTACTTTAACTTTGACTCACATTAAAGAAATCATGATCATGAATATTTAACATAAAATTATAAAAAAAATAAAATTTTCCAACAAAATTTTGAATAATATTTTGTTGGTGTGATCAGGGATGTAAATGTTGGTATTGACAAAAATGTCAAGAGTTTAAGTTTATGAAAATATTGATGGAAATTTCAATATTGAATGGAGCTTTGGAAAAATGATTGAAACAATGTATTTTTCATTCAAAACATATAATTTTGCTTATCAAAAATTTAAAATTACAAAACAAAGAAATAATACATCACTTAAAATAATAATATTGATCAAATATAACATTAATTACAAAGTTATAATTTATAAAAGTAATGTAATATGCGTCGATGTAGATAAATATGTATACATATATAATATTAAAATTTTTATATTTATAACAGTTTAAATATAAAATAAGTAATTATGTAATTTATTTAAATTTAAAAACATTTCTTTAGATAATATTTATTGTATATATTTATATTTGTAAAATTGTTACTAACCACCAATTTTTGTATTTGATAATTGAGTCAGTCTATTATATTATTTATAATTTATTTGTATTTAAAAAGATATAATATCAAGTTTTGTAAAAGGATTCAAAATCTTTCACTTTAAAAAGCCCAATCCATTTCATTTTAAGCCTAAAAATTATTTTTTTTTCTTTTTTTTCCCAATCCTAAGCCCACAATTTACTTTTACGTTAAGGGAATTTAGCTCATTGCCTCTATTGGAGCCCTCTTAAGGATATCTATCCACAATTTTGTAATATTTTTAATTTCATCCTTTAATATCGATTATACCTTTAAAAAAATTATAAAGAATGTGCATATCCTTTTATTTTAATTTTCCCTTCATCCAATTTACACAAAAAAAACCACCATATTTTTTTGAAAGTTTTTCACTTAAAAAAACAAAAATCCACTTTCAAAAACTAGTATTCCTTGTTCCTTTTTTATTCGATACAAGAAAAATCATTCATTTCTTCCCTCTGTTTTTACTCTTAGCTTTCAGTTTCTCCCTCAAAAAGCAGTATCAGGTAATTTTTTTATTTTTTATTTGTTTTTTGTGTGTATTTATATATATTGTAAAGTTAATATTTACATAATGTACTTTCAATTTTTGGTAGGACATTTTCTGTGTTCTTTGTAATACATTTAGAACTTTGAATCGTTTAATTTAGGTTTAAAACATATTGAAAATTGGAAAATTTTCAAATTTATGTTAGATTAAGTTTTTTGTATGGAAGTTGTTATAAACTATTTTAGAATAAATTGATATTGGATAGCAGTAGAAAATAAAGAGACGAAAAAAATGGGACCTGTTTGGCCCAAAAAGGTGGTCGGATGTGGGAGTTACAGCCGGGTCGAGATTCGAGTGCGAGACCTAGTCTACTAGGTTCAAGTCGACTCGAATGAAGGTTGAATGAGGACAATACGACATGTCATCTGGGTCAGACGACATGTCATTCATGGCATCCAGGCTAGATGATGTGTCGTTATTCTTGAACGACATGTCATTTGGTATGGATGACAAATCGTTTGCTGACATCATTGATGAGGTCAGTAATTTTTTTTTAAAAAAAAATTGTACCTTTTTTTGGGGTTCAAAAAAGATTAAAATATGGAGTTTGTAAAAGTTTATAATTTTTTAAAAAGTTATAATTATTTTTTATTATTACCAAACCTTTAGAAAAGCATTAAGATCAAAACCGGTATAATTTTCTTATTTTTTGGGTCAATTGGGATCTTTCTTAATGAATATGGTACATTGATATGCATTGTTTTGATATTTTTTCATTCGTTTTATAAGATTCATGTAAGATTCATATATGTGATAAAAAAAAAAAGTAGAATAGTTTGGACGAATATACATAAATAATTGTGTTTGATCAATTTTTATGTTATTTAAGTCTTTCATACATAGTTATATACATACATATATATATAAACTTTAAATGTGGATGAAAAATGAGCAGCGTTGGCAATTTAAATTTATATGTTTATTTTGTATTGTTTTGAATTATATATATATATATATATTATTTGTAATCTAGGGTTGTGGTTATTTATATATGTATACATTGTTAACTATGTGCTTAAAGGTAGATAAAAATTTATTGACATTGTCAATTTACATTTCTAGACTATACTTTAGATTGGCACCAAAGAAGAACCTACGATCTCAATCAAAAAAATGAGGTAAGAAGCTGCAAACCAAGAGACACAGTGGAAGCATATCACCACCTGTCCCAAAGCGTTGACGAACTTCTAGGTAGCAATCCAAATCTAAGAAGGAAAGCACCAAGCTTCTAGGCCATGTTCCAATCTCCTCTCCCCCATCTAAGATGGTAAGTTTTATATTCTTTTACATAGCTTGGTGCATTAAATATGTGATATGGTTTAAGTCCTAGCTTATTCGTGTTTTACTATATTTATTATAAATATGGAAAATTATGATATTTTGATATACATTTTTTAATTTCATGAGGTTTATATCAGTTTTATTGATAAGATGTCTTTAACTATTTATTCATGAATATGAATACTCGAGATAAACTTCGCCCGATGGCCACCAGCAATTGCCGATAAGCCATTGGGATTTGTTTTAGTTCATTGTAGCTTGATTCCTGATGGCTTCATCGGTGATATCACTAATGCAAAAATGTTGAACACATATGTCTTAAGATTGGCTTGAACATTATTATTATTAAATTGGAGAGGGAAAATAGTGTATGAGGAAATGATTGACTTCCATTTCATTTATGTAAATTTTTTGTAGGCCAGTGAAGCTCCAAGTAGGAAGGAATGAATTTTCAAGGATGCAGATATATTTAACGCTAGGGTGCATTCTTTCAGGAACCCAATGGAAGCCAAAATAGTAATTAGAAGTGTTGCTCATAGTTGATCAACTGAATCTGTACAGACGGACATGTTTTGGACCATTGGTTAAAGTAAAAAACCTTAGGTTCTCTGGTCAATTAGTTCATAACCTATTATGTAAAAAAGTTGTGTCCAACAATCCTAAGGTGCTTAAGTTTAACTTTGGTGGATCTAGAGTTCGGTTTACGAAATTGAAATTTGTACTTATTACCAGCTTAAAGTTTTGTCGGTATTCTTCTGATTTTAATGTGCGAAATATTAGATCAACGGAGCTGTGTAAGAGGTTGCTCGAAGATAAATCTGACTTGAAACCATCCGAGTTGGAGCAAATATTCAAGAGTACACATTTTGGGGATGATTGGGATGAGTGAAGATTGCCTTGCTATATTTCCTAGTTCATGGTGTGCTTGGAATGGATCCAAGGGTTCAGATTACTAGAAAGTTTGTTGAATTTGTTGATGATGTCGAGCTTTTTAATTCCTGCCCTTAGGGTATTTTGAGCTACGAGGAGACGGTATAGTCATTGCACAATGCATTCCATCACAGAGGAGATGAAGTAAACAATAAATCACACTCGTACGATCTAAAAGATTTTTCGTTGGCGTTTCAGGTACATTTTACAACCAAATATAAATTTAGGGTTTATTCAAAAATTATATTTGATTACGTATATTTCATATTTTATAGGTGTGGGGTTTTGAAGCTATTCTAGATTTTGGTAAACAATTTGATGAGCGGCAGGAAGCTAGTTGTCCTAGGATCGTTGGATGGCATTTAACAAGTCCACCAAACCATAGAGCTGTGGATTCATGGTTCACCTCAAATAGCAATGTAAGACAAAATTATTTCTATTACATGTTGTGCCAAACTTAAGTTTGTCATACCAAATTCAACTTGATTGCTATTTCATTCAAGTTACATTACATTTTTTATTTTGATATATAATTTTTTGTTTTTTGTTTTGCTTGCTTTGTTTTTTTTCTTTCTTAATTTCATATAGTATGATGTGCATTGGAGGTTAGATGCTACCGATGATGAGGAAAATATGGATTACTTGTAGAGCCATGAATCAACACTAACAATTGACGTAGATGAGGTTCGCTATGCAGAACCATCACTTGTAGAGCCGATAGTATCCAAGACAGCCATTGGTGATCAAGATGTGTCCAAATATGAAAAGCATGCTAGTGCCCCACTAAATGTTAATGTAAGTTTATGCAATTATTATGTTCAAAATATGTATTATATAAGTTGACAAATGTTGTACTAATATATATATACTTGTTTTCGGATACTGATATTAATTAGATTAATTGTGTGGAGACAAAAGTGGATGAATTAAAGAAATATGTGGTTGATAAATTTGATGAAGTCAAGCAGGATATGGTGGCTTTCAGGATAATGCTTGGTTATACTATTAACCCGCTAAAGCATCAGGTATCATTTGACACTAACCATAGAATAAGGTTGTAAAGCTACATGGGTGATTGTATGTTTTCATACATTATATTTTACGGTTACATTATTATTAAATTATATACTTTTATTCAGCGATGAGTTTTTGTTAGTTTTTGGAAACCACAAAATAACCATTGTGTTATGCAGATCGAACATCAAGTGCACACACAGTCACCACCCTCTTCGGTGCGACGGTCATCCCTTTCGGCATTGTCTTATGGCGAGCATGGAGGAATGGATTCTACACGAGAAGAAGAATTTGATGTTCCCATGGATGGTGCCAGTCGTAACAAGATAGATGAGGACTGTAAAACACCCTCGATCCTATCGTACCTAGTGGGCCTTATGTAGAAGGTTTATGGGCTTTAATGCCATGCACTCGTGCATATTAGCCATTGCAAATGGGCTGGAATATTACTGCTTTGGTCGATAGTCCATAGCATGACCCATCTATGGAAGGGGAGAGTGAAGTGCAACCTCTGACGCATGAATTTGTAAAGAAAAGCCGCTACGGTCGAGTTTACCACCAGTCACATCATGTCATCTCCTTATACATTGATCCATGTAAGAAGAAGGTCAAATCGCATCTCAAATAAGCTATTGACACAGTGAAGAAGAGGTTGTTTGATGAGTGGTATAGACTAGCACTAGCTGGATCCACCATTTGTGTTGATTATATTAAGGTGGACAAACATTTTTTGATGTTCTACTTACCCCTGCTGAATGGTTGATGTTCGATGTAAGTTTTATACCTTGCTTTCATATAATTTCATTGTGTTTGCAATTTTGAAATGATGTATTATCACCACACACTTGTTTATGATTTCCTTTTATATTGTTTGCAGCATGTGGACGCTATTTTATTTTCATACGAAAAAGCCGATCTTACCATCGCAGCATGTTCCTCCAACACTGTGCCATATTGGACATCTTATTTTGGATGAGATTGGAAACTTACATTATTTCTAAATATTATTGAAAACATTATTTATTGGAGTTAAAAGTTATTGTATCCATTTGATTCGTTGGCAGTCATCAATAAAAAGGCGTTATCCCACATTTGAGGTATCCCCTAGCACATATATGTGTGATTTGACACTGTGAAGCTATGTGTATGGGACATCACCAAAACATAGCATGCCATGGTGGATCTACGATTATGTAAGTCTATACATGTATTGGAAATTTATTTAATATTTTTTTTATTTGTGGATAATGATGTTAATTTCATCATTTCAGCTGTACATCCCTGTCAATAATGGAGGTGCCCGTTGGTTGGCAGCATGTGTTGACCTGAAGACTCAGCATATTGATTTTTATGATCCAAATATTGGAAATAAATATGCCTAGAATAGAGAGATTGAAAATGTCAAATGCCTTAGGTTTATGTTTCCATACTTATTGAGGGATGTGGAGTATTATGATAAGAAACTAGACGTGCTTTCCAGTTTAGATCCATTCACAATGACCATCATCAAAGATGCACCCCACAACAAAATAAGAATGAATGTGTTGTCATTTGAAATTAACTTCTACTGATGATCTTTATTGTGCTTAAATGTGAAAATACACATTGTTGATATTTGGTTCCATTTATAATGTTTTGGTCCTTTTACATGATGCATATAAACATTACTTTGTCAACTTCCTTGATGCCATTTCTTGAATGCAATAATATAGGGATGATTGTGGGGTATTCGCTTTGAAGTTTATTGAGTACAAAAGCAATGATGTGGACCTTTTATATGAGTAGGAAGACATTAATTAGTTTAGAAAGAAATATGTTGCTGAGTTGTATTTTAATAGATTTTCAATTTAGATCCTATGTTTTTACTTTGAATCCAACTATATTATGACATTCTATTTTGTTATTTTAGAATCAAGTTGCTTTAATTTTTGTTATGTTGCACATCATGTGTAACACAATAGAATTGCGGTATTCCAAGCAAGTTGTGACCTCATCGCAGGAAAACTTATCGATGGAAACGATGGTCCATTAGTAATTGCAAATTCTCCAATTTTTCAATGCAAATCACCACAATTCAATCCAACAACTTTGATAATGTGTGTTTCCACCAAGAACATGCTCAATGCAATTTTATTTCATACTTAGAATGATGGTCAAGAATAGAATATGCAAAAAGATTTGGAAAAAAAATGAAAAAAGTCCAAATAAACCTGATTACCGACGGTCTATCAATATTACCAATGAAAACCGTCGGTAATTCAAAATAATTGAAAGTGTAGTTGCTGGAAAATTTACTGATAATCTATCGGTAATTTCAAAATTTTCAATTTTTCAATTTTTTAATTCAAATCACCACAATTCAATCCAACAACATTGATAATGTGTGTTTCTACTGAGAACATACTCAATACAACTTGATTTCATGCTTAGAATGATGGTGAAGAAAAGAATACACAAAAATATTTGGAAAAGTGAAAAAAATACAAACAAACCTGATTACCGATGAGTCATCAGTATTATTTATTAAAACCATCGGTAATTCAAAATAATTGAAAGTGTAGTTGCTAGAAAATTTACTGATGGAAATCATCGATAATACCGATGGTCCATCGGTAATTGTAAATTTTCCAATTTTTCAATGCAAACCACCACAATTCAATCCAACAACTTTGATAATGTGTATTTTCACCAAGAACATGCTCAATGCAACTTTATTTCATGCTTAGAATGATGGTCAAGAAAAGAATACACAAAAAGATATGGAAAAAGTGAAAAAAATACAAACAAACCTGATTATCGACAGGCCATCGGTAATTCAAAATAATTGAAAGTGTAGTTGCTGAAAAAATTATCGATGGTCTATTAATGATTGCAAATTTTTCCATATTTCAATGCGAATCACCACAATTCAATCCAACAACTTTGATAATGTATGTTTCCATTAAGAATATGCACAGTGCAATTTAATTTCATGCTTAGAATGATGGTTAAGAAAGGAATACACAAAAAGATTTGGAAAAAGTGAAAAAAGTCCAAAGAAAACTTATTATAGACGGGCCATCGAAATTATTGATGAAAATCATTGGTAATCCACTCACTTTATGTAAACATTGCTGAAAAGTTTACCAATAGAAACCATCGATAATATCAATGGTCCCTCGGTAATTACAAATTTATCAAAATTTTGAGTTCAATTCACCACACACCAATACAAATGCCTTCATAATGTGTATTTGGATGAAGAACATGCTCAATACAACTTTATTTAATCATTACTAGCATGATGAAGGTTAGAAAACACAAAAGGTATGCAAAAAAAGCAAAAGAAAACCTAATCTACTTGATTATCGACGGACAATAGGTATCATCGATGGGTACACAATACATATTGATAATTTTTTATTAAATTTTCTGATGATTAAACACTTCATCTGTTATAATCTAAGTAAAATACAAAGCACACATCCAACAATAGGGCTACTAATTACAGTCATACAACATTACATTTTTTTTACATATCGCAACTAAAAGGATAACTAAACTACACATCCAAATTAAGATATACCGAATAACATACCCCATGTATTAATATAACATAGAGAGATTTATGGTCCAGATGTAGAATGATGATGTTAGTTGGTAGTGCTATCAAGTGATATGGTGGCGGAGCAAGATCTTTAGCTATGACCAATATGTTTACACCTCCCGCATCGATATTGAAGATGTTCTTCTCCTTGAGATTGAATCCTTTTCTTTCTTGGTCTTCCTGACTTTTTGCCAATCTCAGGTGGAAGTACAATCTGATTTATGACATAATTTGGAGCATGCCACTGACATTTATCTCCAAGTGTATATATGGTCTCCAAACATGCATCACGGAGAGATTCAACTGAGTAATGTTCCGACCAAAGGGTATATGGAGAAATATGTTGATACTTACATGCTGCAATTGCATGGATGCAAGGAAATCCATTTATGTCGAATTCCTTGCACGTGCACGTCTTACTTTCTAAATTGAATACTCCAACCAACAACTTGAAGCTCATATAAGTTCAGCAGAATAACATGCAATCCTTCACCATTAGTTACGCACTCCTGCATGATATTTCCAACCAGTTAGTAACATGAGTTTGCATTGCAGTTGCATTATTTCAACGCTCATACCACCACTTTTGCAATACATCATGAATGTGATCAAGTAGTGGCAACACGGGTTTATCTTTAGCATCGAGAAGCACGGAATTCATGCTCTCTACAATGTTAATGGTCATGATGTTGTATCGATTGTCCGGAAAGTGTGGTATAGCCCACTTGGTAGGATATACATTTTTCAGATATTGCACGGCTTGATTACTAACACCTTCCAGTTTCGTCATTACCTTATCAAGTTCCTTAACAAATAGGCTCTGGATGCGTTCTAAAACAATTATATAATAGCTTAACATTACCTTTTAACTTTTCCATATGCAAATTTGTACCAAGATGATACGTACAGTGGCCATGGTGATTATTAGGGAAAGCTGTCTGTATCGCTTTGGCAATACTCTTGTGTCTATCTAATATAAAAGCTACATTGCGGTCGTCATCAAATGCTTCATTAAATCTCTCAAAAAACCATATGTAGGCAGCATCAGTCATCCCCGGGCCAATTCCATAAGCCAATGGATAAATTTGATTATTTCCATCTAAACATGATGCGATATATAACAAACCTATATATCTATTCTTTAGCATTGTTCCATCGACAACTACAACATTCCTCATATGATGAAAACCTTTGATGCTAGCTCCAAATGCCATGAAATCCCATCAAACTTTGGCTAGATGATATCTCCAATAACTTAACTTGTTGCTTGACGATGATCACTTTTCATGATATATTGTCATCCTGGAAGATCCTAATCATGAAGGAGTTCATATTCTCACCATGTATCTTAGTAGCACGTAATCTCCACTTGCAATTGTCATTTACACATACAACCTCATCTCGGACCCTATCCCGATTTCTTGACCTTGAATTCAAAATTTCTCCTCAGTGCATATAGACAAACCTTCTTTTATAGCTCATTCTTACTTGAAAAGAGTTGCTTCATTTGAATGACTTCATGGTCATTGGTCGATGAGAAGCAATTGTTAGCCCTATGTGCAGCTATGGATGCAGTAGAATCCTAAGGAATGTGCATATGGTTCTTGGTACGAGAAGAATCAGTGTTATCATGATTCACGTTACCAATTGGACTATTACCATGAGGAGAATCACCATGACGGCTATCACCAGGCAATAGTCCTGCATGTTGGGTCCAACAAATGTCATACAACCCATCTTCACTAAGATCACCGTTAACCTTATTTTGTTCATCATTTTCATGATCATGGCTACAATATTTATTCAAATCATTAATGTCGAAATGCTCATAGTCATGATTATGTACCAAGGTTTGCACATCGTTTTCACGAATTTGATATTCGAAGAGTCGTTTTATGTTTGATCGCTGGGGATTACACATCAACATCACGGGTACATATAGCTATCTTTGGAACTTGACATAGTGGGACAACAGACATTAATCTTGAAGTGGCTGCTATAGAACATGGTCCACTACTTCAAACCAACGTGCTTCCATGAACGTTTGGAAGTATGCTATTCATATCACTGTCTGCAGTATTATTAATATGTGGGGCCCTGGGTAACACATCAACAATAAGTGGAGATCTATCTTGAGGTCCATATGAACTATACTCTTCTATAAAATATTGTAGATCATCATCATTTTTCACAACGTATAGCTCGCATGACAAACACACATGGTATATAAACTTAAGGGTTAATTGATGTTGTGTAGAATCCAAGTTTAGAGCATTATAGACAACATCTTCAAGTTCTGCCAAAGTATAATTCCTTTTTATACATATAATCTTCATTCTTTGATTTTGGTATGTTCATGTACCTTCAGAACGTAAATTTCATATTCCATTATAAAAAAGTAGAACTAAAATTTGTGACATTGATAGTAGAAATTTCCAATTGAAAACAGAATAATTCTCTCTTGTCACAAGCTTCAAGTAATTGGCAAGGTCGTAAGAATTTAAATCTTTTCTCTACTAGAATCTTAGCTAGAAGGGTTAATTTTCATCCTGAAGAAAATAAATAAAAAATTACAAATGCATTTTCAAAAATGCGAATAAGAAAAATGCCAAAGAAATATGTTAAAATGTTAACGTATCAACCCTTAATAGAATAGCTAATAACTCCTGACATATTTAGTGGATGAAGTAGAAAAATATATTAAATTTATGATACATGGTGAATTTGTAACCTAACAATAATCATATTTGATGTAATTTCAACAATGATAAGAAACAAACCAGCATAGAAGTTGCAATTATACATAGAATCAAAACATGAAAAATATCTAAAAACGAAATAAGGGAATTATATATGTATATATATAGATATATATGTGTATATATGAATACATACCAATCTTATTTAACTCTACTCCAGAAATGTACATTTTAATTTCACGAAACCAAAGTCTATAGGCTCACAATAAAGCTTTTTTAAGTCTTTTTGTAATCTACTAGTTGGCAAACGAATAACAAAGATGGTATGATGAAAGGATGTTTTTATGGAAGGGTGGGTTAGTATAAAGGAAGACTGAGAGTTACATAACCAAGAAGAGAGAAAGAGAGAGAGGGGGAGACAAAGAGAATGAAATTAAATATGATAGATGGGAGAGGAAGAGAGAAAGAGATAGAAATTAATTAGGGTAGATATCAGTAGTCAGAGAGAGAGACAGAGAGGAAGAGAATTAAATATTGTAGACAGGTAAAACCATTTGTTCTTTAATTCATTCATATTTCATGCCTTTTTATTATTTTATGCAGCTTCACATTTAATTTCCTTTGCCATGTATAGACTCTAAGCACGCTATGAAATATAAATGGTCAAGAGTTAACCTATTTCATGAAACCCCTAAGTTGAGAATCCTAATAAATTAAGGCCACCTACACAATATTCTTGCCATACCATTATTTCTTGTTGATGGCAAACCATCAAATATATCATATATTGAAAAGACTTAAATATAAATATAAATATTTAGGTAAACATATGTATATATGTTTGTATAAATGTAAATACTACCTACAACATAGTGGCCAAAAAAATATATAATGATGACATACTCTTATTGATTCCAATTTAAAAGAAGCATGAATAAAACACATGGAAACATTAACAAAATTCGAATACAATTTTGTATCATACTCTATCTATGCAGTATGCAATTAGAATGATTGTTAAACTATTTTTTCTGTTGCATTATTCTTATTCTCTATGAAGAGAGTTGCAGATTGTCATAGCAGATGAGAGACAAAGAAGTACAAATTGAATGGAAACACAATAACATGTCAAGAGCCAATTATGTGTTGTGGCATATCTTTGTACAAATTGAATAGGAAGATACAATAATTGCAGTTTTTCTTTGTCTTTGAAGGCCAAAACAATATCGTTTAAGATTGGTCCTAGTTGTAATGTTATTCGGTTCTCAGAGGGTTTAAAGTAGGTCTGGCAACGTGTCATGTTAAATCGTGTTCTTGTTGTGTTGTGTTGTGTTCTTATGGAATTAAATTAATCTAAACACGACCCGTTAAGCTTTCATGTGAAAATAGATAAATCCGAACCCATTCGATAAATTACAGTTAACTCGTCACCTAACCTGTTAACCCGTTAACGATAAATACAAATTTGAAAATTTAAATTTCACTTAGCTTTGAAATAATAAAATAATATTTTTTAAAAAAAATTAAAAAATTCTTGTTTATTTTTAGATTTTTTTAAAAATTAAGCTAAAAAAGAACAAATTAATACATGTTTAACAATAAATTAAGTCATTTTAATATTATAAAACTTATGTAATTTCCAAAATATCCCTCTTTAATAGGTCTAATGGGTTTATCATTTTTACCCGTTAATTTATTGGGTCTTATTGGGTGACACTGATATGGACCTGATACAATATCGTCAATCCAAACCAATAAATTATCGTGTGGGTTCTGTCGTGTTATCATGTCGTATGAGATTTTGCCATGCCTAGTTCAAAGGAGCTCGAGCGCTTAAGTATTACTGCCATCATGATCAAGAATATTAACAATAGGGTTATAGACTTATCACAGTATTATTAATATTCTTAAACATGATGGCGGAAATTCCTGAGCTTGACCTCTTACGAACCCTCCCAGAACCGAATAACACTGCAAGTTGAACCAATCATAAACGGCATCGTTTTGGCCTTGGACGATAAAGAAAACTGCATTACTTGTTCTTCTTCTTGTTCGCCATAGCCCGTGGCCCAACCGTCCCTTAGGTCATCCATTTTCTAATGCATGTCAAGTACGATCTTCAAACGAGGCTAAAGGACAATGTTGACTTGCAAAATAAGTAAAGAATGTTATTGCAAGAAGTGTAATGATGTCAAACCATGCAAACACTAAACCCTTCTTTGGTTTTAAGTTTTCCCTAAAAATCTTTCACTTTAATTGTGTAGAATTGGCTTTTGCTCAATTTGATCAAAGTATTTTTCTTTTTCTTTTTACTAGCATAACAAATCACAATCATAATAGTAATTTGAAAACAAGAACATAAATTTCACAAATGTAGTTTTACTAAATTGGATAACAAATAGGACAAAGTAGAATTGAAAGCTCAATCCCCAAATACAGATTGGATTTCTACTAAGTACTATTTATGTTGGCTACACTTCCATTTCACAACTCACAGCTTGGCCTACATTCCAAAAGTGCAAATATTTTAAAGAAATTAGTCAAAAGATAAAACAACACAATAATAAAAACAGCATAATTCCATTGCACAATGCGGCACAGATAAAGCATAACAAGCATTAGGAGAAGAAAAAAATTAAAGGTTCAAAATTATAAAAACTTAATTATGCCACTTGCAAGTCACCATTCAAGACATCTGAAAAAGGAAATAGATTGCTCCATAAACATCAGTAATAATCTTATACCCATAATGAGAAATTGTCACATCTAGAGGCATAGATGAACTCTCATCAATCATCCAATGGCCTAGAAAAGGGCCACATCTAAATTGAACAAGAAAGTGGAATACACATTTTGGTCTCAAAGAGTTTTTCTAATTTTGTTGAGAGGTGACCATGTGCTAGTTGACAACAGATTTTATATATGAAAAAGCAAAGAACATATAATTGATAATAAATTTTGTGCATTTTAATCCAATTTGTTTTTCTCAATTATTGCATGTATATATATAAATAAACATGCCGTATGCAGTAGAACGGGAAATTGATAAACAAAAGAAATGTAATAAAAGAGCGGAGAGAGTGCTTTTGAGAGGAAAAAAAAGAGAGCATCATGAAATATTTTCGACAAATTAGAAGGGCAAATTAGTTATATCACATATGGCAAGCATTGTCTGTCAATTAATAAAGAAATTCAACTTTTTTCTTTTTTCTTAGCTTTCATACTTTCTTTAATACCCCTTATTATAATGTGAGGATGAGAAATTTATAACAAAATTAAAAAATTAAATAATAATAATAATAATAAATAAATGTTGCATAAGCTGTAGATCCTGTTATAGCTAGCTAGCAATATGCACATATAGAATATGACTCATTCACAATTTTTTTTCTTTTACATCTTTTCTTACCGATTAACATATACAGCAAATAAAAAGAGAAATGCTTCTATATTTGTAGAACAAAAGCAACATTAATTAATAAGATTAAATTTTTCCTAGGATATATATATGTTTAGTGAATGCTCCTAGGATATATGTACCTGGTGACAGAGAGAGAGATTTTTCTCAATTATTGCATGTATATATATAAATAAACATGCCGTATGCAGCAGGACATGAAATCGATAAACAAAAGAAATGTAATAAAAGAGCGGAGAGAGTGCTTTTGAGAGGGAAAAAAAGAGAGCATCATGAAATATTTTCGACAAATTAGAAAAGCAAATTAGTTATATCACATATGGCAAGCATTGTCTGTCAATTAATAAAGAAATTCAACTTTTTTCTTTTTTCTTAGCTTTCATACTTTCTTTAATACCCCTTATTATAATGTGAGGATGAGAAATTTATAACAAAATTAAAAAATTAAAAAATAATAATAATAATAAATAAATGTTGCATAAGAACATGCACCATCAACCAATTCAACCTGCTTGGTTACTGTTAAAGGCTCCGCATATAGGAACGAAGTGGAATTAGCAAGGTTTACTCTAGACATCTAGATTCTAGCCTGTATTTTTGGGTAAAATTAAGCTGTAGATCCTGTTATAGCTAGCTAGCCTTTTCCCATATTAACTTCAAATAGAAAAGCATATTAATATTCCAAAGTTTATAAGCAAATAGAATTTGCAGCTGTATAATAATAATAATAATAATAATAATAATAATAAGGAATATTGGCAGTTAAGCACTCCGAACTTTATCGAGGTTGACACGGTACACCCTAAACTTTTTTTCTCTGATATTATGCATCCCAAACTTCCTTTTTGCTTGCACCGTTGGTCTTTCTGTTGAAAATGCCTAACGGAATGATCAGGCGAGGATAGATCAGGTAATTTCACATATTCTTTTTCTTCTTCTTCTACTTCACAGACACCACCAAATCTATATAGAAGAGAGATCCTCATGGGTATCATTGATCTTCTTGTTCATCACTGCAATTAATCATATTTTTTATCCCTTATTATTTTGCTTTCTACCCATGAAATTCTGACTTGAAAAAAGAATAAGAAAAATAAAATAAAATGATAAGGCTCCTATTTAGAATGATTTTGCTTTTCAATTTTATTTCTTGAAAGATGTCTTTAAGAAAAAAGAAATAGAAATACCCGTCAAAGATCTAGCAACAAACAATATATTCAGTCTTATCTAAAAATAAACAAATTGATTTTGAAACACAAGGAAAACCCATATGAAATGCGAAAGCAAAAACACTAAGGAACAAACAAAACAGGAAGAATTTGGCCAATCTGGGTTGTCCTGAAATTATAGTCAAACCTCAGAAATCCACTCAATCACATAGGGATTTCCACCTTCAAAGCAAACCTCAATGCTCTCTCTCTCTCTCTCTCTCTCTTGCTATGTTTCTCACACCCACAGGAGTTTCCCACTTGGGGAGGCTACCCAGGTTCATTGCCCGGCTCACCCATCTGTGAGCCGATTTTTTAACTACTCAGAAAGAATACCCTGCCTTTCAGAAAAGATAGACACAAGGAACGAGGATTTCCTGGGATGGGACGGAGTAGGTCATGCTTCATATTTGTTAATTCAGTTCTGGTTGACACGACTCCAGGCAGATAAAGCAGCTACAAAATCTTACAAAATTTCTAGTTAGAGGTAAAAAAGCCCAAGATGCGCATCCACCTGTTCTCCTTGCTGCTCACGCTAAAGCAATTGTAGCAGTAAGGAAAGGGCAATTAGTGCGAAAAGAAAGGGAAGGGGATGATACAAACCTAGAACGACCTGCTCCTAAACCCGTATTATATTAGCCTGGATCTTTAATTAAGTTCAAGTTCTAATGGAATGGACCTCAACCCCTAACCAACCTGTGGTTAGAAACCTTGGTATAATGTAGACGGCACAATAGAGGATGGAAAACCTATTGATAAGTCAAGCTAAAACAACCAATTCTCTAATGGTGTTTTAGGTTTTCTCAAAGAACAAACAGATAATTAATCTCATAAGTATTTTCTTAATCAAATTAAAGTTGTATTCTTATTGAAAAATAAGCCTTTAAATAGGCTTTGAAAGAAACAAAATAAACCCTAAAAACCCTAGGAAAAACCGGCCACACACATAAAGAAACGTAGTTGGCCGCAACTATACTTCCTTTCCTAATCTAAGTTTGATTATTAATTTCTTTATATTAAATTAGGAATTAATTAGTTTACAATAAAATAAAAACTTTCCTAAAGTTATTTGTCCAGAAAATAAATAAACAAAAACCCAAAAAGAAATAAAAGTCAATCGCAAATTAGGTAACGAGTTGACTTTGACATCTAGGCTAAATTATGTCTTCAACCGAGCTAACTTATGTCTATCCGAACTAACTCATGTCTGTCCGAGCCAACTTGTGTCTAACAAAGCTAACCGATGTCTGTTCGAGCTAAGTTGTGTCTAGCCGAGCTAACTGATGTCTGTCCGAGCTAAGTTGTGTCTGGCGGAGCTAATTGATGTCTGTCCAAGCTAAGTTGTCCAAGGTAAGGCTTCGATGTCCGAGACAAGGGTGTCCGATATAAAATGTCCAATATATGAGTATCCGATGTATTAGCCTCCACCACTTGGATACTTAAAACAGGTCTTTTATCTTCAGGTATGGACAACCCCTTTTGAGAATGAATTACTCTCTGGATAAAGGCAGCAAGGTTATCCTTAAACCTCTTAGCTTGAGCCCTAGTGATCGGTCCAGTCTTCATCCGTATTGGATCAGTACCCCAGCGAGTTGTCGGTGGTGTAAGCTCGGGCGGGTTCACATCATTCCCCTCCTCTTGAAAAGAATTTGTCCTCAAATCGAAGTCATCACCTGCAGCAAAAGGAGATAAATCAGCAACATTAAAAGTGGCACTAACACTATACTCACCCGGTAAATCAAGTTTGTAAGCATTGTTGTTTATCCTCTCCAAAACTTGGAAAGGTCCATCGCCCCTCGGCATGAGTTTAGATTTCCTTTGTTCAGGAAACCTTTTTTTCCTTAAATGCAGCCACACCCAATCTCCAGGTTCAAACACCATTGATTTTTGGCCTTGATTAGCCACCTTTGCATATTACTCGGTCCTCCTCTCAATATTTGCTCATGCCTTCTCATGAATCTGCTTTACAAAATCAGCTTTTTGTTTTCCATCTAGATTAGCACGCTCACTTAAAGGTAAAGGTGTTAAATCTAATGGAGTCAAAGGATTAAAACCATAAACAATTTCAAATGAAGTAAATTTAGTTTCTGAATGTAAAGACCTATTATATGCAAATTCAACATGTGGCAAACATTCTTCCCAAGTTTTTAAATTTCTACTAATTAATGCTCTTAACAATGCAGACAAGGTTCTATTTACTACTTCGGTTTGTCCATCAGTTTGTGGATGACAAGTAGTTGAAAATAAAAGCTTAGTACCTAATTTAAGCCACAAAGTTTTCCAAAAATAGCTTAAGAACTTAGCATCCCTATCCGAAACAATAGTTTTTGGCATGCAATGCAATCTCACAATTTCCTTGAAAAATAAATTGGCAATATTGGATGCATCATCAGTTTTGTTACATGCAATAAAATGTGTCATCTTAGAAAACCTATCTACTACAACAAAAATTGAATCCTTACCTGTCCTTGACCTAGGCAACCCAAGAATAAAATCCATAGACAAATCTACCCAAGGATAGGCAGGAATCAGCAAAGGCTTATACAATCCATGCGGCTTCAATGTTGATTTTGTTTTTCGGCACTTTAAACATCTTTCACAAATTCTCTCAACATCTCTCCTCATGTTAGGCCAATAAAAATATGCTTGCAGCAAGGATAAAGTTTTTAAAATATCAAAATGACCCATTAAACCACCCCCATGTCCTTCCCGAACCAATAATTCCCTAATACTACAATTAGGCACACAAAGTTTGTTTTCCCTAAACAAATATCCCTCAAATATGAAAAATTTATTAAATCCATATTTCAAATAGGTTCTAAAAATTTCTCCAAAGTCACTATCATGCTCATAAAGTTTTTTCAATTGTTCAAATCCAAGCAATCTAGCATCTAAGGTAGAAAAGAGTACATACCTTCGGGATAATGCATCGGCAACCACATTTTCTTTACCTTTTTTGTAGCAGATCACATAGGGAAAGGTTTCAATAAATTCAATCCACTTAGCATGCCTTCGGTTGAGCTTTCCTTGACCCTTGATATGCTTCAAAGACTCATGATCCGTATGAATCACAAACTCCTTTGGCATGAGATAATGGTGCCATGTCTCCAAACCCCTCACCAAAGCATACATCTCCTTGTCATAAGTTGGGTAATTTAGGACAGCTCCATTTAATTTTTCACTAAAGTAGGCTACGGGTCTCCCTTCTTGCATTAAGACAGCTCCAATACCTACACCCGAAGCATCACACTCAATTTCAAAAGTCTTAGAAAAATTTGGCAAAACTAATAAAGGTGCATTACACAATTTTTCTTTCAACAAATTAAAAGATTTTTCTTGTACTTTCCCCCATTTAAAGCCAACATTCTTCTTGACAACTTCATTCAATGGTGCTGCTATGGTACTAAAATCCTTGACAAATCTTCTATAAAAGCTTGCCAAGCCATGAAAGCTCCTCACTTGGGTGATAGAATTAGGAACCGGCCACTCTTGAATTGCCTTCACTTTAGCTTGGTCAACTTTGATTCCTGCAGCACTTACTACAAAACCTAGAAACACAAGCTCTTTTTTGCAAAATTTACATTTTTTAATGTTAGCAAACAATCTTTCCTTTCTAAGAACTTGCAAAACTTGCCTAAGTTGATCCACATGGTCATCCAAGTTTCGGCTATATATTAGAATGTCATCAAAATAAAGAACCACAAATTTACCAATAAATGGACGCATTACATGATTCATAAGCCTCATAAAAGTACTAGGTGCATTGGATAATCCAAAAGGCATAACTAACCATTCATACAGCCCATATTTAGTTTTGAATGCGGTTTTCCATTCATCACCTTCTTTCATCCTAATTTGATGATAACCACTCCTAAGATCAATTTTTGTAAACATGCAAGCACCATGCAACTCATCAAGCATATCATCTAATCTAGGAATAGGATGCCTATATTTGATGGTAATGTTATTTATAGCCCTACAATCAACACACATTCTCCAAGAACCATCCTTTTTAGGTACCAACAAAACAGGAACAGCACATGGACTTAAACTCTCATGAATGTATCCTTTATCAAGCAAGTCACTTACCTGTTTTTGCAGCTCCTTTGTTTCTTCGGGATTGCTCCTATAAGCTGGTCTATTTGGTATGGCAGCCCCTGGAACAAATTCAATTTCATGTTCTATCCCTCGAATAGGTGGTAGTCCACTTGGAATCTCATTTGGGAAGACATCTCCAAATTCCTTCAAAAAAGAAATCATTGAACTTGGCAATTCAAGTTCTTCAAAGTTAGTTTGATCATTAAAATAATTTTCTTTATAAATCATGAACAGCAAAGGTTTCTTGCACTCAATAACCTTATTAATATCCCCTAAACTCAAATAAAAATTGCTACTTAACCTTTCTTTTGTTTCTTTTTCTCCTTTTCCCTTGGATTGGTGCAAACCTTCGGATTTTCCTTCCTTCTCCAAGCTCTCGGGTTTGCCGCTTTCTTTCCCCTCTCTTTCGGCTTTTCCTTGATCTTTCCACTTAACATGAGCCTTAGAAACCTTACCTTGATCAGCAACCTCATTCTTACCTTCTTGAAAGGTTGGTGAAGCCGTTGGTGCCATACTTGCTTTTTCCTTGAGCTTTTCGGCTTCTCTCCTTTGTTGCATTTGTAATTGGTCTTTGTAAACCTCTTTAGGAGATAATGGTTCCAGCTTGACCTTCTTCCCTTTAAACCTGAAAATAATACTATTTTCTCGACCAAATTGAGTAGCATCTTTATCAAATTGTCATGGTCTACCTAGTAGTATATGTCCAGCAATCATGGGAACAATATCACATAAGACTACATCCTCATATCTACCTATACTAAATTTTACTTTGGCTTGTTTATTTACCCTCATCTCACCACTATCATTTAACCATTGTAACCTATAAGGTTCTGGATGTTTAATTGTTTTCAAGCCTAATTTATCAACTACAAGGTTACTTATCACATTGGTACAACTCCCATTATCTATAATCAAGCTACAAATTTTACCTTGTATTTCGCAGCGAGTGTGGAAGATGTTTTCTCTTTGAATCTGCTCTTCATCTTTGTAAACAGCAAGTACTCTCCTTGAAACCAAGCTCAACTCGGTATTAGATGAATCTACAGGTTCGGCTTCATCTTCATTGCAATCCTCCTCTTGCTCGGTTTCAGCCCCACTAGCCTCACTTTCGGATTCCACTTCTCCATTACCCTTAATTACCATTATTCTTCTATTCGGGCATTGGCTGGCTATATGTCCTCTTCCTTGGCACTTGAAATAAATAATTTCTCTTGACTTTTGAGGTTTAAGTTCAGATTTTACCTCACCTTTAATGGCTTGGACAGATTCGGCTTTAAGTTCCCTTCTTGGCCGGTTAGTAGCTTCTTCACCAAGCTTCGACCTCAGCTTGCTTTCATAAGTAGAATTGTTTTTCCAGCCACTTGAACTTGTCCTTCCACTGCTAGAAACTCCTCCAAACCGTGTGCTAACACCCCTCCTCTTGAATTGGTTCTCAAGCTTAGTTGCTACATGCAACATCTCCTCCAATTCCAAGTATTGTTGTAATTAAAGTTGGTTGGCAATGTCACGGTTCAAACCACCAAGAAATCTCGCCATTGTTGCCTCCCTATCCTCATTCATATTCAGCCTCATCATTAACATCTCCATCTCTTTGTAATAATCCTCCACGGACCTGCTTCCTTGAGTCAAAGATTGAAGCCTTTGATACAGCAATCTATGGTAATGGGATGGCACAAACCGCTTTCTCATGGCTCCTTTCATTTGTCGCTATGTTGTAATCAAGTCATCACCAACTCTCCTTTGGGTGCTTTGCTCATTTTTCCACCATTGGAGTGCATAATGGCCAAACTCCATTGCTGCCAACTTCACCTTCTTACCTTCCGAATAGTTGTGGCAGTCAAAAATCATCTCCACTTTTTCTTCCCACTCCAAATAAGCTTCGAGATCACTTTTACCCATAAAAGGTGGGATGTTAACCTTGATATTTCCCAAATCATCATCTGTATCTTCCCTCCTATATCTTCCATGGCCAGCTCTATCTTGGACTGCAAAAGTTTCGTCCATACCTTCCTCAAAGTCTCCATCAAATGGCTCCTCATCAAATTCCTCTCTCGGTCTCTCGCGACCTCCTCGTCCTTGGCCTCGCCCTCCATGGAATTCTTGCCTATTTCTTGTATTCGGCATTCCTTGTGAGGCTTCTAGTCTTCCCACTCTTTGATTCACATGCTCAACTTGAGCACTAACCCGCTGTATTGATTCCAAAACAGCTCTCATGTCCACTTGGTCTCCGCTCCCAGTAGCTCGGGTATCGCCATGGAATGCTACGGATTCCTCCTCATTGATCCTCAAGGGTGGCTCCCCTCTCCTCATCCTTGATTCTGTCATGTTAGTATAATAATGCAATAGAAATAAAATAGGACCTTACAAATTTCACTCCCTTACGTGTTTCACTCAAATAAGGACTCGACACTCGTGTTTGCACACTTGTTTCGGCTTTTACCCTCTTTTAAGCTTACACACTCTTGCCTTTTTCCACTCAATGGATTATCTCAAAGTTCTAATTAGAACACCCACAAAACAGCAATTAGATCACTAGTATATTTTAATTAAACTTATCAACAAAACAGAAAGCAAAAGGTAGGCAATACCGAAAGAATCCAACAAATCCTAATTTTTCGGCTTTCTAGACAAGAAAACACATGAAATAATGGGAAAACGTTGGAATTTTTTAAAAATGCACCAGATGGTAGTAGATTATGAGTTCAAGAATAAAATTCCAGGAAAAGAAATTCAAATACGAACAAGAATCAAAGAGAACAAAAATATAGAATAATGTTGGTTGTCGTTCTTGTAATTCAAGTTTTGTATCAATTCCTTTAACTAATTTTAATCCAAATAATTTAGCACTCAAACTCAAATATCCAGCAGCAAAAATAACTCCAGAAACTCCAAATATGGAATAAATAATTAGCAAAGCGGCAGTTACAAAAAAAAATTTCCAGCAACAAACTTCAACACCAATTTTCAACAAACCGATATATATAATTTTTTTTTTTTAATATTCAGCTTTCTTTTTTTTTTTTTTTCCACTCACTGAATATCAGACACAACTGCAGTAGCAAGAATAAACAACAAATTTGCAATTCCAACTCCAAAAAATTCACCAACCCATGACCTCCAAATAAACACAAATGTGCAGTTTTTTTTTTTTTTTTAAATGTTGCCGCAAACTTCTTTTTTTTTTTTTTTTTTTTGAATATATGAATGCAAATATTTAAGACTAAAACAGCAAAGAAAAATCAACAAAAACCAAATTAAAAGAACAATGATGGAAGACAACCAACAAACTAGGAAACAAAAAATATGGTAAAACTAGGAAATCCTAATTCAACTAGGAATGATTTTTTTTTTTTTTTTTAAGATGCAGAACGTGTATAGGATGGATGCAACCTTAACCTAATGCTAATATTGCAGAATAACACAAAAACAACTAAGGCAAATAAAGATAGATCAAACCTGAACAAAATTTAGCTCTGATACCAAATGATAAGAACCTAGGACGACCTGCTCCTAAACCCGTATTATATTAGCCTGGATCTTTAATTAAGTTCAAGTTCTAATGGAATGGACCTCAACCCCTAACCAACCTGTGGTTAGAAACCTTGGTATAATGTAGACGCCACAATAGAGGATGGAAAACCTATTGATAAGTCAAGCTAAAACAACCAATTCTCTAATGGTGTTTTAGGTGTTCTCAAAGAACAAAGAGATAATTAATCTCACAAGTATTTTCTTAATCAAATCAAAGTTGTTTTCATATTGAAAAATAATCCTTTAAATAGGTTACGAAGCCACGAAATAAAACCCTAAAAATAAAGAAAACTGGCCACCACACATAAAGAAACCTAGTTGGCCGAAACTATACTTCCTTTCCTAATCTAAGTTTGATTAATTAATTTCTTTATATTAAATTAGGAATTAATTAGTTTACAATAAAATAAAAACTTTCCTAAAGTTATTTGTCCAGAAAATAAATAAACAAAAACCCAAAAAGAAATAAAAGTCAATCGCAAATTAGGTAACGAGTTGACTTTGACATCTAGGCTGAATTATGTCTTCAACCGAGCTAACTTATGTCTATCCGAACTAACTCATGTCTGTCCGAGCCAACTTGTGTCTAACAGAGCTAACCGATGTCTGTCCGAGC
Source organism: Ziziphus jujuba (assembly GCF_031755915.1). Lineage (NCBI taxonomy): Eukaryota > Viridiplantae > Streptophyta > Magnoliopsida > Rosales > Rhamnaceae > Ziziphus > Ziziphus jujuba. The sequence goes on along the minus strand of NC_083383.1, from coordinate 22,410,221 downwards.
TAAGTTGTCCGAGGTAAGGCTCCGATGTCCGAGACAAGGGTGTCCGATATAAAATGTCCAATATATGAGCATTCGATGTATTAGCCTCCACCACTTGGATACTTAAAACAGGTCTTTTATCTTCAGGTATGGACAACCCCTTTTGAGAATGAATTACTCTCTGGATAAAGGCAGCAAGGTTATCCTTAAACCTCTTAGCTTGAGCCCTAGTGATCGGTCCAGTCTTCATCTGTATTGGATCAGTACCCCAGCGAGTTGTCGGTGGTGTAAGCTCGGGCGGGTTCACATCAGGGGTGCTTTCTGCTGTCTGTCAGTAAGAACTAGCACCAGACTTCTTCCCCCCTTTCCACTTTTCCTCTCTCCTTTTGTTTGTGCCTCTACTCGGGCTCTTCATTCTGTTTTATAAAGACCCGAGGTGGGCACAATTGAATGTAGATATCATGAACGCGAGGTGCAAGGTACCAGCTGAGAAACCCAGGCAACTCCCCTATGTGCCAATCGCTAGCACATCCAGGGCCCCGGCGCCCAACTCCGGTGTCAAAGAATCAAGTAGGTCTGGTCTCACTTTCATTTTCAAGCGCATCAGGCAGGCGGCTGGGACCTTGTTCAGAGATGTTTTTGCTAGTGTCAACCACAAAAAACCCAGACTCGGAAAGGAGAAGGGTCGGTGGTGGGCATTTGGGAAAGTCAGGCCACTCAGGTGTCTTCATTCAAGCAACGATACAAAAGAAGAACGAAACAAGATTCACTCGTTTTTGTCTCCGGCGATTAACCTATTCCAGAGCAGTCTAGTGACTAGCCTATCTCTTTAATAATCAAAAAATATAAATTATAAAGAAAAAAAAAAGAAACAAAACAAAAATTGCCTCGATATGGGCATCTTGGTAGCATGAAGGAAAGGAAAGAGAAGGTGAAAAAAAGACAGGGAAGGTGACGTTTTTCTCTTTTTGTGTTTGTGTAAGCGTAAAAGAAGAAAAAGAAGAAAAAGAGATCTAGAGTTTGGATTTGGAGTTTTGCAAATGGGGGACAAGTTTTGCAAGAAAGAAGAAAAAGAAAAAGACGAAGGAGAAGAAGAAGAAGAAAATGAATATGTGAAATTACCTAATCTATTCTCATTTAATTAGCACGTGCATAGCACGTGATTATTCTGTTAAGCATTTTTAACAGAAATACCAATGGTGCAAGCGAAAAGGAAGTTTAAGGTGCACAATGCCAAAAAAAAAAAAATTATTTAAGATGTACTATGTCAACCGCGATAAAGTTCAGGATGCTTAGATGCCAATATCCCTAATAATAATTTAAGTCTTGTAATTTCTTAAAATTTATCCAGTAAAACATTTAAGCCTCTTGAATAATTTTTTTCTAATAAAAAATTGAAAACTTAAAAAATGAGCGATGATAAATTTATTAGAATATAAGTACATTAATTTCTTAAAAAATAAACACTGCCTTTTATTAGAATCAACTAAAAAAATACTAAAATGTTTAATAATACTCCTAACACGGTCTTTATAAAAAACTTTAAAAAACATTTCTTAGAATACAACAATAAAAGACAAGAAATTAAAATAAAACAAGAAAGATTATTTAATAAAATGAAAAAACACACAATAAGCCATTTTTGTTAATAGAAAATATATTATATATTTTATATTTTTATTACTAGAACATTTTTAAAAAAAATATTATTTATCAGTGACATTAATAGATTTTATATGGTAAATGATGATTTAAATTATTACAATTAAAAAATTTATTTTTAAAATTTTAATATAAAAGATAATAAAATTAAATATTTAACTAAAATTTATCAAATAAAACAAATTGAAGTAAAAGATACACGGAGCTTTTACAAAATTGATGGGCAAAATGTACAAGCAAAGTATTCAATTTAATGTCCCCATAAAAACGCAACGCAATATAACTTTCCATGTAAAATTTGCAAAAGATATGGGTATTTTGGTAATTCAAGGGGTTCGAAATTTATGAGCATAGTATATAAATGTTCGTCACCATGCATGGTATGAATGTCTGTCACCCTGCAAAAGCTGTTGAGATGGCATGTTGAAGGAAAATGGTCTATGCATATATCTTTCTGTGGATTAACTACTTCCATATTTCAAAGCATGATCAAGCCTCACATTGGGAAAATTAAAATATGTTTTGTTATTCAATAAAAAGAACAGTGAGAGTATTCATTATGTGTGTACATGTGGAAAGAGAAATTCTAAACGTTAGTGTAATGAACTAAAATTCATGGATAATAAAGTCCAAAAAAGAGATAAAAACAATATGTTCTGATTGCAAAAAATTTCACGAGTAGTTGTGAATCAAGAAACTCATATAACAAAAGTGTCAATTATAGAAAATCTAGAAATATTAACTGATTAAGTAGGATTACGAGCTCAATCAGTTTCAACAATCTAGCCCTTCCTATTTGGGTTTAAGTATTACTTTTGGTTGCATTATACTAAATAACTTCTATACAAAAAATTTCATTAAAAAGTTCTATACCCTAAAACATAAAATTACAGGCTCTGTAATTTTTCATCCTTGATTTTATTATAATTTAATTTATTTTGTAAAATTAAGACAACTTTTAGTTCCTACTCAAATAAGGTTGAAAAAATAAAAATAAAACAATACATTTCTATCAGAAACTACGATGCCACTAAAAATTGAGTAAAAGGATTTTCTTTCAAGATCAAAAAGATTTTATAAATAATGCTCCAGTAAAATATCAAACTCCACTGTCCGGGGGAAAAAAAATTAAAAAAATTAAAAAAATGAACTTAATGCAAGCAAGCGAGTATTTCGACATTCAACAGGAAACACGAACACCATCAACCTTGACATTATAGAAGCTACACAAAATTTATCATTTTTGGTTTGACATTATAAACGCTACACAGAATTCATATTTTGGGTTTTACTAATTGAAGCTTTGGTTGAACTATGATCCCCTGACAGCAATGAGAAAAAACCCTACTAAGATTGAAAGAACAAGAAAGAAAGCAGCCAGTATGATGTTGACATTGGTAGACTTAATAACCTTCCCGCTACTTTTCTCCATCGACAACTCTGGTACAGTTTTCTCTGACGAAGAGCAAGACGCTGAACAGAAGGGCACTGCCACATCCCAAAATGATTTAGTGATCACGGGCGGGGCTTCTACTTCCGGTTCCAAGACTGTTGAGACATCAAACATAGCTTCCATAGACAACAACTCGACCAAATGATCTTTAAGCACCTAACAACGCATGAAAAGTGCAAATCAGAGTGATTAAGAGAATTCTACTCTACACAACATCGGTAATAGTTTAACAAGTCTTAGTTCAACAAATAAAACAATTTCCAAATAATCATTTTGAAATCGTCAGCTCATACTTAATAAATATTGCTTAAAAAACCAAAACAGCACACCATTATCCATTCCATCATCAAGAAAAAATTAGCGAGTCAACAAAGATTGTCTGATCCATCTACATGTAAGAAACAACAGGGAAGGGAAAGATATAACTCTATGATTGCGCATCCCATCAGAACACAAGTGCCTGCCTACCCATCCATGGGGCATAACTAAACACATATTCAGAGATTCATTCTTCCACTGTAAGCGCAACTACTTGCACACATTTATCCCAAAGAACAAACCTGAAGTGTCTCAGATTGTCATTGAACAACGCATGAAAAGTGCAAATCAGAGTGATTAAGAGAATTCTACTCTACACAACATCGGTACAAGTTTAACAAGTCTTAGTTCAACAAATAAAACAATTTTCAAATAATCATTTGAAATCATCAGCTCATACTTAATAAATATTGCTTAAAAAACCAAAACAGCACACCATTATCCATTCCATCATCAAGAAAAAATTAGCAAGTCAACAAAGATTGTCTGATCCATCTACATGTAAGAAACAACAGGGAAGGGAAAAATATAACTCTATGATTGCGCATCCCATCAGAACACAAGTGCCTGCCTACCCATCCATGGGGCATAACTAAACACATATTCAGAGATTCATTCTTCCACTGTAAGCGCAACTACTTGCACACATTTATCCCAAAGAACAAACCTGAAGTGTCTCAGATTGTTGTAGGTAGTCACACACAAAAGTCTCTGCCAACCAGGGAACAAAGACTCTTCGAGGAAGAGAAAGACTGCAAGTTTTTCTGTTTTATAATAAATGAAATCAAGTCAGCTTAGCAGACAATGCTCTAAAAAGTCAAAGAGGGAGTTATGTCAAGGATTTGGCAATATTCTTCAGCAACATAAATTGTTCAAATTCCAACATTCTGCTTTACAAAAGGAACTACTAAACTCCACTCCCTGTCTAACAGAAGCAAGCTGATAATCAAGGTAAAATAAAAATAAAAAACAAAAAATAAAAAAAGCATGAGTTTTTGCAGTAATATAAATATTGAAAAGAAACAATATTGGAGAAGATTGTATGATGAACAACCAAAATCCATAAAGTATTTACCCAAAAGAAAACAATCACGCCAAAACGTAATGATGTAGCTAACCAAACAGAGTAGTTATAGAAGATTTTGTGCTATTGATTAAATGCCTCTCAATATTGATAATCATGAAACAGTGAAGGAAAAAAGCAATACAAATGGTAATATGTCAAATTCACTGCCAATATTTCCAATTAAAACAAAAATACCAAAATTTAACAGTTACAACAGACCTTAACAGCTGTAAGGAAAGTTGAGAAATAGGTGTTTCAGTGGAGATTCCATCACTAACTTCCTCACCACCAGCATCAGCTGGACCAGTATCTCCATCTACCTCATCACATATGATATCTAATCTACTTTGGAGACTTTTGATAATATCTTCCTACAAACAGGAAAAGAAATAAAATATTGAGCAATAGCAATTGATAATTTACAAGCAATGGGAATGGCAAATAAGAATAAGCTGCAGACAAATAAGAATAAGCTGCAGACGAGCAGCATTCAATGGGCAATTCAATACACATTTTGTCACAATTTCTAGGTAGCATAACCATTTTTACCTTTTTCTGATAGTACACCCCACTTTTACTAGTTTCACTAAATTGTCACATCTAACTTTATTAAATTGCAATTTAACTCTCAAATATGCAGCTTTTCTGCACGTTGGTGTATTGAAAAATCATTGGCATATAAATAACTTCAACTGGTTAAGGCAGATAAATTGCAAAATTTCAAAATTAGAAACCAATGCACCTTTAAGTCAATACTCAAGTGTCCAGTAACAGTTACAAACATAGGTACCTCTCAACAAAAAAGCATGGCTTCATTTTTATAAAACAGTTTATGATACAACGTATTAACAAAAAAACAAATAGCCAATTCTCTGCTCCATAATTATTCATTTGAAATACAAGTTCAATATTCAATTTACATAGTTAATGGATACATGACTTCAAAACAAACATTTTGACCCATCAATAAATAACAATGTTTAGATAATTGTGGATGGATAGAAAATTTAAAGAACCAAACAAGGAAATTAAACTTAGAATTAGACCAAAGTTCAGGCTAAAGAGTCGAGAATATGGATAAATGTGAATACCTTTATATCAGCAACAGCTTGTGAAAGTGGTTCTTTTGAATTTAAGTATGCATACGAACAAACTGAGCCACTAAAAGCAAGAAGCCCAATAACATCCCTTAAGCTGTATGCTTCATAAACATAGATAAATGTTGTAATAACAAAATTGCAACAGTCAATCTTCACCAATAATGATAATAATATAAGGAAATTCCCCCCCCCCCCCCCCGCAAAAAAAAAAAAAAAGCCACAGTTTATTTTCCAAATTATAATGGAAGATATGGTGAAGTGATAAGGGCAAAGGGTGGCTTCCCAGGACTCAAATAGCATTTTAATTTTTAATCATTTATTGAAATGCCATTCTTAGTATTTGCCATGTAACCATATCCCCGATTATAATTTGTCAGATATCTATCATCAGAATATTCTAGATATATATAGATGTGAAATAAAATAAATTTATCAACTCACCTTCAGTCACAGCATCTTTCTTGAAGGGTAGAAGCAACTCAATTTCATGCAGCCCATCTGATGTGCATGGCTCATCATTAACTACCTAAAAGATGTATGAAAATAAAAAGATTCTTAACAGAAGATGAGAAAAATCCACAAGAAATTATTTTTACTGAGTTAACTGTGAAACTTTTGGAAGAAGAAGAAAGAAAAAGAGAAAGAAAGAGAGACCAGAAAACCCAGATGTTTAAGCAAAAATCAGTTTCAATCAAGATGTTGAACATCTGTAAAAAATTAAATCCCGCATGTGGGGAAACTCTGGCTAGACCCATACTGAATGACATAAACTCAAGCCACCATGACAGCAGCCAGAAGTCTCCTCGCAAAGATCATAACTCCATTCAAAGAAAAGAACTCATTTTTTTTCTATTTTTTATCCACTTTTTTAGCAAACCAAACAATAATATGAAAGCAAATGCATAGCTTGATGTATGTATGGTACACGATCATTCTACCACTATCCAAGTATCATTGTAAAACCTGTTTCTATGCTGATCTTTGTCAAAATTCAAGAAACTGAAAAATCAAATTATTAAGTTACTATCAATCCCAAAAGCTTAATAAAGAAAAATGGGCCTAATTAACACAAACACACACTTAACACTCTTTCTCAAAAGTAGGCCCCAGTAATAAGAAGAAAATGTTTGGGCAGCAAAATAAATTAACTGAAATCACCTAAATGACAGAAAAATAATTAACAAAAATAATACTAGCAAGTTTTCTTGGTGAAGTCGTTTCTTTTAATGCAAGGAGCTTTATCATGCAACAGGGTAGCAACTGAATTTTCATCTTTTTGTTGTAATCAAAGATCTAGCCCAGCAAACGAATAAGTCAATGTTTGGGGCTCTTATTTACCCACTGGCTATACAAGCCTTTCTTGTCTTCTATGTTACTACTACAGTACCACCTATGGAAGTAGTTTCATCTATGCTACATTCATGGCAAGATCATATAGATGTGATTAGGTTCCTCCATCATTGGCTCTGTGTTATAGAGAATTGTCACTGATGCATCAAAGATAACACTCATGGAAATGGAGATTCTACTCTCAGGCCTAACTAATAACTTTGGGAGAAAAACAACCAAAAAAAAAAAAAGAAAAAAAAAACGGTTGGCAAGATACAAGTATCTAATACATAAAACAAAAATGTGAGAGAATCTAAAGCTGAAATTATCAAATACTACAGCAGGAAAAGGTAAAGTCCCAATATAAATTATGGACGACTTTCTACAAAACTATTCCAACTTCACATATCTAACAATTAAGAGGGAGCATAATACTATCAAATGGCTAGAAGATATCAAAGTTGAAATTAATTGGTACATATGAAATTGAAAATGAGAATACTGTTTGAGGATTTAGAAGACACATTTGGTTTTAATAACCAAAATACCCACAGAGAATTTGGAATATAATAAACTCATTTTACATACAAAGGCAATTTTACATATCTAAGAGGGGTGAACCAAAATGAAGGGAAGTTGAACTTCCACAAGCACAATATCAAAGTGCTACATACCAAATTTCCATCCACAATAGCTTTTGCACCTCTTAGCTCTTTAGCAAGAACAGAAATCCCATGACGTAGTACATTGGTCAATGTTTGGACATTTGTCCCCCTCTTGTGATGTATAGGCAATCTGAGCAAACATAGATCCATCATAAGACAACCTAAAGTAGTATTTTAGTGCTATAACATTGTAGTTTAGTGTAGGTTACTTGGAGGATATGAAATAATTACGAGTAACAAAAAATATTTGTAACCACAACAAGGCTTCAATACATGGTATTTTTTATAACATAGTACTTTTAGTCATGTGGCCCACAGGATCTGATGTAGCTTTCTAGTTGTAACATTGGTCATGTCCTGTGGAGAATATAAAATAACTAGTAAAACCAAGAAAAATTTGTAAAAACCAAAAGATGGTCTTTTGTAATGATTTCCCGATAAAAATTAAAGTGTTTTGCAAGTGGCTTGGATAGAAGCCTAAAATGAGCAGAATAACAAAGCTGGATCTGCTTACAATAAAAGAAAAGACACACGAAAGCTAGGATGGCTGACACAAACATGCAGAAAGAATGGTGATCAACTTCACTGTTGATCCTGACAATAATTAGTCATGGATTCATTGTTGAACATTATTGCAGGTTGAAGTATTTGTTTGATGCTATCTATCAGCTAATCTTTGATTTTAGCAGTAACTGATTGTTTTGATTCTTTCATATCCCTTGTTAAAGGGGACATCAAGTGTCTTTACAAGAAAGGCATTTCTATTTTGTAAGCCTAATATCTTGTCCTTTTATTGAAAACAGAAGTTAAGGGTATTATATATATTCTTTGAAAGAAAAAAGAAATTAAAAGATAAGTCGATTATATGGAGGCATCAACAAGGAAAAACTCTCTCTAGAAACTGGGTTGTTTCGTTTCACATAGATTCCTCAATAGGGAAAAATTAAAAAGAGAGGTCATGAAACAGACAGAAACATAGGGTACTCTCACATGCAAAGATAACAATCATAGAAGATTTTTACCTGACATTATCATAATGAAACTCAAACGATAAAAAATAAATTGTATTCTACAAGACATAATTTAGATAATTTCTTATATTATCTTTTTAAATGAATAAAGCGAAGCTCACTAACCATCAGAAAGAATTAATTCACGTAAAAATAAAGGCAGATCTTACCTAAGATCAAAGTCGTATAGGCAACTAAATGTTTGAAGAGAATTTAAGACCCTTCCCATTTTAAAGTCACACAGCCGTAAGCTACTTGAAGTAACATTTGAACTCAAGGAGCAATTTCGACATGTCCATCTAGACCAATCAACTCTTAAGTCAGCATGTTTAAAATACTTATGCTGAGTATGAACAGCATAATTGAGAGAAGAAAGATTTATTCAGTAAATTACCTCCTTGGGCTGTAACAAATGTGAATAATCAATCTTTCATCCCAATCAGTCTCCAAGAAGGGTGCTGCTTCTGCAACTCCCTTTATAGTCTGCAAAGTCAACTCAATTAACGATATACAAACATGGGGTAAAAAAGGTAATGTAAAATAAAATCATTTCCTTCAAAGAGGACTAACAAGCAATCCATGAATTGCTCCTAAACCTTCAAAAAGGCAAAATTTTACCATACAATTTGACATTGAGACCAAGCTGATAGCAACCAGGAGGCAGGTAAACTACTTGCGTTAGAATTAGAATAAAATCATATAAGTTCTTACATGCCTTCCACTGTATCAGTTTCATGAAACAGGAGGCCGACATCAAGTAATAGCAATAGTTGTATCTGAAGTAATTTCATGGGCCTCAATAATGTCTCATATAAAAATTCATCATAGTGCATACATAATCAAGATTGTAACTTAGAGCTCCACTAAGAAACATCAAAATACCAAAACATCCAATTGAGAAGGAAATAAAATTTACCTGGCAAAGCGTAAAGGTTGAATTTTTAAATGCGCTATCGCTTGCCCATATATAAATTCCAACCACCTTCATGCCACCCAATAACATTCTAGACACCTAAAATAAATAAATAAAAGAGGATAGAACCACGCAAGCACAGACACAAACATAATAAGGAATACCCAAAAAACCAGACCAAAGCTGTGGATTTGAAGAATCCACGAATACATGCTTAATGCATAAGACAATCTCAATAAAAAGAGTAACCTGACGAGCATGCTCGGCGACCCAATCCTTGTCTATGACCAAAGAGGAAGAATCGGAGGACTGAGCCTTGGACTTGGTTCCCTTCTTCTTGTCGTCCTTGTTGGACTCGACGAGTGAACATGCAGGGTCTCCGGCATCATTGGGTGGGGTTGGGATCAAGTCGAACACAAAACCCCGGTCCAATGTCGAGCTAAGCTTGCCAATTACGAGACCAACCTGAACTTAAAACCCAAACAAACAAACAAAAACCCCAGGATTTCAGAATCATCAAGCTGTGCTTGCTGCGTTTGGGAGCGTGTAGTGAGAGAGAGAGAGAGAGAGAGAGAGAGAGAGAACCTGAGCAGGGATTGAGGAATTGGCAAGGCGATCTTCGGTCAATTTCAGCCGCGTTTCCTCTCCGACCACGGCTTTCACCATTGTTGGGGCAGTTCGCTCCGAGCCGATTGGAAGTGGCAGAAGAACAAATCGAGCACTCCTTCAAAAGGAATCGAGAATATGAACTGTCTTTAAAAATAAATAAAAAAGCAAAACAATTTTTTTTTAGTCAGATTTAAAAAAAAAAAAAAACACACACACACACACACAAATTTTTTAGTCAGATTAAAATGTAAATTTAAAATTTTAAAATAAATATTAATAAATATAAAATATAAAAAAAATATAATAAACTAGAAAACAGAAACAAATGAAAATGAAAGATTAAATTTTTTTTAAAATTAAATGCTATTTAAAATGCATATGACAAAATATATTTACATTCCATATGCTTGTATATATACAATAAAATACAAATAAAAATGGCCTCTATATGCCTACATGATATATTTAATTAGTTATTCAAAAGTTCACTTTTTCCTTTATAAGTTTTTAATATAAAAAATAAAAATAATTTAAAAAGTAAAAAAAAAAAAAAAAAAAAAACCAAAGTTTAATTTCCCATTCTCTTTTTTTTTTTTAGAGGTTTTTAGTTTAAATTTCTCAAAAAAAAATGTTTTTTAAAGAAAAATATAAAATTTTAAATTAAGGTATGTTTGAGAGTGTTTTTTTATACGTTTTTTTATTTTATTGTTGTTAATAACTAATTAATAAAATATTTAGTTATACATAATATAAAAGCATTTTAAATTTATTTTTGATATTTTTATATTTTAATTAATACATTTAATATATACTGGATACATATGTGAATCACGACATATATAATTGCGATACATTATTTTGATAATAAGTTATAAAAAAGAATTATAACCAATCAAACATAAAAGCATTATAAAAATAATATTAAACTAAAATTTTCAATTCAACATAACTAATACAAATTTTGAAAAACTATTTTGAAGACCACATTAGTGGTTGAATTAGTAGGTTCTCCATCTTTATCATAAATTAATATTTTCAATCATTTCCTATTTGTAACTCTGGAGACTGCAACATATAGCTGTCCATAATTGAAAACTAATTTTTTAACATAAAAGTCTAACATGCGAAAAAGATTGACATTGGCTATTATTAATAGTCATAGCATATGATACAACCAAAGAATATTGTTTTCATTGAAACTTAAAAGGTAATCTTGGGTTCGATAGAGTTAAAATCATTTTTAGAATAAAAACTTGAAATCCAGCATTGCTTCCTGAAAATAACTTAGCTTTCAAGAACATGATTGCTAAGCTTTGTAATGACCAATCTAGTCCCATTGCAAAATCTCAAAGAATGATTAACATTTCCTAATAGCAAAACGGGAACACCGACTTTCAATTTCAATTGATGATTAGGCACCCTAGAGCATTTTATAGAATTTAAAAATTTAGGTGTATGAAGATCTCTTATAAGATCAATGTTCGAATCCGATCTACCAGTTGCATTAGAACTTAAATATGTATTTTCTCAGTTCAATTGAGGGAACTCATGTATTCATTTATCGATTCAACAATGTCAAGAGCTGGAGTAAGTATGGCTCTTTCTTGCAAATATGATGGGTCATTAGCATTCTTTGAGAAAGAAGAATACATGCTATTTACAATATAGGCAACTAAATCTTATGTATTCTTTATCAAAACATCATCAGGTATATCAATCATTGCATGACCATCATTCGAACCGCCAAATGTTCCATCTCCAATACTTGATATCCATTCTAAAAAAGTCTTCAATTCATCATTATCAATTTCCGAGTCAATACTTTGAACTCTCATGTTCTTTGTCAACTTCAATGTCTTACCTACTTCCTTTTGGGATAACCGACAAAATTTGTCCGAAATCTCCTCCAAACATAATAGTTTTACCTCCAAAAGATTGCTGCAAACTTAATAGATTGCTAAAATCTTAAAATATCTCTCATAGTCCTGTCCAACGCTTTAAAACAATATCTATTCATCATAGGTGCGTCATCCCAAATGATAAGTTCGATTTTGACAATCAACTCAGCAAGTGGACTACCTTATTTAATGTTACAAGTTGAATTTTCATTTGGAACAAGAGATATATCAAACCTTGAATGTGCTGTCCTACCTCCCGGCAAAAGAAGAGATGCTATACCACTCAATGCTACAGTCAACACAATTTTCCCCTTCGATCTCAATGCTATTGATAGAATTTTTCAGATAAAAATTTTCCCGATATGTCCATATCTATACACAAAGAATATACCGGGTTTGACACCTCCAACAGCACCATAATTGTTTCACAAACATTTTTTTATTCGGCTATGAGATTTGATACAAACTTATTATGGTCTTCAGCCAAAGCAATTCTATCATCACTCAGCTTATCTTGTATAAGCCTATCTTGGTGACAAGAAACATCGATGGTGCCAAGGAAAGGCATCATTGGATAGTCACGAAGACTTTTTCCACTGCTTCATAAGATCTTCTTAATCTCTAGAAAAGTATAACTTTTTATCTCTTCGTCAGTCAGATGCAAATCTGTGAAGTGGAATAAATAAGCAATCAGATTATACTAATTATTATTATTATGTAAATAAAAACATTAAAGAATATATAAAACCTTGATTATGCAGCACGCTGCGTTGCCTATAGAGTATATCGTTTGATAGATGCCACCAACTTTGTTCTCAAACAAATTCATGCCTCGTTAATAAATCTAAGAACAACAATGTTGCAAATAGATTTCTCAAATAGTATGCAAATCCTCAATGACTTGCTTCAACTATACCATCGACATATTCTTTATCATCATCTAACAAATCAAGTGCATAGCAAGCGTCTCTCAAAGAATTATATTGAATGCCATTTACATTATTTCTTCAAAATTTCTTGGTCCCCGAACTATGTTAAGAAGTATTCTCAAATAGTACATGTCACCCAAGCTTCCTTGGATGCCACTACATTTTTGAACTCTTTCACACAAATCTAGTAGGGAACTTTGCATAAGCCATCTCCCTCGCTTTAACATATTTTTTATTTGCATCCATCCAAGCCGAAAACATCGAATTGCTCACGATTTCGATTCATGATATTATCAATCGAATCAATATTTAGAAATACTATGTTTTGCTCATTGGGAAGATGGAAATTCAACCGCTCAACTGGAGAGTCTCTATGATGAATATCAAAACCAAACATTCTCGAAGTTGCCTCACATGGTAAAATATACTTGCAATCATAGTACATATTTATTTTATCCACGTGACCATGTACATTACCATCATTAGTGCTTCCATAAAAAGTTGCGGTGACATGATCATGTCCTTTATTGACATATTTAAAAAAATACTTAATAGATCTTGACTGTTACACCACTTAACATTCATATGAGCATCATACTTTAAAAGTAAGTAACGGTTGTGCGGAACTACATATCTATTATCCAAGGCAATCCCATTCTTTTCAATTGTTCTTCCGTTGTCTCTCCTTCTATAAATTAGATAACCATCTTTATCAACTGTAGTGCAATCTACATATCTTTTAGGAAAATGTTTTGTACATCTTCCATCCAACATACATGGAGAATTTTTTCTTGAGTTGCCGCATGGTCCATGCATCATCAAATTTTTAACTGCAAAATAGTATTATGGATAATTTGTTTCATTGGGAATTTCAGCTAAAATGATCTTGTCAATATCTTCATCTGTTGGATATTTTTCTTCTTGATATAAAAAAATAAATAATAAAAAAAAAGCAGTATATGTGCATGTAGCAATCCACGTTTTTGGAACTTAACAGTGCATATTTCTGCAGCAATGTATTTTAATATTAAAATAGTGATAGTCAACATGAACCATCAATTATATATATACATTGTAGTAAGGTTATATTTATGTTAGTTAAATAATATTATTTAAAAGATGCAATTTATAAAAAAAATATTCATCAAATAAATACAAAAAAATTACCTGCTTTGACTTTTCCAAATATCTTGTTTTGTCTGAGATTTTTTACCAACTGATCTAGTTTGATTTTGAATATTCTACAAAGTATATCTTGCTGGTTTTCAGGTTATAAATTTCTACTTTCTACAAAAAGAATAACCTCTAACCATTTTGGATTATATGTAAATATGATAAAAAGCTTAGGGTATCCAGCACATTTACATATTGCCATTGTATCTTGGTAATTTTGGATCATATATCATGCCCCACCTTTAAAAGAAGAAGGCAATATAACACATTTTCCTCGTGAAAAAGCATATGTTTCTCCTCCTAAAATTGCTTCTGCCAAACCTCTATACATCTTGGACCTCAATTCTTTTTTATGGGTACGTATATATGATAGATGCGATGATTCAACCATCGTATATGCATCAACTAAAATTGTTGGAACAACCTTTTTAGAATAAAATATTTAGGGACTCACCTTCTCCTCCTATCATACGATTTTGTGTTTGACTTCTTTAATGGAACATCCTTTCGATATCCATCCTAGCCATATGGAAAAAGCAAAAGGTATTGAAGTCCAAGATATGAAGCTTTTAATTCGTTGATCTGTTTTCACTCTCCAGTTTGAGTTTCAATTATAATGTCTTTATCAGTCGGAGATGTTTCAAAATTGCCAACTACCAAAGCTGCAACTTCTAATAAAGTTGGTAAATTGTACATCCTTCTGTTTCCTTCTCTCCTTCCAATGAGTTTGAGCGTCAAAGTTGAGGAGTCATGTTGGCGAATTGTATCCCTTACCATTCTAAATGACTTAACTAAAACATTATGCTCATCAAGCATCATCTTCAAGTCATAAACAGTCTCAGTGTGCAACTTATTAATATCAAAATTTTGGCTAATACATATATGAAAATAACAATCATTGTTAGTATAAGTAGTTAAATATATTAAATATGCAAAATAAAAATCTCAGAAAACATTGATTACTTGACGGCTTGTATTTTATTTGACACTTCATTTTTAGTGTCATAAATATACAGTTGAGCAAACTTTGGTGGTGAACCTTCTGGGTGCAATAAACTTTAAATCTTGTGGTAATTTTGACTATGTAACCTAAATACAGGAGGCCCTCTTTCACAATTTACAATTGAATCGATCTCCCATGGATGTAAAAAATAAATATATTGTTATATGACCGAATATTTTCAAAAAAATGCTTGTTTTTGTCATATGCGCCATAAAGTAGATACTTAAAAACTTGGGGAGGATCTTGCATCATTGGATGCTCCACTTTCCCTTGTATACAACACAAAGAGAATTTTGGTTTTGATAAATTGTAATACTTTCCAACCCTTTCATCATACCAAAATAATGCACCACAAAATTTACATTTATTGCAAGGATCTCTGATATCCCAATAGTCTCCATGAAATTCATAAAGGTTGAAAACTATTAAAATTCACATATAAGCAATATAAGTAATTTTGAAATGAAAACAATTAAATTCAAAAAATATACCCTATTTGAAAAGTCATTGTATTTCACTTCATCCCCTAAAAAAAGGTAAAACAATTAATAAATAATCAAATTATAATAGCACATTTGCTTATGACATAACAAAAACTTTACCACCATAGTCACAATTTCGGTTCTTGTGACATCAAAATTGATAAGATTTTCATTACCTACAACATGGCAAACTAATGAGACTAAATAAATAATCACACAGTTTTAAATTGAAAAATTAAAATAATTAACTAAGGTACTTTAAAAAGTTAGAATATACCAATAATATTCGATTAAATATTATGTTCTGGCAAATCAGTATCCATAATCACTTTTGAAACAATAATTATGGATTTAACTAAAAAAGTAAATTAATAGTATTAATTTAAATAACTTCAATTTTTCTTAATAAAGCATGGTACCATTATTTAAGTTGTTTTTGTTTTCTAAAGAACCTTCAAAAACATGTTTATCCGAAGAAGTATTTGAAATTGCATTAAAACCTTCAATAATAGATCCATTATTTATTACGTGCTTCCCCGAAAATAGTATATTTAATTATATCTATGCTTTATTGCATCTATCATATCCCAAACTCCTTTAAGAAAAGTTGGTATTATTGACAAATGCAATCTCCTCTTCTCTTTGCAAAACAGCCACAAAATTGATTTTTTCTATTAGTAAAGTTTTACCTTTTGAAACTTCTATAATGTAAATTGAAGTGTAGGAATTTTTATAAAATGTAAATTACATAAATAAATAATCATACCATATGTGACATCACTCAATGGGTTTCTTGAGTGACTTTGTAAACTGCTTAACAAATCTTGACTTTAACAAATAGCCTTTATGTTTGGCGAAACGGAATAACCATCTAATACTCTTGTTTGAGATGATATATTTTCTGTATGTTGTCCAAATATATTTACTATGAGCATGTTACAAAGAGAAATTGCAAATCATTGTATACAACATGTATATTTCTTTTTGTATTTTTATAACATAGGTTTCGCAAAAAAAAAAAAAAAAATTTACAAATTTATTTATCCTTTTCATAAAATATTACCCTAAAAATTGTGGAATATGCTATAAACCTAAAGCCACGTTCCAACCATTGCTTCTATTTTTCTACTAAATTGTATTCTTATTTTTTAACTAATCATTTATGTTACATAATAAATTCTAATAATAATAATTTTACTATAATTAAAATAAAAAATCATAGCCTAAACAGAAAATTAGAAATAGATAAAATATATATATATATATATTGTATTATATTAGCCATTTGCACATTTTGTAAATAAAAAATTAGGTTGAAATTTTGGTTTTATGTGGCACAATAATAGATTATTGTCTTATTTTTTACCAAATAAGATACATATAAAAATTATCTTATCTAATTTTTTTGTATATATCCTCGCCATACGCCATTAATATTTAGCCTTCATTTATGAGAAATATACGGGAAATTAGAAGTATAACAAAACTACCATTACACATAAATGACTACTACATGCCTTCAATAATTCTCGAACCGATAAACCCAAAATTGCTGCAAACTTTAGTAATTAAAATGGGGTTTCTATTTATATTTACAAATGAATTAATCTTATGAGTTGTATTTCCTAAAATTTTGGAATATATTAACCTAAAATTTGGAATAGATTATAAACCTAAAACCACGTTCCAAGCATTTACTATTTATCTACTAAATTATATCCTCACTTTTTGACTAATTATTTATGTTACATAATAAATTCTAATAGTAATAATAATGATGAACATTTAAAATACAAAATAATAGTCTAAACAAAAAATTACAAAATAGATAATAAAATATTTTTACATATATATATATATAGGGTGAGGGTACGGTACAGACCGTCCGCATTGGAATATACACCAAAACCGACGTTTTTTCAAAAAAAAAACGTCAGCTTTGCTATTATATACATAGAGCAAAACCGATGTTGTTTCTTAAAAGCGTCAACTTTGGTTCGGGTCCGCATATAGATGGACTGCACCATAAAATTACCCTATATACATATATATATATATATATATATTAATCAAAAGCTTCTAAGAATATAAAGATTGGATCAATAAAGAAATAATGAAAAAATAAACCGATTATCATATGTACAATGTGATCTTTGACGCTTTTGAGATCTAATCTGTATTTTTTTCATTCTTGCTTTTTTTAAACGGTATATCCATTATCAATCTTTAATGCAAAATAAATTTGACTGTTTTGATTAATACAATTACTAATTTGACCTTGTAGTAAGAACATAAAAATGTATGAAATAATTAGTTTACCTTTAACAATGATCAAAATATACACCAAAAAAAAAAAAAAAAAAAAACCAAATAACAGACCATGTATAGAAAAACAAAAAGTATCCATTCCTTTTATATCTTTACGTTAATCAACAACCCCAATAAAAGGAAAATTCCTTCTTTTGTTATATTGTTTAGAATGAGATTCTATTTCTCATTGTTTATTTTCGTCATTTGCAACTTTTGTTTTGTTCTTTTTTTAAACTACATTTGTTTCAATAAAAAAAATACACAGATCAATATCACTAAATTTAGTGTAGAATCAAGTGTTTTTTTGCTTTTGCTTTTCATTTCTCTATTTACTTAAACCCATGGGCAAAGTAAAAAATAAACAGTTGGTAGGCCAAATTAAAATGTATTTTAATATACTTAAACATTTGTAAAAATGTATTTCATATTCTAAATCTCATTATAATAATTATTTAAATAATATAATAAAAATTGGTTATATATTATTATTAGTTAATCAAACATTTATGTAATATTTTTATCAAATAAAAAATTTGTTAAAAATAAAAGTATTCTAGCCATTGCACTTCATTTTTTCTTTTAAAATAATGATAATATTTATCATGTACTTATCAAATACTATTGCTATTATCATCCTCATATTCTAATCATTGATTATTACCATTACTATTATCATCCTCATATAGTGAATGGAAAGGAGGTGGGAGTGGCTCGTGGAAATTCGTTGGAAATTTGAAACCAGTTACCTCTTGGAAACACTTTCAGTGGAAAAATGCAACACCTACTTTGAATTCCTTTTTTAGGATCTTGTCACGTCAACAGACTCCAAATGCAGATGTTGGCCAAGACCTCAATGAAATAGTTAGTAAGCTTTACTGTTTCTAGATATTTTATTTTATCCACTTGTCAAATGATGTAAGAGAGTAATTATAAATGCATACTAGAGCTTCAGGGTTACTCTCGTTCCTTAACCATGCTAGTCTATGAAGTTCTTTCATACAAAAGGAAAGAAGAAATTCAAATGCAAATATAACCAAAATTGGTAATGGATAGGGATGTGATAAGAAATCCAAGCAATATAAACATAAAAATAAACAAAAAAAAAAAAAAAAAAATTGGTTACCACATCCAAGTTAAGTTGAAACTCATATTCTGCACCACTTTTAGTATAGGTGCCTCATACAAAAGTATGTGTTAATGGATATTTTAAACTTTTTTGATGATAGGAGAAGATTGCAAATAATGAGCAAAAACCAGATCCATAAAGTAAGAAAATGTTTTACGAAAACGAAAGATTGAATTTTATATAAGATTATGATTCTTTATTAAATTATTTTCCATTTCTATGAACTTAAAAAAATAAATAATATACATAATATTTTTCACTTGTGGACCAAACACAAAGTTCGCCAAAAGTTAACATGGCGAAAATCTGAAAATGGTAGGCTAGAGAATACAAAATAATATTTAATATGCAAAGGAAGAAAAATATATATTAGACCTCCCAAAAATGGTTTAAGTTTTGTGATTCTGATTCTGATTTTCTGCAAAATTTATTTCCTTTATGTGAGGCATAATATGGAAGCTCAATTAATTTTGATTCTTCAATAACATCCCAATAAGAAAAAAAAAAAAAGTAACTATTATATATTTGGAGATTTTTATGTATCAATAAATTAATGGGATAAATAATGCTTACAAATCATCATAGTCATGGAAAGAGTTTATTTTGTTGTTAAATTGATATTTTTCTTCAAGTAAAATAATTAAAATTTAAATAATTTTAAAGGTTACAACCTATTAAACTGAAATAGTTTTTATGCACAGCTGCATTAACCCCCATTGAATGGTTAAATATTTGCCAAAGTACTACAAATATTAATTGATAAAATAAAATATACATGATAGTTGACCACATATATATTATCATAATTTTAATATTATCTTTCAAATGCAATGTAATATGTATATATATATATATATAAGTGCTTTTAAACATTTGTTTTCTTTGTTAATATATATATATATATATAAGTAAATTTTAAACATTTTTTGGAAAATATTAAAAAAATGCATTATTCATCATAAATTTATTGGCCCATATATATATATATATATATATATTATCATAATATACATAATAGTTGACTATATATATATATATATATACATAAACTATTATAATGAGGAGAACGTTTTGATGAATTATCATTGATAAAATAAAATATATATGATAGTTGGCTATATATATGTATATATGTATGCATTTTTAACATTGCATTTAAAAGATAATATTAAAATTATAATATATAAATATATATATATATATATATATATAAGTCCTTTTAAGTATTTGTTTCCTTTGTTAACATATATATATATATATATAAGTATATCTTAAACATTTTTTGGAAAATATTAAAAAATATATTATTCACTATAAATTTATTGGTAAAAAAATCAATTTCATTATCAATTACCGTATTTTAATTTTATTATTTTATAATAAAATTCCATTTATTACATATCTATATATGAATATATATTAGTTTATGAAATTATTATGTAAAATATTTTAATAATAAAGAAATCTTTTATTACATACATGTTTTTTATTTTATCTTTTAAAATTTTAAAAAGAAACGAAATAAGGAGATCAATATCATTATTAATTTATTTATGTTTTCATATTTTTTAAGAATATCAAATAAACAAATAAAGATATTAATCTTATAATTGAAATCTATATATTAGAATATTTAAATTTCATTTATTATATATACATATATGAATATTTATTACTATATGGAATTTTTATGTGAAATATATTTAATAAAAAAATATCTTTTATTATATAATAAAATAAAGAGATCAATCTCATTATCAATTACTGTATATAAAATTTATTTCAAAACAAAAATTGATCTTATCTATATTTAGAATCAATTTTATATATATTTGAATACAATTATAAAAGGTAATATCATAAAAAAATGTAATAATTAATAAATATAAATAATAAATAATTTATATTTATATATGATTAAAATAAAAATAATAATTTTGAAGGGAATTTAAAATAACAATATACTGACATGTGATATATACGGTTGCTTTTATATATTATATAGATAGATTGTTTTAATCTTAAAATACTTATGGGGAAAGTCAACACTTATTTTTATACAAAAACCACTCACTAATATTTTGTCAAACAAGCAAGCAATTTATTTATTTTTTAATCATCTTTGCAGCACTGAAAAGGACTTTAGATAAAACACAACGTTGCTTCTCTTCTCCTTTAATTTTTTTCTTTTTTTTTTTTTTTGGGTCAAAAAATACATTTTTTAGTTTTTCCCCATACATAATTATAAATTTTTTCTTTTCTTTTTTTTTTCCTTTTCTTTTAAGCATTTACATCCTTTTAATGATTTAATACATAAAGCTTTTTCTTTTTTTCTTTTTTTTTTATTTTTTTTTGTTTTGTAAAAACCATTATTATGTTTTACTTTCTCAATTTTCTAGAAGCACCTAAGAGTATTATTTCTTATTTCTATCAGATGATTATTATTATTATTATTGCCGAACACATTACCGAGTGCTTATTTTCTCGTATAAATAGTTTTAACTCTAAAGTAAAATATGCCTTATGTCTTTGCGAAGATACGCTTATTATGTTCTACTTTTTTTTTTTTTTTTGGTTCTTTTTTCTAGAAGCACCTAAGAGTTTTATTTCTTTTGTCCTTCCAATTATTATTATTGCGAAACCCGTTACTAAATATTTAGGATTTGTTTGATGTTGTTTTTTATTTTTTGTTTTCAAAATATAAAACAAAAACAGTTTTCTATTATTTTATGAAAATAATAAATGTTTGGTCAATTGTATTTTAAAACAATTTTCAAAAACTAAAAACATACTTTTAGGGACGGTGCACACATTTTTGGATTGTGCGGAGCATACTGTCATTCTTACTCTCCTCTGTCAACACTTAAGCATTAGATGCAGTGAACCAACATACTTTTAATTTTTTTAAAAACTATAAAAAAAAAAAACGTCTTTTTATTATTTTCTATTTTTTGTTTTCTTTTCCATTTATTCTTTGAAAATAGTTTTTGAAAACTGATAACCAAACAATACATTTTTGTTTTAAGAATAATTTTCTGTTTTCACAAACAAAAATATTTTTTAAAACAAGTGGCCAAACAGTTATCTAAAATAAACTATGCAAATCTTTGCCAATATAGCTTAATAGATACATAAAAGAGAAAGAAAAAAAATTATATATATATGCACTACAAAATTTTGTACTTGGAAACCTGGTTTCAAATAATAAAGTACTCATAGGTTCAAATAATAATAATAATAATAATAAAAATACTCAATTATCAAGATTGTTATCAAGATTGTAATAATAATGTAATAAAATAGTCATAGCCTTTTTTGGGTCTATCCCTATTTTATTTTTGCTTGTTATTTGAAAAAATAGCATTTATTCAAAAAAGAAAAACATAAAATGAATATATATTTATATATATATATATTTATATTTTTAAGTGTTTTCTGATAAGAATTAGCTAAAAGGCAATTAATCTGTAAAAGTTTAATCTTTTCCACCGCCTTTGGGTATGTTCCCATAAAAATTAGCCTATATTAATTATGTGAGTGTCAAAACATTTTATATGATTAATCGTTGGAGAGTTATACCCAAATAAAAATAAATTTTAAAATTATTAATTTATCTAATCTGTAATGGTTTAGATCTTCTCATTTATGATGGATACGGAAGATTGAAAGTTGACAATATATTTAAATGTCGTCTTAGCTAATCAATTTTATATATTTAGATTTGAAGTAAGTCATTATCGTAAAATATGTCAATCATTTTTTATTTTTTTGAAAAGTAAATTAAACTATCCTCAAGAAAAAAAAAATTAGAAAGGCTAATTAAAAAAATTTAGCTCCTTTACATATTTATTCCAATAATATCAATCAAATGGTAACATAAATTTACTTTAGTTTTTGTTTTATATTACTTTATATTAAAATACAACTTAATACAAAGTAATCAATACTAATTTAATTACCAAAAAATAATAATTAAATCTATATATATTTATATATATATATATATATATATATTTTTTTTTTAAAAAAAATAAGGTGCCAATAAAATCATAGTATTTTAACTATAATTATAAAATAAGTAAAGATCAATAACTTTATTTGCAGAATAATAATAATAACAATAATAATTGAACTTTATTTTCTTGTTGTACAAAGTTTCTAATATATTGATATATTATCTAAAATTAATGTATATTGATAATGATTTTCTTCCATATAATTTCTTTTATATAAAATCTAACCAGCTTGTTATATAAATAAGTTTAAAAAGCATTCTATTTTTGCTAACAAATTTGAAGACAGTATTATTATTATTTTTTTATTTTAGAAAATATAGTTAGCAGTCAGAACAAACTAGATTTCTGTACTTTTTAAACATTTTGTTGTACCTTTTTTTTTTTCCAAAAAAAAATAATAATAATAATAATAATTATGGAAAGAGGAGCGATCAAAAAAAGTAAAAGCTCAAAATTACAATTACACTAATAAAAATTACAATATAAACCTAAATCCCTTTATTAAACAGTGTTAGCCTCCTTCCCCACGCCCCCCAAGACAAATCCCATAACCGAAACAGAGTCGTTCTCTTTGCCGGTTTTTCCTCTCCAACCGGTGAAAGCCTACTTTCGGGTGTGTCGTGTCCGACCCGCAACACTCTCTGGCACTCCTTCCCAGGTCTGTTTTCCGTCTCTAGTTGTCTCTCTCTCGCTTTCTTTTCTCTCTTATACATTGTTTTTTTGAAAAGCTATCTCTTATATGTGGTCTTTTTATTTCTATTTATTTTGTTTATGTTGCCACCTTGTTGTTTTTTGAAAAGCTCTCTCTTATATGTGGTCTTTTTATTTCTATTTATTTTGTTCATGTTGCTATGTCTCTCTTACATTGCCTCCTAATAGGTGTTTATGTCTCATTCTGTAATCTTCTTAATTATTTATTTATTTCCGCCGAAAATAATTGTTCTTCTATTCTGCAATTCATTAATACTAGTTTAAATGGTATAATACCACTTTAACTCCTTCTATTTTGAATTTTTTGCACGAATGCATCAATATTTGGAAAATTTTCACCATAGACTCCCTGCACATTTAATATTTGTTTCGTTTTAGCCCCTTTTACTGGTCTAACTTAGTAAACTTATAATATATTTTAATCAAAAAGACAATTTTAACCAATTTTTAATTCAAAATATATAAAACAAGAAAAGAAAAGGAGAAATTTCATCTATACTCTTTTAGGTTTGATGAAAATTAACTTGTTATGCCCAGAGTTTAAAAACTTATTACGTACATCTATTTGTTGTTGATTTTTGTGTAAATTCATTTATGAAAACTGTATTTTACCCTTTAATTTTAAATAAATATCAAAACTTTATTTTATGATCTTTTTATGTAATAATATATATTAAAATTTTAATTTATTTATCGTTTCTAATCATATTGTTTGTCCTTATAAAAATGAAATTTATAGTTAATGATATGTTTTAATGTACAATATTATTATAGTACGCATAGGCTTGGTCTATTAATTCTACTAAGAGATCACCTCTACCTCTAAGATTTAATCTTTGACTTAGATGAAAATTTTCCCTTTCCACATATCATGAATAGTATTTTCAAAAATCAGTTTTATAAAAAATCAACTCTTAGGGTGGTAAATGATAATTATCAAAACTTCGGAGAATTAATTATAATTTTTCAAAACTCTAAGGGATAGTGATAAATTTTCAAACGTTGGGGTGCTACTAAATTTTAATCAAACCTTTAAGGTGTAGATGAATGAAATTTTCACAAAAGAAAAAAACCATTTACAAAGACCAATCACATTTTTTTTTAGTTATAAAATACTCCAATGTTTTTAATTATTAACTACAAATTACTTCCTAAAACATTTATATCTAAAAAAATAAAATGAAATTACAATTATCTTTTGAGAACAGATATAAAAAATAAAATAATAAATGAATTATTCATTATATAAATAATTAAAAAGTTAAGTGTCATTCTAGTCAAAAAGTGGCTAAAATGAAAAAAATAAATAAAATGTGAAAGGTTAAAATGAAACAAAAATATAATATAAAAGGACCATAATGATATTTTCTTACATAGGGATGCGTGCTTGCAAAATTTCAAATTATAAAGGACTAAAGTGATATTCAAAATAGATGTGTATGCTTTACCTGCCACCATGTCAACACAAGCCACCTGAAAATATACAATTGTTCTAGTTTCATTTGTTACACTATGTCATGTGCAATGTAACCGGAACAATTTATATTCTTGTATAATTTTATAAACGGTTTATTTAATAGTTGCATATAAAAGTGTTTGCACTAACTTGAACTCTACAATGCTACTTGCCAACCTACAACAACTTGTTTTAAATATTAATAATAATAATGATAAATAAATAATTAATTAATTACTCTTAAATTTTGGGAGTTTTTGGCAAAATCCTATAATCACTTGCCAACCTACAGCCGCTATTTTAATACATTTTGATTAAAATACGTAAAATTTATTTGATATTTTGAAAACTTTGTTAAACATGTTAATCACGCCTTGTGTATTTTTAATAAAATGCAGCCGACTGCAAAAATATATATTAATTTTGAATATTAATAGATTGTTTTGATTTATTCACAATAGTTTTATTTCAATTCAAAAACATAGAAACAAACATATGAATTTGTATTGAAGTTGAAAATGGATAATACAAGGATAAAATATTTATTTTTTATATATGTTCAAAAAAATGGCTTAAATTTTAGGCTCATAGCCTGCTAGCAGCAACAGTATGATTTTACAGAGCCAGCTCTTTTACCTCTTTTGTTACTTCTACGGGTACGCTTTTTACGCTCTTCCTGATATGACTGTTAACACTTAAATTTGTGAGTATTCGTATTCGTAAATTCTTAATCAAAGATTGTACCTTTCTGAATGGGGTTAGATTTTTTGGGGCAAAATTATATGAATTTGATTTATTTGATTTATTTCTGTTAGTTTATTTGAGTTCTTGAGTAATTACATTTCTGGGTTTGACTTTAGATTCCAGAAGGATGTTAAAGTTGTATTAGAAAGTTTTAATTTGTACTTTTGTTGAATGAGTTCAATTATTTTTGGGAAATCTAGTTCGTGTGTTCTTTTTTTTTTTTTTAATGGTTATTGAGAATATTAATTTTCATCACTAAGGATAATATACATTAACTCTTTGGCAGAATGGAACTCATACTCTTTATATCAGCAATCATTATAATGGTTGTGTCCATTGTAAGTGTTGGTTTCATAATTGTTAGAGCTGCAAGGAGAGAGATGCATTTGTGTGCATCACTCATAAAACAAATAGAGGCAACCAGACAAGCTGAAACTAAGAGTATGAACAAAAGTCTAGCCATAGCTAGTGCGAGCCATGACATTCGAGCTTCTCTGGCCGGCATTACCGGTTTGATAGAGATATGCTATGATGAAGTTGTCCCTGGTTCCCAAGTTGAAACAAATTTGAAACAAATGGAAGCTTGTATCAAGGACCTTTTAGGTAAATTCAATGGAATTTTTATACAATTTTCTTCATTTTTTTTACTATCCAATAACCTCTTTTTTAGTTTATATTTACATATGATTCAATAAATGATTTTTTCTAGGTTCTATTTTTTAGGTATATTAAATTCTTTTCTTGATACGAGCAAAATTGAAGCGGGTAAGATGCAATTAGAAGAAGAAAGATTTGATGTGGCACAACTTGTTGAAGATGTTGTTGATCTTTATCACCCTGGTGGTATAAAGAAAGGAGTAGATGTGGTTTTGGATCCTTTTGATGGGTCTCTTATGAGGTTTTCACATGTAAAAGGTGATAGAGGAAAGCTTAAACAAATACTATGTAATTTGTTAAGTAATGCTGTGAAATTTACTACAGAGGGACATGTAACAGTTCGAGCTTGGGTTCAAAAACCGAGTTTGAAGAACTCAATCGCTGCTTCGAACCGGAATGGTTTAGTACTAAGACACTTGTGTTGCCTATTCCACAAGAACAACAAAGCACATCATGATGACATGGAAACCATGGATGATCCCAATGCCATGGATTTTGTATTTGAAGTGGATGATACAGGTAAAGGAATTCCTAAAGAGAAGCAAAAAGCAGTGTTTGAAAACTATGTCCAAGTGAAAGAAACAGCTCTTGGGCTTGGAGGTACTGGTTTGGGACTTGGTATTGTACAATCTCTGGTAAGTATTAAATATTAATATTTCATACATTCAATATAAAGTGAGGCTCTTATCTATGAAACTTTAGATCGGAAACAGTTTATAAGCGGTAATAGGAGTCTTCAATCACTAATAAAGACGTTTGCAAGCGCTTGTAACTTGTTTTTATTATTTGTTTTAGTCCTGGATCTGTATAAGAAAATTTTCAAATACCAATAAAGCTCTTATCCAGGATCTTGGACTAAAGTTAAATAAAGTTCAGGAGCAACCTGTAAGCATAAGCACTAAGAGATACCATGTAAGGGTGACTATAAGTGCGTGGAAGTTGTTCTTAACTTTATTTTATTCTAGAGTCATGGATGAGAGAATTTAATTTTAAATATATAAAAATACTCACATTGACGTTTCTATTTTTTAGGTACGTCTGATGCATGGAGAAATTGGAATTGTGGACAAGGAAATAGGAGAAAAAGGAAGTTGCTTTAGATTCAATGTTCTTCTCTCTGTATGTGAGGCTACGTCTTACAATGATACCAAAGAAGAAAATATTGAAATAGTGATTGATTCCATGGATGTTATGCATCAAGATGACTCTGGAATAACTAGTACTCAGACTCATAGCCCCACGTTGAACATTCAAAAACCAAGTCCCCGCTTGATCATTCACTCTCCAAGCCTTGGAATCGGTGTTCGTCACCCATCCAGTCCTAAGGTAGAGGGTTCGAACGTCGTTTTGTTGATCAAAAATCACCAACGACGAATAATTTCGCAGAAGTTCATGGAAAGCCTTGGGATAAAAGTACTAGTGGTGGATCAATGGGAACAACTTCCTCATACTCTTAAGAGAGTAAAACACAAATTATGGAACAACACTTTCCATCACAGTCTTTCAGGGAAATTGGATTTTAGTTTCCACAATGATTGCTTGAGCAAATCTGCATCCGGTAACTCCAGCTTTGGAGCAAATGATTTTCCTTTAACTTCCATTGATGCAAATAACAATTACATAATCTCACTATTCAAAAAGACACATCTTCGCGGTGCATCGGGCATCATATTACTAGTAATCGATGTCACTGCAGGACCATTTTCAGAACTATATAAGATTGTAAGCAAATTCAAAAGTAAACT
This sequence comes from Ziziphus jujuba, assembly GCF_031755915.1. Classification (NCBI taxonomy): domain Eukaryota; kingdom Viridiplantae; phylum Streptophyta; class Magnoliopsida; order Rosales; family Rhamnaceae; genus Ziziphus; species Ziziphus jujuba. Next base: position 22,381,867 of record NC_083383.1, on the reverse strand, counting down.
TCACGGTGATTTTTGTACTTGTAAGGTTGTTTGGCTGGCAAATCCTCTTTTACATGATAGGATTGGCTTCAACAGCAAGAGGGATATTTTCGATTCAGACGATATTATCAAGTATAAACCTTTCCATGGAACTTGTTTGTACGAAGTGGTGAGAATTCTTCCAGAGTTTGGTGGTCCATTTCCAAAGAGAGGAAGTGCAAGAGTTGCTGAAACTCCATGTTCATCATATAGGTACCATGAGCAAGAACTTCATCAGGAGGGAAATATTCAAGAGGAAAGTGAGAAGCCCTTGAAGGGAAAGAAGATTTTGATTGCTGAAGATAGTAGTGTATTGGGCAAACTTGCTAAGCATCAAACTTCACGGCTTGGTGCTAGTGTTGAGCTCTGTGAGAATGGAAAGGAAGCTTTGGAGCTGGTTTGCAATGGTTTGGGGAAGCAAATGAAACAAGGAGGAGCTTCCATGATTCTTCCTTATGACTATATTCTGATGGATTGCAAGGTAAAGATTATGATTTCTATCATATCATGACTAGTTAATCCACTCAACAATGCATATTTTAGTCAAAGGAAATTTGTGATAAAAGAAGTTATTAGTATTATGGAATCAATAAAAAAGTTTTTTTTTTTTTTTTTTTAAATTTTTTAGTAAATGATTGGCTCATCTTATATATATATATATATATATATATATACACACTACAATCGAGCTCACATCAGATTGACAAAAACTTTTTTTATTAGCTTTTAAATTACCTTAGATTTAGAATTATAAATTTTAGAAGTGTAACATATATGAAATTTTTGTGTTAAGCAGATGCCAATAATGGATGGGTGTGAAGCAACTAGACAGATAAGGAAGATAGAGGAGTCTTATGGTATTCATGTTCCAATCATTGCATTGACCGCTTACGGAGATGGTGAGGTAGTCACCATGACCATCAAGGCTGGAATGGACGCTCACTTGTGCAAACCTTTGAGATCAGAGCATCTCTTAGAAGCCATCAGAAACATCCACAATGCTCTACCTACCTAAGAGAATGCACGTTCACAGTAAATATCGACTAATTCATAAATACAATTAAATTTATATGCAGTTTAATGGCATTATTCTTACTCTTATTCTTACTATACATACATACATATATATATATATATATATATTTTAACTTCTATGCTAAAAGGTAGGTTGGTTTTTTTTAGTAATAATTTAAACTTCAAATGTTTCATTAAATATCAAGGGCAAAACAAACTTTCTATAAATCAACCTATGTTGCTTTCTAACTAGTTGAATGTTGGGATGAATTTTGAAACCTCAAAAGGGCTGAATGATTTTTTAGCAAACCTCGAGAAGTGATTGAAATTCTCCTTAAATATTATTATTATTTTTAGTTTTTCAGTTTTTAGTTTTTTGCGTTTTATTTATTTATTTTTTTAATACAAAATGATGTTTATAAAGTTATTTTTTTAAAAACAAAAATTAGACAGCTATTACAATTCTAGCATTCTTCATGTTTCATCTAGTTTCTTAGTTAAAATATGGATAAATAAAAGATTCCCTTTTTGTCAGGTTGAATGATTGGACTATACAATGAGGGATAGTCCTCCCCCTTTAACACTTTCAATGACAATACGATTTTCCCCATCTAAGCAGGTTTTACATGAAGAAGATTAATAAAAATAATACGAATCACCATCTATATCCTATAGATTACTAAAAAAAGAGAAATATAGTTTTTTTTTTTTTTTTTCAATTCAATTTATTATTGTAAACCCAGATTCTTATTCAAATCAGGAGGGCCCTCCAAACGAATATAGTCATACATTATGCCCTGGAAAGGGCTAGTGCTATTTGTTCTTGTCAAAAAAATAGTGTTATTTCCTTCCACAAGCTTAGAGCCAGGAACGTCTATGTTGAATAGCCAGTAGAGACCATGAATTCCATGTCTGGCAATGGTGTTGTCCTTCCCAATTACTCCACTTGAAAAATCAGGAGGGTTTGCTTTTGGGTCATTGATCCGAACCTTCAGTGAAAAAAAATTGTTTTTCAAAATCAGTTGCACGTGTTTCTAAAAATAGATAAGTATTGTCACCATGAATATTGACATATATAGAAGAAAACAAGGATAATGCATCTGTTTGCATGGTAGATCCAAATCCTCACAATGCTGCACAAACTTGTATATAAATTCATTCTTGCACATGTAGGTAAGTAAAAAAATGTAAAGAAAAATAAGTTTGATTATTTTCTTTATATTTGTATAAATATGAAGTATGTTAGAGGTGATCTCTTTGACATACTTGCAATTCAGACACATGTGCAGTTGCAAGTGCTATTCGCAACTTATAGCTTTCACTGTCTTCCACGGCGTCGAGACTGAACCTTATTTGCCACGTAGTATCTTGGTATGTATTATTGTCTACCTTCCTGCAAACAAGCATAAGCTTGTGAGGCAAAATTATCGAATTTATAGAGGTCAATATTGTCATAATAGCAGATCTTGAATGAAAACAGGTGTGAAAAACAAACCTGGTGACCTGAGCGAAAAACCAATCTTTTTTGTAGTCGTTGAGGCCATTAGTGTAAACTAAGTCAGTTTCAGGATACAAATCTGTGTATCTTTCCCACAGTCCATATTGCCTAAACCTGCCAATTACAATCAATATTGATATGAATAAATTACACATACACTTTAGAAAAAACAAACATGGTACTCAAAACTAAAGGATAAATCATAAAGACAATTAGCATAGGATAAATCATAAAGACAATTAGCATTCATTCATACTCCAGTGTGCATAAGTTCTTACATACTTGTCAGTATGATTGACATAAAGTTTGTTGATGTACTTCGGGTTAGGATCAGGAACAAAAAATTCTGCAGCAGTGCGGTCTGGGATGCCTATTTCCCAGAGAGTTGGTCCATCTCTTGAAGGCTCGTACACTAGACAACCAACATCCATTTCAACACCTGCAACAAAATTGATAAGCACAAATTTTTTGGAAACCAAAAACCAATTCAAGATTCCTGAATGCAAACAAGAAAATTCTCTGTTTTTTACTTTTCCCTTTTTTTTTTTTTTTTGGAAGTGAGAGAGCACTACCTGCTGTAATTGTAACAGGAACATCATATTGATAATCACCAATGAAACCAGGAACCCAAGCATATAGATTATAGTTGCCTACACGTGTATTGTTAATAGAGAAATATCCATGCTTGTCTGCTCTGGCCCAGAATTGATAACCCTGCAGGTTGAAAAGTTTTCCTAATTTATAACAGCATGGAATTATATTTTCCAAGTGAATATGTGTTACTTTTTCATGTAAAGACTAAAGCACAATATTTGAACCCAAGACTCCTTTTCCAGGACAACTACAACATACTATTAATTAGCCAGAAGGAGAATATAAATGTATATACCTTGGCTTCTCTTTGCCAAGATCCAACATCCCCTGGGGCTGCCAACCCCACAAATGCACCATCAGCAGGCATATGTTCCTTGCTAACATACCTATACAAAAGTGTAATATTCAAGACCATGACCAAAATATGTCTTATAAAATGAGGACAAAATTTAATTAAAACAACACTGCTGCTTAAATTTTGTGAGATTCAAACATTTCAAATTTCCTATGATAGCATAACTTCAAACTGGTCCTAAATTTCCATTTCCTACTGCAGTGGCGTTAGGTTTGGCATTTGGAAAGAAAGAAACAACAAAAAGTGAAATTCTTATGAAGGAAACAAAAAAAAAAAAAAACAAAAGAATGTGAAATTCTTACATATTTTCAGTGGAAAATTGTAATTAAACATTTTATTATGATTTTCATGAAAATAATAAAGATTGAAATGCTATTCCAAAATCTAAACTCCAAACCTTGCATAAGCTCTCTCAAACTAAGAAAACTAGACCAAAATGACGCTAGAAACTAAAATAAAAATCATGCATTGGTTCTTTGATGAAATCCAAATAAAATTCCAAGTTTAAAAATATTTGAAAACAAAATATTAGTATTTAGCAAAAACAAGGCTAAGAGAAGAAAGTAATAACCTGTCATGAACTAGTAATCTGCCGCTAATGTTACCTCGTTGATCCCGTGCAGGAAACTCATTGGATTCCAGAAAATCATAGGGCCAACTCTGAACTTCAACCTTCATCTGCAAAAATTTATTTTCCAATTCACCAATCAAAACGTATAAAAGTCCAGAAACCCAAATGCTCATTTTCATTTTTATTACTAAAAATTAAAAAAAAATAAAAATTTCTTGGTAACCTGGTTTTTGGCGTCCTCCCACAATTCTTGAAGTGGGTCATCACCTCCATTGGAAAAAGAATTCATGTACATAAAAATTGGACCATAGACTTTCTTCCATTCCTCATCACTCCCAAACTTCATTATCAAATCCTCTCCTGAATAATGGGTGCTGTGAAATATCTGGTTTCCGCCCATTTTTCCAATCAAAAGTTAAATCAATTTCAAAAATAAAATAGTAAAAAAGAAAAAATCAAAGCAAATGGATTTCTGAGAAATGCTTACAGCAAGGTTGGTTGGGCCCACATGGGAGGTTAGGCACTGCTTGAGGGGCCCACCGGATCGGAACTCATCACCTGGAGTGATTTGCCAGAATCCGATCGGCGGGTCACTGGATATCCACCCATGAACCCGATTGTCTTTGTTTTCGACCGAATACTCATATTTGTCATCCACCTGCAACAGCCACTCACATCAATTCACATAGATTTTCGTGAGTGTTAGGGAAAGTATTTTCTAGGATTCTTCGAGAAAGTGACGAGAAAATAAGAAAGAAAAGAAAGAAAGAAGTTATATTTTAGGTTGAAGAAGAAAAAGAGACAGGAAAGGAAATTATAGGTGGAAGAAATACCTCGCCTTTGAACTCTGGCTCAATGGGATTCACGAGAAGAACTGCTTCAGGGTAAGCCAATTCTTGGCCTCTGTCTGGTTCTCTGTCGTCGGGAAGGGGCATATATCTCTGCCTGTTGTCTGCTATGGCCATGTAGTGAAACCTGTATATATATTTATACATGTATATACACGACAAATTCAGTATTTTAAATAAATATAAATGTTATTTAGCTTTTAGCATTTCTGTAATATTTGCTATATATATATGTAATATATATTATATCTATATATATATATATATATATATATAGAGAGAGAGAGAGAGAAAGAGAGAGAGAGAATGTTAGTCGATATTTTTAAATATATTTAATATATTTATATTTAAAAATATTTAATTATATATTTGAAAACATATTTAAAATATCCAACTTTATATTTCTAAACATAAATATATTTAATTAATAATATTTTGAATAATAATTTTAAATAAAAATAAAATTATAAATTTATAATAAAACTATATAGAATTAATTTGATAGTATAATGAAAATTTTTTTATATATAAATATAAATTTTTATTTTTTTAAAATAGTTATTTTATGTAATAAAAATATCCTAATTGATTTCTTCAAGAAATCAAGTTATTTTTATTGGAATTGTTCCACATCATTGTTCCTGAGTTATATTTACTTATTATTACTGTATTATATAGATTAATAATAATAAATAACAAAAAAAAATAGATTAATAATAAAAAATAACAAAAAAAACAAAAATTTCGGAGCCCATTATAATATGAGCTTCAAAACCTGCGTTAAAAAAATTGTATATATGTATATATGCGTAACTTCTTTTTTATTTTTTAGTTTTTTTTTGTGCTTCACAATATATATATATATATATATATATATATTATTTATTTTCTCAATTTATGTTATGCAATGAAAAAAAAAATCAATCTTTTTTGCTTTCTAAAATAAAACCATTTTTTTTAATTTCAAAAAGGAAACACAGCAAAAGTATTAACCATAACCATTTGTGAAATCTAAAGAACTTTAACTTAATAAAGATAGTTTAAGGGGTTAATGACATTTTGATTCTCTTACTTTTTAAACTTTAATTTTTTGATTTAGTAATTTAGACAATCGATTTTTTTGATTTATTAACATTTTGAACCTTTTTGACTTTTGGTTGACAATGTTTAACAATTGTCCTATGTAATTGATATTATATTATATCATATTTTGGATTAGAAAATATTAAGGGTATAAAATTTTAAAAGTAGTTTTAAAAATTTAAATTTTTAATATATTTTAATTTAAAATTTGATATAGACCACAATTAAAAAGTGTTATTACAAAGTCAAATGAAGTCCAAATTATAACAAATTTATAAATCAAATGTCTAAATTATTGAATTAAAAACCTTGACGGCCTAAATTAATTATAAAATCTAAAAGTCAAGGATTTCAAAATACAATAAACCCATTGTTTAATTTATCAGTATAACTAAGTAAAAAGTATAGTTAATTACATTTTTATACTCTATGTTTAGATTAAATTCAAATTGCACATTTAACTTTTAAGTTTAAAATGTTTCATATTAGACATTTAATTTATTATTTATTTCTCATTAGTCTAGTTTCAAATTCAATTTCCAAATTAACATCAAAAACTTTAAAAACTAAGAAAGCTGGCTTTTTTTTTTTTAATTTACAAATAAAATGAGTAAAAGTTCATTAATGAGAAAACTAGTTAATTTATTCCATTTTTTTTTTCCCCTAAAAGGCTTGTGTGGTACGCAAAACTATAATTTATTATATTGTATTATATTGACTTATATTGTGCCACATTTTGTTAATGTTATACAATATTTGGTGTAGGATCATAAAAAGAACAAAATTTATTTTTTTAATTATTACTTATGGATTTTATTTAGACATAACTGCATTATTTAATATAGATTAAATTATTTTTATTATTATTTATATAATCATATTAAAGAATTACATTATCCATAATATGTTAAATAGAATTTTAATTATTATTTACAATAATAGTTACATTATCTAAAGTTATATAAAGTTAAAAAGAAGTTATAAAAAGTTTAACATCTTCCGAAGTCCATAATATATTAAATTGAGTTTTAATTATTATTTATGATAATGTTACTTTATTGAAGTTATATAGTATTAAAAAAACTATGTAACTATTTTAATAAAAAAATATTTTGCATTGAAAAATAAACTTAATATTATTTGAGTGTTTTTTTAAGTAAATGTTTCTACTGTCCAGCTCGTCCTGGCAAATAAATAAGTGAAGAATGAGAAAAAAAAAAAAAAGAAAAAAAAAAGCATTATAGAGAGGAAAAAAAAGAAAAAAAAAAAGAGAAGGAATGAGTAACATTTTATGAAAAAACAAATCCATCAATTTTAAACACGGCAAATAAAAATTAAAAAAAAAGAAAAAGAGAAAAGAAAAAGAAAAAAGAAAAAGAAATTTTTATAAAAGAAAAGAAAAAGGAAGTCAATTATATTCTTTCCAACTTACCATACTAAAGTAAATTTTTTTAAAAAAAAAAAAGTTAAAAAAGATATAAATTAAAAAACACGATAAAGGAGCATTTACTTTAAAAAAAAGTTGGTACAGGCTAGGTTAAACCCGAGGCCTCCTTTGGATTAAAATGTGGGTTAATATCAAATACACTCCATTAGATTTTGTAAAATATCAAATAGGTATTTGAAATTTTAAAAATGTCAAATTACATCTTTACCATTAACTACTTAACATTATATATAATTGATGGAACAAGGGTAACTACAGGCTAGGTTAAACCCAAGGTCCCCTTTGGATTAAAATGTGGGTTAATATCCAATACACTCCATTAGATTTTGTAAAATATCAAATAGGTCTTTGAAATTTTAAAAATGTCAAATTACATCTTTACCATTAACTACTTAACATTATAACTGATGGAATAAGGGTAACTAGGTAATTTCGTGTTGAGATATGAAACATAGCATCAAGGGTGGCAATTTATATTGGTGTGTCATGTTCGACTGTGTCAAAATTGCTCAATCCGAATCCTATACGTTTATTAATCATATTAGAAATTTTTAACTTGAAACGACCTTTTTAATAAACAATTAATCTAATATGACCCGTACAATTCGTTTATTAAATGGGTTAATTTAGATCAATATGATTTGTTCGTACGAAATTGACCCGTTTACAAAATTTATCTAATTAAATAAATTATTTTGTTTAAATTAATTATTTCATATAAAATAAAAATAACTTAGTCATTAATTAATTCAAAATTAAAATATATATGTAAAACTATATAATCATAGTTACAAATTTATAATAATATAACATATAATATAATAATATAATAATATCATATAATAATTAAATATAGATATACAAATATATATAATAAACTTAATACTACTTCTTTAAAATTAATATGAAAAAGACTTTATTAATAATTATGTTTTTAATTTTCTACATCTCCAATACTCTTAGGCATATTAATTTTTGTTTTTTTGATATTCACAAATCAGTATATGTGTTAAACATATTATATTTAAGTAAATAAATTTTATTTTAATAAATTTTAATTAATAAAAAATTAATAATACAACATTACATAAGTTTGATATTTATTAATAAAAAAATATTAGCCAAAGTTTTATTAATGGTAAATTTAATATATTAAATTTACAATTTAAACGTATTATAATCGTGTCAGGTTACATTAACACGTTTAGTTAATTGAAACATTTAGTTAAATGGTTCAATTTAAGGTTAAACGAGTCAACATTAAATTAACATGTTTAATTAAACAGGTGAATTTGAATCAATTTCAAGTTAAACAGGTTAATTTGAAATTGACATATTTATTAATTGTATTAAACGGGTTGATTTGAATTTGATCTGAACTCATTTATGATAAATTTAAACTCATTAATTTTGTGTCGTTTTAGAATTGTATCTTCATGTCATGATCTAAATTGCCACCTCTACATGGCATAACAGAGAAAGACTTAAGGGTAACTAGGTAATCCTAACATGGCATGTTGAGATATGACGTGGCATAATGGAGAAAAACTTAGGTGCAACTGTACACCAACCTAGCTTCTATAACAAGCCAATCATAAACAGACACGCATCATATTATTTAAAAATATGACTTTTTATTTTTTTGGTCTCTTTCTCTCTCTTCTCTCCCCCTCAACTCTCTTTTCTCCCTTCACCATCCTTATCTTCTTCAATGATAGATGCTTTTTTTTTTTTTTTTTTCCCTCCATCATGATAAAAAATAAGAAGAACAAGAAAATTTTTTGACCCCTCTAAAATTTTGTTGGTATGCAAAGCTTTAATAGCTTTATTCTTGTTGTTATTCATTGGAGTTGGAAACCCCTCACCTTCTCATCCTCATGATAAAACTCTTGTTGCTTTGAAGTATCACAAGGAGGTTGAGAAGAGAACAACGAAAACTAACCCCATCTTTATAGGCTCAGAACCAATCTTAGAATTTTGTTCAGTTTCCTAATAGTAGTTTGACTGGAGATGCAAGCATAATTGTATTCATAGTGGTGACTGGGAGTGTGGACATCACATGAGATGTATTTGGCAATCAATAGTAAAAGTTTGAAGAATCCGAAGGTCTCGATCATTAAGGGTTTAGACTTGATCAAGCTTGCTTGGGTTGGTGATTAAGAATTTGGTTTTATGGATTTTGATTTAGTTTTTTTAGTTTGTGTTCACTGATTTTATTAATTTTTTTTCCCTATATCTTTTGAATTTTTTGGGGCTTGTTTCATCGTTTAGATCTTGTACATTGTTCATTTATTTTTTTGGGAACAATTTCTAGATTTTTTCTTTATATAAAAAAATTGTTTGTTGATTGTATATTTTCAGAATTGTTGTATTGTTCTTTGCTTCGAATACTTTTAAGCATTTATGTTTTGTACTAATCATCAATTCATAAATGCAATTTAGAGGAGTTGGTTTTACGATCTTTTATTTTTTGTTTTGATTTTGTTTTTCCTTTCCATAATTTTACATAAATTTATATATTTTGTAATCATTATGGCAATAATCGATGTAATTTTTTTTTTCCATTTATATTGGTTAAATTTTTTTTTTTCCTTGTTGGAAGGTTTTGATGTTTATTGTATTTTTTTATTAAAAAAATATGAACAATATTCTTGTTGAAAAAAATTATGGAAAATATAATAGTAACGAGAGAGATACTGTAAACTAATTAATATCCATTTTGTTCATTTTTGTTTTTAAGCTTTGTTCAAATCCAATTTATATATGGATATGATTTTAATAATGTTGTGTCTAATATACATATGTATGTATATTCATCTTAAGTGTATAATTGATACTACAAATTTAAGTATAATTTAGAGGTATATAAGTTTTATACAGTACCATCATGTGGAACAGAGTGTTTTAGGGGTATATAAATCTTTTTATAACGCTATATTGGAGAGAGTGTTTTAGGTGGATGAAATTAACAACAGGGAACAATTTTAATATTTTCAAACTTGAGGGATCTTTTTATAATAACGTCAAATATCAAAGGGTCAGGATCTAGGAAATTCTTTCAAGTGGCCATCATTATATGATGGTTTTTGATTTTTTTTTTTTTTTTTTTTGTTTTTTGGGGATACATTGTTCTTAAATTTATATCTTGAAAAGAGAAACATCTAAACATATTTACCAAATTAATTAATTAATTAAAATATACCAAAAAATTTACCAAATTAATTATAGCTATATGATACTTTAACTGATCAAAATATTCATTAATTTACCAAAAAAATTGAAATTTTCAGGTAGGATTAAATATTCGTTTTCATTTTTGTTCAAAATTTTTGGGAGAAAAATATAATTTCAATGATTTTGACAAATTTGATTTGCCTTTCAAACTAAAATTATTACAAATTTATAAAAACAAAAATTATACTCTTTGAACAAGAAACAAAGTTGATTTTGGCAGTAATTAATTAACTAAAGTAAATTAAATATTTTTATAAAGATAAAAGAAATGTACAATTAAATTCATAAATTTGGCGACTCAATTTTTGTGTAATTTAAACGAAAAGTTAGTTGATAAATAAGTATTGCGATAATCATATTTTTGTTTTAATCATATATTTCCTCCGTTATTAAATAATTATAATGATAAATAGTATATTTAATATAATGTTTAAGTAACGATTATTTTGCTAAATTTTTTTTATATTTCGATTATACTTACTTCAAAAAATATGTCAATTATAGTAATAGTTACTATTGTACAAAAACTATACTATAGGTTAAAAAAACACCAAAATGAAAAACAAAAAGATAAAAATATTTAGTTTACAGGAGAGTTGGTGTGATCGGTGAGGGGAGCACAACTGAATTTTAAGATCTAAATTAATAAACAACAACAAAAAGAATTAAAATTTTTTTAAATGTATAAAAAAAATTGAAAAGGGACACATGTCCCTGAGCCCCACTTGGATCCGTCACTGGTGTATGGGAACCATAGAAGTTTGAAAAAAAAAATATTTGTATATATTGTTACTATTGTTTAATGTAAATTTTATGGCTTTCCTTCTTCTCCTAAACTACTTCATGGTAGCAAAGCATCATTGTCTTAACAAGCTTTCTCTTTTTTATTTTTTATTTATTTTATTCTTTATTTTTAACCTACGTATCAATCACTTCTTGTCTAACTTAATCTATAATGGTTGCCATTAGTTTTTTTAGCACCAAAGGTCCACCTTCCACTCTTTCTGTGGTGGAATCTGTTTGTTCTTGATAATTAAACTAGTCTGTATAAATGTTTTTGCCCAAGCACCTTTCAAATTGACTCTAGAAAATTATACCGCTTCCATACTCAATGGTACTTTGCTTATTATTGGATATAATTTAATGGCTTATGTGGATGGCATTACCTTATGTTCTCCAATTTCTTAAAACCAAGTCCACTGCTGCCAATTCTTTTTGGACAAAGACAGGACCGGTTACTTCAGAATGAACTAATTGCTTCACTCTTTCCCAATCTCATTATCTCTGTCTCATTTCCTTTATCACTATAGGTTCGGACAAAACTATCAACGATGTATGCTCATTCATTTTATGGTCGTCTCATGGGTCTTCGAGAATCTTTTAGCAAAACTATTAAGGCTAATAACCATATGTCTGATTAATGCAAAGTATCTAAGATATTACGGACTCTTTTACTTTTGCCGGTGAACCTCTTACGGTCTAGTTACTTTGTCAATTGCCTGATTTGTCAAGTTTCTGATATACCTGGCCTCAATGCTAAAACTTGTTGTAAGCTACTTGCGATGGTTCCATGGTTTTTCTCTAATCCATCTCTTTCTTAAAATCATTACCAGCTCCTATGCGGCCTTCATAGCATCCACCTTGGGCTCACCTCACACATATCATTCCACTTGTGGCACCTTCATCTCCTAATTGGCTTGTTGACTCTGGTGCTTCACATCTTGTTACTACAAGTCTCCATAACTTGTCATTACATAATGATTATGATGAGACCGAAGAAATTCTGCTTGGTGATGGTATCAATCTTAAGATCATGCACACTGGCACTTCTCAGTTATTATCTACTTCAAAGCCTTTTGTGTCGTCTAATGTTCTTTGTTTTCTCCATATGAAAAAGAACCTTTTATCTGTTCTCGATTATGTGCCTCTGATAATGTTTCTGTTGAGGTCTTACCATCTTTTCTTTTATGTTAATGATCTGCATAGGTGGCCATGTCTTATAGAAGGAAGGATTAAAGATGGTGTTTATGAGTGGTTGGTTTATGCTTCAGATTCTGTCAAACAATTTTCCAAATTCCATTCTTCTCTAGCTTATAGCGAGGTTCCCATTGTTGACTGGCATAATCGTCTTAGGCACCCATATACTAAAATTTTGTCTTAGTTATTCATAGCTTTAATCTTCTATTTCTTCCTCATTTACTAAACTTGAGAATTGTAATTATTGCAACAATAAAATACAAAAACTGCCTTCCTTTAAAATCCACTTTGAGTAGTTTTGCTCTTCTTGACTTTATTAACTTGGATGTTTGGGGTCCTATCCCTATTCAATCTTTTAATGTCTTTACTTATTATTTAATTTTTGTAGATTATTACAGAAAATATATTTGGCTTTATCTTTTTAATAATAAATCTAATTTATCTCTTATTTTTCCTAGGTTTAAAAGCTTAATTGAAAAATATTTTAAGAAATCCATTGTTTCCTTCTATTTGGATAATGTTGACGAATTTTTGGATTAAAGGTTTCTTTTTAAATTTTTATATCCAATGGGGTTCTCATTTTCTAATCTTACCCTGTAATACTCTTCAACAAAATGATATTGCCAAATGCCATCATCGTCATGTTGTTCAAACTAGTTCAACCTTACTTACTCAAGCTAATCTTTCTTTATCATTCTCGTCCAAAGCCTTCCTCACAATAGCAGCCGATTTCATTTATATTTGCTCTTTGAGACTTTATTTGGAACCTCTCCCAATTATGGGAAACTAGGGATGTTTGGTTGTCTTTGCTACTCGTGGCTTAAGTCGTATGGCACTCATAAGATAGCTCCTCAGTCTCTTTCTTCTGTTCCTAGGTTATTCCTCCTTCCAAAGTGGTTTCATCTGTGTTGACCACACTAGTAAGTGGCTTTACATATCAAGACATGTGGACTTTGTGGAAACCACATTTCCTTATAATTCCTTTGCTTCCAATCTTCTACGGCAAGGTCTAAAGTCCATATTTTCTTAGAATCCTCTTTTCATGAATCTAATCGCTACTACATTCCCACTTCTCGTGTTTTGCCTACTACTCCGCCAGCGCTTAGGATCTCTTCACCATCGCCACCATCTCATGGGATATCTTCGACTATCTTTCATTCACAACCTGTGTTTCCTACCTCTCCTGTCAATTCCACTCCATCCAGGCTATCTGACTCCGCTTCTCATATGCAAGAATTTGGTTCCTTGCCTATGTCTCAATCCATTTATACAGGGTGTCTCTTGACTCAATTCCTTCAGCCGTGCGACCATCTAATAGGTCCACTATTGTTATTCGATCCAAGAATACTATCTTTAGACTTATTTGCTCCACTATTGTTATTCGATCCAAGAATACTATCTTTAGACTTATTTACTACTATTGGTTACTTAATTTGTCTTAGACTGAGCTGACCTCTCATGAACAAGCTCTCAAGGATCCTAATTGGCAGGCATCAATGATTGATGAGTATAATGCTTTTTTATATAATGGAACATGGACTTTAGTTCTTCCTACACCAAGTTAGAATATAGTTAGTTGTAAATGGGAGCATAAGGTTGATGGATCAATTAAACAGTATAAGAAGCATCTAGTTGCCAAGGGCTTTCATTAACAACCTACTTTGGATTATCATGATACCTTCAACCTGATGGTTAAACAAACCATGGTGCATGTTGTTGTGGCTCTTTCATTTGGTTGGCCTATTCATCAACTTCAAGTCGACAATTCCATTCCCAGTGGTTATTTGAAGTTGAATGTGTTCATGACTCAACTAGTTAGGTTCATTGATGGTTCTTATCCATCCCATGTCTTTAACCTTTGGGAAACTATGGCTTTAAATAGGCACTACATCCTTAGTATACTGAGTTACGGACTTATATTCTTAATCGTGGCTTTGTTAACTTTCAATCTAATCACCCACTATTAAAAATGGTAGTGTTTCTCTTTTGGTGCTTGTTTATGTGTATAACAACCTCATCGTCACTAGCGATTCTCCAAGCATGCCAAACTCCTTGTATTCATGATCTTAGAGTTAAAATTTCAATAAAGGACCTTGGCATGCTTTAGCTTTTCCTTAGGGTTGAGGATGTTCTTGTCTTAAGAGTGTCTGATATTTTGGCTCAACGAATCTGCTCAACTCCAATTCTGTACAGACCCCCTTACCTTCTAGCATGTCCATTCACTTTTTGAAGGTAAGAACATGTTTGGTTCTAGCCTATACTTCTACATGCCTATTCCAATGCTGATTGGATAGGTAATAAAGATGCCGTACATCTACTTATGCTCACATTTTGTTTCTTGATCATAATCCCATATCTTGGTGCTCCAAAAACAACATCTTATGGCTTGTTCGTTGACTGAGGTTAAGTATCAATTTGCTTTTTCTACATCTACAAGGTTTGTTGCATTCAAAAATTTATTACAGTGTCAGTGTTGCCCCACTTGTGTGCAAATCTAATGCTTCATTCCCATGTGAAACACATTTAAGTGGACTTTTATTTTGTTCATAATCAAGTTTAGAAGGGTGCCTTATTAGTTTCACATGTTACTTTTGCGGATCAACTTGTTAAAATATTGACTAAAACTACGTTTTATATACAAAATAATTATTTCTCTAAAAATAAAAATAATTATTCATGGAAAAATAAAATGAAAAATGAAATGACAATTCCTATTTATATGTTTAGTAAAAATATTGATTGAAAATCAATGTTTAGCCTTTATAAATATTTTTTTAAAAAAAAATATTCAAATTTGATAAAAATTAATTAAAAGTTAAATTTTATATTTAATTATATGTTTTTATTATGTGGTAATAAATGTAAATCTAAACATAATAAAGATATTTTATAGTTTATGCAGATTAAAACATAGGAATATAAACTCTTAAAATTTGAAAAAAAATTACTATTATTTTAAATAGAGGTATATCTATTCGTATGAAATAATTATTGTTAAATTTAAAAATTTACTAAATATGAAGAAAACTAAATCTATGGAACATGTATTCAATTTCTATATTTATTACATTAACTAAACATGCACCAAGTCTCTTTCAAGTACTAAAATTCTTCTTCAAGATCCAAGACTGATCTCATTGATTAGATCACAATTTTGTAGGAAACTATTAGGATAGATTCTATTGATGTGGATCAATTATAATATTTGATGTATAGAATTATTTATTTGCATATATATATATATATATATATATAAATATATATATTTTTTTGTATTCTTACCTTGTCTCAAGGTAACTTGTAATATATATGTTGTTGCTATTGTTTAATGCAAATTTTAGGGCTTTCTTTTTCCTAAACTGTTTCAATTAGTACATCCTATTTAATAAATAGATATAGGTTTTTCATGTTTCTCGCGGAGTAGGTAATTTACAATATGCTGTTAAGCTAGCGTATCGTAACAAGTCAAGAACTAATATATGCTAAATATTTTGGTTTTCTACTAATGAAATATATTTTAATCCAATAATTGTTATTTAGCTCTTATGATTAAATGGGTCATGATCGACTGGTACGAAAACTAAGTAAAATTGTTTCATCTTAATTAAATATCCTATTTTACTTGCGGAAAGAAAAAAGAAATGCATATATACGTTTTACCAAAAATAGAAAGTAAAATATATGAAATTACATACATGTCTTTCCGGGGCTTAAAAGCAATCCTTGTGTTTGTAAGGTTGAAAGCAGGCCATCCCTTCACGTGTTCATAAATGCCATACGAGTAAAAGCCAGACGAACCCCGAAGCACTATAAATCTTGCAAAATCAAATGCATGCATGTTCCTTCTAAATCATCACTCTTTTTTGCCACAAATTAATTAATTATTTTTAAAAATTAATTTTATTTAAAAATAAAAATAAAAAAGAGGAATGAATGGATTAGGTACCTTTTGTCAACGTTTAAGGGAACGAGCTTCCCTTCCAGAGAGAAATTCCAGGTTCTGCTGAATGAAACTTCTATCTGCTCCTCATTTTCCAGCATTACCTTAAAATCTGTCCCTTCAAGCCTGCATTGTTACAAATTAAATTTGTATTTATTTTTTTGTTTTTAATATTGTTCTTGATTACTCTTATGGATGGATCCAAAACGCCGAAGTATTAACTCCAAATTGTTATAGCTTTACAAATTTACGTAGCAATTATATATAGTTAATGAATATAAATAATACGGTAATTAATTAATTCGTCAATTAATACCTGTCCAATGAGCCCTTTTTTCCTATACTTCCATTACCAATCCAAACCAAGTCCCAGTACCTACATTTTTATATATAAAATGAAATGAACAGAAAAAAAAATAATAATAATAATACGTGCAGCTAGGTCATGCAATAATTATTAATTGGAAAATTTCGTTAATTAATATCTCAATTAAAAGTAAGATAGTTAATTGCATAAAATCACCAAGTTTATACTTAATTCTCTTAAATAATTATACCAAATTAACCATCCCAAAAAGAGAAGGGAAAAAAAAAAAAAAAAAACCAAACTTCTAAGCCAATTGAGGGAGGAAAAAGTAAAGGGGAACAAAAAGAAAACCCAAAGTTTATATATATATATATATATCAATAACTTTTTTCTTTTCGGAATTAATAAATATTTATAGCAAGAATAATATGCGTACCCTCTATTAAATTCTGGATTAAGAACTTCAAGCAAATTGTCAACGCCATTATAGCTTATTCCGTTGATTGATCCCTCCGGTTTTGATATATTCAGTCCAACTATGCCGTTATCAATCAACACCTTCATATTTAAAAACAAAAAAACAACACCACCAAAAAAAAAAGAAGTAAAAATAAAGAAAAAAAATTAAAAAGAAAAAAAAAAAATTAGCTAGGAGATACATATTGATCGTGGATAAGCAGCTGCAGAGGCGAAGAGACCGGAGGGGAGGCGGAGGTTCCATTGGAGGAGGGAAGGTGAAGCTCAAGAGAATCACGGGCGGTAATACAGAGAATGATGATAATAGTAGACAAGAATCTTGTAAGGAATACGACGGTGTTAGAGAGAGACATGTGATTGTGAATGGCGGAAAAAGCATGCATCAAAAATCCAAAGGGGTTGAGATTATTAGGAAGCAGTTGCAACTTTTATATGTGACTTTTGTTAGTTGGGACCCACTTTCCCTTCAACTAGAAACAAAAATTTTGATAACCACCGATGAAATTCTGTGCGATTATGCAATATATATATATATATATTTCGTTTTTCACTTTCTTGTGAACTCTTTTCTTTTCTATCTTCACTTTGTCGTCACTCCAATTGTCGTCTGTGTTTGGTGAACCAGAAAGATACATTCATATATATATATATATAAAAACAAAAAAGTCCACGGGTGGCTCTTTGGTAAATTCATGTTTGTTCTTTATATATATATATATATATATATAAATATATGGGAAATCAATTAAAGGGCTTGATCCAATATAATATAAATTGGGTAAGTGGTAGATTTGACGAAGATTTTTAAATTTTTATTACCATCTTATGATAATATGCATATATATATATATATATATATAGGAAATTAATTAAAAGGCTTGATATATGAATTTGGTAAATGATAGATTTCACAGCGTCCCATCATTAATGTTTAGATTGCTTTGATTTAGACGGATTCCAGTTCTAAGGACAACCATATCTTAGGTCTTGTGGAATTTAATTTAGAATTCATATCATTTTACCATCCAAAATAAACTGTTTTTCACTTTGCTCCACAAACTATTTGTTTTTATATCATTTTTGTTTTTCTCTAATGAATTTCAATACATTAGCCTTATGCATTGTGCAAAATTAAAATAAAATATAATAAAATTGTTTTTAAACAAAGTTACATAATTTGTGTATAGTTAATTTAACAAATTCATTGGGCAAATTATATTTACAATTGAGAGTGTACCATAGATGACTTGGCCACTAATTGTACCATTGAAAATATACCTTCAAGTCGAAAGTTCAATTTTTGACTTGTGCAAGAAATTCTCCTCCCCTTGTTAAAAAAAAAAAAAAAAAAAATTACATTTCCAACCATTTAGGTTTTGTGCAAATATATGTGGCTCCCAGGATTTTTAATATTCATCAATCAAAAAATACACCTGCCATTAAATGTGTTATGTTATTTTTAACATTGAAAGGGTAATTTGGTATTTATATATATATATATATATATATTAATTAAAAACTAAATAATAGCGTTAAAAATATTTTACTTTTTCCCTTTTTCCCTCCTCTCACTTACATTCCTGATATCCTGGAAACCTTTTTTTTTTTTAACAAATCCAGATCTATAGCTATTGTATATTAATGGAGTAACTCTAATACCTTTTCTTCATCCTCAACAATTAGATTAAAGATTTTGTTAATCCATTTTTTACTATAAAAAATTTGGACAATTGCTAAGAAACTCCAATAACAAATATAAATTTGTCACTTAATCTACACCATAAATGACAAAAATAGCCAATGTAATATTTTTTGATTTGGTATTCCAATAAGTGACAAAGTCTTGTTTGTCACATATTTTTATCATTAAAAATCCAAAAAATTTAGGCGCCAATATTTCCCTCTACTTTTTACTTTCAAAATGTGATGAAATTTTTTAATCAGTCACTCAATATTTTAATTTTGACCGGCCAATATCTATCAGCTATAAAAATTAAAATTGTCAGCCACAATTTTAATTCCCAAAATGCTGCATTTTATGCATATGTCATATCTGAAACCCATTTTTGCCCTAGAAAAGATACTAGGTGTTTTCCTTCTTTCTCTCTGTTGTTCAAAATTGACACTCACACAGCTTTAACTCACTCACTCTTTAGCATGCACGTTTAGAAGATGAAAATTTTGTATCTATTATTTCCTTCTCTCTCTGTTTTCCTTCTTTCTCCTGGTATGCTTGCGCCCCCCCACCCCCCCCCCCCCCCCCTCTCTCTCTCTCTCTCTCTCTCTTCTAGGTTTTGATTTGCGTTTCATATTGTTCTTGTTTTGGGTGTTTTAGATTATGGGGTTTTTATTTGGGTTTATGTTTTTGAATGGAATTTCATGGTACCCATTTCATCAATTTGAGGATCTTCTTTTATATTTCCTATTCTACCAGAGAGTTACCATTTCAGAGGTATACATGTATAAACATTTGTTTGGATCATGAATGTTAAATCAAAAACAGGGGAGATGAACTTGAGAGTGGTTGATTTTGTTGATTATTTATTAAATATCCTTACCAGCATCAATTCAAACAGCAACTTCAATTTCTACGGAATATTCGCTTTAAAACTACAAGGCTCGGATTATTAGTCTTTTTCCTTTGACGGTTTTGGAGCGAACAAGGTTCCTTGACATTAAAACTCTGTCAGAATTAGGATTCCAGGTATGTAGCTTTCTTTAGTTTTTCTATAACAAATTTCTTACTGTACTAATCTCCTCCTATCTTGTCTTTATATATTCTTTCTAGATCTTCTCCTCTCTCTTATATATGGTTTCTTTCTAATGTTAACCACATGTGCTTCTTATATATATATAGATATTCCTTTCTTCCCCCTTTGAAACTGTGGTTGGTAGTTTGAAAATGTTTTGAATTGGTCAATCTCATAGAAAAAATGTCTAAATTAATGTTTATTTTGTTGGATTTTAATTTGAAATAAATAGAGTAACTTAACAATTGTGTTTGAGTTGCCTTAATCAAAACCTTCATATATAGACAAATTTAGACCTTGGATTTTGTTTGTTTTTGTTTATTTGTTTTTTTTTTGGGTTCTAACTTTGTTCTTATTGCCATGCTACTTAGTTTGTTAAAGTAGTTTATTTAAGTGAGAATGTGCTTTATTGTATTGTGTTATTGGTTAGTGTTGCTGTGTCTTGTTAGCTTGGTTATTAAGCTTTTAGTTTTTTTTTTTTTTAAATAAATTTTTATTATATATTATTATTGCTTGTTTGTTAAGTTGTATATAAGCTTTCAAGACAGGTTTGGTGTGTAACAATTGTGGAATATTGTCTCAACCAAAGACTTTTCCAAACGTATATTATAGATTTTCCTTTTGTCTTGCCTTATCATTCATTTTCTAGCTTACTTTCTACTTTGTGTATGACTCTAAATCATATTTCTAGCTGACAACAAGGGAGAATAACATACAAAAAAAGAAAAAAGAAGTAATATTAATAAAAAAGAGAGAAAATGTATTTGACAAGGCCTTTTCTTTTACAAAAGGTCTCCTAAGTAGTTGATGTTGCCACAATCAGAGGGTCCGATTTCAGATTATCTTGTCATCTTCGACGAAGAATCCAAGACTAAGACATGTTGTGGATTATGCATGAATAATTGGATAAGGGGTCTTCCATTTCCACAGAACACGGAACTGCCAATTTCATATTCAACAAGTGCTGGAAAATTCTAAGACCTTTTTATGACCATTTTGCTTTCAAACCAATTATTGATCAGCCACTTGATGTTGATATTGTTACTATGTGATTTATATAATATATTGGCATATTTTCCTTTCACAATCAAACTTCAGTTAGTTTTTTTTTTTTTTTTTTTTTTATTTCCCTTACTATTTAGATTATTAGAAATTAGAAATGGATTAACTTTAGATTTCCAAAATGATTAAAAACATAACTAGTTTATTAATATTCATTGTACCTTTTTCATTTCACAAAGTCAACATGTTGAACTTGCTAAAAGAGTTAATGCATTTTATGTTCTAACAATTTAGCTTTTTCATCATGATTTACATAAGTTTCAAAATCAGTTGGATCAACATATACAATATTACCATATTACTATGTTTGCTTCATTGTATTAAGTTATGCTTGCTATTTAAAAATCTTTGAGGTTATCACTATATGAACCCTATTAGATTCTGTTGAATTCACTTCTTTGTGCTTGTCCATTTTTATCTCTACATTTTCTTATTTCTCATATGGATTTGAAAAATGCTTTATCTATGGATGTACGCTTTATTTGCCATTCATTATTTGATAACGATTGTTGAAGCCAAAGCTTTGCTCTTTTAGTAAGTTTTTTTTTTCCATGAAGCTATAATCTTTATCTTCCTGTAGAAATGACAATGGGAGTAATACTTTTTTCTCTCTTTGTCCTAATTTGTGTTTCCCTCTTACACATGCAACTCTTTGTAATTGAAGAAGGAATATTACGGCTATCCAAGTCTGTAGATTCATCGTTCAGTACGTGGGTTTCTTTTTCTTACCTTTTCTCAAGTTTAAACAGTGTTGGATGCATTATGATATAAAAACCCTCAATTAAAACTTGTTATTAGCTTATCATTTATATATGTCATAATTGAACAATGATGGAGCAATCATGTCGTTACTACTATGTTATGATTTCTCAACATGTTTGTGATTCAACTTATATGAAAACAACCCATGTACCAAGTGTCATTTCTATTTTTTTCACTACTTATGTCCTTGATAGTTATATAGTAATGCATATTTTTAAGATCTCTTGTACATATGCTTAGTAGTTGTATTTAAGTTGCTCAAACAGTTTGTTTAACCATTGTTGGGCCACTTGCTTATCTATAGTAGGTGTGATCAGCTAATCTGGTGATTTAATTCAATTATGTGTCCTGGATTCCTTATTTGTTAAGTAGGATATATTATTGTAGATGAACAACCAACTCATTGAAGCCTAACCATCCCAAACCTTGTATTGGAAATTCCATTTTTCCATTATAATTTTGTGTTTAACTTTTCATACGTTGTTGTAGTAATAAATATGTTATTCATGTATTTCTTCTATAGTAGTATTTTTCATTTTTCTCTATATGTAGCCATCAACCTTCTTTGTATTTTCTTGTGGATTCTCATATATAAGCTTTGGTATATTGAATATCTTTGCAGTAGGTAATAAGTTGACCTTTTCACTTTAATGTTTATGTACAGATTTGATTTTTCCAAATATTTACATCTTGTCTGTGTGCCAACTCTGTTAATTTTTTAGTGTTTTTCTATCCTTATTAACTATTTACTATACTACCGGTATAATTTGAATATATACATATGTGTTAAAAAAAATGATTATTTGGTCTTTTTGTAAAATTTGATTTGAATATATCTTTATATTTTTATTTTTTGAATTTTTTGGTGGTTGAATATATCCATATGGTGTGATTTTTATATTTATGGACAAATATGATTTTGGACCTAACTTACATCTTGTATGTGTGCCAGCTATGATAATTCTTTATTGTTCATCCGTCATTGTCCATTATTAAATATAGTAACTAAATAATTTGAAGATATACATTTGCCTAGTGAACTATGAGTGTAAACTAATTTGTAGCTTATAAACTTACATGGGTAGGATTTAATAATTTATAGTACATGCATACCTATTTCAATGCTTACATATTTCAAATTTATTTAACTACAAGGTTTTTACTTTGTTATTTATTTTGTTTATCTTCTAATGTATATCTTCTCATGCTCTTATAGTGAGTAGAATGTGGCCTTTATGAAGCATATATTGTATATGTTTGAGCTGTATTCTACTTAAGTCCTGACTATCTATATATCTTGTTGTTTATGTAACCATTAAGCATATACATATGAATAAAAGTTGGATGCAACTATAAATAGAACACTTTTTGAATATATCAATAGAGTCAAACAATTTTTGAATTTTGCAAGACATTATTTGGACAATGGAACTAAAATTAAATGTTCTTGTTATAAGTGCAATAATTTTATCTTGTTTTCACTAGATCATGTATGTGACCAGTTGGTCATCCATGGTATTGTAAAATCATAAGATCTATGGATATATCATGGAGAGATATCCATGACCAGCTAAGTTGAGAATATAACTTGAATAGGAATGATGCATTATATATGGATAATGAAGATGTGGTGGCAGATGAGACATGGGATCTGTTGCAAGATTTGAATAATGAAGTATTGTACAATGAATGGGAAAGTTCTTCCATATCTCACTCTGCACCTAGAGAAGCTTCATTTGTACATTTGTCAATTTATTTAGGGATGCATCACAATCATTGTATTGAGGGTGTAAATCATCTAGGTTGTCATTCATTGTGAAGTTGCTATATTTGAAGATTATTAATGGATGAAGCAATAAATTCTTTAATATGCTACTTGAGCTGCTTAACGATGTATGCCCAGCTAGCATGCATATGCCTTCTTCTTACTACAAGGAAAAACAAATAATACATGACTTGGGACGTCGTATGAGAAAATAGATGCTTATTAGAATGATTGTATATTGTTTTAGAATGAATACAAGGAACTAAAAGTTTATCCAACTTGTAACGCATCTTGGTATAAATGTGTCTCAGACAAAAATAATAAGAATCTACACAAGATATTACATTACTTCTCATTGAAGCCTAGTGTCACGGGTTTAACTTTTCCAACGTTCCTGTGCGGTACTTAGTATTTTCTTTGCTAAGTAAACTTTGTCCAAAACCTATCACAATGTGGAAGTTAAAAGTAGTAGAAGGAAGTAGGAGAACTTGAGAGAGAGTTTGAGAGAATGTAGAGAATGTTTATATTACTTGAATTCTTATATATGTTATAAATAAGAGTTCGACCCTTTATATAGAGATCTTGGCACGTATCATAAGAATACAAGGTTCTAGATATGTACACATGGCATACATTTAGATGAGATTCTAGACTATTCTATTAAATATTTACAAGGATTATTCAAAAGAGATTTCTATCTACATTAGTCTAGGTTTCTTTTGAATCCTCTAGAATTTTTCGGATTTTTTTTGAATCTTCATGGATAGTTTAGAACCTTTCTACTATACCTTAAGGATTCCATCCCTTTTGCACGGAATGTGATACCCTCCCCCACCTAATCTTGCGACGTCCTCGTTCTGTCTTCTTCCTTGAACCCCCGAAGGTGGTCTTTTAATTGCCATAAAGCCTCTTCATGCTCCTAACTAGCTTCACTATCCTGTAGGTTCTTCCATTTCATAAGGTATTGGTATAGTTAGGCATTCCTTTACATTGTATGACCTGATCAGCAAGTATAGCTTCTACTGTTGAAATGTGGTAATCTTGCCACAATGTGCAAGGTAGTTCGGTTACACTTGCACTTTTTGTTTTGCAACATCAAAAACCAAGCATTATTTATGTTTATGCATTTTATTTTATCTTGTAATGTGTAAGAACAATATCCTTTTTGTAATGTCCTAAGTTCATTATCTAGTTTAAGGCTTTTTTGGTCTGGTTGCTGGAATTGTATTTCCAGCAACATAAGTCCACTTTCTTGGATGCCGTTTGAAGTAGGTTTGAGATTTGGACCTGAATTTTGGATATGATAAACTAGATATGTAGAGGAAGCAGCAGCAAAAAGAATGGTCCAATTTGGAGCTGGGAAGGCTGAGTTAAGCCCAAAACAATCTGATCCTTGTGCAGTTTTATTGTCCAGAAAATTGGGCAAAACTGCCTTGGGTTTGAATACTTTGGAATGGGTAAATGGATTTTGTTTTATCTAGTTTTTGGCTA
Organism: Ziziphus jujuba; assembly: GCF_031755915.1. Taxonomy (NCBI): domain Eukaryota; kingdom Viridiplantae; phylum Streptophyta; class Magnoliopsida; order Rosales; family Rhamnaceae; genus Ziziphus; species Ziziphus jujuba. Next base: position 22,356,674 of record NC_083383.1, on the reverse strand, counting down.
GAACATAGTTTAATATTCAAAAAGGCTTCCCGTCAATTTTCAAGTCAAATGGAGCTGGTTTTCAAATTCAAATGTCCTAAACAAGCTGAACTGCCCATTAAAGAAGGTTTCTTGCATGTCCAGCACATTGATTAGAGTTAGTTGAGGTAGTTTGACTTGATTGGTTACTTTTAATGCTTTTGTTTTTATTGCTCAATATGGCAGCATGCTTTATTGTCTTTTTGATGTATTTAAAAGTACGAAAATTGTAATGAAAAACGTTGAGAAAGAAAATATTCAAAAAAATAGATTTTGAAAAACAACATTTTTGGTTCTCTCTTTCTCAACTATTACATTTTGGTTTCTTCTTCTTCTTAAAAGCTAACAACCTTCTCAAGAACCCTAAATCTCCATTAAAACCAGAAACAAAACCTTAACAAATCTAAAAAAAAAAAAAAAAAAATCAAGAACCAAGAATCAACAACAATCATTCTTGACTGGCATCTTGAATGATTGTGTTCTAGGGTACAACAACATAAACCTACATCAAATTCCATCATGGTATCAGAGCATAGTGTAATTTCTTAGGACCTTGTGAGCTTTCAACCTAGACCATTTTATTTGTGAGAGGATCCCCCACCTAAAGCTTTCCAACTGAAACCAAAACCTCCCAAAAAGACTAGTTGAAACTTATCAAAACACCACCACCTGAGAGCTTGTTCTTGTGTCCATTTTTCAAAACTTTTCAAAAACCATTTTTTCAAATGGCCTCACAATCCTTTGCAACCTCAACACCACCTAAGTTTGAAGGCCAAAACTATTCCATTTGGAGTATAAAAATGAAAGCCTACTTTCAAGCGTTTGGTTTATGGGAAGTCATAGAAGAAGGTTATGTAGTGGAAGAGTTGAGAGCTAATGCAACCCAAGCACAAAGAAATGCACATGAGGCCGAAGTTGCCAAGGGGTTCAAGGCCCTCACTGCCTTGCACTCATCCATGAGTGATTCCATTTTTACAAGGATACTGTCATACACAAGTGCTAGAGAGGTTTGGATAAAGCTTCAAGAGTTGTTCCATGGAAATATTAGAACTCGGCAAATGCAAGTTTTAAATCTAAGAAGAGAGTTTGAGACCTTGAAGATGAAGGAGAATGAGCTTGTCAAGGATTTCACGGAAATGATGTTCAAAGTGGTAAATCAAATTCGGGTCTTTGGTGAGCAATTGATCGATTAAAGGGTAGTAGAGAAAGTATTGGTGAGCTTATCCGAAAGGTTTGAAGCTAAGATTTCCTCCCTTGAAGAATCTAGAAATCTTAGTGAAATAACTTTGAGTGAGCTCATCAATGCTCTTCAAGCAACCGAACAAAGGAGAGCCATTAGAAAGGAGTAGACCATAGAGTGCATTTTATGGTGGCCAAGGCAACAAAAAGAAAAATAAAGGAAGAACCAACAACAGCACAAACAACAACAAAAGTGGATGGAATCAACAAGAACAACAAAGCCATCAAAACCGAGGAGGGCATCCACCTTGCCCTCATTGCAAGAAACTTGGACATCCACCATTCAAGTGTTTTTGGAGGTCGGATGCATGTTGTGAAAGATGTGGAGGAAAATGCCACATTGCCAAAGTATGCAAGCAAAGGAGACAACAAGCCAATGTGGTTAATGAAGAAGCTGGGAATCTATTTGTCGCCATATGCCTTAAAGCCCCAAGTAGTGGTCTCGTTTGGCTTGTGGATAGTGGTTGCTCACACCACATGAGTTTTCAAAAGGATGGCTTTATGGAGCTTGATCGAAACTACAAAACCAAAGTGAAGATTGGTGATGACCGGTTCATGAAAGTAGAAGGCAAAAGAGATGTGTGCTTGAACACCAAGGTACCATAATTATAAAAGATGTGCTATATGTTCCTAGTTTGTGTGAAAACTTGCTTAATGTAGCACAATTAGTAGAAAGAGGCTTTGCTTTAAATTTTGCAAAAGATGGATGTATCATATATGATGCTTATGGTAATGAGCTGTTTAAGGTACCATTGAAGGACAAAAGCTATAGATTGGACCTAGATAAGAATGAACAAGCCTTAAAACCAAAGTGGAGTCCATTTCTCAACTTTGGCATAAAAAGGCTTGGGCATTCTAGCTATGGTGCAATGAAAAACACCAATGCCATTGTGAAGGACATGCCAAAGATTGAGGAGATGAAAAGCCTATGTGATGTATGCCAACTAGGGAAATCCATACGGCTTCCATTCCCTAAAGCCGGTTCATGGAGAGCTAAGAGAAGCTTGAGCTAGTCCATTCGGATGTGTGTGGACCGATGAGTTTGTCATCAATTGGAGGATGTAAGTACTTCCTAACCTTCATTGATGACTACTCAAGGATGTGTTGGGTATATTTTCTAACAACCAAGTCACAAGTGCTTGAGAAGTTCATGGAATTCAAGAAGATGGTGGAAACCTAAAGCAATGCAAAGATGAAGCGCTTGAGAACCGACAATGGTGGAGAATATACAAGCTTGGCTATGGAGGATTTTTGCAAAGAAAATGGAATGGTGCATCAATTCACAATACCATACACACCACAACAAAATGGTGTTTTTGAGAGGAAAAATAGGACCTTGATGGAGATAGCAAGGTGCATGATACATGAGAAGAACATGCCAAAGAAGTTTTGGACCGAAGCTATATACACGGCTAGCTACATCCAAAACCGAGCATACACCAAAGCTAATGAGTCCAAGACACCCTATGAGATATGGTATGGAGAAAAACCATCTTTGGACAACATAAAAATCTTTGGAAGTGTTTGTTTTCTTCATGTTCATCCACACATGAGAGACAAGCTTGACAAAAGGGCAAATGTAGGCATCTTGGTCGGCTTTAGTGAGGTTACCAAATGTTTTAGGGTTTTCAACTTGAAAATCAAGAAACTTGTGGTAACAAAGGATGTGAGAATTGATGAAGATGCTGTTTGGGATTGGACAAAAAAGGAGCTTCTTGTCCATGAAGATAATGCTCGGTTGGATGATGAAGAAGAAGAAACCAATGACAATGACAATGAAGAAAATGAAGATGATGAGGAGGATGCACTTGAGACCATTGGAGCCGAATTGGAGATTGGAGATGGTGTTAGAGGAGAAAGGCCATTGTCCGAAATATATGAAAGGTGCAATGTTGCCTTGAGTGATCCTACCAATGCTCAAGAAGCTATGCAAAAGAAAGAGTGGATGGAGGCCATGCAAATCGAAATGGATATGATAGAGAAGAATGAAACTTGGTCTTTGGTTTCTAAACCTAAAAACAAGAAATCAATTGGTGTAAAGTGGATGTTTAGAACCAAGTTCAACCCGGATGAAATAATATGCAAGCACAAGGCAAGCCTTGTGGCAAAAGGCTATGCACAACAAGCAGGTGTAGATTATGGAGAGAAGTTTGCACTGGTTGCAAGAATGGAGACCATAAGGCTCATCCTATCCATCTCGGTCTCAATGTCATGGAAGGTGTACCACCTTGATGTAAAGTCGGCTTTCTTGAATGGTGTGCTTCAAGAGGAGGTTTATGTCAAGCAACCCGAGGGCTTCATTGTTCAAGGACATGAAGACAGTCTACCATCTACACAAGGCATTTTATGGGTTAAAGCAAGCACCTAGAGTTTGGTATGGCAAGATTGATGGTTACTTGACCTACCAAGGCTTAGGAGGAGTCCAAATGAGCCAACACTATACATAAGGAATGAAGAAGGCATGATTGTTATCTCACTCTATGTGGATGATTTGTTGGTTACGGGTGAAAATGAAAAGAATGTGGAAGTTTTGAAAAATGAACTTGAAAAGGAGTTTGACATGTCAAGTCTTGGTGAAATAAATTACTTCCTTGGAGTGGAAGTGATGCAATGCTCTAGGGGTATTTTCATATCTCAAGAGAAATACATCAAAGATCTTTTGAAAAAGTTCAACCTTGATGAATGCAAGCCACTGTCAACACCAATGAGCCAAGGAGACAAATACAAGAAGGAGGATGGCACACCAAAGGTAAACCCGACCCTATATAGAAGCATGATAGGAAGTTTGCTCTATGTATGTTCATCAAGACCGGATATTATGCATGCCACATGTGTTTTGTTTAGATATATGCAAGCACCATTTCAAAACCATTTTATAGGTGCCAAAAGAATTCTTAGATATTTAAAAGGAATACAAGACTTTGGAGTTTGGTATGATAGGCAAGATGTGATGAGATTAATGGCCTACTCGGATAGTGATTGGGCTGGATGCTTGGATGATATGAAGAGCATTTCGGGGTATCTGTTCTCACTTGGTAGTGGACCATTCTCATGGAATGCAAAGAAGCAAGCAACAACCGCTCAAAGCACCGCCGAAGCCGAGTACATTGCTTGCTCTTCATGTGCAAATCGATGCATTTGGCTTAGGAAATTATTGAAGAACCTTGGTTATCCTCAAGAGGGTTCAACAATCATCAAATGTGATAACACTTCAGCCATATCAATAGCCAAGAACCCCGTTCAACATGGAAGGACAAAACATATACCGGTGAAATATCACTCTTTGAGGGAGTTTGAAAAAAATGGAGAAGTAAGCTTGGAATATATCAAGACCGAAGATAACCTTGCAGATTTCTTCACCAAGCCACTTCCAAAAGCAAGATTTGAGACCTTGAGGAAGCTTCTAAATATTTCAAGCAAGAACACCAAGGAGGAGTGTTGAAATGTGGTGATCTTGCCACAATGTGCAAGATAGTTCGGTTACACTTGCACTCTTTGTTTTGCAACATAAAAAACCAAGCATTATTTATGTTTATGCATTTTATTTTATCTTATAATGTTTAAGAACAATATCCTTTTGTAATGCCCTAAGCTCATTAACTAAAGCTTAGGGCCTTTTTTTTGTCTAGTTGCTGGAATTGTATTTCCAGCAACATAAGTCCACTTCCTTGGATGCCGTTTGAAGTAGGTTTGGGATTTGGACCTGAATTTTGGATATGATAAACTAGATATGCAGAGGAAGCAGCAGCAAAAAGAATGGCCCAATTTGGAGTTGGGAAAGCTGAGTTAAGCCCAAAACAATCTGACCCTTGTGCAGTTTTGTTGCTTAGAAAACTGGGCAAAACTGCCTCAGGTTTGATTACTTTTGAATGGGTAAATGGACTTTGTTTTATCTGGTTTTTGGCTAGAATATAGTTTAATATTCAAAAAGGCTTCTCACCAATTTTCAAATCAAATGGAGCTAGTTTTCAAATTCAAATGCTCTAGACAAGCTGAACTGCCCATTAAAGAAGGTTTCTTGCATGTCTAGCACATTGATTAGAGTTAGTTAAGGTAGTTTGGCTTGGTTGGTTACTTTTAATACTTTTATATTTATTTCTCAATATGGCAGCATGCCTTATTGTCTTTTTGATGTATTTAAAAGTATGAAAATTGTAATGAAAAACGTTGAGAAAGAAAATATTCAAAAAAACAGATTTTGAAAAATAATATTTTTGGCTCTTTCTATCTCAACTACTACATTTTGGTTTTTTCTTTTTTCCAAAAGCTAACAACTTTCTCAAGAACCCTAAACCTCCATTAAAGCCAGAAACAAAACCTTAACAAACCAAAAAAAAAAAAAAAAAAAAATCAAGAACCAAGAACCAACAACAATCATTCTTGACTAGCACCTTGAATGATTGTGCTCTAGGGTACAACAACATAAACCTACACCAAATTTCATCATCTACGTCCTTGTCAAATGAAGTCACAACCGCCATAGATGCCTTTTTTAATTCACCTTTACTAGGGTTTTCCATGTCTTGATGATAGGGTTTCAAGAGACTCACATGAAAAACAGGATGAATCTTCAATTTAAAAGGAAGTTGCAGTTGATAGGAAACTTTACCCACCTTCCTCACAATAGGAAATGGTCTTGATGTGATTCCGCCCGAACTTGCACAATCGACAACCCGCTGGGGTGCTGATCCAATACGGATGAAGATCAGACCGATTACTATGACTCAAATTAAGAGATTTAAGGTCAAACTTGCTGCTTTCATCCAGGAGGTAATTCATTCTTAAAAGGACTTGACCATTCTTAAAGATCCAAGACATGTTCTGAGCATACAAGTGGTGGAAGCCGGTACGGACACAGTTAGCGGTTTTGGTGCAATTATGGAGACCGAGAAGCATGGAATGGTTCCAATGTTTCATGGATTCAATACATATGTCTAATAGGACATGGAATCAAGTCAAAGAAGCTTCAAAGTCGTCCAAAAAGGGGTTGTATGGATAGTTGATGGAATTTGGTGTAGGTTTATATTGTTGTACCCTAGAGCACAATCATTCAAGGTGTTAGTAAAGAATGATTGTTGTTGGCTTTTGGTTCTTGATTTTGTTTTTCTTTGGGTTTGTTAAGGTTTTGTTTCTGGTTTTAATGGAGGTTTAGAGTTCTTGAGAAGGTTGTTAACTTTTGGGAAGAAGAAGAAAACAAACGTAGTAGTTGAGAGAGAGAGAGAGAGAGAGCCAAAATTGTTGTTTTTTCAAAATATGTTTTTTGAATATTAATTCCTCAACGTTTTCATTACAATTTTCATACTTTTAAATACATCAAAAAGACAATAAGACATGCTGCCATATTGAGCAATAAATACAAAAGTATTAAAAGTAGCCAACCAATTTAAGCTACCTCAACTAACTCTAATCAATGTGCTGGGCATGCAAGAAACCTTCTTTAATGGGCATTTCAGCTTGTCTGAGACATTTGAATTTGAAAACCAGCTGCATTTGACTTGAAAATTGGAGGGAAGCCTTTTTGAATATTAAAATGTGTTCTAGCCAAAAATAAGATAAAACAAAGTCCATTTACCCATTCAAAAGTAATCAAACCCGAGACAGTTTTGGCCTAGTTTTCTGGGCAACAAAACTGCACAAGGATCAGATTGTTTACGGTTTAACTCAGCCTTCTCAGCTCCAAATTGGGCCATTCTTTTTGCTGCTGCTCCTCTGCGTTTCTAGTTTATTATATCCAAAATTCAGATTCAAATTCCAAACCTTCTTCAAACAGCATCCAAGGAAGTGGACTTATGTTGTTGGAAAAACAATTTCAGCAACTAGACAAAAAAAGGCCCTAAGCTTTAGTTAATGAGCTTAGGGCATTACAAAATGATATTGTTCTTAAACATTATAAGATAAAATAAAATGCATAAACATAAATAATGTTAGGGCTTTGATGTTGCAAAACAAAGAGTGCAAGTGTTACTGAACTACCTTGCACATTGTGGCAAGATCACCACATTTCAACACTCCTCCTTGGTGTTCTTGCTTGAAATATTTATAAGCTTCCTCAAGGTCTCAAATCTTGCTTTTGGAAGTGGCTTGGTGAAGAAATCTTCAAGGTTATCTTCGGTTTTGCTATATTCCAAGCTTACTTCTCCATTTTCTTCAAACACTTGGATGGTGGATGTCCAAGCTTCTTACAATGAAGGCAAGGTGGATGCCCTCCTCGATTTTGATGGCTTTGTTGTTGTTGTTGATTCCATCCACTTTTGTTGTTTGTGTTGTTGCTGGTTGTAAAACTGGTTTGGTTGGTGTTGTTGCTCTTCCTTCCTTTATTCTTCTTTTTGTTGCCGTGGCCATCATAGAATGCACTCTTTATGGTCTCCTCCTTTCTAATGGCTCTCCTTTGTTCGGTTGCTTGAAGAGCATTAATGAGCACACTCAAGGTTATTTTACTAAGATTTCTAGATTCTTCATGGGAGGAAATCTTAGCTTCAAACCTTTCGGGTAAGCTTATCAATACTTTCTCTACTACCCTTTGATCAGTCAATTGCTCACCAAGGACTCGAATTTGATTTATCACTTTGAGCTTCCTTTCCGTGAAATTCTTGACGAGCTCATTCTCCTTCATCTTTAAGGTCTCAAACTCTCTTCTTAGGTTTAAAACTTGCATTTGCTGAGTTCTAGTATTTCCATGGAACTCCTCTTGAAGCTTTATCCAAACCTCTCTAGCACTTGTGCATGACATTATCCTTGTAAAAATGGAATCACTCACGGAGGAGTGCAAGGTAGTGAGGGCCTTGAACCCTTTGGCAACTTCGGCCTCATGTGCATTTCTTTGTGCTTGGGTTGCATTAGCTCTCAACTCTTCCACTACATAACCTTCTTTTATGACTTTCCATAAACCAGAGGCTTGAAGGTAGGTTTTCATTTTTATACTCCAAATGGAATAGTTTTGGCCTTCAAACTTAGGTGGTGTTGGGGTTGTAAAGGATTGTGAGGCCATTTGAAAAAATAGTTTTTGAAAAGTTTTGAAAAATGGACACAAGAATAAGTTCTCGGGTGGTGGTGTTTTGGTAAGTTTCAACTAGCCTTTTTGGGAGGTTTTTTTTTGGTTTCGGTTGGAAGGCTTTAGGTGGGGGATCCTCTCACAAATAAAATGGTCTAGGTTGAAAAGCTCACAAGGTTCTAAGAAATTACACTAAGCTCTGATACCATGACGGAATTTGGTGTAGGTTTATGTTGTTGTACCATAGAACACAATCATTCAAGGTGTTAGTCAAGAATGATTGTTGTTGGTTCTTGGTTCTTAATTTTGTTTTTCTTTGGGTTTGTTAATGTTTTGTTTCTGGTTTTAATGGAGGTTTATGGTTCTTGAGAAGGTTGTTAGCTTTTGGGAAGAAGAAGAAAACAAATGTAGTAGTTGAGAGAGAGAGAGAGAGAGAGAGAGAGAGAGCCAAAATTGTTGTTTTTTCAAAATATGTTTTTTGAATATTACTTCCTCAACGTTTTCATTACAATTTTCATACTTTTAAATACATCAAATAGACAATAAGACATGCCGCCATATTGAGCAATAAATACAAAAGCATTAAAAGTAGCCAACCAATCTAAGCTACCTCAACTAACTCTAATCAATGTGCTGGGCATGCAAGAAACCTTCTTTAATGGGCAGTTTAGCTTGTCTGTGGCATTTGAATTTGAAAACCAGCTCCATTTGACTTCAAAATTGGAGGGAAGCCTTTTTGAATATTAAACTATGTTTAAGCGAAAAATTAGATAGAATAAAGTCCATTTACCCATTCAAAAGTAATCAAACCCGAGGCAGTTTTGGTCCAGTTTTCTGGGCAACAAAACTGCATAAGGGTCATATTGTTTAGGGCTTAACTCAGCCTTCCCAGCTCCAAATTGGGCCATTTTTTTGCTGCTGCTTTCTCTGCGTTTCTAGTTTATTATATCCAAAATTTAGATACAAATCCCAAACCTTCGTCAAACAGCATCCAAGGAAGTGGACTTATGTTGCTGGAAAAACAATTCCAGCAACTAGACAAAAAAAGGCCCTAAGCTTTACTTAATGAGCTTAGGGCATTACAAAAGGATATTGTTCTTAAACATTACAAGATAAAATAAAATGCATAAGCATAAATAATGTTAGGTCTTTGATGTTGCAAAATAAAGAGTGCAAGTGTAACCAAACTACCTTGCACATTGTGGCAAGATCACCACATTTCAACAGTTTTGAGCATACAAGTAGTGGAAGTCGGTACGGACATAGGTAGCGGTTTTGGCTCAATTATGGAGGCCGAGAAGCATGGAATGGTTCCAATGTTTCATAGATTCAATACATATGTCTAATAGGACATGGAATCAAGTCAAAGAAGCTTAAAAGTCGTCCAAAAAGGGGTTGTATGGACAGTTAGTAAATTTGACTTGTTTTCGCTGTATTTTGTGCTGACTTTATTGTATTGTGTTGAGTTGGTTTTTTCTCTTTGTTCCAAGTAAGGGAAACATGTGGGATTTCATGATAAGATTATTTGGCATCCTACAAAGCATATTGAAGCTGATTTGGAGCTCAAATTGGTCAAAGAATGGTAAAAGTCAACTTAGTCAAAAAGCTAGTATTTTAGTTTCCTAATTTGATTCTACTTTTTGTTTTAGAAAATTTCCATTACTTTTTGGTTTCTACTTATTTATTTGCTGGACAAATAAGTTTAGGAAAGTTATTATTTTTTTATTTTCATTGTAAATTAATTAATTCCTAATTCAAAATAAAGAAATCAATTAATCCAAATTAGATTAGGAAAGGAGAGAGAATTTCGGCCACCATAGGAAACCACTCTGTATGGCCGGTTTTTCCTTTATTTTTAGGGTTTATTTCATGACTTTATAGCCTATTTAAAGGCTTATTTTTCAATAAGAATAAAGCTTGAATTTTATACAGAAAATTATTTGTGAGATTGAATTCTCTTTGTTCTTTTGAACACCTAAAACACCGTTAGTGAATGAGTGTTTTAGTTTTGACTTATCAATAGGACATCCATTACCTATTGTGGCGTCTTCATTATATAACAAGGTTTCTAATCACAGGTTGGTTAGGGGTCAAGGTGACCATTAGAACTTGAACATAATTAGATCTGGGCTAAAATAATATGGGTTTAGGACCAGGTCATCCTAGGTTCGTATCAGGTCCCTCATAGTCTCGTACCAACCCCTTTTGTACCTTTTATAGTGCGTTGAATTGTTGGGGTAGTATCTTTACCATGACCAAATCCTTTTCTTCGAATTTCACATTCCTCTTGGTATCTACCCACTTTTTCATCTTCTTGGATGCCTTATCCAAGTATGCTCTAGCCAAATCAACTTGTTCCTCCCAAGACTTGGCAAACTTGTATGCAGCAGGGCTTTTTCCTCCATAGTTCAAGGCTAAGGCATTAGGAGTCATAGGTTGTCTCATCGTCAGGGTCTCGAATGGACTCCTATTAGTCGATTCATTTCTTTGTAGATTGTAGGAAAATTAAGCCACATTAAGCAACTTAGCCCAATCTCCTTGGTTGGCACTCACGTAGTGCCTCAAGTATAGCTTTAATAAAGTATTAGTGCGCTCTGTTTGCCCATCGGTTTGCGGGTGGAAGCTTGTGGAGAAGTTCAAATCCGAACTAAGGAGTTTGAAGAGCATCACTCACTATGTTGTTAGACACTCCCCACAGCTTCACCACATACCTTAAAAATAGTCGAGCCATCTCCTCCGCTGTGCAATCTGCAGGTGCAGGGATAAAGGTAGCATGCTTGTTAAATCAATCCACCACGACGATAATGCTACCATAGCCCTCTGATAGGCAAGCATGTGATGAAATCCATCGAAACACTCTCTCATGGTCCATTTGGAATGGGCAATGTATCTAGCAACCCTCCCTGTTGCTTTTGCTCTATCTTATCTTGTTGGTACACAAGACATGTTTTCACGTAGACCTCCACATCATCCCTCATATTGGGCCAATAGTATGTAGCTCTTATTAAGGTTAGGGTGTGTCGAGTGCCCGGGTGATCAACCCACTTGGTGTCATGGCACTCCTTGATCAATTTCTTTCTTAGATTGTCTTTCTTTAGCATATACATGCGGTCATCCTTGGTGTAGAACAAGCCATCTCTCACCTAAAATTGCCTAGTCTTTCCCTTGTTGACTAGGGCCATAATGTTCTTTGCCATGGGTCTTATGGGAGTCCTTCCTTGATGCGGTTGAGCAAGGTGCAATTGGGTAAGCTTATCGATGCAATTTCGGCCTTCCTACTAAGTGTGTCCACCACCACGTTCCCCTTTCCCAGCTTGTACTCCATTTTGTAATGGAACTCCACCAAGAAGTCTTATCATCGAGCTTGCTTGGGGTTAAGCTTTTTTTGGATTTGGAAGTAACTAGTGGCAATGTTATCTGTCATGATGGTAAAGAAGCTCCCTAGAAAGTAATGCCTCCACTTGCATAGGCAATGGATGACCGCTGTCATCTCCTCCTCTTGCACCGTATAGCACCGCACCATGTCATTGAACTTTCTACTTTTGAATGCAATTGGGTGTCCATCTTGCATTAACACACCACCTATGGCATAATCCGATGCGTCTGTGTGTACCTCGAATTGTCTAGAGTGGTTGGGCAAGCACAACACCCGTTCCTCTATGATTGCGTGCTTTAAATATTCAAAGGCTTGTTGGCACTTCTCCGTCCAACTCCAAGCTTGGTTTTTCTTTAACATGTTGGTCAATGAAGTAGCCCTCGCTGAGTAGCCCTTGATAAACCATTAGTAATAGTTTACAAGGCCTAAGAAGGATCTTAGCTCATGCACCTTGGTTGGTGGTTTCTATTCTTGTATAGCTTGTACCTTTGCCTCATCCATCATAAGTTTCCCATCCTTGATCTTGTGCCCTAGGAACATGACTTCTTCTTGTGCAAAGGAGCATTTCTCTAGCTTGATATATAATTCGTTGTCTTCTAGTACTTGGAAGAATGTCTAAGGTGTTGTAAATGTTCTTCCATAGTATTGCTATAAATGATAATACATTCAAGTATACTACTACAAAGCAATTAAGGTATGGATGGAATAGTTTATTCATTAAAGTACAAAACATTGCAGGAGCATTTGTTAAATCAAAAGGCATCACTAGAAATTCATAGGAATCATACCTCGTGATGCATATGGTATTGGTCTCATCACCTTCGGCTATGCGCACTTGGCAGTACCTGGAGCGAAGGTCAAGCTCGGTGAAGTACTTTGCCTTGCCAAGTTGCTAAAAGAGATCCGCAATGAGAGGGATGGGGTACTTATTCTTGATAGTGATCTTGTTTAAGGCTCAATAGTCGATACACATCCGCGGCGACCCATCCTTCTTTTGGAACAACATCGGTGCATCATATGGAGCTTTTGAAAGTCTGATGTAACTCGCATCGATGAGGTCCTTGAGTTGTCTCCTAAGGTCTTCCAATTTTGGTGGTGCCATGGGATAGGGGCTCATGGCGGGTGGCTTGGACCTCGGTTCCAACTCAATCTTGTGATCCACCTCCCTCCTAGGTGGTAGTTTCTTAGGCAATTCCTTAAGCATCACGTCCTCAAACTCTTTTAGCACATCTTGCACTTTGGAAGATATTAGGATGTCTTTATGGCCATCGAGCTCCTGAATAACAACTAGGTAGCTTTGCTTCTTCTTCTTAATGCCCTTCTTAAATTGCATGGCCGACAAAGCTTTGGTCTCCATCTTGCTAGTCCTTTCCGTAGGCACCATGCAAGTCATCCCTCTATCCATAATGCACATAGAGTTTGCGAATGGGAGTGGGAAGGCCTTCACTTGGTCTAGGCACTCCGTGCCTAAAACAACCTTGAAGTCATCCATGGGTACCATCAATAGATTTAGTTGGCCAACCCATTCTCCAATGGTGGCTTGTACACCTCTAGCAACCCTACGGATAGGCTTTGCAGCCAAGTTTACCATCTTCATCGATCCTCCCTCTTTCAAGGCCTTGACCCCAAGTCGTTGCACCTCTTCTACCGATAGGAAGTTGTGAGTAGCATCCGTGTCCACAAACGCTTTGTTGAGCACTCCATTAATCTTTGCTTCCATAAACATTAGGCCATATTTCTTTGAATCCTTAGGAGCGGCCTTAATAGCATTCAACACTTGCAAGGAGCCCATGCTAGCTCCTTCCTCTTGCCTCTCCTCATATTGAGTGGTCATGGCATTCAACACCTTCCTCTTTGGGCAATCTCTAACCCTATATGGACCATCACACAAGAAACAAAAGTTCTTGGGTTTGTTGTAAGCATCCTTACCTTCTTTAGGCGGCTTCCATTTTGAGCTTTGAGGTTTTTGTACACTTTCCTCTCTTCCGCTATCTTTGGACTTGTTTGATTCTCTCCCACCTTTTCCATAGTTGGTATTCTTCTCCTTTAGCTTCGAGAAGTCCCTTTGAATGGAGTAGTCGGTAAAGCTCTCAGTATTTGCAATGGCACTAGCTAGATCTAGTACTCCATGCCTTTTTAGCTTCGTCTTTGCCCAAGGTTGTAGGCCATCCATGAAGTAGAAAATAGAGTCTTTATCCAATAGGTCTGGGATCTCCAACACCAAGCTAGTGAGTTCCTTGATGTATTCTCGGATATGGCCCACTTGCTTGAGTCGTCGAAGGTGACCCCCTGCCTCATCTTTGGCATTCTACGGATAAAATTTCCTTTTGAGATCTTTTTTAAAGTCATCAAAGGTATGGAAAGTGCACGTACCTTGCTTTATGTCGCTATACTTCCTCCTCCACCATAACACGGTCGTGTCATTAAGGTAGAAAGTGGCAGTCCTAATCTTTGAAGCATCGTCCACAATGCCCATTACTTCAAAGTATTGCTCCAAACCCCAAAAGAAATTCTCGAGCTCTGTCGCATTGCTTGCCCCAAAGTAAGACTTGGGCTTTGGCACATCGATTCGTGGCCCTTCGGGTATGGTGGTTATCCTCGATACCACCGCCCTATTGCAAAGAGCCTAATCACCCCGCACTTCCTCCATTTGTGCGTGGATAGCATCCAATTCTCTCTCCAACATCTCATGAAGGTCTGCTACCTCCCCCATGCATTGGTTGCGTGTTGAGCGGAGCTCCTTCCTTAAGGCATCATCTAGCCCATTGAGTAATCCTTTCACGGCTTGATTGATGGAAACATCCTCCTACTCTAGCCCATCTAGGCAATTCTCCAACACCTCAAACTGTTCAAGCACTCGAGCCACACGCTCCTCCATTCGTAACTCTAAGCTAGTCATCATATCCTTGGACTTGTGCCTCTGTCTCCCCGAATTGGGGTTGCATTGCTCTTCACGACCTTGCACTTCAGTAGCTCCCTCCACATTGATGGTGATATCCGAACTGGCTATCTTGCCTACTTCCATGTTATACCAATGGTGTGCTTGGGTAGCAATTGGCTTTGATACCACCTGTTACGGGCCTGACTTTTCCAATGCTCCCGTGCGGCATTTACCACCTCTTTTGATAAGTAAGCCTTGCCCACAAGCTATCACAATGCGGAAGCTAAGAGTAATAGAGTAGGAAGTAGGAGAACTTGAGAGTTTGAGAGAATGTGGAGAATGCTTATATTACTTGAATTCTTAAATATGTTACAAATGAGAATCCAATCTTTTATATAGAGGGCTTGGCATGTATCACAAGAATACAAGATTATAGATATGTACACATGGTATACATCTAGATGAGATTCTAGACTATTCTACTAGATATTTACAAGGATTATTCTAGAGAGATTCCTATCTACATTAGTCTAGATTTCTTTTGAATCTTCTAGAATCTTCCGGACTTCTCTTTAATCTTTATGGAGAGTATAGAACCTTCCGGCTAAACCTCAAAGATTCCACCCTTTTTGCACGGAACATGACACTAGGCTGCAATGATTCTTTGTATAAAAAAATTGCTAAAGATATGCAATGACACCATGATTTACACGTAAAGGATGGAATCTTGAGACACCTAACTAATTCATATGCAGGGAAGCAATTTAATTAATTCCCTATATCTACCATTGACCCTCAAAATGTGATGCTTGGATTAGCTAGTTTCAGTTTTAATCCTTTGGATAATATGAGGACATCCTATAGCATGTGGCTGGTTTTTCTAGTCCTATATAACTTACCATCTTGGCTATGTATGAAATCTTAATTTCTTATGTTGTCTTTGCTAATCCTGGATCTTAAGGCTCCAAGAAATGATATCGATGTGTATTGTTAACTTCTTATACATGAGTTGAAAGAATTGTGGCAGGTTGGTATATAAACATATGATGCATCGATGGATGAACTCTTTCAATTGCATGCTACCATATTGTGGACCATTAACGACTTTCTAGCTTATTCTAATATATCCGGATGGTATACCAAAGGTAAACTATCATGTTCTGTCTATAACGTAAACTCCTCATTCCTTTCACTAAAATATGGGAAAAGAATTTGTTACATGGGATATCGACGATTCTTATCTTTAAATCACAGATGGCTTAATTGTAACTGGTATAACAGAAAGGATCTTAGATCAACTCTAAAGATGTTTTCTAGATATGATGTACGTGAACGGCTAAATGATTTTACACAACCAACGTTTGGTAAGGCACATTATAGGTGGCAAAAAAAAAATAAAAAAAATAAAAAAAGGGCAGATATATCACATAATTGGATAAGGAAAAGTATATTTTTTGAATTGCCATTTAGCAATGTTTCAATATTTGACATAACTTGGATGTCATGCATATAGAAATTTTTTTTTTTTAATTGCCATCTAGCGATGTCTCAATATTTGACATAACTTGGATGTCATGCATATAGAAAAAATTTTGTGTGATAGTTTACTGGGAACTGTGCTGAACATTGAAAGGAAGACAAAGGATACTTATAATTCTCGATTAGATTTGAAGCATATGCATGTTAGGCCCAAGCTACACCCAATAAGCAGAGAGGGTGCAATTTATTTGCCTGCTACATGTTACATGCTCAATAATTTAGAGAAAAACAATTTATGTGAATTTTTTTAAACAGTTTGAAGCTTCCTGATGAATACGCATCTAAAATTTCTAGGTGCGTGAACTTGAAAGACAACAAGATTTCTAATTTGAAGAGCCATAATTATCATATCCTTATGCAACATTTGCTTTCTATAACTTTATATGCATACTTTCGTAAAAATGTTGATAAAATAATAATTCAATTGTTAATGTTCTTTAAGGAGTTAACATCCAAGACTTTGAGAATAAATGTATTAGACAACTTGATAAGAACATTGCTCTAACATTGTGCAGTCTTGAGAAAATATTCTCCTTTCATTTTTTTATGTTATAGTGCACCTACCAATCCATCTTGCTTGAGAAGCCATGATTACAACACCTTGTCAATTTCATTAGATGTATCCATTCGAAAGGTATGTCTACTGCTTCAATTATTCTTAATATATTTCATTCATTTGACTACATAAACTTAATTATTAATATGCTGCCTGGTTGAAGGTACTTGCATAATCTTAAAAGGTATATTAGCAACACGGCTCATCCTAAAGGCTCAATTGCTGAGGGGTACATTGATAGTGAATGCTTGACATTTTGCTCAATGTACCTAGATGATGTTAATACTATATTTAATAGATCGGATAGAAACTATAATGATGATGGTGAAAGATCAAGCTCGATATCTACTTTCATATAAGGGCCATGATATAGGAGCACCCATATTTGATGAGCTTAATATGATTGAGTGGGCAATGATTAGATGTTATACATTGAGCAATTATGTTGAAGCCCTCCCATACATCAAGTAAGTCAAACTAGGCATTTCTTGGGTTTTAATTTTTATTTTAGTAAGTTGACTTTGTTTAGTTTAAGCTACTGCTTTTTGTGTGTAGCAAGCATAAAGAACAACTTTTAAGAGAAAATGTTAGAGACATTGATACAAAGTAACAACTCGAGTTTCCTAGGTGGTTCCTACAATGTGTAAGTTCATTTTTACATGGACATTTGAGGTTTCCACATAATCTATTTATGTTGCATTTGCCTTTTATATATGTAGATTATACAATTGGAAAACAATGACTCAAATGTTGACCATTTAGATTTTAAAAGCTTAGCCCGAGGACCCAACAAACTAATTGTTCTCAACACTAGTTGCATCATCAATAAACATAGATTTCACATTTCAAAATGTGATATACATAAAAAAAACCCCTAAATAATGGCATAGTAGTTAAAGGAGAACACAATGGAGTACAAGTTAGCTGATCCAAAGGTGGCAAAAACTTGGAGAATGGTTGAAAGGATGCAACCATGAAATATGTATGACGTATCTACATGATGAGGCATTTCAATAAGATGAGTGCAATGAGATTAACAAAGATGATGATGTGAGGCCAATATCGAACCACTGAATTGGGTTAACATGGAGGAGATATTTATTCATGTGAATGCTTAAAATATTGGAGATGTGGAGGATAATACATATAATTCTAATAATGAAATGAATTTAAAGATGACGATGAAGCTTTGGTGGATGATATTGGGGAAGAACATTAGTTTCAAACAAGTTTGCTGGTTAAGATGGAGAATAATTGTTATACTCATTTGTCATATGGGTTGGTTGTTTAGTGGTTGGTGTAGAAATGATGTATTAATAGTGCATATATAGACGCACACATTTCATAATTTATTTGTGTCTACTCATTGACTTAGAATATGTCACTGTCCTTAATTTGTAATTACTTTTTGTTTTTTGTGTTTATTAGATGGGCTAAAATATATGCAATATAAGTAATGAATATATATATATATATATTAGAACTATTTCTTTGATTTTTATATTGTGATTGCATTTCTTATGCACATGTCATTTTTTATGTAGCTGGAGTTGGAAATAAATAGCTCCCATGTTTAGTGGCAAAGGAGCTGTACGATGAGGAAAACATTCAATCGGATCATCTCCAGAGAAGCCAATGCAACATAATGGAGGTATATCACATATGGCAAGCATGAGATTTGAACTCATGTATTGGTATTTCTAAATTTGGGCATACTAATATTTTCATATTGATGATGTACTATATAAAGTTTTCTAACGTGTTGTCCAGTGGAAAAGTGGCAAGCTCCTGGAGAGCTATTGTAAAGAAAGAAGCAACGTCAAAAGTTAAAAAAAATTAGGGCATTATACATGTTTTAGTGGTATATCTAGCTATAGAACTACTTTGTATGGATTTGCATGGAGTCTTGTACATGATTGTTGTTTTATTTTATTACAAGTAGAATGCTGAAATCTTATTTCTTTACCAAGCATACGTGACCATTCGGACTTTATATTTATTTTTTTATTCTCCAATTTTATCAAACTAATGTACTGTGCTTGCTGCAATGTCTCCATTTAAATAGTAGTGGAACCATCCTATTCCTTAAGGAAATTAACTGCTTCATTATGATATAAACTATCAATGTTATAAAATAGTACTACGTTGATAGAAACCTTAAAAGTCAAACAAAAAAGAGTTAGAAAGCTTTTACAAACTTCTTCTACTTAACTAGTTCATATCATGAAATATATAGTTTATGGCTATTAAGTTGCGCTATAGGAAAAGGCAAAGGCATTTAATAATTTGTGTTGCCAATTAGGCGTAATCCAAGGAAGGGATAGAATATTTAGTCAATTGGACCATCAAATGCATAAATACTAAGTCCTACAAACCAGCAAACAATTCATTAATTAATTAAGACTTGTCATACTAAAAACTCCCAGAAAATACAAGTTCATATTGACAGTAGAGCCTCAGGTACACAAACATTGTAGCATATGCATATTTGCACAACACATGAGTCGTTAATGCTTTACCATTAAACATTTGAAAATTGGAACACAAGATTGAAGTGTATGTCCTTATTGCTCAATGCACATGAATTGTATATGTTTTATTATTAAATATGACATGGGATACAAGACTACTTTTAATATACAATATGTATTTTGTATAGTGCAACCATGTAGTAGAACTATAGGAGAAGAGACTCGAAGGAGAAGCCCAAGATAAAAATTCCAGCCGCAATCAAGGACCATAGACGAAGCTATGGAGTCATTGTCTCGATAAGTAGAACATGATGGTGGTAAGAATGACATTGCTAGTGGCCAAGGTATTTAGTTTTAATGTGTTGCTTCTATTTTATTACATTTTATGTATGTGTGTTCATACATGCTGTGAGTATTTTATAGAGATATGGATGAGTGAAAGTTGAACTTTCAAACTTAGATACTTGGATTTTCAATGAAAACATTGAAGTGTATGTCTTTATTGCTTAATGCACATGAGTAGTATATGTTTTATTATTAAATATGCCATGGGATATGAGATTGCTTTTAATATATAATATTTAATTTGTGTAGTGCAACCAAGTTATAGAACAGTAGGAGAGGCCCAAGAAAAAAAAAATTCCAGCCACAAGTGAGAACCATAGACAAAGCTATGGAGTCAATACCTAGGCAAAGAGGCTATACGAATAACATTGATAGTGGCCACGGTACTTAAATTTAATGCATTGATTCTATTTTATTTCATTTCATGTATTAGTGTGTTCATACACATTATAAACATTTTATAGATATATGGATGAGTGAAAGTTGAACATGCAAACTTAGATACTTAGATTTTCAATACCATGAAATGGAAGTATATGCCTTTATTGCTGAATGCACAAGAGTTGTAGATGCTTTATACTGCAACTTGACATGGAATACAAGACTAATTTACTTATAAATATTTATTTCATACAGTGCAACCAAGTAGAAGAACAATAGGAGAAGAGCCTAGAAAGAGAAGGTTACGAAAAAAACCTCCTAGCCATAAGCCAAGATTAGGGACAAAGAAATGGAGTTTGCGCCTCAACCAACAGAAAATGAAGGTGGTATGAATGACACTAACATTGGAAAACTTACTTAAATTCAATGTGGTGTTACTATTTTTATTGCATTTCCTATATAAGTGTGTTCATAAAAGAACTAATATATAGATGATTAGAACTATATATTTAAGAAGTTGAATTTCTGAGATATGATTCATGTTTTACAAAAATAATCAACCATTTTACCTTTGGAAAAATTTCGTTAGCAAATGCTATAAATTGGATGTGAGTTTTGATCCAATAGTTAAGGTAAAAAATATTTTTGGATGAAAAAGATACTAAAACTATCAAAATGCATCATTTAATTACCTAATGGGTCTCTATTGGTGTTCTTTTGCTCAAAAATTAACACAAACCATATAAATAAGATTTTTTAGTATTTAAATAAACTTATGAAGCTATCAAATTCCATAACATTTTCTTAAATTGAATAGAAAATCACTATCTTGCATCTTGACACATGGATAACATACTTGCTAGCTGTATCCCATAGGCTATTTTTGTGCTTGAATAGTTTTTTTTTTCTTTTTCTTTTTTTTTTCCTCTTTCATGGAATGAAGATGATTTTTAAACTATTTGCTTTCTTATTATTTTTTTCCCCCATTTATAGCGAATATAGATTTTTTTAATCACTTTATTAGATTGATCCAAGGTTGCCATACTATACTAC
Source organism: Ziziphus jujuba (assembly GCF_031755915.1). NCBI lineage: Eukaryota > Viridiplantae > Streptophyta > Magnoliopsida > Rosales > Rhamnaceae > Ziziphus > Ziziphus jujuba. The sequence continues at coordinate 22,335,824 of NC_083383.1, read as the reverse complement.
TTTCAAATTAACAATGTGAGTATATAACACTGCTATGTACTTGATTATCTACATATCATTATTATTATTTTTTGTTTTCTTTAAGAACCAAAGTATTAGTTCAATTCAGGTTGGATACATAGTATGTACTTCTTTAAAAACAATGTGTTTGGAATATATGACAATGGTTATGAGTGATAAAGTACAAATCTGATGTAGTATCCTTAAATTTGTTTGATTGGATTAATTTTTCATCTATTAAAACATAATTTAATAGTACTGCTAAGGCTACTGAAATATGTATATCAAAACCTTTTTTTTATTGTTAAAAAACATGGCAATATATTAGTAGTTTTGACCTCAATTTAATAAAAGTGAAATCAATATTAGTCTGTCATTAGTTGATAACAAAATATTATCATAGCATTATTTATTTTTGTTTGTCACATTTCATGTCTATACATTGATTTTGAGATCAACATATGTAGGTACACCTCATAAACTAAAAGTTGTATCAACAAGGAGTCTGAAAATTGTTAAGAAGAAGCATAGTGGGGGAAAGATGAAAGTAATAGTCCCAAAGCATGCTATGCGCTTTGTTGGTGAATTTTTGCAAAGATTTGTAATAGAAATTGGATGTGTAGTTAGAGATATTGCACCACCTCATGTCAAGGAATGGAAATAGATTGACAAATCAACGATGGATAACATGCTCAAACGACTTTAGGTAAATGTAGTTTTTAATACAAAAAACCATTTAGTTTTTTCAATTTGAATGCTTTGTTCATCTATTAACCAATTTACACAACATTCATACCAATATTAAGTTATTTGAATGCTAAAATGCTTACTTGTTTTAGAATTTCTTTGACTTTAGAGATGAAGCACATATCCACATTACCTTTCTTTCTCAAATGAGGAGGACATTTAGAAGTTAACTAAGAGTTCATTATGAGAAATTCGCAATAGAAGAGGAGGCATTGCAAAATTGTCCCTATACTGTAATAGAGGATGAGTGGAGCTATTGTATTAAATGATTCAAGTTTGAGAAATTCCAAGTTAGCATGATTAGTTCCCTAAAATTGTCATATTTATGCATGGTACATGATAAATATTGATTTGTATACTTGCATTTACATGTTAGAATTAAATGTAAATATGAGAATTTAAAGTAAGATTATAGACAGCACTAGTGTAATAACATGTTCTAATAAATTTAGTATATGAAAACTATAATAAAGTTGAAGAATGTCATATATTATTCATTAATATAAAGACTTATTTTAGTATATGTTAAAACTCACAAATTTATTTGATGTTTGTTAAACAATAAAGTTGTTTATACAAATCGAATATGTATTAAGTTCTCAACAAAATTTCAGAAAAGAAGCAATATCAACAAGAAAAATAGAGGAGCTAAAAGAATAAATCATTGTTTTGGGAATAAGTCTTCGTAAGGATTATTCATGAATCTATAGCTCATGTACACTTTATTTACATCCATGTGAGTATAATAAAAGCAATAGCATAACGTGTATATACTAACATTAATTGTCCATTTTTTCATAAGATGATCTAGATGATCATGCATTTGATCGATTTGATTTGTGGTACGTAATACACTTTAGCATGAAGAAGAGCAAATGGGTGGATAGCAGATTGAAGGAGGTCTATGTAAGTATTTATTATATGTTAAATACATTTACTAAATAAGAAATGAAATATTTTAATGCTTTATGTCATGTGGGTGTAGGAGAAATTAATTGTAATTCGAGATGTACATGATGAATACCTTGAATTATTAGTGGAAGATATATTTGATATGCTTTTACGTCCAAAATCTAGATACAACCATGGTATAGGCATTGATTCAAAACCCAAATGCACTAAGTCACATATGTATTGTGCTTAACTGGAAATGGAGCTTGAAGAAACTAAAAAAAGAGAGGAAGATGTAATAGTAAGAGAGGAAGTTGCTAGAAAAAGGGAAGAGCAAATGAGGAGAAGGAATGAAGGTTTGGAAGCAAAGGTAACTGAGATGGAAAAGAAATTTAATATTGTATTATATACACTGAATAAAAGGTTTGACTCACTTGAAAGAGGAATGGGTTTGATCCCTTAACGAGATGATATTATTACTCATGATGCTTAAGGTATGTATCACCAAACAACAACTTATTTTAATGAAGCCAAGGAGGTGTTATTTCTTATATGTGAGCTGCTTTAATGTGAACTAGTATAGATTTAAATTCAATTAGAGATGAGTATTGCTTATATGGAATAACATTTATTCATTTTATTAAGTGCTGAATTGTACATGATTTCTCTTAGAATTGAACTTAAAAATGCTTGCTGGCATGTTAGATAGTGTATATTGTCTATTAAGATTAAACTTGATTTGCTGTCTAAAATCTATAATAGAAGCTATCCAATTTAGGACAAAAACAGGTGGGTTGCTTTTGTGATTGAGAACTGGGGATTCAATGGTGTGCATCGTAATCAGGGATGTTCTTATTTGGTGATTGTTACGTAGGTACAAATGCAGGCTCAAGTTGCACTGATAAATTGCAACTTGTAAATATATATTGCTGATAATTGCTTTTGGAATGACATGTGGTTAAAATGCGAGTTCAATAAATTGATTTGTATTTAATGAACTAGTATTACAAATTACAAGTATAATTTATGAACCTTGATTCTCTAAATCCTATGGAAACCTTATGCATGGATGCATTAGTATGTATTACGGTCGTAGTTAGTGCTGGGTCTGTTAGGTAACTCAGTTGTAATTTTCCATTAAATGTGAAGTGTTGTAGTTATGACTTAGAATATGCTTGGTATTTATTGTTTTTATTTTACTTCTACCAATGTATTATGGTTGTAGGTTATTTGAGAAGTATTTTGGGAGTGTTGTGGTTTCAAGTTAGGCATAGTTTTGAACTTGTTATGAGCATTGAAGAAATGCACATCTTGTTTTTTTTTTTTTTTTTTGAGTTTATGACACTAGGACCATTTTAAACTTCTACATATGGACAAACATGTGGGCTGCTAGTTGTGTAGCTTTAAAGTTTGGATGGATACGGTGACACATGTAAGTGATTAATTTTTCAATGAAGCATCTCCATGGTTGGCCCTAAATAGGCAATTGCTTTGGATAAACCTAAATGGGATGCTAACTATTTTGGATGGAAATGTAAACATGTGGTTATATGTTAATAGAATTTAGTTTCAATGTATGTAAATCACAGATTTATCAGGAGGTTGATGTAGTTATATATTTATCAATGTAATGTAATGTGACATTACATATATGTAGTTTATAAATTACATAATGTAATATTGAACATGAGACCAAAAATAGAAAAAAAGCCTCTATGACAAACCTTAATGGTCACAATTAGTATTTCCAAACTCAATATAGTATCAGTGTTGTGCATTGTGATAATATAGTATTATCATCAAAAGACAATTTGCCTAAAACATAAGTGTCACTAATGCTTTACATGATATATAAAGTATGTCACACAATCGTTTTATGACATACATAAGTTGTCACTACAGATTGTGGTGACGAATGCAGTTAGCCTCTTAAAATAATAAATGACAAATTACAACTATGTCATTTATTGTTTAGGTGACAAATCAAATTTTTCATATAATCATTTTGTGTTAAACTCTAAATATGTCACTTAAATGTTAAGTGATGAATACCAGTTTGCCGTAGTAAGGTTTTGAGATAAATACATATATATATTTTTTGTCCCGAATGTGGCTAATCATCACTAATGGTTGAAGTTTGACCAAATCCTACATATGCATCGGTGGCAATATTTGTATAATCAATGACAAAAAAAGGAGGTTTACATGACAAAAATTGTTGTCATGGTAAAGCTCGAATTTATGATGAAAATATATCTTGTCACAATTAGATACTCTTTCAGTGAAAAATTATAAAGTTTATCACCAAACTGGCAATGTGATGGGTCTATCATGACAAACATGTAACATTCTAATTTTTTCATATAAATGAGATATGGCTACAAAAGTGGCCTTTACGTGACAAATTAGCTGTGTAGCAGATGCCCAAATATTTAGTAGTGTTCATTCAAAACATCGTATGAGATTATATTTGTAGATGAAAATTTTGGACATTGATTAACTTTTGGATTTTGAGGCACAACTAAGGAAGGTGGAGAATAAGGTGGTGGTGGTGCATTCTTGGTTTGTCAGCCATGGAAGAATGTGATGTACAGTGCTCTTTTTTCTACATATTTAATTATTTATGTTATGGTAAAACTAATACTTTAAACTTAATAGACAGCAAAAATCCTAGTCTTTAGTAACATTAATTTTTGGTATTAAATAGCATATGCATTGTACATATTTTGTTTATTTTAGGGGTATAATAGCATCATTTCAATATTCTCTTTGATTTTTTTAAAAAAAATTTATGAAAACTTAGAAAATAAATAAATAAATATAAAATTTGTACTTTATTAAATGATCAAGATATATGAAAGTGGTGTCATCCTTTTTGTCTAGATTTTTTGATAATAAGTAAAGTTAGACAGAAAATTACATGGTAATAAGAAGGTGATTTTTTTCATTTTAAAATTTTTTTTCATACCTTAAATTTCCAATTCCTACAAATTAAACCTAGTTTGCAATCAAGATTCCTAATGGGTGTATGGCTTTAAAGAAAAAAGGAAAAATTAATCTGAAAAATAAACAAGGTAAAGATATTTTTCATGTGGAAAACCTAACCCCCAAAATTGTTTATCAAACTAAAAAAATTAATAAGAAGTGCATCACAACATTCATGCTTGGTTTCACCACTTGACTTTTCTAGATTTTCAACCACCTCCCTAATGATGTCACCATCGCCCTACATGCCTTGATCGCATCAACTGTTTGTAGGTCCTAGTCTCCTCCTTGATTCCTATCTATTTCTTTGGTAGCTAATGTGTATTCTCTTTTATTGCCCTTATGGCCTCTTTGTCTGCCTCCCTGATATCAATCTTTTGCCATGTAAGCCTTGGCAATGGAAAGTCTATCAAGTTGTAGATCAAGTTAGAATCTAATGGCTATAGCAAGCCATCGATGTCATTGGACCTAATAATGCTTCAGTTCAAGATAGCATGGTGGTTCCAGAGTCGATGATGGAAGTGGAAGCTGAGGTGGCAGCCTGAAGAGAAGTTGAATAAGAAAATACAGATTTTGGTAAGAAGAGATGGCTTTCATGAAAATTTGATATATATATATATATATATATTTTAAAAACTTTTTTTTGAATTTTTTGAAGTTTATGTTTTTTATTTTAAAAAAGTAACAAGTAGGATATATATAGATATTTTTATCATAATGCCCTTGAAATCATAGGTCATGCACTCTACATGTAATAGTTAATGGGGAGAATTTGACAGAGTTGAGGCCTGAGACTGTTCCTGCCAAAAATTGTTAAGTTTATGGGGCATAAATGCTAAACATGAAGTATCGGATGCAATTTAAGAAATCGCATAAGGTATAGGATGCCTCAAATATTGGAGATCAAATTAATTTTGATGCTTTAGATTGGAAGCTTATATATGGTATGGGATTTGATTCTTAATAAGCAGCTTATAAATTCTACAATAAGTATGGAGGGGGTATAAATGCTAAACATGAAGTATAGGATGCAATTTATGAAGCCACATAAAGTATAGGATGCCTTAAATATTGGAGATCAAATTAATTTTGATACTTTAGATTAGAAGCTTATTTATGGTATGAGATTTAATTCTAAAATGAGTATGGAGGGAAAATGGATTCAATATTAGAGAGGAGTCATATAACATGAATAAAAATAGGTGAGATTACTTCAAGAACTTTTGTTTATTCTAAATAAAGGTTTTGAGTGAATGATAAGAAAGATTATTTAACTAAAAATCATAGGACTGGACAAGGAAATGTTGTGATGCTTAAATGGGTACTAAAAGTGAATGATAAATATAGTGTGAACAATTGTTTTGAAAGTTATAATAATTCTTTTGCAATGCAAGAGTGCTCCCACATAATACCATTACAATGAAAGATATCCACCTCCCAAACCATTGAAGTATGTTAGCTGAAGCATTTGGAATCCATTTTATATCAACTTATGAGATGATGAGGAGGCATGTTGGTGGGAGAGAGTATTTTTGATATGCAAAGCAAGATATGAAGAATAACCTTTTATCAAAAAGGAAAAATCAATTGGCATATGGAGAAGCAAGAAGCTTGTTAAAATATTTTCTAAATCAAGTTTTGAAAAATCCATTAATTTTCTATGCCATGCAATTGGACAATGAGGAGCAAATTACAAATATATTTTGCGTTGATGCTAGAATGAATCTTGATTATGGTCAGTTTGGTGATGTTATTAATTTTGTCACAATCAATAAAATTAACAAAGTAAATAGTCCATTTGTAATTTTTTTTTAGATTCAATCATTATCAAAAGACTATTTTTTTTTGGTGCTGCACTAATGTATGATGAGACAATTGAGTCATTAGTATGGTTGTTTCAAACATTTTTAAAGGCAATGTTTAAAAGGGCTTTGAAAACCATTTTTACAAATCAAGATATGATTATGGAAAAATCCATTTCACTTGTTATGCCTAACATATACCACATATGATGCATATGGCATATGATGTAGAATGCTCTAAAATAGGTAAATAATGTGTTAGGGGCCTTGGTGGAGTTAAAAGTGTATTATCAAAGTTTTTTTTATCATTATGAGACTGAAGATGAGTCTTTAACTACTTGAAATTCAATGCTCAAAGATATAATGTGCATTATAATAGTTGGTTGAATAATATTATACATATGTTAGGTGGGGATAGTTAGCAGATATGAAAAGCAGTTAACTTAGTGAAAGTGTGAATGTTAACTTAATTTGGTTCAATTTTTCATGCACTTTGAAAGGGTGCTCAATGATAAGCGCTACTAGGAGTTAAAATTTGAGTATGCTTTATGCCAGACAAGACCTAGAATGATTATACTGGTTAAAATGGTGCTTGAAGGAGGAAATATTTATACAAAGGCAATATTTTAGGAATTTTATGATAAATACGTCAAGTCTTTTGAATTGTACATGAAAAACAAAGTTGAAGATGGTCCAACAAAAAATAAAGTAGAAGATGGAAAAATTATTGTTTACATGGTTGCTAAGTATGGTAGGTCAAAAGAGCTACACGTTAGGAGGAAAATAAATGACTTTTTTTCATGTAGTTGTAGATTGTTTGAGATGAAATGCATTTTATGTAGTCATGTTATAATGATTTTAAGAGAATAAAGAATCTGCTAGAAATTCTTATCATATATATTCTAAGAAGTTGGACAAGGAAAGTAAGGGTAAAATGTGTGAAATATATACAATAACAAGCCATCAAGATGGATGCTAGATTGCAATAAACCTATAGATATAGGTCGTTATGCTTTATTTTCCTAAAACATCATCTAGAGTTGATAAAAGTGAGAAAACATATCAAGTAGTTCTTGGTTGTGCAAATGGTTTAAACAATATTATTAAAAACATGTTGAGTTTACGAATGTAAGATATGAAACACGATACAAATGATGAATACTCTCCTGCAATGGAATGTGATGTTGATAAGGTGGAGTCCATTGTAAATACAAATACTGCTTAAGCAAAATGATTGAAAAAAAAAAAAAGAGGTTCGTGAAGGTTTTTTTGGAGAAAACTTTACCTAATAGAAAACAATTATAAGAAACTCATAGAATATAGGTAATGTTATTATTAACTCTTTTAATTTATAAAATGAACTTACATTTGGTACATCCTCTTCTTTTACACTAATAACATTGCCTATATTACATAATTCATTTTTTTTTTAACACAGTTTTGCCACAATGGATGAATCTCATATATATATCATTTACATGCATGTACATCCTCTTCTCTCTTTTGCATAAAAAAATTGGTAAATCTTTTAAAATCATGTTTGCTTTTACATTGGGTATGCATTGACTTTGTAATGTAGAAATAATATTTTCTATAAATTAACTTGTATTTTTTTTTATTTACTTATTTGTCAGTTTGGTGATACAACTGGATCCTATATTAGTAAAATTAGCTTCAGTTTAGTGAGTGATGATCATCTTGAAGATATAAATTAGTTTAGAGGTCTTCAAGAATCTTTTGAAGATTCCTTGAATAGATTAACTATGTCATGATGAAGCTTTAATCATTATTTAAAAGGGTGTTAGCCATACACCTTCATTATCATGGACAATTTGCATTAAAATGTCAATATATATATATTTCCACATAAGCTTATTTTTATTATATCTTTTAGGATATAAATTTATACCACAAACAACAATACAAATTAAAAGATCTTTATCCTTTTCTTAATTATCTCAGATAATGTAATTTTAATCAAATTTTGATGGATTTTGAATTTTTATTTATTTATTTATTTTTGAAGTATACAAGTATTTTCAGAGAATGAAATGAAAGCATATTCCTCTAATTATGTATTATCCATGTTTGTAAGTGATCTTTGATTATATTATTACCATAAATAGACAATCCTATGATGCTTCATTCAACATCCTGGATTCTATTTCAAGATCCTCAACGTACTAGTTGAGAACTAGTACACAATAATAGTTATGGATACAATTTATTTCAAATTCAAAAGCTTCGAATAATTCTTCTTGTAGTAAGGTATATGTTCCACTTATATATAACACATACAAATATTATATAGTATTTCTGTAATATTAAATAACATGAAAAAGAAAATAATATATATATATATATATTATACATATTTTATTATATAGGGCTGATTGGTGGAAGATTGATGAAGAAGACTATTATTTTTTTAATGAAAATATTGATTGAAAGTTCAAGTGATTTAATTTTGACAGATTGCAAAATTGTCAAAGAAGACAATATTATGAAAATTTCATTTTTCTAATGGTGATATTTATTGAAAGAATTTTAATTACATGAAGACTTATTTTTTTCTGGACAGCATGATTATATGGATATTAATTGGATTAAAATTGATGAGAAGACATGTAGTATGCTTTTCTTGCACTTCTATAATTGATACAAATCAAGAAAAACAAAGAAAAATAAACACTTAGAAAAGGTAGAGAGAAAAAGGAAAGCAAAGACTCTTTAAATTTTTGGAAAATCCTATACACAAACTTCATCAATCTGAAAGCTTTTATAAATTATTCAACCCTTAAGTGATTAACTAAGCAACTCTGCTTAATTATACTAAAACAAACTATGGATGGAAAAAAAATAAAAATTGCTTTCTTTTTGTTAAAAAAAAAAAAAAGACATCTATACAAAACTATTTTGAATATGAAATATTTTATTTTATTAAAAAATAATAATGAATTTTCATTAATCAAGATATTATATCTTCAAATGATATTGTTAATAAATTTTAGTTTAAAATATTATTTTTTATATGTTAAAACTCCAACTCATGTGTATGTTTCTTTTAAGGGGAAAAAGAGCTTTTAAGGACCATGTGGAAAGTACATTAAATGAATTAAAGAAAAAAATTTATAAAAAATAAAGATGCCATTTTCTTCTATTAAAGGCTAAATAAGACAAGAGAGAAAAACAAAGAATAAAAAAGTCACATGTATGACACATTAAAAGAATTAGAAAATTCATGTGATTATCATGTGCATATTAAATGATGTGACTTCTATTTGGCCATTGGATTTAATAGCTTGGAAATGAAGGCCAGGATGACAAGGATATTAAAAAGCAAGAAAAGGATTCTGATATGCCAAATGTAATTTTAATCTCAGCAATGTGATCCAAGGACTCTAATTGCAGTTATAATATTATGGATCTGATTTGAACTTGACCAACATATGTGTATATATATATATATATTTATGATCTAATATATTATACATGTAGATCATCTTATATTGTGAGCTACATGGGTAGCATCAAGATTTTTTGGATAACATTATTAATTTACAGCATATAATTTTATTTTTATTTTTATTTTTATTTTTAGGGTTACTTACACTTATTACTTTCTAGTTTGATGAAATTGTACTTTCGACCCTTTAATATAAAACATTCAAAGTTAACTCCTTAAGTTTTAATTTGTTATATTTTAGTCCATTTATATATGTTGGATAACAATGATAAATGGTTTGATTTTATTTAATCAATATTAAAATATAAATTTTTGCCTAAAAGTTAAACTTTGATGTAATTTAGGCATTTTAGTTAAAAAAGAAATTTAATACTCCCAAACTATTAACTACTTTTAGCCAAAATGTCAATTAGACCAAAAAGCAATAGATTGAAACTTAAGAGCCTAATATTACAATGTTTTAAAGTACTTAATGTGCAATTTTACCAAACTAAAGGAAACTAAATTTGCAATTACCTTATTTTTATTTGTTAATACCATAAACCTAATATAAAAAAGTGAACTATTGAATTTGATGAATTCATAGTGCATAAGGACAGGAAATAATTTGTGAGAATATATAATTCATACTTGTATTGATATGACTGATATTTATACTATATATACACCAATAGTTTGTTAAGGATAAATAAAAACTATTATAATAACTTTAAACTCTTAGCTTTAGAATGGATTAAACTTTGAATATTATATCTTTATCAAATAGTTTCTTAGAAGTTTTGCTCTGCTGTTCTTGCTTATTAGATATATCAAGCTTGTTGTCTAAAATACATGGTTTATTAGGTCTTGTCAAACTAGCAAGTGGAAGAAGATGAACTCCTATTTTAAATAAAAAAAATCCTTAAATGGCTCTTTATCTAAAGTCTTCATAAAGACATCTATTACTTGCTTTGAAGATGGTAAATAACATATGATTAAAAAACCTATTCCAACTTTATCTTGAACAAATTGATAGTCTACTTGAATATGCTTGGTGCGAGCATAGATAATTGGATTAATAGGCATACTTGAAGCACTTATATTATCACAAAACAATTACATAGGTTGAATGTTAATGTACTTGGTACGATGCACTAAATAAGAACTACTTGTAACTTCTATAGTGGTAGAAGGCAAGGCATGATATTATGCTTCTATGCTTTGATTGAGTAACTATGAGTTGCTTTTTGGAAGACCAAGAGATGTAATTTTCTTTAACAAAAATTAAATTCCTAAAGTACTATACCGAGTAATGGGATACCTAACCTAGTTCGCATTTAAGAATCTTGATAAGGTGTTGCTATATTTAGATAAAAAGCGCGAACTAAAATTCATTATGCCATTTAGATATCTTAGTATTTGTTTAACTACTTTTAGATTTTGATGAGTAGGATGTTGGAAATGTTGACATACCATGTTCATTGAATGTTGAAGGTCCAGTCGAGTAAAAGTGAGGTACTGGAAAGCACCCGTTAAACTTCGATAATTATAAACATAAACCAGTTCGCCATTAAACTTAGAAATGACTGTTATGAGTGTAGAAATAGGTGTGGCATAAAAAATCTTGGCATAATGAAGTCATTAATATATTTAAACTATAAGAGGGAAAAACCACCAAAAAATATTAAGCAAAATCAAAATCAAGCGTGCTTTGTTAGTGTTATTGTAATTTAATCTAATAGGCACAACTAGTCAAATTATCAATTAATATGTTCAGTACTATAAAACACCCATTAATCTTCCACATAATATTAAACTATATTTTAAAATAAGATTTATCAGAATCATTAACTTCCAAAAGTAGCCATTTAAAACTTTAGATTTTCGTTCTTGCAATATATAGTTCTTTAACCCCTTCTTTTCAGGTTTCCCAAATACAGACCAAAAGTGATATTAAAGTTTTCTATCTGATATACCGTATTGTATACAAACACTTGCACTACCATGACAAGTCAATCCTTTAAAGAGTTGATGCCATATGCAAGTTACATGACTTATCCATAATTTTAAACAAATATAAAATACAATTAATAATAATAATAATAACTGAATATGCCAAATGGGTTTTTAGAGAGAATTAGTCATTCAGTTTAATGAACCAATTGAAATATTATAAAAAGTGTATACTTAAGGGCCTTACTGCATAAATTAATAAATAAGACAGTCTCATTACTAGCACATATAAACTTGGTAAGTGAGTCACACAATTATAAGCAGTCCACACATAAAATATTTAGCACTCTTCTATGTGGACTGTATTAAATTTATTAAATTTGAATTTGAATTATTTATTTAATATTAAATTTGAATTTAATTGTGTTCTTTAACAAATTATTATTAATTGGGTGCTTTATAAAAGTCCAAAGGGGTTTAGATGCTTAAGTTTAATTAAACTTATTTTATTCATTAATTTGTTTTAAATGTAGGTCTGCTTTTTTTTTTTTTTTTAGGCTTTGGTACATTAAATTTTGATTATAAATTATGTTTGAAATGCGGAGTTGTTTACTATAAATTTTAATTTTGATAGAAGAATCATAATTTTATAATGTGTCTATTCATAAGGGAATATATATATATAAATATATAGGTGTGAGCGTTCATTATTAAGTGAATGTGAATGATGTTGCAAGATTATTTGTTTATTTATCTTTTTATTTATTAATTTGAATGTTTTTTTTTAAAGAATTAAGAGTTATAAAAGTATTTAATATTAAGATGATTTTCTAAAAGTATTTATTTGTCTGTTATTTATTTATTTAAAATATTTAATTACGGTTGTAAAATGTAGTTATGAAGAGTTGATGTTTTCATATTTATATATTTATATGTTAGTAGTTGGTTTGTAGATGTACCATATAGTATCGGCATTCTCGATATGCATGTGATTGATTTCAGCATGAAGGTGATATTTAGTCATCCTTTGTGAGTTGTGGTGAGGGTAGGCAGGTAGTTTGTAGTGGTGGTATTAGTCACCCTTTCCATGGTCGAAGGATGACAAGTTTAGCCATTTCTACAAGTGCTAAGGTGATGAGAGTAGACAAGTATTTTTACAGTGATAACATTAGCCACTCCTTTAGCCGTAAGATGGTAGGTAATTTAGCACTGACACCATTGAGATGATAATGGGGCTATGTACAGGTTCTCTCCTTCTCTATCTTTTGTCTAGTGGTGATTTTTATGCCAACCATCACTTGCCAGCATTGGTATATCGTATAGTGCATCAGGTATCCTTTTGACATATATATATATATATATATTATGTTATGTTATGTGTTGGGTGTACCAACCATACCAAGGCAATGACGTGGTTTGCCTCATGAATAGTTGACTACGAGATCAGAGGGTTGATTGACCATTATAGGTAATTACCCGTAGCCGTATTGGGAGTATATACCTACGAACAACTAATATAACGGGATCGTGCATTGGCATATCATATGGTACTTTTGGTGTATCTTTGTTACAAGTATGCAGTTTATATAATGTATTTTCACTTTTAGTTCTATTTTACCTTATTATTATTATTATTATCAACTATATGTTTGTTGTATTTGTTTGAAATGGTAACTTAATGGATTTGGGAGTTTGAGTGTGACATTGTATGGTAGTAGAAAGGTTCGTCCAACATCGGTAATAGACATTTAGGTCAGCCTTCACGTAGGAGTTTGAGCAGGTATTTTAGCTTTCGGACAGGTATCATAGCCTTCGGGTATGAGTACTAACCTTTAGGTAGCACTTTATGTAACACCCCGTCCCAAAGTACAACGGAAATTTTCCAACTTTTACAGAGGTTGACCGTTGACTTTGATTGTTGACCATTGACCAAGGGGTCAAAAGTTGACTTTTTGACTCGGATGGAATTCTAGGTTGACTGAGGTACCATTAAGAAGTACACGTTGTAACAAGTTTGTAGACTAGTAGCACGTCGAAAATGGAGCTACTGTTTGAAAGATATGAGCAAAATAAGTTGAGGTCCAAACTGTCCAAGGGATGCCGGAGTTGACTTTTTATTCATGTAAAGTTGAGCTTTGACTCATGCATGGTTGTGAAGTACTCGTCGATACGAGTCCGTAGACTAGCGGCACGTCCGATTTGGACATGTGGGTTGAAAGTTATGGACCTGTAGAGTTTTTCAAATACTGTATTATTTTAATATTATTTTTAAACGTGTAACAATGTGCCATGTGTGACTTAATAAATGTGACCATGTGTCACCATGGTGAGATGCCACATGTCAACCATGCTTAATACCATATTATTTTAGTATTGTTGTTTTATATAATAATATTATTTTTAATATTATTTAATTATTTTTAATTTATTTTTTTTATTTCTTTTTCTTTCTTTTTATTTTCTTTTTTCTTTTTTTTCTTTTCCCCCACGTGGGAAAAAAGGGCCACGGGCCCCTTCTTCTTTCTTCTTCTTCTTCCTTTCCTTTCCTTCCTCCGCTCGGGTTCTTGCCTTTTTTTTATTTCCGGCCACCACCTTGCTACACGCATTGGCCAGAGAGGGGCGGGGGACGGAGGCGAGCTTGGCCGCAAAATTTCACTGCCACCGGTCGCTAGACGCGCCCAGATCGAGCCGGCGAAGCTTGACGGCCGGAGTTTTTCTCTCTCCTCGATTTGTGTGTTTTCCGGCCAACCCAGCTCACCCCATACCTTTATCCCACCATTTTTGACCCCTCTGAGTCCATTTTCAGGGTTAGATTACCTAAAATCCCCACTGTTTGAGAGATCCCTCAAGTTTAAACTCGGCCGAAGCTTTCCGGCCAAATTCCAGCCACCGCCGGTTGAATTGAGCTCAATGGAGGTCAGTAATGTGATCCTCATCTCACAAGCTTTCCATAGACATATAATTTGTCAATTTTGGTTAACGATTGTGTTAAACCTCCCGGGTACCGGGTATTATTTACCCGAATAAAATATTAATTTATTTGACTGTGTGTGAATTGTTGTTCTAGGAGCACGTGTGCGTCGTGGAATTGATCCCATGGAGGATCTTAGGTTAATTGCGTGCTCCAGGTGAGTGACCCACCTTTAAAAATATTTTGGGGTAATTAATTATATTTATTTGGTGTTAAATTGATATCTGGAATTATGCTCATGTGGTGGAAATTTAATTATAATTGTGCAAAAAATATTATTTTATAAGTACGTATATGTTTATTGCTGCTAAATGAAAATTTGGTTTATTAATGGAGTTTTGATCATTATCGTGATTTAATTGTATTTATTACACATGAGCTAAGTATTTTCATTAATTAATTGTATTTGGATTTTCCTATTATTTTTTTTGGGCATAATTGGTTTAAATATTTCAAAAAAAATATTTGTTTAAATTGGTGGTTTCGAATTTCATAATTATGCCAGTGGAATATTATTTGATGGACTTTGTGATACGAGAAAAATTATTTGTATATCGTTATCGATGGTTTCATACCGGAAATGTTAAAGGAAAATGTGAGATGGTGAATTTGAAAACTGGTATATTTCTCACGGTGATTTTTGGAAAATCGGTACGGTAATAAGAAATTTAATAATTATTTTAGACGCACTCATACAGTATTGGTGTTCTGGTTGTATATGTGGATTAGCGCGCAAGTATTATGTCTCCCGTGAGTTGCCATTGGACCGAGGGCAGGCAAGTCTTATATATTGCGCATCAGCCGCCCCCCTCCGTGGCCGGGATGATGGTTTCAGCAGCGGTACTATCGGGACGCCGAAGTGCCGTATGCAAGTTTCTCTCTTTAACCTCCCCGCTAGTCGGTGCTCGGGACGCTGGGTATCGGAGGGCATCACTGGTATATGGTGTGGTGCGTCAAGTATAAATTTTTCGGAAAGAAAATTCAAACCCCAAAGTGTTGAAAAATTATTTATTATATTTTATTTATATTTGGGGTATTTATTTATTATTTATTAAATTAATTGATCCCTTGGTTTTCGGGAAATACGAATATCGGGTTTTGTGAAAATGTTTTAAAAGGGGAACATTTCCAACGGAGTGAATAGTGGGGATTTTGAGAGAAAATATTACTCCAATTGTTATTATTATTTATTTATTTAATTGTTGGTATTAATTAAATTCCTTTATTTGTTATATGATAAATATTAAAAGTGTTCAGTAGATAGAGTCACTCACTGAGATGATTAGCATCTCATATTTTTAAATTCCGCTCCCCTAGGTCCAGGTTGGGAGACGTTGATCGTTTGGGGCGAGCCCAGCATTTTAGTTCATTGCCCAAAGTCCAAGAAGCACTTCTTCCCTTTTTCCTCTCCATCTTGTATTACTTCTTTATCTGTCATTGTATTAATCCCACATTTATTTGTATAATGCTCTGTATACTGTCTTGGACATTTAGTTATTAATTACGCACTGATTTACTGTTATTTATTTAGGAGTGCTGTAAATTTGTGGAATCAACTTGTAGTAATGTGGGAGGAATAAGGGGATTAATATAAAAGTGTGTTTTCAGTGCAGGAAATTTGTGGTAAGTCCAACCCTTAGGGGAGGTTCTGCCGGATTTTCCATTGGAGGGTCCGGTAGGGTTTCCCTGGTATCAGGGTTTGTCTAGGGTTCCAGTGAGGAATTTTGGACGGGTCTTGACACTTTAGCCTTCGGCTAGATATTGTAGCCATTAAGCAGGTGTATTAGCTTCCAGGCAAGTATTGCAGCTTTCAGGTAAGTACTTTCTCCTTCGGGCATGATGAGGATTATCATGGGAGCATTCAAATATGGAGTTTGAACCATTGGAGTTGCCAAATAAACCAATTTCAAGAGCTTGTGCAAAAAGGTTTAAAGAAAAGAAGTATTGAATGATCTTATATAAAAGGTGTTTATCAATCAAGAGTGCAAGAGTTTTGTTAAGGAAGAATCAAAATTGGCAATAATATTAAGCATTGAAGGCTACAGATATGAGGGCATCAAGGAAGACAATGTTAGGGGCAATTTGATTATTTCTTAAGAGCATGATGATGTGGCACTCTGATGAAATTGCAGCCTTAGACATGAGCTATCTAAGTGGCTGTCTAACGTGGCATGAAAAGAAAGAAATCAGCAGGTTTCCTTTTAGGCTGAATTATGTGGCTCAGTTGATCACTAAGTTACTTGTTTTCCAAGTTTTACAATTTTAGTCTTATTTTTATTTTAGGAAACCTTTAATTTTTATTTTGTTTTTAATTATTTTTAGTTGGACAAGTAATTGTTAACTAGTTTCCTAATCTAAAGTTGTCATGTAATTAGTCACTTTCCTAAATTATAAAGGAATTGACTATTCAAATTTAAATTAGAAAATAAGTTAGAATTTAGGTTCAGGATTTAGGAAACAATTTTGGATGATTTTTTTTTATTTTATCTTTTTTGCATGTGCTCTTGCCTAAAAAAGGATTCAATTTCATTAATATAATAACTTTTAATCTTTAGCAAAATTTAATATCTGTGAGAGTTAAACTTTATGGTTCTCTAACAACTATCCTTTGAACTTTTCTAACTTGAGAATTAAAGCTCAAACCTTGACTTATCAATAGGCTATTTCCGCAACCTTTTTATGGCATCATTCATTTAACAAAACCTAAATCGATTACATGATCGAGTATTAGTTTGTACGAATCTAGGTCGGATTGCTTATGCTCGTATCATTTAGGTATCAGAGTAAGGTTTGAATTTTCAAGTTTGATTATTTTTCAATTTTAGTTTTTGTGTTCTTGCTGTAATTTAGCATTAGGTTAGATTGCATTTCAATATATTTGTGTTAGTTATCCATCATCATCACAATCCGAAAAAAAAAATTTGAAAAAAATTCTTGCCTTAGGTTTTACTTGAGTCTGAATCTTGTTTAGGTTTTCTTGAGTATTAAACTTTGTTTGGGTATAAAACTTTTGGCAACATTATATCAGTTTACTAAAAAAAAGAATTGTTGTTTCTTAATCTTGAATTTTGGCCGAAATTGCATCAATTGTTGTCTTTGAAAAATTTGGTTTTTGTGTGATCTTTTCTTGGTAAATTCTAGTCATTAATTTTGCATTATCATCATATTATCTTGATAAAAAAAAATTGCATCAGATTGCATCCTTGCCATAATATATTAGCGGAACTGAATTAAGTCAAACTTTATCCCTTTGTGCAATTTGTGAGTTGTGTTGAATTACTTGGATTGAGATTTGATATTCGGTGATATTGTTGCTGATATTTTAGTACCAAAAAAAAAAGGAAAAAAGAAAAAAAGGTGAAAGCCGAAAAAATTATTGAGATCTTGCTGGTGTTGGTTAAGATATATATTGCAAATTGAGTTATTTATGTTTGGCTAGAAAATGGAGCACTAAGCTGTAAGATTCAAAGAAATAATAAAGGCCAATTCAAGATATTGGTTTCCTACTCTTTGATTCTTAGCTTTAATTGATTCTTTGTCATCTTAAAGTGTCTTTTCCTATATAAATCACTTGTTATTTCCATATTTGCTATTGTGGTCATTTTGTTTCAGTTCCTTGGTTAATTTGTTTGATTGGCTAAAACTAGTTATTCTATTTTTTATTTTTATTTTTTTGCTTGCTTCTTGCTTTTTCTAAGTTAGTCAATCTTGTTGGTAAGTTATTGGACCTAATTTTTTAGTATTATTTGGGATTTAGTTTGAAAATAATGAATATATTTGACTAAGTGAGGAGAAAAGGATGAGAGTGTAAGCTCATTAGAGTGTAAAAGTCAAAATTAGTGTGCAAACACGAGTGTTGAGACCTTAACTAAGTGAAACACATGAGGGGGTTAAATTTTAAGGATCTTTTATATTATTGTGCTTTTATTAGTAATATTTTTCTAGAATAAATGGCATAAAAAATAGATTTTGATCCAAGACTTTTACAAGCTCTAATTGGTGACATGATGGAAAAGCTCAAGGTGGAATTCAAGGCTAAACTGAAGGTGGAAATAAAAGAGCTTAAGGAAAAAATTAATGAAGTCAAATTAAGGATATATACGTCGATAAAACAAACAACCCCAAAAATTGGAAGAAATAGGCAAAAATATGTGCAAAAAGATGAACATACTAGTAGAATCAATGGAGATGGTTTGGGAGACGAAGAGGTCAATTCAACTAGTACAAGAAAGAGGAACTGTGGGAAAGAAAAAGGGGTATTAAGTTTAAAATACTTTCATTCAATGGCAGGATGGATCCTGAAGCATACCTTGAGTGAGAGCAAAGAGTTGAGATGGTTTTTGACTGTCATGATTACTTGGAATCAAGAATGTCAAGTTAGCAAGTGTGTAGTTTCTTAACTATGCTATAAATTGGTGGAATAAAGAATGCATTACTAGGAAGAGGGCTAGCCAAGCACCAATTTCTACATGGGGAGAGATGAAAACTTTAATGAGAAAGAGATTTATACCTGACCAATATTATCATAGTAGTTATCAAAAGATTTAAACCCGTTCTTAAGATTCAAGGAGTGTAGAGGAGGAGTACCACCAAGAGATGGAGTCTCCAATACTTAATGTTGATATGGTGGAGGATGAGGAATCTACAATGGCTTATTTTCTAAAGTGTTTGAATAAGAACATTGTTGACTGAGTGGATTGGTACCAATGCATGGATCTTGAGGAGATGTTGCATATAACCATCAAAAACATTTTAGAAAATACTAATTGGAAATATATGATAAAACAAATTAAATACATTTATTTCAAATACGATTTTAAAACTTTAGGATTTGAAATTTATATCTGAAAAATAATACTTGACGCACCATACTATATACCAGTGTTGTCCTACGATATCCAACGTCCCGAGCACCGTCCGGCGGAAAGTTAAAGAGAGAAACTTGCATACGGTCGCTTCGGCATCCCGACAGCGCCGTTGCTTAAACCGTCAACCCAGCCACAGAGGGGGACGGCTTATGGCCAATATCAAACTTGCCTGCTCTCGGTCCGATGACAACTCAAGGGAGACATTAGAACTTACGTGCTTATCCACATACACAGTACAGAACACTAGTACTGTATGAGTGCGTCTAAAACAAATAACCATATTATTTTAAAAATAACAATTTTTTCAAAACTCACAGTGGAAATCATACCATTTTTCAAATTCACAATCTCACATTTTTTTCTTTAATATCTCCAGCATAAATCCACCAATAATAATATACAAATAACTTTTCCCAAATCATAAAATCAATCAAATAATATTTCAAGGGCATAATTATATAATTTGAAAGCACCAAACTTAAACCAATATTTTTCTTGAAATATTTAAAATCGAATCATGCCCAAAAATAATATTAAAATCCAAATACAATTAATTAAATGAAAACACATTGCTCATGCGTAATAAATTCAATTAAATCACGATAATAATAATCAAGAATTTCTTAATAAACCAAACTTACATTTAGCATCAATAAGCATATATATATATATATATAAAAGAAATCACCGAAATTGATAATACAATTTACCACAGTTATAAATAAATTCCACCACATGAGCATATTTTCTAAATATTAAATTAACACAAAATAAATATAATTAATCACCCCAAAATAATTTTAAAGGTGGGTCACTCACCTCAAGCACGTGTATCAATCGAGATCCTCTGCAGGATCAACTCCACTACCCACACGTGCACCTAAAATATCCACAATACACAAAAGTAATTATTTTAATATTTTAATCGGGTAACTCCCAAATGGGTACCCGGGGAGCGAACACAAACGACAACCAAAATTTATAAGTGACATACTGAATCGAAGCTTGTGAAACGAGGATTACGAATCTAGTCTCATTTTCTAGAGATCGGACTTGAAGTAGTCGGAATCTCGTCGGAAAGGTATCAAATTTTGGATCCTTGGATCTCACAAACCGCCGCGAGTTGGAGAAAATCGACCTCAAATCTGGATTCAGGAGGTCGGAACTAGTGGGAAAATATGGACGGTGTGTCAGGACCCGTCCAAAGTTCCCCACCGGAACCCTAGACAAGCCCTGATCCCAGGGAAACCCTACCGGACCCTTCTGTGGAAGATCCGGCAGAACCTCCCCTAAGGGATGGACTTACCACAAAAGTTCCTGCACTGAAAACACACTTCTATAATTGTTCCCTTATTCCTCCCACAGTACGACGAACTGGTTCCACAAATTTCAGCACTCCAAAATAAAAATACAGTAATCCAGTGCAATACAAATACATAAGTGTCCCATACAGTATACAGAGCTTTATGAAGTACTACAAAATACAGAATACAGTAAAAGTGAAAGAAATAGTACAACTGCAGTAAAAGAAGAACAAGGTACTGCACGAACAAATACAGCGAGGAAGATCAAGTCCGCTCCGAGTGAACACCGACAACCTGGTACCTAGAGGAACGGAATTTAAGAGTGTGAGATGCTAATCATCTCAGTGAGCGACCCTACTACTCTACACTATCATACCACAGTAATAGGTATATAAATAATAATTAGTTGGAAATAATAATTTCTCTCAAAACCCTTACAATTCTCTCAGTTGGAAAGGTTCCCCTTTTAAAACATTTTCACAAAACCCTTTATTCATATTTCCCGAAAACCAAGACATCAATTAAATACCAGAAGCGGTAACAATTATATTTTTAATTCCAATTCAGTTTCCAAACATTTTATTTTTAAAACACAGTTCTGAAAATCATTTGATGCACCCACTATATACCAGTGGCGCCAACAGTACCCAGCGTCCCAAGGTACCGCCAGACAGGAGGTTATAGAAAGAAACCGGCATACGGTCGCGTGGCGTCCCACTGCGCCGCTGCTAACCTGGTGTCCCGGCCAAAGGGGGGTGGCCGCCCTCTCCGATGGCATCCACAGGACACCCTCATAATATCAACCGCGCGCTACTCACACCCACCTGCGCGCTAATCACAACCGTGTGCACACTAACCATATCACATATACCATATCACATAATCAGAACACCAGTACGTGCACGGTGCATCTAAAAATTATAAAATCCATAAATTTAAATCATAAAACAAATTTCACATTTTTCATAAGCATAGCGGGCATAATCCATCCGCTTGAACCGGAAAATTCTCCACAATTTCCTTATAATCCATACCATAAATTCCATGATTTTCAAATCCACCAACTCCCAAATCCATCAATTCAAATATCCACATTTTTTTCAAGCATAAATAATTTCTCGAAATATCATAATCAAATCCCATAATATTTTATGGGCATATTTCATAAAAATTGAAATCACCAACATAACCAAATATTTTCCTTGAAATATTTGAAAATCAAATCGTGCCCAATTTACCATTAAAACCACACCAATTTCAAAATCCTCAAAACCATAAAATAATTCCACATGGCATAAATTGGTGAAATACACATTTTCTTAAATCCGATAAATTCACAAATAATTCCACAATAATTCAAATAAATATTTGGCACATAGAAATTAAATTCCAAATATTTAAATCACACATTATATATTCATCAATTAAATTCCCCAAAATTAATTTGAAGGTGGGTCACTCACCTTGTGCACGTATCTCAATCAAGATCCTCCGCAGGATCGACTCCGCTACTTGCACGTGCACCTAAAACATCCACAGTACCATAACCACAAATATTAATATTTTATTCGGGTAATCCCCAAATGGGTACCCGGGGAGCGAACACCAAACGATAACTAAAATTTACGAATGATATACCGAATCGAAGCTCGAGTGATGCTAATCACAGATCCGGTCTTAATTTCCGATGATCGTACCCGACGGGGTCGGAATTTTATCGGGAAGCTTTTCGGGTTTCGGCTCTGCAATTCTCCCAAACCGTCGCGAATTGGTGGAAACGGAAGTCGGATTTGGGTTCAGGAGGTCGAACACTGCGGACTGGAGCTGGCCGGAATTTTCGGGGTACTCGCCGAAACAGTGATTTCCGGCGGGCCGCCACGTCACCGGCAACCGTCGCCGGAACAGTAATTTCCGACGGTGGCCGTTTGCTGTGAAATTTTGCAGATTTGTAGATCGTGAGGAGAGCAATCCAACGGGACCGACGGTGAGCAAAACGGAGGTCGGACGGCGGAGAAATCACCGTTTGAAGATTTTCGACCCCTCGCCGGAAAACGCTCCGATCCCGGCGCGTCGGTGGTCCGATGGTCGTGATTTTTGGTGGGTAGGCCGGACTTGAGGAGAGGATCAAGGCTGTCAGGCGCGTGTGGCCGGAAAATGGCCGGAACAGTGCCGATTCGCGGTGGCCGGCGGTGGAGGGGAAAAATCGCCGCCAAACTTCGGACGTCCGATCCGGGCGCGTCCGGCGGCCGTTCGCCGTGAAATTTGGAGGTTTTACCGGAAATGAGGTGGGCAAGCTTTCTGTCCGGCGCGTGTACAGTAACTCGGCCGGAAAAACGTGAAAATGACCGGCGGCCGGCGGGTCCTCTTTCTCTCTCCTCTCTCTCTTTCTCTCTCTTCTCTCTCTTTCTCTCTCTTCCCCGAGAGTTTTTCAAAATTAAAACCCTGCGTGACACTGTTCATGCCACGTGGACCACTCAGAAGCTGACACGTGGCATTTCACTGTTCACGACCCAAAAACATTAAAATAATACGATATCCGGTAAACTTCAAATGTCCATAACTTTTTAACCGGATGTCCGATTTAAGCGTGCCGCTAGTCTATGAACTCGTATCGACGAGTAATTTACAACCATACAAGAGTCAACTCACAATTACATCACAAGAAAAAGTCAACTCCCGGCACCTTTTAGACAGTTTACACTTCAACTTGTTTTGCCCATAACTTTCAAACCGTAGCTCCGTTTTCGACGTGCTACTAGTCTACGAACTCAGGGCGTCATGCACTTCGCCACGGTACCCTGGTCAACTCGAAATTCCCACCGAGTCAAAAAGTCAACTTTTGACCCCTTCGGTCAACGGTCAACGGTCAACCTCGGTCAACGTGCACGGATTCCGGTGCGATTCGGGACGGGGTGTTACACGGTGCAACTGGGAACTCGCCGGAAAATCGATTTCCAACGAGCCGCCATGGTCACTGGAACCCATCACTGCCGGTGGTGTGTCTGGTGACCACTTGTCATGATTTTTGGAGGAGATGTAGATCGGATGGGACTAGCACTGATGTAACACCCCGTCCCAAATCGCACCGGAATCCGTGCACGTTGACCGAGGTTGACCGTTGACCGTTGATCGAAGGGGGTCAAAAGTTGACTTTTTGACTCGGTGAGAATTTTGAGTTGACTAGGGTACTGTGGCGAAGTGCACGATGCCACGAGTTCGTAGACTGGTAGCACGTCGAAAACGGAGCTACGGTTTGAAAGTTATGAGCAAAACAAGTTGAGGTCCAAACTGTCCAAGGGTGCCGGAGTTGACTTTTTATTCATGCAAGGTTGAGCTTTGACTCATGCATGGTTGTGAAGTGCTCGTCGATACGAGTCCGTAGACTAGCGGCACGTCCGATTTGGACATGTGGTTTGAAAGTTATGGACCTGTAAAGTTTTTCAAATACTGTATTATTTTAATATTATTTTTTTACACGCATAACGAGGTGCCACGTGTGATTCAATGAAGGTGGCCATGTGTCACCATGGTGAAATGCCACATGTCAACCATGTGAAAAAAAAAAAATAAAAAATAAAATTATTTTATTATTTTTGAATAATAATATTATTATTAATATTATTTAATTATTTCTTTTTTATTTCTTTTTCTTTTCCTTTTTCTTTTTCTTTTTCTTTTTCTTTTTCTTTTTCTTTTTCTTTTTCTTTCCCCACGTGGGAAAACACCAATCCTTTCTTTTTCTTTTTCTTTTTCTTTTTTTTTCTTTTTTCCTTCTTCTTCCCCGAAACACACACACACGCAGCTTTTCTTTCTTCTCTCCCGACCGTCCCTCTCTCTCCCGTGTTTTTGAATTCCGGCCACCCATAGCCCTCACGCGCCAGCCACCAAGGAAGCCCACCACCTCGCGAGCTCGGCCGCCAAGTTTCACGGCCAGCCGCCGCCGGAGGCGCGCCGATCGGGCCGGAGAAGCCGCCGGCCGGCCAAGTTTTTCTCTCCTCTTTTCTTGTGTTTTCCGGCCAGCCCACTCCCAATTGAGCCTCCTATCCCCCTATTTTGGGTCCTCTGAATCCAAAAATGGCCTCCAATCCCAGAAATTCGAAGCGGTTTGCGAGATATGGGGAAGTGAACACCGGCCGAAACTTTCCGACCAAATTCCGGCCACCCCCGGCGGAATTGGGGTCGACAGAGACCGGATTGGTGATCCTCGTTCCACGAGCTTCGATTCGGTATATCATTCGACCATTTTGGTTAAAGTTTGTGTTTTGACCCCCCGGGTACCGGGTATTATTTACCCGATTAAAATATTAATTTATTTGACTGTCTGTGAATTTTGTTCTAGGAGCACTGGTGAGTCGTAGAATTGATCCCGTAGTGGATCATGGGTTAATTGCGTGCTCCAGGTGAGTGACCCACCTTCAAATTAATTTTGGGGAATTTAATTGATGAATATATTATGTGTGAATTAAATATTTGGAATTTAATTTCTATGTGCCAAATATTTATTGGATTTATTGTAGAATTATTTATGAATTTATTGGATTTAAGAAAATGCGAATTCTACAAATTTAAAAATAAAATGTTTGGAAACTGTATTGGAAAAATAAAATTAATTATTACTGTTCGGATATTTATTTGATGTCTTGGTTTTCGGGGAATATGAATAAAGAGTTTTGTGAAAATGTTTTAAAAGGGGAACCTTTCCAACTGAGAGAATTGTAAGGGTTTTGAGAGAAATTATTATTTCCAAATAATTAGTATTTATATACTTATTACCGTGGTATTATATGGTATAGTAGTAGGGTCGCTCACTGAGATGATTAGCATCTCACACTCTTAAATTCCGTTCCTCTAGGTACCAGGTTATCGGTGTTCATTCGGAGCGGACTTGATCTTCCTCGCTGTTTTAGTTCGGCAGTACCCGTTTATTCTTTTATTGCAGTTGTAATATTTCTTTCACTCTTGTTGTATTTATTTTGCACTGGATTACTGTATTTATATTGAAGTGCTGAAATTTGTGGAAACAATTTGTAGTTTGTGGGAGGAATAAGGGGATGTTGTTAGAAGTGTGTTTTCAGTGCAGGTAATGTGTGGTAAGTAAATCCCTTAGGGGAGGCTCTGCCGGATTTTCCGTTGGAGGGTTCGGTAGGGTTTCCCTGGGATCAGGGCTGTCTAGGGTTCCGGGGAAGGAATTCTAGACGGGTCCTGACAGTTGGTATCAGAGCTCTAGGTTCTAGTATTCCTAAGGGACTGTGCATTGTTGTGCATCCTATCCGTGTTTAATCTCTCGTGTTACCCGTGTGAAAGCGTTCTTTCTGTTTGTCTCGAAGTAAATTCGTTACCCGAGTTTGAATAACTCTAATCTTCGAGGGTGTCAATTAGGATCATCTAGCCTAACGGGAAATTCCTATGGCCTAGTCGATGGTTGAGGATGCCTTTTCTTTTTGAAGGTCAAGCTTATCATCGTGAATGGTATCCATTTCGTTCATGGAGAAGAATGATGATTGCATAAGGATGTGTGTCGATCGATTTCAAGGCATCAAAATATTTTCCCGATCGATTATCAAATTTAAATGCTTTTCAAAGTGGTATTTGAAATTAAAGGTGTTTTATTCAAGTATTTTTGGTTTGTGTTCGTACATGTATTTGTATGTTATATCGTTTGATATTATACTACACCATATGGAGGCGGCGAACCAATGTGGTCCATGTAGAGCTAGCCCCATGATCATGTTGCCTACGAGCCCGGGGAATTGGACGGCCAATATAGGCAACCACCCTGGTTTGTATTGGTAGCAGAGTGTCGGCGACAGTTGGAATCATGGATTACGTAACATGTAGAAGGTGTCGTACGTACCTCCATTACAAGCGTGCATATTTTATTTTATGCTATGGATTTTAAGACCTGATTTTATGCATTTATCCGTGTTTTTATTATTGTTTCAATGTGGAGTTTTAACAATTGCCTATGCAAGTTAGGTATATTTGAAAAATATATTTTATTATTTGTTTTATGTTATGGTTTTTCCAAGAGCGACTTAAGGGTTAAGTATCGCCAGTCGAGAATCCAAAGCAGGGTATCGTTGAGTTCAAAAAGGAGATCTTAAAGGAAGCACGCGATTCAAAGTATGCGATACACCCCAAGGGTACCAAGACGTATGGAATGCTCACTGGATGACATGGTGGTTTGGCACGATAAAGGAAGTTGCAAGATCCGAATAAAGGTACTTAGGTCACCGATAAGTAAAAGTAGGGAGATGTAAATATGGATTTCGTGCTTAAACTATCATTCACAAAGAGAAGGTACGACAGCGTTTAGAGAATCAAGCAAGCTCCGGATAGCGACTAAAGTTCTACTTGGTGGTTGATGAGGTTAATGAGATGAGGATGATTCCTTAGGCATGGTTGGATGTTTAAGCATGGTTATTTTCATTCTAGAAGCTAAGATCTTTATATCTTATTTCCTTGGAGATTTAAGGTTCATATTGGTGGTGCTTTATCGATTCAAGGTGTTGATATTGTTGGTGATAATTTACAATGATAAGGAGTATGATTTTTGGGACGGAGTTAGAATTTAAGAAGTGTGGAATACTTTATTGGGTTAAGGATCTAGTGATTTGTTCATAGTATTGGTGGTGATGCTAGAATTAAGATTTAAATTTCTTATTGCTTGAGGTGTGGATTCATGGAATCTATTTGAAATGGGGGAAACTTAGGGTTTTCAAGAATGGTATTTGGATGTTGAGAATTTTATTCATGACCTTGATGAATTTAGTTAAAAGAAAGATTGATGTTTGTCGAGGTTAAGACTATTGGTTAATCAATGAGGAGCAAGGGTTTTATAATTGTAAGTACTAGGAGGGTAATCGAAGACAAGTGAATTAATCTCAACCTTAACTTGGTGATACCAGTATTTGAGGAAATTAGACTTAAGTTCTAATCTAACCTTTTAAAGTGCTGATCGAGTCACGAGAGTTGGTTGTTGGTTTAA
The DNA here is from genome assembly GCF_031755915.1 of Ziziphus jujuba. Lineage (NCBI taxonomy): Eukaryota > Viridiplantae > Streptophyta > Magnoliopsida > Rosales > Rhamnaceae > Ziziphus > Ziziphus jujuba. The sequence continues at coordinate 22,307,870 of NC_083383.1, read as the reverse complement.
GGATGCATGCTTTAGAAGCACCTTATGGTTAGCGTTCGACTATGACCAAGACTTGCAGATCGTGTTCTCGTGGACCAATTTGACTATCTTTAATTAGTGGGCATGAGAAGGAAAGTTGCACAAGAGGGAAGTTAAAGTCACTATTAGGCGAATGTAGTGGCAGATGCTTTGAGTAGGAAGGCTACTGGATCCCTTGCTCACATCCAAGTCATCCAACTACCTCTCATGGTGGAGTTGAAGAAGATGGGGGTGTTAATGCATATGCATCCTTCAGGAGTTCTCATGGCTAGCTTCTAGGTACGACCGGTGTTGGTGGATCGTATAGTAGAGACCCAAATGGAAGATCCTAAGTTGAGGACAATTAAGGGCAAGGTACAAGAAGGTCTTGATCCGGAATTTTCCATAAGGAGGGATGGAGCCCTCGTGTATAAAGGACGACTTTGTGTTCCGGATATCCCAGGACTCAAGCAGGAGATTTTGGAGGAGGCGCACAGCTCGATGTATGCGATGCATCCGGGAAGTACCAAGATGTACCGGACGCTTGTTAAGTATTATTGGTGGATTGGTATGAAGAGAGAAGTGGCAGACTTCGTATCAAAGTGTTTGATTTGTCAACAAGTGAAAGCAGAAAGACAGAAGCCTTCGGGACTACTCCAACCTTTACCGATTCCCGTGTGGAAGTGGGAAGAACTCAACATGGACTTCGTATTCAAGCTTCCTTCCACACCTAGAAGGTACGACGGCATTTGGGTAATCATTGATCGTCTCACCAAGTCGGCACACTTCCTACCGGTGCGAGAACGTTTTTCACCCGAGAAGTTAGCCCAGTTGTTTGTGCAAGGCATACGTGGGATCAGTTCAAGATGGCCTTCTCTACTGAGTTTTGTCCTCCTGCCTACCGTGAAGCAAGAAGGAGAGAGTTCGAAGAACTACGACAGGGGAACATGACAGTGACAGAGTACGAGAGGAGATTCCGAGAACTATCAGAATTCTACATGCACCTAATTCCCGACGATCACACGAAGAAGGTGAGGTTCATAGATGGATTGAAAGAGAGCATCAGCTACACCCTTTCTGGATCAGTACATCCCACCTATCAGTCCGCCAGGGATGCAGCGCTCGAGCTAGAGAGACAGGAGGAGATACACAGACCCGCGAGGCGCAGATCATTCGAAGGTTCGTATAGCGGAGTACCTCGACAGGGGGCAGCTAAGAAGAGCCATAGCTCAGGCTCAGACAATGATGGGTTAAGCCCACGAGGCAGATTCCAGAGGAGAGAGAGTTATCGCATGCCCCAGCCAGCTCGCCATTCGATCAGTGTGGATGCAAGCTCGTATCAGCAGTCACGCATTGGTTCTCCGCGGATTTGTCCACTTTGTAGGGGGAATCATTCTGGGCAGTGTCAGATGGATGGTTTATGCTTTCGGTGTGGGCAGCCAGGCCACACAAGGAGGGATTGCCCTTATGGTAGCAGCAGTGTGCTAGAAGCAGGTCGACGGACACAGCATACGGGGATATTTCCAGGACAGAGTTCCTAGGGGAGTCAGCCAGTAGGAGTTTCTTCGGGATCAGTCCAGCCGTCTGCAGGATCGAGTCGAGGTAGAGGAAGGAGACCCCAACAGACAAGTCAAGGCCGGGTGTTTGCTATGACGCAGCAGGGAGCCAGGACTACGCCCGACGATTTCACAGATCAAGTGATGGAAGCAGACCTGATCCAGTTGGATCTATCCGGACTTGAAGTAGTGTTGGGCATGGATTGGTTGGCAAGGAACTACTTAGTCGAGGAAGCGACATGGGAGCCCGAAGCGCAGGTGCGTGATCAGAACCCTTGTTTGTTCCAGTGACGCGCGGAAATTTCGAGGATGAAATTTTTGTAAGGGGGGAAGGCTGTAACACCCCGTCCCAAATCGCACCGGAATCCGTGCACGTTGACCGAGGTTGACCGTTGACCGTTGATCGAAGGGGGTCAAAAGTTGACTTTTTGACTCGGTGAGAATTTTGAGTTGACTAGGGTACTGTGGCGAAGTGCACGATGCCACGAGTTCGTAGACTGGTAGCACGTCGAAAACGGAGCTACGGTTTGAAAGTTATGAGCAAAACAAGTTGAGGTCCAAACTGTCCAAGGGTGCCGGAGTTGACTTTTTATTCATGCAAGGTTGAGCTTTGACTCATGCATGGTTGTGAAGTGCTCGTCGATACGAGTCCGTAGACTAGCGGCACGTCCGATTTGGACATGTGGTTTGAAAGTTATGGACCTGTAAAGTTTTTCAAATACTATATTATTTTAATATTATTTTTTTACACGCATAACGAGGTGCCACGTGTGATTCAATGAAGGTGGCCATGTGTCACCATGGTGAAATGCCACATGTCAACCATGTGAAAAAAAAAAAATAAAAATAAAATTATTTTATTATTTTTGAATAATAATATTATTATTAATATTATTTAATTATTTCTTTTTTATTTCTTTTTCTTTTCCTTTTTCTTTTTCTTTTTCTTTTTCTTTTTCTTTTTCTTTTTCTTTTTCTTTTTCTTTCCCCACGTGGGAAAACACCAATCCTTTCTTTTTCTTTTTTTTTCTTTTTTCCTTCTTCTTCCCCGAAACACACACACACGCAGCTTTTCTTTCTTCTCTCCCGACCGTCCCTCTCTCTCCCGTGTTTTTGAATTCCGGCCACCCATAGCCCTCACGCGCCAGCCACCAAGGAAGCCCGCCACCTCGCGAGCTCGGCCGCCAAGTTTCACGGCCAGCCGCCGCCGGAGGCGCGCCGATCGGGCCGGAGAAGCCGCCGGCCGGCCAAGTTTTTCTCTCCTCTTTTCTTGTGTTTTCCGGCCAGCCCACTCCCAATTGAGCCTCCTATCCCCCTATTTTGGGTCCTCTGAATCCAAAAATGGCCTCCAATCCCAGAAATTCGAAACGGTTTGCGAGATATGGGGAAGTGAACACCGGCTGAAACTTTCCGACCAAATTCCGGCCACCCCCGGCGGAATTGGGGTCGACGGAGACCGGATTGGTGATCCTCGTTCCACGAGCTTCGATTCGGTATATCATTCGACCATTTTGGTTAAAGTTTGTGTTTTGACCCCCCGGGTACCGGGTATTATTTACCCGATTAAAATATTAATTTATTTGACTGTCTGTGAATTTTGTTCTAGGAGCACTGGTGAGTCGTAGAATTGATCCCGTAGTGGATCATGGGTTAATTGCGTGCTCCAGGTGAGTGACCCACCTTCAAATTAATTTTGGGGAATTTAATTGATGAATATATTATGTGTGAATTAAATATTTGGAATTTAATTTCTATGTGCCAAATATTTATTGGATTTATTGTAGAATTATTTATGAATTTATTGGATTTAAGAAAATGCGAATTCTACAAATTTATGCCGTGTGGAATTATTTTATGGTTTTGAGGATTTTGAAATTGGTGTGGTTTTAATGGTAAATTGGGCACGATTTGATTTTCAAATATTTCAAGGAAAATATTTGGTTATGTTGGTGATTTCAATTTTTATGAAATATGCCCATAAAATATTATGGGATTTGATTATGATATTTCGAGAAATTATTTATGCTTGGAAAAAATGTGGATATTTGAATTGATGGATTTGGGAGTTGGTGGATTTGAAAATCATGGAATTTATGGTATGGATTATAAGGAAATTGTGGAGAATTTCCCGGTTCAAGCGGATGGATTATGCCCGCTATGCTTATGAAAAATGTGAAATTTGTTTTATGATTTAAATTTATGGAATTGATAATTTTTAGATGCACCGTGCACGTACTGGTGTTCTGATTATGTGATATGGTATATGTGATATGGTTAGTGTGCACACGGTTGTGATTAGCGCGCAGGTGATGTGATTAGCGCGCAGGTGGGTGTGAGTAGCGCGCGGTTGATATTATGAGGGTGTCCTGTGGATGCCATCGGAGAGGGCGGCCACCCCCCTTTGGCCGGGACACCAGGTTAGCAGCGGCGCAGTGGGACGCCACGCGACCGTATGCCGGTTTCTTTCTATAACCTCCTGTCTGGCGGTACCTTGGGACGCTGGGTACTGTTGGCGCCACTGGTATATAGTGGGTGCATCAAATGATTTTCAGAACTGTGTTTTAAAAATAAAATGTTTGGAAACTGTATTGGAAAAATAAAATTAATTATTACTGTTCGGATATTTATTTGATGTCTTGGTTTTCGGGGAATATGAATAAAGAGTTTTGTGAAAATGTTTTAAAAGGGGAACCTTTCCAACTGAGAGAATTGTAAGGGTTTTGAGAGAAATTATTATTTCCAAATAATTAGTATTTATATACTTATTACCGTGGTATTATATGGTATAGTAGTAGGGTCGCTCACTGAGATGATTAGCATCTCACACTCTTAAATTCCGTTCCTCTAGGTACCAGGTTGTCGGTGTTCATTCGGAGCGGACTTGATCTTCCTCGCTGTTTTAGTTCGGCAGTACCCGTTTATTCTTTTATTGCAGTTGTAATATTTCTTTCACTCTTGTTGTATTTATTTTGCACTGGATTACTGTATTTATATTGAAGTGCTGAAATTTGTGGAAACAATTTGTAGTCTGTGGGAGGAATAAGGGGATGTTGTTAGAAGTGTGTTTTCAGTGCAGGTAATGTGTGGTAAGTAAATCCCTTAGGGGAGGCTCTGCCGGATTTTCCGTTGGAGGGTTCGGTAGGGTTTCCCTGGGATCAGGGCTGTCTAGGGTTCCGGGGAAGGAATTCTAGACGGGTCCTGACAACTGAGGCAAACGGAGGCCGGATTGGGAAGAAATCTAAGTGGGAAGTTTTCGATGCCGCTGCCGGAAAATGCCCCGATCTGGGCGCATCGATGGTCAGGTGGCTGCAAGATTTGGCTGGTTGGCCAGAAATGGAAGGAGCAAGATGGTGGTTGGGCACATGTATGGGTGAAAGGGGAAGAGGACGGTGAATGGAGGGTGGCCATGGGTGGTGGCTTCTCTCTCTCTCTCCTCCCCGCTATCTCTCTCTCTCTCCGGTGACACAGCTCACACACGGGTTTGAGCCGATAAGAAGCCATCCTATGGGTGCCACTGTGCACTTATGGGACAGGCTGAGGGCTTGACACGTGGCGCACATTTTTCACAATAATACCATTTAATTAAAAATTGTATAAAATAATACTGTATCTGAAAAACTTTGCGAGTCCATAAGTTTTTAACCTGATGTCCAAATTAGATGTGCCGCTAGTCTATAGACTCATATCAATGAGTACTTTACAACCATACAAGATTCAAATCAAAATTCTACATAAATAAAAAGTCAAACTTGGCACCTTTCGAGAACTTGGACTGCAACTTGCCCTGCGCATAACTTTCAAACGGTAGTTCCGATTTTGACATGCTACTAGTCTACGAACTTGAGATGATACGTACTTTGAAATGGTGCCTTGATCAACACAAAATTCCATCCAGAACAAAAAGTCAAAATTTTGACCCTCTCAGTCAATGGTCAACCTAGGTCAACGTGCAAAAATTTCAACGTACTTTGGGATGGGGTGTTATAGTTTGGAAGCCATAATTACTTAGACACAAACCTAAAAAGGAAAATAAAAATAAAGAAAAATCCACAAAAAGACTTAAACCAGCTGCAAATCGTAAATCTAGAAAAGGAAATGACAAATTTATGACGGACGATCCCATGTCCAATAATCCTACTAGAAAAGGAAATGACAAATTTATGACGGACGATCCCATGTCCAATAATCCTACTTACTACACAAAACAGAGGCCGATCCCTCCACATTCCAACTGAAATAGAGAATTGTGTGAAAGGTAAGAAAGAAAATTATCTCAAAACCATGTAGACCGACCTTTTTGCTCTGAGGATTCAAAGGACAAAGAAAATCAAGACTTTTCAGACTGAGCAATGAATTATCAATGATAGAAAAGAAGACCTAAGCTAAGATTGAAAAACAATATAACTATAAGACCAAAAGACTTAGCTTCTGGAATTTTCTTTGGCGTAAGATCGTCCATACCCTTTTCTTTTAAAAATTTTTTTTTTTAACTACTATTATTATTATTTTTTGAGAAATGCTAGCAGTGCTCACCCAATTCACTCACCCACTTCTTCATTTAACACGTCTCTTTAACATTTCCAAAACTGAATTTACATAAAAGGTTACCCATTAATTTTGCAACTTATTACTATATTGCCATTGGATCAAGCTTCTTTCACTTTTTTTTTTTTTTTTTATCTTTTCTAACTTTTGTCTCACATGCATTTTTCAAATATCATATAACATATTCAATTTAATTATAAATATTATATTTTTTTACATTATTTATAAACTATTTTATTATCATTACATTTTAATTATTATATTTTTTATATTATTTTACTATATTAATTATTTTATATTTAAAAGTTTATATTCTAAATTAAATATATAATTCTGTAATTCTATCGATATTTCCATCGATATCGATATTTCTTTCGATATTTCCATAAAATCATACTTTCGACATTTCCTTTGATACTGATATTTTCATCACTGGCTGCTACCGATTTGAATAAAAATATGTTACTATGCCACATTAGTCTAGTTAGTACTTCTAATATTACTTTTGTTTGTTAACATCCGTAATGTTTGCTTATTTTATTTGGGTACCCATTTTTAGTCATATTTTATTTCATTAAATTTAAAATTTTATTTTATGAGAGTACACTATATCACGCAAAGGAATTTTGTTACGTATCTATGTCATTCTTGGAGTTACGAAAAGGAAAAACATGGTAAACAAGAAATAACCAATTAAGGTGGCATAATTAATGATCATTTAGTTACATACTTTTATTTGCTATAAAAGAAAGAGATTTGCTATTTGTTATAATTGATGATTATTAATTTATATGGCAAATTTTAATTGAAATATTTAGTTTTATTATTTTTTATATAGAAATTTTAAAAATGAATGTTTTAATAATAATCATTTAAATTGCATTTTGGTATATATGTTATATTGATGATCATTCACCAATGACAAATATATATATTTTAAAAAATAATAATAATAATAATAAATAAATAACATACACATTTATTACAAGCACCTTTATTATAAAAGATGAGTCCTAATACTTCAATTCATTAATAACTACATATTATTGAATCCTTAAAAGCTGAAATAAAGCTAGAGAAAGAGAGACCAATTTGGAGGGCCTTCAAACCGTAGATAATCATACATGAAGCTTCGGAATTCGTCATCGTTTCTTGGTTGGGTAAGGAAGATAGTGTTCACCCCTTTAATAAGAAGAGAACCGTCTATACTGATGCTGTGCAGCGAGTGGAGCCCACGAATTCCGTGCCTTGCAACCGCATTATCCCTCCCTATCAACCCGCTCGAATATAGTGGCTCCGTTGCATCCGGATCATTAACCCGAACCTGGGAAAGAAAAATAATAATAATGAGAAAAAAAAAATAATAAGAAAATTACAAAAGAGAATAGTTCCATGATGTGATCATTTTCAACCTGCAATTCAGCTAGAGTTGCAGATGCAATGGCCACTCGTAGTGTATATGTACCGCTCACGTCAATATTTTGATCTTCGAAGCGGATTTGCCATGTTGTTCCAACGTAAGTGTCATCATCATTATCCTCATTACCAACATCTATTTTCCTGGAAGAGAAGTTTATGAGCTAAGACAAATCTCCCATTTTTTTGTAAAAATGAATGAAAGAGACATCTTTATTAGGTTCGCACCGTCAAACCAAATGTTACAAATCATAAGTAAATGGATTGTCTCCTTTTAAACAAGTAGAAGCAGATAAATTGGCATATTATGATTTACAGATTAGCTAGCAACATACCTGGTTACCTGTGCAAAGAACCAGTCTGTGGTATAGTCGCAAACACCAACTGTGTAAACCAAGTCCTCACTGGGATACAAGTCTGCATCTGCATATCTGCTCCATAGTCCGTACTGCCTAAATCTGCCAGTTGAAGATGCTCTATAGATTTTATGTCAAGCATCATTTAAAGAAATTAAACTACATTTAATTTAATTTAATTTTATTATCAGTATTTTTTCAACGAATAAAGTTGGCACATTGGTACTGTCCTAGCACCAACACCTTTGAGGTCTTGCTTCAAGAAAAGTTCTAAAAGCCGTGTGCGGCAGCAAAGTCAATAATATAATGCATACCTTAGAAATCAGGACCTATAAGTATGTATCAACCAAGTGTATGCGATAAAAATAAGTTAGCAACAACTAATCATAATATATTATTTGTAGAAACTACGTAAATTCTAAGTTTAATTCCAACAAAATGTAAATCTCAAAATTATAAATATTACAATTACTTAATAATTTACAAAAGCATTTAACCTTAAAAAAATAGTAATGTCTATATTAACTTCAATGGTATGTTTAATATTTGAAAAAAAAATTACAAAATAAATGAAAGGTATGCTTTTTGGCATCTAGTTTCTGCCTTTTCATGCCTTAGACAGTTAAAGTAGAGTTGACAGCCTTTTTCTACACCTTGTCCATAAAATTAAATAGATTTATGTTTAGTTAGATTCTATATCAAAGAATATATATTTTCTACGAATTAACGCTTCCCCTATTTTAAAGGATATCCATTTCTTATCAAAATTTTAGAAATAATCATTTTTTGACCCAAATATGGTAATATTTTTGTACTACAAATATGGTAAACATAAAGTTTATAATTCTTAAGAATGTTTAAATTTGATGTATTGCCTATTTAAAATATGTACATAAAAATATTTCAAACATCATATAAAAATAAACTATATATACACAAATTAAATTTAAAAATACTAAATAATATATTTAATTAAACATAAACAAAGTAATTTAATAAAATATAAAAAACATAAACATAAATGTAAATAAATATTAAAATTAGATTAATTTTTTATGCTAACCATTAGATCTAATTCATTGACTTAACCAAACAAACCAAAATGATTGATTCTTTTTCCTTATATTTTATTCCTTAGAATGATTATTACTATTCTATCAGTAATAATTCTTCTTTGTACAAAATATTAATTTTTGTTACATATTAGTTTTATATACATAATAAACGTACATTTTAATAGTTTAATTTTTTGCGATTATTGGTAATTTAACATGATATCAGAACACAAAATCTCATATTCTACTACGATCACATTATCACTTATTTAAAGAATTAATATTTGAAAATATCAAAATGACTAATTAGGAGGAATGTTAGATATTAGCTTCGTATACATGATAAAGCCACATATTAATAATTTAAACTTTAGAGGGTAGTAGTAATTTAATAATTTTAAAATATCATTATAATTATATTAAAAAAATGCTAATAGTTTTCTTGAATGATTGCTTAGATCACAATAACCATCTTTGTTTATTATGATAAGGGTTTTATCACCCAAACTTATGTTTGAAATTCTCTCCCATATGCTTCTTCTAATAATTTATTGAATGTGAACAAAAATTAGCTAACCTGTCTGGATGATTGACATAAAGGCTGTTGATATACATTGGATCAGGATCAGGAACATAGAACTCTGCAGCAGAACGATCTGGAATGCCTATTTCCCACAACGTGGGCCCAACTCTTGGAGGCTCATAAACAAGATCCACATACTCATTCGAAGATCCTGAGTACAAGTCGTTGGAATGAATCCCCAAAGAAAAAATAAACCTTTTTATTTTATTTTATTTTTGTGAAATAATAGCAATTTCTCTATATATTAAAATAGAAGTTGACAGAAAACCTGATGCTATGGTAACAATATTCTCATAGAGATAGTCTCCAATGAAACCAGGGACCCATGCATAAAGATTATAGTCACCAGTACGTACATTGTAAATAGAAAAATATCCATCCTCGTCTGCCGTTGTCCAGAATTGATAGCCCTATGGAGTAAAGTAACTATCTAATTTAACAATTAACGTCATCTGGAACAAATTGAAGGAAAAATAAAATAATATATGTATATATATACACGTGTTTGTGTGTGTGTGTGTGTGGATTAGGCTGGCATTGGCATATAAGTTTGGAGATGGTCTTTCGGTCTGAATATTTCAGACGCGTATCATGTAAAATGAAGAGGCGAAAGTACGTGCTTTGGAGATTCCCTAGTCAACTGCACTTGGTCAACTCCTATTGAAGAAAACTATCAATTCTTGTATCACCAGATTGATAAATGAAATAAATAATAAAGTATAAATAAGCATAAAATGAGAGACACCAAAATTTACATAGTTCCATCTATAATTTGATTTATGTCCATGAAAAGGGGAGATTGCTATGTACTAGAGATAACAAACTACACACTAATTAATTTTCTTAGATAGACAATATATATATATATGTAAAGAAGAAGATCACTAAGCAAAACCCCAATACAAGTAAGTCCTAATTCTTCTGAATACTGCTCTCATACGAGTCTTTAAACTCAGCCTGTCTGACAGTGTCATTATGCTTTGTGCTATATTTACATTCCCGCTTAAGCCATTACTATCGTTTTATATATATTGTGCAGTTACAAATATAAGATAAAGAGAACATTCAATATACAGATAAACCAACTCATTTAAGTTCAACAATGACTTAAGTTTTCAGATTTCCAATCAATGTCGTAAATAAAATAATCATGATTACTTAATGCATATGCTTCGGCAAAGGATTCGATTAGCATGGATAGATTTCTTGCATATTTTGCTACACAAATCATCATTTCTAAATTATATACAATATATATATATATTGTATACCAAAAGTAATTCTCCTATTAAAATCATTTGGATTGCTGGCTTTCGAACAAAACTTTTATTGTTAGCTTTTAAATTAGTTTAAGAACTGAATTTTAAATATGTATTTTAAATTTATATGGATTTAGCCATATATTAAAACATTAGAAGAGTAAAATGAACCTTAATAAACTCCAAATGTATCTTTAAATTTTAATCCTTAATATAATACAAAAGTTGGTTAAGTAGGTCCTAAAAATCTGTCAATATAGTGCTGATGTAACAATTACTATTATATATATATATATATATATATCATTTATTTATACTAATGCTTCCCTTTTCATGCAATACGGAAGTTAAAAAAGCTTTAGTTTACTTAATATCCTACTCTCAATAATTTTTACAATAATTTGATAATTTTGTATTTCAGTTTCGTTACAATTATTGCAATGAATAATGCTTGATGATGACATTGTTCAAAATCAAAGCGCCTAATATATACTACATATATATATACACACACACACACAATATATGATGACAAGTCATGTCCATCCTTTAGAGGACAAAAAATTTTCACATCCTAGTGATCAATGAAAAAATTTTCCGATCCTAGTGATCAATGAATTAAGTCATAAACCAGATTATAACATAGAAAGCTCACCCACATTCCTATCAATGAAGATTAATACATTTGTCCTTTTAGAACAGTTCAATGATAAAAATAATTACTTCATCGGAGTTCAAATCCCCCAACTCCCAATATACTAATAATAATAATAAAGATTAATATATTTTAATTTCCCTTTTTCGTTATTAGATTGCATTGAACTCAGACTGCCTCACTATGGGAGGAGTGACTCTTATCAAAAGGCCAATCTGGGATTGATTTTAAGGTTCCTAAAGTTGATTCTGCAATAATTTTAGAAGATATAAGTGTTTGATAAAACTAGTTTTATCATGATTCTTAAATAATTTTGACAGTTACAAAGCAAATTTAAAAATTAAGTACAAAGCTGATTCTAAAAATCCCATTCTCTCGTAGTCATAAAACACCATTCATTAAATATTATAATTCAATTATATACTTATTTATATTCTATGAACAAATTAGAAAAATATTTTGATATTTTTATAGATTCTTCTTTAGTTAAACATTTTAAAAATATATATAAATATATATATATATATATATATTTGATGCATCATGTCCCATTTTAGTGCACAATTTACAACAATCCTACCATATAAAAAACCAAATATTGATTATTTTATCAACATAATTTACCAAGCATTTGATTGATTTTGTAGTGTTGATTCTTTACGCAGCAAAGCTAGAGTTGATTTTGTAGAATCTAGAGCGATACCATATAAAGTCTAAGCTCTTCCCTTGGCGACAAATGAATTCTAAATTTGAAAGGAAAAGATATACTTTTTCTTCATACACCTGATAGACTGTCATTGAGTTCAATGTAGCATAAAACGGTAATTATATGCAGAGATGTTAAGCAAAGGCACCTTGCATTCTGTTTGCCATGATCCTGCATCTCCTGGAGGGGCCAGACCAACACAGGCATCTTTTGCTGGTATGTAGTCTTCTTTAACATATCTAGACATTGTAATTGAGAAAAACAATGATCAGACTACAGAGCATGTCAAATATACAAGCATATTTGCATAAAACCTACAAGCTAGATTAGTAAGTTACATGTACATTAAGAATAGTAATACGGAAAAAATATCTGATGGCCTAATAGTTCATCTGTGTTCTTGCACACGTACCTGTCTAATACAAGTAGTCTACCAAGAATGTTGCCTCGTTCCTCAGACTTTTGGAATTCCACAGATTCTGGGAAACTATATGGCCAGCTTTGGACTTCTGTCATCATCTGAATATCGGTTTATATCAGTATGTATTCATTAACACCTTTTTGTCCCATTTTACAAGGAGAGAATAAAAGCGTGAGGGTCCAACGCCTAAATGCTTGAGTTTTTAAGAAAACTGGAACTTTATCATGGTACAGATCTACAGGTCTTAGGTTCCAAAATCTTTCATTTGTCACTGCCCAGATTATTTTTAATATATTAGAGCCATTTCTTTAACTTTCATGTGTTACTCGTCATTTGTTGTTCAGCTATGGGATTCAAAGTTAAGCGGCCTGAAATATGTGGTCCGTAAAGGGTACACCCTGTTGCGGCCTAACATAAACGGAGGGTATTAAAATAACATGAATAAGGGTCCACCCGCTCTTTCGGGTCGGGGGGTGGGGGGGAGGTGATACTGTTAACAAGTTCTTCTATATCTCACTTGTGTTTTCGCATCCTCCCATAATGAAAGTGTGGCATCATCTCCTTGGGGTACAGAATTAACATAGATAAATATAGGTCCGAAAACCTTCTTCCATGATTCACCATCTCTGAATTTTAAATATACATCTTCTCCAGCATAATGAGTACTAACAAACATCTGATGATACAAGAGAAAGTGAACATAAGCAGTCAAAAGGTATCAAAATCATAATATAGCATTCTTGGACCAATAACTGATAAAATTAATATAACGTAATTACGATCCACATGAGCTTAAGTTGTTTTTTTTTTTTTTTTGGGTTACTCAACAGTAACTTACAGCAAGAGTAATGGGGCCCACATGAGAAGTTAGGTCCTGTTTGATTGGTCCACATGTTCTAAACTCATTACTGGGTGTAATCTGCCAGAATCCCGTTGGTTGGTCCTCTGTGCATATCCATCCATGAACCTGATTATCCTTGTTCTCCATCGAGTACTGGTATTTGTCATCCACCTGGTAAGGTCAAAAAGATAATACCAAACACAGCGCAGTATTATTATATTCTAATTATCTGGGAAGAATTTACTGTTACTCCTCTCCAATAAGTACCTCTCCTATGAGATTGGGATCATTGGGATTGGTAAATCGGACAGCTTCTGGATAGGCTAGTTTTTCGCTGTGTTCTGGTACTTCTCGATCCTCAAGCAGGGGCATGACTCTTTGTCTATTGTCCGCTATTGCCATGTATAGAAACCTATTTAATAATCCATTCAAACAATTCCCATTAATTAGCTTGAATTCCACCGTTCAAACATATATATTTATATATATATATATATATATATCAGAGTTTCTTTCGTAATAATATAAAATAGATATTATTGGAGTTAGATATGTGATATATGCTTACTTGTCTATTGCCAATTTGAAAACGATTCTTGTTTCATAAATGTTGAACTCAGGCCATCCCTCCAAACACTCATAAATTGCATAACAGTAGAAGCCTGAGGAACCCTTTAGCATCACAAACCTGAAAGGATAGGTATAACAACTTTTTGATTAGCATTTCAAAATTTAAACACTGTTAGACATAGCTTAATAAATGTAATAAATTCACATTCTAGCTGATTAAGCGTTGGAAATTAATGGTAAATTTAATATAATATTAGAATTCAAAATCTCCTATTAAAATTGACATTAAAATGAACTATAAGTTGGAAACATAATAAATATAGTTTGATATATATAATAAATTTACATTATAACAGAATAAATTTTTAAAATTAATGGTAATTTAACAGACAAAAATAGCTAGAGCTCTAAATAAGCTCCACCAACTCGGTTCATTTACACCCTTAGCTAGACAAAACATGGTAAAAAATTTTCATCAAAGGTAACTAGAGTAGGCTTAACTTATAATAAACAATGACCTTTTGTCTATGTTTAAGGGAGGTTGGACCCCCTCAAGCGAGGAATTCCATAATATTGCAAATGAAAGTTCAACCTGTTCTTCAGTTTCCACTATAACCTCAAAACTACTACCATTAATCCTGCATAAAAGTCAGTTCATGGAATTAGCATAAACAAATTATTCTGAGCTTGATTTTATATATTCATCATAACCTTAAACAACTTGGACAAAGAGATTTGATTAATGGTAGTGGAGAAAGAAATGAATTATGGTGAAATATGTGAGTCCAGCCGCACCACCACACCGACAATGTGAAGACTGCTACAGCTCACCATTGTTAACAATGGTTGCTGCATTTAACATCGAACTACAACTTGCTCAACAATTGTGGGCAGTGGTAGAGGTCGGTGTTGACTGTCAAAACCAGTTGCAAATGGTAGCCATGCAACCGACCTTATGAGCCTATAAATAGGCTTCATCCCGTTGCATCATCAAGCCAAGCCGAACAATCTCAATATCATCCCAAGTGAGGAGTGTTGAGAGCTGTTAAGACTCCAGAGAGAGCTTGAGAGAATAGTTGAAACGCCATGAGAGAGTTTGATAGTAAATGAGAGAGATTTCACATGAGAATCCGCGAGAGAGAAGTTTTGTGTTTTGTATTCTTTTTCCAAGAGAGTAATAGAATTTTTTTTTATTTTTCTTCTCATATTTCTTCTCTAAAGTGTTCAGAGAACTACAACAAGTAGTATAAGAGCTCCAGGTTGGGAGCTTGGGTTCCAAATTTGAAGAAACAGATCCTTTGTTCTTCAAGTTGGTGTTTCAAAAAGTTGCTCGAATCAAATATTTAAGGACACCAGGTGAAAGTAATTGACCAGACGAGAACAACCAAGTTCTCCGAAGAGCAATGACAAGCGCCCCTGACATTTTCTGCAGTAGATCATGCGCCGCACTCACCGCCTGACATTTTTTACAGCAGATCATGCACCTCACGCACCGCACGTGCCGTTTGGAGGTTGAAGATGACCATGTCATCAACCACGTCATCCGATACATCAGCACATGCAGCCACGTCATCTGCCACACGATCTGACACGTCATCTCCCATGTGATCGACACATCATCTGCCATGTGTTGACACATCATCACAATATGCCATGTCAGCAAAGGTTTATGAAATTACGAAACAGCCCCTTTTTTGGAAATTACAGATTGACCCCTATAGTTTCTGTATTTACAGTTTGACATCAGAATTTTAGGAAATTGCTTTTTTGCCCCAAAATTTTTGGTAATTATATTTTGACCCCAGAAGAGTCAAGTCCACCATTTTCGGCTGTTCTGGACGCAACGGTTAACTCCGTTTTGCCAAATTCATCTCCGTTTTTGGTCAAGCCATTATGTCAATGGAAGAATCATATTCGGGAGTTATGGTTAAGCTCACTCCCACAAATTATATACTTTGGAGATCTCGGATGGAAGATCTCCTCAATTGTAAAGATCTATTTGATCCTATAGAAGCTAAAGAAGTAAATTTCGATCCCAGCAAAGAAGCAGAATGGAAGAAATTAAACAAGAAAATGATTAGTCAGATCAGGCAATGGATCGACCACAGTGCCTTCCATCATGTAGCGAAGGAAACGGATGCATATGCCTTTTGGACAAAATTGGAGGACATATACTAGGCCAAGACTGCTCGGAACAAAGTCCTGTTGCTTAAAGGATTGGTAAATCTAAAATTACAAACGGGAACTTCTGTAGCTGAGCATACTAGTGAGTTCCAGAGCTTGGTAAATCAACTATCTCCTGTGGATTACCAACTGGGGGATGAGGATCAGGCCCTCCTACTTCTAAGCTCTCTTCCAGACAGTTGGGAGACATTGGTAGTCTTTCTCAGCAATTCGGCCCCGGATAGCAAACTTACTATGTCTATGGTTAAGGATGCCGTATTTAATGAAGAGGCCAGGAAAAAGGACATTGGCATGGACCAGTCACATGCCCTCGTCACAGAAAGAGGAAGACAGCAAATAGGTGATCGAGAGAGGGGGAGAGGCAGGAGCAAGAGCAGAGGCAGATCTACAGACGGTAGAAAATCATCATATAAGTGCTATCATTGTGGTCTGGAGGATCACATGAAGAAGAATTGTAGAAAGTTGATGAGAAAGCAGAGACTCCAAGGTAATTAGCCGAAGATGGATGGAGAGACACTAGTCACTGTTACAAGAGAAGTGGCGCTCTGCTCCATCGAAGAAAAGACATGCCTTCATATATCAACCCAAGATGTTGAGTGGGTAGTTGATACTGCAGCATCCTACCATATCACTCCACATAGATATTTCTTCAAAACGTACAAAGCAGGAGTCTTTGGTACGATAAAGATGGAAACTCCAGTTTCGTAAAGATTGTGGGAACTGATGATATTCAGGTAAAAACGAATGTTGGTTGTACAATCACTCTGAAGGATGTCCGTCATGTTCCAGACCTTTAGCTTAATCTACTTTCGAAAGCAGCCTTAGACAAGCAAGGCTATGGAAAATGACGAAAGGTGCCATAGTTGTCGTCCGAGGAAATATTTTTGGAACATTGTACAAGACTCATGTGAAGATATGTGCAGATAGCCTCAACATTGCAGAAGGAGAGGCATCTCAAAATCTGTGGCACCAGAGACTCGGTCACATGAGTGAAAAAGGATTGTCTACTTTAGCAAAGAAGAAGGTTATCAATGTTTGCAAGGATGCTGCGCTAGATCCTTGTAGTCACTGCTTGTTTGGTAAGCAACATAAAGTCTCTTTCAGTTCCTTTGCATTGAGAAGATCAGAGTTGCTCAATCTGGTGCACTCTGATGTTTGTGGTCCCATGGAGGTGGAATTATTAGGTGGCAATAGGTATTTCCTAACCTTCATTGATGATGCTTCTCGAAAGGTGTAGGTATATTTCTTGAAGACAAAGGACCAGGTATTGGATTACTTGAAACTGTTTCATACCATGGTAGAGCGTGAAACAAGAAAGAAGCTAAAATGTCTCCGCTCAGATAATGGAGGCGAGTAGACTTCCAAGGAGTTCGTTGCCTACTACAGAAGACATAGCATTCGACATGAGAAGACGGTTTTTCGCACCCCACAACATAACGGAGTAGCTGAGAGAATGAACTGGAAAATTATGGAAAAGGTCAGAAGTATGATCAGTATGGCTAAGCTGCCAAAGCCATTATGGGGAGAAGTTGTTCGTGCCTCCTGCTATTTAATCAACAAATCACCATCCGTACCATTGAATTTTGAAATTCCAGAGAAAGTATGGTCGGGTAAGATTCCCTCCTACTCTCACTTAAGAGTATTTGGTTGTTTAGCCTATCAACATGTATCCAAGGAGCTTAGACAAAAGCTCGATGCAAGATCTACTCTATGCATCTTTATAGGATATGGAGATGAAGAATTCAGATACAAGTTATGGGACCTGAAAAGAAAGAAAGTTATTAGAAGCAAAGACATAGTATTCCATGGAAACCAGACAATGGAAGACATTGAAAAGCCCAGAATGTCTCCTAATTGTAGTTTTAGTGCCGAGAATTTTATTCCTAATCTAGCACCCGCACAGATACCCATAGAGGATAACGAGGTGCATGAAGATATGCCAGAAGCAGACCAGGAGGAAGAAGGGGATATTAAGCAGGGGGAAACTCAATCCTCTCAAGAAGCTGCAGGGCCATCACAGTGGTCAGATGATGGTACACCTCCTAAAACCAGTGGTTTACAAGTTCAGAGATCTGAGCGAGGCCGAATTCCATCAAAGAGATTTTAAGAATCTGAGTATATTCTGCTTACTGAAGAAGAGGAACCAGAGAGTGTCCAGGAAACTGTTTCTCATCAAGATAAAGAAAAGTGGTTGCAAGCAATGCAAGATGAGATGGAATCTTTGTAGAAAAATCATACGTATGAGTTGGTTAAGCTTCCAATAGGAAAGAAGGCACTAAAGAATAAATGGGTGTTCATGGTAGCGGAAGGGTGGTGGAACACAAAGCCCGGTCAGTGGTCAAAGGATTTCTTCAGAAGAAAGGAATTGACTTTGACGAGATTTTTTCACCAGTGGTAAAAATGACTTCAATTCGAGTCATTTTTGGTTTAGTATGAAGTCTAAACCTGGAGCCTAAACAGATGGATGTGAAACAGCATTTCTTCACAGTGATTTACATGAGGAAATCTACATGGAGCAGCCAGAAGGATTTGAGGTATCAGGGAAAGAAAACCTCATATGCAAGCTGAAGAAGAGTTTATATGGCCTCAAGCACGCACCAAGACAATGGTACAAGAAGTTTGACTCATTTATAGTGAGTCAAGGCTATAAGAGGACTGCAGCAGACTATTGTGTTTATATGCAAAAATTTCCATATGGAAACTTCATTGCACTTTTGCAATATAGAAACAACATGTTGATCATTGGACAAGATGCAATGAAAATTAGTAAGCTGAAGAAGGAATTATCTAAGCCCTTTGATATGAAGGATTTAGGACCAGCTCAACAAATTTTGGAAATGCAGATAATTCGAGACAGGAAGAATAGAAGGTTATGGCTAACTCAGGAGAAGTATGTTGAACGAGTGATAAAGAGATTCAACATGAATAAAGCCAAATCGGTCAACATTCCATTGCAAATCATTTCAAGTTGAGCAAGAGATTATGCCCCTCATCCAAAGAAGAGATAGAGGAGATGGCGTCCATACCTTATTCTTCAGCGATAGGAAGTTTGATGTATGCTATGATGTATACCAGACCAGATATTGCTCATGCAGTAGATGTCGTGAGCAGATTTCTTTCAAATCCTAGAAAAAAACACTGGGAAGCAGTCAAGTTGATTCTTAGGTATCTTAAAGGTACATCAAAGCTATGTTTGTGCTACAGGGGAGGTGATCCAGTTTTAGAAGGCTATACAGATGTAGATATGGCCGGAAACCCTGATAATAGAAAGCCTACATCAGGGGAGTTGTGTCATGATAGTCAAGATTGCAGAAGTGTGTTGCTTTATTCACTACTGAAGCAGAGTACATTGCCGTAACGGAAGCGGGTAAGGAAATGTTGTGTTTAAAGCGTTTTCTCATAGAACTGGGCATCAAGCAAGAAGACTACAAGATACATTGTGATAACCAAAATGCCATAAATTTAAGTAAGAACTCAATGTATCATTCCCGTACAAAGCACATTGACATCCGCTATCATTGGATACGTGAAGTAATAGATCAACAGTTGCTGAAACTAGTAAAGATCCATACAAAGGAGAATCCAACAGATATGTTAACAAAAGTTGTTGCTCAAGAGAAGCTCAAGCTGTTCAGAGACATAGCCGGAATGGATAGTAGATGACCATCAGTTTAAATGCGGCTGGAGGGGGAGAATTGTGAGTCCAGCCGCACCACCGTACCAACAATATGAAGACTGCTATAGCTCACCATTGTTGACAATGGTTGCTGCATTTAACACCGAAATACAACTTGCTTAACAATTGTGGGTAGTGGTAGAGGTCGGTGCTGACTGTCAGAACCGGTTAAAAATGGTGGCCATAAACCGACCTTATGAGCCTATAAATAGGCTCCATCCCATTGCATCTCCAAGCCAAGTTGAGCAATCTCAATATCATCCCAAGTGAGGAGTGTTGAGAGCCATTAAGACTCCAGAGAGAGCTTAAGAGAAGAGTTGAAACTCCAGGAGAGAGTTTGATAATAAATAGAGAAAGGTTCCACGTGAGAATCCGAGAAAGAGAAGTTTTGTATTTTGTATTCTATTTCCAAGAGAATAATAGAATTCTTTTTATTTTTCTTCTCATATTTCTTCTCTAAAATGTTCAGAGAACCACAACAAAATAGGGCATACGCAAACTGTATTGATTCATCATTTTCTTGTGGAGGTACATTCCAACTAAGATCCTAGTACCTACATTAAAAATATATATATATATTCAGTTTTTTCAAAAGGGGCAACAATTTTCCATGGTTAAGAGTACACTAACGAAGATAAACATCATTCAAATTTAATTGATAATTCCCTCCATCATTATTTAACTCGACTCTGGTTCAAGTCAGTATTTACACAAATAAGAAAACCATAATGGTGTATTTGATAGTTTTCTCTATATATATATATATATAATTTTTTTTTCATTTATTTCCTTAGCACTTCATTTTGTAATATAAAAATGGAGTATTCAGTTACAAAATAATATATTAAAAAAAAAAAAAACAAAAAAACTGCTAAAAAGTAATGAGGTTATGTTTGGTATATTAATATTTCAATTATTTTTATCTTTTCATCCGCCAACATTTTTGTTTTCTTAAAGAAGCATCAACATTATTAGTTCTTGTATGAGCATTATTGGACTTCGCATTTTTTCCCTTTTTTTTTTAATTAACAAAGCACTTAATTTTTATTTATTTATTAATTTTTTTTGTCAAATACGTAGTTTCAAAAGCACTATCAAACAAGCTAATCTATTTTCAGAAAATAAAATAAACAATAAATAAAAAAACCACTAATCTGACGCTGTTCAAATGTGTATTTCAACAAATAATAAAACGAGTAACTTTATCTTTATATATTCATTTGACTATATTAATGGAAACAAAACCTGGGAGCCTTTTTCCGAAAACCAAGACTAGATATTTTACGGGCTGTAGAAAGAGATAAAGCAACTGGTTGTCACACATTTACCCTCTGTTATCTTCGTCATTGCCATCTTCAAGCAG
Organism: Ziziphus jujuba; assembly: GCF_031755915.1. Lineage (NCBI taxonomy): Eukaryota > Viridiplantae > Streptophyta > Magnoliopsida > Rosales > Rhamnaceae > Ziziphus > Ziziphus jujuba. Next base: position 22,286,687 of record NC_083383.1, on the reverse strand, counting down.
ATTGTCAATACCATTGTATTTTATATTAGTAATATTTCCATCTGGATTCGACAAGGTGACTTCAAGTATGCCATTATCCACCGTTACCTGTGCATTGGCATCAAATTACAAGATATGTGAAGGCACAAAGTTATTCTATCTGGCAATCAAAATCAATTCAACAGCTTCTAGCCTCTATATGATCTTATATGAAACTTATAAAGCTTTTTATTTTTTTATTTTTTTTTTATTTTTTATGTTCCCCTTTTTGACTTTAAATAATAAAGCTCAAAATTACTTACATAATCGGATTGAACAGTCAAACGCACTCCTTCAGTTGACATGATGACGCCTTTGTTGTCTCTCGGAACTTGTTGAGCAAGATAGTTTTCTAACCCAGGTTCTAAATTCCAGTGAAATATTATAAAAAAAAAAAAAAAAAAAAAAAAAACACAAATTCAAAGAATATAAAAAGCTAAACAAAAAAAAAAAGAAAAAAAAAAAGGGATACAAACACACAAGAAAATAATAGAGTTTTAGGGGGGGAAAAAAGGTAACATTTCTTTTTTTTTTTTTTCGTTATACAATTGCTACTGGAAATGCCCATAAATATAAGAAAAAAGCATGAACAACATGTTGGATTTTTTACGTACTATCTCCATCCGTCATAGCATGGAACACGCTACACCACCCATTTAAAGACCTTACCGCTGGATTATCTCAGTCTGAATCACTTGATTTTCAAAACTGGAATTTTCTAAACTAAACACACGTGTCGCGTCCAATTATTTTTGAAAACTCAATGCAGCAAAATGTTGCAATAAAGTCCAATGTCAGAATTCAGATGAGTGACATTATTTCCTCCAGAAATATTAAGTAGGATTGCTTAAACGGTAGTAGTTAACCATCCACCTCAATCGGAGCGTAAATTGGGGGGACCTAAATAAATTTCCTTTAGGGGGTGTCTACATCAGTGAGAAAAAGATTGTCTGTCTACTCGAAAACATTATTTAAATACCTGCTAAATTAAGAGCATTTTTAACGACTTTGTGACCCATTATTAGGATATATATATATATATATATTTTTAACATACCAAAAGATAGATAGTTATTAAAAATATCATATTTTGCTTATATAGCCAAAAAAAAAAAAATACTATTACGTAAAATTTTGATATTTTTTAAACATGATGATATTTTTTAAAAAGTAATTTTTTTTTAACAAGTCACTTATTTAAAAAATAAATTATTGAAATATTTAATTAATATTATAAATATGATTTGTGTCAGGACCCGTACCCTATCTACTGTACAATTATAATAGTAAAGAAAACTATAGCATATTTGAATAATTAACAATAAATGAGCAAATAAATAATAATTAATTAAAAATAATAATTTCCCTCAAAACCTTCACGGTTCACTCGGTTGGAAAAATTCCCCTTTTAAAACATTCTACAAAACCCAGCAATTATATTTCCCCAAAATCAAGATAGCCAATAAATAATTAATTAAATAGTAACTAAATGGAATATCAACATTTAAAATACAAAATCATGCAAATAATAATATAGACCACCACAATTTATATGAAAATGTTTAATCAATAATTACTAATAAAATGCAACAATTTTTGGAACCCAATGCACTCAGAAAAATAATCCGGAATAAAGTAAATTTTTGAATAACAATTAATAAATCATATAGAAAAATGCCATAAAATTATTTGTTTGAAATAAACGGTAAAACTTAAATAAATTAACCATTTTATTTGAATAGTATTTCCAAATAATAAGCTTAAAAATTCAGATCGAAAATAGCCTGACGCACCACACTATATACCAGTGATGCCCTACGGTATTCAGCGTCCCGAGCACCCTCAGGCGGGGGTTAAAGAGAGAACCGGCATACGGTCGCTTCGGCGTCCCGATAGCACCGCTGCTAAAACTTGTCATCCCGGCCTAGGAGAAGGGCGGTTATGTGTACTATACTAAACCGGCCTGCCCTCAAGTCCGTAGGTAACTCACGGGAGACTGTCATCCGGGCCTAGGAGGAGGGTGGTTATGTGCATTATACTAAACCGGCCTGCCCCCAGGTCCATAGGTAACTCATGGGAGACTAAAACCTGCGCGCTAATCACAATCTCATGTACAGTACAGAACACCGGTACTGTATAAGTGCGTCCAAAATAATTAAAATAAAATAAATACCAATAGCCCAGATTTATTATTACCAAAAATTTCCGAAATTTACCTGGGAGTTATAAAAATCTCCAATCCCACATTCCTTGCATTTCTCACCATAAATCATCAATATAGAAAAGAAATATGGTTTACTCAAAACCATGAAATCAACCATCTCGCATTATAAATGCATAATTACCTTTTTAAAACATACAGTACCATCATACCAATATTTTTCTTCAAATTCTTTAAATCAATTTTTTTTCCTCCAAAATAATATATAAGGCTCACAAAAATATTTAAATATATTTTCTCTTCATAAGCCCTTGATTGTACATGAAAGTTCTCGGTGAAAATAATAATAATAACAATTCAGAATTTAAATCATAAATTCTTTGAATTTCTCCAATATTCAATCATGGCATCAAAATATATATATGTATGCATATAACCAAACATCCAAAATTTGACATTATAAAATAAATACCCAATTTTTATAAAATTCCAACCACATACATATATTTTCCAAATATTCAAATATCACCAAATAAATATAAATCATCACCCGAAAATAGTTTTTAAGGTGGGTCACTCACCTTAAGCACGTATGTCAATCAAGATCCTCCGCAGGATCAACTCCACTACCCCCACGTGCACCTAAAATATCCACAGTACATAAAACAAATTATATTAATATTTTAATCGGGTAACACCCAAATGGGTACCCGGGGAGCGAACACAAACGACAACCAAAATTGGTGAGTAATATACCGAATCGAAGCTTGAGCGACGAGGATTACAAATCCGGCCTTACTTCCCGAAGATCGGACCGGTGGTGGCCGGAATCTCGCCGGAAAGCTTTCGGGATTCAACTCTTCGATCCTCTCAAACCGTCGCGAATTGGAGGAAAAGGAGAATTTGGATTCAGGGGGTCGGAATCAGTGGGGAGGGATAGGAGATGGGACTGGATACTCGCCGGAATAGGAATTTCTCCGGCGAACCGTCGCAGTCACCAGCATCCGTCACCATCAGCGGCGCGTGCGGTGGCTGATGGTCGAGATTTTTGGAGGTTTTGTAGCTTGAAGGGAGAGGGTCTCAACGGTACTAGCGGTGACAAGAATGGATGCCAGAATGTGGAGATCTCGGCGGTTGAAGGAATCGCCGCCGCCGCCGGAAAAAGCCCCGATCCGGGCGCGTCGCCGGTCGGTTGGCCGTGAAATTTTGGGGTTTGGCCAGGAATGGGGAGGTGCTCCTGGCTGGCCGGCGCGTGTGGCAAGAATCGCCCGAAAATTTGACAACTCCGGTGGCCGGCGATTTTCTCTCTCCCTCTCTCTCTTTCTCTCTCCTCCCCCCGTCGTTTTGCCAAATAAAAACTATCGTGGGTGATACTGTTCACCCACATGGACCTCTCAGATGTTGACACGCGGCATCACTGTGCACTTAAGCCAGATATAATAAAATATTACGGTATTCGGAAAACTTCACATGTCCATAACTTTTTAACCAGATGTCCAATTTAAGCGTGCCACTAGTCTATGAACTCGTATCGACGAGTACTTTACAACCATACAAAAGTCAAAACAAAATTCTACAACAATAAAAAGTCAACTCCGGCACCTTTTGGACAGTTTGCACCTCGACTTGTTTCGCCCATAACTTTCAAACCGTAGCTTCATTTTCGACGTGCTACTAGCCTACGAACTTGGGGCATCATGTAGTTCGTTGCAGTACCATGGTCAACTAGAAAATTCAACCAGAACAAAAAGTTAACTTTTAACCCACTCGGTCAACGGTCAACCTCGGTCAACGTGAAAAAATTTCGATGCAGTTTGGGACGGGGTGTTACAGTTTTTACATGTTACCATTGAAAAATAATTTTACAATTATTTTTACATTTATGTCGAAAATTTTAATCTTTATAAATCAATATTTCACTTATGCCATAAAAGTTTATCAAATAATGATTTGACCCATTCAAAGATAAATGACCCAACTCTATTAAGGATTTAAAAGTTTATTAAATTATGGTTTGACTTATTCAAAGCTATATGATCCTTAATTACAGTATCTTTGTACAAGGAAAATATATAATACTCCACCTCTATTGGTGGATCTATCATTCTCTACTGATATTGTCAAAGGGTATAAAAGTTTATTAAATTATGGTTTGACCCATTCAAAGCTATATGACTGTTAACTATAATACCTTTATACAGGGAAAATATGTAACACCTTTACTTTATTGGCGGACCTATCACTTTCTAACGATATTGTTCCCAATTTAGCCATCTTATTCGATAAAAAAAATTTTGTTAAGAGCTTTCTAGGAGGTCACAATCCTAGGATTGCTCTCGCTGAGCACGCTTAACTTTGGAGTTCTTTCGAACTCTAAAGCCAACTACTCTGAAAAGTCATCGACATTATAAGAATAATTATTACTACATTTGAATGATCTTCTTATCTACATCTAGGTGACACTAGATAGATTACCAATGTCCCACACCCGCCCCCACTGGTCACGCTCCATCCCCCTTAGGGCCCAGTGTCCTCGCTGGCACACTTCTTGTTGAAAATGTGGTAATCTTGCCACCTTTTTACCACCTTGTGTAAGCTAAAGATTTGCACCCTCTTTCTTTCTTCATAAGAAAAGTTTTGTTGAATGTCTTAAAATAATATTTATATCTATGTTGTATGCTCTTTTAAATGTTTTTTGAATGCCTAAGTTTTATTGTCTTGAGCTTAGGAATTGTCTCTTATTGGGTATTGATTTTGTTTTATGAAATAGCTATGTGCTAGAAATTGTGTTTTCAGCAACATAGGTCCATCGTGGAGGCTGGTGTGTTTTATGTTATTTGAACTCGGTTATAAATTTTTGATATGTTGTAATAGACTTGTAAATGAAAATATAACAAAAACAATGACTCAAAAAAGACTTGGGAAGCCCAAGATATGCATATTACAATTTGGCATAACTGCTGAGATTTCCAATAGTTATGGCCCATGGGTTTAAGATAAATTGGAGGCTCTACCCAATTCCTTTGGACTTGTTCTTCTCCAAATTCCATCCTCAACATTTCAACATGCCACATGTAAAAATCAGAAAATTTGGACAAAGATATCCCAGCCTTTCATTAGGTCAAAATAGCATTATCCGATTTGGTGGAGACTGTTTTTTGAAGTTTAAAATCTCACCAACCTTTGCCATATTTATACACTCACATATAAGCTGGTGGTTGAACGATTTTGTATTATGTTATTGGGTGGAAATTTTGTTTGTTTTTTTTTTTTAAATACTTTATTTGATCTCACACATACTACATGTGTGAGCCAAGTTTTATACCAAGATAATATAACAATGAAATGAAAAAACAATATTAGTGTGCTGTCAAGTTTGTGTGGCCTACTCTTAGCATCTTTTCTTCTTGTTCTCTTTTTCTTCTTCCTTCCAAACAAAAACCCTAATAAACTTCAATATCACCATACTAAAAAAAAACGCAAAAATCACCTAAACACCAAACTAAAAACTAGATTAAATGTTGTGTACAAGACTAACACTTTGTGTACACCAAACTCCAACACTTTCGACGGGTACAAGCTCTGATACCATTTATAACACCTCCCCTTTACTGGAGAACTTGTCACTCTCTACAGATATTATCCTTAATTCAGCCATCACACTCGGAATGGTATTTTAATTCAAAACTTTCTAGGAGGTCAACCATCCTAAGCATGTTTAACTTCAAAAAATTCTTTTGAATTCTGAAATCAACAGCTCTAAAAAGGCATCAGCATTATGCGAGTGAGTATTATTATATTTGAATCATTCCTGATTTATATCCAAGCAATATGAGATTGGAGACCAGATAGCCTACCAGTACCCAACACCCACGCACACTGGTTGTCACAAAATACCTTTTTTCCAATTATATCTTGGGAAAAAAATATCTTACTAATAGTATATAGCTGCACTTAATTGGAAGTACTGAGCTGCCTACATACCCATTTCTAAGAGATCAAGCCATGTGTAGTTCTTAAAAAGATTTTGTTGTTTGTTTTAGAAAATTTAGATGTGATATAAAAAATTTGCAAGTTTGGAAATGTTGGATAATTTAGTTGAGAATTTGAACTGCACCTGACATTGAACTGGGCTATTTATGTGTTGTATGCAGAATCACGTCAACTGTAGTTTATTGAAAAGATTTTGAAAACCTTAGAATTTTGATTATTTGATTTTAATAACCGAAAAATATTTGCTTAGGTTATTTGATTTGGAAATTTTGAAGAAATAATTTTATTAAATTTTCAACTAAAAGACTTATGCAATAGAAAAATGAAGACACATCCCAACTAGGTTAACACCCCTCAAAGTTTAATTACATGTAATCTTTTAGTATTTCCTGGTTACTCTTAACTTTATAAAAGTAATCAAACAATTTTAATATTATTTAGCAACTCTTGAATTGGCTGAATTATATGCCAAATAACAAAATCATCGTTTGATATTTAAAAACAATTGTACTTTTATTTGGGTTGGATTTAATAGCAATTAAGTTTTTAAATCCTTTTTTGGATTGTTATTTAATAATTCTTTTAATTTTATTGGATTATTAAAATATTTGGAGATTAATAGTACTTATAAAATTAATTGGATTTTTTTTATTTGTTTGACATCTAACTTGATTGCATAACAAATTAATTTGATTGGCAACCTTTTATTTTCATTGTTTATAGCCAATTAATTTTAAACTAAAATGTCTATTTTACTTGCTTATACAATTTAATTTAATTTAAAACAATCCTTCAAGACCTAATTTTAATAAATTCATAATCCATGTTTATTGGATCTCTGATTTGTTACTCAATATACTAATTTAAATAGATTATTTATTGGAATTAACAGTCTCATTTTTTTAGGCAATAAATTAATATGGATTTTGATAATCATAAGATTTTTGAACTTAGCCTGGCGAATATATTAAAACTTGCAGACCGTTAATTAAAAACTTGTTTACACTTTGTTGCATTTCAAATCCGTTAAAGACTTTAGACATTATATTTATAGAAATTTAAAGGGAAAAGCTGCAAATACTCACACATTTGCAAGAATGAGGGAAAAATGCCCATGCCATTTAAAACACATATTTTTGCCCGCCCTCCACTTATTGTACCATGCGAGTTACTGATTATACCCTTCTCATCCAAAATTCTCTTTTCGATTTTTCAGTTCACCCTTTTAGCTCTATCCCCATCCCCATGTCTGATCAAACAATTAAATGCATGGAGCAATGAAAAAAAAACCAACGGTTGAAGCAAACAAAGAACCGTGGATGAATCAATGAAGAAACCCAAGGAAAAACACATGGATGAACCAAATGAGAAAACTAATGAGAAATAATTCAAGGTAAGGTATTTTATTGTTGTAAACATTTGTTTATAGTTTGTAGTTGATATTTACCATTAGAAGTTAGCTAGAAATTTAGCTTACATGACATAAGGCTTAGTCTTGTGACAACCTGTACATCTACCTACCCCATTCGATTCATTGTATGAATTTTTGGGTGCATGGTCCTTAGTCATGTGCAGGGTTCTTTTTAAGGTGTGGGGGACCCTTCTAGCCCCATCCATACCAGGATAGCCTCTTAGGGGTGGGGACAAAGACAGATATTGTAACATCCCACATCGGTTGGAAAGGAGAACGAAGCACGCCATATAAGTGGGTGTGGATACCTTTCCCTTGCGAGGCCTTTTGTGGACCCACCATTGTATTGGGGTCGCAGAGCAAAACCGTGCGGGCCTGGTCTAAAGCGGACAATATCGCATGCGAGTGGTCTGGGCTGTTATAGTGGTATCAGAGCCGGACCTGGATCGGTGTGCTAGCGAGGACGCTGGGCCCTAAGAGGGGTGGATTGTAACATCCCACATCGGTTGGAAAGGGGAACGAAGCACGCCATATAAGTGGGTGTGGATACCTTTCCCTTGCGAGGCCTTTTGTGGACCCACCGTTGTATTGGGGTCGTAGAGCAAAACCGTGCGGGCCTGGTCCAAAGCGGACAATATCGCATGCGGATGGTCTAGGCTATTACAAATATAGCATTTGACTTTGTAACAATAAACTTTATTTTTTTTAGTTTAACTTTTTTTATTTTATTTTTGTTGTTATTGTTATGTGCAATTGGCAATACTGTCATAGGTTATGCTTAAGGTTCAAAAGCATCTTTACAAGGAGGATGCCAAATTGTACAACATAGTGTCATCATATGGTAATACCTTCAAGGCAATTGAAAAAATTAAGAGCAAACTCACCATGGATAGGCTATAGGAGCTTAAAGAAATATGTTTTGGCCATTTTCTTAATATTCAAAAGGTTGAGCACAAGGCCAATTAATACACCACTAAGGATTGAAACTAGTAGAGTGCAATGACTAGGATGTTTTGGAGTTCAACATGTGTGGTACTAGTGTGCGTTTCATTGCTAGAGATTTTGCATTCGTAATTGGCATGAAGTTTAGTGGTAATATTGCTAACTACGATGCTAATATTTGAAAAGTTGCTTTAAATCATATCCACATTACTTACCTAAAAGGCAAGGATAAGGATGCAATGTCCAAAGAGGAACTTGAAGTTTGCTTTGATAATCTAAATTTCAAAGCTAAGCATGATGTAGTAAAGGCTGCCCTAGTATATTTATTGAACTTAGGTCCTTTAAGATTGCCCTATAAAACCCATTAGACATGAATTTTGTGAGGCTTGTCGAGGATTGAGAATGATTATCCATGGAGTGCCTACTTATACAAGCTAAATGTTCAATCATTGAAGGAGATCCTTATCAAATCTAACCCTGATTAACTACCCAATCCATCTGGCATCGCTAATATGAAGGAGTTCCTTCTAGCTTTTTAGGTAAGATATATAGTTTTATGTGTGCATTTCTAAATATTTATATAATTGTTGTTGATAATTTAGAGTTGTTGATAATTTAGAGTTGTTTTTATGGACTTTTGATGCTACTCCGAGTCTATGGGAGGCAGGTGTTTCAATACCTCAGCTACTGAGAATGTCTAAGATATTAGAATGGAAAGTTACCAAATATCTTAGCTTCGATGAACTAAAAACAATATTTGGACAATGTTGGGTATGTATGAGGCATTAGGGATGCAAAAGTGAAAACAACAATCTATTCTTAACATACCATTTATTCTTGCAACAAAGGATGATTGACTTAATTGCAACTTAAAGGGGTAAAGTGGACCTTAAATCCAACCAAGATGGAGTTGCTAGAGGATTATATGGATTTATGGCTTAATGGCCATATGTGTGTAATGCCGAGCATCACTAATTTTGGAAAATATTTTACTCCTTGAGATGGATTTTATAATACCCTGTCCTAGAAAAACACTTACATTTTGGATTTTTGATCAAGACTAACCAAACGAACTATTTATTGGGTTCCAAACTTGACCTTTTATATGGTCAAGAATTTTGATTTGATTGGTATACCATAGCATAGAGCTCGATGATATGAGTTCGCAGACTAGTAGCATGCCTAATTCTGAGTTATAGTTAAAAAATTATGGTTTTGGAAAGTTTTTGAATGTTAGTATTTTATCTATATCCAACCAATCTTGCCTTTATCTTTCAATGGACTCAAGGTTTGTCTATACCTAAAAAGTTGTGCCTTTATTAAACAATTTGAAAAATATTCAAAAAAAATCCCAAACTCTTTAGTAGACATGTGGAACTTGAAAACTTAGTTAACCAAACCTACTTTAAAGCCGAACAAAGTTAACATCAGTTTGGCCCATATTCCTGTGTCGGTTATCTATATGGGCCAGATAGGCTCTTGCCCACTGAATTTTTGACCAAGCCTCGGAATCCAACGACTGGCCACCATTGAATGTGTCGGGATCGGCTAGCTACCACCGATGACGTTGGGTCATGGGTTTTGCCAGAGTTCGACCATTTTCAGCCATTCCAGATCACCCTATGTACCCTACCCACTATTTTTGGACCGTTTGAACTCATTTCTAAGCTTCTTTGACCAAGATTCTTCTTCACTATTAAGTTTGAGTAAACCTTTTAACGTATTTTCTAGCCATTGGCAATGTTTTTTTGACCAATGTAAGCTTAAATTTTTGTTACCCATTCCATAAGCTTTACATTTTGGATAATGTTTGATAATTTTTTAGCAAGGTAAGATTAAATTCTTGGTATCCATTTAATAAGCTTTTCATTGATATAAAGTTTGTAAATTTTGGATATCGTTTGATAATTTTTCTATTTTTGGATCAATTAGTTTAATACCACATAAATTTATACTGTGTTTGGATATAATTGGACAAATTGGGCCTTCGGGAGAAAAAGCTCAATTTTGGATATCAGGGATTTAGGACTCACACTATAATTAGATTGTTCGATATGATAGAGAAATTGATATTATTTAAATCTAGGTGGTATAATATACAATCAATTTTCAAATTGTTTTATAATGATAACATACAAAAGGATGTTTATGATTATTAATTAATTATATATTTTTTTATAATTTTTTTTCTTTTTTTGGGGGAAAAATTGACCCTTTTATGAAAATTTTATCTTATTTAGAATACACAGTTTCCATGGTTCTCTACCAAATTTGCAAATTACTAGCACTTAAACCACATGTGTAGGCATCGTTCCCTAGTCTCCGAGCTAGCCAATACCTAGATTTCACGAAATAAACACCCAAGGCAAAACAATGCCATGCCAATTTATCTGTCTATGACCTTCTCTGAGAGGGATAAGTTGCATCGGCTTCTTCTTGTTGAAAGTGAGTACAGACCAAATGTAAATTCAAGCATCCAAACAATGAAACGAGAGAATATACTCTAGTATTTGGATTTAATGTCTGAAAATATAAAATCTACACATAATTAGAAGTAAAAATCCATGCATCGTTATAAACATTTATTGACTCCCCATTCCCAATTTTCCAAACACAACCTCGTTCTAAAATAACAGTACCCCTTGGCAAGCTATGCCATACAAAAAAAGGACAACAGCCCAACCCTGCAGCAGACATATCAGAATTAGGGAAATATCATGCTTTAAAACACAACAAGTGAACAGATAGGTTTTGGATCAACCTTTAACATTGTTTTAAAAGAAGTATACAACTAAAATCTTCCAAAGATTGAAACCCCATACGACTAAAATATTTTAGTTCACACATTTTGTCCTAACTCTTTTGAGAAATTTCATGTTTGTTAGTAACACCTCTTTACCAAAACTTTGACATAAGACTACAATTTTTTTATTAAAAGTTTTGGGAACTTAAAACATCCATAATATAAGCTAGGATTGATTGAACAATAGCCTTTATCAATACCTCATTTCCCACTTAAGACAATACATTTCCTTCCAACCTTTCAACTTTGCCTAGATTTGACCTTTCAATATCTCAAAATGTTTTAGTTTATTCCAATGAATAATTGTAGGAAAACCTAAATACTAATCATGTCTTGCCAAACCTTGCATATTGGAAATTGTTTCGCTTACTTCTTGTGAAGTCTCACATCAGTTGGAAAGGGGAACGAAACACTCCATATAAGTGGATGTGGAGAGGCCTTCCTATGAGAAAGCAAAACCATGAGAGGTAGGATTGGGCTCACCACCTAGCTTCCAAAGCGGACAATATCTCGGTTGGGCCTGGGAGGCCAGGGCCAGTGGGACTGGCAGGTGAAGGGGTGGGACCTCTAACCACTGAGAGTTCTTTTAAAACCTTGAGCGCGGGGTTGTAAGAGGATTCTCCAGGTCCAAAGAGGACAATATCTCATACGGGTGGTCTGGGCTGTTACAGATGATATTAGAGCTAGTACCCGGATCGGTGTGCCAGCAAGGACGTTGTGCCTCAAAGGGGGAGGATTTTGAAGGCCCACATCGATTGGAAAGGGGAACAAAACACTCCATATAAGTGGATGTAGATACCTTTCCCTTGCGAGGCCTTCCCATAAGGGAACGTAAAACCATGCGGGCTAGGCCCAAAGTGAACAATATCATGATTGGGCCTAGAAGCCCATGCCAGTGGGACTGGTAGGTAGGGGTTGGAAGAGGATTCCCTTTAACCATTGCGAGGCCTTTTAAAACCTTGAGGGCTGGATTGTAAGAGGATTCCCCAGGCCCAAAGATGACAATATCGCATGGGGATGGTCTGGGTTGTCAGAGATGGTATCAGAGTCAGTACCCTGATCGGTGTGCCAGCAAGGACTCTAGGCCCCAAAGGGAGAGGATTGTAAAGTCCCACATCGGATGGAAAGGGGAACGAAACACTCCATATGAGTGGATATGGATACCTTTCCCTTAAGGGGCCTTCTTGTGAGGAAGCAAAACCATGAGGGGTAGGATTGGACTCACCACCTAGCTTCCAAAGTGGACAATATCTTGATTGGGCTTGGGAGGCCCGGGCTAGTGGGACTGGCAAGTGAAGGGGTGGGACCCCTAACTACTGAGAAGCCTTTTAAAACCTTGAGCACTGGGTTGTAAGAGGATTCTCCAGGTCCAAAGAGGACAGTATCTCATGCGGGTAGTATGGGTTGTTACACTTCTTAGTAGAATTTAATGTATTCTAAACAAACATGACTATTTTTTTCTGCATGGTCACTTGCTACCAAAGCCATCTCATAGCAAAATAAAATATTTTGTAAAACTTGCGAGTTTTGAATTTGCAAGGCAAGAAAGAGTAAGATCAATGAACAAAACAATTAAGCTACCTTGCTGGTGAAGGCCACCTGGTATACAATCTTACATCACTTAGGTCCATAGCAGTGGTGGGTTAAATATACATAGAGGCTCTCTTAATGACTGAAGTCTTTTCAGAGCAGTTAGCTTCAACAAATGGCTTTAGAGTTAAATGTAATATGAATCTAAGTCGACTTGCTCCTAAACTCATATTATATTAACCCGGATTGTAATTAAGTTCATGTTGTAATGGTCACCTTGACCCCTAATTAACTTGTGATTGGAAATTTTGGTATATAATGAAGACACCACAATAGGTGATGGATGTTCTATTGATAAGTCAAACTAAAACACTCGATCTCTATTTGATATTTTAGGTGTTAAAAAGAACAAAGAGAAATTTTTTTTCACAATAATTTTTTTGAATCAATAATGTAAGCTCCCTTTCATTGAAAAATAATTCTTTGGCTAAAGGCATAGGGTCGGAAAGCACATTACGAGCGACAATTTCATAGTGGAAGGCTACCAGTGGGCTATATACTTCTACCCTGATTGCAAGAACCCCAAGGACAACTCAGCTTATGTCTCCATCTTTATCACGCTCTCTAGCAAGGGCACGGATGTTAGCGCCCTTTTTGAGCTCACACTTATTGATCTGAGCGGCAAAGGAAGCACAAAGTTCATAGCCATTTCGATTGCTCCCTCGAGAGTGGTCCTTACACGTTGAAGTATAGAGGCAGCATGTGGTAGGTGTTTTTTATTCCTTTGATTAATTAAATGGGATTTGCGATTAAGTTGAATTTGATTAATTTTTTATAGTCTTTTTTTTTCTTCCCTTTTTTGGGTTAAACTACAGGGCTTTTGGGTTTATGCATAAGCTTATATTTGTTATTGATGATGACTTTAAAATGTGATAAGTTTGAATTGCTTAAGATATTAGTCACTAGGTTAGATAAGAGTTTGTAATTACACTAGCCAAATCGTGGGAAGAAATGTGGCAACCCATACTAAAGTTATGTGCCATCGTAAGCTATATTTATTTTATAATTTTCCCTTCTATAAATTTGTTGTTCTGTGTTTCACTATATCTCATATGCAGACAATTGTAAGAGCAATATGAAATTAAGGTCAATAACTATTAATTTTAGGGGCTAAATATGTGCTGGAAGTACTCAGACATGAACACAGCATGCTATGTTGCTAATGTTATGTCTACACTATTGTAGTTACATTTTCTGACACTCATTTTGAAAATTTATGTTTTATGTTTCACTGAATATCTAATGGTGGACAATGGAAAGAGGAATGTGAAGTTGAGCATCAATAATGTGGATGGCTTGCACAAGTTTGTGATCCAAATCTATTCTTTAGTTAAAGGCATGGGGTTGGAAAGCACATTATGAGCGACAATTTCACAGCAGGAGACTACCAGTGGACTATATATTTCTAACTCGATGGCAAGAACCACAAGGACAAAAGTTAATCTTTCCATTTGCTTCTTGGGTTGCTATAAGTTTAGTGCATAAAAAGTTAGCTTGTTTAATATAAACTCTTGTAGAATCTTGTAAAGAAATAATAGAATGAATCATAAAATTATTGAAGCATATGCTATTTTACTATTTAGTATTGATTGCTAAGTAAACTTCTGTACAACGAGCAATTAAAGAGTAATCTACATATTTTTTATATTTTAGGGGATATGATTGTATAAGAAATGCGATGTATGTTTGTCTTATATAAGAAATGAGATGTACATTTGTCTTATATTTCTTATTAAACTTTTTCTGTGCAGAATGAAATTGAAGAAATCTAAAAATGTTTTGGGAAACTACATTATTGTTTGTGTAACATCCCGTACCAAAATATATACATGATTAAATAAGTTTGACTAAATTGACTAAGTTCGACCAAGTTTGACCAAGCGAACAATATATGGGTTCAAGTTGACTTTTTTAAGAGCGAATATTTTTTGTTTGAATGAGGTACCATTGTGTAGATTTCGTCGATATGAGTTCATAGACTGGCGGCATGCCAAATTCTGAGTTACGAATAAAAAGTTATGGTTCTGAGAAGTTCCCAGTTTTGTCTGTTAGTGATCCAAGGCCTTATATAAGCCTAGGTAAGCATGTCAAACAGGAAAAAAAAGTCCAAAATACTCATTTGTTCCCCAAAACCCGAGAAATTCTCTCCTCAGACCCGTGGGTTCGAACTTGGTCGTTTCTACCCGTTTACTGTCGAACTGGGTCACTGCTGTTTTGCCCATTTCTAGCCAACCACCACTTACTCGAACTAGCCAACTAGAAAGGTCACTTGAAGGCGAGCTCATCCATGAAATTTCACAGCAAGAAGCGGCCGGAAGCGCCCAGATCGGGCCGGCGAAGTCCGCGGCGGCCGGCGAGGTGGGTCGCAAGATTTTCTCATTTCTTAGCCGTTTCAGGCCAACCCATACACCTTTTCCACTATTTTTGACCCCTCTAAGCTCATTTCCATGGTTATTTTGTCCAGATTCCTCACCGTTTGAAAGATCCGACAATGGGAAATTCGGGCTATACTTCAACAGTGTTTTCCGACCACTGGAGGAAACTTTGGACCAAGGTGAGCATACTGGTAGGTTCCTTGTCTCTTGGGCTTTCCATCAGTATAAAGTTTGTGAATTTTGAAGGTTGTTTGATAATTTTTCCATTTTTGGGTCAATTAGTTAATTTTCGGATAAGTTGGGGACTGTTTTGGACAAAATGGGTCAAATTAGTTAAAATTGGAGTTGAATTAGTGAAATTGGATATGATTAGGACCCATTAGGTGGTTCAATTTCGAAATATTAGGCTTCAGGTGAAAATCCCCAATTTTATATGCCAGATCCTAAGGACACACGGTATAATTGGACTCTCCGGTGTCTAATTTATGCAATTTTGTGGTACTGTAAATCATTTTGAGACATTTGGGCTATACAAGTGTCTCTGGTTTAGTTGTTTGGAGCCTGAGAAATATTTTATTATATTACAAGCACTCGAATTGAGCCTGGAGGTGATCCTGTAGAGGAGCAGGCGTGAGCATCTACAGTACTGTTAGTGGTTATTAGTTTTAAAAATGTTTTAGGTATATAGTATAATATATATATGTGGTTCGAGTATTTTACTTATACCTATCGTTTGATTTGAATGTTTATTCTATGGATACATGAGGATCTGCTTTTATGTATATGTGTTATCGTTTTATATGACTTTTGTCAATATTTTAAACATTTGGCAATTCTAATGAGTTCATGAATGACTTGTGGTATTTAAATATTTTGGTATTTAAATTGAGGTTTTAAATCACTTTGGAAATTAATCGATTTGAGAAGGCATATTGAAAATTATATGATTTTAAGTATGTTCAAATATTTTATAAATTTTTATATGCTTAAAAATTAGTTTATGGTGAATATATTTCACTGTGGTATTTTTTTTAGTAAGAAATAATGATTAGAAGTTTTTTTGAAATATTTAGACAAGCGGTTAAATGTGAATATTAAATTATAATTTATGATACGGTAGGATATTATATCAGTTATTTTAAATTGATGTACCGCATAGTACCGGAGTTTGGTTCAATATTATTTTACAGCGCGCTGGGTTTACCACAGTGCCGTGAGGTTGGTTTCATCCAACGGTTATCTATTATTATCATGAACTGTGAGGTCAGGTTTATTCGACGGTTTATTATTATTATTACCACGGTGTCATGAGGTTGGTTTCATCCAATGGTTATCTATTATTACCACGGACTGTGAGGTCAGGTTTATCTGACGGTTTATTATTATTACTATGGTGCCGTGAGGTTGGTATCATCCAACGGTTTATTATTGCCACGGACCATGAGGTTAGGTATGTCCTGACTGTTAATTGATATTTCCACAACACCTTTCGTATGTTGAGCGTCATGAGATGGGTGTCTCCCACGGGTTGCAGATTGGTACATCATTTGGTACATTGTGTACGTTTGAACATATTGTTGATTTACAAACATTTTAGTGATTTCTGCATTTTCATATTTATTTGCTGAAACTATATTTATTATATTTTATGCTCAAATATTTATATCTTGATTTGAGACATTTTATAATATTACAATGATTGTTCATTTTATATTTGAGTATCGGTTTTATGATATAGTAAATTGGGATACAAGTTTGGGTTTTGTGAAATGATTTTTAAATGGAGAACTTTTCAAACGGGTGGAACGAGAGGTCTTGAGAGAAAGATTATTTTTTTATTATACTATGCCACTCACTGAGATTTCTTTATCTCACGTTTTATTGTTTTAAATTCGTTCCCCTAGGCGCACAGCTTATCATTTTGTTCCTTCCACGACAGCAGCATATTTATCTTTCCTTTATCTACTGTTATCTTCTCGATTTATTTATTACTTATTTGTAGTCCTGGACATTGTTGATACTCTTAGAATGCTCTGATTTTAGATGTGGGACTCAATAAAGATCATGGTATTTATGCGTGTACAGTAGGCCGGTTGTAGACTTTACGCTGTTGTGGATTTATTTTTATTTTTTTTTATATACATATTGAGGTATTATTGTTATCGCTTGTGTTTGTTGTCCACGTTTTAAGATGAGGTTCCATTGGATATTCTCTAGGGATTGTCCAGTGGGACTTCACTAGGCGGGGCCACCTGGGGGATCCTAGGAAGGTTCTCGGGGTGGCTCTTGTCAGTTTGTGCTCACCACAATAGAGATACAGCCAAAAAAAAATAAGAAAAATTATGGATAGGGCTACAGTGTAGGTTGGTTTCTACGACACTATTTAGGTGGAGACTATATCTAAGTTTGAAGTTGTGCTGCAATTGAAGAAATTGAAACAATTTGAAAGGAAAGTTTGGAAAATTTTCAACAGGGTCCATCAAGTAATTCGTGAGAAAGTGTGAGATCTCACATCGCTTAGAAAGGGAAACGAAGCATGCCTTATAAAAGGGTGTGGATACCTTTCCCTTGAGATGCGTTTTGACAAAACCATACAGGCTAGGCCCAAAGCGGATAATATCTCATGCGGGTGGACTAGGCTGTTACAGTTGATATCAAAGCCAGTATCTGGATCAGTGTGCTAGCAAGAATGCTGGGCCCCAAGAGGGGTGGATTTTGAGATCCCACATTGGTTGGAAAGGGGAACGAAGCATGTCTTATAAGAGGGTATGAATACCTTTCCCTTGACATGCATTTTGACAAAACCGTGAGGGCTAGGCTTAAAACGGACAATATCGCATGCGGGTAGTCTGGACTGTTACAAAAGCTTTGTTGAATGGTATAAAAGTTAAAAGGGCATTAAAAATAGATTGGAAAGTCCAAGATGGTATTTGGTTTTTGTGTTGATTTGGTTTTTGTTTTAGTAGAATCATGTACAAAGAAGAATGCGTTACTTTGGAATGTTCTATATTGGATAATATTAATGTTTGGTTTTATCTTTTGATAGCATTAGGAACTATGCAAATGTAAAAGACTATTTTGAACCCACATAGTTACTAATGCTATCAAAAGGTAAAATCAAACATTAATATCATCCAGTATCAGATATTTCAAAGTAAAATTTTTTTCTTTGTCCATGATTCCACTAAAACAATAATCAGATATCTTGGACTTTCCAGCTTGTTTTTAATGCCCTTAACTTTTATACCATTTAATAAGCTTTCTTACGAATTATTTGATGGACATTGTTGAAAATTTTCCAAAATTTCCGTTCAAACTGCGTTAATTTCTTCAATTGTAGGACAACTTCAAAGTCAGACATAGTCTCCACTTTAATAGTGTCGTAGAAACCAGCCTATGCAACAATATCTATCCATAATTTGGTTGTTTTTCGGTTGAGTCTCTATTGTAGTGCACGCAAGTAGTGATGTAGTTTCTCAAAGCATTTTTAGATTTTTTCAATTTCATTCTGTACAAAGAAAGTTTAATAAGAAATACAACACAAACATGCATTTCACTTATAGAAAGTAAATATGCATTTCATTTCTTATACAACCATAACCTTTAGAATGTATAGATTGCTCTTTAATTGCTCTTGTACTTGAATTTATTAGCAACCATGTTAAATAGTAAATTAGCATATGCTTCAAATAATTTTATGATTCATTCTATGTTTTTAAGAGATTCTGCAAGAGCTTATATGAAATAAGCTAACTTTTTATGTACTAAACTTATAGCAACCCAAGAAATGAAAAGATCAATTGGAAAATGCCTTTAGCCAGTTGGAAATTATCCTGAGAGTTTTGAGTTTGACGTTTTGTAACTCACTTCTTTTAATTTTTACTTATTATTATTATTATCCTTTTAACCTTCTAAATTGTTCATATTTATTATTGTAATTACTTCACCGTTTATACATATGATTGATGTGTAAGAGTAGATATGAGCGGATGGATTTTTTATTAATTTATTTATTTTTTTGGGTTTAAAGTTGATAATAATAATGTCTTAACCATAAAAATACATTAATAGTTTTACCGTTAGCAGTATGAATATCATCAAAGTTGACAAAGATTAAAAATTTCTTTACAACATAAAAGGTCTAGAAATTAAGAAAATCAAATTACTAGAAAATTCACACCCAAGGGGGGGATCAAGTGGTAGGAAGCTGATGCATCCCACATATCTATTTTTACGAATTACAGTTTTGATTCTTTGTAAGTTCCATCTGAGCCTTGGTATGGGAGGTCTATTTTTTTCTTTACGAAAATTACTAGAGAATTCAGAACTCTCAAAATCTACTTTTTCCACTATTTTTTATACATCTTTTATTGTTTTCTGTTCTCTGCCCTGACCAAACTTGCATTACTTTACAAAGTACCCGCATCACTGCCCTCATTAACCTGCTAAAACAAACATAAGAAAACAATGTAAAGGAATTGCAAACACTATTTTCAGGGAATATAGAAAAGAAGAAGAAAAAAATGAAGTACCTAGAAGTAAAAAAAGAAGAAATAGCAAAATGTTTAACAACCCAATTAAAATCTAAATACCTTAGGCATTACTTTCCCATATACGGCATCACTGCCATCATTAACCTGCTAAACCAAACATAAGAAAACAATGTAAAGGAATTGCAAACACTATTTTCAGGTTTTAAAGTAAAATGTGAGAATAAAGTGGAGAAGAAGAAGAAACGAAGCATCCAAAAGTAAAAAGAGAATAAATAGCAAAATATTTAACAACTCAATTAAAATCTAAATACCATAGGCATTGGAACTGTTGACTTTCACAAGTACATCGCAGTCAAGATTACTTGTTTATTTGTCCAACAAATTTTTTTTTTGTATCTGAAATCAAAGGCATTGAAACATTAAAAGCCTCACAATAAGTAAACTGTTATGTATAAAACATAGTAATGCAATCAGAAAGTGCTGATACCTCTAGATTTGGCCAAGACTGCGTATTGATCCTATCCAATTGCCATGCAACAATGGATTCCAGTAAAGCTTACACAAAATACACCAGCAAGTCTATAAATGCAAATTTGGGAACAATTATGTTATACTTTTACGGATCTAAACATACATAATAAATTCCATAAATCATAAATTACTAACCTCTAAACGCAGCCATTGATAAATTAAATCTTTAATCCTATAAAATAGAAAACAATGTAAAGTAGTGTCTGTGGACACACTACTCTCAAACTACTCTCAGATCTCTGAAAACCCTAATATCAAAATATCATATGGCATGTGTTTGTTTGCTTGCCCTAGACCTTTTATAGTCTCTGCAAGTCACACTTACCCATTAATTTTAACACACACAAAATACTAATAATTTAATAATATAATAATACTAGAAAAAATATGGTAAGTCAATGGGCTTTTAAAGAGAGTTGGTCCTCCAGTCTAATGGGCCAACTGGAATCTTATAGAGAGTGTGTGAGCAAGGACCCTACTACAAAATAATAAAATAAGTTAGTCCCATTAATGGCATAAATAGGCCCTGTAAATGAGTAATTGATTATGCTAAGTTCACAAATTATTTATTTATCTAACATTCTCCCACTTGGACTGCATAATCATCATCATATATAATCCAAACTCACTTACTACAGAATCTCCCGAACCATAATACCATTTCCTCTAACTATATAGCATGCCGACAGGACACAACAATATAATAGACTAGGCAGTAGAGATTTTCTCAGTAAATCTCACAAAACATGATATCATTTCAACTGAGCACTTTGCATGCCATAAACTTAGTTTAGGTAGTAGAGATTTACCAAACCATGTGCAATCCCCCAACACACAATACCATTTCATCCGAGCACATTGTGTATCGACAGGATACAACAATATACCCAAAATAGGTAGTAGGGACTCACCATGGCACCTGTGGATCAACATACACATATACATAGACTAATAGCCTAAACAGGCCTGTAAATATAAGGAGCAATAATATGTGTAATAAATCATCTCATAAATATATAATGATCCACATACACCAATTGTAACACCCCGTCCCGAACCATGTCGGAATTTTTGCACGCTGACCGAGGTTGACTGTTGACCGTTGACCCAAGGGGTCAAAAGTTGACTTTTTGATCCGATTGGAATTCTAGGTTGACTAAGATACCGTTACAAAGTACACGTTGGCACGAGTTCGTAGACTAGTAGCACGTTGAAAACGGAGCTACGGTTTGAAAGTTATGGGCAAAACAAGTTGAAGTGCAAACTGTCCAAGGGGTGTCGGAGTTGACTTTTTATTTATGGGGAAATGAGCTTTGACTCATGCATGGTTGTGAAATGCTCGTCGATACGAGTTCACAGACTAGCGGCACGCTTAAAATGGACATCCGGTTAAAAAGTTATGGACGCATGAAGTTTACCAGATACCGTAATATTTTAATATTTTTGAGTCGATGAATAGTGAAATGCCACGTGTCAACTTCTGATTGGTCCACATGGCATGAACAGTGTCACACAGTGGCTTTTATTTGATAAAATTCTCAGGGAAGAGAGAGGAAGAGAGAGAGGAGAGAGAAAGAGAGAGAGTCCGACCGGCGTCAGAATTTTTCAAATTTTCCGATCGATCTACAGTACACGCACCGGCCAGCAAGGTTCCCCTCCCCATTTCCGGCAAAACCTCAAAGTTTCACGGCGATCGGCCGCCGGACGCGCCTGAATCGGACTTTCGAAGATCGGCGGCGACCTTTTCCCTCCACCGCCGGCCACCATCGATTGGCCCATTTTCGGCCATTTTCCGGCCACACGTGGCAGCTAGCCAGCACCACCTCCTCAAGTTCGGCCGACCCACCAAGTTTCACGGCCATCGGACCACCGACGTGCCGGGATCGGAGCGTTTTCCGGCGAGGGGCCGGAAATCTTCAAACCGTGATTTCTCCGCCGTCCGGCCTCCGTTTGCCTCACCGCCGGTCCGATTAGATTGCTCTCCCCATGATCTACAAATCTGCAAAAACTCACAGCCAACGGCCACCGCACGCACCGCCGCCGGCGACGGTTGCCCGTGACCGCGGCGGCTCGCCGGAAATTACTGTTCCGGCGAGTACCCAGTTTTTCGGTCGGCTCCAGTCCACTGTGTTCGACCTCCTGAACCTGAATTTGACATCCGTTTCCACCAATTCGCGACGGTTTGGGAGAATTTCAGAGCCGAAACCCAAAAAGCTTTCCGGCGATATTCTGACCCCGTCGGGTCCGATCACCCGAAAGTAAGACCGAATCAATGATCCTCATCACTCCAGCTTCGATTCGCTATGTAACTCGTAACCTTTAGATATCGTTTGGTGTTCGCTCCCCGGGTACCCATTTGGGAATTATCCGAATAAAATATTAATATTTTTGGTTGGTGCACTGTGGTTGTTTAGGTGCGCGTACGAGTGGTGGAGTTGATCCCGAGGAGGATCGTAGTTGATTTACGCGCTCAAGGTGAGTGACCCACCTTCAAAATTATTTTGGGCAATTAATTATATTTAAGTGGTATTTAAATTATGCTCATGTGGTACGATTTAATTATGGTTTTATTGCGGTTTAATTTATTTATTATGCATGAGCAAAGTGTATTTCGGTAGTATTTGCACGTGGTTTTCAGTATTAATTTTTCGGGCATAATTGGGTTAAATATTTTACAAAAATATTTGTTTAAATTTTATAAATTATGCCCTCGGTATTTTTATGGTTGTATCTCGTACTTCGAGAAAATTGTGGTTTGTTGGTTATCAATGTCTCGTACCGGTTTGTTAAATAAAAATATGTGGGATGGTAAGTGTGAGAATTTAATGTATTTTCCACGGTAATTTTGGAAAACGGTACGGTTGGTTATTAATGTTTATTTTTAGACGCACTCATACAGTATTGGTGTTCTGGTGTATGGACACGTGGTAGCGCGCAGGTATTATATGGTTTAGCGCGCGGTTATTATTTCTCCCGTTGTTGCCATTGGACCGTGGGCAGGCAAGTTTGTTATTGGCCACAGCCGCCCCCCTCCTTGGTCGGAGATGGTTTCAGCAGTGGTACTGTCGGGATGCCGAAGTGCCGTTTGCAGGTTTCTCTCTTTAACCCCCCCGCCAGTCGGTGCTCGGGACGCTGGGTATCGGAGGGCATCACCGGTATATGGTGTGGTGCGTCAGGTGTAATTTGCAAATAATGTTTCAAACCCCAAAGGTGTTCAAACATTATTTACTATAATTTATTACATTTTAATTATATATTGGGGTATGTATTTATTTATTTATTGTTTATCAATTGGTTTGGTCCCTTGGTTTTCGGGAGGTACGAATATCGGGTTTTGTGAAAATGATTTAAAAGGGAAACATTTCTAACGGAGTGAATAGTGAAGGATTTGAGAGAAAATGTTACTTCAAATGTTTATTTATTTATTTATTTAATTGTTTGGTATATTATTAATATTAAAGGTGTACAGTAGATAGGGTCACTCAGTGAGATGATTAGCATCTCACACTCTTAAATTCCATTCCCCTAGGTCCAGGTTGGAGACGTTGATTGTCCGGGGCGAGCCCAACGTCTCAGTTCGTTGTCGAAGGTTCAAGAAGTTTTCTTCCCTTTTTCCTCTCGACCCTGTATTGCTTCTTTATCTGTCATTTTATAAATTCCACATGTATCTGTATAATGCTCTGTATACTCTATTGGACATGTAGTTATCATTTATTTTGCACTGGATTACTGTATTTATTTTGAAGTGCTGAAATTTGTGGATTCAATCTGTAGTATTGTGGGAGGAATAAGGGGATGTTATAGAAGTGTGTTTTCAGTGCAGGTAATTTTTTGTTAGTCCTACCCTTAGGGAGGTGCTGCCGGATTTTCCGTTGGAAGGTTCGGTGGTATTTCCCTGGGATCAGGGCTTGTCTAGGGTTCCGGGGAAGGAATTCTCGACGGGTCCTGACATCAATGCATTAAAATAATAAATAATACTTAACATGGATATTACTGTAGAAAATATAACAAACTCCCATTGACCCACAGCAGTCTCAACTACCTAACAATCCCATATGGGACACATGCTCATCAAATATGCCTACAAATAAGGTCTTGGTCAATGGATCTGCCACCATGTTATAAGTAGGCATGTGAACTACAGTAATGAGGCCTTCTTCAACTTTCTCCTTAACCACAAAATACTTAACATCAATGTACCTCGCACCAGGGGTTCCTTTTAAATTATTGGAGAAAGATACTGCTGCAGTATTGCCATAATATATCACAATAGGCCTTTCAATGGAGTCAACCACTCCCAAGTCATGAATAAAATTCTGAAGCCAAATTGCATGGCGAGTAGCCTCATAACACGCCATATACTTTGCCTCCATAGTCGAGAATGCTGCCACTAACTGTTTGGCACTGTGCCAAGATACAGCACCTCCTGCCATGATAAATATATACCCAATGTTAGATTTCTTATCATCCACACAGCCTTTATAATCTACATCACTCTAACAAACAACATCTAGGGAGTTGGTACGTCGATATGTCAACATATGATCTTTAGTACTCTGAAGATACCTAAAGACCTTCTTAACTACTTGGTAATGAATAGGACCAGGATTGCTCATAAATCTACCAAGCACACCCATAGCAAAACCTATATCAGGCCATGTACATACTTGAGCATACATCAAACTACCCATTGCTGAAGAATAGCGAACATTTCTCATCGCCATCCTCTCTTTATCATTCTTGGGACATTGATCCTTAGAAAATCTTTCACCTTTTGTGACGGGTACACTTCCAGGAGAACAACTATGCATATCAAATCTCTTAAGGATTCCATCAATATAGGCTCTTTGAGACAATTGCAACACATAATTAGTCCTATCTCGAACAATCGTGATGCCCAAAACAAAAGAAGCCTCTCCAAGATCTTTCATATCAAAATGGTTGCACAACATCTACTTTGTCTCAGCCAACAGGTCAGTGTCATTAGTAGCCAGAAGTATGTCATCAACATACAACACCAAAAATATAAAACTGCACCCACTAACCTTTATATATATGCATCTATCAACAACATTCTCCTTAAAGCCATTTTGGATGACAACCTCATCAAACATAAGATACCATTGCCTCGAAGCTTGCTTAAGACCATAATTGACTTCTTAAGCTTACAAACCAAATTACCATTCCCTGTTTGCTGGAAGCCAATTGGTTGAATCATATACACATCTTCAAATAAATCACCATTCAGAAAAGCAGTTTTGACATCCATCTAATGCAACTCTAGGTCATAATGTGCCACAATTGCCATAATGATTCTAAAAGAATCCTTTGTGGATACAGGAGAAAATGTTTGTGTGTAATCAATTCCTTCCTTCTGGCTAAATCCTTTGGTTACAAGTCTAGCCTTATACCTCTCTACTTGACCATTAGAGTCTCTTTTAGTCTTAAAGACCCATTTGCACCCTATAGACTTGCTACCCAATGGTAACTCAACCAAATCCCAAACACCATTTGATGCAATGGATTTCATTTCATCTTCCATTGCATCCAACCAAAATTTTAAGTGCGAAATGCTTATGGCTTCCTCATAAGTGACTCGATCTGAATCATCACTTATGTCAAAATCATGCTCCTCCAAGTAAACCTTATAGTCATCAGGAATAGCTGACCTCCTAGTCCTTTGTGACCTTCTCAAAGGCACATCGGCATCTACAATAGCTGGGATATTCTACTCCTCAATGATGGGTTCATCCTGATCAACTACTGGTTCATTAACTACTGGATTAATAATATCTCAATCAGGAACTACAACACTGGGAATGAATATATTTTCTTCTCTAAATTAAGGCTCCCTTGGAGCATTACTATCATCAAACCCAAAATCATCTTTAAAATAAACAACCCTGTCTGATTCAACAATTCTCGTGGTGTGAGATGGACAAAAGAATCTTGAACCCCTAGATCCTATACAATAGCCAACAAAATACCCACTTATAGTTTTAGGATCCAACTTCTTACTTTGGGGATTATAAATCCTTACTTCAGCTTTGCAACCCCATACTCGAAAATGATGCAAATTAGGCTTTCTCCCTGACCACAACTCAAAAGGAATCTTACGAACAAATTTACTTGGAACTTGATTCAAAATATAAGCAGCCGTCCTTAAATCCTCTCCCCACAAGTAATCTGGCAAGCTAGAATTTGCCAACATAGATCGCACCATGTCCAACAAAGTACGATTTCTCCTCTCAGCTATGCCATTCTGCTGAGGTGTACCAGGCATTGTATATTATGCATCAATGCCACATTCACGTAAATAAATTGTGAATGGCCCTGGGTTCCATCCAGTCTCATCATATCTGCCATAAAATTCACCACCTCTATCAGACCTCACAGCCTTTATCTTCTTATGCTTTTGAAGCTCCATCTTTACCTTAAACTCCTTAAAAGCAACTAAAGAATTTGACTTCTCACGGATAAGCTCAACATATCCATAACGAGAAAAATCATCAATAAAGATAATAAAATACCTATAACCACCCAAAGCAGTTGGAGTGAAAGGTCCACATACATCAATATGGATTAATTCCAAAACATCTCTACACCTTACCAATTGTTAGACTTTTACGGATCTAAACTAAACATATATAATAAATTCCATAAATCATAAATTACTAACCTCCAAATGCAGCCATTGATAAATTAAATCTTTAATCCTGGAAAATAGAAAACAATGTAAAGTAGTGCATATAGACACATTACTCTCAAACCACTCTCAGATCTCTGAAAACCCTAATATCAAAATACCGTATGGCATGTGTTTGTTTGCTTGTCCTAGACCTTTTATAGTCTCCATAAGTCACACTTATCCATTAATTTTAACACACACAAAATACTAATAATTTAATAATATAATAATACTAGAAAAAAATATGGGTAAGTCAATGAACTTTTAAAGAGAGTTGGTCCTCCAGTCTGATGGGCCAACTAAAGTCTTATAGAAAGTGTGTGACCAAGGGCCCTACTACAAAATAATAAATAACTCAGTCCCATTAATGGCATAAATAGGCCCTGTAAGTGAGTAACTAATTATGCTAAGTTCACAAATTATTTATTTATCTAACAAATTAACCATAGTTTCCTACTGTACCTGTTTGGAAAAACTGAGAGCAGTTTCTAATTGGAGGTATAATCCGTGACCGGGTAACAGACATTCCTGAGACACAAAAACTAGCATTCACAAAGACTTTCAAGTAGGCAGAGGCTAACATATATAAGAAGATGAACTGCAGAAACATAACAAAGTTTATCTGTGTATTTAAATTTTCTATGCTTACCACAGTTGCACCATCCCCAATCATACTAGTATTTTATAGTTAAGAACCTGAAATAGTAGTTGAATCAGCTCTGTGAGCATCATCGACATAAACTAGAACATGATAAAAATGAAATGCATTTCTTTAGTTGGCCACAGCTGCCAAAGAAGTGCGGTCACTTGTGCACATGGAATAAATGCCATTACAGTGTTTTTACCATCAGTTCAACCCACATGCAAGTAAGATAACTCAATAACAACAAATAAATTCCAGAAAACAAAAGAAATCAGTTACGAACTTTTAATAAATCAATAGTAATAGGAACATCCACTTCTTAATTCCTGAAAGATCAAATTTCCTGGTTAAATTATGACAGTAATCAGTATGCTTATAAACCGTCAGAAAATTATGACAACAAGAGCCATTAAATCCATTCCAAGTCCAACCTTTTGCAAAACAAGCAGACTTCATTCACAAATTTTACCATCTAGCAACACAATCAAGTGAAAACTTAGAATTAAAGCCAAAATACCACTGCCTGCTAGATTTACACCCTTCTTCCTCTCATGATTAGATAGATGTCTTCCTAATAGCATATGGGCTTGAAACTTTCTTTATGGGCTAAAACATTATGGGCTTGAAACTTTCTTTATGGGTTAAAACATTGTACATCTACATTCATTTTCAGGTTTAGACCTCTCTAAAACTTCCACAAACTCTGTTGTGAGACAAAAATCGACATAAGATAAGGGAAGCAACTTCACAAATTAATGGAGCAAAATTTAGCATAAAAGAACATTTTTTTCCCCTTAATTTGTTTGAATAAGCAGAAATTGCATTAAAATTGCTATAGAGGGTGTAGATTAGAAAGAAAAATCTCTAAGTTTAGAGGGTATAGATTAGAAAGAAAAATCTCTAAGTTTAGAGGGTATGGATGGTAATGTTAAATTTAAAATGTAATTTACAAATTTTCTATAAATTCAAAAGCATTGTTGCAAAAAATCGTATTTTATTTTTTCTTTTGTTTTTGTTTTTATTTTTTTTATTTTTATTTTCCTTTTGGCACATGGTTGAGTCTCTTTTGAGTTCGCTCATATATATATATATATATATATATATGTATATGTATAGGATGAGCTGTAACAAAGAAAATTTAAGTTTTTTGGTATAGAAAATAAAATATAAAGTTCTACAAATTGAAGGAAAAAAAAATATATATATATATATATATATTTGAACAAAATAGCATGTTCAAGCTCCTATTAAAACAACATTATTAAGATGTAGAGAGGACGTATACTTGATATTTTACTGAAATTGAAATCTTAATATGTTTTTAAGCACTTCAAGAGGGTGCACCTTCTAAACGTAAATAATCATACATAATTCCTTGAAAAGGGCTGCTGCTTCTTGGTTGTGTCAAAAAGATTGTATTATCTCCTTCTACAAGCCGAGCTCCGGAAATATTAACATTGTATAGCCAGTAAAGTCCATGAATGCCGTGTCTTGCAATTGAATTGTCTCTCCCTATCAATCCACTGCTGAATAGAGGAGGATTTGCTTTTGGATCATTTACTCGAACCTGTAAATATCATTTAGTCGAATACAGGTGGTTAATTTTCTCACGTCTTGACCAAAAAAAACAATACTAACAATTTGACATTTTTAATTAATAATACTTTTTTATGTGATATAACTTTATATATACAGTTTTGCTATAGAGAATATCAAATTCTTTCTACAAGATGAAAATCTAACGTTAAACATCATTTTAGAAAGATCAGTTTTACACTGACGCAGGCATTCTTTCACAAAACATGTTTATAGAACAGATCTATATGCATCAGCATAAAATTGAATCACCTAAAATAATATTTAACATTATATTTTCACCTTATGGAAAGAACCTGGTTCTCTCTTACAGCAAAACTCTTATATATAAATTATGTACTAAATAGAAAACACAACCTAAAGTATA
This sequence comes from Ziziphus jujuba, assembly GCF_031755915.1. NCBI lineage: Eukaryota > Viridiplantae > Streptophyta > Magnoliopsida > Rosales > Rhamnaceae > Ziziphus > Ziziphus jujuba. The sequence continues at coordinate 22,257,076 of NC_083383.1, read as the reverse complement.
TTTTAACTAAAATAAGTACTGCTTGAATTAATGCAACATTATTATTATTATTATAATCTATCGAATAAGGATAATATAAATTAACATTATAATGATCTACCTTTCAATAATTTAAACTTTTGGAAATATTGATTATTCAATATGGTATGATGTCCATGTTAAAGATCCAAATGCTTTTCACAAAAAAAAAATAAATAAATAAAATGTTAAAGATCCAAATGAACCTAAAAAAGGTAAGAGAAAAGTGGTAATCCAGCTTAATCAATTACTAAGAATGCTTCTCTTTTGTCAATTATTGAGTCATCGGGGACTGATTATCCATAATCAATAAAGATTAATATATACCTGCAATTCAGAGAAAGCAGCAGATGCCAGTGCTAGTCTCAGCTTATAGATACCACTTTTATCCACATTGTCAAGCTTGAAGTTGATAAGCCATGTTGTTCCTTGATATGTATTATTATCTTTCTTTCTGTAAGAAATTAGATTATATATAAAAAAATAAAACTATACTTCCTTTTTACTTTTTTATAAAAAAGGCAATATAATTGACATTGATTAATAATGTTCAAGCATATGAGCATATTAGAAGAAATAACACCTGGTAACCTGAGCAAAAAACCAATCTTTAGTGTAGTCGCTAACACCAACTGTGTAAACCAGGTCCTTATCAGGATATAATTCTGCATATCTTTCCCAAAGTCCGTACTGCCTAAACCTGAGACCAAGAAAAAGCCAATCGATATGTTACTCTAGTTTATTACAATATACTATTCTATTAATTGAATACATCTGAGGAGAAGCTTCCTCTTTTACATATATAAATGACTGAAACTTTCAGTTTTCAATAATTTAAAAGATACAAATAAAACATACGCATGCACACACATGCACACACACTATATATATATAGATATATATGCACGTCTATATATATAACAGAATAAATAGTCTTAAGAGGAAGAAAATTGAGAGGAAAAATAAAGAGGAGAAAAAAGGTGGTGGGGAGAAGTGGAATATTTCTCTATGTTATGATTGGTTATTAATTAAATATTGAGAAAACAATAGAAAAGATAGAAGTGTGCAAGTAAAGAGAGAAGAAAAAGGAGATATAGAGAAAAAGTGAGCTAGAGAGCAGGAGACCTCGTCTTCTTTTTCTTCATTAACACACTAACCAAAAAGATGAGAAAATAAATGCTTATTAAATTGTAGTTTTCCTTCTACTTTTCCTTTGTATTTCTACCCCACTTTTCTTAGACAATGTTTGGTTTGGTCACATATACTAGAAAGCATCATCTTTTATTGTATATATATATATATATAGTTGTGCTAGTATGGGCGAAGCTTGGATTTCATGATAATAGGGGCAAATAAATTTTTTTTTTTTTCATATAAAAAAGTTCAGGCATATAATAATAAAATGGAGATCTATAGTAAGGAGAAATATGTACTTATCAGGGTGATTGAGATAAAGTTTGTTAATATATTTTGGATTGGGATCAGGAACATAAAATTCCGCAGCAGATCGGTCAGGGATGCCTATTTCCCACAATGTTGGCCCATTTCTTGGAGGCTCATATACAAGATCACCCATATCTATGTCACTCCCTGCATTACATGCACCATTATTAATCTTAGGACATTACTTTTATAAGGACACAAATTGTGTTTAATATATATATATATATTTTAATTTATTGCGTAAAAAATATTTAATTAACATGCATTAAGGGCTAGGACGTAGGACTAGAAATATAATGTATTGAACATTTAAAATTAAATATATAAAAAATTTTCAAAAAAAAAAAAAAACCAATAGAACAATATTTTGGATACATGTATGTTATCCATTTCTAAGCAATAGTGGAAATGACAATATATCATTATAATACGCTAAAAATAATTTTAAAAAGTGGTACCTGAGGTTATGGTAACAATTTCATCGTGACGATAATCTCCAATAAAACCAGGGACCCATGCATAAAGATTATAGTCGCCAATACGAACATCGTTGATGGAGAAATAGCCATTTTCATCTGTTTTGCTCCAAAATTGGTAATCCTATATGACAAGAAAATTAATATTTTTCACATGCACCATTACTACTTTTAATCTTATAATATATATTATAGCATTAAAATATGCATGGAGTTATAATAATTAAAAAAAGAGAGGAAAAAAAAAAGTCACCTTGCACTCTCTTTGCCACGAACCAACTTCTCCTTGTGGGGCCAACCCAATGTATGCACTATTTGCCGACATGTCCTCATTGCTAATATATCTGCCCCAATATTCAAACAACAAAAACTAATTAATTAAAAAAAAAATTAATAATCTTCACTCAATATTAGCTAGTGAGCGATGTGGTAATGTGATAGGATTAATCCATGCATGCGGGTACCTCGATTAATTTTTAACCATTGACATTTTGATATATACAATTTGGGTAAATCATTTGGCTAGTCTAGTATTATTCTTACTCAAAATGAAAAAAATTAGTAGTTTTAATCCAGAATTTGGGTAAATTATTTGGCTAGTCTAGCATTATTCTTACTCAAAATGAAAACGAATTAGTAGTTTTAATATAAAGAAGATTTTAGGGACACCAAAATTTTTGACTCCCATCTTTTCCAAATGAACTATATGGAATGGAATGAAATGGAACGCATCAATTATAAAACTATAAAAAAAAAAAGGGTAAATAATTAGTTTAATTTTTCAAGTTCACAAAAAGTTTAATTTATCCATGCACGTTTCCCTCTTTTTTTTTTTTTTTTTCCTTCAACCAATGAATGAAAATGAAAGTAAATTATAATCTAGTTAAAAAAAAAAAAAAAGGGAATTTTATCCTGATTTATTTTCGTATTTTAGTTATATGGAGGTAACATATAAAGTCATAAAGCATAAAAAATCCACATTAAATGTTATTAATTTTAATAGTAAAAAAATGTAAAATGAACCGAGAATAATAATAATAATAATAAAACTGAAATTTCCTGCATACCTATCTCGTACAAGTAGTCTTCCACTAACATTCCCACGATTATCTGACTTAGGAAAATACTCTGAATCTGGAAAACTGTAGGGCCAACTTTGTACTTCAATGGTCATCTGCATATAAATATATATGGATATAGTAAACTCAACTTCATACTTTGAACACATTTAATAAGTTGGGGTATTTCTTACTTCTTGAAAATTTTATACCCTAGGCCAATGTAAATTTGATCAGTATTAATTAGAGTAGGAGTGAGAACTTTGCAATTATGCCTAAACCACTTCCTAGGCCAATCTCAGCTAATAAACCAGTTTCCTCATTCACAAACAAGATTCAATTTAAATCCAAAAGTTTTAATTTGACTCAAAACATATATGAAGCTTTTTTTGCCCATCATTTTTTTTTTTTTGGAATTGAGAACGTATCTGTATCTTAGAAAATACATCAGTTTAACAGAGTACTAAAATTCTTACATTGCCATAAAAACTAGTGATAGTTTGAGAAAATTAATCATAGACACTACATAATGAAATGAAACAAAGATTAAAAAAATTCTAAAGTGTCATATACAATCGGTTAATGATAATTAAATTCATGTCAATGTGCTTCATTAAACTAATTCGTCAAGAAAATGATATCTAATCAAGCAATGCTTACAGTTTTTATGGTATGGGGAATAAAATGCAAAAATGCAAAATTGTTTGTACAATGTTAATTAATACTAGCTATAAAAATAAAAGATAAAAAAAAAAAAAAATCTTGTGGTACGAATTGTGAGTATGTGTATTGTTGAACCTGTGTTTTAGCACTCTCCCATAGTTCAGCTATGGGGTCAGACTCATTTCCATCAAATGGAGAATTGAGATATATAAAAACAGGTCCAAAAACTTTCTTCCATTGTTCTCCAGCTCCAAATTTGGGCACCAAATCCTCTCCCGCATAATGAGCGCTGAGAAATACCTGATTACATTTGGTTTTATTGAATTTCTTTAGATTATCAATTTTAATTAGATGTCTAATAAATGCCATAAACAATTTACAAATAATTCGAAGTTTATTCAAGGATCATGGGCTATTCGCATGTTGAAACAAAAAAATAAAAATAAACAAATAAATAAATTTCTATATGTACCGTAAGGATGGTGGGGCCAACATGGGAAGTGAGGTTTTGTTTAAGAGGACCACCAGATCGAAACTCATTGCTGGGTGTAATGTGCCAAAACCCCACGGGTGGGTCCGTCGATATCCATCCGTGGACCCCAATATCTTCGTTATTACATGAGTATTGGTACTTATCATCAACCTAGTTATTACATCAAGGATATATAATAAAAACAAAGAAAATAACCAAAAATAAAAAATATAAATAAATCACGTTACAGAGATTGAATCCATAATAGATACAACATACTTGTCAGCTGTAATCAACATTTATTCTTTCTTTAGTACTAAGTTCTAACTAGATACACTAGCAAAAAAAAAAAAAGTTCTAACCAGATAAAAATTCTATGTTTTTATTATTATTATTTTTTGTCCAGCTTCGATATAATTTATTTTTGTTTTACAGCATAAAGAAATAATTATTTTTTAAGATGGAGATTTTATTGCGGCACAAAGAAATAATTTTATTTGCTGAAAAAAGAAAAATTATATTTGAGTTAAATACACTTAACCCCTTTGAATCATAATAATTTTTGCACAAATATCATATTGCCATTACCATCCTGACTATTGTTTTTATGTTATTTTATTTTAATTATGCATTTTTGATATATGAATTTTATAAAATTAATCGTGTAAAGCTAATGTAAAACTTTAGTGTAGTACAATTTTTTATTCTATTTTGTTTCATTTTTAAAGCTTAATTTTGTTAACTTCATTAGAAAAATTTTTAAAATTGCACTAAAATGATATAAAAACAATAGCTCACATGCCAATGTGATACCTTTTTGAAGTTTAGGTGGTAAATTGCAACAAAGTGTATTTAACCCATTATTTGTTAAGATGAAATTTTTTTGTTATTGTTCTGGAAAGAACAGGATATAAAATCTTAATTCTATTCTGATAGCGTTAAAAATTTATTTAAAGATCTCCAATTACTAACCCATAAATATAAATAAATAAATAAAATCAAACGTTTTGATAGAGGAATTTCATTGGAGAGAAGGAATACAGTACAATACCTCCCCTTTGAGCTCCGGTTCAACTGGATTTACAAACAGGACTGCTTCTGGATAGGCCAGGGCTTGACCTCTTGGGGGTAGTCGATCATCGGGAAGGGGCATAAATCTTTGCCTATTATCAGCCACCGCCATATATTGAAACCTATTTAATTTGTTCAAAATTAATATCGGTTACCAATTATATTATATTTTATTTTATTTTTATCATTCATCAATTTAATTTATTCAGTTAATTAAATTATATTTTATTTTGTTTTTATCATTCATCAATTTAATTTATACAGTTAATTAAATTAATATTTTAATGATCTTATTGCAGATGAATATCTTATAAATATATATAAGAAAGAAAAAAAAAAAAAAAGAAGGGAGGTGAGCAAAAATGATATAGTACTTGTCTTTTCTGAGTTTGAATGCAATTCTGGTCTCATCAAGGTTGAAAGCGGGCCATTCCTTCTGGTGCTCATAAATGGCATATGTGTAAAAACCTGAACAACCGCGAAGCATTATGAACCTTTTATCTATACTCAATGGCACAGCCTTTCCTTCTTGTGTGGGATCCCATGTCCTTGTGAACGACAACTCCACTTGTTCCTCGTTTTCCACTATTATCCTAAAACTGCTTCCTCTTATCCTGCGTGCATATTAATGCAATGTTATTTATGCAAGTATTTTTTTTTTTAATTAGAGAATCTTTGATTTAATTAAATAAAAAATTATTACCAAATAAATATTTAACTATTGGATAAAATAATAACTAATATTTAAATTGGAATATAAAGTTTAGAAATATTTGTTTTTACAAAGTTAAAGGTTATTTAATTAGAGAATTTTTGTTATTTATACTTACACAAACTTATTAATCACTAGCTTTTAAAATATTTTTAAAAAAAAACTTCTATTTATCTTCATCGGTAACCACAAATTCTAATTAGGATTTTTTAATTCTATTTTTTATTTTAAAATTTTAAAAATAAATACTTTCACGATAAATATTTAAATTGTTATTGACATATATATGTAGGATTTATATGGAGGAAAATTACACATCAAATATTCCACTTGTTCCTGAACTTCCTGGTGTGCTCCAAACCAGATCCCAATACCTACATGAAATATATTTAATATGATTTATTTGAAAAAAAAAAAATCAACTTGAATCGATCATTTGCATGAATCAATGGGAAATATGATTAAAGTTAAATTACCCTCTATTTGATTCGTCGTTGAGAATTTCAAGCAAATTGTCAATGTCATTATATCGTATTCCTGTAACAATTCCATCTGGGTTCGACAATGTGACTTGGAGTAATCCATTGTCCATCATCACCTGCGAAATATGTTCAAAGAGAATGAAAAACAAAAAAAAAAAAAAAAAAAAAAAAAAAAAAGGGAAGAAAAAAAGGGAAAAAAAAAAAAAAACAATTTCCATATATTCGATTGATCAATATAGCATACATATGCAAGCAGAAAATAAAATAAAAAATTTTCAACTAAATTTTAATCAGTTAATTACACGATGATCTTCAACATGCAATTGAACCCCTTGAACTGCCATGTTGATGCAAACTCTATTCTATATCTTGGAGCTTAATTCTTTCTTCTTCTTCTTCTTCTTCTTCCTCTTCTTTTCTAACTTCAATGGAAAATATGAAGCCCGTTCTGCATAGTTTTCTGATGAAGCCGTGACTTTAAATATTTGGTTAAAAGGTTTTCTTAAACTAGAGATAAAGCATTCTTTCTGTGACTTTTCTGGTTTTCTTATGTTTTTTATAATCTCTTTGCTTTGTCGCCACCATATATTGTTAGTTAGATTAGATATACCGTGCAACAAACGCTACAAAGAGCAGCCAAATTTCGGGAAATGATTTTATAAGCGTTGTTAGTTTCGTTGAAGGAAAAAAAAAAAAAAAAAAAAAAGGAACAACTTGGACCTTATTGTTAATAAGAAAAAGGTCATTTTGAACCGTCCAAATTCTGTTTCAAATCTTTAAGTAAGTTAATTTTCAAGATCAGTTTGTATTATTAATTAAAGTCAACCTGCTCTAATAATGCTAAATTTTGACTAAACATTTCGTTGAGTCAACTTGAAAGTCTTTTAAAAATCTGTAGCTTATTCTTTTTCCATTCTTGTATTAAATAAAATAAATACTTATATAAATGAATTAAAAAAAAAAAAAAAGAGAATCTGAAAAACCAAATTAGTACCCATGATTATTAACATACAAAGAAATTCTAATTAATTCAAAATTTAAAATATAAATTTCTAATAGAAAAACATATTCTTTTCTTATGAATAAACCTAAACGAAGCCGTTTGATTGAACATGCATATATGGTGATCAAAACTTCAAATATATACACTTCGTCCTGAAACTCTACACTAGAGAGACTAATAATTAATCTCAATTGTTAAGTGGGTGCAATTAACAATTCTTTATTATAAGTTAAATAAATTCGTTCAAATTTGATGACCAAAAAAATGAAAAACATATTCTTTTCTTATGAATAAGCCTAAACGAAGCCGTTTGATTGAACATGCATGTATGGTGATCCAAATTCCAAATATATACACTTCGTCCTGAAACTCTACACTAGGGAGACTAATAATAAATCTCAATCGTTAAGTGGGTGCAATTAATAATTATTTATTATAAGTTAAGTAAGTTCGTTCAAATTTGATGACCAAAAAAATGAAAACTCATTCGTGGCTTTCGATCATCCAGTAAAAGTAAAAAAGTAAAGCAAAAACATAAACGAAAAAAAAAAAAAAAAACACAAAAAAAAAAAAATGCAATTATACTGCTATTTTGTAGAATCTTTAGATTTTAAATTTCTTATACTTAATTTGACACTTCCACCGCCAGTCTGAAACTGAGGTAAGGTTGGTTCCAAAGAAGAAATAGAAGAGGCTTGATGTTGGTTATGGTTTTAGGTTGAAACTTTTGGTCTCGAGTCGTATTTGTGTTTGAGCAACCGATAAAATTAGGCGCCTATGCAATGAGTTCTTGAAATTTTTCACAACAGTTGTTGCAAAAGGTTAATTTTTCACAACACGTTAATAGAGTACATCAAGTAGTGAATGTCAAAGGAACAATGTATGAAGAGAACTGCTTCAAATTCAAGCAACTGCCCATGTATGAATGCAAGGTCATGTGAAGGTCCAATCAAACCTTGTCAGTTGCTTCTCTTACATTGCTTGTTTCATGTTGAAGTAGTCATCTCTTAGCTTGACACTTGCCTTGTGTTAATTGGTTGGTTTGAACATCCAATCCGAGCACGAAATGCCACAAGCTCCTCTCAAGCAAGTGAACTAGGTCAAGCACCTTAAGCGCCTCTCCTAAACCATTTCTTAAGCTTATTCTATGACAAAACGCAATCTTACTTATGTTACAAATGATTAGAGATCATTTGCTCACTAATCTAGCCAAATCTAGCTTAATTGTTTGTTTGAATTATCAAGCTTCTCAGTAATTTTTATTTGGTTTGAATTCTTTTTTTGGGAAAGCTTAATATTAAGTTTTTAAAGAATAAAGAGCCAAAGTGGGAGTTTTTGTGCAAATTAGAGCTTTGCTTGGAAGTCCAGTTTAAGATTGACATCAAGACTCTTGAGAGGTCAAGAAGTGAGACTGTACAATAAAATTCCAAGAGTGTACATGCCACTTTTCACGAAAGAGAAGAAACAAAAGTTTAAAAATGCACACCGTTTTGAAAGAGTGTACACATCTAGTCCATTTCACCATACAAGAAGAAAGTGGCATGTGCACTGAATTTGGTAAAGTGCACACCCCCAAGATAGTAAGCCCACGGTTTGGAGCTCTTTTGTAAAAGTCTTTGGTCCTTTACCTCATGACTTGATCATTAACTGAGCATGTGAGTCACATGTTCTTATCTCTAATGTATTCATGTGATTAAGATCAAAGAGAGGCTATTAAGTCTTGCTAGGGTTAAGATTAACGTGACCCCCAGGAAGAGTATATAATTATATTTAAGAGAGGCAAAAAGAGGAAGTAATTAAAACAAGAGGTAGAGAGAGAGAGAGAAAAAAAAAAAAAAGTGATAGAAGGAGGTAAGTAAGACTGTAGTGATTTTAGAGAGCTTGAAGGAATGGTTTGCTTAGAGAACCCAAGGCTTTAGGAATATTTGGAGGAGCCTTCAACTTCTAAGACCTTTCTTTATTCTATTCTCTACTTTTATCTTTTAATATTTGTAATAGTATTCTTGGATTTGTGTTATGACAATGTTTACATTTATAAAATTATATTTTGATAGTATTTTGTTATTTTTATGAATATTTATGTCTAGATCTTTTGATCTAAGACTATGATATTGCTTTTAATCTTAAAAGTGATGAAATAAATAGGTTGGTTTATGGTTTAATATTTTTTCAAATTATTTGTGTTTCTTTAGAATAATAGAGCAACAACCTAGTTTGAATAAGAATTTGATTCGGTTTATCAAGATTGCAATTAAAGCTTAAAAAGCCTAATTAGTAAATCACAACATACGAGCATTTGTGAGCTTGATAGACCTATTTTGGCCTTGGGCAATCTTAATATCTAGCCTAACTATTAGTTAAGAAACTAATTTGGAATGGACAATTAGAAGAGAGGTTTAATAGATTGGGCATTTGGTAGAATCAAGGCGAGATTCTAATTTGAATAAACTTTTACTCATATAGAGAGAGAGAGATTTGGTGTTATCAGAGACCCTTCATTGATAACTTGATTAATATTAGTCATAAATTCCCATTTAAAACGTCACTTGAGAGATGAAATTGAAGTCATATTCCTAAATGCTTTTATTCATAAGAGTAACAATTTTCCTTTAAACTTATGGTTTTTATTATTTTGCTTTAAAATTTTTAATTGAATTTATTTTAATTCTTTCTTTTAAATTTAGTTAAATTGATTGCCTAGATAAAGTTAGCTAGTAAAAATCTTTGGTAATTAGTTAAAACAAGTTTTGAAACTACCACCAATCCTCGTGGGAATGAACTCTACTCACTCACTTTTGTACAATAATTTTACTAGCTTTTAGATTGTGATAATTGATCAAATCAAATAGCTTCGTGTAAATGGCTAACCTAATATCCTATTTTCCATGTAACAAACTATTGTTTCAAAAATGTGTGTGCAAAACCAATTTTAACAATCAAAATCATGCAATTAGATAGATTCACACTAAGTAAGGTAAAATTAAGTACTACCTTCATATGCTTGACATGATCTTAAACTCTCCATTAATGTAGATTAAATTGCAAAACATGGAATCAATAGGTCTTTATTGGCTTGTAACAAATAGGCTATAGGGGAAAAGCTCAATGAAAGAAAGATAAAGGTAAATAAATACTAGAACAAAACTTTGAATTAAAAATTGATGACTATGTGCTCAAGCAACAAGTACCTTCTCACAAAAACAAAAACAAAACAAAACAAAAAAAAAAACCCTTCAAAACTTACTTATCCCTCTTCCTTGCAATCAACTTATCCACTAATCTCCAAATTAATCATCACACAGGAACATCACACTTTTTTTCTTCTTATGGTAGAACAATTTGTCATGTCATGTATGCTTATATAGTAATAAAGTAATGCCTAGTAACTGATTAGAGTAATCTAATTCTCTTCAACTACAATATTTTTCTTCTTTTTGAATGTTTTCATTTCATTTAGAAATGTACACCCTCAAATTTATTTCTTATGAACATCTTTTTTTGAAAGGGTGACAATTCTCTTTTCTTTCATTTTTATTTTTTTCCTCTCCCACAAGGCAAAACAAAAACATTTTTGCTTTTCTTATTCCTGTCGTGCTTTAAGGACAAGATTTTTTATAAGCATTACATAGATATTATTAATCAATTATCACTAATACCCAAATTTTGAACATTGTGTTCAATTACGCCCACAAATCTCACGAAAATGTAAAAATAGAACCAACTCTCACAAATAACCACCATCACTCCCTCAAACTTAGCTTACATTCTATCCCTCTTTATATGTTACAAATATATTTTCATATGAAACTTAATAACAATCTTTCTTAAGAAATGTAAAGGTAGGATAAAAATTAAACATGAAAGACTTATAAAAGTTAGGTAAATAAGGTTAAATGAACAAAAAGGCCCTAACATGCACTAATGCATCCTAAAAGCTCAAAATACGTGTAAAGCAATAAAATGATTTTAAAGCTACAAAAGCTCAATCTCTTAAAAATAATGGCTTACATCATTTTCCAAGTTAAGCAATCATCTTTAATTTCATCTCGAACAAAGATCATGCAAGTTCTAGAGCTACAAAAAAATAATTTACCCTAATTTCATGCAAATTTTCTCTAGAACCCAATCTAGACAATGCCAAAATCGATTGAAGTGCTCAAAATTTTTTTGGAAAATAATTAGCAAATATATTAAAGATACTACAAATTCACTATCTCAAAAATTCACAATATCCTCCAATTTCATCATTGGCTAATTATATTACTAACCATAAAAGCAACTGATCAAAAACTAAAATTAGAAACTAAGAACCAAAAATATTTTTAGATTTTCAGAGACAACAATTGATACGAGTCTAAGCAATCCATCCTAAATCCATGCAAACTAATACTCAATCATCTAATTGATTCAGCTTATGTTGAATGAATAGTGCCACAAAAGGATTGAAAAAATACCCTATTTAGAAATCAATGATTGAATTTTAATTCTCAAGTTAAAAAAGTTCAAAGGATAGTTGTAAAAGAACAAAAAGATTTAACTCTCACAAGTACTAATTTTTGTTGAAGATCAAAAGTAGTTGTATTCATGATTTGATAAATAAAAGGACCCTAAAAATTTGGGCAATAATGTTTCCTACACTCTAAATTCTAACTTATTTTCTAATTTCAATTTCACTAGTCAATTCCTTTGAGAAAGTGACTAATTACATGGCAAATTAAGATTAGAAAGCTAATTAACAATTAATTATCCAGCTAAAAATAATTAAAAACATAACAAAAATTAAAGGTTTCCTAAGATCGAAATAAGGCTAAAATTGTAAAACTTGGACAACAAGTAACTGGATGATCAAGTTAAGCACATAATTTAAGCTAAAAAAGAAAGAAGCTAATTTCTTTCTCTTCAAGCCACGTTGGACAACCACATAGATGCCACATGTCATGCCATGTGTCGAAGGATGCCATGTCATCAAAGTGCAACGTCATCATGCTCTTGAAAAATGACCAAATTACTCCTAACATTGGCCTCCTTCATGCCTTCATATCTGCAGCCTTCAATGCTCAATATTGTTGCCAGTTTTGATTCTTCCTTAGCATAACTCTTGCACTCTTGATTGATAAATACATCTCGGATAAGACCATTCAATGCTTCTTTAAATCTTTTTGTACAAGGTATTGTAATTGGTCCAATTGGCAACTCCAATGGCTCAAGACTCCATCTTTGAATGCTCCCATGATAAACCTCATCAACAACTAATTAAAAAAAAATGATAAAAACATGTTTTTGAATTTTCTACTCATAGAAAAACGATACTTAAAAGCAAACATAGAAACCTTTTTTCTTGATTTTCTATTTTTATTTTATTTATATTTAACTTTATTTTTAAAATAAAAATTAAAAACTAGCAAATTACTTAAAACAAGCACACAAAGACCAAGTTTTTGAAAAATTCTACCAAATTTAAAAAGTATATAGATATATAACCTAAAAACTTCAAACTTCCGAAAACAAATTTTTGAAATGTAAACTCATTTATAGCTACAAAAACATCCATAAACAATCAAACTTTCCAAAAAACATAATTACAAATGACATATACAAAGAACATAAGTAAAGATAATCTAGACCTAAAAAGTTCAAGATTAAGAAAAAGACCAACCAAACAATAACAAAAATTCAAACAAACTTTTCCCTTGAACTAAAATTGAAAATTGTCCTTAATGGTTTAAATTGAAAATGAAAGTCAAGGAAAAAGATTGTTACTTAGAGGTAAGATGTTCCTCATTTCAACCATCCAATTAATTTTGGTTGTACTATTGGTGCAAAATATTACTTGCACCTTCGTCATACTACATATGGTCATCACTAAGCTCTTCACTAGATTCTACATTTGGCTCCTCATCCTCCAATAGGTCTAAGAGATGCTTTGGATAAGTGAGAAAATAATTTGACGAAGCCTTCCCTTATAGTTGATGGACAAATCTTCTATTATTGTGCTCAAAATTCCATGACCATTTGTTTCATAGTTAGTATGAACCACTTGTCTTAGGGGTGAGATGTTCCTCATTCCAACCATCAATTAATTTTGGTTTCTATATTGGTACAAACTATTATTTGCACCTTCTTCATACTACTTATGGCATCATTGGGCTTTTCACTAGAGTCTACATTTGGCTCTTCATCCTCCAATAGGTCTAAGAGATGCTTCTGATAAGTGAGAAAATAATTTGAACTAAGTCTCCCCCTATAGTTGATGGACAAATCTTCTATAATTATGATCAAAATTCCATGAACATTTGTTTCATAGTTAGTATGAACCATTTGTCTTGCTGTAAATCATAAACCCGAGCAACTAGATTTGAAAGTGATCTCCCAAATTACTTACATATTCTGTCAGGACCCGTCCAAAGTTCCCCACCGGAACCCTAGACAAGCCCTGATCCCATGGAAACCCTACCGGACCCTCCTGTGGACAATCCGGCAGAACCTCCCCTAAGGGATGGACTTACCACAAAATCCCCTGCACTGAAAGCGCACTTCTATAATTGTCCCCTTATTCCTTCCACAGTACTACAAGTTGGTTCCACAAATTTCAGCACTTCAATAAAAATACAGTAATCCAGTGCAAAATAAATACATAAGTGTCCCATACAGTATACAGAGCTTTATGAAGTACTCCAAGTATAGAATACAGCAATAATGAAAGAAATATTACAACTGCAATAAAAGAAGAACAGGTACTACCGAACTAAAACAGCGAGGAAGGTCAAGTCCGCTCCGAATGAACACCGACAACCTGGTACCTAGAGGAACGGAATTTAAGAGTGTGAGATGCTAATCATCTCAGTGAGTAACCCTATCTACTATACAATATAATATCACAGTAATAAGCATATAAATAATAATTATTTGGAAATAATAATTTCTCTCAAAACCCTTACAATTCTCTCAGTTGGAAAAGTTCCTCTTTTAAAACCTTTTCACAAAACCCTTTATTCATATTCCCCGAAAACCAAGACATCAAATAAATACCAGAAACAGTAATAATTATTTTTAATTCCAATACAGCTTTAAAACATTTTATTTTTAAAACACAGTTCTAAAAATCAGTTGATGCACCCACTATATACCAGTGGCGCCAACAGTACCCAGCGTCCCGAGGTACCGCCAGACAGGAGGTTGTAGAAAGAAACCGGCATACGGTCGCGTGGCGTCCCACTGCGCCGCTACTAACCTGGTGTCCCGGCCATGGAGGGGTGGCCACCCTCATTCGATGGCAACCACAGGACACCCTCATAATATCACCTGCGCGCTACTCACACCCACCTGCGCGCTAATCATATCCGTGTGCACAATATCCATATCACATATAATCAAAATACCAGTACGTGCACGGTGCATCTAAAAATCATAAATTCACAATTTAAATTATATAACAAATTTCACATTTTGCATAAACATAGCGGGTATAGTCCATCCGCTTGAATCCGGAAACTCTCCACAATTTCTTTATAATCAATACCATAAATTCCATGATTTTCAAATCCACCAACTCCCAAATCCACCATTTCAAATATTCACATTTTCCCAATAGCATAAATAATTCTCGAAATATAATAATTAAATCTCATAATATTCCATGGGCATATTTTATAAAAATTGAAATCACCAACATAACCAAATATTTTCTTTGAAATATTTGAAAATCAAATCGTGCCCAATTTAATATTAAAACCACAAGAATTTCAAAATCCTCAAACCCATAAAATAATTTCACATGGCATAAATTTGTAAAATGCACATTTTCTTAAATCCAATAAATCACCAATAAATCCACAATAAATCAAATAAATATTTGGCACATAGAAATTAAATTCCAAATATTTAAATCACACATAATATATTCACCAATTAAATTCCCAAAATTAATTTGAAGGTGGGTCACTCACCTCAAGCACGTAATTAAACCATGATCCACCATGGGATCAATTTCATGACTCACCCATGCTCCTAAGACATAATTCACACACAGTCAAATAAATTAATATTTTAATCGGGTAAATAATACCCGGTACCCGGGGGGTCAAAACACAAACGTTATCCAAAAAAGGCGAATAATATACCGAATCGAAGCTCGTGGAATGAGGATTACCAATCCGATCTCCATCGACCCCAATTCCGCCGGAGGTGGCCGGAATTTGGCCGGAAAGCTTCGGTGGAATTTAAACTTGATGGATCTTTCAAACGGTGGGGATTTTGGGCAAACTAACCCCGGAAACGGACTCAGAGGGGTCGAAAATAGTGGGATAGAGGTATGGGACGGGCTGGGTTGGTCGGAAACGGCGAGAATCGCCGGAAAAATTTCACCTCGCCGCCGCGACTTCGCCGGCCCGATCTGGGCGCGTCCGGCGGCGGCTGGCCAGGAGATTTGGTGGCTGAGGTCGCGAGGTGGTGGGCTTGGACAGTGGCCGGAGCGTGTACTGTATGGGTGCCCGGAAAAGTTAAACACGGGAGAGAGAGAGACGGCCGGTGGGAGAAAAACAAACTGTGCGTGTTTTGTGTTTTGATGCTAGGGGAAGAAGAAGGAAAAAAAAAGAAAAAAAGAAAAAAGAAGGGTGTTTTCCCACGTGGGGGAAAAAAAGAAAAAGAAAAAGAAAAAGAAAATAAAAGAAAATAAAATAAAATAAAATATATAAAAACAATTAAATAATAATATTATTATTTAAAATAATAATAAAAATAATTTGATTTTAAACATGGTTGACATGTGGCATTTCACCATGCTGACACATGGTCACCTTCAGTAAGTCACACGTGGCACATCGTTATACGTTCAAAATTAATATTAAAATAATACAGTGTTTGAAAAACTCTACAGGTCCATAACTTTCAAACCACATGTCCAAATCGGACGTGCCGCTAGTCTACGGACTCGTATCGACGAGCACTTCACAACCATGCATGATTCAAAGCTCAACCTTGCATGAATAAAAAGTCAACTTCGGCACCCCTTGGGCAGTTTGGATCTCAACTTGTTTTGCTCATAACTTTCAAACCGTAGCTCCGTTTTCAACGTGCTACCAGTCTACGAGCTCGTGCCAACGTGTACTCCCTAACGGTACCTCAGTCAACCTAGAATTCCAACCGGATCAAAAAGTCAACTTTTGACCCCTTCGATCAACAGTTAACGGTCAACCTCGATCAACGTGCAAAAATTTTGACATGGTTTGGGACGGGGTGTTACATATTCTCCATCATTACTTACATATGAGATAATTATGAGTGAGAGCTAGCTTCTTAGTAATAGGATGAACCTAATCCACCATTATAAGAAGATTGAACAACAAAATCAAGTGTGAAGAATGTCTCATGAGTCATTGGTTGTTGACCTTCATTGGGAACTTTAAAACCAAGCCCACATTCTTAGGTTTTTCATCTTTTCAAGTAGTAAATTTACTAATGTAATCAATAGTAATCAAACTGACTGGTTCTCTCAAAGTGAAATTCCTTAGAATTTTAACCTTGACTTTCTTACAAAGGCCTATATAAGGCAAAGATGGTGAATAACAATCACATTCCTCCTATCAATGCTTTTCCCTTTATTGCTTGGATGATGGATCTTCTAAGAAGAAATCCTATATCCAGCTTTGTACATTTACATACGAGGTGCAAAAATTCACCTTTCTTCGTTCCAACATCTTATGGTTGTGATGTAGTCATAAAGGTTGCACAAATAAACTTGTTGCATGCAATAGCATACTTAAAGTATTTTGAAGAAAAGTGGTAACTTCACCCTTCTCATTCAAACTAGAACTTGTACTCGGTGCACATAGTTGCTTCACAACATCATGATGGCTGACTCCGTGAATAAGATAAATAAAGAACTCATCAATTTTACGATGTTCTGAACAAAATACTCATTAGCTACATCCATTGAAAAGACATGGTCTTCCCTCTTACTCTAACCAAATCATCATCTCTATTAATGGTGGCATTAGCATAGAATGCCTAGTTACATAGTTAGCTTATCCCATCTCCTGGCTAAGGTTTCTTTTTTATTTGGAAGCCTATGGCTCAAGGCTCATCTTTTCTTAGCCTAAGTCCTCTTTCTATCACAAAGCTCTTTTTAACAAGCTCAATATATCTCTCATAAGCTTCAGTGGTTAAGAACAAGCTAGGAATATGCACATTAGAGCTTGCTTGATAGCTTGCTCTTATCCTCCTTCTCTTACTTAACTCCCCAACTTCCTTGTTGATTTCCTCTTAAACATTTTCTCACAATTCAAAATCCCACTTAAAAATCAATCCATAATGCCCCAAAGTTCTTATTGAGCTATGAAATTCCTAAGAACAATTTTCAACAATATTTTCATAAAAAAAAACACAACCACTTAGTATGCTCAAATTCAACTACACAAGCTCAAGAACAAAATACCCCTATAGCAACTCAAAGTTCAAAAGCAACCCTAAATACCAAAACATATTCCACAAAACACGTCAAAATCCCTCAATAAACAAAGCATGAACCTAATTTTAACAAAGAAAAACAAAATTCCATACCCAAAGCTCCTATTCAAAACTATGGGCACCAAGTCTCCAATCAACCACTCATAATTTTTTCAAATTTTCAAGAAAAAGAGCAAAGGTAAAGTACTTACTTGACGATGAGAGCTTCAAAAGAGCTTAGAAATTTTATTTTAAGACACCCACAAGTTCTACTCAATGTTCTCAAAGTAGCTTGTGCCTTATAAATGAACTCCATCTTGCTTCAAGAATAGAAATCTTGTAGACAAAGGCTTAGGTTTGAAAATTTCGAGCTTAGTTTGTTTGATTTTAGCTTAAGATTAATGGATCTAAGAGTTTATGGTTTGTTCTTGGTTGGCTATGGTATTATAAAGGTTTAGAGAAGAGAATGTTGAAACAGAATAACATAAGAAAATAACGAGAATGAAAAATGAGCTAGAATTTACAACACTTAAAAGGTCTTTTTGAGTTATGTGGTGTGGTGTGTGGACTTGGTTCCACAATGTGGTCATGTCAAAGAACATTTTTTAGGGTCTGATGGGGCTATGTCTAGCATGCACACTTGATGAAATAAAGTGGCTACAAGCCTAGACCTGCAGGCTGACCAAATTTAGAGCTTAAAAATGGCATATATGCTCACTTACTTTCATGACGTGCTAAAAACCTTGAAAAACCAGGTCTCATGGCTTGGTTAATGACATAGGTATTTGCCAAAATTTGGTGGACATGCCTTTGGACCTGAATTTTCTTAATTGGTGCTCCAAATATCTAAATGTTAGCTCCCTTTCTTCATCAAAATGCACTTCTAAAACTCCGAAACTTGATTTTTCAATTCACTTTTTCAAATTTGCTTCTAAAACTTGAATTCAGTTCTCCTTAGTTGAATTTTCCCTTCAAGTACTCCCAATTTCAAAATTTAAGCTTCTAATTGATAAAAACCTATAAAGAAAACAAAACAAAACATTATCCAATAAACTAAATTTAAGCTAAACTAATTAAAGCAAAACATTTCTTAAACTTCAAGAAACTTTCCAAACGTGCTCAAAATCAATAATAAAGACTTAAAAATAAAAAGAAAAGAGTTTAGAAACTTGAGTTGTTTCCCAAAAATCTCTTAGGTTAATTTCTCTAGTAGACCAAAACTAAGTTTTTGTTAAGTTGGATTTTTTCACTCCTCTTTTGCAAAACCATGTTTGATTTGTTGTCCGTAGATCTTGGAAATTCCTCAATACTTTCTATAAACTTCAATAATTCCAATTCAACGACCTTTTTAATCAAGAAAGGTCTAAGATTCTTAACCATAACTTGTCACAAATGAGACTTCACACTTGACTTGCTGATGTGAATTTGCATGCAAGTTGAAACAACTTCCCTTTTTTTGTATGAATCTTCAACTTTTCTTCATTAGACACATTAAGATCAAAGATAACCTTTTTCACCTCTTCAACTTGCCAATATTCACCTCCATATTAGTGCTTAACTCTTTAGCCATTGACACAAAATAAATTTCCATTTTATCTTAAAGTTCAATAACACTATAAGGAAAAACTTGGTTAATTTGTAAGGATCCATCTGTCTCGACTTCAATTGCCCAGAAATAGCTTCAACCTTGAATTAGAAAGAAGAATTTGTTGGCACAGATTAAATTCATGCTTCAAGATATTCTTACCATACTTATTAGCTTGAGCTTTGAAAATTTAAGCACTTTTTTAGGCTTCATTCCTAAATTCCTCCAATTCATTAAACTCTAAATTTATCCTCTTGTCTGAAACTTTGAAATCAAAATTTAGCTTCTTAATTACCCAATAAGCTTTATGTTCAAGATCAACCATAAAATGACAAGCTTTACCAAAATACTAGGCAATATGAACTCATCCCAATTAGTGTTTTAAACGTCATCCTATATGCCCATAAAGCATCATCAAGCTCGATTGACTAATCCCTCCAATTTATATTATTTGTTTTCTTAAGAATGTGTTAATCTCTCAATTGGAAATCTCAATTTAACCATTTTCTAGACGATGGTAAGCAAGAGAAACTTTGTATCTCACTTTATAGTTGTTCACAGTGAAATAAATTCTTTGAAAAAATTTCAAAACCATCTTTACATCACAAGTTGGAGTTGCTATAGCTTCAATCCAAAAATAAAAAATAAAAATCCATGCAAGAAAAATATATTGATTTCTAAAAGATTATGGAAATGGACTCATGAAATTAATTCCCCAAAAATTATAAATTTGTTGCTCCAAAATTCCATGTTGTGACAATTCATTCCACTAAATAATATTACCCATTCTTTGACACTTATCACAAGTCTTAACATAAGAGCATGTATGTTTAAATAGAGTTCGCTAATAGTATCTTCCAATTGTAAAATTTTGGATGTCATCCTTAATGCTCTGAAATGCCCACCATAATAATTAGAATGACAATGTTGGAGAATATTTGGTATTCCATTCTCCGAAACACATCTCTTGACAATTCGATCATAACATTTCTTGTATGAATATGGGTTAGTCTATAAGTAACTTCTAGCATAATACAAAAACTTCTTTTGTTGAGGAGTAAAATCCATCCAAATGAAATTATAAGAATTAAAGTTCACCAAATCTATAAACCATGGCAACTTCCCATCAACTTTTCAAAGTTATTAATCTGGAAAGAATTCCTCAATATTCACATCAATTTCCTCATTTAAATTCTTAAGTGTTTAGGATATGCTTAAGATATGATCCACAACAACATTTTCACTACCTCTCATGTCTCTAATTCCAAGATCAAATTCCTACAAATGTAAAATCCACTGAATTAACCAAGATTTAGCTTATTTCTTTGCATAAACTGCCTAATGGTGGTATGATCAGTGCAGACAATCATTTTAGAATCAATGATATAAGATTGGAATCTATCACAATCAAAGACTATCGTAAGTGTAACACCCCGTCCCGAACCATGTCGGAAATTTTTGCACGTTGACCGAGGTTGACCGTTGACCAAGGGGTCAAAAGTTGACTTTTTGATCCGGTTGGAATTCTAGGTTGACTGAGGTACCGTTACAAAGTACACGTTGGCACGAGTTTGTAGACTGGTAGCACGTCGAAAACGGAGCTACGGTTTGAAAGTTATGAGCAAAACAAGTTGAGGTCCAAACTGTCCAAGGGGTGCCGGAGTTGACTTTTTATTCATGCAAGGTTGAGCTTTAACTCATGCATGGTTGTGAAGTGCTCGTCGATACGAGTCCGTAGACTAGCGGCACGTCCGATTTGGACATGTGGTTTGAAAGTTATGGACCTGTAAAGTTTTTCAAATACTGTATTATTTAATATTATTTTTACACGCATAACGAGGTGCCACGTGTGACTCAATGAAGGTGGCCATGTGTCACCATGGTGAAATGCCACATGTCAAAAAAAAAATCAAATTATTTTATTATTTTTGAATAATAATATTATTATTAATATTATTTAATTATTTCTTTTTCTTTTCCTTTTTCTTTTTCTTTTTCTTTTCTTTTCCCCACGTGGGAAAACACCAATCCTTTCTTTTTCTTTTTCTTTTTTTTCTTTTTTCCTTCTTCTTCCCCGAAATACACACACACACACGCAGCTTTTCTTTCTTCTCTCCCGACCGTCCCTCTCTCTCCCGTGTTTTTGAATTCCGGCCACCCATAGCCCTCACGCGCCAGCCACCAAGGAAGCCCACCACCTCGCGAGCTTGGCCGCCAAGTTTCACGGCCAGCCGCCGCCGGACGCGCGCCGATCGGGCCGGAGAAGCCGCCGGCCGGCCAAGTTTCTCTCTCCTCTTTTCTTGTGTTTTCCGGCCAGCCCACTCCCAATTGAGCCTCCTATCCCCCTATTTTGGGTCCTCTGAATCCAAAAATGGCCTCCAATCTCAAAAATGCGAAGCGGTTTGCGAGATATGGAGAAGTGAACACCGGCCGAACCTTTCCGGCCAAATTCCTGCAACCTCCGGCGGAATTGGGGTCGACGGAGACCGGATTGGTGATCCTCGTTCCACGAGCTTCGATTCGGTATATCATTCGACTATTTTGGTTAACGTTTGCGTTTAAGCCCCCGGGTACCGGGTATTATTTACCCGAATAAAATATTAATTTATTTGACTGTCTGTGAATTTTGTTCTAGGAGCACCGGTGAGTCGTAGAATTGATCCCGTAGTGGATCATGGGTTAATTGCGTGCTCAAGGTGAGTGACCCACCTTCAAATTAATTTTGGGGAATTTAATTGATGAATATATTATGTGTGAATTAAATATTTGGAATTTAATTTCTATGTGCCAAATATTTATTGGATTTATTGTAGAATTATTTATGAATTTATTGGATTTAAGAAAATGCGAATTCTACAAATTTATGCCGTGTGGAATTATTTTATGGTTTTGAGGATTTTGAAATTGGTGTGGTTTTAATGGTAAATTGGGCACGATTTGAATTTCAAATATTTCAAGGGAAATATTTGGTTATGTTGGTGATTTCAATTTTTATAAAATATGCCCATGAAATATTATGAGATTTGATTATGATATTTTGAGCATTATTTATGCTATTGGGAAAATGTGGATATTTGAATTGATGGATTTGAAAGTTGGTGGATTTGAAAATCATGGAATTTATGGCATTGATTACAAAGAAATTGTGGGAAAATTCCCGGTTCAAGCGGATGGATTATGCCCGCTATGTTTATGAAAAATGTGAAATTTGTTTTATAATTTAAATTGTGGATTTTATGATTTTTAGATGCACCGTGCACGTACTGGTGTTCTGATTATGTGATATGGTATATGTGATATGGATATTGTGCACACGGATATGATTAGCGCGCAGGTGGGTGTGAGTAGCGCGCAGGTGATATTATGAGGGTGTCCTGTGGATGCCATCGGAGAGGGCGGCCACCCCCCTTTGGCCGGGACACCAGGTTAGCAGCGGCGCAGTGGGACGCCACGCGACCGTATGCCGGTTTCTTTCTATAACCTCCTGTCTGGCGGTACCTTGGGACGCTGGGTACTGTTGGCGCCACTGGTATATAGTGGGTGCATCAACTGATTTTTGGAACTGTGTTTTAAAAAAAATAATAATAATAATAAATAAAATGTTTTAAAGCTGTATTGGAATTAAAATTTATTTATTACTGTTCGGATACTCATTTGATGTCTTGGTTTTTTGGGGAATATGAATAAGGGTTTTGTGACAATGTTTTAAAAAGGGGAACCTTTCCAACTGAGAGAATTGTAAGGGTTTTGAGAGAAATTATTATTTTCCAAATAATTATTATTGATATACCTATTACCGTGGTATTATATTGTATAGTAGTAGGGTCGCTCACTGAGATGATTAGCATCTCACACTCTTAAATTCCGTTCCTCTAGGTACCAGGTTGTCGGCGTTCACTCGGAGCGGACTTGATCTTCCTCGCTGTTTTAGTTCGTACTGTACCCTGTTTTTCTTTTATTGCAGTTGTAAT
Organism: Ziziphus jujuba; assembly: GCF_031755915.1. Classification (NCBI taxonomy): domain Eukaryota; kingdom Viridiplantae; phylum Streptophyta; class Magnoliopsida; order Rosales; family Rhamnaceae; genus Ziziphus; species Ziziphus jujuba. The sequence continues at coordinate 22,233,679 of NC_083383.1, read as the reverse complement.
ATTTCTTTCATTCTTGTTGTATTTATTATGCACTGGATTACTGTATTTATTTTGAAGTGCTGCAATTTGTGGAATCAATTTGTAGTATTATGGGAGGAATAAGGGGATATTTTTAGAAGTGTGTTTTCAGTGCAGGTAGTTTGTGGTAAGTAAATCCCTTAGGGGAGGCTCTGCCGGATTTTCCGTTGGAGAGTTCGGTAGGGTCTCCCTGGGATCAGGGCTGTCTAGGGTTCCGGGGAAGGAATTCTGGACGGGTCCTGACAGTAAGCATTTCTTTATTAGTAGTATTATAATTCAATTGAACTTCATTTAGAGTCCTACTTGTGTAGCAAATGACTTTTAAAATTAGAACCACTCAAACGGCATAATCGGTTGCACCACACATGATTTCAAATGATTGACTCCAATCTAATATCACCGTAATTGGGGTCAAAATCAACTTTTCCTTAATGAAATCAAAAGCTTAAAGACAAGTTTCGTAAAAATTAAATGGATGATCTTTTTCAAGCAAAGAACAAAGAAGCTTCATAACATTATAAATTTTTTTTTTATGAACCTCCTATAAAGTCCCACATGACAAAGTAAACTTATAATTCCCTTCATATTAGTAAATTGAGGAAGTTTCTCAATAATTGAAATTTTGGCTCTTTCAACCTCCAATCCTTTAAATGAAATTTTATGTCCTAAAATAATTCCTTCACGAAACATAAAATGACACTTTTCCAAATTCAAAACCAAATCCTTTTCTTCACATTTTTCCAAGACTAGAGATAGACTATGAAGACAATGATCAAAAGATGAACCAAAGATCGAAAATTCATCAATAAATACCACCATAATTTGTTCCACCATGTTTGAGCAAATAGCCATCATACATCTTTGAAAAGTTTTGAGTACATCAAACAAACCAAATGGTATCCTCCGAAAAGAAAAAGTTTCATAAGAAATGTAAAAGTTGAATTCACTTAATCCTCCCGAGCAATAGTAATTTAATTGTAATCCAAAAACCGTTAAAGAAACAATAATACTTGTATTTGATCAATCTATTAATGAATTTATCAATGGAAGGAAAACGAAAATGATCTTTCATTATAGCCTTGTTAAGCTTTCGATAATCTAGAAAAAATCTCCACCCAATAGTGATCTTATCTTTTTCATTTTAATAATGATTACCATCTTTATTTGATACCACTTGAACTAGACTCACTTATGAGCTATCCGAGATTGCATAAATAATTTTTGCATCCACAATTTAAAAACTCCTTTCCTAACAACCTCTAACATAGCCAGATTAAGTCTTCTGGTTGGCTTTTGAGAATCCTCTGTCAAAATATACAAAATAATAGACTATTCCTTTTGATGGTCATAATAGACTTCTCAAAGGCCAATTTATGCTTCTTCAAAACATTCAAAAGCTTATTTTTCTCTTCTCCACTTAATGAAGAAGATATATCCATCAGATAAGTAGAATTTCCACCAAGAAAAGCATGTTTTAAATGATCCAGAAGAGGCTTTAATTCTGGTTCATCTTTCGAAATCTCTATCTATCCATAACTTTCAAATTTCTTCAATAAAAAATAAGGGTTAATATCAAATGTAGCCCCTAAGATTTGGTTAATGTCAAATTTAGCTTGATTTTTCTAACAATTCAGCTTAAACCTTTGCTATTCATCCACCATTTGGAATTGTCACTCTCTCTGCTACTTGGTAGCTAAAATTAGTTTCATACTCTTAGTAAATTAAATTATCGTTATTTTTGTTATTCAACTTTCAATTTTTTTAAATATAAAAGCATAATTAATTGGAAAACTTTTAATTAATGTTATTCAAACTATATGATAGTTTTAATTTTATTGGCCAAATGTTAATTTTAATTAGAGAAGCCAAAAAAAATAAACATTTTTTTTCATGAGATAGCAATGTGATAACTATGTTTTTTTCTTTTTAGTTGTTAATAAACAAAATTATAATTATATAATTTTAACTAAAAAAATTAAAAGGAAAAGATAAGATTTAACAATAATTATAAAAAAGTAATGGTTCTTTCTTTTTAAAAAAAAAATAATAATAAATTACAACATAAAACTTAAAAATAAAATGCGTTTTTTAAAAAAATAATGTAAACCTTATATGTACACATCTTTTTGTCAAACATATAGACATACATACATTTAGCCAACAATATGATAATTGTTATTTTCTCAAAAAAAAAAAAAACAATAAGATAACTATCAAAATATTATAAATATGTATACATATATATATGATAACTATCAAAACTCATACCTCCTCAAAAAATGTAAAACAAAAACTATCAAAGTCAAATCGCAAATTAACCAAATCAACAAAAAATAAAAAGAAAAAGCACCTAAAATTTCATAATATGTAAATCTTCCAAAAATGACTATGATTGTTTGAAGAAATTTGTATTAAAAAAATGTTTAAAGAAATAGTTTTCCAAAAAAAAGTTGTTCCAAGAAATAGGTTGAGACCATCTATGAAAAAATCGACAAAACCCTTCTTACTGATGAAACCAACCATTCATGTCTGTAAAAGAACCAAAGATTATGAACCTTTTAGCCCCTCAACCAAACATTCTAAAAAAATTTGATGTCTTTGAAAATAATGAGTCTCTCACAATTGCTGCTGAGCTGTGTCAAATTATTATCCTTTATGACCAAATCATTAATTGTATGGTATCAAAACCCGAAGCCACTTCTATCATGAAAAAATTTTACAGTGCCATGTCGAATTGTCATCATCTTAGTGTGATCCACCAAGACCTTAAGCTTGAGAACATTTTGTTTAATTCGAGAAACAATTTGAAGCTTGTGGAATGGGTCGGCAGAATGGCTCGATGAAGGTGAATTTATTGAAAGGGTGTTGGGTACGCCATATTATGTTGCCCTAGAAATTTGTTTGGGGAGAGATTACAATAAAAGAATCAATATTTCGAATGCTTGTTGGAGTCCAGCATTTTGAAGCTATGTTTTGAGAGGAAATTTGAGAGGGAAAAGGAGAGGGAAAGGAAGAGCATTAGGGAGATGGGAAAGAAGAATTAATATTTTTTTAATTTTTTTTTATTATTATTAGTGAGGAACATTAGATTAAGAAACATTAGATAAATCATCAAATCAAGCATCAACTTCATCATTCACATTATGTCTCACATTATAACTATCAACATAAGAAAGACTTTCATTTTTGGAACTTGAATGAACCAAACAGTTTTCAAGACAATTAATAAGATAAGTACTATGGAATGTAGATTCCACATATTCATCAACAAGTTCTATCCTATCATAAGAATGCTTATCGTATGGAAATTTCATAGAAGAAAGATTGTCAAATTTTAACTCCTCATCATTAATACTTAATGTAAGACTACCACTTGCGACATCAATTAAAACCTTATTGGTTTCAAAAAGTGGCCTCCCTAGAATAATTGGAACTTGTTTATCAACTTCCATATCAAGAATGAAAAAGTCCACCAGAAAGATGAATTTATCAACCTCACAAGAATATCCTCAATAACCATATAAGGATTTGTAATAGACCTCTCCATCATTTGAAGAGTCATATTGATAGTTTGCATTTCTCCAGGATAAGCTTTATAAAAATTTAAAGCAGCATAAAATTTATGCTTGCTCCAAGATCACAATCTATTCTCTATCGTGATATCTCCAATAACATAAGGAATAACACATGAACTTGAACCTTTAAGTTTTTAAGGCAATTTTTGTTGAACAATAGCAGTACATTCCTTTAAAAGCATAATAGTCTCATGATATTTAAGCCTTCTCTTCTTAGAAATGATCACCTTCATAAACATTGCATAACTTAGCAATTATTGCAAAATTTCCACCATAGGTATATTAATTTGAACTTTTCTTGGAATCTCTAAGAATTTAGAAAATTGAGCAGCATCATTCTTATTCTTTTCAAATATTTGTGGATAAGACAATGGAGGCATAACTAAAAGAGGATTAACTGGAAATATAATTTTACTTGGACAAACCTTAGAATTTTCCTTCTCATTAGTAACCTCATTAGAATGCCCCTCACCATTAGACTTCTCAACAGTAATAGGCTTATTAACATTAGCATTAGTGTTCTCATTGACAAGATCCTCTTATCAACATCATTCTTTTTAAAAAAACTCACCTTGATTTGGCATTGGTGGCTTATCATAAGATCTTCTACTCCTTAAAGTAATAGCGCTACAATTCCTTGAAGTACATTTGGCTTCACCATCCATTTACCTAAAATTGCTCCTTAATAGCCTTGACAGACTCCTCCAAATTATTGCAATGTCATTTAAAAGCCTCCAATCCAGATTCATCTTGATTAAATCTCTTCCATGTCTTGCCAACAAAAGAGCAATCAAACCCTCCAATTGATTATCTTCCTCCTTCAGCTTAGATGAAATAAACATAAGTGAATCAATGAATTTACATGATTAGGTAACTTATCAACTTTAGAAACCAAGTTAGAAAAGACTTCTAACTCCATAACATTCACTGAATTCTGTTCTTTTTGTTTTTTGGTAGGCTAATTATAGGAACTATAAGCCTACTCATCTAAAAACTCAAAAGCTTCTTCAAGAAAGATCAACTACTTGAACTATCCACTAAATTTTTAGAGTAACCATTAAGTCTATTGTAAAAGATATCTATCAAACCCCATTAATAGTAGCCATGTTATGGACACCTCGTCAATGAATCTTTGAATCTTCCCCAATATTCATACAAAGGTTCAAACTTCTTATATGAAAATTGACTAATTTCTCCTCTTCATCATGAAGACTTTGATGGTGGGAAAAATTTGTCAAAAACTTCTCCATTATCTCTTTCCATCAAGTAATACTACTTACTTGTAAATAATGGAACTACTTCAAAGCACTTTTCTGAAGAGAAAAAGAAAATAACTTCAACCTAATAACATCCTTACTAATACCCTCCATCTAATTAGTATCGACCACTTGCAAAAATATTGAAAGATGAGTATTAGGACCTTCGTTGCATAGCCCCCCAAATTGATTTTGTTGAACCGTTTGAATTCAACTCAAAACTAGGTGCATATATAGATTGTTTCCGAATACTTGAAAAATGTCTAAGATAATCTCTTATAGACCTATTTGATTAATTTCTCCATAACTACCTATAAAAGTAAAAATAACCAAATATTAAACAAACAAACAAAAAAGGCAAAATCTATTAACAAACAACGACAACTTAAGAAACAAAAACAAAAAATAAAGTCCTAAAATAAGTAGTTTGACTTCAATATTAACTAAAATACTTCACACATAAAAATAATTCAATCCCTATCAATGGCATCAAAAACTTGATTAATAATCCACCACAACTCAAATTTCCTACCAATTAAGACAAAAACTTGGTTGCTTTGATTCCTGTTAGTGCACGGATCATTCAAATAGTTAAAAAAATAAAAATAAAAATAAAAAAGAGAGTAAGAGATCATTCCCACAAGGATTGATTGTTTTGGAAAAATATGTATTCTAGCTAAGTATTAAGGGTCCATTTGTATTTCAAGACTGGATTGGATTGGACTAGACTTGACTATTGAAAATCTTGTCCAATCATATAAGCGAAATTTAAAATACTCTAATTTGATTTATCTAAACTTAAAATAATCCAATCCAATTCTACAATACAAACAAATCCTAAAGGTTCTCATTACTTAATTTTATTTGGGAGTTTCAATTTAAGAGAAAATTCAATAATAATCATAAATTCAAACTAAATCAACCACAAATCAAATCAAATCAAATCAAATTAAAAACCAATACCACCAATTGTATTTGAAATTTAACGAATTGGAATTCTAGGACCATAACTTCACTCATTAGACTTCTCATGAAATGCTTTGATTGGTAGCTTCAACTACTTTCGTTTCAATTACTAACTAATGAGTCCCTAATTCACTAACTCCATCTTTTAAGGTTAAGCTAAATTATAGGATTTCCTCATAAAAATGGATTTTCTTTCTAATTTTACCAATTACCTACTCAATTAAACTACCCATTAATAACCCAAACCAAATGGATTCTTTCAAATTAAATTCTAGCCTAAATTAAGATTATTCAAGACCTATTAGGCTCTTTCAAACTTAATTAGTTCCTAAATTGTGTTTACCTTGTTCCCAATTCATTAGTTACCTTTCTCAATGTCATAATCATTCAATCTAACAAACACCCAATCAAATTCTCATCCAATTTAGTGTTTATTTTCTATAAAGGCCAACAAAACATAAATAATTGAAAAGAAATCCATTAAAACTAACAAATTAAGACACCCATTAAAAATCTAACCTACATCGAAGTCCTAAATCGAAAAAAATCTAGTCACTCACGTCCAAAAGAAAATTAAATATAAAAACAACATAGAATTCCATAAAATAAAAAAATAAAAAATCATCATCTCGTACATGAACCCAAGAATTCTATTACAAAATAAGAAAATTAAGAGAAGTAGAGAATTAGAGAAATCTCAATATGGTGGCTCCTTCAAGCAAATCCAAACTGTTGGGTTCTTTAAGAATTCCAAAATCCCTAGAGCTTCTCCCTCTAAATACGTTTTCTCTCTCTTAATTTGTATCTTTTCCTCCCTACCATCTTCCCTTATCAGCATCTCTTCTAATCTTGTCTCTTTTCGATAAAATATAAAGACATTTTCTAAGAGCATGAATTAGCATGACATCAACATGATGTCAACATAACAGCTCTATTAAAATTTGATTGATTGGATCAAATTTTGAAGTTTAAAACCTAAATATCTCAATTAAAAACCTCATCTCCTAAATCACGTAAACCCTAAATTTCAGGATAGTAAAGTTCAATTTTTCCTTATTTAAATTTAAAATTAATAAAAAAATTGCATGCACTTGATTTAGCAAGATGATAATGGGTTGTTGTAAGTTTTATCATGCTATTTTGAGAACTTCATATTAAATATGGTGAATATGAATATGTTTTGAATTTCTGATATTATCGCTTACTCACCCCAAATGAAAGATGATTATGTAGAATGTGCCTACCGTATCAACCGTAGGTTCAACCAATTATAGTATGTTATTTAACCAATATGATATACTATAATTGAACTCCAAATTGGTAGTACAAATCTCGTTTGAAAAGTGCCAAAATTTTGTATATTTAAAATTCTTTCAAAAAGTGAAATTTTTATGTGTTTTTGTGATTTTTAAGTAATGGAAATTATGGAATCCATAAAAAATTAATTTTCACAAAATTTAAGGAAATAGTGTGAAAAATGGTTTTTTTCCAAAAATATATGTTATTATAAATTTCTCCGAAATTTTGGTTTTATGTATTTTTTTAAAAGATAACTTTATCTTTAAATTTAAAATTCAAATTTATTTAATTACTTATCAGCTTTAAATCTTTTATCATTAACTAAACACCAAAAAAATGGTAAAATTATACAAAATGCCTTGAACTATTTGACACTCAATATTGATTATGTGTAACACATTACTCCCCTTCAAACCAATTACATAATGCTTAAAATTATTATAATTTGACAAAAAATACCCTTTTGGCATATTCAATATACTATTTTCCGAATAATTCAATAAAAACCATTTTTTGCTATCTAATATTAAAAATAATATGTTCTTTGAACAATATTTTAAAAATAACATTTCCTTTAAAAATATTTTTAAAATGATATTTTCTTCAAAATAAATAGTATAAAATAATATTTTGATCAAAAAGTAGTAGTAATAATAATAATAATAATAATATTTTCTTCAAAAAAAATATGAAAAATATTATTCATTTCAAAAAATATGAAAAATAATATTTTCTTAAAAATATGATATATTATATTTTTATGAAAAAATTGAAAATATTTTTATCAAAAAATATTAGAAATAATATTTTCTTCATAAAATACTAATATTAATATATTCTTCAAAATACAATAAAGTCAGTATTTTCTAAAAAATTTACAGTTAATATTATCTTAAAAACATTATTAAAAAGTACTATTTTTAAAAAAATAAAAATATAGTAAAAATGGAAAATAATATTTTTTTCACAAAATATTAAAAATTAATATTAATATTAATTAACTGAAATTATTCATTATAGAAAATATTAAGTTTAAATTTTAAATGTGGTTTTTTTTTTTTTTGTGACGGTAATTTTGTCTTGGTCTATATATTTTCTTTAACTTGTAAATTTTTAATAGTATGAGGAGTTTTTGTAATATCAGGGTATCATTTGTAAAAGTCAATTAGTGAGGGGGTTTTGTTTAAGTCGCATGAAACTAATTTTCAAGAAACAAATTTCAGGCAATCAGTTTTCTGCACTTCCCAAATGGGATCTATCTACAAGTTTATAAATGGGATCTATCTACAAGTTTATTAACATATCTAGTAGGTTCTTTAGAGAGAGAGAGAGAGCGAGAGAGAGAGGAAAAAAAAAACCATGTTCTTAACAAAAATCATATATTATTACTCTATGGTTTTTATGCTTTTTTGGTTTATCGGTGTATATATATCTATATATATATAAATATATCAATTTTAGCTTGAAATGATATTCCTCCACGTTAGTCACAAAATTATGTTTTTGTATCATTTTTTTTTTAATGTACAAAAATTATTGGGTGGAATATGAATTACGCAATAGAGTTTTAATATATCTGTTTTGTTTGTATCTTTTACGAAATATTTTTATTATGTTATTTGTTTATTTTGCATTGAAAGTGAAGAGGCAGCTTGACATTTGTGAACATGATGAGAATCCGCCCAAACTGCACAACCGACAACCCATTGGGGTGCTGACCCAATACAGATAAAAACTGGGCCGATTAATAGGTCTCAAGCTAAGAGGTTTAAGAACATCCTTGCTGCCTTTATACAGGGAGTAATTCATTCCGAAGATACAAGGCCTGTTTTGAGCATACAAGTGGTGGAGGATGATACGGACCTGGATAACTGTTTTCGTGCAAATATGGACTTTGGGCAGCAACAAATGGTTCCAATTCTTCATGGATTCAATGAATATCTCTAAGAAGCCATGGAATCAAGTCAAGGCAGCATCAAAGATAAAAAAAAAAAAGGGCTTGTGCGCATAGGAGGAGTTTTGGCCGGTTTCTCTTTGATCCAAGCAAGGGCAACCTGTGGGACTTAATGATCTTTCTATTTGGCATCCTACAAGGCATATGGAGGCTCATTTGGAGCTTAAATTGATCAAAGATTGGTCAAAGACAACTTAGTCAAAAAGATAGTATTTTAGTTTCCTAATTTGATTTTGACTTTTTGTTTTAGGAAATTAGTTTTTTATTTGGATTTTACTTATTTATTTTCTGGAAAAATCAACTTAGGAAATTTATTATTTTATTATTTTCATTGTAAATTAATTAATTCCTAATTGAAAATAAAGGAATTAATTAAATCAAATTAGTTTAGGAAAGTAGGTAAATTTCGGCCAAGCTAGGTTTCTTAATATTTGGTGGTCGGTTTTTGTTTCAATTTTTAGGGTTTTATTGTTTGATTTAAGGGCTTATTTTGAGGAAGAACAGGCCTTCAATAATATTTAGAAATTATTTTGTGAAATTGAATTTCTCTTTGTTCTTTTTGAACATCTAAAACACCATTAGAAAGTGAGTATTTTAGTTTTGACTTATCAATAGGATAGCGATCACCTATTGTAGCGTCTTTACTATACCAAGGTTTCTAATCATAGGTTGATTAGGGGTTGAGGTCAATCCATTAAAATATAAACTTAATTGAAATCCAGACTAATATAATACGGGTTTAGGCGCATGTCAACCTAGGTTCATATCATTTGGTATCAGAGCCCAATTTTGTTCAGGTTTGATCCATCTTATTTTCTTTATGCTGTTTTGTGTTAATCTGTAATTTTAGCATTAGGTTCAGGTTGCATCCACCTCATACACATATTGCATCTTCAAAAAAAAAAAACAAATTCCTAGTCAAATTAGGTTTCCTTGTTTTATTGTATTTTTGTTTCCCAGTTTGTTGGTTCTTCTTCAATTATTGTTCTTAGTAATTTAGTTTATTGTTTATTTTTCTTTTTTCTTTTTTTTATCTTTAATATTTGCATTCATATATTCCAAAAAACAAAAAAAAGAAGTGTGTTTGCTGCAACATATATAAACTAACCAAAAAAAAAATGCAAATTTGTATTTTGTTGTTGGAGGTCATAGGTTTGGTGGATTTTTGGTGTAGAATTGCTATTTTTGGTGTTGGTCTTTGCTACTGGAGTTTTTTTTACATTCAGTGAGTAAAAAAAAATTTTAAAAAAAGAAGAAGAAGAAGAAGAAAAGCCGAATAGAAAAAATCGATTTGTTGAATTTGGTGTTTGCTGGAAATTTCTTTAAACTGCTAAATTGTTGACTATTTATTCAATATATGGAGTTGCTGGAGATTTATTTTTTCTGCTCAATATCTGAATTTTGGGTGCTAAAAATATTGGATTAAAATTAGTTACAAGGATTTGATACAAAAGCTTGAATTGCAAAGAACAACAACCAACAACTATTCCTTATTTTTGTTGAATTTGATTCTTGTTCATGTTTGATTTTCTTTCTCTAAACTTTATTCTTGGATTCTTAATATCTTACCATTTGGTCCAGTTCTTATTGCTTCCAAAATTTTCTTTGTTAATTTGCCTTATTTTTTGTTAGAAACCCGAGAATTAGGTGTTTAAAAATTCACTCGGTATTGCTTACTTTTTGCTACTATTTTGTTGATAAGTTTAATTAAAACATACGTATGATCTAATTGCCATTTTTTGGGTGTTTTAATTAGAAATTTGAGTTAATTCTTTAAGTGAAAAAAAAGGCAAGAGTGTGTGAGCTTAAAAGAGGGTAAAAGCCGAAACTAGTGTGCAAACATGAGTGTCGAGTCCTTATTTGAGTGAAACACATGAGGGAGTGAATTTGGTGAGGTCCTATTTTATTTTGGTGTTATTCATACTAACATGGCCAATTAAAGGTTGAGAAGGGGAGATTCACCACTAAGAATTAATGAAGAAGAATCCGTAGGATTCAAAGGTGATTCCCAAGCTATGGGGAGTGGTGAGCAAACGAAGATGAGAGCTGTCTTGGACCAATTATAGATAATGAATGTTCAATTTGACCATATAAATCAAAGGATGGATAGATTATAAACATCCCAAGGAATCCCGAATACAAGGTTTGATGCTCATGGAGGCCGAGGACAAGGTCGATGAGGTTGAGGGTGACCTAGAGAGGAATTTTAGGAAGATCACTTTGAAGATGACTTGGAGCAGTAGTTTGATGAAAATTTTACACTCCAAGGAAGGTAAATCCGTGGGAGACCAGCAAGGAATGAAGATGATGATCTTGGGAATATCAAGGTAAACACACCACCTTTCATGGGAAAAAGCGATCCGGAGCCTTACTTGGAGTGGGAGGAATGAATGGAGATGATTTTTATTGTCACAACTATTCGGAGGCCAAGAAGGTTAAATTGGCACCAATGGAGTTTGGACATTATGCACTGCAATGGTGGACTAATAAGCAAAATACTCAAAAGAGAGTAGGTGATGAATTGATCACTACATGGCAAGCAATGAAAGAAGCCATGAGGAAGCGATTCGTACCATCACACTATCATAGGTTGCTGCATCAAAAACTTTAATCTTTATCTCAGGGAAATAGGTCCATGGAAGATTATTACAAGGAGTTGGAGAAGCTCATGATGATATTGAGCATGAACGAAGATAGAGAAGCAACCATGGTACGGTTTCTTAGTGGTTTAAATCGTGAGATAGCCAATCAATTAGAATTCCTACAATATGTGGAGTTGGAGGAGACGTTGCATGTGGCTATTTAATTAAAGCATCAATTCAAGAGGAGGGGTGTAAGTTCATGGTTTGGGGTTGTTTCCAACAGCAGAAGGTCAAATCCAAGTGGCTGGAGAAACAATTCTACCTATGAAAACAAGCCAAAATCGAAAGTTGAAGAAGAAAGTTCAAATCAGCCAAAGAGAGAAACTATACCCGAATTTGTCCAAGCCCACAAAATTGATAGTAAATCTGATCCTAAACTTTCAAGATCTAGAGAAATTTTTTGTTTTAAGTGCCAGGGACAAGGACACATTGCCAATCAATGTCCGGATAGAAGAATCATGGTGCTGAAAGGTAATGCTAAACTAGAATCCGAAAGTGAGGAAAGTGGGGGAGAGGCCGAATTGGATGATGAAAAACTTGGAGAGGATGAGCATGAAGAATCCGAAACACTCCAACCTTCAAGGTCTGATTTGAGTTTAGTTACAAGAAGGGTCCTTACTATATACAAAGATGAGGATCAAGTTCAAAGAGAGAACATCTTCCACACCCGATATGAAATTCAAGGTAACATATGTAGTATGATTATAGATAGTGGAAGTTATGTAAATGTAATTAGTAGCATGGCAGTTGATAAATTATGCTTAACAGCTATTAAACATCCATAATATAGATTACGGTGGCTTAATGATAGTGGAGAAATGAAAGTAAATAAACAAGTCAAAGTAAAATTTAGCATAGATAAATATGTGGATACTATGTTGTTTGACGTTGTGCCTTTGCATGCTGGTCATATATTATTGGGGAGGCCATGGCAATTTGATAAAGATGCCATAGATTATGGGAGAGATAAATCCATTGTTTTTACGTTTAAAGGCAAGAAGGTTAAGTTGGATCCATTGACCCCAAAGGAAGTTTTTAGAGAGCAATTATAAATGCAACAAAGAAGGGAAGCCAAGAGGCTCAAAAAGAAGGCTAGCATGGCACCAATGGTTTCACCATCCATTCAAAAAGGATAAGGTGAGCTTGTTGTCCAAGGTAAATCCTCTAAAACCCAAGTTGAGTGATAAAATTTTAACAAACCTGAGAGTGAGAAATTTAGTGCAAATGCCCAGAGTAATGTGACACCCATTGAATCCGTGAGTGATAAAGGAAAAGAAAGAAAAGAGAGGAAAAATAAAAAAAATTATTTGAGTTTTAGGGATGTTAATAGGCTATCTTGGGCAAGAAACCATTGTTGGTTATGATTTATAAAGATGTTTATTTAAATGAACAAGCTAACCTTGAAGAATTTGAATTGCCTGGTTCTATCACTTGTCTTTTGTAAGAATTTGATGATGTTTTCCTAGATGAAATTCCAAATGGATTACCACCTATTAGAGGAATTGAGCATCAAATTGACTTTGTTCCATGGGCTGCTATACCAAATAGACCTGCATATAGAAGTAATCCCGAAAAGACGAAGGAGCTACAATGGCAGGTAAGTGAACTTCTAGAAAAAGGTTACATTCATGAAAGTATGAGTCCATGTGCCATTCCTATTTTGTTAGTGCCTAAAAAAGATGGTTCTTGGAGAATGTGTGTTGATTGTAAGGCTATAAATAATATCACCATTAAATATAGATATCCAATTCCTAGATTAGATGACATGCTTGATGAATTGCATGGTGCTTGCGTTTTCTAAAATTGATCTTATAAGTGGATACCATCAAATTAGGATGAAAGAAGGTGATGAATGGAAGACCACATTTAAGACTAAATGTGGGCTATATGAATGGTTAGTCATGCCTTTTGGTTTAACTAATGCGCCTAGTACTTTCATGAAGCTTATGAATCATGTTATGCGTCCATTTATTGGTAAATTTGTGGTTTTATATTTTGATAATATTTTAGTGTATAGCCAAAATCTTGATGAATATGTGGAACATCTTAGGCAAGTTTTAAATATTCTTAGGAAGGAAATATTATTTGCTAACATGAAAAAGTGTGATTTTTGCAAAGATGAGCTTGTTTTTCTAGGATTTGTAGAAAGTGCTGCAAGTATAAAAGTTGGTTAATCCAAGGTGCAAGCAATCCAAGAGTGGCCGAAACCCACCTCTATCACCCAAGTGAGGAGCTTTCATGTTTGGCTAGTTTCTACCAACGATTTGTCAAGGACTTTAGCACCATCGCAACGCCTTTGATGAAAATTGTAAAGAAGAATGTTGGCTTTAAATGGGGGGCAGTACAAGAAAAATCTCTTAATTTGTTTAAAGAAAAATTATGTAATGCACTTTTACTAGTTTTGCCAAATTTTTCTAAGACTTTTCAAATTGAATGTGATGCTTTAGTGTAGGTATTGGAGCTGTTTTAATGCAAGAAAGAAGACCCATAGCCTATTTTAGTGAGAAATCCAATGGAGCTGCTCTAAACTACCCGACATATGACAAAGAGATGTATGATTTGGTAAGGGCTTTGGAAACGTGACAACACTATCTAATGCTAAAGGATTTTGTGATTCATACAGATCATGAATCTTTGAAGAACATTAAAGGCCAAGGGAAGCTTAACCGAAGGCATGCTAGGTGGATGGAGTTCATTGAAACCTTTTCCTATGTTATCTACCACAAAAAAGGTAAGAAAAATGTGGTTGCTGATACATTATCCCGAAGGTACGTACTCTTTTCTTCCTTAGATGCTAGATTAAATGGATTTGAACAATTGAAAGAACTTTATGAGAATGATAATGACTTTGGAGAAATATTTAGAACCTCTTTGAAACATGGATTTAATAAATTTTACATATTTGAGGGCCATTTGTTTAGGGAAAACAAACTTTGTGTGCCTAATTGTAGCATTAGGGAGTTACTAGTTCGGGAAGGTCATGGGGGTGGTTTAATGGGTCAGTTTGGTATTTCAAAAACTTTATCCTCTCTGTAAAAACATTTTTATTGGCCTAACATGAGGAGAAATGTAGAAAGAATATGTGAAAGATGCTTGAAATAGCAAAAATCCAAATCTAAATTGAAGCCGCATGGTCTTTTACATGCCATTGCCGATTTCCATCTTTCCATGGGTCGATCTGTCTATAGATTTTATTCTTGGTTTACCTAGGTTTAGGACAGGTAAGGATTCAATCTTTGTTGTCATGGATAGATTTTCTAAGATAGTATATTTTATTGTAATAAAAGTAATGATGCATCAAATGTTGCTAACTTATTTTTCAAAGAAATTGTGAGATTGCATGCAATGCCTAGGACTATTGTTTCGGATAGGGATGCTAAGTTCTTAAGTTATTCTTAGAAAACTTTGTGGGCTAAGTTAGGTACTAAGCTTTAATTTTCAATTACTTGTCATCCACAAACTAATGGACAAACCGAAGTAGCGAATAGGACTTTATCTTCATTGTTAAGAGCATTAATTAGTAGAAATTTGAGAACTTGGAAGGAATGTTTGCCACATGTTGAATTTGTTTATAATAGATCTTTGCATTCAACAACTAAATATACTCCTTTTGAAATTGTTTATGGGTTTAATCATTTGACTCCATTAGATTTAACACATTTACCTTTGAGTGACCGTGCTAATCTAGATGGAAAATAAAAAGCTAATTTTATGAAGCAGATTTATGAAAAGACTAACGCAAATATTGAGAGGAGGACCGAGCAATATGCAAGGAGTACTAATCAAGGCCGAAAATAAGTTGTCTTTGAACCTAGAGATTGGGTTTAATTGCACTTAAGGAAAGGAAGGTTTCCCGAACAGTGGAAGTCAAAGTTAATGCCCCGTGGAGATGGACCGTTTCAAGTTTTGGAGTGGGTCAATGACAACGCCTACGAGCATGACCTACCTGGTGAGTATGGTGTTAGTGCTACATTTAATGTTGCTAATTTATCTCTTTTTTCTACAGGTGATGACTTTGATTTGAGGGAAAATCCTTTTCAAAAGGAGGGAAATCATAAGAATCTACCCGAACCCGCACAACCGGCAACCCGATGGAGTGCTGACCTAATACAGATAAAGATTGGGCCGATCACTAGGGCTTAAACTAAGAGGTTTAAGGACAACCTTGCTGCCTTTATAAAGGGAGTAATTCATTTTGAAGATACAAGGCCTATTTTGAGCATACAAGTGGTGTAGGACGATAGTGATGAGAATCCGCCCGAGCTTGCACAACCGAGAACCCGCTGGGGTACCAACCCGATACGGATAAAGACTGGGCCAATCATTAGAGCTCAAGATAAGAGGCTTAGGGATCACCTTGCTGCATTTATCTAGGGCATAATCCATTCTCAAGAGGGTGTGTCTATTCTCGAAAAACCAAGACCTGTTTTGAGCATATAAGTGGTGGAAGCCGATATGGGGCCCGGGTAGCGATTTTGGTACTTTTAAGGTGTCTGAGAAGCATGAAATGATTCCAATACTTCATGGATTCAATAAATATGTATAAGAGGATATGGAATCAAGTCAAGGAAGCTTCAAAAGCATTCAAAATAAGGGTGTACACATAAGGAGAAATTTGGTCGGATTTTTGCTGTTTTCTTGCTGGCTTTACTGTATTTTACTGAGTTGGCTTTTTTTTCTTTCTTTTAAGCAAGGGAAATGTGTGAGACTTCATGGTAAGATTATTTGGCATCCTCCAAAGTATATTGAAGCTGATTTGGAGCCCAAATTGGTCAAAAAATGGTCAAAGTCAATTTAGTAAAAAAGCTAATATTTTAGTTTTCTAATTTAATTCTACTTTTTGTTTTAGGAAATTACCATTACCTTTTTGGTTTTTATTTATTTATTTTTTGGAAAAATAAGTTTAGTATAGTTATTATTTTAATATTTTCATTGTAAATTAATTAATTCCTAATTCAAAATAAAGGAATTAATTAACCAAAATTAGTTTAGGAAAGAAGTAAGAATTTTAGCCACCATAGGAAACCACTTTGTATGGCCGGTTTTCCCTTTAGTTTTAGGGTTTTATTTTGTGACTTTGTAGCCTATTTAAAGGCTTATTTTTCAATACGAATTAAGCTTGAATTTTATGCATAAAATTATTTGTGAGATTAAATTCTCTTTGTTCTTTTGAACACCTAAAATACCATTAGTAAATGAGTGTTTTAGATTGACTTATCAATAGCTCTTCCATCACCTATTATGGCATTTTTGATATACCAAGGTTTCTAATCACAGGTTGGTTAGGGGTTGAGGTGACCATTAGAACTTGAACATAATTAGATCCAGGCTAATATAATACGGGTTTAGGAGCAAGTCATCCTAGGTTCGTATCAGATAGGGACCCAGGTAGCTGCTTTCGAGCAACTAGGGACTCCAGACAGCAAAAAATGGTTCCAATTATTCATGGATTCAATGAATATCTCTAATAGGTCATCGAATCAAGTCAAGATAGCATCAAAGGAAGAAAAAATGGGCTTGTACGCATAGGAGAGTTTTGGTCGGTTTTACTGTATTTTTTTGCTGGCTTTCTTGTATTTTGCTACGTTGGTTTTTTCTCTTTGATCCAAGCAAGGGCAGTGTGTGAGACTCAATGATCATCCTATTTGGCATCCTACAAGGCATATGGAGGCTGATTTGGAGCTTAAATTAGTCAAAGATTGGTCAAAGACAACTTAGTTAAAAAGATAGTATTTTAATTTCCTAATTTGATTTTGACTTTTTGTTTTATGATATTAGTCTTTTATTTGGATTTTACTTATTTATTTGCTGGAAAAATAAACCTAGTAAATTTATTATTTTAATATTTTCATTGTAAATTAATTAATTCCTAATTCAAAATAAAGGAATTAATTAATCCAAATTAGTTTAGGAAATTAGTTTAGGAAAGTAGGTAAATTTCGGCCAAGCTAGGTTTCTTAATCTTTGGTGGCCGGTTTTTGTTTCAATTTTTAGGGTTTAATTGTTTATGACTCTAGCCTATTTAAGGCCTTATTTTTTAGGAAGAATACACCTTCAATAATATTTAGAAATTATTTTGTGAGATTGAATTTCTCTTTATTCTCTTTGAACACCTAAAACACCATTAGAGAGTGAGTGTGTTAATTTTGACTTATCAATAGGATATCCATCAGCTATTGTGGCGTCTTAAGTATATCAAGATTTATAATCATAGGTTGCTTAAGGTTTAAGGTCAATCTATTAAAATCTGAACTTGATTGAGATCCGGGCTAATATAATATGGGTTTAGGTGCGTGTCGACCTAGGTTCGTATCAGAACATGTGCAACTCTAAAATATTTCGTTCATCAATTAATTTCACTTTTATCATCTTTGTTTTAATGATGGTGGCTGTAACAATGAATTGCATTCTCTCACCAATTTTTGGATATTTTAAGATTTAAAATTAAGGTGCTTCATGGAAAAAAAATCAATAAATAAAAGTCTATGCTGCAGTTCAACACAAGGAGCTTACCCTACAAACAAATCGACTTTTCTCTCAACACAGGGTAAATCTCGAGATCCATCTCTAAACTAGCTACAACATAGTCTAGTTGGATCAACATGAGTATCTTGTATTTTTTTATATCTAGGATCCACAGATTCCATGGCAAGGATAGAGCATACTCATACTCAAAGAATACTTGGCTTAAGCATTATGAAAGGTTTTTGGGAAGAAAGAAAAGCATAGAAGTCCATATGCTAAAACACAATAAAATTTTAGTTCCTTCAAACTAGTTCTGAGGATTACAAAGCAAGAGCTTCCTTTTTATAGAGGAGAGCCACAGAAAACAACAAACACTTAAAGCAGAAGGAGTCTACTTTTACAAAAGCAAAATAGTAATTAAAGCACTCGAATGACATAAAGAAAAAGGAATCTACTTTTACAAAAGTGACATAAAGTAAAAGCACACAAACATTTTAAAGCTATTTTTTACAAAGGTGGTGTCTTCTGGGTTAGTCCTTGCATATGGGCTCATGAGATGGTGACACGTTGTCCTGTTTTGGTGCGAGCGGAAGTGGTGTGCTACCAAAATAATATCAATCCTATGAGTCTTGTCTCATGATTTCCTTTATCATGTCTTTTGGAACTTTTGTAGGATTTACATAACCATCTTCTATGATGTATTTTCTTTTTTATGGAACAAGTGCGGATGAGCTAGTTACCTAAGATATGATCCTAGAGAGACAACCGGAAGGTTTTATATAGAGATTGGTAACCTTTAGTGCTGAAGGAGTGTAACCATTGATTTTCAAGAGGTTTCGGTTTAATGATAGAATTTCTCTTTAGCTTCATTCTTTGTCATAAGTAGCCCATTTGTATGCAAGATTATGAGTCCAAAATTCTCTAGTTTAAGGGTTCTAAAAGATTGTGAGTCCAAAATTCTCTAGTTTGAGAGTTCCAAAAATAAGGTTTTACAATAATGAATTTGGTGGTGAGATCTTTCTTTTCGACCAATGACATCGTCCATGCCTATTGGCTTATAAGAATGTCTTGCAATGTGGCTCTCCACTGATATGAACCTAGGACGACCTGTGCCTAAACCTGTATTATATTAGCCCGGATCTAATTATGTTCAAGTTCTAATGGTCACCTCAATCCCTAACCAACCTGTGATTAGAAACCTTTGTATAATGAAGATACCACAATAAGTGATGGATATCCTATTGATAAGTCAAACTAAAACACTTATTCACTAATGGTGTTTTAGGTGTTCAAAGAGAATAAAGAGAATTCAATCTCACAAATAATTTTCTGTATGAATAATGTACTGAATATTATTGATAAAACAAGCTCTTCAACAAGCCAAAAAAGTTACAAAATAAAACCCTACTTAACTAGGAAAAACTGACCACATAGAATGGGAAACCTAATGATGGCCGAAAATCACCTCCTTTCCTAATCTAATTTTGACTAATTAATTTCTTAATTTTGAAATAGGAATTAAGTAATTTACAATGAAAATAATAAAATATTAACTTTCCTAAGTTGATTTTTCCAGAAAATAAATAAATAGAAACCAAATAAAAAGACTAATTTCCTAAAACAAAAAGTCAAAATCAAATTAGGAAACAAATTGACTATCTTTCTAAGTAAGCTAACTTTGATCAATCTTCAACTTGTTTGGGCTCCAAATCAGCTTCCATATGCCATTTAGGATGCCAAATATGATTAATAATGATTTCCACATGTTTTCCCTTGATTGAAATAGGTCATACTTGCTTGAACAAGAAAAATAGTCAATGTTAACGGCTAAACAGCACATTTATGGCCAAATTTACTTGCTGTCCGTACAAGCCCATTTTAGATGCTTTTGATTCTGCTTTGTCTGGATTCTATGTCCTTTTAATAATATTCATTGAATCCATGAAGTGTTGGAATCAATTCTTGCTGCCCGGAGTCCATATTTGAACAAAAATAGCTATCAGGGTCCGTATCAACCTTTACCACTTGTATGCTTAAAACGGATCTTGTATCTTCCGGTATTGACAAGCCCTTTGAGAATTAATTACTCTCTAGATAAAATCAGCCAAGTTGTCCTCAAATCTCTTAGCTTGAGGCCTAGTGATCGGCCTGGTCTTCATCCGTATCAAGTTATCACCCCAACGGGTAGTAGGTTATGCGGGCACGAGCGGATTCTCATCATTCCCCTCTTCTTGAAATGGATTTTCCCTCAAATCAAAATCATTACCTACAGCAAATGGAGTTAATTCAGCAACATTAAATGTAGCACTAACGTTATACTCACCTAGTAAGTCAAGTTTGTCGGCATTTTCATTGATTTGCTCCAAAATTTGAAAAGGTCCGTCCACACGCGGCATAAGCTTTGACTTTCTTTATTTTGGAAACCTCTTCTTACGTAAGTGCAACCAAACCAAATCTCCTGGGTCAAACACTATCACAACAAAATCTAGAAATTCATGCTCATTATGGCAAAAATTACACTTTTTAAAGTTAGCAAATAATCTCTTCCAAATTTTCAACTTGCCACAAAGTAAAGCTCTCAACAAGGCAGATAAAGTTCTATACAAGAAAAGCATCATTAAATAAGCATCTTTATAATTCATGGCCAACAATGATTTCTTACTCAAGATGGCTTTATTAACATCCCCAAAACTAAGATAAAAATTTTTGTTTTTCCTCCCTTTTCTTTCTTTTCCTTTCTCACTCATGGGTTGCCTTTTCTTTACCTCACTCTCGGGTTTTTCAGGTTGTTCTTCCCTCTCGGCTTTTTCAACTTTCCTCGCTCCACTTTTGGCTTTCTCATGATTTTTCCATTCAATTTGAGTTTTATAATGCTTACCTTGGATAACAAGTTTGGACTTATCTTCTTGGATGGATGGTGAAGCCGTGGGTGCCATACTAGCTTTCTCCTTGATCTTTTCAACCTCCCTCTTTTGTTGTATTTGTATTTGATCTCTATAGACCTCCTTGGATGTTAATGGCTCCAACTTGACCTTTTTACCTTTAAATCTAAAAACAATAAAATTCTCTCGACCATAATGAACAGCATCTTTATCAAATTGCCATGATTTACCTAGTAGAGTATGTCCAGCATGCATAGGTACAAGATCACACAAAACAACAGCCACATATGATACGAACCTAAGACGACTTGCGCCTAAACCCGTATTATATTAGTTCAGATCTAATTATATTCAAGTTCTAATGGTCACCTTAACCCCTAACCAACCTGTGATTAGAAACCTTAGTATATAATGAAGATGCCACAATAGGTGATGGAAATTCTATTGATAAATCAAACTAAAACACTCATTCACTA
This sequence comes from Ziziphus jujuba, assembly GCF_031755915.1. Taxonomy (NCBI): domain Eukaryota; kingdom Viridiplantae; phylum Streptophyta; class Magnoliopsida; order Rosales; family Rhamnaceae; genus Ziziphus; species Ziziphus jujuba. The sequence continues at coordinate 22,212,146 of NC_083383.1, read as the reverse complement.
ATGGTGTTTTAGGTGTTCAAAAGAACAGAGAGAACAAAGAGATATTCGATCTCACAAAATAAATTCTCAATATTATTGATCGTGTGTTCTTCCTCAAAAACAAGCCCTTTTATAATCTAAAAGAAAACAAAATAGAACCCTAAAATCTAAAGGAAAAACCGGCCAATAGGATTAGGAAACTAAGCATGGCCGAATTTTCTCTTTCCTTTCCTAAACTAATTTGGATTAATAAATTCATTTATTTGAATTAGGAATTAATTAATTTACAATGAAAATAATAAAATAATAACTTTCCTAAACTTATTTTTCTACCAAATAAATAAATAAAAATGAAAAAGTAAAGGTAATTTCCTAAAACAAAAAGTAGAAACCAAATTAGAAAACCAAAATACTATCTTCTTGACTAAGTTGACTTTGACCAATTTAGGCTCCAAATTAAATTCCATATGCTTTTTAGGATGCCAAATAGGCTGATCATGAAGTCCCACATGTTTCCCTTATTTGGAGGAAAGAGAAAAAGCCAACTCAGCAAAATACAGTAAAGCTAGCAGGAAATACAGCAAAACTGGCCAAATGGTCATGTTGTGTACACAGCCCATTTTTGGATGCATTTGAAGCTTCCTTGAATTGATTCCATGTCCTCTTAGACATATGTATTGAATCCATAAGCATTGGAACCATTTCATGCTGCCCAGACTCCATAAATACACCAAAACCGCTATCCGGGTCCATATCGGCCTCCACCACTTGTATGCTCAAAACAAGTCTTGGAACTTCGAGTATGGACTAGCTTTCTTGAGAATGAATTACTCCCTGGATAAAGGCAGTAATTTTATCCCTAAACCCCTTAGCTTGAGCCCTAGTGATCGGTCCAGTCTTTATCCGTATTAGGTCAGCACCCCAGCAAGTTGTCAGTTGTGAGGGCACGGGCAGATTCGCATCAACATATTTATCTATGCTAAATTTTACTTTGGCTTGCTTATTCACTTTCATATCACCACTATCATTAAACCATTTTAATCTATAAGGTTCAGGATGTTTAATTATTGCTAAGCCTAATTTATTAATCACAATGCTACTAATTACATTTGTACAACCACCACTATCAATTATCATACTACAAATCTTACCTTGGATTTCACATCGAGTGTGGAAGATGTTTTTCCTTTGAACTTGATCCTCATCCTTGTATACAACCAGCACTCTCCTACAAACCAAATTTAATTCGGTATTGGGTGCATGCAGGGTCTTGGCTTCATCCTCAAAGTCTTCTTCTTCTTGCTCGACTTCATCTCCACTTTCCTTGCTTTCTGATTCTAGTTCACCATTACCCTTTAACACCATAATTCTTCTATTCGGGCATTGGCTAGCGATGTGTTCTCATCCCTGGCACTTAAAACAAACAATTTTTCTAAATCTTGAAGGTTTAGGATCAGATTTACCTTCATTCTTTGGTGTTTGGACCGATTCGGTTCTAGCCTCTCTCTTTGGCCGATTTGAATTTTCTTCTCCAACTTTCTGCTTTGGCTTGTTTTCATCAATAGGATTGTTTCTCCAGCCACTTAGATTTGACCTTCTGCTATTGGAAACACCTCCAAACCTTGAGCTTACACCCCTCCTCTTGAATTGATGTTCAAGTTTAATAGCCACATGCAACATCTTCTCCAATTCCACATATTATTGTAATTCTAGTTGATTGGCTTTCTCACGATTCAAACCACCTAAAAACCTTGCCATGTTTGCTTCTCTATCTTTATTCATGCTTAACCTCATCATGAGCATCTCCATCTCCTTGTAATAATCCTCCATGGACCTATTTCCTTGAGATAAGGATTGAAGTCTTCGATGCAGCAATCTATGATAGTGTTATGGTACAAATTGCTTCCTCATGGCTCCTTTCATTTTTCTCCATGTAGTAGTCAATTCATCTCCTACTCTTCTTCGGGTTCTTTGATCATTGGTCCACCATTGGAGTGCATAATGTCCAAATTCCATTGCTGCCAATTCAACTTTCTTGGCCTCTCAATAGTTGTGACAGTAAAAAATCATCTCTATTCGCTCCTCCCATTCCATATAAGGTTCTAGGTCACTTTTTCCCATGAAAGGTGGGATGTTTGCCTTGATATTCCCAAGATCATTATCTTCATTCCTTGCTGGTCTCCCATGGTTTTGCCTTCCTTGGAGTGCAAAATTTTCATCAAACTCCTCCTCTAAGTCATCTTCAAAATTACCTTCCCAAAATTCCTCTCTAAGTCACCATCGGCCTCCTCGACCTCGACCTCGGCCTCTATGAACATCAAACCTTGTAGTCAGCATTCCTTTGAATGTTTCTTATCTATCCATCCTTTTATCTATATGGTCAAATTAAGTATTCATCCGCTGTAATTGCTCCAAAACAGACTTCATGTCTGTTTGCTCACCAATCCTCGTTGATCAAGTGTCGCCTTTAAATCCTACGGACTCCTTTTCATTAATTCTCAAAGGTGGATCTCCTCTTCTCACTCTTGAATCTACCATGTTAGCATGAATATCACAAAAATAAAATAGGACCTCACCAAATTCAATCACGTGTTCACTCAAATAAGGACTCGACACTCGTGTTTGCACACTAGTTTCGGGTTTTACCCTCTTTTAAGCTCACACACTCTTACCTTTTTCCACTCAAAGAATTTACTCAAAATTCTAATTAAAATACCCACAAAACAGCAATTAGATCACAAGTATGTTTTAATTAAACTGATCAACAAAACAGTAGCAAAAAGCAAACAATACCGAGTGAATTTTTAAACACCTAATTCTCGGCTTTTCTAAACAAAATTTAGGCAATTTAACCAAGGAATTTTTGGAATAAATAAGAACTGGACCAGATGGTAGGAAATTAAGAAGTCAAGAATAAAAATTTAGAAAAGGAAATTCAAAAAGGAACAAGAATCAAATCAAACAAAAATATAGGATAGTTGTTGGTTGTTGTTCTTTGTAATTCAAGTTTTGTATCAAATCCTTTAACTAATTTGAATCAAAATAATTTTAGCACTCACAATTACAAATTTCCAGCAGCAAATAAAGTTCCAGCAACTCCAAATAATGAATAAATATGCAACAATTCAGCAGCTTCAACAATTTCCAGCAAACAAATCAAACTCCAAATTCAACAAACTGCAGTTTTTTTTTTTTTGTTTTTTATATATGTTCGGCTTTTCTTCTTTTTTTTTTTTTTCTTTTTTAACTCACAGAATGTAAAAAAAACTCCAGTAGCAAATATCAACATCAAAAATAGAAATTCCAACACCTGAAACTACCAAACTCGTGACCACCAACAACAAAAATACAAATTTGAAATTTTTTTGTAAATTTATATATGTTGCCGCAAACACTCTTCCTTTTTTTCTTTCTCTTTTTTTTGAATATATGAATGCAAATATTTAAGATCAAAACAGGAAAGAAAAATCAACAATAAATTAAATTACCATGAATAATAATTGAAGAACAACCAACAAACTAGGACGCAAAAATACTGTAAAACAAGGAAACCTAATTTAACTAGGAATGATTTTTGTTTTTTTATAGAACATGTATGAACTTAGAACAATCTTCACCTAAAGCATGAAACGGCGCTGCTACAATGGATGGTAGAGGGTCCGTAGTACCCAAAGCACTGGAGTGATCCAGTAGCCGGGAAAAATTGCAGATTAACATAAAACAAAATAAAGCAAATAAGATAGATCAAACCTGAACAAAATCTTGGCTCTAATACCAAATAATACGAACCTAGGACGACCTGCATCTAAACCCGTATTATATTAGCACGGATCTAATTATATTCAAGTTCTAATAGTCACCTCAACCCCTAACCAACCTGTGATTAGAAATCTTGGTATAATGAAGACGCCACAATAGGTGATGGATATCCTATTGATAAGTCAAACTAAAACACTCATTCACTAATGGTGTTTTAGGTGTTCAAAGAGAACAAAGAGAATTCAATCTCACAAATAATTTTCTATATGAATAATGTACTAAATATTATTGATAAAATAAGCTCTTAAATAGGCTAAAAAATTTACAAAATAAAACCCTAATTAACTAGGTAAAACCAACCGCATAGAATAGGAAACCTAATGATGGCCGAAAATCACCTCCTTTTCTAATCTAATTTGGATTAATTAATTCCCTAATTTTGAAATAGAAATTAATTAATTTACAATGAAAATAACAAAATAATAACTTTCCTAAGTTGAGTTTTCCAGAAAATAAATAAATAGAAACCAAATAAAAGACTAATTTTCTAAAACAAAAAGTCAAAATCAAATTAGGAAACAAATTGACTATCTTTCTAAGTAAGCTAACTTTGACCAATCTCCAACTTGTTTGGGCTCCAAATCAGCTCCCATATGCCATTTAGGATGCCAAATATGATTAATAATAATTCCCGCACATTGCCCCTTGATTGGAATTGGTCAAACTTGCTTAAACAAGAAGAACAATCAATGCTAGTAGCTAAACTGCACATTTTCGGCCAAATTTACTTGCTGTCCGTACAAGCCCATTTTAGATGCTTTTGATTCTACCTTGGCTGGATTTCATGTCCTCTTAATAATATTCATTGAATCCATGAAGTGTTCAAACCAATTCTTGCTGCCCGGAATCCATATTTACAAGAAAACAGCTATCAGGGTCTGTATCGGCCTTCACTACTTGTATGCTTAAAATGGGTCTTGTATCTTCTGGTATTGACAAGCCCTTTGAGAATTAATTACTTCCTGGATAAAATCAGCCAGGTTGTCCTTAAATCTCTTAGCTTGAGCCCTAGTGATCAGTCCAGTCTTCATTCGAATCAGGTCAGCACCCCAACGGATAGTAGGTTGTGCGGGCACCGGCGAATTCTCATCATCCATCATGAGAGAGACTCAAACTATTCTAGAAAGGCCTAGAGTAAAGAGTCTTCATTTTTTGGATCATAGAGATGTTGATGCATGTATCGCAGATTGAACATTGTAGCCATACTGTGTCTCACAATGCAACGCCAAAGAAACCATAAAATGGATTCTGGAAAACCATTTTGAGCTTGAAGATGAAACACAGTTAAGAAAACAGTGTTAAAATTAAATAAGAGCTCAAGGTAGTCGGTAGGCCAATCTTTGATGATTAGGTGAAGATAATAAAAGATCCTAACATTAGCAAACTCTTGGATCTTGTTGTTATCCTTGGATTGTTTAGATTGAAGGATAATACTTTTGTATTTTTGCCCTAAAAGGGAGGTAACAATTACTAGGAGTGGAAGAAGAAGAAAAAGCCATGAGCACAAGGTGGTAAGTGGAAGTCGAAGAGATTATTTGTATTGGTTTTAACCTTGAGAGTAAGTCTAGGATGAAGTTCTGATGGCCTTTTATATACTTAACACCATAATCATATCTAGCAAACCATTCTTTCAGTCTTAATAATTAAGCTATTGGCAGGGCTTTATTTTTAAATTTCCTGATTCTAGGGGATGATTATTAAAAACTGATGCCCTATAAGGTGGAATTAAAAGAATTCAAATTTCTTTGTTCCATAATTGATTGCCAAAATCTCTTTGTAGATTAAATGGTAACATTGCTCGCTGGACTAAATTATCCACTTGCACGGCTAGAATAGTATTCTTGTCCTTTATCATCTTCCTCGAACTCCCTAATAAATATCTTTTAGGGATCTCTAGAGGTGAAGGATGTTAACCACCTATTTAAGCTTTTGAAATACTTTAGTCTGTTCATTTCCCTATGGTGGTGCATTCTTTTTCAAAGTTGGATTTTCTTTCTTGAAAGATTCTTGTCTGGGAAATGTAGCAATTATTTAGCAATATAGGCTCCAGTGACTATTCTTCCTTTATCCAATTTCATACTCAAGAATTCTATTTGGGTCGAGCCGATATGCATCTTGGGCTTTGATAGAATTATCCTATGGGTATAGATGATCTTGCAAAACTTTTGCAATATTCATGGCCCTATTCTATTTTTGAGAACAACAGGATATCATTAATAAAAATAATGGTCGTGTGAAGAATGGGCTTTAATATCTATGTCATGGTCTTCTTAAATAGCAATGGGGTGACATTTAATCCGAATGGTAAGATTTTCCATTGATATTGAGCATTGAGAATGCAAAATGCTGTCATATACATATCCTCAAGGTGAATCCCAACTTGCCAAAATCCAGCTTTTAGACCAAACTTAGAGAATATCATGGCATCTTGCAAATGCACCAATAAAGAGTTGACTTTTGGAAGAGGAAACTTATTGTCCTGAAGAAATTGATTAAGAGGCTTGTAGTCAATTACTAACCTTTTCTTTCCTCTTAATTTCTCAAACCTTTTCTCAACATAAAAGGCTTGGCAAGCCTACAAGGAAGTTATTGGTTCTATAAGACCTTATTGTGGTAGTGAGTTGCATTCCGCATTTGCAAGGGCTAGGTTTGTAGGCGTCATGCCCAGATGTATAGCCTTTGTTAGGTTGATGTCTTCATTGAGCTTGAATGGTAGCCTTATGAAGAATCATTCATTTTTCCATAAAGGAGAAGAATGATCAAAAGTGTTATGATCATCTACACAAGCTGAGAGAAGTTTTTCTTTGACCTTGTCGAATATTGGAGTGAATGGCTTAGGCAAGATACTGTATATTTTTTATATTGGAGTGAATGGATTAACATGTCCTTTGTATTTAATCCATTGGGGTGTGATTGATGAGAATCCAACCATATCTGTATCAACAACAATACGCTGAGGTGCTGATCCTGTGCAACTGAAGACCGAGCTTATTACTAAAGCTCAAGCTAAGAGGTTTAAGGGAAATCTTATTAGATATATACAAGGATTTATTAAATCTCAAGAAGGCCTAATGATACTAGAAGATTCTAAGCCCGTGTTGAGCATCCAAGTTGTAAAGGCCGAAACTATACCCTAAAAGCTGTTTTGGTGCATTAGAGGACTCCCTTTAGCAAGGGACGGATTTGTTAGCTTATGAATGTGATTAGTCTTACCAAGGGACCATGGAATCAAGCCAAGATAGAAGAAAGGGTGTTCAAATTCATCATTTGCGTCCAAGCTTCCACATTGGCCGAATTGAGCTTTTTTTGGCGCTAGAAAGGAGTTATCTTGTCATCCAAGAAAGCTTTGATCTTTCCGATCAATGGTAACATGTGGGGACCAGTTCTAATCCTACTAGTCATCCTACATAGCATATTAGATCTGATTTGGAGCCTAAATTAACTGGTGATGGGACAAAGATAGCTTATTTGGAAAGCTAGTCAACTACTTTCCAAATCTGGAAATTAGACTTGTAAATTAGGAAAATAGCCTTTTATTTTGGTTTTTGTTTAATTATTTGCTAGATAAATTTATTTAAGAAGGTTGATATTTTAATATTTTGATTCTAAATTAATTAATTCCTTTTTCAAAATTAAAGAATTAATTAATACAAATTACATTAGAAAAGCTAAGTGAATTTCGACCACATCAATATTCTAAATCCTAATGGCTGGTTTTTATGCAGTGATTTTAGGATTTTGTTTTGTAAATCAAACCTATTTAAAGGTTTATTTTCTCAACAATATTTAGATCGTCATTGATAAGGAAATTTATTTGTGAGAAAGAATTCTCTTTGTTCCTTTAGAACACATAGAACTCCATTAAAGAACTAGTGTTCTAATTTAACTCATCAATAAGACATCCATAATCTATTGTGGCGTCTTCATCATATACTAAGGTTTCTAATCACAATTTAATTAGGGGTCAAGATGACCATTAGAATCTGAATTTAATTTCGATATGGGCTAATTTAATACAGGTTTAGGAGCAACCTAGGTTCGAATCATTTTGGTATCAAAACCGAATTTTGTTCAAATTTGATCTATCTTATTTTCTTTGTTTTAATTTTTTATGTTGTTTGAAATTTTGACATTAAGTTAAGGTTGCTTCTATCTATACTTGTTCTGCATATTTAAAAAAAAAAATCCTAGCCAAATTAGGTTTCTTTATGTTACCCAAATTTTTGCTTTATAGTTTGATGGATGGTTTTGCATATTAGTTCTTAGTAATTTGGTTTGTTGTTGATTTTTTCTTACTTTTTTAATCTTAATTATTTGCATTCATATTTAAAAATAATAATAATAATAATAATAATAATAATAATAAAAAGAGAAGAATTTTGAGAACATATTGCATAACCCTAAAATTTTGCAATTTGTTAGTGTGGAAGGTGCAATCGAGTTTGACAATTTGTTTGGTATTGATGTTGTGGTTTTTTTGTAGTGATTGTACTACTGGATTTTGTGTTGGTGTTATTCTATTAGAGATTTTTTTTTTCAAAAAAAAAAGGCCGAAGTTATATATATATATATATATATATTACGCAAAAGCTAGGTTTGAGAGAGTTGAAAAATTAAGTTTGTTTAGTGTGGAAATCCAGTTGTGTTTGTTGAAGTTGTTGTTTGCTCAATCAAATTTGGTTGCTGGATATTTGAATATTGGTGTCAATTGATTGGATTAAAATTGGTTTAAGGATTTGAGATGTGGACTTAAATTACGAGAACTACAACCAACAACTAACCTATATTTTGTTTGAATTGAGTTCTTCTTAATTGTTGAATCCTTTTCTAAATTTATCCTTAAATTTTTGATCTCTTAATATTTTGATATATTCCTTTATTGAATTCAAAAATTGCTTTGTCATTTTTCCTTCTTCTTAGTAAGTAAAGTCGAGACTAGATTTTATCATTCACTCGGAAATTGCTTGCTACTTGCTTTTATTTTATTGATAGGTTTAATTAGAACATACTTGTGATCTAGTTGCTGTTTAAGTGTGTTTTAAAATAAATTTGAGATATTCTTTGAGTGGGAAAAAGGCAAGAGAGAGTGAGCTTATAAGAGGGTAACAAGCTGAAATTAGTGTGAAAACATGAGTGAACGAGACCTTATTTGAGTGATACACGCGAGGGTGATCTTGGTGAGTTTCTTGCATTATTTTTACTAACATGACAAACAGATTCAAGATTAAAAAGAGGAGGTGGCTCAATAAGAGAACTTAGAGAGGATTCCATGGGATTCAAGGGAGAATCCAGGGCATCAGGAAATACACTGGCACTTACAGGCATGCAAGCGGTGTTGGAGCAATTGTAAAGGATGAATACTTGATTTGATCAATTTGATCAAAGGTTGGACAGGTTTGAGAACTCACAAGGGAGACCGACTAGGATGGAACCACAAGGAGGACATGGTCAAGGTAGAGGAGGCCGTAGATGTTTTAGGAAGGGATTTGAAGAAGTAAACTTTGGAGACAATTTTGAAGAGAAGCGCGAAGATCTATTTACACTCCAAGTAAGGCAAATCCATGGTAGACAAACCCAAGAAGAAGATGATGATCTCAAAAGTATTAAAGTCAACATACCACTATTCTTGGGAAAAGGTGATCCGAAGGCTTACTTGAAATGGGAGGAACGGATGGAGATGATTTTTTATTGTCATATCTATTTGAAGGCTAAAAAAGTTAAGTTGGCAGCTTTGGAATTTGGACATTATACATTACAATGGTGGAGCAATGAACGAAGTACCTGAAGGAGAGTTGGTGATGAGCTTATAACCACTTGGAGACAAACGAATGGGGTCATGAGGAAAAGGTTTATAGCAAGGCATTACCATAGAATGTTGCATCAAAGATTACAAGCTTTGTCTCAAAAGAGTAAACCATGGAGGACTATTACAAGGAGATGGAGATGCTTATGATGAGGTTGAGCATGAATGAGCACCCTGAGGCAACAATGGCCAAGTTTCTTGGTGGATTAAACCGAGAGATTTCCAACCAAGTGGAATTATATCAATATGTGGAGTTGGAAAATTGAGAACCAACTCAAGAGGAGGGGTAGTCGCTCATGGTTTGAAGGATTTTCAAGTAGCAGGACAATCCAGCCGAATCCACAAAAACACCAAAACGAATGGTGAGTTTGATTCTAAACCATCTAGAACTCATGATATTGTGTGTTTTAAGTGTGATGGTCGAGGACATATTGCCAAACAATGCCCAACTAGAAAAATTTTGGTGCTAAAGGACAATGGAGAGTTGGAGACTGATAGAGATGAAGTTGAAGCCGAAATTGAGCATAAAGAGATGGAATCGAAGATGAAGAATATGATGAACCCATGACTCAAAAGCTTCAAGGGCTGAACTAAGCTTGGTGCCACAAAGAGTGTTGACCGTGTACAAGGATGTAGATTAAGTATAAAGGGAAAACATCTTCCATACTCGTTGTGATATCCAAGGTCATATTTGTAGTATGATTATTGATAGTGGAAGTTATGCCAACGTAATTAGTAATGTTATGGTAGAGAAATTAAGGTTAATAACAATCAAACATCCAAAACCATATAGACTTCAATGGTTTAATGATAGTGGAGAGATGAAGGTAAATAAACAAATCAATGTAAAATTTAGTATTGATAATTATGTGGATGTGATTTTATGTGATGTTGTACCTATACATGCTGGACATATTTTGTTGGGAAGACCATAGCAATTTGATAAGGATACCATATATTATGGTCTAGAAAATGCCATTGTATTCTGATTTAGAGGTAAAAAAATTAAACTTGAGCCGTTGACACCAAAAGAGGTATTTAGAGATCAATTGCAAATGCAACAAAGGAAGGAAGCCGAACAGCAAAGGGAGAAGTCTAACATACTACCCAGGGCTTCAACTAGTATTCAAGAGGGCAAGACTGAGCCTCATTATTCAGGTAAGTTTTGTAAAACCGAGAGTGAGAAGAAAAAGAATGAGAAAATCGAGAGTGACAAAGAGAAATCTGAGAGTGAGAAAGAAAGGAAAGAAAAGAAAAAGAAAATTTTTTATCTTAGCCAAAGTAAGAGTAAAAAGGCATTTTTGAGTAATAAACCTATGCTAATCATGATGTTTAAAGATACTTATTTAAATCATCTAGCTAACCCCGAAGAGGTTGTATTGTCAAGTTCTATATCTTTGTTCTTTGAGAACACATAGAACTCAATTAGAGAACTAGTATTCTAACTTGACTTATCAATAGGACATCCATAGCATATTTTGATATCTTCATCATATACCAAGATTTCTAATCACAAGTTGATTAGGGGTCAAGGTGACCATTAGAATCTGAACTTAATTTCGATCCAGGCTATTTAATACAGATTTAGAAGCAAGTGACCTAGGTTCATTTCAGTGATCTTCAAATGTTTTGTTTGACAATAGATTTCCACTCCAATGAGAATAAGTCTAGGAGTGAACAACCAATCACTTTGGTCCATACTATGCACTCAAGAAAGAATTTAATTTAATGAGTTTTATGCAGATGATTTTATCATCTGTAGTCTTGAACTTTTCTTTGTGGGGTATCCACATGTGAGGTGGCAAGATTTGAGGATTGATCATTGTCATATAGGTTGCAGTGTCCATGTAAGCGATCACTTTAACCGTATTAGCATATTTGTCCTGTAGTAATGCAATTTCCACATTTAGCATTGGAATTGGTTTTTTGCTCAGCAATGACTATGTTTGAAGGATGGATTGTACATCTTCTCCATCTGAAGTTTCTATTTTAGAATCACTATCCTGCCCTTGGAATGTCAAAATAGTGTCACTATCTACTTCTTCTTACTCCGAGAAGATGGATTCAAAATCTATCTCTTCTTCTTCTAAAAGAAGAACTGATGCTTGAAGCTGCTTGATGAGTTTTATTGCTTTTTTCTCCTTCTTTGGACAATTCTTCGAATAATGTCCTTTCCTTCCACAGAAAAAATAAACATCCGATGTATACTGGCCTTTGTGTTTATCATTTGAAAACCTTATATTTCTTTCCATGAGTTACTTTTTTGCTTGAGGAAATATCCATGAGTTACTTTTTTGCTTAAGGTCTTATGGTGTTTGGAAGGTTTCCTTCTTCTTCTATTGTCGATATAGCTGCAAGTATCTTTTCCACATTTGATTTTTAGATAAGATTTTGAACATGCCTTTTGGATATGAGGTTTGTTCTTTTAGAAATTATGAAAGAACTTTTCTTGCTCGCAAAGTTTGTTAGCAACCTCGAATGTCATCTGATGATGATTATTATTCCTTATTTCTCTTTGGTTTTTCTTTTGGCTTTTTAACAAGCTCATATGTCATTTAAAATATTGTGAAGAAATCAGTAGTTGGAGTGTAAGAAGGCATAGCAAACATAGACATACCACTAAAAGGGGCAAATTTTGGTGCCTTTAGGTCAGCATCAATCTCTTTAAGCATTGCCTTCTTTTCTTTGATTTCTTGCTCCTTCTCAAAGAATTCTCTACTAATTTCCTGTGTGTCTATTAGATCTCTAAGATCTCTGTCTAGGGTTGAGATCTTTGTAATGACGTTGGCATGGAGCTTTCTAACTTTTGAGGATAGATAGTCTAGCCTTGTGTTGTAATAGCTATCTAGGTAGCTATTCTATCCATCTTTGTCTATTCTCTTGAGGGTCCGATTTTGAGCACTCAAAATATGCCAATTCAAAACTTCTTCTCCTTCAAATAGCAGCTTGAAGGAGCCATCTGACATGACTTCTTTTGATTGAATGAATAGTTGGGAATTGACTTTGTGGATTGGATGAATTTTCCTTTCTAAAGATGGAAACTCCTCATCATAGGATGGTCTTGCAAGGGAAAACATCATGCATGGTGTCGATTTTGCTTCAATCTCTTTTTTCAGCTTCTTCATAGGTTTAGCAACTGCATTTGTGTGCCTTTTTGCACAGAATTCCTCTTTTGTTTTTCTTCTTTCTCTATAAAGGATTTTAATCCTCTTTCATACATTGGTAGTAGCCTTTTGTCCTTGTGTATGCCAATCTAGGGGGAGTCTTGATCGTTTAGATGATACTACCTTCTTGTCGGTTTGTAGGTTATGAAGGATATTTTTCTTTCTTCTCCTCCTTCTTATAGACTCTTCTTCATCTAAGTTTGAATCTTCATCATAATGCCAACAATCACAATCTGGATCACACATTTCTAGAGCAATATCCCAATGAAATGACCACCAACTTTATCTAGATAGGAGTAGGTACCATCAAACCAAAAGTGGAGATAAGATTGTCATCTTGTTCAAATCGTTTTGATATAGAGGTGCTGACCATCGAAGGAAAGATATAGCTTTCCTATTAACTGTTAGAGCTAGAGCCTTCCTCAAATCCCTTAAATACTGTAACAACTCTGTCATCAGCCATAGCCTTGAAAGTTGGATCCATAGTATGTAACGGCTTGTTATTGTGTAAAATCTTCTCGTAGTTGGTTGACCAACAAAGAGGAGTGATTTTTTTTCAATTCTTCTTTCACGATTTGGCTAAGAAATTTTTACAATAGTTGGGAGGTCTACTATCTAGGCTTCTATGTAAATGGCATCATCAATAATGTCGGGCCTGCTAAGATCTACATTATGATTTTGTAGTCTGAAAGCAATCTGGTGGTGTAGAGTAGCGACATAGGTTATCTCTACTTGTTATGCTCCTGTAATCTATATCTGCAGCTTAAGTTGCTTTGAAAGATTTGGATCTTACAAAGGTACACAAAAGTTTGGATAGAATGATAGGAGGATGCTTTCTGTGTTAAGAGTGGATAAGATAGTCCCTATTATAACATGTTCATATCTAAGAAATGTGCTATTAAGCGAAGCCATTCTTGCTGCAATTGGGAGACCTTTTCATCCATGAAATGACAAGATGAGTCTAACTGCTCCGAAATGGAGGTGGATGTGTAGCCTTCTCTTTTCCAGATGTCAATGTGATCCTGAGAGATAATTTACAAACTATTCTTTCTCTATGGCTGGAATCATACAGCTATTCATCTGGGAAGGCTGTATGTATTCTTTTACAGGGAGCTTCTTGGAAGTGATTAGTTGTTTGATGCATTTTACACATAGTTGGATTTTGAAAAAGTTTATATGGGTTAAGGAGGTAATTCAGTATCATTTATCTATGCTTTAGGAGGGATATATTTATATTCAACCAGTTGGTCTATTTTTGCTAAATTAGATCTACTATGGAGAACAAGGAGAAAGGGTGATAGAAAAAGACATTCTAGAAGAGCTATTTGAAGAAGTGGGTGATGCATTTGATGAAGTATCCATGTTTAAGAGTTCTTCCCTACTCACCAATCCTAATACCCTTGCCAAAGTCCAAACTTCTGATACTATAAGTATTCTTACAGGCTCTGATACCACGAAGGCCTATGCTGCAGTTTAAAACAAAAAGTTTGCCTTAAAAACAAATCCCCTTTTCTCTCAACATGAGATAAACCACGGACTCTATCTTTGAACTAACTATAACAAATTTAATATGAAAAAATATATACTCCAGATTTTTACAAATAATAAACATACAATATAAACTGACGAATTCTTTCACCATTAGAAACAAAATTTTTGATTGAAAAAAAAAAAAAAAAAAAAAAAAAAAAAAAAAAAAAAACCAATAGCAATAATGGGACACAAAAACAAATATAAAAAAATTCCCATAAATTGATATATTTACACATTTATAAAGTTATCAGTTAATTTTACGTAAAAAGGAAATTGAGCATTATAAAAATCAATACTCTTCTTTGTTTTTTTTTTTTGGGTAATAATGTAAAAATCAATACAAAGTTAACAGTACTAATTAGTAGTCGCATTATGATTTTAATATTTATTTTTTAGGTCTTATGTTCTTGGACCTCAATTCATATTGGGGCAGCTTCACAAGATGGGGGGCCTTCAAAACGTATATAATCATACATGAGGCCCTGGAAAGGGCTGGTGCATCTTGGTTGGGTAAAGAAGAGTGTGTTATCCCCCTCAACAAGATGACAACCTCCTACACTGATGCTGTACAGCCAGTAGAGTCCATGAATTCCATGTCTCGCAACCGAGTTGTCCCTCCCTATCAACCCACTCGTAAACAGTGGTCGCCTTGCATTGGGATCATTAACCCGAACCTTTGAAAGAAAATTATTAATAAGAATAAAAATAAAAAGAAACAAAAGAGAAAAAAGTTGTAGCAAACTTTTCCATCCTATTCTCAACCTGCAATTCCGCTAGAGTTGCAGATGCAATGGCTACTCGCAGTTTGTATGTACTGCTCCGGTCGACATTGTTAAGTTTGAAGCGGATTTGCCATGTTGTTCCTACATGGATGTCATCTCTTTTCCTGCAAATAAGGATGAGTTATGGGTGCTATCACAAATCTTCCAAATCGTAATAAATGGAATAATCACCATCTAAAGAAGTAGAAGGAGGCCAACTGATAAGAGAAAAAATAATAATAAAAATAAATAAATTGGCCTTATGATTTGCCATTTTCATCCTTATAAAGTAACATACCTTGGAACCTGTGCAAAGAACCAGTCTCTGGCATAGTCACTAACACCAACCGTGTAAACCAAGTCTTCATTGGGATACAAGTCTGCATATCTGCCCCACAATCCGTACTGCCTAAATCTGCCAGTGTAAGATGCTCTAGACTTTATATTGCAGACTATCTTTAAGTAACCACATAATCACAAGCAATAATTATTAGTTATCAAATTAGGCTTTTAAAGAAAAACTTTGCTCTTCTTCTTGGTCATTGCCAGTTGAGCTATCCCCTATCCATGTTTACCATCAGGGTTTGAGTATCAAGACTGGTGTTCAAAATTCTCCCAAATCTATATTAATTAAATGTGCACAAAATCTAACCTGTCTGGATGATGGACAAAAAGTCTATTGATATATTTTGGATCAGGATCAGGAACATAGAACTCTGCAGCAGAGCGATCCGGAATGCCTATTTCCCACAATGTGGGCCCATCTCTTGGAGGCTCATAAATAAGATAACCCATTTCAATCAAAGAGCCTGAATACAAGTTATTGAAATGAAACCCCAAAGAAAAGACTACTTTTTCGTGAAATAATAACAATTCTAGATATAAAAATAAAAAGTTAGAGGTATAGGACAGCAAAACCTGATGTTACAGTAACAACAACATCATAGCGATAATCTCCAATGAAACCAGGGACCCATGCATAGAGATTATAGTCACCAGTACGTACATTGTTAATAGAAAAATATCCATTTTCGTCTGCCCTTGTCCAGAATTGATAGTCCTAAGATGTAAGAGAGCTATCTTTATTAATGTGCTTTGGAACAAATTGAAGGAAAAATAAAAGAAATCATACTGGCATATAAGTTTTGAGATTGCCTTTCAGTCTAAATATTTCAGACACTTATCATGTAAAATAATCACTTAATGCAAGTATCCTCGACGCACTCTAATAGCACAGATGATTCGTTGAAGATTTTTCTGTCTAAATTGTCATTTCTACAGTTTACATATCATTTGTACTATGAATTCCTAGTTCATGCAATACAAAGGTCAATGGAAGTTGAACCATTTCTAAAAAGCATATTGTTTGCTTAACCTAAAATTCTCAATGCTTTTTGCAATTATTTGATAACTTTGTGTTTCAATTATTACAATGAAGAATGCTTGATGACACTGTTCAAAATCATAATGCCTACTAAAAACTACATATATGATGACAAGCCATGTCCATCCTCTGAGTAAAAAAAAAAATAAAAATAAAAAAATTACATCCTAAACAATTGAAACTGAGTCACATAATTATCTTCTTACATATGACAAAGACTGCACTTGAATTATAAGCAGCGTAAAATGGTAATTATAGGCAGATGATAAGCAAAGGCACCTTGCATTCTCTTTGCCATGATCCTACTTCTCCTGGAGGGGCCAAACCAACATAGGCACCTCTTGCTGATATATGGTCTTCACTAATATAACTAGACATTGTAATTGACAAACACAATGATCAGATTCGCTACAAGGTAAAGTTTTTTTAAAAAATAAAAAATAAAAATAAAAATACTGGAGAAAAAAAAAAAAAAAAAAAAAGAAGTAGCTGGTAACAAGAATTACTATTTTAGATCATACAAGCATGCTAAACACATGCATATTTGCATAAAACCCCTACAAGATTAGTAAGTTCTATATACATTACCAATAGTAATGTGGAGAAAATATCTGATGCCTAATAGTTCATATGTGTGCAGCACACCTACCGGTCGAATACAAGTAGTCTACCACCAATGTTACCCCGTTGCTCAGACTTTTGGAAATCCTCAGAAGCTGGGAAACTATATGGCCAGCTTTGGACTTCTGTCATCATCTGAATATCAATTTATATCAGTATCTATCCATTGACAGCTCTCTGTCCCATGTTACAACGAAAGAATATATAGTTCTTCCTTGACTCACCTGTATTTTTGCATCCTCCCATAACCATAATGGGTCATCTCCTTTGCGTGCAGAATTAAGATAGATAAAAACAGGACCAAAAACCTTCTTCCATGGTTCACCAGCTCTAATTTTTGGCACCAGATCTTGTCCAGCATAATGAGCGCTAAGAAACATCTGACAACATAGTAGAAAAAGAACATGCTAAGCAATCACAATTAGTCAGTACAAGATATTTATGTTGTAATCTAATATGCAAGCGATCCAGAATATAAAAAGCTCATTAGGTCATAAAAGTTAGCACTCTGAGATCAGTAAATTACAGCAAGAGTGGTGGGGCCCACATGAGAAGTTAGATTCTGTTTAATTGGTCCACCAGACCGGAATTCATCACTGGGTGTAATCTGCCAGAATCCTAATGGTTGGTTGGTGCATATCCATCCGTGGACCCGATTATCTTTGTTCTGAGCTGAGTACTGGTATTTGTCATCCACCTGAGGTCAACAGATCAATAACAAACAAAATATTCTTGTGATAACCTAATTAAAGGAAGAAAATCATACTAACGCCTTGCTAAAAAAGTAAGTAAAGTTCTACAAGTCAATTTCAAATAACTTAATGACAATGTTTAAATAGTAGGCATACCAAGCACCTTGTGCCCAAACAATTTTTTTTTCAATTGGAAAAAGTACCTCTCCTTTGAACCCGGGCATCTTGGGATTGGTAAGTAGGACAGCTTCAGGGTATGCTAGAGCTTGGCAGCGCCCAGGTAAGCGATCATCAGGAAGAGGCATGAATCTTTGTCTATTGTCCGCTACAGCCATGTATTGAAACCTATGCATTCAAACAATTCCACTGCTAAATAAATTTATTTTCAGAGTTCTGAGAAGATAAGTTGCAAATCGTTTTGCTTGAATTCATAGACAAAAGACTCAGAGAAAAATCCTATGCACTGTCCAAATACATCAGAGTTTCTTTCTTAATATCTAATGAAGGCCAAAAACTTTCTAATTGTGCGTTCCATTTTCTTTAGAAATCTAAGTACATGTTCAAAACATTCATCACCACAAACCATAGGCAATACCATCTAAATATTATAACACAAGTGGAGTACATATGCTTACTTGTCTTTTCTCAATTTGAAAGTGATCCTGGTTTCACCAAGGTCAAAGTCAGGCCATCCCTTCAAGTGTTCATAAATTGCATAAGAGTAGAAGCCTGAGGAACCACATAGCATTACAAACCTGAAAGAATAGGCATAAGCACTTGCAATTAGCATTTACAAATTGAAAGTGAAAATGGTCAGAAGTTTTTATCCAAGCTAATTGGAGTAGGCTTTATAAGAGCAGTGACCTTTTGTCTATGTTTAAGGGAACATACTTCCCCTCAAGGGAGGGATCCCACATTCTTGTAAATGAAAGTTCAACCTGTTCTCCATTATTCACAATAACCTTAAAACCGGTACCTTGAATCCTGCATAAAAATCAGTCCCAGTTCATGAATTAGCAGAAGAACAACCCAAAAAAAAAATGGTTGGCACTAATTGAAAGGAGAACATTGGTAGAGTTCCATAACAAGTTATTCTAACAACATTTGAATTCTATTCATCATAACCTTATACAATTTACACAAAGATCTGATTAGTGGTTGTTAGAAAGAAATGAATTTCAATGCGAAGATTGTCTTAACAAGACTTAGTATGATATTACATTCTAATCATCAATAAGGACAAGGAAAAGGTGCATACACATCAAATATTCCTTTACTTCCGGGTGCACTCCAAACAAGATCCCAGTACCTACATTAAAAAAAAGAAAAAAAAAAAAAAAAAAGGCTAGTTGTTTCAAAAGTGGCAACAATTTGCTCTGGTTAAGAGTTAACCAGTGAAGATAAATATAATTCCAATTTTATTATTTCCTAAATCATATTTAGCCTGACTGTGTTCAAATTTGTATTTCCACAAATAAGAAAACCTAAAGTAATTTTGGGTTTATCTACCTACTTATGCTTATTATATCCAAGCAAACTAAAATTGGGAGCTTTCTGCTCATCTTTTAATTCACGTAGGAAAACCAAGACTAGTCTTGAACCAGAGTGGGACAGCAAAGAGATAGAGTAAGAAGTTGTCACACATATACCCTCTATTAGTTTCTTGATTAAGAACTTCAAGCAGATTGTCAATGCCATTATATCTTATACCAGTAACAATCCCACCTGGATTCGATAAGGTGACTTGAACTATGCCATTATCCATCACTACCTGTGAATTGGCATTGAACACGATAAGTGAAGGCACAAAGTTATCTATCCAGAATTCTTTTTCTCGAAGACAACTTTTTATTGACATGAGCAATCCAAATTCAGCAGCTTCTAGCCTCTATATAATCTTATGGAAATCATAAAAGTTCAAAATTACTTACATGATGGCGTTGAATATTCAAGCATACACCTTGAGTTGACATGATGATGCCTCTGTTATCTCTTGGAAATTGTCTGGCAAGATTTTTTTTTTTTTTTTTTTTTTTTTTAAACCCAGGTTCTAAATTCCAGAGAAATCAAAAACACAAAACAGGGAGAAGGAGCAATAACAGCAAGTTCAAAAAAAGATTCACATAAAACAAAAATAAGCAAAAAAGACAAATTCGTAGACAACAAGGAGTATAAAAACAACAAAATATGGAACACCAATAATGAACTAAATTTTGTCAAAAATTAATTATTAATTAGATCTCTTCAATCTATAGTCAGAAAAACATGAATGAAGAAAGCAGAAAATTAGAGGGTATATGTTTGGTATTTGGACAAGTCTTAAAAATTTAAAGATTCTATCACCCAAATAAGTAAGAAAGTTTTAGAAATAAAAAGTAACCATATCTATGCGTTAAACGATTGCTACGCGGAAAAAATCTACATATAAATCACAAAAGAGAATGAAAAACATGTAAGATTTCTGACGTTCTCTCTTCATACCATGCTCATGCTACGCCACCATAAAAGACCTACTGCTACACTACATCAATCAGAATAAAACTGATCAATCACTTTATTTTCAATTTTGAAATTTTCCCAAATAAACACATGTGTGTGTCGCTTGCAATTCTTTTCTAAACTCAATGCAGCCAAAAATATTGCAATCAAATGCATTGTCAAAATTCATGAATAAATTTAATTTCCTTGAGAAACACCGAATGGGATTGGTTAAGGGGTAGTTAACCATCCACCTCATTTGGAAGTAAAAATTGAGGGGCCTTAAAATTTCGCTTTACAATTTAATTCCATTTGTCGTTTAGAAATAGATTGAAAAACAAAATTTGGGTATCTAAAGGAAGTCCTCATCAGCGAGAAAAAGAGTGTTTGCCAACTGGAAAAATATGATTTAAATGCATGACAAGTAAATAGAAACAAATATATTAACAAACACCACTTATTGTTTTTTTTTTTACTTTTTTTTTTTTTCTTTCTTTTTGTTCAGTTCAGTTAAAATTTAAAATCAAAAATTGTAATAAATTAGAAATTACCTGAGAGAATACAAGGATCAGGGAAAAACAAAGGAGCAGCAAAAAGCTTCAAGGCCGTTGAGTGGTGGCATGGAAATGGAACAACGAGCGGTTGCAATGGAAGTGTCTGGGAGAAGAAAAAAACAGATTCTGTGTGTGTTTTTTTTTTTTTTTTTTTTTTTTTTTTTTGTTTGGGTGGCAAATAGAAAAGAGATTGTTTCCTTCTTTCTGGTGGAGGAACATTTCATCTACTTTCTTCTCCGTGATGTTAGTGGTCAGTCATCACGCAGGAAACTGGCCGACAAAGAAAATAAAATCAACAAATAGGAATTTTATCAATTTACTATTTTTTTCTTCATTTTTTTTTTTTTTTTTTTTTTTTTGGGGTTTGGAAGTGAGGATTATTATCAGTTTGAGAACAATTAAGAATTTATTTGGGATAATAATGTGCTCCCTTCTCTAATATACATATGGATCCTATTTCATGGATTTCACATATATATTTTTAGAGGGATAATAAACTATCTAAGTACTTGAATTTTACTCCCTCAAATGAGATTGTGCCATTGGCACATTCCTGCTGATATCAGGTTATTATCAATCTATTTATTTATAGTGTTATGTTTGTATCAATTTATTTATTTGTGGTATTGTGCTTATATTGGCACAATTTGTGTTCATACCAGCCTATTTATATTTGTGTCAACATTACTTTTTGTTTATTGTAATTATTTATTTATTCAAATTAATGCATTTTTATAGAGTAAATATAACAAACAACTTAAATTCACTAAAATAAACTTATATTTATGATTTATTAGGCAATAACATTTAATTAATTACATAACTGTAAAAGAAAAAAACTTTAAATATAAAAAAAGTATGATAGTAAAAACAATTATTAAATTTAAATAGTAAATAAAGATTAATTTAATAAAGTATTATAATGATTAATTTGAAAAAATTAACAAAATAATGAAAGCTATCAGTTCACTAATATAATTTATTATTCATATATTATTTGTGCCAGTGGTGTCATGAGCCTAGCCATGGCTAACTCATCATGGACTTACACTCTATTTAGTCAGGCATAGTCCATGCTTCATGTTCGATATGATATGGCTTTATAAATAAAATAAAAATAAAAAAAACATAAATAAATAGTATTATTGTAGATCTAACATTTTATTATATATATTAAAAGATGTTTTTACATGAAGAATATATTCTATATTTTAAAAAATCATTTAAAAATGCTCTAGAGCGTGCCAATAGTGCATTTTTTATAAGTGATTTTATTTAATAATATTTTGTACTATTTTTCACAAATAGCACACCATAAAAAAGCGCTTTTGAAACTTAAACAGGGAAAAAAAATTTATGCTTTTAGAATCTTAATCATAAAAATTAAGCATCTATTAATTTGGAAAAGAACCGTAAAAGGGTTTTTTTGAATCCAAAAAATACTTTATATTTTTTACCAAATACATTGTGGAATACCTTTTTTTAATCAAATAATTATGTTTAGCTCTAAAAAAGGCATTTTCTGTAACTTTTTCGTGATTGCTTCTTTAAATAAATTGAAACCATCCACATATACCATAGAGGATGTTTGGCTCAGTGACCAAACATGGACCAAATGGATTGAGGTCTAAAGACCAAAACAATTGATTTAATGCTAGGTCCATATACTATAGAGGATGTTTGGCTCCGTGACCACACATGGACTAAATGGATTGAGGTCTAAAGACCAAAACAATTGATTTAATGCTAGGTCCATTCGATTCAGCTAGGATGATAATTTGGGTCATAATATAATCATACGATTTGATTATGATATGAAAGTTCATATTCAATTTTGATTAATACATTTAATATGATTATTAAACGTATTTTTTGGAATTAACTTAATTCAAAATTGATTCAAATTAATTTGTTTAACTAAATATGTCAATTAACGTGTCAACTCAATCCAACAAAATTATAAATCGTTTAAATTATAACTTTAAAATATTAATTTATTATTAATAAATTTTTAATTTAATAATTTTTTTTACTAAATTACGTACTTATTTAAATTTATATTATCAATTTTTTTATCAATAAAAAATTAAATTATCAAAATATTATTTATTTACTTAAATATAATATTCTAATAAATGTATGGACTTATGGATAAAAATAAAATAAAAATTAATATACCTAAGAGTATTAAAAATGTAAAAAATTGAAAACATGATTATTAAAGTTTTTTTCTATGCTATATTTACAGTAATATTAGTTTAATGATGTATACACATACATATATATATATATATATATTACATATCTATTTTAATATATCTAAGAGTATTTTATATATATATATATATAGATATATTGAAAGAAAATTTAAATTTTATTAACCAAAAATGCCAGAACTTACATCAACATGAAGAACAAAAACTAATTGTTGACTTGGCTCCTCAATCCAACTTTCATACTCAATTTGACACAAAGAATAACGAGCAATAATATGAGCTATCTTATTGCAGTTCCTAGGAATATACCTACAAGAAAATTATCAAGAAAAACAAGAGCCTCTTTTATATCCTAACTAGATGACAATTAACACCTAAAAATATTTTTTTGTCAAGAACTAAACGGATAGCCAACATAAAGTCACTCCCTAATTCACCACCAACAAAGCCATTATCAAGAAAGAATAAAGCCTCACGAACGGCTAATAATTCTACTATTAATGCACAAGTCACAGGAGCAAAAGATTTAGTCAACATAACCATAAATTCTTCCATACAATTTCGAGTAACCACCCAAACTCCTCCAATCCCATTAGATGATGATGTTGCTCCATCAACATTGATCTTAACAACGTTAACAAAAGGTACCTCCCACCTCTGTTGAACACGTCGAATCGAAACTGGAGCCTAATAAGAATGAGCAGCCACATGTTCCATATGCAAATCATCTACACCATCCAATAAAACTTGATCTCTGCACATGACACCATCATGCAACCCAACATAAAAACTATGCCAAATTGTCCAACATAAGTAAGTAGACCACTCCGCTCCTTCTCAAACTTAGACAAACATTCCAATGCTCCAAAATAAAGATCTCAAAATGTAATAAACAAAGTTCTACATTACTAACAAGCAAAATCAACATGCTTCCATAAATATTTAACAAGTACACAACTCAAAATAGTATGCATTACCGTCTTCTCCTCACTCTTACAATTATGACAAATCTCATGCTCTTTAATTTTCTACTTAACTAAAGTACTAGGGCAAGGAAGAGCATCAGAACAAGCAATCCATAAAAGGATTTTTATTTTTCCTGGTGCAGCATGGAGGTAGTTCATAAGTTTGGTGACAATGAGATTTTTAAGAGAAATACTGAACTTGAACCTAAGGATAAGAACACAGTGCTTGAGAAACCTGTTGAGAGGGAGGATGTTAAATCACCAAAGGCATTGGGCTAAAAAGATGCAGCCCACAAATCATATCATTTGTAATCTAAACACTACAATCAAGACTAGAAGAGGTTAAAAATGAAGTGACCTGTTTCTGTTATACTTCACTGATTAAGCCAAAGAATCTGATGGAAGCATTATTGGATGAGAATTGGATAAATGCAATATAAGAAGAGCTTAATCAATTTAGAAAGAATGATATTTGGTACATAGTGCCTAGACCAAAAGATGAATATGTGATAGGTACCAAATGGATTTTCAAGGACAAAATAGGTGAGTTTAAGACCATAGTGAGAAATAAGGCAAGGCTAGTAATACAAAAGAATGCACCAAAAGAAGGTGTTGATTTTGATGAGACATTCGCTCCAGTTGCTTATTTAGAGTCAGTTAGTCTTTTGTTAGCTTTTACTTGTCCTTTTGGGTTCAAATTTTTTCATATGGATGTAAAAACTACCTTTCTAAATAGGATACTCAAGGAAGAAGCATGTGTGAAAGAATACAAGGGATTTGAAGATTGTCAGTACAAGACTCATGTGTATAGATTGAAGAAAAGATTGTATGGATTGAAGCAAGCTCTTAGAGCATGGTATAAGAGGCTTGCTTCCTAATTAATGGATTATGGCTACAAGAGAAGGGGAAGTGACAAGACTCTTTTCATCAAAATGGACAAGAAAAGTATTATCATAGCCCAGGTCTATGTAGATGATATCATTTTTAGTTCCACATTAAAGTCACATGCATATCAGTTTGTTGATATAATGAAGAATGAGTTTGAAATGAGTGTGGTTGGAGAGTTTAATTTCTTTCTAAGCTTCCAATTTAATAAGGAAAGAAATGAGTTTTTTCTGTCTCAAGCCTGGTGAAAAAGTTTGAATTGGAAAAGACTAAGCATGTCAAAATACCCATCTGGTCTATAACCAAGTTAAGCGAAGATGAGAGTTGTATAGATGTGTATTGGAGCATGATTCGTTGTCTTCTGTATCTTATAACTAACCTTCCAAATATTGCTTTCGCTGTTAATCTCTATACCAGATATCAAGCAAATCCTAAGGAACCACATATGCAGGCAGTGAATAGGATATCAAATATGTAAGTGGGACTTATAGTTTTAGTATTTGGTACTTCAAAGATATTTCTATGGAATTAGATGCCTATTCAGATGCAGCTTGGGCAGGAATTGTGAATGATAAGAAATGAACTTATAGGGATTATTTTTACATAAGCAATTGTTAGTGGCTTGACACAATAAGAAGCAAAAATACATATCTTTGTCTATAGCTAAGGCCTATTACATTGCTGCAAGAAGTTGTCGCACTCAGTTATTATGGATGAAGACTGTGTATGTTGTATGATTATGACATTGTATGTGACCCCCTTACCATTTTGTGTGATAATACAAGTGCTATAGTTACATCTAAGAATCCTATCCAGCACACATCACCAAGCATATTGACACTATGCATCATTTTATCAGGAATTATGTAGAGGTAGGTGTTGTTTGCTTGGAATATGTGTGCACTAAAAATCAACTTGTTGATTTATTCAATAAAGCTTTGGATGCTATTTTTTTAAGAATCTTAGAACATCTACATGTGTATGTTCCATTGATTTAGTGTTTTTGTTGCATATATGCAAGATATTGAATTGACAAATTCTGTCTATTAAGAGTTTCTTGTTACAGATGAATTCATCATGTGAATGAGGTTAGGTGTTGATATATCCTTATTCTTGTTTGTCAGGTTTCAAGCTTTTACAAGAAATGAGTTAAAGTCATATTCTTTGTTCATGAAACCTTTTGAAAATGTCTAGAATTATTTTTATTCATGCATGCATTTCTCATGCCATTGCCTATTCTCTAAGTGATTGAAATTTTTGTTATAAGAATGATTTGGTTGAAACAATTTTAAAATATCAAATTTTACTTTATTAGGATCTTGAAATTATTATCAATAAGGTAGTTCCTCATGAATTAGGCATCTCAAATATGAGTTAGCCATTGCATTTCTTATGCTGGAATGTATTTTTGAGGTGTGTGAAAATAAAATTTTAAAAAAAAGAGTATATATATATATATATTTTTTTTTAAATTATTATTATTATTATTTATATAAGAGAGTGGGAGTCTACTTGAAATAAAAAAGCTCTTTATCCTAATTTTTGTTCAAGGTTGGATTTTTCTGAAAATATGTCAATTCTAAATAATTATGTTCTATCATTTAAAAAATAAATCGATTTTGGCTTTTTTATTCATTCATGCATTGACCAAAATTTAATTGCATATTCTTATTATTTTCACTTAGTTTAGATGAATAATTTTTTTTTTTTTTTTGTAATTTCTTTAAAAGATCTTTCTTGGCAAACATGAATTTTAAGATATTTTTAATATTTTATTTCTCTTCTCCTAGTGATTTTTGTTGAAAAATTTAGTTTATCGTTCTAAAACCTTATGTTTTTATCTTATCAATGTCATTGCATAATATGCTTGCACTTAGAGCATTTTTGTTGATTATGTTTTTCATTTATTAGGCTTTTGTTATTTTGGTTCTTTTTTAGTTGATATTAGTGTGGTTACTTTCTTTGTTTTTGTGTTTTTAGTTCCTATATATTAATATGGAAATTGATCATACTATTCATGTTCTAAATGCTAGATTGATACTTTATAACTTTTTTTTTTTTAAGTGTCTAGTTGTTTTTGGATTGAATTTAAGCTTTTATGTAAGCCTTGGTTGTTAAAAAGAGAGAAAAGCACATGTCTTGCACACTTTTTAAAACAGTGTTCAAACAAAGTATCTTGGCTTGTTTGAACTATGAGATGAGACACGGGGTCCAGTCGCATGTGTTTTAAAGTCATATTCAAACAACATTAAAGGGCTGTTCAAATAGGATCCCGAAATGGGGATCATCTTCTTCCTTGAACCATTTCTTAAGATGTCCTATTTTTTTCACTTTGTTTGAACCATCCCAATTTCTCCACTATTCATCTTTATTTTCCACCATTTTTCATGTTTTCAGCCCTTTTTTCTAGTGGTGGGCACAGTGCGGGTCAGTTCAAGTTTATGGGTTTTTCTAAACCAAACCGACATATTCAATTTGAGTTGGGTATGAAACCAAACCAAACCAACTTCATTATACAACTCGAAAATCAACCCAATCGATAATCCTTGGTCGGTTTTGGTTGGATTCACAGTTTAGGTCTTATGTTGGGCCTCAACCCACACTTCCTTATTCAAGCTATTTTAGATGGCTGCTTAGAATTTTTTTTTTTTTTTTTAAAAAAAAAGCAATTGATTTCACCATCTAGTGCATACAAATAAATCTACTCAACTGAAAACTTTGCTGGCATTGTAAGCTGTCATGATGTTTTCCATTCCCTACAACAAACACTGGATCCAACTATTTTCCTGCTCCAATCAACTTGATCCACCATAACCTTCTGCTTTTTCAAAATTACATACTCGTTCAATATCATCACCAGACTCAGTAAGCTCTTCGGCACCGTTCCATATCCAGGTCCAAAAAGCCCAACAAAAAAAAAATCAAAATTGTTATTGGAGAGATAGCGATCGAAGATGAAATTAAACCCAACTTTCGAAAGGTCCAAATCCAAGGCTCCAAAGCCCTTCCTAAATCCCATTTATATTTCAATATTAAAAAAAAAAAAGAAAAACGAAAAAAATCTAATTTATATTTCCTTATCTTTCATTAAGATTCTGAGAGAAAGATACATTTTCAAAATCAGAAACCCTAAAGAAAAATGGAGAAAGATAAACCAAACAAACGTTCATAGGATGCCAACGATAAGCAATCTTGCAGGGATTCCAATCACCATTGCCACCACCGATTCAACCGTGATTCCGAGCAAGAACGCTTGCACAAGCCACGCGACCACAAATCTTGCCCCGAACTGTCCTCCTCCGAGTCTAATGACGACCACAAGGGCTTGCATGATGGCAATTCCAAGTAGCATGAGAGGTCTTACCAGTGATTGGCTGGAGTTCGTGAGCGGTGGTGGCATCGTAGACTTGCAGCTAATGGCGTTGTGTGTTGACATTGTTGGTGGTGGCGTTGCCGGTGGGACTTGGGAGTTCAATGGCTGCCTTGCATTGCTTGCTGGTGCCATGGAGTGGTAGATTGGCTGCTAAGGCAAATGTATTTTATGAGATAGGATTGAATCTAACGATGGAAATTAAATAGGGGAAAATCTAAAGCTTACAATTTCTAAAAAATATTTTATTTTATATACAAAATAAAGTTAATATCGGGTCGATATCGGGAAGTTGGGTTAGGTAAAATTTTATCAAACCCGCAACTTAAACCGAAATATTCAATTTTTTATGTATTTAACAAAACCGACGCGAGTAAAAAATTAAAACCCACCCAAACCAACCAAAATATTTTGGTTTGGTCGTTTTTATAGGGCCAGTTCGGGTTTTGCCCAGTCCTACTTTTTTCCACCAAAATTTGCTTCGGTTTCCCTTCTATATCTTTCTCCTATTAGTTCCTCTCCACTCCATTGTTTTTAATTTTTTTTAGTTTATAATTCATGGATTTTGTGCTATTTATTATGTGGATAGCTAAAATTATTGCTGCTCAATTTTTTTAGATCTTATTTTTGTTGTTAAATTGTTGATTCTTGTTCTTAATTTTATTTTCTTGAATCCTATGTGTGCAAGAATCTACCATGCATTTTCCATTTGCCTTTGTTTTTTTTTTTTTTTTTGTTATTTATTTTCTCTATGTTTAAAAAAATAAAAAATAAAAATCATGTTTTTTTTTTTTGTTATTTATTTTCTCTATGTTTAAAAAAATAAAAAATAAAAATCAATTGGGTAGCTTTTTTTGGTTCTTATTGTTAGGCTTGCTCTTGCTTAACTTTTGTTTATTTTCAACTTGATATATTTTGTTTAAAACTAATATTTTTTTTTTTTGAGCTACTAATTTGTTTTTGTGTGGGCTAGTTTGTTGGGTTAGCTTTTACATGTGGTTGATATGTTTTTTATGGCCAAAATATAATACTTTTATTTGTTTTGTTTTGGGCCAATTCTAAATTATCTATCTTTTGGGCCTATATTTTTGGTGGTGTTAATTTATTGGGTTTCATTTTTTTCCTTCCTTTTTTTGGGTTTTTGTTACCCAAAAATAAAAAAACGTTTTTATTTTTATTTTAGTTTATTGGTTTTCTTTTTTTTTTTTCTTTTTTTTTTTTTGGTTAAATTAGGTCTTATTTTATTTTATTTTATTTTTTATTGTTAGTGTTTTTTTATTTTTATATATATGCACCGTCTAATTATGTTTCATTGCTATCTATTTTGGATTTTGTTTTACCTGCAAGTGACATTTCCTTAGCCCCGTTCTAGTTTATTTTAGATTATCTCCTTTTTAGTTTTGGTTTAAGATTCCTATGTCTATCTTTGGATTATGGCTGATGGTCAAGAAGATGCCTTTCGTACTCCCATTTCTAGAGCATCTACTTCAGCTACCTCATCTTCTTAAGGTTCTCCTCGTAAGTCCTTACATCCTCTTCTTCTTTCTCTGGTGCATTTTATGAAGAGCACTTATATTATTTCACTCATCTCGCTTTATGTATTAAGCATAAATTTTTCCTAGATTCTCTTCCCATACAGTTTCATCAACATACTACACTCACAGGAGTTGGGTTCCTCTCTGTGAGATATTGACTTTACCTGTTTTTAATGAGGCAATTAGAGCTTTCTATGCCAATCTCCCTCCTATTGGTAGTCTAAACCTATGTGAGGTCCAGATTTTGGATCGCTCATATACTTTCTCTTTTGGTTTGATTCGGTCTATCATTGGTTTTCCTCCTTTGCTAGCATTTGCTCCACCTGAGCATGGTGTATGTGCTATTAATGATCCACTCCTTATTTATCATACCCTCGTTGGTGATGCAAGTGTAGAGGTTAGACTTCTTAGCACTCGTTACTCTAGTGATCAGCTTCTTGAGCTATATAGGGTCCTTAACCTTTTTATCTTCCATAAATCTAATCCCATTAAGAACACAGGGTACATTACGGCTAAGCGAGCAAATATTATAAACACCATCACTTTTGATGAGCCCTTAAATCCATATTTGTACATTTATTGGGTCATGTTCAACTCCACTTATATATTAAGGCTAAACTTCTCATTTTTCTCATTCTTGTACATAGGATCTTCGACTTTTTCATATGCACATTCATACAACTCTTTGGGGTGAGAATACAATTTCTCTCATCAATGGTCATATCACTAGAAGAGTATGAGTCATTTTCGCCGCGCAACAACTCTTGTTCCATCTACTCCACAGGGTGGACAACGAGCTGATGACCATCTAGATGATCAAGATACAAGGCAACTTGCTGCACCTTCACCCACATAATTTCCTCATGATGCTATAGATGGTCTCTTCAACGTCTATCAACTCACTTACATCACCATTTTGAGTCACTTGCTAGTCACTTGGATCATCGTCAAATTCATGGTTGTCTAGACTCTATCACCACTGACATAAACTCTCTTGGCAATTAGCTTTATATTGTTTGGATATTATGTCCTCTAACATCCTTTCCCTTGGTGATTGTTTGAGCTATCTTAATTAGCAGAGGTGCCAAAACTAGATCACCATGGAGTAGAAACAGCATCACCGTGCTTAAGAGACACCTACAAAAACTAATATTTTTTTTTTTATAATATAGGAAACTATTACTTTGTAAATGGTGGGTATACAAATGGGGAT
Source organism: Ziziphus jujuba (assembly GCF_031755915.1). Classification (NCBI taxonomy): domain Eukaryota; kingdom Viridiplantae; phylum Streptophyta; class Magnoliopsida; order Rosales; family Rhamnaceae; genus Ziziphus; species Ziziphus jujuba. The sequence continues at coordinate 22,181,174 of NC_083383.1, read as the reverse complement.
AGGTTTCTTACACCTTATAGAGGAACTCCATATCATTTATTGTAATGAAGATAGGGTGGTCAACTTACTAATCCTGTGAAGTACTTTAATATAAAACATACTTCAGCAAGGAATGTTATAGAAAGATACTTTAGATTGCTTAAGATGTGATAAGGCATCTTAAGGAGTCCAACTTTTTACCCCATCAAAACTCAATGCCAAATAATGACTACATATTGTTTGTTACATAACCTTATTAAAGGTGAAATGGTTATCGATCCAATGGAGAATGAAGCAAATATGAATGGTAGAAATCCAAAAAACAAAGAAAACGAGGGAATAAGCACAATTGGTACAATTGATTCTTCAAATGAATGGACAACTTGGAGGGTTAACTAAGCAAGTCAAATGTATGAAGAGTGGAGAGGGAATAGGCACCATTAACTTATATTTCTATACTTGATATCAAGTGATGGAAGGATTGTTTTGGTATTTTAACATTATGTATATTTTAACTATTATGACTTATTATTCTAATTGTTGTTTATACTTATTTATTTGCTTGTCTATAATTTATTTAAACTGTAATTTTTTGTTTTGGATTCATTTGTGTTTATTCTCTTCTTCCAATTTTATTTCCTTTATCATATTTCTATATATATTTTATGAATATCATTTATGCAAATTATGTTGTTAATATTAGTATGACATGGTTAATTAATGTGGAATTAACAATTTTGAGACTTGTAACACTATATATGTTAAAATAAACTATTTTAGAAAGCATGGTATATGAATTAAATTTATCGTGACATTTTGCTATGAATGTGTCTGAAATTATTAATATGCATATATAATAGGAATAATTGGACAAACTAGTTAATAAAATCAAGATTGCTATGGAGTAAGATCGAAAAAAATGTTTACTATCTATACTTGAAGATATAGTGGCATATGGATTTCGGTGTGATAATAGATTTTTCAAATCTAGAACCATGAACCATGTTGAGAAGGCTTTGGAAGCACGATTTTCTAATTCAAATATAAAAGCTAACCCTCATGTAGATTCAAGGTTGAGACATTGGAGAAAAATATATATATGAAGTTGTTTTTTACATGCTTAATACAAATGGATTTGTATAGAATGATATGGTGAAATGCATTAGGGTGGATAGCAATGAGGCATGGGATAATTATGTCTAGGTTTAACTTAAAACTACTTGATAAATTTATTTGTTATAATATTTAGAGCATAATAATATAATTAATTTTAGTTTTTTGTGTTGTAGCATAATTAGAATGTTGATGGAAAGAGAGGGAAATATTTCCTTATATTTGATAGATTGGCTAATATTTTTGAAAAAGATAGAGCAACTGGAAGGGAAGCTGAAACTCCCATAGATATGGTTGAATAGGTAAGTAGAGAAGAAGAGAACATTAATACTCTTGATCTGGAAGAGAACTCTCCAATTTCAGTGTAAAAATAGGTCAATTGCTACTTCAACCTACAAAAAGGCAAATAGATTCTAACAATGCAGAGGACGTTCTATTAACTTCATTTCAGCAAATATTTGACAAATTCATCAATCAGTTGAAAGTAATAGCAGATACATTCATGAAAGGTCATGAACATCAATCTAATATTTCTAATGGATTAAAAGACATGGCACTATCTGATAAGGATCAACTTGATCTATTTGGTGTTATAGTAGAGAAACCTCATTATCTTACAACATTTAAGTCTACTTATAATACAGTTACGGAGATATTTGTGAGGGGGTTACTTCAATAGAAAAAAGGTTCATTAAGCTTGGATGACTAACTTTGTTGTATTGCTTTATTGTTGCATTCTATGAACTTTATTTAGTTGTAGTTTAGATTGTGTAAATCTTATTTGCTTAAATGAGTATTGTGTGTTTAGTATGGATTATGTTAACTTTATTTACTTATTTGTGGCATAATTATGGATCATATGAAATATGTTTGAACAATTATGTAGAATATTATTATGTTTTGTTATTATAACTATATTTATGAAGTATTTTTTATGTTTAAATTCCATTTTAGATGGTATTTTGGTTTTTCATTTTATATATATATATATACATATATTTTAAATTATCTTTATATTTATATCATAACATATAATTTTATTTTTTTCTATATATATATATACATATTGCATATGGCACATGCAACTTTTTATGTTGTTGTTAAAGGTTGAAGAACAAAAACTTATCACTCATGGCTTGGATGTCAAGAATAAGTTAATAGATTCAAAAAATATATATATAAATCATATTCTTTACTAGAAGAATGTCAGAAGGACTATACCTTCAACATCAAAGGGAGGCTCCTTCAAAAATATATTCAAATAAAAATTATCAATCTCACCCAATTTATGAAAATATTTATAGTGAATGAAAAATCTTTTTTATTGGATGCAATTTAGGAGTAATGGTTATAAACATAGCTATAAAAATATTAAATTAATGATATGTAGATGATATATAATATGTTTTGGAGATATTAATGATTAGATTTGAACAAAAATTTTTGTTTTTATTTTAGTGCTAATTTGGTAATTTTTAAGTCTTTTTCAAAGTGTTTTTTTTTTTTTTAACTATATGATACCATTTATTTTTTTAATTTTGTAATGTTTATTTTTTCAATAGTAATAATTTATAAAGTAAAAAATAATACCATACAATACACTAGTGTATTGTATCAAATAATAAATTATTTTATACAATTCTATATCAAACATAACATAAACATAATATAATATATAATCCAATCTTATATCAATATAATTCAATACGACATCATACATGCCGAAACTGCCGTGCTGGACAAAAAAGAGAGTATTGTATTAAATAAGACAAACCCAGCGTTTGGCCAAAAGCTTCACAAATTCCAAGGCGCATAAAAAAAACATGGGCCCACCTTTTATCCCCTCCACTCCGTGTTAAAGTAACCATCCCACACTTTGGTTTGGGCTGTATTAGCATTTACCAGCCTTTTCATTCCTTTGTTTTTTAATTTTCCTATTTTTATTTTAACTTTTTTTCTTTTGTACTTTTTCCTAATTTTCTTTTATTTTATTTTTTTCCTTTGCCGAGTCCCCCACGCATTTCAGCTGTATTAGCCTTCTCTCTCTCTCTCTCTCTCTCTCTCTCTCTCTCTTTCTTTTTCTTTTAAAAAAATAACTTTTTTTACTTCCAGCTACTGTCTTTTGTCTTTTGTCTTTTATTATGAATACGTTATTTAAAAAAAAATTTCTTTTAATATCATAAAATTTTAGATAATGTCAAAATTCAATCTAATATATTAAAAATAAAGTAATTATTTTAAAAATTCCAGTTACAATAATAATTTTTTGGTTAAATTTTTTTTTATATAAATTGATTTTTGATAATTTATTTAATATAGTAGAAGAGGAAAAAGTACATATATAATGCAGAGTTACTGTACAAGTTTACACCAAACTCCGTACAATGATAATACAGTACAAATCAATATAATACAAATTAGTTAACACAGTACAGATTAATGCAATCTTCCATACCAAACATAAACTAAATAATTGGGCCAGTGTGTGCACCACAAAAACTCATCCACAGTTGAAAGGACGGACTGGTAACATAATACCCTCCCATTTGCAACTCATTGCAGATTTACGAGTATAAAAGCATGTATCACATTGATTATTAGCATAATTATGGTAAAATTTTATAAAGAAGAATTGTTGTCGCATAACCATGCTTATTGAAACGAATGGCGAAAATCCAAAAGCAAGAAACAGGGTGAACAAGTATCACGAGTAGCATTCAAGATTACTATCACAATCTCAATCAAGTTTAGTACAGATATAGAGATGTACTTTAAATGATATAGGATACAGATAAAATGAAGCTGCCAAGATGTACATAAATAAATATTACTTCTCTTCTGTTAATGCACTTGACTGTTCTCTGTTTTCCTCTGGAAAAAAAGAGATCCTAAAATAACAGCAATGCCTGTAATTGCAATAGTAAATATTAGGCGTTTCCGTGAGAACTCGTTCGGCTGTCTTCTTTGAGCACCTTGGTCTCTTTCGGTGGGCCTCACGTCCCTTCAATTACAAATCCAAATAAATTAAAACATCGATCACCAAAAAGATATATAAATAAATAACGCATGGATGCTTACTATACTTCAGGTAAAATTCTGAAGAACATGACAAAAAACATAATGCACAAATACAGCAATTAATGAACCAGAAGATCCTAAAGCGATCACATAATATCTAACTATTATCAGTAACATGATCTAGGAACTCTCCCCTGGCTAACACAATTGAGACGGATTCCTCGATCCAATTAACAACTATGACTCAAACATGGAAAATATCCCACTTCAAAATGCCAGTAATCAAATAGATTTCAGGCAGGAAGGCAGGGACAAGATATCGCCTCATATCTTATTAACAAGCCAATATTACAGGATAAAAGTTCAGAAGTACTTCTCTTCTTCTTTTAGCCCATGTTGACATTAAATAGTATGAGACATAGTAAATAAAACAAAAGGCATTCAAAGAGCATCACAGGAAGGCAACAAAGACAGTCACCTATGTGCCCGTGTTCTCACCATGACCTCTCACTTTTTCAGTAAGTGTCAATTTCAACCTAACTTTAGCAATCACGAAATGTAATTTCAGCTCCAAGCAGTAGAGCATTATCAATAAGAACAAGAAAGATCAACTTTTTATTTGGCAACAATGCTTAATCATTTTACACAAGTAGCCATCGTAACCCAATGCAAACTCTAAGATTTGGATCTAGATTGAAACAAAAGAATAGGAGAAGTCATGAAACCTCAAGACAGGATTACAACTTAGCCGAACAAAGGAGATTTTTAAGGAAAAAATTTAAGTATATAAATAAAATAAAAATCTAAATACACTGACATAGAACCAGGAAAAGAGGATTAAAAAATAAAATAAAAAAAAAACAAAAAAAAAAAGAGGAAAAAATATTTATTTTATTTAATATAGATTGAGAAGTAAGGTTAAGCCTATTTATACATGTAGTCTACACGAGAAATGCTAAATAAGAAATAATGTACCTGGAAGATCCCACGGTATTTTCTGAGACACCATTGCACCTAGTTTCATGGGCATATCTTTCTCGGAGCCTAATATATTTGTTACAAAGATGGCAAAGTTCTGTCCTGTTCCCACACACTTCCTATAGTTGCAAACCAAGATAATATTCTCAGCTTCTAAAGAAGCACATTATTTAATCATTTAAACTAGCATTTTTCATTACAAATAAATTAATAGTTATTACCTGATGCTCAGCTAGATCAATTGCAGGCAATGGGAACTCACAGAACTCGCATGTGACAATCCTTTGTGGGCAATTTTCACCTTTATGGATAGGTAATATTTCACGTTCCATTGTCTCACTACACAGTGAACAGGATACCTGCTCTAACAGACATGTCAAGAACAAGATAATTATATAAAGAAACATCATATATACTTGATTCAAGGCAATCTTAAGTCTTAACTAGATAAACTTTCTTCATCAATTCCTTGCTGTCAATTATTACTGTAATGTTCACTTTTCTCCTCATTTTAATCTACAGATCCAACAATACTTCAGCTGAAGTTCCCACAGTAAACCTATTCACTTAAATTTGTATCTGTTCAGATGTATGTTTTGGACACATCATATGCAAACAATAATAAATTGTAGGAAATTGTTCACGTAGCCCCTTTCGGTTTTTCCCTAATTACACTTAGACGCCATGGTTTTGGAAAATTTTCACTGACCTCCCTTTTAGTTTTCAATATAAACAGACCCTAACGCTCTAGTGATGGCCTGATCAGTGTTCATGATTAAATAATCTTCTGTAAATACAATTTTGGCCTTTAACCGTTAAAATTAACAAGTAAAAAATGGATGTGTCTGTTTAGATAATTTACTAAACAAAAGGAAAGTAAGTGATGAATTTTCAAAAGCATAAGGTCATAGTATAATTAGGACAAAACCAAGGGGGTCTAAATGAAATTTGCCCAAAATTGTATCAAATATGCTAATATCAATTAACCATCAACCAAGAGATAAGTTGGACACACTATACAGTTCATATAAACTTGGAACCAGGTATGATAGAAATCTTCACATCTGCATAAACTTGGAACTAGGTATGATAGGAAACTTTAGATCTGAACATAATTTATAATTTTAGTTTCATCGACAATGACCTATTATATGGAAATTTTTTCCTCCAGTTAATGATGAGATTAATGTGAAAATTCCTTTTAACCTTAATGACATAATTTAACAATGCTTACGTATTGACAAGAACTGCAATTTTAAAAAGAAACACCAAGGATTGAACCATGTTTCAATTGGTTGGCAGTGGCACAGCCAAGACCACTCCAATTCTAAAATGAACAACTAAAGCCTAGAAAAACTCAGTACAACAAAGACTTAATCCAGACTGAAGGGTTGGATGCAAGTCTCCTATTTCACAAAACTAACCCAATTCATAAACATGATCCTGGACATACACTGTATTACTACACCTACCATTCGTGTAGTTCACAAATGATCATGCAGTTTATCATTCTAGTAAACAGTATGCTCAAATAATTCAAAACATTAAAAACAAAAAAAAAAAAAAAAAAAAAAAAAAGAGAGCACATATCATTCTGAAATTAACAGGAGCATACACCTTCAAATGTATTTGTGTAAGTTTACTATGTACAAAAAGCTTGCAATGACAAATTCACATACCGGAGCATGAGTGTTCAAGTAATGTTCCTCAGCATGACGTTTAGGAACCATATCACCACAGACTTTACATCTTTCAAGATTGCGGGAGCAATGAGCATAATGCAGATCAATATTTAACGAAGGGATAGCTCTGTCACTGGGAAAATATAAAAGTATTAGTCCTCGGCATATTACTTGCATATGGGCAGCAAATGAGGCTGCCTAGAAGTTTAAAACATGTCATCAAATATACTAAATGGATGTTAGTCTCTTGACCAATTAAAGATAAATGAGACCATGACTCCTGATATAAAAGACCAAAAAACAATTGTACATTCCAAAGCAACAAAACTAATTACTCAATATGTCACTTTTAGCCACAATTTTGGGTTCACCAAAATATATGCACCAACATTCAGAATCACCAGTAAAATTTAAATATATATACTTAGAGAAGAAGTTTGAACTGGTGAATATGCCAACTAAAATATGTCACCTAGATAGATGTTTCAATAAAACAGTTTGAGGATCAAATATTCTAGATGGATATTTCAACTAAAGCATACTTCTTCTAACCAGGAAAAAGCATAGAATTTTAATTCTTCACACACAAACATATGAGTCTTGAAATACAAGCAACAGAAGTTCTAGTTTAATTAAACACTTCGCATAGGCCCTAGAGACATATACCCCTTTCACCTAGTTAATAAAATTTACCACATTTACCCATTCAGGAATGCCATAAAGGAAGCTGGTTGCGTCAAATATAAAGAGGTGTTTATCAAGTTGAGAGTTAGATGTGCAAGATAACACAAGAGAAGAGAACCACCACTAGAATCTCGCAAGGGAAGCAGATATTGAATCAACAATTGCAATTTCAGCCAATTCTAAGCACAGCCCTTCCAAGAGTGTTGAAAGTATTCAAGAAGCAGAAAAAACAGTATGCAAGAGGATTCAACTTTAAGATAAGACAAGGTAAGATGAATATTTTCTGTAAATTACGCAAGAGAAAATAAAAATTCACAATCTCCATAGCAGAAGACAACTTATCTTAAAAATTTCCAGCCAATTAGCGTAAAATGTTTAGCTAATTATCTAAAACAGACTGGTTAATTAAATGAGATCTGTCTTAGCATAGAATACCACTAACAGTCTCAGACCATGTAAGCTGCATAAAATATTTCAGAAACATATACTCTTCAAAATAAGAAAATGTAATGAAACAGTCACCATGCTACAAGAACCAATCACAGACACTGGATATAGAATCGAGCCAGCTAAAACAACCATAAATTGCATGACCGTGAGTAAAATTTAAATGGTCCTAAATTCCGAGAAATAGCAATAGACACTCAATTGAAAGAACATTTACATATTTAACAGAACTATTGTACCGGCTTGTATAGTATAGTATGTATAAGCACACGGATTTCTTAAGACTCCAAAGAAAAAGAAAAATTCCATCACACCAAACACACGGATTTCCCATACAAAAATTAGCTAAACTGTATCGAAACTTTAAATTCACACAAACACATTGAAATCAAACAAAATTAGAAGCAGATTACCAGTGACTGCATATGTTTGTGACTTCATCAGATGCAACAGCCATGGGAGACACAAAAAGCCAACGAAAAAGAAAAACCCTTTGATCGAAATCTAAAACAAAAACAAAAGAAAAAAAAAATGAAAATTAGGTCGTCAAACCCAACAAAATTCACCCAAAAAAAAAAATTATCAGAAAATTGGTCCTTCTTAAGAGAAAAAAATTAAAAAAATAAAAAACCTAGAATTGAGAAATTACCGAAAGAGAGAGGAAAGGGAATGGAAAAGAAAGAGGTTGATAATTGGATGGTTTGGGATGATTTCAATTTTGGTTTGGTTGGGGTTTTTTCCTTTTTTTTCCCCGATGGAAAAAGAAACAATCAGTGAGGAAATAGAAGTGGAAACGGGGCTGTTTGGTTTGGTTTGATTTGGTTTTGGTCTAACAAATCTCGTCCATTATTAAATTATAATCAAATAAATACAGGTGAGAGTGAGATAGAGAGAGAGAGAGAGAGAGAGAGAGAGAGAGAGAGAGAGAGAGAGAGATGACGTAAAGACTTTTTGGACCCTTCAGCCTCCTCCCTTCCGAGAGAGTCCATGTTTAAGATCCAAACCCATTTTTATATAGTTTACCTCTTTCTCCACGCGCCCCCTCAGCAATCACGGAAACACGCGCTTTCTCCTATTTCTTCTTCCTCTTCTTCTTCTTTTCAGGACTCAGTTCGACCCGAAATTTTCAATTTGGGCCGAGTGTAAGCTGTCCTTTAAAAAATAAAAAAGATTTCGAGTCCTTTAAAAAAAAGAAAAAAACCAAAAAACTTTACATAATGGTTGTACAATTTATGTTACCAAAATACCTAAACGTCAGCCCTTTTATTGTCATCGTTAATTGGAATGTATTGGAGTCAACCTATCTATTTAACATACTTATGTTGCATAATTTTTAGACTGGATTGCTCTGGGAAGATATCTCATTGGTGTATTTTGAATATGTTTCTTTTAGACAAACTTATTTGAATATGAATTTATTGTTAAAATTTCACAAGGATCATAAATTACATCCTAATATTATATATATATATATATATATACACACACTCAAAAATTAATTTAAATTTACACTTTTAGATGAAATATTGAGAATGGTATTAGAATCATAACTAGATTCGAATAATATATGTAAGGAATCTCCAATAAGGATTGACCAACCAACTACAAAAGTGCATACAGTTAAATGGATCAACCAACCACACAATCCTATTAAACTTGATGGATCCTTGAATCTTATACCATTATAAACCATGCTTTAATATTATAAACAAGTTAATGACCTTAAAAGTTTTAACTTCTTTTTTATTTTTTTGATAAGACTCTAAAGTTAACTTTGGTTGATACTTTTGATTGAGATTCTATAGGACCGATACTACACAAATTCTATAAATATTCCTTTTTTCTTGACAAGGTTTGTTTTAATGGAACTTCAATTTAGCTTTCACTGCACATTAAAATCCAGAACAGTATTTCATGCGGCCGATTTTGTTGCTGCAGTGGTATAATTATGGGTCAGAATGGGTTAATGCGATGCACAGAAGGCTCTAATTATATTTCCAAATTTCATTAATTAGACGTTACAGCTAGCCAAAATTGACGAGACTTGTAGATATTAAATAAACATCTTTATCACATGGTTGTTACAACTTTTAGCTAATTGTGGGTCCAAAGAAGAAATTTCTTACTTACAGTGTGTGTATACATATATCTATATGTATTGTGAAATCGTACCCATAGTATATTTCCAAAAACTTATGATAAGTTTTTAGAAAAATAATAATAATAATACATATGTACATACACATGCATACAAAAGTTAATATGGTCATACTACATAATAAAAAATTAAATATTCTAAGTTCATGCTTGCTATATCTCACGTTTTGTTGATCCTTTTTTTCTTTTTTTTTTTTTTTTGGGACAAATATTAATTGCTTTTTAGCTTTTTCTAAGTGTGCTGGGAAATTATTTTTCCAAGAATTAGTTTATTTAAAATTATATTTTTTTAATAATAGAAATTTTAAAATTTACAAGTAATTAAATTAATTTATATTTTAAAATTAAAAATAAAAATTGTGTTTAATAAAATATATAAAATTAGTTTTTAGGAAATCTTACTGATACATTTATGGGAGGAATCAATTTCCACTCTATTTTTATGAGTCATAATTAAGTACATAACAACCACATTCTGAAAACTATCGAAATCCGAAAAAATTCTACTTTCTTATAAAAAAAAATTAATTCCTACCAAATTTGATATTTTTTCAAATAAGATTTAATTTAAAATCTGAAAAATTTTAATTTAAATTTATATATATTTAATTAATACTTTATAGAAGTTCTATCAAATTTTGAAATATTTAAAAAGTCATTGGTCTTACAAATTTTTTAAAAAAAAATAGATTTTAATAAAATTTCATAGGATTTAAAAAAAATTATTTTAAAATTCTATATGGAATTTATAAAATTCATAACAAATTATTAATTTTTTTAAAATCTAATTTTTTTTTAATTTATTAAATTTTAAATTGAATATACTTTTTAAAAAAACCTACTAATACCAACATTCTTATACTTAAGTAATAAAATTAATGAAAATATTATTTTTTTTTTCTAGACAAATTTGTAATGTTATAAAGATACAATTGGATAAGACAAATATAGAGATTGAAAATGGATTTAGTGACTGCACATGATGGTCTAGTAATTGTGGCTTCAACGATTGCGTCCAATAATGTGTGTGAAAGATTTGGGTTTCAAAACTCAAACATGATAGTCAAGGGTATTTTGCTAAAATAAAGTTAGAATTATAAGTTTTGAAAATGAATGATATTTTTCAATTCTGTCTTTAAAAAAGTGTTTTTGGGTAAAATTTCTATATCCCCAAAAAGTTATAAACACTGCATGAAGATATGGGTTTCCTACCAAAAAAAAAAAAGAGAAAAAAAAAAAAAGGAAACGCAAGAAGATATGAATTATGAGTCAGACGACCAAAAATAAATCATATTGATCATATTTTTCCTACCAGTTCGCAATGGCATATCTGGGACCAATGAGGCTTGCTTTTTTTCTTCCTTCAATATGCAAAAGCCAATATCTTTTCCTTTCCACAAAAGATAAAGTTGAATATTTGCAACGTTAAGAATTCATTTATTGATATGGTAGGGAGATTAAACAATAACATTGACACCGAAAGTGACTCAAAAAAATGGTCTTTTACAATAGAAAACAGTTATTTATTATTTTTGATAAACGATCACCAGCGCAACCGATCACTAAAAATGCTCTTACCAAGAAAAAAGCAATGGAAGACATAATGGAGATGGACGTCAACTTTTTTTTTCTTGGTCTATGTGTGCTCTTTTTCTTATATCATTTGGCTGATGATTGCCACTTGTCCTCCTTTTAAGTATGGTGACTTGGAAGATCAAATAATTTAATCGATCTAATGCCCTTTCATTTTGGACTTGTAAATCTAGAAATCTTCCCAGTCTTTTCCACGTGGGTCAAGCCAATCCAAAACAAAGATCAAGAAATGTTCTCAAATCCTGGAGATTGTATAGCATTTTTCTCAAATCCTGGATATCGTTTAGCATTTTTTTTCTTTTTTTTCTTTTTTTTTATGAATATCTATTGTTTAGTATTGTATATGACCATTTTTTTTTTTTTTTGGGTAATATATAATATGAATCCTATTCTTTTGGTAATAATATATAACATTGATTGTATGGCCATCAACATGTTTACAAATAAAATGGACAGGTCATGGTAAGAGTGCCTCCACACTATTATTGATTATCTATTTAAGGTCAAAAAAATAATAATAAAAAAAATTTGAACCATTACCCCAAAAAAAAAAAAAAAAAAACATGAAGGCGTCTATCATCTCATATTTAATTTTTATTAATTTTTAACTATTAATATATTATATATTATTTGTCGCATATCCCTTTCATACAAATAGACGCATGTTCTGAATAAAGTAAGGGAAAAAAATGAATTGCAGCAAGAAGTCATGCATTTTTTATTATTTTTATTTTTACCCAAAAACCCGAAGAGATAATATATTTTAATAATTATTTATTTACCCTGAATGCAGATAATTATTTTGGAAATTGAGACTTGGTGAGACATATAGGCTTATGGGTCTGGTCCAAACATGTTTGCCATTGGGCTGAACCCAATAAAGGCAAAGCAATTTCCAACCTCAGCTGCCGATTGCGATGTAGTTTTTCACGTGCATGTCAGTCTGGGACAGATTTTGAAATGTGCTTTTGGCTCCCACGTGTTTGGAAGGTTTGTTTATTTATTTTTTTTAAAAAATGATGCCCAAAAAAAAAAAAAAAAAAAAAAATTGACAATTATGGCTGTTAGATATCATCAATGACCAATTGCATTTTTTACTAAAATAGATTATCCAAAGTGATTCTATGTGGATAGGAATCCTAGATTTTTGTTTTAAGAGATTGTGCCCTGCCTTTAATAAAAAGGACGTCCAAATATGGTTTATATATGAAGATAAACTTGGAAATCCAAACCTTATTTTGAGGCTCTAGAGCATCGTTAATAATTTTGTAAATTGCTATATTTTTGTTATCACATCATGAATATAGATAAAGATTTAAAAAAAAAATTCTTTCTAACGATTTTGTTTATAAATGTAGTTAAGTTGATGTTACAAAAAATAAAATAAATATTAACAGTGTAACTCATTATAACATTTAATTATTATCAAGATATTTTTCTAAATAAAATTTAAATTAATAAATTATTAATAACTATTATTATTTTTATATAGACATTATTAATTAATTAAAATTTAAACAGAACTATTAAAGAATAATTTTTTTATTAATATCCATCAAATAAGCTTTTTTTTTTTTTGACTTAAATATCAAATAAGCATTTATGCCATAGACTAGAAGCCATTTCATTAATGTATCACATCGATTACAACATTGGAGATGCACTTTTTTTTTTTTTTTTTTTGGGTAAATACATTGGAGATGCTCTTGCATATTATTCTTTCAACCTTTGATCATTAATGATGAAGGTACATAATTCATAGTTTATTATTTTAAACTAATTTATGAATTCTTTAGTCATCAATGCGGGTACCAAATCATTTAGTAACTGATATATTAAAATACTATTAGATGAAAAATTAATATAAATAAGTGACTATCAAAAGCAAGCCAATAAAATATTAACATATCATTTGATTTAAAAAAAAAAAAAAACAAACTATATCTCTAGTATTATTGTTCTTTCATTTAGTAAATATAACTATTGAATTTTTGTTGAAACTTATATAAGATATTGATTAAAGTTAAATATAATATTATAAATTTAAATGTTTTAAAATGCGATCCAACACATCATTGTCTTTCGACCAAGAGCATTGGAAATTGACCAGTTGAGAGCAATCAAGTGAGCTAAAGAATGATTGAGAAGAAAACTTATAATATCTCCAATGAAATTCTGAATTGTAAAAATAAATAATGTTATATAAGTAATATATACAGTGTTTTTAATTAAAATATTAATCTTCTATGGTTGTTTAGAATGAATGTTAATTTGATTAAATTTGTAAAATTTCAAAATGAAAGACTTCTTCTAAAAGTTTTGTCAAACATTGTAAATTTCTTAAAAATAAATTTTTATTAAAAGTTATTTTTTTCAAAAAATAAAAAATTGATAGCTATAAATAACTTTTATACATCTTATTATTAAATAACAATTTTAAATTGATTATATATTTATGTTATACAAATATTAACAATATAAATTTCTATCAGGCATGGCAATTAGATCGAATCAATTTCAATATTTAGGAAACTTGACCCGGTCGTGTTGAGTATGTCGGTAACCTTTAACAGGTTTTAGGGTGGCTCATATTTAATAATAATAATTTTATATCCAATTCAAGTTTAGATCGGGTCAAGTTCAAGTGATACATGCCACATACTCGAATGTATATGCCAGAAAAAGATCTTTTTGAGATTTTTCGTTATATTTAAAATCAAATCAAGGCAGGTTGGTCAAGATAAGTAATATCCAACAAGTGAAAAATTGGATCGAGATTTTACTGAGATTTATAATCGGGTCAAATTCAGGTAAACTCAATTTATTCGTCATGTCTGATTTTTATGTCACATATAAAGTATTTTACATGCACAATTGCAATTGCTTTTAGTAGGTTATTTTTATGTATGACGTGAAATAGTTGACCACAATCTCTCATTAAAAGATACTATGCATAGGAATTGATTTTTTATGTACCACTATGTAATTTTACCTATATATTGCTATGAATCTCTATTAAGACACACAAAATAAAGTTATAAAGTCTCCACTTTTCTCAAATGCATGTAGGTTGCTATAAATTCTGTATTTTTTTCTTTCTTCTGTCTATATTTTATTAATTTTTGCAGTAGTGGTGAATAAAGTTACTCCTAATTTTATGATTTTGTCTTTTATGGCTTCGTTGAAAATGTCCGAGTATTTCACTCATTGTTTTCATTGACCATTATATATTTTGTCAAACAACAAAGTTTATTTTTGTTATGAAAAATGCTATACTATGGCATGAAAATATTACTAAAAATGTAATAAATGATTATAGTACATTAGCATATCTTCAATGAGTTGATAAGTGGATTGAGACAGTTCATCTATCATTTTGTCATTTATTTTAATTTTTTGTTTTGCTTTCGCACGATTGTTTACTGTTTTTCAGCCATTCAAATTAGCTCTTCGTTTGCTCGATACTTTTTGGAGAACCTCAGGTAATTTAAGCATCGAAGAAAGCATTGTCGCATGCTATGTTCATCGCTCAGTAACTTTTATGTATTAATGACATTCTCTTTAGGTACAATTTTAGACATTAGACATACTAGCTTAACTTTCACCCTCCGTTTTTTTTTTTTTTTTTTTTTTTTGGGGGGGGGGGGAGGGGGAGTGTGTGTGTGTGTGAATGAAGCCAAACTTTCACCTACGGATGTAGAGCGAAAAACTCATTTTCTCTTTTATATGTAGAAACTTTTTTCACTACAAATTTTACCACGCTTATAACACAAAATTACTATGGTAATCACATAAGCGACCAAAATATCTCACTTTTCTTCTAAATTAAAGAAATAGTGGTTCCTGATTCATGTGATCTTTTAGAAGTTTTATGACATTAATTCATTCAAAACACTTTTCCCCCCTTTTTTTTTTTTTTTGGCCTAGTGGATGTTGATTTTCTTATTAACCAAAGGTAAAAGTATCTAACTAATAAATAATTTTAAGAAAATAAGATTTTAATTTTGATTTGGTGGTTATCAGGTGGGGAGGTGGTGGTGGTGGTTGAGAGTGCCAACTTTGGAAATTTTTTATTTTTATTTTTATTTTTTATTTTTTTTGGCTGAAAGCCAACTTTGGAACTTGTTTTGTAAGAAAGAGTGACAAATTGTAAGAGTTCAGAGGGTGTTCACATTTCTTACCAAAAAGAGGATCAAATATTTTGGGCAACGTAGTAAAGTGGACATTTTGGAGGTTGTGCTCACTAATTTCCTAATTTAGTAACCTTAAATTACAGAAAAAGGAAAAATCTTCAACTTTCCATTTTCCACATTTATTCTGACACGTGGCGCGCTTGTTTGAGCGTACTCTTCGATACTTTTAAGAATTCGGCGATTTAATCGCGACAGCTTCCCGGTTCCTGTGATTCGTTCATGTGCTCTTTCACTTCGTTAACACCAAATATACCCTCCAACTTTTCCACAAAATGACGATTATACCCTTTCTGATAATTGAAGTACCTTTTAT
The DNA here is from genome assembly GCF_031755915.1 of Ziziphus jujuba. Taxonomy (NCBI): domain Eukaryota; kingdom Viridiplantae; phylum Streptophyta; class Magnoliopsida; order Rosales; family Rhamnaceae; genus Ziziphus; species Ziziphus jujuba. The sequence goes on along the minus strand of NC_083383.1, from coordinate 22,165,017 downwards.
TTAATTATTTTTTTAATTATTTAGTGGAAAAAGCATACATCCTGGTTGGACGTGACAGCTCCTATCATGGGCTTCTAAATGACACAACATAGTATGTTTTCTTTTTCCACACATTGGTAGCAAAAAAACATAGGTATGCCTCTTATTTGACTTTTTTTCTTTCTTGGTACGTTTTTACTATTTTTATTTTCCATACTTTTCCTTATTTATTTATTTTTTAGCTGAAACATATATATATATATATATATACACACGTAGAATAATTTAACAACAGTTTTTATGCGTACATATATTTATTTATGTTTTACTGTATATTTTATATATCAAAACTGAAATTTTTATCTAAAAAATATTGATTTTGAATATAATCGACATGTAAACCGTCCGTATTATAGAAATTTTCTATGTATATATATATATATAATTTCATTTAAACTATCTTAAAGTAATTTTATTTCAATTTCAATTATAAATGTAAATTTTTATCCATATAATATAAAAATTAATATTATTTAAATTTAAATAATATTAATATATGATCAATTTCAAAGTTATTATTCAATTGTAATATGTAAAAGATTATTTATAATTATTAATTAATTATATATATTTTATCAAGTTTTTTAAAATTTTTATTAAAAAATTTATAATATTTGACAAAACCTTCAAAAATAAACATTTATCTTGATAATATATAGACTACATCAACTTGATATTCATTTTACATATTGTATTTATAACATTATCATATTAATTATATGACATGTCTATTTTCATAATCCATATTTTTATGGAAAACATTTTTTATTCTACCATCTCTATTTATGATTATTAATTATATATATCTATATACATAGATAATTTATAAAGTTTTTTTGTTTAATTTTTGAAAAATTGACTTACTTCGTAATATTTAACAAAGCTTTTAAAAGTAAACATTTATCTTCATAATGTCTAGATTATATCAGTTTAGTATTCATTCTACACAATCCTATAAAAATGTAATTTCTTAAAACACTGTCATATTACTTATTTAATATGTATATTTTCACAATTCACATCTGTACTGGATATACTTTTAATTATGCCACAATTTGACTTGGATCCTATGTTTTTAAAAATTTATTATTAAACCTACTCTGATGATTTGCCATGTAAACTATTATCAAATTTTTTTTTTTTGCTTATTTGGAAAAAATGATTTTAATCTATATTTAATAGAATGTATAATTTAGATATTTTAAAGGGATTAAAATTATCTTGCTTGTCATGCATTTATGAGGCATATATATGGTCATGCTCCAAGTATTTATGACATTGCTCACTCTCACAAAAATAGTAAGTAGTGGGCAAACTAATTCTGTATATGTTCTCCTTTCTCTTTCTTGATTTGCAATTTTTTATATGAATGTGATCGCCTAGTCCAGTAATACACTACGCCATGTAAACCTCAAAATCTTATACCAAATTGAACATATTTGTGAGTCACGATTTTGCATAATGGACAAGATACAATTCACTTTTATTATTGATCACTGGTCCCCCAAAGCAACAACTTGCACTAATTTAATTTTAAATTTTTGGAATTGCCCTTCGTTTTACTCGATCCCTCACTGGCTATTCTTGTTTGGTGGTCTTATATTATATTTATATTATTCTTGTACCCTTTCAATCCCATGCAATCAACAAAAGCAGTCAAACAAGGTAATAGGTTACTTTCAAGCTCCCCCTAAATGACACCTTCCGTGACTTTAGCATTACTCTGCCTTACCCCTAAAGGGGCACAATGGCCATTCCAAAAATCTAAGGGCAACTTTATAATCTCCTAAATTATTTGAAAAAAGAAGAAAATAAATTTCCAAAAAAGGGAACTCCGCGATACGAATTTGTATATCCACGCGTCGATGATCTATAGGATCGGCGACACAATGACCAAGAACCTAACCAAATATTCAAATTGTCTAAGCACATGATTGGTCCACGTACCCCAAAGATTTCAAAACAACTAGTGGTTTTCTACGCCTACAAAAACAAGTGGTTTTACTTTCCCCGAATACACTTTCCTTATATAGCTTCTGCTGATGGGAATGAATCATCAGTACGGCCAAAACCAAGTTTTTGCAAGTCCTCTCGGTTTGTCTCCATATTAGTTAGAAAAAAGCTTCAGACAAGTAAGTCTTTCTTTCACTTTCTTTTCGGAGACAAAATTTCTCATTCGGATTCCGTCTCTTTCTAGGGAAAATATTTCTATTTTTTCTCTTGTTCTTGTTATCTATATATCGTTTTTTTTTGTTTCCCTTGTTATATCCGATCTTAAACTCGGCCCAAAAAAAAAAAAAAAAAAAAAAGGCACTGACGAAATCAGAAACTCTTTTTAATTTAGCTCATGGTTACTTAATTTGTCTCTTGGTTACTTAATTTGTCTGTCTTTCTTTTTTGTTTCATCTCTCTCTATTTTTATGGAGATCAGAGAGGATATGGGAAGGGGTAAGATTGTAATAAGGAGGATCGACAATTCGACGAGCAGGCAAGTGACGTTTTCGAAGAGAAGGAACGGATTGTTGAAGAAAGCAAAGGAGCTGGCTATACTTTGTGATGCTGAGGTTGGAGTTATAATCTTCTCCAGCACTGGCAAACTTTACGATTTTTCAAGCACCAGGTCTCTATTATTATAAGCTTTCTTTTTTTCTTTGCTCTCTCTCTCTTTTTGATCTGCCTCTATTTCGATGCTAGTATCATTAAGATCCATGTATTCTACTATATTTCGTTTTGCTATCTTGGTAAATGTGCAATTCCTTAATTACTTGTTTTAATTGCTAAGATATATAAAATTTCACGTTGAAGAATAATATGGTTATAAGTAATTAGTTCTTAGTTATTTTTTTTAGTTTTGAACAAATTCAAATGCCTTGGAGATTTTGTTTGGTTGGATTATGTGCATTATTTTCCAGGTATATCAAAAAGTTCTCATAGGAATTACCATACCGAGGTCAAGGGCACTTTATGGAACACATTGTATAGCTCTTGCTTAATTTTTTGGCTAAGATATTATATGCATTCTTAGCTACATATATGTAAGTAGAACTTATATATTACCATTTCACTCATTCAAAAGAAAATCATCTTAGGTTACTTGAATGAAGAACATATACTACATCGGTGATGGGAAGTTGGTTTGAGTGATCCATAGCATTTACCATATGATCAGATTAAGGTGATTTTTGAATTGATATTTAGGGGGACCTCAAACCTTTAAATCTTTATTGTTACATTTTGCATTTTGAATAGTATAATATTGAGTGCACTTTGTTTATATATATTTTCTTGGAGATGCTTGAGAGCTTAATTACTAGTTAGTACCTTCAAGACTAAGAGTAGTATAATCAATGTATATGTATATATATACACTTAGTGGTCACTTAAATTGCTATTACCAACACGGATATCACAAATATGTTGCTCTTGCCTTTGAAAAAAGTGCTGTATGGAAACACTTTTTTGGCCTCATTGCCAACTTATCACTTAAATAGTGTTTAGTATTTTACAGTAGATTATTTTCAGTGATAAAATTATTTGTCACTAGGTTTTGTACCTTTAAACTGCACAGCGAAGGTACCTTTGATCTACATTAACCTCACCATATGAAGAAATAGGGAAGCATTCTCGTGATTGTCAACTCTTAATTTCTAAATGCTTCCTTAAAATAACATGAAGGAAAAAAAAAAACTTTAAATTAATAAGATGCTTTTTAAGAAATTAAAAAAATGAAAACTATAATAATCTAGTGTGTCTTGCTTTTGATTACATGATTAGAGGGTCAAGTTCCACCTTATGTTAGCTGTTTGACGAACCACATCTTTTTGTTTTACTTCATTCTTAGGTGTTTGATCCTTAGCAAAAGGGCTAACATGTTATTTATTGAATATTTTAGAACAATTAGAGAATTTCTCATGTAAAAATTATGCAAATCCAAGAAAATCCTTTACATATTCTTCTTGTAGATATTTTGCAATTCTTATAATACACTTGAGGGTTTGAATGAGTCAAGTTGAACCAAGTATTATTTTTGAAATGCTCAAGTTTACCTGAATCTGACAAAATTTTAAAATAATTTACTCAAGTTTGGCTCAGCTCATCATAACTCTGCTCGGCTTGTTACAATATAAAAATTTAAGAACTTGAACATTTATTTTCTTTAAATAATAATTTTAACATTATCAATAATAAATTCATTTTATTCTATTAATTTTACTAAAACATTTTTTAAAAAAGTTATAAAATTAAAATATTAAAAATATTGTTTTACGCATTTTAAATATTCAAAGCACTTAAATTTATAATACAATTTTTATAAATATATATATAAATAACAAATTCAAGCTAATCATGAACTTGATTTATTGTTTAAGATTAGCTATTTTGCTTTGTTTTTTATTCAAGATTGGCACATTTTCTTTATAAGTCGAATTCGAGGGAACTAATATTGAGCCAAGCTTAAGCCGATCATGAGCCACTTAAATCTAAAATACACCAAAGTTAGTTTACAAGTCGTGAAATCAAATCGTTATTTACGTATTCTTGCACTTTATACTAGTACAAAGAATCGAGAATTTAATTGCTCCACAATCAGAAGTCATACATACCTCATTAATTAAACCCAAATTGTGAAGTAGAGTGTTGTAATTAAGCTTGAGTTTTGTAATCAAAGTTGAAATATATAGAAAAATAATAAAAATCACCACATATTTTGCCCTTGTCTCAATTTAGTTTTTAATATTTGATGGTGCATGAAAAAGTTTATCATTTTGAAGTTGAGGCATATTCATAATATTTTTTAAACCAAACTTAATATTCATATCAAGAAAGATTCTTTTGTTACTTGGACTCTTAACTTTTTCCTTTATTAGTAAGTTTAGGTCCCTAATCATATTAAGTGCCAAAACTGGAGATCTTTTTCCCTCATGATTTAGTTTTTATGCTTGCTTCACAAGTTAATTAATTTTAAGCTTAAAACTAGCATATATCATATAGAAATGACACTTTCAATTTAAGTATGCAAGTTTAAAGAGACAAACTTTTCTTATGAATAGTTGAATTACCACTCTTTCTAAATGTTTTACGTTATATATTGGGAGATGGGACATCCTTATGTTATATTTTTTTAATGCTCACCCTTATATATAGATCCTAACATGTGTTTTGGGTAGAAGTTGTAAAATAGTGAACATAGGACCTCATGAATCTTCTATTTTGGTACCGTGTTGAATTGCCAATCTTTCAAATGCTTCAAATGAAATTAAACCAATAAGATTCCACCTACAATATAAAAATACCAAAATTTAGAGTGGTATGACTTAACAAGACCATATTCATAATATGTCCATATGTTAGAAAGATCATCTTGATCAATTAGACCTTACAATAGATAAGTTTCTAGTAATTCAAAATCTTCACATACATAAAAGTTTTTAATTATACTGTGAAATTTAAAAATTATCTTTTAAATGGTTTAAAGTTGTGTTAACCACAAACATTTGCTCCAACCTTGTAAGTAATTTTTAGTTAATTTAATCACTAATTAAACTGCTTTCTGAGATTTAAAAGCTTTACAAGCTACTTGTGTGGGACTCTAGAGCATAAAAGAAAGGCAAATAAATGTACATGATGCATTCAATAAACTGAAAATAACTTAGCTAAATTAGAAAAACTATATGTAAATGTATTTTTCAAACTTCCTTTTATTCTTGAACCATTTTTAGGATAATGTTTACCCACAAAGCATCTTCATTAGCATTATCTAAATGAAATTAAAGAAATATAACTCCGTTACAGCATGTTTGAACTAATATATGGATATTTATAGGGCTTTAGCTTTTGCAACAGTCAAATCACAACACAATCAACCATGTACGATAAACCGCATTGTCAATTAGACATTGAACTTCCTAAACTAGGTTATGTTGGTATCCATTCTTCATTTTTCTAAGATCCTTATTTTCTTAAGAAGGTTTCATAGTTCAAAATCATTCGTAAAAGTTATAAGGTTATTCATGAATCAACATAGATTTTACCATCTTCGAACTTCAAATTTTATTCTTCAAAGCTTGATGGTATTGGTGAAACTTCACTCATTATACAACACTTTCTTTTCATGACTCTAGGAACATGACCCAACTCCACTATTATGATATTGTTTGCTTTGGGCCTAACTTGCACAAATTTGTTCTAGCCCAATCTCCACTAGCTTGCCCAAAAGATCTCAGATTTGTAGGAGAAGTGCCTTCACTTATATGATACTTCATCATCTCTTTATCTCCTTTTTGAACAATGTGTGATTATTCATTGATCTTATCCATTAAGTCTTACAATCCACTCCGCTTAGGATACAACGTTTTTAATGGCATACTTCAAGTCTAGTTCAGGTTTTTGAATATAAATTGTCACGACTTTAGTTCCAGGGCCCAATTATACTAATATGATATTGTTCGCTTTGGGCTCAGTTTACACAGATTGTTTTGTCTAAGCACAATGGCTTGTCCAAGAGGATTTATGTTAGTTGGAAAAGTATCAACACCTACATGACACTTCACCATCTCCTTATCTCCTTCCCGAATGATATGAAATTGTTCGCTGATGTTGTCTCTTCTTACCTTGCATCTTTTAGAATTCATAGGTGTTATCATTCTTCCTCCTATTTTAGCTTATGATTTGTGGCTTCTTCGTCTTGTGCACATTTAATCTTTTCATGCAAATTAATATATATACAAGATATGAATTGTTAATACACCGAATCACAATGATAATTTCTCATTTAAATTTTTCATGATAAACCCCAAATTCAATACACCTTCTCTCTTCTATAATTTTCCCACTCCAAATTTAAAAAATAAAAATAAAAAACACAATGACAAATAACTAATCTGTGTGAGAAATCAATCTTGATCAATGTTGAGTTCTTTGCCTCTTCATATGCTCTTTCTTCCTTTCATTGCTTGGTTGGCCAATGATGTTGGAAGATGTAATCCAAGTTCTAAGCCTAAAATCTTAAATTCACTCATAAATAACAACCTCTTTACACCCCTGTTCTCCTTTTGCCCCGCCGCACCCCCTACCTTGCCTCCTCCCCTCCCCCCCTCCTCCTCCTCCTCCTCCAATCCCCTAAAAAATAAAAATAAAACAAAACAAAACAAAAAAGAAAGATGAATAAAAGATTACATATAAAAATATACACATATATTTAAGTTGTAACAATCACAAACAAATGCTTGTCAGACTTAAGCTTTTGAATAAATGAAATTAACCCAGTTTTTTATTTTTCTGGTTCAGTGTGTTTGTTTTTTCTAGTTATGTTGGTAGTTCAAGCAGCATGGATTTTTAGATCGGTTCTTTATAAACTTAGTTGGTGATAGTGGTGGTACAAACAATAGTTAGAAGTACTAGAGGTGGTGGACCTATTGAAATTTTCCTACATTTGTTCAATATGGTCCACCACCTCTGGCACTTCTAACTATTGTTTGTACCACCACTACCACCTTCTAAGTTTATAAAAGAACTGATCAACAAATCCAAGCTACTTTAACTACCAACATAACTAGAAACGATAACCACACTCAACCAGAAAAATAAAAAGCCAGGTTAATTTCATTTACCTCCCTTGGGGTTTGATTCAAATATAATTTGATTCATGTAGTTTCAAAAATGTCATTTACTGCCCGTCAGGTTTCAAACAATCCTCATCTTCTTTCTCTGTTATTCAAAATAACTTCCATCTACACCCCCCATAAAGGTGTCAGTTGTAATTTTGAAAACTTGAGGAACTAAATTGAAACTCATGCAAACCTCAAAGAGTCTAGATGAAATATTTCGTAAAAAAACCCTCATCGTTGTTGTTTTCTCTATTGATATCAGTGACAACAACATTATGTCAAGTCAATGGTGGTCAGTGAAGCACATATAGGGTCAATTTTGCTTATAAAGAATTGTACGAGTTTATTAGACCCCTAGAGACCATTAATATACTTTTAAGTCTAACCCTTATAGATAGCAGTGTACATAGGTTGGATTGGTTCAAATTAGGGTATACCCTCTCCCTAAATGACCAAATTCGATTGATCGGGTTTCAACATATGCAATCATATACTAGTTTCGAAATCGAATGAAACCAATTCATTAAAAGTCGATCAAGTTGGATCAGTTTCTCAATTTGTAGATCTTGAAATGCAGCTTGACAATGGTAAATGGCGTACAAACTGATGAAAGTGCATATATGAGAAATTGAGACAAAAAAGAGAATAGACAAACAAGTGCAAAGGGAAAACATAAGAGACTGAAAGCTTTAGAGTGACAATAGATTCCACAAAGGCAACATGGAGATTGAGAAAAGAGAAAGAGAAGATGGCTCAGGGATATCTGAGAGGGAGATGAGTGGTAGAAGGACAAAATATTAAAAGGAAGGTAATAGGAATAGGTGGGGATGATTGACAATCTTCAATTTTTTAAGTTTCAATGCAAAGCACAGCATTAGAAGTTTGGGTGCCTATAAAAATTAATAAAAATAGGGAGGAAATGGGGTGTGTGAGTTAAAAGTTGAAGAGACACGGGATGAAGTTGTAGAGCCCTATCGCTCACATATTTCATTTTAGAAATCTATATCTATATGGGTTAAAAATCCTAAAAACAAGTTAGCTAATACTTTTGAGAGAAACTTGATAGATCCTTTATAATCGGTATTAAAGCCATGAATAGGTGAGATTAAGTATGTGGATCGGAAACCACTAATGGATCATTAAAGACTAGTGGACTCTAGATTGACCAAGCATTAGCGTAAATGTGGGTCTACAAGTATACGGGTTTAATGAAGCCTCATGAATCGTAAAATATCACATTGTTAATGACCACCGCCTTAAAAATTTTTAAGTACGTGGATTAGAGCCCAAAAGTAACTTGGTTATTTGAAGCAGGAGTTCTGCTCTTAGATTGTAGAATATCCCAAAAACTTATTCCCTAAATTTCTTCAAATGAGGTTACTAGTACCATACTATTAAATCATTACATTAAGTTAGAGATTTGGTTTAGGATGTAGGAGTAAAAACAAAGTTTATCATTCTCATTTGCCTCTTTCTTACGCGTGTAAAATGTTTAGGTATATTATTAAACTAATAAACTATGCATTCTTCATAATCGAAACCCCTTTTCCATTTATAGTATTAAAATAGTCAAATTTGTTGAGTTCTGGATACAGAGAAGGCTCACTTTTATGGCCCATTGCTGGTGCTCCTAGGAGCACTAATTTTTTCAAATACCACATATCCTTGTGTGTGAGCCTCATTAATTGGTTAAGGACTACTAGACAGTCATATTATTTGGCAAATAATAATTTGATACATGAATTTGGTACGTATAACGTTGGCATGAACTTTTACCACATCGTTTGATAAAGTTAGGAGATTTTAGTAAATCTAACATGACATATAAACAACTTATTCAATTTGCTAAATGGTTGATGGTTGCTAAGATTAATTTTTGGCAACACCAAAATCATGTGTAAGTGATGATTTAAGAAAACTAATTTAAAACAAAAATAAATAAATAAATAAATAGAAATAATAATAATAATAATAATAATGATAATGATGATGATATAAGGATAGGCCTTCAGTTTTTCACCTCATTTCAAAATGAAACTCTAATTTTCTCAAGTGAGCAAACACCTTAACAAAGATACTAACGGGCCTAATAATGAAACTTACAGCAAGATACAAAAGTATTATTATCTTTAAACAATTTAAAGAAAAAGACAAAAATTGAATAGCTGTTGAAACTTATTTTTAAAATTTGCACCTAGATTGAAACTCAATAATTTAAGTTAGACAATCCAAAAATGCGTTGTTAAAAAGATTAGAAGTGATTATAAAGAAATTTTAGTATTATTATCTTCTTCAACTAAGATGATAGTATTAAAATTTCTTTATAATCACTTCTAATTTTTTTAGCAACGCATTTTTGAATTGTTTAACTTAATTTAACTTAAATTATTGAGTTTCATTCTAGGTGCAAATTTTAAAATAAGTTTCAACAGTTAATCACTTTTTATCTTTTTCTTTAAATTGTTTAAAAATAATTATACTCTTGCCCCCATCAATTTTGCCCTAAGTTTATCAGGGAACTCGATTTTGACCTTTTTACTAAGGTTTGGTCTGCAAATAAATCAAAATAAAAAATGTCACCATTATCGAATTTGAAAATACAGTGTCGTTCTGCAATTCCATATATTGTAGACAACCTTTAAACTAACTAAAAACTCCTCATTTATTTATTTTTCCCCTTTCAATTATTATTATTATTATTTTTTTCCTTTTGTTTTAGGGTTTCATTTCATCCAAATTTGATGTAGATTCCTAAGGTTAGGGAGTACTCCAATGCTGAATGAATCCAACATTGGCCCTAATACGCTCTAAGAGTCAGTCATTATTAAAAATTTTTACTATTTGTCCATATGGATAACAATCACCAATTTATATGATAAATTTTAATTAAGATATTAAATTTATATTATTTTTTATTATAAAACTTTAAAAATCAATTTTAAATTATCATTTTATATTAGATCTCACTATTCTCGTTCAAAAAAAATGATAAATAGCATTTGTCATTGCTAAGCCACAACAGTCTTTTGCCCAAGGGGATAGGCGATCTCCTAAACTAAACCACTAAGGTGTCATATGGTTTATGTAGTCTGCAGTATAGGTTGTCTTCAACCCTAAAGGTTAACTTGGCTGACATATATAGGAGAGACTAATAGGTCATCACATAGGTCACTAACAATTGTGGCAGCAGGGGAAAAAAAAAAAAATAGTTTATTTACTTTAATTGTTAATTAATGTTAATGCTAGTTAAAGTTTGTTAAACATATCAATTAACTACATGTTTCATTTTCAATTTATATATATATATATATTATTTCTCCTTACATTTATAATTGATGGAGATATTTCAATACCATTAATTATCATTAACAAACTTTTAAAGTAAACAAACTACACACAATTTAAAAGAACTAAGCAACAAAAAGAACAAAAATTGAACACACAAACAACACCGAAAAGAAAAATCTTTAAAGCCATTTTGTTAAATTGATGGGGCATGAAACTATGTAAAGATTGATGGAAAGATTGATTCTTACCATGCAATAAAATTCACTAGACCTACTACCCTCTACGCACATAAATTTTTATTTTTGCCTAGTATACTAATAGAAAATACTCACTTTACACTTAGAAAACCATGAAGAGGATTCATTAATCCGGTATATGAAATCAAGAACACAATCTTCAATCCAAACTTTATTTGAGTAAATGTAAAGTGGCCAAAAATCCAAATTTTTTTCAATAAAATTTTGTTATCTAATGATTTAGAGGTTTTACCTTTTAAAATTGTCACATAATTCATTTTCAAAATTTTGATAAAAAATTTACTATATAGAGTATTGCCTCTTTTATTTATGGATTCATAATCCATTTTGGCATGGCTTCTCCAAGTAGAGCTTTTGTGAGTAGATCTATTAGAAAAAAAAATAGTTTTATTCAAAAATTATCAAGTGTTTAGATGAAAATAAAAAGGTTGACTTTTTAGAGTAGTTTTGTTACCTGAACATGAGAATAGTGATGGAAAGAAATATATTCATTAAAGGAAAATCAAACTTACCTTAAATAAAAGCTTACTTCTGGCTTCCAGAAAAACTCAAATTTAATGTTCTTCTGAATGAGAAAAAACTATTTTTTTAAGCCGAAAAAAGTTCTTGTTTATTTTGCAGCCGAACATCAACCATCTATCTTCTTCTTCTTCATTTTAATCCATTACAACAATTATTCCCTTCTCAATATCTCAAATCTACTACCTTATATACGTAGATGTAAAGCGCATACCAACAAAACCAACCTTAGTAAAGTTTTATGTATCTAGTAGAGCTTCTAAGGGGAAAAAAGGTCAAAAAAAAAAAAGAAACAGAAAGAAAAAGAAAAAAGAAAGTCATACCAACTTCTATATTTGAAACCGAAAAGTTTATCCTATGTTTACCGAATTGATTAAATTGGTCCAATAATGAAACATAAAATATGTTGCACATCTAGGATTAATTAGTATTTTGCATTTTAAGAATTGCACGATCTTGCACTTTGAAATTTAAGCCTCGTTTGGAAAATGTTAAATTTAAAAAAAAAAAAAAAAAGAAGAAAAAAACCAATTCCTAGGACTTTTTTTTTTTTTCCCAACAGTTAGTTGCTGAGAATTAATTATGAAAATTCAAACTTGTAAGTAATTAAATTAGTTTTGTATAATATATAAAAGCAAATTTTTGAAAAAAAAAAATTTCTAATCTAGTTTCTCATGAAATTTTAAAATGACAATAATACCTTTATATATGAAAATAACTTCCCAAATACTTTCCTATATAGGCATAAATCTAATACTAAACTCATACTTTCCTATCTTCAAATAAATATCAAAGTACAAAAACAATTATCGATTTTTTTAAAAAAATATATATTCTCACGAACTTTACCATTTACCATAAAGGTATTGTGCTTTTTGTTTAGTAAAATGAAAAGCATAAAGAAAGAAATAAAAAGAGGGAAAGGATGAAGAAAAGTTCATCCACAAAAAATTTGGTAGGAATAAGAGGAGCTGGTGGGAAGAAGAGGATGATAGGGAAAAGTGAAAGAATAGCCCTCATTAGCCCTACAAGACAATCCCTATGGTCATGGATGGAGTAAAGGAAAGAAAGACGTTAGCTTTTAATCATATTTAGTGCCCGTTTGAAGTGATTTTACGATACCAAAAATCATTTTCAAAAAGATAGCACTTTTGAGTGTTTGGCACAAAAATGTTAAAATTACTTCATGATGATTTTGTTCATAAAATCGTCCATTTCATAATTCTGAAAAATGCACTGATTAGATGATCATTGAGCAATCACTTTCTAAAAATAAAATGATTTCTGGGAATCGAGTAGAATGTTGATTTGAGAAATCTAATAAATTACAAACAAATAATTTAAAGAGCTAATTAGACTACTGTACCTCTAGTGTTAGGAAATACACTGTAGGCCCTTTGTTTCACATGTTGCAATTTATGCTTTGGATTCACAATTTATTGCACTTGGGTCAAATTGGATTTTGGATTCTTGAGATTCTTAGCCAGTGAAGGGGCTCTTGCATATGATTTGATTTGCATTAAAATGCATTTCATTACCTTCTACTTTGAAAAATTTTACAATTTATGCCACACTTAGTTTATTATGCATAATAGATATAGAAATAAGATAAGTATTCTACCAAACTAATAATTTTATTTGTTAGTATATTTTTTATTTTAAGAATATTTATTCATTAAGAATACATATTCTCCCATTGATTCTTTTTAGAAAGCTTGGAATTGGTATTTCTTTACTTAAGAATAGCCATGCTTGAAATATTTAAATCTAGATTGATTATGTTATAGTAAAAATACATAAATAACTATAAAATTTAATTTTAATTAACTTTTACCAAATTTAATATTTTTGGAAAGGAATAAATATCTATAAACATTATATTTAATTCAACGTAATAACCAAACAAATTGATAAGATTCACCATTCACATTTCTCTTTTTAATTTTTATGAATAAATTTTTCTATTTTATAAGAAATAATTATTTTATATACCAAATCAGTCACATATAAGTCATATTGATTGGTGGTTAGGCCCCATAGCCAAGAATTCAATTAGACCAATCTACAACAAATCCTAAATTTAAGCCTAAAATTGTAATGGTTTAAGACCAAAGGCCTAAAACGCATTTTTCTAAGACTATAAAATACTAAAATGCAAATATAACTTAATAACAAAAATATTTATAGGGTATTAAAGTGTAACTAACCTAAACCATAGCTTAATAGCAAAATAGTCATAGGGTAATTGCACTTTACCCATGAACTATATTACATTTTGCACTGTATTTTGCACTTTTATCCCCAAACTACAAAACCTTTGGTATTCCCACCATACTAATACTTTTCTGTCAATTTGGTCTAATTCTACAATTTTAGCCAATAAATTAAGCAAAATTAGTCATAAACACTGTCCAAAAATACATGAAATAGAGGAAAACAGTTTCAAAGTTAATTGAGTTGAATATGATCGGTTTACCAAATCCATCTCTCGAAATGCATGACTAGACTTAATTAACAATAAAATAATAGTTTGGGAGCAATGCGATGGTGGTTGTAGTCTGAGGCATAATGTATGCCCTAGTTCAGACGGCAAAATGTAATTACCCTAACAAAAAACTTTATTTTCTTCTACTTTTACCTCCAATACCAAACAAGGGACAGAATAATTACATTTTCCTCTTATTATACCAAACGTGTTAGACCATAATTTTCTTCTTCTAATTTTTAACTTTGCATCCCTCTTATCCTATCAATCCTTCTACGTGTTATTTATTTATTTATTTATTTCCTTCCTACAAAACATAGGTTTAAACTAAAATTTAATGGATATAAATCTAGAACAATCATTAGGTTTGGACATCCACATACAGTGGGGCTAATATTTTGGTATATATACCTCACCACAGGTGATGGGGTGTGAATCCGCAAGTTATTGTCCACACCTGAAGGGGACTTTTCTAAATCCATGCACTAACTAAAAGCTATACCTGCAGAACAATTGTTTGGGGGCAAAATGTCAAATATGCTGTAGTTTAGAGGGTGGAATATAATAACCCTTAATAAAAGACTTTCTTTCCTTCTAGGTTTTACCTCCATTGCCAAAAAAAGAAGAGAATAACTAAACTTTCCACTTCGTACTATAATTTTCTTTTCCTTCCATCTTACTTTCCATCCCTCTTATCCAACCAATCCTCCGTTTTATCTTTTCTTCCTAAAAAATGCAGGTCTTAACTAAAAATCAGGGCATCTAAATTAAAGTTGCACATGCAGAACAACTGCACGGGGAGAAACAGAAAAATCAAATGCCAAACTAATAGCATTCATAGCTAGAGTTTTGCACAATGCAATGGAAACAAAATAATATAGTCATAAACTAGTTAGCACTCAGAATTTAGTTTTGCACAATTTAACAATTTAGTTCACGAACTCAATATTTTGAAAACCAAGTCCTTGAACTTCACTAAATAGTACCATTCATAGCCGGTACAATTTTATGCTAAAAAGAGTGACAATGTAAAAATTATATTTAGAGATATTGCAAAGGAAATAGAAAATTAAGTTTAAACTTTGTCATTGAGTTACAGTAGAAGGATTTAAGAAACCTATTAGAATTACACGAGTGATTTAGATAAATTCTACATGTTTCTATTTTCTTTTCAATGCTTTCAACTTCTATTTTTCTTTTTCTTTTTCTTTTTCTTTTTCTTTTTTTTTTTTTTCCTTTTTTCTTTTCTTTTTCTTTGGCCACTTTGGCATCCCTGCTGGGAGGCAGTGAATAAACCACTAGGACATCTGTAAGGTACATTTTATTAAAGATCTTGGCCCATGTGTATTTCACATACGTTTCCTGTCATCCTTTCAAGTACGACAAACTGTACTAAACAATTAAAAAAATTTGCAAAACTCATAGGACACAAACTGTCAACTAACATTATTTGTTTTGAGTTTTCTAACCATAGCTTGCAATTTTTATTTATTTATTTATTTTTTTCCAATTACAGTTTAGTATTAGTTAAATATGAATTTCCATGTACGCTCATCATTCTTTCAACGAACACTTGATTTGCCTTTTCAACAGTAGAACTCATCTAAATCAGAGATTAAAATGACAAATCGAGCAAAACCCAAAAGGTCAAACTGCTAATTATTACTCTGTTTGACTTATAACCACCGTTCACAATTGTCCTCTTAATTGCAACATTTAGACAGTAACAAGGCTACATATAACACAATTATACCACATTTTATGTAATTACCAAAATCCACAAAGGGTACATGTGCCTTTTCGATTAATTTTAGTTCCACTATGACGATCTACCTGGTAAAAGCTTTTGTCCTCAAATTTATTCATAACAAATACCATATTAATATGTTATATCAGATTACTTAAGTATTAAGACATGACATAGTTGCAGGAAAGAAGTAAACTCTTACCATCATTGTTCTTTAGAGGATAAGCGTTAACTGTTTTCTTTGTCTGCAACCTCTGCAAAATGGTTTTTGTGTGTGACCATAGTACCAAGGGAGTTAGTTCCCACTCACACTAAGATGAGGGTCAAAAGGAAAAAATTCACATAATTAAAGCTTAGAATATAAAGGGAAAAACAAAATTGCAAATAACATCCAAGTCTTAAGTTGATTTCGTTATTTTTATTTCACAGTGATACTTTAAGACAAAATAGTTGTGCTATGCAGAGTTGATATATGTAGTTGGGTCTATTTCCTACCAGCTAGAGCTTTTTGGATTGATGCTGACACAAAATCAGATCTCATAGTATATGTTTTGGTTATGTGTTTGAATCTTGGTTACACTACTTTCTAGTAATTGCACTGTACGTACAAGGTTCATTTTGTAATTGGATATTAGATAGACCTACACATAAGGAAAGAATCAAATGTTATTTTCTGTTGGCTTTATGTAAATGAATCCACTTCCCATCAGCTTTAGTTTTAGGATTAACATAAGGAACCCGAACACTACCGAATTTGTCTTCATGAGAAGCAAAGTTTACTAGATTTTCTATTACCTTGGATCAAAATGGATTACATCTCAAATTCATTCAATGCTTACAAGGATGAGAGCAAGAGAAAGTGCATTCCTATCTTTCATTTTTCACACCCCACATCACGAGGGATAGGAAAGTTAGTGAGTACCATAGATGCACTTATCAAGGGCCCGGTTTCTTATGTTAGATATGCAGTTCTCATGCACTCGCGTATCTGTAGGGTGAATTAGGCCTAACACTTTACTCAACGGAATACTAAGCAAGCAAGAAAGAAATACATCACCTTCAAAATAGACTATCTCCCAACAAAGTAAATAAAAGGTAAACGACATAAAGAGCTAGCCGCTATGTTTCTGATGCAACCTTTTGTGAATGCTTGCTGACAGTTTTGACACCAATCACTTCGAATAATTAAACCATGATTTTGGCATAAAAGAAGCATTATAGCGTATAACATTAGTAAGAAAAGGATTCTTGAAGATGTATTATAAAATTCCATTTGGGTGAGTTCACAAACAGAAAAACCACATCTCTGAATGAAATCGATTTCATTTTTGTTTTTTCTTTTTCCAGCATGAAAACAGTAATTGAACGATACAACAAAGCAAAAGAGGAACACTATCAACAAGGGAATCCGACCTCTGAAGTGAAGGTATAATTCAGACCCTAGTATCTTATCTTCTTCTTCTTCTTCATTTTTTTAGCCTGGTTAAGAGTTTATTATGGAATATTAGGGATAAGGTTTCTTTTCATTGCATTATCCTATATCATTGTTCCACTTCCATTAATAAGATATTGTTTCAAGCCTTATTGCTTTCTAAAAGCATAACTATTCAATTAGTAGCAAGAATAAACTTACTTATTCAAGGAGAAGTTATTGTTCCTCCGCTTCAATAAAGTAAAAACAAAGATTAATATCTTTTCCACGTTGTAGTGGTTTGACTTAAGTATGTTCCACTTAGCAATCCTGTGAAACTTTTGGGCAAGAAACAGCAGCAACATAATAATAATAATAATCTAACCATTAAGGATTTAACATATCTCCACAACAATCAAAACTTGAAACACGTTCAGGCAGCAAAGGAGTAGTAGAAAACATCATTCCTAGTATTAGCAAACCCCTCTGTAATTCTTGCTACTTATAACCAATCCGGATTTGATTAGCCAAACAAATCCAAGTCTAGGAATTGTTAGTCACAGCTCCATTTTGCAGGTCATAAAAATAGAAAATGTGCAGATATAAGACAAGACCCCCTTCAGAACTCTTTCTTAATATGGGAAAGATGGCCAGACCTAAGAATAACAGAACAACCATAGTGTGACTCATGACATGATCAGCAACAACGGCACAGGAAGCAATGACTGATCATAATTCGAACTGAAGCAGTAAATTAAGGTTGGGCCATCCATTTTCTAGCAAGACAATTTGTATCCAGATCGTGTCACAACACTAAAGTTATTGGCAGCCAGAAATAACATGTCCAGACACTTCATAAACATGATAACAAAAGATTAGTAGACTAACTCAATGAAGCTTTTACCCAGTTTAGGATGCTCGTATGTTTGCTTAGGTAATTTATGCTTACATTCTCCCGATTACAAACTACACCCTCCTTTAGTGAAGTGTGCACTTAACTAAATTGTTATCCTAAACACTAGATGTATCAAAAAGCACATAGGGAAATGCAAAAAAATTGTGACCGAAGAAAGCTATTCAAACATTAGGAATTCATCTTATTTACTAGGTAGTGAATAAACTGAACACATGAAAAGCAATAAAAACAAGGTCAAAAAGATCACAGACTTGAATTCAACAAGAAACAGTCAGCCAAAACTGTATACAATGTTAAGTTACCATAGACTGTAAGCTGCTTGAATGTAGACCCAATTATGTACATAAAGCCACCCAAAAAGCTCATGCTGCTTGAATGCAGACTCAATTATGCAAGTGAAGCCAACGCATCAGACATCTAACGCCCTTGATATCAACAAGTTCAAGAAATGATACTGTAATAGGAGAGAATAATTTAGCAAAGTTAGTCTAATGGGAAGAGTTCAGTCAAGCAAGCTGTTCAGAATTAACGAACACATTTAGTGATATATCCTAGGCAACAAATCACAGAGCAACACTAGTATTATTTCCTGAAACATGACTCTTATCCTACAGTTCAAAAGATTCTCTTAATCTAAGTAAAAAGTATACTTGATGCAACCACAAGATGTTTGACACTCATAAAAGCATGTCATAAAAAACATCCAATATTTCTCTCTGGTAACAGTATTCAAATTAGAAAGGTCGACATAAATGCCCTTTGGAAAGTTTACCCTTGTTTTAAAGTGTAATATTTTCGAGGGTAAACTGTTATTTACTGTACATCAATTATGGAGTGTTTCTTAACCTAAAAAACATACAAAAGCCAACCATTGTGTCTGAGATAATGACTTTCAAAATTCAAAAGCTAGTTCAAAAATAGAAATTTTATGCAACAAAAATTAACAAGGTAAATAGGAAACTAATATACAAGATAACGAAAGGAAAAAAAAAAAAAAAAACCAAAAAAAAAAAAAGGGTAATGTGTTGATATCATGCCCCTTCAAAATTTGCTAATGTGTCATTTTGCATACCTATTCAAACTGATGCCACAAGCAGCCATTGCTATACATACCACCGCATGTCTCCAAAGCCACACATTTGACAGATACATATATAAGCCTCATGAAAAGACTGCATTGCAGTATAAGCTATCCATTAAGCTTTAGCCACCATAAAGGTCCTAAAAAAATCATGAACAACATGACTCCTAGTGAAAAGCTTTTTCCATATTCTTAGTAGACCTAATCAACAAAACATGTTTTTGGAATCAAACATGAAACTAACATCAACCATAAATTATGTTCAATGCCATAAAATATCTAATTTTAGAACCATTATTATTTTTCCAAGTATTCATCAGTGCATGTAATCATAGATAAAGGAACTTCTCTTCTATGCAAGAAAAAGAAGGGGCATGGGTGGGAGAAGGGTTTTTTAAAGTACAGGGAAAAAAGGAGTGTGTGAAACAATTATGAATATTGTAGTCTCCCAAACGAAAAATCAGAATTCTAATGTCCAGAAAATCCTCCGCATTGATTGATCTAGGAAACATTTATAATGTAGCCAAATGCAAATAACCAATTATTAGTTTCCATCCAGCTTAGGATACTTAAAAACAATTTCCTACTCTACAAGCCAAACCTGGAGTACATTTCAAGACTAACATCCTAATTTAGTATGAATTTATTCCCAGAGAATAATATAAATACCTTGCAGGGGGGAAAAAAAAAATTTATTTCATCAGAGAAAAAAAAAAAAAGAAAAAAAAACAGCAACAACAACAACTACATAGCACTACATACAAAAACACTTATTTATGCATTCAAATATGTTGATTTGTGGAAGTATGCATAGCATTTAGACACATGCACATCTTGCATTCTATTTTATGCCAACATTTCACTTTTTACAAGAAATGCACCAACCCTAGACAAAGCATTGTTGTCACTTAAGTATTACCGGTCATTATGGTAACTATTATTTTCCATTTAAATGAACTTGTGATAATTTATCACTAAAGACGGTGTTTTTACTTGATAGTTCTGGCAAAGGGAGGCAGCAATATTAAGGCAACAACTGCAAAACTTGCAAGAAAACCACCGGTATGTTTTTTTTTTTTTTTTTTTTTTTTTTTTTTTTTGGCCTAACATGAATTTATTATACCAAAAATTATGATTTAGAGAGAATACAACCTGGAGATGCTTGCTTCCAATTACCGCCTAACGGGTCATAGAATTCCAATTACAAAGCTGTAATGTGATTATTCCAGTTTAGAAACAAAAGAAACCCATTTTCCCTTAATTTGAGAAGGAACCCAAAAAATAAAAAAGAAAAAAAGAAAAAAAGAGAGAGATTATTAATTATAAATTAGTATAAATTAAAAACCATAGTCCTTTCCTAGTTTGATGTGGAACAGATCCGCCAAGTATTTTATGCTAATTAATGAGAGGAATCTTTAACTCATAATAAATTACAGAACCTAAAGGAAGGGTGTCCTAGCCAAATATAATACGTGTTTTATTACATATATTGCTGTCACAATATAATTTGATACTAAATTCTTTAGGGAATCATCCAGAGAGCCAAAAAAGTTTTCATGGCCATATCTTTTAAGCCAACTCAAGACCCGAACATTCGGACACTCCAGTGTTTCTAGTCAACTAGGAAATATTAAAGATGTAAACATGCATCTTGTCCAAGAACTTGGATATGTATATATATTAAAAATTCTCTTATGCGGACCCAGATTAAAGAGAATGTCCAGATTTAATTTTTAAAGGTTGGATCACAATAACAATCAAGATTAGAGTTGAGCAAAAAAGGCCTTTGCTCTCTCATTCCACCTCAAATTTCAAACATATATTAAAAATGGTGCACTTTAGAGATCAACAAAATCCCAAAGCACCCAGACCGTTCACTTCCTCAAATCCACTGGCATGAACCCCTCCCACCCCATCTCTTTTTTAATGTCTCTTTCTCTCTTAAAAATTAGATTATCTCTACTGTACTAGAAAATTTCAGTCCACACATGCTTATCTGTCATTGCTCATGGGTTTTGAACTTTTGATAAGGGGTATTAAATAGTTCTTTTTTATTTTTCTTTCTCTAAAGTCTAGAATACATAGTAAATTCATAATTTTAATAATATATTCAAGTTTTTGTTATGGATTGGGTGATAGTGTATGGGGGTTTGCTGGCAATTTTGCCATCTTCATAAAGTGAGAAAGCATAATGGAAGTGAATAAAAGAAAGGGTAGAAGAGATGTGAGGTAAAAGAGAATTAGCAAGAAGGAAGAATGTATATACGGATGTAAGAATGAGAAGAAGGAAGAATTAAGGTTGGAAGATTTGAGAGGTCAGCTAAGCAGAAATAGACAACCTAAATTAGGAAACAATTGCAAAATTTCCTATTTACATAATGAAATGCTAATCAACCAAATTGACATCAATTACCATATTCTCTCAACTAATGAAGTAAAATATTTACGCATATAATTTCCTACTAATTTATATATAATTATTCTATGGTACAGCTATCTGCAAGTTTTTAACTTGCAAATTCACACCCTGCAACATGTTGTGGAGCATGTATTTTGGTAGCACAAGCCAGCCCCCCCACCCCCCCCCCCCATAGCAAGGCTTGAATTCAGAAGTTAAAAATTTGCAGATATCTACATCTTAGAATTATGATATATATATATATATATATATATATATGTATGTATGTAAAAGAATGTAACGATTGAATATATAGAGAATAATACAAAGTTTCAAGACAATGACTTTTTGACAGACCAGAAACTAAAGAACACTTGTAGTCATCTTCAACTTAACCAAACATTGGAATAGTGAATGTAACTACTGAATAAATAGAGAATAATACAAAGTTTCAAGAAGATGAATTTATGACAGAAAAGACACTAAAGAATACTTAAAAAACATCTTCAACTTAGGAAACACTGCAATAGATGGAACACGTAAGAAGTTTTAAATCTTCACTCGGTCAATAAAACACACTTTATCTTCCTCTTCATTAGGGGTTAAACATCAATAACAATCATACCCAGAAATGGCTCAATGCAATTGTGTAAATGAACATTAAGGTTTTGAGATCTGGTGTGTGGCGGTTTCTAATATGAAATGGTGTTCAGATAGGCTTACCAGGCTAAACAATGAAATAGGTGAATCTGTTATTTAGGAAAAATGTAAGTTTTGACTAATAATTTCACTGATAGAGTCGGTGTAAAAAATTTAAAATCTAGGAAGATCCTTCGTCTGTAGAAATTCATAATATACAGAACAGCAAAAGGTGGAAAAGACATAGAATTATATGATGTATTAGAGAAATTGCAGTTAGATTGTTATGCACAAGCACAGTCAGACCAGCTTGGTTGGCCTAGTTTGATACATATTTTGGGTAAATTCAGTTAGTAGCAGGTTTGCCAATCTGTTTGGTCTCAAGTTAATCTTTTTTATAACTTAGCTTACCTAACCTGAAACAAACAATATGGTAAAAAATATTAAAGACCCTTGCATGCAAAACTTTAACCATGATTTTAGGAGGCTAAAGTAAAGAACAAAGCTCAACGCTATAGAATTAATTTGATCTAATGTTAATGTAAATTAAAAAAATAAAATAAAATTATATGTTTTAGTGAAAAAGTCCAACAGTTTAAGATATGAAACATGTTTTCATTTGCTTCCACATAAAAAGACTCCAGTTCTCTTGACATTTAATAATTTTATGTTGAGGACCTCTTTGGGCTTGTATGGAAAGTTTTGAGCATTACTTTTACCTATTCATGACAAAAGTGGGGCATGCAAATTATAGGGCTCAGACGAAAATTAAGTACCATGAAACACAAGATAATGGGATTTCTACAATTTAAGTATGATCAATAAAGCCCAAGTTCAAAGCTACCGACCCAAACACATATTAGCTGAACTGAAGTAAAAGAGGGAATGAAAAAATGGAACGTTGGAGGCAGTTGTACTCCATAAAAAATCAATCAAAATCCTATAGAGTCATTAAGGAACGCACTATATCTTCAACTAGCACTTTTGAAAAGGTTCTAAGCCATTGTAAACTAGCAGGCATTGTGTTTTGTACAAATGCACCTAGACTGTAAAGCTAACTTTGAAAATTGTGTATGAATTTTTAGAATAACAATATACACTATGAAACAAAGATATATATATGATATCAACATGTGGGAATGTAAACAAATGATATTCAGTAAAATAAAATCTATCCTTTTCGAAGAAAAAGATAGGATTGAGAACAAGGATGTACATATAAGATTGGCAGTTATACCAATTAAAGATAAGATGAGAAGAAGTCATCAAAGTTTGCTTACATATGGAACTAAGACATAAAGATATGTCAATAAATAACAAAAATAGATTAAGTGAATGGGCAACATGAACATAGAAAAATAAAAATTAACAAAATTTGAAATAAATAGATGACCTGATTTAGTATTAAATACCTCAGACCAAGTGAGTGTTCCATGAAATCAAGAGCATAGCTAAGGTGGCATCATTACAAGTTGAAGGCAGTGCTGTACAACTTATAACAAGAACACATGGTAATTGAATACCGGCAGGGTAAAAGATCAAAAAATAAGTTTTCACAAGCACTAGCTACAAAACTTGCAAAATAGAAGAACAAGGAATTGACAAGGTACATGCTCCTACAGGATAACAAAAGACGTAACTTAAAGCTAACATAAGAGGACGAGGAGGGAATGAAAAGTTAACTGATAAGATGAGTAGATTAAAACTAAATTCTTTTGCATGTGTATCTGACTAGTCGGTTTTAGTATTTCCAAAATCTAAGTTAAGGAACTTATAATTCTTTATCAAAATAACAGGCAAATGATGGGCGAAGAGCTTTCGAGCTTGAGTGTCAAAGATTTACAGAACCTAGAGAACCAGTTGGAAATGAGCCTTCGTGGTGTCCGTATGAAAAAGGTCAGAAATCCATATTGCTTATTTTCTAAAATTCGAAGACACGTTGCTTGATGGCAGATGCATGCTACTTACTGTAATCTTGACTTTTGTAGGACCAAATTTTACTCGATGAAATACAAGAACTAAACAGAAAGGTTAACCATGCAAACAAGGGCTACTGATTCTGAGATTTGTTCTCTTTTTCATTTGAGTAGCTAATCCCAGTTTGATCTCTCTTTAACATTCAAGGAGCTAAACTTAAATGTCTTTGTGCAGGGAGACCTCATTCATCAAGAAAATGTCGATTTGTATAAGAAGGTAAAACTTATTTGCCAACAAAACATGAAACTGCAAAGAAATTGATTTGAATAACTAAAACAAGCTTACAGTTATTTTTAAAAAGAGCAACTAAAAAATCTACAATCAAACTCAATATGTTTTAAGGCGTCCCATAGCCAATCTAAATGGAAGAGTTTCAAATCCCAGGTCTATGGAACAAGGGAAATGAATGGACCAAATAGAAACCTCCCCCTCACAAACAGTCTGGGCATGGGAGACGACTCACATGGACCTGTCCATCTCCAGCTTAGCCAGCCACAACAAAACCATGAGACGCCAGCCAGAGCTACAAAATTGGGGTACAATTCCCTTCATTCACATATAATGCGAATCATGACTACCAATTTTTTATTCATCATTAGCAATCTTCTTTTCAAAAATCTTGATCCCAAACTTATTTTCTTGACACTGCAGCAGACTACAACTGCATTAATGAAGATGCAAAAACTTCTGACGGGCATTACTAGTTGTCTATCAACTAAATGGATTATGGTAAGAAATTATGCTTCTATTGCCATGATGTGGTATAAGAGGCGCAAAATAATCAGCAAAAAGACACTTTGAAACGGTCGACATTTAACAGGTGTGTTATGATCAAAGACCAGAGATTCTCATGTAAAGATAAAAATTAAATATAGTGAAAAATCATTGAAATCAAACTTCATCTGCATTGAATACTTCATTGCATGGAATAACTTGCACTCTTTAAATATGTCATTGTCCTTGAAATGAGCATTGAAAGTAAATGCTTGTACTCAATATTTCAGTAATAAACTAGTAGTGTTACAGATATGGTCAAACAATGCAACAAGAAGTAGTTACTTTCATAAAACCAGTTAAAAACAGAGAACTGACAAATAGAAACCATTTCAACTTAACTGAACACTCTCATTTAACTATTACTTAAATACTCCACCAAATTTGGTATATGAAATATTTACCTTCTTCACTTTTGGTTTAAAGAATAGATCGTTTTGACTTCGATAAAATGATAATTATCTGCATCAAAAATATAAACATCAGCATAAACCAAAGCAAGTTTCAGTAGAGAGAGAGAGAGAGAGCAAGAAGACACATAACAAGGTGCAAAAAGTTTTTTTAACAAAAAGAAAAACGATAAAATAACCACAAAGGCATGCAAATCTAAAATACAAAGTCTTAAAGAAAGATTGAGAGAAAAAATAGGTTTCCCCTTTCTAAAATAAGGAAAATAAAGTTATAATGCCACATTATTCACTTTTACATTTGTGACAAACCATATAAGAATTAAAATACATGTCAGTAAATGGATACTATGACCATGCAGAGGAGAACTTGCAAACAAAGGATACCTTCCACAATGTTATGACAAAGACTACATGCTTACTGAAAATTAGAGGTTTTAAATGCTTCAGCAATGACCAATTTAGTTGAACACAAAATGATTATGCAATGAAAATACAGATTTACAGGAGTGGGGGAGGAGGAAAAAAAAATAAAAAATAAAAATCCAGGTTACTGTTATTAATATCCTCAAAACGAAAAGATGGATAAGTTGGACATATAGTTATGTTTTCTGCGGTCACAATAGATGCAGAATTTGAGATGCTTCAACAATTCAATGTACAAGGCTTGAATGCAATATGCACCCAATTCTGGTCACAGGAACACATTTAAAATAGGGAGAAGAAAAAAGTAACAATGCAAATATTGTAAGAACTTTATAGTTTCTAACAATGCAAATATTAAGAACTTTATAGTTTCTTTCAGCATACTTACAAACAAATCTTAGACAACAAAGTACTTAAGAAAGAGAAAGTCGTAACAATCAAAGAACTATCAATCTTTTGACTGATTCCTGAAGCCTATTTCAAAAAGGAGCAAAATACATAAAAAGAAAAAAGGACAAAAGTATAAGGTTCAAAAGCACGTTGCTTCCCCTAACAAATTTACAGTAAAATAGACTAGAAAAATGAATCAGAAAATTAAAATGTTCAGAAATTTTGATCTCAAGCATTTCATAAAAACAAAAGTAAATCTGTCATTTCAATCCTTTCTGTCATTTCAATCCTTTTTATAAGCTTATAATTTCGACCAAAACAGATTAAGAACTCTTGTGTGGCTTTCAACCCTTATGTGCTAACATCACCTTTGACCTAATCCTATCTTGGTCCTTAATGGGATTAAATCACTGTTTCAAAGTCTCCACAGATTGGAAAAGCATCTTATGCAGCTTTGCCCTACCTTAGGCAGCTTTGCCTTACCTTGTATTCACAAAGTTTACAGAATGTTATGTTCCCAAATCCATATTTTAACCCGCTGATAGAAAATTTACTTAGGATGAAAGGAGGAAGCAATATTGAATGAATGCATGGTGAGAATATGATAACCCCATTGAGATGTTTACTAAAATTTGAGTGGAAATTAGTTACTCAAAGTTTTTCCT
The DNA here is from genome assembly GCF_031755915.1 of Ziziphus jujuba. NCBI lineage: Eukaryota > Viridiplantae > Streptophyta > Magnoliopsida > Rosales > Rhamnaceae > Ziziphus > Ziziphus jujuba. The sequence goes on along the minus strand of NC_083383.1, from coordinate 22,137,991 downwards.
AACAACAAAATATTTCTTGTAAGAATAGTTTGTGAAACCTACAGTGATGCAAGAAATTGAGATTAGATTTCTCCAATATCAGTAACAAGATTCATGACATTAATAGTTCCACAATCTGTAGGTTGATCATGAAAAGGTAGTGATTTTCAGTGCTCTCATTGCTATTTCAAGTAAGTAAACATGCCACTATCTATAACTTCACAATCACCATACTCATTTTTAGAATTTTGTTTTCCAATAACCCATATCATTCTAATACAGTTCTTCATGTTAACATCAACATAAATAAATAGTTTATCCTCTTTCTCATCTCAAAGACAAATACATAAAACCATAAATAAACCCATAGTTAATATTTAACATTAACCTCAGTTTGATATTGCTCAACCGAAAAATTCTACAAACCAAAGCCATGATTGCTACTTCTATTTTAATTTAATATTCGTTCCATAAATTTATTGACCTTTTAAATTGCAACCTTTTGGTTCTGAAGTATAACTTAATCATTCCAATTGAGAAGTAACACACAATTTGATTTAAGAAACTAACACAATGTCAACCACAAATAGCACACAGCAGAGATATTATTTTAATAGGCTTAGCAAGCTCAAAAATTTACTAATGCGCAATCAAAAAATAACTTAATACCATTATTTATTTAGTTCACTACTGTTCCACCAGAGGCAACTTGCAACACAAGTCACTCTTACTGTTCCAATCTGTATCGACAATACTCTCTTTTAATGACAAATTTTCTATTTCAAAACACTTTCTATTATCATTATACACAATTTTTTTTATTATTATAAATGCATATTATATGCATAAGTCCTAGAATCTGGAAATCTATCATCTACCATTGTTTCACTCTAATTTGTCACTCTTACCTAAGGCTTCATGAGATGACTCATAGTATTAGTTAGATGCTCTGCAAAGAAAGAGAATGAGCATGAGTTTATTTTCCATGTGAAGAAGGAACTTCTTCAAAACAATCTAACCTAGTTCTGCTAAACTTTATTGCAGATGCATCACCACTTCAAAGCCTCTCAGGGTGACTAATCTAGATTTTTGCATCCCAAATGAGCAAGGGGGTACTTCGCCAACACCAGAAAGGAGAAGATACTTATTTCCCTAACATACAGACAATACTTTAAATGAAAAAGAAGGATTACAAAACAATTTGGACTATCACATTATAGTATTAAGTTTGTAACTTTGCAGTGACATAAATTTAAACTTTTAAGTAATTGTAAAAAGAAGAAAGACATTTATGCAGAGAATCCTATCAAAACAATTTTTTATTACTTAAGTTTTAACATAAAGAATTTATGGATAATTACTCTAAAATGACCCATGATGAACTTTTTGATAAAACCAGTTATCTCCAGTTGCTGCTAATATGTTCCTGTGGGAGGTTTCTAGAGTACATGGACCACTTTGTTTATTATATCTGATATAGATGTTAAATTTGCTATTTATTTTTAAAACACTACGGGGGGAGAACAAAAAAAAAAAACATATATATATATATATATATTATAATAATTATTAGTTTTCATCCTACAAAAAAAAATATATATATATATATATATTATAATAATTATTAGTTTTCATCCTACACATTATAGTCAACCAAGTTTAGCAATCATAATTTGGATAATTTGTCTAGGGGACTAATAGGTGAGAACTTGATAATTGAGATCTGATGTGACCAGATATCAAGACAACAACTCAGTTAATAGGTCAATTGAAAAGAGTCCATTTGAGATTGATTTATAGATCACCCATTTTATTGATTTTCTCCAGTGACATCCCAGTATCCATATCTTCAAATCTAACAAATCATTAATCCAAAATATGATGTAAAAGTAATTCAAATATTAATAATTATATAAGTATTAAGATTTTAAGCCCTATTTGGAATTAGCTTTTGCTTCTACTTCTCCAAAAGTGCTTTCGAAGGCCTAAAGCACTTTCAGAAAACTGTTCAAAGGTCTTTTTTGGGATGGCTCTTTCTTTTGCTTCTACTTCTTCTTATGCTTCTGCAGCAGCTTCCTAAGAAGCGACTTCTTACTAGCTTCAGTTAGCTCTTTTGGAGGACTGAAGTACTTTCAGAAAACTATCCAAACACTCCCAAAAGCAACTTTTGAACCTTAAAGCCAAAAGCAGCATTTCAGAGGCCATGCCAAACAGGGTTAAACATTATCAAAAGCACTTTTTGAGCAGCTTTTCAAAAGCTATGCCAAAAGGAGCCGTAGGCCCTGTTTGGCAGGGCTTTTTTTGGGGTTTAAAAGCTCTACTGAAAGGTTAAAAGTTCTTTTATCAAAAAATAAAAGTGTTTGACAAAAATTAATAAGTACTTATTGAACAAAAAATAAGTTTTTTTAAGCTGTTTTAAAAAAGTCCAAATTTTGAGCTTCTTTCAAATAACTCTTTTCTTTTACCTTATATAGAAATTTAATAAGCATTTAATACAGTTTAATAAACATTTAATGCAACTTTTTTATTTACAACCAAACACTTATTAACTTTTTAATAAAAATTCTTTTTCAAAAAGATATATTATACAAAACACTATAAACTAAAGCGCTACTTTCTTTAGCTATACCAAACGGACCCTTAATATGTATTGAGGTGTTTTGCCAAAATGAGATGAGGTATTAGCCTAAAGCCAAAAAACAAGAAACCTCAACCTAAGCTTCAAAATCATTAAACAAATTAAGACACTGTTAAAATCACATAAAAATAATAATAAAAAAACCATAAAATTTATATCTAGAAAATTGGTTGTTTACAAATCTCAATATTTTCTAATTTGGTTCTCTTATGGCTCTACCAAATAGTCTTGAACAGACCAGCCTCATTATCACTAGAAGGATATCACCATCATCTCTAATTACCTGATCTTCAATATCCTTCCATTCTTACTTTCTGATACACTTTCAAAATTAAAATGTTGCATATTATATGCTTTTGAATATCTACATTTTGTATATGAAAATCTTTCTCACTATAACAACAATTGTATTTGCTACCTTGACAAAAGGGGATATCAGAGAAACAAAATACGAAATAAAATAGACACGCCTTTCAGAGGTAACACAATTTATATGAAAATCTTTCTCACTATAACAACTATTGTATTTGTTACCTTGACAAAAGGGAATATTAAAGAAACAAAATACGAAATAAAATAGAAACGCCTGTCAAAGGTAACACAATTTCTTATGTTTCATATGAAAGTCCTAAGATGTTTTGGAGTAGATGGTACTGTCACTAGATGTTTCTTAATCATCTTCGCCCTTGCAAGTCAATCCCCAAGTCTAGATGACTCATCTTCCTCTCAGTGTCTTCAATTTTGTATGTTTTGTCCATAAAGACTAAGGTTTCCCCCATAAATTATCTCTTCTCACTACCAAATGTATATTTTTGGGATAACACAAAAAAGTAGTCGTATTTTTCCATTTATTGCCAAACAAATACTACACAAACAACTTTTATTCAGAACTTCATACGTTTCATCCAATATAGTCGTGTCAAAGGTGCATATCTTGAACTTTCACCTATTAATCCACTTCAAATTCATTACTCTAAGCCCATGTTTGTAAATCTTAAATCTAAAGACATTCAACTTATATCTAAATAGAGCTTAATAAAAATAAACAAATTGTAATGCTATGTTTGCTTTTCCATCGATATCATAAACAAAAATGAGACAAATTAATAATGTTTTTCTTTTCTTTTTTTGCTACCACATTATTAATGTTTTTCTTTTCTTTTTTTGCTACCCAATTAATAATGTATGTTTTATTGAAAGACATGTTTGCCGTAGCAAAGTAAATTTATTCCAATGTTAATATAACACATTAGGATTGACAAATTTATCCCAATTTGGGATTGAAGCTACCTTCAACCTAAAGGGGAATACGATAGATCAAATTTCCTCCTAATACTTTCTCCTCTCCATCGTCAATCTCTCTCCAACTCTCTCTTCCCAAAATCCAGACATGACCTTGCCTTCTGTCCCACCGATCTCCCTCCAAGATTGGCAACTCCTCCCACAATCCAAACTTGTGAAGCAAGGCTAGCAAAAATAGTGTGCGGAGGAAAGAAAGATCAACCAGAATCTAGGCATTGGCTTCAGTAAGGATAGGAATGGCATGAAAGAGAAACCTACATAACCACATCTACATCCCACATTATGGACAACCACTTTATAATGTGGTCAAGGTAAGTTAGGTCTAATATGTTGTTCTGAAAATATATATATATATATATATATATATATATATATATGTATAATTATACTACAAATATTTAAGATGAGCCCAGCCTCTTTCTAATTGATGACTCTTCTCTCTTAGGGTGCGTTTCGAGAATGATTTCTCCAAGTGCTAAAGAGGATACAAAAAAACTTCCTATAGCGTTTGGCAATAAAAACCTAAAAGTGCTTTTTAGTGGTTTTGTTTCAGAGAAACCAATTAGGTGATTTACCATAAATCACTTCAATGATTCGTACATAATCATTCTCACACCCCTTTATTTTTTAGCCTTCTCATATAACATAGAAAGCTTTTGTACCAACAAAGTTCCAAGCGTTTGTTTTGACCCCTAATGCATGTTAAGCAAAATACTTATGATATGCTTCAAAAAGAAGCCTTTATCTCCTCATTGTCTGATGTGTAGAAAAACAACAAATCGATTATGCATTTATTCGTTCATCATGTAGTGACTACTAAATAATGGTCTTGGCTGGTGCTAGGCTAGATCCAGCATTAATGATAAGTAAATTTAAAGGTTTTGGGGGAAGCAAAAGAGAGCAAGTGCTTAGGATTAGTACTAAATTACCTTTGTTTAGGACAATATGGTTGGACAGAAATTGCAGAGTTTTTGAAGAGAGAAATCAAGATCTGAGAATCCTATGGGATCATCTTAACTTTCAAGCTTTTCCCATAGGCATGCACTTCAATAAAGTCTATGGATATTACAAATTCTCTTTTAGTTGAATTGAAGAGATATCATGTAGAGTTTTAGTCGAGCTTTTTTTAGTACAGTTGAGGATTTCTTATCCTCTCAAAGATTTTAAATGTTCTCTTTCTTTGTTCTATCAAATATTAATCCCACAAATAAAAAATAATAATAATAATAACTATGGTACTAAACATTGTTGCTATATCTGATGGTAAATCTAGATTAGTGTGATTCTGAACATAAGAATTTGAATAGCTTACTATATCAAGACATGAAATTTTCTTACTATAGAATCCCTATTCCAAATTTCCTTTCCTCAATATTATCCAGTAATTTTCCAAGGTCAATCAAACTTACTTATCCACAGACTTAGGCAACAAAAGGGATCGAAAGAAAAATCGGAGAAAGAAATTGGTTTTACCTTGTTAGGAAATATGGGGGATTAAACAAGAAAAATCAAAAGAAAAAAGAGCAAAATGTGGAAGTAAAAGGTTATTCCCAAGCAACACAAAGCCTTTATGTACTTAAATTATGAGATGATGCAGAATTTTCTTTTACCATGTTTAATATGATTTATTTTTTAAAATCATGAAATTAACTTACCACACCAACCTTGTGAAACCATTGTTTATAATTATCTTCAAATCTATAAAATAGCCATGTAGAGATGCATATGTACAAATGTATTAAATTAAAATATGTGAAACTGTATCCATATATAACACAAGTTCCAACATTTTACCAAAAATAAATAAATAAAGAAAATGTGCAATATACAAAATATAACAACATTTTCTTACGAAAATTGAGGGCACAATGAAAAGTACATAAAATTACAAAAATACCTCTATAATATACAAAACTTCCATATATAACACAATTTCCAAAATTTTACCCAAAAAAAGATAACACGGCTTCCAAAAGATAATGTGCAATATACAAAATATAACAACATTTCTCACAAAAATTGAGGGCAAAATTAAAAATGAAAATATCATTACAAAAATACCTCTATAATGTAGTTTGGATCGTAATTTGAACTAAATAGTTCTTAAGCAATATAATTCAATGTCAAATTTGCCCCTCCTTTGGTGTTGTTTTACGTTTTGACAAAATTAACCACATGAATTGGCGCAGATATTGAACTTAAAATATACGTATATACATATATATATATATATATATAAAATAATGAAAACATGTATCGTAATTAGCCTTCTCTAGGGAAATTCCCTGTGGTCTATTTCAACGAACTCTTAAAAAACCCCTAATGGAAGCATTTACCTAATTTTATGCCCTAGTCCAACATTGAAATTACCTTAAAAAAATAATAATAATTTATAGGCCAAATTAAGACCTTGGGTTACTTTTGTAATTAATACTTTCTTCCTAAACTTTTTCACTCCTTTTACAAAACAACATTGGTAAAAATCAAAATTCCTCATAAATATTTTCTATCCATTTGTTTTCATTCCATCCCTTATTGGAATCCATAGTCTAAAGCGCAGCATTATTCACGTGGCAAAATTCCACAAAATTTTAGATTTTATCACCCACTTATTTTACCTTCATATTATTTGAGGATTGGTCTTATGTTTAGGTCCTCATGATTAATAGGATATTCCATGTGCACAAATTCAGACCAAAAAATAATCTGGGAATATTGGAAGCTAACAACCTTTAATAATCTACACACGCGCATACAGATATATATATATATAGATAGATAGATATATCATAAATGATATTCGTACCCTATGAAAAAATTAGAAGAACGATGCGTATTGTGTCTCCTTTTTGTTTCTTTTTCCCTGGTCCATTGTTGTAATCATAATAAAAGTAGGAAAATTAGCAGCCAGAAAAATCCAAGTTTAAATTTAAATTACAATTTACCAAATACTATGCATTGGTTCAATATAGCTTCATCAAAATCAACCTTATTCATAATGATGAAATTACTTAGCAAAATCCAAAACATAAAGTTTGTCCACCTCTTAATCTGCTAGTATTGATTTTGCTCAAATACTTAATACATAAAATAAAGAATCCTCACTCAAACAATTTCTGTAGCTTTCTTAATAAATTAAAAGAAAAAAAGACCAATTGTGTTTTTCACTCATTGCAATGTTGATTCTCCAACAACAATAGCCATAAAATATAGTGATTATAGAAAAAGATAATCAGCCCATTTAAAGTGAAAAACTAGGATAAATATATACACACACACACACACACATATATATAACACACAAAATTTCACTTAGAGGAAACTTAGATAAGGAAAAAAAAAAAAAATATTGATCAATGCATTAAACAAGGTAAAGTTTCAAATCTAAAAGTTAAGTCACCAAAGCGGAGACTAGCAAGCTAAATGTTGATAGAAAACCAATAAAAGAGAATATAGAAAGTAATCCAACCTAAGAACCATAAACAAAATAATCGTGAAAAATAATTATAATTCTCACCTGAAAGCTACAAGCAAATCTTCAAAACAAAAGCCGGCTCGTGCTTCGGATATTTACAATTTATCTGAAAATTTTCCAAAAAAATTGAACAAAATCAACATAGTTATCAAACAAATATAATTTTCAAAGAAGCGGAACTGGATATATATAGATAATATATATATATATGTTTATAAGTATATATTTGTATATAAACAATATGAAAACCATTGAGATACTCCATCCGGAAGCAAAAGAACACAAGAAATAAAAAGAAAACCAAGAATCACATAGAGCTTAGGGCTAGTAATGATTCAGCAATACGATTCTCAGTTCCATTTACTACTTACATTTTTTTTTTTTTTTCCCTCACGAACCAAACAGATTATTAGTTCTTCAGAAAATGGAACACTGCCAAATGCCGGCTCGAATAAAAAGCATTTGACGGAAGGAAATTTTGCAGCTTGTTAGGCCAAAACTTAAATCAAATCCCATGGAGGAACTGGAAAAAGGAAAGAAAAAAAAAAATCGTACGAAATTTGCTTTATCGGAGGAGTCAAAGAAGATTGTAGTAACCAAAGAACGAAAAGCCCGTTAGAAAGAGAAGTAGGGAGAAATAAAGAGAGAGAAAGAGGGAGAGAGAAAAATATCTTGAAAGCTTATGGGGGTTTTTCGAATATATATATTAAGAAGTGGGTAAGGGACTGGAGGAGTTTTACCCTTTAGAGTGCGGGTCCCACTGACGGGGGAATAAGATATTGTGCTGGTGCCCCCACTTGATCTACCACGTTACCGATTCAATGTTCCGCTTTTTTCTTTGTCGATTTCCACGCTTTTTCAGATTTTTTTTAAGTTTTTTTTTTTTTTTTTCCCTATTTTTTACTCTCAGATTCTCTTTGATAACTGTATATATTGCTGCTTCTGTTGCCGCAGTTCTGCTTCACCAAAACGAACAGTCTTTGGATCGGCTACTACTCGGCTTCCTTAGCCGCTTATTTTATTTTATTTTTGATAACTCTGAGCCGTTTTTCTTAGCTGCTTATTACTTGCTTGAGTGGAATAAAGCTCCTGTTCGTTTCCTCTGTTTTTTTTTTTTTTTTTTTTTTTTTTTTTTTTTTTTTTATTAACCAAAAGTATCCATTTGGAAACAACGTAAGTATCACTCTTTACATGAGCATCTCACCTTGGTTGTTGTTTATATGATATAGAAATCAATTGCATTTATTTATAGATGGCATTAATTTTTTATATTTTAATAATCAATTCAAATATTATTCTCTGATACGACTATACAAAAAACTTTTAATTTCTACTAATTACATATTTAATTAAGTTTTTCTTTTAAAAAAATGACTTTATAAAAGAAAACCATAAGTAATAAACGTTCATTGTTACAATTTATATGCCACATCTACTCATAGTGTGTGTGTGAGAATTGTAACAAGAATGAAAAGATTTGTTGTCTGTGGCATATATCTATGGTTCAGTTTTTAATGATTTTGTTTAAGTGTCTAATATGGTCGTCGGTAAAAATAAAATTTTTATTTATACAGTTTTTATAATAAATATTTTAAACTAAGAATTTTTTATTAAAAATTAAAGGCATAAGTAAAATAAACTTACATAAATAATTTTTAAATTTTCCATATAAATTTAAAAAAATTAGAAAAGCTTGAAAAATTGAATTTTTCTAAAACAATTTAAAAAAAAAATATTAGTCAATAAATGTTTAATTGTTGCTAAACATCTTTATGCTTTTAAAAAATAGCTTTTGACCATCAAATTTAAGTTTTGGGTTAAAAAAAATTATATCAAATAAACGCTAAAACTTAATTAATTAATAATGTGTACATTTATTTTTTTCCTTTAAAAAAATTATTTTCTTGATAATTCAAAAAAAAAAAAAGGAACACTTTTTTGCCGATTGAATAAACCTCCTAAAAATGATTTTCACGTTGACAGTTTTATTTTCATTTTTTCTTTTCCATATCAATTTAATAATTTCTTTAGATAGTTACAGTAGAAAGGTTTTTAATAATATATCTATCTATTCTTATCACGTAGCAAATGACATTCTTTATAAAAATATTTTTAGAGAATATTTTTTAAATTAATATCTATATTACTCATATAATATATACATTTTTTTCACAATCTATATTTTCATCAAATATGCTTTTCAAAATAGCTTTTGAGCTCGACCAAAAGCAGTTTCTCAAACGTCATATCAAATTAGGTTCAACAGTTGCGGCTCCAAAATGGATAATAGGAAAATAAACGTTAAAGATAAAAAAAATAAAAATAAAAATAAATAAATGAAACCAACTAGGCTTAAAAATACTGTCGCACGCATCTGAAGTTTTTCTGGGCTTCCATTGGAGCGTGGGCCTTTCGCAAGCAGCTCGAATCCTCGCGACACTTGTTGAGCGTAGATTAGGAACTAAGAAATCACCTACGACTAATTATCTTGTTAGATTTTATAACGTGGCTAATTTGATGAATTGTAAAGCGACACGTATCCAGTGCAGGTACCCTCGGTTGGTGCAAATTTCTTTTTTTCTTTTTTATCGCTCAAAAGCACCTTCACCTAATTTAATCTATTGATTTCCAGAGGCATCCAGAGGTGGAAGTTCCGAATAAAGCCTTATAATTATTATTATAACTTACCAAGGAGAAAAGGCACCCTACAGACCTATCATGGACACCGTGTCCTGTCGTACGTTTCACAATCTTTTTTGCAAAATATATATTATATATATATATATATATATATATTTTTTTTTTTTTCTGTTTGATAAGAACCTTATTAAAAAATTGATAAAGTACGAAGATATTTTCTAGGGGTACATTTGGAAACTAACGCATTCTTTTTTTTTTTTTTTTTTTTTTTTTGGGGCTGAAAACGAACGCATTCTTTTTTAACAATGAAATTTTATGTAACCAAATAAAGTTTACGTCACGTGAAATGAGAACATGATTAAAAAGCTGATTTTACAAGTAATCGGCATAAAAATAAATAAATCCATTAGGTGATCAACCAATAGAACAAAAGGCTGGTTACTGCTTACCTATACTTTCTTTTCTCTTCGACCGCTTACTTAAGTTTCTTTTTTTCTTTTTTCTTTTTTTGTTTTTCGAAGGTTAAATATATTTTTACATTCTAAACTTTTCACTTTGTACCCCAACTTAGTTTGGTAGGAAAAAAAGAGCGGATGGATGCAAAAGTAGATAGATAAAAAATATTCAAATATATTATACTGTATATTTTTGAAATTTTTTTTTATTACAATCAAATATTATTATATTTATATTTTTATAATTTTATAAATATATCTAATTATAATTACGAAAAATTTTGAAAATATGTAGTATAATATATCCAAAAATATTAAAAATTATTTGGCATGCATAATTAAAAGGAGTGATATAATGTATTGGTTATTTACAATAATATCCTTGAGTAATAGAGAGTTGAATGATTAATTTTACAATTAAAACAATCTTTTCAAATGTAGATATGTTGGTGAAGGGAGAGTTTATTTTTTTGTTTTCCCTTCAACAATAGTATTAAAATTATTAAAATACTTATCAAATTTATTTATTAAATATTATTAAAATGTAATAATAATTAATTATTTAATTATTTAATTTATTTATTTATGTATAAATTAATATATATTATTTGATAAATGTTTTTTAAAACATTTTAATTTATATAGCATCATTGTTTAAATATGTTATAGTTAAAAAAAATTAAATCATCAAATTTATTTATCAAATATGATTAAATTATTATTAGGTTACATATTTATATAAATTAAATATGATAAAGTAAATTTTCAAATGGATAAATAAATTAATTAATTTTTTTACATTATTAATTACATTGTTTTGTAAATAAATTTAATAAATATTTTAATAAGTTTAATATTACTATTAAATCCAACATGTTAGTTTTCAATTTAAATATAATATTACTGTTTAGTTTTCATTTTAAATATAATATCACTGTTAAATCAAACATGTTAGTTTTCATTTTTTATATCAACCCAAATTAGAAAATGGATAATAAAATATATATCATCGCTAATTCATCGTCCGTTCATCTTATATGAAACTTATTAGAAAATGGATAATAAAATATAATATCATCGCTAATTCAATAAGCTAAAAAACATTCTACAATAGGGATGACAATGGGGATGCAGTGGCCACCCAGTACCTTGCCTTACCCACTAAACTATACGCCGTACTCGTCTCATTTCCCCACTTCCTTTGAAGTGAGGAAGGACACAGAAAAAAGTGAGGCAAACGCATATTCTTTGTTTCCTCACTAAAGGAAAGGAGGAAAAAAAAAAAAAATATATATATATATATATGTATATATATTTTTACTGTTATTTTATATTAATATATTTAGAGTATCATATAAATTGTATGCGTATTGTAAAATTTATATTTAATTTTAAAATATGTAAAAAAAAATTAAACTTAAATATAGATATTTAAATACAAATATAAAAAAATAAATAGAATAAAATGTATATGACTGTAGCCAATAGGACAAATTGCCATTCCTATACATTGCACCTTAAGCTACCATAGACATATATATAAATATATATATATATATATATATATAAATATATATATATATATATATATATATATATATATATATATATATATATGTTATTGAGAACAAAAGGATCCGAATTTGGAGAATTGTCCAAGCAACACTGGCTTTTACCAAAAATACCAGCTACCATTTTACTTGGTTTAATTGCCAACATCAATCAAAATTTGGATGGATGTTTTAAAAAAAAATCAAAACTTGGATGAAATGAGCCATATTTGCATGTGTCATACATTTTAATGAAAAGGTATTTTTGTACGAGAGAAATTTAAAATGGATGCAATCAAAAGATTTTTCAGTAAGCATGTGACTTGTAAACAATGGTTATTTGATATATATTTGGATGCTTTGTTATGAATTATTTAATTTTTTATTTGAAATAAACTATTTAAATGAAACTTATTGTAAGAAAACCAAATAATTTAACTAGTGGAGCGTCCAAAGAAATGCATTAAATTATTTATAATTATGTTCAAATAAAAAAATAATAATTAAAACCCCAAAAAAACTTTACTGCCCTTAAATGTGGCCCCACAAATGGTGAAATTACAAGTATCAAAGATTTGTCTTACCCCAAAAAGAAAATGTTATATAATTTTAGGTCAATGCGAATTTACAAGCCTAGCTAGTTCTAAAAAAAATGATATTACTTATTACCCGAAAAAAAAAACAATGATATTACCTCGTCCTTATAACTCTTGACTTATTAAGAAATGTATATATCATACAATAATTGGAGTGTTAGCATCCAACTCGGATTGATAGGCATGTAACTTATGTTGCTTTGAGAACCTAAATTAAAAGGGTATTTCAATTTTTCACCTTATTGTTGCATTGTGACGTGGGATTTTTGTTGTGGTGAAAACGGATTGGAAATATTTACGTCTAGGTAGCCTAAATATTATTCATAAATTTTATATAATACATGCATTGCTGGCATAATCGAGTTTGTTTTTTTCCGTCGGCAACGCACCAACTTTCTCCTCCCTAGTATTTACTTTTTGGTAGATTCCTACTTAGCATTTACATCAGCATTTTTTATTTTTTTATTTTTTTATTTTTTGCTTAAAGCATTTACATCATCATATGTGTGCATTTGTTGTTACTAATATTGTGTGATTACAATAAATTATTTTAAAAGTTAATTATATTCAAATTAAATAAAATTAATTAATAATATTATTTTTGATGAGTAAAGACTAAATATTATTGATAGTTTATTATTAATTTTATAATTTTTATTGATATTATTTAGTAATTTTGAAAAAAATCCAATAATGTATACATTTTTTTTAATTGCGTTTTATTAATATTGATCTGATTGATAAAATTAATATGTTCGGTTATATTCGAAAACTTATTTAAAACTTTTATTGTTAATAAGTATATTTTAATCTATATCATAAAAGTTTGTTAACAATTAAAAGTTTGACTTTTATATATAAAACTATTTATAGAATTCAAATTCAAAAGTATTTGCTTATTTAATTTTTTCTATCTATAGAATTTAAATTTAAATATATTTTTGGATTCCTTATAATAATTAATTTCCTTACATTAAATCCTTATAATATAATTTAATTATATTTATTATTATTAGAATTATTATTATTATTATATTTACGATATGAACATATTTTTACTTTATAAGATAATTTATTTATGGTGAATATATTTTAAGAAGATCAAATAAAAAAATCAATTTTATTATTGGAATTTATATATTATAATATTGAGATTACATTTATTACATATATGGATATGTATATGTATTACTATATAGAATGTAATCATTAATTACCATGTATAACATCTTTCTATTTCACAATAAAATCTAATTATTAAGTCCTTATAATATAATTTAATTACGTTTATTATTATTTACTTTTAGCTTGCAAGGTAATTTATTTATGATTATATATATTTTACCTTGTAAGGTAATTTATTATTTTATAGTTCAATAAATATGATAAAATAATGAAGATATTAATATATAAATTATACAAATAAGTAGATCAATGTCATTATTAATTACCATACATAAAATCTTATTATTTAACAATAAAATAAATATAACATAACAATAAAGATATTGCTATATAGATTATAAAATATATTTTTAATATTTTTATTATAACTATTTTTTTAGACATATTTTGCTTTTTAAAGTTGGCTTCTAAAAAATTTGGTACGAAGTATGTTTTGGAAACTAAAACAATAATAATTATTTTTGGACCTTTTAGATTACTGGGTTATAAAGAGGTATATAAATTGAGTTTTGAGTTTTGAGTTTTGATACTCATTATATTTTGCAGTATAATGTTTATGAAAAACAAAATTGCAACACCATAAAAATCTAATTATGGAAAGATATCTGGTTTACTTGTTGGTTTTGGGGTAAATGAGGAACATGCTTTTAGGTTTATGTCGCAGAGGAAAGTTGCATTTGCAAGGTTAATTATTATCAGGCATTAATGAAATTTTATTTTATCCTATATTTTATTATATCTTAAGTACAATTGCCTATTCTCCTATGTAGAGCATTAAAGCAAGTGAAAACTGTTATAATGTGATTCATTGAATGACTTTTTATATTGTTTTAGGTGTCGGACTTACTTTCAGAAACTAAAAAAATGCAAGAAGGAATAATGTCATTGCTAGCTTCAGTTTCACTACTTAAATTTTTTTTTTAAGTAAATTGAAAATATAAAAAATAAAATAGTATCTGAAATAAAATCATTATTTTTATTTCAATCCGAATAAAAATTAAAATATTATTTTTCAAACACAATAGATCCTAAAAAAATAATAAAAACCAATTATATTATCTAGGATAAATGCTTAATCTTCGTAAGTTATTTATTGTTCAATGCAGTTGTTGCAAAATTCGAGAATCTAGGTACCAACTGACTGCCAAAACGATCATATTGTTCTTTCTTACATGCCCTTGACCTGAATAATATCTTACATCTTCTCCTTTTTGTATTCTTATCCTTCATTATCCTCAAAAATTTGATACATAAAGGCGAATCAATAATTAGTGAGGAATCTTTTTTAGAGATTTTTGGATCTTTTCAATCAGTTTCCATAGCATATTTGATTCAGTATCGTCAACTTCAAAGAAAAATCTATAGTATGGTTCACGTTCATGCTCATGATTCAGATAATCATAATTAGGAACTATCGAAAAAAAATAATTGAAATTAAATAATAACAAATTTTTTTTAAAAAAAAAACTCTAATAACCAAAACAGAAATATAAAAGAATAAAAACCACCAAAATATGAAACATCGAAATTTTAAATAACTGAAAGATATCACTTATTAGTTTATAACAGAGTACATTTGATTTATTTGATAAATAAAATAAAATCAAAAAATTTGTTTTGAATATAAATTATTCTTTACCATGATTAGCAATTATATTATAAAATGAATATCTCAAAATTTTCAATAATAAAATAAAATAATATTATTTATGTAATTATTTTTGTGTCAAAATAAGAAGATATCTTTATTATTTTCATATAATCACATTTATATATGCAAAAATATTTAAAATACATTATATATGGAGATACATTTTAATTTATTATTTTATAAATATAATATTATATTTTTGTTCACTTTAACATTTTTGTCCTAATCAAGGTTCCTTAATCAAACATTATGTGTAATAATAAAAATATATATTTTTGGATACAATCAATTCCAATCAATTATTTCAATCTAGAACTATATATATATATATATATATATATTAGGTCTAAAATATTAATGATTTTATGCTATATTTATAGCTTAATATTTGTTAGTTTGTGTTAATTTGTTATGAAAAGATACTTAATTATATATTTTTCTTAATCTAGGTGAAAGAGGAAGAATTTTAAGAAAACAACCATAAAAATAGATTTCTTGGGTCAAATTATGGTGGGAAGCAAGATTTGAGCTCGAACGGACTAAGCATTAAAAAGATTCCAAAAAAATACCTTGAAGATTCTATAAAGATTCTATCAGGAATTTCATTATGGAAGTGGGATGTCATATGAATCATCACGATCTGAAGATTTCAAATATCACATTATTTTTTAATTTCGAGGTTTGAGCAAAGAGTTATCGTTATTTAAAATTTGGAATTTATAAAAAAGAATATTTTTGGAATTTATAAAAAGGAATATTCTACTTAAATCTCTATCATTGATCAAAAAAGGGAATTAAGGCAATTTGAGAGTCAAGATAAAAACAAGTGACAGTAATTGGTTAATTTATCATTAATGAGGCACATGTCATGTCACATGCTTCATTAAGGATAAATTAGGCTAATTAACTATTTTTTTTAGAAAGAATTAGAGAAAAGAAAAGTAGTAGAGAGCAAATAATATCATTTTTCCTTTTTACACATGAAATTCATCTAACCCTCTTGATAGCCTAAAAAAGATATATTCCAAAACTCCCACATTGAAAATAAAGAGAGAAAATGGTTCTCAAGATCCTATATATATAGCCCCCACCACATTTAAGAAAGAGATACAAGTTTAAAGAGTTATTTAAGAGCTTTTAGGAGGCTTAAATAGAAATAAACCAAATTTTGGGAGTTTCTAAGGTTCTCTTAAGAGTTATAGGGTTTTAAAGTGTTAGAGTTTTAGAAGAACAATTGGAGCTTTTGAAGGAGGATTTCTTCAATAGTTTTTATTCTCATCTCTTTCTATTTAATTGTGAACATTATTGTTTTTTTTTTTTTTTTATAATTATGGATGTTGAAATTATTTTTGCCATGAACTAATTTCATAGCTAAGGTTATAATATAGCCCTAACTATGAAGGTCTAATTATTTTAATATATGTTACATTTTATTTAATTATTAATATGTTTTGTTAATAAATTATTGGTATGTTTAATGCTTTCATAGACCGGAAGGAATGAATGATTTTAATAATATTTGAGCTTGAAAAAGGATAATATTATGGATCTCCAATGATTTACATGAATGCATAATTGATTGGAAAATAATTATGTCTCATGCTATATTATTTGCTTAATCTATGCTTAATGAATTTACATGATTTAATTTATAGGCCGAAAGGAATAAATTAGATTCTGTGAATATTATCAATTGTGAGTGAAAACTATTTTTGATTAATTTTGTGATTAAGTATGGTTAACAAAATTACTAGTTAATTAAATTCACATATTTAAGTAATTAAATTGGAATAGTTAGTGGTGAAATCAAATGCCCTAGTATTCATAATTATTAAACTCACTCTCTTACTTGAAATTGATCTAATTTTAATTTCTTTTTTTTGTTTAATTTAGTTTATTTAATTTTCAATTGTCATCTAAATTGCTAGTTGAAATATTACCAAAACATAATTATCTTTGATACTTAATTCTTAATCTCTTGAGTACAACAACCCTATTTTTCCACTTTATTACTTGAAAACGATTCGTGCACTTGCGAGTTGATTTTACACATCAATACATATGCACTTTATGTTATATATAATATTATAATATTAAAACTATATTTTTTTTTATAAAACCAATTAAAGGTTAAAAAATTCATATTCTTAAATAGTTGCTTTATTTGGTACTGATTGATATTTTGATACGATCATAAATAATAAGGAGAAACGGAAATAAATTTTTTATTGATGATTTTAGAGGAAAATTAAATAAATAATCTGATGATACATGATATTTTTTACTGACTATTCAGTTTTTATATATTATATAGATACTTGTGGACACTCTTTCTTGTTAGTTGATTAGGTCCAATGGTTCCTCATTGCTACCCAACAAAATAAATAAACAACTAAAAAAATGATTCTGATAACTTTTTTAAGGATAAAATTGAAAAACCACCTTTATTTTTAAAACTTATAATTTTCTTTTTTCAGGACAACTTTATTAACATTACAAAAGTTGATAGGTGTATTATAATTTTGATAATTTTTTAAAATTTCAGCAACACTTATTAACAAAATATTATAAATATCCTTAAATACTTAAAAAAAAATGATTAGATACACTACGCACTCTCATCCTTTTTACAATCATATATATATACTCATCTCTTTTACAATTTAGAAAAAAACAAAAACTCTAATCATAATTGATGATTTGGGTAAAAAAAAAAAAAAAAAAAAAAAAATCCTAACAATGAAGTTTAATGAGATGACAAATAAAAAAGAAAGATTGATGACTCATCCATTTTAATGTTGAAAATGTAAGTAATTAGGTGTTTTGTTTTATTAAAATTGATTTTCCATCTTGTCACATTTTTCTTTTCTTCATTCTTCACATTTTTCACTAGATTTCTCAATGAGTGATTGTCTGATTTACATATATCAGTGTGGTATTTATTCAATATGTATAACTTCTTGTAGCATATGTTCAAGTTCTATAGACGGGAAGAATATAATCGTTCATTAAACATATATCACAAGCATTACAATTGTCCAAATTATATATATCACACAATTGGAAATTAATTTGAAAACACAAAAACATACATCTGGATTCTATAAACTAGATGAATATATGTTATCCAGTGAATGTAGACCATTTGAAAACATAAAGAATATAAGTCTGGGCTTAATTGGACGAATATATGACGTTTGATAAACGTATACCATGCACAATACCATCATCTAGATTGTATGTATCATGCTACTGGAGATTAATTTGAAAACATTAAACATATGTCCAAGTTCTATAAACTAGAACAATATACGTCATTTAGTAAATGTATATCATGTGTACCATTATTGTCCATATTATATGTTGTAAACTAATTTTAAAACATAAGTAGATATGTATAGGTTATATAAGTTGGTCGACAAAAAGATACTAAATAACCCTATACTATCTAGTTTACATATATCGCATATTTGGAGATTGATGAAATTTTTCTAAAATTTTTCACGTGTACCACTATTGTCCACATTATATATTGTAACTAATCTAAATACATAGGTAGACATATCTAGGTTATATAAGCTGGCCAATAAAAAGATACTGAACAATCCTATACTGTCTAGTTTACATATACCGTGTATTTGGAGATTGATGAAATTTTTCTGAAATTTTTCAAATGTTTGTTTGGATACAATACATTTTGGTGTAGGTTGTCATGTTAGAAGGAAAAGGATACAATACATATATTCTTCTTTGTTTCTTATATTTTGTAAAAGGGAAAAGGCATATACGATCAACAATGAAATTCTCCACTAAGTAAGCAATATTTGTTTAAAATGAATGGCTTTCAAATATATTTTACATAAATCTTAAGTGACGGATATTATTTTACATAAATAAATTTTACATAACCTTACGTTGACTGTTCTAACAGTAAATAAAAATAAATAGCAAATAATACAAGTACGTATTAAAGATAAATGTGGGTGGATGCGGAGTACTAGTAGACTACTTTATTGGAAAAGTTAACTGATATCCAATCACAAATCATCTGAGTGTAGAAATGTAATGGCTCAAATGTAAAATAGTTATTTTTTTAACAGCTGAGATCTTTTTAAAGCAGTTGGTTTTAGGATTTGAAAGAACTTTAGAATTAAGCATGCTCTAGTAAGAGTAATTATAGGATAGGTAACATCTTGGTAAGTTTGAACAAACCCATATCATGAAGAGCGTAGTGAATAAATGAAGACAATATTAATAGTGCAAGAGAGTGGAGCGCTACAGGAAAAGAGCGGTGAATTCCACAAGCTCATGCAAACACTTCGCTTTCTCCTCTCTAACATTCTACTTCTAATTTTTTTTATGTGATTTTAATTTCTCAACTAATCAAATTGAAAGGAATATTCAAAGATTTTTTTTTTAAAAAAAAAAAAGGAAAGGAAAAAAAAGAAAAAGAAAAACATAATCAGGTTCATTAATGAACATGGAAGGTAGAGTGTAAAGAATAGAGGGATGATGAATTGATGATGGCACCGATGATAGAATGACAAGATTGAAGTTTAAAAAAAAAAAAAAAAAAAAAAGCAAATTCACTTCATATCTTGCAAAAACCCACACCAATTTCAAATAAAAAGATTAATTGGGAAGGTAAAAAGCATAAGAATACCTTGAAGAGTTTTAAACCACTCGTAAAAGAACACTCAATTTATATAGAAAAACAATTTCGGCTTTTCGATTCAATTTGATTGGCTTTGTTGAACCCTAATCCTAAACAAACTCTAACCCCAAATGAAGGAATAGGTTGGCTTCATCAAGTTCGAACCGTAACCAAATACATCGATCTTTGTTTGTTTTATGATTCTAAAATTGACTGCTTTTAATTTATTGAGGGTATTTAGGAAAATTGTGGCTTGTAGAGTAATTAGGTTTTATTTTAAGTCATTAACGGTAAAAAAGGTATAAATTATTAGTATAGCTAGCAAATAAAAAGTTTCAATGTGGGTAGAATGTAGTGCATTTAGCAACTTTTATAGTCTAAATGAAATATCCATTTAATCTAAAATGATCTTCACACCTCAAAAACTCAACTCCTTTTTTTTTTTAAATAATAATAATAATAATAATAAAATAGAGAGCACAATGTCTCAAATTTTGAAGGAAAAATTCAATTTTTTTAATGATCCTATATAGTTTTTTTTTTAAAAAAAAAGAAAAAGGAAAAATGAAGCAAAGAGCACACTTTAAAGGCACGATATAGTTATTTTTGATAAAATAGAAATATCTATTTATAAAAATAAAAAAGAAAAAAGAAAAGAATAAATATTTCTATGAGAAGATTTTTTTGCAATTTCAAACAACTATAAACAGTCTTTTAAATAATAAAGTTACCAAAAGCCTTTTAGTTATCCAACTTTTCCTTCTTTAATCAAAAGCCATTGTGCATAAAGTAGTAGACGATAATGATAAAAAAAAAAAAAAAATAGTTATTTAATCAGTGACAGTAATGAAAATTATCAAAAAGAATTGAAAAATTAACCAACAAAATTTGAGAGAGAGAAAGAGAATGGGAGATCTATATGCCTTCGACTTTGTTGGAGTTCTCAGTGATATCTGTGGAGAGAGCTCTCTATGCTATCAGGGTGTGTTTTTTATATTCGAGTCCTTGTATCTCTTATATAGCTGTAATTACCTAATTATTCTAAACACGTAAATGAGGGAAGAAGAAAAGTTCTTTTTTTTTTTTTTTTAATCTTTTTCTTATTGAAGGAAAGAAGTTTCTATAAAAAAACAAATATACATATATATAAAATAAATTCTAAAATCATTGAGAAATAAATGGTAGTTTAGGTAATTGAATCATTGGTAAAAATTAATTAAACATCAAATTTTATAGTTGTTTATATATTTTTGATATAGAATAATCAATATATATTTAAATATATTTTAAATATGATAAGGATATATACCTTGAAATGGAAAAATATAAATTCAAAATTTTTTTAAAGGATTAATTATCTTTTAAAATAAAAAAATATTCTTATGAAATAAATAATTTAAAATTTAAAATATATCAAATATAAAAATTATTAATCCTATAAAATAATTATTATCTTTCTATATTTGTTTCGTACACCAAGCGTGCATTAATATATTTTTAAGGGGGTGTTTGAAAATTGCAAACACACTTCAAAATATCTAATAATCAAGAGTATTTTTATCAAAATAGTGTTAGAATTGATGGTCAAGGTAAGAGGGAGGATAATTAGTGAGGTATTGGTACCCTTCCAATTAGATACTGACCTATGAAGCAGTTCATTTTCCAATATAGATGATGTAAATGTACATTTTACATGAGGATATTTTCTCTCCGATCGAAAATAAAGCCCCATGGGGACTGGTGTAAGCTCATTTGACTTAAAATTTTATATCTCCCAAAATAAAGAAAAAAAAAACTTCAAATTCAATTATTGAAGCCGAAAAAATAAAAAAGAAAAAAAAAAGGTTATTAATATGTTAAAATTTTGAATTATATTAATTAACTTTTATATTAGTTGGTCATGATGAATATATAATTTTTTATTGGCAGGTTTTTTAAAATTGTGTCTTTGCACTCATGAAGGTAACACGTACATGATATTAACATGCAAGTTCCTTCTCATAAATCAATAATCTAAATTTTTATGAATAAATTGAAATGAAATAGCTATCCTTTGTTAATTCACGAAGACAGAATATTAGCTTGCGTTATATTTTTTTATGTATAATATTGGAATGTTTATTCTTAATTGCTTGCGTTAAATGTGGATGCTGCTGTATCTTGTCTTTCGGTGGGCATGGTTATTATCACTTGTAATTCCAAAAGGGTCATGATGATTGTTGCCGTTATTCCCTTTCGGCTTCGTCGCTTCCGTTTTAACTGCGGAACTGACGGCGATGTGGGAGGGTCTTGTGCTTGGTTTGGAGTAGGGTCTCCTGCAAGTGATTCCCAGGGTGATGTAAATCTGATTGCCAATACTCACAATTATATTAGTTCGGACGTGTTTTTGGCAAATGACAAAAGGAGGATGTTGCAATCTACTAATAGTATTTCTTGTTGTTAAATTTCCAATACAAACTGTTTTTTTTTTAAAAAAAAAAAATCAAATTTTTATAAATATTATTGATATTTAATAAATTTTTTTTATCAAAATTGACATTATTAATATGTATTTTTACTTTTTAATTCCTTTTAAATAATTAAGCAAATAAAAATAAAAAATTCATATTCAACAAATAATGTTCAAAATTACACTAGATAATTCCTCCTATTATATTTTTGAAGAAAATTTGTATCACAAATTGCAAGTCTACATGCTCATTATTATTATTTTTACAATAATAAATTAATATTTGTATAAATATTATAAAGTAAATACAAATTAGAATATAAATAAAAATTGAAAGATATATTTTTCTGCAAACTCAATTATCAAATATTCATATTGTTGTCATATTAATAATTATGTATAAAATTATCAATAAGATATATATTTTAATAATTATTTTTCATATTTCATATTTTTAAATAAAAATAAAAAAAATATTAATAATTTTCAACCAGGTAGAAGCTTTTTATGGTATTGAAATGGCATTATAAAATATAATATAATTAAAATAATTATTTTATATATTTTAATTAATAAATAATTTTATCAAATATGTTTTTTTTTCGTATTTTTATTAATAGTTATATATTTATCATCATTAATACTTATTATAAATTGATTGAGTAAAACAAATATAATAATAATTTAATATTTTTACAATTTTATAATCAATTTGATAATTAATTGATTAAATAAGTTAATAATAAAATTTCAATAAAAAATTTTATTTTTTTAAATAAATTTCCATAAGCTTTCATTATTTTTAATAAGTATTGAACATCTAATTTTTTCATTAATACCAAAATCTTAAACTTGTTTTTAACCTATAGTTTAAAAAATCGAAACTCTTTTGGGAAATTTCCTAGAAATTTTCATTTTTCTAACATATAGAAAAAAAATTTAGCTTTAAAGTGGAAATAGATATAATTTTATAATATCCACTGAAAGTTCTAATAGTTCTTTATAATTTTTATGGAAATTTGTGTAATAATATATATCAAATCTTTCAAAATTTGATTAAAAAATCTGTAATTTCCATAAATGTTTCTAAAATTTTTATAAAAATTTCAAAAATATTAATGATTTTTTCTAAAAAAATTTTATCAAAAAATGTTATAAATATTATTAATATTTAGTAAAATTTCTCACCAAATTAACATTAATGATATAATATACATACATATATATATATATACCTTTTAGTTGTCTTCGAATAATTAAGCAAATAAAATTAACAAATTCACATTTAATAATAATATCCAAAATCATATTAAACAAGTCTACCTATCATAGTTTCAGAAAAAAATTAGTATCACAAGTTATAAATCCGCCTATTCATTATTATATTCTTTTTACAATAATAAATTTAATATTTATATAAATAAATTAAATAAAAATTAGAACATTGACAAAAATTGAAAAATATGCACAAAATATATTATTTGCAAACACAGTTGTTAGATATTTATATCGCTGTCATATTAATAATTACATACAAATTTATCAAGAAAATATATTTTTTAATAAGTACCTATTACATTTTATATTTTAAAATGAGATTAAGGAAGAGATCAACAATTTTCAACCATTCTGGAATTTTTTATAATATTAAAATAATATTTATGAAATATAATATAACCGTAATAATTGTTTTATATATCTCAATTAATAAATAATTTTATCAAATATGTATTTTTTGTATTTTTTATTTATAATAGTATATTTATTACTATTTATGCTTATTTATGAATCGATTGATTAAGTGAAATATAATATTCATTTAAGATTTTTGTAGTTAATTCGATAATTAATTAATTAAATAAGTTATAACTAAAGTTTCAATATAATTTTTAAAAAAATAAATTTACACCATTTTCAATTATTTTTTATGAGTTTTTATAGTCAATTTATATTTCTATATTTTAAATTTTTAATATTTATCAATGTCGAAATTTCGAACGTTGTTTTAACCTCTATATCATAAATGATTTTTGAGCTCAGATAAGAAAATTATTATTCTTTTTTTAACAGCAAAACTATGGGTTATGAGTTATGATCTAAAGGTGTTGCAAGCAACCACGCTTCAGTTCTCCCTTATAGACAAAATAAATAAATAATAAAAAAAGATTATATTAAACATCTTTATAAAAAAAAATAAAATGAAAAAAAAAAAAAAAAAAACTCTCCCTTCCCCTTGTTGTAATAAGAAAAAGAAAAAAAAAACACGAAATAATCCTTTCCACCCTAGTGTTGTAATTAAAAAAAAAAAAAAAAGAAAGAAAGAAAGGACCCTTACTTTCCAAACCATACTTAAATGGAAGCATTATTATTATTATTATTATTTGTTTACAACTTTGCAAATGATGGATCTTTTTACCCAAATTTAAGATTTAAACTATGAATCTAAAAATGTATTTTTAATAGTTTTAGTACTGAACAAAATTTAAAACCACTCTTGTTAAAGTATAAAATAGCTAAAAACAAATTAATTATAACTCAAAAACTTATATTCAATTGATATGAAATGATATATTATAGTGATTTATAAAACAATTATTATGTAAAAATAACTTACAGAATGTATCATCACAGGATATAATTCAAGACAATTGGTTTTAAGATTAATATCTCTAATAATAAAGTGACGAATATTGCCATCAATAATTCGAAAAGTAAAAATAAATAAATATAATTATTTTCTTAGTTTAGGACCTTTTTATAATGATAGAATCTGTAATTTTGTATTTTTGATATTATATTTGTTTTTCGTTAATATATATTTGTTTTCAATTTGAATTTTCCCAATAAAAGGCTAATTACATAATACACCATTGCATTTTTTGTGGTTGTATCAAAATGGTTTCTGCACGTTTCTTTAAGCAATTTTGTTAAACTCAACGGGAAAAAAAAAAAAAAAAGTGATTTGTCACCATTAATCTTGGTCATCAATAGAATTCATATTTCTTTTAACAAGTCTGAAATGTAAGGGTATGTGGAATTTTAATCGGATTTCAGGGCGGAGATACGGTAGATTTTTTCTATTGTGGATCAGGGAGTGGGTCAGGGACTGGGAGAGGTATTTCCGCTATATATTTTATATTTAATTATATTTCAATATAACTATAATATTAATATTAAAATTAGATATTTATCTTTTCCTTAATTTTAGCTCACCCATCGATCTCACTCTTTCTGCTTCTATTCCTTCTAGTTTCTCTCCTCTTCACTCGAACCCAGACTGTACCAATGGTGGATGGCTTCACATATACATGATGAGCGTCTCAGCAACATCTATTTTCTTTTCTTTCCCAAATCAACGGTGATACAAACGAGGACTTCGCTATCTAATTCCAAATCCAATCATTCTACATTGGCCGACAGCGATAATGATGACTCTCCCTATAATTTTAGTTTGTGAGATAGCTGTGATTTTCACATCTTATCTGTGAAATATATATATATATATATATATATATATAAAAGAGAATTGTATGATGCCGATGGTCCTGTGAAATATATATTGATTTTGATATGTTAATTTTGAATGCATCCATATACAGATTATTTGTACCGTAAAATTTTTTTATATATATAAATTTATGTTGATGTGGGAATTGTATTATGTTATTGATCAAATTGAAACATGTGTTGCTTTGCTTTTTAAGCTATGGATTGCGATTAGGAATTGATGAAGATGAATGAGTAGAACGACATTGATGCAATTTTAGAAACTTTTGGAAAACAAAATATGTATTAATCGGGCAAATAGGTGGGGAATTAAGATTCCCGACCCGCCGGCCTCCTCATAAATAGGGAGATGGTGTATATAAAGTGCAACGGAGCAGGAAATAGGGGAGGGCACCCCGTTGCCATCCTTACCAAAATAATTTATTTTTCTAAATTAGATTTTTAAAATAAAAAAAATTGATATTCAATAATTGTGATCTGGAATGATAAATAGTAAAATTTTGAAAATATCAAATTAATTATTTTATTATAAATTGTTATCAACTTTTGATAAATTTTGTCATCAAAGTTTGGTAAGGTCTTATGTGGCAGATTATTGTTACACTAGCATTTTAAAAATTAAAAAATATTGCCAAAAGTACAATAATTTCACAGTAAAAAGATGAATTGAGTCAAGAATTTATATTTCTGTTTTATAATTTTTTAAATGTTCACGTAACATTGATATGTCATATTTCAGAAAGAAAAGGAAAACAATGACATATCATACAGCATATTTTGCAAAGCTTTGGTGTTAAAGTTCATCGAAAATCAGTAAAAAATTGTAATAGATAAACTTATTTGACAAATTTATTATTATTTTTTTTGTTCTAATGCGGGGTTGAAATTATTTAAAAATGTGCAGACCCATTTGGACACAATCCCGATATGTATTCATTTATAAGGCTACGTCATCCATGACATATACCTTCAAAAAATATGTATATTTTCTAATCAAAATTTTTTTTAAAAAAAAAGTCTACCACCAATAAGTGAGTAGGTTTTATAATGTGGCTCAATGTGTGAATAAAGCCTCGACACGTATCCGATCCTAGGACCTCATCTTGTGATTTTTCAAATGTCCTCCCAAGCTATTATTATATAATATTTGTAGAACTTTCAGTTCTAAACAAATTATAAAATATATATATTTTTTTCATAAAATAATATATTACCAACCAAGAAAAATGTAACCCTACCGAACCCCATGGACACGTGTCGACTGTTAGTGCTTCGTCCTATTGTACCTTCACTCAACAATGATAAAGGGACAAAGATATTCGGGTCAATCAGAGAAGATATTTCCTAGGGTTCCTCCGAAGCCAATGCATTATTTTAATTTCTAAGAACAATTGAGAAAGCGAATTTACCTATAAAAAAAAAAAAAATGACAAATTGAGAAACATACAAAATGGTCAATAAAAAAGTTGATTTCATCATTTGATTTAAATACACTGCTGAATGGGTAAAATCTGACAAATCCAAATAAACCAACCTAGGAAAATCTACCGATGGAAGAAAAAAGGCTTATCAAACAGTACTTTTCATTGAAATACTTTCTAACAATAATATTTTTTTTCTTTTTCAGTTTTTTATACCAAGACAATTTTATTTTTTTGCAGTTTATTTTCTGTACGAATTAACATAAACAATCTTTGAAGTACGTAAAAGGTGAATCATTAATTCAAAACTTTCATACTATTAATTTTTTGACTGTTAAATTATATTAACATAATTTCTATTTCTTTTATACCATTTTTTAAGAAAGTAAAACCTAAGCTAAAATGTTAAGTTGTGAAGATTTTGAACTCATGTTAAACTATTTATAAACGGATATGTTAATGCAAATTCCATACTTGAGGGATAAAGTGCAAATGTATTGAATCTACAGGGTGTGAGTGCAAAAAAAGAACATTTTAAGAAAAAAGTATAATTAAATTTCATTTAATTGGGACCCAATTTGGTCAACAAGTGGCATAATTACGTGTACAAGAAAAAATATTAAAAATATTGTCCGGAGGAAAACAGTGTCTTTTTGATGTCTAGAGCCAATTAATCTAATCCCAACAGAAAAGGTGATATTATCTCCTTCCTATAAGATCAGTATCATACCTTATTATGGAGATAGTTTTTTATACAGAGAACGGAATCCTATTCAAATTGATACGAAAAACTACTAAGATTGTGGTCTATTATTTTTTTATATGCAACCTTTTACGTGTCAAGCTGCATACAAAACCTCACATAAAAGGGAATTTCATTTTCCCTTCTAATTGTTGAAGGGTGACATGAAACTGTATTTTATTTTTCTTTGATCATGGTGATATGAATCTATGGAGTGGCAATTTGGGATTGGTTTTTCTTTTCTTGCGTATCCTAAATTTACCCAGAAAGATTTACAACAAATGCATCGCTGGCGCAATTGAGTGTTTCTGTCGGCATTGCTCCAAAATTCTCCTACCAGGAGTTGCATCGAATGTATTTACCTAAAAAAACACAAGAGTTGCCCTGAATGCATTGTAAATGCCAGTATAATTGTGTTTTTATTTTATTTTATTTTATTCTATTTTAAAAAGTTAGGTCGAAATGGTCAAGTCAAGGTCCAAATGGTGAACAAATTTTTCATTCAAACTCTTTGAAAATTCACAATGGATGGATGCACCTGAATTCTTACAACAAATTTCTCCCATTTTATATTTCAAACTGATTACTTTACAGTTTAAATTGTAAATATGAATGGTTTATTAATTAATCCAATTTCATTTGACCTTTGCTTGCTTATTTATTAGGGTGTGCGTACATTAGGTTTGGTTCCATTTGTAAATCGAATGAAAATATTCGGTGGATCGGTTATTGGGTAGTTCAATTTTAGACTTGTCTTAATTTTGGGCCATGGCTTCATTTTGGATTGATCATCTTTTATTGGCTAGTTTCCTTTTTATCTCAATTTTAGACCTCATTTTACAGATTTTTTTTTTTTTTTGGGCTAAAATACCTTTAAAAAAATTTTACATGGTCAGTTTTGGTGATTAATGGTTGGGGTTAATATCATCTAGACCTTGTGGTTCATCCCTACTGTATTACTATGTGATTTGAAACATGTAAGAAATATCGAGATAGAATTACTAAAAAAAAAAAAATTCCATTACCTAAGAATTTCTCTTAAAAAATTTACTTTTTTTAACGTTAAAAAAATAACTTTGATATTTAAATCATCCATTAAAAGATGTGAATTATTGAGAAAATATTTCACTTAGGTCTTTTCAATTTTGTTTTAATTAAAATTAAATTTATATTTCTAAAAACTTATATTCACGATTCATTTATTAATATTTATTAGTTAAGTTTTACAATTAAAAATTATAAATATAATTATAATAAAACCGAATTGGTTTACCTTTAAATTAAAATCCAATTTAGGTATGGATTGGCATATGGACCATGGGAACTTTAGTTTGGACCTTTCAGCTGGGCTATTTTTGGGCCTCGGATGTAAAATCAGTAGGCTCAAACAAACTATTATCATTATGAGGCCTCATTAGCAATCAAGTTTCACTTCCAAACCTCCTCCTCCAATACCCTCCCTCAACCCCGCGCTAACAAATCTTGCAGAAACCCATAAGAAGACGGAGAGCGGATAAGCAAAACGCCCCTCCCACTACCTCATCTTCAAAATCGATGCTTTTATTATTTTTGTTATTTTCATTTCACTACTTCGAAAGGAAAACAGCTTCTGGTTAAGACGTTCTTTTTCTCTTTTTCATTCATTCATTCCATTACAGAAGCTCTGGAAAATCTCAGTAAGTTTTTCCTTTGTTCCTGAATATTATATATATATATATATATTAGTATTATTTATGGTATTTATGCACAAGTGAAAAACAGAAGCTCAATGGGATAAGCCAGAGTCTGATCGTGGATTGCTGCGTTTCACTGACAGACCAACTTTCTTGTTTTTCCCCGGTTGCTCTTTTCTTACATCTTCTAAGCTACCAAAAGGAAAACACTCATGGGTAAGCTTTCTCTTTCTTATCTAAACCCCACAGTAGACAAACTCTGAAAGGAACCTCCTTTCTTCTTTGGTCAGTTTTCCTTTAATCATGGATTTTTAAGCATTGGTTTTGGTATTTATGCACGAGTAGGAGTGATCATGGATTTTGTGGTTCCTACAAAGCAAACCCCTGACGGGTTTTACTCATTTCATAAACCTTGTTGGGGGAGTAGAAGAAAGTGTGGTAGAATTGGAGCTAGGCTTAGTGATAAGGTTAGTAGTGTGGAAATTAATTATTCAGTGCTCTCCTTGGGCTGCAATGCTCGGGTTCTTCTTCTGTCTGACACCACTCAGTTTAGAATACATGAAGATTCTTGGAAGCTTAGGCGAAAGCCAGTTCTTGCTGTTTCTAAGTTTGAAACCTTTAGTTCCAATGGTAAATTTCAACATTTTGAGAAAAGTTCTCATGATCATCTGAACGGTACAAGTTTCTCTTCGAATCGTATGCATTCTTCACAGGGTTTTGAGGAATTTGAGAGTAATAATCAGCTTCGGCGATTGGTGAGAAATGGGGAATTAGATGAAGGGTTTAAGTTTCTCGAGAGCATGGTTTACCAGGGTGATATTCCTGATATTATAGCTTGTACTAGTTTAATTCGCGGGTTTTGTAAGACTGGAAAGACTCGGAAGGCCACCCGGGTTATGAACATTTTAGAAGAATCCGGTGCTGTTCCTGATGTTATAACATATAATGTTCTGATCAGTGGCTATTGCAAGTCTGGGGAGATTGATAATGCTTTACAGTTGCTGGATCGAATGAGTGTTGCTCCTGATGTTGTTACTTATAATACAATTTTGCGCAGTCTGTGTGATAGTGGGAAATTGAAGCAAGCCATGGAAGTTCTTGATTGGCAGTTGCAGAGGGAGTGCTATCCAGATGTGATTACATATACCATATTGATTGAAGCAACTTGTAAGGAAAGTGGTGTTGGGCAGGCAATGAAACTCTTAGATGAGATGAGGAATAAAGGATGCAAACCTGATGTGGTCACATATAATGTTCTTATCAATGGGATTTGCAAGGAAGGAAGGTTGGATGAAGCAATCAAATTCTTACATAACATGCCATCATATGGTTGCCAACCTAATGTAATTACCCATAATATTATTTTGCGTAGCATGTGTAGCACTGGGAGGTGGATGGATGCTGAAAGGCTGTTAGCTGAGATGGTTCGGAAAGGTTGTTCTCCTAGTGTTGTTACTTTTAATATCTTGATAAACTTTTTGTGCAGAAAGGGTTTATTGGGTCGAGCACTTGACATTTTGGAGAAGATGCCTAGGCATGGTTGTACTCCAAATTCCTTGAGTTACAATCCGGTGCTTCATGGTTTTTGCAAAGAGAAGAAGATGGACAGGGCAATTAAGTATTTGGATATAATGGTGTCTAGGGGCTGTTATCCTGACATTGTGACTTACAATACGTTGCTCACAGCGTTATGCAAAGATGGGAAGGTTGATGTTGCGGTGGAGATACTAAATCAGCTGAGCACCAAGGGTTGCTCTCCTGTTTTAATCACCTACAATACAGTGATAGATGGTCTTTCAAAAGGGGGCAAAACAGAACGTGCGATTGAACTTTTGGATGAGATGCAGGGAAAGGGTCTCAAGCCTGATATCATCACGTATTCTTCACTTGTGGGAGGACTTAGTAGAGAAGGAAAGGTTGATAAAGCAATTAAGTTTTTCCATGACTTGGAAAGATTGGGTATCAAGCCCAATGCTATCACCTTCAATTCTATAATGTTGGGACTTTGTAAG
This sequence comes from Ziziphus jujuba, assembly GCF_031755915.1. Classification (NCBI taxonomy): domain Eukaryota; kingdom Viridiplantae; phylum Streptophyta; class Magnoliopsida; order Rosales; family Rhamnaceae; genus Ziziphus; species Ziziphus jujuba. Next base: position 22,106,062 of record NC_083383.1, on the reverse strand, counting down.
GCTAGGCAAACTGTTCGTGCAATTGATTTTCTGGCATATATGATATCCAAAGGATGTAAACCTACAGAAGCTACATATACCATTCTCATTGAAGGCATAGCTTACGAAGGCCTAGCGACAGAAGCCTTGGAGTTATTAAATGAGCTGTGCACTAGAGGGCTTGTGAAGAAAAGTTCTGCAGAACAGGTGGCAGTCAGGATGTAACTCATGATGCATTTTGGTCTTCTGCTTGCATTGTAGGTCACTGGTATCTCCTTGGATTTTGTTAGCCCTCATTTTTCCAATACTTTCTGTTTCCTAGGAGTCTATATCGTGTTTACTGATTTTCTCTAATGATGAGGGAAATCCAAAATCAATTTTTTCAGTTCATGTATCTTTATCTCCACCCTTACCTAGTGGTACCTTTATCTCTGATGAATGCTTTGTTTTCTATCAATTATTGAGGTTAACATACTTGTTCTAGTTCTAGTTTATTAGCGTGCAATGATGCAGTAGCTATCTCTTATACTACAAAAAGTTTTAGTATGATTAGATCTGAGATGTGCTGTTCTTTCTACATTCTTGCGGTTATTTATTAAGACATTTCTGCTTTCTTCTTTCTTAAAGGCAGGGTTCATTTGGCTAACCTGAATTTGCTTTAAAATTGGAGATTGTAACATGATACCGAACAACTGAATTCACAATGAAGCAGTTATTTTCACTTGTCAAATTAAACTGATGTTTAAAATGCTCGTATGTGAAATTTATTTATTTTATGAATTGTGGTGTGCTGTGCATATGTCTCAAACCTGAAATTCATAATTGAGGCTCTTAAGAGCACAGTTTCTAGGTTTAGTGTCCCGTAAAACATGCATATGATTGAAGCAAAAGGGTAACTTCCATTTCAGGCTGCTCATGGCTGGCTGTTGGTGTGAATTTTATATGTTTAACCCTCCAGTTTTCCCCCCATTATAATCATATACCAAAAAGCATATAACTGCTGTGCCTGTGATTGTTACTTTTTATGCTTTACTGTGTGCAGCATCATAGTAAGTCTCTTTTTGCTACTAAAACTGGTAAAAAATTGTTGGAGTACACTTTAGTTATATTAGATGAAACTGGAAGAGGAATGTTGTATGCCACTTAACCTGAAACATGGAACAGTTGGACTAATTTTTATCAATATCTTTTCATTTAGGAGTTAAAAGAGTATGATATTGTATTACATCTTTTCTTATTTGATCCATTTTTATTTCCCTCTCTAGAAGTTATATCAACTGCACCCCGTTGATTTCAAAAATTATCATCTACTCAATTTGCTGTTACATGTCTTCGTTCTTCGGTTATATCATCTATATATCTACGGGCTGTAATTTGAGCATTTCCGAAACCTATGTAAACCTTTCCTTTTTTGGTGTGTGTGTGTGTTTGTGCTTGAGGGAGAATAAGTTCTTTTATGTTCATATATTTGCTTTGACAATGTTGAAATATCTGACAATAAAAGGTCATCGAATGGAATGTAGTTTGCCAGTCTCTACATTTATATCTTTTAAAGGGCTCTTGTATTTGGTTAAAAGTTTTATTATTAAAACTCCTATAGAGTTTCAGATAAAACACTTTTTTTTTTCCACCCCTTTGATTCTGGGATGATAAAGACACCTGCAAGTCTTTATATTGTTTAATCCTTATATTTGGTATTTAGATTCCATTAAAGAAGTAAAACGCAAAATAAAATAAAATTGTTACATATTGCATTTTTCTAATTTTTTTTGGAATAATTAATAATTTTAAAAAAATTATTATTATTACAATTATTTTGTTATGGATTCTAAATTACGAACGTAGCAAGAGGGTGAAAAATCATCTTAGGAAATTATGAGAAGGTCATCTTATGTGCCAAGCTATGTCATCTATGTTAGTTACCGCATAAGACATGTTATAAATCAGTTTTAATTAAATATTTCCATCAATAATTTAGCTTTTAGTTTGGAAAGAATATTCAATTAATGATTAATAATAATTATCTCATTCAAATCTTATGGGTTATTATTTGGCTAAATATCATTATAGCATCCCTTATTTTTTTCAATGCTACATTTCTATTAGGAAATATATTTTTAGAACATCTTAAATTTTGATTTTGTTTCAATATAACAGTATTTGACCCATTTACCTTCCTTTGATATTTTTTTTTCCGCTTATATATATATATATATATTATTTCTAAGAACATTGAAAAAAGAAAACAAACAAAACACACAAATACATATACATACTTTTTTTAAAACTGTTAAATCTTTAAAATATTAGTGTTAAAATCCCCTTCCCCAATTTATCCAAAAAAATAAAATGACAAATTGTAATAACTATGATTGTCTCAAACACACACACACACACACACACACACACACACACACACACACACACACACACACACACACACACACACACACACACACACACACACACACACACACACATATATATAAGAGTTAACTTAATGCATTTAAAAATATTTTCTAACTTAATGCATTTAAAAATATTTTCTTGTTAAAAGAAAAAAGAAGTTAACTATGAGTTTGATTATTTTGTTTTTATTGATTAATTTTCATTATTCTTTATTGATTAATTAATTTCAAATTTTAACTTTATATTAAAGTGAAACGTGATTAAATTATACTGAATTTTTTGTAATAAAAATATATTGGTGAAGAAACAGCAAAACAGGAGGGCCTATAGTAAAATTTACCCTTCCGATACCAGAAACCAAACAAGAGATGGAATTCAAAATGGAACAGATGACCGACCCACAATAAGACGAAAACCAAATTCCTATTACCTCCTCATTTAGGATTTATTCTGTTTTCTTTTTTTAACGCAAATAAGCTCAAATTTTATTAACTGGAAAAATAATCAAGACTGGATACGTTTTTTAGGTGAATAAGATTGGATACTTTGAAAGAGTCAATCTGATCCTACATTATTCTAAGACTGAAAAAAATCTAAATTGAGAGCAAATTTAGGCCCGTTCGATAATAAATTTATTTTTTATTTTTTATTTTTATTTTTGTTTATTTAAATTGTGTAGTTTCCTTACTTCAATTATTTATTAATGTTAATTATAGATAGTTAGAGTTTGTTAAACTATTAATTAACTATAAATATTAAGGAATAAAACTAAAAAAAACAAGTTTAATTTGTGTTTCATTTGCTATTTATATTTTTTTTCTTTTTTACATTTATAGCTTATAGAAATTTATAACTACCATCAATTAACATTAATAAATCATTAAAATAAACAAGCTATACCCAATTTAAAATTAAAAAAATAACAAAAAGAAACTTGCTATCAAACGGGATGTTAGAAAACATATGAGCCATCTTATTGGTCTCTACAGCATCTAAAGAACAACTGAAACTATTAAAACAATCTAAATATATCCTAATATCATTCAGGTTCTAATTTAAAAATTAATTCGTATTTAAATAATGTAAAATTATTGAAATTGTATGGGTCGCCATATAGAATGTTTTATCATAATGTTTTCACTATATACTTACAATAACAAATCCTATCATTTTACTATACCAAAACAAAAAGATTTTTTTTTTTTTTTTTTTTTTGCTTTTGTTTAAAAAAAAAAAAAAAAAAAACAAAGGAAATTTTTTTTATCATTCTGTTTGGGGGGGCTGGAGCGGCCAATGAGGCAAGAGCTTTGGCATTGGCAAGTAGTGGTGCAATCTCTTAGAAATTTGTTGAAAGGGACTCGAGAATCTTCTCTCTCGCTTGCCTTTGAAAGGATCAAAGACGATGTATGAATTGAGAGGACGAAAAAGTAAGTGGCCACTCCATTATCCTAACAAAGTAATTGGCAAGGAATTATTTTTTCTATTTTATTCCTTAGATGTCTTTTCAATTTATTTTAGACCATACGACACAATAATACGATGTGAACCCATATGATAATTTATGAATTTAGGTTGATGATATCATATCGGATTTGTATTAGTGTAACCTAATAAGTCCCAATAAATTAACAGGTGTTAACAGATGAAATACGACAATACAGGATAAATCTATTAGACCTATTAAAAAGGAATATTTTTGTAACCATACAAATATTATAATATTAAAATTACTTAATTTATTGTTAAATATGTATTAATTTGTTCTTCTTTAGTTTAATTTTTAAAAAATTTAAAAACAAACAAGAATCTTTATAAGTTTTTTTTTTTTATAAAAAAATATTATTTTATTATTTGAAAGCTAAATCAAATTTAAATTTATATTTATTCTTAATGAGTTAACGGATCGGATAACAGGTTATACGATAATTTATCGAATGAGTTTGGCTTATCTATTTTCACATAAAAACTTAACGAATTATATTTGGATTAACTAAATTCCATATGAACACGATACAATACGATACAAACACGATTTAAGGTCTAGTCTATTTACATCGTGTTTGTCATGTGCGATTGGAGTAGACAAGGATTGGAATTAGAGTTGGAATTTGGATTGTGTAAAATAAGAATAATTTAATTTTGTGTTTGGTGTTAATTGAACATGAGTTATTTTTTTGGATATATATATATATATATATTATTAAATTGATTTTTGAATGAAATAAAATGATTTAAATTAGATATTTTAATATATAAAAAAATATAAATTCTTCATCTAATTATTCTTGTAAAAAATGTTTATCTAATAAATATATAAAAGAAAGAAAGAAATGGAAATATATAGAGAAAAAAATTGAAATGCAATTTAAAAAAAAAAAGATTAAAAAGAAGAAAAAAAACAAAGATTGAAAATAAAAACGATGACTTAAAGAAAAAAAAAAAAAGAAAGAAAGAAACAAAGGAAAAGGAAGACAAAATAAAAAAAAGGAGCAGAAAAAGAAAGAAATGGAAATTTGTAGATAAAAAAAATTGAAATGCAATAAAAAAATAAACAAAGATTAAAAAAGAAGAAAAAAAACAAAGATTGAAAATAAAAACGATGACTCAAAAAAAAAAGAAAAAAAAAAAAAGAAAGATAGAAACAAAGGAAAAGGAAAATAAAATTAAAAAAAGCAGAAAAAAAGAAATGGAAATATATACATAAAAAAATTGAAATGCAATAAAAAAATAAACAAAGATTAAAAAAGAAGGAAAAAAAACAAAGATTAAAAATAAGAAACGTTGACTTAAAAAAAAAAAAAAGAAAGAAAGAAACAAAGGAAAAGGAAGATAAAAAAAAAGAAAAAGAAAAAAAAAAAGACCATGACAAAGAAAAATTTTAAAAAAATGAAAGAAAACAAAAAAGGAAAAAAAAAAAAAGTGATACCGTTGGGGAAAAAAAAAAAAGAAAAGGAAAAGATACAAAGATTTTAAAAATAAAAAAATCTGGAAAAAAGCTGAAGAAACAAAGATTAAAATGATAATAAAAAAATTACAAAAAATCAAATCTGCCCACCCTTTTATATGAAATTAATTTTTCCATAATGAAAAGATTATTTAGATGACCCGTAATTCTATAATTTTGTCCACATGAAACATGATATTGAAATTATTTTATTCTTTTTTGTGCATTCTTTTGGTTTATTTTTAAAACCTACAAATTTTTTTTTTTTAAAGAGATCAAACCAACAATTATTGGGAGGAAAATTTTTGAGTACTGTATGAGCAAACAATGTTTATTCATGTCCCCCTCGACATCCTGGGAGGTGATGAATGGGTGTTAATCTCCCATCCGAGGTTTAATTAGGCCTTTGCGCAAAAAAAATTCCATCTCTTAACTTAACATGCATTAAAACATAATAAAAATTTTATTCATCTCTATAGTTTTCAAGTAAATGTGCTAGCATTTTTCTTTCGGGACAAAAAAGTCCTATTATAACATTTTTTATGACCGTGCAACTTTATACTTTTTTGGCAGTTTATTTTGCAATGTTATTTTATTTTTATTTTTTTGAAAAGTGTCAGTTGTCCTATGAGTTAATCTTTTCTTATCACATCAGTTTAGTCATGTAATTTTGTATAAAGAATTTGGCAAAATAAACACACCTCTCAAAAATGAAATAAATAGAATAACATAATTTTTCTAGTAGAGTTACGGGAATTCATCATGATTAATTTGATCAAAATCATCCCTCTAAACACATGTAATTGGACTAAAATTATAAAATAAAAAAACACTAATTTTAAGAGATAATATAAAACTTTCTATATGTAATTTGAGGGTAAATTGCAAATTGTATAATTGTCAAAAGGTTTAAATGTAAATATATATATATATACATATATTGGGAATATTTCCAATTCTGAAGTATTTCCAATTCTTTTTACTTGTTTATATAAAAGATTAAAATTTTGGTATCGATAAAAATATAGTAGATTCAAAAAATAAAAAATATACATAAAAATATAAAAAAATATTAAATATCGATAAAAATTCATAAAAATGATAGAAATTGATGAAAATTTATTTTAAAAAGTAAAATTTTTTATTGAAATTTTAAAATTAACTTATTTAATCAATAAATTATTAAAATGATTATAAAAATTGTAAAAATATTTAATGGATATTATATTTTTGTCAATCATTTAATTTATAGTAAGTGTTAATAGTTATAAATATATTATTATTGATAAAAATATACAAAAAATTACATAGTTGATAAAATTATTTATTAATTAAGAGATATCAAATAATTGTTATAATTATATTATATTTTATAAATGTTATATTAATACCACGTAGATTTTTTGAATAGTTGAATTTGTTTCTTCTTTATTTGTTTCTTCTTTATTCTCATTTTGAAATATGAAATGTGAGAAATAAAAATTAAAATATATCTCTTTAATAATTTGTATGTAATTATTAATATGTTAATTATATGATTTTATATTAATTGTGACTGTTCTTGATGATAGTTGTTGTATGATATTGGTTGATTCTATGTATAGCTATTATTTTCTGATAGTTGAGTTCACAAATAATTTATTCTCTACATATTTTTTAATTTTCAAATGTGTTTTAATTTTCATCTACTATATAATATTCATATAAATGTTAAACTTATTATTTAAAAAGTAATAAAGGGTTGGTAATTAAATTTATTATTTATTTTTTTAATTTTGGAAGGCAATTAAAAGGTTAAAAAAAAAACCTTATTAATAAAGTATATTTGATTAATTTTTAAAAGGTAATTAAAAGGTTAAAAAAAAAACTTATTGATAAGGTAAATTTGGTAAAAAATTATACTAAACATTAATAATGTTTATAATTTTAAATTTTTTTTTATAACATAATTTATTAGATGTTTTAAAATTTCTGCGGAAAATTTTTGAACTTTTCATAAAAATTACAATTTTTTAATCAAATTGTAAAAAAATTGATATAGATGAAAATTTTCATAAAAATTATAAAAAAATATAAATTTTTTTTATGAATATTATGAAAATTATATTAATTTTTATTTATAAATTAAATTTTCTTTTCATATGTTGAAAAAATAAAAATTTCAGAAATATATTAAAAATATTTTTAAATTTTTAAACCTACTAATAAATTAATAGTTTATTCTCTTCAATCATATGAATATTCGGTAACGCTAACAGGCAAACACTAGTACATTAAAACCGTATTACACGCATTCATTCCTCCCTAGCAAAAACTACTTCAAATGAACCTAAACGACAAACAATTCCTCATCCCCATAAAATTCCATATATTCCTTCTGCATTTCATTTATTTTCCAAACACATCACTTTCTTTCCTAGAAAACAAACAAAAGGACCATATTCCAAATGAATTCATTCTCCAATCTGTGCCATACACTCAAAATCCTAAACAAAGAGATCAGACCAAACTTTTTTGAGGAGAATAATCAACTGTATCTCCTTTTTACAAGCAGAAAAGAAAAAAAATTCAATTTCCATTTGAAAAAAATAAAATAAAATTAATAAAGCTCACAAAAAGTAGTCATGGAGGGAATGCCATCTCCTAGAAACACCGATAACGAAGGGTTGCTATGGTGCTGGGGATGCTTAAAGTTGAAGCTTCCATGGTCAAGATCAAGAAGAACAAGATCGCGTTGTAGCAGCACGAAGCAAAGAATAAGTAGGCTTAAAGCTGTTGGGGGTTTTAAGTATGACCCTTTGAGCTATGCTCAGAATTTCGATGAGGGCTTCGACGAAGACGATGAAGAATATACTCAACGTGGGTTCTCTGCTAGATATGCTGCCCCTGCCCCACTATCAAAATCACTTGAAGATAAGTAAACAACATATTTTACTGATGAGGTTGGTTTATATGGAGCCCCTTTTGAACATGATTTTCTCTGGAAATTGAACTGGGTTTTTTGTTCATGTCCATGTTCTTTGATGATATATATATATATATATATATACGCAATATAAATTGTATATTAATTGTGAATATTTATATACACAGGCATAGTGTATATATATATATATATGTATATGCCCGAGAGCTTGTGCTAAACTTCTAATTATATATAATAGTATATTATATATATAGGCCTATTGGAAACTAATCGATATTAAGTTATATTACTACTTTTCTTCCTCAATAGGTGAATGGGCACCTTTTTATGTTTGGGATTTTATGCTTGGTATTCTCTCGAAGATTCCATCTGATTAGCTAAGATAAAAAGGAATCAGTTTTAGCTTAATTAACTCATAATCATAATTTATTGTTTAGAGAAATTTTTTTTTAGTATATCTCTAACTCAAAATCTGGAGATTATCATTGGTCATTACCATTTAACTGTCTCAAGAAGACGACAATATAAAATTTTATTTAATTATTTTGGTGAATGAGATGACAGTATTGGATCGAAGTACAGGCAGGTGTAGAAATTATGATTCGTGAAGCCGAAACTGTCAGACATTGAACAAATTCTTGGTCAAAGTCAGTCAGCTGAATGACTTGACTGGTAAGTTGACATGGGCCCAACTCAAACAATCGGCTGAGTTTCACCACTGAGCTTCATTTTCTCCTAATGGGCCAAAATTGAGCTTCTTCTTGAGTGCTGCTATTTGCACGGTTGAAATTTCTTTTTCCACTGCACTTGTCTCTAAAAGCTCCTCTTATTTTTGTTATTATATTTTAAAAAATTTAAGTTATTTTGTGTTATTATATTTAAAAAAAAAAAAATCCATTGGCACAGAGCAAGTTTCAAAAACTAAAAGCTCTAGAATGAATGATGGATAAGAAAGATATGAGAAACGGTTGGGAATTTTGGGCTTTTAAGGCTTTTGGTATTTCGGGAAACTTCGTCTACGTCATTTGGGCTTGTTTGGATAGAAGCTCATGGTACCATGGAATATTTGGATCCCGATTATCATCATTTGTTCAGGTTGACAAGGAAGAATGACATGTTATCTGTACAAGAATTTTGTATATATCTTTCTTATGTGATTCAACGAGAAAAAAACTACCTTTGATATTGGGATTTTTAGTGGAAGAGAAGGCAAAAATTAATGCTACATCGTCAGGCATGTCGCCAAATCCAATTGTTCGACAAATCAAGAAACTAAAGTTGGGAAGCGTTGAAGAACTATTATGCGAGAGACCCATTAAAGGAAATAGGTCAAGTTTTTGAAGGTATCATGCCCAGATTAGGCAGGAATTTGTTGGCGACGCGGTGAAGAAGAAGCCAACATAAAACCTTAAAAAATAAAATTGAAAAAAAAAAAAAAACATATTCAAAGGACTTATTTGTAATTTTGAAAATAAATTACACTGGGAAAAGCAATTCTGGTTGTGTAAATAGCAATACTCTTTTTTAAAGGGAAGTTCTAACCGTCGAATTTCTTAGTGGTTTGCTAATGCTTGAATCCAGAATTACTCAAGTACCCTTCCAACATACACACAAAAAATGCGACATCAATGTGCATTATATGTAAGTATTATATGTACCCTTCCAACATATCCTTTCAAAGATCTGTTATATGTAAGTATTATATATTTACAGTCTGGTTCCAGTAAGGATATAAAGTTGAGGACATTATGAGAATGTACATTTTACAATATGTTGTAAAAGTAAATTTATCCTGTAATATGTTGCGGGATGTATGTTCTTACAATATCTAAAATTTCACATCCTCACTAGAGCATCTCTATATATATATATATATGTTGCTTCAGTATTATTTGATTAAGGTAATATATTATTAACATATAAAACTATGAAGTAATATATTATTAACATATAAAACTATGAGCATGCAACTAGTTCATAGATCACTACATGTATGCATCTATCCATATCACATTTCCCTTTAAATCCATTAAAGAATAACAAATCTTGTCAAGTTTTAGATATTTTTGTTATTAAATACAAGTAGCCTTGCACATGCCACAGAATACAAATAACGAATCAACAGATAGTAATTTAAATGGGGTCTATTAAATAGAAGAGTTCTCAGTTTTGAAGCTTTATTACAATATTAAATCATTGTTCATTTTCAAAATTATAACTTGTAAGAAGTGAACCACTAATACAATCAAATATATTTTCAATAACAATTGCCTATAAGTTTTTGGTCCATAAACACGTATATAGAATTGCCTTAAAAAATAGACTTCCTAATCAATTACTTGTCGACTAGTGGATTGCATTTGTCAACCAAAAAAAAAAAAAAAAAAAAAAAAATCTAGTAGATTGCACCATAGAAACATCCTCGCTTCAATTACTATTCAAGAACACAGTTCTTACATTCACTTTATGTGCAAGTTAAAAAAAGTTGCAATAGCCATGATAATGCCAAAAAAAGCTCTTTTTTTTTTTTTTTTCCTTTTAAATTTCCAATGTAAGAAACATTTCAGAATTGAAAATGCTAAATAAACTTTATTTACCAAATTCAACCTGGCAAGTTTTCACCATTAATTCACAGGACAGCCATCAACAACAATGCCTTTGGCTGTGGGACATTTAGCCAATGGGCAATGCTCACCATCCGCACCCCACCATTCCAAGCTTCTATTCTCCATTGTCAGTGAGAAATACAGAAGCACCCCCATGAACGCCAAACCAGCATCCAAAGCAGCCGAAAGCACATAATTGTACCTCTGCCACCACCTCTTTCGGTACCTAAAAATGAAGAAGTTGAAGATTGTTCCCATAATGATCCAGCAGTTGAAGTTCACCGAAGTTGCAGGCGGCATCGCAGCCGTCGATCCCAGAAGTACTGGAAGGTTGATAAGTGGGATCCAATGCTGATTGGGAAAAGCCTTGTGCAGGAGCCAAATCAAAAAGGGTCCAATAGCTCCGCCGAGGAAGAACCAGTTGAGTGCCGGGTAGTTTCCAAGGTTGCCGAAGATCCGTTGAGGTCCGACGAGACCCCAGATGACTGATGCGTCGAAGAAGACACGGTCGCCAGGACATGTCCAGGGACTGTTTGGTGGGAGCAGCTGGTCTTGGCATATGTTTTCCACCGTGTGAAGTAGCCACCATGCCACTCCTAAGTTGACTGTTCCGGCTATTATAGTTCCAATGAACTTTGTATATAAGAGGTAAAAAGAGCAAATTAGACATGCATATGCAAATTGTGTTCGAAAATAGATTTCTAATACTTTTATGTGAATATAATATATAAGAATAAATGTTGTCTACATATTACTAGCAGTAACAATTAATACAAGTCCCCAACAGCTTAGAAAATAAGCATGAAACTGGCCAATTCGATAGTTCTAAATATAGATAGCAAAGCACGAAACGAGCTTAATCACAAACAATTTTTTTTTGGGTGCTAACATAGACTTATCAACAAGCATTTAATATTATCTTACCGAAATAAGACATATATATTTACGCTTATAATGCTAAAACCCACAAATCAATTCAAATCATTAATTAACCAATCGATTTGAATTAGATTTTTAGTTCAAAACTGATTAAATCAAAAGGCAAAAGAGTCTTTTGGCTTTAACATTGTCAAGGGTTCACTATAAAAATTTGATCATGAAAATTGTGATTTGAAAGAAATAATTAATCAAAGCAGTGTCTTATATAAATAAATTGAATTAGTGTCGTGCATTATGAGTTATGACAATTACGAGTTTTCAAGGTCTTCGAGAGAATACTTAAACGTTGAAAAATGTTGGTGTTAAAACTGAACGACGAAATATGAAATATTAACATGAATTTTTCTTAGACTTGCAATGCTAGTCGGTTAAGGAAAATGCTTGGGATCTGTATTGTAGGCTCTCACTTCACAAACTAAATCCATAGATTATTTTTCTTTAAATATTAAATTTGGCCAAATCAATTAATTCAAATTATTGATCATTGACTTGATTTGAAATACTGGTCGTCATGCATACATCATTACGTCAGTCAAGAAAAGGAAAAAGTTCTAATGATTAAAGTCAAAGCCCAAACAGCATTTTCCCTTTTTATTTTATTTTTATTTTTAAATGGATCTTAAACTACGACTTTTACCAAATATCATAAAGTTTGAAACTTTGATTTTTGCGAAATATCATATGAAGTTAATATTACAACATGAAATATAATATTATATAGATTTATGTCACTAAAGGTCGCATAAAAACAATAACAACAATGAAATTAATTAAAACATCTCACATGTAAAATTTTCTTTTAGAAGATGTGCACATCTAAACATAATCATCTTATAGTGAGCACCAATATCAACCAATTATATCTGATTCATAAAATATTTATATAATATTTTATTTTTCAATTATATGGAATTGGATGCCAACCTCTATCACTGTATGAATGTCAATTTCCATGGTAGTAAAATTATGTATAAGTGTGGTAAAATTGTGTATACGTACACACACATGACAAAATCTTTTATCAAATCTACCTCAAAATATTCTACTAACATTTTGACATAATGCTCCACATTTGGAGACTCTTAACAAATACCTATTACTTTTGAAAGTTACTTTTGTACGTACCCAATTATACATTTGGAACCACCCCAACTTTATTAAAAAAACCAAAACTATACTTTCTCTTTCTCTATCTAGCCTTACTTCCTCTGTCTACTGTATTTTTGGTTCTTTTTCTTGAATCTAAATTGATAAACAAAGTTTGTTGTAAGAAAGTTTGGGATAGTTAGAACAGTTCCAATGTGTATGTAATTGGATATAAAAATAAGTTTTATAAAACAGATGGTCATTTTTCTAAGGCATTAAAAAAAAAAAAAAGTCATTGGACCAAACTACCCTTAAATTTCTAAGCCATGCACAACCGAGACAAACCCAAATGTATCATGTGTTCATGATTCAGCAGGACCAAGGAAAACACAAATAAACGATAAAAAAACAGAACAAAATATAAATTATTAAAATGAAAATAAAACAAAAAGGGCTATCTACTTGTAAAAGAGAAACTAGTTAAATCTAAAAATGAATAACTAGAAACTAATAAATTAAATCCAAATCAACTCAAATTCTAATAATATTAGAACTCCAAATCAATAGATTCCGCATAAGTTGGTGCACAAATTCATAAATTGGTATATGGTCCAAATTGTGTGTGAAGAAAATATACCTGAACTACGAACATTGACCTGGGTGGAATCTTCATATAATGGCCAAGCTTGAAATCATTGAGAAATGAAATAGCTTGTGACATGCTCATGTACCCATACGTCTTGAAGCACACATTGGCTATTGGTTTCCCAGGTAATATTATACCCATTATGTATTCCGTTATGACGTTTAGCCCTGGTGTCTGAGACATTATTATTACAACAAAATTACAAAGACTTATGTTAATTAAGGGTAACTGACAATATAATACCAAATGCTAAAGTTCATTTATCAATTATAACATATTAAGCTCTCGTTGAGAGAAACTTTGCTGCTGGTTTTTTGGGAAAATGATTTTAAATTTAGATCTCCATGATACTGTGAATAGATTAATCACATATATTTGTCAATCTAATAAATTACAAATAAATCTGATAAGATTTTGACAAAGCAAAATAGTAAGAAATAAAAAATGCATGTAAACTCTATCTAATAATGTGTGCTATTTTTACAGTAGTACTGAATAACCAAGTAGATATTTTTAATTAAGAAAAATAAGAAATAGTATAGAGAAAAAAGTGCAATTGCCTGATTTGTTGTGGCAGTAATAACGCTAATAGGAAGGGTGAATATTAAAGCAAGGCCTGCAGCAAAAATGAGTCCCCACCATGGCATTTGGACCTCATCTTTCATGAAGATGCAAAGTGCCAGAGACAGTATTAGGGACAACACAAGCATCAGATGAAACCACCAGTTTGGTATGTTCTTATATTTCCTCATTAATTTTGTGTGTATATCTTCCTTTCCTTCGTAAGATGCTCGAAATCTTTGACGTATCTCGCTGTTACAAACACAGAGTATATATATATATATATATGTATATATATATATTCACACACACTTCTAATCAATTGAGTACCAATAACAATCATAAATACTTAATTAACATTGCAAATAATAATAACTTGAAGTGTTAATTACAATTTAGTACTTTCTAGTTTGGGGGAATTGTTTTTGGGTCTTCAAGTTTAAAATGTTACAATTATCTTCAAATTTCAATTTGATGCATTTTAATCTAATTAAATTTTTTGACAACTGGCAGAGTCTAAACTAGAGTACTTAAATACAAAATTTTGAAACTAGAATGCCAAAATTACATCAAATTAAAGAAAATTGTATTTTAACATTGATAAGGTGGGATGCATTTATTAATTAAAGTTTATAAAAAAAAGAAGAAATTATATTAAAAGTTGGATCAAAATATAATAAATTGAAACTTGATGGTCTAAATTAAAATATTCAAATTTGAAAGCCTAAAATATAACTCGTCCAAACTAAAGGGTACCAAATTGAAATTAATACAGAATAAATAAATCAAACTTATGCTTGTTTTTTACCTTCCGTTGAACAGGGCCACATGAGTGAGCGTGGAAATAATGCCAGCAAAACCAATTCCATAAGTGAAAGAAAAGAAAACACTGAGATTAATGCGACCTTGCCTCTTATATGCATCCAAGTCGATTTCAAATTGGTTATTGACAATGGCTGAGACATTATAAATCTGACCCTGTGCATTGAATAAGTGAGAGGAAAAGATTGGGAAATTCTTGGCATTGTAAAGGTTGACGCCCCAGTAGACAAATGGTAGAATGGCATACATGAACAGGAAATACCCAACAGCAACATTGGCAATTGCAAAGAAGGGACTGATCAGAGGGCTACCGAGGTACGATGCAATGACCGACCAGTCTAGAGCCAAAGCACCGAGACCCAGTCCTTGCATGCCGGATCCAAGCTGCTGGGCGGTGATTGAGTTGGGAAATATCCAGCAGACCCATGAAATGGTTGATAAAGTTGGGAAAAGGTAGCCGGGAACAACGTACCATGAAAAGCTGCAAATTAGTGCAATCAAGAAGAATTTCCCTCGGGACATTCGGTTTTTGTCATTCTCATGCAAAGCCCTGAAAAGTGTAATCAATATTATTATCAAAGAGTAGGTGAACAATATTTTACGAATTAATGGTTAGAATATAAGCTATGCTATTTAATGCTATTCTTAAAAGTAATAATTTGTAATAATAATCTAAAGTGTGGGCATGCAATACCAAATGCAATGCTAAACGTAATAATTATTAATTAGTAGTTGATTAGATTAGTGTTTATGCCAATACCTTCAGTGGGAAATTGTCAACAATTCTCCACAGAAGTAAAGAAGGTTTCCTTGTAAATATTGACAACTTGTACGCTTTGAGCTAAACAGCTAATTAAGTTTCTGGTGGCTCTGATGAACATTCATATAATCTAGATTGGGTTCTATTTATTTACTCATTCGATCACACTTACAATATATTTTCAAAACTAAAATAAAATATTAAAAAATATTATTTGTTATCATTTAGTGATTATAATGGATCTATGTTGATTATGTTTCTCAATCAGCTAATGTTGCGGAATAATCACTATTTCATATAGATTTTACGTACTAAAAAATAAAATCTAATTTTAATTAAACCAATTAATGATCATATCATCATGAATTTACTTATAATCATCATCCATAGTAAAAACAGCTCTACTCCAAAAAAAATACATATAATCATCATCCATAGTAAAAACAGCTCTACTCCACAAAAAATACATATCATCATCTACTTAACATCACACATACAGAGAAAAATATACTAATTGTTATACTAGAAAAGTAGATAATAAGTTTCTGGAAATTTTGCAAGTCCAAACAAGCCGCTTGACTTCAAGTGAAAAAAAAAAAAAAAAAAATAAATAAAATCCAAATATCCATGATCCCCAAGGACCCACCTCCTGGACTAGTATTATGGAGCTTTTAGTGACGCTTAAAATTTTTGTTTTGTGCGGAAATGTGGCGTGGGAAATTTTGGAGTTTATTATATAGTAAGTAATAATTAATAAAAAAGGACATGAATGCAACGTTGATTCAGATTCAATTTGTAGTCAGTCAATGACGCATAATTTAGAATTAAAAGGCACAAATTTGACTTCTAGTAGATGGCTCATATATATATATATATATATTTTTTTTTTTCTTTCTTTTTATTGGGAAAATAGTAGATGGCTCATATTAATACAACTTAATTAATAAACTCCCTCCTTATTCTAGACTCAAGCTGACAGAAGCAGTGACATTTTGTTCTGTCGTTTTTTTTAGTTGGTATCAATGTTGCTCTTTGGTTTTTTTTGTTGCCGGTTTCCCCTTTTATTGCTTCACTATGCCAATGTTATTTCCTTGGATTCTTGTCAACAATCTAACATTTCAATATTTCAATCCCAAGAAAATTTCGCAAATTAGTAAAAGATAAACTACCGTACCAAACATTCTTCTTCTTCTTCTCCATATTTATTATTATTATTATTATTTTTTTACATATATTGATATTTATATTTTAAAAATTATAAAACCACCTGCATAAATTTTAATTTTCAAAGTTAGATGTATGAAAATGTCGAATAAGTCAAATAAAGTTTGATAATCATATTATGTATGTATACATATATATATATATATATATATATATATATATATATATATTATGAAAGTTCAAAAATTGTACGTGTTAACTTTTAAATAAATTTTTAATTAACAAATAGGGATGATAATGCAGAAATAATTTAACATAATAAAATTTTTGCAATTTCTAACACTGTAAGAAAGTATTCGAAGAAGTTGCAAAATGAAGTGTGTAATATCTTCGGTAAAAAAGAAAAAAAAAATTAATAAACGTCTGATATAAAAATAAATGAGGCATAAAATATTTACATGAAATAGCAAATGGTGGACAATATTATTTATTTAATATATACCTGAATAGAGAGACCTGAACTAGACTGCTGGGCCACCACATCTGAGGCGAATCCACCAAGTACTTCCTCAGAATTCCAGCCCATCCGTAACCCAATACCTTCATTCAAACCCAAACGATTCAAAATCACAAAAAATGAAATATTCTAAATTCACCACCAGAATTCGTTCACATTCATTCACGGCCCTTCATATTCATCAATTTATACCTGAGTTGTAACGACGAGAATCCAACTGGCCAAGAACGAGATCTTCCGGCGATAAAATGCGATGATGATATCGACAATGCCGACGGCATACGCAGCACCGTTGCCGAACGCCGATCCTGCATTCGCGAAAATCGAGATGAGGACGTGCTCTTTCATGTTGAACGGACCTGGATTGAGCGAGAATTCGCCCAATCCATGAACCCTAAACTTCCTCGTCGGCAAAACCCTAGCCATGAACCTCCCAAGCGGAAGCGTCGCCACCTGAACCGAAATCATCGAAATCAATAGCGGCTCCGTTCGGTAGGAGAAGAAAGTGTTGAGGAACGAGAGGAGCACGCACGAAATCAAGCCCAAAGACCACATCCGGAAAGTCCAAACGGGAAGAGTCGGGTCGTCTTCGTTGGAGACGGTTAGCCGGACCTCCTCGATCGGCGAAACGTCTTCGTTCTCATCTGGCTCCTTGTTGTTGTCCTTGGTGTTGATGGAGTCGATTTCCATGGCGGCGGCCATTGTTGCTTGGAGCTGAAGGAAGAGAGAGAAAAGGGAAAAGTGGAGAGAGAGAGTGTGGTGGGTGGGAATCTGTGCGTGTGGGTGGTGTTTTCTGTTTGGTACGTGGAGAGAAATGGGGAATCTGTAACGTTTTGTGCAGTTTTGGGGGTTGGGGTCGGGGGGTGGGACGTTGGGGTTTTCAGTAGGGTGGATGTGTACGTTGTTTCATTTTGCTCTGGAAAAATCTGTTTTTTATTTTTTATTTACTTAAATGCCATTTTTTTTTTTTTGGTTCCCACCACAGTCAGTCCTTGTAGCAATGTGCGGCGACCTACGGTTCTTGTTTTTATATTAAAATAACTAATTGTTTTTAATTATTTTATTTATTATTATTATTATTATTTTCCCTTTTGTACTTTTTTGGTTGGAAGGATAGTGGTTGGCACAATTTGGATGATGAGTTCTTACGGAGTGTTATAAGTATGGTAAAATATTATAATATGATAATAAACCCTAAGATAATTCATAAATTTGAATAGACAATGGTATATTAACACTGTATCATTCAATGATCTAATATATTTATGAGTCTAATTTAATTGGTAAAACACTTTAAACACAGTAAATCAATTAGACTTATGAAGGATTTTTTGTAATTATATAAGTTTTTATAATATTAAAAAAATTTAATTTATTACTTTTAAACATGTATAAATATATTTTTTAATTAAACTTTTTAAAAATCTAAAAACAAACAAATATATAGCAAGATTTTAAAAAAAATATATTTTATTATTTGAAATCCGAATTAAATTTAAAATTTAAAATTTGTATAAATTTTTAATAGGTTACCGATCAGATAATGAATTATATGATAATTAAATAAATAAATTCAGGTTGATTTATTTTTATATCAAAGTTTAACAAGTATTTTTTTGATTTTTGTAAATTTTATATGAATTTAATATGGTATAATAACATGACATTTTTGGCATTGTTGACTGTTTGAACTTTCAATTCATATTTAGCATCTATACTCTACACATGCAGTTTTTTAACGTCAGCGTCCCTAAGCAGGGATTTTTTATTTTTTTTTGGTTTTGTTTTACAGGCTTAGCATTATAAAGCTCGATGGACAATGTTACGCGCCCCCCCCCACCCACCCCCACCAACAAAAAAAAAAGAAAAGCTCGATGGACATTGTTAAAAAGAAAAAAATAAAGTACAAATTAAAAGAGCATAGATACGTACTAAACATAAAATATCTAGTGCAAATTACAAATCATATAAAAGTTCATAAGAGAACAGTGTCATAACGCTTTTATTAATACCCTTGTTAGCTAAGAAGTGACAAGAGACAAGTCAAATTCTATATTCAAAATCAGAAAATGATGTTTTTGTTTTTTCAGTTTTAGGCACCTTGGTTTTGGGTTCACGAAAGATTTATTTATTTATTTTTTGTTATTTTAAAATCCTTAAAGCAACGGTTTAGAAAACATAGGAATATACAGAATAAAAAAAATGACATCTTGTCTTTAGTATGTTTTGTTTTGTTCTTTTTCTTTTTCTTTTTCTTTTTCTTTTTTTTTGGATCTGGGGAGGAGGGGGTGTCATTGATTGGTATTTGAATTGCCCATGCCAGCTATATTTAGCAAGAAAAATCACATCATAACAAAAAAAACATGTGAAAAATGGTACCAATGTTTGCTTTAATCACCAGATAAATTATTTTGGTCTACGATTTTTGTATGCTTTGGTTTATCACTAAAAGGATTTTATCAAGCGAACTTATCTTCAGCCAGACAACTATATCCCAAAACAATTGGGACATTACTATACAAAACATCCACTTAAAGTAGGAACATTACATATATACTCATAATATATAAATATCCATATATAGCCACGTTCAAAATTAATTATAAACAAAAGTTGATATACATAACTAACCTTGCAAAAATTACATGAGTATAATTATAGTAAACATAATATTTATAGTGACATGCATATGTTGGACTGGGCCTTCTCTTTCTTTCAAGTAAATTTTTTTTTTTTTTTTAGGGGCTAGAACTTAACTAATTAAACCTAATTGATATACATCTTCGTTTGAAACATGACTGTCCATGCAACAAATATAGGAAGCTAATTAAAAAAGAACAAAACAGATATCACACATACATAAAGCGCGCGCGCGCGCGCGCGCACACACACACACACACACACACACACATATATATATATATAGAGCCCTAATGTATCTTGGCCTTGTCGGTGCCTAACTGAATGTAATTCATGGAATATATTATCCGAATTACATGTAATTGGAGCTGAACGCCCACCATCGTTTAATACAACTTTACGTTTAAAAAGCAGGACAACCCTCAACTAGTAAACCCTTTGCAGTTGGGCAAGTTGCTAGCTCACAATGCTCAGTGTCGATACCCGGGCCAGAACCCCACCAATGCAAGCTTCTGTTCTCCATGCCAAGGGAGAAGTGAATTAGAACAGCCATAAATGCGACTCCAGCATCCAGAGCTGCTGATAAGATATAGTTATATCTCTGCCACCATTTCTTTCTATACCTGAAGATGAAAAAGTTGAAGATGGCTCCCACCAAAATCCATGAATTGTAGTTCAATGCTGTTGCTGGTGGCATATAAGCAGTTGCTCCAAGGAGGACTGGAAGATTGATTACGGGAATCCAAGATTGATTGGGGAATGCCTTGTGTGAGAGCCATATTATGAGAGGTCCCAAAATTCCTCCAAGAAAGAGCCAGTTGAGAGCCGAGTAGTCATCCAACGAACCGAAAATTCGTTTAGGTCCAACCAAACCTCATATAACGGATGCATCGAAGAAGACATGATCATTTGGGCACGTCCAAGGACTATCCTGATTGTGGCAGATATCGTCAACGGTACTTAGAAGCCACCATGCCACTCCAATATTTACTGTTCCAGCTAAGATGGTGCCTAAGAACTGAAATTAATGCAACAGAGAAATGAAAGAAAATATTGGTTAGTCTCTTATCAAATTGACGTGATAATATGCACAATAATATGTATGCTTTTAAATTATAGATCCAACCAAACTACTATAATAAATTTTTAAAGTTGATTATTAGTTATATCCAGAAACGCTATGATTGGCTTGCACACCCATGGTATTGTTGGCATGCAAGCCCTATGCCATGGGCGTGCAAGCCCCTTGGTGCAAAATTTTTGGTATATAATATAATATCATGTTTGAAGTTGTAAAACATTTTCATCCAAACCAAAGGCCATAAGACAACTAAATGTTACATAAATACCTACTAGAGCAGCTGAGCATTATATGCAAGAAACACAGACTAGGGTGGTTTTGAAACGTTTAATGAAATGCATAGCTCCTTTAAAACTCTTTTACACTGTTAGTCTGTCTATGACTATATATGTATATATAAATGTATATGTTGTCTTAGTTATGAGAAATATATATATATATATATATATATATTTGTAAATATACCTGCACTAGGAACATTGATCTTGGAGGAATCTTCATATAATGGCCTAGCTTGAAATCACTAAGAAAGGAGATTGCTTGAGCCATGCTCATATATCCATAGGTCTTGAAGCAAACATTGGCTATCGGTCTTCCAGGAAATATTATTCCCATGATACACTCAGTAATAATATTTAGCCCTGGTGTCTGTATGCATAGAAATTCTTATAAATACATATATATATATATATATATATATATATATATATATATATATATATATATATATATATATATATATAGATATATATATGTATGTATGTATGTATATATCGCATCAATCTTGATCAGGTGCAGATATCCACAAATTAATAACTAATGGATGTATGTTACACCAATTTTGATGTAACGGTTGATAATTATCAAAATTGGTGTGATGTAATTGTAGATAACCACTAGATAATCACTATACAACATATATTTATTTCTTTCGACATTTATATACACATTTATAAGGAACCATTAAAAAATTTCCTTCATCATTTTTAAGCTAATTTACCTGATTGGTGGTGGCTGTTATAATGCTTACAGGAAGGGTGAAGATGAATCAAGAGCAGCGGCAAATACAAGTCCCCGCCATGGCAATTGTACCTCATTTTTTCAAAATAATTAATGATGATTTAAAATTGTCATATCTATTAAATGTTTACATATAGAGTTTTGCTATTTGTTACTATTAGTGATGATAACCGTTTATGTACAAATTCGAATATTTTATTTTATTATTTTTTATTCTAATATTTTAAAAATAAATTTTTTTAATAATAAACAATTAAATTATCATTTGATTTATAGATTCAATAGTGACAGATAATATATATATTTTTTTATGTATTATAAAAACAAGTATTCCTAATTTATTGCCGGATTAATATTATAATTATTAGTAATAAACATCTTAAGATATAGTTTAGATATTTGTGATAATGATATTAATTGTTATGTCATAGTTACTTATATTTTATGATTATTAACATGTCAAACTTTAATTAAGAGAGAGGTATACGAAACTAACGCCTTATTTTATTTGTTTAGTTTTAATTTTTAGGAATGATGCTCTATAAAATATGGTTACCGGAACAAGGAGATTTGAACAAGGGTACTAGGCCACCGCATATGTGCCGGTTCAACCACGTAGGTCCTCAACAGCCCTGCCCAACCATATCACAAAACCTGCAATAATTTTCACCATCATCACTTTCGCAGCTTCACTACCATATTAATAATCTCTATAACATACGTATATATAACAGCAATCTCTTCCATTTTCTATTATTTTCTTTACTTTTTCTTGCCAACCAAATAGAGTATGAACCAAAAACAAAACCCATGATTTATGACTTTTGTTATTTGTTTTCTTATATAATTAATTGACCATTGTTAATATGATAATTACTAATGGAAGGTGAATCTTTAATATAAAGCCAATTTTTAATAGACTATACTTTTCTATATTAAATTTCATATTTAAAAAATAAAAAAAATTAAATACGGTCAATTGGCACATTAGCTGGGGTCATATGTAGTTTTTCATAATATGTATATGGATTGAGAATAAGAGAAGTACAGACCTGGGTGGTGACAATAAGCAGCCAGCCAGACAAGAAAGAGATATTCCTCCTACAGAAAGCCTTTATAATGTTGACAATCATAACAGCATAAGCCGAAGCGTTCCCAAAAGCACTTCCGGCATTAGCAAATATGCATATTAAAACATGCTCTTTCATGTTAAACGGACCTGGATTGAGCGAGAACTCTCTGGAACCGAGTCCCGGAATCCGAAACTTGGTTTCGGGAAGCACAGAGGCCATGAATCGTCCGATGGGATGGGTGGCCACCTGGAAGATGATCTGGGTGATGATGAGAGGCTCTTTCCGGTAGGAAAAGAACTGGTTGAGAAAAGAGAGGAGGCAGCAACAGAGCAAACCCAAGGACCACATTCGGAAGGTCCATACCGCAAGTGATGGATCGTCGGTGTTTGGTACGGTCAGTCGAACTTGCTCTATGGGAGAGAGCTCGTCTTCATCGACGATTGGTTCTTCTTCGGGTACAAGTTTCTTGCTAGCTGGTGTGTCTATTTCCATGGTTTTCATTAATGAGAGGGAGAAGTTGAATAATTGGTGGAATTAATAATTGGTAGGAATAATTGGTGGGTTTTGGGACTTGTTTGAATTGGACTTAAAAGTTAGCATTTTTAAGAGTGTAAACAAAGTGAAGGAGAAAGGTGTTTGATATTTGTTTTGTTGTTTTCTTTGTGAACACTAAATTGGTGTTTAGTAAGATTCAAAATTTCGGTACAGTAAAAAAATTGAAGATTCAAAATATAAAAATTTTTATGGAAATATTGAAAAATATTGAATATTGATAAAAGTTTACAAAAAATGATGAAAATTTATTTTAAAAAATAAAAATTTTTGTTGAAATTTTAGTATTAGCTTATAATCAATTTAATAAAGTTGCAAAAAGATTGAATAGATATTATATTTCTCTTAATCAGGTTAATTTATAATAAACAATAACGATAATAAATAAACTATTATTGATAAAATATGACAAAAAATATATTTTGATAAATTTTTTATTAATTAAGATAAAATAATTATTACAGTTACATTATATTTAATAAATATCATCTCAATATTCATAGAACTCTTAGATAATTGAAAATTATTAATATTTTTTTTCTTCTCATTTTGAAATATAAAATGTAAAAAGTAATTATTAAAATATGTATTTTCTTAATAATTTTTCATGTAATTATTAATATGTCAATTATAAGAATTTTGTATTAAATATAATTGTCCTTGATGTTTAGTATAATATATTCTATCATTTTTTTTATTTGCTTAATATTTTTAATTTAAATGCTATCAATATCAATTATACATAATATTGTATTTCCATATTATTATTTTTATGTCATTATTTGTCATTTTTATATAATCAATTATTAACTTGTAATTATGAGATTGTAATAAATTCATTTTACACAAAATGTATAGAAAATATATATATATATATATATATATATATATATATATATATATATATATATATATATATATTATCAATGAATATAATCTATTACGGTTATTGAATTCAATTTACTTTATTTTATTTATATCATTCAATACTTAAAAAAAAATTAAAAGGTTAAAAACAAAAACTATCACTAAAATTAATTTGATAAAATAATTTACTAAACACCAATAACATTTTTGAACTTTTTTAATAACAAATTTAAAAAAACTTCATAGATATTTCCAAAATTTGGATGGATATTATAAATTTTTTAACTAAATTGTTAAGAATTTGATGTAGATATTTTAATCGAAATTTTCATGGAAATTTTGCCCATGGAAATTTTGGCAAAATTTCAAAAATTTCCATGGATATTATGAAAATTCTCCTTATTTCTATTTGAAATTTAAATTTTATTTTGATCCCTTAAAACAATGAAAATTTTGAAAAAATTGCAAAGAAATTTGAATATTTTAAATGTAACACCCCGTCCCGAACCATGTCGGAATTTTTGCACGTTGACCGAGGTTGATCGTTGACCGTTGACCGAAGGGGTCAAAAGTTGACTTTTTGATCCGGTTGGAATTCTAGGTTGACTGAGGTACCGTTACGGAGTACACATTGGCACGAGTTCGTAGACTGGTAGCACGTTGAAAACGGAGCTACGGTTTGAAAGTTATGGGCAAAACAAGTTGAGGTCCAAACTGTCCAAGGGGTGCCGGAGTTGACTTTTTATTCATGCAAGGTTGAGCTTTGACTCATGCATGGTTGTGAAGTGCTCGTCGATATGAGTCCGTAGACTAGCGGCACGTCCGATTTGGACATGTGGTTTGAAAGTTATGGACCTGTAAAGTTTTTCAAATACTGTATTATTTTAATATTATTTTTAAACGCATAACGAGGTGCCACGTGTGACTTAATGAAGGTGATGTTGAGAAGCCACATGTCAACCATGTGTAAAATCAAATTATTTTTATTATTATTTTAAATAATAATATTTTTATTTAATTAATTTGAATTTATTTGTTTTATTTTCCCTTTTCTTTTTCTTTTTCTTTTCTTTTCCCCACGTGGGAAAACACCATTTCTTTTTTTCTTTTTCTTTTCTTTTTTCTTTTCTTTCCTTCTTCTTCCCCGAGCCCATCAAAACAAAACACGCACAGTTTTTTTCTCCCACCGGCCGTCCCTCTCTCTCTCCTTGCTGCACTTTTTCCGGCCACCCATAGTCCTCACGCGCCGGCCACCAAGGAAGCCCAGCCCGCCGCGACCTCAACCACCAAATTTCCCGGCCTGTCGCCGCCGGACGCGCCCAGATCGGGCCGGTGAAGCCGGCGGCGGCCGATTATGTTTTTCCGGCGATTCTCGCCGTTTCCGACCAACCCAGCCCGTCCCATACCTCTTTCCCACTATTTTCGACCCCTCTGAGTCCATTTCCGGGGTTAGATTGCCCAAAATCCCCACCGTTTGAAAGATCCCTCAAGTTTAAAACCGGCCGAAACTTCCCGACCAAATTCCGGCCACCTCTGGAGGAATTGGGGTCGATGGAGACCAGATTGGTAATCCTCATCCCACGAGCTTCGATTCGGTATATCATTCACCTATTTTGGTTAAAGTTTGTGTTTGACCCCCCGGGTACTGGATATTAATTACCCAAATAAAATATTAATTTATTTGAATGTCTGTGAATTTTGTTCTAGGAGCACCGGTGAGTCGTAGAATTGATCCCGTGGTGGATCATGGGTTAATTGCGTGCTCCAGGTGAGTGACCCACCTTCAAATTGATTTTGGGAATTTAATTGGTGAATATTATGTGTGATCTAAATATTGGAATTTAAATTCTACGTGCTAAATATTTATTTGATTTATTGTGGAATTATTTGTGAATTTATTGGATTTAAGAAAATGTGCATTTTACAAATTTATGTCATGTGAAATTATTTTATGGGTTCGAGAATTTTGAAATTCTTGTGGTTTTAATATTAAATTGGGCATGATTTGATTTTCAAATATTTCAAAGAAAATATTTGGTTATGTTGGTGATTTCAATTTTTATAAAATATGCCCATGGAATATTATGAGATTTGATTATTATATTTCGAGAATTATTTATGCTATTGGGAAAATGTGAATATTTGAATTGATGGATTTGGAAGTTGGTGGATTTGAAAATCATGGAATTTATGGTATTGATTATAAAGAAATTGTGGAGAATTTCCGGGTTCAAGCGGATGGATTATACCCGCTATGATTATGCAAAATGTGAAATTTGTTATATAATTTAAATTTGTGAATTTTATGATTTTTAGATGCACCGTGCACGTACTGGTGTTCTGTTTATATGTGATATGGATATTGTGCACACGGATATGATTAGCGCGCAGGTGGGTGTGAGTAGCGCGCAGGTGATATTATGAGGTTGTCCTGTGGTTGCCATCGGATGAGGGTAGGCCACCCCCCCCATGGCCGGGACACCAGGTTAGCAGCGGCGCAGTGGGACGCCACGCGACCGTATGCCGGTTTCTTTCTATAACCTCCTGTCTGGCGGTACCTTGGGACACTGGGTACTGTTGGCGCCACTGGTATATAGTGGGTGCATCAAATGATTTTCAGAACTGTATTTTAAAAATAAATTGTTTTAAAACTGTATTGGAATTAAAAATATAATTATTACCATTTCTGGTATTTATTTGATGTCTTGGTTTTCGGGGAATACGAACAAAGGGTTTTGTGAAAAGGTTTTAAAAGGGGAACTTTTCCAACTGAGAGACTTGTAAGGGTTTTGAGAGAAATTATTATTTTTCCAATTAATTATTATCTATCTATTGTATTACCGTGGTATTATATTATATAGTAGATAGAGTCACTCACTGAGATGATTAGCATCTCACACTCTTAAATTCCGTTCCTCTAGGTACCAGGTTGTCGGTGTTCATTCGGAGCGGACTTGATCTTACTCGCTGTTTAGTTCGTGAAGTACCCTGTTCTTCTTTTATTGCAGTTGTAATATTTCTTTCACTCTTGCTGTATTCTATACTTTGTAGTACTTCATAAAGCTCTGTGTACTGTATGGGACACTTATGTATTTATTTTCGCACTGAATTACTGCATTTTTATTGAAGTGCTGAAATTTGTGGAACCAACTTGTAGTACTGTGGGAGGAATAAGGGGACAATTTTAGAAGTGTGTTTTCAGTGCAGGTAATTTTTGGTTAGTCCTACCCTTAGGGGAGGTGCTGCCGAATTTTCCGTTGGAAGGTTCGGTGGTATTTCCCTGGGATCAGGGCTTGTCTAGGGTTCCGGGGAAGGAATTCTGGACGGGTCCTTACATTAAATGTTGGTGTTTAGTATATTTACCAAAAAAAAAAAAATTTTAAAAATAACTAAATAGCTGTTTAGTACGTAGCTTTCTTTTGTGTGGACATATTGTAGTTAATTATTGAGATGCCCTTTTGAGTGAACTTGTTGGCCACTGTTGGCCACTGTTTATCGGCAAGGTATTGGGATTTGAGAGTTGAAGGTTGAGGGTTATAAATAGTCATTTCAAGAAATGGATGGTATTCATACATTTTTTTTTAAAAATTTTTTAATTTTTTTAAGAGAGGTATATTCATAGAGTTGTTGTTTGGAATCAATGGAAGATGTGACTGGTTCATTGGCTTCTTTATATATATCAAATCCAAACCTATGAATTTCAAAGTGGGGATAAAGTTGGGCGTATTCATATATTATATGTATTTCAAAAAATGTTTTAAAACGTCAAGGAGTATGACAAGACATTGCCATATATTAGAAATAAGGTCTAATCTCCAGTACAGTGAAGCGTAAATCGTTTAAGTATCTATTTTATATAATTAATAAATTCATAAATAACTAAATATATATAACTAATTAAAATAAATTCAAAAATAACTAAATATAAAAGTTTAAAAATAATCCAAACTTTAAAAATAAAATAGTTAAAATATGTTTATAAAAGTGTACAAAAGTAAAATCCAACTTAAATTAAAGTTAAAATAAACAAGCAAATTCATCATTTTAAGTCATCGATGTCAATATCATCATCATCATGATCCAAATCATCAATAACAGGAAACTTGCACGTGCCAATCCAACCACTTCATCCAATTCTTTTATCTTGAATAATTGGTAAGTCAGCTTCATTGTCCTTGTCTTTTCCTATCAATAAAGTAAACTACTAGAATGTAAATTTGATGATAAATTTTGCACTTATACAAATTTCTTCATATTTGGAAGGTTATCATGTAACTTTTCGTGACACAAATTTCTTCATACATGGAACGTTATCATGCAACCATTTGTGATCTATTGTATTATTAGTTGATGTTATAGAAGTGGAATCCAATCCTTATTAGTTAATGGGGTAGAAATCTCTTACCTTACTTGAAAAATCTTCAGTGGTATATTTCTAATGACATCAACATTGAACAAATCTTCATCTTCAACACAAGAACTATCATTTGGGAGGAGTTGAGTTTCTTTTTCTGCTATCGATTCATCAAGTCAATTTCCTCCCATAATATAGGATCAACATTTTGTTTCTGGTTAAATTCCTCTCCTTTAGCTAAAGTCATGCCTCACATACACTAGAGCATTCAACCTTTTATGCTTAAGTATTCTCTTTGTAGTATGAATCTGCAATTAGTTTGAAAATAATGTATTATAAATTTTACTATATTGAGATAAATAAATATTTTACTCATTATATATATAAAACAATAAAATTTGGTTATTACCAATTCAAAAGTGCTCCGATTCCTCTCACATCTTGTGACACTACAAGGTGAGACCAAGCACTAGAATAGCAAACTTTGCTACTTAGGAGTTGAACCACCAAAACGCATCCATTAAGTAACTAAAAAAAAAAAAAAAGCAATATAAGAAAAAGAAACATTTATTAAATTATACATAAGTAACTTGTTTATTAAATTAAAACAAAACAGTTTTTCAAGGGAAAAGTTTACATGTAGTTTAATGTCTTGTAATATATGCCTAAATTTTGAGTAGAAGAATATTTCACTGATGTTATTACCAAAAAAATAATATTTCATTCATAAGTTCTTAACTGTAGTTTCTTATAAACCATTTTCAATTGTTGATAATCCTTATGAAGAATGTTATATAATAATAGATATATAATAATAAACAAAGCATGTAGTTTCCCTTCTTCAATCGATTTTAAAAAATGTAAACAAATAACTTTATTTCAAAGTCTTTGGCTTTTACAGAATCTACATGTATATTACATTTATTCAATAAAAGAAAAAAGAAAAACACTTGGAGATCATAACTTTCAAGAATCAATTGCCACAGGACTTCCAAATTATTCTCTTGCTTGGTCATATAAATCAAGTTGAACATCAGCTTTTAACCATGCTTCATATCTAGCTTTAATACCTTCATGTTTTTTGCCCAGTTGCTTATAACACCATTTTTATGATGACAACACTAGAGCTTGCTTTTGCTTGTACAAGCTTTGAAGTGCCAAGAAGGAAGTAGCTACCGACTAGACTGCTTTGGAGGCTCTTTGTGAGAATCCAAGATGGCCCATCTAGGGAAACCCACTGAATTGGTATCAAAAGTCTAGTGGAATCTTCCATGAAATGGATATAGCCTAACAATATAAATAAAAAAAATTATAAATGCTATTAATAAAATTCTCATAAAATCATCATTATAAACGTCAAGAGTTCTAATCTGAGAACCCAGATAAAGAAAATAAAATAAGAGCTATACATATTAGATCAATCCACTATAGCAATCTAAGAGATGTGAAAGTTTAAAATTAAATAAAAGATAGCATAAATGATAAATGTAGCAAAAGTATGCAAAAAAGAAAATACAATAACAAGGAAATAACAGCGGTGGTAAAGATATAAAATGATGATATATTAGAAAGATGATAAAGATGCCAGATGTAGTGTGCATAACCTGTCAGTTGAAGTTTAAGGAAACAATTTAAAAATATAAAACTATGAGACAAACTCAGCAAGTAAAATAAAATAATGATATGAAAATAGTTACTTAATTTCAAAATTTTTTACTCAAGACCTCACTTTCAAACTTTTAAAAGGTTTTCCTTTTTAAAACTATTTCACAAAACCTAACTTATACTTCAAAACAATATCATAGAAAGAGCATTTCATAGTTAAAGAATTTAAAATATCATTAAACAAATGGAACATTTTAATTTTGATAATAAACAACATAATCGTAATTCAGAAATAATAATAATAAAGTGTAATAAAACCATAAAAATATATATATATATATATATATAACAAAGAATACATATAATGTACTATACAATATATCTAGCACCACCAAATAGTGCATAACATTCCGAAACACCATCAAATAGTAAAAAGATACATAGAAACCAATGTCATAAGGGAGTAGCATACAACTCATCATCATTTTGAGAGAATGGCACATAACTCATCATTATTTTCTCATCTCATGACAACCTATTATCGTATAGCCACGAGGGAGTGTCACACAACTTATCATCACTCCAATAGTACGACACACAACTTATCATCATTTTTTTATATCACGATGACACATAGGATGATTAAGTTTGCATATGGTTAATAACATAAATTGAACCATTGGTACTATATGGTACACCTTTTAAAAATAAGAGTGCAATATTTATAAACCATCTTTTCAAAATCATACTTTCTATTTGTTCAAAATAAATATTGTACCATAAATCATAATTTAATATTCAAACTTAATCATTTATTTAAATATTTCAAATATTGAAAAACCACCATTTCATACCAAAACATAAATACCGACATAAAATATATATTACCATGAACCATTTTTAATAATACCCATATATTTAAATACCAAAACTTTCAAGTTCACCATACAATTATTTGAATTTGAACCATTAAAATTTATCAAAAGTCACGTGAAATGATAACGCATATATGTAAAAGTAATATATTTATACGTGTATAAGATAAGTACTTAAATCAAACTAGATATATAAAAATATTCAAACTATATATATAATTGTACTAGTATGCTTGAAAATCATTTAAAAATATAAACCACTCACTAATACTGATGATGTCTGCTCCTTCTTCTTCACGGGTCGCCTCCAAGCTCAGTATGAGTGTCTATAATATAATAAAAATAATTTTTAGGCTCCAGAAATTGAGCCCAAGGTATTTTTGTATATCAAATGTCTTAAAATACTTTATACAACTCTTAGATCTTATGAATTGGACATCGAAGAGTCTAATTATACTGTGACCCTTTAGGTTCCGATACCCAAAATTGGAGTTTTTCACCCGAAAGCCAATTTAATGAAATTAATCCCTCCATTAAGTCCCATTAATACCTAATTACATAATCCAATTTCAATTTCAACAAATTTGTCCAATTACATCCGAGCATAGTCTAATTTTAATCCAATATTTAACTAATTGATTAACAATGGAATAAATGATCAAACGATATAAAAAATTTAAAAACTTTATATTAATGGAAAGCTTATAGAATGGGTAACAAGAATCTAAACTCATCTTGGTTCAAAAATATTGCTGGTGATCGAAAAACACATTGAAAATTTTGATCAAATTTGATATTAATAGATCTCTCAGACTGTGAAGAATTTTGACAAACAAAGTGTGCCACTGGGTTCAGAGAGTCCAAAACAGGGGGAAAAGATATATGAGTCGAGCTAAAACGGTTGAAAAATGGCCAATCCTTCAAAAACTTGATCAATTGTTGCCATCAACTTTGAGCGACTTATCTTGGCCCATCTAGCGACAAATTAGTATGAAAATTGGGGGTTTTGGTCAGAATCTAGTGGCCTTTAGGTTGATTTAGCATGTGTTGGTCATCGATGGCCAGAAAACATTGAATCGGCTCAACTTGGTTGGTTGTGGTGATGGGTTAGGTTGACCATGTTCGCATGTTTTGGGTTGCTGAAGGGTTTTGGGACTTTTTGGATATTTTTTAATTTATTTATTGAAGGCATAATTTTTGGGTATATATAGACCTTGGATCTACTAAAAGACTAAAATTTGGATTGGTTTGGACACATATAAAATACTAATATTTAAAAAATTTCTAGAACCATAATTTTTTATTCGTAATTTAGAATTATGGATGTTTCTAGTCTATGAATTTGCATCGACGAGCTCTATGCTATGGTATATTGGTCAAATCAAAATTTTTTACCATACAAGAGTCAAATTTAGGACCCATAAACAGTCCACCAAGTCAACCTTGGTCAAAAACTTAAAATATAAGTGTTTTTTTGTGATAGATTATTACACTAATTGTGCAATTGCTAGTTAAGGAAGCTTATTGTTCTTTGTAAATGTTCTCATCAAACTAAGAACCCAAGAATGACCATATATGAACTTTACAACCAGTTTAGCTTGTGCTAGTGTATAGGCATAACTTTTAAGCTTTCAAATATCCTCTAATATTAAATCTATGCAGTGAGCATCACAAAGAGCCAAATATAATTTCTTTCTCTTTTCCAAAAGCCTTGCACCAGCATTCACATAATTAGAAGCATCATCAATAATAATCTGAACAACATTTTTTCCCCAATTTGTTCAACGAATTCGTCAGATACTTAGACAGTAGTTCACCATTTTGAATGGCATCAAATGCATCAATTTACTTTAAAAAGAATGGTCTAGTAGGACTATTCACAAGAAAGTTTAAAGGACACCTACCATTTCCATTTGTCCAATCATCTAATATGTTTTAGAATCCATATTGTTCCCAAGCAGCTTTATGTTCTTCCATTATAACACTAATATCATTTATCTCTTCTTTTAGAATCTAGGATCTTAACTCATGTGTAGTATGAGGTTTAAATCTAGGTCAGAACTTTGCAATAGCATCCACCATAGGAATCTAATAAGGATCATTCACTGCATCAAAAGGGAAGACCTTTTGAATACGTAAAATGATCAGTTTTTCTACAAACTTCTTTTCTTTCTTCTTGCTTCCATTTATTATTCAAAGTAGTGTGTCTGGGTTCTTAATTGGTGAACTTATTCATTGGTCCTTTAGGCTTTGGTTCTAGGATACTATTTCCAATCTTAATTCTACCTATAGGTTTTCCATTCCCTCTGCTGTCTATATTTGGATTTGGCTCCATACTTATTTCTTTAGGCATTGAAAAGACATTAAAAGGAACATAAAACATAGACATAAATATTGCATTAGGTCATTCAAAAAAATATTTCTTATAAAGAAGGAAAGAGGGTGCAAACCTTGGTGGACTTTGTCTTGCACAAGGTGGCAAGATTACCACCTTTTCAACAAATTTGACTCGATGGTGGCTGTGAGGGAAGAAATATAAGATATTATAGCTTTGAATGATTATGCGTTGTTGGGATTCCCTGAAAAAATTCGAGCAAGGAGAGTAAAGGAAGCTTAACTTTTAAGTGCAAAATAGGCAAAATGAGCAGCTATAATGAGAATGATTGTATGTTCAAAGGAAAGACACAATGCTACAATTACAAAAAAATTTGGCATTTGGTTCAATAACACATAAAAAGCTAGTGATACAATAGGAAAATAGAAGGATGGAGGAGCAAGATTATTTTATGTATGACAAAGTGGCCCAAAGGAGAAGAATGATGGATGCTATTCAAGTAGTAGCTGCACAAGTAATGATGAAATAAGATGGTTTTTGGACAGTGATTAGTGAGCATTTTACTCACTTATCTAGCCTATCTAAGCTTAATTATTTGTTTAATTTCTTAAGTTTTTGGTTTTTTTTTTTATATGTTTTATTAAATTTCTTTTTGTAGGAAAGCTTTTATTGAGATTTTTGAAGAATATTTGCTAAATTTTGAAGTTTTTGGGCTATTTTTTAAGAGTTAAGCAAGAAACATGGAGATTTAGAAATGAGCTAGGAAGTGCACCACTTGCTTACATAAGGTGTACATGCCATTTTCAGAACGAAGAAGTGAAGGAAGTTTTCCCATATTATTGCTTGGCAAAGGAAAATAGGCTAGTTCATGCACCACTTGTTATAGTAAGTGCTCTAAAAAATACCTTGTTTCCAACCCATGCTCACATGCAGACCTTCGTGGAAGCTTAATTGTTAATTCTTGAAGTTCAAGGCTTGATCATTAATCAGGCATATGACTTACATATGCTTGCATTTGGAGATACCTTTGTGATTAAAATCAAAGGTTGAAATTAAGCTATCTAGGGTATAGATTAGAGGAAAAATCTTGAGAAGTGGCTATCTATTTTCCTGAAGAGGTAAAGCTATCTCTCCTATCTTGTAATAATTAGAGACATATAATTTAGTGAGAGATAGGTATTCTTAGAGAGAAACGCTCTAGAATTTGGAGGTTTTGAAAAGCCTAAAACTTTGAGTTTACTTAATCTATACTTAATGAATTTGCATGATTTAATTTATAGGTCGGAAGGAATAAATTAGGTTATATGAATATTACCGATTGTGAGTGGAAACTAATTTTGATGAATTTTGTGAGTAAGTGTGGTTGACAAAATTACTTGTTAATTAAATTGGAATAGTTAATGTTGAAGTCAAATACCCTAGTGTTCATAATTATTATTTTTACTCCTTACTTGAAATTGATCTAATTTTAATTGATTGCTTTTATTTAATTTAGTTTATTTAATTTTCAATAGTCATCTTAATTGCTAGTTCAAATATTACCAAAACATAATTATCTTTAGTACTCAATTCTTAATCCCTTGGGTATGACAACCTCATTTTTCCACTTTATTACTTGAAAATGATTCGTGCACTTATGCGTTGATTTTGCACATCAAGTTTTTGGTGCCGTTGCCAAGGATTAAGGCATTAATATTAATTCGGATTGGGTTTAGTAGTACTTTGAACATTCATTTTCTTATTTAAAGTTTTTATATTTATTTCTTAATTTTGGTTTTAATGTTGTATGCTAGGGTTTTAATTCTTTTCTTGTTTGGCCAACTTGCTTTGTGATGAGAATCCGCTTGAACCTGCAAAACCGACAACCCGCTGAGGTGCTGACCCGATATGGATGAAGACTAGGCAATAACTAGAGCTCACGCCAAGAGATTTAAAGACAACCTAGCAGCATTTATATAGGAAGTAATTACTTCTCAAAACGGCTTGCCAATACCCGAAGATACAAGACCAGTTTTAAGCATCCAAGTGGTGGAGGCCGATACGGACCCAAGTAGCTATTTACTTGCAAATATGGATTCCGAGCAGCAAGAAATGGTTCCAACACTTCATGGATTCAATGAATATACTAAGAGGTCATGGAATCAAGTCAAGGTAGAATCAAAGGCAAACAAAATGGGCTTGTATGCATAGAAGGAGTTTTGGCCAAAAATTGCTGTATTGTTTGCTCGCTTTACTGTTTTTGGTTGAGTTGACATTTTCTTTTTGTTCCAATCAAGGGAAACATGTGGGACTCAATGATCATACTATTTGGCATCCTAAAAGGCATATGGAAGCTGATTTGAAGCTTAAATTGGTCAAATATTGGTCAAAGATAGCTTAGTTAGAAAGACAGTCAATTTGTTTCCTAATTTGATTTTGACTTTTTGGTATAGGAAATTAGTCTTTTATTTGGTTTCTATTTATTTATTTGCTGGAAAAATCAAATTAGGAAATTTATTATTTTATTATTTTCATTATAAATTAATTAATTCCTAATTAAAAATAGAGGAATTAATTAATCAAATTTAGATTAGGAAAGGAGAGAGAAAATTTGGCCAAGCTTGGTTTCCTAATCCTTTTGGCTGGTTTTGTCCTTGGTTTTTAGAGTTTATTTCTTTGTGACTTTCGCCTATTTAAGGGCTTAATTTTGAGGAAGAACACACCCTTAATAATATTCAGAAATTATTTTGTGAGATAGAATTCTTTTTATTCTCTTTGAACACCTAAAACACCATCAAATAGTGAGTGTTTTAGTTTTGACTTATCAATAGGACTTTCATAACCTATTGTGGCATGTTCATTATACCAAGGTTTATAATTATAGGTTGGTTAAGGGTTAAGGTTTCCATAAGAACTTGAACTTAATTGAGATCCGGGCTAATATAATGCAGGTTTGTGTGCGAGTCGACCTAGGTTCGTATCATTTGGTATCAGAGACAAGATTTTGTTCAGGTTTGATCGATTCTATTTGTTTTATTTATTTTTGTGTTCATGTGAAATTTTAGCATTAGTTTAAGATTGCTTCTATAATCATACATGTTCTGCATCATAAAAAAAATAAAATAAAATTCATTCATAGCCGAAATTAGGATTCTTTGTTTATCGTATTTTTGTTTCCTAGCTTGTTGGTTGATTTCTTCTTTGTTCTTAGTAATTTAGTTTATTGTTGATTTTTCTTTTCTGTTTTTGATCTTAAATTTTTGCATCCATATATTCAAAAAAAAGGAAAAAAAGGAAAGAAAAGAAGTGTATTTGCGGCAACAAATACAAAATTCACCAATTTTTCAAACTTTGCATTGTGTGGTCTTGGGTTTGATAGTTATGTGGTGTTGGAATTGCAATTTTGTTGTTAATTCTTGCTACTGCAGTTGAGTGAATATTCTGTGAATTAAAAAAAAAAAAGGAGAAGAAAAGCCGAAGACCCAAAAAAAAAAATTAAAAGTCCAATTTTTGTTGAATTTGGAGTTTGAATTTGCTTGCTGGAAATTTGTTGGAGTTGCTGAATTGTTGCTTATTTATTCAATATTTGGAGTTGATGGAGGTTTAAGTTTGCTGCTGGATATTTGTATTTTTGAGTGCAAAATTATCTAGATTAAAAATAGTTAAAGGATTTGATATAAAACTTGAATTACAAAGAACAACAACCAACAATTATCCTATATTTTTGTTCAATTTGATTCTTGTTCGTGTTTGAATTTCTTTCTCTATATTTATTCATTGAATTATTGGTTCATTCATATTCAGGACAGCTTTTATATCATTCCAAAAATTTGCTTGTTGATTCACCTTATTTTTGCTTAGAAGAGCCGAGAACTAGGTTTTATTAATTCACTCGGTATTGTTTGCTTTTTGCTGCTGTTTT
Organism: Ziziphus jujuba; assembly: GCF_031755915.1. Lineage (NCBI taxonomy): Eukaryota > Viridiplantae > Streptophyta > Magnoliopsida > Rosales > Rhamnaceae > Ziziphus > Ziziphus jujuba. The sequence continues at coordinate 22,068,400 of NC_083383.1, read as the reverse complement.
GTTGATAAGTTTAATTAAAACATACTTTGATCTAATTGTTGTTTAGTGGGTGTTTTTAATTAGAACTTTGAGATAATTCTTTGAGTGGAAATAGACAGGAGAGTGTAAGCTTAAAAGAGGGTAAAAGCCGAAACTAGTGTGCAAACACGAGTGTCTAGACCTTATCTGAGTGAAACACATGAGGGAGTGAATTTGGTGAGGATTTATTTTATTTTTACAATATATTTACTAACATGGCAGATTCAAGGATGAGAAGACGAGTAGGAGATGGCTCATTGAGAATTAATGAAGAGGATTCTATAGGATTCAAAGGTGATTCCCGAGCTACAGGGATGGGAAATGAGCACACGGGCATGATGGCGGTCTTGGGGCAATTACAACAGATGAATGCTCGGTTTGATAACCTAGATCAAGGATAGACAGGTTGGAAACATCACAAGGAGGGCTGAATCCAAGGTTAGATGTACATGGTGGCTGAGGTGGGGGTCGAGGAGGCTGTGGCCGATCTAGAGAGGAATTCAGGGAAAGTGATGAGAATCTGCTCGAACCCGCACAACTGACAACCCACTGGGGTACTGACCCGATAAGGATGAAGACTTGGCCGATCACTAAAGCTCAAGCCAAAAGATTTAAGGAAAACCTGGCTACTTTTATACAAAGAGTAATTAATTCTCAAAAGGGCTTGTCAATACACGAAGATACAAAGCCTGTTTTAAGCATGCAAGTGGTGGAAATCGTTACAGACCCGGATAGTTGTTTTAGTGCAAATATGGACTTTGGATTCAATGGATATCACCAAGAGGGCATGGAATCATGTCAAGGTAGAAGCTAAAGCATCTAAAACCAGCTTGTACGGACAACATCTCAATTTGGCCGAAAATGTGCTGTTTAGCCGCTGACTTTGACTTTTCTTCTTGTTTAAGCAAGTTTGACTTATTCCAATTAAGGAGAAACGTGTGAGAACCATTATTAATTATATTTGGCATCATATAGGGCATATGGAAGCAGATTTGGAGCTTAAACAAGCTGCAAATTAGCCAAAGATGCCTTAGTAGTCAAACTAGTCAACTAGTTTCCTAATTTGATTTTGATTTTTTGTTTTAGGAAATTAGTCATATATTTGGTTTCTATTTATTTATTTTCTGGAAAATTTAACTTGAGAAATTTATTATTTTATTATTTTCATTGTAAATTAATTAATGTCTAATTCAAAATAAAAAAATTAATTAATCCAAATTAGTTTAGGAAAGTAGGTGAATTTCGGCCATATTAGGAATCTAGCATGCATGGCCGGTTTTGTCCTAGGTTTTTAGGGTTTTATTATTTGTGACTCTAGCCTATTTAAGGGCTTATTTTTAAGGAAGAACACACCTTCAATATTATTCAGAAATTAATTATGAAATAGAATTCTCTTTGTTCTTTTTGAACACGTAAAACACCATTAAAGAGTGAATATTTTAGTTTTGACTTATCAATAGAACTTCCATAACCTATTGTGGCGTCTTCATTATACTAAGGTTTCTAAAGGTTGGTTAGGGGTTAAGGTTTTTCCATAAGAACTTAAACTTAATTGAGATCCGGATTAATATAATATGGGTTTAGGCGTGAGTTGACCTAGGTTCGTATCAGAAGGTCATTTTGGAGATGACCTTGATGAGGGGTTTAATGAAATTTTTTCTTACCAAGGAAGGTAAAACCATGGGAGACCAGCAAGGGAGAAGGATGATTATCTTGGAAATATTAAGGTCAACACACCACCTTTCATGGGAAAAAATGATCCGAAGGCATATTTGGAATGGGAGGAGCGTATGGAGATGATCTTTGATTGTCATAACTATTCAGAGACTAATAAAGTAAAGGTGGCAGCAATGGAATTTGGACATTATGCATTCCAATGATAGACAAATAAACAAATTACTCGGAGGAGAGTAGGTGATGAATTGATTACTACTTGGCGAAAAATGAAAGTAGCCATGAGGAAGCGATTTGTACCAACTCATTACCATAGGTTGCTACATCAAAAACTCCAATCATTACCACAAGGTAGTAGGTCCATGGAGGATTATTACAAGGAGATGGGGATACTCATGATGAGATTGAGCATGAATGAAGAAAGAGAAGCAACTATGGCACGGTTTCTAGGTGGATTGAATCGTGAGGTAGCTAATCAATTGGAGTTGCAACAATATGTGGAATTGGAAGAGATGTTGCATGTGGCTATCAAACTTGAGAATCAATTCAAGAGGAGGGGCACAAGTACATGGATTGGAGGAGTTTCAAATAGTGGGAGATCAAATCTAGGTGCTTGGAGAAGCAATCCCACCTTTGAAGCAAGACAAAAGCCAAAACTTAGAGAAGAAAGCACCAATAGGCCAAAAAAGAAGTCCAAAGTCGAATCTGTCCAAGCACACAAAAATGAAGGTAATCTACTCCTAAACCTTCTAGAACTTGTGAAATTGTGTGTTTTAAGTGCTAGGGATGAGGACACATTGCCAATCAATGCCCGAATAGAAGAACCATGGTGCTAAATGGTGAGTTAGAGTTTGAAAGTGAAGAAAGTGATGCTAAAACCGAATTTGTTGAAGATGAAGTCGGAGATGAAGGGCATGATGAATCTGAAACACTCAAAGCATCTAGGGTTGAATTGAGTTTGGTATCAAGGAGGGTCCTAACCGTATACAAAGATGAGGACCAAATTCAAAGAGAGAATATCTTCCACACCCGATGTGAAATTTAAGGTAACATTTGTAGTATGATAGTTGATAGTTGATAGATTAGAGGAAAAATCTTGAGAAGTGGCTATCTATTTTCCTGAAGAGGTAAAGCTATCTCTCCTATCTTGTAATAATTAGAGACATATAATTTAGTGAGAGATAGGTATTCTTAGAGAGAAACGCTCTAGAATTTGGAGGTTTTGAAAAGCCTAAAACTTTGAGTTTACTTAATCTATACTTAATGAATTTGCATGATTTAATTTATAGGTCGGAAGGAATAAATTAGGTTATATGAATATTACCGATTGTGAGTGGAAACTAATTTTGATGAATTTTGTGAGTAAGTGTGGTTGACAAAATTACTTGTTAATTAAATTGGAATAGTTAATGTTGAAGTCAAATACCCTAGTGTTCATAATTATTATTTTTACTCCTTACTTGAAATTGATCTAATTTTAATTGATTGCTTTTATTTAATTTAGTTTATTTAATTTTCAATAGTCATCTTAATTGCTAGTTCAAATATTACCAAAACATAATTATCTTTAGTACTCAATTCTTAATCCCTTGGGTATGACAACCTCATTTTTCCACTTTATTACTTGAAAATGATTCGTGCACTTATGCGTTGATTTTGCACATCAAGTTTTTGGTGCCGTTGCCAAGGATTAAGGCATTAATATTAATTCGGATTGGGTTTAGTAGTACTTTGAACATTCATTTTCTTATTTAAAGTTTTTATATTTATTTCTTAATTTTGGTTTTAATGTTGTATGCTAGGGTTTTAATTCTTTTCTTGTTTGGCCAACTTGCTTTGTGATGAGAATCCGCTTGAACCTGCAAAACCGACAACCCGCTGAGGTGCTGACCCGATATGGATGAAGACTAGGCAATAACTAGAGCTCACGCCAAGAGATTTAAAGACAACCTAGCAGCATTTATATAGGAAGTAATTACTTCTCAAAACGGCTTGCCAATACCCGAAGATACAAGACCAGTTTTAAGCATCCAAGTGGTGGAGGCCGATACGGACCCAAGTAGCTATTTACTTGCAAATATGGATTCCGAGCAGCAAGAAATGGTTCCAACACTTCATGGATTCAATGAATATACTAAGAGGTCATGGAATCAAGTCAAGGTAGAATCAAAGGCAAACAAAATGGGCTTGTATGCATAGAAGGAGTTTTGGCCAAAAATTGCTGTATTGTTTGCTCGCTTTACTGTTTTTGGTTGAGTTGACATTTTCTTTTTGTTCCAATCAAGGGAAACATGTGGGACTCAATGATCATACTATTTGGCATCCTAAAAGGCATATGGAAGCTGATTTGAAGCTTAAATTGGTCAAATATTGGTCAAAGATAGCTTAGTTAGAAAGACAGTCAATTTGTTTCCTAATTTGATTTTGACTTTTTGGTATAGGAAATTAGTCTTTTATTTGGTTTCTATTTATTTATTTGCTGGAAAAATCAAATTAGGAAATTTATTATTTTATTATTTTCATTATAAATTAATTAATTCCTAATTAAAAATAGAGGAATTAATTAATCAAATTTAGATTAGGAAAGGAGAGAGAAAATTTGGCCAAGCTTGGTTTCCTAATCCTTTTGGCTGGTTTTGTCCTTGGTTTTTAGAGTTTATTTCTTTGTGACTTTCGCCTATTTAAGGGCTTAATTTTGAGGAAGAACACACCCTTAATAATATTCAGAAATTATTTTGTGAGATAGAATTCTTTTTATTCTCTTTGAACACCTAAAACACCATCAAATAGTGAGTGTTTTAGTTTTGACTTATCAATAGGACTTTCATAACCTATTGTGGCATGTTCATTATACCAAGGTTTATAATTATAGGTTGGTTAAGGGTTAAGGTTTCCATAAGAACTTGAACTTAATTGAGATCCGGGCTAATATAATGCAGGTTTGTGTGCGAGTCGACCTAGGTTCGTATCATTTGGTATCAGAGACAAGATTTTGTTCAGGTTTGATCGATTCTATTTGTTTTATTTATTTTTGTGTTCATGTGAAATTTTAGCATTAGTTTAAGATTGCTTCTATAATCATACATGTTCTGCATCATAAAAAAAATAAAATAAAATTCATTCATAGCCGAAATTAGGATTCTTTGTTTATCGTATTTTTGTTTCCTAGCTTGTTGGTTGATTTCTTCTTTGTTCTTAGTAATTTAGTTTATTGTTGATTTTTCTTTTCTGTTTTTGATCTTAAATTTTTGCATCCATATATTCAAAAAAAAGGAAAAAAAGGAAAGAAAAGAAGTGTATTTGCGGCAACAAATACAAAATTCACCAATTTTTCAAACTTTGCATTGTGTGGTCTTGGGTTTGATAGTTATGTGGTGTTGGAATTGCAATTTTGTTGTTAATTCTTGCTACTGCAGTTGAGTGAATATTCTGTGAATTAAAAAAAAAAAAGGAGAAGAAAAGCCGAAGACCCAAAAAAAAAAATTAAAAGTCCAATTTTTGTTGAATTTGGAGTTTGAATTTGCTTGCTGGAAATTTGTTGGAGTTGCTGAATTGTTGCTTATTTATTCAATATTTGGAGTTGATGGAGGTTTAAGTTTGCTGCTGGATATTTGTATTTTTGAGTGCAAAATTATCTAGATTAAAAATAGTTAAAGGATTTGATATAAAACTTGAATTACAAAGAACAACAACCAACAATTATCCTATATTTTTGTTCAATTTGATTCTTGTTCGTGTTTGAATTTCTTTCTCTATATTTATTCATTGAATTATTGGTTCATTCATATTCAGGACAGCTTTTATATCATTCCAAAAATTTGCTTGTTGATTCACCTTATTTTTGCTTAGAAGAGCCGAGAACTAGGTTTTATTAATTCACTCGGTATTGTTTGCTTTTTGCTGCTGTTTTGTTGATAAGTTTAATTAAAACATACTTTGATCTAATTGTTGTTTAGTGGGTGTTTTTAATTAGAACTTTGAGATAATTCTTTGAGTGGAAATAGACAGGAGAGTGTAAGCTTAAAAGAGGGTAAAAGCCGAAACTAGTGTGCAAACACGAGTGTCTAGACCTTATCTGAGTGAAACACATGAGGGAGTGAATTTGGTGAGGATTTATTTTATTTTTACAATATATTTACTAACATGGCAGATTCAAGGATGAGAAGACGAGTAGGAGATGGCTCATTGAGAATTAATGAAGAGGATTCTATAGGATTCAAAGGTGATTCCCGAGCTACAGGGATGGGAAATGAGCACACGGGCATGATGGCGGTCTTGGGGCAATTACAACAGATGAATGCTCGGTTTGATAACCTAGATCAAGGATAGACAGGTTGGAAACATCACAAGGAGGGCTGAATCCAAGGTTAGATGTACATGGTGGCTGAGGTGGGGGTCGAGGAGGCTGTGGCCGATCTAGAGAGGAATTCAGGGAAAGTGATGAGAATCTGCTCGAACCCGCACAACTGACAACCCACTGGGGTACTGACCCGATAAGGATGAAGACTTGGCCGATCACTAAAGCTCAAGCCAAAAGATTTAAGGAAAACCTGGCTACTTTTATACAAAGAGTAATTAATTCTCAAAAGGGCTTGTCAATACACGAAGATACAAAGCCTGTTTTAAGCATGCAAGTGGTGGAAATCGTTACAGACCCGGATAGTTGTTTTAGTGCAAATATGGACTTTGGATTCAATGGATATCACCAAGAGGGCATGGAATCATGTCAAGGTAGAAGCTAAAGCATCTAAAACCAGCTTGTACGGACAACATCTCAATTTGGCCGAAAATGTGCTGTTTAGCCGCTGACTTTGACTTTTCTTCTTGTTTAAGCAAGTTTGACTTATTCCAATTAAGGAGAAACGTGTGAGAACCATTATTAATTATATTTGGCATCATATAGGGCATATGGAAGCAGATTTGGAGCTTAAACAAGCTGCAAATTAGCCAAAGATGCCTTAGTAGTCAAACTAGTCAACTAGTTTCCTAATTTGATTTTGATTTTTTGTTTTAGGAAATTAGTCATATATTTGGTTTCTATTTATTTATTTTCTGGAAAATTTAACTTGAGAAATTTATTATTTTATTATTTTCATTGTAAATTAATTAATGTCTAATTCAAAATAAAAAAATTAATTAATCCAAATTAGTTTAGGAAAGTAGGTGAATTTCGGCCATATTAGGAATCTAGCATGCATGGCCGGTTTTGTCCTAGGTTTTTAGGGTTTTATTATTTGTGACTCTAGCCTATTTAAGGGCTTATTTTTAAGGAAGAACACACCTTCAATATTATTCAGAAATTAATTATGAAATAGAATTCTCTTTGTTCTTTTTGAACACGTAAAACACCATTAAAGAGTGAATATTTTAGTTTTGACTTATCAATAGAACTTCCATAACCTATTGTGGCGTCTTCATTATACTAAGGTTTCTAAAGGTTGGTTAGGGGTTAAGGTTTTTCCATAAGAACTTAAACTTAATTGAGATCCGGATTAATATAATATGGGTTTAGGCGTGAGTTGACCTAGGTTCGTATCAGAAGGTCATTTTGGAGATGACCTTGATGAGGGGTTTAATGAAATTTTTTCTTACCAAGGAAGGTAAAACCATGGGAGACCAGCAAGGGAGAAGGATGATTATCTTGGAAATATTAAGGTCAACACACCACCTTTCATGGGAAAAAATGATCCGAAGGCATATTTGGAATGGGAGGAGCGTATGGAGATGATCTTTGATTGTCATAACTATTCAGAGACTAATAAAGTAAAGGTGGCAGCAATGGAATTTGGACATTATGCATTCCAATGATAGACAAATAAACAAATTACTCGGAGGAGAGTAGGTGATGAATTGATTACTACTTGGCGAAAAATGAAAGTAGCCATGAGGAAGCGATTTGTACCAACTCATTACCATAGGTTGCTACATCAAAAACTCCAATCATTACCACAAGGTAGTAGGTCCATGGAGGATTATTACAAGGAGATGGGGATACTCATGATGAGATTGAGCATGAATGAAGAAAGAGAAGCAACTATGGCACGGTTTCTAGGTGGATTGAATCGTGAGGTAGCTAATCAATTGGAGTTGCAACAATATGTGGAATTGGAAGAGATGTTGCATGTGGCTATCAAACTTGAGAATCAATTCAAGAGGAGGGGCACAAGTACATGGATTGGAGGAGTTTCAAATAGTGGGAGATCAAATCTAGGTGCTTGGAGAAGCAATCCCACCTTTGAAGCAAGACAAAAGCCAAAACTTAGAGAAGAAAGCACCAATAGGCCAAAAAAGAAGTCCAAAGTCGAATCTGTCCAAGCACACAAAAATGAAGGTAATCTACTCCTAAACCTTCTAGAACTTGTGAAATTGTGTGTTTTAAGTGCTAGGGATGAGGACACATTGCCAATCAATGCCCGAATAGAAGAACCATGGTGCTAAATGGTGAGTTAGAGTTTGAAAGTGAAGAAAGTGATGCTAAAACCGAATTTGTTGAAGATGAAGTCGGAGATGAAGGGCATGATGAATCTGAAACACTCAAAGCATCTAGGGTTGAATTGAGTTTGGTATCAAGGAGGGTCCTAACCGTATACAAAGATGAGGACCAAATTCAAAGAGAGAATATCTTCCACACCCGATGTGAAATTTAAGGTAACATTTGTAGTATGATAGTTGATAGTTGATAGATTAGAGGAAAAATCTTGAGAAGTGGCTATCTATTTTCCTGAAGAGGTAAAGCTATCTCTCCTATCTTGTAATAATTAGAGACATATAATTTAGTGAGAGATAGGTATTCTTAGAGAGAAATTGTGCAAACGTAATTAGTAATTTGGTAGTTGATAAATTGGGGTTAGCAACCATTAAACATCCAGAACTATATAGATTACAATGGCTTAATGATAATGATGAGATGAAAGTAAATAAATAAGCCAAAGTAAAATTCCATATTGATAAATATATAGATGTTGTATTGTGTGATGTTGTTCCTATGCATGCGGATCATATTTTGTTGGGTAGACTATGACAATTTGATAAGGATGCCATACATTATGGGAGAGAGAATTCCATTGTATTTAAGTTTAAAGGGAAAAAGTTTAAGCTGGAGCCATTAACTCCAAAAGAGGTATTTAGAGATCAACTTCAAATGCAACAAAGGAGTCTGACCAAAAAGCTTAAAGAAAAGGCTAGTATGGCATCCACGACTTCAACAACTATTCAAGGGAACAAGGACATGCAAGAACAACCAGGTAAGTGTCCTAAACTTAAATTAGGGGGGAAACAAAGAGAGAAACCCGAGAGTGAGAACAAGCTTGAGGAAACCATGAGGCATAGTGAGAAACTCTAGAGTGATGGAAAGAAAGCCATATCCGAGAGGGAGAAAGGAAAAGAAAGGAAAGAGAAGAAAAATAAAAATTTCTATCTTAGTTTTGGGGATGTTAATAAAGCCTTCTTGAGCAAGAACATTGCTGTTCATGATTTATAAAAACAGTTATTTGAATGATCAAGCTAATCCCCAAGAACTTGAATTGACAAGTTCTATTTCTTCTCTTTTGTAGGAATTTGATGATGTCTTTCTAGAGGAAATTCCTAATGGTTTACCACTTATCCAAGGGATTGAACAGGCCTGCATATAGAAGTAATCCCGAAGAAACAAAGGAGCTACAAAGGTAGGTAAGTGAGTTGCTTGATAAAGGATATATTCGTGAGAGTATGAGTCCATGTGCTATTCCGGTTTTATTAGTTCCTAAAACAGATGATTCATGGTGCATGTGTGTAGATTGTAGGGCCATAAATAATATTACCATTAAATATAGGCATCGAAGGTTAGATGACATGTTGATGAATTAGAATGAGAGAGGGTAATGAATGGAAAACCACATTTAAAACTAAGTATGGATTGTATGAGTGGTTAGTAATGTCTTTTGGTTTAACTAATGCACCTAGCACTTTCATGAAGTTAATGAATCATGTTATGCAACCATTCATTGGAAAATTTGTTGTTGTTTATTTTGATGATATTCTTATATATAGTAGGCATCTAGATGAGCATGTAGGACATCTTAGATAAGTTTTAAATATTCTTAAGAAGGAAAGGTTGTTTGCTAACTTGAAAAAGTGTGATTTTTGCAAAAGTGAACTTGTTTTTCTAAGATTTGTAGTAAGTGCTACAGGTATTAAAGTTGATCAATCCAAGGTGCAAACAATCTAAGAATGGCCGAAACCCATCTCCCATACCCATAGTAATGTCAACGGGGCAGGGCAGGGCCAATTTTTAAAATTCCATCCTTATCCCCGTAGTTTTTCTCATTTCTTTAAAAGCAAGGTAGGGACGTGAATTTCCCAATCGGTGGCGGTGTGGGGTGGTTCCCCCCCCCCCCCCCCCCCCCTTTTTTTTATATATATAATTGATATAATTTTTTTGATAAATTTATATAAAAAAATTTTCTTTTATAAATAAAATGTAAATAAAGTGACCAAAAATATAATAAAAATACAATAAAATACATTAAAGTCCAAATTTACAATTATAATAAAATACATCATCAAAAAATACAATATAATATCCAAATACATAAACATAAAATTTATAAAAATACACATGCACACATAATAAAGTTTTACTTATCATTTCCTTAAGTTTCTATGGAAGAATGTTCCGTAAGAGTTGATTGTTACAAAAATAAACAAAAATATTAAATAATATCAAAAAAATTTAAACAATTTAATATAAACATTTTTTGTAATAAATAAATTCAATTTACCTCCTCATCAATTTCTATGTCACTCATAGTAGAAGAACAAGCTCCAACATATGGTGAAGAAGATGAAGCTAACAAAAATGCGATTAATTAGTTAACAATAAATACAAAAAATATTTAAGACAAAAAAATATAAAATTTAATTTTTCATACCATTAATTTTAGCCCATAACCAACTTGTGAACACATCAAAGCTTCCAAAGTTTTAGGATGAAGTCTACTTCGATGTGGACTCACAAATCTTCCACTGGTACTGAATGCAAACTTAGATGCAACAGTCGATACTAAAATGGCTAAAATATCTCTTGTAATATTATGCAAAATATTATACTTCATTGCATTTACTTTCCACTATGCCAATATGTCAAAGTCATTAGATCTAGGCAAAACCGGCTCCTCCAAGTAAATATCAAGTCCATATTTTACATTATCAACATTAGTAGTGCTAGAAACAAATAAATCAAATCTTGCCAAAACGATCTTTTTTATTTTTTTATTTTTTCCAGATGGAAGCACATTGGATTGGGAAGATGAAACATTTGGAACATTTGCACTCAAATTGTGCTTTGAGTGATACTCCTTCACTAAATCATAGCAAATTTGACGTACAATAGCTATCTTATGCACACCTTCATCCCCATAAATAAAAGGAAAATAGTACTCCATCACTTTCATTTTATACCTTAGATCTAAAAGAGTTGCTACAGCCATTATTCCATGTGTTTGACTCCAATATTTTTCAAATTTAGATATCATACCTGAGGCCATCAACCTAATTTCCTCACAAAAAGATTTTTCACAAAAATCTCTTGGCTAAATCCCAATCTTGATCACTAGGCAAAAATTTATATAGTGACTCTCATTGTTTCAAATGAGGAAAAACAGTCCTATATTTCAAAACAGTAGCAAGCATCAAATATATAGAATTCCACCTAGTTTTACAGTCAAGAACCAACTTCTTATCATAAGAAATTTTCAATTGACAAACACATTCTAAGAATTTTTCCTATCTTCTTTGTGTTGATGTCCAAAAATAAACATTTTCATGAATTTTTTCAATACTTCCACAAATTATTTCCAAACCATCTTTCACAATCAAATTTAATATATGTGCACCACACCGCATATGAAAAAATTGATCATTTAACAAAAATGAAGAATTGGGAAGCTTATCCAAAAGAAGATTGACCAAAGCATCATTTGTGCTACAATTGTCTGAGGTCAAAGTAGAAAGCTTACCATATATATTCCAATCCAATATGCAATCCATAAAAACATTACAAAGAACCTCGGAAGTATGTGGACAAGGCACATATACAAACCTACAAAAAATAATAATAAATAGTTATAATAAATAAACTAATTTTACTTAAATACATAAAATAATCCAATAAATATGAAATTTAATATATAAACTTATAAAGTACCTTATAATTCGACTTTGAAGTGTCCAATTATCATAAATGAAATGTGCCATAATAGCCATGGAGCCTCTATTTTGGTTAGATGTCCACATATACGTAGTAATTGTAACTCTACCATAATTCTTCTCTAACAACTCCATTGTTTTGGATTTCTCGTAATCATATAATTTAAAGATATCATTTCTAATTGTATTACAAGAAACCACTTTAAACAATGGTTGAACCGTATTCAGAAACCTCCTTAAGCCATAATGATCAACTATTGAAAGAGGATATTCATGCAAAACAATCATGTTTGCAAGTTCCTTTCTAGCATTCTCTTGGTCAAAAGTGTATGAACCAACCTTAACTTTCCCACCGGCATCTTCAGTAGGATTCAAAATTGCTTGCTTAATATCTTTTTGTGTTCGAAGAGGACACGTTTTAAAAAGATCATGCAAATGTCTTGTTCCATTTCTACTCCCTCCTCATAGTTTATTCCTCCTACACCAATAAAGTTTGTCTATTTTGTCTTTAATAAAATAAAATAAGCTTAAACCCACTACATTCTTAATTTCTCATAGCCTGCACATGTTTCCTTAATTTTTTCCACACTCCAAAATTTTCAAAAGATAAATAGGTCTTCAGGTCTAAAACAAAAACGGGTGCTCTTTTACATTTGACAATATTCTTTAATCCCGATGTTCTAAAATGAAAAGGTGCCTTTTTTTTTTTTTTAAAATTCTAAGTCCTTGAACTAAATTACAAAGGATCTAAAATATTTGGGGCTTTGGAGTTTTGACTTCCTTCCTTCTCTGCTCATTTATTCCACATCTAAAATTCTATAACTAAAATACTATCTTTTTGACTAAGCTGTCTTTGATAAATTTAAGCTCTAAATCAGCTTCCTTATGCCTTATAGGATGCCAAATAGGATTATCATGGAGTCCCATACATTGCCCTTCCTTGGATCAAAGAGAAAATGTTAACTCAGCAAAATACAGTAAAGCTAGCAAATAATATAGCAAAATCGACCAATTTCTCTCTTAAATGCACAAGCCCTAAATGACCGGCTTAGCTTCAGTCTTGACTAGTTCCCATGGCTTCTGAATGATAGCAAGTGAATTCAAGAAGATTTGGAACCATTTCCCACTACCCAGAATCCATAAATGTGTTGAAAAGGTTGTAATCTTGCCACCTTGTGCAAACCAAAATCCATCAAAGTTTGCACCCTCTTTCTTTCTTTAAATAAACTATTTTGTTGAATGACCTAATGCAATATTTATGTCTATGTTTTATGTTCCTTTTAATGTCTTTTGAATATCTAAGTTTTATTGTATTTAGCTTAGGAATTGTCTCTTTGTTGGGTATTGATTTTATTTTGTAAAAATGGCTATGTGATGGAAACAGTGTTTTCAGCAACATAGGTCCATTGTTGGAGCTGGATTTCTCTGAGCTTTTAGAATGAGTTTATGATTTTTGGATATGTTGTAGTAAACATGTAAATGAAAATATATAAAAAAGAATGACTCAAAAAGATTTTGGGAAGCCTAAGATATGTAGGTTGCAAGTTGGCATAACTGTTGAGATTTCCTGCAGTTATGGCCCAAGGGTTTAAGAAGAATTGGAGGCCTTACCCAATTCTTTTGGACTTGGTATTCTCCATATTTAATCCTTGATATTTCAACATACCACATGCCAAAATTCAAGCAATTTGGATGAAGATATTCCAGCCTTCCATCTGGCCAAAGTAGTGGTACAGGATTAGGTGAAGACAGTTTTTTGAAATTCAAAATCTCACCAACCCTTGTCATGATTATGCACTCACATGTGAAGCTGGTAGTTGAACGGTCATGTATCATAATTTTGAGTGGGAAATGTGTAAATTTTGAATTTTAAAAACTTTCATTTGGTCCTACACACACCTCACATGTATGAGACAAGTTTTGTATCTATATATGCAACAAATGAATGAAAAGCAAAAATGAATTAGTGTACAGTCTAGTTTTGTGTGGCCTATTCTAACATCTTCTTCTCTTCTTCATCATCATCTTCTTCTTCTTCATTCAAAACAAAAACGCTAACAATATTAAATATCACCATACTAAAAACAAACACAAAAATCACCCAAACATCAAACCAAAAACCGGATCAAAGGTTGTGCACAAGACTAACACTTTGTGTACAACACTCTTGGCCGAGTGAACCCAAAACCACACCAAACTCTAAAAAACTGCACTAAAACTGCTACCCGGGTCTGTATCAGCTTCTACTACTTGAATGCTTAAAACAGGCCTTGTATCTTCGAGTATGGACAAGCCCTTTTGAGAATGGATTACTCCCATATAAAGGCAGCTAGGTTATCCTTAGACTTCTTAGCTTGAGCCCTAGTGATTGGCCTGGTCTTCATCCGTATCAGATTAGCACCACAACGGGTTGTCACTTGTGCGGGTGCAGGTGGATTCTCATCACTTTTCCATCTAGGTTTAGGAATGCCAAGATAAGAACCTTTTGAAGTCTAGCCTGTTTATGTATCATGCCAAGATAAGAACCTTTTGAAGTCTAGCCTGTTTATGTATCATGCACTTTGTACCCACTAGTCTGCTGAAATTGTGCATCCGATCTTAAGTTTCTCACCTGACCATCTCCTCGATAGAGTTAATCCTTTTTATAGTATTCCAATTGCCTGTAGTGAAAGGATGATCCATTCCACTAGCACTGCTCATCATGAATCTTGCCACATAAGCTGAATCGGATTGCAGATCTCTAGAAATAGCTGCTATCATTGTTCACTGTCCACTGTCCTGAACCTTGAGTGGTTATCTCAACTTTAACCTCTTATTCTTAATAAAGGTTGGAGGACAAAACTTAATGTTAAATGAAGTCTTAAACTATGTCTAAGGGTGATGCATCTTAGTTCTTTCATACGTCCACCACTTCCTCGAGTTTGCCTATAGCATAAAGCTAGCTAATATGATCTTATCCTCATCCGAACATTGCATAGGATCCGTGGAGCCATCACAACCTACTGCTCCAAGTCTACGAACCTAATTAATAGAACACCTAGTAAACCCACTCTTCTCGAGTGATCGAGCCCCGTGCTCAATAAAATGCTCCTCATAAATGAATGCATCTGTATCTACCTGCTCGCAACATCAAGAAAAAGTTACATATGATAAAATCGGTCAAAATATAATTAACACCAACAAAAAGAGTAGGTATGGAAGGAAAAACACAGGATGAGTTGTACAGCAATGCACAACCCCGAGGAATTTAGAACCTAAAGCTCTGATACCAAGCTAACAGGACCCACCTCGGGAACCCTCCCAAGATCTCCCGGGTGGTCCTGTCTGGTGAAGTCCCATTGGAAAATCTCTAGAGGATATCTAATGGAACCTCACTTAAAACATGGATAATGAACACAATTATTATTAATAATACCTCAATGTATAAATATAATAAAAAAATAAATCTACAACAGCATAAAGTCCACAACCAACCTACTGTGCTATAGGCCATAATTATACACATAAGCACCATGGTCTTTACTAAGTCCCATATTTAAAATCAGAGCATTTTAAGATTGTCAACGAAGTCTAAAAGTACAAATAAAAAATAAATAGGTCCAGAAGATAATGATATATAAAGAAAGGATAAATACAACTGCTGTCGTGGAAGGAACAAAGTGATAAGTTATGCACGAGGTAGACTGCTACTAGCTGCCTAAGCCTAAGGGAACAAATTTAAAATAATAAAATGTGAGATAAGGGAATCTCAGTGAGTGGCATAGTATAATATAAAAATAATAATTTATTTTCGTAAAAAATCTTTCGTTTAAGACCTCTCGTTCCACTCTTTTGAAAGTTTTCCTATTTAAAAATCATTTCACAAAACTCACACTTGTATCCCAAATTAATCTCATAAAAATTCGATGCTTAAGGGTATAAAATGAGCGAACAATACAATATTACAAAATACCATAAACATTATGTAAATTATGAGCATAAAATCTTATGAGCACGGTTCCACGAGATAAATATGAAAATACAGAAATAACTACAATATTTGAAAACCATCAATGTACTCAAAACATATACAATGTATCATACAATGTACCAATTTATAAACTATTGGATACACCCACCTCACGACCCTCAATATACTAGGTGTCGTGGAAATAATAAATAACCATCGGGACGTACCCAACCTCATGGTCCGTGGTAATAATAAACCATGAGATGATACCAACCTCACAACACCGTGGTAATAAAAATAAATCGTCAGATAAACCCGACCTCACGATCGATGGCAATAATAAACCGTTGGGTGAAACCAACCTCAGGGCACCGTGGTAATAATAATAAACCGTCTGATAAACCTGACCTCACAGTTCGTGGCAATAATAAACCATTGGGTGAGACTAACCCCACGGTACCGTGGTAAACCCAGCGTGCTGTAATATAATACTGAATCAAAACTCTAGTACTATATGGTGCATCAATAACAAAAATAAGCGATACAGTATCCTTAAAACAATCTTGTAATATCACAAATACTTTTCCGAACAATATTGTATAATAAGTCCTTATTTAATTTTCAATTTTATCTGCTTATTTAAATATTTAAAAAATTTTAAATCATCATTGTCTATTAAAATAAAAAATATCACAGTGAAATGTATTCACAATAAACCAATTTTAAGCATATAAAATTGTAAAATATTTGAACATGATTTCCAATCTGCTTTCTTAAATCAATTATTTTCTGAAATGATTTAAAACCTCAATTCAATTATCAAGATATTTAAATACTGTAAGTCCATTTAAGAACTCATTAAAATGGAAAACCGTTTAAATTATTGTCAAACATCACATAAAATGATAACACATATAAGTAAAATCAAATATTACATATGCATAAACCAAACATTTCAATCAAATATTATATACGTAAAATATTCGAAGCATATATATACTATACCATATACCCAAAATGTTTTAAAAATATAACCACTTACAATACTACATATGCTTACTCCTACTCCTCTGCAGGCTCGCCTCCAAGCTCAACTCGAGTGCCTGTAATATAGTAATATATTTTTCAGGTGCCAATAATTAAACCAAAGACACTTGTATGATCCAAATGTCTTAAATTGATTATACTACTATAAAATTACATAAATTGGACATCAAACGGTCCAACTATACCGCGCACTCTTAGGATCCGGTACCAAAAATTGGGGCTCTTCACTTGAAAGCTATTCTTTCAAAATTGAACATTCTAATGGGTCCTAATAGTATCCAATTTCACTAATCCAACTCTAATTTAACCAATTTGACCAATTTTGTCCAAATATAATCCAAATTTATCCGATAATTAACTAATTGACCCAAAAATGGAAAAATTATCAAACGACCTCTAAAATTCACAAACTTTATATCAACAGAAAGTCCAAGAGACAAGGAACCCATCAGTATGCTCATCTTGGTCCAACGATCCCTCCGGTGACCCGAAAACTCGATTGAAGCTTCAATCGAACTCCCCATCATCGTATCTCTCAAACGGTGAGGAATCTTGGAAAATGGACCTTGGAAATGAGTTCAGAGGGTCCCAAAATGGTGGAAAAGGTCTATGGGTTGGTCTAAAATGGCCCAAAAATGCAAAAATCCAGCGACCCATCTCACCGGTCGCAGCCGCCTTTGCCTTCGCCGTGAACTTTCATGGCCAAGCTTGCCTCAATGTGGGCTTCCTCCCTGGCTGGTGCATGTACAAGATTGGTGGCCAGTTGGGCAAAAACGGGTTGAAATGACCCAGTTCAGACCCACGAGTCTGAGGGAGGATTTCTCGGGTTTTGGGGATGAAATGGGTATGTTAGGATTTTCTTTTCTATTTGGCATGCTTACCAAGGCTTATATAGAGCCTTGGGTTACTAACAGATAAAACTGGGGTTTGGTTTGGATACTGATATAAAACTTATACTTAAAACTTTTCAAAACCATAACTTTTTATCTGTAAGTTGGAATTTGGAGTGCCGCCAGTCTATGAACTCGTATCGACAAGATCTACACAATGGTACCTCATTCAATCTAAAAATATTGACCACTGAAAAAGTCAACTTGGACCCACTTATTGTTCACTTGGTCAAACCTGGTCAAACTTGTACATTTTTTTATGGGTTGTTACACCTCTTAGCTTGTGCCAGAGTAATTGGTTCGATCTTCAGTTGCACAGAATTAGGAGCCTAATGAGTTGTTGTTTGCATGAGTACGGTCAAATTCTCATCACATAATAAGAAAAAGAACAACTATAATGTCTAAGATAAATGTTTAATCTTCCTAAGTTGTTTCTTGTTCAATGAAGTTGTCGTAAAGTTCAAGAATTCCGATACCACCTGATTGCCAGAACGATCATATTGTTCTTTCTTACATGCCCTCAGCCTGAATAATCTCTTATATCTTCTCTTTTTTATTTTTTTGTCTTTCATCATCCTGAAAAAGTTGATATATAAATATGAATTAATAATCAATGAGGAATCTTTATCAAAAATATTTTCTTATTTTCATGATTAGGATCCATAAAAAAAAAAAAAAATTTAAATTAAACAATAAAAACAAAAAAAACTTTAATAACTAAAATAAAAATATAAGAGAATAAAAAGAAATAACATATGACAATGAAATTTTAAATAACTGGAAGGTATCAGTTACTAATTTATAACAAAATATATTTGACTTATTTATTAAATAAATTAAAATAAAATAGTTTATTTTAAATATAAATCTTATTTTGCCATGTTTAACAGTTATCATTCATGATATTATATATTTTTTTATGTTCAAATAAGGAAATATGTTTATTACTTTCCATATAATCATATTTATATATGTAAAAATATTTAAAATACTTAATCACCATATATATGCAAATACAATTTATGTCATATATAATGTTATAATAATAAAAAAAATATATTTTATTCTCTCACTTAATGTGCAAATCTATTATATACAAAAATATAAAACATATATAATATTATAATAATAAATATATATTTATTTATTATTAATAAATAATAACATATATTTATTATTATTTTATAATAATATATTTTTTTATATTTTTTTGGTATAACCATAAAAAATAAAAAATCTCATATCTTTCAATCAATTATATAATATTATAATATTAAAACATATATTTTTTAATACAACAACTAAAAGGTAGAAAAATCTCATACTTTTAAATAACAGCTTCATTTGATATTGATTAATATTTTGATAGGATTTTAAATAATAAAAAGAAGGGGAGATGATTTCTTTTATTGATGATTTCGGAGGAAATTTGGAAGAATATTATGATAGCACATGATATTTTTACATTTTTTTGAATCAATTATCTAATATTATATAATAAAAATATATATTTGTGAATACAACCAATAAAGGTAAAAAATTTCGTGCTTTTACATAGCTGATCTATTTGGTATTGATTAGTATTTTGATGATATCATAAATAATAAAAAAGGAAGATGATTTTTTTTTATTGATGGTTTTGGAAGAAATCTAGAATGATAATATGATGATATGTGATATACACTCTTATACTTTATATCATATAAATTATGCATTATATATAGAGGAAGAAATTTTAGAACGTACAGTTGAAGGTGCATTGAATGTAATATGATCAAGGGGACAAGAAGATATCAAAACTATTGTGGTTATAAGAGTGAAAAGGATTCTCTCACTACATCCCATTTTGATAAGTTTGTAAAATCACTCACTGCTCTCACTATAATCAACTCTCTCTTTGACAACTTTAAAAGTCCAAAAGAACCACACACGGAGCAAAATGACTTTATGGAATGTTATCCCACCCATCTATTTTTTCCATGTTTAGTTGGAGTCAGCTTAAAAATTTTTGAATGATAAATGGTTGTAAAATCATGAAATAACTTTATAAGGTAACAGGAAATCTTTGTTATTCATATGTGTGTATGTGTTTATGTGTGTCAAAGAACAATACAACTTTTTGACCATAAAAATAAAATAACATTCACAAACAAGGTTCACCGAAATTAATAATTTTTTTGCATAGTAAGAGGGGGGGGGGGGGGGGGGGGAACTCAAATCTAAATATCTTTTGGAGCAAACAAAAAAATTAAAAATCTAAAAATCTCTATCTTTTATGGGTTTAATGTCTGATTAACTATCCACTACACTCAAAATCAATTAGCAAGAGTAATATTGCTAGCTTATATATGAAACAAATTCTTATTCTTTTGATTAGGGAAACACATCAAGCACACCAAATTTTCCTTAAATTTTCTCGATAACCAAACAGATGGGTAATGAAATAATAAAAAAAATATAGTATCCAAAGAGAACAGAATATCAAGAAGAAAGAACCTACCTCTTATTAGCCTACAAATATGTAAACTAACGGTCATATCTTTTCAAACCCAATTGAGAGCAAAGCAACTATACCAAAATGAGAAATTGTGTTATAGAATTAGTAAAATAAAAATATCAAAAAGCAAAAGAACAAGAATAAGAGACACATAAAGAAAAAAAAAAAAAAAAAAGGGAAGTCGGCAAATCCAAATACATTGTGAATTCCAACAATTTATGGAATCAAAATTAAGCGAAAAAAAGAAAAGATGAGCAAAAACCCAAAAAAAAAAGAAAACCATCAAACATAATACCTTCATAGAGAGTTGATATTGGAAAACCAACAAAGAGGGATTAAGGTTGTATTAGATGCCTGAATATGTTAGGTTAAGATAGTTTCCTTTAAATGGATTCTGAAAAAAAAAAAAAAAGGCGTGCAAATCTCCTGCTAAGTATGAAGTTAAAACTAAATTAGTGAGCAACAAACTTTTGTGAATAATTCCAAAAAAATTGAATTTAAATTTTTAACTTTTATTATTATAATCTCTATATACTAATTTCCATTTGATTTTTGTGGATCCAGCTTTTAATAGGTAAAACTAATTGAAAATTTATCTTACATAATTTTATTTTTTTGTCCATATTATACACTACATGTATTTATTTTTTCTTATCAAATACAATAAAACACTTTAGATAGGTTTTTTATATCAATTTTATTTTTACTCAAATCTTTTTATTAATTATATATAGCTTAAATATTTCTTTTTTATTGGTTATGGAGGTGGCAAATTTTTTTAAATGATGTTTATGTAGGTTTTACTTGAAGTGGTTATATCAAATAGTTTTTTATTTTATTTTTCTATTCAAATAGCTAAGATTGATTTATAAATAAAAAAATGAAAGAAAAAGAGCTTTTTTTTTAAGCAAAAAAGAACAAGAGTTAAGGTAATATTGTACATCTATATATAAATATATATCATAATAATAATAGATAATAGTTAAATATTTGAACCATTAGTGGTGATAATTATTAAAAAAAATAATAATTTAGATCTCGTAAAATAACTCAAAGAATCTACATTTATACTAAGTGAAATTCTATGGTGTGGACGGTCTGCACCATGTTATGGTGCAAATTGCCTTAAAAACTATGATTTTTATAGAATCTATCATCAATACTCGTATCTGTGTGATAGTATTGATGATAGTTTTTTAAAAAACCATCGTCAATACTGAGATCCATATGATAAAAACGTGCAGATGTTTGCATCATAGACGAATCCTTTATAGTAATTTTTATTCTTTCCTTTTAGTTTCTACTTTTCCCTTTTTTGGGTTATCATTTTCCCCTTTTAGTTTGATTGGAGGGAAATATTAATTTTCATATGGCAGCTTCCTCCCCAGCTATCATCTAATACTGCCTTGGAGTTTATATGAAGGGCTTCTGATTAAGTTCAATGTTTTGAAAATAACTCTCTTCTCTCCTTTATTGGGTTAATCTCTTCTTTCTTGTGAGTCTTTTTTAGAAAGTTTGCAACTCTTAAGAAGGTAAATGTTTTTTTTGTTTTTTTGTTTTTTTTAAAGGAAAAGATGAGAATGTATTAATAATAATGAATCGTTACATCAGTAGCAAGACATTTTTGAAGCCACAGAAGGCCTTGTTCTAACCACCATAAAAGATGAGAATATATATCCAATTATTAGTGATATCATATGAAATTATATAGAATATTTTGAACATTCAATAAATATTAGACTTGCTAAATATGTCTATATCTAAATATTAAATTATATTTTCAGATTATGCATTGTTAATTGAGCGATTACTATGCTTGAACCTTGCATTATATATTTTCTATGTTGGCCTTGTTGGGGTGAGAAGGTTATGACCAAGAGCAAGCTAGCTTGAAGTGTTAGCAACAAGCAAGCTTTTGGTGATGCTCTTGGGAATGGTTGTGTGTGAGTTGTGTTTTTAGGTTTTGGTTATGGTGTTTTCTGGTTTTTAGGGTTCCTAGAGTGTTCTAAGGTGTTGAAGAAGAGATAAGAAGAAAGGGACCACGTTGCTTTTGAAAAATGAGGCTTAGATCGATAGCCATTTCATTCATTTTGCAATATAAGCTTGAAATTACAACTAGTTCACACATGCCAAGCATGTGAGCTTACAAAATGAGTAAATATTAGACTTGCTAAATATGTCTATATCTAAATATTAAATTATATTTTCAGATTATGCATTGTTAATTGAGCGATTACTATGCTTGAACCTTGCATTATATATTTTCTATGTTGGCCTCTGTTTTTTTGAACAAGTCCTAATTTCAAAAATAGTTCATGTAGAATTAGATGTAATTCTCACAAGGATACATAAGATAGCAAAAATATAAGTAAGTTATGAAACGTCAATCTCATTAAGAGGATAAGAAGACAAATATTTGATATGATCTAGGCTAATATTTTCCAAGTATGAGGGGGGAAAAAAGGGTTAATTAGTGAGAAAAAAATAATCTTCTTATATACTCAATTGTTCAATATATCACAACCAAAATCATAAGAAAATATTTTTTATTTTATTATTTTGCTCTACTTAATTTATTATATGAAGTAGTGGTAATTCAACACTTTGTGGCTTTTGTTATTATAATTTGAAATCCATACAAACACTTTTACCTCTAAATAATGCCACTTTTACCTTTAGGATCCTAGGACCATATTTATATATGTAAGAATTTAATGTGAATATATGGTGGTGGAATTCATTGGTACTTTTACTTTTTTTTTCTTTTTCTTTTCTCCGCATACATTGATGGAATTTACTTAATTTGACATTATGCACTTTTTAAATGTGTACTGCTTTTTTTTCCCCCCTTTGTTACTGTACCATATGAAATAATTTATTATGGAATGTGTTGTTCATTAAATCAATCATCGTGTGATTGGTGAATATGGCATGCATGGTTGTTACTTTTAATAAATTTTGTCATTTCTTTTGAAGATTTCTAAATTATGGTGATCTTTAACAAAACTCTTCTTAGGTGGGTAACATTAAGCGTCTATTTAGTATAGCTGATGAAAATAAAACTTTAGTTTGTAGAGTTTTGTATAATCGATTTTTTTGAAAAAGAGCTATTATTAAAAAGTTAATAAATGTTTAGCTGTAAATAAAAAAACTGTATTAAATGCCTAATGAATTTCCATATAAACTAAAATAGCTATATTAAATGCTTATTAAGTTTCAGTATAAGTTAAAAAATATATATATATATATATATATTTAAAAGCATAAAATTTGGACTTCTCTAAACAGCTTAAAAAAGCTATTTTTTTGGTCAATAAGTACTTGTTAACTTTTACCAAACACCCTTGTTTTTTTAATAAAAGAGCTTTTAGTCTTCAAGTAGAGCTTTTGACCTAAAAAAAGCTCTGCCAAACAGGTACTAAATAAAATTTGACTCTAAAGGACTTAGATCTTATAGATATATTTAATTCAATTATATATTTTATTACTAACTCTAATTTTTTAATGTATAGTTACTATGGATTCATATATGCAACATTATTATCGTTTAAAAGCCATGTTAGGCTCAATAGAGAATGATACTACTTTAGGTATTTATTTATTGAAAAAAAATAAAAGATATCATATAAAAATAGAGTTTAATTAGTTTTAACTTATGAATTTGTTAGATAATGATGTTTATAAGAAAAGTCAAGGTTCCACACAAATGTTGGATATTTGAGGTGTGTCTGATGGTGAAAAATATAAAATTGTATGTAATGAATATTGTAACACCCCGTCCCAAATCGCACCGGAATCTGTGCACGTTGACCGAGGTTGACCGTTGACCGAAGGGGATCAAAAGTTGACTTTTTGACTCGGTGAGAATTTTGAGTTGACTAGGGTACCGTGGCGAAGTGCATGATGCCACGAGTTCGTAGACTGGTAGAACGTCGAAAACGGAGCTACGGTTTGAAAGTTATGGATGAAACAAGTTGCGGTCCAAACTGTCCAAGGGGTGCCGGAGTTGACTTTTTGTTTATGGGGAATTCAGCTTTGACTCATGTATGGTTGTGAAGTGCTCGTCGATACGAGTTCACAGACTAGCGGCACGCTCAAAACGGACATCCGGTTAAAAAGTTATGGACGTTTGAAGTTTACCGGATACCGTATTATTTTAATGTTTTTGGGTCGGTGAACAGTGAAATACCACGTGTCAGCTTCTGATTGGTCCATGTGGCATGAACAGTGTCACGCAGGGTTTTTTATTTGTTAAAACTATCGAGGAAGAGAGAGAAAGAGAGAGAGGAGAGAGAGAGAGAGTCACCGGCCGCCGGTCATTTTCACGTTTTCCGGCCTAGTTACTGTACACGCACCGGCCATCCAGATTGCCCACCTCATTTCCGGCAAAACCTCCATATTTCACGGCGAACGGCCGCCGGACGCGCCCGGATCGGACGTCCGAAGTTTGGCGGCGATTTTTCCCCCTCCACCGCCGGCCACCGCGAATCGGCACTGTTCCGGCCATTTTCCGGCCACAGGCGCCTGACAACCTTGATCCTCTCCTCAAGTCCGGCCTACCCACCAAAAATCACGGCCATCGGACCACCGACGCGCCGGGATCGGAGCGTTTTCCGGCGAGGGGTCGGAAATCTTCAAACGGTGATTTCTCCGCCGTTCGACCTCCGTTTTGCTCACCGCCGGTCCCATTGGGTTGCTCTCCTCACGATCTACAAGTCTGCAAAATTTCACAGCCAACGGCCACCGCACGCGCCGCCGCCGGCGACGGTTGCCGGTGACCGTGGCGGCCCGCGGGAAAATACTGTTCCGGCGAGTACCCGAAATTCTGGCCAGCTCCAGTCCGCTGTGTTCGACCTCCTGAACCTGAATCCGGCATCCGTTTCCGCCAATTCGCGACGGTTTGGGAGAATTGCGGAGCCGAAACCCGAAAAGCTTCCCGACGAAATTCAAACCCCGTCGGGTACGATCATCGAAAATTAAGACCGGATCTGTGATTAGCATCACTCGAGCTTCGATTCGGTATATAACTCGTAAATTCTAGATATCGTTTGTGTTTTGACCCCCCGGGTACCGGGTATTATTTACCCGAATAAAATATTAATTTATTTGACTGTCTGTGAATTTTGTTCTAGGAGCACCGGTGAGTCGTAGAATTGATCCCGTAGTGGATCGTGGGTTAATTGCGTGCTCCAGGTGAGTGACCCACCTTCAAATTTATTTGGGAAATTTAATTGGTGAATATATCATGTGTGATTTAAATATTTGGAAATTAATTTCTTGTGCCAAATATTTATTGGATTTATTGTGGAATTATTTATGAATTTATTGGATTTAGGAAAATGTGCATTTTGATGCCATGTGAAATTATTTTATGGTTTTGAGGATTTTGAAATTGGTGTGGTTTTAATGGTAAATTGGGCACGATTTGATTTTCAAATATTTCAAGGAAAATATTTGGTTATGTTGATGATTTCAATTTTTATGAAATATGCCCATAAAATATTATGGGATTTGATTATGATATTTCGAGAAATTATTTATGCTTGAAAAAAAATGTGGATATTTGAATTGATGGATTTGGGAGTTGGTGGATTTGAAAATCATGGGATTTATGGTATTAATTATAAGGAAATTGTGGAGAATTTCCCGGTTCAAGCGGATGGATTATGCCCGCTATGTTTATAAAAAATGTGAAATTGTTTTATAATTTAAATTGTGGATTTTACGATTTTTAGATGCATCGTGCACGTACTGGTGTTCTAATTATGTGATATGGTATATGTGATATGGATATTGTGCACACAGATATGATTAGCGCGCAGGTGGGTGTGAGTAGCGCGCAGGTGATATTATGAGGGTGTCCTGTGGATGCCATCGGAGAGGGTGGCCACCCCCCTTTGGCCGGGACACCAGGTTAGCAGCGGCGCAGTGGGACGCCATGCGACCGTATGCCGGTTTCTCTCTATAACCTCCTGTCTGGCGGTACCTCGGGACGCTGGGTACTGTTGGCGCCACTGGTATATAGTGGGTGCATCAACTGATTTTCGGAACTATGTTTTACAAATAAAATGTTTTAAAGCTGTATTGGAATTAAAATTAATTATTACTGTTCGGATATTTATTTGATGTCTTGGTTTTCTGGGAATATGAATAAAAGGGTTTTGTGAAAATGTTTTAAAAGGGGAACCTTTCCAACTGAGAGAATGGTAAGGGTTTTGAGAGAAAATATTATTTCCAAATAATTATTATTTATATACCTATTACCGTGGTATTACATTGTATAGTAGTAGGGTCGCTCACTGAGATGATTAGCATCTCACACTCTTAAATTCCGTTCCTCTAGGTACCAGGTTGTCGGTGTTCATCCAGAGCGGACTTGATCTTCATCGCTGTTTTACTTCGTGAAGTACCCTGTTCTTCTTTATTGCAGTTGTACTATTTCTTTCACTCTTATTGTATTTATCTTGCACTGGATTACTGTATTTTTGTTTTGAAGTGCTGAAATATGTGGAACCAATTTGTAGTTTGTGGGAGGAATAAAGGGATATTTTTGAAGTGTGTTTTCAGTGCAGGTAAATTTGTGGTAAGTAAATCCCTTAGGGGAGGTGCTGCCGGATTTTCCGTTGGAAGGTTCGGTGGTATTTCCCTGGGATCAGGGCTGTCTAGGGTTCCGGAGGAGGAATTCTGGACGGGTCCTGACAAATATGGTCAACCAGATGATAAAATGGCAAACAAATTGTCAAGTTTCATTTGCACAATAATAAGAAATGGAAAAAAAAATGTCTGTTTCGTATGTAAGAATTGGCATGATGCACCAGGAAAATGCAAAAAATACTATGGGACAAGATACGGGTAAATAAGGAATACTTTATTTTAATTATATTCTTTCCTTCTTGTAATAGTTTTAAATATTTTAAAAAAATATAGGATACATATAAATTGCTTATATTGTTATAGGAAAACTATATTATCTCTGGTCACACTAAAAACTGAGTTATGAAGAAATGTGGTAGAAAATTAAGTACCTAGAAAGCTTAACTTAAAAAAGAGTATTACAGTGAGCATTTGAACTTTGAGCAAAAAATGTTATATAAAGATAAAAGAGTATGTGATGATCAATCGAAGCACTTAATCAAAGAATGGCCAACGAAAACGTTAAGGTATTTATCTATATATATATATATATGTATGTTCCTTACGCTAGCTACAAGTTAGTAAATAATAATATATTATAAAAAGATTGATAATAGTATGTAACTAATTATTTTTTGAGGCAACAAGTGATAGGAACTTGTAATAGTTTTAAATATTTTTAAAAAATATAGGATACATAAAAATTGCTTATACTGTTATAGGAAAAGTATATTATCTCTGGTCACACTAAAAACTGGATTATGAAGAAATGTGGTAGAAAATTAAGTACTTGCAAAGCTTAAATTAAAAAAGAGTATTACAGTGAGCATTTGAACTTTGAGCAAAAAATGTTATATAAAGATAAAAGAGTGTGTGATGATCAATCGAAGCACTTAATCAAAGAATGGCCAACAAAAACGTTAAGGTATTTATCTATATATATATGTATGTTCCTTACGCTAGCTACAAGTTATTAAATAATAATATATTATAAAAAGATTGATAATAATATGTAACTAATTATTTTTTAAGGCAACAAGTGATAGGAACTTGTAATAGTTTTAAATATTTTAAAAAAATATAGGATACATAAAAATTGCTTATACTGTTATAGGAAAAGTATATTATCTCTGGTCACACTAAAAACTGAGTTATGAAGAAATGTGGTAGAAAATTAAGTACTTGCAAAGCTTAAATTAAAAAAGAGTATTACAGTGAGCATTTGAACTTTGAGCAAAAAATCTTATATAAAGATAAAAGAGTATGTGATGATCAATCGAAGCACTTAATCAAAGAATGGCCAACAAAAACATTGAGGTATTTATCTATATATATATATATATATGTATGTTCCTTATGCTAGCTACAAGTTAGTAAATAATGATATATTATAAAAAGATTGATAATAATATGTAACTAATTATTTTTTAAGGCAACAAGTGATAGGAACATGTAACACCCCGTATAAAAAATACATATATTTTAACAAATTTGACCAAGTTGACTAAGTTTGAACAAGTGAACAACATGTGGATCCCAGTTGACTTTTTCAATGGTCAATATTTTTTATTTCACTGAGATACCATTGTGTAGATTTCGTCGATATGAGTTCATAGACTAGCAGCACACCAAATTCCGAGTTACGGATAAAAAGTTATGGTTCTGAGAAGTTTTAAGTATAAGTTTTATATCAGTGTCTAAATCAGTCCCCAGTTTTTGTCTGTTAATGACTCAAGGCACTATATAAGCCTCGGTAAACATGCCAAACAGGAAACAAAGCCTAAAATACCCATTTCATCTCCAAAACCCGAGATATTCTCCCCTCAGACCCGTGGGTTTGAACTGGGTTGTTTCGACCCATTTACCGTCGAACTGGCTCATCGCCATTTCACCCATTTCCGACCAACCATCACTTACAGGTGCCAGCCAAGTAGAAAGGTCAATTGAAGGTGAGCTTAGCCGTGAAATTTCACGGCGAGAGGCGCCCGGACGAGCCCAGATCGAGCCGGCGAAGTCCATGGCGGTCGGTGAGGTGGGTCGCCAGATTTTCTCAATTTTTGGCTATTTCAGGCTAATCCATGCACCTTATCCACAATTTGTGAACCCTCTGAACTCATTCCCATGGTTATTTTTCCTAGATTCCTCACCATTTGGGAGATACGATGACTTAAAGTTCGGCCGAAGCTTCAACTGAGTTTTCTGGCTACCGAAGAAATCTTTGGACCAAGATGAGCATACTGGTGGGTTCCTTGTCTCTTGGACTTTCCGTCAATATAAAGTTTGTGAATTTTAGAGGTCATTTGATAATTTTTCCATTTGTGGGTCAATTATTTAATTTTTGGAGAAATTCAGACTGTGTTTGGACAACATTGGTTAAATTGGTTAAAATTGGAGTTGGATTAATGAAATTAGATATTATTAAGACCCATTAGGAGGTTCAATTTCAAAAGATTAGGCTTCGGGTGAAAATCTCCAATTTTAGGTATCGGATCCTAAGGGTACGCGGTATAATTGGACTGTCCGGTATCCAATTTATGTAATTGTATAGTACTATAAATTATTTTGAGACATTTGGGTTGTAGAAGTGTCTCTGGTTTAGTTGTTTGGAGCCTGAGGAATATGTTATTATATTACAGGCACTCGAGTTAAGCCTGGAGGCTAGCCTGCAGAGGAGCAGGAGTGAGCTGGCAGTACTGTGAGTGGTTATAATTTTAAAAATGTTTTAGGTGTATAGTATATTATATATGTGGTTTGAGTATGTTACTTATACCTATCGTTTGATTTGAATGTTCATTTTATGGATATATGAGGATTTGCTTTTACATATATGTGTTATAATTTTATATGACTTTTATCAAATTTTAAATGTTGGCAATTCTAATGGGTTCATGAATGAACTTGTGGTATTTAAATATTTTGGTATTTGAATTGAGATTTTAGATCACTTAGGAAAATAATTGATTTGAGAAAGCGTATTGAAAATTATATGATTTTAAGCATATTCGAATATTTTGAAAATTTTTAGGTGCTTAAAATCGGTTTATGGTAAATATATTTCATTGTGGGATTTCTGATTTTTGTATGAAATGATGATTTGAGATTTTTTTGAAATATTTAAATAAGCAGTGGAAGTTTAAATGTTAAATTATGATTTATGATACAGTATCGTTTGGAAAAGTATATATAATCTTACAAGACTGTTTTAAGGATACTGTATCGATTATTGTTATTTGATGTACCATATAGTGCCAGAGTTTCGGTTCAGTATTACATTACAGCGCGCTGTGCCACGGTGCTGTGAGGTTAGTTTCATCCAACAGTTTATTATTACCATGGACTATGTGGTTGGGTTTAACCAACGGTTTAGTATTTCCACGGTGCCATGAGGTTGGTTTCATCCAACAGTTTATTATTGCCATGGACTATGAGGTCGGGTTTAACCGATGGTTTATTAGTATTGCCACGATGCCGTGAGGTTGGTTTCACCCAACGGTTTTATTATTTTCCATGATGAATTTGTATATTAAGGATCATGAGGTGGGTATATCCCACGGTTTACAGTTTGGTACATCGAATGGTACATTGTATATCTTTTGAGTACATTGATAGTTTTCAAATATTGTGATTATTACTGCACTTTCGTAATAATTTTGTGGAATTGCATTTATAATATTTATGCTCAATTTTTACATTTTGATTAAGGCATTTTATAATATTATATTGATTATTCACTCTATAACTTTTGAGCATCCATTTCATGATATTGAATTGGGGTACAAGTTTGGATTTTGTGAAATGATTTTTAAACGGGAAACTTTTCAAATGAGTGGAATTAGAGGTCTTGAGAGAAAGATTTTTATGGAAATAAATTATTATTTTTCTATTATACTATGCCACTTACTGAGATTTTTTTATCTCACGTTTTATTATTTTAAATTTGTTCCTCTAGGCCCAGGCAGCTAGTAGTAGTTTACCTCGTACACAGCTTGTCGCATTGTTCCTTCCACGACAGCAGACATATCTAACATTTCTTTATTTATCATTATCTTCTGGACTTATTTATTTCTAATGTGTACTCTTAGACTTCGTTGACACTCTTAGAATGCTCTGATTTAGATATTGGACTTAGTAGAGATCCTACTATATATGTGTGTAGTATTGCTTATGGTACAATAGGCCGGTTGTGGACTTGTGCTGTTGTGGAATTATTTTATATTCATATATCAAGGTATTATTGATATTACTGGTGTTCGTTGTCTACGTTTTAAGGTGAGGTTCCATTGAATATTCTCTAGGGATTGTCCAATGGGATTTCACTAGGCGGGACCACTTGGGAGATCCTGGGAGGGTTCCCGGACGGATCCTATCAAACAAATTGACTTATGGTAAGAAAAAGTATAATCACACCACATTAGCAAAGAGCTTTGCACGAGTTAGAGAAGATGGGGTATGTATTATGTAAAAATATAGTTTATAATTTATATAACTATTTAACATTTTGTATGATGCGAATCCGCCTAAACCTGCACAACGGACAACCCGCTAGGGTGCTGACCCAATACGGATGAAGACCGGGCTGATCACTAGGGCTCAAGCTAAGAGGTTTAAGGAAAACCTTACTGCCTTTTTATAGGGGGTAATTCATTCTCAAAAGGGCTTGTCCATACCCAAAGATACAAGGCCTGTTTTGAGCATACAATTGGTGAAAGCCGATACGGACCCAGGTAGCAGTTTTTGTGCATTTATGGAGTCCGAGCAGCAAGAAATGGTTCCAAATCTTTATGAATTTAATAAATATCACTAAGAGGTCATGGAAAAAATTCAAGGCAGAAGTAGAACCAACTTGTACTGAGTTGTATGTACAGCTTCAAAATTCGGTCAAAAATTGCTGTATTGCCTGCTGGCTTTACTGTATTTTACTGAGTTGGCTTTTTCTCTTTCCTCCAAGGGTAATGTGTGGGACTCCATAATAATCCTATTTGATATCCTACAAAGCATATAGAAGCTGATTTGGAGCTCAAATTGGTCAAAGATTGGTAAAAGTCAACTTAGTCAATAAGCTAGTATTTTAGTTTCCTAATTTGATTCTACTTTTTGTTTTAGTAAATTACCACTACTTATTTATTTATTAATTTATTTGCAGGACAAATAAATTTAGGAAATTTATTATTTTATTATTTTCATTGTAAATTAATTAATTTCTAATTTAAAATAAAGGAATTAATTAATCCAAATTAGATTAGGAAATGAGAGACTTTCGACCATATTAGGATTCTTCATTGCATGGTTGGTTTTTCCTTTTTGCTTTAGGGTTTTATTTTTTTCTCTTAGCCTATAAAAAGGCTTATTTTTGAGGAAGAACACACCATTAATAATATTCAGAATTTATTTTGTGAGATTGAATTTCTTTTTGTTCTTTTGAACACCTAAAACACCATTAGAGAGTGAGTGTTTTAGTTTGACTTATCAATAGGACTTCCATCACCTATTATGGTGTCTTTATTATATACCAAGGTTTCTAATCACAGGTTGGTTAAGGGTCAAAGTGACTATTAGAACTTGAACATAATTGGATCTGGGCAAATATTATATGGGTTGAGGAGCAGGTTGTCCTAGGTTTGTATCATTTGGTATCAGAGCCAAATTTTGTTCAAGTTTGATCTATCTTTATTTACGTTATTTTTTTTTATGTTAATATACAATTTTAACATTAGGTTAAGGTTTCTTTTATCATCATACATGTTCTGCATATTTAAAAAAAAAATTAAAAATTCATTCCTAATTGAATTAGGATTTTCTAGTTTTATTGTATTTTTGTTTCCTAGTTTGTTGGTTGTCTTTTATCACTGTTCTTGTTAATTTGGTTTTTGGTGATTTTTCTTTGCTATTTTAGTCTTCAATATTTGCATTCATATATTAAAAAAAAAATCGAACAGATATAATTTAAAAAAAAAAAAAAACTGCACTTTTGTATTTTGTTGGAGGTTACAGGTTTTGTGATTATTTGGTGTTGGAATTGCAATTTAGGTGTTGATTCTTGCTACTGCAGTTGTTTTATGCTCTGTAAGTGAAAAAAATAAAAATAAAAAAAGAAGAAGAAGAAAAGCCGAATAAAAAAAAAATCGGTTTGTTGCAATTTGATTTGTTTGCTGGAAATTATTGGAGTCGCTGAATTGTTGCATATTTATTCATTATTTGGAGTTGCTAGAGAGTTATTTTTGTTGCTGGATATTTGAATTTTGGGTGTTTAAATTATTTGGATTAAAATTAGTTGAAGGATTTGATACAAAACTTGAATTATAAGAACAACAACCAACACTGTTCTATATTTTTGTTCGACTTGATTCTTGTTCGTGTTTGAAATTCTTTTCCTAAATTTTATTCTTGAATCCTTAATATCTTACCATCTGGTCCAGTTCTTGCTAATTCCAAAATTTTCCTTATTATTTTTCTTTATTTGTCTAGAAAGTCGAAAACTAGGATTTGTTAAATTCATCGGTATTGCTTGCTTTTTGCTATTGTTTTGTTGATAAGTTTAATTACTTGTGATCTAATTGTTGTTTTATGGGTGTTTTAATTAGAACTTTGAGATAATTCATTGAGAGGAAAAAGACAAGAGAGTGTGAACTCAAAAGAGGGTTAAAAGCTTAAATTAGTGTGCAAACACATGAGGGAATGAAATTGGTGAGGTCTTAGTTTATTTTTGCATTATTTATACTAATATGGCAGATTCAAGGGTGGGAAGAGGAGATCCACCTTTAAGAATTAATGAAAAAGAGTCCGTAAGATTCCATGGTGGTTCCCGAGCTAAGGGGAATGGTGAGCAAACACACATGAGGGCTATATTGGAGCAATTCCAGCGGATGAATGCCCAATTTGATAACATAGATCAAAGGATGAACAAGATAGAGACATCACAAGGAGGGCCGAATATAAGGTTAGATGCTCATGGAGGTCGAGGGCGACTAAGAGAGGAATTTGGGGGAAGCATCTTTGAAGATGACTTGGATGAGGGGTTTGATGAATTTTTGAACCTCAAGAAAGGCTAATCCGTGGGAGGCCAGTGAGGAATGAAGATGATGATCTAGGGAATATCAAGGTAAGCATTCCACCTTTCATGGGAAAAAATGATCCAGAAGCATATTTGGAATGGGAGGAGAGAATGGAGATGATTTTTTATTGTCATAATTATTCGGGGGCCAAGAAGGTGAAGTTGGCAGCAATGGAGTTTGGTCATTATGCACTCCAATGGTGGACCAATGAGCAAAACACCCGAAGGAGAGTTGGTGATGACTTGATTACTACATGGCGACAAATGAAAGGAGCCATGAGGAAGCGATTCGTACCATCACACTATCATAGGTTGCTACATCAAAGACTTCAATCTTTATCTCAAGGAAGTAGATCCGTGGAGGATTATTACAAGGAGATGGAGATGCTTATGATGAGGTTAAGCATGAATGAGAATAGAGAAGCAACCATGGAAAGATTCCTTGGTGGTTTGAATCGTGAAATAGCCAATCAACTAGAATTGCAACAATATGTGGAATTGGGAGAGATGTTGCATGTGGCTATTAAATTGGAGCATCAATTCAAGAGGAGGGGTATAGACTCACATTTTGGGGGTGTTTCCAACAGCGGAAGATCAATTCCAAGTTGCTCGAGAAACAATCCTACCTATGAAAGCAAGCCAAAGCCGAAGGTGGGAGAAGAAAGCACCAAGAGGCCAAAAAGGGAGCCTACAGCCAAATCTATCCAAGCACATAAAAATGAGGTAAAATTTGATCATAAGCCTTCAAAATCAAGAGAAATTATTTGTTTTAAGTGCCAGGGATGAGGACACATCGCTAGCCAATGCCCGAATAGAAGAATCATGGTGTTGAAGGGTAATGATGAGCTAGAATTGGAAAGTGAGGAAAGTGGTGATGAAACCGAGCAAGAGGAGGAGGAAGAGCTTGAAGGTGAGGCCAAAACTTTGAATGTTTCCCATGTTGAATTAAGCTTGGTTTCTAGGAGAGTGCTGGCTGCATACAAAGATGAGGATGAAATTCAAAGATAGAACATCTTACACACCCGATGTGAAATCCAAGGTAAGATTTGTAGTATGATTATTGATAGTGGAAGTTGTACCAATGTAATTAGTAATCTTGTGGTAGATAAATTAGGCTTGACAACAATTAAACATCCAAAACCTTATAGGTTACAATGGCTTAATGATAGTGGTGAGATGAAAGTTAATAAACAAGCCAAAGTAAAATTCAGGATTGATAAATATGTGGATGTGGTTTTGTGTGATGTTGTGCCTATGCATGCAGGACATATTTTATTTAGTAGGCCTTGGTAATTTGATAGAAATGCTATTTGTTATGGTAGAGAGTATTGTTTTTAGATTTAAAAGTAAAAAGGTCAAGCTGGAAGCATTAACTACCAAAGAGGTGTACAAAGATCAAATACAAATACAACATAGGAGGGAAGCCGAGACACTCAAGGAGAAGACTAGTATGGCTCCAACGGTTCCACTATCCATTCAAGAGGAAAAAGGTGAGCTTGCTGCCCAAGGTAAGTCGTCTAAAACCCAGGTTGAGTGGAAAATTTTTAACAAAACCGAGAGTGAGAAATTTGATGCAAAAGCCAAGAGTGATGTAAAAACCATTAAATCCGTGAGTGTGAAAGAAAAAGAAAGGAAAGAAAGGAAAAATAAAATTTTTTATCTTAATTTTGGTGATGCTAATAAAGTAATTTTGAGTAAGAAATAAGTGCTGGTGATGAATTATAAAGATGCTTATTTAAAAATGTTTTTGTTGTTTAGAACTTTATCTGCATTGTTGAGAGCTTTACTTTATGGCAATTTGAAAATTAGGAAGAGATTATTTGCTAACTTTAAAAAGTGTTATTTTTGTCATAATGAGTATGTCTTTCTAGATTTTTTTATGATAGTGTTTGACCTAGGAGATTTGGTTTGATTGCATTTACGAAAGGAGAGGTTTGCAAAACAAAGAAAGTCAAATCTTATGCCGTGTGTGGATGGACCTTTTCAAGTTTTAGAGTGGATTAACGAGAATACCTACAAACTTGATTTAATAGGTGAGTATAATGTTAGTGCCACATTTAATGTTACTGATTTATCTCCTTTTTTTGTAGGTGATGAACTTGATTTGAGGACAAATCCTTTTCAAGAGGAGGGGAATGATGTGAATCCACCCGAACCCGCACAACCGACAACCCATTAAGGTGCTGACCCGATACGGACGAAGATCAGGCGGATCACTAGGGCTCAAGCTAAGAGGTTTAAGGACAACCTTGCTGCCTTTTTCTAGGGGGTAATTTATTCTCAAAAGGGCTTATCCATACCCAAAGATACAAGGCCTGTTCTAAGCATATAATTGGTGAA
Organism: Ziziphus jujuba; assembly: GCF_031755915.1. Lineage (NCBI taxonomy): Eukaryota > Viridiplantae > Streptophyta > Magnoliopsida > Rosales > Rhamnaceae > Ziziphus > Ziziphus jujuba. The sequence continues at coordinate 22,032,116 of NC_083383.1, read as the reverse complement.
AGCAGATACGGACCCAGGTAGCGATTTTGGTGCATTTATGGAGACTGGGCAGCAAGAAATGGTTCCAACTCTTTATGGATTCAATAAATATCACTAAGAGGTCATGGAAACAATTCAAGGCAGAAGTAAAACCAACTTGTACGGACTTGTACGGACAGCTTCAAAATTTGGTCGAAAATTGTTGTATTGCTTGCTGGCTTTACTGTATTTTGTTAAGTTAGCTTTTTCTCCTTCCTCCAAGCAAGGGAAATGTGTGGGACTCCATAATAGTCCTATGTGGCATCCTAAAAAGCATATAGAAGCTGATTTGGAGCTCAAATTGATCAAAGATTGGTCAAAATCAACTTAGTCAAAAAGCTAGTATTTTAGTTTCCTAATTTAATTCTACTTTTTGTTTTAAGAAATTACCACTACTTTTTTTTTATTATTTATTTATTTTCTGGAAAAATAAGTTTAGGATTCTTCATTGCATGGTCAGTTTTTCCTTTTTGTTTTAGGGTTTTATTTTTTTTTCTCTTAGGCTATAAAATGGCTTGTTTTTGAGGAAGAACACACCATTAATAATATTCAGAATTTATTTTGTGAGATTGAATTTCTCTTTGTTCATTTGAACACCTAAAACATCATTAGAGAGTGAGTGTTTTAGTATGACTTATTAATAGGACTTCCATCACCTATTGTGGCATCTTCATTATATACCAAGGTTCTAATCACAGGTTGGTTAGGGATCAAGGTGACCCTTAGAACTTGAACATAATTGGATTCGGGCTAATATTATACCGGTTTAGGAGCTGGTCGTCCTAGGTTCATATCATTATACACCGTAAATTTGTAGAAGAAGGAGACAAGACACTCTCCCTCACATGTCAATCTATTTCACACTGATGGAACAAGAGAAATTTTGGTATGTTAACAAAGTATGCTTTAATATAATTTGTGCTAACATTTGCTATCATGGAACTTTCCAAGTTGGTATATAGATATTACAAAATTTCATTTATTTTATTACATGTAGCTGCAGTTAAAAGATAAGGATGGTCAAGATGCATTGCAAAAGACTACTTATACTGATGTGATACGAACCTAGGTTGACACGCACCTAAACCCATATTATATTAGCCCGGATCTCAATTAAGTTTAGATTTTAATGGATTGACCTAAACCCCTAACCAACCTTTGATTAGAAACCTTGGTATAATGAAGATGCCACAATAGGTGATGGATATCCTATTGATAAGTCGAAACCAAAACACTTACTCTCTAATGGTGTTTTAGGTGTTCAAAGAGAACAAAGAGAAATTCAATCTCACAAAATAAATTCTGAATATTATTAAAGGTGTGTTCTTCCTAAAAAATAAGTCCTTAAATAGGCTAGGAAAGAACAAAATAAAACCCTAATTATCTAGGTAAAATCGACCACCAAAGAATAAGAAACCTAGCTTCATTAAAATTCACCTCCTTTCCTAATCTAATTTGGATTAATTAATTTCTTTATTATGAATTAGGAATTAATTAATTTACAATAAAAATAACAAAATAATAATTTCCTAAGTTGATTTGTCTAGAAAATAAATAAATAGAAACCAAATAAAAGACTAATTTCCAAAAACAAAAAGTCAAAATCAAATTAGGAAACTAAATAACTATTTTTTTGACTAAGCTATCCTTGATCAATTTTTGATCAATTTAAGCTCCAAATCAGCTTCCATATGCCTTGTCGGATGCCAAATAGGATTATCATGGAGTCCCACACATTGCCCTTGCTTGGAACAAAGAGAAAATGTCACTTAGCAAAATACATTATAGCTAGCAAGCAATACAGCAAAATCGGCCAACTTTCTCCCTTATGTGCATAGTCCCTTTTTGTTTGCCTTTGAGTCTACCTTGGCTTGATTCTATGACCTCTTAATGTTGTCCATTGAATCCATGCAGTGTTGGAACCATTTCTTGCTGCCCAAAGTCCATAGTTGCATGAAAATAGCTACCAGGGTTCATATCGACCTCCACCACTTAGATGCTTAAAATGGGTCTTGTATCTTTGGGTATGGACAAGCCCTCTTGAGAATTAATTACTCCCTATATAAAGGCAGCCATGTTATCCTTAAATCTCTTAACTTGAGCCCTAGTGATAGATCCGGTCCTCATCCGTATCGGGTTAGCATCTTAGTGGGTAGTCGGTTGTGTGGGCATGGACAAATTCTCATCATGATGCATTTGCACAAGTTATGGGGAAAGATAAAAATGGTTGAGTTAGAGTGTATGGGTTTGGTGTTTGCACAACTGGTGCATGGAAATATATATTTAGTTCTAAATCATACCAAACTGCCATTGAGGCATTACAAAATGAAGTAACTAATTTAAGATTTAAACTTCAAAATCTTGAAGTGATTTGTTCATGTGGTAGTGCAAATGTTTCAAATGATATTGCCAATAAATCTTTAAGGTATGAATTTACTTTTGTTTCATTTATGTAATATTTTTTTATATTTAATTTAGAAAAATAAATGTTTTTTTTTATGTTTAATTTAGAAAAATAAATGTTTTATATACCAAAATATTTAATTTTCATATAAGTGTCTAATGCTACCATACTTCATATGTTACAACTATCATCATTAAATCATCTTTCTATTGAGGTAATAATCAATAGTATTTAAATTTAAACATTTCTACTGTTTTAAATATTTTATGTCGTTTTTAACTTATTATACAATAACGAATTAATAATATCCAGTGACATTTATAAATAAATTATTTATTTACTGTGTCATTTTCAAATGTCATTATACCATATAACTTATTTCATTTAGTGACATTTTATTTGTTTTAATGACATTTCAAAATGTTATTAAAAGTTTTCTAGTGACATTTGAAAGTGTCATTTTAACTTTTAGTTACATATTATTTATGATAATTTTATGAGTGATGCTAGTTTATTAAATGTCGTTAACGATATTTGTGATATTTTGAAGTGTAACTGTGTTCAATTTTTAAATGTTGTGAAATCTATTTTGTATACCATTTTTAAATATTACTAATGTATTGGTCTTAGCATTAATAAATGCTATGAAATCCATTTCACATAGCATTTTTACATGATATATCAACTACAAAACATTGCATTTATAATTATTATCAATGTATTGATCAAAGCATTTAGAAATGCTGTAAAGTATACTTGACATAGCATTTTCAAATATTGTAAAATGTAGTTAACATTGCATTTACAATTACTATCAATATATTAATTATAGCATTTAGAAATGCTATAAAATCATAGTAACTTAGCATTTTCAAATGCTATGAAATCTATTTGATATAGCATTTTTAAATGCTATCAATGTATTCGTTATAGCATTTGCAAACGTTATGAAATTTACTTGACGTAACATTTTTAAATGTTGTAAATATACTCAATATTACTTTTACAGTTGTTATCAATATTTTGATTATAGCATTTAGAAATGTTATGATGTAGACTTAACGTAGAATTTTAAAATGCTATGAAATCTACTTAAAATAGCATTTCCAAATGCTATGAAATGTTTTAATATAGCATATCAAATACTATAACATGACATTTGTAACTATTTTGAAACACATAATAGCGCACAACAAATGCTAGGAAATTGTTATTTAGAGTATTTAGAATGAAATTTTCGAAATGTTATAAAAAGTAAAACTTTTTATAGCATGAGTTGTGATGACATTTTTAAAATTGCAACTATTTATCTTTTTATAGCGGAGGAGAGATATAATGAATTTTTGTTGGCTAAAATAAAGCCAATTATTATGAGAGAGCTTAAAGCCATTCAAAAATTTGGTTAAGGAGACATTTTTGAATGAGCTTGATGATATGGCAACATTGAAAATATGATTATTGAAGGATGTTGGGTATAGCTAACTCGAGAGTCAAAAACCATGTATACCATGTTAGTTAGAGAATTTTATACTAATGCAATTGAGTAAAAAAAGCATGGAATAAAGGTTAGAGGAAGATTTGTTTTATTATCTAGTGATGCCATCAATGGTTACAACAATCTTATGCCATCGAAAGATGAGGGGTTCTTTAACTATTTGTGCAATGATATTGACTATGATGATATTCTTACTAAGATGTGTGTTTCTGGTACTAAGTTTTCATGAGTTAAAAATAAAAATCAAGTGAAGAAAACTTTTTTGGAGAATAGATAGAATGAATATGATAACGCATGGAACAAGTTCATTTGTTCAAATTTATTGCCTACCTCTCATGAGAATGAAATAACTACATTGTGCGCTAAGCTTCTTTATGCCATTTGTTCCAACATGAGTATTAATATTGGTTGAGTTGTGAGAGAAGTTTCCATTTGATTGAAGTTAGTTTTGTTGTTTTTTAGTTCCAAATTTTCTGTGTTTTTAAGTTTTAGCGTTAAAATTTTTGAAAAATCAAAAATATTTTTATGATTTTGAAAAATTGCTTTAAAAAATCTAAAATAAAGCTAAAAAAATCAAAAATTAAGAAAATCAAGAAAAATATTTTTGAGTTTTAGTTTGTTAGTGTTTGTTTTTCCTTATTTTGAAAAAAATAAAAAGAGTTTGTGTTTTTGTTTATATTTTGAAAATTCCAAAAATATTTTTTTATTTTTTTATAATATTGTTTTTCGATTTGTTTTTGGTTTTGTATGTTTATGATTGGCCTATTATAAGATTGTAGGGTGTTTTAGTCTAGGAGATAATGGATTAGTTGTATGTTGACTTTTTCCCCTTAAAACATTCTTTTGTTATTGTTTCCAATCATAGTTTTTAGCACATATCAAGTCTAGCATGATTGAGATTGTTTTCTAACGAAAATTTGCATTAGGTAGTGGTACATTAATTTGTTTAGTTCAATAACTTGTATGATATTTGATTTATGTAAAATCCTGGATGATTGCTTAACTTGGAAAATGATTTAGACAATTATTACTATATGATTGAACCTTTGTGAGACCTACCTATAAAATCATTCTATTGCTTGCACATATTTTGAGCTTGTTAGGATGCATCAGTGCATGTTTAGAGCCTTTTTTCCTTTTTTCAATAAATGTTGAGTGGTATTATTTTGAGTGATGATTTGTTTGGAGATTGGTGGATAAGTTGATTGCAAGGAAGAGGGATAAATAAGTTTTATAGGTTGTTTTGTTTTGAGTGATTTGTCTTTATGAGGGAGTACTTGTTGCTTGGGCATATTGTCATTAATCTTTAATGTAAAGTTTTCGTCTAGTATTTATTTACCTTTCTCTTTCTTTCTTTTTAGCTGTTCTCTTCTAGCCTTACAAGTTGATAAAGACCTATTGATCATGAGTTTTACTTTCATTCTACATTAATGGAGAGTTTAAGATCATGTCAGGCATACGAAACTAATGCTTAATTTTAATGCTCTAGTTAGTCTATATCCATTAAGAAGCATAACATTTAATGTTTTAACTTGATTTTCACACGCATTTGTTGGGAATAATAACTTTTAAAATCAAAAATTAGATGCTAGGTTGCATATATACTTTGAAATAAAAACTATTTTTGTTCGAACCAATCCTTGCGGGAACAATCTCTTACTCATTTTCTTTATTACTTGTTCAATTCATGCATTTTAAGCATAATGGACTTGTTGTGAGTATGGAAGAAGGATAAGGTCAGCAGGCCTTTTTTGATCAAAGCTATCAAGTTTTTGACTTAATTGGTTGGGAATTTTAATTGTGGCATTCATCAATTAGATAGTGATTGTACAAATCACATGATAGTAAAAGAAAAGTGTCCATTGGTGTGCAAACAAAGAAAAGGCCCATGTATATTAGAGGTGTGTTGTTTTTTCAAACTTGGACCAAAATTTATTAGGTGTATCACACCTTATGGAGAGTGGTTGTTCTTTAAAGTTTGGAGATAAACATTGCTCCATCTTTAATAAAAGCAAAGAGAGGCAGCTTGTAGAAAATTTGAAAATGGAAAAGCGATACTTTTGATTTAGATTCAAACATATAAAAATTTTACCTTTGAATGTGGAATTGATGGGAGATGCATGGCTTTAGAATAGAAGACTTGGACATTTAAATTTGCAAAATTTGAAACTGTTTCTCATAAGAATATTGTCATGACCTACTCCACTAGTATGATATTATCTGCTTTGGGGTAAGCCTACACAATTTTGTTTTGGCCGATGTCCCACTAACCCCATATTAGTGGGAGAAATGTCCATATTTATAGGTCATCTCACCAACTCCTTCTTAAGTGATAGGACATTGTTCACTAATCTAGCCCATTTTTATCTCACATCCTTTACAATTCAAAACTCTTATAATCCATCCCATTTGGGCCCATTATCTTTGTTGCACTCTTCTAGGTGGGTTTAGGCTCTTATACCATTCTATCATTATCTAAGTCTATGACTCACTCTACTAGTACATATTGTTTGCTTTAGGCTCAACTTACACAGTTTTGTTTTGGCCCAAATGCCATTGGTTTTATTAGAGAATCATGGAATTGTTAGTCATGATAATGAGCAAACCCGAGACCTAGTTACTTAGGTCGAGAGGTTTACAATTAAAGCTTGTTTTTGTATTTTGACTTATAGTTTATTCTAGCCAATTTTCTACAATCTAGCCTAGTTAAGTTGGTGCTTAAAGATGCCAAAATGATTTAATTAAAATGTATAAGCTAAATTAGGGCTTAAGAAAAAATCAATCACCTTGATGATATGGAAGCACCTTGGTGACATGGATGATGACATGGACAGCTGCTTGGTGACATGGAGACTTATCATTTTACTAACCTCTCATCCAATGCATGTCAAGACGTGTGGCATTACACATGAAGGCTACTCCAATTTGAAGTACTTAATAAGATAGCAACACTTGTCAAAATTTTAGAAAACATGTGATGAAGTTGCATTTACATTTATACTTGCTTCACCGTGGAACACTTGTCAAGACGTGTAGCATTACACATGAGGACTACTCCAATTTGAAGCACTTAATAAGGCAGCAACACTTGTCAAAATTTTAGAAAGCATGTGATGAAGTTGCATTTACATTTATACTTACTTCTCCATGAAACACTTAGAAACTATTGGTGCTTAGGCCATGCTGTGCTTTCACACCACTTTTGCAAGCTATATATATGTGTAACATTACAATGAATGTATTGAAGTTTATTTTAGCAAAACAAGTTATTTTCCCTTTAAAAATAAGAGAAACATCCATACGACCTCGCTAGAAAATTTTAGTAGCTTATTCAAACAAAGCACCAAGGCTGAGCACTTCAAAACACTTCCAAAATCAATTTCCAACCGCTTTAAACTCTTGTTTTCTTCAGATAAACCTTGTCCTGATCTTTCAAATTGGTATTAAAGCCTTGTTTCTTCAATATTTTGCCAAATCCATCCAAAGAGCACCTATTGATTTCAATGGCTTCTTCATATTTTTCAGCACCTTCACCTCCTTTGTTTGATGGCCAAAACTACTCAATTTAGTCAATCAAAATGAAAGCTTATTTTAAAGCTTATGATCTTTAGGAGTTGGTTGAATAGGATTATGAACTAGAACCTTTAAGGGTAGGAGCTTTTGTAAACCAAATTAAGCACCATAGTGAAGAAAATGAAAGATCTTATAAACCTTTCACTGCAATACAAGATGTTGTTATCGATGAGATCTTTACAAGGATCATGACTTGCACAACACCTAAGGAACCTTTGGAAAAGCTTCAAGAGGGGTTTTAAGGAACTATAAGAACAAAAAAAATGTAGCCGCTTAACTTTAGAAGAGAGTTTGAGAATCTAAAAATGCTAGAGCATGAAACTATGAAAGAGTTCTCAAACAAAATCATGAAATTGTGAACCCAATTCGATTACAAGGTGAAGACTTTCTAGATCAAAAGATTGTAGAAAAGATCCTCATATGCCTTATAGAGAAATATGAAGTAAATGTTTCATCTTTGGTGGAGACAAGAGACCTCTCACAGACCTCCCTTGCTGAATTGATCAATGTCTTACAAGTCACGGAACAAAAGAGGAAACTTTGGCTCCAAGGTGATTCTAGTTTGAGTGAAGTAGCCCTTGTAGCCAATAAAGGCAAGTCAATCTAGTAAGCTCAATAGAGGTAAGGACATCACCAACCAAAGAAGGAATAATAAAACTTATGGTCTTTGCACAATATGGAAAAAGCAAGAATGCATGGCTAAGCTATGTTAGTGGAGAACGAATGCTTAATGCAAACTTTACAAGTAATTGGGTCACATGGAGAAAGTGTGCTAGAGAAAGAACCCAAGGCAAGAAGAAAGATAAGCTCAATAACCTGAGGAGTCAAGTGAAGAGCATGAACATAACTTCACTACCACCTGCAACCTTGTAAGCACAAGCAAAGACTTACGGATTTTGGATAGTGGTTGTACAAATCATGTGTGCAAACCATGACCTGCTTATGAAGTTAGACTCAATAATTGCAACCAAATTCAATGTAGCAAATGGACAAATGATGGAGGCATAAGGAAAAGGAGATTTGTTGATCAAAACACCAAAAGATGCAACACTAATCACAAACATGTTGTATGTTCCAAACCTATCTGAGAACTTGTTAAGAGTGCCATAACTCATGAATAAAGGATACACTTTGAAATTCTTAAATACAAATTGTGAAATATCTAAGAAAGAAAAAGTTGAATTACTTGTCCATATGAAGGATAATAGCCTTATGATTGATTTTAATCAACAAAATCAATCAGCCTTGAGCATTAAAGTCCAAGAAAAATCAGAGTTATGGCATAGAAAACTTGGTTACTACAACTATGCCACCATAAAGCAAATGTAAACTCAACAAATTATTGAGAATCTACCACAAATCAAAGAGATTGAAGCTGTTTGCCAAATATGTCAACTTGGTAAGCTTAGAGGCAACCATTTTCTTTGACAACTCTCGGAAAGGCAAAGGAAAAACTACAACTAGTGCACTCGAATTTGTGTGGACCGATGAATAAGATAACTCATGTTGGAAGGAGGTACTTTGTCACTTTTATTGATGGTTATTCAAGAAAATGTTGGATCTACTTCCTCAAAAAAAAAAAAAGAGGTAGTAGCCACATTTCAAGAATTGAAAACACTTATGGAGAATCAAGCTTAAACAACTATCAAAATAGTTAGAACTGACAATGGTTGTGAGGACATTTCAAGTGCTTTCCAAGACATTTTCAACCAAAGTGGCATCATACATCAACTTATAACTTCATGCACACTACAACAAAATGGAGTTAGTGAAAGAAAGAATGGAACCATCATGGAAATGTTAAGATGCTAGCTATTTGAGAAAAGTTTACTGAAGAAATTTTATGCCAAAGCTACCAATACAAGTTCATACCTCCTCAATAGACTTCCAAGTAAGGCAATTGACTCCAAAACTCTAAATGAACTGTGGTATAGTTTTAAATCCTCAATTGCTCATTTAAGAGATTATGGAAGTATTATTTATATGCATATTCATGATATGAAGAGGTCCAAGCTAGACAAGAAAGCAATTGATGTGTCAAAGATGCAATGGCTCGATTTTAAAGGGCTATAGAGTATTTGATGTGTAAAAGATCAGGTTGTTGTTTTAAGAGATCTTGTAGTGGATGAAAATTCATGTTAGGATTGGAAAGAACATAAAGTACAACCAAGCACTTATATTCAATCAAGAACTCCTCCTATAGACCAAAATGATCTGGATGTTATCAAAGAAGAGGAAGATGATGATCCGGCGAATGAAGATTATATTGGCAAAAGAGGAACAAAATTAATTGAAGAATTTTATAATAGAGCAAGCATGGCAACACATGATCTGGTAACTTATAATGAGGCAGCTCAACATAAAGAATGGCAAGCTACAATGAAGGAGGAGCTTTATATGATTGAAAACAACAAGATATGGAGTTTGATACCAAGACCAGAAGATGGGCATGTCATAGGTGTTAAATAGATTTTTGAATGAAACTGAACCTTGATGGCACCTTGAACAAACATAAAGTGAGATTGATGGTAAATGGATATGTCCAACAATATGGTGTGGATTACGTAGTGACCTTTTCACTGTGGTAGAACATGAAATTGTTTAGCTACGTCTAGCATATGCAGCCAACAATTCTTGGAAAATATATCATTTGGATGTGAAGTCAGCCTTTCTAAATGGTATATTAGAAGGAGAAGTTTATGTTGAGCAACCTAAAGGCTTTGTCAAAGAAGGAGAGGAGGAGAAAGTTTACAAGCTTCAGCTACAATAATTGATGACTTTTTGATTCATGAACATTTTTCAAGAAGTGAAAATGAGTTTACCCTCTACATCAAAGCTAACTCACATAAAGACAAGATAGTAATGTCGATGATTTACTCATAATATGTTGCATTGTTAAAGCCATCCAACAATTCAAAGAAAAGATGAAGTAAACTTTGAGATGTTTGATCTTGGTTTAATGAACTACTTCCTAAGCTTAGAGATCAAGCAAAGGTATATTTCTATCTCAAGAAAATATACTTTAGATTTGCTTGATAAACTTCAGCTAGAAAATGCCAAACCTATTGAAACTCCTATGATTTAGAATACAAAGTTTGAACTTGATGTTGGATGTGAAAAGATAAATGGCTCGATTTATCAAAGTTTGATAGGAAGGTTGCTTTACTTGTGTGCATTAAGACCTAATATTATGTATACCATAAGTGGATTATCAAGGTTCATGAGTGCTCCATCTCAAAATCATTATGAAGTTGTAAAAAGAATTCTAAGGTATGTAAAACGTACAGTCAATTAAGGCATTTTGTACAAGCATGGTAAAATTTATGAGCTAGTTGATGCAAACCCGCCCGAGCTCGCACCACCGACAACTCACCGGGGTACTGATCCGATACGGATGAAGACTGGACCGATCACTAGGGCTCAAGCTAAGAGGTTTAAGGGCAATCTTGCTACCTTTATTCAGAAAGTAATTCATTCTTAAAAGGGCTTGTCCATACCTGAAGATAAAAGACCTGTTTTAAGCATCCAAGTGGTGAAAGCTGATACATCGGATTCCCATACATCGGACATTTTATATCGGACACCCTTGCCTCGGACATCTGATCTCGGACTTCGGACATCGGATGTAACTTAGCTCGGACAGACATCGGTTAGCTCGGTCAGATATAATTTAGCTCGGATAGACATCGGTTAGCTTGGCCAGACACAAGTTAGCTCGGACAGATAGCAATTAGCTCGGATAGGCCACAAGTTAGCTCGGACATCAGGCCTACATAAGTTAGCTCGATTGAAGACATAATTCAGCCTAGATGTCAAAGTCAACTTGTTACCTAATTTGCGATTGAATTTATTTCTTTTTGGGTTTTTATTTATTTATTTACTGGACAAATAACTTTAGGAAGGTTTTTATTTTATTCTTTCCATTGTAAATTAATTAATTCCTAATTTAATATAAAGGAATTAATTAATCAACCTTAGATTAGGAAAGGAAGTATAGTTTCGGCCAACTAGGTTTCTTTATGTGTGGTGGCCGGTTTTCTTTATGTTCTAGGATTTTATTTCGTGGCTTTGTAGCCTATTTAAAGGTTTATTTTTCAATAAGAATACAACTTTGATTTGCTTAAGAAAATACTTGTGAGATTAATTATCTCTTTGTTCTTTGAGAACACCTAAAACACCATTAGAGAATTGGTTGTTTTAGCTTGACTTATCAATAGGTTTTCCATCCCCTATTGTGGCGTCTACATTATACTAAGGTTTCTAACCACAGGTTGGTTAGGGGTTGAGGTCCATTCCATTAGAACTTGAACTTAATTGAGATTCGGGCTAATATAATACGGGTTTAGGAGTAGGTCGTCCTAGGTTCGTATCACTAGTTGGCTATTATGATAGTGATTGGCAGGCAGCTTGGAAGATATGAAAAGTACATTTGACTACTTTTTCATATTTGATTTAGGTCCATTTTCTTGGAGTGCTCACATAAGCAAGGAGCCCACAGCACAATCAACTTTTGAGGTTGAGTATATTTCAATAGCAGCAGCATCATACCAATCAATTTGGCTAAGGAAATTGCTTGATAATTTAGGCTGCAAGAAAAACAATGCAACCACCATCCATTATGATAACATTTTAGCTATTGCCATTGCCATTGCCAAAAATCTAGTGCAATACAAGAGAACAAAGCTCATTCCTATAAAATATCACAACATCCAAGAGACTGAAAGAAAGAAAGAGACAATGTCCATTGCCCTACATAAGATCAACTTGTAGATATCCTTACAAAAACATTGCCAAAGGAGAGACTTTAAAAGTTTAGGAGTCTGCTATACATCATGCCTTACATTTCCAAGGAGGAGCATTAGAGAATCATTGCATTGTTAGCCATGATAATGAGCAAACCCGAGACCTAGTTACTTAGATCGAGAGGTTTTCACTTCAAGCTTGATTTAATTAAAGTGTATTAGCTAAATTAGGGCGTAAGAAAAAATGAAGTACCTCGATGACATGGAAGCATCTCGGTGACATGGATGATGACATAAACAGCTGCTTGGTTACATGGAGTCTTATCATTCTGCCAACCTCTCATCCAATGCATGTCAAGACACATGAAATTATGCATGAGGACTATTTCAACTTAAAGTACTTAATAAGACAGCAACATTTGTCAAAATTCTAGAAAACATATTAATACGGCCAACCTCTCATCCAATGCATGTCTAGGTTGACTTGCTCCTAAATCAATATTAAATTAGTCTGGATCAAAATTAAGTCTAGATTGTAATGGTCACCTTGACCCTTAATCAACCTGTGATTAAAAACTTTGGTATGTTAAAGATACCACAATAGGTTATGGATTGTCTTATTGATAAGTCAAACTAAAACACTTGTTCTGTATTTGGTGTTTTATATGTTCTAAGAGAACAAAGAGAATTCTTTTTCATAAGTAATTTTCTGTATGAATAATGTTGTGTCATTTATTGAGCAAAAGAAGCCTTTAAATAGCCTAAAGTCACAAACAAATAAAACCCTAAAACAATAAATGAAACAGGCCAATAAGCATGAAACAATGATGTGGTCGATTCTCACATGTATTTCCTAATCTAATTTGTATTAATTAATTCCTTAATTTTGGGAGAGGAATTAATAAATTTACAATCAAAATATTAAAATTCAACCTTCCTGAATCAATTTATCCAACAAATAATTAAATAAAAATAAAAAATAAAAACTATTTCCTAAAACAAAAGTTCAAATTTGGAAAGTAATTGACCATCTTTCCAAATAAGCTATCTTTGTCGAATCACTGGCTAGTTTAGGCTCCAAATCATGTCTCAGATGCCTTGTAAGATGCCAAATAGGATTAAAACTGACCCCACATGTTGCCATTGACTGGAATGATCAAAGCTTGCTTGGATTGCAAGAAAAAGTCCTTTCCAATGCCAAAACAAGCAAAATCAGCCATGTTGAAGCTTGTGTACCTTCATACATGCTTGAACACCCTTGCCATTGCCTTGACATGATTTTGTGACTTCTTAGAAAGTTCAAGCATGCTCATAAACTTACAAACTCATCCCTTTAATTACTCTTTATATGAAACTAACAAGATTGTCCTTAAACATCTTAGTTTGTGCCCTTGTAATTGGCCCATTTTTCGGTTGTACAGGTCAGGACCCCAGCGTATAGTTGTTGGTATAGGTACGGGTGAGTTCTCATCACATATGGTGAAGTTGCATTCATACTTATACATGCTTTACCATGAAGCATTTAGAAACTATTGGGGTTTAGGTTTGGCCACGGTGTGCTTTCCCACCATTTTTGCAAACTATGTGTAACATTACAATGAATGTATTGAAGTTTATTTTAGCAAAATACCTTATTTTCCTTTTGAAAATAAAAAAAAAACATCCATGCTAGCCTTGCTAAAAAATTTCAGTTTCTTATTCAAACGAAGCACCAAGGCTGAGCACTTCAAAACACTTCCGAATTCAATTTCCAACAGCTTTAAACCCTTGTTCTCTTTAGATAAATTTTGCCCTAATCTTTCAGGCTTTACTTGAAAGGCTCTATACTAGTGGAAGAAGTGCCCACACTTCTATGGCATTTCACCAACTCCTTCTTGATCAATATAGGATTATTCACTAATTTCGCCTCTTATTGTCTTACATCCTTTAGGGTTCACAGGTTTCACAAATATGGTACAGGGGCTTCCTAGGATTGCAGTTTGTGAAGGATGTGCACTTGGAAAGCATTTATGGAAACCATTTCCTAAAGGACTAGTTTGAAGGCATAGGATGTGCGTGGACCAATGTGAACACCATCTCATTCACAAAATAAGTATTTCATACTCTTTATTGATGACTTTCCAATGATGACTTGGGTCTACTTTATGAGACAAAAATCTTAAGTATTATTCTTGTAAAAAAGGTTCAAGTTGCTAGTTGAAAAATAAAATGGCCATTTTATCAAGATAAGAGTTGGCTATAAGCATGACAAAGGGGGTATCTAAGAAGTATTATCAAACTGATGTGATTCCGCCCGAGCCCGCTCAACCGATAACCCGCTGGGGTGCTGACTCGACACGGATGAAGACTAGGCCAATCACAAGAGCTCAAATTAAGAATTTTAAGGACAACCTGGGAGTATTTATACAGGGGGTAATCAATCTCAACAGAGCTTGTCCATACTTGAAGATACAAAGCCTATTCTAAGCATCCAAGTGGTGGAAGCCGATACGGACCCGGGTGATGGTTTTGGTACATTTTTGGAGTATGGGAAGAATGAAATGGTTCCAATGCTTTATGGGTTCAATACATATACCTAAGAGGTCATGGAATCAAGTTAAAGCAGCCTCAAATGCAATCAAAAAGGGCTTGTACAGACAGCATCAACAATTTGGCCGAATTTGCTGTATTGCTTGCTGGCTTTACTGTATTTTATTGTATTAGCCTTTTCTTATTTTTGAAGAACAAGAAGGTAATCATAAGATAAGATGTCATATTCAATGAGAAGGAAAGTTGGAATTGGGAAACATAAGAAATGAATGTTGTGTTTGAAGTTTTATTCTAGAAAAATCAACGAGAAATGAAGAAAATGATGAAGAAAGTGATAAAGATTCAAGCGAAGAAAGTGATAAAGATTCAAGCGAAGAAAGTGATAACGATTCAAGCTAACCAAGCACACCAACATCATCTTCAAAAAGCTCCTTAATTTCTAGTTCATGCCAAGCTTCACACCAACAAAAATGAGGAGTATGAGTGATATTCTTAGAAGATTTAATTTTTACATGGTAGAGCCAAAAAAGTTTTAAACGAGCTGTCCAAGAAGAATGTTGAAGAAAAGTCATGGAAAATGAGGTATAAGTCAAAAAGAATAAAACTTGGGAGTTGGTTAAAAGACTAAAATATAAAGAAGTTATTAAAGTGAAATGGATCTACGCGATGAAGTATAATACTAATCGTAGATTGCAAAGGAACAAAGCAAGATTGGAGGCAAAAGGGTATGCTCAATAGCTTGGAATTGACTACCCTGAGACCTTTGCATCGGTAGTTAGATTTAAAACTATTTGCTTGTCTAATTGAGCTTGCAACTAAAAAAGGCTAGTCATTATATCAACTTGATGTGAAGTCAGCCTTTTTGAGTGGAGAATAAGGGAAGATGTGTTTGTGCAACAACCTTATTTATTCATTGTTAAAGGAAAGGAAGAAAAGGGTTTATAAACTAAAGAATGTTTTGTATGGACTCAAACAAACCCCAAACACTTCGTATATCCAGATTGATGGCTATTTTATTGAAAAAGGTTCTCGAAAGGGCAAAGGGGAGCCAACCTTGTATGTAACTCGTCAAGGTGAGTCAAATATTCTCATTGTTGCTTTGTATTTTAATGATTTAACATTTATAGGGAATCGAAAAAAATAATTAAAAAATTCTAAACAGAAATGATGAAAAGGTGTGAAATGAGTGATTTGGATTTGTTGTATCATTTTCTTGGTATTGAGATATATTAGAATGATCAGAAAGTTTTCGCTTCCCAAAATAGATATACTAGAAAAATATTGAAAAAATTTGGAATGCATGGTTGCAATACAGTGGTTGCTTCCTTAGTATGCAATGAAAAATTGATGAAGAATGATGGTGTAAGAAGAGAAAATGAAACTCATTATAGAAGTCTTATGAGAAACTTACTTTATCTTAGCACTATTAGATCCAATATCATACATGCGGCAAGTTTGTTATCAAGGTTTATAAGTAACCATAGCTAAATACATTTTGTAGTTGAATGAAGAGTGTTAAGATACATTCAAGGCATTCTAGTGTTTGGAATTAGATTTGAGGGAAACGAAGAATCAAAGTTGATTAGTTTTTATGATAGCTACATGGGATTGTTTTCATATCTAGAAGGAAATATCATCGGCCTCCTAATAAGCCCAAAAAAATAGATGGTTCCATTATTAGTAAGCCCATAAAAATTTCCATAAATAGCCTTACTATATCTATTTTCAAGTATGTTATAAATCTTATTTATCTTTGTATTTCTCAAGAACCATGATATTGACTTAAACATCAAAGAGCAATAGGTCGGTACGAAATATGTACCCCATTGACTCTAGCTCTTATTTTTTCTGGTTTTTAGACAACATTGATAGGAAAAGCTCATTAGAAGGCCGAAAATATCATTCAAATTGTTTGTACCTAAACAATTTGGTGCACTAGGTAGGGGCTGGTGACCACCAACCACCACCACCTTTTCCAGAAAAAGGGTGGCCACAACCCATCTAAAATGATTCATTGGTAGTCAATGTACAAAAACACAATTTTCATGTAATAGGATTAGACTAGAGAATACAAAAAAGCTATGAAAACCTGTTGAAGCTAACTTTTATGCCAGCGAGAACAGGAATGAGTTAAGGTACACCACCATGCCAAATAAATTAGGAAGTGCTGACTAGTACGCTAGTAGCATCCCTATGGTCCGAAAGCTCCAGCAATCATTGCAATTCACTGCCAAAATCTAGCCAACACCCATTGTTTTCGCAGTCTCCATCACCAGTGAGTGGGATCTTACCACCCACTTTAAAAACATCTTAAGGAGCCAATTTATGAACCTCCATATCTTTATAACTCGATTTTCTTGATAAAACCTTCAACAAAAATATTCAAACTTGATGGAAAAGTCATCTTTTCACCTTCATCATTGCCCATAGTTGGATTTTAACTACACCTATAGAAGCTAACCTTTAAACCATATGCATTCATGCCTTGATTTGGTCTATAAGTTCAACAAATAGTTTGCAAATTTGTCAGAATCACGATGTTTGATAGCAAGTTCACTAGCGAGTGACATCTCACCTCTCACTTCAAAAGCATCCTTATATGGCAATCTATAAAAACCCCATGCTTTCAAAATTCCTCCATTTAGAGCATCAACATATGGCTCAAATGGGGCAAAAAGCACCTTTCTACCATCATTACCAGCGGTGAGTAGTCTATCACCACCATCACCAGCAGCTCTAGCAAGCAATGATGTAGCTAATGGTGTCATTCACATGCTTTGTTCCCACTAGAAATTTCATAATCAAAGATAAGCATTCCTCTCTTGGTTTATTCAATTCTAGTTTCAAACACTGCATTTCATACAACAATCTTCTTGCTTAGGATTTTTCATAAAAGCTTTGCTTTGTGTATGACGCGAATCCACCCGAACCTGCACAACCGACAACCCGCTGGGGTGCTGACCCAATATGGATGAAGACTGGGCCGATTACTAGAGCTCAAGCCAAGAGATTTAAGGATAACCTGGAAGCATTTATATAGTGAGTATTTAATTCTCAAAAGAGCTTGTTCATACCAGAAGATACAAAGCCTGTACGGACCAGGGTAGCTATTTTCGTGCAAATTTGGACTTCGGACAGTAAGAAATGGTTCCAACACTTTTTAGGTTCAATGAATATCATTAAGAGGTTATAGGATCAAGTCTATTCAGCTTCAAAGGCAATTAAAATGGGCTTGTATGAACAGCAAGTAAATTTGGCCGAAAATGTGATGTTTAGCCACTGGCTTTGACTATTCTTATTGTTCAAGCAAGTTTGACCTATTCCAATCAGGGGCAATGTGTGAGAATCATTACTAATCATATTTGGCATCCTATGTGGCATATGGAAGCTTATTTGGAGCCCAAACAAGCTGGCGATTGGTCAAAGTTAGCTTACTTAGAAAGATAAATTAATCTTTTATTTGGTTTCCATTTATTTATTTGCTGGAAAAATCAACTTAGGAAAGTTATTATTTTATTATTTTCACTGTAAATTAATTAATTCCTATTTCAAAATTAAGGAATTAATTAATCCAAATTAGATTAGGAAATGAGGGGAGTTTAGGCCACCATTAGGTTTCCTATTCTATGTGGCCGATTTTATCTAGTTAATTAGGATTTTATTTTGTAAATTTTTGGCCTATTTAA
Source organism: Ziziphus jujuba (assembly GCF_031755915.1). Lineage (NCBI taxonomy): Eukaryota > Viridiplantae > Streptophyta > Magnoliopsida > Rosales > Rhamnaceae > Ziziphus > Ziziphus jujuba. The sequence continues at coordinate 22,013,669 of NC_083383.1, read as the reverse complement.
GGGCTTATTTTATCAATAATATTCAGTACATTATTCATACAGAAAATTATTTGTGAGATTGAATTCTCTTTGTTATCTTTGAACACCTAAAACACCATTAGTGAATGAGTATTTTAGTTTAACTTATCAATAGGATATCCACCACCTATTGTGGCATCTTTATTATACCAAGGTTTCTAATCACAGGTTGGTTAGGGATTGAAGTGACCATTAGAACTTGAACATAATTAAATCCAGGCTAATATAATACGGGTTTAGGCGCATGTCGTCCTAGGTTCGTATCAGTGTATTTGTGATTTTGATGATCATTTTAGTCAAACTATCAATTTGTGTGTAAAAATGATATGTAGTTAATACCTTATGAGACAAGTTAATGAACAAGAATTTTTACTAGAAAATAATTATTTCATTCAACTTGATAAATAGTTGTCCTAAAGTTTCATTAGTGTTTTCTGCGTTGTTTTAGTCCCACCCTCATTTTGATTGCTAAGATAGTTACATAGGGAAACTAAGAGATCGTAATGTTAAAAGTCAGTTTATGTGTTCCAAAATGTAGTTGAAAAAGATGAACTGTCCTGGTTCAACATTTTTTTGTATAGATCACAATTACCTTAAACTTTTTTAATTCCCATCTAAATTCTTTTTCTAGCATTTTTTTTTTCTTTCCTCACTTAGAAAACTACATGACTAAAGCAATTAAGAATATTTCTCTGCTATGGCATTTCTCTTACACTAGAAAAATAAAGAAGTATTTTCGTATATTTTATAATACATATAATATATATATATATATATATGTATATATGGATTTCAAGCATAGGATGCTATCCCCATCTTAATTTTGTTCTGTTATATAACATGTAGAACTTTTGACTTTTCATTTATAGTTAAAACTCAAAACAATATGTTTTGATTATATAACAGAACTTTTAGGGAGCCTATTAGCAATTCAATGTTAATACCACAGCACTATAATGAGTCTTTTGAGCCTAAATACAGAAGGCCAAATACCATAGCATTTGATTTTTTCAGGTAAATTTCTCCCAACTTGTGTGATAAGGCAAGATTATAAATGTGTCCAAAACTAGTGTAGGAATAAAATTACCGAAAGGAACAATGGAAAGTATTTTTGGAACTCTTAGTTAGGAGACAAACTTTGTGTATATATGATGACTACTATACTATATTTCTGTGGATTTAAATTGAAGTTTTCCTATTGTCAAGTAAAGCGATTAAATAAGTTGAATTTTTGAAGCAACTATATTGCTTTGCAATATTTACTTCTTTTACGCTTACTCAGTAGGTCAATAGTTTTATAAAACTTTTTTGGTATTACATGGAGTTTTATTTGTATGTGAGAAGAGTTGACTTCATTTGTTACTGGCTCTTATAAGTGATTATTTGGTTGTAAAATATTTAATTGAAATAAAAAAAGGTTGGTTATATGTAAATATATAGAATAGATTTCTATATGTCCTTAGATGAGCAATTATTTTACAAGATTTTTATAGGATGAAATTGGAAATACAATGGCTCATCCCAAATGTATCCTACTTATCTACGAAATGCTAATTGTGCCTAAATAAATTTCTTTGTAACATACACATTAATTGGTTAACTACCAAAGTTCTTCCAAAAATCTCACATCATATATGCTCTATTATGTGGATTATGTAGATTTCCACAGTCCTTTCTGTTATGTGGATTATATAGAATAGAAATGTATGTAGCATACTTTCTGAGTAGTGTCAACTCAATTGGTTATATATTGGCCGTGCATTCAAGATTTTATGTTCCTTATTACACATGAATTGAAAAATATCTATGTTTATATAGCTATGTAAATGCTCATTTATGCTGCCATTGATTAAACATATGAAACTCTTACTTTGGCTTTGTGTTTAGATTATTGAATGTCTGCCAGTTGAAGATTCTTTAGTTCAACCTTGCGATTTTAAAGCTATGTAATATGCATGAAACTAATATTCTTTGATTTACTTATGCTCTCCTAAACATTGTTGCGAGGCTAAACACAAAGATTGTAACTCTTGTGATAGGATGAAGCAATAACATGTCCATACACCAAACTACTCTTAGTTGACATCATTTTTAAAGCTGAAAGGATTTCCAGATAAGTAATTACCTTTATTTAATTTTTATACTTCACTATAATGGAAGACTAGGTTTAGAGGAAAAAAAAAAAAAAGAAAGAAAAGATAAAGGGATCTCTTTGGAGATGGTATGGTAGTCTTCCTTTCGCTAAATACTTGTTAAATATTAAAAAAAATTTAGAAGACAATGCAAGAGAAAATATTTGCATATTAATATACAAAATAATAGAGTGGATAACATAAATCTTCAACTTGCATATGCATGTCAATCAATAGTGCCTATAAGGAAAGGACGATAAACCCTAACATCAAAAGTTGTTAGGCTTTCCTTTTCAATATGTCCATGTGAATATACATTCTCATATGCATAGCCTTTTAAATAAAATTTGATGAACTGAAATAATGCACATCTGTTAGTTTCTCCTTTCTGAATGACCAATCATATGTTGGTATTCTCTCTATCAACTGGGATAATTAATATATTTTACTTATAAATATCCTTCTTGTTTCAATCAATATACTAGAATATATTCAATTGCATAATTCCTACTGTGGATTTGTTGTTTTACGAACATTACACATGCCATTTCACTTTGAAACCATTTTGGTTCTATGTTGCTACATTTTGCTACACCCTTAAACCTTTGCAAAAGGAAATTGCGCATAAGTCTAAAGCGCGTGTGCAATATGAACTAACATTGTATTCTCATGGTTTCACATCATTCTTTGCATAAATTATTTTTACTCATGTGATATCTTTGCATATTATCGATGAATTTAAATATCTTAGTGTACCGCTTGTTGGACTTTGGTGTGGTTTTGGGTTCACTTGGCCAAGAGTGTTGTACACAAGGTGTTAGTCTTGTGCACAATCTTTAATCTGGTTTTTGTTTTGGTGTTTAGGTGATTTTTGTGTTTGCTAATAGTATTGTAATAGTGAGGTTTATTAGGGTTTTTGTTTGGAAGGAAGAAGAAGAAGATGAAAAATAAGAGAAGATGCTAAGGTAGGCCACACACACTAGATAGCTCAAATTTTTTCTTTATTTCAGTGTTGTATTATATTGGTACAAAACTTGGCTCACACATGTGCAGTGTGTGTGAGACCAAATAAAGTCTTTAAATTTAAAAAATACATATTTACAACCCAATAATCTGATCAAAATGTTCAAATACCAGCTGCACATGTGGCATGGTGAAATATTAAGGATGGTAAAGGTTGGTGAGAATTTGAATTTCAAAAACTGTCTCCTTCCAAATCAAGTAAAGCTCCTTTGACTCAATGGAAGGCTATGCTATCTTCATCCAAACTGCTTGAATTTTGACATGGGGCATGGTGAAATATTATGGATGAAATCTAAAGAAGACCGAGCCCAAAGGAATTGGGTAAGGTCTCCAAATCATCTCAAATCCGTGGGCCATAACTGCTGGAAATCTCAGCAGTTATGCCAACTTGCAGCCTACATATCTTGGGTTTTCCAAGTCCTTTTTAAGTAATTCTTTTTTCCATTACAACATATCAAAAATTCATAACCTGGTTCAAACAACATAGAAAAAGCCGGCCCCCACAATGGACCTATGTTGCTAGAATCACAATTTCCAGCACATAGCCATTTTACAAGTAAATAGCAATACCCAACGAAAACGGGTAATGCCTAAGATAGATACAACAATACTTAGGTAATCCTAAAACATTAAAAAAAGCATAAAACATAGACATAAATAATGGTTTAAGACATCCAACAAAACATTTATTGTGAAGAAAGAAAGAGGGTACAAACTTTGGTGGACTTTGGCTTGCATAAAGTGGTAAGACCACCTCTTCAACACTTTTCTTTGGTAATCTTGCCTGAAATATTAAGAAGAGTCCTCATTGCCTCAAATCTAGTCTTTCCAAGTGGCTTTATGAACACATTTTCAAGGTTCTCCTTCGAATTCACATACTCCAAAGAAATTTCTTAGAGGAATGATATTTGACTGGAATATGTTTTGTTCTTCCATGCTGTATCGACTTCTCAGCTATTGAAACTGTTGAAGTGTTATCACATTTGATGGTTGGACCATCTTGAGTATGATCAAGATCTCCTATAAACTTCTTTAACCATATACATTGGTTTGCAAAGTTGAGCAAGCAATGTATTCTTTAACCATATCTTGAGTAGCCCCAAGTACTTCTCATATCATCAATGCAACCTGCCCAATCACTATCTGAATAGCCAATAAGCTTTAACTCATTCTTTGCTTCATATCAAACTCCATAATCACTAGTGCCCTTAAGATACTTAAGAACTCTTTTGGCACCTCTAATATGAGTTTAGGTGGGTGCTTGCATGTATCTTGAAAGCACACACGTGGCATATATAAATCTGACATAGATGAGCACACATAAAGCGAACTAGCAATCAAGGATTAGTAAAGAGTAAGATTTACCTTCGATGTGCCATCCTCCTTATGGTACTTCTCTCCTTAGATAATTAGAGTGCTCATTGGATTGCATTCTTCAAGATTAAACTGCTTCAAGAGATCTTTGATGTACTTTTTTTGTGATATAAATATTCCTATTTGGCATTGCATTACTTTCACACTAAGTAAGTAATTCATGAGACCTAAGCTAGACATCTTAAACTCCTGCTCAAGTTCATACCTTAGCTTGTGCACATTCGATGTGTCCTCACTAGTGACCAACAAGTCATCCACATACAAAAAGACCACTTCCATGCTTCCTTCAATCCTCATATACAAGGTGGGTTCATTTTGGCTCCTCCGAAAGCCATGTCCAAGCAAGTAGCCATTAATCCTTCCATACCAAGCCTTAGGTGCTTGCTTAAGGCCATAAAAGGCTTTATGAAACTTGTAAACTTTATCTTCATGCCCTTGAACAACATAGCCCTCGGGTTGCTTGATAGACACTTTTTTCTTACAACACACCATTTAAGAATACCGATTTCACATCCAAATGAGACATTTTCCACTGCTTGGTAGCCAAAAGAGCAAGGATGAGTCTAATGGTTTCTGTCCTTGCTACGGGTGCAAATGTCTCCCCATAGTCAACTCCGGCTTGTTGTGCATAACATTTGACCATAAACCTTGCCTTATGTTTGCAAATGGTGCCATTCAAATTGTATTTAGGTCTAAACATCCATTTGACACCAATTGTTTTCTTGTTTTTTAGTTAAGTGACCCTGGACCAAATCTCATTCTTCTCAATCATCTCCATTTCCACATCCCTTGCTTCTTTCCAGTCTTTCTTCATCAAGAGTTCTTGTACACATGTAAGGTCACTAAGTGCAACATTACACCTTTCAAAAATCTCGGATTTAGATCTCTTCCCTCTAACACCATTACCAAACTCCAAATCGGCTCCAATGGTTTCTTTGAGTAGATCATAATCCTCTTCATTATCTTTATCATTGTTGTCTTCATCATTGTTGTTTTCAACATTTCTTTCTTCATTTTCTTCTTCAAACTGTGGCCCATCCTCATTCACAAATAGCTCCTCCTTACTCCAATCCCATTTTGCATTCTCATCAATTTTCACATCTCTAGTTACAACAAGCTTTTTGGTCTCTAGGTTATAAACTTTAAAACCTTTGGTAACCTCACTATATCCCACCAAGACACCAACATTTGCTTTCTTATCAAGCTTACCTCTCATGTGTGAGTGAACATGGAGAAAGCACACACTTCCAAACACTTTAACATTCTCTAAATATGGTTTCTCTCCAAACCACAACTCATAGGGTGTCCTTCTTTTAATGGATTTGGTGAAGCATCGGTTTTAAATAGAAGAACTAGTATAGATGGCCTCGGCCCAAAATTTCTTTGGAATGTTCTTTTCATGCATTATACACCTAGTCATCTCCATCAATGTCCTATTCTTCCCCTCACACACACCATTTTGTTGTGGTATGATGGTGTGTAAATTGATGAATTACACCACTTTCTTTGTAAAAATCTTCTAGAACTAGGCTAGTGTATTCACCACCATTGTCAGTCCTTAAGCACTTCAAAGTGGACCTACTTTGATTTTCAACCAACTTCTTAAACTCCATAAATTTTCTAGAACCTGTGACTTATCTGTGAGAAAATAAACCCAACATATCCTAGAGTAGTCATCAATAAAGGTGAGAAAGTATCTACAACCACTCAAAGAATACACACTTATAGGACCACACACATCCAAATGAACGAGTTCTAACTTCTCCTTGACTCTCCATGCACTGGTCTTAGGAAATAGCAACCTAGTGGACTTTTCCTGTTGATGAACTTCATAAATATTTTTCATATAATCAATCAAGGGCATATCATTCACCAAAACATTAGCATTCTTCATTGCACCATAATTAGAGTGACTAAGCCTTTTATGCCAAAGTTGGGAAATGGACTCAACTTTACCTTTAAAAGCTTGTTCACTATCTAGTAAATTCAACATATAGCTTTTATCTTTGAAGGCAACTTTAAACAACTTATTTCCAAGAGCATCTAATATCAAACAACCATCATAACCAAAGTTCAAAACATATCCCTTTCCAACCAAATGTGTAACACTCAAGAAGTTTTCACATAATGAAGGCACAAATAGAACATTTTGGATATGTTTGTACCTTTGTTGGTGTTCAATGAGATGTCTCATTTTCCTTCTACATCCATGACGCTTCTATTCCTAATCTTCACCCTTATCTTATATGATCGGTCAAGCTCAATAAAGTTGGTTTCTTCAAAAGTTATGTAGTGTGAGCAACCACTATCTACCAATCAACCAAGACCACTACTTGTAGCTTTAAGGCATGTAGCCATAAATAAGGTCTCGACCTCCTCATTCACAACATTTGCTTATTGCCGTCCTTGTTTGCATACTTTGCCAACATGTCCTCTTTGCCCACATTTATCACAAGTTACATCTGGTCTCCAAAAGCACTTATGTGGTGCATATCCATGCTTCTTGCAATGGGGGCATGGTGGAAAACCCCCGTGTTTTTGTTAATGTCCTCCTTATTATTGCCTTGCATTGTTGTTTTTACTGAAACTTCATAGCTGGTTCCTCCTTTGTTCTTGTTCCTTTTTTTTTTAAAAAAAAAGCTTTGACTAGACATAAAAGCATTTTCCAAAGACTCTTCCTTTCTTATGGCTCTTCTTTGTCTGGTTTCTTGGAGGGCATTGATAAGCTCGGCCAAAGTAATCTCACTAAGATTCCTTGATTCTTCAACAGAAGAAATCTTAGCTTCAAAATTTTTAGTAAGCTCACCAATACCTTCTCTACAACCTTTTGATTGGTCAATGGCTCTCCAAGGACTTTAATTTGGTTCACAACTCTTAGTAGTCTATAGGTGAAGTCCTTAACCAACTCATTTTCTTTTATTCTAATTATTTCAAACTCTCTTCTTAAGTTCAAAACTTGCGTTTATCTAATGATGAGAATTTGCCTGTACTCGTACAACTTACGACTCACTTAGGTGTTGATCCTGTGCAACCACAGACGGGGCCAATTACTAGGCACAAGCTAAGAGGTTTAAGGATAATCTAATTAGCCTCATACAAGGAGTAATTTAATCTCAAAAAAGGCTTGGTTATAACAGACGATTCTAAGCATGTGCTGAGCATCCAAGTTGTGAAGGCAGAAATGGACCCGAGAAGCTGTTTTGGTGCATCTATGGACTCCGAGCAGAAAAGGATGAGTTTGTTAGCTTATGAGTATTATTCAGCTCACCAAGAGGCCATGAAATCAAGCTAAGATAGAAGCATGGGCATTCAAGCATGACCAAAGGTGCACAAAGTTCAACATGGTTGAATTTTTCTGTTTTGGTGTTGGGAAAGACTTTACTTGTATTTCAACCAGTTCTAATCCTATTTGGAATCCTACATAGCATATTAGAGCTGATTTGAGGACTAAACTAGCTGGTGATTGGACAAAGACAGCTTGTTTGGAAAGTTAGTCAACTACTTTCCAAATCTGAAATTTGACCTTTTGTCTTAGGAAATGGTCTTTTATTTTGGTTTTTTTAATTATTTTCAGGAAAAATTAATTTAGGAAGGTTGATATTTTATTATTTTGATTGTAAATTAATTAATTCCTATTTCAAAATTAAAGAATTAATTAATCCAAATTAGTTTAGGAAAAGACTTGGAAATTCAGCCACTTTCCTAATCTCTTTCTATGTTGGTCAAAATTAACCTAATTGTTCTAGGGTTTGATTTTTTGTAACTTTAGTCTATTTCAAGGCTTATTTTTCAATGGAACAATAGCTTAGATTATTATTCAAAAATTATTTGTGAGAAGAATTCTCTTTGTTCTCTTTGAAAACCTAAAACATTGAATAGAGATTGAGTGTTTTAGTTTGACTTATCAATAGGAAATCGACCACATATTGTGGTGTCTTCATCATATACTAATGTTTCTAATCACAAGTTGATTTTGTGATATAATTCTGCCCAAACCCGCACAACCAACAACTCGCTGGGGTACTGACCCGTTACGGATGAAGACCGGGCTGATTATTAGAGCTCAAGCTAAGAAGTATAAGGACAATATTGCTGCTTTTATCTAGGGAATAATTCATACTCAAAAGGACTTGTCCATATCCGAAGAGCCAAGACCTATCCTAAGCATACAAGTGATGGAGGCTGGTATAGACCCGGGTAGCGATTTTAGTGCACAAATGGAGATCGGGCAGCATGAAATGGTTCCAAAATTTTATGGATTCAATTAATAAGTCTTATAAGTCATGAAATCAATTCAAGGCAGCTTCAAAGGCAAACAAACAGGTGGTGCACGCATGGGTCCAAGATTTGCCGAGTTTTACTGTATTTTGTGCTGGCTTTACTGTATTGTGCTGAGTTGGCTTTTTCTCTTTCTTACAAGCAAGGGCAACGTGTGGGACTTCATATTCAGCTTATTTGGTATCTTGAAAAGCATATTGAAGCTGATTTGGAGTTCAAATTGGTCAAAGTCAACTTAGTCAAAAAGCTAGTAGTTTAGTTTCCTAATTTGTTTTTACTTTTTGTTTTAGAAAACTTCCATTACTTTTTAGTTTTTATTTATTTATTTGCTGGACAAATAAGTTTAGGAAATTTATTAATTTATTATTTCCATTGTAAATTAATTAATTTCTAATTTAAAATAAAGGAATTAATTAATCAAATTTAGTTTAGGAAACTTAGTTTAGGAAGCATTAGAATTCGGCCAAGTTTCTTAATTCCTATAGGTGGCCGGTTTTGAATTTAGGTTTTTAGGGTTTTTGCTTTGTAATTTTAGCCTATTTAAGGGCTTATTTATTAATGAGAAGGAAGCTTGAATTTTATACAGAAATTTATTTGTGAGATTGAATTCTCTTTGTTCTTTTGAACACTTAAAACACCATTAGTGAATGAATGTTTTTGTTTGACTTATCAATAGGCCATCCATCACCTATTGTGGCGTCTTCATTATATACGAAGGTTTCTAATCACAGGTTGGTTAGGGGTTAAGGTGACCATTAGAACTTGAACATAATTAGATCCGGACTAATATAATACGAGTTTAGGAGTAGGTCGTCCTAGGTTCGTATCATTAGGGGTCAAGGTGACCTTTAGAACTTGAACTTAATTACGATACGGGCTACTTTAATACGGATTTAGGAGCGTGTTGACCTAGGTTCGTATCATTTGGTATCAGAGCAAAAAAAGTTTCAGGTTTGATCTATTTTATTTACTTTGTTTTGTTTTGTGTTATTCTGCAATTTTAACATTAGGTTAAGGTTGGATCTTATTCACACATGTTCTGCAAAAAAAAAAAAAAAAAAAAAATTCTTCATTGTTGAATTTGATTCTTTTAATTCGCCAAATTTTTGCTTTCTTATTTGTTGGTTGGTTTTGCATATTAGTTCTTAGCAATTTGATTAATTGTTGATTTTTCCTTACTTTTTCAATGTTAATTAGTTGCATTAATATACCCAAAAAAAAAAAAAGAAAAAAAAAAAGAGGAATCTAAAAGCATATTGCATAAACCCTAAAATTGTGCAATTTGTGATAGATCGGGTTTGACACTTTTGTTGGCATTGGCGTTGCATTTTTGTTGGTGATTGTACTGCTGGGTTTTGTGTTGGTGTCATTCTATTAGTGATAAAAAAAACAATAAAAAAAAGCTGAATATAAAAAAAAAAAAAAAAAGAAGGTTGTAAAAGGTCAGTTTTGAGAGATTGACAATTGAGTTTGTTTGCTTTCAGGAAATGCAAATGAAATTTCTGAATTGCTATTTATTTATTCAATATTGGTTGCTAGGTATTATAATTTTGAGTGCTAAATTGTCTAGATTAAAATTGGTTACAGGATTTGAGATAAAGACATAAAATACGAGAACTACAACCAACAACTATCTCATACCTTATTTGAATTGTGTTCTTATTAATTGTTGAATCCTTTTTTTTTTCTAAATTTTATCCTTGAATTTTAGTCGCTTAATATCTTGGATTATTTCTTTGCTAAATCCAAAATTTGCCTTGTTAATTTTCCTAGTTTTTGATTAGTAAAACCGAGACTAAATTTTATCAATTTACTCGAAAATTGCTTGCTACTTGTTTTATTTTATTGATAGGTTTAATTAGAACATGCTTGTGATCTAATTGTTGTTTTGAGTGTGTTTTCATAGAACTTTTGAGATAATTCTTGGAGTGGAAAAAGGCAAGAGAGTGTGAGCTTAAAAGATGGTCAAAAGCCAAAGTTAATGTGAAAACACGAGTGCCGAAACCTTATTTGAGTGATACATGCGAGGGAGTGAATTTGGTGAGGTTTTCTTATATTATTTCACTAACATGATAGATTCGAGAATAAGAAGAGGAGGAGACTCATTAAGAAATCTTGAAGACAAATCTGTGAGATTCAAAGGAGAATCTAGAGCAACAGGAAGTGGAGGAGAACCTACCGACATGTTGGCAGTTTTGCAACAACTTCAAAGGATGAATGCTCACTTTGATCAACTTGATCAAAAGATGGACAGATTTGAACGTTCTCAAGGAGGATTGAACCCAAGGCATGAACCCTATGGAGGCCATGGTCAAGGTCGAGGAGACCGTGGATGTTTTAAGGAGGAATTTGAAAGAGGCAACTTTGGGGGTAACTTTGAGGAGTCTTTCGAAGATATTTTTGCATTCCAAGGAAGGCAAAATCGTGGAAGACCAGCCCGAGATGAGGATGATGACCTCAGAAATATTAATGACAACATACCATCATTTTTAGGGAAAAGTGATCCAAAGGCTTACTTAGAATGGGAAGAACGGATGGAGATAATCTTCGATTGTCATAACCATTCGGAGGCGAAAAAGTACCCAAAGAAGAGTTGGTGATAAGCTAATAACCATTTGGCAGTGGATGAATGGAGCCATGAAGAAGAGATTTGTACGAAGCCATTACCATAGGATGTTGCATCAAAAACTACAATCATTGTCACAAGGAAGTAGGTCAGTGGAGGAATACTACAAGGAGATGAAGATGCTCATGATGAGGTTGAGCATGAATGAGGATCGTGAGCCAACAATGACGTGGTTTTTGAGGGGCTTAAACGGAGAGATAGCCAACAAAGTGGAATTACAATAATATGTGGAGTTGGAAGAGATACTACATATGGCCATCAAAATTGAGAACCTATTCAAGAGGAAGGGTACTTGCTCACGGCTTGGAGGGGTTTTAAGCAATAAAATATCAAGCTCAAGTGTATGGAGAAGCAATCCTACATTTGAATCAAAGCCAAAACTGAAACTAAAAGGGGAGAGCTCTAATCGACTAAGGACGGACATAAGGACCGATTCCACTCATGCACCAAAATCCGAAGGTAAGTCTGACCCTAAACCATCTAAAACTCGAGATATTGTTTGTTTTAAATGTCAAGGTTTAAGGCATGTTGACTGTGTATAAAGATGAAGATCAAGTGTAAAGAGAAAACATCTTCCATACTAGATGTGATATTCAAGGTAACATTTGATAATGGAAGTTGTGTTGATGTTATAGTAATGTTGTGGTAGAGAAATTAGGTTCAACTACAATTAAACATCCCGAACCATATAGACTTAAATGGCTTAATGATAGTGGAGAGATGATGGTAAATAAACAAGCCAAGGTAAAGTTTAGTAATGATAATTATGTGGATGTGGTTTTGTATGATGTTGTATCTATGCATGCTAGTCATATTTTGAAAAGCTTGATTATTGTATGCTGTTTGCTTTTGTTTCTTATTACAAAGGCTACCTCGGTTACTTGTTGCCTTATACTACTTCTTTGTTCCATGGCTTGTAAGACATTAAGCAACTCAGCCAATGAAATCTATAAGAGGTCTTTAGTTTCTTCTAAAGATGAAATCTTGGACTCAAACTTTTATGGGAGGCAAATTAGGATCTTCTGTACAATTCTTTGATCTTAGAAAACTTCTCTAAGCAATTGAATTTAGTTCACCACCTTCATTATCTGTTTGAGAATGAAAGGTTAGGGCAAGATTTATCCAAAGAGAACAAGGTTTTAAATTATTGGAAATTGATTTTTTGAAGTGAAGTGCTCGGCTAGGTTTGAATAAGCTGCTGGAAAACTTTTCTAGCAAAGCCGGTTTTCAAAAGGTAAACTAGGATATTTTTTCAAAAAACCAAATCACTTATTCATTGAAATGTTTGTACATATATATAGCTTACAAAAGTGGTGTGAAAGTACACATGGTCGATCCTATGCACCACTATTTTTCAAGTTCTTCATGGTGAAGTAACAACATGTGTAAAGATAACTTCATCACATGCTTCATAAGATATTGACAAGTGTTGCTGCCTTATTAAGTACTTCATGTTGAAATAGTCCTCATGCATGATACTAAATGTCTTCACATGTATTGGAGGAGAGGGAGGCCGAATGTTTAAGCTCCATGTCAATAAGCAGTTGTCTAAGTCATTATCCTAGTCACTAAGGTGCTTCCATGTCATCAAAGTGCTTAGGTTCCCTTAAATACTAATTTAGCTAATACATATTAGTTAAAAAAAATTGGTGTCCTTGTGCACCAACTTAACTAGCCTAGATTACACAAAATTTGGCTTGAGCAAAATACAAACAAAATACAAAAACAAGCTTAGGAAGCAACCCTTCAGCTAATGCTCCTAGGTCTCGGGTTTGCTTATGTTCATGGCTAACAATGTCATGATTCTCTAACACTCCTCCTTGGCAATGTTAGACATGATATGTTTTGTTCTTCCATGTTGTACTAGATTTTTAGTAATGGCAATGGCGGAAGTTCATGCGTATCCACCCGTACCCGCACAACCGACAACCCGCTGGGGTGCTGACCTGATATGGATAAAGAAGCTAAGAGATTTAAGGACAACCTTGCTGCCTTTATCGAGGGAATAATTCATTCTCAAGAGGGCTTGTCCATACCCAAAGATCCAAGAGCTGTTTTGAGCATACAAGTGGTGGAAGTTGATACAAACTCGGGTAGCTGTTTTGGTACATTTATAGAGTCCGAGTAGCATGAAATGTTTCCAATGCTTCATGGATTCAATATATATGTCTAAGAGGTCATAGAATCAAGTCAAGGCAGCTTCAAATGCATCCAAAAAGGGGCTATGCGCACAACATGACCATTTAGCCGGTTTTACCTAGATAATTAGGGTTTTATTTTGTAATTTTTTAGCCTATTTAAGGGCTTGTTTTATCACTAATATTCAATACCTTATTCATACAGAAAAGTATTTGTGAGATTGATCCTCTTTGTTCTCTTTGAACACCTAAAACACCATTAGTGAATGACTGTTTTTGTTTGACTTATCAATAGGTAATCCATCACCTATTATAGGATCTTCATTATACCAAAGTTTCTAATAACAATTTGGTTAAGGATGAACTTGAACATAATTAGATACGGGCTAATATAATATGGGTTTAGGCGCAGATCATCCTAAGTTCATATTATTTGGTATCAAAGCTAAATTTTGCTCAGGTTTGATCTATCCTTATTTGCTTTATTTGTTTTTGTGTTAATCTGTAATTTTAGCATTAGGTTAAGGTTGCTTATATCATCATACACGTTCTGCATATTTAAAAAAAAAAAAAAAAACCATTCCTAGTTAAATTAGGTTTTCTTACTATCATATTTTTGTTTCCTAGTTTGTTGGTTGTCTTTCATTATTGTTCTTGTTAATTTTGGTTTTTGTTGATTTTTTTTTTTGCTATTTTATTCGTAGATATTTACATTCATATATTCAAAAAAAAGAAAAAAGAAAAGCCAAACAGATATAAAAAAAAATACATAATTTGTATTTTGTTTTGGAGGTCATGGGTTTGGTGATTGTTTGGTGTTGGAATTGCAATTTTGGTGTTGATTCTTGCTACTACAGTCATCTTATGTTCTGTGAAGAAAAAAAAAAAAAAAAGAAGAAGAAAAAAGCCAAATAAAAAAAATTTCCAGTTTGTTGAATTTGGTGTTGAAATTTGTTGCTGGAAATTTCTTGGAGTTGCTATTTTGTTGATTATTTATTCAATATTTGGAGTTGCTGGAAAATTATTTTTGTTGCTGGATATTTGAATTTTGAGTGCTTAAATTATTTGGATTAAAATTAGTTAAAGGAACTGATACAAAACTAGAATTTCAAGAACAACAACCAACACTACTCTTTAATTTTGCTCGAATTGATTCTTGTTCATATTTAATTTCTTACCATCTAGTCCAATTCTTATTGATTCCAAAATTTTCATATTAATTTGCCTTATTTTTTCCTAAAAAAGCCGAAAACTAGGTTTCGCCAATTCATTCGATATTGCTTGCTTTTGCTACTATTTTGTTGATAAGTTAAATTAAAACATACTTGTAATCTAGTTGCTATTTTGTGGGTATTTTAATTAGAACTTTGAGATAATTCTTTAAGTGGAAAAAAGCAAGAGTGTGTGAGTTTAAAAGAGGGTAAAAGCCAAAACTAGTATGAAAACACAAGTGTCGAGACCTTGATTGAGTGAAACACGTGAGGGAGTGATTTTTTGTGAGAATTTATTTTATTTTGCATTATTTATACTAACATGGCAGATCCAAGGTTGAGGAGAGGAGATCCACCACTAAGAATTAATGAAGAAGAATCCGTAAGATTCTATGGTGATTCCTGAGCTATGGGGAGTGGTGAGTAAACGGACATGAAGGCTGTCTTGGAACAATTACAGTGGATGAATGCTCAATTTGACCATATAAATCAAAGGATGGACAGAATAGAAACATCTCATGGTGGACCAAATTTGAGGTAAGATTTCCATGGAGGTCTGATGTGTAAAATCAACTCGCAAGTGCACGAATCGTTTTCAAGTAATAAAGTGGAAAAATAGGGTTGTCGTACCCAAGGGATTAAGTATTAAGTACCAAAGATAATTAGGTTTTGATAATATTTGAACGAAAATTTAAAATGGCAATTGAAAACTAAATTAAACAAAAGCAATCAATTAAAATTAGATCAATTTCAAGTAAGAGAGAGAATTGAATAATTATGAATACTAGGGCATTTGATTTCACCGCTAACTAATCCAATTTAATTACTTAAATATGTGAATTTCATTAACTAGTAATTTTGTTAACCAAACTTAATCACAAAATTAATCAAAAGTAGTTTCCACTCACAATTGATAATATTCACATAACCTAATTTATTCCTTCCGGCCTATAAATTAAATCATGCAAATTCATCAAGCATAGATTAAGCAAATAATATGGCATGAGACATAACTATTTTCCAATCAATTATGCATTCATGTAAATCATTGAAGATCCATAATATTATCCTTTTCCAAGCTCAAATATTATTAAAATCATTCATTCCTTCCGGCCTATGAAAGCATTAAGTATACCAATGATTTATTAACAAAACATATTACTAATTAAATAAAACTTAACATATATTAAAATAATTAAACCTTCATAGTTAGGGCTACATCATAGCCCTAGCTATGAAAATTAGTTCATGGTAAAAATAATTTCAACATCCATAATTATTAAAAATAATAAGATTCACAATTAAAGAGAAAGGAAAAGAGAATAAAAACTATTGAAGAAATTCTCCTCCAAGAGCTCTCAAAGTCGTAGCCTTCTTCTCCAAGCAAGCCCACGTCTCTCTGCCTCCTCCAAGCTCTCCAACTGATCTTCTAAAACTCTAAAACTTTAAAACCCTAGAACCCTTAAGAGAATCTTAGAAACTCCCAAAATTTGGTTTGTTTCTATTTAAGCCTCCTAAAAGCTCTTAAATAACTCTCTAAACTTGTATATCTTCCTTCAATATGGTGGGGGCTATATATATAGGGCCTTGGGAATCTTTTTCTCTCTTTATTTTCAATGTGGGAGTCTTGGAAGATACCTTTTTTAGGCCATAAAAAGGGTTGGACGAATTTCATGTGTAAAAAGGAAACTGTATATTACTTGCTCTCTACTACTTTCCTTTTATCTAATTCCTCTTAAAGAAATAGTTAATTAGTCTAATTTACCCTTAATGAAGCATGTGACATGACATGTGCCTCATTAATGATAAATTAACCAATTATTGCCATTTGTTTTTATCTTGGCCCTCAAATTGCCTTGATTCCCTCTTTTGATCAATGGTGGAGATTTAACTAGAATATTATTTTTTATAAATTCTAAACTTTAAATGATGATAACTCTTTGCTCGCATCTCGAAATCCAAAAATAACGAGACATTTGAAATCCTCAGATCTTGATGATTCATATGACATCCACTTCCATCATGAAATTCCCGATAGAATCTTTATGGAATCTTCAAGGTATCTTTTTGAAATCTTTTTAATGCTTAGTCCGTTCGAGCTCAAATCTTGCTTCCCACCATAATTCGACCCAAGGAATCCATTTTTATGGTTGTTTCCTTAAAATTCTTCCTCTTTTACCTAGATTAAGAAAAATACATAATTAAGTATCTTTCCATAACAAATTAACACAAACTAACAAATATTAAGCTATAAATATGGCATAAAATCATCAATATTTTAGACCTAACAAATACCCCCAAACTTAAGATTTGCTAGTCCCTAGCAAAGAAAAAGAATAAGAAAATGAAATGTTATTTAAAGAACATAAGATACTTTAATGAGGTGCCTCAAAGATTGTATAACATATGACTTTTCAAATGGTTTCAAAGTAATTATGTAACTCAATACCTTATATTCTATCCAACATATATGATACTTCCAATGTATGTGTGTGGAAATCAATTTATACACTTAATTATCATATGCTTGAATAAATTTACAAGAATTAGAAATTGATAATAAAGTATGAACTACCATATGCTTGACTTAATTATCACTCTCCACTAATGTAGGTTAATGCACCACCTTAAATCATTAGGACTTCATGGTTTCTATTGTTAAGGCTAATGGATAAGGCTAAAGAAAGAAAAGGATAGGATATAATAAATCAAAGAAAGAAAGCTAAAATTAAATATCAATGAATAAATTACTTGTAAAATTTGTTTCTTTATTAGAACTTCTTCAATTTCAATATCCTTTTTCTCCTTTTTATTGTGCATCTATTCTTCAAATTACACATATTCTTTCTTTATTTCTTTTTTTTTTTCTTTTCCACTAAACCCCCAAACTTATTTTTCTTCTTATTGCACATTCAAACCTCCAATTTACACAAAAATGCATACTAGAGCCAAATTCACCAAATACTTAACCTCCAAACTTTTTTTTTTCCTTTTTTTTTTTTTTTTCAACACTCAAACAAGCTCACAAGCATATATACATATCAATTCAATTAAAGCTCTCTTTGTAGTATGTTCAAGGTAGAAAAAAGAAATTTAAGGCTCAAAAAGGGTAAGTAAATGTGCTTTAATGAAGAAAAGGCTCTAATACATCTTTATGCATCCTAAAGGCTCAAATAAGGTACTAGTGGAAGATAATGTATTAGGTTGGCTTGAAAGGCTCAAACTTAAACAAAGATGGCCTAAATCATGTTCTTAGTAATGCATTCACCTAGGATTTCGCCTCAAGCAATAATCAAGCAAGTTCTAGAGTTCAATTAATAATAAAGTACTCTAATTCATGCAAACCTTCTTTTCAAACCACAATCTAAATTATGCATTATTGATTATGTGCTCAAAATTTATTGAAAGTAACAATATGTGAATATAAATTCAAGCATTTAGGCATACACAAAAACAAATCCACCATCTAAAAACCAATTTATTTTCAATAATAGTCTTATCATTGGCTCATTAAAGTACTTAAGAAAACACCACAAAAACAATTTTTATTTTATTTTATTTTTTTATAATAATGAAGGAAAATAAAAACTAAAACTAACATTTTTGAAAACTTATAAAAACACTTAAATGGACAAGATTTAAAAGATGCAAAGCATGCTTTTCACCCCCAAACTTAAAATGAACAATGTCCTCATTGTGAAAAACATAAAATAAAGCAAAAGTAAATAAAAGGTAAAGAATACTCCCCTTTGAAGACATGGAATGTTCCTCGTAATGTGAAAAAATTTGATGTACTCCAATGCATATTCAAGGTGGTTATACTCCAAAAACCTAACTTTAGACTTGAAATTCTCAACATTCGTCTTTTGCTCTTTTACACCTGAACATCTTAAAACCTTGCAAAAACTCAAACAAAACACATCAAAACAACCTAAAAACAAGAAAACAACTAAAAACAACTAAAATAAATAGATAAATATAAGGTAGAGAAAGAAATTTGGGTTGCCTCCCAAGAGCGCTTGTTTAAAGTCATTATCTTGACTTCATCCTTTTGATGTTCAACCCGGATTAAATATATAAATGATGTCATCCTCATAATATTGTCCAAGCTTATGATATGGAAATTGTGCATGATGATAATCTTGTGGCCTTCGCAAACTTTTAACTCCTTGTCCTATATAAGTCTCAATTTGAACTAAAGCATGAATTGAACTTTCTTTTCGGTAGATTGGATTCTTTTAGGTCCAAAAATGCTTTGTTTGTCTCTTTTTGGGATGCATTCAACCTCAATTGCATTTTTGGAGCATGGATATACATCTTGGGCTCTTGAAAATTCAATATTTGGCTTGAAAATTTGAGATTTAGCCTCTGTTGGTAAGCAATTTTCTTGAAGTGCGGCCATAGCTTTATCCTCATCGGATTTGGCCAAATTTTGGCTTGATTGATTCCTTGACTTATCCTCTTCATGATCCTTAAGCCCTTTTTGCAATGAATTTGAAGGAAAATTAGAAAATTCCCATGAACTAGTGATAGTGCGTTGGGAAACTTCTTGTGGTGGGAAATCTTGGTCATGTGTGTGTACCTCATTAAAATTATCCAAAATTGAAGATTCTTGCTGCATTTCACTCCTTATAGACACCTCTTCATATTCCTCAAATTTGTCATCATTATGTGGCTCTTGAAAGGATTCAAATTCATCAACTTGCTTATTACAAGTAATCTCCATGTTAATTTCCAAGTCTTCTTGAGATCCTTGTGAAAAAGTTGTCATTGGTTGCTCTAATTGAACTTGAAAGTTTGTACTTGGAGAATATTGATTTTGCAACTTGCCAATCGCATCATAACATTTAGAAAATGTTTCCCTATGCCTTTCCATACACTCGATCAAAGATGTGCTCACTTGATAACTTGAAAGATCTGAATTGTCATACCTTGAATAACTTTGTCGATCACTCCATCCAGAATTATATGTGTTGGGATAAAAATTATGCTTTGGAAAGTCTTTGAATGGCTCTTCTGAAGTAAAAGGATTTCCCACTTGACAATGTTCACCTAAATGATTGCCTTCACACCATTGACATGTTATAGCTTGAACTTCAAAATTTGCAACTTGATTATATTGTCTTGATAAGTCTTCAATTGAATCTTCCAAAGCAAAAGGATTCCCCACTTGACAATTTTCACTTAAGTGATTTACTCCACACCATTCACATGATACAGTTTGAACTCTAAAATTTGCAACGAGTTTAGACATGAGAGCAAGATTCTTTTGTAACTCGATAAAATTTTCACTTGGAGAACTAGTTGGCACCCCATAATCCCAATAAGGTTGATGACCATAAGCTTGATATTCCATGATTTTCCTAAAAAGAAAACACTAACAAAACAAAGGTTCAAATTAATTGCAAGTTTATCAAGCAAACAATTAAAATTAAACCCTAGTATACAAACTAAAATTGAAAATAATAAAGATAAACAAAAGTTGAAAATAAGAAAAAATCCTAAGTATGCATAACTTTTAACCTAGACACCAATAAATTTAAAATAAGTATTAAACATTCAAAGCAAGTTGGCCAAACAAGTAAAGAATTAAAACCCTAGCATGCAACACTAAAACCAAAATTAAGAAATAAATATAAAAATTTAAAATAAGAAAACAATGTTCAAAGTACTACTAAACCCAATCCAAATTAATATTACTGCCTTAATCCCCGGCAACGGCGCCAAAAACTTGATGTGTAAAATCAACTCGCAAGTGCACAAATCGTTTTCAAGTAATAAAGTGGAAAAATAGGGTTGTCGTACCCAAGGGATTAAGTATTAAGTACCAAAGATAATTAGGTTTTGATAATATTTGAACGAAAATTTAAAATGGCAATTGAAAACTAAATTAAACAAAAGCAATCAATTAAAATTAGATCAATTTCAAGTAAGAGAGAGAATTGAATAATTATGAATACTAGGGCATTTGATTTCACCGCTAACTAATCCAATTTAATTACTTAAATGTGTGAATTTAATTAACTAGTAATTTTGTTAACCAAACTTAATCACAAAATTAATCAAAAGTAGTTTCCACTCAAAATTGATAATATTCACATAACCTAATTTATTCCTTCCGGCCTATAAATTAAATCATGCAAATTCATCAAGCATAGATTAAGCAAATAATATGGCATGAGACATAACTATTTTCCAATCAATTATGCATTCATGTAAATCATTGGAGATCCATAATATTATCCTTTTCCAAGCTCAAATATTATTAAAATCATTCATTCCTTCCGGCCTATGAAAGCATTAAGTATACCAATGATTTATTAACAAAACATATTACTAATTAAATAAAACTTAACATATATTAAAATAATTAAACCTTCATAGTTAGGGCTACATCATAGCCCTAGCTATGAAAATTAGTTCATGGTAAAAATAATTTCAACATCCATAATTATTAAAAATAATAAGATTCACAATTAAAGAGAAAGGAAAAGAGAATAAAAACTATTGAAGAAATTCTCCTCCAAGAGCTCTCAAAGTCGTAGCCTTCTTCTCCAAGCAAGCCCACGTCTCTCTGCCTCCTCCAAGCTCTCCAACTGATCTTCTAAAACTCTAAAACTTTAAAACCCTAGAACCCTTAAGAGAATCTTAGAAACTCCCAAAATTTGGTTTGTTTCTATTTAAGCCTCCTAAAAGCTCTTAAATAACTCTCTAAACTTGTATATCTTCCTTCAATATGGTGGGGGCTATATATATAGGGCCTTGGGAATCTTTTTCTCTCTTTATTTTCAATGTGGGAGTCTTGGAAGATACCTTTTTTAGGCCATGAAAAGGGTTGGACGAATTTCATGTGTAAAAAGGAAACTGTATATTACTTGCTCTCTACTACTTTCCTTTTATCTAATTCCTCTTAAAGAAATAGTTAATTAGTCTAATTTACCCTTAATGAAGCATGTGACATGACATGTTCCTCATTAATGATAAATTAACCAATTATTGCCACTTGTTTTTATCTTGGCCCTCAAATTGCCTTGATTCCCTATTTTGATCAATGGTGGAGATTTAACTAGAATATTATTTTTTATAAATTCTAAACTTTAAATGATGATAACTCTTTGCTCGCATCTCGAAATCCAAAAATAACGAGACATTTGAAATCCTCAGATCTTGATGATTCATATGACATCCACTTCCATCATGAAATTCCCGATAGAATCTTTATGGAATCTTCAAGGTATCTTTTTGGAATCTTTTTAATGCTTAGTCCGTTCGAGCTCAAATCTTGCTTCCCACCATAATTCGACCCAAGGAATCCATTTTTATGGTTGTTTCCTTAAAATTCTTCCTCTTTTACCTAGATTAAGAAAAATACATAATTAAGTATCTTTCCATAACAAATTAACACAAACTAACAAATATTAAGCTATAAATATGGCATAAAATCATCAATATTTTAGACCTAACAAGGTCGACCTCTAGGTCAAGGAGGCCGTGAATGACTTAGAGAGGAGTTTGAAGAGGAAGATTTTGTTGATAATTTCGAGGAAGGAATGGATGAAACACTTGCTGTCCAAGAGAGGCTAGGCCATGGGAGGCATATGAGAGAGGAGGTAGATGATGGTCTTAGCAACATCAAGGTAAACATACCACCTTTCATGGGAAAAAGTGATCCAGATGCTTACTTGGAATGGGAGAAGCATATGGAGATGAGTTTTTATTGTCATAACTATTCGAAGGCCAAGAAAGTTAAATTGGCAGCAATGGAGTTTGGATATTATGCACTCCAATGGTGGACCAATGAGCAAAATACCCGAAGGAGGGTAGGTGATAAACTGATTACTACTTGGCGACAAATGAAAGGAGTCATGAGGAAGCGATTTCTACCGACTCACTAGCATAGGTTGCTACATCAAAGGTTACAATCCTTGACACAAAGAAGTAGGTCCATGGAAGATTATTACAAGGAGATGGAGATGCTTATGATGAGATTAAGCATGAATGAAGATAGAGAAGCAACCATGGCAAGGTTTTTAGGTTGTTTGAATCGTGATATAGCTAACCAAGTGGGGCTTCAGCAATATGTAGAATTGGAGGAAATGCTTCATGTGGCCATCAAAATTGAAAATCAATTCAAAAGGAGGGGAAGCTCATGGTTTAGAGTTACAAACAGTGGGAGGTTAAATCCAAGTGCTTGGAGAAGTAATCCTATCTATGATTCAAAGTTAATACCAAAGTAAGGTGAGGAGAGCTCCAATCGCCAAAGAAGGAAGCCAAAATCGAATCTGTCCAAGCCCACAAAAGTGAAGGTAAATCTGATCCTAAATCTTCAAGATCTAGAGAAATTGTTTGTTTTAAGTGCCAAGGATGAGGACACATTGCTAGTCAATGCTCAAATAGGAGGATCATGGTGCTGAAAGGTGATGATAAACTAGAATCCGAAAGTGAAAAAAGTGATGCTGAAACCGAAATTGATGGTGAAGAAGTTGGAGATGATGGGCATGATGAATCCGAAACTCTCAAGGCATCTATGGCTAATTTGAGTTTGGTAGCAAGGAGGGTTCTAACCATGTACAAATATGAGGACCAAATTCAAAGAGAGAACATCTTCCACACTCAATGTGAAATTTAAGGTAAGATTTGGAGTATGATAATTAATAGTGGGAGTTACACAAATATAATTAGTAACATTGTGGTTGATAAATTAGGCTTAATAACTATTAAACATCCAAAACCATATAGATTACAATGGCTTAATGATAGTAGTTAGATGAAAGTGAATAAACAAGCCAAAGTAAAATTTAGCATGGATAAATATGTGGATGTTGTTTTATGTGATGTTATGCCTGTGCATGCCGGACATATTCTATTAGGTAAACCATGGCAATTTCATAAAGATGCTACTCATTATGGTCAAGAGATTTGTATTGTTTTTAGATTTTAAGGTAAGAAAGTCAAGTTGGAGCCATTAACTCCCAAGGAAGTGTATAGTGACTAATTGCAACTATAACAAAGGAGGGAGATCAAAAAACTCAAGGAGAAAGCTAGTATGGCACCAACGGCTTCACCATCCATCCATCAAAAAACTCAAAGGAATTGTTAGGTCTAAAATATTGATGATTTTATGCCATATTTATAGCTTAATATTTGTTAGTTTGTGTTAATTTGTTATGGAAAGATACTTATTTATGTATTTTTCTTAATCTAGGTGAAAGAGGAAGAATTTTAAGAAAACAAACCATAAAGATGGATTCCTTGCGTCGAATTATGGTGGGAAGCAAGATTTGAGCTCGAACGGACTAAGCATTAAAAAGATTCCAAAAAGATACCTTGAAGATTCCATAAAGATTCTATCGAGAATTTCATGATGGAAGTGGATGTCATATGAATCATCAAGATCTGAGGATTTCAAATGTCTCGTTATTTTTGGATTTCGAGGTGCGAGCAAAGAGTTATCATCATTTAAAGTTTGGAATTTATAAAAAGGAATATTCTAGTTAAATCTCCACCATTGATGGAAAGAGGAAATCAAGGCAAATTGAGGGCCAAGATAAAAACAAGTGGCAATAATTGGTTAATTTATCATTAATGAGGCACATGTCATGTCACATGCTTCATTAAGGGTAAATTAGACTAATTAACTATTTTTTTAGGAGGAATTAGATAAAAGGAAAGTAGTAGAGAGCAAGTAATATACAGTTTCCTTTTTACATATGAAATTCGTCCAACCCCTTTCATGGCCTAAAAAAGGTATCTTCCAAGACTCCCACATTGAAAATAAAGAGAGAAAAAGATTCCCAAGGTCCTATATATATAGCCCCCACCACATTGAAGGAAGATATACAAGTTTAGAGAGTTATTTAAGAGCTTTTAGGAGGCTTAAATAGAAACAAACCAAATTTTGGGAGTTTCTAAGATTCTCTTAAGGGTTCTAGGTTTTTAAAGTTTTAAAGTTTTAGAAGATCAATTGGAGAGCTTGGAGGAGGCAGAGAGACGTGGGTTTGCTTGAAGAAGAAGGCTACGACTTTGAGAGCTCTTGGAGGAGAATTTCTTCAATAGTTTTTATTCTCTTTTCCTTTCTCTTTAATTGTGAATCTTATTATTTTTAATAATTATGGATGTTGAAATTATTTTTACGATGAACTAATTTTCATAGCTAGGGCTATGATGTAGCCCTAACTATGAAGGTTTAATTATTTTAATATATGTTGAGTTTTATTTAATTAGTAATATGTTTTGTTAATAAATCATTGGTATACTTAATGCTTTCATAGGCCGGAAGGAATGAATGATTTTAATAATATTTGAGCTTGGAAAAGGATAATATTATGGATCTCCAATGATTTACATGAATGCATAATTGATTGGAAAATAGTTATGTCTCATGCCATATTATTTGCTTAATCTATGCTTGATGAATTTGCATGATTTAATTTATAGGCCGGAAGGAATAGATTAGGTTATGTGAATATTATCAATTGTGAGTGGAAACTACTTTTGATTAATTTTGTGATTAAGTGTGGTTAACAAAATTACTAGTTAATTAAATTTACATATTTAAGTAATTAAATTGGAATAGTTAGTGGTGAAATCAAATGCCCTAGTATTCATAATTATTCAATTCTCTCTCTTACTTGAAATTGATCTAATTTTAATTGATTGCTTTTGTTTAATTTAGTTTATTTAGTTTTCAATTGCCATCTTAAATTTTAGTTCAAATATTATCAAAACCTAATTAACTTTGGTACTTAATACTTAATCCCTTGGGTACGACAACCCTATTTTTCCACTTTATTACTTGAAAACGATTCGTGCACTTGCGAGTTGATTTTACACATCAAGTTTTTGGCGCCGTTGCCGGGGATTAAGGCATTAATATTAATTCGGATTGGGTTTAGTAGTACTTTGATCATTGTTTTCTTATTTTAAATTTTTATATTTGTTTCTTAATTTTGGTTTTAGTGTTGCATGCTAGGGTTTTAATTCTTTGCTTGTTTGGCCAACTTGCTTTGAATTTTTAATACTTATTTTGTGGTACTTGAAACCAAAATTGTGTTTTTAATTTATTGGTGCTTAGGTTACAAGTCTAGCATACTTAGGGTTTTTAGTATTATTTTTTATTTGTTTGGTTGAATAAGATTAGGTTTAGCTTACTTTTAGTTGAAATTTTAGTTTGGCATAATTGTTTACTTTAAAAGCATACCTGCACAAAAGGGTTTAATTTTTTTTGCATTCAATTCATTTGGTTCATTATTTCCTAGAGTTATTTTCATTTATCTTTTAGTTAAGTGTTAGTTTATTTTTCTTTATTGCTAATTGATTTTAATTGTTAGATTAGTTAGCAACATTAGAATTCTAATAAAATTTTTTTTTCTTATTCAATTTTCTAATTTTCTATCTAATTTATTTTACTTGCTCTCTTTTTAGGAATTAGGTGTTGTGTATGATTCATAGTGGTGATCAAGAGTTCAAGGAGGGAGTTGACTTAGAAAATAAACCAGCACCTAGAAAACAAGCCATAAGGGGTACTTGGGTATGTATAGACCAAGGAACTCAAGAAGGTGCAATGGCCAACCAAAGAGAAGATGATTTGCCCATATGCGAGTATGCTGCTCACAAGAAAGTTGGTGATTTGTCTTGCATAAGGAGACCACCCATTGAAGCAAACAATTTTAAAATTGAAGCATCTACTACTTCTTTGCTTAATAATGTTCAATTTTGTGGTTTGCCTCATGAAGATCCAAACATGCATATTTCTAGTTTTCTTCAATTGTGTGATATGTCTAAACAAAATGGTGTTTCTGATGATGCTTTTCGATTAAGACTTTTTCCTTGGTCTCTTAGAGACAAGGCAAAAGTGTGGTTAAATTCTTTACCTGCAGGTACTATCACTACATGGGATGCTATAGAGACAAAATTCCTAGACAAATTCTTTCCTCCATCAAAGACCGCAAAATTGAAAAGTGATATAAACAATTTTTGTCAATGGGACCAAGAGACTTTGTATGATGCATGGGAGCGCTTCAAGGAACTATTAAGAAGATGCCCACACCATGGTTTTCCAACATGGATACAGGTACAGATTTTCTATAATGGTCTAGATTATGGTAACAAACAATTGGTAGATGCAGCTGCAGGAGGTTCTTTAATGAAGAAGAGGCAATCAGAAGCATTTGAATTAATTGAAGAGATGGCCCATAATAACTACCAATATCCAAGTGAGAGGAGACTAAATGGAAGAAGTCAAGTAAAGGCCGTGGAAGACGTTGATATTAACAACTTAGGAGCTCAACTTGCAACCCAATTCATGAAGACCTTGAACACTCAATTTGGTCAAATAGGGGTGAATTCTATCCAATCTACTAATAATTTTTTATTTTGTGATTTATGTGGTGCTCATGATCATAAGAGTGTGGATTGCCAAGTTGGAAATCCCTTTGCTTCTGATGATGTTAATTTTGTAGGGAACTTCCAAAAGCAACAAAACAATCCATATTCTAACACATATAATCCAGGATGGAGGAACCACCCAAATTTTTCATGGTCCAACAACAACCAGCAAGGGTCTAATCAAGGACAAAGTGGAGGGTTTCAAAGACAACAATTCCAATCTCCATTCTACCAAAAGCCGCAACTTGCACATCAAAATCAAAATTCTTCTCAAGCTCAAACTCAATTTTCTTCACTTGAACAATCCTTGCAAGAGTTATCTAATAGTACTAATTCTTTCATGCAGAGAACTGAGCAACAATTGACAAACCATAGTCAAATGTTCAACAACCAAATGGCTGCAATCAAAAGCTTGGAGAACCAAATAGGTCAATTAGCAACTCAATTCCAAAGAAGTCAAGGAACTTTGCCAAGCCAAACGGAGAAGAACCCAAAGGAGCAGGTTCAAGCCATTACATTAAGAAGTGGAAAGCAAGTAGCCGGGCCTAAAGAAAGTGACAAAGGGATGGTAATTCTTGATGATGAAGATGAAGAGAGCCCTATAGACTCAACATCACACTTGGTCACACATGACAACTCAAAATCAAATGTGGAGCATAATGAGGCTTATAGGAGAAAAGATGAAGGTTTAAGTGATGCCATGAAGTCTCCACCAACAAAGTACATACCACCACATGTAAGAGAGGCCGAGAGCTCACCAACTGGATCAAAGAAAGTTGAACCAGCACCTTACCTAACCAAACCTATTGACAAGCACAACGAAAATGAGGATAAGAATCAAGCCTACAAGAAAATCCCACCTCCAACTTTCCCATCTAGGTTTAGGAATGAAAAGTTAGATAATCAATTTAAAAAGTTTCTTGATGTATTTAAGCAATTGCATGTAAATATCCCTTTCATAGATGCCTTAGAACAAATGCCTTCCTATGTTAAGTTTTTGAAGGAGATATTGTCAAACAAGAGGAGGTGGGAGAATTATGAGTTAGTAGCTTTGAGTGAGGAGAGTAGTGCTAGGTTACACCATAGGATTCCACCCAAGTTAAAAGATCCAGGAAGCTTTGATATCCCGTATAACATTGGACATTATAATTTTATGGCTCTTTGTGATTTAGGTGCTAGCATTAATTTGATGCCATATAGCATTTACAGGAAGCTTGGAGTGGGAGATGTGAAGCCTACCACAGTGACTCTTCAAATGGCAGATCGAAGCATAAAAAGGCCAAGGGGAATATTGGAGGATGTACTTGTAAAAGTAAACAAGTTCATATTCCCTGCAGACTTTGTGATACTTGATATGGAGGAAGATGACAACATTCCAATCATTCTTGGAAGACCATTTCTTGCAACCGGACGTGCCCTAATTGATGTACAACAAAGGCAAGTAACCCTTAGAGTACTCAATGAGGAGGTAAGTTTTCAAATCCCTAATGTTGTTAAATTTCCTAATCTTGATGAAATTTCTTGCTGCTTTCTTGTTGATGCATGTGATGAATTGGTAAATGATATGGCAAAGGAAAGTAATTTAGATCCCTTAGGATTGAGTGAGTTATTTGGACCATGTACAGAAGAAGAAAAACAAGAGTGTAACATCATAGATATAGCCACCCACTGTGAGGTAGATTATGTTGGAAAGTTTGAGGATTTAGGTGAGAGTGGACCTAGAAAGATACCGAGTGTGGAGCACCCACCTATAATTGATTTGAAGCCACTACCTAGTCATTTAAAATATGCTTTTCTAGGATTTAATAATACCCTTCCGGTAATAATTTCATCCGCCCTTAGTGAGGACCAAGAAGCCAAACTTTTAGAAGTTTTAATAGAACATAAAACTGCACTAGGTTGGACTATAGCTGATATTAAGGGTATTAGCCCCTCTATTTGTATGCACAAAATACTTATGGAGGAAGACCATAAACCGACTGTAGAACATCAAAGGAGGCTTAATCCTAATCTTAAGAAAGTGGTTCATGGTGAGATTTTAAAGCTTTTAGATGCCGGGATTATCTATCCTATTTCGGATAGTAATTGGGTAAGTCCTATTCAAGTAGTTCCTAAGAAAGGTGGGATGACTGTGCAAGAGAATGATAAGAGTGAGCTTATTCCTACTAGGTTAGTTACTGGGTGGAGAGTGTGTATTGATTATAGGAAGCTTAATAAGGCCACTAGAAAAGACCATTTTCCTTTGCCATTCATTGATCAAATGTTAGAAAGGTTAGTCGGTAAGGAATATTATTGTTTTCTAGATGGTTATAGCGGTTACAATCAAATAGCTATTGCCCCTGATGATCAAGAAAAGACTACTTTTACTTGTCCTTATGGAACTTTTGCCTATAGAAGGATGCCTTTTGGTTTATGCAATGCACCTGCAACCTTACAAAGGTGTATGATGTCCATCTTTTCGGATATGGTAGAAGATATCATTGAAATCTTTATGGATGATTTTAGTGTATTTGGTGATTCTTTTACCTCTTGCTTGCAAAATTTATCTAGGGTTCTTCTAAGGTGTAAAGAAACGAATCTTGTGCTTAATTGGGAAAAATGTCACTTTATGGTTCAAGAGGGCATAGTTTTAGGTCATAAGATTTCTAAAAGGGGAATTGAGGTAGATAAAGCTAAAATAGAAGTTATAGAGAAATTGCCTCCACCGACTTCAATAAAAGGTATTAGGAGTTTTCTTGGGCATGCGGGCTTTTATAGGAGATTTATTAAGGATTTTTCCAAGATAACTAAACCTCTTTGTAACTTGTTGAATAAAGCTAGATGATGCACTTTGGGCATACCGGACCGCCTACAAGACCCCCATTGGTACTTCTCCGTATAAACTGGTTTTTGGTAAGGAATGTCATCTTCCCGTGGAATTGGAGCATAAAGCATATTGGGCAACCAAGTTTCTCAATTTTGATCAAGAGGCTGTGGGCAAGAATAGGCTATTGCAATTGGATGAACTTGAAGAATTTAGGATGGATGCTTTCGAGAATGCAAAGATTTACAAAGAAAAGACAAAGAGATGGCACGATAAGATGATTAAAAAGAGGAACTTTCATGTTGGACAAAAGGTACTTCTTTATAACTCTAGACTTAAATTGTTTCCAGGTAAATTAAGATCAAGATGGAGTGGACCATATGATATTGTACAAATGTTTCCAAGTGGAGCAATTGAAATCACCAAACCGGGACATGAAAGTTTTAAGGTGAATGGGCAGCGGTTGAAGCCATATTATGAAGGTGGAGTGCTTGAGACTAGCCTCTACTTGGATGATCTTAATTAAGTTAAAGGGAGGAGTCAAGCTAATGACTTTAAACAAGCGCTCTTGGGAGGCAACCCAAATTTCTTTCTTTACCTTATATTTATCTATTTATTTTAGTTGTTTTTAGAGGTTTTCTTGTTTTTAGGTTGTTTTGATGTGTTTTGTTTGAGTTTTTGCAAGGTTTTAAGATGTTTAGGTGTAAAAGAGCAAAAGACGAATGTTGAGAATTTCAAGTCTAAAGTTAGGTTTTTGGAGTATAACCACCTTTAATATGCATTGGAGTACATAAAATTTTTTTCACATTACGAGGAACATTCCATGTCTTCAAAGGGGAGTATTCTTTACCTTTTATTTACTTTTGCTTTATTTTATGTTTTTCACAATGAGGACATTGTTCATTTTAAGTTTGGGGGTGAAAAGCATGCTTTGCATCTTTTAAATCTTGTCCATTTAAGTGTTTTTATAAGTTTTCAAAAATGTTAGTTTTAGTTTTTATTTTCCTTCATTATTAAATATATATATATATATATATATATATATATATATATATTTGTTTTTGTGGTGTTTTCTTAAGTACTTTAATGAGCCAATGATAAGACTATGATTGAAAATAAATTGGTTTTTAGATGGTGGATTTGTTTTTGTGTATGCCTAAATGCTTGAATTTATATTCACATATTGTTACTTTCAATATATTTTGAGCACATAATCAATAATGCATAATTTAGATTGTGTTTTGAAGAAGGTTTGCATGAATTAGAGTACTTTATTATTAATTGAACTCTAGAACTTGCTTGATTATTGCTTGAGGCGAAATCCTAGGTGGATGCATCACTAAGAATATGATTTAGGCCATCTTTGTTTAAGTTTGAGCCTTTCAAGCCAACCTAATACATTATCTTCCACTAGTACCTTATTTGAGCCTTTAGGATGCATAAAGATGTATTAGAGCCTTTTCTTCATTAAAGCACAATTACTTACCCTTTTTGAGCCTTAAATTTCTTTTTCCTACCTTGAACATACTACAAAGAGAGCTTTAATTGAATTGATATGAATATATGCTTGTGAGCTTGTTTGAGTGTTGAAAAAGAAAAAAAGGAAAAAAAGGAAAAAAAATAAATAAATAGAGCTTGGAGATTAAGTATTTGGTGAATTTGGCTCTAGTATGCATTTTTGTGTAAATTGGAGCTTTGAATGTGCAATAAGAAGAAAAATAAGTTTGGGGGTTTAGTGGAAAAGAAAGAAAAAAAGAAAAAAAAAGAAATAAAGAAAGAATATGTGTGATTTGAAGAATATATGCACAATAAAAAGGAGAAAAAGGATATTGAAATTGAAGTTAAAATAAGAAAAGAAGTTCTAATAAAGAAACAAATTTTACAAGTAATTTATTCATTGATATTTAATTTTAGCTTTCTTTCTTTGATTTATTATATCCTATCCTTTTCTTTCTTTAGCCTTATCCATTAGCCTAAACAATAGAAACCATGAAGTCCTAATGATTTAAGGTGGTGCATTAACCTACATTAGTGGAGAGTGATAATTAAGTCAAGCATATGGTAGTTCATACTTTATTATCAATTTCTAATTCTTGTAAATTTATTCAAGCATATGATAATTAAGTGTATAAATTGATTTCCACACACACACATTGGAAGTATCATATATGTTGGATAGAATATAAGGTATTGAGTTACATAATTACTTTGAAACCATTTGAAAAGTCATATGTTATACAATCTTTGAGGCACCTCATTAAAGTATCTTATGTTCTTTAAATAACATTTCATTTTCTTATTCTTTTTCTTTGCTATGGACTAGCAAATCTTAAGTTTGGGGGCATTTGTTAGGTCTAAAATATTGATGATTTTATGCCATATTTATAGCTTAATATTTGTTAGTTTGTGTTAATTTGTTATGGAAAGATACTTATTTATGTATTTTTCTTAATCTAGGTGAAAGAGGAAGAATTTTAAGAAAACAAACCATAAAGATGGATTCCTTGCGTCGAATTATGGTGGGAAGCAAGATTTGAGCTCGAACGGACTAAGCATTAAAAAGATTCCAAAAAGATACCTTGAAGATTCCATAAAGATTCTATCGAGAATTTCATGATGGAAGTGGATGTCATATGAATCATCAAGATCTGAGGATTTCAAATGTCTCGTTATTTTTGGATTTCGAGGTGCGAGCAAAGAGTTATCATCATTTAAAGTTTGGAATTTATAAAAAGGAATATTCTAGTTAAATCTCCACCATTGATGGAAAGAGGAAATCAAGGCAAATTGAGGGCCAAGATAAAAACAAGTGGCAATAATTGGTTAATTTATCATTAATGAGGCACATGTCATGTCACATGCTTCATTAAGGGTAAATTAGACTAATTAACTATTTTTTTAGGAGGAATTAGATAAAAGGAAAGTAGTAGAGAGCAAGTAATATACAGTTTCCTTTTTACATATGAAATTCGTCCAACCCCTTTCATGGCCTAAAAAAGGTATCTTCCAAGACTCCCACATTGAAAATAAAGAGAGAAAAAGATTCCCAAGGTCCTATATATATAGCCCCCACCACATTGAAGGAAGATATACAAGTTTAGAGAGTTATTTAAGAGCTTTTAGGAGGCTTAAATAGAAACAAACCAAATTTTGGGAGTTTCTAAGATTCTCTTAAGGGTTCTAGGTTTTTAAAGTTTTAAAGTTTTAGAAGATCAATTGGAGAGCTTGGAGGAGGCAGAGAGACGTGGGTTTGCTTGAAGAAGAAGGCTACGACTTTGAGAGCTCTTGGAGGAGAATTTCTTCAATAGTTTTTATTCTCTTTTCCTTTCTCTTTAATTGTGAATCTTATTATTTTTAATAATTATGGATGTTGAAATTATTTTTACGATGAACTAATTTTCATAGCTAGGGCTATGATGTAGCCCTAACTATGAAGGTTTAATTATTTTAATATATGTTGAGTTTTATTTAATTAGTAATATGTTTTGTTAATAAATCATTGGTATACTTAATGCTTTCATAGGCCGGAAGGAATGAATGATTTTAATAATATTTGAGCTTGGAAAAGGATAATATTATGGATCTCCAATGATTTACATGAATGCATAATTGATTGGAAAATAGTTATGTCTCATGCCATATTATTTGCTTAATCTATGCTTGATGAATTTGCATGATTTAATTTATAGGCCGGAAGGAATAGATTAGGTTATGTGAATATTATCAATTGTGAGTGGAAACTACTTTTGATTAATTTTGTGATTAAGTGTGGTTAACAAAATTACTAGTTAATTAAATTTACATATTTAAGTAATTAAATTGGAATAGTTAGTGGTGAAATCAAATGCCCTAGTATTCATAATTATTCAATTCTCTCTCTTACTTGAAATTGATCTAATTTTAATTGATTGCTTTTGTTTAATTTAGTTTATTTAGTTTTCAATTGCCATCTTAAATTTTAGTTCAAATATTATCAAAACCTAATTAACTTTGGTACTTAATACTTAATCCCTTGGGTACGACAACCCTATTTTTCCACTTTATTACTTGAAAACGATTCGTGCACTTGCGAGTTGATTTTACACATCAAGTTTTTGGCGCCGTTGCCGGGGATTAAGGCATTAATATTAATTCGGATTGGGTTTAGTAGTACTTTGATCATTGTTTTCTTATTTTAAATTTTTATATTTGTTTCTTAATTTTGGTTTTAGTGTTGCATGCTAGGGTTTTAATTCTTTGCTTGTTTGGCCAACTTGCTTTGAATTTTTAATACTTATTTTGTGGTACTTGAAACCAAAATTGTGTTTTTAATTTATTGGTGCTTAGGTTACAAGTCTAGCATACTTAGGGTTTTTAGTATTATTTTTTATTTGTTTGGTTGAATAAGATTAGGTTTAGCTTACTTTTAGTTGAAATTTTAGTTCGGCATAATTGTTTACTTTAAAAGCATACCTGCACAAAAGGGTTTAATTTTTTTTGCATTCAATTCATTTGGTTCATTATTTCCTAGAGTTATTTTCATTTATCTTTTAGTTAAGTGTTAGTTTATTTTTCTTTATTGCTAATTGATTTTAATTGTTAGATTAGTTAGCAACATTAGAATTCTAATAAAATTTTTTTTTCTTATTCAATTTTCTAATTTTCTATCTAATTTATTTTACTTGCTCTCTTTTTAGGAATTAGGTGTTGTGTATGATTCATAGTGGTGATCAAGAGTTCAAGGAGGGAGTTGACTTAGAAAATAAACCAGCACCTAGAAAACAAGCCATAAGGGGTACTTGGGTATGTATAGACCAAGGAACTCAAGAAGGTGCAATGGCCAACCAAAGAGAAGATGATTTGCCCATATGCGAGTATGCTGCTCACAAGAAAGTTGGTGATTTGTCTTGCATAAGGAGACCACCCATTGAAGCAAACAATTTTAAAATTGAAGCATCTACTACTTCTTTGCTTAATAATGTTCAATTTTGTGGTTTGCCTCATGAAGATCCAAACATGCATATTTCTAGTTTTCTTCAATTGTGTGATATGTCTAAACAAAATGGTGTTTCTGATGATGCTTTTCGATTAAGACTTTTTCCTTGGTCTCTTAGAGACAAGGCAAAAGTGTGGTTAAATTCTTTACCTGCAGGTACTATCACTACATGGGATGCTATAGAGACAAAATTCCTAGACAAATTCTTTCCTCCATCAAAGACCGCAAAATTGAAAAGTGATATAAACAATTTTTGTCAATGGGACCAAGAGACTTTGTATGATGCATGGGAGCGCTTCAAGGAACTATTAAGAAGATGCCCACACCATGGTTTTCCAACATGGATACAGGTACAGATTTTCTATAATGGTCTAGATTATGGTAACAAACAATTGGTAGATGCAGCTGCAGGAGGTTCTTTAATGAAGAAGAGGCAATCAGAAGCATTTGAATTAATTGAAGAGATGGCCCATAATAACTACCAATATCCAAGTGAGAGGAGACTAAATGGAAGAAGTCAAGTAAAGGCCGTGGAAGACGTTGATATTAACAACTTAGGAGCTCAACTTGCAACCCAATTCATGAAGACCTTGAACACTCAATTTGGTCAAATAGGGGTGAATTCTATCCAATCTACTAATAATTTTTTATTTTGTGATTTATGTGGTGCTCATGATCATAAGAGTGTGGATTGCCAAGTTGGAAATCCCTTTGCTTCTGATGATGTTAATTTTGTAGGGAACTTCCAAAAGCAACAAAACAATCCATATTCTAACACATATAATCCAGGATGGAGGAACCACCCAAATTTTTCATGGTCCAACAACAACCAGCAAGGGTCTAATCAAGGACAAAGTGGAGGGTTTCAAAGACAACAATTCCAATCTCCATTCTACCAAAAGCCGCAACTTGCACATCAAAATCAAAATTCTTCTCAAGCTCAAACTCAATTTTCTTCACTTGAACAATCCTTGCAAGAGTTATCTAATAGTACTAATTCTTTCATGCAGAGAACTGAGCAACAATTGACAAACCATAGTCAAATGTTCAACAACCAAATGGCTGCAATCAAAAGCTTGGAGAACCAAATAGGTCAATTAGCAACTCAATTCCAAAGAAGTCAAGGAACTTTGCCAAGCCAAACGGAGAAGAACCCAAAGGAGCAGGTTCAAGCCATTACATTAAGAAGTGGAAAGCAAGTAGCCGGGCCTAAAGAAAGTGACAAAGGGATGGTAATTCTTGATGATGAAGATGAAGAGAGCCCTATAGACTCAACATCACACTTGGTCACACATGACAACTCAAAATCAAATGTGGAGCATAATGAGGCTTATAGGAGAAAAGATGAAGGTTTAAGTGATGCCATGAAGTCTCCACCAACAAAGTACATACCACCACATGTAAGAGAGGCCGAGAGCTCACCAACTGGATCAAAGAAAGTTGAACCAGCACCTTACCTAACCAAACCTATTGACAAGCACAACGAAAATGAGGATAAGAATCAAGCCTACAAGAAAATCCCACCTCCAACTTTCCCATCTAGGTTTAGGAATGAAAAGTTAGATAATCAATTTAAAAAGTTTCTTGATGTATTTAAGCAATTGCATGTAAATATCCCTTTCATAGATGCCTTAGAACAAATGCCTTCCTATGTTAAGTTTTTGAAGGAGATATTGTCAAACAAGAGGAGGTGGGAGAATTATGAGTTAGTAGCTTTGAGTGAGGAGAGTAGTGCTAGGTTACACCATAGGATTCCACCCAAGTTAAAAGATCCAGGAAGCTTTGATATCCCGTATAACATTGGACATTATAATTTTATGGCTCTTTGTGATTTAGGTGCTAGCATTAATTTGATGCCATATAGCATTTACAGGAAGCTTGGAGTGGGAGATGTGAAGCCTACCACAGTGACTCTTCAAATGGCAGATCGAAGCATAAAAAGGCCAAGGGGAATATTGGAGGATGTACTTGTAAAAGTAAACAAGTTCATATTCCCTGCAGACTTTGTGATACTTGATATGGAGGAAGATGACAACATTCCAATCATTCTTGGAAGACCATTTCTTGCAACCGGACGTGCCCTAATTGATGTACAACAAAGGCAAGTAACCCTTAGAGTACTCAATGAGGAGGTAAGTTTTCAAATCCCTAATGTTGTTAAATTTCCTAATCTTGATGAAATTTCTTGCTGCTTTCTTGTTGATGCATGTGATGAATTGGTAAATGATATGGCAAAGGAAAGTAATTTAGATCCCTTAGGATTGAGTGAGTTATTTGGACCATGTACAGAAGAAGAAAAACAAGAGTGTAACATCATAGATATAGCCACCCACTGTGAGGTAGATTATGTTGGAAAGTTTGAGGATTTAGGTGAGAGTGGACCTAGAAAGATACCGAGTGTGGAGCACCCACCTATAATTGATTTGAAGCCACTACCTAGTCATTTAAAATATGCTTTTCTAGGATTTAATAATACCCTTCCGGTAATAATTTCATCCGCCCTTAGTGAGGACCAAGAAGCCAAACTTTTAGAAGTTTTAATAGAACATAAAACTGCACTAGGTTGGACTATAGCTGATATTAAGGGTATTAGCCCCTCTATTTGTATGCACAAAATACTTATGGAGGAAGACCATAAACCGACTGTAGAACATCAAAGGAGGCTTAATCCTAATCTTAAGAAAGTGGTTCATGGTGAGATTTTAAAGCTTTTAGATGCCGGGATTATCTATCCTATTTCGGATAGTAATTGGGTAAGTCCTATTCAAGTAGTTCCTAAGAAAGGTGGGATGACTGTGCAAGAGAATGATAAGAGTGAGCTTATTCCTACTAGGTTAGTTACTGGGTGGAGAGTGTGTATTGATTATAGGAAGCTTAATAA
Source organism: Ziziphus jujuba (assembly GCF_031755915.1). Taxonomy (NCBI): domain Eukaryota; kingdom Viridiplantae; phylum Streptophyta; class Magnoliopsida; order Rosales; family Rhamnaceae; genus Ziziphus; species Ziziphus jujuba. Next base: position 21,975,823 of record NC_083383.1, on the reverse strand, counting down.
GGCCACTAGAAAAGACCATTTTCCTTTGCCATTCATTGATCAAATGTTAGAAAGGTTAGTCGGTAAGGAATATTATTGTTTTCTAGATGGTTATAGCGGTTACAATCAAATAGCTATTGCCCCTGATGATCAAGAAAAGACTACTTTTACTTGTCCTTATGGAACTTTTGCCTATAGAAGGATGCCTTTTGGTTTATGCAATGCACCTGCAACCTTACAAAGGTGTATGATGTCCATCTTTTCGGATATGGTAGAAGATATCATTGAAATCTTTATGGATGATTTTAGTGTATTTGGTGATTCTTTTACCTCTTGCTTGCAAAATTTATCTAGGGTTCTTCTAAGGTGTAAAGAAACGAATCTTGTGCTTAATTGGGAAAAATGTCACTTTATGGTTCAAGAGGGCATAGTTTTAGGTCATAAGATTTCTAAAAGGGGAATTGAGGTAGATAAAGCTAAAATAGAAGTTATAGAGAAATTGCCTCCACCGACTTCAATAAAAGGTATTAGGAGTTTTCTTGGGCATGCGGGCTTTTATAGGAGATTTATTAAGGATTTTTCCAAGATAACTAAACCTCTTTGTAACTTGTTGAATAAAGCTAGATGATGCACTTTGGGCATACCGGACCGCCTACAAGACCCCCATTGGTACTTCTCCGTATAAACTGGTTTTTGGTAAGGAATGTCATCTTCCCGTGGAATTGGAGCATAAAGCATATTGGGCAACCAAGTTTCTCAATTTTGATCAAGAGGCTGTGGGCAAGAATAGGCTATTGCAATTGGATGAACTTGAAGAATTTAGGATGGATGCTTTCGAGAATGCAAAGATTTACAAAGAAAAGACAAAGAGATGGCACGATAAGATGATTAAAAAGAGGAACTTTCATGTTGGACAAAAGGTACTTCTTTATAACTCTAGACTTAAATTGTTTCCAGGTAAATTAAGATCAAGATGGAGTGGACCATATGATATTGTACAAATGTTTCCAAGTGGAGCAATTGAAATCACCAAACCGGGACATGAAAGTTTTAAGGTGAATGGGCAGCGGTTGAAGCCATATTATGAAGGTGGAGTGCTTGAGACTAGCCTCTACTTGGATGATCTTAATTAAGTTAAAGGGAGGAGTCAAGCTAATGACTTTAAACAAGCGCTCTTGGGAGGCAACCCAAATTTCTTTCTTTACCTTATATTTATCTATTTATTTTAGTTGTTTTTAGAGGTTTTCTTGTTTTTAGGTTGTTTTGATGTGTTTTGTTTGAGTTTTTGCAAGGTTTTAAGATGTTTAGGTGTAAAAGAGCAAAAGACGAATGTTGAGAATTTCAAGTCTAAAGTTAGGTTTTTGGAGTATAACCACCTTTAATATGCATTGGAGTACATAAAATTTTTTTCACATTACGAGGAACATTCCATGTCTTCAAAGGGGAGTATTCTTTACCTTTTATTTACTTTTGCTTTATTTTATGTTTTTCACAATGAGGACATTGTTCATTTTAAGTTTGGGGGTGAAAAGCATGCTTTGCATCTTTTAAATCTTGTCCATTTAAGTGTTTTTATAAGTTTTCAAAAATGTTAGTTTTAGTTTTTATTTTCCTTCATTATTAAATATATATATATATATATATATATATATATATATATATATATATATTGTTTTTGTGGTGTTTTCTTAAGTACTTTAATGAGCCAATGATAAGACTATGATTGAAAATAAATTGGTTTTTAGATGGTGGATTTGTTTTTGTGTATGCCTAAATGCTTGAATTTATATTCACATATTGTTACTTTCAATATATTTTGAGCACATAATCAATAATGCATAATTTAGATTGTGTTTTGAAGAAGGTTTGCATGAATTAGAGTACTTTATTATTAATTGAACTCTAGAACTTGCTTGATTATTGCTTGAGGCGAAATCCTAGGTGGATGCATCACTAAGAATATGATTTAGGCCATCTTTGTTTAAGTTTGAGCCTTTCAAGCCAACCTAATACATTATCTTCCACTAGTACCTTATTTGAGCCTTTAGGATGCATAAAGATGTATTAGAGCCTTTTCTTCATTAAAGCACAATTACTTACCCTTTTTGAGCCTTAAATTTCTTTTTCCTACCTTGAACATACTACAAAGAGAGCTTTAATTGAATTGATATGAATATATGCTTGTGAGCTTGTTTGAGTGTTGAAAAAGAAAAAAAGGAAAAAAAGGAAAAAAAATAAATAAATAGAGCTTGGAGATTAAGTATTTGGTGAATTTGGCTCTAGTATGCATTTTTGTGTAAATTGGAGCTTTGAATGTGCAATAAGAAGAAAAATAAGTTTGGGGGTTTAGTGGAAAAGAAAGAAAAAAAGAAAAAAAAAGAAATAAAGAAAGAATATGTGTGATTTGAAGAATATATGCACAATAAAAAGGAGAAAAAGGATATTGAAATTGAAGTTAAAATAAGAAAAGAAGTTCTAATAAAGAAACAAATTTTACAAGTAATTTATTCATTGATATTTAATTTTAGCTTTCTTTCTTTGATTTATTATATCCTATCCTTTTCTTTCTTTAGCCTTATCCATTAGCCTAAACAATAGAAACCATGAAGTCCTAATGATTTAAGGTGGTGCATTAACCTACATTAGTGGAGAGTGATAATTAAGTCAAGCATATGGTAGTTCATACTTTATTATCAATTTCTAATTCTTGTAAATTTATTCAAGCATATGATAATTAAGTGTATAAATTGATTTCCACACACACACATTGGAAGTATCATATATGTTGGATAGAATATAAGGTATTGAGTTACATAATTACTTTGAAACCATTTGAAAAGTCATATGTTATACAATCTTTGAGGCACCTCATTAAAGTATCTTATGTTCTTTAAATAACATTTCATTTTCTTATTCTTTTTCTTTGCTATGGACTAGCAAATCTTAAGTTTGGGGGCATTTGTTAGGTCTAAAATATTGATGATTTTATGCCATATTTATAGCTTAATATTTGTTAGTTTGTGTTAATTTGTTATGGAAAGATACTTATTTATGTATTTTTCTTAATCTAGGTGAAAGAGGAAGAATTTTAAGAAAACAAACCATAAAGATGGATTCCTTGCGTCGAATTATGGTGGGAAGCAAGATTTGAGCTCGAACGGACTAAGCATTAAAAAGATTCCAAAAAGATACCTTGAAGATTCCATAAAGATTCTATCGAGAATTTCATGATGGAAGTGGATGTCATATGAATCATCAAGATCTGAGGATTTCAAATGTCTCGTTATTTTTGGATTTCGAGGTGCGAGCAAAGAGTTATCATCATTTAAAGTTTGGAATTTATAAAAAGGAATATTCTAGTTAAATCTCCACCATTGATGGAAAGAGGAAATCAAGGCAAATTGAGGGCCAAGATAAAAACAAGTGGCAATAATTGGTTAATTTATCATTAATGAGGCACATGTCATGTCACATGCTTCATTAAGGGTAAATTAGACTAATTAACTATTTTTTTAGGAGGAATTAGATAAAAGGAAAGTAGTAGAGAGCAAGTAATATACAGTTTCCTTTTTACATATGAAATTCGTCCAACCCCTTTCATGGCCTAAAAAAGGTATCTTCCAAGACTCCCACATTGAAAATAAAGAGAGAAAAAGATTCCCAAGGTCCTATATATATAGCCCCCACCACATTGAAGGAAGATATACAAGTTTAGAGAGTTATTTAAGAGCTTTTAGGAGGCTTAAATAGAAACAAACCAAATTTTGGGAGTTTCTAAGATTCTCTTAAGGGTTCTAGGTTTTTAAAGTTTTAAAGTTTTAGAAGATCAATTGGAGAGCTTGGAGGAGGCAGAGAGACGTGGGTTTGCTTGAAGAAGAAGGCTACGACTTTGAGAGCTCTTGGAGGAGAATTTCTTCAATAGTTTTTATTCTCTTTTCCTTTCTCTTTAATTGTGAATCTTATTATTTTTAATAATTATGGATGTTGAAATTATTTTTACGATGAACTAATTTTCATAGCTAGGGCTATGATGTAGCCCTAACTATGAAGGTTTAATTATTTTAATATATGTTGAGTTTTATTTAATTAGTAATATGTTTTGTTAATAAATCATTGGTATACTTAATGCTTTCATAGGCCGGAAGGAATGAATGATTTTAATAATATTTGAGCTTGGAAAAGGATAATATTATGGATCTCCAATGATTTACATGAATGCATAATTGATTGGAAAATAGTTATGTCTCATGCCATATTATTTGCTTAATCTATGCTTGATGAATTTGCATGATTTAATTTATAGGCCGGAAGGAATAGATTAGGTTATGTGAATATTATCAATTGTGAGTGGAAACTACTTTTGATTAATTTTGTGATTAAGTGTGGTTAACAAAATTACTAGTTAATTAAATTTACATATTTAAGTAATTAAATTGGAATAGTTAGTGGTGAAATCAAATGCCCTAGTATTCATAATTATTCAATTCTCTCTCTTACTTGAAATTGATCTAATTTTAATTGATTGCTTTTGTTTAATTTAGTTTATTTAGTTTTCAATTGCCATCTTAAATTTTAGTTCAAATATTATCAAAACCTAATTAACTTTGGTACTTAATACTTAATCCCTTGGGTACGACAACCCTATTTTTCCACTTTATTACTTGAAAACGATTCGTGCACTTGCGAGTTGATTTTACACATCAAGTTTTTGGCGCCGTTGCCGGGGATTAAGGCATTAATATTAATTCGGATTGGGTTTAGTAGTACTTTGATCATTGTTTTCTTATTTTAAATTTTTATATTTGTTTCTTAATTTTGGTTTTAGTGTTGCATGCTAGGGTTTTAATTCTTTGCTTGTTTGGCCAACTTGCTTTGAATTTTTAATACTTATTTTGTGGTACTTGAAACCAAAATTGTGTTTTTAATTTATTGGTGCTTAGGTTACAAGTCTAGCATACTTAGGGTTTTTAGTATTATTTTTTATTTGTTTGGTTGAATAAGATTAGGTTTAGCTTACTTTTAGTTGAAATTTTAGTTTGGCATAATTGTTTACTTTAAAAGCATACCTGCACAAAAGGGTTTAATTTTTTTTGCATTCAATTCATTTGGTTCATTATTTCCTAGAGTTATTTTCATTTATCTTTTAGTTAAGTGTTAGTTTATTTTTCTTTATTGCTAATTGATTTTAATTGTTAGATTAGTTAGCAACATTAGAATTCTAATAAAATTTTTTTTTCTTATTCAATTTTCTAATTTTCTATCTAATTTATTTTACTTGCTCTCTTTTTAGGAATTAGGTGTTGTGTATGATTCATAGTGGTGATCAAGAGTTCAAGGAGGGAGTTGACTTAGAAAATAAACCAGCACCTAGAAAACAAGCCATAAGGGGTACTTGGGTATGTATAGACCAAGGAACTCAAGAAGGTGCAATGGCCAACCAAAGAGAAGATGATTTGCCCATATGCGAGTATGCTGCTCACAAGAAAGTTGGTGATTTGTCTTGCATAAGGAGACCACCCATTGAAGCAAACAATTTTAAAATTGAAGCATCTACTACTTCTTTGCTTAATAATGTTCAATTTTGTGGTTTGCCTCATGAAGATCCAAACATGCATATTTCTAGTTTTCTTCAATTGTGTGATATGTCTAAACAAAATGGTGTTTCTGATGATGCTTTTCGATTAAGACTTTTTCCTTGGTCTCTTAGAGACAAGGCAAAAGTGTGGTTAAATTCTTTACCTGCAGGTACTATCACTACATGGGATGCTATAGAGACAAAATTCCTAGACAAATTCTTTCCTCCATCAAAGACCGCAAAATTGAAAAGTGATATAAACAATTTTTGTCAATGGGACCAAGAGACTTTGTATGATGCATGGGAGCGCTTCAAGGAACTATTAAGAAGATGCCCACACCATGGTTTTCCAACATGGATACAGGTACAGATTTTCTATAATGGTCTAGATTATGGTAACAAACAATTGGTAGATGCAGCTGCAGGAGGTTCTTTAATGAAGAAGAGGCAATCAGAAGCATTTGAATTAATTGAAGAGATGGCCCATAATAACTACCAATATCCAAGTGAGAGGAGACTAAATGGAAGAAGTCAAGTAAAGGCCGTGGAAGACGTTGATATTAACAACTTAGGAGCTCAACTTGCAACCCAATTCATGAAGACCTTGAACACTCAATTTGGTCAAATAGGGGTGAATTCTATCCAATCTACTAATAATTTTTTATTTTGTGATTTATGTGGTGCTCATGATCATAAGAGTGTGGATTGCCAAGTTGGAAATCCCTTTGCTTCTGATGATGTTAATTTTGTAGGGAACTTCCAAAAGCAACAAAACAATCCATATTCTAACACATATAATCCAGGATGGAGGAACCACCCAAATTTTTCATGGTCCAACAACAACCAGCAAGGGTCTAATCAAGGACAAAGTGGAGGGTTTCAAAGACAACAATTCCAATCTCCATTCTACCAAAAGCCGCAACTTGCACATCAAAATCAAAATTCTTCTCAAGCTCAAACTCAATTTTCTTCACTTGAACAATCCTTGCAAGAGTTATCTAATAGTACTAATTCTTTCATGCAGAGAACTGAGCAACAATTGACAAACCATAGTCAAATGTTCAACAACCAAATGGCTGCAATCAAAAGCTTGGAGAACCAAATAGGTCAATTAGCAACTCAATTCCAAAGAAGTCAAGGAACTTTGCCAAGCCAAACGGAGAAGAACCCAAAGGAGCAGGTTCAAGCCATTACATTAAGAAGTGGAAAGCAAGTAGCCGGGCCTAAAGAAAGTGACAAAGGGATGGTAATTCTTGATGATGAAGATGAAGAGAGCCCTATAGACTCAACATCACACTTGGTCACACATGACAACTCAAAATCAAATGTGGAGCATAATGAGGCTTATAGGAGAAAAGATGAAGGTTTAAGTGATGCCATGAAGTCTCCACCAACAAAGTACATACCACCACATGTAAGAGAGGCCGAGAGCTCACCAACTGGATCAAAGAAAGTTGAACCAGCACCTTACCTAACCAAACCTATTGACAAGCACAACGAAAATGAGGATAAGAATCAAGCCTACAAGAAAATCCCACCTCCAACTTTCCCATCTAGGTTTAGGAATGAAAAGTTAGATAATCAATTTAAAAAGTTTCTTGATGTATTTAAGCAATTGCATGTAAATATCCCTTTCATAGATGCCTTAGAACAAATGCCTTCCTATGTTAAGTTTTTGAAGGAGATATTGTCAAACAAGAGGAGGTGGGAGAATTATGAGTTAGTAGCTTTGAGTGAGGAGAGTAGTGCTAGGTTACACCATAGGATTCCACCCAAGTTAAAAGATCCAGGAAGCTTTGATATCCCGTATAACATTGGACATTATAATTTTATGGCTCTTTGTGATTTAGGTGCTAGCATTAATTTGATGCCATATAGCATTTACAGGAAGCTTGGAGTGGGAGATGTGAAGCCTACCACAGTGACTCTTCAAATGGCAGATCGAAGCATAAAAAGGCCAAGGGGAATATTGGAGGATGTACTTGTAAAAGTAAACAAGTTCATATTCCCTGCAGACTTTGTGATACTTGATATGGAGGAAGATGACAACATTCCAATCATTCTTGGAAGACCATTTCTTGCAACCGGACGTGCCCTAATTGATGTACAACAAAGGCAAGTAACCCTTAGAGTACTCAATGAGGAGGTAAGTTTTCAAATCCCTAATGTTGTTAAATTTCCTAATCTTGATGAAATTTCTTGCTGCTTTCTTGTTGATGCATGTGATGAATTGGTAAATGATATGGCAAAGGAAAGTAATTTAGATCCCTTAGGATTGAGTGAGTTATTTGGACCATGTACAGAAGAAGAAAAACAAGAGTGTAACATCATAGATATAGCCACCCACTGTGAGGTAGATTATGTTGGAAAGTTTGAGGATTTAGGTGAGAGTGGACCTAGAAAGATACCGAGTGTGGAGCACCCACCTATAATTGATTTGAAGCCACTACCTAGTCATTTAAAATATGCTTTTCTAGGATTTAATAATACCCTTCCGGTAATAATTTCATCCGCCCTTAGTGAGGACCAAGAAGCCAAACTTTTAGAAGTTTTAATAGAACATAAAACTGCACTAGGTTGGACTATAGCTGATATTAAGGGTATTAGCCCCTCTATTTGTATGCACAAAATACTTATGGAGGAAGACCATAAACCGACTGTAGAACATCAAAGGAGGCTTAATCCTAATCTTAAGAAAGTGGTTCATGGTGAGATTTTAAAGCTTTTAGATGCCGGGATTATCTATCCTATTTCGGATAGTAATTGGGTAAGTCCTATTCAAGTAGTTCCTAAGAAAGGTGGGATGACTGTGCAAGAGAATGATAAGAGTGAGCTTATTCCTACTAGGTTAGTTACTGGGTGGAGAGTGTGTATTGATTATAGGAAGCTTAATAAGGCCACTAGAAAAGACCATTTTCCTTTGCCATTCATTGATCAAATGTTAGAAAGGTTAGTCGGTAAGGAATATTATTGTTTTCTAGATGGTTATAGCGGTTACAATCAAATAGCTATTGCCCCTGATGATCAAGAAAAGACTACTTTTACTTGTCCTTATGGAACTTTTGCCTATAGAAGGATGCCTTTTGGTTTATGCAATGCACCTGCAACCTTACAAAGGTGTATGATGTCCATCTTTTCGGATATGGTAGAAGATATCATTGAAATCTTTATGGATGATTTTAGTGTATTTGGTGATTCTTTTACCTCTTGCTTGCAAAATTTATCTAGGGTTCTTCTAAGGTGTAAAGAAACGAATCTTGTGCTTAATTGGGAAAAATGTCACTTTATGGTTCAAGAGGGCATAGTTTTAGGTCATAAGATTTCTAAAAGGGGAATTGAGGTAGATAAAGCTAAAATAGAAGTTATAGAGAAATTGCCTCCACCGACTTCAATAAAAGGTATTAGGAGTTTTCTTGGGCATGCGGGCTTTTATAGGAGATTTATTAAGGATTTTTCCAAGATAACTAAACCTCTTTGTAACTTGTTGAATAAAGCTAGATGATGCACTTTGGGCATACCGGACCGCCTACAAGACCCCCATTGGTACTTCTCCGTATAAACTGGTTTTTGGTAAGGAATGTCATCTTCCCGTGGAATTGGAGCATAAAGCATATTGGGCAACCAAGTTTCTCAATTTTGATCAAGAGGCTGTGGGCAAGAATAGGCTATTGCAATTGGATGAACTTGAAGAATTTAGGATGGATGCTTTCGAGAATGCAAAGATTTACAAAGAAAAGACAAAGAGATGGCACGATAAGATGATTAAAAAGAGGAACTTTCATGTTGGACAAAAGGTACTTCTTTATAACTCTAGACTTAAATTGTTTCCAGGTAAATTAAGATCAAGATGGAGTGGACCATATGATATTGTACAAATGTTTCCAAGTGGAGCAATTGAAATCACCAAACCGGGACATGAAAGTTTTAAGGTGAATGGGCAGCGGTTGAAGCCATATTATGAAGGTGGAGTGCTTGAGACTAGCCTCTACTTGGATGATCTTAATTAAGTTAAAGGGAGGAGTCAAGCTAATGACTTTAAACAAGCGCTCTTGGGAGGCAACCCAAATTTCTTTCTTTACCTTATATTTATCTATTTATTTTAGTTGTTTTTAGAGGTTTTCTTGTTTTTAGGTTGTTTTGATGTGTTTTGTTTGAGTTTTTGCAAGGTTTTAAGATGTTTAGGTGTAAAAGAGCAAAAGACGAATGTTGAGAATTTCAAGTCTAAAGTTAGGTTTTTGGAGTATAACCACCTTTAATATGCATTGGAGTACATAAAATTTTTTTCACATTACGAGGAACATTCCATGTCTTCAAAGGGGAGTATTCTTTACCTTTTATTTACTTTTGCTTTATTTTATGTTTTTCACAATGAGGACATTGTTCATTTTAAGTTTGGGGGTGAAAAGCATGCTTTGCATCTTTTAAATCTTGTCCATTTAAGTGTTTTTATAAGTTTTCAAAAATGTTAGTTTTAGTTTTTATTTTCCTTCATTATTAAATATATATATATATATATATATATATATATATATATATATATATTTGTTTTTGTGGTGTTTTCTTAAGTACTTTAATGAGCCAATGATAAGACTATGATTGAAAATAAATTGGTTTTTAGATGGTGGATTTGTTTTTGTGTATGCCTAAATGCTTGAATTTATATTCACATATTGTTACTTTCAATATATTTTGAGCACATAATCAATAATGCATAATTTAGATTGTGTTTTGAAGAAGGTTTGCATGAATTAGAGTACTTTATTATTAATTGAACTCTAGAACTTGCTTGATTATTGCTTGAGGCGAAATCCTAGGTGGATGCATCACTAAGAATATGATTTAGGCCATCTTTGTTTAAGTTTGAGCCTTTCAAGCCAACCTAATACATTATCTTCCACTAGTACCTTATTTGAGCCTTTAGGATGCATAAAGATGTATTAGAGCCTTTTCTTCATTAAAGCACAATTACTTACCCTTTTTGAGCCTTAAATTTCTTTTTCCTACCTTGAACATACTACAAAGAGAGCTTTAATTGAATTGATATGAATATATGCTTGTGAGCTTGTTTGAGTGTTGAAAAAGAAAAAAAGGAAAAAAAGGAAAAAAAATAAATAAATAGAGCTTGGAGATTAAGTATTTGGTGAATTTGGCTCTAGTATGCATTTTTGTGTAAATTGGAGCTTTGAATGTGCAATAAGAAGAAAAATAAGTTTGGGGGTTTAGTGGAAAAGAAAGAAAAAAAGAAAAAAAAAGAAATAAAGAAAGAATATGTGTGATTTGAAGAATATATGCACAATAAAAAGGAGAAAAAGGATATTGAAATTGAAGTTAAAATAAGAAAAGAAGTTCTAATAAAGAAACAAATTTTACAAGTAATTTATTCATTGATATTTAATTTTAGCTTTCTTTCTTTGATTTATTATATCCTATCCTTTTCTTTCTTTAGCCTTATCCATTAGCCTAAACAATAGAAACCATGAAGTCCTAATGATTTAAGGTGGTGCATTAACCTACATTAGTGGAGAGTGATAATTAAGTCAAGCATATGGTAGTTCATACTTTATTATCAATTTCTAATTCTTGTAAATTTATTCAAGCATATGATAATTAAGTGTATAAATTGATTTCCACACACACACATTGGAAGTATCATATATGTTGGATAGAATATAAGGTATTGAGTTACATAATTACTTTGAAACCATTTGAAAAGTCATATGTTATACAATCTTTGAGGCACCTCATTAAAGTATCTTATGTTCTTTAAATAACATTTCATTTTCTTATTCTTTTTCTTTGCTATGGACTAGCAAATCTTAAGTTTGGGGGCATTTGTTAGGTCTAAAATATTGATGATTTTATGCCATATTTATAGCTTAATATTTGTTAGTTTGTGTTAATTTGTTATGGAAAGATACTTATTTATGTATTTTTCTTAATCTAGGTGAAAGAGGAAGAATTTTAAGAAAACAAACCATAAAGATGGATTCCTTGCGTCGAATTATGGTGGGAAGCAAGATTTGAGCTCGAACGGACTAAGCATTAAAAAGATTCCAAAAAGATACCTTGAAGATTCCATAAAGATTCTATCGAGAATTTCATGATGGAAGTGGATGTCATATGAATCATCAAGATCTGAGGATTTCAAATGTCTCGTTATTTTTGGATTTCGAGGTGCGAGCAAAGAGTTATCATCATTTAAAGTTTGGAATTTATAAAAAGGAATATTCTAGTTAAATCTCCACCATTGATGGAAAGAGGAAATCAAGGCAAATTGAGGGCCAAGATAAAAACAAGTGGCAATAATTGGTTAATTTATCATTAATGAGGCACATGTCATGTCACATGCTTCATTAAGGGTAAATTAGACTAATTAACTATTTTTTTAGGAGGAATTAGATAAAAGGAAAGTAGTAGAGAGCAAGTAATATACAGTTTCCTTTTTACATATGAAATTCGTCCAACCCCTTTCATGGCCTAAAAAAGGTATCTTCCAAGACTCCCACATTGAAAATAAAGAGAGAAAAAGATTCCCAAGGTCCTATATATATAGCCCCCACCACATTGAAGGAAGATATACAAGTTTAGAGAGTTATTTAAGAGCTTTTAGGAGGCTTAAATAGAAACAAACCAAATTTTGGGAGTTTCTAAGATTCTCTTAAGGGTTCTAGGTTTTTAAAGTTTTAAAGTTTTAGAAGATCAATTGGAGAGCTTGGAGGAGGCAGAGAGACGTGGGTTTGCTTGAAGAAGAAGGCTACGACTTTGAGAGCTCTTGGAGGAGAATTTCTTCAATAGTTTTTATTCTCTTTTCCTTTCTCTTTAATTGTGAATCTTATTATTTTTAATAATTATGGATGTTGAAATTATTTTTACGATGAACTAATTTTCATAGCTAGGGCTATGATGTAGCCCTAACTATGAAGGTTTAATTATTTTAATATATGTTGAGTTTTATTTAATTAGTAATATGTTTTGTTAATAAATCATTGGTATACTTAATGCTTTCATAGGCCGGAAGGAATGAATGATTTTAATAATATTTGAGCTTGGAAAAGGATAATATTATGGATCTCCAATGATTTACATGAATGCATAATTGATTGGAAAATAGTTATGTCTCATGCCATATTATTTGCTTAATCTATGCTTGATGAATTTGCATGATTTAATTTATAGGCCGGAAGGAATAGATTAGGTTATGTGAATATTATCAATTGTGAGTGGAAACTACTTTTGATTAATTTTGTGATTAAGTGTGGTTAACAAAATTACTAGTTAATTAAATTTACATATTTAAGTAATTAAATTGGAATAGTTAGTGGTGAAATCAAATGCCCTAGTATTCATAATTATTCAATTCTCTCTCTTACTTGAAATTGATCTAATTTTAATTGATTGCTTTTGTTTAATTTAGTTTATTTAGTTTTCAATTGCCATCTTAAATTTTAGTTCAAATATTATCAAAACCTAATTAACTTTGGTACTTAATACTTAATCCCTTGGGTACGACAACCCTATTTTTCCACTTTATTACTTGAAAACGATTCGTGCACTTGCGAGTTGATTTTACACATCAAGTTTTTGGCGCCGTTGCCGGGGATTAAGGCATTAATATTAATTCGGATTGGGTTTAGTAGTACTTTGATCATTGTTTTCTTATTTTAAATTTTTATATTTGTTTCTTAATTTTGGTTTTAGTGTTGCATGCTAGGGTTTTAATTCTTTGCTTGTTTGGCCAACTTGCTTTGAATTTTTAATACTTATTTTGTGGTACTTGAAACCAAAATTGTGTTTTTAATTTATTGGTGCTTAGGTTACAAGTCTAGCATACTTAGGGTTTTTAGTATTATTTTTTATTTGTTTGGTTGAATAAGATTAGGTTTAGCTTACTTTTAGTTGAAATTTTAGTTTGGCATAATTGTTTACTTTAAAAGCATACCTGCACAAAAGGGTTTAATTTTTTTTGCATTCAATTCATTTGGTTCATTATTTCCTAGAGTTATTTTCATTTATCTTTTAGTTAAGTGTTAGTTTATTTTTCTTTATTGCTAATTGATTTTAATTGTTAGATTAGTTAGCAACATTAGAATTCTAATAAAATTTTTTTTTCTTATTCAATTTTCTAATTTTCTATCTAATTTATTTTACTTGCTCTCTTTTTAGGAATTAGGTGTTGTGTATGATTCATAGTGGTGATCAAGAGTTCAAGGAGGGAGTTGACTTAGAAAATAAACCAGCACCTAGAAAACAAGCCATAAGGGGTACTTGGGTATGTATAGACCAAGGAACTCAAGAAGGTGCAATGGCCAACCAAAGAGAAGATGATTTGCCCATATGCGAGTATGCTGCTCACAAGAAAGTTGGTGATTTGTCTTGCATAAGGAGACCACCCATTGAAGCAAACAATTTTAAAATTGAAGCATCTACTACTTCTTTGCTTAATAATGTTCAATTTTGTGGTTTGCCTCATGAAGATCCAAACATGCATATTTCTAGTTTTCTTCAATTGTGTGATATGTCTAAACAAAATGGTGTTTCTGATGATGCTTTTCGATTAAGACTTTTTCCTTGGTCTCTTAGAGACAAGGCAAAAGTGTGGTTAAATTCTTTACCTGCAGGTACTATCACTACATGGGATGCTATAGAGACAAAATTCCTAGACAAATTCTTTCCTCCATCAAAGACCGCAAAATTGAAAAGTGATATAAACAATTTTTGTCAATGGGACCAAGAGACTTTGTATGATGCATGGGAGCGCTTCAAGGAACTATTAAGAAGATGCCCACACCATGGTTTTCCAACATGGATACAGGTACAGATTTTCTATAATGGTCTAGATTATGGTAACAAACAATTGGTAGATGCAGCTGCAGGAGGTTCTTTAATGAAGAAGAGGCAATCAGAAGCATTTGAATTAATTGAAGAGATGGCCCATAATAACTACCAATATCCAAGTGAGAGGAGACTAAATGGAAGAAGTCAAGTAAAGGCCGTGGAAGACGTTGATATTAACAACTTAGGAGCTCAACTTGCAACCCAATTCATGAAGACCTTGAACACTCAATTTGGTCAAATAGGGGTGAATTCTATCCAATCTACTAATAATTTTTTATTTTGTGATTTATGTGGTGCTCATGATCATAAGAGTGTGGATTGCCAAGTTGGAAATCCCTTTGCTTCTGATGATGTTAATTTTGTAGGGAACTTCCAAAAGCAACAAAACAATCCATATTCTAACACATATAATCCAGGATGGAGGAACCACCCAAATTTTTCATGGTCCAACAACAACCAGCAAGGGTCTAATCAAGGACAAAGTGGAGGGTTTCAAAGACAACAATTCCAATCTCCATTCTACCAAAAGCCGCAACTTGCACATCAAAATCAAAATTCTTCTCAAGCTCAAACTCAATTTTCTTCACTTGAACAATCCTTGCAAGAGTTATCTAATAGTACTAATTCTTTCATGCAGAGAACTGAGCAACAATTGACAAACCATAGTCAAATGTTCAACAACCAAATGGCTGCAATCAAAAGCTTGGAGAACCAAATAGGTCAATTAGCAACTCAATTCCAAAGAAGTCAAGGAACTTTGCCAAGCCAAACGGAGAAGAACCCAAAGGAGCAGGTTCAAGCCATTACATTAAGAAGTGGAAAGCAAGTAGCCGGGCCTAAAGAAAGTGACAAAGGGATGGTAATTCTTGATGATGAAGATGAAGAGAGCCCTATAGACTCAACATCACACTTGGTCACACATGACAACTCAAAATCAAATGTGGAGCATAATGAGGCTTATAGGAGAAAAGATGAAGGTTTAAGTGATGCCATGAAGTCTCCACCAACAAAGTACATACCACCACATGTAAGAGAGGCCGAGAGCTCACCAACTGGATCAAAGAAAGTTGAACCAGCACCTTACCTAACCAAACCTATTGACAAGCACAACGAAAATGAGGATAAGAATCAAGCCTACAAGAAAATCCCACCTCCAACTTTCCCATCTAGGTTTAGGAATGAAAAGTTAGATAATCAATTTAAAAAGTTTCTTGATGTATTTAAGCAATTGCATGTAAATATCCCTTTCATAGATGCCTTAGAACAAATGCCTTCCTATGTTAAGTTTTTGAAGGAGATATTGTCAAACAAGAGGAGGTGGGAGAATTATGAGTTAGTAGCTTTGAGTGAGGAGAGTAGTGCTAGGTTACACCATAGGATTCCACCCAAGTTAAAAGATCCAGGAAGCTTTGATATCCCGTATAACATTGGACATTATAATTTTATGGCTCTTTGTGATTTAGGTGCTAGCATTAATTTGATGCCATATAGCATTTACAGGAAGCTTGGAGTGGGAGATGTGAAGCCTACCACAGTGACTCTTCAAATGGCAGATCGAAGCATAAAAAGGCCAAGGGGAATATTGGAGGATGTACTTGTAAAAGTAAACAAGTTCATATTCCCTGCAGACTTTGTGATACTTGATATGGAGGAAGATGACAACATTCCAATCATTCTTGGAAGACCATTTCTTGCAACCGGACGTGCCCTAATTGATGTACAACAAAGGCAAGTAACCCTTAGAGTACTCAATGAGGAGGTAAGTTTTCAAATCCCTAATGTTGTTAAATTTCCTAATCTTGATGAAATTTCTTGCTGCTTTCTTGTTGATGCATGTGATGAATTGGTAAATGATATGGCAAAGGAAAGTAATTTAGATCCCTTAGGATTGAGTGAGTTATTTGGACCATGTACAGAAGAAGAAAAACAAGAGTGTAACATCATAGATATAGCCACCCACTGTGAGGTAGATTATGTTGGAAAGTTTGAGGATTTAGGTGAGAGTGGACCTAGAAAGATACCGAGTGTGGAGCACCCACCTATAATTGATTTGAAGCCACTACCTAGTCATTTAAAATATGCTTTTCTAGGATTTAATAATACCCTTCCGGTAATAATTTCATCCGCCCTTAGTGAGGACCAAGAAGCCAAACTTTTAGAAGTTTTAATAGAACATAAAACTGCACTAGGTTGGACTATAGCTGATATTAAGGGTATTAGCCCCTCTATTTGTATGCACAAAATACTTATGGAGGAAGACCATAAACCGACTGTAGAACATCAAAGGAGGCTTAATCCTAATCTTAAGAAAGTGGTTCATGGTGAGATTTTAAAGCTTTTAGATGCCGGGATTATCTATCCTATTTCGGATAGTAATTGGGTAAGTCCTATTCAAGTAGTTCCTAAGAAAGGTGGGATGACTGTGCAAGAGAATGATAAGAGTGAGCTTATTCCTACTAGGTTAGTTACTGGGTGGAGAGTGTGTATTGATTATAGGAAGCTTAATAAGGCCACTAGAAAAGACCATTTTCCTTTGCCATTCATTGATCAAATGTTAGAAAGGTTAGTCGGTAAGGAATATTATTGTTTTCTAGATGGTTATAGCGGTTACAATCAAATAGCTATTGCCCCTGATGATCAAGAAAAGACTACTTTTACTTGTCCTTATGGAACTTTTGCCTATAGAAGGATGCCTTTTGGTTTATGCAATGCACCTGCAACCTTACAAAGGTGTATGATGTCCATCTTTTCGGATATGGTAGAAGATATCATTGAAATCTTTATGGATGATTTTAGTGTATTTGGTGATTCTTTTACCTCTTGCTTGCAAAATTTATCTAGGGTTCTTCTAAGGTGTAAAGAAACGAATCTTGTGCTTAATTGGGAAAAATGTCACTTTATGGTTCAAGAGGGCATAGTTTTAGGTCATAAGATTTCTAAAAGGGGAATTGAGGTAGATAAAGCTAAAATAGAAGTTATAGAGAAATTGCCTCCACCGACTTCAATAAAAGGTATTAGGAGTTTTCTTGGGCATGCGGGCTTTTATAGGAGATTTATTAAGGATTTTTCCAAGATAACTAAACCTCTTTGTAACTTGTTGAATAAAGCTAGATGATGCACTTTGGGCATACCGGACCGCCTACAAGACCCCCATTGGTACTTCTCCGTATAAACTGGTTTTTGGTAAGGAATGTCATCTTCCCGTGGAATTGGAGCATAAAGCATATTGGGCAACCAAGTTTCTCAATTTTGATCAAGAGGCTGTGGGCAAGAATAGGCTATTGCAATTGGATGAACTTGAAGAATTTAGGATGGATGCTTTCGAGAATGCAAAGATTTACAAAGAAAAGACAAAGAGATGGCACGATAAGATGATTAAAAAGAGGAACTTTCATGTTGGACAAAAGGTACTTCTTTATAACTCTAGACTTAAATTGTTTCCAGGTAAATTAAGATCAAGATGGAGTGGACCATATGATATTGTACAAATGTTTCCAAGTGGAGCAATTGAAATCACCAAACCGGGACATGAAAGTTTTAAGGTGAATGGGCAGCGGTTGAAGCCATATTATGAAGGTGGAGTGCTTGAGACTAGCCTCTACTTGGATGATCTTAATTAAGTTAAAGGGAGGAGTCAAGCTAATGACTTTAAACAAGCGCTCTTGGGAGGCAACCCAAATTTCTTTCTTTACCTTATATTTATCTATTTATTTTAGTTGTTTTTAGAGGTTTTCTTGTTTTTAGGTTGTTTTGATGTGTTTTGTTTGAGTTTTTGCAAGGTTTTAAGATGTTTAGGTGTAAAAGAGCAAAAGACGAATGTTGAGAATTTCAAGTCTAAAGTTAGGTTTTTGGAGTATAACCACCTTTAATATGCATTGGAGTACATAAAATTTTTTTCACATTACGAGGAACATTCCATGTCTTCAAAGGGGAGTATTCTTTACCTTTTATTTACTTTTGCTTTATTTTATGTTTTTCACAATGAGGACATTGTTCATTTTAAGTTTGGGGGTGAAAAGCATGCTTTGCATCTTTTAAATCTTGTCCATTTAAGTGTTTTTATAAGTTTTCAAAAATGTTAGTTTTAGTTTTTATTTTCCTTCATTATTAAAAATATATATATATATATATATATATATATTTGTTTTTGTGGTGTTTTCTTAAGTACTTTAATGAGCCAATGATAAGACTATGATTGAAAATAAATTGGTTTTTAGATGGTGGATTTGTTTTTGTGTATGCCTAAATGCTTGAATTTATATTCACATATTGTTACTTTCAATATATTTTGAGCACATAATCAATAATGCATAATTTAGATTGTGTTTTGAAGAAGGTTTGCATGAATTAGAGTACTTTATTATTAATTGAACTCTAGAACTTGCTTGATTATTGCTTGAGGCGAAATCCTAGGTGGATGCATCACTAAGAATATGATTTAGGCCATCTTTGTTTAAGTTTGAGCCTTTCAAGCCAACCTAATACATTATCTTCCACTAGTACCTTATTTGAGCCTTTAGGATGCATAAAGATGTATTAGAGCCTTTTCTTCATTAAAGCACATTTACTTACCCTTTTTGAGCCTTAAATTTCTTTTTCCTACCTTGAACATACTACAAAGAGAGCTTTAATTGAATTGATATGAATATATGCTTGTGAGCTTGTTTGAGTGTTGAAAAAGAAAAAAAGGAAAAAAAGGAAAAAAAATAAATAAATAGAGCTTGGAGATTAAGTATTTGGTGAATTTGGCTCTAGTATGCATTTTTGTGTAAATTGGAGCTTTGAATGTGCAATAAGAAGAAAAATAAGTTTGGGGGTTTAGTGGAAAAGAAAGAAAAAAAGAAAAAAAAAGAAATAAAGAAAGAATATGTGTGATTTGAAGAATATATGCACAATAAAAAGGAGAAAAAGGATATTGAAATTGAAGTTAAAATAAGAAAAGAAGTTCTAATAAAGAAACAAATTTTACAAGTAATTTATTCATTGATATTTAATTTTAGCTTTCTTTCTTTGATTTATTATATCCTATCCTTTTCTTTCTTTAGCCTTATCCATTAGCCTAAACAATAGAAACCATGAAGTCCTAATGATTTAAGGTGGTGCATTAACCTACATTAGTGGAGAGTGATAATTAAGTCAAGCATATGGTAGTTCATACTTTATTATCAATTTCTAATTCTTGTAAATTTATTCAAGCATATGATAATTAAGTGTATAAATTGATTTCCACACACACACATTGGAAGTATCATATATGTTGGATAGAATATAAGGTATTGAGTTACATAATTACTTTGAAACCATTTGAAAAGTCATATGTTATACAATCTTTGAGGCACCTCATTAAAGTATCTTATGTTCTTTAAATAACATTTCATTTTCTTATTCTTTTTCTTTGCTATGGACTAGCAAATCTTAAGTTTGGGGGCATTTGTTAGGTCTAAAATATTGATGATTTTATGCCATATTTATAGCTTAATATTTGTTAGTTTGTGTTAATTTGTTATGGAAAGATACTTATTTATGTATTTTTCTTAATCTAGGTGAAAGAGGAAGAATTTTAAGAAAACAAACCATAAAGATGGATTCCTTGCGTCGAATTATGGTGGGAAGCAAGATTTGAGCTCGAACGGACTAAGCATTAAAAAGATTCCAAAAAGATACCTTGAAGATTCCATAAAGATTCTATCGAGAATTTCATGATGGAAGTGGATGTCATATGAATCATCAAGATCTGAGGATTTCAAATGTCTCGTTATTTTTGGATTTCGAGGTGCGAGCAAAGAGTTATCATCATTTAAAGTTTGGAATTTATAAAAAGGAATATTCTAGTTAAATCTCCACCATTGATGGAAAGAGGAAATCAAGGCAAATTGAGGGCCAAGATAAAAACAAGTGGCAATAATTGGTTAATTTATCATTAATGAGGCACATGTCATGTCACATGCTTCATTAAGGGTAAATTAGACTAATTAACTATTTTTTTAGGAGGAATTAGATAAAAGGAAAGTAGTAGAGAGCAAGTAATATACAGTTTCCTTTTTACATATGAAATTCGTCCAACCCCTTTCATGGCCTAAAAAAGGTATCTTCCAAGACTCCCACATTGAAAATAAAGAGAGAAAAAGATTCCCAAGGTCCTATATATATAGCCCCCACCACATTGAAGGAAGATATACAAGTTTAGAGAGTTATTTAAGAGCTTTTAGGAGGCTTAAATAGAAACAAACCAAATTTTGGGAGTTTCTAAGATTCTCTTAAGGGTTCTAGGTTTTTAAAGTTTTAAAGTTTTAGAAGATCAATTGGAGAGCTTGGAGGAGGCAGAGAGACGTGGGTTTGCTTGAAGAAGAAGGCTACGACTTTGAGAGCTCTTGGAGGAGAATTTCTTCAATAGTTTTTATTCTCTTTTCCTTTCTCTTTAATTGTGAATCTTATTATTTTTAATAATTATGGATGTTGAAATTATTTTTACGATGAACTAATTTTCATAGCTAGGGCTATGATGTAGCCCTAACTATGAAGGTTTAATTATTTTAATATATGTTGAGTTTTATTTAATTAGTAATATGTTTTGTTAATAAATCATTGGTATACTTAATGCTTTCATAGGCCGGAAGGAATGAATGATTTTAATAATATTTGAGCTTGGAAAAGGATAATATTATGGATCTCCAATGATTTACATGAATGCATAATTGATTGGAAAATAGTTATGTCTCATGCCATATTATTTGCTTAATCTATGCTTGATGAATTTGCATGATTTAATTTATAGGCCGGAAGGAATAGATTAGGTTATGTGAATATTATCAATTGTGAGTGGAAACTACTTTTGATTAATTTTGTGATTAAGTGTGGTTAACAAAATTACTAGTTAATTAAATTTACATATTTAAGTAATTAAATTGGAATAGTTAGTGGTGAAATCAAATGCCCTAGTATTCATAATTATTCAATTCTCTCTCTTACTTGAAATTGATCTAATTTTAATTGATTGCTTTTGTTTAATTTAGTTTATTTAGTTTTCAATTGCCATCTTAAATTTTAGTTCAAATATTATCAAAACCTAATTAACTTTGGTACTTAATACTTAATCCCTTGGGTACGACAACCCTATTTTTCCACTTTATTACTTGAAAACGATTCGTGCACTTGCGAGTTGATTATACACATCAGGTATGTTCTCTTTTCTACCTTAAATGCTAGATTGCTTGGTTTTAAACAATTAAAGGAACTTTATGAGCATGATAGTGACTTAGGAGAAATATTCAAAACCTTTTTGAAACATGGATTTAATAAATTTTACATATTTGAGGGGTATTTGTTTAAGGAAAACAAACTTTGTATGCTTAATTGTAGCATTCGGGAGTTACTAGTTTGAAAAGGTCATGGGGGTGGCTTAATAGGTCATTTTGGTGTTTTCAAAACTTTACCCTTGCTGCAAGAACATTTTTATTGGCATAACATGAAGAGGGATGTTGAGAAAATATATGAAAGATGCTTGAAATGTCGAAAGACCAAGTCCACATTGAAATCGCACTGGTTATACCATCCATTGCCGATTCCTTCCTATCATTGCGTAGATTTGTCTATGGATTTTATTCTTGGTTTGCCTAGGTCAAGGACAGGTAAGGATTCAATATTTGTTATTGTGGATAGATTTTCTAAGATGACACATTTTATTGCATGTAATAAAACTGATGATGCATCTAATATTGCTAATTTATTTTTCAAGGAAATTGTGAGATTGCATGGAATGCCTAGGACTATTGTTTCGGATAGGGATACTAAGTTCTTAAGTTATTTTTGGAAAACTTTGTGGGCTAAGTTAGGTACTAAGCTTTTATTTTCAACTACTTATCATCCACAAACTGATGGACAAAGCAAAATAGTGAATAGAACTTTGTCTGCATTGTTACGAGCATTAATTAATAGAAATTTAAGAACTTGGGAGAAAAGTTTGCCACATGTTGAATTTACTTATAATAGGTCTTTGCATTCAGCAACTAAATTTACTCCTTTTGAAATGGTTTGTGGGTTTAATCCTTTGACTCTATTAGATTTAACATATTTACCTTTGAGCGAACGTGCTAATCTAGATGGAAAACAAAAAGCTAATTTTGTAAAGCAGATTCATGAAAAGACTAAGGCAAATATTGAGAGGAAGACCGAGCAATATGCAAGGAATGCTAACCAAGGTCGAAAATAAGTTTTCTTTGAACCTGGAGATTGGGTTTGGTTACACCTAAGAAAGGAGAGGTTTCCTAAGCAAAGAAAGTCCAAGCTTATGCCGCATGGAGATGGACCTTTTCAAGTTTTAAAGCGGATAAATGACAATGCTTACAAACTTGATTTTTCAAGTGAGTATAATGTTAGTGCTACATTTAATGTTACTGATTTTTCTCCTTTTACTACAGGTGATGATTTTGATTTGAGGACAAATCCTTTTTAAGAGGAGGGGAATGATATGAATCCGCCCGTGCCCGCATAAGCGATAACCCACTGGGTGCTGACCCGATAAGGATAAAGATTGGGCCGATCACTAGGGCTCAAGCTAAGAGGTTTAGGGATAATCTTGCTGCCTTTATCGAGACAATAATTCATTCTCAAAAGAGCTTGTCCATACTCGAAGATCCAAAAGTTGTTTTGAGCATACAAGTTGTGGAAGCCAATACGAACACGAGTAGTGGTTTTGGTGCATTTATGGAGTCCGAGCAGCATGAAATGTTTTCAATGCTTCATGGATTCAATACATATATGTCTAAGAGGTCATGGAATCAAGTCAAGGCAGCTTCAAATGCATCCAAAAATGGGCTGTGCGCACAACATGACCATTTGGCCAGTTTTATCTAGATAATTAGGATTTTATTTGGTAATTTTTTAGTCTATTTAAGGGCTTGTTTTATCAATCATATTCAGTACCTTATTCATACAGAAAATTATTTGTGAGATTGAATTCTCTTTATTCTCTTTGAACACCTAAAACACCATTAGTGAATGATTGTTTTTATTTGACTTATCAATAGGAAATCCATCACCTATTGTGGCATCTTCATTATACTAAGGTTTCTAATCACAGGTTGGATAGGAGTCAAGGTGATGTGAATCCATCCGTGCTCGCACAATCGACGACCTGCTGGGTTACTGACCTGATACGGATGAAGACCGGGCCGTTCACTAGGACTCAAGCTAAAAGATTTAGGGACAAATTTTCTGCCTTTATTCAGGGGGTAATTTATTCTCAAGAGCACTTGTCCATACCCGAGGATTCAATACCTGTTTTAGGTATACAAGTGGTGGAAGCCAATACGGACCCGGATTTATTTATTTATTTGCTGGATAAATAAGTTTAGGAAAGTTATTATTTTATTATTTTCATTGTAAATTAATTAATTCCTTTAATTAATTCCTAATGCAAAATAAAGGAATTAATTAATCCAAATTAGATTAGGAAAGAATGAGACTTTCGGCCATATTAGGATTCTTCATTGCATGGTCGGTTTTTCCTTTTTGTTTTAGGGTTTTATCTTGTGTTCTCTTAGCCTATAAAAGGGCTTGTTTTTTAGGAATAACATGCCATTAATAATATTCAGAATTTATTTTGTGAGATTGAATTTCTCTTTATTCTTTTGAACACGTAAAACATCATTAGTGAATGAGTATTTTAGTTTGACTTATCAATAGGCCTTCCATCCCCTATTGTGGAGTCTTCATTATATACCAAGGTTTCTAATCACAGATTGGTTAGGGGTCAAGGTGACCATTAGAACTTGAACATAATTGGATCCGGGCTAATATTATACGGGTTTAGGAGCAGATCGTCCTAGGTTCGTATCACAAGGTGACCATTAGAACTTGAACATAATTAGATCTGGTTTAATATAATACGGGTTTAGGCATAGGTCATCTTAGGTTCGTATTAGAAGTGTTGTCACAATAAATGGTGGTTGCATTTGTTTGTTTGTGACCTAAGTCATCAAGTAATTTTCTTAACCAGATTGCTTGGTTTGATGCTGCTTCTGCTGAAATGTATTTGGCTTCTACTGTTGATTGAGCTGTAGTTTCTTACTTATTTGAACTACAAGAAAATGGACCTAAATCAAACATGAATAAATAGCCACCCAGATACTTTTCATGTCTTCCAAGCTATTTGCCCAATCACTATCACAATAGCAAACTAGCTCACAAATTTTTCCATGCTTGTATAGAATTCCATAGTTGGCAGTGCCTTTAACACATTTTAGAACTCTCTTTGTAGCTTGGTAATGGTTATGAGATGGAGCACTCAGGAATCTTGATAATACACTTACAGCATATATGATAATACACTCATAAACCTTGGTAAATAAAGCAAGCTTCCTATCAAATTTCTATAGACCGAACCATTCACTTTTTCATGTCCACCATTGATTTCAAACTTGGCATTTTGAATCATTGGTGTTTCAATAAACTTGGCATTTTCTAATTGAAACTTATCAAGTAAGTTTAAAGCATATCTTTCTTGAGATAGACATATACCTTTATTTGTTTGCTTGATCTCCAAACCTAGGAAGTAATTTACTTAGCCAAGATTGGACATCTCAAAGGTTTACTTCACTTTATCTTTGAACTTTTGGATGGCTTCGGTATTGCAATATGTTATGAGCCAATCATTAACATAAGGAGAAATTACCATTTTATCTTCATGTGAGTTGGCTTTAATGTAGAGGGTAGGCTCATTTTCACTTTTTGAAAAACCTTCATGAGTTAGAAAATCATCAACTCTTGCATACAAGCTCTTGGAGCTTGTTAGAGCCCATACAAAGCTTTATAAAGCTTATACACTTTCTCCTCCTCTTCTTATTTAACAAAGCCTTCAAGTAGCTCAATATAGACTTCTTCTTCTAATATACCATTTAAAAATGTTGATTTCACATCCAAATGGTATATTCTCCAAGAATTATTGATTGCATATGTAGAAGTAGCCAAATAGTTTCATGTCTTTGCCATCGGTGCAAAGGTTTCCATGTAGTCTACTCCATATTGTTGAACATATCCTTTCACAACTAGTTTTGCTTTATGTTTGTTTAAGGTGCCATCAGGGTTTAGTTTGGTTCTAAAAACCCATTTAACACCCATAACATGCCCATCACTAGGTCTCGGCACCAAGCTCCATGTTTTGTTCTTTTCTATCATGTGGAGCTCCTCCTTCATTGTAACTTGCCATTCCTTATGTTGTGTAGCTTCACTGTTCATTGTTGGATCAGGTGTTATCATGCTTGCTCTTTCATAAAGTTCAACAATTGTTTTTGTTCCTCTTTTTCCAACATAATCTTCATTGGCTGGATCATCATCTTCATCATCCTTGACAACATCAAGTTCACTTTGATCCATGGAAAGAATTCTTGATTGAATATAAGTGGTTGCTTCCACTTTATGCTCCTTCCAATTCAAATATGAGTTCTCATATATGACAACATTTCTAGAGATAACAACCTGCATCTTTGACATATCATATATCTTATAGCCCTATAAAACTTAGCTTATAGCCAACAAAAATCCAATATTTGCTTTCTTGTCTAGCTTGGACCTCTTGGTGTTATGTACATGCATATAACAAATACTTCCAAAGACTTTTAAATGAGTAATTGAAAGTTTAAAACTATACCACAATTCATTTGGAGTTTTGGAATCAATTGCCTTACTTGAAAGTCAGTTTAAAAGGTATACACTTGTGTTGGTAGCTTTGGCCCAAAATTTCTTTGGTAAGCTCTTCTCGAACAACAAGCATTTTGACATTTCTATCATGGTTATATTCTTCCTTTCACTAACTCTATTTTGTTATGGTGTATATGTAGTTGTAAGTTGATGTATGATGCCACTTTTCTTGCAAATATCTTGGAAAGTCTATGAAATGTACTCAACTCCATTATCGGTTGGGATTACGTTGATGGTTGTTTGAGCTTGGTTTTCCACAAGTGTTTTTTTTCCTTCAAATGTGGCTGCTACCTCTGATTTTTGTTTGAGAAAGTAGATCCAATATTTTTTTAAATAATCATCAATAAAGATGACAAAATATCTCCTCCCAACATGAGTTGTTTCATTCATAGGTCCACACAAATTCCAGTGCACTAATTGTAGCATTTCTTTTGCCTTGCCAAGAGTTTTCAAAGGAAAAGGTTGTCTTTTGAGTTTGCTAAGTTGATAAGTTTGGAATACAGCTTCAACTTCTTGGATTTATGGTAAATTCTCAACAATTCGTTGAGTTTTCATTTGCTTTATGGTGGCATAGTTGTAATGACCGAGCCTTCTATGCTATAACTCTTATTCTTCTTGGACCTTGGTACTCATAGCCAATTGATTTTGTTGATTAAAATCAATCACAAGGCTATTATCCTTCATATAGTATAACTTTATCATCCTTAGATATTTCACAACACGTATCAAAGAATTTCAAAGTATATCCTTTCTTCATAATTTGTGGCACACTTAGAAAATTCCCTGATAGATTTGGTACATACATAACATTTGTGATTAGTATTGTACCTGATGTGATTCCGCCCGAGCCCACACAATCGACAACCCACTAAGGTGTTGACTCGATTCGAATGAAGACCGAGCCAATCACTAGGGCTCAAGTTAAGAAGTTTAAGGACAATATTGCTGCTTTTATCCAGGGAATAATTCATACTCAAAAGGGCTTGTCCATATCCAAAGAGCCAAGACCTATCCTAACCATACAAGTGGTGGAAGCCGATACAAACCCGGGTAGCAGTTTTGGTGCAAATATGGACAACGGGCAACATGAAATGGTTCCAACTCTTTATGGATTCAATACATATGTCTAAGAGGATATGGAATCACGTCAATCCAGCTTCAAAGGCATTCAAAAAAGGGGTTGTACGGATAGCTTCAAATTTGGCCTGTTTTTTACTGTATTTTGTGCTAGCTTTATTGTATTTTGCTGAATTGGCTTTTTCTTCCTCTTCCAAGCATGGACAACGTGTGGGACTTCATATTCAGCTTATTTGGCATCCTAAAAAGCATATTGAAGCTGATTTGGAGTTCAAATTGGTCAAAGATTGGTCAAAGTCAACTTAGTCAAAAAGCTAGTATTTTAGTTTCCTAATTTGATTCTATTTTTTGTTTTAGGAAATTACCATTACTTTTTAGTTTTTATTTATTTATTTTCTGGAACAATAAGTTTATAAATGTTATTATTTTATTATTTTCATTGTAAATTAATTAATTTCTAATTCAAAATAAAGGAATTAATTAATCCAAATTAGATTAGGAAAGGAGTAAGAATTTCGGCTACCATAGGAAACTGCTTTGTATGGCCGGTTTTCCCTTTGTTTTTAGGGTTTTATTTCGTGGCTTTGTAGTCTATTTAAAGGATTATTTCTCAATAAGAGAAAAAGCTTGAATTTTATACAGAAAATTATTTGTGAGATTGAATTCTCTTTGTTCTTTTGAACAACTAAAACACCATTAGAGAGTGAGTGTTTTAGTTTGACTTATCAATAGCACTTCCATCACCTATTGTGGCGTCTTCCTTATATACCAAGGTTTCTAATCACAGGTTGGTTAAGAGTCAAGGTGACCATTAGAACTTGAACATAATTAGATTCGGGCTAATATAATACGGGTTTAGGAGCAAGTCGTCCTAGGTTCGTATCATTTGGTATCAGAGCCAAATTTTGTTCAGGTTTGATTTATCTTTATTTGCTTTATTTGTTTTTGTGTTATTCTGCAATTTTAGCATTAGGCTAAGGTTGCATCCATCCCATACACATTCTGCATCTTAAAAAAAAAATAATAAATAAAATTCATTCCTAGTTGAATTAGGATTTCTTAGTTTTACCGTATTTTTGTTTCCTAGTTTGTTGGTTGTCTTTCATTATTGTTCTTGTTAATTTTGGTTTTTTGTTGATTTTTCTTTGCTGTTTTAGTCTTCAATATTTGCATTCATATATTCAAAAAAAAGAAAAGAAAAGAAAATTCGAACAGATGTTAAAAAAAAAAAAAAACTGCACTTTTGTTTTTGTTGGAGGCCACGAGTTTAGTCGATTTTTGGTGAGGAATTGCAATTTTTGGTGTTGATCTTTGCTAATGCAGTTGCTTTATGGTCTGTGAGTGAAAAAAAGGGAAAAAAAAAAAGAAGGCTGAATATAAAAATATATATATATATATCGATTTGTTGAAAATTGGTGTTGAAGTTTGTTGCTGGAAATTTCTTGTAACTACTGCTTTGTTGATTATTTATTCCATATTTGGAGTTTTTGGAAAGTTATTTTTGGCTGCTGGATAATTGAGTTTGAGTGCTAAATTGTTTGGATTAAAATTAGTTAAAGGATTTGATACAAAAACTTGAATTACAAAGAACAACAACCAACACTTTTCTATATTTTTGTTCTCTTTGATTTTTGTTCGTATTTGAATTTCTTTTTCTATAATTTTATTCTTGAACGCATAATCTATTACCATCTGGTCCAGTTCTTCAAAATTCCAAAGTTTTCTCATTAATTTTCTTTATTTTACCTAAAAAAGGCAAAAACTAGGTTTTGTTGAATTCCTTCGGTATTGCCTTTTTTTTTTTTTTTGACTACTATTTTGTTGATAAGTTTAATTAAAACATACTTGTGATCTAATTTCTATTTTTCTAGGTGTTTTAATTAGAACTTTGAGATAATTGATTAAGTGGAAAAATGCAAGAGTATGTGAGCTTAAAAGAGGGTAAAAGCCAAAACTAGTGTGAAAACACAAGTGTCGAGACCTTGATTGAGTGAAACACGTGAGGGAGTGCCTTTTGGTGAGAATTTATTTTATTTTGGATTATTTATACTAACATGGCAGATTCATGGGTGAGGAGAGGAGATCCACCTTTGAGAATTAATGAAGAGGAGTCCGTAAGATTTAAAGGTGATTTCCGAGCTACGGGGAGTGGTGAGCAAACGGACATGAGGGTCATATTGGAGCAATTACAGCGAATAAATGTCCAATTTGACCATTTAAATCAAAAGATGGATAGGTTAGAAACATCCCAAGGAGTGCCCAATATAAGGTTAGATGCTCGTGGAGGTCGAGGTCGAGGAGGCCGAGGGCGACTAAGAGGGGAATTCGGGGGAAGTAACTATGGAGATGACTTGGATGAAGGGTTTGATGAAATTTTTGAACCTCAAGAAAGGCTAATCCATGGGAGACCAGCAAGGAATGAAGATGATGATCTTGGCAACATCAAGGTAAACATCGCACCGGTCATGGGTAAAAGTGATCCGGAAGCATATTTAGAATGGGAAAAGAGAATGAAGATGATTTTTTATTGTCATCATTATTCGGAGGCCAAGAAGGTGAAGATGGCAACAATGGAGTTTGGCCATTATGCAGTCCAATGGTGGACCAATGAGCAAAATACCCGAAGGAGAGTTGGTGATGACTTGATCACTATGTGGCGCCAAATGAAGGGAGCCATGAGGAAGCGGTTCATGCCATCACATTATCATAGGTTGCTGCATCAAAGGCTTCAATCCCTTTCTCAAGGAAGTAGGTTCGTAGAGGATTATTACAAGGAGATGGAGATGCTTATGATGAGATTGAACTTAAATGAAGATAGGGAAGCAACCATGGCAAGGTTTCTTTGTGGTTTGAATCGTGAAATAGCTAATCTACTAGAATTGCAACAATATGTGGAATTGGAAGAGATGTTGCATGTGGCTATTAAATTAGAGCATCAATTCAAGAGGAGGGGTGTAAGCTCATGGTTTGGAGGTGTTTCAAACAGCGGAAGGTCCAATTCAAGTGGCTGGAGAAACAATCCTACCTTTCAAAACAACCTAAAGCCGAAGGTGGGGGAAGAAAGCTCCAATTGGCCAAGGAATGAAACTAGAACTCATGATGTTGTGTGTTTTAAGTGCCAGGGACGAGGACACATCACTAGCCAATGCCCAAATAGAAGAATCATGGTGTTAAAGGGCAATGGCGAGCTAGAATCGGAAAGTGAAGAAAGTGAGGATGAAGCCAAGCAAGAGGAGGAGGACTTGGAGGATGAACCTGAAACCTTGCAAGCATCCAATGCCGAATTAAACTTGGTTTCTAGGAGAGTACTTACTGTATACAAAGATGATGATGAAATTCAAAGAGAGAACATCTTCCACACCCGATGTGAAATTCAAGGTAAGATTTGTAGTATGATTAGTATGATTATTGATAGTGGAAGTTGTACAAATGTAATTAGTAATCTTGTAGTTGATAAATTAGGATTAATCACTATTAAACATCCAGAACCTTATAGATTACAATGGATTAATGATAGTGGTGATATAAAAGTGAATAAACAAGCCAAGGTAGAATTTAACATAGATAAATATGTGGATGTTGTTTTGTGCGACGTTGTGCCTACGCATGCCAGACATATTCTATTAGGTAGACCATGGAAATTTGATAAAGATGCTACTCATTTTGGTCAAGAGAGCTGTATTATTTTTAGATTTAAAGTAAGAAGGTCAAGCTAGAGCCATTGATCCTTAAAGAGGTTTTTAGAGATCAACTGCAAATGCAACAAAGGAGGGAAGCCGAAAGGCTCAAAGAGAAGGCTAGTATGGTACCAAAGGTTCCACCATCCATTCAAGAGGAAAAAGGTGAGCTTGCTGTCCAAGGTAAGTCCTCTAAAACCCAGGTTAAGTGGAAAAATTTAAACAAATTCGAGAGTGAGAAAATTGGAGCAAAAGTCGAGAGTGATGCAAAATTCAATGAATCCGTGAGTAAGAAAGGAAAAGCAAGAAAAGAAAGGAAAAATAGAAATTTTTATCTTAGCTTTGGTGATGTTAATAAAGTAATTATGAATAAGAAATCATTGCTGGTCATGAATATTAAATATACTTATTTAAAGATGTTTTTGTTGCATAGAACTTTATCTGCATTATTGAAAGCTTTACTTAATGGAAATTTGAAAATTTGGGAGAGATTATTTGCTAAAATTAAAAAGTGTGATAAACTTGTATTTCTAGTATTTGTTGTGATAGTGTTTGACCCAGGAGATTGGTTTTAGTTTCAACCAAGGAATGAGAGGTTTCCCGAACAAAGAAAGTCCAAGCTTATGCCGCGAGGAGATGGATCCTTTCAAGTTTTGGAAAGGATCAATGAAAACACCTACACACTTGATTTACCAGGTGAGTATAATATGAGTGCTACATCCAAAGTTGCTGATTTGTTTCCTTTTGCTGCAGGTGATGAACTAGATTTGAGGACAAATCCTTTTCAAGAGGAGGGGAATGATGTGATTCCACCCGAGCCCGCACAACTGACAACCCACTGAGGTGTTGACTCGATACAAATGAAGACCGGGCCACTCACTAGGACTGAAGTTAAGAAGTTTAAGGATAATATTGCTGCTTTTATCCAGGGAATAATTCATACTCAAAAGGGCTTGTCCATATCCAAAGAGCCAAGACCTATCCTAACCATACAAGTGGTGGAAGCCGATACGAACCCCAGGTAGCAGTTTTGGTGCAAATATGGACAACGGGCAATATGAAATGGTTCCAACTCTTTATGGATTCAATACATATGTCTAAAAGGATATGGAATCAAGTCAATCCAGCTTTAAAGGCAGTCAAAAAGGGGTTGTACAGACAGCTTCAAATTTGGCCTGTTTTTTACTGTATTTTGTGCTAGCTTTATTGTATTTTGCTGAGTTGGCTTTTTCTTCCTCTTCCAAGCATGGGCAACGTGTGGGACTTCATATTCAGCTTATGTGGGACTTCATATTCAGCTTATTTGGCATCCTAAAAAGCATATTGAAGCTGATTTGGAGTTCAAATTGGTCAAAGATTGGTCAAAGTCAACTTAATCAAAAAGCTAGTATTTTAGTTTCCTAATTTGATTCTACTTTTTGTTTTAGAAAATTACCATTACTTTTTAGTTTTTATTTATCTATTTTCTGGAACAATAAGTTTATAAATGTTATTATTTTATTATTTTCATTGTAAATTAATTAATTTCTAATTCAAAATAAAAGAATTAATTAATCCAAATTAGATTAGGAAAGGAGTGAAAATTTCGGCCACCATAGAAAACTACTTTGTATGGCCGGCTTTCCCTTTGTTTTTAGGGTTTTATTTCGTGGCTTTGTAGCCTATTTAAAGGATTATTTCTCAATAAGAAAAAAAGCTTGAATTTTATACAGAAAATTATTTGTGAGATTGAATTCTCTTTATTCTTTTGAACAACTAAAACACCATTAGAGAGTGAGTGTTTTAGTTTGACTTATCAATAGGACTTCCATCACCTATTGTGGCGTCTTTCTTATATACCAAGGTTTCTAATCACAGGTTGGTCGGGGGTCAAGGTGACCATTAGAACTTGAACATAATTAGATCCAGGCTAATATAATACGGGTTTAGGAGCAGGTCGTCCTAGGTTCGTATCAGTACCTTTTGGTGTTTTAATCACCTAATATCGTTTTCCTCATGCCTCCATCATTTTTCTATTTGATACCTTAATTTTTTGTTGGAATTCTTGGATTGAACCTTACAAATAGGTCATGGTTGTTGCACATGTGATTGGTACAACTGTTGTCCAAGATCTAAGAAAGGGTTGTACTTTCAAGGTTGTAGGTTGCTGTAAAGGTATGTTCATGCTCTTCTCTTAATTCTTCGGGTTCTTGAGCTTGTCCTACCTCTTGCCTTTGTTTCCTTTTCCTGCAAACTTTCTCCATGTGATTGAATTGCTTATAAACTTTGCATTGAGCATTCGGTCTCCACCAGCACAGCTTGCATGCGTCCTTGCTTCTTGCATATTATGCAACGACCATAGGTCATCTTGTTCCCTCTTTGGTTGGTGGTATTATTGCCTCTATTTTGCCTTTGAAAAGGTTTAGCCTGCTGGATTGATTTGCCTTGGTTATTTGCTGCAAAGGCTGCCTCACTCAAACTAAATTCACCTTGAATCCGAAGGCTTCTTCTATGTTTCATGGCTTGCAAGGTATTGATCAATTCAGCAATTGTGATTTGTGAGAGATCTCTTTTGTTTCTTCCAAAGTTGAAATCTTTGCTTCATGCTCCTCTGGAAGACATATGAGGATCTTTCCAACAATCCTTTTATCAGGAAAATTCTCACCTTATAACCGGATTTGGTTCATAATTTTCATGACTTTTTTGGTTAACTCTTCTACGGTTTCATGTTCCAACATCATCAAATTTTCGAATTCTCTTCTAAGATTAAGCAGCTGCATTTGTTTTGTTCTTATGCTTCCTTGAAACTCTTCTTGAAGCCTTTCCTAAGCTTCTCTTGGTGTTTTACAAGTCATAATTCTTGTAAAAATTTCATCGGTTATAGCAGCTTGTATTGTTATGAGAGTTTTGTAAAGTCTTGCAATTTTTTCACTATGGAGCTTAATTTGGTTTGCTAAAGCTCCTACCTTTAATGGTTCTGCTTCATAATCAACTTGAACCAGCTTCCAAATGTTATAGGCTTGAATATAGGCTTTCATTTTAATTGCCCAAACCGAATAGTTTTGGCCATCAAATATAGGAGGTGAAAGTGCTGAAAAATATGAAAAAGCCATTAGAACCGATTGGTGTTCTTTGAATTTTCACTTGGTTTTAGCAAAGGATTAAAGAAAGAAAAGCTCTTATACCAATTTGAAATGTTAGAGCAAGTTTTATTTAAAGAAAACAAGTTTTTAAATTGTTGGAAATTGATTTTTTGTATTGAAGTGCTCGGCTAGGTTTGAATAAGCTGCTAGAAAAAATTTCTTACAAAGCCAGTTTTGTGTTTCTCTTGTTTTCAATAGGAAAACTAAGGTATTTTTTCAAAAAACCAAATCACTTATTCATTGAAATGTTTGTACATATATATATAGCTTACAAAAGTAGTGTGAAAGCACATCATGGCCGATCCTATGCATCAATATCTTTCAAGTTCTTCATGGTGAAGTAACAACATGTGTAAAGGTAACTTTATCACATGCTTCATAAGGTATTGACAAGTGTTGCTGCCTTATTGAGTGCTTCATATTGAAATAGTCCTCATGCATGATGCCACATGTCTTCGCATGCATTGGAGGAGAGGGAGGCCGAATGGTAAAATCCATGTCAACAAGCAGCTGTCTAAGTCATCATCCTAATCACCAAGGTGCTTCCATGTCATCAAGATGCTTAGGTTCCCTTAAACCCTATTTTAGCTAATACACATTAATTAAAACATTTTGGTGTCTTTGCATACCAACTTAACTAGCCTAGATTATATAAAATTTGGCTTGAATAAAATACAAACAAAATACAAAAACAAGCTTAAGAAGTAACCCCTCGACCAAGGCTCTTACTTTCGAGTTTGCTTATGTTCATGGCTAACAATGCCATGATTCTCTAACAGATAATTCCTTCACTAGTTCATTCTCCTCTATCATAGGATTCGTAAATTCTCTTCTTAGGTTGAGAAGCTCCATTTATTTTGCTCTTATGTGCCTTTAAAACTCCTCTTAAAACTTCTCTTCGTTTTAAGCATGTCATACTCTTGCGAAAATCTCATCGATCACAACAGCTTGTACTGTTGTGAGTGCTTTAAATTGTCTCACATTCTCTTCACTATAGCGTTTGATTTAATTTATTGAAGCTCCTACCCTTAATGGTTCTGTTTTATAATTATACTCAACTAATTCCCAAAGGTCATAGGTTTGCAAATAGGCTTTCATTCTGATGGACCAAATTGAATAATTTTGGCCATTGAACAACGGAGATGAAGGTCCTAAAAAATGAAAGGAAGCCATTAAAACTGATAGGTGCTCTTTGGATTCTCAGTAAAAATTTTAATCAAAAGATCTGAACAATGCCCTAATACCAATTCGAATTAAGGCAGTGCTGGTTCTAAAGAGGCTCTCATATTTGCAAAGATAGGTTTTAGCTGCTTTAAGCAGCTTATTCCAACACAAATGGTTTGATTATGTTTTTTTGATTGTGCAATCATAGGAATGAGCTAAAAAGACTTACATTTCACTCATTATTGTGTGAATATACACACAAGTAAGTATGAATACAATGAGCTTGCTATCCAAAACAGGCAATGAAACCTAAGTGTTTCAAATGGAAGCAATTGGTGGTGTTAATGCAATGTCACCACTTTTGATCTAATGGTTGCTTGAAATTTGCTACTTCCACATAGCTTCCCTCAAGTCAAAGTATTCCCATGAGGTCTTGACACATGTAGCTTGAACCATTGGAGGAGAAAAAGGCTGAATTTGAGCTTGACACATCACCAATCTAGTCCAAGGAGGTTAAGTTGCTTAAGCACCTTAAGCAACATTCTTATCCATGACCTTTCAATTTTTTATGCTTAAATACAATGTACTTGGTGTTCTTAAACATCAACTTAAAAGTCCTAAATCATAGAAGTTTACAAAAGGACCTAAACAAGCATGGAAAAAAAAAAAAAAAAACCTAAGTTACACACCTTTGACCTATGTTGCTTATGCCTCATGTTCGGTCAAAATGTGGCTTAACATTGCCATAAACTTTAACATACCTTGCTTTAATTGCACGAAACAAGGTCATTTGGCTAAGGTTTGTTGGTGGAGACTAAATGTTAAATGTAAAATTTGCAAACAATTTGATCATGTAGAAAGAGCTTGCAAGAAAATAAATAAAAGGTAAGAAGCTAGGAATGTCCAAAACCCAATCAACACCAATATTAAACATAAAAATACATTTACAGCAACTTACAATCTTACAACATAAGCAAAGATGCCTAGATATTTGACAGCAATTGTACAAACCACATAAGCCACAGCTTATGAGTTGTTTTTGAATTTTGATAGCAGAATTCCAACAAAAATTAAGACAGCAAATGGCCAATTCATGCAAACACAAGGTAGATGTGATATATCGTTAACACCTATAAAGGTAGCACACTTATCACTAATGTTCTCTACATGGCAGACCTATCTGAAAACTTACTTAGTATGCTACAACTCGTAAAGAAATGTTATACTTTAAAGTTTTTGGATTATTGTTATGAAATATCAAAGGATGGTAAAGTGATATTAGAAATGAATATAATAGAAAATAGCCTTTTGGTTGATTTTGAAATTCAAGACCAATTTATTTTGAAAGCTGATATTGAAGAAGAATCAAAGTTATGGCATAGGAAGTTCAGCCATTTCAACTATGCAACATTGAAGCAGATACAAACACAATAAATTGTGGAAAATGTACCATAAATCCATAAAGATAAATTTGTATGTCAAACATGTCAATTTGAAAAGCTCATAAGGTAACTATTTAAATGGCAAGGCTGGGGAGATCCAAAAACAAGCTTCAATTGGTGCAGTTAGATGTATGTGGACCTATGAATGAACACATGCAGGAAGAAGGCATTTGTGATTTTCATTGATGATTAATTAAGAAAATGTTGGTTTACTTCCTCAAACAAAAATTAGGTAGCAGCTATATTTTAAAGTTTAAAACACTTGTAGAAAATCAAGCTCAAACAACAATTAAGGTATTAAGAAATGACAATATAGGAGAGTTTATTTACAATGCTTTCTAAGATATTTCAAATGCTTTCTAAGATATTTACAAGTAAGTAGGTATTGTACATCAACTTATAACTTCATACACACCATAATTAAAAATGGTATGAATGAAAGGAAGAACAGAACTATAATGTATATGGTAAAATGCTTGTTGTATGAGAAGCACCTTCCTAAGAAGTTTTGGAAAAGTAACAAACATGTGTGTACCTTCTCAATAGACTTCCAAGTAAGGCAATTAATTCAATAACTCCAAATGATCTATGATATGGTTTTAAACCTTCAATTAATCATTTAAGAGTGTTTGAAAGTGTATGTTATGCATGTTCCTGAAGCGAAGAGGTCCAAGCTAGACTAGAAGGCAAATGTTGGCATTTTAGATGGATATAGCTCGATTTTAAAGGGCTATAAAATATGTAACTTATCTAGGAAGCAAGTGGTTGTATGCCATGTTGTTATGGTTGATGAAAATGCTTATGGGGACTAGAATGACGAAGAAGTGCATTCAAGCACTTATATTTAATCAAGGACTACAAATTCACAATAATAAAGTGACTTGATATTAAAATTAGATGATGATGATGATCCAACTGATGAACTTTATATTGGTGAAAGAGGTATAAGGTTACTTGAAAAGTTATATCAGAGAGCAAGCTTGGCAGTACATCATCTAACAACATTTAATAAAGTTGCACAACATCAAGAATGACAAGTGCAATGAAGGAGGAGACAAATGCAATTGAAAAAAACAAGACTTAGAGTTTAGTTCAAAGGCCAAGAGATAGACATATGATTGGAGTCTAATGGATATTTAGAACCAAGCTAAACCTTGAGAGAACCTTGAACAAACATAAAGCAAGATTAGTTGTTCAAGGCTATATGCAAAAACATATGCACCTCTAGTTAGCATGAAACAATGAGACTTCTTCTTACCATTGTAAAAAAACAACTCGTGGAAAATCTACAATTTGGATGTTAAATCTATATTTCTTTAAGTATTTTAGAAAATAATGTTTATGTAGAATAACTTGAGAACTTTGTCAAAGATGGAGAGGAGGAGAAAGACTATAAATTACACAAAGCTTTATACGGCCTTAACCAAGCATCGAGAGCTTGGTATAGTAGAATTATGAGAAATGAAAATGAACCCATACTTTACATCAAGGCAAGCTTAAGTAAAGATAAAATGGTAGTCTCTTCATATGTTAATAATTTGCTCATAACAGGCCATGATAATCAAGCCATTCAAATATTCAAGGAGAAAATGAAGCATATATTTGGCATGTCCGATTTTGGTTTAATGCATTACTTTTTTAACATAGAGATACAGTAATCAAGCAAAGGTATATTCTTAACTCAAAAGAAATATGCTTTGAATTTGCTTATGTATTTTCAATTAAAAAATGCTAAGCATGTTGATACACCAGTTGTACAAAATACTAAGTTTGAACTTGATAATGGTTTCCCAAAAATTAATGGCTCGATTTATAGAAGTTTGATTGGTAGTTTACTATACTTTTATGCATCAAGCCCTAATATTATGTTTGCTACAAGCATGCTATCAAGATTTATGAGTTCATCGTCACAAAACCATTACCGAATGGCAAGGCTTAAAAAAATGTCAAAGGGATGACGAACTTTATGTTTGGTACAAATGTGGAGATGAATGCAATCTAGTTGGATTTTATGATAGTGACTGGGCAGTAGTTTGAAGGATATGAAAAAAATCCTGGATAGTTGTTCATGTTTTCTTCAGGTATGTTTTTATGGAGTTCACATAAGTAAAGATCAAAAGCCCAATCCACAACTGAGGAAAAATAATCCTAGCTTTAGCAACATCAAATCAAGCTATTTGGTTAAAGAAATAGCTAAAAGACTTGGGATACAAGCAATAGAATCTAACCATCATCTATTATGATAACACTTTAACAATTGCAATAGCCAAGAATGTAGTTCAACATAAAAGAACTAAGCACATTCCTGTTAAATACTATAGCATAAGAGAAGCTGAAAGAAACAAGGAAACTTGCTTGGTACATTGTTCAATGTAAAAGCAACTTGTTGATATTCTCACCAAACCATTGCGAAGAGAAAGGTTTAAGATGCTTAGGTTTTATGTTAAATGTAATACTTAACATTGACAAGGAAGAATGTTAGAGTTTATTGCAATGTTAGTCACATATTTTTTAATGTAAACCCGAGGTAAATGCCTTCAAAGCCAAGGGAGTTTTTTTTTTTTTTTTATGTTTGTTTTAGGTAATTTTGAATCTACTCTTATTAGGGTTTTTAAGTAAGTGTTAAAGAACACCAAATGATTTGTAATTGAGCTTAAAAGCTAGTTTAGTTCATAGTTAAGGGAGTTGCTCAACAAGCTTAAGAAGCTTAACCTATTTGGAGGACCTTGATGATGTAGCAAGCTAATATTTGACTTAATTCTCAACCGAGGAAGCATATGACAAGTGTCAAGCTATAAAGGCACTACTTTAAAATGAGGCAAGCTATGTGAGAGAGGCAAATGTCAAGCATTCATCGGACCATTATGGTGACATTGCATTCACACCACTGGTTGGTTCATTTTGAAGCACTCCATTCTCATTTGCTCACATGAATGGTTATCTAGCTTCAATTTGCTCTTATTTTTTATTGTAATATATTGGCAACTACTTATTATTGTAATATATTGGCAATTACTATGAATGAAAACTAAGTTCTTTTGACTCATTCTAACACTGCAAAAACATAAAACAGCATCATAAACCTATCAATTTGAATAACTAGCAGCTCAAAGCTGCATACTTTGCTTGAATTGGTGAGCCAAAATTTTAACCAAAAAATTAAGCCAAATCACTTTTTTTTCTTCTTTAAAACCAACCTTGCCTCATTTTCACTGCTGATAGATGATAAGTTCACTAAATTGGGCATTATTTTATGTTCTCAATGCATTATATCATAGAGATTTTGTGGATGTTATTCATCTATTTTTGCATTATACTTATGATATTGCCATTTGGCCTTTTTTTGGGAAGTTGTTTCATGATAACTTGGATTTTTTAGGTTCTTTGGAGGAATTTAATCTTGTTGTATGGATTTGGGTATGAGTTCTCAAGTTAAAAATATTTCCAAGATGTTGTCTTAACCTCTTTATTTACCATTTGGTTTGCTAAGAATAAATCGAAATTTGAGAATGAGAATTACCAATTTTCAAAGGCTTGGATTTTTATTCTTCATTAAATTCATGAAATGCATCAATTGTAACATGGTTCCATGCATAATTCAATTTGGACTTGCTTATTCCTCGGGGTTTGAACGTTACTTCTTGTCCTAGTAAGGCTCAAAATGTTATTCTTGTTGTTTGGTTGGTTCCTAAGTCAGGTTGGTTAAAGGTAAACACAAATGGAGTTTCTCTTAGTTTTCTAGGTAGAGCTAGTTGTTTGGGGGCCAGGGGGGAGGAAGGAGTCTTTCAGACTTCTAGAGGTTTTGTAAAAAGGTGTCTTTGATCCCTAATTTCTTCGACCTATGCTTATGAGTTGAGCTTTTTGTTGCTATTACTGCTATTAAATTGCAAAATCTTTTAATTGGAGGTTTCTTTAGATTGAAAGTGACTCGATGTATGTGGTTCAACTCCTTAGGAACTTATCTCTTCAGGTTCCTTGGTCTTTATTGAGTCAATGGGCTGTTCGTATTGATTTTATTAACGGAATTGTGTTCAGGGTTTCACATATTTTTCTTGATGATGGTTGATAATTTATCTAACTTATTCTTTTATTTTCTGAGAAACAATGGTTTTTTTAGTTTCTAAAGAATTGTCTTCATCATTATACCAACAATCTTTTGGGTGATAGGACTTTACTTTTTCTTTTTCTTTTTTTCTTAATTCTTCTAGGAGGGTTTTTGTATTTCTGGCACTCTCTTTTCTTTATGAAAATTTTTCTTATGAGGTTTTTACTTTATAGGGTTTTAATGAGATCATATGATTCTTTTCTATAACTTATTTTATATTTACAGATCTTGTATTGACATTTTTCTTTTAATTTTCGATATATTTGACTTGGTTAGTATAATAATTCAAAATGTACCAACATAGTTAGGATGTCTTGGTTATTCTTCTTTCTTATCATTTT
The DNA here is from genome assembly GCF_031755915.1 of Ziziphus jujuba. Lineage (NCBI taxonomy): Eukaryota > Viridiplantae > Streptophyta > Magnoliopsida > Rosales > Rhamnaceae > Ziziphus > Ziziphus jujuba. The sequence continues at coordinate 21,934,809 of NC_083383.1, read as the reverse complement.
TTCATATTAAAAAATTATAAAAAATACCAAATGAAACCAATTATGTCATGGTGTATGATAGTTTATCTAAACTTCTTGTTTCATTTTTTGAGGAACAAAGGTCTTTTCAGCTTCCAAAGGATTGTCTTCATCATCATACCAATTATGCTTGGGGTAGTATAACTTCTAAGTTTTCTTAGCTTTTTATTATTATTATTATTATTCTTTTAGGGTGTTTTTTATATTTTGATACTCTTTTTCCCGATGAAGATTTTCCCTCTGAGGTTCCTACTTCGTTGACCTTAATGAGGTTGGATGGTTCTTTTCTAAAACATGTTTTATGTTTCTTGCGTTGACATTTTTCTATTTAATTTTTAATATATTTGACTTGGATAGTAAAATAATTCCGGATTTTACTTATTCTTCTTCCTTGTAGCCTATTTAAATTAAAAATAATAAACAATTAAATACAACTAATTAACAATATCATATAATAATATAGATTCCATTAAATTAATAACAATAAATAATAAAAAATAATCTTTTTTAATGGAAGGATATAAATTCTTATAATTAGAAGAGAAAAAATCTCATGCATTTTCCTCTCAACAGCCTTAAGACATTTGATTAGAGAAAACAAAAAAAAAAAAAAAAAAAAAAAAAACAAGTTAAGACAACATATACATAGCAACTTAAAAATGAAATAAAATAAATAAAAAATAAAAATTATGAATCAACAGTAGCATCTTAAAGAAATCAAAGGCAAGAACCCGACCCGAAAGCAATGTGGCTGTCCGTACGACGGCATGGAAAGTCCCGACAGTAAGACGGCAGAGAAGAAAGCGCGTAAAATTTTCCGACCAAATAAGAATTAGAGATTTATTGCCAGAGCCACTCCATTGACACTCAGCAGCATGCCTCTACATACTATTATTATTATTATTATTATGTATTTATTTATTTTTTTCAAAAACAGACCTTATCATAATTTCACTTTCATTATCCCATCCCACCGAAGCCGAAGCCAAAAGCCCAATCCCTCTTTCTCTCTCTCTCTCTCTCTCTCTTTCTCTCCGATTTTCAAAGCAAAATAACAAAAACCATAAAAAAGCCAACCCCACCTCCAAGTTTCTCCGTCATTTTTGTTTTTTAAATTTCCATTGCTTTTTTACCTAACAAACAACTCCCTACTTTCATCGGCTGTCAAGTTGTACTTTTTGTTTTATTCAATTCGTCACTTTGACGACTGAGGACCAGCTTTGCAAAATATAAAAGTAGCAATTTTTTGAAAAATATTTGGCGAAAAAGTGTAAAAAGTTTGATGCTTCAAAGAATATTTTAAAGTGCTTTTTTTTAGAGAGAGAGAGAGAGTGCGATGCTGAGATTGAGTTGAGAACAAGTAGGAGGAAGTTGCACAGGCTTGAGGAAGAGGAGAGATGGTTGTGAGGAAAGTTGGAAAGTATGAGATTGGGAGGACAATCGGTGAAGGAACTTTTGCGAAGGTTAAATTCGCTCAGAACACCGAGACTGGTGAGAGTGTCGCCATGAAAGTGCTCGATCGCAGCACCATCATCAAGCACAAGATGATCGACCAGGTTTCTTCTTCTTCTTCTTCTTCTCTCTCTCTCACTCTCTCTCTCTCTCTCATTCATTGTAATTTCCGACTTGTAGAAACCCCTGAACCAGATTCCGAAGTTTTGTCATAATTTTTTTTTATTTTTTTATTCTTGAACTTTCATTAACTATGAAATTGAAAAGAATAATTTGGCTACAATTGTTCCTCTTATTTTGATTTTAGTTTTAAATAACAAAAAAAATTTTAAAAAATGGAAAACCTTGTTCGCAGAGAATCAGATCTAACTTCAATAGTTTGCTCAACTTTTTTACTTATATTACTTTCAAAAATCAGAGTTGAACTCATCCCATCTAGAAATGGAAGACCAGTTGATGGTTCCGTTTTATAGTTGGTGATTTGATTTAGATGCTTATTTAAAAAAAAGTTGGGCATCTATTTTTTCAGGAAATGGTAAATACTAAACATTAGAAGAAATTAATCTATAGCAATTAAAAAGTTGTGGCCATAATCAATAAATTACCCCTAAAGGCTTGTAATTTACTTAACCTCGAGTTATGTTATAGGAATGTTAGCTGGCTCAGCTTGTAACATATGCTGGGTGCGTAACCCATAACCTTATTGAAGTTTCAAATGATATATATATATATATATATTTTTTTTTTTGTTCCGCTAAGAAAATGTGTATGGTGTGCTTTTCATGTAGCTGTGGCTTTCTATTTTTTGTGAAGTTGATGCAGTAACATGGTTTGAATATTAAGGATTGAAGGTTTTTCTGTACTTAACAGATTACCGAAGATGGTTAACCTGGTTTTGATGACATTTGGTAATTTTTATAAAAAAACGGTACGATATAAAGATTAAACACCAGATGTTGGAAAAACTGTATATTATTGATGTGGGATTCATCATATAGATACATAAAACCAATACAACAGATACGTATGAATAAAGCTAATAGCTATATACGAAACGGTTACAGTTAGTTACAGATAAACATGAGACTATGAGTCATATTCAATGAGTTGCTCATGAAGATCATCATACAAAATGGAGGATTCACGTGTACGAAGCGGCAGTGATGTCCTTCAATTCTGGAGCAAGGCCATTGATGATGTACAAGGCAAGATCATCATCTTTAACCAGAAAATTAAGAAGTGCTAGTTCATTGGCTGCCATATGTACATCAAGAAGATAGAGCAATAGGTCATGCCCCTGGCAGTTTGATGAGTCTTTGACATAAACTGAGAATATGAGATCGGGACAGCTTGGCAAAATGGTTTGCCAACTTGTTCCAGACTTTGTAGGAGGTTCCCGTGGTAGCAACTAAGTGAGAAACTTCTAGAGTGATGGAAGCCAGAAGTGTGTTTAGCAGAAACTTGTAGTCAGGATTCATTTTAAGTGAGGGAGGATTAGTGGAGGTATCAGTGATCATTGGTGGCAGACAGTGTTTGGACCCATCGGCATAACCATACATATCATATGCAACAACGAGAGAGTCAAACTGAGTACGCCAAGGAAAGTAAGTCGTTTCCTTCAAAGGAGAGGTGCTGGTGAAGCAACATTCAGAACAATAAGGTTTTGTCCTGAGAGACATGGTTCGTTGTTTACAACGAGTGAGGGAATGGAGAGAGAGAAGTGGAGCTTTCGTTGACTTTTTTTGAGCCATTAGGAATGATCAGGATTGGGGAAGAAAAAAAATAAAAAATAAAAAAAGAACCTCATTAGAGGTTTCAGGGCTCTGATACCATAAAGAGTAAACACCAGATGTGGGAAAAACTGTATGTTATTGATGTGGGATTCATCATATAAATCCATAAAACTAATACATCAAATAAGTAAGTATGAATAAAGCTAATAGCTATGTACAATACTGTTGCAGTTAGTTACAGATAAACATGAGAGTATACATATGCTATAATCCATTACCATAAATTGAGTGGCAAGCAGCTTAAAGGGTGCAATGTTAATTGAGATGAGAATTTTGAATTTATTGCTTCCTAGATTTGCCACTTTTGTGTAATCATTGTAGCTTTCTGTTAGCCTAATTTCTTACCTGATCTGAAGCATGAAAGTCTCCTTTAAGTTGTATTTAGTACTTCAAATCTTTCTAGTTTACATCGAAAATATCATGACGAATTGTGAGTTAATTATTATTATTATTGTTTTTATGTATCTGTGCATGCAGTTATTTTTGCTACTATGCCTTCCTCACAAGGGTTCATTCTGTTATGCAGATTAAGAGGGAGATATTTATAATGAAGCGTGTCAGGCACCCTTATGTTGTGCGTCTGTATGAGGCATGGGATTTAAATTTTAAATTTAATTTTTCCACGACTTTGTTTTCATTTTTAATAGTGCACGATGTGATACATGCTTTCTCATCATTACCAGTGCTCACAATTGACTTAAAATGTTGTTTTGTTTAGGTTCTGGCAAGTCGTACTAAGATCTATATAATCTTGGAGTTCATTACAGGTGGTGAATTGTTTGATAAAATAGTGAGTAGTCAAAATTTCAGACTCAGTTTCTCAAAAATCAACCCTGTTTTAGTTGTTATGTTTTCCTTTGATTATTAAAAAAAATTGATATAGTTAACAGTGAAGTCAATGGTCATAGATCCATCATGGACGTCTTAGTGAAGCTGAATCTAGAAGGTACTTCCAACAGCTTATTGATGGTGTGGATTATTGCCACAGCAAAGGCGTTTACCACAGAGACCTAAAGGTGTTCCTAAAATGAATCTAGAATGCTATTGTGACTTTATTTTTATTTTTATTTAAGTGAAATTCTAATACTCCCCCCTTTATGCTACAGCCTGAAAATCTTTTACTTGATTCTCAAGGAAATCTAAAAATTTCAGATTTTGGTTTGAGTGCCTTGCCTGAACAAGTAAGTTTTCTTTAAGAAAATTTGCTGCAACCATATTTGTTATTGAAAACAAATATATATATATATATAATTGTTATTTACTCTATCTTGTTTGTGCACAGGGAGTTAGTCTCCTTCGGACAACATGTGGGACTCCTAATTATGTTGCACCTGAGGTACATATAAAAATAACTTGCTTCTTATTTAATTTTGATTATACATTAACCTTGGGAAAGATGAAGGTGTCGATATCAGTGAAAATATTATTGGTCTAATTTTATAGAAATATCTATGGGACATATTGGTATTGGTAAGTTTACATTTGGTTCCACGTATATTTGGCCCAAAATATGAAAATTCTTTTTTAAACAAACTAAGAAATAATAAAACATTCAACTTTGGAAAGAACATGAGCATTTTTTCATATTCTTTTTGTTGAGATTAACAATAGTAAGCAATTATTTTTAAAATAAGTACATAAAAAATATGAGAGAGAAGATTAAGGAAGAAAATGCAAAGAGAAGAATGCTTTATAGCTTTGGGCTTTTAGTTGACTTTTGAAAGTTGATTATCACTCTTCTAAGATAATAAAGGGCGGAAAAAAAATTTTGAAACAGCAATTAATGGCTAATTTGGGGTCTCTGAATTTTTACATATATTATGCAATAATGTTTTCATATATATAAATGTATAGGTGGAATTTTGGTAAAAATGAACTAGAACTAAAAGATGTTAATGTTCGCTGATATTTAACTAATAGGTCTTGATAATTTATCGATATTATGCAAATTAATTCTTGACCCTCACTAACTTAAAATTTACGATATTTTGGCCAATGTTTCGGAGTTGTTGTCAAAATTTTCATCCTCGAACTGCTGATGTGTTTTACTTTCATGTATGTATCTGTATCAATCTATTCATTTTCTGCTGTAGGTACTTAGTCATAAGGGTTATGATGGGGCTGTGGCAGATGTCTGGTCCTGTGGAGTCATCCTGTATGTTCTGATGGCAGGATACTTGCCATTTGACGAGCTTGATCTCACTACACTATACAGTAAGGCATGAGCTCATTCCATGTCCAAAATCTTATTGTATTGTGCATGTGAATAGCTTCCTAGTTTGTATTTGACCAAGTTCTTTTAATGATCGGTGTTGGACTTAAATATATATTTTCCTTCAATACTACACCCTGTATTCAGTTACGTCACTAATTATTTAGAATTATACAATATATTTCTAATTTCTAATATAAAATATTATAAATAATTATTATAAATATAAATTTTATATAAATTATTACTTTTTAATATCCCATTAACTTACTGCTTAGTTTATAGAGTTGAAATAATGTTTGGTTCAGAAAGAAAGTTTGACTTTGTCACTCTTCTGTCATGTTTGTAGAGTCCTTCTTTGGTGTTAATTCTAAGTGCTAGTTGTAGTTGATGCCCATATTGATCATCATTTTTTTTTTTTTTACTGTTCCTGCTGAAGCTTTTTTGAGTAATTAGATTTCTATTTTTGATGGTGGATGTTAAAGATCAATGTCAATGTCGATGGGATTCTTGGAACTTAACATTGCAGTTTTGTTAATTCTTGTATGCAGATTGAGAATGCAGAGTTTTCATGCCCAACTTGGTTTCCAGTGGGAGCAAAATCCTTGATTCATAGAATTTTAGATCCAAATCCTGAAACTGTAAGTATGGCTAAATGACTACAAAATGGTCCTTACATCGTCCACCTACTCTTGGCTGCATTAATTGGTTAAAATTGTAACAAGGAGCAAATCCCAGATATGGGTATTGGTGTCACACGTGAGTTTATTGGCTTATGATTTCTTTCTTTAAAAACCCTGAAAAGGCAAGGGAATTTATTAGAAAAGGAGAATATACAAAATGGATCAGAATAAAAAATGAAAACTAAAAATATTAACCTAATAGAAGACAACCAAAAAATTGACTATCCAAGCTAAGGGACTAGTCTTTGACACACACAGAGAAGGAAAAAAAAAAGAAAAGAAAGAAAAAAAAAAAAAAAAAAAAAAAGAAAAAAAAGAGCGAAGTACCAATGGATCTTGCCTGATAAAGAATTGACTTGGTCTTTTTTATAGTGTTCAAACTTTGTACACCTGAAAAGAATTCTCATATGTTTCGTGAATCCATCATTATCTTTTGATATTCTTTTCTTTCTTTTTCAATCCATGCCTAGTGATAGGGACTTCTTTAATTCAAGTGCCTATTAACAAGTTTTGGAGTAAATTTGCTTGCTGGTTTAATAACTGAAACTTATTTTCTCCTGAGCTAATTTTTTTGGCTCAACATGATGCTTCCCTCAGCAAGTAATATGGCATGTGTTCTCGTTAATGAGTTATACTGTGTTATAGGGTAAAAATGCTGGAATTTGGTGGACTAATTGATTTCAATTAGTTACAAACTTATATTCGGTGTAATTTTACTTACATGAAAAGGGTGTAGATTGACATATTTTGGACTGAGGGTTTGTTATTATTTATTTTTCATAGAATAGATCAATTCAACGTGATTTGATTTCCGACAAGTGGGAGCTAATAATGAATTTTTATTTCGTACTTAATATTTAGGAATCATTTTTTTTATCCTGATCCTAGTAAATATAGCATCCTATCATTGTGGGAAGATCCTATGCTCCTCTTCGGTTTAACTTTGTAATTTTGACATGTCAGGGTATGTAATTGAATATAAGCTATGTTGAATCTCATGCAAAGCAAACTATCTGTATGGTGGAAAACCCAATTTATGATATTTTTTAATGTTTGTAGCAATCGAAAGTCAGTTGTGCTCAATCTTGTCCAACCGTGACAGAGCGGCAACATATTCCACCAGGACAAAGCAGAATGCCACTTTCATCTTTCATTTTTTAGCTAAACAAACAATGTTCATTGTGTTTGAAACATAATGCTATGGTATCATTATGTTTGATGCTCATTATTCTGATATCAGTTTCTTATGTCATTTTCAATGTGTCATATTCCCTTCTCATTTCCCTTTGTAATTTGTATTGGGCAGAATAGTGAATTTGAAGAGCTATTATGTTTGAAATTAGTTTGTTTATTTACTTCCCACCATTTATTTTATTGTTTTCACCATCTGAAGTTTGAAATGTGAAAAGTTGCTTTTTTTGTTCGCCGCTTATCTCTCTCTCTCTCTCTCTCTCTCTCTGTGTGCAGCGTATTACCATTGAACAGGTCAGAGATGATGAGTGGTTCAAGAAGGGTTATGTTCCCGCCAGGCTTTTTGAGTATGAAGATGTAAACCTGGACGATGTCAATGCAGTTTTTGACGATCCTGAGGTTGGTAAGGTTTTCAAATGCTACGTTTTCTCAAACCTAGATTATGGCACATCTCAGAACCCCTCATTTTTAAATACTCATTTTCTAAAGCTTAACTTTGTTGATTTTTTTTTTTTTTGTTTTTTTTTTTCTCTTATATATAATAACTTTGTGTGCATAACATGGAGTTGGTGCATAAGATTGGATGGGGCATGCATCCTGGTGCCTCACCTATTTCAGCTCACCGCTTCCCATCAGGCTATTACCAATCTAGCCAAGGCTCAGGGGAACGGGTGGTTCCTTTTTCTCTAGCTTTTTTTTTGGAAGTCCTGATAGTGTACCGTGTACACCAATTTACCAATGTGACCAAAACATGAAAAAACAATTGCTTAACTTGTAATATGTAAACTTTTTTTTAGACAATGTTTATGAATACAAGCAAATGAAACTTCTGAATGCTGACACATGTATACGAAGCATTGAAGCCTATGAAGAGATATAGTTATTATTAACTGTCATCTCATTCTTGTATTCTCAATCTTTATCTCTCTGTACATTTTCATTCTACTTATTTAGTTGGTTCAATTTCTATAGTGCTGCATGATTGGGCCTTAGTGGTAGTTATTATTAGGTATTGTCTTCTGGTAGCAGAAGTGGTGACCAAATAAGATGTCTTTGTATAAACTGATAATGACATTATGGTTTTTTTACTTGATATTATTGTTATATATGACTATAGGAACAAAGGAATACTGAGCAATGTGGAAATGAGGACATGGGTCCTCTGATTCTTAATGCTTTCGACTTGATTATTCTATCTCAAGGCCTTAACCTTGCAACACTCTTTGACCGTGGGCAGGTATGAGTTATTGATTTCTTTAAGCATTATTTTTATTTATCTTTTTGCTCATATGGAAATCATATGCCTTGTTTTGGAATTTGAAGCTTTTGATTGTGTTATTTTTATATTTTTATCCTTTTATTTTTTATAGTTTCTCTTTCTCTAATCCCTCTCTAGTTCCTCCATCTTCCTCTTTGATTTTTGACTAATTTGTTTCTCCAATTCTCTGGTTTTCTCTAAATATTTATATGTTCTCTCTCCATTCTTTTCTTCCTTATATTTCGTCATTTACTTGTTTAACAGACTACATATCACAATTGATTCAATTACTTATTTATGCTTAGGTTCTATATTTCAACCGAACAAAAAAAAAAATGGATTCACCATTCCATTCTATTCTTTTTTGGTTCCATTTCATCAATTATTTTCATTGCTCCAACTAAATGTGCCCAAAATCGATTGGTTTATTTTAGTTTAAGGAGCATGACAAATAATGAAAACTGTAACTGTTATTTTCCACCTTGTGAACTGGTTCGTGCTGGGAAGCTATTGTGAAGGCATTTCAATTTCACCTGCCTCTGGCAATGTCACAAGTTATTAGTGTTTGCTGAATGTATATATTAGTTTCATGCTTCAAGTTCCTCCTCCTTGACAGGATTCTGTGAAGCACCAGACACGCTTTGTTTCGCAAAAGCCAGCAAAGGTTGTCCTATCGAGCATGGAAGTTGTTGCACAATCAATGGGATTTAAAACACATATTCGCAATTATAAGGTAAAATCTCTGGATTCTTGTCATATGTCTCTTACTTTTCCACTTATGAAGCCCTGTTCCCCTCTTTCTAGAATTCCATGTTGTTTCTTCTGAAGTTGTTCATGAGTGAGTGACCATGAGCATTGTTATTGTACACAATTTTCCGGGAAAATGCTCTGCCTAGTACTTACAGAGGTTTCTGACATTATGTCAAATTTCAGATGAGAGTGGAAGGTCTTTCAGCTAACAAGACATCTCATTTTTCTGTTATCCTGGAAGTAAGCTTTGCATATTTCTCCATATTTATGCTTACAAGGCATCTCTTAATAGTATGATCTGCTGATTTTTGTATTTTTATTTTGGATGAAGATTTTCGAAGTTGCTCCGACATTCTTTATGGTAGACATTCAGAAAGCAGCTGGAGATGTTGCTGAATATCTCAAGGTTAGTTTTCAAAAATGCTAATGCTGCAGTTAATACACATTGAATTAGCAAGACTTGTATCTGACTGCCTTAGCTATTATATATTAGCTTCTTTTTTTCTTTTTTACAATTTTAGTTAAGGATTCATTTCTACATCTTGCAGTTTTACAAAAATTTCATTAGCAATCTTGAAGATATCATCTGGAAACCACCTAATGAATCAAGCAAATCAAGGATCTCTAAGAACCGGAGTAAGAGGCGCTGATTTTTACATGTAACATCTTCGTTCAGTTATGAATTACTACTTACTGAAGTAAAATGTGTTTTGAAAATTGCATTATTACTTTCAAGGGTGCTCTCAGCATGAGATTATAATTTACAGTTTCCCTAACCATACCCCAAACCTCCATCCCTGCAACATCCCAATCCCACCAGGAAAGAAAAAAATATATATATTCAGGAGTAAAAGATGTGATAGAACAAGATTTTTACATATAATTTTTGTGTTATTTTTATGTAAATTTTTTTAATGTGTGTCCGTCCTTTTGCCTTTAGTAATGCTTGCTTGAATTGAAGGACTTGAAATTGTTGAGCAGAATAAATGCAACTTGTACAGAGCCAATGCTTCATGGCATGTTTGTCTTGATTAACCGGAAATACTCGTGGGTCTTTCGTTAATAAAGATAAAATCAAAATGTTTAGATATATATATATATATATGTATATATATATATATATATATGTTTTTTAGGGATAATATATTTGTTTTCATTTTCAACTGTCCACTGTGTTAATTATATTATAAGCTTATTTTTGTTGTAAAATCTTAGTAGTTAATAGATAACAAATATGTGAAATTATTATCAATATATATATAATGTTCCTCATACAAATATTTTTGCCAAAGATTTTAATAAATAATCTAGACTGTTTATTATTCTAATCTGATTGTATATATTTAACGTTTTAAAAACCCGTAAGTCTCTTATATACATATATCTAAATACCTTTTTTATCAATCTAATACTTACATATTTATCTTTCCTAGTTAAGTTCCCAAAAAGTTTTTCACTCTTCAAACCTCAATTATATTCTATATGCACCCAAATTAAAAACCAGCCTTAAAATGATTACATTTTTTTTAATATTAAAAAGGACTACAATGTGTGTTTTTTTTTTTTTTTTTTTTTTTTTGGAAAAAAAAATTGCACTAAAATTTTCCTTGTTTATCGATTTTTATTCTTATGTTTCTTGAAAATTAGACTCGTATATTATCCAGTAAAACTTAAAACTTACGATGTAAAATCTAAGTGCTGAATTTTCAAATTTAACATTACTCTCATCATATCCATAATATCTACAAATGTCATAAACATTGACCACAGTTTCAAATAAAAAAAAAATTTGTCATACTTGAGCTTAGTTTTTTTTTTTTTTTTTTTTTTTTTTCTTTAGAATTTTTTTAAGTCTGGTGTATATGGAAAAAAAAGAAAAGAAAAAAAGAAAAGAAAAGAAAAGTAAAAAACCTTGATATCTTTCCCATTGTTGTAGCCATTTAAATCTGTTAAAGGTTGAGAAGGTCATTGGCTTGTTTAGGATATCAAACCCCATGATTATATTCCAAGTTTATGCGGTTTATTTTTTATTTATTTATCTATTTTTTTATTTTTATTTATCTTTTATAAAATGTTGTTTAAATTACATCAATATTTTTTTTTTAATTTTTTCAAAAAAAAAAAAGAAAAAAAAAAGTGATCTGTTCAAAGGAAAATAGCATTGTTAAAGAAAAGTGAACTACCCTTCCTTTTTATCTTCTCGGAATTAAGAATCCACAATTTGGGCTTTGAGGAAAGAAACAATGGTTGAAGCTTGATGAGGAAAAAAGATATATTATTTTAACAACATTAATTTTTTATGTTTCGATATAGATATAAAAGTTTTTTGGATATGTATATAAGAAATTTAAAGATTTAAAAAAAAAAAAAAAAAAAGGATATACCAGTAGAATAGATTAATGAAGAGCTTAGATTGGATTAATAAAAAGGCCATAAAAAAGTATTATAAACTCTAAAAAAAAAAAAATACAATTAAAGAATTCTGTATATTTTTCTATATTCATGTGCTTTTACTAAAGGTCCTCTTATATAGGAGATTATAAAACAAATCAGGAAAAAATAATTCTACAGTAGCTGGCTAATTATTAACTTTTCTAATTTACATTATTGATCAAATCATACTATTTACAACTAATCAAATCTCCTAATATTCTATGTATTACAACTAAATCTTATATTTTCTAACACTCTCCCTCAAACTGGTTTGAAGATATCTTCCATAGCTAGCTTGCCAATTAAGTTATCAAACTGCTTCTTTGGTAATCCTTTAATAAGCACATTTGCTGTTTGTTCAATTGTAGGAACATATCGCATACAAATCAGTCCAGCTTCTAACTTTTTTTTGATAAATTACTTATCCACTTCCATATGTTCTATTCTATTGTGAAAGACATGATTATATGCAATGGAGATTGCTGCTTTGTTATCACAAAAAATCCTCATAGGCATAGGATTAGAGATTCTCAAATCTTTTAATAATCTCTTAATCCATAACACTTCATAAATTTCATGTGCAGCTGATTTAAATTCCACTTCAGCATTACTCCTAGCAACAACACCTTGTTTCTTGCTTCTCCAAGTAAGAAGGTTGCTTCCAACAAATGTGCAATAGCCCAAAATTGATTTTCTGTCAATGACACTTCCTGCCCAATCTGTATCAGTGTATGCTTCAATTTGTAGATGGCCGCGTTTCTTGAATAGCGAACTCTTTCTAGAAGTTCCTTTTAGGTACCTTAGAATCCTATAGACTGCATCGAAGTGTTCTAGTCCAGGTGAATGCATAAACTAGCTAACCATACTAATAACAAATGCTCTGTTAGGACACGTATGAGACAAATAAATTAGTCTTCCAACTAGCCTTTGATACTGCTCCCTATTTTGTATTTCATTGGCCTTCACAATTTGTAACTTCAAGTTAGGTTCAATAAGAGTTTTAGTTGGTTTGCATCTGAGTAGGCCCATTTCATCAAGTAAGTCGAGAACATATTTCCGTTGGTTAACAAATATGCCTTCCTTAGACTTAGTAAATTCCATTCCCAAAAGTATTTTAATGTTCCTAAGTCTTTGATCTCGAAGGCTGCTGCCACATTCTTTTTAGTTCTCTTTTGTTCTTCAATATCGTCACCAGTTAAAATTATATAATCTACATAAATAATTAAAATTGCAACCTTGCCTTCCTTGCTGTGCTTATAAAATATTATAGATTAGCTTGAGTTTGATGATAGCCATAATTTTTTACAGCTTTTCCAAACCACTTAAACCAGGTTCTAGGAGATTGTTTCAAGTTATAAGGGATTTTCTCAATTTACAGACCTTATTAGGATCCAATTTCTTCTAAAACCCAGGTAGTAGGCTCATAAAGACCTCATCTTCAACATCTTCATTAAGGAAGGCATTCTTAACGTCCAAGTGGAACGACCAATTAAAGTTCACAGCTAAAGACAACAAAACTCAAATTGAATTTATCTTATTAACATGAGCAAAAGGTTCTTGATAATCAATCTCATAAGTTTGGGTAAAGCCCTTAGCTACCAGTATTACCTTTTATCTTTCTATACTACCATCAACTTTGCATTTCACAATAAAAACCCATTTACAACCTACTATCTTCTTCTCTTTAGGTATGTCCACTATCTCCCACATACCACTTCTTCTCAGAGCATTTGTCTCTTCCATAGTTGCTAATTTCTAATTTGGATCATTTAAGGCTTCCTAAATATTTCTAAAGATAAATAAGTGTGAAGTTTTTGAATAGAAGGCCTTATAGTAATGAGAAAATTTTTCATAAGATAAGTATTTGACAAAGGGGTACTTCATGCAAGTTTGAGTTCCTTTTCTAAAAGCTATAGGAATATCCAGATCTGATAGCATATTAGAAATAGGAATTGAATTTGAGTTAGGAATAGGAATACTTCTAATATTTTGAGTACTATTGTACATAGTTGAAGATTGATTCGGTTCCAAAATCATAGGTGGACCTTAACTCTTTTGATGGTATTTCCTCCAAGTATGAACCAGAAGCTCGTTATTTTGGATCTTTTGATCTGCTTGTAGTTTTTCTCCCCCTATTGGAGATAATGTTTTGCAATTTCTAACTAGGATTTTCAATGATTTTATCAAAACTTACTTCCCTTTGTTTTTCAAAAATAGTTGGAGAGAAATAACTAAGAGTAGTTTTCAAGATAATCTTTGGTAATGCAATAGGGGATAGATCCCAAAAATTGTCTTCCACTCCCTCTTTCTTGTCTTGAAGATAATTTTTTTGGAAGTAAGATTTGTTTTCTAAGAAAAAAACATCCATACTCACATGAAATTTTTTTGTTTAGGGATTAAAACATTAGTAACCCTTTTTAGTTGAAGCATACCCAATGAAATACACTTCTCAACCCTTGGATCAAGTTTGGACCAAGAATGGCCAGGAATATAAACAAAACAGTGCAAGCAAAAACTTTTAGTGGTAAATCCAAGGAAATTCGTGACATAGGAAAAAAAATTTTGAAATACTCTAAAGGTGTATTATATTTCAAAATACATGTAGGCATCCTATATATCAAATAAGAAGCTATTAAAATAGCTTCTCCCCAAAGATATTTTGGAACATTCATTGACAACATTATAGCACGAGCCATTTCAAGCAAGTGTTTATTTTTCCTTTTGGCAATGGCAATTTGTTGAGGGGTCTCTAAACATGTAGTTTGATGTTGAATGCTATTTGCCTTTTAAAAAGGCTCCCAAGTGATCATTAAAATACTTAGTTCCATTATCAATATGAAGAATACTGATTTTAGTTTGAAACTAAGTTTCAGTCATTTTATAAAAAAATTTAAATAATATTCCTACTTCAAACTTCTCACTCATGAGATTTGTTCAACATAATTGAGTATGATCATCAATAAATATGACATACCATTTTTTTAAAAAAATAGTTGTGATTTTTGAAGGTTCCCAATAATCACTATGAATTAAATAAAATATTTTTGAAGGAACATAAGATTTTGGCAAATAAGTAGTACGATGACTCTTAGATAAAGAACAACTTTCACACTGAATTTTTAAGTAATCCAAACCCTTAAACAAAGTAGGAAACAAGTGCTTAAGATATTAAAAACTAAGATGTCCTAATCTAAAATGCCAAATAATTATTTGTTCATAAATAGAGATAGAACTGACACTACAAAAACCTTAAGCTTTTTTTTATTACTGAAGGAGTCACCATCAAAATAGTAAAGTCCATCTATCATTTTAGCACTGCCAATTTTCTTCTCAGAACTAGTCTTGAAATTCACAGTGGCAATCATGAAAGATAACACAACAATTAGACTCCTTTGAAAGCTTACTCACGAATAAAAGATTGTAGGTTAGTTTAGGAACACGAAGAGAAGATTTAAAAGCAATATTCTCTGAGATTTTTATCAAACTTTTTTCTTACAATAGGTGAGAAACTACCATCTGCAATTCTAATTTTTTTTTTTTTAATACCAGAATAAGGTGAGTACCTATTGAATAATTTAGAAAGATTGGTCATATGATCAGAAGCTCCAGAATCAATAATCCATGAAGCAAAATTTGAACAGGAAAGTGCACTAGGTTCGCTACTTGTTTGAGCAATAGAAACACTAGCAATACCAAATGATGAATTGGATTTTAGGAGCTTAAGAATGTGATCCATTTGCTCCTTACTGAACGGACTTGCTTCAGCTTCATTGGCAGTAAGTGTTACATGTCTAGTTTTGTCACCAGCCTTGCTACTCTTCAAATTTGCAAGCTTGCCATGGATTTTCCAACATGTCTCATGGGTGTGGCGAGGACGGTCGCAGTAATCACACCATATCCATGGCTTTTCTTCATCTTTCTTTGGTTTATTTGCTGCCTTGTTAGCAATAAATTCAGAAGTAATTTATGCTGAACTCTCTATAACTTTGTTGGTGGTCTTTTTGCCCAGCATTATGTTTCTATGACTTTTTTCTCTTCACACTTCTGCAAATGCTTCACCAATTGGAAGAAAAGGTGATCTACCTATAATTCTTCCTCTTACTTCATCAAACGCCATATTGAGCCCAGCAAGGAACTTGTATATTCGATGAGCCTCCATGTCTTTTTGTTGTGAATGGCATCTTCAGTAGATTTTCATTTATAGTCGTTGAACAAATCTAAATCTTGCCATAGCCATTTGAATGAGTTAAAGTGCTTGGTGACTATGTCATCCCCCTGTTGGAATTCACTAAGTTTCAAGGTTAACTCATACCCTTGGGACTGGTTTCCCAAATCAGAATATATTTGGTTAATATTATCCCATAATTCCTTGGCTATGGAATGGCACATGTAATTTGAACCAATGTCTTCCTCCATGGAATTGACAAGCCACGTCATAACCATTGGATTTTCTGCATCCCAGGTAGCATAATTCGCATCTTCTGGTGCTAGTGCTTTCTTTTCTTCGGTCAGGTAGCAAATTTTCCCACTCTTTCAAACATACAATCGAATGGATTGAGACCACCGTAAGAAATTATTACCATTCAAGCGAATCGTGGTGATATGGACAGAATGAGAATTAGTATTTGGGGCTTATGAAGTAATGCTATTGAATGGATTAGTAGAAAGAATAGATATAGATGAAACTTTAGACATAGTTGGTAATAAGTTGTGCAATGGGACGGCTAGGGTTTTTCTTTTTTAGGCAAAATCAAGAAGTGAGTTTAGGCTCTAATACCATATAAACTTTGAAAAAAGAACAGAATTTAAGAATTTTATATATTTTTCTATATTCAAGTGCTTTACATAAATGTCCTTTTATAGAGGATATTATAAAACAAATAAGGAAAAAATATTCCTACAATAGCTGGCTGATTATTAACTTTCCTATTCTACATTATTGACCAAATCACACTATTTACAGTTAATCAAATCTTCTTATATTCTATGTATTACAACGAGATCTCCTATTTTCCAACAAGTAATATAAATGAAGTCAAATGGCTAATAATCTCTCCTGAATTTCACCCATTTCTAAGAATTTCAAGTTGGAAACAAATCTTTAGACTTCTCCAGATGGTAAGCTTTCACTTCAAATGAGTTTCCAAAATCTTCAAATGAGCAAACCTTTCATTTAAAAGGAGGGAGCAGGAGGAGATTAGAGATAACAAAAGTTTTCTTAACAAATTGAAACAATATAATATATTGAAAATGCAATTATAATATGATGAACATTATTACGAAAGGACCTGGTGTGGTCTGAATGTGATGACAGTAGCATGTTAACCATGACTAGAGATTGAAAACTTTTTATATGCAAAACTTTTTTATGGATAATGTACATGATGTAAAAAAACACTTATAATCGGGTACTTAATAATTTTTGTATAAAGCCCACATGTTTTTGGTTGATGTTACACAAAATTAAAGGTTATTTCACTTAATAGTCTCTATAATTGCTGGGTGTGTCATGTTCAAATAAAATATAAATTGAAGGGAAAAAAATAAAATAGAATAAATTATAAATTGACTAGGCGATTATAATAGAAATAAACTACAAAAAAGAATTCTATATTAGGTTCTATGGCTAGAAACTAAATAGGATTTTAATAGGATTTTACTAATAAAATAAATTCAACTAACAAAGAGGAATTGGAAATAACAAAGGAAAAGCAAGATAAAATATAAATAACAACTAAATGAAAACTATAAAATAACTAAATGAAAGCTAGAACTAAAGAAAATTGAACTGAAGCATATTGAAAAGAGAAAAAGTTGATGGATCTGAGTGGTCCTTGAAATGGTGTCTTCATCCCTTTTAATAGCTTTCATCAAAAGCTTGCTGATAGTGACGAAAAACTTGGTCGGCTTTCAATTTTGATAAATCATGTAGTTATCTAGTGTTTATATATTTTATACTAACTTATAATTGTAGATAAATATCCATAAATCTGCAACTATTATCTTCACTTTACTCCAACTCTAATTTGATAAAATCTATCTCCATTCAAATAGCTCTTAAACTGATATGAACCTAGGTCGACTTACTTCTAAATCCGTATTATATTAGTCCGAATCACAATTAAGTTCAAGTTCTAATGGTCACCTTAATCTCTAATCAACTTGTGATTAGAAACCTTGGTATAAGATGAAGACGCCACAATAAGTGATGAATATCTTATTGATAAGTCAAACTAAAACACTTGATCTCTATTAAGTGTTTAGGTGTTCAAAGATAACAAAGAGAATTCTTCTCATAAATAATTTTTGAATAATAATCTAAGCTCCTTTTTCATTGAAAAATAAGCCTTTAAATAGGTTAAAGTCACAAAACGAAATTCCTAAAAACATTAAGGTAAAATTCGGCCAACATAGAATAGGATTGGGAAAGGCCGAATTTTCTAAGTTTCCTAAACAAATTTGGACTAATTAATTCCTTAATTTTGAAATAGGAATTAATTAATTTACAATCAAAATAATAAAATAACAACATTCCTAAATTAATTTTTCCAGCAAATAAATAAATAAAAATCAAAATAAAAGACTATTTCCTAAAACAAAAGTCAAAATTTTAAATTAGGAAACTAGTTGATTAGTTTGCCAAACAAGCTGTCTTTGTCAAATTGCCAGCTAATTTAGGCTCTAAATCAGCTCCATTATGCCAATTATGATGCTAAATAGGATTAGAATTGGTTCCCATGTGTTGCCCTTGATTGGAATAAGCAAAGCTTGCTTGACAACAAGAAAGGCCCTTCTCAGCGCCAAAACCACTCAAAACCGACCAAGTTGATCTTTATGCACAAACGTGTTGTATGTTCAGTTTTACTATTGCCTTGGCTTGATTCCATGATCTCTTGGTGTGCTTAATCATGTTCACAAGCTAACAAACTAGTCCCTTACTGCCCGGAGTCCATAGATGCACTAAAACAGCTTTCCGGGTCCATTTCGGCCTTCATAACTTGAATGCATAAAACATGCTTTGGATCTTCGAGTATTATCTTGCCTTCTTAAGATTTAATAGCACCTTGAATGAAACTAACCGGGTTGTTCTTAAACCTCTTGGCTTGTGCCCTAGTGATTGGTCTCGTCTTCAGTTGCACAGGATTAGCACCCTAACGAGTCGTAGATTATATGGGTATAAACAGATTCTTATCATAAACTTTATCTCTTATCTTGATAAAAATAATATTTTATGGTTCAACATTTCCCCCAATTTACTGTTTTACTTTTATCAAAATAAAACAATATATTATAGCTTGAACAACTTGTACGTGCAGTTGATGGCTATGGTTTGGGTCTCTAACTTAAAATGTCCAAAATGAGAGAAAATAAATTAGGAATTATGCTGGCAACAATTTCTAATATTCTCACTTGTCTGCAATTCTAGCTATTTCCTAGTCCTATAATATGACCTGTGATGTTTCTTACTCTTGTACCTTGGCAATGATTCGGCCTATTGGTCTCGAACTTTGTCCCAAATTTAATTTCGACTCTGACTTCATCTCTGGCATGGATTTCGGCTTCAGCCTAGATTCCAACTGTAAATCTAGCTTGGATCTTGACTTCAAATTTAATTTAGATATTAGCTTCAACTTTAACTTGGATTCCACATTCCACTTCGACTATGGCCTAGATTCTGGCTTTAGCTATTTTAGCATCTACCTAGACTTTAGCTTCAAGTTCAACTTCAATTTTAACTCAGGCTTTAACTCTAGTTTTGACTTGGGATTCGGCCTAGAATCCATTTTCAAATTCATTGGACTTCAGTTATTTCAACCAAACAATGCCCCTAAACTGGAACAACTTAATTCTAAACTAGTAGAACTGATTTGTATTACTTGTAAGCAGCAGGACATGTGTTCTGCATCTGGCTTTCAAACAAACTGAGTTGGTGTTAGATGGACTCATTCACCTTTTTTCTGGAATTCAACAAGCTCAATGTTGAAACTTCTTTGCGATTCGATAAGCACATCAATCTTGTTCGAATTTCCCTTGGGATTCAACAAAATTTTGGATGAAATTTCTAAAGTCTTGAACTTGGGATGTCATCTTGATAGTTGAACTTCATCTAATGTGTTCTACCGGGTGTGTCAAAAAACTATATTGCAACTTTTAGAAGTCTCTATAACTGCGAGGCATGCCACTTTTAAATAAAATATTAATTAAAGGAAAAAATAAATAATAAATTAATTAGGCAATTATAATAGAAATAGAGAAAAAAAAGAAAATGATATATTAGGAACAAAAGAGAATTCTATATTAGGCACAGTGAGAACAAAAGAAAATAAATAGGATGTTATTAATAAAAGAAATTCAAGTAACAAAAAAGAATTGGAAATGACAAAGAAAGAGCAAAATAAAATATAAATAACAATTAAATGAAAGCTAGAAAATAATTAATTTAAAGCTAGAATTAAAGTGAATTGGACTCAAGCATATTGAAAAGAGAAGTTGAGGGTATGTGAGTGGTCCTCAAATTGATACCTGTCACCTCCTTATATAGCTTCCATCCAAAGTTCACTAATAGCGATCAAAAACTTGGTAGGCTAAATCTTTCTTAATCATGTAGTTATCCAGTATCTATATATTTTATACCAATTTATAATTTTAGATAAATACCCATAAATTTACAATTATTATCTTCACTCCAACTCTAATTTGATAAAATTTATCCCTCTTCAGATAGCTCCAAAACTTTACTTCTTATCTTGATAAAATAATATTTTATGGCTCAAACACAAGTACTAATAGAAAGTTGCAAAGATAATATGGCAAGTTGCATAAAATACGTTACATGTAATAATTGATAGTTACATAAAATATTTTCTTCTAAAGATACATAGACCATGAATGATGATTATTCATGATATGAAAAAGAAGATTTTTTTTTTTTTTAATGAACTACAACAATTTCAATTAATAACTAGAAGTTGCAAAGATGACATGGCAGGTTGCATGAAATATTTTCTCCTAAAGATAAATATACCATGAATGATCATCATTCATGATATCAAACAACATATATATATATATATATATATATATATTGATCAATTAAACAACAATTATCCCTCACCTCAATATTTCAAATTCACAACTTTGTAGATTTGGATGTAAATGGCATATCAATTAAGCCTATCTCACTTGACAATATGAAAAAGATGATTGATCAATAAATCACATAAAAATTTTAAGATATATACAGCATGTTTACAAGTTTTGAAGAATGTTAGGAATTTTTCCCCAGTTTTCCATACAAAAATATCATAAAAGACCTCCAAAATCCCACAAAAGCATCATCCATTGACAATTTTGTGAAGCCGCTTGTTGTCTCGTATGGTTATTTCCCTATCTATCAGTAATGAAATAATCTTTACAAAGTTATGGCAATCCCTGCACATTATTACATTCTTCATCACCCTTATTGGTATAGTACTAGGAGTGTTTAATAACTCAAATGCAACTGCTAACTTCTCACTATGATAATGTGTAGAAAAAAAATATGTTTTTTTCTCATCCTCATCTATTACTATCAAAGTTTCTCGTGATTCATATCCAAGACTCTTTGCTTGGTCAAACAAATTCTCCAAAGACTTGTAAATATCTACATTTTGAGGATGAGATTTGTCATTGGGTTTAAATGAATAAACCTTGTCTTTAATGCTTATCCAGCTCCAATCCTTTAGTTTTCCCAGTTTCTCTTCTTTCATAAGTTTCCTCACTTTTGAAACATCTTTCCATCTCCCTGCTAAGAGGTACATGCTCAACAACAAGATGTAAGTCTCGATATCTTTTGGTTTTAGCCCAGTTCTAAATTTCCATGACTTTTGCACCCTTCAATCAAGATTGGCCATATAATCTCACTGGGTTCAATATCCATTTGTTGATAAAATTTAAAGCTTCATCTAGTTGACCTAATCTCACAAACATATCAATTAAGCAGGCAAAATGATCCATCACAGGCTTAATTTTATATTTCTTTTGCATCATCTCAAAGTAACAGAGCACTTCATAGACCATTCCAGCATGACTACAACTCCAGCAAATCTTATATCCTCAAAGAGTTGTAATGCTTGCTGAGTCTTGCCATGCTGTGCAAACCCCGTGATCATAGAAGTCCATGATATCAAAGTTCTTGTAGACATCTCAAGAAAAGCTTTACTTGCTTTCTCAATACTTCCACATGTATTGTACATATTAATTAGTGCAGTTCCAACAACAACATATGAGAGAAACCCAATTTTAATGGTCTGAGCATGAATTATTCCCCCTATTCTAAAGCCACAGAACTACTACAAATAGTTAAGATACTTGAGAAGGTGAATAGATCAAGTTTCATGCCTGAGCAATTCAATTTCGAGAAAATACTGAGTGCCTCCACTTTGATATGCTGAAAGGTCATTCCCTTCAAGGTCCATCATTTGGACATATCATGCAATCATTGCATTCCATGTAATCAAGCTGATAGCCTCCATTCCCTTAAATAGTGCTCGAGTCTGTTTAACCTACCCACATTTGAGGTATAAATACATTATAGAATTTTTTTATGGGCAAATTTGACTTATAGCCATGTTTGATGCTTAATGAGTGAACCTGTGTACCTACACCCAATGTCAGCATTACACAACACAGGCTCAAAATACTAGTTAGGTTAAACTCATTGGGTTCAACATCCTTAGAAATCATCTTGGTGAAAAATTGCAGATCCCTTGAAGCTTCACCATTGTCATCATAAGCAGATATAGTTCTAGTCCATGAGATTACGTTCTTTTCCCTGATCTTCATAAAAGCTTTAACAGAAGATTCTAAGTCTCTACATTTGGAATACAATCTACAAAGGGAGTTACTCTACATTTGGAATACAATCTACAAAGGGAGTTACCTATACTAGTGTCAAAGTCAATATGGTACTTGATAGTGTACGCATGGATTTCTTCACCCTTTTTGACACAGTGCAATGAAGTGCAAGCATTTAAAGCGATACCTAGAATGTAGTTTGTAAGATAAACCCTTGCCTTCAACATTTCTAGAAAAACTTGGATGGCAAGCTCTGGCTTCAAAGTGTGTACATAACCCGTCATCAAAGTTGTCCATGCAACAACATTTCTCCGAGACAATTTGTCAAAAACCTTGTGAGCATTTTCCATGGTTCCACATTTTACATAGACATTGACAAGGGATGTTGATACAAATAAACCTCCATGGCTTCTAGTCTTTATGTTGTGGGCATGCACCATTTCAGCTTCTGAAGCTGGATTTTTATCAATGCATTATTGCAAGAGGCTAACATAATATGTCAATTTGATAATAGAATTCTCTTTTGTCATAGAGAGTGCTTCTTGGAAGTCCAAAGACTTTGGTTAAGAAATTCTATCCAAATGGCTGCCTATATAACTTCTCTGATAGGAAAATTTGAGCTCTAGGATTCTAAATAGTCCATGCAGAGAAGACATATCAATGCCAAAAAAACATAATAAACTAGAAAAGCACTAAATTTAATCATATGAAATGTTGAAATTCAAAGTTTCCAAGTTAATTTGTAAAAGCGAAACTGAAGTGGGATTAGCCCTATAAAGCTAGATAACCCACAAATTCTTTTGAAGCATATATGTATGTGTGTGTATACATTTATATGCAGTTTCCAATCCAAGAATTAGTTTCTTTGACCAAAATAAATTAAAAATAAAAAAACATGTATTTCCATAAAGTAGATATTTATAAAAGTTAAAAAAAAATGAAAACACAGAATTTGAGAAGGATAGGTAGAGTGGTATGGAGTATGGACTTGATCAGTGGAAAGAAAAGATGAGGGTTGTTTTCTGAAATCGGAGTCGAGCTTGAAAGTGCCATTGACAGCAACTGAAGGCAAAGAAGAAACCATGAAAGAAAGAAACGCCTTTAGAGGTGTCATTTAAAACAGTCACGTATCTTGGGCTCTCTTTGTTTTCTAATTTTATCCTTATTTTATCTGTTTCCATTAGCATTTGTGGAGGGAAGCAACACTCTTCTCATTTATATATTTATTTTTCTAAAAATTATTATTATCATTATCATCATCATCATCATCATTTTTTTGATCTATTATTATTTTTTTGGTTGGAAACATCTTGAGAGTTTAAAAAATCTAACATTTTTTCAACGAATGTTCAAACAAATTTTAGAAAGTCAAAATATGAAAACCGTTGGGTAGGAAATCTTGATTTTAAATGAAAATGGACAGAATTTTTATTTAAATTTTTGATATTTTCATCAAAATTTTTATCAAATATTCACATCAATTTTTTCACAATTTTATTAAAAAATTCATAATTTTTATAAAAAAAAATTGAAAATTTTATCAAAATTTCCATCAAATATCTATATAAATTCCTTCACATTTTTTTTTTCATAAAATTCATACTTTCCCTAAAAATTTTTTAAATTTTAAAAAAATTTTATCAAAAAATTAATAAATATTATTGATGTTATACTGTCTACCTATGAATTGTTTTTTATCATAATAAATTTAATATTCTATAAATATTATAAAATATATAAAATTATAATATACACAAAAATATAAATATGCATGTGAAATAAATAATAAATATTAGAAAGATGTATAGGGAATATATTTTCAACAAATAAGTAGTAACTTGTGGGTATCATTTTAGACTCAATTATTAGTGGATAATAATCAATATTGTATCAACAAGAACAATAATATTTAATACAAGATTCATATGGTTGATATATTAACAATTATATACAAAATTATCAATGATAACTTTTGATGTTTATCTTAAAATGAGGATGAGAAAGAGACAGTAATTTTCAACTACTCAGAAGTTTTATGTGGTATTAAGATGATATTTTATAAAATATAATGTATTGTTTTATATATCTTAATTAATAAACATTTTATCAAATATCTATTTTTTGAATTTTAAATGATAATAATATATTTATGACTCTTAATGTTTACTATACGTTGATTGATTAAGAAAAATATAAAATTCATTCAATATTTTTGTAATTTTTATAATCATTTTGATAATTAATTGATTAGATAAGTTAATTTTAAAAATTCATCAAAAATGTATATTTTTTAAACAAATTTTCATCATTTTTGTAAGTTTTTATTGATATTAAATATTTCAAATATCTCTATAAATATTTTTGTATTTTAAATCCTCAATAGTTACTGCAAAGAGACTGCTTTTGTGAAAATATCAAAAAGTAAATGTGCAGACTGCATATAAATAGAGAAAATGAAGAATATAGGAAGGAAAATATAGAAAAAATTTGAGGGAATAAATAGATAAAATTTAGAAAGAGAAAGTGAACTTTAAAAATTAAGTTTGTTTTAATTTTTAAAAGCTATTATTTTCACATGACTAAAGAAAAGAATGGGAAATTCCTCTCATACGTGGATATGTAGAAGGAATCTTATTCCATCAATGGTGGAACAGAGGGAAAATTAGTCCAATCAAATAGAAGAGCGGAGACTCCAATGGAATTATGTAATTATGTATCATAAATTTTTTTTTTAAAAAAAAAAGTATTCAATTGTGATTGATTTGTTGCGCCAATGTGTCACTATGCAATGTTTATATATAAAACATTTTTATAAGCTAGTTTACCAATTGAAATATCAAATGCTGTGGTTATGTATTATTAAGTTTTATTTAAAACATTTTTAAAAGGTTCTTTATCCATTATAAATTTTTTATTTTAAAGAATAAATATTTAAAAATAAGCTTCAACCTATTTTGTATTTTGATTTTTTAAAATACATAATGAGTTTGACTTTCTAAATTTGAAGAACTAAAAATACTTTTTATATCTAATATTATATTAATATTATTTAATGTTTATCAAATTTCAAAACCACTATATTATATTAATATATTTTATTTATTATTTATTGTTAAAAAATAAAAAAACAAAAAAGAAAGGAAATAAACATAACAATAAATGTTTATCGAAAAAATAAAAATAAAAAATGTGATATAAAAAGTATGATTAGAGGAGGTTTTAAAGTTATACTTTTTATGTTAAAATATGCTATTTATTATATAAAAGATGTTCTTTATTTTTTAAGAATATCTTGGGATGCTCTTATTTATTTAAAATTTTGTTGTTTGCCATCTATCCATTGTTAATTTGGCAATTATTAATTGGCAATATGTATTTATTTATTTATTTTTATTAATATTAAAATTTTAATATTGGAATATTAACCTTTTAATCATAGTCAATATCTTATTAATAATCCATTGGCAACATGTTTTATTCAAAAATTAAAAAAAAAAGTTTCACTTAATTTTTGACAAATACATAAAACCCTTGTAAATTATTTGATATTTACAAATAAACTCATTAAACTATTAAAATAACAAATAAACATCTTAGCTATAATTATCTATAGCATATTATCCCCTTCAAACCAATTAACTACTAAAAATTATTTTAATTTGACAAAAATACACCTTTAGTATATCCATTATACTATTTTCCAAATAATTTAATCCAACCTTTTTTATTATCTAAATATTAAAAATAATATTTTTTTTCAAAAAATATTAAAATTATAGTTTGTTCAAAATAAATGCAAAAATAATATTTTTTTCAAAATAAATATTAAAGATAATATTTTGTTCAAAAATATTTAAAATAATATTTTGTTCAAAAAAATAAAAATAATATTTTCTTCAAAAAATCATTGAAATTAATATTTTCTTCAAGAAATGAAAATAATATTTTCTTAAAAAACATTAAAAATAATATATTCTTCACAAAAATATCAAAAATAAATTTTTCTTAAAAACTAAAATATGGAAGATAATATGTTCTTCAAAAAATACAAAATATGATATGAATATAAATTAACTGAATTCATTCATTATGGAACATATTAAGTAATTTTAAATTTTTAGCATAAAATTTGTCTTGATGGAAACATTTTCTTTAACTTCTAAGTTTTTAATAGCTCAAGGGGTTTTTTTAATTATTATTTTTGTAATATCAAGGGTTATTTAAAATTTTTAAATAGTTTAAAGAGATTTTGTGAAATTTACCAATTTTCTTTTTTTTAACATATGCAATGTTGCAAACTTAATCAAGAATCATGAAATAAAAATCGGACTGAATCCGTAGAGCCCGAATTCAAGACGGATCCTCCATTCAAATTTCCATGTTCACTAGACATTGCATCTCTTACCGTTTCATGTATCATCTTGTTGGTATCACTACGAGAGAATACACGATAAAGTGGCCATACATTCAACTTCAATCAAAAATAATTTGGTCCTAAATTTCCTTCTGATGAATGTAGCAAATCCATTGCTGCTTTAGCATCACTTTCTAATAACCATTTCTTATTTCCCACTTCAGTGCATAAATGAATACCGAGCAAAGAAGTTAACAATTATTTTATTAGTTTTGACATGACAACCACAGCTTTCCCCTCTCATGTTTTCTTCTTCTTCTTCTTGGTCGTTTTTATTTTTTTAATTTGTTTTTACTATTATTATCTTTTTATCATATTTAAACTATATAACTATTTTTATTTTAGTTTATGGCATTGTTTTTTTAATTATAATTACAACAAATTATAATGAACATTTAATATTTTAAAGGTAAAGACAGAAACTGTAAAATATTTGGTTGAAAAAAAAAGGTAAAGACTATCAAATTTTAGAATCTAAAAATTAAACTTTAATGCGCTTCTCCAATAAGACAAATACAATACGTTATTACATACTAAAATTAGAAATTAGTTTTGTAAAAGTTAAATTTGGGCTCAACTTGAACAAGGGCATTTCCAAAGAGGTGCCAAAATTGTATTGTCAAATTATAACATATGAAGATTTTTTGCTTGTTCAATCGCACATGATAAATTTTTCCAGTATTACTTTTGGTGCTGAATTGCCATCAATTGGCAAAATTTGCCATTGAATTCCACTTAATAAAATTTGTGGATTCCATATCATTTAATAGATTAATTAATATTAATTTTATTTTTAATAGTAAAAAATAATTAAAAATATATCCTATTGCTATTTAATAAAATTTAAAATTTAATTTTATTAATTTTTAGTATTTATTATTAGAATATAAATGACAAAATTTAATATTAGTATTGACAATTGATAAATTCATATCAAAATTAAATTATAAAAATCACAATTAAAATAAAATTTAGCAACGAAGGCGCTCTAACAGATTAATATTGTTCCTGTGACCTGTTTGGCCAAACTCCAACGACTAAAAAATTTGCAGTGGCTCGTGAAAAAGATGTCAGGACCGAAATGGCTCGTATTTCGATCTTTCCGTAGGACCCACATTGTGATATTCAACATCACCACCAAAACCACCAACCCACCAACTCGCAACTCCATCACTGGCCAATGTCCAGAAAAATCAAATCAAACGTACAAAGCATTTCGCCCAAAAAAAATTAGTCTCAACATACACAACGGCAATGGCCATGGCTGTGGCTCTCCGAAGACTCTCAACCTCCATCCGCAACTCACCTAAATCTTTCATCCATGGCGGCTCAATCTACCACATGGTTTGTCTTCCTCATCTTTTATCATCCTAACTTTTTTGAAAATACCGCTTAATTTGCCTGTATAAGATCTTTATTCCACGGTATTTTTCGTCTTCGATTTTATCTGTTACTGGGTAATGTTCCCTTTTGATATGCAGTCCTCTGTGCCCAGCCAAGCATCGCGTGAGAAGGAAAATGCTCGTGCTGATGTGCGTGTACTTTACTCATTACATTTTCTATGTGAGATATAGTTTTATGTATGTATATGGATGTGTTCTATGTAGGTTTGGGTGTTTGATTTGGTGCGATTGGTGTGTAAGATCATGAAGGCATAATTTGTTGGATCTTTTTGGATGTGGGTTTTTTGTTTTATGCATATTGTATTTGATGATGGTGAGCAAATTTTGGATTGCAGTGGATAAAACAACTGAATGCACCACTTGAGGCCATTGATCCTGAAATTACTGATATCATCGAACTTGAAAAGGCTCGGCAGTGGAAGGTATCCAAAATCTAAACGATTTTGTTCTGTTACATCGTCTCTGTGATGTTTACCAGTACTTGTTCAAATTTTATTTTTCGATCGGATCTCCTTTTTGCTTGAAATGGAGAACTTTTATGTAGAATAGTGTATAACATGATTTATGTAGAGACACATGAATGATATTGAAAAGAAAGTTCAATGTTTTCTTTTTATTTTCTTGGTTTGAAATTGGAAATTTGGTTTTTTGCCTCTGGGATATGTAGGGGTTTGAATTGATCCCTTCGGAAAATTTCACATCGCTATCAGTGATGCAAGCTGTTGGATCCATCATGACCAACAAATATAGTGAAGGGTATCCAGGTGCAAGATACTATGGAGGAAATGAGTACGTTCACCCACTTTCAATTTGTTTAAGATATATTTCTCTGACAGTTTTTCTTATTATCAAAAGGAAAACTGGTCTATTTTCTTTTGGGTGTTACGGGTAAATTATGTTGGTACATAGCTTAGTGCAATTAGAGCATTTATGAAATCACAGTAAAAGTTGGTTGTAATATTGTTTGAAATTGAAAAAGTATTTTAGTTCTGTTGGTACACACAACTTTGCCGTCATGGATCAATGGTCAGGTTGATTTTCTAATCCACATCTTTGTACTTCTTCAGGTACATTGATATGGCTGAGAGATTGTGTCAACAGCGTGCATTAGAAGCTTTTCAGTTGGATCCTGAGAAGTGGGGAGGTAATCTGTATTAAGCATATGATTAGTTTGGCAAGCCAAACTTCAAAGGTTATGTTTCTTTGTTTATGTGCCTATTTTTCTTCTGATCTTTGCCTAATAATTTCCATTTCATAACTTTGTGAGTTATTTGATCCATGTGGCATATTCAATAACTCCTTTTTGGTTGTTTGAAACTGCAGCTTGATTTCCTTCAATTTGGAAAAGAATACCCCTTTCATGAGAAGATGCTAAACTTTTATATTTTTGATTGCTGGATCCTATTCTTAAAACAAACGAAACTATTAATTTCCTATCTTCTTTTCTTTAAAAAGTTAGAAAGAGAGAAGAGAAATTGGCAGAACACTCTTTTATAATATTGGTGATTGTATATGCTATGTTACCACTAGCTCGAAAAGTTTAAGTTGATTGCATATGTTATGTTACAACTAACCCGAAAAGTTTTTGTTAGGAAGTCAGCCCAACTATGTTTATCAACCTTACAAACTAGTATTTCGTAGTAATTTTATCACTCCCCTTCACATGTAGGCTTGCTGGTTAACAGATGTCATAAGTTGGAGATTACATGTTCAAAGCAATTAGTTAACAGAGATGTGTGTTCGTAGGATTGAAGCACAGGACCTCATATATAGCTAGTTCTATAGTTATTCTTGTATACCATGTTAAGCTGCCACTAGAGCAGAAAACTTACGTTGTTAGGAACTAGGCCTAACTATGTTTATCAACCTTACACACTAGTAGTAGATAGCATTTTTAAGCACATTTTGTGGAGCTCCACAAAGCAATGTGTCTTCAGTTAAATGTACTGAACACGATTATTCTTGAGCTCTGTCTCTTGCTATTGTTTGATTCATGTTTGTTGAATTATTGAAACTTTCTTCTATATACATTTATTATGCAGCTTGCTTAGTTAAAGATGCCACATACTCTATTCCTTGCAGTAAATGTGCAGTCACTATCTGGATCCCCTTCTAATTTCCAAGTTTACACTGCATTGTTGAAACCTCATGAACGGATTATGGCTCTTGATCTACCTCATGGTGGGCATCTTTCACATGGCTATCAGGTGCTTAGAAGCCTATACTTGGCTTCTACCTTATCTAGTTTGCTAGTATTTTTATGCTTCTTGATGTTTACAAAGATGAACCATTTTGTAGTTTTTGGCTATGGTTGGTGCCTTTATTAAACCTACAGGCTATTAATTACCAAGATCACAAAAACTACAGGCTATGAAGCCTAGAAAGCAAGTGAGGGCAATAATACACTTAAGTTTAACTCCGTTAATCACCAAGATCACAAAATACAACAAAATTAGATTTAGGTAGAACTTAGAAGTTGAAAAGCTTTGTAGTTTTTGATTGGGCTAGTGCTTTTATTTTCTCCCGATCCATCTGTACAGTACTTCAAAAGTTGGAGTTAATCACAGGATATGGTGATATGATGTATTCTTCAAAATTCATGTCAACCATTTAATGCATGTGGTAACTTAGTGCCTCTTCATACAATATTTCTGGGAAAAAAAACAAAGATTTTCCTTAATTAAGAGGCTACTTTGAATTTGGTGGATTCATATGCTATACCCCTCACATGCAGTGACATCTGATGCAGGGGGGAAAATTCCCAATGTTCTGCTACTGATTAATAGAAGTTCTGCCATATTTTATACAGGATTAGTTTCATATTAGTTAGTTGAAAGTATCAGCTCTGGTGTCTTAGGAAATAGTTTTTGAACTCCTGTCCAATTTAGGAAATGAGATGCCATAAGATGTGAAGACTGGAGAAGCATACTCATGCATGTTCATATATGATATCTTTGTATACCACCTTTTGTCTGTTAATGGAGTTATTTAGATACTGTTTGAGATGGCTTTTAAAAATTATTTTTTGCTTTAAAGCTAAAGTTCTTTTTGCATTGTTGTTTTGGTAATTGATAAGAAGAGGTTTGACCCTTTAAAATGACTTTTAGTCAAAACTAGCGGGAGCTAGCTTCTCTACCCTCTAGGAAGCTCTTCAAAAAGAACAGGTGAAATTGTTGTATTCTTTAATGGGTTCTTTCATAAATTTAAACCTTTTATTTCTAATTAAAAAACATAAAATCTCATGCTTGTCCGATTAAATCCCTTCAAGTAAGGTTTTCATATACTAAGGGAGAAGCTCTAGCTTTTTGTCCTCCTTTTCTGTTGTTCAAAAGAAGCACAAATTTATCCTAAAGGGCCTTAGCCAATAAAATTTGGTCTCTCTCTCTCTCTCTCTCTCTTTCCAGGATAATGAACAGTCAAGTATATGTGAATAACTTGAGGCAAAAGGGTTTCATCGTTGACTCATTTACTTTTATTTTAATGTCTCAGACTCTTAGTAACAAAAAATTTGCTACTCTTTTATGTCCTGGACAAACTTCAACTAGATATCCTATTTTAGGACATAAAAGATTCTTTTAAAATGTGCTGAATAGATTTTCAAATACCTGATGAGCAGATGACTGGAAATGCTCTTTTGTTGGCATGTCTGTGAAATGTATTTTCTTTTTCAATGAATACTTGTGGGTATACTAGTACTCAAAAATTTAACTTCCATAACCGTTTGAATTGAATTTGTTCATATTAACTTGGTATGCTTTCAATATCAGCACCAGGAATATTCTATTAGAAGTTACTATATGCAAGTGCATGTGTTTTTTATTTGTTGGTAGACCTTATGTTAAACTTTAATAAACACTTTTGATGATTCTGCAGACTGATACCAAGAAAATATCTGCTGTGTCTATATTCTTCGAGACAATGCCATACAGATTAGATGAAAGCACTGGCTATATTGACTATGACCAGGCATGTTATATTATTGTGGAAGTTCTTACACTGCTAGTTAATCGTGTTTGCTACTTTTGTGTGATATGGTTGGTCTAATGCTTTTATTGCTTTTATTGCTTACTTTATTCAAAGAAATATGATATAGGAATAACAAGATGTCTAATATACAAGTTACTTACCCATGCAAATAAAAACCCTGCAGTTGGAGAAAAGTGCTACACTTTTCAGGCCAAAACTAATTGTTGCTGGTGCAAGTGCTTATGCACGCCTTTATGATTATGCTCGTATTCGCAAGGTACTCTATGAAAGTTGGAAAAAAAAAAAAAAAAAAAGTGATTAAAAGTTAAGGTTCTAGTGTTCGAATTATAAGGCAATATTCTTGATCATTTTTACAGGTCTGTGATAAGCAGAAAGCAATCATGCTGGCTGATATTGCACATATCAGTGGATTGGTTGCTTCAGGTGTTATTCCGTCACCTTTTGAATATGCAGATATTGTAACTACCACAACACATAAGTCGCTTCGTGGCCCTCGTGGGGCTATGATCTTCTTCAGAAAGGGGGTGAAAGGTGTAGACAAGCAAGGGAAAGAAGTGAGTCTTGATAATTAAAATAAGGATGAATTGAAGGGAAAAAGTGGAAAAAGGAATTCTTCTGGCCACTTATTCTCTAGTTTCATCCTAATTGTGCATTAAAGTTGATGCAAAAAGCAATTTTTTCACAAAATCACTTTTGGTTTATTTTGGTGCTAAAATAAGTCTATTGAATTGAAGTATCTAGAATAAAATTACTTAATGGTTGAGCTCATTGTACAGATCTTATATGATTATGAAGACAAAATCAATCAGGCTGTCTTTCCTGGACTTCAGGGTGGTCCACACAACCACACAATAACTGGTTTAGCGGTTGCATTGAAGCAGGTTTCATTTTAGTATGGAAAAAGAATTTACCTTTGCATATTGGTTTATAGCTGGTTTATTTGTTTTATATGATAACAAATGAGACCTTTTCCATGTTTAACTAAAAAGCCAGGTTTACAAAATTAAATTCTTGTATTATATTGTGATCATAGGTCGCCACTCCAGAGTTCAAAGCGTACCAAGAGCAAGTTCTGAGCAATTGCTCAAAATTTGCACAGGTATGCATATATATTTTTTGGTCAACATTGCATTGAATGATGTCAAACAGTGTGTTGGTGCATTGCAAATTGTTTCCTTATAAATTGGACTGTTGAGCACCTTTTTTCTTAGTTTTGTTGTCATTATCATGTGTAATTGATGGATCTCATTTATTTATTTTATTATTATTATTATTATTAATCTTTCCAGTTGATTTTCCTCTTGCTATTCATGGTCTATGAGCATGCAGAGTTTGTTAGAGTTGGGCTATGAACTTGTATCTGGTGGAACTGATAACCATTTGGTGTTGGTGAATCTAAGGAACAAGGTAAAGCTCTAGAGTATGCTCCAAGTGATGCTTTGTTTCGTAAAAGTTTTGTTTTCATTTTTTTTCTTCAATATGAAGTTTTTATCAGATCCTGATTGTGATTCAGTCTGCACATTGAATATCTCAAGTATATATATCATATGCCATTGATTTATTTTGAACTTTGAAATGAATAATTGTACTGTTGATTACAGTATGAAAAAAAGGTTGAATAATGAAAAGTTGTCTTCTATGTAAAAACTGAATCATTTTAGCAGTGACTATTGTAACAAGAGATGATTAAAACGGTAAATTTTTTACCTACATTTTAACCAGAGTTTAATAAGGATTTGAATAGTTTGAAGATGGCAAAATGCTTGGCAAACAATTTTATCTGTGTTATAAAAGACTATGTCTTATGTTATTTGCCTGTGTGTGGTGGAGACATACGTTAATTTTTTGCTTTCAGCAAGAGAAAGGTTTAAAAAAATTTAATTATTGAGTTTGCTTGACAGGGTATTGATGGATCAAGAGTAGAAAAGGTTTTGGAATTGGTGCATATTGCGGCAAATAAAAATACTGTTCCTGGTGATGTGTCAGCTATGGTCCCGGGTGGTATTCGTATGGGTACAGACTTCCATCTTTTATGGTCTTTTACTTGCTGTTCACTCTCCAAGTGCTTATTATGATGGAATATTCTGTTCTTGGTGCTTCAGGAACCCCAGCTCTTACATCCAGGGGATTTATTGAAGAGGATTTTCTGAAAGTAGCTGAGTATTTTGATGAGGCTGTGAAGCTAGCCTTGAAGATCAAGGCTAATAGCAAAGGTCTGCATTGCCATCATTGTTTAGATTTTCATCACTACACTAATTATTTCTAGCTAGGTTTCTTAGTTATCAGAATAAAGTGCTAATGGGTGTATTGATCAACTTAAAAATTTAGGAACAAAGTTGAAGGATTTTGTAACAACGCTGCAATCAGATGAGAATGTTCAGTCTGAGATTTCAAAGCTCCGCCACAAAGTTGAGTCATATGCCAAACAATTTCCAACAATTGGATTTGAGAAAGAGACAATGAGATACAATAACTGAAGAAAGATGTTTGCGGTGCAAGGTTTGTCAAATTTTGTTTATGTTTTATTGCAACATCTTTTGTGTTCTCATTATCTGTTAGATAAAATCCCTTGATAGCTCATATCTTGGAATATGATTCTGGATATGAGCATTTGATATTATTTCCGTGCCCTGCTATTCAAAATCTGGTAATTTTTGATTTTTTTTTATTTACAAAAATGACCAATTATATACTGATAATTTTTTTTTTTTTTTTTTTGGTGGCAATGATTGATGTGTTGATAGTGTTATTGACTCTTGGCATGTTTATATCATATTTTTTGATGAAAGGCATGTTTATATCATAAGCTCATAACATATATTTTTATTGATGTTGGCATGTTTATATCATAAGCTCATAACATATATTTTTATTGATGTTTTAATTTACCATGAAGTTCTTCTATTGTTTTCTGTTTGAGTCATTCTGATGCTTGCCTATTTTATAATTTGTATGGAAGTGTGATCTTAACCATCCTTAATGTTCCAGTAGATACATTTACTGCTGAAGAGTTTATTCATGGCTACCTGCCTCAAATATCTTCAACGTGGAAGGACATGATATTCTGAATCTTTTTTGACATTTACATTCTCTATACGAGGCGAGCATCGGAGTTTCATCTATAGTTACCCTAATGAAACCGGTGCAAAAACTTCAGTAACTTTATATCTGCATTTTTGGAATTTGATCCTTCTCAAGTTGCCCTTGTTGATTATTAAGACTTAATAAGTTTGTTTTCTATGGTCTAATAGTTACTTTTTATCTGTATTTTCATCAGACAAAGATCAGTTCTACAATTATATCCAACTTCTGACATTCAGATCTTGGGTATTTTCAGTCTATGATTAAAAATTCTCTCTCGTTTAACATTTGTCCCCCAAAAAAAAATATTAGTTTCCATTTAGCATATACTAAAAATGTTTCCCTGAGCATATTCAAAACTTGGAGTTATTAGTATTTGACAATGTTGAATGCAAAATGATTTTAGGCATCACCCAATTAATTTTACGTAAGACAAATGGAATTTTGTTGGGTGAGACTTATTTATTTCATTTTTATCGGAGGTGGTGAGTTTAAAGTTTGAAACTATTGTGCGATAAAGCAGCAATTTTGTCATTACGCCTCCGTATCCCTGCAGAAGGTTGGTGAGACATATATCTAAACAACTTGACTGAAAAACGCTAAGGTATTCTTTGGCATTGTTTATGCTTAGGTTCCTATTTTTTTTTTTGCTTTTTCAAAGGTGCTTCTGAAAAAATTACTTTTATTAATTTTGATTAGAAATGTTTATGGAAGCTAGATTGCAAAAGTAATTTTTGAAAATTGTCTAAACACTTTCTTGATACTTAAATACTATATCACATTCTGAGGCATCAAAAACTACTTTTGATTTTTAGAAAGTTATGCCAAACAAGGCTTAAATACCATATCACTATGTCCTCTATTTTGATTAATTTTTTTTTCTTTTCTTTTCAAGAGTGCATTTTTATTTTGGAAAGTTTCTCTCCTATGCGGTTTCATTTTTGTTCTACTTTAGCCTCCTTTAGTAGTCAAGCAAATGACACGTTTAACCTTTTTATTTATACATAAAAATAATCGAATTATTATTTTATTTTTATATTTGTTTCAAATAATAATTAAGATTTTATGTATAATTTTTTTATACGTAAATGTTGTAAGAAATTATCGGCAACTAACAACTAAAAAAAAATTTTAGAGAAAATTTTTGTTAGAATTTGTTTTTAGATATAAAAATATTTTTATGTCACCTCCACTTTTATAGATGAAGTTATGTGCAAGTTATATGGTTTATTTCCACAACAATAACTGAGAATAAGTAAAGTGTGCTTTTATAGAAAAGAGATTTTTTAATCCGATAGATCAACTAAAGTATCATAAAGAGTGTGTACAAAGGTCTCACCGTAAATGTCATAAATAAGTTAGTCCAAATAATTACATAAAGATGCCTTGTACATTAGTCATGTAATTGTCGTTCACACGTAAAATATCTAACCATTTAGATTATCACACATAAAATATCTAATATTTTCCCACTTAGATTAAGCATCACAATCTAATATATTTTCTCATTTAGATTACATAATCATCATATATAATAACAAATTCACTTACTAAAGCATCGTTCAAATGAAATACTGTATGATTTAAGAATATTACATGCCAACATAGTACATCAATATATTAGATTATGTAATCGAGATTTTCTTATTAAATTTTTAAAATTAGATATTATTTTAACTGAACACATTGCATGCCATATATAGTTTAAGCAGTAGAGATTTATCTTATAGCAGGATTTGTTACATGAATCCCTCTAAGATTTTTAGGTGGCCCTATAAAGGAAAAGTCCCATTAAACACTTTTATAGAATATTCAACAGAAACTCCCTTGAAATATAGATAACCCAAAAATTCTAACAAATAAAAGACACTTCAAATATATATATATATATATTCATAACAGTAATCTAATCTTCATATTACAATTCAACAGTCAATGTTCACCAATATATCACCATCAAACATAAATTTATTATTCTAGAAATTAAATATTACTACAATCATGATCAATGTATATTAAAGTAATGTTCTAATATTTTATCAAATTTAACTCGACACAAGTGAGATAAATAAGCAATCAAGATAAAAATAAAACAGATAGGGTAAACTACTGTTGTGGATAACTGTAAGAGATGTGATGTACGTGGGGAGCTACCATTTAAGAGTTAAGACCTCGGAGTACGAATTAAAAATAATAAAATATGATATAAGGATATCTAAGTGAGTAGATTTGTTTAATATAAGAAAATTGCTATTTAATCCTTGAAATTATTTCCTTTTAAAATTTTATAGTAGCCATAACCAAAATCCAACCAATATGGTCACTGGTATTGTATGGTACATTAATCCAATTAAATACATTATCGTCATTCAACCACATGATCCATATATGTATTCTCCAAACAGTTTCATATAAACCAACGTTTTCACCATTTCCACTTTTCTCACCTGCAAAATTTATCAAAACAATACTTTTCAATTTCAATTTTTCAAAATTAATGATTTCTATTTCATATATAGAGTGGATAACAATTTTAATAACAATTCAATTCAAATACCAAAACCTTTTAGATACCAAGGTTTATAATTTCACCATTAGCATATTAAATTTTGAAAACGTTTAAAATCTTACTAAAAATTACAAAAAAAGATAATATTTTGATATACCCATATATATAGCTAGTCTCTCACCAAGACGTTCTAATGGATTTTGTATAAGAATCTCAACTATCAACTATTCAATCTCTTCAAGAGTTGATAGCTAAAGATGCATTTAAGATTTATGAGTTTTGATATGGTTTACTTTATCTTCTTAGGGTCTTAGTATCTAACTAAACTTATATAAAATCCTACATATATTTTTAAATCTTAGTCCATGAAGAGATCCAAAGATTGATAAGTGAGATTTTGATGAAAATTCATAAGGATGTCTTGATAAGAGACTGACTAATATGCATATATATAACTATAAGTACCCAATATTTCCATAAAAATTAAAAACCATCCCATCATTAATCTAACAATGTCCAAAATATATTTGAAAGTAGTACAGATGATGCCCAGTCCTGCTTAGCTAATTCTACAATTTTTGAATTACATAAATTGAACACTGAATTATCCAATAATATTATACGTTGTTGGACTTGTAACCCAAAAATTTGGGTTTTTCACCATATGGTCAATTTTAAGAAATTGATCCTTTCATTACCTTTTATTTTCTTGTAATAACCGTTAGGAATACAATATCAACTTGAATTTGGTTTTAGATTGTCCAATTTTACAGAGTACATTCCAAAATTTACCCATATTGGTTAACTACTCAAAATTCAATGATAATTTGCAAACCACATATAATGGAAAGCCCATTAGATGGGTAATGTGATGGATGTTCATCTTGCTAAACTTAGATTGGTTGTCACAGGAAAATGAACGTGAAGTAACTAAGTAGTACGGATTCATTATGCCACCTGAAAATTAATATACACGTATACAAAAATTAAAAGTTTCATAATATCTATTAATATAAGGAGCAACAATATGTATAATAAATATATCATATAGATAACAATAATCCAAATACTTACATGTGTTGCTCGAAAGACAATACTCATTGATATAAAATATACAACATGAACATTTTTGCATATTACAAAACTCTCATTAATCCATAAAAGACACATGCTTTTCAAACAAGTCCATATACTAGCTTTGGTAGTGGGTCTATCACCATTTCGTAAAAAACATGTATACAACAAAAATGAGACTTTCAACAAAATAATAAAACTTTGAAGTTATCACAAATAACATTATTGGATATAAAACAAAATTTGTACCAAAAAATATGTATCATAGTCTCAAAATTCTACATATACTCTGCATTCACAATCACGAAACTGTACGTGTTTGTTCAACACTTTCACAAATCGCTCTTACTACTATGATAAAAACATTCCCAGTATTATATTGTTAATCATCTACACAATCATCACAATTAGCATCATAATACCTCACTACATTAAAGTAGTGGTGCATTTATCTGAAAACAAACATGGCCATATAGCCACCATAATTAAGATCACAATACCTCACTACATCAAAAATATTGGTTTAACACACCTTGACCATGCCCCTTAGGTCAAGCACAATTGGGGTAGTTACCATTTACTTAATTAAACCTTTTATTAGATAAAACTAAATGGCATTCAAGTCCAATACCTTGAATGCAAACATGAGTTTGGAAAATACACCTAAATAGCCCATCTATTTAAATGTAAAATAAAACAAATATTTAAAGCAATTTAACTAGGGTTTAACATTTAAGCAACAACTTTATTCAAATTGTTTATTAAGAATTTTTCCTTTTAGGTGTAGCTAAGATACTCCTTACAATCCATTAGCAAGTATAGAAAATCACTCACTGCCATTACCTAACAAAGTAAACAATAAATGATGGGGTGAATTTACAAGTAAACTTTGTAATTCCAAAGCTATATAAAATAAACATACAAATGCCTATTATGCTATCACATAATCTTACACACTTAACATATCTTATTCATAAGGTGTAAATCACATACTTATTATATTGTGACCTACTTTCTATATTTTAGATGCAAAGCACTAAAGCTGTCCTTAACCAACTTAGACAATGATACCAAAGCTCATTGTCCTGTGCTCAATTCATTTTAACAATATTCACATATTATAATTTCGTATCATACACTTACTAGTGAAAAAAAAAAATTCATAGATACATCATACCAACATAGCATTTTCACATAATCTTTTGTAATACGAGTTTAATAGTTCAAAAAAACAAAAAACCTCAGCGAGCAATACTTATATTTTTGAATCAATCTTTTCATAACTGACATAAACATATTAAAGGATTTGAACACAAGTTCCTAGATCAAAAGAAACACAAAAACCATTTCATCATAAGTCCAGGAAAAAAATTGTAAAAATAGTTTTAGCAAAAATCATGCACTAGTCAAATTTCAAATAACTCACAAAATAGAAATGACCCAGTCTTGAAACTTTAACAAAAACTAGTAGTCAAATTTTAAATAACTCACAAAATAGAAATGACCAGTCCTGAAACTTTAACAAAAAACTAGTAGGCACTTTAAAAGAGTCAATGTAACAAATTTCATAATTTTAAGAGTTCATTTGACCGCAAAATAGAGATAGTTAAATTGGATTATGACAACAAATGGTAAATTCCAGCAACATAGTCAACTTTCAAAAATCATAAGTAATTTCACAAAAATCTGAAATTAATGATTCTTACATAAATAGAAAGATAATTAGTCTAGATTTTGGAAATAATAGACCATGTAATAGAAAATCTCATTTAGTAAACTAAAAGCCTTAGTTTCTCAACCTAGTCTAGTTCATTAGACAACACAGAAGGTCTGACTTTGAAAAATCATTTGGTGTAGGTTCAAATTGGTAAATCTAGCTTCTAGGAAAAATACAGTTTTGAAAACTAATATATTTTGGATCTGAACATTGGGTCAAAACAGAAACTATTCAATCAAAATATAAAACATTTTTTTTTTTTTTGAGAAGGGACTTTAAACTTACCTAAATATGATCAAATAAAAATATATGTATGTATATATATATATATATCTTGTATAACATAAAAGTACATGTAGAAGAGATCCTACTTGAACTTACCATAAAAACATCAAGGATCACGGGTAGATCACATAAAAAATTAAACCCTAACAGCAAAAAAATTACCTTGGTTGCTTCACAAAATAATAAACCCTTCTTGAAAACTTGATCAACCAATTTTGAAGTCTAACAATCAAAGAGGATTTAATAAGAAACTGAGCCTTTAGATCTTGTACCATAACCCCAAGAAAGAAAATATCTTACCTTGTTTCTCTTGAATTTCTACAGAAAGATGTACCCTCTCTCTCTTCAATTTAGAACTCTCTTCTTTACTTTACTTCACTTTCTCTCTTTCTTATTCTATTATAGAGTTCTAGAATTCCATAATAAATAAGAAAGAAGAAGAGTCTTAATATAACTCAACTAACTATAAAACAATAGAAGATAGTTTATCCTTTTATCTTTTATTAAATCTATACTCATAATTCAAACTTAAGTGATCCTTCCTTAATGCTTGAATCCTATCTAAACCCAACTAATTAAGAGATAAATAATAAATAATTTATCATTTATACCTATTAGTAGAAATTCAAATAATACACTTACGAAACTATATTTATCTCTTAAAAGTTAAAGTTCTAGCAAAAACAAATAACAAATAAAAGTAAAAAAACTAATTTACCCAACTATGTGCGAATAGGTGAGGGCAAAATTGTCATGTTAAATAAGTACACATGAATGCACTTAAAGTAAGGATAAATCCAATCATTTATTGCTATCTAAAATTTAAACTTAGAGAAACTTGGGTCTTACAATTGGTGATCTCAAAACAGACAATTGTTTCATCATATACATAACCAAGACTACTTATGTATTTATCACAATGCATCTACAACATAAACAATATTCAATGGTGTGCAATCTTAACTATACATCAAACTGCTAAATGCAAAAAAAGATGGGATTGCTCTCACTTGTCTTTTTCATTCTCATTTTTAGAACACATATCCTTATAGAGTTTGTCATCTTTTACCATCGATACCATACTAGGAGAAGAAGTTTTCCAACAAATGTTCGTGAGAATTCTATTGATATAGGCTCTATGATAATTGCAACATATAATTAGTTCCGTTTTGAAAAATCTTGAAGATTCTTCATATTAAAATGACTAAGCAACATTTGTTTTTTATTAGTTAATAGGTTAGTATTAATGAAAATCAACAATATGTCATCAACATACAATATTAAAAATATGAAGCTGCTCCCACTAAACTTCATATGTATGCACCAATCAATATAATTCTCCTTAAAATAATTTCTCATGACAATTTCATTAAAATTAAGATACCACTACCTTAAGGATTGCTTAAGACCATAAATAGACCTTTTAAGCCTAAAAACCAAAATTTCATTCTGCACTTCTTAAAAGCCAATTAGTGGACCATATAAACATCACATATAAATCTCCATTCAAGAAAGTAGTTTTCACATCTATCTGATGCAACTCCAAGTCAAAGAGGGCCACAATCATTATAATAATTTTGAAAGTATTCTTTTGTGGAAACTGTGGAAAGTGTTTTTCTTTAATCATTTTTTTTCTTTTTTGAACTCTTTGGATGTTCATTTAGTCTTATATCTCTTCACTTGACCATGGAAATCTCTCTTTGTCTTATAGAACCATTTGGACTTCATAGATTTGCTACCTTTATAACTCAACAAAAATACCCTTATACATATTCAATGTCCTAGATCTCATTTTATTTTTCATTGCATCTAACTAAAAGTTAGACTGTTAACTACTTATGGCTTCTTCATATTTGAGTAGATCCAATTCATCTTTCATATGAAACTTATGCTCCTACATATAAACCACATAGTCATTAGGTACATTACAACTCCAAACCCTCTATGACCTTTTCAAAAGGCACATCAGCAAAAGCTGTACCCAGAACATCCTGTTCTATTTTAATGAATTTAATCTTGTTTGACTACTAGTTCCATAACTATTGGATCAACAGTATTTCTAGTAAGAAAACGATAGTGGGAATGAATACATCTTGCTCTTTGAACTTAAGCTCCTTTATATCCGTGTTGATGCCAAAATCATCCTCAAAATTAAGCAACCCTCTCAATCTTGGTAGTGTGAGATGAACAATGAAATTTGGAATCCCTGATACGAACCTAGGATGACATGCTCCTAAACCCGTATTATATTAGTTCGGATCTAATTATGTTCAAGTTCTAATGGTCATCTTGACCCCTAACCAACCTATGATTAGAAACTTTGGTATATAATGAAGATGCCACAATAGATGATGGAAGGCCTATTAATAAGTCAAACTAAAACACCATGGTGTTTTAGGTGTTCAAAAGAACAAAGAGAATTCAATCTCACAAATAATTTTCTGTATAAAATTCAAGCTTTTTTTTTAATTGAAAAATAAGCCTTTAAATAGGCTACAAATTCATGAAATAAACCCTAAAAATAAAGGGAAAACCGGCCATACAAAGTAGTTTCTTATGGTGGCCGAAATTCTCACTCCTTTCCTAATCTAATTTGAATTAGGAATTAATTAATTTACAATGAAAATAATAAAATAATAAATTTCCTAGACTTATTGGTCCAGAAAATAAATAAATAAAAACCAAAAAGTAATGATAATTTCCTAAAACAAAAAGTAGAATCAAATTAGAAAACTAAAATACTAGTTTTTTGATTAAGTTGACTTTGACCATTCTTTACCAATTTGAGCTCCAAATCAGCTTCAATATGCTTTTTATGATGCCAAATAAGCTTATCATGAAGTCCCACACGTTTCCCTTGCTTGGAAGAAAGAGAAAAAGCCAACTCAGCACAATACAGTAAAGCCAGCACAAAATACAGCGAAAACAGACCAAATTTACTAACTGTCCGTACAACCCCTTTTTGGATGAATTTGAAGCTGCTTTGACTTGATTCCATGTCCTCTTAGATATATATATTGAATCCATGAAACATTGGAACCATTTCGTGCTTCCTGGCCTCCATAATTGCACCAAAACCGTTACCCGGGTCTGTACCGGTTTCCACCACTTGTATGCTCAAGATAGGTCTTGGATCTTCAGGTATGGATAAGCCCTTTTGAATATGAATTAATCCCTGGATAAAGGCAGCAAGATTGTCCTTAAACTTCTTAGCGTGAGCACTAGTGATCGACCCAGTCTTCATCCGTATTGGGTTGACACCACAGCGGGTTGTCGGTTGAGCGGGTTAGGGGGAATTCGCATCAATCCCTGAATACTTTTAAATAATCAACAAAATTATCATTAGAGGCTTTAGGATCCAATCACTTGGCTAAAAAATTTGGGGACTAACCTCAGTTTTACAATCTCACCCATAAGAAAAAGTGCAAACTAGGCTTTCTAGATGATAACAACCTGTCACCTACAAGAAAATTGGTAAATTAAAAGTTACCAATACACAACATATTATATCTAGAACCTGCAATTCCTCCTTTTTGCAATAACAATTTTGTTGTGGAATAGTAAACATTGCATACTAAACTTCAATGCCATAATTTCTTAAATATATTATGACGGGGCCCTATGTTCCATTTAGTATATCATATCTACTATAATATTTACTACCATTATCAAGCCTTATTGCTTTCAACTTTTTATACATTTTAAGTTCCACATCTTCATGTTAAACTCTTTAAAGGCAACCAAATGTAAGGCTTCTCATAGATAATCACAACACATCCATAACAAAACAAGTTATCATTACAGGTAATAAAATACCTATATTCTCCCAAAACATGTGCTATAATAAAAAAGAACTATAACAATTTCTGCAACATACAAGTGTAA
The DNA here is from genome assembly GCF_031755915.1 of Ziziphus jujuba. Classification (NCBI taxonomy): domain Eukaryota; kingdom Viridiplantae; phylum Streptophyta; class Magnoliopsida; order Rosales; family Rhamnaceae; genus Ziziphus; species Ziziphus jujuba. Next base: position 21,889,828 of record NC_083383.1, on the reverse strand, counting down.
CTAAAGGACTATTATTAACATGGCAAGAGATAACACAAGCCAAGTTATTATAGAATGCCACATAACGTCTCTCATCTTAACTAAGTATTATTTTTATATTATCACAAAACAAAAAAAAGGTATTATAATTCTCAATAAAATTGCACTATCTCTAAAAGGATACTATATCTTCAACTTGACTGGTCCCACAAATATACAATTCTAACTCTTGAGCTATCAAGCTGACGAGAATATGTCCGAACCCGCATAACGATAATCCATTGTGGTGCTGACCTAATACAGATGAAGACCGGACCGATCATTAGGGCTCAAGCTAAGAGATTTAAGGACAACTTGAAAGTAATTAATTCTCAAAAGGGCTTGCCAATACTTAAAGATACAAGATCCGTTTTAAGCATCCAAGTGTTGGAGGCCGATACAAACTCGGGTAGCTGTTTTAGTACAAATATAGACTCCGGGGCAGCAAGAAATGGTTCTAATACTTCATGGATTCCATGAATATCGCTAAGAGGTCACAAAATCAAGACAAGGTAGAAGCTAAAGCATCCAAACAGGTGGTGTGCACATAGAAGGGAGTTTGGCCAATTTTACTGTATTTGTTGCTGACTTTACTATATTTTGTTGATTTGACATTTTCTCTTTATTCCAAGCAATGGCATATGGAAGCTGATTTGGTGCCTTTGCAAGCTAGAATTTGGTCAAAGATAGCTTAGTGGTCAAACTAGTCAACTAGTTTTCTAATTTGATTTTGACTTTTTGTTTTAAAAAATTAGTCTTTTATTTGGTTTCTATTTATTTATTTGCTGAACAAATCAACTTAGGAAAGTTATTATTTTATTATTTTCTTTAATTAATTCCTAATTCAAAATAAAGGAATTAATTAATCAAAATTAGAATTAGGAAATGAATGAAATTTCAACCACATTGGGAAATTGACATTGTATGGCCGATTTTCTCTTAGATTTTTAGGGTTTATCACTTTGTGACTTTAACCTATTTAAGGTTAAATTTTTAATGAGAATGCATCTTTAATAATATTCAGAAAATTAATTGTGAGATAGAATTCTCTTAGTTCTCTTTGAACACCTAAAACACCATTAGAGAGTGAGTATTTTAGCTTGACTTATCAATAGGATTTTCATAACCTATTGTGGCGTCTTCATTATACCAAGGATTCTAACCACAGGTTGATTAGGAGTTAAGGTTTCCACAAGAACTTGAATTTAATCGATATCCGAGCTAATATAATACGGGTTTAGGTATGAGTCGACCTAGGTTCGTATCATTTGGTATCAGAGCAGAATTTTATTTAGGTTTGATCTATCTTTATTTGCTTTATTTGTTTTTGTGTTAATCTGCAATTTTAGCATTAGGTTAAAGTTGCTTCTATCATCATACACGTTCTGCATCTTTAAAAAAAAAAAAATTCATTCATAGCCGAAATTAGGATTCTTTGTTTATCGTATTTTCGCTTCCTAGCTTGTTGGTTGATTCCTCTTTGTTCTTAGTAATTTAGTTTATTGTTGATTTTTCTTTGTTTATTGGTAGTTATTTGGTGTTGGAATTGCAATTTAGTCATTGGATCTTGCTACTGCAATTGAGATTATATTTTGTGGGTTAAAAAAAAAAAAAAAAAAAAAAAGAAGAAAAGCCGAATCGAAAAAAAAAAAGGCCAATTTGGTTCAATTTGGAGTTTGAAATTTGTTTACTGGAAATTTGTTGGAGTTGCTGAATTGTGCTTATTTATTCAATATTTGGAGTTGTTGGAAATTCAATTTTGCTGCTAGATATTTGTATTTTTGAGTGCTAAAATTATTTGGATTAAAATTAGTTAAAGGATTTGATAAAAATATTTTAATTGCAAAGAACAACAACTAACAACTATCCTATCTTTTTGTTCGATTTGATTCTTGTTCGTGTTTGAAATTCTTTCTTGATATTTTATCCTTGAATTATTGGTTCATTCATATTTTGGATAGCTTTTATTTCATTCCAAAAATTTGCTTGTTGACTTACTTTTTTTTTACTTAGAAAAGCCGAGAATTAGGTGTTTAAAATTCACTCGGTATTGCTTGCTTTTTGCTACTGCTTTGTTGATAAGTTTAATTAAAATATACTGGTGATCTAATTGCTATTTTGTGGATGTTTTAATTAGAACTTTGAGATAATTTTTTGAGTGGAAAAATGCAAGAGTGTGCGAGCTTAACAGAGGGTAAAAGCCGAAACTAGTGTGTAAACATGAGTGTTGAGACGTTGTTTGAGTGAAACTCGTAAGGGAGTGATATTGGTGAGGTTCTATTATATTTTTGTATTTTTTATACTAATATGGCAGATTCAAGGATGAGAAGAGGAGATGTACCATTAAGAATTAACGAATAAGAGTCCATAGGATTCAAAGGTGATTCCCGAGCTTCGGGGAGTGGAGATGAGCACACGGACATGAGGGTAATCTTTGAGCAATTACAGCGGATGAATGCTTGATTTGATCATACAGATCAAAAGATGGAGAGGTTGGAAACATCACAAGGTGGGCCAAATCCAAGGTTAGATGCACATGGTGGCTAAGGTCGAGGTCAAGGAGGTCGTGGTTGACCTAGAGAGGAATTCGGGGAAGGTAATTATAGAGATGACTTGGATGAAGGGTATGATGAAAATTTTTAACCTCAAAGAAGGCAATTCGTGGGTGATGTGATTCCGCCCGAGTCCGTACAACCGACAACTCGCTGGGTTGCTGACACGATACGGATGAAGACCGGACCGATCACTAGGGCTCAAACTAAGAGATTTAAGAGGGCTTGTCCATACTCGAAGATCCAAGACATGTTCTAAGCATACAAATCGTGGAAGTCGGTACGGGCCCGGGTAGTGGTTTTGGTATATTTTTGCAGTCCGGGGAGCATGAAATGCTTCCAATGTTTCATGGATTCAATACATATGTCTAAGAGGACATGGAATCAACTCAAAGTAGCTTCAAAGTCGTCCAAACAGGTGCTGTATGGACAGTTAGTAAATTTGGCCGGTTTTTGCTGTATTTTGTGCTGGCTCTACTGTATTGTACTGAGTTGGCTTTTTCTCTTTCTTCCAAGTAAGGAAAATGTGTGGAACTTCATAATAAGCTTATTTGGCATCTTAAAAAGCATATAAAAGCTAATTTGGAACTCAAAGTGGTCAAAGATTGGTCAAAGTCAACTTAGGCAAAAAGCTAGTATTTTAGTTTCCTAATTTGATTCTACTTTTTGTTTTAGGAAATTACCATTATTTTTTGGTTTTTATTTATTTATTTGTTGGAGAAATAAGTTTAGGAAAGTTGTTTTTTATTATTTTCATTGTAAATTAATTAATTCCTTATTCAAAATAAAGGAATTAATTAATCCAAATTAGATTAGAAAAGGAGTGAGAATTTCGGCCACCATAGGAAACTATTTTGTATGGCCGATTTTCCCTTTATTTTTAGGGTTTATTTCATGACTTTGTAGCCTATTTAAAGGCTTATTTTTCAAGAAGAATTAAGGTTGAATTTTATACAGAAAATTACTTGTGAGATTGAATTCTCTTTGTTCTTTTGAACACCTAAAACACCATTAGTGAATGAGTGTTTTAGTTTGACTTATCAATAAGCCTTCCATCACCTATTGTAGTGTCTTCATTATATACCAAGGTTTCTAATCACAGGTTGGTTAGGGGTCAAGGTGACTATTAGAACTTGAATATAATTAGATCCGGGCTAATATAATACGGGTTTAGGTGCAGATCGTTCTAGGGTTGTATCATTTGGTATCAAAACCAAATTTTGTTCAGGTTTGATCTATCTTTATTTGCTTTATTTGTTTTTGTTTTATTCTGCAATTTTGGCATTAGGTTAAGGTTGCATCCATCCCATACACGTTCTGCACCTGTAAAAAAAAAAAAAAAAATTATTCCTAGTTGAATCAGGATTTTCTAGTTTTACCGTATTTTTGTTTCCTAGTTTGTTGGTTGTCTTTCATTATTGTTCTTTTTAATTTTGGTTTTTATTGATTTTTCGTCACTGTTTTAGTCTTCAATATTTGCATTCATATATTAAAAAAAAAAGAAGGGAAAATTCGAACAGATATTTAAAAAAAAAAAAAAAACTACACTTTTGTATTTTGTTGGAGGCCACAGGTTTGGTGGATTTTTGGTATGGAATTGCAATTTTTATTGTTTATCTTTGCTACTGCAGTTGTTTTATGATTTGTGAGTGAAAAAAAAAAGAACAAAAAAAAAAAAAAGCCGAATTAAAAAAAAAAAATTCGATTTGTTGAATTTGGTGTTTGCTGGAAATTTCTTTGAACTGTTGCGTTGTTGACTCTTTGTTACATATTTGGAGTTGCTGGAGAATTATTTTTGCTGCTGGATATTTGGATTTTGGGTGCTTAAATTATTTGGATTAAAATTAGTTAAAGGATTTGATACAAAACTTGAATTACAAGAACAACAACCAACACTATTCTATATTTTTGTTCGATTTGATTCTTGTTTGAGTTTGAAATTCTTTTTCCTAAATTTTATTCTTGAATCCTTAATCTCTTACCATCTGGTCCAGTTCTTAAAAATTCCAAAGATTTCTTCTTAATTTGCTTTATTTTGCCTAGAAAAGCTGAAAACTAGGTTTTGTTGAATTCTTCGGTATTGCCTACTTTTAGCTACTGTTTTGTTGATAAGTTTAATTAAAACATACTTGTGATCTAATTGTTGTTTTGTGGGTATTTTAATTAGAACTTTGAGATAATTCATTAAGTGGAAAAAGGCAAGAGTGTGTGAACTTAAAAGAGGGTAAAAGCCAAAACTAGTGTGAAAACACGAGTGTTGAGACCTTGATTGAGTGAAACACGTGAGGGAGTGACTTTTGGTGAGAATTTATTTTATTTTGCTTTATTTATACTAACATGGCAGATTCAAGGGTAAGAATAGGAGATCCACCTTTAAGAATTAATGAAGAAGAGTCTGTAGGATTCCATGGCGGTTCACAAGCTATGGGGAGTAGAGAGCAAATGGACATGAAGGCTATAATGGAGTAATTGCAGCGGATGAATGCTCAATTCGACCAAATAAATCAAAAGATGGATAGAATAGAAACATCTCATGGTGGGACAAATTTGAGGCAACAATTCCACGGAGGTCGAGGTCGAGGTCAAGGAAACCGTGGGTGACCAAGAGAGGAGTTGGAGGAGGAAAATTTCGGAGATGACTTTGAAGAAGGAATGGATGAAACACTTGCTGTCCAAGAGAGGCTAGGCTGTGAGAGGCATAGGAGAGAGGATGTAGATGATGATCTTGGCAGCATCAAGGTAAACATCACAGCATTCATGGGTAAAAGTGATTTGGAAGCATATTTGGAATGGGAAGAGAGAATGGAGATGATCTTTGTGATACATTCATGGATGCGGGTATGGTAGTGAGATGATGATTTTGAGTCAATGAAATGAAAGTGAATAACCAGATGGTGATTGGATATAGAGATGGGATGAAAAACAATTGCAAGGAACTTAAAAACTGAAGGAAAAAAAAAAAGAAAAAAAATTAAAATAAAATAAAATATATCCAACCAAGACCCACTACCTATTTAGAGGTAGGAACTTATGGTATTGACTTATGACCCTTTATCTATGGAAGATAAGGACCATAAATATAAAGACATTCTCAAGTGAATAACCTGGAGGTCCAAGAATAATGGTGAAAATCCAATTCTCAATGAGAGAAAATTTCATTAAAAAAAAAAAACCAATCTCCTTACAAATGGAAAAATAAAATCCTTGAATAGAGTCTAAAACTCTTTAGAAACCCTAGACAAAGCATTAAAGATTATTTTGACTTATTTTGAACCAGCTAGAATAATCTTATATGGTTATTACACGTCCAAAATTACCAAGATAAAATTAAATGCTTAATTTAACCTAGTTGGGCCTAGCTAGCATCAAATTACATGGCCCGGATGTTCTAAAATACATGATCTCTTAAAATAGCACCAAAACAGCCCATTTTGCAATTTCCTCAAGCCCGTTTTATAATTCTCCAAGCCCAAAACGCCCCCCTTTAATTTTGCCTTACTTTCCAAACCAAAAACACTTGATCTTGGGCTGTCAAATAGTTGTTCTTAAACTTGGAATTCTCAAAAGTGGGTTTGGTAATGTGCTCCTTTTTAAACACATCAAGATCCTTCATGAATGCAAATAAGGCCTCCTTGAATCGTTTGGTTCTACTTCGAGTAATTAGACCTTGAGGCTGCTGAAAGGGATCATTGGAAGTGTGATGTTCATCACTTTGATTGTCATAATTATTCAGAGGCTAAGAAGGTGAAATTGGCAGCAATGGAGTTTGGCCATTATGCACTCCAACGGTGGACCAATGAGCAAAATACCCAAAGGAGAGTTGATGATGACTTGATCACTACATGGCGCCAAATGAAAGGAGCCATGAGGAAGTGGTTTGTACCATCACATTATCATAGGTTGCTGCATCAAAGGCTTCAATCCCTATCTCAAGAAAGTAGGTCCATGGAGGATTATTACAAGGAGATGGAGATGCTCATGATGAGGTTAAACATGAATAAGGATAGAGAAGCAACCATGGCAAGATTTCATGGTGGTTTAAATCGTGATATAGCCAACCATGTAGAATTGCAACAATATGTGGAATTGGAGGAGATGTAGTGATGTGATTTCGCCCAAACTTGCACAACCGACAACCTGCTAGGGTGCTGACCTGATACGGGTGAAGACCAGGCCAATCATTAAGGCTCAAACTAAGAGATTTAAGGTCAAACTTGCTGCCTTTATCCAGGAGGTAATTCATTCTCAAGAGGACTTGTCCATACTCAAAGATCCAAGACATGTTCTGAGCATACAAGTGGTGGAAGCCGGTACTGACCCAGGTAGCGGTTTTGGTACATTTTTGGAGTCCGGAAAGCATGAAATGTTTCCAATGTTTCATGGCTTCAATACATATGTCTAAGAGGAAATGGAATCAAGTCAAAGCAGCTTCAAAGTCATCCAAAAAGGTGTTGTACGGACAGTTAGTAAATTTGGTTGGTTTTTGCTGTAGTTTGTGCTGGCTTGACTGTATTGTGCTGAGTTGGCTTTTTCTTTTTCTTCCAAGCAAGAGCAATGTGTGGGACTTCATAATAAGCTTATTTTGCATCCTAGAAAGCATATAGAAGCTAATTTAGAGCTCAAAGTGGTCCAAGATTAGTAAAAGTCAACTTAGTCAAAAAGCTAGTAAAAAAGTTTCCTAATTTGATTCTACTTTTTGTTTTAGGAAATTTCCATTACTTTTTGGTTTTTATTTATTTATTTGCTAGATAAATAAGTTTAGGAAAGTTATTATTTTGTTATTTTCATTGTAAATTAATTAATTCCTAATTCAAAATAAAAGAATTAATTAATTAGATTAGGAAAGGAGTGAGAATTTCAGCCACCATAGGAAACCACTTTGTATGGCTGGTTTTTCCTTTTGTTTTTAAGGTTTTATTTTGTGACTTTGTAGCCTATTTAAAGGCTTATTTTTCAATAAGAATTAAGGTTTAATTTTATACAAAAAATTATTTGTGAGATTGAATTCTCTTTGCTCTCTTTGAACACCTAAAACACCGTTAGAGAGTGAGTGTTTTCATTTTGACTTATCAATAGGACATCCATCACCTATTGTAGCGTCTTCGATATACCAAATTTTTTAATCACAGGTTGGTTAGGGGTTGAGGTGATCACTAAAACTTGAACATAATGAGATCCGGGCTAATATAATACGGGTCTAGGAGTAAGTCGTCCTAGGTTCAAATCATGTTGCATGTGGCTATTAAATTGGAGCATCAATTCAAGAGGAGGGGTGTAGATTCAAGGTTTGGAGGAGTTTCCAACAGCGGAAGATCAATTCCAAGTGGCTGGAGAAACAATCCAACCTATGAAAGCAAGCCAAAGCCGAAGGTGGGAGAAGAAAGCACCAACCGGCCAAGAAAGGAGCTTAAAGCCAAATCTGTCCAAGCGCATAAAAATGAGGTAAAATCTAATCCTAAACCTTCTAGATCAAGGGAAATTATTTGTTTTAAGTGCCAGGAATAAGGACACATCGCTAGCCAATGCCCGAATAGAAGGATCATGGTGTTGAAGGGTGATGGTGAGCTAGAATCAGAAAGTGAGGAAAGCGGTGATGAAACCGAGCAAGAGGAGGAGGAGAGCTTGAAGGTGAGGCTGAAACTTTGAATGCTTCCCATGCTGATTTAAATTTTGTTTCTAGGAGAGTGCTGGCTGCATACAAAGATGAGGATGAAATTCAAAGAGAGAACATCTTCCACACCCGATGTGAAATTCAAGGTAAGATTTGTAGCATGATTATTGATAGTGGAAGTTGTACTAATGTAATTAGTAACATTATGGTTGATAAATTAGGCTTAACAACTATTAAACATCTAGAACCATATAGATTACAATGGCTAAATGATAGTTGTGAGATTAAAGTAAATAAACAAGTTAAAGTAAAATTCAACATTGATACATATGTGGATGTTGTATTGTGTGATGTTGTTCCTATGCATGTGGGTCATATTTTGTTGGGTAAGCCTTGGCAATTTGATAGAGATGTTATTCATTATGGTAGAGAGAATAGTATTATTTTTAGATTTAAAAGTAAGAAGGTCAAGTTGGAGCCATTGACCATGAAGGAGGTTTTTAGATATCAACTACAAATGCAACAAAAGAGGGAAGCCGAAAAGCTCAAAGAGAAGGCTAATATGGTACCAAGGGCTCCACCATCCATTCAAGAGGGGAAAGGTGAGCTTGCTGTCCAAGGTAAGTGCTCTAAAACCCAGATTGAGTGGAAAAGTTTAAACAAATCCGAGAGTGAGAAAATTGGAGCAAAAGCTGAGAGTGATGCAAAATCCAATAAATCCGTGAGTGAGAAAGGAAAAGAAAGAAAAGAGAGGAAAAATAGAAATTTTTATCTTAACTTTTGGGATGTTAATAAAGTAATTAAGAATAAGAAATCATTGCTGGTCATGAATATTAAAGATACTTATTTAAAGATGTTTTTGTTGCATAGAAATTTATCTGCATTATTAAAAGCTTTGCTTAGTGAAAATTTGAAAATTTGGGAGAGATTATTTGCTAAAATTAAAAAGTGTGATGAACTTGTATTCCTAGTATTTGTTGTGATAGTGTTTGACCCAGGAGATAGGTTTTTGGTTTCATCCAAGGAAGGGAAGATTTCCCGAACAAAGAAAGTCCAAGCTTATGCCGCGAGGAGATGGATCTTTTCAAGTTTTGGAAACGATCAATGAAAACACCTACACACTTGATTTACCGGGTGAGTATAATATGAGTGCTACATCCAAAGATGATGATTTGTTTCCTTTTGCTATAGGTGATGAACTAGATTTGAGGAAAAATCCTTTTCAAGAGGAGGGGAATGATGTGATTCCGCTCGAGCCTGCATAACCAACAACCCGCTGGGTTGTTGGCCCGATACGGATGAAGACCAGGACGATCACTAGGGCTCAAACTAAGAGATTTAAGATCAAATTTTCTGCCTTAATCCAGGAGGTAATTCATTCTCAAGAGGGCTTGTCCATACTCGTAGATCCAAGATATGTTCTAAGCATACAAGTGGTGGTATGGGCCAGGGTAGCGATTTTGGTACATTTTTGGAGTACGGGAAGCATGAAATGGTTCCAATGTTTCATTGATTCAATATGTCTAAGAGGACATGGAATCAAGTCAAAACAGCTTCAAAGTCATCCAAAAAGGGGCTGTACGGACAGTTAGTAAATTTGGCTGGTTTTTGCTGTATTTGTGCTGGTTCTACTGTATTGTGCTGAGTTGGCTTTTTCTTTTTCTTCCAAGCAATGAAAACATGTGGAACTTCATAATAAGCTTATCTGGCATCCTAAAAAGCATATAGAAGCTGATTTGGAGCTCAAAGTGGTCAAAGATTGGTCAAAGTCAAATTAGGCAAAAGGCTAATATTTTAGTTTCCTAATTTGATTCTACTTTTTGTTTTAGGAAATTACCATTAACTTTTGGTTTTTATTTATTTATTTGCTGGAGAAATAAGTTTCGGAAACTTGTTATTTTATTATTTTCATTGTAAATTAATTAATTCTAATTCAAAATAAATGAATTAATTAATCCAAATTAGATTAGGAAAGGAGTGAGAAGTTCGGCCACCATAGGAAACCACTTTGTATGGCTAGTTTTCCCTTTGTTTTTAGGGTTATTTTGTGACTTTGTAGCCTATTTAAAGGCTTATTTTTCAGGAAGAATTAAAGTTGAATTTTATACAGAAAATTACTTGTGAGATTGAATTCTCTTTGTTCTTTTGAGCAGCTAAAACACCATTAGTGAATGAGTGTTTTAGTTTGACTTATCAATAGGCCTTCCATCACCTATTGTGGCATCTTCATTATATACCAAGTTTTCTAATCACAGGTTGGTTAGGGGTCAAGGTGACCATTAGAACTTGAAAGTAATTAGATTCGGACTAATATAATACTGGTTTAGGAGCATCGTCCTAGGTTCGTATCGGTGGGAGACCAACAAGGAATGAGAAAGATGATCTTGGGAATATTAAGGTTAACATATCACCTTTCATAGGAAAAAGTGACCTGGAAGCTTACTTGGAATGAGAGGAGCGTATGGAGATGATCTTTGATTATCACAACTATTCGGAGGCCAAGAAAGTTAAAGTGGCAATAATGGAATTTGGACATTATGCACTCCAATGGTGGACCAATGAATAAAATACTCGATGGAGAGTAGGTGATGAATTGATTACTACTTGGCGACAAATGAAAGGAGCCATGAGAAAGCGATTTGTACCGACTCATTACCATAGGTTGCTGCATCAAAGACTCCAATCATTATCACAAGGTAATAGGTCCATGGAGGATTATTACAAGGAGATGGAGATGCTCATGATGAGATTGAGCATGAATGAAGAGAGGTAATAGGTGGATTGAATTGTAAGATAGTGAACCAATTGGAATTGCAACAATATATGGAATTGGAAGAGATGTTGCATGTGGCTATCAAACTTAAGAATTAATTCAAGAGGAGGGGCATAAGTACACGGCTTGGAGGAGTATCCAATAGCGGGATGTCAAATAAAAGTGCTTGGAGAAGCAACCCTACATATGATTACAAGCCAAAACCAAAATTAGGTGAAGAAATCTCCAATTGGCCAAAAAGGGAGTTCAAAGCCGAATTTATTCAAGCACTAAGGAATGAATGTAAATCTGATCCTAAACCTTTTAGAATTTGTGATATTGTGTGTTTTAAGTGCTAGGGACGTGGACATATCGCTAGTCAATGTCCGAATAGGAGGATTATGGTGCTGAAAGTGATGAGGACATGACCAGGAGCACCCCATGATGGAGTACACAGCCATTTCAAATCTCTACAGGACCGATAACCAGAGCTAGGGCAAAGCTGTTTAAAGAAGCACTCAATGGTTTAATCCAAGAGGTGTTTACATCTTAAGAAAGCAAGTTCATTACTGAAAATGAACTAACATTGGTCCATATGATTGGGAATGAGGATGCCACTATGGAAGAGAGCTTAACGCATGGAATCCTACAACATGGTGATGTGGCAAGTTTTGATGACGTGGATGGTGACGTGGCATCCTATGGTGACACGGAACTTTTGATGAGGACATGACCAAGAGCCCTTCAAGATGGAGCCCAGATCCACTTCAAATGTCTACAAGACCCATAACCCGAGCACAAGCAAAGAGATTGAAAGAGGCACTAAATGGTTTAATCCAAGAGGTGTTTTCAACCCAAGGAAGCAAGTTCATTAGTGAAGATGAACTAAAATTGGTCCATATGATTGGGATGGTGGATGCCAACATGAAAGAGAGTTTAATGCATGGACTTCTACAACATGGTGATGTGGCGTTATATGGTGACATGGCATCCAACTAAGCTTGGCCAAATTTTATAATTAGGAAAATATTAATTTTTATTTATGTTTTGATTGGATTTTGGCATGTTGCCTATTTACTTTCTTAATTTAGTTTTTATTAGGTTTTTAAATTACTTTCCTAATTTTATTAGAGTTGAATTGGTCAAAGAATTAAAGGCCATTCAAATTAGGTTTCCTAAACCTATCAAAATTAGGTTTCCTAAACCTAATTTTCGTCCATTATTATTCCACCTTTACTTTTAGCAAATTTAGAAAAGCTTTGTAATTTATTTTGCCTATTTAAAGGCACATAAGTCATAAATAAAGGGGAGATTAGAATTTTGATTCAAAGTGAGAGTGATTTTCTTGGTTCTCTAAGAACTATATCGAACTTTTTCAAGCTTTGTTTGTGGAGTTCAAATTTGACTTATCAATAGGTTATTCCGCACCCTATTGTGGCGTTTTCACCATACCAATGTTCTTACCTTAAATATAGGTAATGGGTCGAGGTCTTCTATCGATAACTTGTAATTAGACGGTCTAATTCAATCTTTGTTACGAGTTTAGAGGTAGGTCACTCTAGGTTCGTATCAACTTTTGCCACGTAGAGGGTGATACGCGCCTACAAGGCTTCCATCTAAGCTTGGCTGAATTTATAATTAGGAAAACATTAATTTTTATTTATGTCTTGATTGGATTTTAGCATGTTGCCTATTTACTTTCATAATTTAGTTTTTATTAGGTTTTTAAATTACTTTCCAAATCTTGAAGGTTTCCTAAACCTAAGCAAATTAGGTTTCCTAAACCTAACCAAATTAGGTTTCCTAAACCTAACCAAATTAGGTTTCCTAAACCTACTTTTCATCCATCATTATTTTTAGCAAATTTAGAAAGCTTTGTAATTTATTGTTGCCTATTTAAAGGCACAAAAGTCATGATTAAAAATTAGATTACAATTTTGATTAAAAAGTGAGAATGATTCTCTTGATTCTCTAAGAACTAGATCGAACTTTTCAAACTTTATTTGTGGAGTTCAAATTTGACTTATCAATAGGTTAATCTGCAGCCTATTGTGGCGTCTTCCCCATACCAAGGTTCTTACCTCAAATATAGGTAAAGGGGTCGAGGTCTTCCATTAATAACTTATTGTTAGATGGTCCAAATCAATCATTGTTACATGTTTAGAGGCAAGTCACTTTGGGTTCGTATCAATTTGGTATCTGAGCTAGTTTCTAATTACAGGTTTGATCTATCTATTTTTTTTCTTCTTTTGTTTCATTGTTTTTCTTGGTTTTTGCGACTTTTAGCATTCGGTTAGAGATTGCATCTTTGATTTCTTTCGTTGTTCTTTGCCTTTGGTTGCTATGTTTTTTTCTTTGCATATATATATATATATATATTGTGTTCTTTTTCATTCATTCCAATAAGATCTTATAAGAAAAAAAAAATTTGTTTAAACCGATCGGGCATAATCCAAGCTTATTCATTAATCAATTGTTCAGTGGTTTGGTGTTGTTTTTATTGAAGTTTGGAGCGTTTGGTGTTTTTGCTTGTTGATAAGATTGTTCTTGCTGTTTGAAAGCAACAAAAAAAAGAGAGTACAAAATTTGTCCTTAAAATTTTTCTTGTTCTTGTGGTTTATGACATTGAATTATTAAAATTTCAAGAGAAAACAGGTAGCGAAAATGATACGAACCTAGGACGACCTGCTCCTAAACCCATATTATATTAGTCTAGATCTAATTATGTTCAAGTTCTAATAGTTACCTTGACCCCTAACCAACCTATGATTAGAAACCTTGGTATATAATGAAGACACCACAATAGGTGATGGAAGCCCTATTGATAAGTCAAGCAAAAAACTCACTCTTTAATGGTGTTTTAGGTGTTCAAAAGAACAAAAAGAAATTCAATCTCACAAAATAAATTCTGAATATTATTAATGGTGTGTTCTTCTTAAAAAACAAGCCCTTTTATAGGCTAAGAGAAAACAAAATAAAATCCTTAAACAAAAAGGAAAAACCAACTATGAAATGAAGAATCCTAATATGGCCGAAAGTCTCCTCCTTTCCTAATGTAATTTGGATTAATTAATTCCTTTATTTTGAATTAGGAATTAATTAATTTACAATGAAAATAATAAAATAATGACTTTTCGAAACTTATTTGTCCAGGAAATAAATAAATAAAAATAATAATGGTAATTTCCTAAAACAAAAAGTATAATCAAATTAGGAAACTAAAATACTAGCTTTTTGACTAAATTGACTTTGACCAATCTTTGACCAATTTGAGCTCCAAATCAGCTTCAATATGTTTTGTAGGATGCCAAATAAGCTTATAATGGAGCCCCACATGTTGCCCTTGCTTGGAAGAAAGAGAAAAAGCCAACTCAGTAAAATACAGTATAGCCAGAAAGCAATACAGCAATTTTCGGCCAAATTTTGAAGCTGTCCGTACAAGTTGATTTTACTTCTATTTTGACTTGTTTCCATGACCTCTTAATGATATTTATTGAATCCATAAATATTTGGAACCATTTCTTACTGCCCGGACTCATAAATGCACCAAAACCGTTACCCGGGTCTGTATTGGCTTCCACCACTTGTTTGCCCAAAATAGGTCTTGGATCTTCGGGTATGGATAAGTGCTCTTAGGGGTGGGCAAAATCCAATCCAACCCGTTCAACCCGCCCAATCCAATCCATTTTTAACGGTTTGGATTGGATTTTTACATCAATTGGATTGGATTTTTACATCAATTGGATTGGATTGGGTTCAAAATATTATAAACTGTATGGATTGGATTGGTTATGGATTAGAAATATAAATCCAATCCAATCCAATCCAATCCAAATAATATATTATATAATTAAAAAATTATATATTTTTTATTTTTTTCATTTTATATGTTAATTTTAGAATATTTTTTTCATTTTTATATATTAATTTTTAATTTTTTTCCCCATTTTTATATATTGATTTTTAATATATATATATATGTATATTTTTTTTTTCTTTTACATCCCCATATCCCAAATTAAATTGTAAGTTATAACCCTAAACTAAACATTTACCTTTGTTGCCGCCCACTACCAATCCATCACCATCACCATAATATATATATATATATATATTTTTTTTTTTTTACATCCCCATCATATATATATACATATATTTATACCTGGCAATTCGGGTTGGTGGGTCGTATTCGTGTCAACCCGTTTAATAATCGGGTCAAAAATGCCTAACCCGAACACGACCCATTTATTAATCGTGTCAGGTACCTAAAACACTAACCCGACCTGTTTATAAACAGGTCAACACGACACGACCCGTTTAACACGATTATTTTAACGGGTCGTGTTGACCTATTAACCCGTTAACCTGAAATTGACCTATTAACCCGAAAACTAACCTATTAACCCGTTAACCCGAAAATTAACCTATTAACCCGAAATTTTTTTATTTTTTTTTATTTTTATGTTTTTGTTTTATTAAAGATGTATTTTTTGTTTTTAAAAAATTAGTAATAGAAAATTATTTTTATAAAATTTTTAATTTATAATATTTTTTAGTTATTAAATATTATATTAGTGATAAAATATTAATTTAAAATTAAATTTAAATGGGTTGTAATAGGTATATAATCGTGTTAAACAGGTCAACCCGAAAATGACACGATTAATAAATGGATCGTAACGGGTCAATTTCGAGTTAAACAGGTCAACCCGAAAATGACACGATTAATAATCGTGTTAAACGGGTTGACCCGATTATGACCCGAACCCATTTATAATAAACCCAAACCCATTTATTCCGTGTCGTTTTCGAGTCGTGTCGCCGTGTCATGATCCAAATTGCCAGGTCTACATATATTGTATCCGATTGTTACTTACACACATATATATATATATATAAATATTTAAATATAATTTATTACTAATTTTATTGTTTTGATCTTTGTAGAGCTTATAGAATCAACTAAAATTAGTGAACCTGTCAACGTCGATTGGTTTATGATTTACCAAAGTTTTAAGGTTAAAAAAAAAAAAAAAATTATGCATCGATTCTTGAGGGAATGAATTTTGACGAATGTATTATTTTACATTATTTGTTCTAACAATTTTAATTTGATTTTATAGGAGTGAGATGATGACATTAATGTTTGCTATTTAATAAGTGCATGATGTGTATCATTTGCTACATTTTCTTCTTTATTTTTCATTGAAGACTATGTTGTATTATTCTAATTGTATTTTATGTTTGGATAATTATAATTTATTATTTATATTTTATATTTAAATTTTTTTTATTTGTATTATATATTTATAAATTAGTAAGTTTCAAACCGATCAACCAATCCAAACCAAACCGATCATAAATGGTTTGGTTTGGTTTGGATTTAATGCTTCAATGGTTTGGTTTGGATTGTAAATTAGAAAAATCGATATGTATGGATTGGATTGTATTTCGGTCCAAAACCGAACCAATCCAATCCATGCCCACCCCTAAGTGCTCTCGAGAATGAATTACCCTTTGGATAAAGGCAAGAAGGTTGTTCTTAAACTTCTTAGCTTGAGCCCTAGTGATCGGCCCGGTCTTCATCCGTATTGGATCAGCAACCCAGTAGGTCGTCTTGCATTAGAAAATTTTTTGGTTGATTTTAAGAGCACCAAAAAAAGCCAAAATCAATACTCCCCCCCCCCCCCCCCCCCCAAAAAAAAAGGTTTATTTATTATTCATTCCACTTTGCAAATCTTGTTCCAATTTGTTCTTAACATTCTAGTTTCTTTTGTTTGTGCCAAATTTCTTGTCCAAAATCAAATCTATCATCGTTGCCTTTTTCTTGTTACTTTTCAATCTATTTGTCTTCTTAGCCTTAGTTTCATAACTATTTGGTAAGTCTATTTGGATTGTTACTTGCTAGTTTGATTTAGTTTGAAATTAATTTGCAAAGAACCAAATAGAATTGCTAGAGTGGTAAAAGGCAAGAGAGGTGAGAATTATAGGTAAAAGCCAAAATATAAATAGAGTGCAAACAAAAGCGAATTGAGAACTTGATTTTAAGATAAACAAATGAGGGAGTGTTGTGAGGTCCTTTTTTTTTTTCTTTACTAACAAATTTTCTAGAAAAATCATGTCACAAGACAAAAGTAAAGAAAGAATGGATGAAACTTTAGGTGTGGCTGATATGAAGTTATATATTCAAGCCATGGTTGGAGAACTCCAAAGAGCACTATGGTTAGAGATGGGGTAGATCCGTGACAGGTTGGATAGGATGGACTCATCAATCAAAACGCTGCAGCAATGACCACCACAAAGGTTCACTCATGGTTGTGGGAGAGGAAGAAATTTTCCAAGAGGGGAAGATTTGGAGCGAGTGAAAGATGACTATGAGGAAGAAGAAGACATTGGTTCGAGTACCAATCAATTCCATGGGAGAGAGAGATTAGATCGAGGCAATGACAATGGAGGAATTAAGATGAAAAAACCATCATTCCAAGGTAAAAGTGATCCAGAGAAGCTTATCTTGAGTGGGAGAAGAGGATTGAGATGGTATTCGATTGTCAGAACTATTCCCAGGTGAAAAAGGTTAAATTAGTCGCTGTTGAATTTATGGACTATTCTATAGGATGGTAGGACAAAGACACACTTTCTAGGAGGCGAGAGGGACAAAGACCTATAGATACGTGGGAGGAGATGAAGGCTTTGATGAGGAAGCGTTTTGTACCTAGCCATTATTAGAGGAGCATTTTTCAGAAGTTACAAAGCCTGTCTCAAGGAGATAGGAGCGTGGAGGACTATTATAAAGAGATGGAATTCCTTATGATGAGGGCTAAGGTTGAGGAGGATAGGGAGACTATAATGGCACCTTTCTTGGCTGGTTTGAATAAGGAAATAGTAAACCTAGTGGGTTTGCATCATTATGTGGAGATTGAGGAGATGTTGCACATGACCATCGAAGTAGAGCAACAACTCAAGAGGAGGGGTATGACAAGACCTACTATTGCTCAAAATACTTGGAAAGCAAGCCCATCCATATGGAAACCCAATTAGTCCAAGTTTGAAGATAAAGCCACCACATGGCCTAAATTTGAACCTAAGGCCGAACCATCCTCATCCAAGCAAGTAAGTAAATCAGATTAGTCTTCAACTAAAAATTGAGATATCATATGCTTTAAATGTCAAGGTAAGGGTCATATTATAAGTCAATGTCCAAATAAGAGGGTTGTGGTGATGTGGGAAAGTGGAAAAATTGAATCTGAAGAGGAAGAGTTGGATAATGAATCCATGCCACCATTGGAGGACGTTGGTGATGAAGATGAAGATGATTACAAGTATCTAGTACGCGGGGACTTATCGTTGGTTGCTAGAAGAGCTCTAACTATGTACAAAGATGAGAAGGAAATGCAATGGGAGAACATCTTTCATACTAGGTGCAAAGTTAAGGATAAGGTATGTAGTATGATAGAGATACTACCCATCTTGGTCGTACTAGCAAAATTGTCTTCAATTTCAATGGCAAACGAGTGGTGCTTATGCCAATGACTCCTAAATGGGTTTTTGATGATCAATTGGCTTTACAAAGGAGGAGAGAAACTGAACGAAAACAAAATCAAGTTGTGTCCAACAACCAAGAGAAGAAAAAGAGTGGTGAGGCTGAGAGTGCCAGAGAAAAAGAAAAGAAAAAGAATCGAAAGAAAAAAGAGGGTTTTTATGCAAAACAAAGTGAGATAAAGAAGTTTTTTTGTTCTAGAAAACCTATGATTGTAATGATGCACAAAGAAGCATATATGAATCATTTAACTAACCCTGATGAATCTGTTTTGCCTAGTTCTATTGTTTCTCTTTTTCAAGAATTCGATGACGTCTTTCGCGAGGAGATTCCAAGTGGGTTACCACACATTAGGAAACCTAATGTGGTTAGGTTTATGAAACCTAATTTAACTCCTAGTTTCCTAATTTGAATCACCTTTAATTCTTTGACCAATTCAACTCTAATAAAATTAGAAAAGTAATTTAAAAACCTAATAAAAACTTAATTAGGAAAGTAAATAGACAACATACCAAAATCCAATCAAAACATGAATAAAAATTAATATTTTCCTAATTATAAAATTTGGCCAAGCTTAGTTGGATGCCATGTCACCATATGATGCCACATCACCATGTTGTAGAAGTCCATGCGTTAAACTCTCTTTCACGTTGGCATCCACCATCCCAATCATATGGACCAATTTTAGTTCATCTTCACTAATGAACTTGCTTCCTTGGGTTGAAAACACCTCTTGGATTAAACCATTTAGTGCCTCTTTCAATCTCTTTGCTCGTGCTCGGGTTATGGGACCTGTAGACTTTTGAAGTGGATCTGGGCTCCATCTTGAAGGGCTCTTGGTCATGTCCTCATCAGGCAAGTAAGTGAATTGCTTAAAAAGGGATATATTGGAGAAAGCATGAGTCCATGTGCTGTACCTGTATTATTAGTCCTTAAGATAGATGGAACATGGAGAATGTGTGTAGAGTGTAGGTCTATTAACAATATAAGTGTCAAATATCGTTACCCTATTCCTCGGTTAGATGATATACTTGATGAAGTGTATGGTGCATGCATGTTTTCAAAAATTGATCTTAAGAGTGGTTATCATCAAATTCTCATGAAGGAAGGTGATGAATGGAAAACAGCATTTAAAACAAAGCATGGTTTGTATGAGTGGTTGGTTATGCCATTTGTGTTACCTAATGCTTCTAGTACTTTTATGAGACTTATGAATCATATTTTGTGTGCTTACATTGGAAAGTCTGTGGTTGTGCACTTTGATGATATCCCTGTATATAGTAGGAGTCTAGGGGAGCAGGTAGGGCATCTTAGGTTAGTATTAGATGTTCTTAGGAAAGAAAGATTTTATGCCAATCTTAAAAAGTGTGAATTTTATAAATCTGAGCTTGCGTTTCTAAGCTTTGTGGTTAGTGCTGCAGGTATCAAAGTTGATCAAGAGAAGGTGAAGGCCATTCAAGAGTGGTCCACGCCAACTAGCATCACCCAAGTTAGAAGCTTCCATGGTTTGACTAGTTTCTATTGAAGGTTTGTTAAATATTTTAGTACTATTGCTGTGCCTTTAACAGAGGTTGTTAAGAAGAGTGTAGGTTTTCAATGGGAAAAAGCTCAAGAAAGGTCTTTTAATTTATTAAAAGAAAAACAAACAAATGCTCTTTTATTGGTGTTGCCTAACTTTTCCAAAACTTTTGAGATTAAATGTGATGCATCAGGAATAGGTATAGGTACTGTTTTGATGCAGGAGGGAAAAGCAATTGCTTATTTTCAGTGAAAAGCTAAGTGACAGCCTTAAACTATCCAACTTATGACAAAGAGCTATATGTATTGGTTAGAGTATTTGAGACATGGCAGTACTATTTATGGCCTAAAGAGTTTGTGACTCACATAGATTATGAGTTTTTGAAGCACATAAAAAGACATGGAAAGCTTAATAGATGCCATGGCAAGTGGATGGAATTTCTTGAGATGTTTCCCTATGCTATTCGCCACAAGCAAGGTAAGGAAAATATTGTAGCTGATGCATTATCCTGCAAGTATGTGCTAACTTCTACTTTGGATGCAAAATTACTTGGTTTTCATCAAATTAACGAATTATATGTTTTAGATCATGACTATGGTGAAATTTACAAACTTTGTGAAAAGCATACTAAGGGAACGTTTTATAGATTTGAGGGATTCTTGTTTAGGGAAAATAAACTTTGTGTGCTAAATTGTTCTTTGCGTGATTTACTTGTTAGAGAATCTCATAGTGGGGGATTAATGGGACACTTTGGAATAGCTAAACCCTTAACTGTTCTGTAAGAACATTTTTATTGGCCACATATGAAAAGAGATGTAGAAATAATTTGTGATAGATGCATTAAATGTAAGCAATCTAAATCACGGTTGCAGCCACGTGGGTTGTACATGCCACTTCCTACACCTAACCACCCTTTGGTAGATATTTCTATGGATTATGTTTTAGGGTTGCTTAGCATAAGGAATGGTAGGGATTCAATTTTTGTGGTTGTGGATAGGTTCTCTAAAATGGCACATTTTATTGCATGTCATAAGACCGATGATGCATCTCATATTGCTATTTTGTTTGTTTAAAGAAATTGCTAGGTTGCATGGAATGCCTGGAACAATTGTGTCTGATAGAGATGCGAAATTCTTGAGTTACTTTCGGCAAACATTGTAAGCTAAGTTAGGTACTAAATTGTTGTTTTCTACTACTTGTCATTCAAAAATTGATAGACAAACAGAGATAGTAAATAGAACTTGTCTACTTTGTTGCGTGCTTTGATAAGTAAGAATATCAAAACTTGGGAAGAATGTTTGCCTCATCTTGAATTTGCTTACAATAGATCTGTCCATTCAGCTACTAAATTTTCACCTTTTTAACTTGTATATAGTTTTAATCCTTTAACTTCGTTGGATTTAACACCTCTATATTTAAATGAGCATGCTAATTTGGATGGGAAAAAGAAAGCTGATTTTGTTAGGCAACTACATGAGCTAACATTGAGAAAAGAACCAAACAATACATGAAGCAGGCAAACAAAGGGCGCTAACAAGTTGTTTTTGGGCCTGGAGATTGGGTTTGGTTGCATTTGAGAAAGGAAAGATTTCCAGCACAACAAAAGTCTAAACTCATGCCACGTGGAGATGGTCCATTTCAAATATTGGAAAAACTTAATGGCAATGCTTACAAATTAGATCTTGCAGGTGAGTATAATGTCAGTGCTATCTTTAATGTCACTGATTTATCTCCTTTTTGTGCTAAAGACGATTTGAGGACAGATCCTTTTCAAGAAGAGGGGAATAATGAGGAAATGACCAAAAGCACCCCAAGATGGAGTACAAAGCCATTTCCAATTTCTACAGGATCGATAACTAGAGCTAGGGAAAAGCGATTTAAAGAAGTACTAAATGGTTTAATCTAGGAGGTGTTCACATCTCAAGGAACCAAGTTCATTTCTGAATATGAACCAACATTGGTCCATATGATTGGGATGGAGGATGCCACTATGAAAGAGAGCTTAACACATGGAATCTGATACGAACGTAGAGTGATACGCCTCTAAACCCATAACAAGGATTAATTTAGACCGTCTAACTACAAGTTACCAATGAAAGACCTTAACTTTCTACCTATATTTGAGGTAAGAACCTTGATATGGTGAAGACGTCACAATAGGGTGCGGAATAACCTATTGATAAGTCAAATTTGAACTCTAGAAACAAAGTTTGAAAACTTCAATCTAGTTCTTAGAAAACTAAGATAAACACTCTCACTTTTTAATCAAAATTGTAATCTAATTTTTATTCATGAATTTTGTGCCTTTAAATGGGCAAAATAAATTACAAAGCTTTCCTAAATTTGGTAAAAATAATGATGGACGAAAATTAGGTTTAGGAAACCTAATTTGGTTATGTTTAGGAAACCAAATTTGTTTACGTTTAGGAGACCTAATGCAGTTAGGTTTAGGAAACCTAATTTGGCTCCTAGTTTCCTAATTTAAATGGCCTTTGATTCTTTGACCAATTCAACTCTAATAAAATTAGAAAAGTAATTTGAAAACCTAATAAAAACTAAATTAGGAAAGTAAATAGGTAACATGCCAAAATCCAATCAAGACGTAAATAAAAATTAATATTTTCCTAATTACGAAATTCGGCCAAGCTTAGTTGGAAGCCATGTAGGCGTATATCACTCTCCATGTGGCAAAAGTGCCATGTCACTTGGTAGGTCAAGCTTGTGGACGTTTTCATTGATCCTTTCCAAAACTTAAAAAGGTCCATTCCCTCGCGCCATAAGCTTTAACTTTCTTCGCTCAGGAAACCTTTACTTTCTTAGGTGCAACCAAACCAAATCTCCTAGGTTAAACACTATCACAATAAATCCTAAAAATACAAGCTCATCTCGTCAAAAATCACACTTTTCAATATTAGCAAACAAACTTTCTTTCCTAAGCACTCCTAAAACAAATCTAAGATGTCCTACATGATCATCTAAATTTTTATTACATACAAGAATATCATCAAAATAGACAACCATAAATTTTCCAATGAATGTACGTATGACATGATTCATTAATCTCATAAAGGTACTAGGTGCATTAGTCAAACCAAAAGGCATAACTAACAACTCATACAATCCATATTTAGTTTTAAATGCAGTTTTCCATTCATCATCTTCCTTCATTCGTATTTGATGATAACCACTCTTAAGATCAATTTTTGAAAACATGCTTGCACCATACAATTCATCAAGCATGTCATCTAATCTAGGGAATAGGATGACGATATTTGACAGTTATATTGTTAATAGCCCTACCAATCTACACACATTCTCCATGTTCTATCTTTCTTAGGGACTAATAACACAGGTACAACACATGGACTCATGCTTTCTCTAACATATCCCTTTTCAAGCAATTCACTTACCTATCTTTAAAATTCCTTTGTCTCCTTGGGATTGCTCTTATAAGCCGACCGATTTAGAATTGTTAATCCTGGAACAAAATCAATTTGATGTTTGATCCCTCCAATTGGTGGTAACCCACTTGGAATCTCCTCGAAAATACAACATCGAACTCCTGCAAAAGAGAAACAATAGAACTAGGCAAAACAAATTCATCAAGGTTAGTTAAATGATTGATATATGCTTCTTTGTACATCATTACAATCATAGGCTTTCTACGACAAAAAAGCTTCTTCATGTCACTCTATTTTGCATAAAAACTCTCTTTTTTCTTTCCATTCTTTTTGTTTTCTTTTTCTCTGGCACTCTCAGCTCCACCACTCTTTTGCTTCTCTTGGTTGTTGGACACAACTTGATTTTGTTGTTGTTTAGCTTCTCTCCTCCTTTGTAAAGCCAATTGATCATCAAAAACCTTTTTACGAGTCGTTGACATAAGCACCACTCGTTTACCCTTGAAGTTAAAGACAATCTTTTTAGTACAACCAAGATGGGTAGTATCTCTATCAAATTGCCATGGACGTCCTAAAAGCATAGGACCAGCTTGCATTGGCACCACATCACAAATAATCTCATCTTCGTAATAACCAATAGAGAACGCAATCTTCACTTGCTTCTTCACCTTCAAGTCTCCACAATCATTAAGCCATTGTAGCTTATATGGTTCTGGATGCTTCATAGTGGGTAAAATTAGTATTTCAGCCATAGTAACACTAGCAACATTAGTACAACTTCCACCATCAATAATCATACTACATATCTTATCCTTGACTTTGCACCTAGTATGAAAGATGTTCTCCCATTGCATTTCCTTCTCATCTTTGTACACTGTTAGACCTCTCCTAGCAACCATTGATAAGTACCCATGAACTAGATACTTGTAATCATCTTCATCTTCATCATTAACGTCCTCCAATGGTGGCATGGATTCATTATCTGACTCTTCCTCTTTAGATTCAATTTCTCCACTTTCTGGAATCACCATAACCCCTACCTTGTGGTGACTTTATCTTCAAACTTGGGTGGATTGGGTTTCCATGTGGATGGGCTTGCTTTTCAAGTGTTTTGAGCAATACTAGGTCTTGTGTTACCCCTCCTCTTGAGCTGTTGCTCAATTTTGATGGCCATGTGCAACAACTCCTCAATCTCCACATAATGATGCAAATCCACTTGATTTGCTATTTCCTTATTCAAACCAGCGAAGAAACGTGCCATTGTAGTCTCCCAATCCTCCTCAACATTAACCCTCATCATAAGGATTTCCATCTCCTTATAATAGTCCTCCATACTCCTATTTCCTTGAGACAAGCTTTGTAGCTTCTGAAAAATGCTCCTATAATAATGGCGAGGGACAAAACGCTTCCTCATCAAGCCTTTATATCCTCCCATGTATTTATAGGTCTTGGTCTCGCTCGCCTCCTAGAAAGTGTCTCTTTGTCCCACCATCCAACAGCATAGTCCATGAATTCAACGGCGGCTAATTTAACCCTTTTAGCCTCCGAATAGTTCTGATAATCAAATACCATCTCAATCCTCTTCTCCCACTCAAGATAAGCTTCGAGATCACTTGTACCTTGTAATGATGGTTTTTTCATCTTAATTCCTCCATAGTCATTACCTCGGTCTAATTTCTCTCTCCCACGGAATTGATTGGTACCCGAACCAGTGTCCTCTTCTTCCTCCTCATAGTCATCTCTCACTCGTTTCAAATCCTCCCCTCTTGGAGAATTTGTTCCTCTCCCACAACCATGAGTGCCTTTGTGGTGGTCGTCACTGCGGCGTTTGGATTGATGATTCCATCATGTCCAACTTATCATGGATCTGCCCCATCTCCAACCATAGTTCTCTTTGGAGTTCTCCCACCATGGCTTGAATGTATAACTTCGGATCAGCCACACCTGGAGTTCCTTTCATGCTTTCTTTACTTTTGACTTGTGACATGATTTTTCTGCAAAACTTGTTAGTAAAAAAAAGCACCTCACAACACTCCCTCACATGTTTCACACAAATTCAAGGTCTCAATTCACTCGTGTTTGTACTCTAGTTATAGTTCGGCTTTTACCCTTTATAATTCTCACCTCTCTTTGCCTTTTATCACTTTAGTAATTCTATTTTGTACTTTGCAAACTAATTTCAAACTAAATCAAACTAGCAAGTAACAATCCAAATAGACCTACCAAACTGTTATGAAAATAAGGCTAAAAAGACAAATAGAATGAAATGTAGCAAGAAAAAGGTAACGATGATAGACCAAACGAGCAACAACGCCAAACGAATAAGCTTGGATTATGCTCGATCGGTTTTAACAACAAATAATTTTTATTTATTTATTTTTTTAAATAATATATGATCAGAATGAATGAAGAAGAACACAAAAACAAAAAGCAAAGAAAAACGCAGCAACCTAAACATGAAGAACAACCAAAGAAATCAAAGATGAAATTTCTAACCTAGAGTGACTTGCCTCTAAACCCGTAACAAGGTTTGATTTGGACTGTCTAACTACAAGTTACCAATGGAAGACGTTGACCCTTTACCTATTTTTTGAGGTAAAAACCTTGGTATGGTGAAGACGCCACAATAGGGTGTGGAATAACCTATTGATAAGTCAAATTTGTGCTCCATAAACAAAGTATGAAAAGTTCGATCTAGTTTTTAAAGAACCAAGAGAATCACTCTGACTTTTTAATCAAAATTGTAATCTAATTTTTATTCATGACTTTTATGCCTTTAAATAGGCAAAATAAATTACAAATCTTTCTTAAATTTGCTAAAAATAATGATGGATGAAATTTAGGTTTAGGAAACCTAATTTGGTTAGGTTTGGGAGTCTTAATTTGGTTAGGTTTAGGAAACATAATGTAGTTAGATTTAGGAAACCTAATTTGGCTCCTAGTTTCCTAATTTGAATGGCCTTTAATTCTTTGACCAAGTCAACTCTAATAAAATTAGGAAAGTCATTTGAAAACCTAATAAAAACTAAATTATGAAAGTAAATAGGCAGCATGCCAAGATCCAATCAAGACATAAATAAAAATTAATGTTTTCCTAATTATAAAATTCGGCCAATCTTAGTTGGAAGCTATGTAGGTGCATATCACCCTCCACGTGGCAAAAGTGCCATGTCACCATCCGTGTCATCAAAATTTGCCATGTCACCATATTGTAGTATTCCATGTTTAAAGCTCTTTCTCATAGTGACATCCTCCATCCCAATCATATGGACCATTTTTGGTTCATTTTTAGCAATGAACTTACTTCTTTAATATGTGAACATCTCCTGGATTAAACCATTTAGTGCTTCTTTAAACCACTTTGCTCTAGCTTTAGTTATCGGTCCCATAGAGATTTGAAGTGGCTTTAGAGTCCATCTTGAGGTGCTCCTGGTCATGTCCTCATCAGAATCCTACAATATAGTGACATGGCATGTTTTGATGACATAGATGGTAACGTGGCATCCTATGGTGACATGGCATTTTTGCCACGTGGAAGGTGATACCCCTCTACATGGCTTCAAACTAAGCTTGGCCGAATTTTATAATTAGGAAAACATTAATTTTTTTCATGTCTTGATTGGATTTTGACATGTTGCCTATTTACTTTCCTAATTTAGTTTTTATTAGGTTTTTAAATTACTTTCCTAATCTTATAGGTTTCCTAAACCTAATCAAATTTGGTTTCCTAAACCTAACCACATTAGGTTTCCTAAACCTAACCAAATTAGGTTTCCTAAACCTACTTTTCATCCATCATTATTTTTAACAAATTTAGGAAAGCTTTGTAATTTATTTTTGCCTATTTAAAGGCACAAAAGTCATGAATAAAACTTAGATCACAATTTTTAATTAAAAAGTGAGTGGATTCTCTTGGTTCTTTAAGAACTAGATCGAACTTTTCAAACTTTGTTTGTGGTATTCAAATTTGACTTATCAATAGGTTAATCCGCACCCTACTGTGGTGTCTTCGCCATACCAAGGTTCTTACCTCAAATATAGGTAAAGGGTCGAGGTCTTCTATTGATAACTTATAGTTAGACGGTTCAAATCAATCCTTGTTATGGGTTTAGAGGTAAGTCACTCTAGGTTCATATCAGAAAGTTAATGGTGGGTTAGAATCCGAAAGTGAAGAAAGTGAGTACGAAACCGAGCAAGGAGAGGAAGAATTTGAAGATGAACTCGAAACTTTAAATGCTTCAAATGCCGAATTGAGCTTGGTGAGTTGGAGAGTCTTGACCGTGTACAAAGATGAGGATCCAATTCAAAGAGAGAACATCCTCCATAGTCATTGTGAAATCCAAGGTAAGATTTGTAGTATGATAATTGATAGTGGAAGTTGTGCTAATGTAATTAGTATTGTTGTGGTTGATAAATTAGGCTTGGTAAAAATTAAACATTCTGAACCATATGGATTACAATGGCTTAATGATAGTGGTGAAATAAAAGAAAACAAACAAGCCAAAGTAAAATTCAGCATTGATAAATATGTGGATGTTGTTTTGTGTGATGTTGTATCTATGCATGCCGGATATATTTTATTAGGTATACCATGGCAATTTGATAAAGATACTATACATTATAGTAGAGAGAATGCTATTGTTTTTAGATTTAAAGGTAAAAAGGTCAAGTTGGAACCATTGACTCTCAAGGAGGTATTTAAAGTCCAACTTCAAATACAATAAAGGAGGGAGGCCGAAAAGCTCAAGGAAAGAACTAGTGTGGCATCCACGGCTTTAACTCCTAGCCAAGGGGGTAAGACCGAACATGACCAACCAGGTAAGTGTGCTAAACTCCAGATTGAGGATAAAGAGAGGACAAAACCAGAGAGAAAAAGTGAGAAACCCGAAAGTGGGTGTGAACCTGTGAATGGGAAAGAAATGGAAAGAAAAGAGAAGAAAAATAGAAATTTTTATCTTCGTTTTGGGGATGTTAATAAAGCAATTTTGAATAAGAAACAATTGCTAGTCATGATTTATATATATGCTCATTTAAAGAATGTTTTGTTGTATAGAACTTTATCTGCATTGTTGAGAGCTTTACTTAGTGGAAATTTGAAAATTTGTGAGAGATTATTTGCTAACTTTAAAATATGTGATTTCCATAAAGATAAATTGGTATTTATAGGATTTGTTATCATAGTGTTTAACATAAGAGATTGGGTTTAGTTGCACTTAAGGAATGAGAGGTTTCCCGAACAAAGGAAGTTCAAGCTTATGCTGAGTGGAGATGGAACTTTTCAAGTTTTGGAGCGGATAAATGACAATGCTTATAAAATTGATTTGCCGGGGGAGTATAATGTTAGTGCTACATTTAATGTTGTTGACTTATCTCCTTTTGCTGTAGGTGATGACTTTGATTTAAGGGAAAATCCTTTTCAAGAGGAGGGGAATGATGAGAATCCTCTCGAAACCGCACAACTAATAACCCGTTGGGGTGCTGACCCGATACGAATGAAGACCGGATGGATCACTAAGGCTAAAGCTAAGAGATTTAAGGACAACCTGGTTGCCTTTATATAGGGAGTAATTGATTCTTAAAAAGGCTTGTCAATACCCAAAGATACAAGGCTCGTTTTAAGCATCTAAGTGGTGGAGGCAGATACGGACCCAGATAGCTGTTTTAGTACAAATATGGACTCTGAGCAGCGAGAACTGGTTCCAGCACTTCATGGATTCCATGACTATCTCTAAGAGGTCATAGAATCAAGACAAGGTAGAAGCTAAAGCATCTAAATAGGTGGTGTGTGCATAGAAGGGAGTTTGGTTGGTTTTATGTTAGGTCAAAAATATTGATGATTTTATGCCATATTTATAGCTTAATATTTGTTAGTTTGTGTTAATTTGTTATGAAAAGATACTTAATTATGTATTTTTCTTAATCTAGGTAAAAGAGGAGAAATTTTTAAGAAAACAACCATAAAAATGGATTCTTTGGGTCGAATTATGGTGGGAAGCAAGATTTGAGCTCGAACGGATTAAGCATTAAAAAGATACCTTGAAGATTCCATAAAGATTCTATCGAGAATTTCATGGTGGAAGTGGATGTCATATGAATCATCACAATCTGAGGATTTCAAATGTCTCGTTATTTTTGGATTTCGAGGTGCAAGCAAAGAGTTATCATCATTTAAAGTTTATAATTTATAAAAAATAATATTCTAGTTAAATCTCCACCATTGATCAAAAGAGGGAATCAAGGCAATTTGAGGGCCAAGATAAAAACAAGTGGCAATAATTGGTTAATTTATCATTAATGAGGCACATGTCATGTCACATGCTTCATTAAGGATAAATTAGACTAATTAACTATTTTTTTAGGAGGAGGAATTAGATAAAAGGGAAGTAGTAGAGAGCAAGTAATATACAGTTTCCTTTTTACACATGAAATTCGTCCAACCCTTTTCATGGCCTAAAAAAAATATCTTCCAAGACTCCCACATTGAAAATAAAGAGAGAAAAAGATTCCCAAGGCCCTATATATATAGCCCCACCACATTGAAGGAAGATATACAAGTTTAGAGAGTTATTTAAGAGCTTTTAGGAGGCTTAAATAGAAACAAACCAAATTTTGGGAGTTTCTAAGATTCTCTTAAGGGTTTTAGGGTTTTAAAGTTTTAGAGTTTTAAAAGATCAATTGGAGAGCTTGGAGGCAGAGAGACGTGGGCTTGCTTGGAGAAGAAGGCTACGACTTTGAGAGCTCTTGGAGGAGAATTTCTTCAATAGTTTTTATTCTCTTTTCCTTTCTCTTTAATTGTGAATCTTATTATTTTTAATAATTATGGATGTTGAAATTATTTTTACCATGAACTAATTTTCATAGCTAGGGCTATGATGTAGCCCTAACTATGAAGGTTTAATTATTTTAATATATGTTAAGTTTTATTTAATTAGTAATATGTTTTGTTAATAAATCATTGGTATACTTAATGCTTTCATAGGCCGGAAGGAATGAATAATTTTAATAATATTTGAGCTTGGAAAAGGATAATATTATGGATCTCCAATGATTTACATGAATGCATAATTGATTGGAAAATAGTTATGTCTCATGCCATATTATTTGCTTAATCTATGCTTGATGAATTTGCATGATTTAATTTATAGGCCGGAAGGAATAAATTAGGTTATGTGAATATTATCAATTGTGAGTGGAAACTACTTTTGATTAATTTTGTGATTAAGTGTGGTTAACAAAATTACTAGTTAATTAAATTCATATATTTAAGTAATTAAATTGGAATAGTTAGTGGTGAAATCAAATGCCCTAGTATTCATAATTATTCAATTCTCTCTCTTACTTGAAATTGATCTAATTTTAATTGATTGCTTTTGTTTAATTTAGTTTATTTAGTTTTCAATTGCCATCTTAAATTTTAGTTTAAATATTATCAAAACCTAATTATCTTTGGTACTTAATACTTAATCCCTTGGGTACGACAACCCTATTTTTCCACTTTATTACTTGAAAACGATTCGTGCACTTGCGAGTTGATTTTACACATCAAGTTTTTGGCGCCGTTGCCGGGGATTAAGGCATTAATATTAATTCGGATTGGGTTTAGTAGTACTTTGAACATTGTTTTCTTATTTCAAATTTTTATATATTTTTTTTTCTTAATTTTGGTTTTAGTGTTGCATGCTAGGGTTTTAATTCTTTGCTTGTTTGGCCAACTTGCTTTGAATTTTTAATACTTATTTTGTGGTACTTGAAACCAAAATTGTGTTTTTAATTTATTGGTGCTTAGGTTACAAGTCTAGCATACTTAGGGATTTTATTGTTATTTTTAATTTGTTTGGTTGAATAAGATTAGGTTTAGCTTACTTTTAGTTGAAATTTTAGTTTGGTATAATTGTTTACTTTAAAAGCATACCTGCACAAAAGGGTTTAATTTTTTGCATTCTTTTCGTTTGGTTCATTATTTCCTAGAGTTATTTTCATTTATCTTTTAGTTAAGTGTTAGTTTGTTTTTCTTTATTGCTAATTGATTTTAATTGTTAGATTAGTTAGCAACATTAGAATTCTAATAA
This sequence comes from Ziziphus jujuba, assembly GCF_031755915.1. NCBI lineage: Eukaryota > Viridiplantae > Streptophyta > Magnoliopsida > Rosales > Rhamnaceae > Ziziphus > Ziziphus jujuba. The sequence goes on along the minus strand of NC_083383.1, from coordinate 21,858,372 downwards.
TTTTTTTTTTCTTGTTTAATTTTCTAATTTTCTTTCTAATTTATTTTCCTTGCTCTCTTTTTAGGAATTAGGTGTTGTGTATGAGTCATAGTGGTGATCAAGAGTTCAAGGAGGAAGTTGACTTAGAAAATAAACCAGCACCTAGAAAACAAGCCATAAGGGGTACTTGGGTACGTATAGACCAAGGAACTCAAGAAGGTGCAATGGCCAACCAAAGAGAAAATGATTTGCCCATATGCGAGTATGCTGCTCACAAGAAAGTTGGTGATTTGTCTTGCATAAGGAGACCACCCATTGAAGCAAACAATTTTAAAATTGAAGCATCTACTACTTCTTTGCTTAATAATGTTCAATTTTGTGGTTTGCCTCATGAAGATCCAAACATGCATATTTCTAGTTTTCTTCAATTGTGTGATATGTCTAAACAAAATGGTGTTTCTGATGATGCTTTTCGATTAAGACTTTTTCCTTGGTCTCTTAGAGACAAGGCAAAAGTGTGGTTAAATTCTTTACCTGCACGTACTATCACTACATGGGATGCTATGGAGGCAAAATTCCTAGACAAATTTTTTCCTCCATCAAAGACCGCAAAATTGAAAAGTGATATAAACAATTTTTGTCAATGGGACCAAGAGACTTTGTATGATGCATGGGAGCGCTTCAAGGAACTATTAAGAAGATGCCCACACCATGGTTTTCCAACATGGATACAGGTACAGATTTTCTATAATGGTCTAGATTATGGTAACAAACAATTGGTAGATGCAGCTGCAGGAGGTTCTTTAATGAAGAAGAGGCAATCAGAAGCATTTGAATTAATTGAAGAGATGGCCCATAATAACTACCAATATCCAAGTGAGAGGAGACTAAATGGAAGAAGTCAAGTAAAGGCCGTGGAAGACGTTGATATTAACAACTTAGGAGCTCAACTTGCAACCCAATTCATGAAGACCTTGAACACTCAATTTGGTCAAATAGGGGTGAATTCTATCCAATCTACTAATAATTTTTTATTTTGTGATTTATGTGGTGCTCATGATCATAAGAGTGTGGATTGCCAAGTTGGAAATCCCTTTGCTTCTGATGATGTTAATTTTGTAGGGAACTTCCAAAAGCAACAAAACAATCCATATTCTAACACATATAATCCAGGATGGAGGAACCACCCAAATTTTTCATGGTCTAACAACAACCAGCAAGGGTCTAATCAAGGACAAAGTGGAGGGTTTCAAAAACAACAATTCCAATCTCCATTCTACCAAAAGCCGCAACTTGCACATCAAAATCAAAATTCTTCTCAAGCTCAAACTCAATTTTCTTCACTTGAACTATCCTTGCAAGAGTTATCTAATAATACTAATTCTTTCATGCAGAGAACTGAGCAACAATTGACAAACCATAGTCAAATGTTCAACAACCAAATGGCTGCAATCAAAAGCTTGGAGAACCAAATAGGTCAATTAGCAACTCAATTCCAAAGAAGTCAAGGAACTTTGCCAAGCCAAACGGAGAAGAACCCAAAGGAGTAAGTTCAAGCCATTACATTAAGAAGTGGAAAGCAAGTAGCCGGGCCTAAAGAAAGTGATAAAGGGATGGTAATTCTTGATGATGAAGATGAAGAGAGCCCTATAGACTCAACATCACACTTGGTCACACATGACAACTCAAAATCAAATGTGGAGCATAAGGAGGCTTATAGGAGAAAAGATGAAGGTTTAAGTGATGCCATGAAGTCTCCACCAACAAAGTACATACCACCACATGTAAGAGAGGCCGAGAGCTCACCAACTAGATCAAAGAAAGTTGAACCAGCACCTTACCTAACCAAACCTATTGACAAGCACAACGAAAATGAGGAGAAGAATCTAGCCTACAAGAAAACCCCACCTCCACCTTTCCCATCTAGGTTTAGGAATGCAAAGTTAGATAATCAATTTAAAAAGTTTCTTGATGTATTTAAGCAATTGCATGTAAATATCCCTTTCATAGATGCCTTAGAACAAATGCCTTCCTATGTTAAGTTTTTGAAGGAGATATTGTCAAACAAGAGGAGGTGGGAGAATTATGAGTTAGTAGCTTTAAGTGAGGAGAGTAGTGCTAGGTTACACCATAGGATTCCACCCAAGTTAAAAGATCCAGGAAGCTTTGATATCCCGTGTAACATTGGACATTATAATTTTATGGCTCTTTGTGATTTAGGTGCTAGCATTAATTTGATGCCATATAGCATTTACAGGAAGCTTGGAGTGGGAGATGTGAAGCCTACCACAGTGACTCTTCAAATGGCAGATCGAAGCATAAAAAGGCCAAGGGGAATATTGGAGGATGTACTTGTAAAAGTAAACAAGTTCATATTCCCTGCAGACTTTGTGATACTTGATATGGAGGAAGATGACAACATTCCAATCATTCTTGGAAGACCATTTCTTGCAACCGGACGTGCCCTAATTGATGTACAACAAAGGCAAGTAACCCTTCGAGTACTCAATGAGGAGGTAAGTTTTCAAATCCCTAATGTTGTTAAATTTCCTAATCTTGATGAAATTTCTTGCTGCTTTCTTGTTGATGCATGTGATGAATTGGTAAATGATATGGCAAAGGAAAGTAATTTAGATCCCTTAGGATTGAGTGAGTTATTTGGACCATGTACAGAAGAAGAAAAACAAGAGTGTAACATCATAGATATAGCCACCCACTGTGAGGTAGATTATGTTGGAAAGTTTGAGGATTTAGGTGAGAGTGGACCTAGAAAGATACCGAATGTGGAGCACCCACCTATAATTGATTTGAAGCCACTACCTAGTCATTTAAAATATGCTTTTCTAGGATTTAATAATACCCTTCCGGTAATAATTTCATCCACCCTTAGTGAGGACCAAGAAGCCAAACTTTTAGAAGTTTTAAGAGAACATAAAACTGCACTAGGTTGGACTATAGCTGATATTAAGGGTATTAGCCCCTCTATTTGTATGCACAAAATACTTATGGAGGAAGACCATAAACCGACTGTAGAACATCAAAGGAGGCTTAATCCTTATCTTAAGAAAGTGGTTCATGGTGAGATTTTAAAGCTTTTAGATGCCGGGATTATCTATCCTATTTCGGATAGTAATTGGGTAAGTCCTATTCAAGTAGTTCCTAAGAAAGGTGGGATGACTGTGCAAGAGAATGATAAGAGTGAGCTTATTCCTACTAGGTTAGTTACTGGGTGGAGAGTGTGTATTGATTATAGGAAGCTTAATAAGGCCACTAGAAAAGACCATTTTCCTTTGCCATTCATTGATCAAATGTTAGAAAGGTTAGCCGGTAAGGAATATTATTGTTTTCTAGATGGTTATAGCGGTTACAATCAAATAGCTATTGCCCCTGATGATCAAGAAAAGACTACTTTTACTTGTCCTTATGGAACTTTTGCCTATAGAAGGATGCCTTTTGGTTTATGCAATGCACCTGCAACCTTTCAAAGGTGTATGATGTCCATCTTTTCAGATATGGTAGAAGATATCATTGAAATCTTTATGGATGATTTTAGTGTATTTGGTGATTCTTTTACCTCTTGCTTGCAAAATTTATCTAGGGTTCTTCTAAGGTGTAAAGAAACGAATCTTGTGCTTAATTGGGAAAAATGTCACTTTATGGTTCAAGAGGGCATAATTTTAGGTCATAAGGTTTCTAAAAGGGGAATTGAGGTAGATAAAGCTAAAATAGAAGTTATAGAGAAATTGCCTCCACCGACTTCAATAAAAGGTATTAGGAGTTTTCTTGGGCATGCGGGCTTTTATAGGAGATTTATTAAGGATTTTTCCAAGATAACTAAACCTCTTTGTAACTTGTTGAATAAAGATGTTCCCTTTGTTTTTGATGATGAATGCATGCATGCTTTTAATCTTTTGAAAGAAAAATTAATATGTGCTCCCATTATGTGTACTCCTAATTGGAATCTACCTTTCGAAATTATGTGTGATGCTAGTGATTATGCTATAGGAGCTGTTTTGGGACAAAGGAAAGATAAAAAACTGCATGTTATTTATTATGCTTCTAGAACTTTGAATGATGCTCAACTTAATTATGCTACTACTGAGAAAGAGATGCTTGCCATTGTCTTTGCTTTTGATAAGTTTAGAGCATATTTGTTAGGTTCTAAGACCATTGTCTATACCGATCATAGTGCAATTAAGTACCTCATGAGTAAGAAAGAGTCTAAACCTAGGTTAATTAGATGGGTTTTGTTACTTCAAGAGTTTGACTTAGAAATTTTGGATAAAAAAGGAGTAGAAAACTTAGTAGCTGATCACTTGTCTAGGTTGGAATTGAGTGAGGAAAAAGAAGAAAGAGATATAGAAGAGTGTTTTCCAGATGAGAAAGTGTTTAAGGTTGATGGTATGTTTGATGTACCTTGGTATGCTGACATTGTTAATTATTTGGTTATTAATGTTATGCCGCCTAGTTTGGAAAAACCATATGAAAAGCATAAGTTTCTTAAGGAAAGTAGGTATTACTTTTGGGATGACCCCTATCTTTTTAAGAAGTGTGCCGATGGTATAATTAGGAGGTGTGTTGCTAGAGAAGAGACAATGTCCATTATTAAAAGTTGTCATTCTAGTGAGTATGGGGGGCATTTTGGGACTAGAAAAACCATAGCAAAAATTTTAAATTCTGGATTTTATTGGCCATCTATGTTTAAAGATACTAATATTTATGTGCAAGGGTGTGATAGGTGCCAGAGAACCGGGAACGTATCAAGGAAGAATGAGATGCCTTTGAAGAATATCCTTGAGGTAGAATTGTTTGATGTTTGGGGTATTGATTTCATGGGTCCTTTTCCTTCTTCTTGTGGTAATAAATATATTTTGGTTGCTGTGGATTATGTTTCTAAATGGGTTGAAGCTAGTGCACCACTACCTACTAATGATGCACGAGTTGTAGTGAAATTTTTTAAAAAATACATTTTTACTAGATTTGGTACACCCCGAGCAATCATTAGTGATGGTGGCACTCATTTTTGCAACAAACAATTTGAATCCCTTCTTGCTAAATATGGTGTTAGACATAAAATTGCTACTCCTTACCACCCACAAACTAGTGGGCAAGTAGAAATTTCAAATAGGGAAATAAAGAGGATTTTGGAGAAGACGGTCAATGCTTTAAGAAAGGATTGGAGCTTAAAACTAGATGATGCACTTTGGGCATACCGGACCGCCTACAAGACCCCCATTGGTACTTCTCCGTATAAACTGGTTTTTGGTAAGGAATGTCATCTTCCCGTGGAATTGGAGCATAAAGCATATTGGGCAACCAAGTTTCTCAATTTTGATCAAGAGGCTATGGGCAAGAATAGGCTATTGCAATTGGATGAACTTGAAGAATTTAGGATGGATGCTTTCGAGAATGCAAAGATTTACAAAGAAAAGACAAAGAGATGGCACGACAAGATGATTAAAAAGAGGAACTTTCATGTTGGACAAAAGGTACTTTTTTATAACTCTAGACTTAAATTGTTTCTAGGTAAATTAAGATCAAGATGGAGTGGACCATATGATATTGTACAAATTTTTCCAAGTGGAGCAATTGAAATCACCAAACCGGGACATGAAAGTTTTAAGGTGAATGGGCAGCGGTTGAAGCCATATTATGAAGGTGGAGTGCTTGAGACTAGCCTCTACTTGGATGATCTTAATTAAGTTAAAGGGAGGAGTCAAGCTAATGACTTTAAACAAGCGCTCTTGGGAGGCAACCCAAGTTTCTTTCTTTACCTTATATTTATCTATTTATTTTAGTTGTTTCTAGTTGTTTTCTTGTTTTTAGGTTGTTTTGATGTGTTTTGTTTGAGTTTTTACAAGGTTTTAAGATGTTTAGGTGTAAAAGAGCAAAAGACGAATGTTGAGAATTTCAAGTCTAAAGTTAGGTTTTTCCCAAGTTTTCACATTGTGAGGAACATTCCATGTCTTCAAAGGGGAGTATTCTGTACCTTTTATTTACGTTTGCTTTATTTTATGTTTTTCACAATGAGGACATTGTTTATTTTAAGTTTGGGGGTGAAAAGCATGCTTTGCATCTTTTAAATCTTGTCCATTTAAGTGTTTGTATAAGTTTTCAAAAATGTTAGTTTTAGTTTTTATTTTCCTTCATTATTAAAAAAAAAAAAAGAAAAAAAAAATTGTTTTTATGGTGTTTTCTTAAGTACTTTAATGAGCCAATGATAAGACTATGATTGAAAATAAATTGGTTTTTAGATGGTGGATTTGTTTTTGTGTATGCCTAAATGCTTGAATTTATATTCGCATATTGTTACTTTCAATAAATTTTGAGCACATAATCAATAATGCATAATTTAGATTGTGTTTTGAAGAAGGTTTGCATGAATTAGAGTACTTTATTATTAATTGAACTCTAGAACTTGCTTGATTATTGCTTGAGGCAAAATCCTAGGTGAATGCATTACTAAGAACATGATTTAGGCCATCTTTGTTTAAGTTTGAGCCTTTCAAGCCAACCTAATACATTATCTTCCACTAGTACCTTATTTGAGCCTTTAGGATGCATAAAGATGTATTAGAGCCTTTTCTTCATTAAAGCACATTTACTTACCCTTTTTGAGCCTTAAATTTCTTTTTCCTACCTTGAACATACTACAAAGAGAGCTTTAATTGAATTGATATGAATATATGCTAGTGAGCTTGTTTGAGTGTTGAAAAAGAAAAAAAAAAAGGAAAAAAAAAATAAAAGTTTGGAGGTTAAGTATTTGGTGAATTTGGCTCTAGTATGCATTTTTGTGTAAATTGGAGGTTTGAATGTGCAATAAGAAGAAAAATAAGTTTGGGGGTTTAGTGGAAAAGAAAGAAAAAAAAAATAAAGAAAAAATATGTGTGATTTGAAGAATGTATGCACAATAAAAAGGAGAAAAAGGATATTGAAATTGAAGTTAAAAATAAGAAAAGAAGTTCTAATAAAGAAACAACTTTTACAAGTAATTTATTCATTGATATTTAATTTTAGCTTTCTTTCTTTGATTTATTATATCCTATCCTTTTCTTTCTTTATCCTTATCCATTAGCCTTAACAATAGAAACCATGAAGTCCTAATGATTTAAGGTGGTGCATTAACCTTCATTAGTGGAGAGTGATAATTAAGTCAAGCATATGGTAGTTCATACATTATTATCAATCTCTAATTCTTGTAAATTTATTCAAGCATATGATAATTAAGTGTATAAATTAATTTCCACACACACATTGGAAGTATCATATATGTTGGATAGAATATAAGGTATTGAGTTACATAATTACTTTGAAACCATTTGAAAAGTCATATGTTATACAATCTTTGAGGCACCTCATTAAAGTATCTTATGTTCTTTAAATAACATTTCATTTTCTTATTCTTTTTCTTTGCTAGGGACTAGCAAATCTTAAGTTTGGGGGTATTTGTTAGGTCAAAAATATTGATGATTTTATGCCATATTTATAGCTTAATATTTGTTAGTTTGTGTTAATTTGTTATGAAAAGATACTTAATTATGTATTTTTCTTAATCTAGGTAAAAGAGGAGGAATTTTTAAGAAAACAACCATAAAAATGGATTCTTTGGGTCAAATTATGGTGGGAAGCAAGATTTGAGCTCGAACGGATTAAGCATTAAAAAGATACCTTGAAGATTCCATAAAGATTCTATCGAGAATTTCATGGTGGAAGTGGATGTCATATGAATCATCACAATATGGGGATTTCAAATGTCTCGTTATTTTTGGATTTCGAGGTGCAAGCAAAGAGTTATCATCATTTAAAGTTTATAATTTATAAAAAATAATATTCTAGTTAAATCTCCACCATTGATCAAAAGAGGGAATCAAGGCAATTTGAGGGCCAAGATAAAAACAAGTGGCAATAATTGGTTAATTTATCATTAATGAGGCACATGTCATGTCACATGCTTCATTAAGGGTAAATTAGACTAATTAACTATTTTTTTAGGAGGAGGAATTAGATAAAAGGGTAGTAGTAGAGAGCAAGTAATATACAGTTTCCTTTTTACACATGAAATTCGTCCAACCCTTTTCATGGCCTAAAAAAAATATCTTCCAAGACTCCCACATTGAAAATAAAGAGAGAAAAAGATTCCCAAGGCCCTATATATATAGCCCCACCACATTGAAGGAAGATATACAAGTTTAGAGAGTTATTTAAGAGCTTTTAGGAGGCTTAAATAGAAACAAACCAAATTTTGGGAGTTTCTAAGATTCTCTTAAGGGTTTTAGGGTTTTAAAGTTTTAGAGTTTTAAAAGATCAATTGGAAAGCTTGGAGGCAGAGAGACGTGGGCTTGCTTGGAGAAGAAGGCTACGACTTTGAGAGCTCTTGGAGGAGAATTTCTTCAATAGTTTTTATTCTCTTTTCCTTTCTCTTTAATTGTGAATCTTATTATTTTTAATAATTATGGATGTTGAAATTATTTTTACCATGAACTAATTTTCATAGCTAGGGCTATGATGTAGCCCTAACTATGAAGGTTTAATTATTTTAATGTATGTTGAGTTTTATTTAATTGGTAATATGTTTTGTTAATAAATCATTGGTATACTTAATGCTTTCATAGGCCGGAAGGAATGAATAATTTTAATAATATTTGAGCTTGGAAAAGGATAATATTATGGATCTCCAATGATTTACATGAATGCATAATTGATTGGAAAATAGTTATGTCTCATGCCATATTATTTGCTTAATCTATGCTTGATGAATTTGCATGATTTAATTTATAGGCCAGAAGGAATAAATTAGGTTATGTGAATATTATCAATTGTGAGTGGAAACTACTTTTGATTAATTTTGTGATTAAGTGTGGTTAACAAAATTACTAGTTAATTAAATTCATATATTTAAGTAATTAAATTGGAATAGTTAGTGGTGAAATCAAATGCCCTAGTATTCATAATTATTCAATTCTCTCTCTTACTTGAAATTGATCTAATTTTAATTGATTGCTTTTGTTTAATTTAGTTTATTTAGTTTTCAATTGCCATCTTAAATTTTAGTTTAAATATTATCAAAACCTAATTATCTTTGGTACTTAATACTTAATCCCTTGGGTACGACAACCCTATTTTTCCACTTTATTACTTGAAAACGATTCGTGCACTTGCGAGTTGATTTTACACATCATTTTACTGTATTTGTTGCTGGCTTTACTGTATTTCGTTGATTTGACATTTTCTCTTTATTCCAAGCAAGGGCAACATGTGGGATGATAATTTTGAGTCCAGTGAAATGAAAAGTGAATAACCAGAAGATGACTGGATATGGAGATGGAAAGAAAAACAGTTGCAAGGAACTTAAAACACAAAAAAATAAAATAATAATAATTAAAATAAAATAAAATATATCCAACCAAGACCCACTACCTATTTAAAGGTAGGTTTATGGTATTGACTTATAACCCTATATTTATGGAAGATAAGAACCATAAGTATAAAGACACTCTCAAGTGAGTAACCTATCCAAGAATAATGGTGAAAAATCAATTCTCAAAGAGAGAAAATTTGTTTAAAAAAAAAAAACAATCTCCTTACAAATGGAAAAATAAAATCCTTAAATAGAGTCTAAGACTCTTTAGAAACCTTAGAAAGCATTAAAGATTATTTTGACTTGTTTTAAGCCAGTTAGAATTACCTTATATAGTTTTTACACGTCCAAAATTACCAAGACAAAATTAAATGCTTAATTTAACCTAGTTGGGCCTAGCTAGCGTCAAATTACATGGCCTGGATGTTCTAAAATACTTGGTCTCTTAAAATAGCACCAAAATAGCCCATTTTGCAATTTCCTCAAGCCCATTTTATAAGTCTCCAAGCCTAAAATGTTCCCCTTTAATTTTGGCTCACTTTCCAAACCAAAAACACTTGATCTTGGGCTGCCAAATAGTTGCTCTGATACGAACCTAGAGCGACCTGCCTCTAAACCTAATACGAATCTAGAGCGACCTGCCTCTAAACCCGTAACAAAGATTGAATTAGACCGTCTAATTACAAGTTATCAATGGAAGACCGCAACCCATTACCTATATTTAAGGTAAGAACCTTGGTATGGTGAAGACGCCACAATAGGATGCGGAATAACCTATTGATAAGTCAAATTTGAACTCCACAAACAAAGCTTGAATGGCCTTTGATTCTCTGACCAATTCAACTCTAATAAAATTAGAAAAGTAATTTAAAAACCTAATAAAAACTAAATTAGGAAAGTAAATAGGCAACATGCCAAAATCCAATCAAAACATAAATAAAAATTAATATTTTCCTAATTATAAAATTAGTCCAAGCTTAGTTAGATGCCATGTCACCATATGATGCCACATCACCATGCTGTAGAAGTCCATACGTTAAACTCTCTTTCACATTGGCATCCACCATCCCAATCATATGGACCAATTTTAGTTCATCTTCACTAATGAACTTGCTTCCTTGGGTTGAAAACACATCTTGGATTAAACCATTTAGTGCCTCTTTCAATCTCTTTGCTCGTGCTCAGGTTATGGATCCTGTAGACATTTGAAGTCGATCTCGGCTTCATCTTGAAGGGCTCTTGGTCATGTCCTCATCATTCCCCTCCTTTTGAAATGGATTTGTCCTCAAATCGTCACCTGCACAAAAAGGAGATAAATCAGCGACGTTAAAAGTAGCACTCACATTATACTCACCTAGAAGATCCAACTTGTAGGCATTGTCATTGAGTCTCTCCAATATTTGGAATGGACCATCTCCATGTGGCATGAGTTTAGACTTTCGTTGTTTTGGAAACCTCGACTTCCTTATGTGTAACCAAACCTAATCTCTTGGGCCAAATACTTTCACAACAAATTCTAGAAATACAAGTTCATCTTTGCAAAAATCACACTTCTTAAGGTTAGCAAATAATCTTTCCTTACTAAGCACTCCTAAAATTATCCAAGATACTCTACATGCTTACCTAAATTTCTACTATATACCATAATATCATCAAAATCAACAACCACAAATTTCCTAATAAATGGACACATGACATGCTTCATTAATCTCATGAAAGTGCTAGGTGCATTAGTTAATCCAAATGACATAACCTACCACTCATATAAACCATGCTTTATTTTAAATGCTGTTTTCCATTTATCACCTTCCTTCATGAGAATTTGATGATAACCACTCTTAAGATCAATTTCTGAAAACATGCATGCACCATACAATTCATCAAGCATATCATCTAACTTAGGAATAGGGTGACGATATTTGACAGGTATATTGTTAATAGCCCTACAATCTACACACATTCTCCATGTTCCATCTTTCTTAGGGACTAATAACACAGGTACATCACATGGACTCATGATCTCTCTAACATACCCATTTTCAAGCAATTCACTTACTTGCCTTTGAAGTTCTTTTGTCTCCTCTGGATTACTCCTATAAGCCGGCCGGTTTGGAATTGTTGATCCCGGAACAAAAACAATTTGATATTTGATCCCTCTAATCGGTGGTAACCCATTTGGAATCTCCTCGGGAAAGACATCATCGAACTGCTGCAAAGAAACAATAGAACTAGGCAAAACAGATTCATCAGGGTTAGTTAAATGATTCATATATGCTTATTTGTACATCATTACAATCATAGGCTTTCTACAACAAAAAAGCTTCTTCATCTCACTCTGTTTTGCAACAAAAACTCTCTTTTTTCTTTCCACTTTTTTTCTTTTCCTTTTCACTCACACTCTCATCCTCACCACTCTTTTTCTTCTCTTGGTGGTTGCATATAGTTTGATTGTGTGTTGTTCAGCTTCTCTCCACCAAATAAAGCTAATTGATCATCAAAAACATGTTTATTCAAGGGGCATTTGGAATAGGTAATGCAATGTACAAACCATGTGGTTGTACTTTGGCTTTGGCCTTTTTGCGAGTAATGCATCGTTAACAAACCCTCTGCATATCCTTTGTCATATGTGACCAAAAGAAGTGCTCACCAAAGATGGCTAATGCTTTAACAACACCAAAATGCGCCATAGGGCCACCCTTATGTGACCCTCTAACTAGTAATTCCCTAAGTGAACATTGTGGCACATAAAGTTTGTTTTCCCTAAACAAATATCCATCATTTCTATAAAACTTATCAAAAGCAATCTTTTCACATGCAACAAACACATTTCCAAAATCAAGGTTTTTTACATACAATTCTATAATTTGTTCAAATCCTAACATCTTAGCATTCAAGGTTGAGATTAGAGTGTACCTCCTTGACAATGTATCTACCACTATGTTCTCCTTTCCTTGCTTGTACTTGATGATGTACAGGAACAATTCTATGAACTCCACCCCCTTGGCATGTCTTCTTTGCAACTTGTTTTACCCTTTGATTGCCTTAAGGAATCATGATTTGTATGGATGATGAACTCCTTGGGCCAAAGATAATACTGCCAAGTCTCCAAAGTCTGGTACAAAGCATATAATTCCTTGTCGTACACTGGTACCATTCACAGTAACACCTCCAAGTTTTTCACTAAAGTAAGCTATGGGCCTCCCATCCTGCATCAAAACACCTCCTATGTCAAGACCAAAAGCATCACATTCAATTTCAAAAGTTTTAGAAAAATTAGGTAAGGAAAGAACAGGTGCATTTGTTAGCTTATTTTTAAGAGTATTAAAAGCTCTCTCTTGTTCTTATTCCCATTTGGAAATTACATTTTTCTTAACAAGCTCATTTGAAGGTGCAACAATGGTGCTAAAGTCCTTAACAAACCTTCTATAAAAGCTAGCTAACTCATGAAAGCTTCTAACCTCACTTGCACTTTTAGGTGTTGGCCCTCCCTAATGGATTGGACCTTTGACCCATCAACTTTCACACCATTAGAACTAACAACAAAACCTAGGAAAATGACTCCATTCATGCAAAAACAACATTTTTTTTTGAATTGGCATACGATCTTTCACTTCTAAGAACATGTAGCACATTCCCCGTATGCTCTTCCAAAACTCTTACTATATACGAGAATGTCATCAAAATACATAAATACAAACTTTCCTATAAATGCATGGACATGGTTCATTAACCTCATGAATGTACTATGTGCATTTGTCAAGCCAAATCGCATGACCAACCATTCATATAAACCTTGCTTAGTTTTGAAAGCTGTTTTCCACTCGTCTTCTTCCCTCATCCTAATTTGGTGGTAACCATTCTTAAGGTCTATTTTGGAGAAAATTTAGGAACCATGTAGCTCATAAAGCATGTCATTTAACCAAGGGATAGGATAATGATACTTTACCATAATTTTACTGATGGCTCTGCAATCCATGCAGATTCTCCAAGTTGCATCTTTCTTGGACACTAAAAGCACCGGTACAGCACATGGGCTCATACTCTCTCGAATATACCCTTTTCCCAAAAGTTCTTCAACTTGTTTGTGCAGCGCCTTTGCTTCTTCCGGGTTGGTTCTATAAGCTGGACGATTTGGTATTGTAACTCTCGAAATGAAATCTATTTGGTGCTCAATCCCTCTTAGTGGTGGCAATCCACTTGAAACGTCCTCGAGAAATATATCTTCATATTCTCGCAAAAGAGATACCATTGCACTAGGAACGGTATCATTAGTATCAAGGTTCTAATCCTTGTACAACATAAGAAAAACAGGTTTTTGAGTTATAAATGCGCTCTTCTATTCACTCATTTTTTCATTAAAACTCTTTTGTTTTCTCTCTTTTTCACCACTATCTTTTTCTTAGTAGTCATTCCCTTTTCTCTCTATTTCTTTCCCTTTTTCTTCTCTCACTTTCTTTTCTTTTACATCTTCACTCTTTTTCTCACCCTTTTCTTTTTCTATATTTTTCTCACTTTTCTCTCTTTTATCTTTCATTTGTACTTCCAAGATTTGATGTGGGGTCATAAGAGCAAGAGTTGTTTTTCTTCCATCCTTATTGAAGGTGTATTTGTTGCTGAATCCATCATGGATAACCTTCCTATCGTATTGCCAAAGCCTCCCTAAAAGAATGTGACCAGCTTGCATTGGAACCACATTGCACTGCACTTCATCTTGATATTTTCCAATGGTGAACAAGACTTTAACTTGCTTAGTAACTTTGATTACCCCACAATCGTTCAACCATTGTAGCTTGTATGGGCGAGGATGCTTGGTTGTCCTTAGCTTTAACTTCTTCACTAATTCTTCTCTTGCCACATTTATATAGCTCCCTCCATCGATTTTCATATTGCAAACCCTTCCTTGGGCTTGATATCTTGTATGGAAAGTGTTCTCCCTTTGGTCCTTTTCTTTTTCCTTGGCTTGTGCATTTAGAGCTCTCCTCACCACCAAAGATTTTCCTTCTTCTGCATATTTACATTCTGATGAGGACTTGACCAAGAGCACCTCAAGATGGAGTCCATATCCACTTCAAATCTCTACAGGACCAATAAATAGGGCAAGAACAAAGAGATTTAAGGAGGCACTAAATGGTTTAATCCAGAAGGTGTTTACAACCCAAGGAAGTAAATTCATTACTGAAGATGAACTAAAATTGGTCCATATGATTGGGATGGTGGATGCCAACGTGAAAGAGAGCTTAACGCATGGAATCTTACAACATGGTGATGTGGCATGTTTTGATGACATGGATGGTGAGGTGCCATCATATGGTGGCACGGCATCTAACTAAGCTCGGTCGAATTTTATAATTAGGAAAACATTAATTTTTATTTATGTTTAGATTGGATTTTGGCATGTTGCCTATTTACTTTCCTAATTTAGTTTTATTAGGTTTTAATTTACTTTCCTAATTTTATTAGTGTTGAATTGGTCAAAGAATTAAAGGCAATTCAAATTAGAAAACTAGAAGCCACATTAGGTTTCCTAAACCTAACTCTTAAACCTAAATTTCGGCCACACTTAATTTTTAGTAAATTTAGGAAAGCTTTATAATTTATTTTGCCTATTTAAAGGCACATAAGTCACGAATAAAGATTAGATTACAATTTTAATTCAAAGTGAGAGTGATTCTCTTGGTTCTCTAACGACTATATCGAACTTTTCAAGCTTTGCTTGTGGAGTTCAAATCTGACTTATCAATAGATTATTCCATACCCTATTGTGGCGACTTCACCATACCAAGATTCTTACCTCAAATATAGGTAAAAGGTTGAGGTCTTTCATTGATAATTTGTAATTAGACGGTCCAAATCAATCCTTGCCATGGGTTTAAAGGCAAATCGCTCTAGGTTCGTATCACATTCACTTTCTTCCAACTCTGATTCTTCATCTTCACCATCTTCATTTTCGCTTTCGGACTTAATTCCTCCATTCCTCATCACCGTGGTTTTGCGGTTAGGACGTTGAGAGGCAATATGTCCTTTTCCAAAGCATTTGAAACATTGGATGTCCTTATGCCTTTTTGGTTCTTCTTCTTCAGCTTTCCCTTTGTCCCTTTCCTTAGAAACTTCTCCTTTAGAGATGTTAAATTTGCTATATGGTTTGTTATTCTTCTTCCAATTTGAATTTTGCACCTTTCCAAGTATTTCCTCCCTTTCCAAAGGTGTTAATGGAGTTGTTTTTGAAAGAAGAATTCCTTTTCTCGAGTTGTTTCTCCACCTTGGTTGCCAAGTGAGTCACATCCTCCAATTCCACATATGGTTGCAGCTCCACCGCATTTCCTATATCCTTATTAAGCCCTTCAATAAACCTAGAAATTGTAGCTTCTCGGTCCTCCACAACATTGGCTCTAATCATAGCAACGTCCATTTCCTTTAAGTATTCTTCCATACTCATATTGCCTTGAGTTAAACCTTGAAGTTTTCGATATAACTCTCGATAATAACAGTTTGGAATGAATCTTTTCCTCATAACGGCTTTGAGTTCTCCCCATGTTCTTCGGTTCATGACAAGTTGATCCCACCATATGATCGCATAGTCACTAAACTCAATCACAGTAAGCTTTACCTTCTTCTCCTCGGAGTAGTTGTGGCAATCAAAGATTGATCTACCTTCTTTTCCCAACTTAGATATTCATCCGGATCATTCCTTCCTTGGAATGATGGTATGCTCATTTTGATGCTGTTCAAATTACCATCCTTTTCATCTTGACCTCTATGATTCCTCCTTGGCAAATTCCCCCTTGTACCCATTCTAGGATCCTCAAACTCAAAATCTTCCTCATATGCATCCTCACTAATTTCTTCAAAATCTTCTTCACTAGGCACTGGGGCTCTTCTATTGTTTCTCCTTCCCTCATTAGTAACCTGTGGTATTTCCTTTCGTGGTCTAGGGAAATTCCTTTGTGATACTGATACGAACCCAGATCGACCTGCCTCTAAACCCGTAACAAAGATTGAATTAGACCGTCTAATTACAAGTTATCAATGGAAGACCTCGACCCGTTACCTACATTTAAGGTAAGAACCTTGGTATGGTGAAGACGCCACAATAGGGTGCGGAATAACCTATTGATAAGTCAAATTTGAACTCCACAAACAAAGCTTGAAAAAGTTCGATATACTTCTTAGAGAACCAAGAGAATCACTCTCACTTTGAATCAAAATTGTAATCTCTCCTTTATTCATGACTTATGTGTCTTTAAATAGGCAAAATAAATTACAAAGCTTTCCCAAATTTGCTAAAAGTAAAGGTGGAATGATAATGGACGAAAATTAGGTTTAGGAAACCTAATTTGAATGGCCTTTAATTCTTTGACCAATTCAACTCTAATAAAATTAGGAAAGTAATTTAAAAACCTAATAAAAACTAAATAAGGAAAGTACATAGGCAACATGCTAAAATCCAATCAAAACATAAATAAAAATTAATATTTTCCTAATTATAAAATTTGGCCAAGCTTAGTTGGATGCCATGTCACCATATGATGCCACATTGATGTGGTAGAAGTCCATGCGTTAAACTCTCTTTCACGTTGGCATCCACCATCCCAATCATATGGACCAATTTTAGTTCATCTTCACTAATGAACTTGCGGAATAACCTATTGATAAGTCAAATTTGAACTCCACAAACAAAGCTTGAAAAAGTTCAATATAGTTCTTAGAGAACCAAGAGAATCACTCACACTTTGAATCAAAATTGTAATCTCCTCTTTATTCATGACTTATGTGCCTCTAAATAGGCAAAATAAATTACAAAGCTTTCCTAAATTTGCTAAAAGTAGAGGTGGAATGATAATGGACGAAAATTAGGTTTAGGAAACCTAATTTTGATAGGTTTAGGAAACCTAATGTGATTAGGTTTAGGAAACCTAATTTGGCTAGGTTTAGGAAACCTAATTTAGCTTCTAGTTTCCTAATTTGAATGGCCCTTAATTCTTTGACCAACTCAACTCTAATCAATTTAGGAAAGTAATTTAAAAACCTAATAAAAACTAAATTAGGAAAGTAAATAGGCAACATGCCAAAATCCAATCAAAACATAAATAAAAATTAATATTTTCCTAATTATAAAATTTGGCCAAGCTTAATTGGATGCCATGTCACCATGTGATGCCACATCACCATGTTATAGAAGTCCATGCGTTAAACTCTCTTTCACGTTGGCATCCACCATCCCAATCATATGGACCAATTTTAGTTCATCTTCACTAATGAACTTGCTTCCTAGGGTTGTAAACACCTCCTGGATTAAACCATTTAATGCCTCTTTCAATCTCTTTGCTCGTGCTCGAGTTATGGGTCCTATAGACATTTGAAGTGGATCTCGGCTCCATCTTGAAGGACTCTTGGTCATGTCCTCATCATTCCCCTCCTCTAGAAAAAGATTTGTCCTCAAATCGTCACCTGCACAAAAAGGAGAAAAATCAGTGACATTAAAAGTAGCACTTACATTATACTCACCTGGAAGATCTAATTTGTGTTAGAGAATCATGGCAAGTGTTAGCCATGAAACATGCAAAACCGAGACCAAGGCAAGGTAAAAGCTGAAATGCCTTGGCCAAAATCATTAACCTAGTTTGTTTCATATTTGGTTTGTATTTTAATTCTAGCAAATTGTGTAATCTAGGCTGGACAAGTTGGTGCACAAAGACACCAAAATATATTGTTTAAAGTATACTAGCCAAATTAAGGTTTAAGAAAAACCAAGCACCTAGATGACATAGAAAGCACCTTGGTGACAAGGATGGTGACATGGAAGCTACTTGGTGACATGGAGCTTCACCATTCGGCCTTTCTCTCAACCAATACATGGAAGGACATTTGTCATCATGCATGAGGACTACTTCACCATGAAGCAACTAATGAGGCAGCAACACTTGTCAACCAACCATGATTCATGTAGCAAAGTTACTTTACACATGTGGTTTTGCTTCACCATGAAGGACTTGTTTGTATTGGTCCTTAAAATCGATCATGGTGTGCTTTCACACCTATTTTGTATGCTATAAATATGTATTACAGTTCAATAAATGAATATATTGAATTTTGGAGAAATATACCTTAGTTTCCTTTTGAAACCAAGAGAACACTAAAACCGGCCTTGTTACAAATTTTCAGCAGCTTATTACATCAAAGCCGAGATACACCTTCACTCCAAATCAATTTCAATCCTTCATACCTTGTTTTCTTTTGATTAACCTTGCCCTCATTCTTTCAATTTGTAAGCATTGTCATTAAGCCTCTCCAATACTTGGAATGGACCATCTCCACGCGGCATGAGTTTAGACTTTCGTTGTTTTGGAAACCTCGACTTCCTTATGTGCAACCAAACGCAATCTCCTGGGTCAAATACTTTCACAACAAATTCTAGAAATACAAGTTCATCTTTGCAAAAATTACACTTCTTAAGGTTAGCAAATAATCTTCCCTTCCTAAGCACTCCTAAAATTATTCTAAGATGCTCTACATGCTTACCTAAATTTCTACTATATACAAGAATATCATCAAAATCAACAACCACAAATTTCCCAATAAATGGACGTATGACATCCTTCATTAATCTCATGAAAGCGTTAGGTGCATTAGTTAATCCAAATGGCATAACCAACCACTAATACAAACCATGCTTTGTTTTAAATGCTGTTTTCCATTTATCACCTTTCTTCATGAGAGTTTCATGATAACCACTCTTAAGATTAATTTTTGAAAACATGTATGCACTATACAATTCATCAAGTATATCATCCAACCTAGGAATAGGGTGACGATATTTGACAGTTATGTTGTCAATAGCCCTACAATCTACACACATTCTCCATGTTCCATCTTTCTTAAGGACTAATAACACAGGTACAGCACATGGACTCGTGCTCTCTCTAGCATACCCCTTTTCAAGCAATTCACTTACCTGCCTTCAAAGTTCTTTTGTCTCCTTTAGATTACTCCAACAAGCTAGTTGGTTTGGAATTGTTGATCCTGGAACAAAATCATTTTGATGTTCGATCCCTCTAATCAGTGGTAACCTACTTGGAATCTCCTCGGGAAAGACATCATCGAACTGCTGTAAAAGAGAAACAATAGAACTAGGCAAAATAGATTCATCAGGGGTTAGTTAAATGATTCATACATGCTTCTTTGTACATCATTACAACCATAAGCTTTCTACAACAAAAAAGCTTTTTCATCTCATTCTGTTTTGCATGAAAACTCTCTTTTTTCTTTCCACTCTATTCCTTTTCTTTTTCACTCATACTCTCATCCTCACCACTTTTTTTCTTCTCTTGGTGGTTGGATATAGTTTGATTGTGTTGTTGTTCAGCTTCTCTCCGCCTTTGTAAAGCCAATTGATCATCAAAAACTTGTTTAGGAGTCATCGGCATAAGCACCACTCATTTACCCTTGAAATTGAAGACAACCTTATTAGTTCGACCATGGTGATTAGTATCTCTATCCAATTGCCATGGACGTCCTAAAAGCAAATGACCATCTTGCATTGGTACCACATCAGAAATAACCTCATCTTCATAATCATGAATAGAGAATGCAATCTTCACTTGCCTATTCACCTTCAACTCTCCACAATCATTAAGCCATTGTAGCTTATATGGTTCTGGATGCTTCATAGAGCGTTTCAACCATAGAACGACTAGCAATATTAGAACAACTTCCTCCATCAATAATCATACTACATACCTTATCCTTGACTTTGCACCTTGTATGAAAGATGTTCTCTTGTTGCACTTCCTTCTCATCTTTATACACAGTTAAAGCTCCTCTAGTAAGCAATGACAAGTCCCCTCCAACTGGATACTTGTAATCTTCTTCATCTTCACCACCAACGTCCTCCAATGGTGGCATGGATTCGTTGTCCGACTCTTCTTCTTCAGTTTCAATGTCTCCACTTTCCTGAATCACCATGACCCTCTTATTTGGACATTGACTTGCAATATGACCCCTGCCTTGACATTTAAAGCACATGATATCTCGATATTTAGTTGAAGATGAATTGGATTTACCTACTTGCTTGGATGAGGATGGTTCGGCCTTAACTTCGAATTTAGGCCCTGTGGTGGCTTTATCTTCAAACTTGGGCTGATTGGGTTTCCATGTGGTTGGGCTTACTTTCCAAGTGTTTTTAGCAATACTAGGTCTTGTGGTACCCCTCCTCTTGAGTTGTTGCTCTACTTTGATGGCCATGTGCAACATCTCCTCAATCTCCACATAATGATGGAAGTCCACTGGATTTGCTATTTCCTTATTCAAACTAACCAAGAAACTTATCATTGTAGCCTCCTTATCCTCCTCAACATTGGCCCTCATCATAAGGATTTCCATCTCGTTATAATAGTCCTCCACACTTCTATTTCCTTGAGACAAGCTTTGTAATTTCTGAAAAATGCTCCTATAGTAATGGCTAGGTACAAAACGCTTCCTCATCAAAGCCTTCATCTCCTCCCATGTATAAGTCTTTTGTCCTGCTCGCCTCCTAGAAAGTGTCTCTTTGTCCCACCATCCAATAGCATAGTCCGTGAATTCAACAGCGGATAATTTAACCTTTTTAGCCTTGGAGTAGTTCTAATAATCAAATACCATCTCAATTCTCTTCTCCCACTCGAGATATGCTTCTTGATCACTTTTACCTTGGAATTATGGTATTTTTATCTTAATTCCTCCTTAGTCACTGCCTCGATCTAACCTCTCTCTCCCACGGAATTGGTTGGTTTTCGAACCAATATCTTCCTCTTCTTCCTCATAGTCATCTCCCACACGTTCCCATTCTTCCCTTCTTCGAATATTTCGTCCTCTACCACGTCCATGAGCAAACCTTTGTGGAGGTTGTGGCTGTGGTGTTTGGATTGATGATTCCATCCTATCCAACCTAACATGGATCTGTCCCATCTCCAACCGTAGTGCTCTTTAAAGTTCTCCCACCATGGCTTGAATGGATAACTTTGTATCAGCCACACCAGGAGTTTCATCCATGCTTTCTTTGCTTTTGTCTTGTGACATGATTTTCTACAAAATTTGTTAGTAAAAAAGAAAGGCCTTACAACACTCCCTCACGTGTCTCGCTCAAATTCAAGGTCACTCGTGTTTGTGCTCTAGTTATAGTTCGATTTTTACCCTCTATAATTCTCACTTTTCTTGCCTTTTACCACTCTAGTAATTCTATTTGGTTCTTTGCAAACTAATTTCAAACTAAAACAAACTAACAAGTAACAATCCAAATAGACCTACCAAACAGTTATGAAAATAAGGCTAAAAAGGCAAATAAAATGAAAAGTAACAAGAAAAAGGCAACGATGAAAGCTCAACAAGAAATTTAGCAAGAACAAAAGAAACTAGAATGTGAGGAACAAATTGGAATGAGATTTACAAAATGGAATTAGTGAATATTCAACAAACCATGATTTTGGATTTTTTTTGGTGCTTCTCAAATCAGCTAAAAAATTTCCTACCTGGTTTCTCTTGAAATCTCAATAATTCAATGCCACAAACCACAAGAACAATA
This sequence comes from Ziziphus jujuba, assembly GCF_031755915.1. NCBI lineage: Eukaryota > Viridiplantae > Streptophyta > Magnoliopsida > Rosales > Rhamnaceae > Ziziphus > Ziziphus jujuba. The sequence continues at coordinate 21,836,479 of NC_083383.1, read as the reverse complement.
TATATATATATATATATATATTTATTTATTTTTTTGCGTTCAACAAAAAGAACAAGCTTTATAAAATGAAAGAAACCTCAATCGCACAAAACTTCAATGAGAATAGACCAATTCGTTGTCCTCAAGGGTTTGAAAACAAATTCGGCTTTTTCTTTTTTTTTTTAATGATCATTCGGTTTGGTATGATTGGATGAGTGAAGAATGAAGAAGAACAAACAAAAGAAAAGATGCAAAGAAGAACGCAATGACCAAACGGATGAGGCAAAAAAAAAAAATCAAAGAAAAGAAAGAACAAAGAACAAAATCAGACAACAAAGATAGATGGATCAAACCTGTAATTAGAAACTAGCTCTGATACCAAATTAATACGAACCTAGAGCGACCTACCTCTAGACCCGTAACAAAGATTGAATTAGGACCGTCTAATTACAAGTTATCAATGGAAGACCTCGACCCGTTACCTATATTTGAGGTAAGAACCTTGGTATAGTGAAGACGCCACAATAGGGTGCGGAATAACCTATTGATAAGTCGAATTTGGACTCCACAAACAAAGCTTGAAAAAGTTCGATATAGTTCTTAGAGAACCAAGAGAATCACTCTCACTTTGAATCAAAATTGTAATCTCCTCTTTATTCATGACTTATGTGCCTCTAAATAGGCAAAATAAATTACAAAGCTTTCCTAAATTTGCTAAAAGTAGAGGTGGAATGATAATGGACGAAAATTAGGTTTAGGAAACCTAATTTTGATAGGTTTAGGAAACCTAATGTGATTAGGTTTAGGAAACCTAATTTGGCTAGGTTTAGGAAACCTAATTTAGCTTCTAGTTTCCTAATTTGAATGGCCCTTAATTCTTTGACCAACTCAACTCTAATCAATTTAGGAAAGTAATTTAAAAACCTAATAAAAACTAAATTAGGAAAGTAAATAGGCAACATGCCAAAATCCAATCAAAACATAAATAAAAATTAATATTTTCCTAATTATAAAATTTGGCCAAGCTTAATTGGATGCCATGTCACCATGTGATGCCACATCACCATGTTATAGAAGTCCATGCGTTAAACTCTCTTTCACGTTGGCATCCACCATCCCAATCATATGGACCAATTTTAGTTCATCTTCACTAATGAACTTGCTTCCTAGGGTTGTAAACACCTCCTGGATTAAACCATTTAATGCCTCTTTCAATCTCTTTGCTCGTGCTCGAGTTATGGGTCCTATAGACATTTGAAGTGGATCTCGGCTCCATCTTGAAGGACTCTTGGTCATGTCCTCATCATTCCCCTCCTCTAGAAAAAGATTTGTCCTCAAATCGTCACCTGCACAAAAAGGAGAAAAATCAGTGACATTAAAAGTAGCACTTACATTATACTCACCTGGAAGATCTAATTTGTGTTAGAGAATCATGGCAAGTGTTAGCCATGAAACATGCAAAACCGAGACCAAGGCAAGGTAAAAGCTGAAATGCCTTGGCCAAAATCATTAACCTAGTTTGTTTCATATTTGGTTTGTATTTTAATTCTAGCAAATTGTGTAATCTAGGCTGGACAAGTTGGTGCACAAAGACACCAAAATATATTGTTTAAAGTATACTAGCCAAATTAAGGTTTAAGAAAAACCAAGCACCTAGATGACATAGAAAGCACCTTGGTGACAAGGATGGTGACATGGAAGCTACTTGGTGACATGGAGCTTCACCATTCGGCCTTTCTCTCAACCAATACATGGAAGGACATTTGTCATCATGCATGAGGACTACTTCACCATGAAGCAACTAATGAGGCAGCAACACTTGTCAACCAACCATGATTCATGTAGCAAAGTTACTTTACACATGTGGTTTTGCTTCACCATGAAGGACTTGTTTGTATTGGTCCTTAAAATCGATCATGGTGTGCTTTCACACCTATTTTGTATGCTATAAATATGTATTACAGTTCAATAAATGAATATATTGAATTTTGGAGAAATATACCTTAGTTTCCTTTTGAAACCAAGAGAACACTAAAACCGGCCTTGTTACAAATTTTCAGCAGCTTATTACATCAAAGCCGAGATACACCTTCACTCCAAATCAATTTCAATCCTTCATACCTTGTTTTCTTTTGATTAACCTTGCCCTCATTCTTTCAATTTGTAAGCATTGTCATTAAGCCTCTCCAATACTTGGAATGGACCATCTCCACGCGGCATGAGTTTAGACTTTCGTTGTTTTGGAAACCTCGACTTCCTTATGTGCAACCAAACGCAATCTCCTGGGTCAAATACTTTCACAACAAATTCTAGAAATACAAGTTCATCTTTGCAAAAATTACACTTCTTAAGGTTAGCAAATAATCTTCCCTTCCTAAGCACTCCTAAAATTATTCTAAGATGCTCTACATGCTTACCTAAATTTCTACTATATACAAGAATATCATCAAAATCAACAACCACAAATTTCCCAATAAATGGACGTATGACATCCTTCATTAATCTCATGAAAGCGTTAGGTGCATTAGTTAATCCAAATGGCATAACCAACCACTAATACAAACCATGCTTTGTTTTAAATGCTGTTTTCCATTTATCACCTTTCTTCATGAGAGTTTCATGATAACCACTCTTAAGATTAATTTTTGAAAACATGTATGCACTATACAATTCATCAAGTATATCATCCAACCTAGGAATAGGGTGACGATATTTGACAGTTATGTTGTCAATAGCCCTACAATCTACACACATTCTCCATGTTCCATCTTTCTTAAGGACTAATAACACAGGTACAGCACATGGACTCGTGCTCTCTCTAGCATACCCCTTTTCAAGCAATTCACTTACCTGCCTTCAAAGTTCTTTTGTCTCCTTTAGATTACTCCAACAAGCTAGTTGGTTTGGAATTGTTGATCCTGGAACAAAATCATTTTGATGTTCGATCCCTCTAATCAGTGGTAACCTACTTGGAATCTCCTCGGGAAAGACATCATCGAACTGCTGTAAAAGAGAAACAATAGAACTAGGCAAAATAGATTCATCAGGGGTTAGTTAAATGATTCATACATGCTTCTTTGTACATCATTACAACCATAAGCTTTCTACAACAAAAAAGCTTTTTCATCTCATTCTGTTTTGCATGAAAACTCTCTTTTTTCTTTCCACTCTATTCCTTTTCTTTTTCACTCATACTCTCATCCTCACCACTTTTTTTCTTCTCTTGGTGGTTGGATATAGTTTGATTGTGTTGTTGTTCAGCTTCTCTCCGCCTTTGTAAAGCCAATTGATCATCAAAAACTTGTTTAGGAGTCATCGGCATAAGCACCACTCATTTACCCTTGAAATTGAAGACAACCTTATTAGTTCGACCATGGTGATTAGTATCTCTATCCAATTGCCATGGACGTCCTAAAAGCAAATGACCATCTTGCATTGGTACCACATCAGAAATAACCTCATCTTCATAATCATGAATAGAGAATGCAATCTTCACTTGCCTATTCACCTTCAACTCTCCACAATCATTAAGCCATTGTAGCTTATATGGTTCTGGATGCTTCATAGAGCGTTTCAACCATAGAACGACTAGCAATATTAGAACAACTTCCTCCATCAATAATCATACTACATACCTTATCCTTGACTTTGCACCTTGTATGAAAGATGTTCTCTTGTTGCACTTCCTTCTCATCTTTATACACAGTTAAAGCTCCTCTAGTAAGCAATGACAAGTCCCCTCCAACTGGATACTTGTAATCTTCTTCATCTTCACCACCAACGTCCTCCAATGGTGGCATGGATTCGTTGTCCGACTCTTCTTCTTCAGTTTCAATGTCTCCACTTTCCTGAATCACCATGACCCTCTTATTTGGACATTGACTTGCAATATGACCCCTGCCTTGACATTTAAAGCACATGATATCTCGATATTTAGTTGAAGATGAATTGGATTTACCTACTTGCTTGGATGAGGATGGTTCGGCCTTAACTTCGAATTTAGGCCCTGTGGTGGCTTTATCTTCAAACTTGGGCTGATTGGGTTTCCATGTGGTTGGGCTTACTTTCCAAGTGTTTTTAGCAATACTAGGTCTTGTGGTACCCCTCCTCTTGAGTTGTTGCTCTACTTTGATGGCCATGTGCAACATCTCCTCAATCTCCACATAATGATGGAAGTCCACTGGATTTGCTATTTCCTTATTCAAACTAACCAAGAAACTTATCATTGTAGCCTCCTTATCCTCCTCAACATTGGCCCTCATCATAAGGATTTCCATCTCGTTATAATAGTCCTCCACACTTCTATTTCCTTGAGACAAGCTTTGTAATTTCTGAAAAATGCTCCTATAGTAATGGCTAGGTACAAAACGCTTCCTCATCAAAGCCTTCATCTCCTCCCATGTATAAGTCTTTTGTCCTGCTCGCCTCCTAGAAAGTGTCTCTTTGTCCCACCATCCAATAGCATAGTCCGTGAATTCAACAGCGGATAATTTAACCTTTTTAGCCTTGGAGTAGTTCTAATAATCAAATACCATCTCAATTCTCTTCTCCCACTCGAGATATGCTTCTTGATCACTTTTACCTTGGAATTATGGTATTTTTATCTTAATTCCTCCTTAGTCACTGCCTCGATCTAACCTCTCTCTCCCACGGAATTGGTTGGTTTTCGAACCAATATCTTCCTCTTCTTCCTCATAGTCATCTCCCACACGTTCCCATTCTTCCCTTCTTCGAATATTTCGTCCTCTACCACGTCCATGAGCAAACCTTTGTGGAGGTTGTGGCTGTGGTGTTTGGATTGATGATTCCATCCTATCCAACCTAACATGGATCTGTCCCATCTCCAACCGTAGTGCTCTTTAAAGTTCTCCCACCATGGCTTGAATGGATAACTTTGTATCAGCCACACCAGGAGTTTCATCCATGCTTTCTTTGCTTTTGTCTTGTGACATGATTTTCTACAAAATTTGTTAGTAAAAAAGAAAGGCCTTACAACACTCCCTCACGTGTCTCGCTCAAATTCAAGGTCACTCGTGTTTGTGCTCTAGTTATAGTTCGATTTTTACCCTCTATAATTCTCACTTTTCTTGCCTTTTACCACTCTAGTAATTCTATTTGGTTCTTTGCAAACTAATTTCAAACTAAAACAAACTAACAAGTAACAATCCAAATAGACCTACCAAACAGTTATGAAAATAAGGCTAAAAAGGCAAATAAAATGAAAAGTAACAAGAAAAAGGCAACGATGAAAGCTCAACAAGAAATTTAGCAAGAACAAAAGAAACTAGAATGTGAGGAACAAATTGGAATGAGATTTACAAAATGGAATTAGTGAATATTCAACAAACCATGATTTTGGATTTTTTTTGGTGCTTCTCAAATCAGCTAAAAAATTTCCTACCTGGTTTCTCTTGAAATCTCAATAATTCAATGCCACAAACCACAAGAACAATATATATATATATATATATATATTTATTTATTTTTTTGCGTTCAACAAAAAGAACAAGCTTTATAAAATGAAAGAAACCTCAATCGCACAAAACTTCAATGAGAATAGACCAATTCGTTGTCCTCAAGGGTTTGAAAACAAATTCGGCTTTTTCTTTTTTTTTTTAATGATCATTCGGTTTGGTATGATTGGATGAGTGAAGAATGAAGAAGAACAAACAAAAGAAAAGATGCAAAGAAGAACGCAATGACCAAACGGATGAGGCAAAAAAAAAAAATCAAAGAAAAGAAAGAACAAAGAACAAAATCAGACAACAAAGATAGATGGATCAAACCTGTAATTAGAAACTAGCTCTGATACCAAATTAATACGAACCTAGAGCGACCTACCTCTAGACCCGTAACAAAGATTGAATTAGGACCGTCTAATTACAAGTTATCAATGGAAGACCTCGACCCGTTACCTATATTTGAGGTAAGAACCTTGGTATAGTGAAGACGCCACAATAGGGTGCGGAATAACCTATTGATAAGTCGAATTTGGACTCCACAAACAAAGCTTGAAAAAGTTCGATATAGTTCTTAGAGAACCAAGAGAATCACTCTCACTTTGAATCAAAATTGTAATCTCCTCTTTATTCATGACTTATGTGCCTCTAAATAGGCAAAATAAATTACAAAGCTTTCCTAAATTTGCTAAAAGTAGAGGTGGAATGATAATGGACGAAAATTAGGTTTAGGAAACCTAATTTTGATAGGTTTAGGAAACCTAATGTGATTAGGTTTAGGAAACCTAATTTGGCTAGGTTTAGGAAACCTAATTTAGCTTCTAGTTTCCTAATTTGAATGGCCCTTAATTCTTTGACCAACTCAACTCTAATCAATTTAGGAAAGTAATTTAAAAACCTAATAAAAACTAAATTAGGAAAGTAAATAGGCAACATGCCAAAATCCAATCAAAACATAAATAAAAATTAATATTTTCCTAATTATAAAATTTGGCCAAGCTTAATTGGATGCCATGTCACCATGTGATGCCACATCACCATGTTATAGAAGTCCATGCGTTAAACTCTCTTTCACGTTGGCATCCACCATCCCAATCATATGGACCAATTTTAGTTCATCTTCACTAATGAACTTGCTTCCTAGGGTTGTAAACACCTCCTGGATTAAACCATTTAATGCCTCTTTCAATCTCTTTGCTCGTGCTCGAGTTATGGGTCCTATAGACATTTGAAGTGGATCTCGGCTCCATCTTGAAGGACTCTTGGTCATGTCCTCATCATTCCCCTCCTCTAGAAAAAGATTTGTCCTCAAATCGTCACCTGCACAAAAAGGAGAAAAATCAGTGACATTAAAAGTAGCACTTACATTATACTCACCTGGAAGATCTAATTTGTGTTAGAGAATCATGGCAAGTGTTAGCCATGAAACATGCAAAACCGAGACCAAGGCAAGGTAAAAGCTGAAATGCCTTGGCCAAAATCATTAACCTAGTTTGTTTCATATTTGGTTTGTATTTTAATTCTAGCAAATTGTGTAATCTAGGCTGGACAAGTTGGTGCACAAAGACACCAAAATATATTGTTTAAAGTATACTAGCCAAATTAAGGTTTAAGAAAAACCAAGCACCTAGATGACATAGAAAGCACCTTGGTGACAAGGATGGTGACATGGAAGCTACTTGGTGACATGGAGCTTCACCATTCGGCCTTTCTCTCAACCAATACATGGAAGGACATTTGTCATCATGCATGAGGACTACTTCACCATGAAGCAACTAATGAGGCAGCAACACTTGTCAACCAACCATGATTCATGTAGCAAAGTTACTTTACACATGTGGTTTTGCTTCACCATGAAGGACTTGTTTGTATTGGTCCTTAAAATCGATCATGGTGTGCTTTCACACCTATTTTGTATGCTATAAATATGTATTACAGTTCAATAAATGAATATATTGAATTTTGGAGAAATATACCTTAGTTTCCTTTTGAAACCAAGAGAACACTAAAACCGGCCTTGTTACAAATTTTCAGCAGCTTATTACATCAAAGCCGAGATACACCTTCACTCCAAATCAATTTCAATCCTTCATACCTTGTTTTCTTTTGATTAACCTTGCCCTCATTCTTTCAATTTGTAAGCATTGTCATTAAGCCTCTCCAATACTTGGAATGGACCATCTCCACGCGGCATGAGTTTAGACTTTCGTTGTTTTGGAAACCTCGACTTCCTTATGTGCAACCAAACGCAATCTCCTGGGTCAAATACTTTCACAACAAATTCTAGAAATACAAGTTCATCTTTGCAAAAATTACACTTCTTAAGGTTAGCAAATAATCTTCCCTTCCTAAGCACTCCTAAAATTATTCTAAGATGCTCTACATGCTTACCTAAATTTCTACTATATACAAGAATATCATCAAAATCAACAACCACAAATTTCCCAATAAATGGACGTATGACATCCTTCATTAATCTCATGAAAGCGTTAGGTGCATTAGTTAATCCAAATGGCATAACCAACCACTAATACAAACCATGCTTTGTTTTAAATGCTGTTTTCCATTTATCACCTTTCTTCATGAGAGTTTCATGATAACCACTCTTAAGATTAATTTTTGAAAACATGTATGCACTATACAATTCATCAAGTATATCATCCAACCTAGGAATAGGGTGACGATATTTGACAGTTATGTTGTCAATAGCCCTACAATCTACACACATTCTCCATGTTCCATCTTTCTTAAGGACTAATAACACAGGTACAGCACATGGACTCGTGCTCTCTCTAGCATACCCCTTTTCAAGCAATTCACTTACCTGCCTTCAAAGTTCTTTTGTCTCCTTTAGATTACTCCAACAAGCTAGTTGGTTTGGAATTGTTGATCCTGGAACAAAATCATTTTGATGTTCGATCCCTCTAATCAGTGGTAACCTACTTGGAATCTCCTCGGGAAAGACATCATCGAACTGCTGTAAAAGAGAAACAATAGAACTAGGCAAAATAGATTCATCAGGGGTTAGTTAAATGATTCATACATGCTTCTTTGTACATCATTACAACCATAAGCTTTCTACAACAAAAAAGCTTTTTCATCTCATTCTGTTTTGCATGAAAACTCTCTTTTTTCTTTCCACTCTATTCCTTTTCTTTTTCACTCATACTCTCATCCTCACCACTTTTTTTCTTCTCTTGGTGGTTGGATATAGTTTGATTGTGTTGTTGTTCAGCTTCTCTCCGCCTTTGTAAAGCCAATTGATCATCAAAAACTTGTTTAGGAGTCATCGGCATAAGCACCACTCATTTACCCTTGAAATTGAAGACAACCTTATTAGTTCGACCATGGTGATTAGTATCTCTATCCAATTGCCATGGACGTCCTAAAAGCAAATGACCATCTTGCATTGGTACCACATCAGAAATAACCTCATCTTCATAATCATGAATAGAGAATGCAATCTTCACTTGCCTATTCACCTTCAACTCTCCACAATCATTAAGCCATTGTAGCTTATATGGTTCTGGATGCTTCATAGAGCGTTTCAACCATAGAACGACTAGCAATATTAGAACAACTTCCTCCATCAATAATCATACTACATACCTTATCCTTGACTTTGCACCTTGTATGAAAGATGTTCTCTTGTTGCACTTCCTTCTCATCTTTATACACAGTTAAAGCTCCTCTAGTAAGCAATGACAAGTCCCCTCCAACTGGATACTTGTAATCTTCTTCATCTTCACCACCAACGTCCTCCAATGGTGGCATGGATTCGTTGTCCGACTCTTCTTCTTCAGTTTCAATGTCTCCACTTTCCTGAATCACCATGACCCTCTTATTTGGACATTGACTTGCAATATGACCCCTGCCTTGACATTTAAAGCACATGATATCTCGATATTTAGTTGAAGATGAATTGGATTTACCTACTTGCTTGGATGAGGATGGTTCGGCCTTAACTTCGAATTTAGGCCCTGTGGTGGCTTTATCTTCAAACTTGGGCTGATTGGGTTTCCATGTGGTTGGGCTTACTTTCCAAGTGTTTTTAGCAATACTAGGTCTTGTGGTACCCCTCCTCTTGAGTTGTTGCTCTACTTTGATGGCCATGTGCAACATCTCCTCAATCTCCACATAATGATGGAAGTCCACTGGATTTGCTATTTCCTTATTCAAACTAACCAAGAAACTTATCATTGTAGCCTCCTTATCCTCCTCAACATTGGCCCTCATCATAAGGATTTCCATCTCGTTATAATAGTCCTCCACACTTCTATTTCCTTGAGACAAGCTTTGTAATTTCTGAAAAATGCTCCTATAGTAATGGCTAGGTACAAAACGCTTCCTCATCAAAGCCTTCATCTCCTCCCATGTATAAGTCTTTTGTCCTGCTCGCCTCCTAGAAAGTGTCTCTTTGTCCCACCATCCAATAGCATAGTCCGTGAATTCAACAGCGGATAATTTAACCTTTTTAGCCTTGGAGTAGTTCTAATAATCAAATACCATCTCAATTCTCTTCTCCCACTCGAGATATGCTTCTTGATCACTTTTACCTTGGAATTATGGTATTTTTATCTTAATTCCTCCTTAGTCACTGCCTCGATCTAACCTCTCTCTCCCACGGAATTGGTTGGTTTTCGAACCAATATCTTCCTCTTCTTCCTCATAGTCATCTCCCACACGTTCCCATTCTTCCCTTCTTCGAATATTTCGTCCTCTACCACGTCCATGAGCAAACCTTTGTGGAGGTTGTGGCTGTGGTGTTTGGATTGATGATTCCATCCTATCCAACCTAACATGGATCTGTCCCATCTCCAACCGTAGTGCTCTTTAAAGTTCTCCCACCATGGCTTGAATGGATAACTTTGTATCAGCCACACCAGGAGTTTCATCCATGCTTTCTTTGCTTTTGTCTTGTGACATGATTTTCTACAAAATTTGTTAGTAAAAAAGAAAGGCCTTACAACACTCCCTCACGTGTCTCGCTCAAATTCAAGGTCACTCGTGTTTGTGCTCTAGTTATAGTTCGATTTTTACCCTCTATAATTCTCACTTTTCTTGCCTTTTACCACTCTAGTAATTCTATTTGGTTCTTTGCAAACTAATTTCAAACTAAAACAAACTAACAAGTAACAATCCAAATAGACCTACCAAACAGTTATGAAAATAAGGCTAAAAAGGCAAATAAAATGAAAAGTAACAAGAAAAAGGCAACGATGAAAGCTCAACAAGAAATTTAGCAAGAACAAAAGAAACTAGAATGTGAGGAACAAATTGGAATGAGATTTACAAAATGGAATTAGTGAATATTCAACAAACCATGATTTTGGATTTTTTTTGGTGCTTCTCAAATCAGCTAAAAAATTTCCTACCTGGTTTCTCTTGAAATCTCAATAATTCAATGCCACAAACCACAAGAACAATATATATATATATATATATATTTATTTATTTTTTTGCGTTCAACAAAAAGAACAAGCTTTATAAAATGAAAGAAACCTCAATCGCACAAAACTTCAATGAGAATAGACCAATTCGTTGTCCTCAAGGGTTTGAAAACAAATTCGGCTTTTTCTTTTTTTTTTTAATGATCATTCGGTTTGGTATGATTGGATGAGTGAAGAATGAAGAAGAACAAACAAAAGAAAAGATGCAAAGAAGAACGCAATGACCAAACGGATGAGGCAAAAAAAAAAAATCAAAGAAAAGAAAGAACAAAGAACAAAATCAGACAACAAAGATAGATGGATCAAACCTGTAATTAGAAACTAGCTCTGATACCAAATTAATACGAACCTAGAGCGACCTACCTCTAGACCCGTAACAAAGATTGAATTAGGACCGTCTAATTACAAGTTATCAATGGAAGACCTCGACCCGTTACCTATATTTGAGGTAAGAACCTTGGTATAGTGAAGACGCCACAATAGGGTGCGGAATAACCTATTGATAAGTCGAATTTGGACTCCACAAACAAAGCTTGAAAAAGTTCGATATAGTTCTTAGAGAACCAAGAGAATCACTCTCACTTTGAATCAAAATTGTAATCTCCTCTTTATTCATGACTTATGTGCCTTTAAATAGGCAAAATAAATTACAAAGCTTTCCTAAATTTGGTAAAAGTAAATGTGGAATAATAATGGACGAAAATTAGGTTTAGGAAACCTAATTTTGATAGGTTTAGGAAACCTAATGTGATTAGGTTTAGGAAACCTAATTTGGTTAGGTTTCATTAGCTCCTAGTTTCCTAATTTGAATGGCCTTTAATTCTTTGACCAATTCAACTCTAATAAAATTAGGAAAGTAATTTAAAAACATAATAAAAACTAAATTAGGAAAGTAAATAGGCAACATGCCAAAATCCAATCAAAACATAAATAAAAATTAATATTTTCCTAATTATAAAATTTGGCCAAGCTTAATTGGATGCCATGTCACCATGTGATGCCACATCACCATGTTATAGAAGTCCATGCGTTAAACTCTCTTTCACGTTGGCATCCACCATCCCAATCATATGGACCAATTTTAGTTCATCTTCACTAATGAACTTGCTTCCTAGGGTTGTAAACACCTCCTGGATTAAACCATTTAATGCCTCTTTCAATCTCTTTGCTCGTGCTCGAGTTATGGGTCCTATAGACATTTGAAGTGGATCTCGGCTCCATCTTGAAGGACTCTTGGTCATGTCCTCATCATTCCCCTCCTCTAGAAAAAGATTTGTCCTCAAATCGTCACCTGCACAAAAAGGAGAAAAATCAGTGACATTAAAAGTAGCACTTACATTATACTCACCTGGAAGATCTAATTTGTGTTAGAGAATCATGGCAAGTGTTAGCCATGAAACATGCAAAACCGAGACCAAGGCAAGGTAAAAGCTGAAATGCCTTGGCCAAAATCATTAACCTAGTTTGTTTCATATTTGGTTTGTATTTTAATTCTAGCAAATTGTGTAATCTAGGCTGGACAAGTTGGTGCACAAAGACACCAAAATATATTGTTTAAAGTATACTAGCCAAATTAAGGTTTAAGAAAAACCAAGCACCTAGATGACATAGAAAGCACCTTGGTGACAAGGATGGTGACATGGAAGCTACTTGGTGACATGGAGCTTCACCATTCGGCCTTTCTCTCAACCAATACATGGAAGGACATTTGTCATCATGCATGAGGACTACTTCACCATGAAGCAACTAATGAGGCAGCAACACTTGTCAACCAACCATGATTCATGTAGCAAAGTTACTTTACACATGTGGTTTTGCTTCACCATGAAGGACTTGTTTGTATTGGTCCTTAAAATCGATCATGGTGTGCTTTCACACCTATTTTGTATGCTATAAATATGTATTACAGTTCAATAAATGAATATATTGAATTTTGGAGAAATATACCTTAGTTTCCTTTTGAAACCAAGAGAACACTAAAACCGGCCTTGTTACAAATTTTCAGCAGCTTATTACATCAAAGCCGAGATACACCTTCACTCCAAATCAATTTCAATCCTTCATACCTTGTTTTCTTTTGATTAACCTTGCCCTCATTCTTTCAATTTGTAAGCATTGTCATTAAGCCTCTCCAATACTTGGAATGGACCATCTCCACGCGGCATGAGTTTAGACTTTCGTTGTTTTGGAAACCTCGACTTCCTTATGTGCAACCAAACGCAATCTCCTGGGTCAAATACTTTCACAACAAATTCTAGAAATACAAGTTCATCTTTGCAAAAATTACACTTCTTAAGGTTAGCAAATAATCTTCCCTTCCTAAGCACTCCTAAAATTATTCTAAGATGCTCTACATGCTTACCTAAATTTCTACTATATACAAGAATATCATCAAAATCAACAACCACAAATTTCCCAATAAATGGACGTATGACATCCTTCATTAATCTCATGAAAGCGTTAGGTGCATTAGTTAATCCAAATGGCATAACCAACCACTAATACAAACCATGCTTTGTTTTAAATGCTGTTTTCCATTTATCACCTTTCTTCATGAGAGTTTCATGATAACCACTCTTAAGATTAATTTTTGAAAACATGTATGCACTATACAATTCATCAAGTATATCATCCAACCTAGGAATAGGGTGACGATATTTGACAGTTATGTTGTCAATAGCCCTACAATCTACACACATTCTCCATGTTCCATCTTTCTTAAGGACTAATAACACAGGTACAGCACATGGACTCGTGCTCTCTCTAGCATACCCCTTTTCAAGCAATTCACTTACCTGCCTTCAAAGTTCTTTTGTCTCCTTTAGATTACTCCAACAAGCTAGTTGGTTTGGAATTGTTGATCCTGGAACAAAATCATTTTGATGTTCGATCCCTCTAATCAGTGGTAACCTACTTGGAATCTCCTCGGGAAAGACATCATCGAACTGCTGTAAAAGAGAAACAATAGAACTAGGCAAAATAGATTCATCAGGGGTTAGTTAAATGATTCATACATGCTTCTTTGTACATCATTACAACCATAAGCTTTCTACAACAAAAAAGCTTTTTCATCTCATTCTGTTTTGCATAAAAACTCTCTTTTTTCTTTCCACTCTATTCCTTTTCTTTTTCACTCATACTCTCATCCTCACCACTTTTTTTCTTCTCTTGGTGGTTGGATATAGTTTGATTGTGTTGTTGTTCAGCTTCTCTCCGCCTTTGTAAAGCCAATTGATCATCAAAAACTTGTTTAGGAGTCATCGGCATAAGCACCACTCATTTACCCTTGAAATTGAAGACAACCTTATTAGTTCGACCATGGTGATTCGTATCTCTATCCAATTGCCATGGACGTCCTAAAAGCAAATGACCATCTTGCATTGGTACCACATCAGAAATAACCTCATCTTCATAATCATGAATAGAGAATGCAATCTTCACTTGCCTATTCACCTTCAACTCTCCACAATCATTAAGCCATTGTAGCTTATATGGTTCTGGATGCTTCATAGAGCGTTTCAACCATAGAACGACTAGCAATATTAGAACAACTTCCTCCATCAATAATCATACTACATACATTATCCTTGACTTTGCATCTTGTATGAAAGATGTTCTCTTGTTGCACTTCCTTCTCATCTTTATACACAGTTAAAGCTCCTCTAGTAAGCAATGACAAGTCCCCTCCAACTGGATACTTGTAATCTTCTTCATCTTCACCACCAACGTCCTCCAATGGTGGCATGGATTCGTTGTCCGACTCTTCTTCTTCAGTTTCAATGTCTCCACTTTCCTGAATCACCATGACCCTCTTATTTGGACATTGACTTGCAATATGACCCCTGCCTTGACATTTAAAGCACATGATATCTCGATATTTAGTTGAAGATGAATTGGATTTACCTACTTGCTTGGATGAGGATGGTTCGGCCTTAACTTCGAATTTAGGCCCTGTGGTGGCTTTATCTTCAAACTTGGGCTGATTGGGTTTCCATGTGGTTGGGCTTACTTTCCAAGTGTTTTTAGCAATACTAGGTCTTGTGGTACCCCTCCTCTTGAGTTGTTGCTCTACTTTGATGGCCATGTGCAACATCTCCTCAATCTCCACATAATGATGGAAGTCCACTGGATTTGCTATTTCCTTATTCAAACTAACCAAGAAACTTGTCATTGTAGCCTCCTTATCCTCCTCAACATTGGCCCTCATCATAAGGATTTCCATCTCGTTATAATAGTCCTCCACACTTCTATTTCCTTGAGACAAGCTTTGTAATTTCTGAAAAATGCTCCTATAGTAATGGCTAGGTACAAAACGCTTCCTCATCAAAGCCTTCATCTCCTCCCATGTATAAGTCTTTGTCCTGCTCGCCTCCTAGAAAGTGTCTCTTTGTCCCACCATCCAATAGCATAGTCCGTGAATTCAACAGCGGATAATTTAACCTTTTTAGCCTTGGAGTAGTTCTGATAATCAAATACCATCTCAATTCTCTTCTCCCACTCGAGATATGCTTCTTGATCACTTTTACCTTGGAATTATGGTATTTTTATCTTAATTCCTCCTTAGTCACTGCCTCGATCTAACCTCTCTCTCCCACGGAATTGGTTGGTTTTCGAACCAATATCTTCCTCTTCTTCCTCATAGTCATCTCCCACACGTTCCCATTCTTCCCTTCTTCGAATATTTCGTCCTCTACCACGTCCATGAGCAAACCTTTGTGGAGGTTGTGGCTGTGGTGTTTGGATTGATGATTCCATCCTATCCAACCTAACATGGATCTGTCGCATCTCCAACCGTAGTGCTCTTTAAAGTTCTCCCACCATGGCTTGAATGGATAACTTTGTATCAGCCACACCAGGAGTTTCATCCATGCTTTCTTTGCTTTTGTCTTGTGACATGATTTTCTACAAAATTTGTTAGTAAAAAAGAAAGGCCTTACAACACTCCCTCACGTGTCTCGCTCAAATTCAAGGTCACTCGTGTTTGTGCTCTAGTTATAGTTCGATTTTTACCCTCTATAATTCTCACTTTTCTTGCCTTTTACCACTCTAGTAATTCTATTTGGTTCTTTGCAAACTAATTTCAAACTAAAACAAACTAACAAGTAACAATCCAAATAGACCTACCAAACAGTTATGAAAATAAGGCTAAAAAGGCAAATAAAATGAAAAGTAACAAGAAAAAGGCAACGATGAAAGCTCAACAAGAAATTTAGCAAGAACAAAAGAAACTAGAATGTGAGGAACAAATTGGAATGAGATTTACAAAATGGAATTAGTGAATATTCAACAAACCATGATTTTGGATTTTTTTGGTGCTTCTCAAATCAGCTAAAAAATTTCCTACCTGGTTTCTCTTGAAATCTCAATAATTCAATGCCACAAACCACAAGAACAATATATACATATATATATATATATTTTTTTTTGCGTTCAACAAAAAGAACAAGCTTTATAAAATGAAAGAAACCTCAATCGCACAAAACTTCAATGAGAATAGACCAATTCGTTGTCCTCAAGGGTTTGAAAACAAATTCGGCTTTTTCTTTTTTTTTTTAATGATCATTCGGTTTGGTATGATTGGATGAGTGAAGAATGAAGAAGAACAAACAAAAGAAAAGATGCAAAGAAGAACGCAATGACCAAACGGATGAGGCAAAAAAAAAAAATCAAAGAAAAGAAAGAACAAAGAACAAAATCAGACAACAAAGATAGATGGATCAAACCTGTAATTAGAAACTAGCTCTGATACCAAATTAATACGAACCTAGAGCGACCTACCTCTAGACCCGTAACAAAGATTGAATTAGGACCGTCTAATTACAAGTTATCAATGGAAGACCTCGACCCGTTACCTATATTTGAGGTAAGAACCTTGGTATAGTGAAGACGCCACAATAGGGTGCGGAATAACCTATTGATAAGTCGAATTTGGACTCCACAAACAAAGCTTGAAAAAGTTCGATATAGTTCTTAGAGAACCAAGAGAATCACTCTCACTTTGAATCAAAATTGTAATCTCCTCTTTATTCATGACTTATGTGCCTTTAAATAGGCAAAATAAATTACAAAGCTTTCCTAAATTTGGTAAAAGTAAATGTGGAATAATAATGGACGAAAATTAGGTTTAGGAAACCTAATTTTGATAGGTTTAGGAAACCTAATGTGATTAGGTTTAGGAAACCTAATTTGGTTAGGTTTCATTAGCTCCTAGTTTCCTAATTTGAATGGCCTTTAATTCTTTGACCAATTCAACTCTAATAAAATTAGGAAAGTAATTTAAAAACATAATAAAAACTAAATTAGGAAAGTAAATAGGCAACATGCCAAAATCCAATCAAAACATAAATAAAAATTAATATTTTCCTAATTATAAAATTTGGCCAAGCTTAGTTGGATGCCATGCCACCATATGATGCCACATCACCATGTTGTTGAAGTCCATGCGATAAACTCTCTTTCATGTTGGCATCCACAATCCCAATCATATGGACCAATTTTAGTCCATCTTCACTAATGAACTTGCTTCCTTGGGTTGGAAACACCTCTCGGATTAAACCAATTAGTTCATCTTCACTAAAGAACTATATTGAACTTTTTAAGCTTTATTTGTGGAGTTCAAATTCGACTTATCAATAGGTTATTCCGCACTTTATTGTGGCATTTTCACCATACCAAGGTTCTTACCTTAAATATAGGTAACGGGTTAAGGTCTTCCATTGATAACTTGTAATTAGACTGTCTAATTCGATCTGTGTTACAGGTTTAGAGGCAGGTCGCTCTAGATTCGTATTAAGATCTATTATTTACAAATGTGCAACCTCTTCCTTCTCCTTGCAAAACTTCCACAAAATTGATTTTTTTTATTAGCAAATTTTTACTTTTTGGAACTTCTAGAACATAATTTGATGTGTATGAATTTTTATAAAATATAAGTTAATTAATTAAATAAATAATGGGGTTATTGAGAAACTTTGTGAATTGCTTAAATGATGAGAATCTGCTCATACCCGTACAACCAACTATCCACTAAGGTGCTAATCCTGTACAAATGAAGACTGGACTAATCATTAGGGCACAAGCTAAGAGATTCAAGGATAATCTGGTTTGTTTCATACAAGGTGTGATTTAAACTCAAGAGGGCATGACAATACTTGAAGATTCAAAGCCCGTCTTATGCATCAAAGTTATGATTGCCGAAATGGACTTGACAAGCTGTTTTGTTGCTTCTATGGACTCCGGGTAGCAAGGAATGAATTTGTTGGTTTATATAAATGTGATTGAGTATTCCAAGGGATCATGAAATCATGCCAAGACAAAAGCAAAAGCATTCAAATAGCACATTTGCTCATTAAGCTTCCTGTTGCCCAAAAATGTCCAATTTGATGCTAACTTTGACTTCTTTTGTTGATCAAGCAAGTTTAACTTATTCCAATCAAGAGGCAATGTATGGGAATCAATATTAACTTATATTTGGCATCCTACATATCATATTGGAGTTGATTTAGAGCCTAAACTAGCTGGTGACTAGTCAAAGACAGCTTAGTTTGAAAACTAGTCAAGTAGTTTCCTATTTTGTAATTTGACTTTTGTTTTAGGAAATTAGTCTTTTATTTGTATTTTTACTTATTTATTTGCTAGGTAGATCACTTTAGGAAGGTTGATATTTTATTATTTCAATTGTAAATTAATTTATTCTTATTTCAAAATTAATGAATTAATTAATCCAAATTAGATTGGAAAAGAAGGAGAATTTCGGACACACCTAGTTTCCTAAATCTATGACTGGTTTCTCAATGGTGTTTTAAGGTTTTTATTTTTTCTTTTAAACATATTTAAGGCTTATTTTCTCAATGTAAATTCAGTACATTATTCATACAGAAAAATATTTGTGGGAAAGAATTCTCTTTGTTCTTTTTGAACACCTAAAATATTTAATAAAAATCAAGTGTTTTAGTTTGACTTATCAATAAGACATCCACCACCTATTGTGGCATCTTCATCATACTAACAAGTTGATAGCGGGTTAAGATGACAATTAAAATCTGAACTTAATTTTCGATCCAGGCTAATTTAATATTGGTTTAGGAGCAAGTTGACCTAGATTCGTATCATTTGGTATCAAAGCCAAATTTTGTTCAAGTTTAATCTATCTTATTTGTTTTATTTTGTTTTGTGTTAATCTGCAATTTTAGCATTAGGTTAAGGTTGCATCTATCTTCTTCACGTTGTACATTAAAAAAAAAAAAAGAATTCTTCCTAGCCGACTTAGGTTTTGTTGTTTGAGCCGAATTTTTGCTTTCTAGTTTGTTTGTTGTTTTGCATATCAGTTCTTACTAATTTGGTTTATTGTTGATTTTTCTTTGCTACTTAATCTTAATTAGTTGCATTCATATATTCAAAAAAGAGAGAGAGAGAGAGAGAGAGAGAGAGAGAGAGATTTGAAAGCATATTGCATAAACACCTACATATTTTTCCAATTTGTTTTTATTGAAAGTTTATCTCAGGTTTGGTGAAATTTTGGCCTTTGGAATTGCAATTTTGGTGTTGATTCTTGCTATTGGAGTTGTGATTAAATCTTGTGAGTGTTTTAAAGAAAAAGGAAAAAAAAAAAAAAAAGGAGGAATTAAAGCCGAAGATTAAAAAAAAAAAATTACTGCACAAAGGCCGGTTTGTGGAAGTTTGCAAAATTGAGTTTGTTTGGTGTGAAATTTCAATTGAGGAGTGTTGGAGTTGCTGTTTGATAATTCTATATTATTGCTGGATATTTAAAATTTGAGTGCTAACATTGTTTGGATTAAAATTGGTAAAGGATTTGAAACAAAAACTTAAATTACAAGAACTACAGCCAACAACTATTCTATACTTGTTTGAATTGTTTCTTGTTCGCTGTTTGAATGTCTTGTTCTAGATTTTATCCTTGAATTACTAATCCTTAATATTCTAATTTATACCTTATCAAATCCGAAAATTTGCCTTGTTATTTTACCTTTGTTTTAGTTACTTAGGCCGAGACTAGGTTTTATCAATCCGCTCGATATTTGTTTAATTTTGTTGTTGTTTTATTGATAAGTTAATTAAGGCATACTTGTGATCTAGTTTCTGTTTTATGCATGTTTTAATTAGAACTTTGGGATAATTCTTTAAGTGGAAAAAGACAAGAGAGTGTAAGCTTAAAAGAGGGTTAAAAGCCGAAATTAGTGTGCAAACATGAGTGCCGAGATGTTATTTGAGTGAAACACGTGAGGGAGTGATTTTGGTAAGAATTTTTGCATTATTTTTTCTAACATGACAGATTCAAGGTTAAGAAGAGGTGGTGATACATTAAGAAATATTGAAGAGGAATCCGTGAGATTTAAGGAGATTCTAAAGCTACGGGAAGTGGAGGTGAAACTGCCGACATGATGGTGGTTTTGGAATAACTTCAAAGGATGAATGCTCACTTTGATCACCTAGATCAAAGGATGGATAGGTTAGAAACATCACAAAGTGGACCGAACCCAAGGCAAAAATTTCATGACGCGAATCCACCCAAACCCGCACAACCGACAACCCGCTGGGGTACTGACCCCGATACAGATTAAGATTGGGCCGATCACTAGGGCTCAAGCTAAGAGGTTTAAGGAACCCCATGCTGCCTTTGTCCAAGGAGTAATTCATTCTCAAGAGGGCTTGCCCATACCCGAAGTTCCAAGACCTGTTTTGAGCATACAAGTGGTGGAAGCCGATAGGGGCCTGGGTAGAGGTTTCGGTACATCTAAGGAGTCCGGGCAGTATGAATTGGTTCCAATGCTTCATGGATTCAATACATATGTTTAAGAGGATATGGAATCAAATCAAGGAAGATTCAAACCCATCCATAAAGGGGTTGCGCGCATGGATTGAAGTTTGGCCGGTTTTTATTGTATTTTGTGCTGGATTTATTGTATTTTGCTGAGTTGGCTTTTTCTCTTTCCTTCAAGCAAGGGCAACGTGTGGGACTCCATAATAAGCTTATTTGGCATCCTACAAAGCATATTGAAGCTGATTTAGAGCTCAAATTGGTCAAATATTGGTCAAAGTCAACTTAGTCAAAAAGCTAGTATTTTAGTTTTCTAATTTGATTCTACTTTTTGTTTAGGAAATTACCATTACTTTTTAGATTTTATTTATTTATTTGCTAGACAAATAAGTTTAGGAAAGTTATTATTTTACTATTTTCATTATTAATTAATTAATTCCTAATTCAAAATAAGGAAATTAATTAATCCAAATTAGATTAGGAAAGGGTGTGGAATTAGGCAATTTCCTAATTGGATTCTATGTTGGCGAAATTTCCTAATCCTTTTAGGGTTTTATTTTGCTTATTCAAATCCTATTTAAAGGCTTATTTTCAATGAGAAATCAAGCTTGAATTTTATACAAAAAATTATTTGTGAGATTGAACTCTCTTTGATCTTTTGAACACCTAAAACACCACCATTAGTGAATGAGTGTTTTAGTTTGACTTATCAATAGGCATTCCATTACCTATTGTGGCATCTTCATTATATACCAAGGTTTCTAATCACAAGTTGGTTAGGGGTCAAGGTGATCGTTAGAACTTGAACATAATTAGATCCGGACTAATATAATATAGATTTAAGAACAGGTCATCCTAGGATCGTATCATTTGGTATCATAGCCGAATTTTATTCAGATTTGATCTATATTTATTTGCTTTATTTGTTTTTGTGTTATTCTGCAATTTTAGCATTAGGTTAAGGTTGCTTCTATAATCATACACCTTCTGCATTTTTTTTTTTTTAAAAAGCAAAATCATTCCTAGTCAAATCAGGTTTTTCTAGTTTTACCGTATTTTTTGTTTCCTAGTTTGTTGATTGTCTTCCATCATTGTTCTTTTTAATTTGGATTATTGTTGATTTTTCTTTGCTATTTTGGTCTTAATTATTTGCATTCATACATTCCAAAAAAAAAAAAAACAAACAAAAAAAAGAGAGAGTTTTGGAAGCATATTGCATAAAAAACCTAAAATTTATGCAATTTATTTTTTTTGTTTGAAGAGTGGTCTCGGGTTTGGTGAATTTTTGGCTTTAGAATGCAATTTTTGGTGTTTATCCTTGCTACTGCAGTTTTTTTATGATTTGTGAGTAAGAAAAAAAAACAGAATAGATATTAAAAAAAAAAAAAAAAAAAACTGCACACTTTTATTCTTATTGTTGGAGGCCACAGGTTTGATGAGTTTTTGCTGTTGGAATTGCAATTTGGTTGCTAATTTTTGTTATTGGAGTTGTGTTTGATATTCAATGGGAAAAAAAAGAAAGAAGAAGAAAAAGCCGAATATAAAAAAAAAAAAAATTTCGGTTTGTTGAATTTGGTGTTGAAATTTGTTTCTGGAAATTTCTTAGAGCTTGTGTTTTGTTGATTGTTTATTCAATATTTGGAGTTGCTGGAGAATTATTTTGTTGCTGGATATTTGAATGTTGGGTGCTTAAATTATTTGAATTAAAATTAGTTAAAGGATTTGATACAAAAACTTGAATTATAAGAACAACAACCAACAATATTCTATATTTTTGTTCGATTTGATTCTTGTCCATGTTTCAAATTATTTTTCCTAAATTTTATTCCTGAATCCTTAATCTCTTACCATCTGGTCTAGTTCTTGCTAATTCCAAAATTTTCGTTATTATTTTGCTTTATTTGTCAAGAAAGCCGAAAACTAGGATTTGTTAAATTCATCGGTATTGCTTGCTTTTTGCTACTGTTTTGTTGATAAGTTTAATTAAAATATACTTGTGATCTAATTGCTGTTTTATGGTTGTTTTAGTTAAAACTTTGAGATAATTCATTGAGTGGAAAAAGGTAAGAGTGTGTGAGCTTGAAAGAGGGTAAAAGCCGAAACTAGTGTGAAAACATGAGTGTCGAGACCTTGATTGAGTGAAACATGTGAGGGAGTGATATTTGATGAGAATTTATTTTATTTTGCATTATTTATACTAACACGGCAGATTCAAGGGTGAGAAGAGGAGATCCACCTTTAAGAATTAATGAAGAAGAGTCCGTAGGATTCCATGGCGGTTCCCAAGCTTCAGGGAGTGATGAGCAAACGGACATGAGGGCTATATTGGAGCAATTGCAGCTGATGAATACTCGATTTGATAACATAGATAAAAGGATGGACAAGATAGAAACATTACAAGGAGAGCCGAATATAAAGTTAGATTCTCATGGAGGTTGAGGTTGAGGTCGAGGAGGCCGAGGGCGACCAAGAGACAAATTTGGGGGAAGTAACTTTGGAGATGACTTGGATGAGGGGTTTGATGAAATTTTTGAACCTTAAGAAAGGCCAATCCGTGGGAGACCAGCAAGGAATGAAGATGATGATCTAGAAAATATCAACGTAAACATTCCACCTTTCATGGGAAAAAGTGATTCGGAGGCATATTTGGAATAAGATGAGAGAATGGAGATGATTTTTTATTGCCATAATTATTCGGAGGCCAAGAAGGTAAAGTTGGCAGCAATGGAGTTTGGTCATTATGCACTCCAATGGTGGACGAATGAGTAAAACACCCAAAGAAGAGTTGGTGATGACTTAATCACAATATGGCGACAAATGAAAGGAGCCATAAGGAAGCGATTTGTACCATCACACTATCATAGGTTGCTGCATCAAAAGCTTCAATCTATATCTCAAGGAAGTAGGTCCGTGGAGGATTATTATAAGGAGATGGAGATGCTTATGATGACGTTAAGTATGAATGAAGATAGAGAAACAACCATGGTAAGGTTTCTTGGTGGCTTGAACCGTGAAATAGCCAATCAATTAGAATTGCAACAATATGTGGAATTGGAGGAGATGTTGCATGTGGCTATTAAATTAGAGCATCAATTAAAGAGGAGGGGTGTAAGCTCATGGTTTGGAGGAGCTACAAACAGTGGGAGGTCAAATCCAAATGCTTGGAGAAGCAATCCCATCTATAATTCAAAGCCAATACCGAAACTAGGTGAAGAAAGCTCCAATAGACCAAAAAGGGAGTCCAAGACTGAATCTATCCAAGCACCAAAGAATGAGGTAAAATATAATCCTAAACCTACAAAATCAAGAGAAATTATTTGTTTTAAGTGCCAGGGATGAGGACACATCGCTAGCCAATGCCCAAATAGAAGGATCATGGTGTTGAAGGGTAATGGTGAGCTAGAATCAGAAAGTAAGGAAAGTGGTGATGAAACCGAGCAAGAGGAGGAGGAAGAGCTTGAAGGTGAGGCCAAAAGTTTGAATGCTTCCCATGTTGAATTAAGCTTGGTTTCTAGGAGAGTGCTGGCTGCATACAAAGATGAGGATGAAATTCAAAGAGAGAACATCTTCCACACCCGATGTGAAATCCAAGGTAAAATTTGTAGTATGATTATTGATAGTGGAAGTTGTACCAATGCAAATATCTCGAACCTTATAGGTTACGATGGCTTAATGATAGTGGTGAGATGAAAGTTAATAAGCAAGCCAAAGTAAAATTTAGCATTGATAAATATGTGGATGTTGTTTTCTGTGATGTTTATCCCTATGCATGCGGGACCTATTTTACCTGGTAGGCCTTGGCAATTTGATAGAGATGTTTATTCATTATGGTAGAGAGAATAGTATTGTTTGTAGATTTAAAGGTAAGAAGATCAAGTTGGAGGCATTAACTCCTAATGAATAGCACGGCCCCCATGGCAACAACACACATCCAAGGAGTCCAAACCGTGCAAAACCAACCAGGTAAGTGCTCTAAGACTCAAATTGAGTGGAAATATCATGGGAAAGCTGAAAATAAGGTGAGAAGGGGACAGAAACCTGAGAGTGTGAGAGAACTAAGAAAAGCTGAGAGTGAGCCAAATCGAAGGGAAGAAAGAAAAAGAAAGAAAAGAAAGGAAAAATAAAAATTTTTATTTAAGTTTTGGGGATGTTAATAAAGCTATTTTGAATAAGAAATTATTGCCGGTCATGAATTATAAAGATGCTTATTTAAAAATGTTCGTGTTGTATAGAACTTTACCTGCCTTGTTTAGAGCTTTAATTTGTGGAAACTTGAAAATTTGGAAGAGATTATTTGCTAAATTTAAAAAGTGTAATTTTTGCCATAATGAGCATGTATTTCTATATTTTTGTTAGGTCTAAAATATTGATTATTTTATACCATATTTATAGCTTTATATTTGTTAGTTTGTGTTAATTTGTTATGGAAAGATACTTAAATATGTATTTTCCTTAATCTAGGTGAAAGAGGAAGAATTTTAAGAAAACAACCATAAAAATGGATTTCCTGGGTCAAATTATGATGGGAAGCAAGATTTGAGCTCGAACGGACTAAGCATTAAAAAGATTCCAAAAAGATACCTTAAAGATTTTATAAAGATTCTATCGGGAATTTCATGATGGAAGTGGATGTCATATGAATCATCACGATCTGAGGATTTCAAATGTCTCGTTATTTTTGGATTTTGAGGTGCAACCAAAGAGTTATCGTCATTTAAAATTTGGAATTTATAAAAAGGAATATTCTAGTTAAATTTCCACCATTGATCAAAAGAGGGAATCAAGGCAATTTGAGGGTCAAGATAAAGACAAGTGGCAATAATTGGTTAATTTATCATTAATGAGGCACATGTCATGTCACATGCTTCATTAAGGGTAAATTACACTAATTAACTATTTTTTTAGGAGGAATTAGATAAAAGGAAAGTAGTAGAGAGCAAGTAATATACAGTTTCCTTTTTACACATGAAATTCGTCCAACCCTCTTCATGGCCTAAAAAAGGTATATTCCAAAACTCCCACATTGAAAATAAAGAGAGAAAAAGATTCCCAAGGTCCTATATATATAGCCCCCACCACATTGAAGGAATATATACAAGTTTAGAGAGTTATTTAAGAGCTTTTAGGAGACTTAAATAGAAACAAACCAAATTTTGGGAGTTTCTAAGATTCTCTTAAGGGTTCTAGGGTTTTAAAGTTTTAGAGTTTTAGAAGATCAATTGGAGAGCTTGGAGGAGGCAGAGAGACGTGGGCTTGCTTGGAGAAGAAGGCTACGACTTTGAGATCTCTTGGAGGAGAATTTCTTCAATAGTTTTTATTCTCTTTTCCTTTCTCTTTAATTGTGAATCTTATTATTTTTAATAATTATGGATGTTGAAATTATTTTTACCATGAACTAATTTTCATAGCTAGGGCTATGATGTAGCCCTAAGTATGAAGGTTTAATTATTTTAATATATGTTGAGTTTTATTTAATTAGTAATATGTTTTGTTAATAAATCATTGGTATACTTAATGCTTTCATAGGCCGGAAGGAATGAATGATTTTAATAATATTTGAGCTTGGAAAAGGATAATATTATGGATCTCCAATGATTTACATGAATGCATAATTGATTGGAAAATAGTTATGTCTCATGCCATATTATTTGCTTAATCTATGCTTGATGAATTTGCATGATTTAATTTATAGGCCGGAAGGAATAAATTAGGTTATGTGAATATTATCAATTGTGAGTGGAAACTACTTTTGATTAATTTTGTGATTAAGTATGGTTAACAAAATTACTAGTTAATTAAATTCACATATTTAAGTAATTAAATTGGAATAGTTAATGGTGAAATCAAATGCCCTAGTATTCATAATTATTCAATTCTCTCTCTTACTTGAAATTGATCTAATTCTAATTGATTGCTTTTGTTTAATTTAGTTTATTTAGTTTTCAATTGCCATCTTAAATTTTAGTTCAAATATTATCAAAACCTAATTATTTTTGGTACTTAATACTTAATCCCTTGGGTACGACAACCCTATTTTTCCACTTTATTACTTGAAAACGATTCGTGCACATGCGAGTTTATTTTACACATCAAGTTTTTGGCGCCGTTGCCGGGGATTAAGGTATTAATATTAATTTGGATTGGGTTTAGTAGTACTTTGAACATTGTTTTCTTATTTTAAATTTTTATATTTATTTCTTAATTTTGGTTTTAGTGTTGCATGCTACGGTTTTAATTCTTTGCTTGTTTGGCCAACTTGCTTTGAATTTTTAATACTTATTTTAAATTTATTGGTGTCTAGGTTAAAAGTTATGCATACTTAGGATTTTTTCTTTTTTTCAACTTTTGTTTATCTTTATTATTTTCAATTTTAGTTTGTATACTAGGGTTTAATTTTAATTGTTTGCTTGACAGACTCGCAATTAATTTTAACCTTTGTTTTGTTAGTGTTTTCTTTTTAGGGAAATCATGGAATATCAAGCTTATGGTCATCAACCTTATTGGTATTATGGGGAGCCAACTAGTTCTCTAAGTGATAATTTTGTCAAGTTACAAAAGAATCTTGCAATCATGTCTAAACCTATCTTTAAGTAGCTTATATGATTCTGGATGCTTCATAGTGGGTAAACCTATCTTTTCAACCATAGTAACATTATCAACATTAGTACAACTCCTACCATCAATAATCATACTACATACCTTATCCTTGACTTTGCACCTAATATGAAAGATGTTCTCCCGTTGCACTTCCGTCTCATCTTTGTATACAGTTAGAGCTCTTCAAATGTCTACAGGACCCATAACCCGAGCACGAGCAAAGAGATTGAAAGAGGCACTAAATGGTTTAATCCAGGAGGTGTTTTCAACCCAAGGAAGCAAGTTCATTAGTGAAGATGAACTAAAATTGGTCCATATGATTGGGATGGTGGATGCCAATGTGAAAGAGAGTTTAACGCATGGACTTCAACAACATGGTAATGTGGCATCATATGGTGACATGGCATCCAACTAAGCTTGGCCAAGTTTTATAATTAGGAAAATATTAATTTTTATTTATGTTTTGATTGGATTTTGGCACGTTGCCTATTTACTTTCCTAATTTAGTTTTTATTAGGTTTTTAAATTACTTTCCTAGTTTTATTAGAGTTGAATTGGTCAAAAGAATTAAAGGACATTCAAATTAGGAAACTAGGAGCTACATTAGGTTTCATAAACCTAACCAAATTAGGTTTCCTAAACCTAATCACATTAGGTTTCCTAAACCTAATTTTCGTCCATTATTATTCCACCTTTACTTTTACCAAATTTAGGAAAGCTTTGTAATTTATTTTGCCTATTTAAAGACACATAAGTCATGAATAAAGAGGAGATTACAATTTTGATTCAAAGTGAGAGTGATTCTCTTGGTTCTCTAAGAACTATATCAAACTTTTTCAAGCTTTGTTTGTGGAGTTCAAATTCGACTTATCAATAGGTTATTCTGCATCCTATTGTGGCGTCTTCACTATACCAAGGTTCTTACCTCAAATATGGGTAACGGGTCAAGGTCTTCCATTGATAACTTGTGACGGTCCTAATTCAATCTTTGTTACGGGTTTAGAGGCAGGTCGCTTTAGGTTCGTATCAATTTGGTATCAGAGTTAGTTTCTAATTATAGGTTTGATCCATCTATCTTTGTTGTCTGATTTTGTTCTTTGTTCTTTGTTTTCTTTGATTTTTTTTTTTTAGTTGACTCATCTGTTTGGTCATTGCGTTCTTTCATTTTATAAAGCTTGTTCTTTTTATTGAACACAATATATATATATATATATATATCGTTTTGTGGTTTGTGGCATTGAATTATTGAGATTTCAAGAGATAACAGGTAGTGAAATTTTTTAGCTGATTTGAGGAGCACCAAAAACAAGCGAAAATCAATACCCAAGAAGGTTTTTTTGAATATTCACTAATTCCATTTTCAAATCTCATTCCAATTTGTTCCTCACATACTAGTTTCTTTTGTTCTTGCTAAATTTCTTGTTGAGCTTTCATCGTTGCCTTTTTCTTGTTACTTTTCATTCTATTTGTCTTTTTAGCCTTATTTTCATAACTGTTTGGTAGGTCTATTTGGATTGTTACTTGCTAGTTTGTTTTAGTTTGAAATTAGTTTGCAAAGAACCAAATAGAATTACTAGAGTGGTAAAAGGCAAGAAAAGTGAGAATTATAGAGGGTAAAAGTCAAACTATAACTAGAGTACAAAAACGAGTGACCTTGAATTTGAGCGAGACACATGAGGGAGTGTTGTGAGGCCTTTCTTTTTTACTCACAAATTTTGCAGAAAAATCATGTCACAAGACAAAAGCAAAGAAAGCATGGATGAAACTCCATGTGTGGCTGATCCGAAGTCATACATTCAAGCCATGGTGGGAGAATTTCAAAGAGCACTACGGTTGGAGATGGGGCAGATCCATGATAGGTTGGATAGGATGGAATCATCAATCCAAACACCGTAGCCACAACCTCCACAAAGGTTTGCTCATGGACGTGGTAGAGGATGAAATACTCCAAGAAGGGAAGAATGGGAACGTGTGGGAGATGACTATGAGGAAGAAGAGGAAGATATTGGTTTGGGAACCAACCAATTCCGTGGGAGAGAGAGGTTAGACCAAGGCAGTGATTATGGAGGAATTAAGATGAAAATACCATCATTCCAAGGTAAAAGTGATCAAGAAGCATATCTCGAGTGGGAGAAGAGAATTGAGATGGTATTTGGTTGTCAGAACTACTCCGAGGCTAAAAAGGTTAAATTAGCCGCTGTTGAACTCACGGACTATACTATTGGATGGTGGGACAAAGAGACACTTTCTAGGAGGCGAGCAGGACAAAGACCTATAGATACATGGGAGGAGATGAAGGCTTTGATGAGGAAGCGTTTTGTACCTAGCAATTACTATAGGAGCATTTTTCAGAAATTACAAAGCTTGTCTCAAGGAAATAGAAGTGTGGAGGACTATTATAAGGAGATGGAAATCCTTATGATGAGGGCTAATTTTGAGGAGGATAGGGAGGCTACAATGGCACGTTTCTTGGCTGGTTTGAATAGGGAAATAGCAAATCAAGTGGACTTGCACCATTATGTGGAGATTGAGGAGATGCTGCACATGGCCATCAAAGTAGAGCAACAACTCAAGAGGAGGGGTACCACAAGACCTAGTATTGCTCAACACTTGGAAAGCAAGCCCATCCACATGGAAACCAAATCAGCCCAGGTTTGAAGATAAAGCCACCACAAGGCCTAAATTCATAGTTAAGGCCGAACCATCCTCATCTAAGCAAGTAAGTAAATCCGATTCATCTTCAACTAGAAATCGAGATATCATGTGCTTTAAATGTCAAGGCAGGGGTCATATTGCAAGTCAATGTCCTAATAAGAGGGTCATGGTGATTCGGAAAAGTGGAGACGTTGAAACTGAAGAAGAAGAGTCGGACAATGAATCCATGCCACCATTGGAGGACGTTGGTGATGAAGATGAAGAAGATTACAAGTATCCAGTTGGAGGGGGCTTGTCATTGGTTGCTAGAAGAGCTTTAACTGTGTATAAAGATGAGAAGGAAGTGCAACGAGAGAACATCTTTCATACTAGGTACAAAGTCAAGGATAAGGTATAAATGATACGAACCTTGGATGACCTACTCCTAAACCCGTATTATATTAGCCCGGATCTAATTATGTTCAAGTTCTAATGATCACCTTGATCCCTAACCAACTTGTGATTAGAAACCTCGGTATATAATAAAGACACCACAATAGGTGATGGAAGGCCTATTAGTACTAAAACACTCATTCACTAATGGTGTTTTAGGTGTTCAAAAGAAGAAAGAGAATTCAATCTCATAAATAATTTTCTGTATAAAATTCAAGCTTCCTTCTCATTAATAAATAAGCCCTTAAATAGGCTAAGATTACAAAGAAAAAACCCTAAAAAACTAAATTCAAAACCGACCACCTACAGGAATTAAAAAACTTGGCCGAATTCTAATAGCTAAACTAAGTTTCCTAAACTAAATTTGATTAATTAATTTCTTTATTTTGAATTAGGAATTAATTAATTTACAATGAAAATAATGCCTTTAAACCCATAACAAAGATTGATTTGGACAGTCTAATTACAAGTTATCAATGGAAGACCTCGACCTTTTACCTATATTTGAGGTAAGAAACTTGGAATGGTGAAGACACCATAATAGGGTGCGAAATAACCTATTTATAAGTCAAATTTGAACTCCACAAACAAAGCTTGAAAGTTCGATCTAGTTCTTAGAGAACCAAGAGAATCACTCTCACTTTGAATCAAAATTATAATCTGCCTTTATTCATGACTTATGTGCCTTTAAATAGACAAAATAAATTACAAAGCTTTCCTAAATTTGCTAAAAACCATTATAGTTGAAATTTAAGTTTAAGAAACCTAATTGGGTTAGGTTTAGGAAACCTAATTGGGTTAGAGTTAGGAATCCTAATCAGGTTAGGTTTAAGAAACCTAATTGGATTAGGTTTAGGAAACCTAATTTGGTTATTTGAATGGCCTTTAATTATTTGACCAGTCAACTCTAAGTAAAATAGGAAAGTGATTTACAAACCTAATAAAACTAAATTAGAAAAGTAAAATATGCTGCATGTCAAAATCCAATCAAGACATAATAAAAAGTTAATATATCCTAATTATAAGATTTGGCCAAGCTTAGTTGAATGCCATGTAGGCGTATATCACCCTCCAGTGGCAAAAGTACCATGTCACCATATGATACCATATCATCATCCATGTCATCAAAACTTGCCACATCACCATGTTGTAGGATTCCATGTGTTAAGCTCTCTTTCATGTTTGCATCCTCCGTCCTAATCATATGGACCAATTTTGGTTCATCTTCAGTAATGAACTTGCTTCCTTGAAATGTGAACATCTCATAGCTTAAATTATTTAATGCTTTTTTAAACCTCTTTGCTTTAGCCCTAGTTATTGATCCGGTAAAAGTGGCTCTGGACTCCATCTTCAGGTGTTCCTAATCATGTCCTTATCAGAAATCAATCTCATTATTAGTTACTGTATATTAATCTTATTATTTTACAATGAAATTTCATTTATTACATATTTATACTTGAAATATATTAGTATATGGAATTTTTTATTAAAATATCTTTAATAATAAGAACATCTTATATTATATACAATTTTTTTTACTTTATCTTTTAAAAAATCAAAAAGAAATTAAACAAGAAGGCCAATCTCATTATTAATTACTGTAAATAAAATCTTATTAATTTTACCGTAAAATAAATATAAAACATTAAATATACTAATATATAGATTATACAAATACGGAGATCAACTTCATTATTAATTATTGTATAAAAAATTCCATTATTTTACAGTAAAACAAATATAATAAACCAATAAAAATATTAATATATAAATTATAAATTTTTTTAATGTTTTTTTATTGTAAATATATATATTTTTTTTAATTCCTTACAAGTAATTAATTTCCCTACAATATAATTTAATTACCTTTGTTATTATTATTATTATTATTATTGTTATTTATCCTATAAATACGTTTTTATCTTGTAAGATAATTTACTTACGATGACATTTATTTTAAGGTTATCAATCTCATTATGGAAATCTATTATTATGATATTGAAATTCTATTTATTACATATCCATATATGAATATGTATTAGTGTATGAAATTTTTATATGAAATATCTTTAATAATAATAAGGAAAAAAATGATTTTTTCAGGGATGAGTTTTTAGAATATTATTTAACCATATTAATAGCCATAAATAATAAGGAGAATGGGAGATGAGTTTCTCTCTCTTTTTTTTTTTTTTGATGATTTTTGAGAAAATCCAAAAGAACCTCATGACGACATATGATAGTTTTATTTACTGACTATTCAACTTTTATTTATATGTTATATTGAATAGTTTTCTTTAGCGCTTTTAAGTAGGTGATTAACAATACCAAATGACTTGTAATTATGAATAGAAGCTAGTTTTGGAAATTGTTTAAGGCAACTGCTTAAGCTATTTGAGAAGCTTGACCTACTTACAAAAGCTTAGTCACATGGTGAGCTCGGATTTGACCTAGAAACTAAATAATGGGACTAGTGATATATGTCAAGCAAGGAATTACTTCATCTTGAGGTAAGCTATGAGAGGGTGGCAAGTGGCATGGAGGCATTGAACCACATATGATGACCTTGCATCCACACTACTGAATGCTTCAAAGTGAAGCAGTTGCTTCTCATTTGTTACAATGGACGGTTCTTAAGCTTTCTTTTCACACTAATTTTTGGTTGTAATATATTTGCAAGTAACGAAATGAAATGTCATGTTTTTGTTCTCTTTGAGTTTGAAAAAACACAAAAAGGAAAAGCTAAGCCTATTGGCTTGAAGATGCAACTCATTGTTGCATATATGTTATCAAAACCATGAGCCAAAATTTCAACCAATTCAATAAACCAACAACCTAAACACTTCAATTCCTCTTTATAACCAACCTTGACTCACTGCAAATTAGTATTATTGCCCTACTTCAATCCTTTGAAAAGCAACTTTGTGAGTGAGAAACCAAAGAACAAGAATCGGTTTCAATGGCATCCTTTTATTTTTTAGCACCTTCACCACTAATCTTCAATGGAGAAAACTATCCTTTTTGGTGTATTAAGATGAAAGGTTATCTTTAAGCATTTGATTTTTAGGAGTTTATAAAAGTAAATTACAAATTTGAACCATTAAGGACAAGAGCTTCAATCAACCAAATAAAGCTCCATAATGAAGAAAATGCAAGACTCCTCAAAGCTCTCACAGCTATACAAGTAGTTGTGATTGGTTACATCTTCACAAGTATTATGATTTGTTGTTATACACCAAAAGAAGCTTAAGGGAGGATTCAAAAACAGTTCCAATGTAACATAAGAATAAATCAGATGTTAAGATGGAGGAGAATGAACACATGAAGGACTTTGTAAATAGGGTCATGAAAGTTGTCAACCAAACTGGGTTGCTTGGTAAAGTTTTGTTAGATCAAAGTACTACTGAAAAAATCTTGATTCGTCTTGCCAAAATATTTGAGTCCAAGATATTATCACTTGGAGGAATAAGAGAATTAACAAGAATCTCTTTGTATGAATTACTTAATGCTTTTACATGCCATGGAACATAGAAGAAACTTTAGGCAACGAGGTGAATTAACCTCAACTAAGGAGTCACTTGTAGCAAGGAACAAAGGCAAGACAATTTTCGATGCTCAACATTTCAAAGACAAAATAAAGGGAATGTCAACATGAATCAAGGAGGGAAAAAAGACATATTGGCCTTACTTCAATTGCAAGAGACAAGGTCATTTGGCCAAGATTTGTTGGTGGAGATCAAATTTCAGTGCAAAATTTGCAAACAATTTAGTCATGTATAAAGAGTTTACAAAATAATAATAATAAAGAAGAAAAGATAGGAAGCTAGACATATCCAAGAACCTATCAACAACAAACCACCAATATGGAGCATGAGCATAATAGATTCACATCTTCATGCAATCTTGCAAGTACTGGCAAAGATGCATGGATTTTGAACAGTGGTTGAATAAACCATATGAGGCACAACCATGAGTTGTTTGTCAGTTTTGATAATAGAATTACAACAAAAATCAAAGCCACAAATGACCTCTAAAGAATGCAAGCATAAGGTAGATGTGATATTGTAATCAAAACCTCTAAAGGTACCACACTTATTACCAATGTTCTCTTTTTACCAAATCTATTTGACAACTTCCTTAGTGTACATCAACTTTTGAAAAAAGGTTACACTTTTGAAAAGATGGAAGTTGTGAAATCTCAAAGTATGGAAAAGCTATACTTATGGTGCACATGAATGATAATATTCTTGTGGTTGATTTTGAGCTCCAAAATTAATTAGTTTTGAGAGCCATTGTTGGTGAAGTTGTAAAGCTATAGCACAAAGGTTCTGCTGTTACAACTATGCAACATTGAAGCAAATGCATGCTTAGCAAATTGTGAAGATTCAAGAAGATGATGCTATATGCCAAACCTGTTAATTTGGCAAGCATACAAGAACACCATTTCTAATGGCAAGGCTTAAAAAAACCAAGAAGAAATTACAACTTATTCACTCAGATGTATATGGAACTATGAAGGAAGCAATACATGCAGGCAAAAGGAATTTTGTAATTTTCATTGATGACTACTAAAGCAAGTGTTAGTTGACTTCCTCAAGTAAAAATTTGAGATAGTAGCCACATTTCAAAAGCTCAAGACATTTGCGGAGAACTAATTTCAAATAACTATCAAGGTGATTAAAAACGATAATGGAGTCAATACACTTCATATGCTTTCCAAGATATTTTCAAGCAAGCAGACATAGTGCATCAACTTGCAACACCATACACACCATAAAAAAATTGGTGCAAGTGAAAGGAAGAATAGAATCATAATGGAGATGCCAAGATGCTTGCTAGATGAGAAGTACCTTAGAAGTTTTGGATTGAAGTTGCAAACACAAGTATATATCTTCTAAATAGACTTCCAAGCAAGGCAATTGAACCAAGAACACCAAATGAGTTATCGTATGGATTTAAACCTCCAACTGATCACTTGAAAATATTTGCAAGTGTATGTTACATGCATGCATGTAATTGAAGCAAAGAGGTCTAGCTAGACAAGAATGCAAATATTGGAATTCTTGTTAGATCATGAGTTATAGAGCTTACAACTTGTCAAGGAAGCAAATGGCCATCGAACATGATATTGTTATTGATGAAAATGAATTTTTGAATTGAGAAGACAAAGAAGTGCAATCAATCACTTTTATTCAGTTAAGAACTTCCTCGTTCATGATGTGTAAAATCAACTCGCAAGTGCACGAATCGTTTTCAAGTAATAAAGTGGAAAAATAGGGTTGTCGTACCCAAGGGATCAAGTATTAAGTACCAAAGATAATTAGGTTTTGATAATATTTGAACTAAAATTTAAGATAGCAATTGAAAAATAATAAACTAAATTAAACAAAAGCAATGAATTAAAATTAGATTAATTTTAAGTAAGAGACAATTGAATAATTATGAATCCTAGGGCATTTGATTTCACCACTAACTATTCCAATTTAATTACTTAAATATGTGAATTTAATTAACTAGTAATTTTTTTAACCACACTTAATCACAAAATTAATCAAAAATAGTTTCCACTAACAATTAATAATATTCACATAACCTAATTTGTTCCCTCCGGCCTATAAATTAAATCATGCAAATTCATCAAGCATAGATTAAGCAAATAATATGGCATGAGACATAACTATTTTCCAATCAATTATGCATTCATGTAAATCATTGGAGATCCATAATATTATCATTTTCCAAGCTCAAATATTATTAAAATCATTCATTCCTTCCGGCCTATGAAAGCATTAAGTATACCAATGATTTATTAACAAAACATATTACTAATTAAATAAAACTCAACATATATTAAAATAATTAAACCTTCATACTTAGGGCTACATCATAGCCCTAGCCATGAAAATTAATTCATGGTAAAAATAATTTCAACATCCATAATTATTAAAAATAATAAGATTCACAATTAAAGAGAAAGGAAAAAAGAATAAAAACTATTGAAAAAATTCTCCTCCAAGAGCTCTCAAAGTCGTAGCCTTCTTCTCCAAGCAAGCCCACGTCTCTCTGCCTCCTCCAAGCTCTCTAATTGATCTTCTAAAACTCTAAAACTTTAAAACCCTAGAATCCTTAAGAGAATCTTAGAAACTCCCAAAATTTAGTTTGTTTCTATTTAAGCCTCCTAAAAACTCTTAAATAATTTTCTAAACTTGTATATCTTCCTTCAATGTGCTGGGGGCTATATATATAGGACTTTGGGAATCTTTTTCTCTCTTTATTTTCAATGTGGGAGTCTTGGAAGATACCTTTTTTAGGCCATGAAAATGGTTGGACGGATTTCATGTGTAAAAAGGAAACTTGATATTACTTGCTCTCTACTATTTTCTTTTTATCTAATTCCTCCTAAAAAAATAGTTAATTAGTCTAATTTACCCTTAATGAAGCATGTGACATGACATGTGCCTCATTAATGATAAATTAACCAATTATTGCCACTTGTTTTTATCTTGGTCCTCAAATTGCCTTGATTCCCTCTTTTGATCAATGGTGGAGATTTAACTAGAATATTATTTTTTATAAATTCTAAACTTTAAATGATGATAACTCTTTGCTCGCACCTCGAAATCCAAAAATAACAAGACATTTGAAATCCTCAAATCGTGATGATTCATATGACATCCACTTCCATCATGAAATTCCAGATAGAATCTTTATGGAATCTTCAAGGTATTTTTTTGGAATCTTTTTAATGCTTAGTTCATTCGAGCTCAAATCTTGTTTCCCACCGTAATTCGACACAAGGAATCCATTTTTATGGTTGTTTTCTTAAAATTCTTCCTCTTTTACCTAGATTATGAAAAATACATAATTAAGTATATTTCCATAACAAATTAACACAAACTAACAAATATTAAGCTATAAATGTGGCATAAAATCATCAATATTTTAGACCTAACAGTTCACATCAAGAAAGTTATTTTGATGTTGAGTTCGAAGAAGTTGATCCAGCCTATGAGTTCCATGCTATAAAGAGAAGTAGAAGGTCACTTAAAGAACTGTATGAAAGGGCAAGCATGGAAATTCATGATCCCACAACATTTAGTGTGGTTGCATAAGTCCAAGAATGGAAAGATGTAGTGAGGGAGATTAATATGATTGCAATGAATAACACTTAGAGTTTAGTACCTAGGTTGAGAGATGGACATGTGATTGGTGTCAAATGGATATTTAGAACTAAGCTAAACCCCGATGGAACCTTGAAGGCACAGGGCAAGGCTTGTTTTCGAAGGCTATGATCAACAATATGGCATTGCATATAGTGTAACATTTGTACCATCACAAGGCATGAAACCACTAGACCTTTCCTATATATTGTTGCAAATAATTCATGGAGAATTTTCCTTTAGGATTTCAAATCTACAATCCTAAATGGTATTTTGGAAGAAGAAGTATACGTAGAACAACCTGTAGGCTTTGTCAAGGAAAGAGAGGATAAAAAGGTTTACAAATTGCATAAAGCTTTGTATGGACCTAAAAAAGCACCAAAAGCATGGTATAGTTAAATTAATGAGTTCTTGGTAAATGATGGATTTGTTATAAATGAAAAATGAACCTACTCTCTACATTAAGGTAAGCTCAAGTGGAGATAAGATGGTAATCTCCTTGTATGTTGATGATTCACTTATAACATGCTGTGATGACCAAGCCATATAAAGATTCAAGGTGAAAATGAAGCATACATGATATGAGCCTAGAGCAACCTGCCTCTAAACCCATAACAAAGATTGAATTAGACCATCTAATTACAAGTTATGAATGGAAGACCTTGACCCATTACCTATATGTGAGGTAAGAACCTTGGTATGGTGAAGACGCCACAATAGGGTGCAGAATAACCTATTGATAAGTCAAATTTGAACTCCACAAGCAAAGCTTGAAAGGTTCGATATAGTTCTTAGAGAACCAAGAGAATCACTCTCACTTTAAATCAAAATTGTAATCTTAATTTTATTCATGACTTGTGTGCCTTTAAACAGGCAAAATAAATTACAAAACTTTCCTAAATTTGCTAAAAATAATTATGAAATAATTATGGATGAAAATTAGGTTTAGAAAACCTAATTTTGATAGGTTTAGGAAACCTAATGTGATTAGGTTTAGGAAACCTAATTTGGCGAAGTTTAGGAAACCTAATTTAGCTCCTAGTTTCCTAATTTGAATGGCCTTTAATTCTTTTACCAATTCAACTCCAATAGAATTAGGAAAGTAATTTAAAAACCTAATAAAACTAAATTAGGAAAGTAAATAGGCAACATGCCAAAATCCAATCAAAACATAAATAAACATTAATATTTTCCTAATTATAAAATTTGGCCAAGCTTAGTTGGTTTCCATGTCACCATATGATGCCACATCACCATGTTGTAGAAGTCCATGCATTCAACTCTCTTTCACGTTGGCATCCACCATCCCAATCATATGGACCAATTTTAGTTCATTTTAACTAATGAACTTGCTTCCTTGGGTTGTAAACACCTTCTAGATTAAACCATTTAGTGCATTTTTCAATCTCTTTGCTCGTGCTCGGGTTATGGGTCCTATAGACATTTAAAGTGGATCTGGGCTCTATCTTTAAGGGCTCTTGGTCATGTCCTCATTAGAGAATTGGTTTTTCACCATTATTCTTGGACCTCTAGGTTATTCACTTGAGAGTGTCTTTATACTTATGGTTTTTATCTTCCATAGATAAAGGGTCATAAGTCAATACCATAGGTTCCTACCTCTAAATAGGTAATGGGTCTTGGTTGGATATATATATATATATATATTTTTTTTTTTCCTTCTATTTTTAAGTTCCTTGCAATTGTTTTTCATCCCATCTCCATATCCAATCATCATCTGGTTATTCACTTTCATTTCATTGACTCAAAATCATCATCTCACTACCATACCTGCATCCGTGAGCATATCATTTTGGTATCAGAGCATCGGTTACAACGTATATGAGAATTCTCTTTGTTTTATTCATTTCCTGATTATAACATATTGAAACCTTAGCTTGCGTTGTTTTGTTTTCTGGTTTTTTTCATTTGTTCCTTGTTTCTTCTTTCCTTGTCATTTGTTGTTCATTTTTTTTCTTCTATTCCCATTTTGTGTTTCCATCCATTTTCCTTTTTGATGTCCATTTTTGTTGTGTTTCTTTTGCTTGAGATACCCTAGAAAATCCACATACCCTATAGTATATATACAGCCATATTGTCTTAACAAAGGTTGTTTAAGAAAAAAAAAAGAAAAAAAAAGGTATATCCTTTTTAGCACTTGAAAGTAGATCCAACCTTTCAAAATATTTCCTTTTGATTGATCTGGCTATTTTATTTGTTTAAAAGGCCATTGGTACAAAAGGATTATTGATGTGTAAAATCAACTCACAAGTGCACGAATCGTTTTCAAGTAATAAAGTGGAAAAATAGGATTGTCGTACACAAGGGATTAAGAATTAAGTGCCAAAGATAATTAGATTTTGGTAATATTTGAACTAACAATTAAGATGGCAATTGAAAATTAAATAAACTAAATTAAACAAAAAAAAGAAATTAAAATTAGATCAATTTCAAGTAAGAGAGTGAGTTTAATAATTATGAATACTAGGGCATTTGATTTCACCACTAACTATTTCAATTTAGTAACCAAAAAGATAGGAACACACCTCCTACTTTCCTTAAGAAACTTATGCTTTTCATATGGTTTTTCCAAACTAGGCGGCATAACACTAGTAACCAAATAATTAACAATGTCAGCATACCAAGGTACATAAAAAACACCATCAACCCTAAACACTTTCTCATCTGGAAAACACTCTTCTATGTCATTTTCCTCACTCAATTCCAACCTAGACAAGTGATCAGCTACTAGGTTTTCTACTCCTTTTTTATCGAAAATTTCTAAATGAAACTCTTGAAGTAACAAAACCCATCTAATTAAAACTAGGTTTAGACTCTTTCTTACTCATGAGGTACTTAATTGCACTATGATCGATATAGAAAATGGTCTTTGAACCTAATAAATATGCTCTAAACTTATCAAAAGCAAAGACAATGGCAAGCATCTCTTTCTCAGTAGTAGCATAATTAAGTTGAGCATCATTCAAAGTTCTAGAAGCATAATAAATAACATGCAGTTTTTTATCCTTCCTTTGTCCCAAAACAGCTCCTATAGCATAATCACTAGCATCACACATAATTTCAAAAGGTAGATTCCAATTAGGAGCACACATAATGGGAGCACATATAAATTTTTAGTCAAAAGATTAAAAGCATGCAAGCATTCATCATCAAAAACAAAGGGAACATCTTTATTCAACAAGTTACAAAGAGGTTTAGTTATCTTGGAAATATCCTTAATAAATCTCCCATAAAAGCCCGCATGCCCAAGAAAACTTCTAATACCTTTTATTAAAGTTGGTGGAGGCAATTTCTCTATAACTTCTATTTTAGCTTTATTTACCTCAATTCTCCTTTTAGAAACCTTATGACCTAAAACTATTCCCTCTTCCTCCATAAGTATTTTGTGCATAAAAATAGAGGGGCTAATACCCTTAATATCAGCTATGTCCAACCTAGTACAGTTTTATGTTCTCTTAAGACTTCTAAAAGTTTGGCTTCTAGGTCCTCATTAAGGGCAGATGAAATTATTACTGGAAGGGTATTATTAAATCCTAGAAAAGCATATTTTAAATGACTAGATAGTGGCTTCAAATTAATTATAGGTGGGTGCTCCAGACTCGGTATCTTTCTAGGTCCACTCTCACCTAAATCCTCAAACTTTCCAACATAATCTACCTCACAATGGGTGGCTATATCTATGATGTTACACTCTTGTTTTTCTTCTTCTGCACATGGTCTAAATAACTTACTCAATCCTAACGGATCTAAATTACTTTCTTTTGCCATAGCATTTATCAATTCATCACATGCATCAACAAGAAAGCAGAAAGGAATTTCATCAAGATTAGGAAATTTAACAACATTAGGGATTTGAAAACTTACCTCCTCATTGAGTACTCTAAGGGTTACTTGCCTTTGTTGTACACCAATGAGGGCACGTCCGATTGCAAGAAATGGTGTTACAAGAATGATTGGAATGTTGTCATCTTCCTCCATATCAAGTATCACAAAGTCTGCAGGGAAGATGAACTTGTTTACTTTTACAAGTACATCCTCCAATATTCCCCTTGGCCTTTTGATGCTTCAATCCGCCATTTGAAGAGTCACTGTGGTAGGCTTCACATCTCCCACTCCAAGCTTCCTGTAAATGCTATATGGCATCAAATTAATGCTAGCACCTAAATCACAAAGAGCCATAAAATTATAATGTCCAATGTTACACGGGATGTCAAAGCTTCCTAGATCTTTTAACTTGGGTGGAATCTTATGGTGTAACCTAGCACTACTCTCTTCACTCAAAGCTACTAACTCATAATTCTCCCACCTCCTCTTGTTTGACAATATCTCCTTCAAAAACTTAACATAGGAAGGCATTTGTTCTAAGGTATCTATAAAAGGGATATTTACATGCAATTGCTTAAATACATCAAGAAACTTTTTAAATTGATTATCTAACTTTGCATTCCTAAACCTAGATGGGAAAGGTGGAGGTGGGGTCTTCTTGTAGGCTTGATTCTTCTCCTCATTTTTGTTGTGCTTGTCAATAGGTTTGCTTAAGCAAGGTGCTGGTTCAACTTTCTTTGATCAGTTGGTGAGCTCTCGGCCTCTCTTGCATGTGGTGGTATGTACTTTGTTGGTGGAGACTTCATGGCATCACTTGAACCTTCATCTTTTCTCCTATAAGCCTCATTATGCTCCACATTTGATTTTGAGTTGTCATGTGTGACCAAGTGTGATGTTGAGTCTATGGGGCTCTCCTCATCTTCATTATCAAGAATCACCATCCCTTTGTCACTTTCTTTAGGCCCGGCTACTTGCTTTCCACTTCTTAATGTAATGGCTTGAACATGCTCCTTTGGGTTCTTCTCCATTTGGCTTGGCAAAGTTCCTTGACTTCTTTGGAATTGAGTTGCTAATTGACCTATTTGGTTCTCCAAGCTTTTGATTGCAGCCATTTGGTTGTTGAACATTTGAGTATGGTTTGTCAATTGTTGCTCAGTTCTCTGCATGAAAGAATTAGTATTATTAGATAACTCTTGCAAGGATTCTTCAAGTGAAGAAAATTGAGTTTGAGTTGGAGAAGAATTTTGATTTTGATGTGCAAGTTGCTGCTTTTGATAGAATGGAGATTGGAATTGTTTTCTTTGAAACCTTCCGCTTTGTCCTTGATTAGACCCTTGCTGTTTGTTGTTAGACCATGAAAAATTTGGGTGGTTCCTCCATCCTGGATTATATGTGTTAGAATATGGATTGTTTTGTTGCTTTTGAAAGTTCCCTACAAAATTAACATCATCAGAAGCAAAGAGATTTCCAACTTGGCAATTCACACTCTTATGATCATGAGCACCACATAAATCACAAAATAAATAAGTATTAGTAGATTGGATAGAATTCACCCCTATTTGACCAAATTGAGTGTTCAAGGTCTTCATGAATTGGGTTGCAAGTTGAGCTCCTAAGTTGTTAATATCAACGTCTTCCACGGCCTTTACTTGACTTCTTCCATTTAGTCTCCTATCACTTGGATATTGGTAGTTATTATGGCCATCTCTTCAATTAATTCAAATGCGTCTGATTGCCTCTTCTTCATTAAAGAACCTCTTGCAGCTGCATCTACGTATTGTTTGTTACCATAATCTAGACCATTATAGAAAATCTGTACCTATATCCATGTTGGAAATCCATGGTGTGGGCATCTTCTTAATAGTTCCTTGAAGCGCTCCCATGCATCATACAAAGTCTCTTGGTCCCACTGACAAAAATTATTTATATCACTATTCAATTTTGCGGTCTTTAATGGAGGAAAAAATTTGTCTAGGAATTTTGCCTCCATAGCATCCCATGTAGTGATAGTACCTGCAGGTAAAAGAATTTATCTACACTTTTGCCTTGTCTCCAAGAGACCAAGGAAAAAGTCTTAATCGAAAAGCATCATCAGAAACATCATTTTGTTTAGGCATATCACACAATTGAAGAAAACTAGAAATATGCATTTTTGGATCTTCATAAGGCAAACCACGAAATTGAACATTATTAAGCAAAGAAGTAGTAGATGCTTCAATTTTAAAATTGTTTGCTTCAATGGGTGGTCTCCTTATGCAAGACAAATCACCAACTTTCTTGTGAGTGGCATACTTGCATATGGGCTCGCATATGGGCAAATCATCTTCTCTTTGGTTGGCCATTGCACCTTCTTGAGTTCCTTGGTCTATACGTACCCAAGTACCCTTTATGGCTTGTTTTCTAGGTGCTGGTTTATTTTCCAAATCAACTTCCTTCTTGAACTCTTGATCACCACTATGACTCATACACAACACCTAATTCCTAAAAAGAGAGCAAGGAAAATAAATTAGAAAGAAAATTAGAAAATTGAACAAGAAAACAAAAATTGGAATTCTAATGTTGCTAACTAATCTAACAATTAAAATCAATTAGCAATAAAGAAAAACAAACTAACACTTAACTAAAAGATAAATGAAAATAACTCTAGGAAATAATGAACCAAATGAAAAGAATGCAAAAAAAATTAAACCCTTTTGTGCAGGTATGCATTTAAAGTTAACAATTGTGCCAAACTAAAATTTCAACTAAAAGTAAGCTAAACCTATTCTTATTCAACCAAACAAATAAAAAATAATAATAAAATCCCTAAGTATGCTAGACTTGCAACCTAAGCACCAATAAATTAAAAACACGATTTTGGTTTCAAGTACCACAAAATAAGTACTAAAATTCAAAGCAAGTTGGCCAAACAAGCAAATAATTAAAACCCTAGCATGCAACACTAAAACCAAAATTAAGAAAAAGTAAAGATGTGAAAAATCTGATACATATATTTAAAATATATATATATATATATATCCTTTTTGGCACTTGAAAGTAGATCCAACCTTTCAAAATCTTTCCTTTCGATTGATCTGGATGTTTGATTTGTTTAAAAGGCCATTGGTACAAAAGGATTATTGATGTGTAAAATCAACTCGCACGTGCACGAATCGTTTTCAAGTAATAAA
Organism: Ziziphus jujuba; assembly: GCF_031755915.1. Taxonomy (NCBI): domain Eukaryota; kingdom Viridiplantae; phylum Streptophyta; class Magnoliopsida; order Rosales; family Rhamnaceae; genus Ziziphus; species Ziziphus jujuba. The sequence continues at coordinate 21,791,956 of NC_083383.1, read as the reverse complement.
GTGGAAAAATAAGGTTGTCGTACCTAAGGGATTAAGAATTAAGTACTAAAGATAATTAGGTTTTGGTAATATTTGAACTAGCAATTAAGATGGCAATTGAAAATTAAATAAACTAAATTAAACACAAACAAGAAATTAAAATTAGATCAATTTCAAGTAAGAGAGTGAGTTTAATAATTATGAATACTGGGGCATTTGATTTCACCACTAACTATTCCAATTTAATTACTTAAATATGTGAATTTAATTTACTAGTAATTTTGTTAACCACACTTAATCACAATATTAATCAAAAGTAGTTTTCACTCACAATTGATAATATATTCACATAACCTAATTTATTCCTTCCGGCCTATAAATTAAATCATGCAAATTCATCAAGCATAGATTAAGCAAATAATATGACATGAGACATAACTATGTTCCAATCAATTATGCATTCATGTAAATCATTTGAGATCCATAATATTATCCTTTTCCAAGCTCAAATGTTATTAAAATCATTCATTCCTTCCGGCCTATGAAAGCATTAAGCATGCCAATGATTTATTAACAAAGCATATTACTAATTAAATAAAACTCAACATATATTAAAGTAATTAAACCTTCATAATTAGGGCTACATCATAGCCCTAGCTATGAAAATTAGTTCATGAAAAAAATAAATTCAACATCCATAATTATTAAAAATAATAAGATTCATAATTAAAGAAAAAAGAATAAAAACTATTGAAGAAATTCTCCTCCAAGAGCTTTCAAAGTCGTAGCCTTCTTCTTCAAGTAAGCCCACGTCTTTATGCCTCCTCCAAGCTCTCTAATTGATCTTCTAAAACTCTAGAACCCTGAAGAGAATCTTAGAAACTCCCAAAATTTGGTTTGTTTCTATTTAAGCCTCTTAAAAGCTCCTAAATAACTCTCTAAACTTGTATATCTCCCTTCAATGTGGTGGGGGCTATATATATAGGACCTTAGGAACCTTTTTCTCTCTTTATTTTCAATGTGGGAGTCTTGAAAGATACCTTTTTTAGGCCATGAAGAGGGTTGGACGAATTTCATGTGTAAAAAAGAAACTTGATATTACTTGCTCTCTACTACTTTCCTTTTATCTAATTCCTCCTAAAAATATAGATAATTAGTCTAATTTATCCTTAATGAAGCATGTGATATGACATGTGCCTCATTAATGATAAATTAACCAATTATTGCCACTTGTCTTTATCTTGACCCTCAAATTGCCTTGATTTCCTCTTTTAATCAATGGTGGAGATTTAACTAGAATATTCTTTTTTTATAAATTCCATACTTTAAATGATGATAACTCTTTGCTCGCACCTCAAAATCCAAAAATAACGAGACATTTGAAATCCTCAAATCGTGATGATTCATATGACATCCACTTCGATCATGAAATTCCCGATTGAATCTTTATGGAATCTTTAAGGTATCTTTTAAGTGTTGCATTTCTTGTTTCACCCTTGTTCAAATAAGTATATTGTGCTTGATAGTGGTACTTGTTGAGTCCAATAGAACTTGGTGAATCACCTAGTGCATATTTTCTATCTTTATTGTGTGTGTGTGAAACACGAGAGTGAGAGAAAACACGTGAGGGAGTGTAGTGAGGACATTTCTTTCACCATGTCATCCGATGAGCTTAGAGCAAAATTTGAAGAAATCAATGCCAACAGCAATATGGAAAGGACGTTTGAAGAATTAATGAGGCGTATGACTTTGATGGAAGAACAAATGAATACTCAAAGGAATTTCCCTAGACCACGAGAGGGAACACCACAGGTTACTAATGAAGGAAGGAGAAACAATAGAAGAGCTCCAATGCCTAGAGAAGAAGATATTGAAGAAATTAATGAGGATGAATATGAGGAAGATTTTGAGTTTGAGGATCCTAGAATCGGTACAAGGAGAAGAGTAAGGAGAGGGAATTTACCAAGGAGGAATCATAGAGGTCGAGATGAAGAGGATGGTAATTTGAACAGTATCAAAATGAGCATACCATCATTCCAAGGAAGGAATGATCCAGATGAGTACCTCAACTGGAAAAAGAAGGCAGAACTAATTTTTATTACCACAACTACTTCGAGGAGAAGAAGGTAAAGCTTGCTGTGATTGAGTTTGGTGACTATGCAATCATATGGTGGGAACAACTTGTCATGAACCGAAGAAGGAATGGTGAGAGGCCCATAAGAACATGGGGAGAACTCAAAGCTAGTATGAGGAAAAGATTCATTCCAAACTATTATTATCGAGAGTTACACCAAAAACTTCAAGGTTTAACTCAAGGTAATATGAGTGTGGAAGAATACTTTTTAGCTCTAAAATATTGATGATTTTATGCCATATTTATAGCTTAATATTTGTTAGTTTGTGTTAATTTGTTATGGAAAGATACTTAATTATGTATTTTTCTTAATCTAGGTAAAAGAGGAAGAATTTTAAGAAAACAACCATAAAAATGGATTCCGTGGGTCGAATTATGGTGGGAAGCAAGATTTAAGCTCGAACGAACTAAGCATTAAAAAAGATTCCAAAAAGATACCTTGAAGATTCAATTATGCATTCATGTAAATCATTGGAGATCCATAATATTATCCTTTTCCAAGCTCAAATATTATTAAAATCATTCATTCCTTCCGGCCTATGAAAGCATTAAGTATACCAATGATTTATTAACAAAACATATTACTAATTAAATAAAACTCAACATATATTAAAATAATTAAACCTTCATAGTTAGGGCTACATCATAGCCCTAGCTATGACAATTAGTTCATGGTAAAAATAATTTCAACATCCATAATTATTAAAAATAATTAGATTCACAATTAAAGAGAAAGGAAAAGAGAATAAAAACTATTGAAGAAATTCTCCTCCAACAGCTCTCAAAGTCGTAGCCGTCTTCTCCATGCAAGCCCACGTCTCTCTGCCTCCTCCAAGCTCTCCAATTGATCTTCTAAAACTCTAATACTTTAAAACTCTAGAACCCTTAAGAGAATATTAGAAACTCCCAAAATTTGGTTTGTTTCTATTTAAGCCTCCTAAAAGCTCTTAAATAACTCTCTAAACTTGTATATATTCCTTCAATGTGGTGGGGGCTATATATATAGGACCTTGGGAATCTTTTTCTCTCTTTATTTTTAATGTGGGAGTCTTGGAAGATACCTTTTTTAGGCCATGAAAAGGGTTGAATGAATTTCATGTGTAAAAAGGAAACTTGATATTACTTGCTCTCTACTACTTTCCTTTTATCTAATTCCTCCTAAAAAAATAGTTAATTAGTCTAATTTACCCTTAATGAAGCATGTGACATGACATGTGCCTCATTAATGATAAATTAACCAATTATTGCCACTTGTTTTTATCTTGGCCCTCAAATTGCCTTGATTCCCTCTTTTGATCAATGGTGGAGATTTAACTAGAATATTCCTTCTTATAAATTCCAAACTTTAAATGATGATATCTCTTTGCTCGCACCTCGAAATCCAAAAATAACGAGACATTTGAAATCCTCAGATCGTGATGATTCATATGACATCCACTTCCACCATGAAATTCTCGATAAAATCTTTATGGAATCTTCAAGGTATCTTTTTGGAATCTTTTTAATGCTTAGTCCGTTTGATTTCAAATCTTGTTTCCCACCATAATTCGACCCAAGGAATCCATCTTTGTGGTTGTTTTCTTAAAATTCTTCCTCTTTCACCTATATTAAGAAAAATACATAATTAAGTATCTTTCCATAACAAATTAACACAAACTAACAAATATGATATAAATATGGCATAAAATTATCAATATTTTAGACGTAATAGAATCTCTTCAAAGAAGGAGGGAATGATGCACATCACACTTCCAACGATCCCTTTCAGCTGCCTTAAGGCCCAATTACTCAAAGTAGAGCCAAAAGATTCAAGGAGGCCTTATTTGCATTCATAAGGGATCTTCATGTGTTTAAAGAGGAGGACATTACCAAACCCACTTTTGAGAATTCCAAGTTGAAGAACAACTATTTGACAGTCCAAGATCAAGTGTTTTAGGCTTGGATAGTAAGCCAAAATTAAAGGGGGACATTTTGGGCTTGGAGAATTATAAAATGGGCTTGAGGAAATTACAAAATGGGCCGTTTTGGTGCTATTTTAGGGGACCAAGTATTTTAGAACATCCGGGCCATGTAATTTGATGCTAATCACTATATAAGGTAATACTAGTTGGTTCAAGATAAGTCAAAATAATCTTTAATGCTTTGTCTACGGTTTCTAAAGAGTCTTAGACTCTATTTAAGGATTTTATTTTTCCATATGTAAGGAGATTGGTTTTTTGAATGAAATTCTCTCATTGAGAATTGGTTTTCACCATTATTCTTTGACTTCTAGGTTATTCACTTGAGAGTGTCTTTATACTTATGGTTCTCATCTTCCATAGATAAAAGGTCATAAGTCAATACCATAGGTTCCTACCTCTAAATAGGTAGTGGGTTTTGGTTGGATATATTTTATTTTATTTTAATTTTTTTTCTTTTTTTCCTTTTGTTTTTAAGTTCCTTGCAATTGTTTTTCATTCCATCTCCATATCTAATGACCATCTGGTTATTCACTTTCATTTCATTGACTCAAAATCATCATCTCACTACCATATCCGCATCCGTGAGTGTATCATTGTCCCTTTCAATGACTCATGATCTATGTGAATCACAAACTCTTTAGGCCATAAGTAGTACTGCCATGTCTCCAATATTCTAACCAATGCATATAGCTCTTTGTCATAAGTTGGATAGTTTAAGGTTGCCCCACTTAGCTTTTCACTGAAATAAGCAATTGGTTTTCCCTGCTGCATTAAAACAACACCTATACCTATTCTTTTTTTGAGCTTCTCCCCTTTGAAAACCTACATTCTTCTTAACAACCTCTGTCAAAAGTGCAGCAATAGTACTAAAATCTTTAACAAACCTTCGATAGAAACTAGCCAAACCATGGAAGCTTCTAACTTGGGTGATGCTAATTGGCGTGGGCCACTTTTGAATGGCTTTCACCTTCTCTTGATCAACTTTGATACCTGCAGCACTAATCATAAAACTTGTTTTTAATATTTTCCTAATTATAAAATTTGGCCAAGCTTAGTTGGGTGCCATGTCACCATGTGATGCCACATCACCATGTTGTAGAAGTCCATGCGTTAAACTCTCTTTCACGTTGGCATTCACCATCCCAATCATATGGACCAATTTTAGTTCATCTTCACTAATGAACTTGCTTCCTTGGGTTGTAAACACCTCCTGGATTAAACCATTTAATGTCTCCTTCAATCTCCTTGCTCGTGCTCGGGTTATGGGTCCTGTAGACATTTGAAGTGGATCTGGGCTCCATCTTGAAGGGCTCTTGCTCATGTCCTCATCACTTTGTCCCACCATCTAATAGCATAGTCCGTGAATTCAACAGCAACTAATTTAACTTTTTTTGCCTCAAAGTAGTTCTGACAATCAAATACCATCTCAATTCTCTTCTCCCACTCGAGATATGCTTCTGGATCACTTTTACCTTGGAATGATGGTATTTTCATCTTAATTCCTCCATAGTCATTGCCTCGGTCTAACCTCTCTCTCCCGTGGAATTGACTGGTTCCCGAACCAATGTCTTCTTCTTCTTCCTCATAGTCATCTCCCACTCGTTTCCAATCACGCCTTCTTGGAATAGCTCTTCCTTTACCACGTCCATGAGCAAACCTTTGTGGACGTCATTGCTGCGGCGTTTGGATTGATGATTCCATCCTATCCAACCTATCGTGGATCTGCCCCATCTCCAACCGTAGTGCTCTTTGTAGTTCTCCCACCATGTCTTGAATGTATAACTTCGGATCAACCACACCTAAAGTTTCATCCATGCTTTCTTTGCTTTTGTCTTGTGACATGATTTTTCTGCAAAATTTGTTAGTAAAAAGGAAAGGCCTCATAACACTCCCTCACATGTCTCGCTCAAATTCAAGGTCACTTGTGTTTGTACTCTAATTATAGTTCGGCTTTTACCCTCTATAATTTTTACCTCTCTTGCCTTTTACCACTCTAGTAATTCTATTTGGTTCTTTGCAAACTAATTTCAAACTAAAACAAAGTAGCAAGTAACAATCCAAATAGACCTACCAAACAGTTATGAAAATAAGGCTACAAGACAAATAGAATGAAAAGTAACAAGAAAAAGGCAATGATGAAAGCTCAACAAGAAATTTGGAACAAACAAAAGAAACAAGAATGTGAGGAACAAATTGGAATGAGATTTGCAAAGTGGAATTCGTGAATCTTCAACAAACTTTATTTTCGGTATTGATTTTGGCTTGTTTTTGGTGCTCCTCAAATCAACCGAAGAAAAATTTCACTACCTGGTTTCTCTTGAAATCTCAATAATTTAATGCCACAAACCACAAGAACAAGAATGAAGAAGAACACAAAGACAAAATGCAAAGAAATTTGTAGCAACCCAAACGCAAAGAACAACCAAAGAAATCAAAGATGCAATTTCTAACCTAATGCGAAAAATCACCAAAAAGAAAAACCTATAATTAGAAACTAGCTCTGATACCAAATTAATAGGTACCTAGAGCGACCTGCCTCTAAACCCGTAACAAAGATTGAATTAGACCGTCTAATTACAAGTTATCAATGGAAGACCTCGACCCATTACCTGTATGTGAGGTAAGAACTTTGGTATGGTGAAGACGCCACAATAGGGTACGGAATAACCTATTGATAAGTCAAATTTGAACTCCACAAGCAAAGCTTAAAAAATTCGATATAGTTCTTAGAGAACCAAGAGAATCACTCTCACTTTAAATCAAAATTGTAATCTCAATTTTATTCATGACTTATGTGCCTTTAAATAGGCAAAATAAATTACAAAGCTTTCCTAAATTTGCTAAAAATAATTATGGACGAAACTTACGTTTGGAAAATCTTATTTTGATAGGTTTAGGAAACCTAATGTGGTTAGGTTTAGGAAACCTAATTTTTGGTTAGGTTTAGAAAACCTAATTTATCTCATAGTTTCCTAATAAGAATAGGAAAGTAATTTAAAAACCTAATAAAACTAAATTCAAAAAATAAAATAGGCAACATGCCAAAATCCAATCAAAACATAAAGCAAAAGCTAATATTTCCGAATTATAAAATTCAGCCAATGCCATGTAGGCGCATATCATCCTCCACGCGACAAAAGTGCCATGTCACCATATGATGCCACATCACCATCCATGTCATCAAATCGTGCCACATCACCATATTGTTGGATTCCATGCGTTAGGCTTTCTTTCATGTTGGCATCCTCCGTTCCAATCATATGGACCAATTTTGGTTCATCTTCAGTAATGAACTTGCTTCGTTGGGATGTGAACACCTGTTGGATTAAAAACCATTAAATGCTTCTTTAAACCTCTTTCCTCTTGCCCTGGTTATTGGTCTCGTAGAGATTTGAAGTGGCTCTAGACTCCATCTTGGGGTGCTCCTAGTCATCATGTCCTCAGCAATACATTTGGCATTTTTGATTTTGGATTAATGCATTACTTTCTTGGAATGGAGATCAAGCAAACAAGCAAAGATATTCTTTTAAGTCAAGAAAAGTATGCTTTTAGATTTGCTTATGAAGTTTCAATTGCATAATGGCAAACACGTTGATACACCAATGATAAGAAATGTGAAACTTTGAATTTGATGATGGTTTTTCAAAGATAAATGGCTTAGCTTATAGAAGCTTAATTGGTAGCTTTTTGTACGTGTGTGCTTCAAAACTTAACATTATGTTTGTTACAAGTATGCTATTGAAGATTCACGAGTTCACCATAAGAAAACCATTACCAAACAGCAAGAAGAGTATAGTATGTTAAAAGCATGGCCAGCTATGATGTTTGGTTCAAATGTGGAAATGATTGTAATCTAGTTGAATATTATGATAATGATTAGACAGGCAGCTTAAAAGACTTGAAAAGCATCTCTAAATACTTGTTCATGCTTTATTTAGGCCCATTTTCATAGAGTTCACACAAGCAAGGATGAATAGTAAAGGCAGAATACATCTCAGATTTAACAGCATCAAATTAAGTCACTTGGTTAAGGAAATTACTAGAAGACTTAGGATGCAAGAGAATCCAACTACCATATTCTATGACATTACAATCTGCAATTGGCATAGCCAAAAATCCAGTTCAACATAAAAGAACAAAGCACATTACTTAGTGCATTATCCGATGCAAGACCAACTTGCTGATATTCTCACCAAACCAATGCCAAAAAAGGGGATGAATGTTTAGAACTTTATTAAATAAAGTTCCTAACATTGCTAAGGAGGAGTGTCAAAGAATGTGGTAATTTAGCTTTCTTTTTTATGTAAACTCAAGGTTAAGTGGTTCAAAGTTCAAGGTTTGTATCTTTGGTTTAACATGCTTATTTTGATTTATTTTTGAACTAGTTTTCTTTTGGGCTTCTAAGTAGGTGATTAAGAACAATTATGCTTAGAAGCTAGTTTTTGAAATGGTTTAAGGGAGCTACTTAAGCTACTTGAGAAACTTGATTTACTTGAATGATACAAATCTAGGACGACCTACTCCTAAACCGATATTATATTAGCCCGGATCTAATTATGTTCAAGTTCTAATGGTCACCTTGACCCCTAACCAACCTGTGATTTTCTACCTTGGTATATAATGAAGACGCCACGATAGGTGATGGAAGGCTTATTGATAAGTTAAACTAAAACACTCATTCAATGGTGTTTTAGGTGTTCAAAAGAACGAAGAGAATTCAATCTCACAAGTAATTTTCTGTATAAAATTCAAGCTTAATTCTTATTGAAAAATAAGCCTTTAAATAGGCTACAAAGTCACAAAATAAACCCTAAAAACAAAAGGAAAAACCGACCATACAAAGTGGTTTCCTATGATGGCCGAAATTCTCACTCCTTTCCTAATATAATTTGGATTAATTGATTCCTTTATTTTGAATTAGGAATTAATTAATTTACAATGAAAATAATAAAATAATAACTTTCCTAAACTTATTTCTCCAGAAAATAAATAAATAAAAACCAAAAAGTAATGGTAATTTCCTAAAACAAAAAGTAGAATCAAATCAGGAAACTAAAATGCTAACTTTTTGACTAAGTTGATTTTGACCATTCCTTGACCACTTTGAGCTCCAAATCAGCTTCATTATGCTTTGTAAGATGCCAAATAAGCTGACCATGAAGTCCCACACATTGCCCTTGCTTGGAAGAGAGAGAAAAAGCCAACTTAGCAAAATACAGTAAAGCCAGCACAAAATACAGTAAAAACGGCTAAACTTCTCCTTAGGTGCACACCCCTCTTTTGAAGGGTTTGGAAGCTGCCTTGACTTGATTTCATATCCTCTTAGACATATGTTTTGAATCCATGAAGCATTGGAACCATTTCATGTTGCCTAGACTCTTAAAAAGTATCAAAATCGCTACCCGGGCCCGTATCAGCTTCCACCACTTGTATGCTCAAAACAGGTCTTGGTTCTTCAGGAATAGACATGCCCTCTTGAGAATGGATTATTCATTGGATAAAGGCAACAAGGTGATCTCTAAATCTCTTAGCTTAAGCTCTAGTGATTGGCCCGATCTTCATCCGTATCGGGTCAGTATCCCAGCGGGTTGTCGGTTGTACGGGTTCGGGCGGATTCGCATCATTGAAGAAGCTGGGCAACAAGGCAAGCTCTAATTTCACCTATAAACCAAACAAAGGAACAAGTGACATGTGTTAAGAAAGGAAGGAAACTTCATCTTAAATTTAGCTATAAGAGAGAGGCAAACGGGAAGGGGGCATTGGACAACACATGATGACCTTATATTCACACTACCAAATGCTTCAAACAAAGTGAAGCACTTACTTTTCAATTGTTGCAATGGATGGTACTGAAAAGCTATTTTTTGGGTTCACTCTGAGCATATAAAAACACAAAAGAATAGCCTATACCGGTCTGTTCCAAGAAGTATCTCAATGCTACATACTTGTTTTCAAAACCATTAGCCAAAACTATAGCCAAATCAATAACAAATGACATAAACACTTGAATTCCATGTTAAACCAACCTTGCTTCACTTCTTCTAAATAATGTTTTAAATAATTTCTTTCCTATTTTCTCCTATTCCATGAATTTAAACATAATGCAAGAGAAAAGATTTATATAAATTTAGTGAAATATTAAAATTCTAAAATGGTAACGTGAACTTTGAATGACTCATATAAAACCCAAATATATTTTGAAATTTCAACTTTGAAATAATCCAAATTCAATGGATGATAAGGAAGGATTTGATGATTTTTCATTAAATAGTCCTCATATAAGAATTCTTATATAGTCTGTCTTTTATCTGGAAAATTTTGAACAAAATTTTACAAAGATTCATTTCTTTTACATCCTATTATTGATAATAGAATTAGTAGATTGTTCTTAATTTCACAAACAGCAAATATTTATATATTTCCTTGTAAGTAGTATACATACTTATGGAAATTCTCAAAAAAAGGCAAAGTGAAGTTGCTTTCCATTTGTTGTAATGGATGGTTCTCAAGCTTGTATTAACACAAATTTTTGGTTGTAATATATTTGCAAGTAATGAAATGAAAAGCTATGTTGTTGGTTCACTTTTAGCATGTAAAAACATTAAAAAAAAAAAAAAAAGCCTATACCTATTGGCTCGAAGAAGTAGCTCATTGCCTTATACTTGGTTTGAAAACTGTGAGCTAAAACTACAGCCATATCAATAACCAACAATGTAAACACTTCAATTTCTCATTAAATCGACCTTGCTTTGCTTCATCTAAATAATGTTTTAAATATTTCTTTCCTATTTTCTTCGATTCCATGAATCTAAAAAAAATGTAAGAGTTAAGATTTATATAAATTTAGTGAAATCTTTAAATTCTAAAAGGGTAAAGTGAATTTTGCATGACTCATATAAACCCTAAATATATTTTAAGATTTCATCTTTTAAATAATCCAAATCAATGGATGATAAGAAAGATTTTGATGATTTTTCATTAGATAGTCGTCATATGGGAATTACTATATATTATTTCTTTAATTAGGAAAATTTTGAACAAAATTTTACAAAGATTCATACCTTTTACATCCTATTATTGGCAACAGAATGAATAAATTGTTCTTGAATTCACAGACAGCAGAAAAAATAAAATATATATATATATATATTTCCTTGTAAGTAGTATATATCTAGTTATGGAAATTCTCAAAAAATTGCAAAGTGAAGTGCTTGCTTTTCATTTGTTGTAACGGATGGTTTTGAAGCTTGTATTCACATTAGTTTTTGGTTGTAATATATTTGGAAGTAATAAAATCAAAAGAAATGTTTTTTTGTTCCCTTGGAGCTTGTAAAAACACAAAAAAAAAAAAAAGACAATACCTACCGGTTCGGAGAAGTGCTATCATTGCTACATTCTTATTTTCAAAACCATGAGCCAAAACTACAGCCAAATCATTAACCAACCACCTAAACACTTCAATTCCACATGAAAAAAACCTTGCTTTGCTTCATTTAAACAATTGCTTTTCTCTTTTCTCCTATTCCATGAATCCAAACATATTGCAAGAGTTAAGATTTATATAAATTTAGTAAAATATTACAATTCTAAAAGGATAATGATGAGGACATGACCAGGAGCACCCCAAGATGGAGTACAGAGCCATTTCAAATCTCTATGGGACCAATAACCAAGGCAAGAACAAAGAGATTTAAAGAAACACTAAATGGTTTAATTTAGGAGGTATTCACATCTCAAAGAAGCAGATTCATTACTGAAGATAAACCAAAATTGGTCCATATGATTGGAACGGTGAATGCCAACATGAAAGAGAGCTCAACGCAAGGAATCCTACAATATGGTCATGTGGCAAGTTTTGATACATGGATGGTGATGTGGCATCCTATGGTGACATGGCACTTTTGCCATGTGGAGAGTGATATGCACCTACATGGCTTCCAAGTAAGCTTGGCCAAATTTTATAATTAGGAAAACGTTAATCTTTTATTTGTCCTAATTGGATTTTGGCATGTTGCCTATTTACTTTCCTAATTTAGTTTTTATTAGGTTTTTACATTACTTTCCTAATTTTATTAGAGTTGAATTGGTCAAGAATTAAAGGTCATTCAAATTAGGAAACTAGGAGCCAAATTAGGCTTCCTAAACCTAATCACATAATGTTTCCTAAACCTAACCACATTAGGTTTCCTAAACCTAATCACATTAGGTTTCCTAAATCTAACCGCATTAAGTTACCTAAACCTAACCAAATTAGGTTTCCTAAACTTAATTTTCATCCATCTTTATTTATAGCAATTTTGGAAAAACTTTGAAATTTATTTTGCCTATTTAAAACCATGAATAAAGATTAAATTACAATTTTGATTCAAAGTGAAAGTGATTCTCTTGGTTCTCTAAAACTATATCGAACTTTTCTAGCTTTACTTGTGGAGTTTAAATTTGACTTATCAATTGTTATTCCATTCTCTATTGTGGCGTCTTCACCATACAAGGTTTTTTACCTTAAATATAGGTAAAAGGTCGAGGTCTTCCATTGATAATTTGTAATCAGACAATACAAATCAATCTTTGTTACAAGTTTAGAGGTAAGTCGCCCTAGGTTCGTATCAATTTGGTATCAGAGCTAGTTTCTAATTACAGGTTTGATCTATCCATCTTTGTTTTCATTGTTTTTCTTTGTTCTTGGCTTTCTGCAATTTTAGCATTAGGTTAGAAATTGCGTCTTTGATTTCTTTGGTTGTCTTATCCATTTGGTTATTGCGTTCTTCTTTGCATCTTTTCTTTTTTGGCTCCTCTTCATTCATCCGACAGCTTGGTGTGTTTTCATTGAAGTTTGGTGCAATGGTATTACTATAGTTTGATAAAGGTTGTTATTGTTGCTTGAATGCCCAAAAAGAAAAAATTCATTCTTAAAATTTTTCTTGCTCTTGTGGTTTGTAATTTTCAATTATTGAGATTTCAAGCGAAAACAGGTAGTAAAATTATTTTGGTTGATTTGAGGAGCACCAAAAAAAGGCCAAAATCAACACCGAAAATAAAGGTTGTTGAATATTCACTATTTCCACTTTGCAAATCTCTTGTACCAAACCGAATTTATCATCATTGCCTTTTTCTTTTTACTTTTTCTTAGCTTTTTTTTCATAACCGTTTGATAGGTTTATTTGGATTGTCACTTGCTAGTTTGATTTAGTTAAAATTAGTTTGCAAAGTAACAAATAGAATTACTAAAGTGGTAAAAGGCAAGAAAGGTGAGAATTATAGAGTGTAAAAGCCGAAATATAACTAGAGTGCAAACACGAGTGAATTGAAACCTTGAATTTGAGTGAAACACGTGAGCGGGTGTTGTGAGGTCCTTTTTACTAACAAGTTTTGCAAAAAAAATCATGTCACAAGACCAAAGTACTTAGTATTGCTCAAAATACTTTAGAGGAGTGGTACCACAAAACTTAGTATTGCTCAAAATACTTGGAAAGCAAGCCCATCCACATGGAAACCCAATCTACCTGAGTTTGGAGATAAAGCCACCACACGGCCTAAATTCGAACCTAAGGCCGAACCATCCTCACCTAAGCAAGTAAGTAAATCATATTCATTTTCAACTAGAAATCGAGATATCATGTGCTTTAAATGTCAAGGCAGGGGTCATATTGCAAGTCAATGTCCAAACAAAAGGGTCATGGTGATTCGGGAAAGTAGAGACATTGAATTTGAGGAGGAAGAGTTAGATAATGAATCCGCTCCACCATTGGAGGACGTTGGTAATGAAGATTAAGATGATTACAAGTATCCAGTTGGTGGGGACTTGTCATTGGTTGTTAGAAGAGCTCTAACTATGTACAAAGATAAGAAGGAAGTGCAACGGGAGAACATCTTTCATACTAGGTGTAAAGTCAAGGATAAGGTACGTAGTATGATTATTGATGGTGGAAGTTGTACTAATGTTGCTAGTGTTACTATGGTTGAAAAACTAGGTTTACCCACTATGAAGCATACAGAACCATATAAGTTACAATGGCTTAATGATTGTGGAGAGTTGAAGGTGAACAAGCAAGTGAAGATTGCATTCTCTATTGGTGATTATGAAGATGAGGTTATTTTTGATGTGGTGCCAATGCAAGCTGGTCATATGCTTTTGGGATGTCCATGGCAATTTGATAGAGAAACTACCCATCTTGGTCATACTAATAAGATTGTCTGTAATTTCAAGGGTAAACAATTGGTGCTTATGCCAATGACTCATAAGCAGGTTTATGATGATCAATTGGCTTTATAAAGGAGGAGAGACACTGAACAATAACAAAATCAAGTTGTGTCCAAACATTACGAGAAGAAAAAGAGTAGTGAGGCTAAGAGTGCAAAAGAAAAAGAAAACAGAAAGAGTGGAAAGAACAAAGAGAGTTTTTATTCAAAATAGAGTGAGATAAATAAGCTCTTTTGTTGTAGAAAGCCTATTGTAATAATGTACAAAGAAGCATATATGAATCATTTAACTAACCTTGATGAATCTATTTGCCTAGTTCTATTGTTTCTTTTTGGCAGGATTTCGATGATGTCTTTTCCGAGGAAATTTCAAATGGGTTACCACTGATTAAAGGGATTGAGCATCAAATTGATTTGTTCCAGGATCAACAATTCCAAACCATCCGGCTTATAAGAGTAATCCGAAGGAGACAAAGAAGTTTCAAAGGCAGCTAAGTGAATTGCTTGAAAAGGGATATGTTAGAAAAAGCATGAGTCCATGTGCTATACCTATGTTATTAGTCCCTAAGAAAGATGGAACATGGAAAATGTGTGTAGATTATAGGGCTATTAACAATATAACTGTCAAATGTCATCATCCTATTCCTAGGTTAGATGATATGCTTGATGAATTGTATGGTGCATACATGTTTTCAAAAATTGATCTAAAGAGTGGCTATCACCAAATACGCATGAAGGAAGGTGATGAATGAAAAACAACATTTAAAATAAAGCATGGTTTGTATGAGTGGTTAGTTATGCCATTTGGGTTAACTAATGCCCACTAATGCCCCTAATACTTTTATGAGACTTATGAATCATGTTTTGCGTGCTTACATTGGAAAATTTGTGGTTGTGTACTTTGATGATATCCTTGTATATAGTAGGAGTTTAGAAAAACAGGTAGGGCACCTTAGGTTAGTATTAGATGTTCTTAGGAAAGAAAGACTTTATGCCAATCTTAAAAAGTGTGACTTTTGTCAATCTGAGCTTGTTTTTCTAGGCTTTCTGATTAGTTCTGTAGGCATCAAAGTTGATCAAGAGAACGTGAAAGCCATTCAAAAGTGGTCCACGCCTACTAGCATCACCCAAGTTAGAAGATTCCATGGTTTGGCTAGTTTCTATCAATGGTTTGTTAGACATTTTAGCACTATTGATGCACGTTTGACAGAGTTTAGTAAGAAAAGTGTAGGATTTCAATGGGGAAAAACTCAAGAAAGGTCTTTTAATTTATTAAAAGAAAAACTAAAAAATGCTCATTTATTGGTGTTGCCTAATTTTTCCACACTGTTGAGGTTGAATATATGTAATGCATCAAAAATACGTATAGGTGCTGTTTTGATTCCAAAAGGAAAACCAATTGCTTATTTTAGTGAAAAGCTAGGTGGGGTAGTCTTAAACTATCCAACTTATGACCAACAGCTATATGCATTGGTAGAGCATTGAAGACATGGCAGCACTACTTATGACCTAAAGAGTTTGTGATTCATATAGATTATAAGTCCTTAAAGCACATAAAGGGACAACAAAAGCTCAATAGGAGCCATGGAAAGTGGATGGAATTTTTTGAGACGTTTCCCTATGTTATTCGCTACAAGCAAGGTAAGGAAAATATTGTAACTGATGAATTATCACGTAAATATGTACTACTTTCTACTTTGGATTCTAAATTACTTGGTTTTGATCAAATTAAAGAATTATATGCTTTAAATCATGACTTTGGTGAAATTTACAAACTTTGTGTAAAGCATGTTGAGGGAAAGTTTTATAGATTTGAGGGATTCTTGTTTAAGGAAAATAAACTTTGTGTGCCAAGTTGTTCTTTGCGTGATTTGCTCGTTAGAGAATCTCATGGTAGGGGATTAATGGGACACTTTGTAATAGCTAAAACCTTACCAACATCTACAAGAACACTTCTATTGGCTACATATGAAAAGAGATGTAGAAAATATTTGTGATAGATGCATTAAATGTAAGCAATCTAAATCACAGCTGCAACCACATGGGTTGTACATGCCACTTTCTATACCTAACCACCCTTGGGTAGATATTTCTATGGACTTTCTTTTAGGGTTATCTAGAACAAGGAATGGTAGGGATTTAATTTTTTGTGGTTGTGGATAGGTTCTCTAAAGTGGCACATTTTATTACATGTTATAAAACAGATGATGCATCTCATATTGTTGATAGAAATTGTTAGATTGCATAGAATGCCTCGAACAATTGTGTCTAATAGAGATGCGAAATTCTTGAGTTACTTTTGGAAAACATTGTGGGCTAAGTTAGGTACTAAATTGTTCTTTTATAGTACTTGTCATTCACAAACTGATAGACAAACAAAGATAGTAAATAGAACTTTATCTACTTTGTTGAGTGCTTCGTAAGTAAGAATATCAAAACTTAAGAAGAATGCTTACCTCATGTTGAATTTGCTTACAATAGATCTATACATTTAGCCACTAAATTTTCACATTTTGAAATTGTATATGGTTTTAATCCTTTAACTGCATTTGATTTAACACCTTTACTTTTGAATGAGCGTGCTAATTTGGATGGGAAAAAGAAAGCTAATTTTGTTACGCAACTGCATGAGAAGGCTAAAGCTAACATTGAGAATAGAACCGAACAATACATGAAGCAAGCAAAAAAAGGGTGCCCACAAGTTGTTTTTTAGCCTGGAAATTAGGTTTGGATGCATTTGAGAAAGGAAAGATTTTCGGCACAACGAAAGTCTAAACTCATGCCATGTGGAGATGGCCTATTTCAAATATTGGAGAGACTTAATAATGACAATGCTTACAAATTAGATCTTCCAGGTGACTATAATGTTAGTGCTACCTTTAATGTCCACGAGGAGGGAAATGATAAGGACATGACCCTAAGCACTCAAAGATGGAGTACAGAGCAACTTCAAATATCTACCGAACCAATAACTAAGGCAAGGGTAAAGAGGTTTAAAGAAGCACTAAATGGTTTAATCTAGGAGGTGCACATCTTAAAGAAGAAAGTTCATTACTGAAGATGAACCAAAATTGGTCCATATGATTGGAGCGGTGGATGCCAACATGAAAGAGAGCTTAACACAAGGAATCCTACAACATGGTGATCTGGCAAGTTTTAATGATATGGATGGTGACGTGGCATCCTATGATGACTTGGCACTTTTGCCACGTAGAGGGTGATATACGCCTACATGGCTTCCAACTAAGCTTGGTCGAATTTTATAATTAGGAAAACATTAATTTTTTATTTATATCTTGATTGGATCTTAGTATGTTGCCTATTTACTTTCCTAATTTAGTTTTTATTAGGTTTTTAAATTACTTTCCTAATTTTATTAGAGTTGAATTGGTCAAAGAATTAAAGGCCATTTAAATTAGGAAACTAGAAGCCAAATTAGTTTCCTAAACCTGAGCACATTAAGTTTCCTAAACCTAACCACATTAGGTTTCCTAAACCTAACCAAATTAGGTTTCCTAAACTTAATTTTCGTCCATCTTTATTTTTAGCAAATTTAGGAAAGCTTTGTAATTTATTTTGCCTATTTAAAGGCACAAAAGTCATGAATAAATATTAGATTACAATTTTGATTCAAAGTGAGAATGATTCTCTTGATTCTCTAAGAACTATAGGGAACTTTTTAAGCTTTGCTTGTGGAGTTCAAATTTGACTTATCAATAGGTTATTCCACTCCCTATTGTGGCATCTTCACCATATCAAGGTTCTTACCTCAAATATAGGTAAAGGGTCAAGGCATTGAAAATTTGTAATTAGATGGTCCAAATCAATCTTTGTTATGGGTTTAAAGGCAAGTCGCTCTAGGTTCGTATTAGATTACATGAATTTTGTATGACTCATATAAAACCCAAATTTCTTTTGAAATTTCATCTTTGAAATAATCCAAATTCAAAGGGTGATAAGGAAGTGAAAAGCTATGTTTTTGGTACTGATGAAATTCCTCTAGTACCCGTACAACCGACTACTCGATGGATTGCTGATCCTATACGACTGAAGACGGAGCCAGTCACATGGGCACAAACTAAGAGATTTAAGGGCAAACTTGTTAGCTTCATACAAGATGTTATTAATTCTCAAGAGAGCATGACAATACCCGAAGATTCAAAACCCATCTTATGAATCCAAGTTATGAAGGTGCAAATAGACCCGGCAAGCTATTTTGATGCTTTTATGGATTCCAAGCAGCAAAGAATGAATTTGTTGACATATGCACATGATTGAGCACTCCAAGAGGCCATGAAATCCTATCAAAGAAGATGCAAGGCTTGTCATTCATCACACTTGCACTCATTTTGGCCGAAAACCTCTATTTTAGCACTAACTTTGGTCTTTCTTATTGTTCAAACAAGTTTTTCTTATTCCAATCTAGGACAATCTATGGGAATCAATACTAATTATATTTGGCATCCTACATGGCATATTGGAGCTGATTTAGAGCCTAAACAAGCTGGTGATTGCAAAGAACAACCAAAGAAATCAAAGATGCAATTTCTAACCTAATGCTAAAAATCACAAAAAATAAGAAAAACAATGAAACAAAAAAGAAAAAATTAGATAGATCAAACTTGTAATTAAAAAGTAGCTTTGGTACCAAATTGTTACGAATCTAGAGCGACTTGCCTCTAAACCCATAACAAAGATTGATTTGGACCGTTTAATTGCAAATTATCAATGGAAGACCTCGATCCTTTACCTATATTTGAGGTAAGAACCTTGGTATGGTGAAGACTCCCCAATAGGGTGCAGAATAACCTATTGATAAGTCAAATTTGAACTCCACAGACAAAGCTTGAATAGTTCGATATAGTTCTTAGAAAACCAAGAGAATTACTCTCACTTTTAATCAAAATTGTAATCTGAATTTTATTCATGACTTTCGTGCCTTTAAATAGGCAAAACAAATTACAAAGCTTTCCTAAATTTGCTAAAAATAAATATGGAATAATTATGAACTAAACCTAATTTTGATAGGTTTAGGAACTGATGAGGACATGACCAAGAGCCCTTCAAGATGGAGCCTAGATCTACTTCAAATGTCTATAGGACCCATAACCCGAGCACGAGCAGAGATTGAAAGAGGCACTAAAATGGTTTAATCCAGGAGGTGTTTACAACCCAAGGAAGCAAGTTCATTAGTGAAGATGAACTAACATTGGTCCATATGATTGGGATGGTGGATGCCAACGTGAAAGAGAGAGTTTAATGCATGGACTTCCACAACATGGTGATGTGGCATCATATGGTGATATGGCATCTAACTAAGCTTGGCCAAATTTTATAATTAGAAAAATATTAATTTTTATTTATGCTTTGATTGGATTTTGGCATGTTGCCTATTTACTTTCCTAATTTAGTTTTTCTTAGGTTTTTAAATTACTTTTCTAATTTTATTAGAGTTGGATTGGTCAAAGAATTAAAGGTCATTCAAATTAAGAAACTAGGAGCTAAATTAGGTTTCCTAAACCTAATCAGATTAGGTTTCCTAAACCTATCAAAATTATGTTTCCTAAACCTAATTTTGGTCCATTATTATTCCACCTTTACTTTAAGCAAATTTAGGAAAGCTTTGTAATTTATTTTGCCTATTTAAAGGCACATAAGTCATGAATAAAGAGGAGATTACAATTTTGATTCAAAGTGAGAGTGATTCTCTTGGTTTTCTAAGAACTATATCGAACTTTTTCAAGCTTTGTTTGTGGAGTTCAAATTCGACTTATCAATAGGTTATTCCGCATTCTATTATGGCGTCTTCATTATACCAAGGTTCTTATCTCAAATATAGGTAACAGGTCGAGGTCTGCCATTGATAACTTGTAATTAGACTGTCCTAATTCAATCTTTGTTACAGGTTTTGAGGTAGGTCGCTCTAGGTTCATATCAATTTGGTATCAAAGCTAGTTTCTAATTACAGGTTTGATCCATCTATCTTTGTTATCTGATTTTGTTCTTTGTTCTTCGTTTTCTTTGATTTTTTTTTTTTGTCTCATCGATTTGGTCATTGCGTTCTTCTTTGCATCTTTTCTTTTGGTTGTTCTTCTTCATTCTTCACTCATCCAATCATACCAAACCGAACGGTCATTGAAAAAAAAAGCTGAATTTGTTTTCAAACCCTAGAGGACAATGAATTGGTCTATTCTCATTGAAGTTTTGCGCGATTGAAGTTTCTTTCATTTTATAAAGCTTGTTCTTTTTGTTGAACGCAAAAAAAAAAATAAATAAATAAATAAAAGAAAAGGTAAAGCCGAATAAGCTAATTTGTATTAATTAATTCCTTTATTTTGAATAAGAAATTAATTAATTTACAACGAAAAATAATAAAATATTAACTTTTCTAAGTTGATTTGTCCAACCAATAAATAAATAAAAACAAAACAAAAGTCAAACGCAAATTAGGTACCGAGTTATATATGATGTCCGAGCTAACTTATGTCTGCCTGATGTCCGAGCTAACTTATGTCTACCTGATGTTTGAGCTAACTTATGTCTGATATCCGAGCTAACTTGTGTGTGCCTGATGTTCGAACTAAGTTATGTCTGATGTCCGAAGTTCGAAGTCCAATGTCAAATGTCCGATGTATGGGTATCCAATGTAAAATGTTCGATGTATGATGTCTGATGACAGATGTCCGATGGTCCATATCAACCTCCACCACTTGGATGCTTAAAACAAGCCTTGTATCTTCAGGTATGGACAAGCCCTTTTGAGAATGAATTACTGCCTAGATAAAGACAGGAATGTTGTCCTTAAACCTCTTAGTTTAAGCCCTAGTGTTCGGCCCGGACTACGTCCGTATCGGATCAGCAACCCCACGGGTTGTCGATTGTGCGGGCTTGGGTGGAATCACATCACTAAACCTTCTAGAACTTGTAACATTGTGTGTTTTAATTACCAGGGACGAGGACAGATTGCTAATCAATGTCCGAATAGGAGAATCATAGTTGGAATCTGAAAGTGAAGTAAGTGAGGTTGAAATCAAACTTGAAGAAGAACTTAGAGGTGAGGAACATAGGGAATCTGAAAACTCAAGGCTTCAAGGGTTGAGTTGAGTTTTGTGGCAAGAAGGGTTCTAATTGTGTACAAAGATGAGGATCAAATTCATAAAGAGAACATCTTCTGCACCTAATGTGAAATCCGAGGTAAAATTTGTAGTATGATAGTTGATAGTGGAAGTTGTGCTAATATTATTAGATAAATTAGGATTAATAACCATTAAACATCCCAAATTATATAGAATATAATGGCTTATTGATAGTGGTGAGATGAAAGTAAACAAACAAGCCAAAGTAAAATTTAGCATTGATAAATATGTGGATGTTGTATTGTGTGATGTTGTTCCCATGCATGCTGGTCATATTTTATTAGGAAGGCCATGGAAATTTGATGAGGATGACATACACTATGGAATAGAGAATTCCATTGTTTTTAAATTTAAAGGTAAAAAGGTTAAGCTAGAGCCATTAACTCAAAAGGAGGTATTTAAAAACCAATTACAAATGCAACAAAGGAGAGAGGCCAAAAAGCTAAAGGAGAAGTCTAGTGTGGCACCCATGGTTTCACCACCTATCCATGAGGTCAAAGCTGAGCTTGTTGTCCAAGGTAAGTACTCTAATCCCAATTGTAAGGTGAAAATAAGAGAGAAAGCTGAGAATGAGAAGATTCAAGCAAAAGCCAAGAGTGAGGTAAAAAACATGGATTCCGTGAGTGGGAAAGAAAAAGAGAGGAAAGAGAAGAAAAAGAAGAATTTTTATCTTAGTTTTGGGAAAATTAAAAACACATTTTTGAGTGATAAACCCTTGCTGGTCATGATTTATAAAAATATTTATTTAAATGATCAAGCTAATCCCGAAGAACTTGAATTGTTGAGTTCTATCTCTTATCTTTTATAGGATTTTGAATATGTCTTTCTGGAGGAGATTCCTATTGGCTTACTGATGTGTAAAATCAACTCGCAAGTGCACAAATCGTTTTCAAGTAATAAAGTGGAAAAATAGGGTTGTCGTACCCAAGGGACTAAGTATTAAGTACCAAAGATAATTAGGTTTTGATAATATTTGAACTAAAATTTAAGATGGCAATTGAAAACTAAATTAAACAAAAGCAATCAATTAAAATTAGATCAATTTCAAGTAAGAGAGATAATTGAATAATTATGAATACTAGGGCATTTGATTTCACCGCTAACTATTCCAATTTAATTACTTAAATATGTGAATTTAATTAACTAGTAATTTTGTTAACCACACTTAATCACAAAATTAATCAAAAGTAGTTTCCACTCACAATTGATAATATTCACATAACCTAATTTATTCCTTCCGGCCTATAAATTAAATCATGCAAATTCATCAAGCATAGATTAAGCAAATAATATGGCATGAGACATAACTATTTTCCAATCAATTATGCATTCATGTAAAATCATTGGAGATTCATAATATTATCCTTTTCCAAGCTCAAATATTATTAAAATCAGTCATTCCTTCTGGCCTATGAAAGCATTAAGTATACCAATGATTTATTAACAAAATATATTACTAATTAAATAAAACTAAACATATATTAAAATAATTAAACCTTCATAGTTAGGGCTACATCATAGCCTAGCTATGAAAATTAGTTCATGGTAAAAATAATTTCAACATCCATAATTATTAAAAATAATAAGATTCACAATTAAAGAGAAAGGAAAAGAGAATAAAAACTATTGAAGAAATTCTCCTCCAAGAGCTCTCAAAGTCGTAGCCTTTTTCTCCAAGCAAGCCCACGTCTCTCTGCCTCCTCGAAGCTCTCCAATTGATCTTCTAAAACTCTAAAACTTTAAAACCCTAAAACCCTTAAGAGAATCTTAGAAACTCCCAAAATTTGGTTTGTTTCTATTTAAGCCTCCTAAAAGCTCTTAAATAACTCTCTAAACTTGTATATCTTCCTTCAATGTGGTGGGGGCTATATATATAGGACCTTGGGAATCTTTTTCTCTCTTTATTTTCAATGTGGGAGTCTTGAAAGATACCTTTTTTAGGCCATGAAAAGGGTTGGACGAATTTCATGTGTAAAAAGGAAACTGTATATTACTTGCTCTCTACTACTTTCCTTTTATCTAATTCCTCCTAAAAAAATAGTTAATTAGTCTAATTTACCCTTAATGAAGCATGTGACATGACATGTGCCTTATTAATGATAAATTAACCAATTATTGCCACTTGTTTTTAT
Source organism: Ziziphus jujuba (assembly GCF_031755915.1). NCBI lineage: Eukaryota > Viridiplantae > Streptophyta > Magnoliopsida > Rosales > Rhamnaceae > Ziziphus > Ziziphus jujuba. The sequence goes on along the minus strand of NC_083383.1, from coordinate 21,768,414 downwards.
CTTGGCCCTCAAATTGCCTTGATTCCCTCTTTTGATCAATGGTGGAGTAAAACTAGAATATTCCTTTTTATAAATTCCAAACTTTAAATGATGATAAATCTTTGCTCCCATCTCGAAATCCAAAAATAACGAGACATTTGAAATCCTCAGATTGTGATGATTCATATGACATCCACTTCCACCATGAAATTCTCGATAGAATCTTTATGGAATCTTCAAGGTATCTTTTTGGAATCTTTTTAATGCTTAGTCCGTTCGAGCTCAAATCTTGCTTCCCACCATAATTCGATCCAAGGAATCCATCTTTATGGTTGTTTTCTTAAAATTCTTCCTCTTTCACCTAGATTAAGAAAAATACATAATTAATTATCTTTCCATAACAAATTAACACAAACTAACAATATTAAGCTATAAATATGGCATAAAATCATCAATATTTTAAACCTAACACTTACCACCTATTCGGGGGATTGAGCATCAAATTGATTTTGTGCTGGGAGCTGTAATTTCTAATAAGCCTGTATATAGGAGTAATCCCGATAAGACAAAGGAGCTATAAAGGCAGGTAAGTGAGTTGCTTGATAAATGTTATATTCGTGAGAGTATGAGTCCATGCACTATTTCTGTTTTATTAGTACCTAAGAAAGATGGCTCATGGCGCATGTGTATAGAATTGTAGGGCTATTAATAATATAACCATTAATTACAGGCATCCAATTCCTAGGTTAGATGATATGTTAGATGAGTTACATGATGCGTGCATGTTTACTAAAATTAATATTAGGAGTAAATATTATCAAATTAGGATGAAAGAGGGCGACGAATGGAAAACGATGTTTAAAACTAAATCTGGTTTGTATGAGTGATTAGTAATGCATTTTGGTTTAATTAATGCACCAAGCACTTTATGAGATTAATGAACCATGTTATGCGCCCATGCATTGGAAAATTTATGGTTCTTTATTTTAAGGATATTCTTGAACCATCTTAGGTTAGTTTTAGAAGTAGTTAGGAAGGAAAGATTATTTGCTAACTTCAAAAAGTGTGATTTTTGTAAAGATGAATTGGCTTTTCTGGGATTTGTTGTAAGTATTGCAGGATTTAAAGTTGATCAATCTAGGGTGAAAGCAATCCAAAAGTGGCCGAAACCTATATCTATTACCCAAGTGAAAAGCTTTCATGGTAAAAGCAATTGGCTAGTTTCTATCGAAGATTTGCCAAGGATTTTAGCACCATCGCAGCATGATACGAATCTAGGAGGACCTGCACTTAAACTCGTATTATATTAGCCTTGTAAATTATGTTCAAGTTCTAATGGTTACCTTAACCCCTAACTAATCTATGATTAGAAATCTTGGTATAATGAAGACGCCACAATAGATGATGGATATGCTATTGATAAGTCAAACTAAAACACTCATTCACTAATGGTGTTTTAAATGTTCAAAGAGAACAAATAGAATTCAGTCTCAAAAATAATTTTCTGTATATTATTCAAGCTACATTCTCATTAAAAAATAACCCTTAAATACGTTCTAAACATGAAACAAAAGAAACCCTAAAAAGAATAAAAAACCTAGCTTGGCCGAAATTCACCTTCTTTCCTAATTTAATTTGAATTAATTAATTCCTTTATTTTGAACTATGAATTAATTAATTTACAATGAAAATAATAAAATAATTACTTTTCTAAGTTAATTTTTCCAGAAAATAAATAAATAGAAACCAAATAAAAAACTAATTTCCTAAAACAAAAAGTCAAAATCAAATTAGGAAACTAGTTGACTAGTTTAATTACTAAAGTACCTTTGACCAATCTCCAACTTGTTTGGGCTCCAAATCAATTTATGATTCCCAAACGTTGCCCCTTGATTGCAATAATAAGTCAAACAAGAAGAAAAGTCAAAGCCAGCGGCTAAACAGCACATTTTCGACCAAATTGAGATGCTGTCCCTACAAGTCCTTTTTAGATGTTTTTGATTCTGCCTTGACTTGATTCCATGATCTCTTAAAGATATGTATTGAATTCATGAAGTGTTGGAACCATTTCTTACTGCCTAGAATACATATTTGCACGAAAACAGCTACCCGAGTCCGCATCGGCCTTCAACACTTAGATGCTTAAAACGGATCTTGTATCTTCAGGTATTGACAAGCCCCTTTGAGAATTAATTAATCCCTAGATAAAAGTAACCAAGTTGTCATTAAATCTCTTGGCTTGAGCTCTATTGATTGGCCATTCTTCATCCGTATTAGGTCAGCACCCTAACGAGTTGTCACTTGTTCAAGCTTCTACGGATTCTCATCATTCATCTTCTCTTGAAAAGGATTTGCCCTCAAATCAAAGTCATCACCTGCAGCAAAAGAAGATAAGTCAGCTGATGTGTAAAATCAACTCGCAAGTGCACGAATCGTTTTCAAGTAATAAAGTGGAAAAATAGGGTTGTCGTACCCAAGGGATTAAGAATTAAATACCAAAGATAATTAGGTTTTGGTAATATTTGAACTAAAATTTAAGATGGCAATTGAAAACTAAATAAACTAAATTAAACAAAAGCAAGCAATTAAAATTAGATCAATTTCAAGTAAGAGAGAGAATAATTATGAATACTAGGGCATTTGATTTCACCACTAACTATTCCAATTTAATTACTTAAATATGTGAATTTAATTAACTAGTAATTTTGTTAACCACACTTAATCACAAAATTAATCAAAAGTAGTTTCCACTCACAATTGATAATATTCACATAACCTAATTTATTCCTTCCGGCCTATAAAAGCTTTAAGTATACCAATGATTTATTAACAAAACATATTACTAATTAAATAAAACTCAATATTTATTAAAATAATTAAACCTTCATAGCTAGGGCTACATCATAGCCCTAGCTATGAAAATTAGTTCATGGTAAAAATAATTTCAACATCCATAATTATTAAAAATAATAAGATTCACAATTAAAGAGAAAGGAAAAGAGAATAAAAACTATTGAAGAAATTCTCCTCCAAGAGCTCTCAAAGTCGTAGCCTTCTTCTCCAAGCAAGCCCACGTCTCTCTACCTCCTCCAAGCTCTCCAATTGATCTTCTAAAACTCTAAAACTTTAAAACCCTAGAACCCTTAAGAGAATCTTAAAAACTCCCAAAATTTGGTTTGTTTCTATTTAAGCCTCCTAAAAGCTCTTAAATAACTCTCTAAACTTGTATATCTTCCTTCAATGTGGTGGGGGCTATATATATAGGACCTTGGGAATCTTTTTCTCTCTTTATTTTCAATGTGGGAGTCTTGAAAGATACCTTTTTTAGGCCATGAAAAGGGTTGGACGAATTTCATGTGTAAAAAGGAAACTGTATATTACTTGCTCTCTACTACTTTCCTTTGATCTAATTCCTCCTAAAAAAATAGTTAATTAGTCTAATTTACCCTTAATGAAGCATGTGACATGACATGTGCCTTATTAATGATAAATTAACCAATTATTGCCACTTGTTTTTATCTTGGCCCTCAAATTGCCTTGATTCCCTCTTTTGATCAATGGTGGAGTAAAACTAGAATATTCCTTTTTATAAATTCCAAACTTTAAATGATGATAAATCTTTGCTCCCATCTCGAAATCCAAAAATAACGAGACATTTGAAATCCTCAGATTGTGATGATTCATATGACATCCACTTCCACCATGAAATTCTCGATAGAATCTTTATGGAATCTTCAAGGTATCTTTTTGGAATCTTTTTAATGCTTAGTCCGTTCGAGCTCAAATCTTGCTTCCCACCATAATTCGATCCAAGGAATCCATCTTTATGGTTGTTTTCTTAAAATTCTTCCTCTTTCACCTAGATTAAGAAAAATACATAAATAAGTATCTTTCCATAACAAATTAACACAAACTAACAAATATTAAGCTATAAATATGGCATAAAATCATCAATATTGTAGACCTAACATCAGCAACATAAAATATAGCACTACCATTATACTCACCCGGTAAATCAAGTTTACAAGCATTTCTATGAATCCGCTCCAAAATTTGAGAAAGTCCACGAGGCATAAGCTTGGACTTCCTGTGTTTGGGAATCTTCTCCTTCCTTAAGTACAACCAAACTAAATCTCCTGGGTCAAACACTAACACAACAAAATCTAGAAATACTTGATCATTATGGTTAAAATTACATTTTTTAAAGTTAGCAAATAATCTCTTCCAGATTTTCAAATTTGAAATAAGTAAAGCTCTCAATAATGCAGATAAAGTTCTATACAACAAAAGCATATTTAAATAAGCATATTTATAAATCATAACCAGCAATGGTTTCTTAGTTAAAATAACTTTATTTACATCACCAAGACTAACATAAAATTTTTTTATTTTTCTTTTCTTTTCTTTCTTTTTCTTTCCCACTTACGGAACCACTTTTTCCATTCTCACTCTTGGGTTTTGCTCTCTCTTTCTTTCTCTCTCTCGGTTTTCTCACTTTCTTTCCTCTCAAGTTTGAGTTTAAGACACTTACCTAGTTGGTTTTTTTTTTTTAACTTGCCTCTTTGGATTGGTGTTGTTGAAGTGGGTGCCATAGTAGTCTTTTCCTCAAGTTTTTCGGCCTCATTCCTTTGTTGCATTTAAAGTTGATCTCTATTTACCTCCTATGGAGTTAGTGGCTCCCTAGCTTAACCTTTTTCCCTTTAAATTTATAATGGAATTCTTTCTCCCATGATGTGATGCATCCTTATCAAATTGCCATAGTCTACCCAACAAAATATGATCCGCATGCATAGGATCAACATCACACAATACAACATCTACATATTTATCAATTGTCGCTAAGCCTAATTTATCAACCACAACATTATTAATTACATTAGCACAACTTCCACTATCAATTATCATTCTACAAATCTTACCTTCGATTTCAGATTGGGTGTGGAAGATGTTTTCCCTTTGAACTTGATCCTCATCCTTGTATACACTCAACACTGTCCTTGTCACCAAGCTCAATTCAGTATTTGAAGCTTTTAGGGTTTCGGCTTCATCTTCACTTTCTTTCTCTTCATGCGTCTCAATTTCAACTTCATCACTATAGATTCCAACTTGCCATTGTCTTTCAACACCATGATTCTTCGGTTGGGGCATTGCTTTTCAATATGTTCGCGTCCCTAGCACTTAAAACAAACAATATCTCTATTTCTAAAGCATTTAGGATCATATTTACTTTCATATTTGTGTGCTTGAGTAGGTTCAGCCCTATCATCTCTCCTTGATCGATTGGTGCTCTCCTCATCTTTCTTCGGTTTTGGCTTTGATTCATAGACGGGATTGCTTCTCCAAGCACTTGGATTTGACATTCTGCTGTTGGAAACACCCCCAAACCATGAGCTTACACCCCTCCTCTTAAATTGATGCTCAAGTTTAATAGCTACAAGCAACATCTCCTCCAATTCCACATATTGTTGCAATTCTAGTTGATTGGCTACTTCTCGATTCAACCCGCCAAGAAACCTTACCATGGTTGCTTCTCTTTCTTCATTCATGCTCAATCTCATCATGAGCATCTCCATCTCGTTGTAATAATCCTCCACGGACCTATTTCTTTGATATAAAGATTGTAACCTTTGATGTAGCAACCTCTGGTAATGAGTCGGTACAAATCCCTTCCTCATGGCTCCTTTCATTTGTTGCCAAGTAGAAATCAATTCATCACCTACTCTCCTTCGGGTATTTTTCTCATTAGTCCACCATTGGATGCATAATGTCCAAATTCCGTTGCTGCCAACTTAACTTTCTTGGCCTTTGAAAAATTGTGACAATAAAAAATCATCTTCATATGCTCCTCCCATTCCAAGTAAGCCTCCGAATCACTTTTTCCCATGCAAGATGGTATGTTTACCTTAATATTCCCAAGATCATCATCTTCATTCCTTGGTGGTCTCCCACGGATTGGTCTTCCTTGAGAGTTAAAAATTTCATCAAAACCCTCATCCAAGTCATCTCCAAAATTGCCTTCCCCGAATTTTTCTCTAAGTCGCCCTCGGCCTTCTCAACCAACACAAGCATTAAACCTTGTATCAGGCCCTCCTTTTGATGTTTCTAACCTATCCATTCTTTGATTTATGAGATTGTTAGGTCTAAAATATTGATGATTTTATGCCATATTTATAGCTTAATATTTGTTAGTTTGTGTTAATTTGTTATGGAAAGAAACTTAATTATGTAGTTTTCTTAATCTAGGTGAAAGAGGAAGAATTTTAAGAAAAAAACCATAAAAATGGATTCCTTGGGTCGAATTATGGTGGGAAGCAAGATTGAGCTCGAACGGATCAAGCATTGAAAACATTCCAAGAAGATTCCTTAAAGATACCATAAAGATTCTATAGCATGAATTTCATGATGGAAGTGGATGTCATATGAATCCTCACGATCTAACGATTTCAAATTCACATTAGTTTTGGATTTCGAGGTGCGAGTAAATAGATATCATCATTTAAAGTTTGGAATTTATACAAAGGAATATTTCTAGTTATCCACTATGAATTAAGAGAGGGAATCAAGGCAATCCAAGGGCCAAGATTAGGACAAGTGGAGATACTTCGTTAATTTATCATTAATGAGGCACATGTCATGTCACATACTTCATTGGATAAATTAGATTAATTAACAATTTGTTTAGAAAGAATTAGAGAAAAGGAAAGTATTGGAGAACAAGTAATATCAAGTTTCCATTTTACACATGAAATTCGTCCAACCCTTTTGATGGCCTACAAAAAGTATCTTCCAAGACTCTCACATTGAAAATAAAGAGAGAAAAAGGTTCCCAAGGTCCTATATATATAGCCCCCACCATAATGAAGAAAGATATATAAGTTTAGAGGGTTATTTAAGAGCTTTTTGGAGGCTTAAATAGAAACAAACCAAAATTTGGGAGTTTCTAAAGTTCTCTTAAGGGTTTTAGGGTTTTAAAGTTTTAGAGTTTTAGAAAATCAATTGGAGAGTTTGGAGGGGACATAGAGACGTGGGCTTGCTTGGAGAAGAAGGCTATAGCTTGGAGAGCTTTTGGAGGAGGATTTGCTCAATAGTTTTTATTCTCATTTCTTTCTCTTTAATTGTGAACGTTATTGTTTTTTTCTTTATAAATATGGATGTTGGGATTATTTTTTCCATAAACTAATTTCATAGCTAGGGCTATGATGTAGCCCTAACTATGAAGGTCTAATTATTTTAATATATATTGAATTTTATTTAATTAGTAATTTGTTTTGTTAATAAATCATTGGTATGCTTAATGCTTTCATAGGCCGGAAGGGATGAATGATTTTAATAATATTTGAGCTTGGAAAATGATAATATTATGGATCTCCAATGATTTACATGAATGCATAATTGATTGGAAAATAGTTATGTCTCATGCCATATTATTTGCTTAATGAATTTGCATGATTTAATTTATAGGCCGGAAGGAATAAATTAGGTTATGTGAATATTATCAATTGTAAGTGGAAACTACTTTTGATTCATTTTGTCACTAAGTGTGGTTAACAAAATTACTAGTAAATTAAATTCACATATTTAAGTAATTAAATTGGGATAGTTAATGGTGAAATCAAATGCCCTAGTATTCATAACTATTAAACTTACTTTCTTACTTGAAATTGATCTAATTTTAATTTCTTGTTTTTGTTTAATTAAGTTTATTTAATTTTTAATTGCCATCTTAATTGCTAGTTCAAATATTACCAAAACCTAATTATCATTAGTACTTAACTCTTAATCTCTTGGGTACGACAACCCTACTTTTCCACTTTATTACTTGAAAACGATTCATGCACTTTGAGTTGATTTTACACATCAGAGATCAAATTGAGCATTCATCCACTGTAATTGCTCTAAGATGGCCCTTATGTCCATGTGCTCATCTTCATTCCCCGAAGCTTAGGAATCTCCTTTGAATCCTATGGACTCTTCTTCACTAATTCTCAATGGTGGATCTCCTTTTCTCACCCTTGAATCTACCATGTTAGTATGAGTAACAAAAATAAAATAGGACCTCACCAAATTCACTCCCTCACGTGTTTCACTCATATAAGGACTTGACACTCATGTTTGCACACTAGTCTTGGCTTTTACCCTCTTTTGAGCTCATATGCTCTTGCCTTTTTCCACTTAAAAAATTATCTCAAAGTTCTAATTAAAACATTCACAAAATAGTAATTAGATCACAAGTATGTTTTAATTAAACTTATCAACAAAACAATAGTAAAAAGCAAACAATACCGAGCGAATTTTTAAACACCTAATTCTTGGCTTTTCTAAACAAAAATAAGGCAGCTTAGCAAAGCAAATTTTGGAATAAATAAGAACTGGACCAGATGGTAAGAAATTTAGAGTTCAAGGATAAAAATTTAGAAAAAAAAATTCAAATACGAACAAGAATCAATTTGGACAAAAATAAGGAATAATTGATTCTTGGACAAAAATAAGGAATAATTGTTGGTTGTTGTCCGTTGTAATTCAAGTTTTTGTATAAAATCTTTTAACTAATTTTAATCCAATATTTTTAGCACCCAAAATTAAAATATCCAGCATTAAAAATAAATCTCCAGCAACTCCAATTATTGAATAAATAGTCAACAATTCAGCAGTTTAAAGAAATTTCCAGAAAACACTAAATTCAACAATTCAACAGTTCAATGAAACTCACAGAATGTAAAACAACTCCAGTAGCAAAGATCAACACCAGAAATAGCAATTCCACACCAAAACTCCACCAAACTCACGACCTCTAACAATAAAATACAAATTTGCAATTTTTTTGTAAATCCATATATGATGCCGCAATTACCTCTATTTTTTTTTTTTTTGAATATATGAATGCAAATATTTAAGATCAAAACAGCAATGAAAATTAACAATAAACTAAAAACCAACAAACTAGGAAACAAAAAATACGGTAAAACTAGTAAAACCTAATTTAACTAGATTGAGCTTTTTTTTTTTTTTTTTAGATGTAGAATGTCTATGATGATAGAAGCAACCTTAACATAATGCTAAAATTGTAGATTAACACAAAAACAAATAAAACAAATTAAGATAGATCAAACCTGAACACAATTTTGGCTGTGATACCAAATGATACAAACCTAGGATAACCTACACCTAAACCCCTATTATATTAGTCTGGATCTAATTATGTTCAAGTTTTAATGGTCACCTTGACCTTTAACCAATCTGTGATTAGAAACTTTGGTATAATGAAGATGCCACAATAGATGATGGATATCCTATTGATAAGTCAAACTAAAACACTCATTCACTAATAATGTTTTAGTTGTTAAAAGAGAATAAAAAGAATTCAATCTCACAAATAATTTTCTGTATATTATTCAAGTTGTATTCTCATTAAAAAATAACCCTTTAATAGGTTCAAGACATGAAATTTAAAAAAATCTAAAAAGATAGGACAAAATCAGCCACCAAAGAATAGAAAATCTAGCTTTGTCGAAATTCACCGCCTTTCCTAATCTAATTTGGATTAATTAATTCCTTTTCTTTGAATTAGGAATTAATTAACTTACGATGAAAATAATAAAATAATAACTTTCCTAAGTTGATTTGTCCAGCAACTAAATAAATAGAAACCAAATAAAAGACTAATTTCCTAAAACAAAAAGTTAAAATCAAATTAGGAAACTAGTTGACTAATTTGACTACTATAGCTTTGACAAATTTCTAGCTTGTTTGGGCTCCAAATCAGCTGCTATATGCTATATAGAATGCCAAATATGATTACTAATGGTTCCCAAATGTTGCCCCTTGATTGGAATAAGTCAAACAAGAAGAAAAGTCGAAGCCAGTGGCTAAATAGCACATTTTTCGGCCAAATTGAGATGCTTTTCGTAGAAGTCCTTTTTAGATCCTTTTGATTCTACCTTGACTTGATTCCATGACCTCTTAAAGATATGTATTGAATCCATAAAGTGTTGGAACCATTTCTTGCTGCTCAGAGTCCATATTTGCACGAAAATAGTTACTCGAGTCCGTATCGACGTTCACCACTAGGATGCTTAAAACGGATCTTGTGATCAGGACATGACCAAGAGCCCTTCAAGATGGAGCCCAGATCCACTTCAAATGACTACAGGACCTATAACCCGAGCACTAGCAAAGAGATGGAAAGAGGCACTAAATGGTTTAATCCAGAAGGTGTTTTCAACCTAAGGAAGTGAAGATGAACTAAAATTGGTCCATATGATTGGGATGGTGGATGCGAACGTGAAAGAGAGTTTAACGCGTGGACTTCTACAACATGGTGATGTGGCATCATATGGTGACATGGCATCCAACTAAGCTTGGCCAAATTTTATAATTAGGAAAATATTAATTTTTATTTATGTTTTGATTGGATTTTGGCATGTTGCCTATTTACTTTCCTAATTTAGCTTTTATTAGGTTTTTAAATTACTTTTCTAATTTTATTAGAGTTGAATTGATCAAAGAATTAAAGGCCATTCAAATTAGGAAACTAGGAGCTAAATTAGGTTTCCTAAACCTAACCACATTAGGTTTCCTAAACCTAACCAAATTAGGTTTCCTAAACCTAATCACATTAGGTTTCCTAAACCTAATTTTTGTCCATTATTATTCCACCTTTACTTTTAGCAAATTTAGGAAAGCTTTGTAATTTATTTTGCCTATTTAAAGGCACCTAAGTCATGAATAAAGAGGAGATTATAATTTTGATTCAAAGTGAGAGTGATTCTCTTGGTTCTCTAAGAACTATATTGAACGTTTTCAAGCTTTGTTTGTGAAGTTCAAATTCGACTTATCAATAGGTTATTCTGCACCCTATTGTAGCGTCTTCACTATACCAAGGTTCTTACCTCAAATATAGGTAACAGGTCGAGGTCTTCCATTGATAACTTGTAATTAGATGGTCCTAATTCAATCTTTGTTATGAGTTTAGAGGCAAGTCGCTCTAGGTTCGTATCAATTTGGTATTAGAGATAGTTTCTAATTACAGGTTTGGTCCATCTGTCTTTATTTTTTGATTTTGTTCTTTTTTCTTCTTTTTTTTTTTTTTTTGTCCCATTTGTTTGGTCATTGCATTCTTCTTTGCATCTTTTCTTTTGTTTGTTCTTCTTCACTCTTCACTCATCCAATCATACCAAACCGAACAGTCATTTAAAAAAAAAAAGTCGAATTTGTTTTCAAACCCTTGAGGACAACGAATTGGTCTATTCTAATTGAATTTTTGTGCGATTGAGGTTTCTTTCATTTTATGAAGCTTGTTCTTTTTGTTGAACGCAAAAAAAAAATAAATAAATAAAAAAATAAAAAATATTGTTCTTGTGGTTTATGGCATTGAATTATTGAGATTTTAAGAGAACCAAGTAGTGAAATTTTTTTAGCTGATTTGGGGAGTACCAAAAACAAGCCAAAATCAATACCGAAGATAAGGTTTGTTGAATATTCACTAATTCCATTTTGCAAATCTCATTCCAATTTGTTCCTCACATTCTAGTTTCTTTTGTTCTTGCTAAATTTCTTGTTGAGCTTTCATCATTGCCTTTTTCTTGTTACTTTTCATTCTATTTTTCTTTTTAGCCTTATTTTCATCATTGTTTGGTAGGTCTATTTGAATTGTTATTTGCTAGTTTGTTTTAGTTTGAAATTAGTTTGCAAAGAACCAAATAGAATTACTAGAGTGGTAAAAGGCAAGAAATGTGGGAATTATAAAGGGTAAAAGCCGAACTATAACTGGAGTACAAACACGAGTGACCTTGAATTTGAGCGAGACACATGAGGGAGTGTTGTGAGGCCTTTCTTTTTTTACTAACAAATTTTGCAGAAAAATCATGTCACAAGACAAAAGCAAAGAAACCATGGATGAAACTCCAGGTGTGGTTGCTTCGAAGTTATACATTCAAGCCATGGTGGGAGAACTTCAAAGAGCACTACGGTTGGAGATGGGGCAGATCCATGATAGGATAGGATGGAATCATCAATCCAAACACCACAGCCACAACCTCCACAAAGGTTTGCTCATGGATGTGGTAGAGGAAGAAATACTCGAAGAAGGGAAGAATGGGAACGTGCTGGAGATGACTATCAGGAAGAAGAGGAAGACATTGGTTTGGGAATCAACCAATTCTGGGAGAGAGAGGTTAGACCGAGGCAGTGACTATGGAGGAATTAAGATGAAAATACCATCATTCCATGGTAAAAGTGATCCAGAAGCATATCTCGAGTGGGAGAAGAGGATTGAGATGGTATTTGATTGTCAGAACTACTCCGAGGCAAAAAAGGTGAAATTAGCCGCTGTTGAATTCACGGACTATGCGATGGTGGGACAAAAAGACACTTTCTAGGAGACGAGCAGGACAAAGACCTATAGCTACATGGGAGGAGATGAAGGCTTTGATGAGGAAGCGTTTTGTACCTAGCCACTACTATAGGAGCATTTTTCAGAAATTACAAAGCTTGTCTCAAGGAAATAGAAATGTGGAGGACTACTATAAGGAGATGGAAATCCTTATGATGAGGGCTAATGTTGAGGAGGATAGGGAGGCTACAATGGCACATTTCTTGGCTGGTTTGAATAATGAAATAGCAAATCAAGTGGACTTGCACCATTATGTGGAGATTGAGGAGATGCTGCACATGGCCATCAAAGTAGAGCAACAACTCAAGAGGAGGGGAACCACAAGACCTAGTAGTGCTCAACACACTTGGCAAGCAAACCCATCCACATGGAAACCAAATCAGCGCAAGTTTGAAGATAAAGCCACCACACAGCCTAAATTCGAAGTTAAGGCCAAACCATCCTTATCCAAGCAAGTAAGTAAATCCGATTCATCTTCAACTAGAAATCGAGATATCATGTGCTTTAAATGTCAAGGCAGGGGTCATATTGCACGTCAATGTCCTAATAAGAGGGTCATGGTGATTCAGGAAAATGGAGACATTGAAATTGAAGAAGAAGAGTCAGACAATGAATCCATGCCACCATTGGAGGACGTTGGTGATGAAGATGAAGAAGATTATAAGTATCCAGTTGGAGGGAACTTGTCATTGGTTGCTAGAAGAGCTTTAACTGTGTATAAAGATGAGAAGGAAGTGCAATGAGAGAACATCTTTCATACGAGGTGTAAAATCAAGGATAAGGTATGTGGTATGATTATTGATGGAGGAAGTTGTACTAATGTTGCTAGTCTTACTATGGTTGAAAAGCTAGGTTTACCCACTATGAAGCATCCAGAACCATATAAGTTACAATGGCTATTAGATTATGGAAAGTTGAAGGTGAATAGGCAATTGAAGATTGCATTCTCTATTGGTGATTATGAAGATGAGGTTATTTGTGATGTGGTACCAATGCAAGCTAGTCATTTACTTTTAGGACGTCCGTGACAATTGGATAGAGATACTAATCATCATGGTCGAACTAATAAGGTTGTCTTCAATTTCAAGAGTAAACGAGCGGTGCTTATGCCGATGACTCCTAAACAAGTTTTTGATGATCAATTGGCTTTACAAAGGCGGAGAGAAGCTGAACAACAACACAATCGAATTGTATCCAACCACCAAGAGAAGAAAAAGAGTGGAAAGAAAAAAGAGAGTTTTTATGCAAAACAGAGTGAGATGAAGAAGCTTTTTTGTTGTAGAAAGCCTATGATTGTAATGATGTACAAAGAAGCATACATGAATCATTTAACTAACCCTGATGAATCTGTTTTGCCTAGTTCTATTGTTTCTCTTATGCAGTAGTTCGATGATGTCTTTCCCGAGAAGATTCCAAGTGGGTTACCACCGATTAGAGAGATTGAACATCGAATTAATTTTGTTCCAGGATCAACAATTCCAAACCGGCCGGCTTATAGGAGTAATCTAGAGGAGACAAAGGAACTTCAAGGGTAGGTAAGAGAACTGCTTGAAAAGGGGTATGTTAGAGAGAGCATGAGTCCATGTGCTGTACCTGTGTTTTTCGTCTCTAAGAAAGATGGAACATTGAGAATGTGTATAGATTGTAGGGCTATTAACAATATAACTGTCAAATATCGTCACCCTATTACTAAGTTAGATGATATGCTTGATGAATTGTATGGTGCATTCATGTTTTCAAAAAATTGATCTTAAGAGTGGTTATCATCAAATTCGCATGAGGAAGGTGGTGAATGGAAAACAGCATTTAAAACAAAGCATGGTTTGTATGAGTGGTTGGTTATGCCATTGGGGTTAACTAATGCCTCTAGTACTTTCATGAGACTTATGAATCATGTTTTGCGTGCTTACATTAGAAAATTTGTGGTTGTGTACTTTGATTGGATTTTGGCATGTTGCCTATTTACATTCCTAATTTAGTTTTTATTAGGTTTTTAAATTACTTTTCTAATTTTATTAGAGTTGAATTGGTCAAAGAATTAAAGGCCATTCAAATTAGGAAACTAGGAGCTAAATAAGGTTTCCTAAACCTAACCACATTAGGTTTCCTAAACCTTACCACATTAGGTTTCCTATACCTAATCACATTAGGTTTCCTTAACCTAATCACATTAGGTTTCCTAAACCTAATTTTCGTCCATTGTTATTACACCTTTACTTTTAGCAAATTTAGGAAAGCTTTGTAATTTATTTTGCCTATTTAGAGGCATCTAAGTCATGAATAAAGAGGAGATTACAATTTTGATTGAAAGTGAGAGTGATTCTCTTGGTTCTCTAAGAACTATATCGAACTTTTTCAAGCTTTGTTTGTGGAGTTCAAATTCGACTTATCAATAGGTTATTCCGCACTCTATTGTGGCGTCTTCACTATATTAAAGTTCTTACCTCAAATATAAGTAACGGGTCAAGGTCTTCCATTGATAACTTGTAATTAGACGGTCCTAATTCAATCTTTGTTACGGGTTTAAAGGCAGGTCGCTCTAGGTTTGTTTCATCTTGTATCCAGGTTGTCCTCAAATCTCTTAGCTTGAGCTCTAGTGATTAGCCCGATCTTCATCTGTATTAGGTTAGCACCCCAGCGCGTTATCAGTTGTGCGGGCTCAGGTGGATTCTCATCACAGCACCTTTGATCGAATTTGTTAATAAGAATGTTGGATTCAAATGCGGGGAAGCACAAGAAAAATCTTTTAATTTGTTAAAAGAAAATTTAACTTGGAAATTGAATGTGATGTTTCAAGTGTAGGTATTTGTGCTGTTTTAATGCAAGAAGGAAGGCCTATAGCATACTTTAGTGAGAACCTAAATGGAGCAGCATTAAAATACCCAACATATGACAAAGAGATGTATGCATTGGTGAGGGCTTTGGAGACGTGGCAACATTACTTAATGCCGAAGGAGTTTGTGATTCATATGGATCTTGAATCGTTGAAGCACATCAAAGGCCAAGGGAAGCTTAACAGATGGCATACTAAGTGGATTGAGTTCATTGAAACTTTTCCTTATGTCATCCGCTACAAGAAAGGTAAGGAAAATGTGGTTGCCGATGCATTATCCAGAAGGTATGTATTGTTTTCTACCTTAGATGCTCGATTGCTTGGATTTGAACAATTGAAAAAACTCTATGTGCATGATAGTGACTTTGGTGAAATATTTAGGAGCTATACAAAACATGGGTCTAATAAATTTTACATTTTTAAGGGATATTTGTTTAGAGAACATCAACTTTGTGTGTTTAATTATAGCATTAGTGAATTGTTAGTAAGGGAAGGGCATGGTGGTGGTTTACTAGGTTATTTTGGTGTCTTAAAAACTGTTTTTGCAAGAACATTTTTACTGGCCTAAGATGAAGATAGATGTGGAGAGAATATGTGAAAGATGCTTGAAATGTCGAAAATCCGAGTCAAAGTTGAAACCACACGGTTTGTACCTCCCATTACCGATTCCATCCTTTCCTTGAGTCGATTTGTCTATGGATTTTATTCTTGGTTTACCTAGGTCTAAAACAGTTAAGGGTTCAATTTTTGTTATTGTGGATAGATTTTCTAAGATGGCACATTTTATTACATGTAATAAAACTGATGATACATCTAATGTTGCTAATTTATTCGCCAAGGAAAGTGTAAGGTTCCATGGTATGCCTAGAACTATTTTATTGGATAGGGATGCAAAGTTCTTAAGTTATTTTTGGAAAACTTTGCTGGCTAAGTTAGGAACTAAACTTTTATTTGCAACTACTTGTCATCCACAAATTGATAGACAAACTTAAATAGTAAATAGGACTTTGTCTGCATTGTTAAGGGCTTTAATTTGTAGAAATTTAAAAACATGGGAAGAACATTTGCCACATGTTGAATTTATATATAGCTGCCTTAAGGCCCAATTACTCAAAGTAGAGCCAAAATATTCAAGGAGGCCTTATTTGCATTCATGAAGGATCTTGATGTGTTTAAAGAGGAGGACATTACCAAACCCACTTTTGAGACTTCCAAGTTTAAGAACAACTATTTGATAGCCCAAGATCAAGTGTTTTTCGTTTGGAAAGTAAGCCAAAATTAGAGGGGGACGTTTTGGGCATGGAGAGTTATAAAATGGGCTTGAGGAAATTGCAAAATGGGCTTTTTTGGTGCTATTTTAAAAGATCAAGTATTTTAGAACGTCCAGGCAATGTAATTTGATGCTAGCTAGGCCCAACTAGGTTAAATTAAGCATTTAATTTTATCTTGGTAATTTTGGACGTGAAATAACTGTATGAGGTAATTCTAGCATGTTCAAAAGAAGTCAAAATAATCTTTAATGCTTTGTCTAGGGTTTCTAAGGAGTCTTAGACTCTATTTAAGGATTTTCTTTTTCCATTTGTAAGGAGATTGGTTTTTTTGAATGAAATTTTCTCTCATTGAGAATTGGTTTTTCACCATTATTCTTGGACCTCCAAGTTACTCACTTGAGAGTGTCTTTATACTTATGGTTCTTATCTTCCATAGATAAAGGGTCATAAGTCAATACCATAGGTTCCTACCTCTAAATAGGTAGTGGGTCTTGGTTGGATATATTTTATTTTATTTTTTATGTTTTAAGTTCCTTGAACTTGGTTTCCTTTCCATCTCCATATCCAATCATCCTCTAGTTATTCACTTGTCATTTCATTGGATTCAAAATCATCATCTCACGACCATACAAGCATCCGTGAGCGTATGATTTTGGTATCAGAGCATCGGTTACAAGGTATGTGACAATTCTGTTTGTTTTATTTATTTCCTAATTATAACATATGGAAACCCTAGCTTGCGTTGTTTTGTTTTCTGGTGTTTTTCTTTTGTTCCTTGTCATTTGCTGTTCATTTATTTTCTTCTATTCCCATTTTGTGCTTCCATCCATTTTCCTTTTTGTTGTCCATTTTTGTTGTGTTTCTTTTGTTTAGCATACCCTAGAAAATCCACGATCCTTTTCATTGAGTTTCGTTAGAATCTTAGAATTATTTCTACAACTTATTGTTGTTTGGAAGGTTTGATATATATATATATAGATATAGATATACAGCCATATTGTCTTACCAAAGGTTGTGAAAAAAAAAAGTGTATTCGAAAAAAAAAAAGCATATATTCAAAATTCGAAAAAAAAAATATACAGCCATATTGTCTACCACTTATTGTTTGTTTTATACCCTAAAAAAAAAATTCGAAAAAAAAAAGTTGTGAAAAATCTGATACATATATTCGAAAAAAAAAAAAAAAAAACATATCCTTTTTGGCACTTGAAAGTAGATCCAACCTTTCAAAATCTTTTCCTTTTGATTAATCTGGTTCTTTGATTCGTTTAAAAGGCCATTGGTACAAAAGGATTATCTATATTACTCGCTACAAATCTTCCCAATATCCTCTATTCATTTGATCTTAATTCATTGATTGTTATTTTACCTTTTGTTGCTCACTATTTTCATTGTCATTTTCTCTTCCTATCGTTCTTAGAATCTTGTTCCTTTCATTCTTTGTTATTTGTTTCATCATCTCATAAAAGTGCTGCATTTCTTGTTTCACCCTTGTTCAAATAAGGATATTGTGTTTGATAGTTGTACTTGTTGAGTCCAATAGAACTTGGTGAGTCACCTAGTGCATATTTTCTTTCTTTATTATGTGTCTATGAAACACGAGAGTGAGAGAAACACGTGAGGGATTGCAGTGAGGATATTTCTTTCACCAATTCATCCAATGAGCTTAGAGCAAAATGTGCAGAAATCAATGCCAACAGCAATATGGAAAGGAAGTTTGAAGAATTAATGAGGCATATGACTTTGATGGAAGAACAAATGAATACTCAAAAGAATTTCCCTAGACCATGAGAGGGAACACCACAGGTTACTAATGAATGAAGGAGAAACAATAGAAGAGCTCCAATGCCTAAAGAAGAAGATATTAAAGAAATTAGTTAGGATGAATATGAGGAAGAGTTTGAGTTTGAGGATCCTTGAATGGGTACAAGGAGAGGAGTAAGGAGAGGGAATTTACTGAGGAATCATAGAGGTTGAGGTGAAGAGGATGGTAATTTGAACAGTATCAAAATCAACATACCACCATTCCAAGGAAAGAATGATCCGGATGAGTACCTCAATTGGGAAAAGAAGGTAGTGACGAGGACATGACCAAGAGCCCTTCAAGATGGAGCCCAGATCCACTTCAAATGTCTACAGGACCCATAACCTAAGCACGAGCAAAGAGATTGAAAGAGGCACTAAATGGTTCCAAGAGGTGTTTTCAACCCAACGAAGCAAGTTTATTAGTGAAGATGAACTAAAATTAGTCCATATGATTGGGATGGTGGATGCCAACGTGAAAGGGGGTTTAACACATGGACTTCTACAACATGGTGATGTGGCATCATATGGTGACATGACATCCAACTAAACTTGGCCAAATTTTATAATTAGGAAAATATTAATTTTTATTTATGTTTTGATTGTATTTTGGCGTGTTGCCTATTTACTTTCCTAATTTAGTTTTTATTAGGTTTTTAAATTACTTTCCTAATTTTATTAGAGTTGAATTGGTCCAAGAATAGGAAACTAGGAGCTAAATTAGGTTTCCTAAACCTAACCACACGAGGTTTCCTAAATCTAACCACATTAGGCTTCCTAAACCTAATCATATTAGGTTTCCTATACCTAATTTTTGTCCATTATTATTCCACCTTTACTTTTAGCAAATTTAGGAAAGCTTTGTAATTTATTTTGCCTATTTAAATGCACATAAGTCATGAATAAAGGGGAGATTACCATTTTCATTGAAAGTGAGAGTGATTCTCTTGGTTCTCTAAGAACTATATCGAACTTTTTCAAGCTTTGTTTGTGGAGTTCAAATTTGACTTATCAATAGGTTATTCCGCACCCTATTGTGGTGTCTTCACCATACCAAGGTTCTTACCTTAAATATAGATAACGGGTCGAGGTCTTCCATTGATAACTTGTAATTAAACGGTTTAATTCAATCTTTGTTACGGGTTTAGAGGCAGGTCGCTCTAGGTTCATATCAGGTAGATCTAATCTTTGATTGCCACAACTACTCTTAGGGGAAGAAGGTAAATCTTGCTATGATTGAGTTTAGTGACTATGCAATCATATGGTGGGATCAACTTGTCATGAATCGAAGAAGGAATGGTGAGAGGCCCATAAGAACATGGGGAGACCTCAAAGCTGTTATGAGGAAAAGATTCATTCCAAATTATTATTATTGAGAGTTATACCGAAAACTTCAAGGTTTAACTCAAGGTAATATGAGTGTAGAAGAATACTAAAAGGAAATGGAGGTTGCATGATTAGAGCTAATGTTTGATGAGGGCATGACTAGGAGCACCCCAAGATGGAATCCAAAGCCACTTCAAATCTCTATAGGACCAATACAAAGAGGTTTAAAGAAGCACTAAATGGTTTAATTCAAGAGGTGTTCACATCCCAAAAAAGCAAGTTCATTACTGAAGGTGAACCAAAATTGGTCCATATGATTGGAACGGCGGATGCCAACATGAAAGAAGGCCTAACGCATGGAATCCAATAATATGGTGATATGGCACTTTTGCCACGTGGAGGATGATATGCGCCTACATGGCATTGGCTGAATTTTATAATTAGTAAATATTAGTTTTTATTTTATGTATTGATTGGATTTTGGCATGTTGCCTATTTGGTTTTCTGAATTTAGTTTTATTAGGTTTTTAAATTACTTTCCAATTCTTATTAGGAAACTAGGAGATAAATAAGGTTTCCTAAACCTAACCAAATTAGGTTTCCTAAACCTAATCACGTTAGGTTTCTTAAACCTAACCACATTAGGTTTGCTAAACCTATCAAAATTAGGTTTCCTAAACCTATCAAAATTAGGTTTCCTAAACCTAATTTTTGTCCATAATTATTTTTAGCAAATTTAGGAAAGCTTTGTAATTTATTTTGCCTATTTAAAGGCACAAGTCATGAATAGAATTCAGAATAAAATTTTGATTCAAAGTGAGAGTGATTCTCTTGGTTCTCTAAGAACTATATCAAACTTTTCAAGCTTTGCTTGTGGAGTTCAAATTTGACTTATCAATAGGTTAATCTGCACCCTATTGTGGCATTTTCACCATACCAAGGTTCTTACCTTAAATATAGGTAACGGATCGAGGTCTTCCATTTATAACTTGTAATTTGACGGTCTAATTCAATCCTTGTTACGGGTTTAGAGGCAGGTCACTTTAGGCTCGTATCAATGTTGTGGAGGATCTAGAAGCTACAATTTCTAGGTTTATTGAAGGGCTTAATAAGGATATAGCAATTGTGGTGGAGATGCATCCATATGTGGAATTGGAGAATGTGACTCACTTGGCAACCAAGGTGGAGCAACAACTCAAGAAAAGGAATCCTTCTTTCAAAAACAAATCCATTAGCACCTTTGGAAAGGGAGGAAATACTTGGAAAGGTGGGAATTCAAATTGGAATAAGAATGACAAACCATACAACAGTAAATTCAACAACTCAAAAGGAGAAGTTTCTAAGGAAAGGGACAAAGGGAAAGCTAAAGAAGAAGAACGAAAAAGGCATGAGGACAACCAATGTTTCAAATGCTTAGGAAAAGGACATATTGCCTCTCAATGTCCTAATCGCAGAACCGTGGTGATGGGGAATGGAGGAATCGAGTCCGAAAGAGAAAATGAAGAAGGTGAAGCTGAAGAATCAGAGTTGGAAGAAAGTGAATGTGAATATGCAGAAGAAGGAAAATCTTTGGTGATGCACATCACACTTCCAACGATCCCTTTCAGCTACATCAAGAGGAGGACATTACCAAACCCACTTTTGAGAATTCCAAGTTTAAGAACAATTATTTGACAGCCCAGTTTTTGGTTTGGAAAATAAGCCAAAATTAAAGGGGGACGTTTTTGGGCTTGGAGAATTATAAAATGGGCTTGAGAAAATTGCAAAATGGGCTGTTTTGGTGCTATTTTAGGAGACCAAGTATTTTAGAACGTCCGGGCCATGTAATTTGATGCTAGCTAGGCTTAACTAAGTTAAATTAAGCATTTAATATTATCTTGGTAATTTTGGACGTGTAATAACTATATAAGGTAATTCTAGCTGGTTCAAAATAAGTCAAAATAATCTCTAATGCTTTGTCAAGGGTTTCTAAAGAGTCTTGCACTCTATTTAAGGATTTTTTTTATTTTTTTTTCCATTTTTAAGGAGATTGGCTTTTTTAAATGAATTTTCTCTCATTGAGAATTGGTTTTTCACCATTTTTCTTGGACCTCCAGGTTACTCACTTGAGAGTGTCTTTATACTTATGGTTCTTGTCTTCCATAGATAAGGGGTCAGAAGTCAATACCATAGGTTCCTACCTCTAAATAGGTTGTGGGTCTTAGTTGGCTATATTTTATTTTACTTTATTTATTTTCTTTTTTTTCCTTTTGTTTTTAAGTTCCTTGCAATTGTTTTTCATCCCATTTCCATATCCAATCACCATCTGGTTATTCATTTTCATTTCATTAACTTAAAATCATCATCTCATACACGCATCCGTGAGCATATCATTTTGGTATCAGAGCATCAGTTACAAGGTATGTGAGAATTCTGTTCGTTTTATTTATTTCATGATTATAACATTTGAAACCCTAGCTTGTGTTGTTTTGTTTTCTGGTGTTTTTCTTTTGTTCCTTGTTTCTTCTTTCCTTGTCATTTGCTGTTCATTTTTTCTTCTATTCCCATTTTTTGTTTCCGTCCATTTTTGTTGTGTTTCTTTTGCTTGGTAGAAAATTCACAATTTTGTTCATTGAGTTTTGCTAGAATCTTTGAATTATTTCTACCACTTGCTGTTGTTTGGAAGGTTTGATATATATACATGTTGTGTAAAATCAACTCGCAAGTGCACGAATCATTTTCAAGTAATAAAGTGGAAAAATAGGGTTGTCGTACCCAAGGGATTAAGTATTAAGTACCAAAGATAATTAGGTTTTGATAATATTTGAACTAAAATTTAAGATGACAATTGAAAACTAAATAAACTAAATTAAACAAAAGCAATCAATTAAAATTAGATCAATTTCAAGTAAGAGAGAGAATTGAATAATTATGAATACTAGGGCATTTGCTTTCACCACTAACTATTCTAATTTAATTACTTAAATATGTAAATTTAATTAACTAGTAATTTTGTTAACCATACTTAATCACAAAATTAATCAAAAGTAGTTTCCACTCACAATTGATAATATTCACATAACCTAATTTATTCCTTCCGGCCTATAAATTAAATCATGCAAATTCATCAAGCATAGATTAAGCAAATAATATGGCATGCGACATAACTATTTTCCAATCAATTATGCATTCATGTAAATCATTGGAGATCCATAATATTATCCTTTTCCAAGCTCAAATATTATTAAAATCATTCATTCCTTCCGGCCTATGAAAGCATTAAGTATACCAATGATTTATTAACAAAACATATTACTAATTAAATAAAACTCAACATATATTAAAATAATTAAACCTTCATAGTTAGGGCTACATCATAGCCCTAGCTATGAAAATTAGTTCATGGTAAAAATAATTTCAACATCCATAATTATTAAAAATAATAAGATTCACAATTAAAGAGAAAGGAAAAGAGAATAAAAACTATTGAAGAAATTCTCCTCCAAGAGCTCTCAAAGTCGTAGCCTTCTTCTCCAAGCAAGCCTACGTCTCTCTGCCTCCTCCAAGCTCTCCAATTGATCTTCTAGAACCCTAAAACTTTAAAACCCTAGAACCCTTAAGAGAACCTTAGAAACTCCCAAAATTTGGTTTGTTTCTATTTAAGTCTCCTAAAAGCTCTTAAATAACTCTCTAAACTTGTATATCTTCCTTCAATGTGGTGGGGGCTATATATATAGGACCTTGAGAATCTTTTTCTCTCTTTATTTTCAATGTGGGAGTCTTGGAAGATACCTTTTTTAGGCCATGAAAAGGGTTGGACGAATTTTATGTGTAAAAAGGAAACTGTATATTACTTGCTCTCTACTACTTTCCTTTTATCTAATTCCTCCTAAAAAATTAGTTAATTAGTCTAATTTACCCTTAATGAAGCATGTGACATGACATGTGCCTCATTAATGATAAATTAACCAATTATTGCCACTTGTTTTTATCTTGGCCCTCAAATTACCTTGATTCCCTCTTTTGATCAATGGTGGAGATTTAACTAGAATATTCCTTTTTATAAATTCCAAACTTTAAATGATGATAACACTTTGCTCCCATCTCGAAATCCAAAAATAACGAGACATTTGAAATCTTCAGATTGTGATGATTCATATAACATCCACTTCCACCATGAAATTCTCGATAGAATCTTTATGGAATCTTCAAGGTATCTTTTTGGAATCTTTTTAATGCTTAGTCCGTTCGAGCTCAAATCTTGCTTCCCATCATAATTCGACACAAGGAATCCATCTTTATGGTTGTTTTCTTAAAATTCTTCCTCTTTCACCTAGATTAAGAAAAACACATAAATAAGTATCTTTCCATAACAAATTAACACAAACTAACAAATATTAAGCTATAAATATGGCATAAAATCATCAATATTGTAGACCTAACAATACATATACATATATATATATATATATATATATATATATATATATATATCCAACCATATTATCTTAGCAAAGGTTGTTTTTTTTAAAAAAAAAAAAGCATACTACCAAAAAAAAAAATCGAAAAAAAAAAGTTGTGAAAAATCTGATACATATATATATAAAAAAAAAAGAAAAAAAAAGAAAAGAAAAGAAAAAAAGAAAGCATATCCTTTTTGGCACTTGAAAGCAGACCCAACCTTTCAAAATCCTTCCTCTTGATTGATCTGGTTGTTTGAGTTGTTTAAAAGGCCATTGGTATAAAAGGATTATCTATATTAGTTGCTACAAATCTTCCCAATATCTTCTATTCATTTGATCTTAATTTATTGATTGTTATTTTGCCTTTTGTTGCTCACCATTTCCATTGTCATTTTCTCTACCTGTCCTTAGAATCTTGTTCCTTCCTATTTTTTGCTTGGGCTATTTTGTTTTGTTTTTTTTTTTTTAGCTGTTGTCTTTCGTTGTTGAGTCCATAGAATCTTGTTTCACCTTTATTCAAATAAATATATTGTGTTTGATAGTGGTACTTGTTGAGTCCAATAGAACTTGGTGAATCACTTGGTGCATATTTTCTTCCTTTATTGTGTGTGTGTGGAACACGAAAGTGAGAGAAAACACGTGAGGGAGTGCAGTGAGGACATTTCTTTCACCATGTCATCCAATGAGCTTAGAGCAAAATATGAAGAAATCAATGCGTTGAGCAATATGGAAAGGAAGTTTGAAGAATTAATGAGGCATATAAATTTGATGGAAGAACAAATGAATACTCAAAGGAATTTCCCTAGACCAAGAGATTGAACACCACAGGATACTAATGAAAGAAGGGGAAACAATAGAAGAGCTCCAATGCCTAGAGAAGAAAAGATTAAAGAAATTAGTGAGGATGAATATGAGGAAGAGTTTGAGTTTGAGGATCCCAGAATGGGTACAAGGAGAGGAGTAAGGAGAGGGAATTTACCAAGGAGGAATCATAGAGGTCGAGATGAAGAGGATGGTAATTTGAACAGTATCAAAATGAGCATACCATCATTCCAAGGAAGGAATGATCCGGATGAGTACCTCAATTGGGAAAAGAAGGTAGATCTAATCCTTGATTACCACAACTACTCCGAGGAGAAGAAGGTAAAGCTTGCTGTGATTGAGTTTAGTGACTATGCAATCATATGGTGGGATCAACTTGTCATGAACCGAAGGAGGAATGGTGAGAGGCCCATAAGACCATGGGGAGAACTCAAAGCTGCTATGAGGTAAAGATTTGTTCCAAACTATTGTTATCGAGAGTTATACCGAAAACTTCAAGGTTTAACTCAAGGTAATATAAGTGTGGAAGAATACTCAAAGGAAATGGAGGTTGTTATGATTAGAGCTAATGTTGTGGAGGACCGAGAAGCTACAATTGCTAGGTTTATTGAAGGGCTTAATAAGGATATAGCAAATATGGTGGAGCTACAACCATATGTGGAATTGGAGGATGTGATTCACTTGGCAACCAAGGTGGAGAAACAACTCAAGAAAAGGAATTCTTCTTTCAAAAACAACTCCATTAGCACCTTTGGAAAGGGAGGAAATACTTGGAAAGGTGGGAATACAGATTGGAAGAAGAATGACAAACCATGTAGCAGTAAATTCAACAACTCAAAAGGAGAAGTTTGTAAGGAAAGGGACCAAGGGAAAGCTAAAGAAGAAGAACAAAAAATGTTTAAGGACATCCAATGTTTCAAATGCTTAGGAAAAGGACATATTGCCTCTCAATGTCCCAATCGCAGAACCATGGTGATGAGGAATTGAGGAATCGAGTCCGAAAGCCAAAATGTAGAATGTGAAGCTGAAGAATCAGAGTTGGAAGAAAGTGAATGTGAATATGCAGAAGAAGGAAAATCTTTGGTGGTGAGGAGAGCTCTAAATGCACAAGCCAAGGAAGAAGAAAAGGACCAAAGGGAGAACATTTTCCATACAAGATGTCAAGTCCAAGGAAAGGTATGCAATATGATAGTCGATGGAAGGAGCTGTACAAATGTGCCAAGTGAAGAATTGGTGCAGAAGTTAAAGTTAAGGACAACTAAGAATCCTTGCCCTTACAAGTTGCAATGGTTGAGTGATAGTGGGGAAATCAAAGTTACTAAGCAAGTTAAAGTCTTATTCACCATTGGAAGATATCAAGATGAAGTGGAGTGCGATGTGGTTCCAATGCAAACTGGTCACATTCTTTTAAGAAGGCCTTGGCGGTATGATAGGAAGGTTATCCATGATGAATTCACCAACAAATACACCTTCAACAAGGATGGAAGAAAAACAACTCTTGCTCCCATGACTACACATCAAATCTTGGAAGTACAAATGAAAGATAAAAGAGAGAAAAGTGAGAAAAATGAAGAAAAAGAAAAGGGTGAGAAAAAGAGTGAAAAGAGTGAAGATGCAAAAGAAAAGAAAGTGCGAGAAGAAAAAGGGAAAGAAATAGAGAGAAAAGGGAATGACTACCAAGAAAAAGAGTGTGGTGAAAAAGAGAGAAAACAAAAGAGTTTTTATGCAAAAATGAGTGACTTGAAGTGTGCATTTATAACTCAAAAACCCATTTTTCTTATGTTGTACACGGATGAGAACCTTGATACTAATAATACCTTGTCTAGTGCAATGGTATCTCTTTTGTATGAATATGAAGATATATTTTCCAAGGAGGTTCTAAGTGGATTGAGCACCAAATAGATTTCATTCCGGGAGTTTCAATACCAAATTGTCCAGCTTATAGAACCAATCCGAAAGAAGAAAAGGAGCTACAAAAACAGGTTGAAGAACTTTTGGCAAAAGGGTATATTCGAGAGAGTATGAGCCCATGTGCTGTACCGGTGCTTTTAGTGCCCAAGAAAGATGGAACTTGGAGAATGTGCGTGGATTGCAGAGCCATCAACAAAATTATGATAAAGTATTGTTGTCCTATCCCTCGATAGATGAAATGCTTGATAAGCTGCATGGTTCCCGAATTTTCTCCAAAATAGACCTTAGGAGTGGTTACCACCAAATTAGGATGAGGGAGGGGGATGAGTGGAAAATAGCTTTCCAAACCAAGCAAGGTATAAATGAGTGGTTGGTCATGCCATTTGGCATGACAAATGCATCTAGTACATTCATGAGGTTAATGAACCATGTTCTGCATGCATTTATATGAAAGTTTGTAGTTGCATATTTTGATGACATTTTTATATATAGTAAGAGTTTGAAAGAGCATATAGAGCATATTGGGAATGTGCTGGATGTTCTTAGAAGTGAAAGATTGTATGCCAATTAAAAGAAATGTTGTTTTTGTATGAATGAAGTTTTCTTAAGTTTTGTTATTAGTTCTAATGGTGTGAAAGTTGATGAGTCAAAGGTCCAATCCATTAAAGAGTGGCCAACACCTAAAAGTGCAAGTGAGGTCGCCCTTTCATGGGTTAACTAGCTTTTATAGGAGGTTTGTTAAGGACTTTAGCAGCATTGCTGCACCTTTGAACGAGCTTGTTAAGGAAAATGTAATTTTCAAATGGGGAAAAGAACAAGAGAAAGCTTTTAATACTTTTAAAAATAAGCTAAAAAATGCACCTGTTCTTGCTTTACCTAATTTTGCTAAAACTTTTAAAATCGAATGTAATGCTTCTAGCCTTGGCATAGAAGGTGTTTTGACGCAGGACGGGAGGCCCATAGCATACTTTAGTGAAAAACTTGGAGGAGCTGCTTTGAATTATCCGGTATACGATAAGGAATTATATGCTTTGTACCGAACTTTGGGGACTTGGCAGCATTATCTTTGGCCTAAGGAGTTCGTCATCCATACGGATCATGATTCCTTAAGGCATATCAAAGGGCAAATTAAGTTGCAAAGAAGACATGCCAAGTGGGTGGTGTTCATAGAATCGTTCCCGTACATCATCAAGTACAAGCAAGGAAAGGAGAACATAGTGGCAGATGCATTGTCAAGGAGGTACACTCTAATTTTAACCTTGAATGCTAAGATGTTAGGATTTGAACAAATTAAGGAATTATATGCAATGATTTTGGAAATGTGTTTGCTGCATGTGAAAAGATGGATATTTGTTTAGGGAAAACAAACTTTGTGTGCCACAATGTTCACTTAGGGAATTACTAGTTAGAGAGTCATATGAGGGTGGCCTTATGGGGCATTTTGCTGTTGTTAAAACATTAGACATCTTAGTTGAGCACTTCTTTTGGCCACACATGAGAAAGGATATGGAAAGGGTTTGCCAACGATGCATTACTTGCAAAAAGGCCAAATCCAAAGTACAACCACATGGTTTGTACACTCCATTACCTATTCCAACTGCCCCTTGGATAGACATTTCAATGGATTTTGTTTTACGTTTGCCATGGTCTAGCAAAGGAAAGGATTCTATCTTTGTGGTAGTAGATAGATTTTCAAAAATGACTCATTTCATTCCATGTAGCAAAACAAATAATGCTACACATGTTGCTGATTTGTTCTTTGGGGAGATAGTTAGACTACATGGCATTCCCAAAACCATTGTTTTAGATAGGGATGTTAAGTTTTTAAGTCATTTTTGGAAAACATTTTGGGGAAAGTTAGGAACAAAGTTGTTGTTTTCATCCACTTGTCATCCACAAACGGATGGACAAACTGAAGTGGTTAATAGAACTTTAGGAACTTTGCTAAGAACTTTGATTCAATGGAATTTGAAAAATTGGGAGGATTGTTGGCCACATATAGAATTTGCCTACAATAAGACATTGCATTCATCCATCAATTGCTCACCATTTGAAATTGCTTATGGTTTTAATCCCTTTACACCATTGGATTTGATGCCCTTACCTACTAATGAAATTGTTTCCATGGATTGCAAAGCAAAAGCAAAGTTTGTACAGGACTTACGCACCAAGGTGAAAGAGCACATTGAGACTAAAACTAAAATCTATGAAAAGAAGGCTAATAATGGAAGGAAGTAAGTGATTTTTGAACCAGGAGATTGGGTTTGGGTGCATATAAGAAATGAGAGATTTCCCGAAAGGAGGAAGACTAAGTTGCATCCAAGAGGGGATGGTCCATTCCAAGTCTTAGAGAAAATTAATGACAATGCTTATAAAATTGACTTGCCAAGTCAGTCCAATGTGAGTTCCACATTCATTGTTAGTGATTTATATCTCTTTGATGCAGGTGAAGATTCGAGTACGAATCTCTTCAAAGAAGGGGGGAATGATGCACATCACACTTCCAACGATCCCTTTCAGCTGCCTCAAGGCCCAATTACTCGAAGTAGAGCTAAAAGATTCAAGGAGGCCTTATTTGCATTCATGAAGGATCTTAATGTGTTTAAAGAGGAGGACATTACCAAACCCACTTTTGAGAATTCCAAGTTTAAGAACAACTATTTAACAGTCCAAGATAAAGTGTTTTTGGTTTGGAAAGTAAGCCAAATTTAAAGGGGGACATTTTGGGCTTGGAGAATTAAAAAATGGGCTTGAGGAAATAGCAAAATGGGCTGTTTTGTGCTATTTTAAGAGATCAAGTATTTTAGAACGTCCGGGCCATGTAATTTGATGCTAGCTAGGCCCAACTAGGTTAAATTAAGCATTTAATTTTATCTTGGTAATTTTAGACGCGTAATAACTATATAAGGTAATTCAACTGGTTCAACATAAGTCAAAATAATATTTAATGCTTTGTCTAGGGTTTCTAAAGAGTCTTACACTTTATTTAAGGATTTTATTTTTTCATTTGTAAGGGGATTGGTTTTTTTGAATGAAATTTTCTCTCATTGAGAATTGATTTTTCACCATTATTCTGGGACCTCCAGATTACTCACTTGAGAGTGTCTTTATACTTATGATTCTTATCTTCCATAAATAAAGGGTCATAAGTCAATTCCATAGGTTCCTACCTCTAAATAGGTAGTGGGTCTTTGTTAGATATATTTTATTTTATTTTATTTTAATTTTTTTTCTTTTTTCTCTCCTTCTGTTTTTAAGTTCCTTGCAATTGTTTTTCATCCCATCTCCATATCCAATCACCATCTGGTTATTCACTTTCATTTCATTGATGCAAAATCATCATCTTACCACCATGCACGCATCCGTGAGCGTATCAAAAGAGCTTTGCATTCAGCTACTAAACATACACCATTTGAAATTGTTTATGGTTTTAACCTTTTGACAACTTTACCTTTAAGTGAATGTGCTAATCTAGATGGAAAGCAAAAAGCCGATTTTGTGAAGTGGATTCATGAGAAGACAAAAGCAAACATTAAGCATCCAAGTAGTGGAGGCAGATTTGGACCCGGATATCTGTTTTAGTGCATATGTGAACTCCGGGTAGCAAAGAATGGGCTCAACACTTCTTGAATTCAATTGAAATCACTAAGAGGTCATGGAATCTAGTTAAGGTAGAAGCAAAAGTGATGAGGATATGATCAGGAGTACCCTAACATGGAGTCCAGAGCCACTTCAAATCTCTACGGGACCAATAACTAGGGCAAGAACAAAGAGGTTTAAAGAAGCACTAAATGGTTTAATCCAAAAGGTGTTCACATCCCAAGGAAGCAAGTTCATTGCTGAATATGAACCAAAATTGGTTCATATGATTGGAACAGAGGATGCCAACATGAAAGAAAGCCTAACGCGTGGAATCCAACAATATAATGATATGACACAATTTGATGACATGGATTGTGATGTGGCATCATATGGTGACATGGCACTTTTGCCACGTGGAGGATGAATATGCGTGTTGGGGTGAGAAGGTTATGACCAAGAGCAAGCTAGCTTGAAGTGTTAGCAACAAGCAAGCTTTTAGTGATGCTCTTGGGAATGGTTGTGTGTGAGTTGTGTTTTTAGGTTTTGGTTTTGGTGTTTTCTAGTTTTTAGGGTTCCTAAAGTGTTCTAAGGTGTTGAAGAAGAGATAAGAAGAAGAGGAACACATTGGCTTTTGAAAATAAGGATTAGATGTCTAGCCATTTCATTCATTTTACTATATAAGCTTGAAATTACAACTAGTTCACACATGCCAAGCATGTGAGCTTACAAAATGAGTAAAGTATTTGAAATTTAAAAAGTAAAATGGTCAACACCTAACTTTTCATACACAAAAGAGTCAAAAACCAGCTGCAACATGTCTATTCCAAATATAGTAAAAAGTGGCACATGGTTTGAACTAAGTTCCTATTGTTTAACTAGTTTGGGTAAACAACCAAACTAGCTTCACCTACTTAGTTCCCCTTTGTATCTGCTTATGAAACTTGGTTTGAAGCATCCTTGGTCATCAATAAATATTGTTCCAAGAGATAGGAAAGTTCTGGAACCGGATCATGGGCCAAACAGCTCCAAAGCTGACCCATACTCTGCATACTGGGCCCATCAGATACAGCAATCTGTTTGGAATAGAAAATGGACTTTCCCATGTCATTTGGACCTGAAATTTGAATCATAGTCTGAAATATATGTGTATAGACATCCCTCAAAATTTCAGCCCAAAACTCCATTTGCAACCTGAGATATAAGATAAATAGTGGAACTATGTTGCTGGAAATTATGAATCCAGCACCATAGGCATTTCAAGCATAACATTCCTACTCTTTTGTGCATAATTTTGCCTATACTTTTGCATACATAACTTAGGCACAAAACATTATCAAAATATACCTTGCATCAATTAAAAACATACAAAGAAATATAAACTCATAAAAGGAAAGGATTTGATACCAAGGTGTGCATGCTAGCCGGTGACATGCACCATCAAGTGGCAAAATTGCCACACTTCAACAATGCGCCTACATGGCATTTGCTGAATTTTATAAATAGGAAATATTAGTTTTTATTTTATATCTTGATTGGATTTTGGCATGTTGCCTATTTTATTTTATGAATTTAGTTTTATTAGGTTTTTAAATTACTTTCCTATTCATATTATGAAACTAGGAGATAAATTAGGTCTCCTAAACCTAATCACATTAGGTTTCCTAAACCTAACCACATTAGGCTTCCTAAATCTATCAAAATTAGGTTTTCTAAACCTAATTTTTGTCCATAATTATGTTTAGCAAATTTAGGAAAGCTTTGTAATTTATTTTGCCTATTTAAAGGCACACAAGTCATAAATAAAATTCAGATTACAATTTTGATTCAAAGTAAGAGTGAGTCTCTTGGTTCTCTAAAAACTATATCGAACTTTTCAAACTTTGCTTCAATAAGTTATTCCGCACCCTATTGTGGCATTTTCACCATACCAAGGTTCTTATCAACATATAGGTAATGGGTCGAGGTCTGCCATTGATAACTTGTAATTAGACGGTCTAATTCAATCTTTGTTACGAGTTTAGAGGCAAGTCGCTCTAGGTTTGTATCAATTTGGTATCAAAGCTAGC
The DNA here is from genome assembly GCF_031755915.1 of Ziziphus jujuba. NCBI lineage: Eukaryota > Viridiplantae > Streptophyta > Magnoliopsida > Rosales > Rhamnaceae > Ziziphus > Ziziphus jujuba. Next base: position 21,735,988 of record NC_083383.1, on the reverse strand, counting down.
TTCTAATTACAGGTTTGATCTATCTATTTCTTTTCTTTTGTTTCATTGTTTTTCTTGGTTTTTTTTTTTTTGGCGATTTTCAGCATTAGGTTAGAATTGCATCTTTGATTTCTTTGGTTGTTCTTTGCGTTTGGGTTGCTGCATTTTTCTTTGCATTTTATTTTTGTGTTCTTCTTCATTCATTCTGATCAGATCGTATTTAAAAACAAAACAAAACAAAACAAAACAAGTCTTAAATTCTTTAAGGAAAAAAAAAAAAACAAAACAAAACAAAAATTTGTTCTTAAATTCTTTTTCTTTGTTCTTGTGGTTTGTGGCATTGAATTATTGAGATTTCAAGTGAAACCAAGTAGTGAAATATTTTTTTTTTGGTTGATTTGAGGAGCACCAAAAACAAGTCTTCCTCACATTCTAGTTTCTTTTGTTTGTGCCAAATTTCTTGTTGAGCTTTCATCGTTGCCTTTTTCTTCTTACTTTTTATTCTATTTGTCTTGTAGCCTTATTTTCCTAACTGTTTGGTAGGTCTATTTGAATTGTTACTTGCTAGTTTGTTTTAGTTTGAAATTAGTTTGCAAAGAACCAATAGAATTACTAGAGTGGTAAAAGGCAAGAGAGGTGAGAATTATAGAGGGTAAAAGCCGAACTATAACTAGAGTGCAAACATGAGTGAATTGAGACCTTGAATTTGAGCGAAACACGTGATAGAATGTGGTGAGATTTTACTAACAAGTTTTGTACAAAAATCATGTCACAAGACAAAAGCAAAGAAAGCATGGATGAAACTTCAAGTATGGCTGATCCGAAGTTATACATTCAAGCCATGGTGGGAGAATTACAAAGAGCACTACGGTTAGAGATGGGGCAGATCCATGAGAGGTTGGATAGGATGGAATCATCAATCCAAATGCTGCAGCAACGACCTCCACAAGGGTTTGCTCATGGACGTGGTAGAGGAAGAAATACTCCAAGAAGGGAAGATTGGGAACAAGTGGGAGATGACTATGAGGAAGAAGAAGAAGACATTGGTTCGAGAACCAATCTATTACATGGGAGAGAGAGGTTAGACCGAGGCAATGACTATGGAGGAATTAAGATGAAAATACCCTCATTGCAAGGTAAAAGTCGTCCAGAAGCTTATCTTGAGTGGGAGAAGAGGATTGAGATGGTATTTGATTGTCAAAACTATTCCGAGGCTGAAAAGGTTAAATTAGCCACTATTGAATTCACGGACTATGCTATTGGATGGTGGGACAGAGAGACACTTTCTAGGAGGCGAGTGGGTCAAAGACCTATAGATACATGGGAGGAGATGAAGGTTTTGATGAGGAAGCGTTTCGGACCTACCCATTACTATAGAAACATTTTTCAAAAACTACAAAGCTTGTCTCAAGGAAATAGGAGTGTGGAGGACTATCCTAAGGAGATGAAAATCCTTATGATGAGGGCCAATGTTAAGAAGGATAGAGAGGCTACAATGATACGTTTCTTGGCTAGTTTGAATAGGGAAATAGCAAATCAAGTGGACTTGCATCATTATGTGGAGATAGAGGAGATGTTTGCACATGGCCATCAAAGTAGAGCAACAACTCAAGAGGAGGGGTACAATAAGACCTAGTATTCCTCAAAACACTTGGAAAGCAAGCCCATCCACATGGAAACCCAATCAGTCCAAGTTTGATGATAAAGCCACCACACGGCCTAAATCTGAAGTTAAGGCCGAACCATCCTCATCCAAGTAAGTAAGTAAATCCAATTCATCTTGAACTAGATATCGAGATATCATGTGCTTTAAATGTTAAGGCAGGGATCATATTGCAAGTCAATGTCCAAATAAGAGGGTCATGGTGATGGGAAAGTGGAGACATTGAAACTGAAGAGGAAGAGTCAGACAATGAATCCATGCCACCATTGGAAGATGTTGGTGATGAAGATGAAGGAGATTACAAGTATCCAGTTGGTGGGGACTTGCCATTGGTTGCTAGAAGAGCTTTAATTGTGTATAAATATGAGAAGGAAATGCAACGAGAGAACATCTTTCAAACAAGGTGCAAAGTCAAAGATAAGGTATATAGTATGATTATTGATGGTGGGAGCTGTACTAATGTTGCTAGTGTTACTATGGTTGAAAAACTAAGTTTACCCACTATGAAGTATCCAAAACCATATAAGCTATAATGGCTTAGTGATTGTGGGGAATTGAATGTGAATAGGCAAGTGAAGATTGCATTCTCTATTGGTGATTATGAAGATGAGGTTATTTGTGATGTGGTACCAATGCAAGCTGGTCATTTGCTTTTAGGACGTCCGTGGCAATTTGATAGAGATACTAATCATCATGGTCATACTAATGATACTGTCTTCAACTTCAAGGGTAAACGAGTGGTGCTTATGCCAAGGACTCCTAAACAGGTTTTTGATGATCAATTGGCATTACAAAGGAGGAGAGAAGCTGAACAACAACAAAATCAAGTTGTGTTCAACAACCAAGAGAAGAAAAAGAGTGGTGAGGTTGAAAGTGTGAGTGAAAAAGAAAAGAAAAAGAGTTTTTATACAAAACAGAGTGAGATGAAGAAGCTTTTTTGTTGTAAAAAGCCTATGATTGTAATGATGTAGAAAGAAACATATATGAATCATTTAACTAACCTTGATGAATCTGTTTTGCCTAGTTCCATTATTTCTCTTTTGCAGGAGTTTGATGATGTCTTTCCTGAGGAGATTCCAAGTGGGTTACCACTAATTAGAGGGATCAAACATCAAATTGATTTTGTTCCAAGATCAACATTTCCAAAGGGGCCGGCTTATAAGAGTAATCCAGAGGAGACAAAGGAACTTCAAAGGCAGGTAAGTGAATTGTTTGAAAAGGGATATGTTAAGGAAAGCATGAGTCCATGTGCTCTACCTATGTTATTAGTCCCTAAGAAAGATGGAACATGGAGAATGTGTGTAGATTGTTGGGCTATTAGCAATATAACTGTCAAATATTGTCATCCTATTCCTAGGTTAGATGATATACTTGATGAATTGTATGGTGCATGCATGTTTCCAAATATTGATCTTCAAAGTGGTTATCATCAAATTCGTATCAAAGAAGGTGATTAATGGAAAACAGCATTTAAAATAAACCATGGTTTGTATGAGTGGTTGGTTATGCCATTTGGGTTAACTAATACTCCTAGTACTTTTATAACACTTATGAATCATGTTTTGCGTGCTTACATTGGAAAGTTTGTGGTTGTGTACTTTGATGATATCCTTATATATAATAGGATTTTAGAAGAGCATGTAGGGACTTTTAGAATAGTTTTATATGTGCTTAGGAAAGAAAGATTATTTACAAATAAAGTTCAAATTACAATTTTGATTCAAAGTAAGAGTGATTCTCTTGGTTCTCTAAGAACTATATCGAACTTTTCAAGCTTTGCTTGTGGAGTTCAAATTTGACACCACCATACCAAGATTCTTACCTCACATATAGGTAATGGGTCAAGGTCTTCCATTGATAACTTGTAATTAGACGGTCTAATTCAATCTTTGTTACCGGTTTAGAGGCAGGTCGCTCTAGGTTCGTATCAAAAAGCAACCAAGGGGGTCATTAGTGCATGGAACAGATTCTTGGCCGAATTTGCTGTATTTGCCACTCGCTTTGCTGTATTTTGTTGATTTGGCATTTTCTCTTTGTTCCAATCAAAGGAAACGTATGGGAATCATAATTAATCCTATTTGGCATCCTAAAATGGCATATGGGATCTGATTTGGAGCCTTTACAAGATAGAAATTGGTCAAAGATAGCTTAGTAGTTAAACTAGCCAACTAGTTTCCTAATTCGATTTTGACTTTTTGTTTTAGGAAACTATCTTTTATTTTGGTTTTATTTAATTATTTTGTTGGAAAAATTAACTTGGGAAAGTTATTATTTTTATAATTTCCATTGTAAATGAATTAATTCCTAATTCAAAATAAGGAATTAATTAGTCCAAATAGGTTTAGGAAAGCTTGTGGATTTCAGCCACACTTGTTGTTTCCATATTTTTGGCTGGATTCTACTTTTGCTTTTAGGGTTTATTGTTTTGTGAATTTAGCCTATTTGAGTGCTTATTTTCCAATGAGAATGAGGCCTACATATTATTTAGAAATTTATTTGTGAGATAGAATTCTCCTACTTCTCCTTGAACACCTAAAACACCATTAGAGAGTGAGTGTTTTAGTTTAACTTATCAATAGAACATTCATCACCTATTGTGATGTCTTCATCATATACCAAGGTTTCTAGTTAGAGGTTAATTAGGGGTAGATGTGACAATAAGAAATTGAACTTAATTTTTCAATCCAACTAATATAATACGGATTTAGACGTGAGTCAACCTAGGTTCGTATCAACAAAATCTTGCATTCTTGATTGATAACCACCTCTCGTATAAGACCATTCAATGCTACTTTAAATCTCTTTGCATGAGCTCTAGTAAGTGGTCTAGTTGGCAACAACAATGGTTCAGGGATCCATCTTTGTGTTGCGAATCCGCCCAGACTAGTACAATCGACAACTAACCCGAGACGGATGAAGACTGGGCCGATCACAAGGGCTCAAGCTAAGAGAGTTAGGGACAATGTTTCTGCCTTTATCCAGGGAGTAATTCTTTCTCAAGAGGGCCTATCCATAACTGAAGACCAAGACCTGTTTTGAGCATACAAGTGGTGGAAGCCGATACGGACCCGGGTAGCGATTTTGGTGCATTTATGGAGTCCGGGCAGCATGAAATGGTTCCAACACTTTATAGATTCAATGCATATCTCTAAGAGTCCATGGAATCAAGTCAATCCAGCTTCAAAGACAATCAAACAAGTGGTGTGCGCATAAGAGGAAGCTTGGCCGGTTTTTGCTTTATCATTTGCTGACTTTATTGTATTTTGCTGAGTTGGCTTTTCTATTTCCTCCAAGCAAGGGCAACGTGTGGGACTCCATAATAATCCTATGTGGCATCCTAAAAAGGATATGGAACCTAATTTGGAGCTCAAATTGATCAAAGATTGGTCTAATATTTTAGTTTCCTAATTTGATTTCTATTTTTTGTTTTAGAAAATTACCTTTACTTTTGGTTTTTATTTATTTATTTTCTAGAAAATTAAGTTTAGGAAAGTTATTATTTTATTATTTTTAATATAAATTAATTAATTCTTAATTCAAAATAAGGGAATTAATTAATCCAAATTAAATTAGGAAAGGGTGTGAAATTAGGCAATTTCCTAATTGAATTCTATGTTGGTCGAAATTTCCTAATCCTTTTAGGGTTTTATTTTGTTCATTCAAAGCCTATTTAAAGGCTTATTTTCAATGAGAAATCAAGCTTGAATTTTAAATAGAAAATTATTTATGAGATTGAATTATCTTTGTTCTTTTAAACACTTAAAACACCATTAGTGAATAAGTGTTTTAGTTTGACTTATCAATAGGCCTTCCATCATCTACTGTGGCATCTTCATTATTGTTAGGTCAAAATATTGATGATTTTATGCCATATTTATAGCTTAATATTTGTTAGTTTGTGTTAATTTGTTATGGAAAGATACTTATTTATGTATTTTTCTTAATCTAGGTGAAAGAGGAAGAATTTTAAGAAAACAATCATAAAGATGGATTCCTTGGGTCGAATTATGGTGGGAAGCAAGATTTGAGCTCGAACAGACTAAGCATTAAAAAGATTCCAAAAAGATACCTTGAAGATTCCATAAAGATTCTATCGGGAATTTCATGATGGAAGTGGATGTCATATGAATCATCACGATCTGAGGATTTCAAATGTCTCGTTATTTTTGGATTTCGAGGTGCGAGCAAAGAGTTATCATCATTTAAAGTTTAGAATTTATAAAAAATAATATTCTAGTTAAATCTCCACCATTGATCAAAAGAGGGAATCAAGGCAATTTGAGGGCCAAGATAAAAACAAGTGGCAATAATTGGTTAATTTATCATTAATGAGGCACATGTCATGTCACATGCTTCATTAAGGGTAAATTAGACTAATTAACTATTTTTTAGGAGGAATTAGATAAAAGGAAAGTAGTAGAGACCAAGTAATATACAGTTTCCTTTTTACACATGAAATTCGTCCAACCCTTTTCATGGCCTAAAAAAGGTATCTTCCAAGACTCCCACATTGAAAATAAAGAGAGAAAAAGATTCCCAAGGTCCTATATATATAGCCCCCACCACATTGAAGGAAGATATACAAGTTTAGAGAGTTATTTAAGAGCTTTTAGGACCCTTAAATAGAAACAAACCAAATTTTGGGAGTTTCTAAGATTCTCTTAAGGGTTCTAGAGTTTTAAAGTTTTAGAGTTTTAGAAGATCAATTGGAGAGCTTGGAAGAGGCATAAAGACGTGGGCTTGCTTGGAGAAGAAGGCTACGACTTTGAGAGCTCTTGGAGGAGAATTTCTTCAATAGTTTTTATTCTCTTTTCCTTTCTCTTTAATTGTGAATCTTATTATTTTTTATAATTCCATATGTTGAAATTATTTTTACCATGAACTAATTTTCATAGCTAGGGCTATGATGTAGCCCTAACTATGAAGGTTTAATTATTTTAATATATGTTGAGTTTTATTTAATTAGTAATATGTTTTGTTAATAAATCATTGGTATACTTAATGCTTTCATAGGCCGGAAGGAATGAATGATTTTAATAATATTTGAGCTTGGAAAAGGATAATATTATGGATCTCCAATGATTTACATGAATGCATAATTGATTGGAAAATAGTTATGTCTCATGCCATATTATTTGCTTAATCTATGCTTGATGAATTTGCATGATTTAATTTATAGGCCGGAAGGAATAAATTAGGTTATGTGAATATTATCAATTGTGAGTGGAAACTACTTTTGATTAATTTTGTGATTAAGTATGGTTAACAAAATTACTAGTTAATTAAATTCACATATTTAAGTAATTAAATTGGAATAGTTAGTGGTGAAATCAAATGCCCTAGTATTCATAATTATTCAATTCTCTCTCTTACTTGAAATTGATCTAATTTTAATTGATTGCTTTTGTTTAATTTAGTTTATTTAGTTTTCAATTGCCATCTTAAATTTTAGTTCAAATATTATCAAAACCTAATTATCTTTGGTATTTAATTCTTAATCCCTTGGGTACGACAACCCTATTTTTCCACTTTATTACTTGAAAACGATTCGTGCACTTGCGAGTTGATTTTACACATCAAGTTTTTGGCGCCGTTGCCGGGGATTAAGGCATTAATATTAATTTGGATTGGGTTTAGTAGTACTTTGAACATTGTTTTCTTATTTTAAATTTTTATATTTATTTCTTAATTTTGGTTTTAGTGTTGCATGCTAGGGTTTTAATTCTTTGCTTGTTTGGCCAACTTGCTTTTAATTTTTAATACTTACTTTGTGGTACTTGGAACCAAAATTGTATTTTTAATTTATTGGTGTCTAGGTTAAAAGTTATGCATACTTAGGGGTTTTTCTTAGTTTCAACTTTTGTTTATCTTTGTTATTTTCAAATTTAGTTTGTATATTAGGGTTTAATTTTAATTGTTTGCTATAAATTTATAAACTTGGAATTAATTTGAACCTTTGTTTTGTTAGTGTTTTCTTTTTAGGAAAATCATGGAATATCAAGCTTATAGTCGTCAACCTTATTGGGATTATGGGGTGCCAACTAGTTCTCCAAGTGAAAATTTTATCGAGTTACAAAAGAATCTTGCTATGATGTCTAAACTCGTTGCAAATTTTAAAGTTCAAGCTGTACCTTGTGAATGGTGTGGAGTAAATCACTCAAGTGAAAATTGTCAAGTGGGGAATCCTTTTGCTCTAGAAGACTCAATTGAAGACTTATCAAGACAATATAATCAAGTTGCAAATTTTGGGATTCAAGCTATAACATGTCAATGGTGTGGAGGCAATCATTTAAGTGAACATTGTCAAGTGGGAAATCCTTTTGCTCCGGAGGAGCCATTCGAAGACTTTCCCAACACATATAATTCTGGATGGAGTGATCGACAAAGTTATTCAAGGTATGACAATTCAGATATTTCAAGTTATCAAGTGAGCACATCTTTGATTGAGTGTATGGAAAGGCATAGGGAAACATTTTCTAAATGTTATGATGCGATTGGCAAGTTGCAAAATCAATATTCTCCAAGTCCAAACTTTCAAGTTCAATTGGAGCAATCAACGGCAACTTTTTCACAAGGATCTCAAAAAGACTTGAAAACTAATATGGAGATTACTTGTAACAAGCAAGTTGATGAATTTGAATCCTTTCAAGAGCCACATAATGATGAAAAATTTGAGGAACATGAAGAGGTGTCTATAAGGAGTGAAATGCAACAAGAATCTTCAATTTTGGATAATTTTAATGAGATACACACATGTGACCAAGATTGCCCACCACAAGAAGTTTCCCAACGCACTATTACTAGTTCATGGGAATTTTCTAATTTTCCTTCAAATTCATTGCAAAAAGGGCTTAAGGATCATGAAGAGGATGAGTCAAGGAATCGATCAAGCCAAAATTTGGCCAAATCTGATGAGGATAAAGCTATGGCCGCACTTCAAGAAGATTGCTTACCAACAGAGGCTAAATCTCAACTTTTCAAGCCAAATATTGAATTTTCAAGAGCCCAAGATGTATATCCACGCTCCAAAAATGTAATTGAGGTTGAATGCATCCCAAAAGGAGACAAACAAAGCATTTTTAGACCTAAAAGAATCCAATCTACCAAAAAGAAAGTTCAATTCATGCTTTTAGTTCAAATTGAGACTTATATAGGACAAGGAGTTAAAAGTTTGCTAAGGCCACAAGATTATCATCATGCACAATTTCCATATCATAAGCTTGGACAATATTATGAGGATGACATCATTTATATATTTAATCCAGGTTGAACATCAAAGGATGAAGTCAAGCTAATGACTTTAAACAAGCGCTCTTGGGAGGCAACCCAAGTTTCTTTCTTTACCTTATATTTATCTATTTATTTTAGTTGTTTTTAGTTGTTTTCTTGTTTTTAGGTTGTTTTGATGTGTTTTGTTTGAGTTTTTGCAAGGTTTTAAGATGTTTAGGTGTAAAAGAGCAAAAGACGAATGTTGAGAATTTCAAGTCTAAAGTTAGGTTTTTGGAGTATAACCACCTTGAATATGCATTGGAGTACATCAAATTGTATGGATACATGCCCTTCTTTTTGGCCGCATGGTGTGTAGGGAAAATGCAACATGTAGGTTTTTCCCAAGTTTTCACATTACAAGGAACATTCCATGTCTTCAAAGGGGAGTATTCCTTAACTTTTATTTACTTTTGCTTTATTTTATGTTTTTCACAATGAGGACATTGTTCATTTTAAGTTTCGGGGTGAAAAGCATGCTTTGCATCTTTTAAATCTTGTCCATTTAAGTGTTTCTATAAGTTTTCAAAAATGTTAGTTTTAGTTTTTATTTTCCTTCATTATTATAAAAAAAAAAAAAAATTTGTTTTTGTGGTGTTTTCTTAAGTACCTTAATGAGCCAATGATAAGACTATGATTGAAAATAAATTGGTTTTTAGATGGTGGATTTGTTTTTGTGTATGCTAAATGCTTGAATTTATATTCACATATTGTTACTTTCAATAAATTTTTAGCACATAATCAATAATGCATAATTTAGATTGTGTTTTGAAGACGGTTTGCATGAATTAGAGTATTTTATTATTAATTGAACTCTAGAACTTGCTTGATTATTGCTTGAGGCGAAATCCTAGGTGAATGCATTACTAAGAACATGATTTAGGCCATCTTTGTTTAAGTTTGAGCCTTTCAAGCCAACCTAATACATTATCTTCCACTAGTACCTTATTTGAGCCTTTAGGATGCATAAAGATGTATTAGAGCATTTTCTTCATTAAAGCACATTTACTTACCCTTTTTGAGCTTTAAATTTCTTTTTCCTACCTTGAACATACTACAAAGAGAGCTTTAATTGAATTGATATGAATATATGCTTGTGAGCTTGTTTGAGTGTTGAAAAAAAAAATAAAAAATAAATAAAGTTTGGAGGTTAAGTATTTGGTGAATTTGGCTCTAGTTTGCATTTTTGTGTAAATTAGAGGTTTGAATGTGCAATAAGAAGAAAAATAAATTTGGGGGTTTAGTGGAGAAGAAAGAAAAAAAAAGAAAAAAAAGAAAAAAAAAAAAGAAATAAAGAAAGAATATGTGTGATTTGAAGAATATATGCACAATAAAAAGGAGAAAAAGGATATTGAAATTGAAGAAGTTCTAATAAAGAAACAAATTTTACAAGTAATTTATTCATTGATATTTAATTTTAGCTTTCTTTCTTTGATTTATTATATCTTATCCTTTTCTTTCTTTAGCCTTATCCATTAGCCTTAACAATAGAAACCATGAAGTTCTAATGATTTAAGGTGGTGCATTAACCTACATTAGTGGAGAGTGATAATTAAGTCAAGCATATGGTAGTTCATACGTTATTATCAATCTCTAATTCTTGTAAATTTATTCAAGCACATGATAATTAAGTGTATAAATTGATTTCCACACACACACATTGGAAGTATCATATATGTTGGATAGAATATAAGGTATTGAGTTACATAATTACTTTGAAACCATTTGAAAAGTCATATGTTATACAATCTTTGAGGCACCTCATTAAAGTATCTTATGTTCTTTAAATAAAATTTCATTTTCTTATTCTTTTCCTTTGCTAGGGACTAGCAAATATTAAGTTTGGGGGTATTTGTTAGGTCAAAATATTGATGATTTTATGCCATATTTATAGCTTAATATTTGTTAGTTTGTGTTAATTTGTTATGGAAAGATACTTATTTATGTATTTTTCTTAATCTAGGTGAAAGAGGAAGAATTTTAAGAAAACAATCATAAAGATGGATTCCTTGGGTCGAATTATGGTGGGAAGCAAGATTTGAGCTCGAACAGACTAAGCATTAAAAAGATTCCAAAAAGATACCTTGAAGATTCCATAAAGATTCTATCGGGAATTTCATGATGGAAGTGGATGTCATATGAATCATCACGATCTGAGGATTTCAAATGTCTCGTTATTTTTGGATTTCGAGGTGCGAGCAAAGAGTTATCATCATTTAAAGTTTAGAATTTATAAAAAATAATATTCTAGTTAAATCTCCACCATTGATCAAAAGAGGGAATCAAGGCAATTTGAGGGCCAAGATAAAAACAAGTGGCAATAATTGGTTAATTTATCATTAATGAGGCACATGTCATGTCACATGCTTCATTAAGGGTAAATTAGACTAATTAACTATTTTTTAGGAGGAATTAGATAAAAGGAAAGTAGTAGAGACCAAGTAATATACAGTTTCCTTTTTACACATGAAATTCGTCCAACCCTTTTCATGGCCTAAAAAAGGTATCTTCCAAGACTCCCACATTGAAAATAAAGAGAGAAAAAGATTCCCAAGGTCCTATATATATAGCCCCCACCACATTGAAGGAAGATATACAAGTTTAGAGAGTTATTTAAGAGCTTTTAGGACCCTTAAATAGAAACAAACCAAATTTTGGGAGTTTCTAAGATTCTCTTAAGGGTTCTAGAGTTTTAAAGTTTTAGAGTTTTAGAAGATCAATTGGAGAGCTTGGAAGAGGCATAAAGACGTGGGCTTGCTTGGAGAAGAAGGCTACGACTTTGAGAGCTCTTGGAGGAGAATTTCTTCAATAGTTTTTATTCTCTTTTCCTTTCTCTTTAATTGTGAATCTTATTATTTTTTATAATTCCATATGTTGAAATTATTTTTACCATGAACTAATTTTCATAGCTAGGGCTATGATGTAGCCCTAACTATGAAGGTTTAATTATTTTAATATATGTTGAGTTTTATTTAATTAGTAATATGTTTTGTTAATAAATCATTGGTATACTTAATGCTTTCATAGGCCGGAAGGAATGAATGATTTTAATAATATTTGAGCTTGGAAAAGGATAATATTATGGATCTCCAATGATTTACATGAATGCATAATTGATTGGAAAATAGTTATGTCTCATGCCATATTATTTGCTTAATCTATGCTTGATGAATTTGCATGATTTAATTTATAGGCCGGAAGGAATAAATTAGGTTATGTGAATATTATCAATTGTGAGTGGAAACTACTTTTGATTAATTTTGTGATTAAGTATGGTTAACAAAATTACTAGTTAATTAAATTCACATATTTAAGTAATTAAATTGGAATAGTTAGTGGTGAAATCAAATGCCCTAGTATTCATAATTATTCAATTCTCTCTCTTACTTGAAATTGATCTAATTTTAATTGATTGCTTTTGTTTAATTTAGTTTATTTAGTTTTCAATTGCCATCTTAAATTTTAGTTCAAATATTATCAAAACCTAATTATCTTTGGTATTTAATTCTTAATCCCTTGGGTACGACAACCCTATTTTTCCACTTTATTACTTGAAAACGATTCGTGCACTTGCGAGTTGATTTTACACATCAAGTTTTTGGCGCCGTTGCCGGGGATTAAGGCATTAATATTAATTTGGATTGGGTTTAGTAGTACTTTGAACATTGTTTTCTTATTTTAAATTTTTATATTTATTTCTTAATTTTGGTTTTAGTGTTGCATGCTAGGGTTTTAATTCTTTGCTTGTTTGGCCAACTTGCTTTTAATTTTTAATACTTACTTTGTGGTACTTGGAACCAAAATTGTATTTTTAATTTATTGGTGTCTAGGTTAAAAGTTATGCATACTTAGGGGTTTTTCTTAGTTTCAACTTTTGTTTATCTTTGTTATTTTCAAATTTAGTTTGTATATTAGGGTTTAATTTTAATTGTTTGCTATAAATTTATAAACTTGGAATTAATTTGAACCTTTGTTTTGTTAGTGTTTTCTTTTTAGGAAAATCATGGAATATCAAGCTTATAGTCGTCAACCTTATTGGGATTATGGGGTGCCAACTAGTTCTCCAAGTGAAAATTTTATCGAGTTACAAAAGAATCTTGCTATGATGTCTAAACTCGTTGCAAATTTTAAAGTTCAAGCTGTACCTTGTGAATGGTGTGGAGTAAATCACTCAAGTGAAAATTGTCAAGTGGGGAATCCTTTTGCTCTAGAAGACTCAATTGAAGACTTATCAAGACAATATAATCAAGTTGCAAATTTTGGGATTCAAGCTATAACATGTCAATGGTGTGGAGGCAATCATTTAAGTGAACATTGTCAAGTGGGAAATCCTTTTGCTCCGGAGGAGCCATTCGAAGACTTTCCCAACACATATAATTCTGGATGGAGTGATCGACAAAGTTATTCAAGGTATGACAATTCAGATATTTCAAGTTATCAAGTGAGCACATCTTTGATTGAGTGTATGGAAAGGCATAGGGAAACATTTTCTAAATGTTATGATGCGATTGGCAAGTTGCAAAATCAATATTCTCCAAGTCCAAACTTTCAAGTTCAATTGGAGCAATCAACGGCAACTTTTTCACAAGGATCTCAAAAAGACTTGAAAACTAATATGGAGATTACTTGTAACAAGCAAGTTGATGAATTTGAATCCTTTCAAGAGCCACATAATGATGAAAAATTTGAGGAACATGAAGAGGTGTCTATAAGGAGTGAAATGCAACAAGAATCTTCAATTTTGGATAATTTTAATGAGATACACACATGTGACCAAGATTGCCCACCACAAGAAGTTTCCCAACGCACTATTACTAGTTCATGGGAATTTTCTAATTTTCCTTCAAATTCATTGCAAAAAGGGCTTAAGGATCATGAAGAGGATGAGTCAAAGAATCGATCAAGCCAAAATTTGGCCAAATCTGATGAGGATAAAGCTATGGCCGCACTTCAAGAAGATTGCTTACCAACAGAGGCTAAATCTCAACTTTTCAAGCCAAATATTGAATTTTCAAGAGCCCAAGATGTATATCCACGCTCCAAAAATGTAATTGAGGTTGAATGCATCCCAAAAGGAGACAAACAAAGCATTTTTAGACCTAAAAGAATCCAATCTACCAAAAAGAAAGTTCAATTCATGCTTTTAGTTCAAATTGAGACTTATATAGGACAAGGAGTTAAAAGTTTGCTAAGGCCACAAGATTATCATCATGCACAATTTCCATATCATAAGCTTGGACAATATTATGAGGATGACATCATTTATATATTTAATCCAGGTTGAACATCAAAGGATGAAGTCAAGCTAATGACTTTAAACAAGCGCTCTTGGGAGGCAACCCAAGTTTCTTTCTTTACCTTATATTTATCTATTTATTTTAGTTGTTTTTAGTTGTTTTCTTGTTTTTAGGTTGTTTTGATGTGTTTTGTTTGAGTTTTTGCAAGGTTTTAAGATGTTTAGGTGTAAAAGAGCAAAAGACGAATGTTGAGAATTTCAAGTCTAAAGTTAGGTTTTTGGAGTATAACCACCTTGAATATGCATTGGAGTACATCAAATTGTATGGATACATGCCCTTCTTTTTGGCCGCATGGTGTGTAGGGAAAATGCAACATGTAGGTTTTTCCCAAGTTTTCACATTACAAGGAACATTCCATGTCTTCAAAGGGGAGTATTCCTTAACTTTTATTTACTTTTGCTTTATTTTATGTTTTTCACAATGAGGACATTGTTCATTTTAAGTTTCGGGGTGAAAAGCATGCTTTGCATCTTTTAAATCTTGTCCATTTAAGTGTTTCTATAAGTTTTCAAAAATGTTAGTTTTAGTTTTTATTTTCCTTCATTATTATAAAAAAAAAAAAAAATTTGTTTTTGTGGTGTTTTCTTAAGTACCTTAATGAGCCAATGATAAGACTATGATTGAAAATAAATTGGTTTTTAGATGGTGGATTTGTTTTTGTGTATGCTAAATGCTTGAATTTATATTCACATATTGTTACTTTCAATAAATTTTTAGCACATAATCAATAATGCATAATTTAGATTGTGTTTTGAAGACGGTTTGCATGAATTAGAGTATTTTATTATTAATTGAACTCTAGAACTTGCTTGATTATTGCTTGAGGCGAAATCCTAGGTGAATGCATTACTAAGAACATGATTTAGGCCATCTTTGTTTAAGTTTGAGCCTTTCAAGCCAACCTAATACATTATCTTCCACTAGTACCTTATTTGAGCCTTTAGGATGCATAAAGATGTATTAGAGCATTTTCTTCATTAAAGCACATTTACTTACCCTTTTTGAGCTTTAAATTTCTTTTTCCTACCTTGAACATACTACAAAGAGAGCTTTAATTGAATTGATATGAATATATGCTTGTGAGCTTGTTTGAGTGTTGAAAAAAAAAATAAAAAAAAAATAAAGTTTGGAGGTTAAGTATTTGGTGAATTTGGCTCTAGTTTGCATTTTTGTGTAAATTAGAGGTTTGAATGTGCAATAAGAAGAAAAATAAATTTGGGGGTTTAGTGGAGAAGAAAGAAAAAAAAAGAAAAAAAAGAAAAAAAAAAAGAAATAAAGAAAGAATATGTGTGATTTGAAGAATATATGCACAATAAAAAGGAGAAAAAGGATATTGAAATTGAAGAAGTTCTAATAAAGAAACAAATTTTACAAGTAATTTATTCATTGATATTTAATTTTAGCTTTCTTTCTTTGATTTATTATATCTTATCCTTTTCTTTCTTTAGCCTTATCCATTAGCCTTAACAATAGAAACCATGAAGTTCTAATGATTTAAGGTGGTGCATTAACCTACATTAGTGGAGAGTGATAATTAAGTCAAGCATATGGTAGTTCATACGTTATTATCAATCTCTAATTCTTGTAAATTTATTCAAGCACATGATAATTAAGTGTATAAATTGATTTCCACACACACACATTGGAAGTATCATATATGTTGGATAGAATATAAGGTATTGAGTTACATAATTACTTTGAAACCATTTGAAAAGTCATATGTTATACAATCTTTGAGGCACCTCATTAAAGTATCTTATGTTCTTTAAATAAAATTTCATTTTCTTATTCTTTTCCTTTGCTAGGGACTAGCAAATATTAAGTTTGGGGGTATTTGTTAGGTCAAAATATTGATGATTTTATGCCATATTTATAGCTTAATATTTGTTAGTTTGTGTTAATTTGTTATGGAAAGATACTTATTTATGTATTTTTCTTAATCTAGGTGAAAGAGGAAGAATTTTAAGAAAACAATCATAAAGATGGATTCCTTGGGTCGAATTATGGTGGGAAGCAAGATTTGAGCTCGAACAGACTAAGCATTAAAAAGATTCCAAAAAGATACCTTGAAGATTCCATAAAGATTCTATCGGGAATTTCATGATGGAAGTGGATGTCATATGAATCATCACGATCTGAGGATTTCAAATGTCTCGTTATTTTTGGATTTCGAGGTGCGAGCAAAGAGTTATCATCATTTAAAGTTTAGAATTTATAAAAAATAATATTCTAGTTAAATCTCCACCATTGATCAAAAGAGGGAATCAAGGCAATTTGAGGGCCAAGATAAAAACAAGTGGCAATAATTGGTTAATTTATCATTAATGAGGCACATGTCATGTCACATGCTTCATTAAGGGTAAATTAGACTAATTAACTATTTTTTAGGAGGAATTAGATAAAAGGAAAGTAGTAGAGACCAAGTAATATACAGTTTCCTTTTTACACATGAAATTCGTCCAACCCTTTTCATGGCCTAAAAAAGGTATCTTCCAAGACTCCCACATTGAAAATAAAGAGAGAAAAAGATTCCCAAGGTCCTATATATATAGCCCCCACCACATTGAAGGAAGATATACAAGTTTAGAGAGTTATTTAAGAGCTTTTAGGACCCTTAAATAGAAACAAACCAAATTTTGGGAGTTTCTAAGATTCTCTTAAGGGTTCTAGAGTTTTAAAGTTTTAGAGTTTTAGAAGATCAATTGGAGAGCTTGGAAGAGGCATAAAGACGTGGGCTTGCTTGGAGAAGAAGGCTACGACTTTGAGAGCTCTTGGAGGAGAATTTCTTCAATAGTTTTTATTCTCTTTTCCTTTCTCTTTAATTGTGAATCTTATTATTTTTTATAATTCCATATGTTGAAATTATTTTTACCATGAACTAATTTTCATAGCTAGGGCTATGATGTAGCCCTAACTATGAAGGTTTAATTATTTTAATATATGTTGAGTTTTATTTAATTAGTAATATGTTTTGTTAATAAATCATTGGTATACTTAATGCTTTCATAGGCCGGAAGGAATGAATGATTTTAATAATATTTGAGCTTGGAAAAGGATAATATTATGGATCTCCAATGATTTACATGAATGCATAATTGATTGGAAAATAGTTATGTCTCATGCCATATTATTTGCTTAATCTATGCTTGATGAATTTGCATGATTTAATTTATAGGCCGGAAGGAATAAATTAGGTTATGTGAATATTATCAATTGTGAGTGGAAACTACTTTTGATTAATTTTGTGATTAAGTATGGTTAACAAAATTACTAGTTAATTAAATTCACATATTTAAGTAATTAAATTGGAATAGTTAGTGGTGAAATCAAATGCCCTAGTATTCATAATTATTCAATTCTCTCTCTTACTTGAAATTGATCTAATTTTAATTGATTGCTTTTGTTTAATTTAGTTTATTTAGTTTTCAATTGCCATCTTAAATTTTAGTTCAAATATTATCAAAACCTAATTATCTTTGGTATTTAATTCTTAATCCCTTGGGTACGACAACCCTATTTTTCCACTTTATTACTTGAAAACGATTCGTGCACTTGCGAGTTGATTTTACACATCAATTATATACCAAGTTTTCTAATCACAAGTTGGTTAGGGATCAAGGTGACCATTAGAACTTGAACATAATTAGATTCGAGCTAATATAATACGGGTTCAGGCGCAGGTCATCCTAGGTTTGTATCACTTTGAGTACTCTGATGATGATACTCATAAAAAACTACAGCCAAATCATTAACCAACCATCTAAACACTTCAATCCCTCATGAAACAAACCTTGCTTCACTTCATCTAAGCACTGTTTTAAATAATTTCTTTTCTATTTTTCATATTCCATGAATCCAAACTTAGTGCAAAAGTTAAGGTTTATATAAATTTAGTAAAATATTAAAATTCTAAAAGTGTAATTCCTAATTCCTTAATTTTGAAATAGGAATTAATTAATTTACAGCCAAAATAATAAAGTATCAACCTTCCTGATACGAACCTAGAGCGACTTGCCTCTCTAAACCCGTAACAAAGATAGAATTAGGACCGTCTAATTACAAGCTATCAATGGATGACCTCAACCCATTACCTATATTTGAGGTAAGAACCTTGGCATAATAAAGACGCCACAATAAGATGCGGAATAACCCATTGATATGTCGAATTTAAACTCCACAAGCAAAGCTTGAAAAAGTTCGATATAGTTCTTAGAGAACCAAAAGAATCACTCTTACTTTGAATAAAAATTGTAATCTCCTCTTTATTCATGACTTATGTGTCTTTAAATAGGCAAAATAAATTACAAAGCTTTCCTAAATTTGCTAAAAGTAAAGGTGGAATAATAATGGACGAAAATTAGGTTTAGGAAACCTAATGTGGTTAGGTTTAGAAAACCTAAATTAGCTCCCAGTTTCCTAATTTGAATGGCCTTCTTAAATTTTCTAAAAGTAAAGGTGGAATAATAATAGATGAAAATTAGGTTTAGGAAACCTAATTTTGATAGGTTTAGGAAACCTAATGTGATTAGGTTTAGGAAACCTAATTTGGTTAGGTTTAGAAAACCTAATGTGGTTAGGTTTAGGAAACCTAATTTGAATGGCCTTTAATTCTTTGACCAATTCAACTCTAATAAAATTAGGAAAGTAATTTAAAAACCTAATAAAAACTAAATTAGGAAAGTAAATAGGCAACATGCCAAAATCCAATCAAAACATAAATAAAAATTAATATTTTCCTAATTATAAAATTTGGCCAAGCTTAGTTAGATGCCATGTCACCATATGATGCCACATCACCATGTTGTAGAAGTCCATGCGTTAAACTCTCTTTCACGTTGGCATCCACCATCCCAATCATATGGACCAATTTTAGTTCATCTTCACTAATGAACTTGCTTCCTTTGGTTGAAAACACCTCTTGGATTAAACCATTTAGTGCCTCTTTAAATCTCTTTGCTCGTGCTCGGGTTATGGATCCTATAGACATTTGAAGTGGATCTGGGCTCCATCTTAAAGGGCTCTTGGTCATGTCCTCATTACAGATGCACTAAAACAACTTGCCAAGTCCATTTCCACCTTCATAACTTGGATACATAAAATGGGCTTTGGTTCTACGGGTATTGTCATGCCCTCTTGAGATTGTTTAACACCTTGAATGAAGCTAACCAGGTTGTCTTTAAATCTCTTAGCTTGTGCCCTTGTGATTGGCTCCATCTTCAATTGTACAAGATTAACACCCAAGCGGGTAATTTGTTGTATGGGTACTGGCAGATTCTCATTAACTTTTAGCATGTAAAAGCACAAAAGAAAAGCCTATACCTATCGGTTTGAAGAAGTAACTCACTGCTTCATACTTGTTTTGAAAACCATGAGCCAAAACTATAGCCAAATCAATAACCAACAACGTAAACACTTCAATTTCTCGTGAAACCAACCTTGCTTTACTTCATCTAAATAATGTTTTAAATCTTATCTTCTATTCCATGAATCCAAAAAATTTGCAAGTATTAAGATTTATTTAAATTTAGTGAAATATTGAAATTTTAAAGGGTAACGTGAATTTTGTATGACTCATACAAACCCTAAATGAATTTTGTAATCCAAATTCAATGGATGATAAGGAAGGTTTTGATGATTTTTCATTAGATAGTCCTCATGAGAATTCCTTTATAGTCTTTCTTTTATCAGAAAAAAATTTGAACAAATTGTACAAAGATGCATTCCTTTTACATCCTATTGTTGGTAATAAAATGAATAAACTATTCTTCATTTGATGAACAGCAGAAAAGTTATATATATTTCCTTGTAAGTAGTATATATATGTAGTTATGGAAATTCTTAAAAAAAAAAAAAAAAAAAGGAAGGTTCAAAATTAATTGATTATCTGATATAAGTGACTTATCACTGCTAAACATAATAAATCTTTTAAATGAAGAAGATACAATTCCTTTGGTTGTATGCTAAATTGAAGGATGGGGTGAGTTTTTTAGTCCCAAGCCTATTATTTTACACTAACACCAAAGTCTTTACTATTGTCCATAACATGGACAAAGGATATTTGTTATATATATATATGTACTCTGCTACATATTATTCCTTACATATTACGAGGTAAAATGGAAGCAGATGTCTAGTATAGAGAGTCTTATAGTTGCCTAATGACAATACTAAAAAATGATTATCAATTCGTTCTTTCTATTCCTTTTTTATTTTCTTTATCTCAGGTATAGGGTTTAGTGATTGTGGTAATTAGAATTTGATTGCCATTTGGTGTTTGTTTTTGAATGATTTTTAGAAATCACTTCCTAAAGAGAAATTAGTTTCTTAAAAATCACCTTGCTTCTTTTAAAATCACTAAATAAATGATTTTTCAATAACAAAAGTCATTAAAATGGTTCATAATTATTTGCCAAAAATTATAGGAAGTGCTTTATTTAGTCCCTTTTGGCTTTAGTCATTAATTTATAAAAATCACTCCCAAATGGACATTTATTTTTTTTAACCTAATTATGTAATTTAATTATCTTAAGTGTTTGTTATGAGTAATTTAACAGTGAAAGACAAGGAAACTTTTTCAAGGGTGCACCATTATATGATAGTGTATGATTTATTTATTTTTTTATTATTATTTTTCTCTTTAATAACTTGTTCTCAATTTTGTAGTTTGGAAAAAGAAACATCTAAAATCTTTTGCGCTTTCATGCTCTAATTTAGTTTGGAATGAGAAACATCTATACATCTGTTACTATATCATGCTCTTATTAATTGAAATGTTCAATGATTTACCAAAAAAGTTTGAAATGTTCACTAAACTAGGTAGGATTAAATATTCTTTTTCATTTTCATTCAAAATTTTTGAGAGAAAAATATAATTTCAATGATTTTGACAACTTTGATTTACCTTTCATACTAAATTTAATAAACATTTATAAAACAAAATAAACAGTTATACTCTTTTGAAGATGAAAAAGAGTTGATTTTGATAGTAATTAACTAACTAAAATAAATTAAATATTTTTATAAAGAAATAGCTAACTGGAAGAAATATTCAATTAAACTAATAAATCTAGCAACTCAAATTTTGTGTAATTAAAATAAAAATTTAGTAGAAAAATAAGTATTGTGATAATTATATTTCTGTTTGAATTATATATTTCTTTTATTACGACAAATAATAATTTATTATAGTGGTTAAGTAATGATTATTTTGCTAAAAATTTAAATATATTTCGATTATATTTATGTCAACCACTATTTTGATTATATTAAATAATTATTATTGTAAAAAGTATATTATAGGAAAGAAAATATTAAAAAACAAAACAAAAAGATAAAAAGGCAAAAAAGTTAGTATATGGAAGATTGGATAAGGGGGTTAAAATTGGATTTTGAGGGTTAAATTAGTCAACATAGAAAAGAGAATTTAAAAAAAAATAAAAAAAAATAAAAAAAGAAGAAGAAGAAGAAGAAAATTTGGGAGGGAGGGGATGAGGGGCACCGGTCTATCCATGATAATTAGAACTGTTAGCTATCTCAATTAAGTACAAATGAAACAATATATATATATATATATATATATCTATATAAATACCAAATTGACATAATTTTTAATTGTATTATATTTTGTTTTTAGTCAATTGAGATGCATAGCAAGCTTTAACTACTGCAAACCAACACCAACAAACATTTGAGATAACCAACTATATACAATTAAGAAGGAAAAAAAAAAACAAAAGTCCATCATGTTACCAACGACACCTTAGTTTTTTTTTTTAAAATAATTTTCTTTGTCTTAATTGAGGAATGTTAAAGGTTAGCACCTAGATTACAAAATATTTTTGCTTATTTAAGGGCAGCAAAGTAAATTTAATAAAGAAAGGAAAAAAAAAGGGAAAAAAATAAAATAAAATGTTGAAGTTGATGGAACATGATCCACTTTGTACACATTTATTGGGCTATACCTTTTTTTTTCTGTTTTTTCTTTTTTCTCTTTTGCTTTAATATATAACTTAAAACGAGAAGAAAAGAAGCAAAAAAAAAAAGAAAAAAAAAAAGAAGGAATTAATCCTAAAGAGGAAAATAACCATACATGAGGAGACCTTTTTTTTAGAAGAAAGCATTTTTTAAACTATGAGATCACAAATACGAGCAAGAATGTAGATAATGTTGGGGCACATTCTGAAGCCTACATGCTTCGTGAGCTACCATATTATATTCCCTTTGAATCCACTAAATGTGCAGGAAGAAAAACGAAATTCAATAGGGATAAAGTCCTCTAACTTCATAATACCTACTGATGGAGAATGATGGAAATTACATAAGATTTTAATATTATTATGTTTATTTGATGTCTAGCATTTTAATATTATTATATTTATTAAGTTTCTTATTATTATTTTAGTTTTCTTAAGTTTTTAGGAAATTTTATTATTTAGTTTCCTTGTTTAACTAGATTTCCTATTATTTTAGTTTCCTAATGTTATTAGGTCATTTTATCATAAATAGGAATTTTTGTAACTTTTTCAGAAGTTGATTAATAATATAAGTATTTTTCTAAGAATTATTTCTGATACACTCACGAATGCGTGTATGGTAGTGAGATGATGATTTTGAGTCAATGAAATGAAAGTGAATAACCAGATGGTGATTGGATATGGAGATGGGATGAAAAACAATTGCAAAGAACTTAAAAACAAAAGGAAAAAAATTTAAAAAAATAAAATAAAATAAAATATATCCAACCAAGACCCACTATCTATTTAGAGGTAAGAACCTATGGTATTGACTTATGACCCTTTATCTATAGAAGATAAGAACCATAAGTATAAAGACACTCTCAAGTGAATAACCTGGAGGCCCAAGAATAATGGTGAAAAACCAATTCTCAATGAGAAAATTCATTAAAAAAACCCAATCTCCTTACAAACGGAAAAATAAAATCCTTAAATAGAGTGTAAGACTCTTTAGAAACCTTAGACAAAGCATTAAAGATTATTTTGACTTATTTTGAACCAGCTAGAATTACCTTATATAGTTATTACACGTCCAAAATGACCAAGATAAAATTAAATGCTTAATTTAACCTAGTTGGGCCTAGCTAGCATCAAATTACATGGCTCGGACGTTCTAAAATACTTGGTCTCTTAAAATAGCACAAAAACAGGCCAATATGTCCCCCTTTAATTTTGGCTTACTTTCCAAACCAAAAACACTTGATCTTGGGCTGTCAAACAGTTGTTCTTAAACTTGGAATTCTCAAAAGTGGGTTTGGTAATGTCCTCCTGTTTAAACACATCAAGATCCTTCATGAATGCAAATAAGGCCTCCTTGAATCTTTTGGCTCTACTTCGAGTAATTGGGCCTTGAGGCAGCTGAAAGGGATCGTTGGAAATGTGATGTGCATCAATTTCTCTTGTTTTATGTGATGTAAACCTTAAGTGTGATGTCTAGGGGTTTTAGGAGTGATTCCTAAATTGTTCTAGTGTGATGCTAGAACCTATCTTTTAATTTTCAGTTTTCTTTCCCTTCCTACCTGTCCTACATCATGAGGACGATTGGACCCAATGAATTTGCAAAATGTTGTTTGGTGTCCAATCATCAAACACTTGAAATAACAATTAAATATTCCATGACAGACCATCATCAGATCTTAGAAAACTAACCAACTCAGGTAGCGTGCTCACTCACTCCATCATTCTGAGGCCATGAAATAAAACCTGGAGAATGAGGAACCAAGGATCACTACAAATATCAATTTGAGAATTCCTGCCCACAAGAAAAATGGCATATTTTTTAATAATCTCTCGAGAAGCAAGAATACTTATCCAAATTGGTGAATCTTTAGATGATTTAGAACAATGTAAGAAATCAACATCTCTGCAATATTTAGCCAACACAATCTTCAACCACATTCTATCTACTTTGGCAGCTAGTATCGAACCAAGCTTTGAAATTGAAGCTTGATTCATATGCTAAAACTTCTTTATCTCAAGACACCCAAAGTCCTTAGGCTTAGAGATAGCATCCCAAGCCAACGAATGCATTTTGCTCTCCTCATTCATGGAAGAATTCCACTATAATTTTCTAACTAGATTGTCCATGTGGTTACACACCTTAATGGGCAACTTCATAGTAGACATCACATAAACTGATATTGGGTATACAATATTCACTTGATCAACTTTAATACCAACAGCACTTATTACAAAGCCTAAAAAGATAGCGTAGAGTGACAAAAATTACATATTTTAAGATCAGCAAACAACCTCTCTTTCCTAAAAACTTCTCAAACTAACTTATGGGAATCCGCGTGTACCCATATAAGCAACTATGCGTTGGGGTGCTGATCTTGTATAACTGAAGACCGGACCAATTACTAGGGCATAAGCTAAGAGGTTTAAAGATAATCTGGTTAGCTTCATACAAGGTATTATTAAATCTCAAGAAGGCATGATACCCGAAGATTCAAAACCTATATTATGCATTCAAGTTATGAAGGCAAAATGGACCTGGGACGCTGTTTTGGTACATCTATGGATTCCAAGCATCAAGGAACTAGTTTGTTAGCCTATGAACATGATTGAGCTTGCCAAAAGGCCATGAAATCATATCAAGGTAGAAGCAAAGGTATCCAAGTTCATTATTTGAGCACAAGTGTTCAATATGGCTGAGTTTCACTATTTTGGTACTGGGAAGGAGCTATCCTGTAATCCAAGCAAGCTTTGATCATTCCAATCAATGGCAATGTGTGGAGACTAGTTCTAATCCTAATTAACATCTTATATGTCATATTGAATCTAATTTGGAGCTTAAATTGGCTGGTGATTAGACAAACACAGGTTATTTGGAAAAGTAGTGAACTACTTTCCAAATTTGAATTTTGACTTTTTATTTTAGGAAATAGCCTTTATTTTGATTTTTATTTAATTAATTGTTGGAAAAATTAATTTAGGAAGGTTGATATTTTAATATTTTGATTTTAAATTAATTAATTCCTTTTTCAAAACTAAGGACTTGATTAATAGAAATTGGTTTAGGAAACTTGGAAAAATTCGGCACTTTCCTAATTTCTTTCTATGTTGGCCGAATTTAACCTAATTGTTTTAAAGTTTGATTTCTTGAAATTTTAGGCTATTTAAGGGTTTATTTTTCAATGGAATGGCATCTTAGATTATTATTCAAAAATTATTTGTGAGAAGAATTTTCTTTATTCTCTTTAAACAACTAAAACATCGAATAGAGATCGAGTGTTTTAGTTTGACTTATCAATAGAATATCCATCATCTATTGTGGTGTATTTATCATACATCAAGGTTTCTAATCACAAGTTGATTAGGGGTCAACATGACCATTATAATCTGCACTTAATTTTGATCCAGGCTAGTATAATATGGGGTTAACAAGCAAGTCGACTTAGGTTCGTATCATTTGGTATCAGAGCCGAATTGTGTTTAGGTTTGATTTATCTTATTTACTTTGTTACGTCCAAAATATTGATGATTTTATGCCATATTTATAGCTTAATATTTGTTAGTTTGTGTTAATTTGTTATGGAAAGATACTTAATTATGTCTCGTGCCATATTATTTACTTAATTTATGCTTAATGAATTTGCATGATTTTATAGGCCAAGAGGAATAAATTAAGTTGTGTGAATATTATCAATTGTGAGTGGAAATTCATGAGGATTGTCATGGGAGCACTTGAGATGGAGTCATGAGCCATTGGAGTTGCCAACTGGACTGATTACTAGAGCTCGTGCAAAAACGTTTAAAGAAGCATTAAATGGTCTTATCTGGGAGGTGCTTATCAATTAAGAGTATATGAGTTTTGCTAAGGAAGAATAAAAACTGGCAACAATATTAAGCATCGATGGCTGCTGGCATGAAAACTTGAAAAAAAAAAAATGTCATGGCCAATTTGGTAATTTTCCAAGAGCATGATGATGTGACACTTTGATGATATGGCATCTTTGGACATATGGCATCTAAATGGATGTCCAACATGGCTTGAAAAGAAAGAAATCAGCTTGTTTCCTTTTTAGGCTAATTAGGTCTTACTTGATCACCAAGTTACATAATCACCCAGTTTGACTACTTAAGTCTTATTTTGATTTTAGATAACCTTTAATTTTCTTATATTTTTAATTATTTTTTGTTGGAAAATTAACTAGTTTTCTAATCTTATGTTATGTAATTAGTCACTTTTCTAAACTATAAAAGGGCTTCCATTTTATTAATACAATAACTTTTGATCTTTAGTAAAATTTAATATTTGTGAGAGTTAAATCTTTTGGTTCTCTAATAACTATCCTTTGAACTTTTCTAACTTGAGAATTAAAGTTCAATCCTTGACTTATCAATAGGGTAACTCCGCAACCCTTTTGTGGCATCATTCATTCTACAAGAACCTGAATCAATTAGATGATCGCACATTAGTTTGTATGAATCTAGGTTGCGTTGCTTAAGATCATATCGATTTGGTGTCAGAGAAGGGTTTCTAGTTTTCAGGTTTGGTTATCTTTTAATTTTAATTTTTGTCATTTGGCTTCAATTTAGTAACAGGTTAGATTGCATTCTAGTATATTTGTGTTAGTTCTTCATTATCATCAACATCTAACCAAAAAAAATTCGAAAAAAAAGAAAGAAATCTTCTTGCATTTGATTTTGTTTGGCCGAATTTGCATCAATTGTATCAAATTGCATCATAGCCAAAATACGTTAGTCGAACCGAATTGAATCAAAGTTATATCCATTGGTGTAGTTTGTGAGTTGGGTTGAAATATTTGGATTGAGATAGATATTTGGTGATATTGTTGCTGCTGAGTTATTTGATATTTGGTGATATTCGGTTATATGTAAAAAAAAAAAAAAAAAAGAAAAAGGTCTTTTCATTAGATTTTATTTGAGTTAATCTTGCTTAGGTTTTCTTGAGTATCAAACTTTGTTTGGGTCTTAAATTTTTTGATGTCCTTATTGTTTTCTAATCTTGAATTTTGGCCGAAATTGTATAAATTGTCTTGTTTGAAGAATTTGGTTTTTGTGTGACCTTTTCTTACAAAATTCTAGTCATTAATTTTGTATTATCATATTATCTTAATAAAAAAAAAAAATTGCATTAGATTGCATCCTAGCCAAAATACATTAGTGGAGTCAAATTGAATCAAACTATATCCATTGGTGTAGCTTGTGAGTTATGTTGATATACTTGGATTGAGATAGATATTTGGTGATATTGATGCTGAAGTACTTGATATTTGTCGATACGTATTAAAAAAAAAAGGCTAGAAAAAAAAGTTAAAAAAAATAAGGTGAAAGTTGAAGTTTATTGTGAAGATTGTTGAGATCTTGTTGCTGGTTTTGGTTAATGTATATATATTGCAAATTGAGCAATTTAAGCTTGGCTCGAAAATGGAGCATTGAACCTTAAGATTCAAAGAACCAATTAAAGCCAATTCAAGGGATTTTTTTCTTACTCTTTGATTCTTTGGTTGACTTGATTCTTTGTCATCTCAAATTGTCTTTTTACTATCTAAATAAATCACTTGTTATTTTCAAATTTGTTATTGTGGTCAATTTGTTTCAATTCTTTGGTCAATTTGTTTTTTCTAAGTTAGATAATTCTATTGATAAGTTAATTGGACATAATTTTCAAATTAGTATTGTTTGGGATTTAGTTTGCAACGAACCAATAGATTTAATGAAGAGAGGAAAAAGGCAAGAGAGTGTGAGTTTATTGGAGGGTAAAAGCCAAATTAGTGTACAAACACGAGTGTTAAGACTTTAATTGACTGAAACACGTGAGGGAGTGAAATTGTGAGGATCTTTTATATTATTATGCTTTTATTACTAATCTTTTTCTAGAATTATTGGCATAAAAAAATAGATTTTGATCCAAGACGTTTTACAAGCTCTAGTTAGTGACATTACAGAAAAGCTCAAGGTGGAATTCAAGGTTGAACTAAAGGCTGAAATAAAAAAGCTTAAGGGAGAAATTAATGAAGTCAAATCAAGGATGGATGCTTTTGTAAAGCAAACCACCCTTCAAGTTGGAAGAAATAGGAGAAAAGGTGTGCAAAGAGAACATACTAGTAGAATCGATGGAGATGGATCGGAAGATGAAAAGGTCAATTCAACTAGTAAAAAAAGGAGGAACCGTGGGGAAGATAATGGAAGTGTCAAGCTCAAAATTCCTTCATTCCATGGTAATATGGATCCTGAAGCTTACCTTGAGTGGGAGCAAAGAGTTGAGATGGTTTTTCACTATCACGATTACTCGGAATCTAAGAAGGTTAGGCTAGCAAGCGTGGAGTTTCTTGGTTGTGCTCTAAAGTGGTGGGATAAGGAATGCACTACTAGGAGGAGAGCTAGCCAAGAATTAATTTCTACATAGGGGGAGATGAAAACTTTAATGAGAAAGAGCTTTATATCTAGCCATTTTTTGTCGTAATGTTTATCAAAAGTTACAAACTTGTTCTCAAGGTTCAAGGAGGGTAGAGGAGTACCACCAAGAGATGGAGACTCTATGCTTAGAGTTAATATGTTGGAGGATGAGGAATCTACAATGGTTGCAGGTTTAAATAAGAAAATCGCTAACCAAGTGGATTTGCACCAATATATGGATCTTGAGGAGATGTTGCATATGGCAATCAAATTAGAGCAACAACTCAAGAGGAGGGGTACTACTCACCAAACTGTTGGAAATCCACAACCAATCCATGGAGCTCCAACAAAGCCAAACAAGATTTCAAAACAACTTCAAGGCTAAAAACAGAAGCTAAGGTCGAAAGTTCTAAGCTACTCCAATCAAGTAAGTCCGATTCAACCCCTTCTCGTAATCGTGATATAATGTGTTTTAAGTGTCAAGTTAAGGAACATATAGCTAGCCAATGTCCAAATCGAAGGACAATTGATACGAACCTAGGCCGACACGCTCCTAAACCCATATTATATTAGCTCGGATCTCAATTAAGTTCAGATTTTAATGGATTAATCTCAACCCCTAACGAACCTGTGATTTGAAACCTTAGTATAATGAAGATGCCACAATAGGTGACGGATGTCCTATTGATAATTCAAAACTAAAACATTCACTCTCTAATGGTGTTTTAGGTGTTCAAAGAGAACAAAGAGAAATTCAGTCTCACAAAATAATTTGAATATTATTAAAGCTGTGTTCTTCTTCAAAAATAAGCCCTTAAATAGGCTAGGAGGGAACAAAATAAAACCCTAATTATCTAGGTTAAACCGACCACCAAAGAATAGGAAACCTAGCTTGGCCGAAATTCATCTCCTTTCCTAATCTACTTTGGATTAATTAATTCTTTTATTTTGAATTTGTAATTAATTAATTTACAATGAAAATAATAAAATAATAACTTTCCTAAGTTGTTTTGTCCAGTAAATAAATAAATAAAAACCAAATAAAAGACTAATTTCCTAAAACAAAAAGTAGAAATCAAATAAGGAAACTAAAATGCTATCTTTTTTACTAAGTTGATTTTGACCAATCCTTGACCAATTTAAGCTCCAAATCAGCTTCCTTATGCTTTGTAGGATGTTAAATAGGATTATCATGGAGTCCCACACATTGCCCTTGCTTGGATCAAAGAGAAAATGCCAACTCAGCAAAATACAATAATGCCAGCAACAAAATACAATAAAGATGGCCAAAACTCCTATGCACACAAGCCCATTTTGTTTGCCTTTGATGCTGCCTTGACTTGATTCCATGACCTCTTAGATTCATTGAATCCATGAAGTATTGGAACCATTTGTTGCTGCTCAGGGTCCATATTTGCACGAAAACAGCTACTTGGATCCATATCAGCTTCCACCACTTGTATGCTCAAAATAGGCCGTATACCTTCGAGTATGGACAAGCCCTTTTGAAAATGAATTATTCTCTATATAAAGGCAACAAGGCCGTCCTTAAATCTCTTAGCTTGAGCCCTAGTGATTGTCCTGGTCTTCATCAGTATCGAGTCAGCACCCTAATGGGTTGTTGGTTGTGTGGGCACGGGTGGATTCTCATCAACAATGGCCATACAAAGGAGTGGAGAAATAGAATCTGAGGACGAGGATTCAAGTGCAATGATTGTGGATATGAGGAAGAGCTAACATATGATGAAGGATTGAATTTGGTGGCAACACGAGCATTCATATTGTACAAAGATGAGGAGGATATATAACGTGAGAACATCTTTCACACTAATGCAAAATCCAAGACAAGGTATGTAGAGTGTGATAATTGATGGTGGTAGTTGTGCAAATGTTGCTAGCACTTTGCTTGTTCAAAAACTAAGTTTACCTACATTTTAACATCCCCATCCCTATGGGTTACAATGGCTGAATGACACTAGTGATGTAAAGTGACTAAACAAGTTAGGATTCCTTTTTTTTTTAGGCCTAAATATTGATGATTTTATACCATATTTATAGCTTAACATTTGTTAATTTGTTATGGAAAGATACATAATTATGTATTTTTCTTAATCGAGGTGAAGGAGAAAGAATTTTAAGAAAACAACAATAAAAATGGATTCTTTGGGTCGAATTATGGTGGAAAGCAAGATTTGAGCTCGAACGAAACAAGCATTGAAAATATTGTACGAAGATTCCTAAAAGATTCCATAAAGATTCTGTCACGAATTTCTTGATGGAAGTGGATGTCATATGAATCCTTTTAATTCTGACGATTTCAAATATCACATTATTTTTTGATTCAAAGCTGCGAGTAAAAAGTTCTAGTCATTTAAAGTTTGGAATTTATAAAAGGAATATTTTAGTTCAATCTTCACCATTAATTAAAAGATGGGATTAAGGTAATTCAAGGGCCAAGATTTGGACAAGTGGCAATAACTGATTAATTTATCATTAATGAAGTATATGTCATGTCACATGCTTTATTAAGAGTAAATTAGACTCATTAACTATTTTTTTTTAGAAGGAATTAGAAAAAAGGAAAGTAATAGAGAACAAGTAATATCAAGTTTCTTTTTTACATATAAAGTTCGTCCGGCCCTCCAAGACTCCCACATTGAAAATAAAGAGAGAAAAAGGTTCCCAAGATCCTATATATATAGCCTCCATTCCATTGGAGGAAGATACGCAAGTTTAGAGAGTTATTTAGGAGCTTTTAGGAGGCTTAAATAGAAACAAACCAAATTTTGAGAGTTTCTTAAGTTCTCTTAAGTGTTTTAGGGCAAGGTTTTGGGAGATCAATTGAGAACTTGGAGGAGGCATAGAGACGTGGGCTTGCTTGGAGAAGAAGGCTACAATTTGGAGAGCTCTTGGAGGAGGATTTCTTCAATAGTTTTTATTTCTGTTCTATTTTCTCTTTAATTGTGAACCTTATTATTTTTAATATTTATAGATGTTGAATTTATTTTTTCCATGAACTAATTTTTTATAGCTAGGGCTATGATGTAGCCCTAACTATGAAAGTTTAATTACTTAAATATATGTTGAATTTTATGTAATTAGTAATATGTTTTGTTAATAAATCATTGGTATGCTTGATTCTTCCGTAGGCCGGAAGGAATGAATGATTCTAATAATATTTGAGCTTGAAAAATGATATTATTATGGATCTACAATGATTTACATGAACGCATAATTGATTGGAAAATAGTTATGTCTCATGCCATATTATTTGCTTAATCTATGCTTAATAAATTTACATGATTTAATTTATAGGCCGGAAGGAATAAATTAGGTTATATGAATATTATCAATTGTGAGTGGAAACTACTTTTGATTAATTTTGTGATTAAGTGTGGTTAACAAAATTAATAGTTAATTAAATTCACATGTTTAGGTAATTAAATTGGAATATTTAATGTTGAAATCAAATGGATAGTATTTATAATTATTAAATGTACTCTCTCTTTACTTGAAATTGATCTAATTTTAATTGATTGCTTTTGTTTAATTTAGTTTATTTATTTTCAATTGCCATCTTAATTTCTAGTTCAAATATTACCAAAACCTAATTATCTTTAGTACTTAATTCTTAATCCCTTGTACGACAACCCTAGTTTTCCACTTTATTAATTGAAAACGATTCGTATACTTGTGAGTTGATTTTACATATCAAGTTTTTGGTGCTATTACTGGTGATTAAGGCATTAACATTAATTCGGATTGGGTTTAGTAGTACTTTAAACATTATTTTCTTATTTTAAATTTTTATATTTATTTATTAATTTTGGTTTTAGTGTTGCATGCTAGGGTTTAATTATTTGCTTGTTTGGCCAACTTGCTTTAAATTTTAATAATTATTTTGTGGTACTTGAAACCAAAATTATGTTTTCAATTTATTGGTGTCTAGGTTACAAGTTTAGCATATTTAGGGTTTCAGTATTTTTTTTATTATTTGTTTTTCTTTATTGCTAATTGATTTTAATTGTTGGATTAATTAGCAACATTAGGATTCCAATTTTTATTTCCTTATTTAATTTTCTAATTACCTTTCTAATTTATACTTCTTGCTCTCTTTTTAGGAATTAGGTGCTGTGTATGAGTCATAGTGGCAATCAAGAATTGAAGGAGGAAGTTGACTTGGAAAACAAACGAGCACCTAGAAAAAAGCCATAAGGGGTACTTGGATACGTATAGACCAAGGAACTCAAGAAGGTGCAATGGCCAACCAAAGAGAGGATGATTTGCCCATATGCTAGTATGCCGCTCATAAGAAAGTTGGTGATTTGTCTTGCTTAAGGAGACCACCCATTGAAGCAAACAATTTTAAAATTGAAGCATCTACTACTTCTTTGCTTAATAATGTTCAATTTTGTGGTTTGCCTCATGAAAATCCTAACATGCATATTTCTAGTTTTCTTCAATTGTCTGATATGTCTAAACAAAATGGTGTTTCTGATGATGCTTTTCCTTGGTCTCTTAGAGACAAGGCAAAAGTGTAATTAAATTCTTTACCTAAAGGTACTATGATGCACATCATACTTCCAACGATCCTTTTTAGCTGTCTTAAGGCCCAATTACTCGAAGTAAAGCCAAAAGATTCAAGGAGGCCTTATTTGCATTCATGAAGGATCTTGATGTGTTTAAAGAGGAGGACATTACCAAACCCACTTTTGAGAATTCTAAGTTTAAGAACAACTATTCGACAGCCCAAGATCAAGTGTTTTTGGTTTGGAAAGCCAAAATTAAAGGGGGACGTTTTGGGCTTGGAGAATTATAAAATGGGCTAGAGAAAATTGCAAAATGGGCTGTTTTGGTGCTATTTTAAGAGACCATGTATTTTAGAAAGTCCGGGCCATGTAATTTGATGCTAGCTAGGCCCAACTAGGTTAAATTAAGCATTTAATTTTATCTTGGTAATTTTGGACGTGTAATAACTATGTAAGGTAATTCTAGCTGGTTCAAAATAAGTCAAAATAATATTTAACGCTTTGTTAGGGTTTCTAAAGAGTCTCAGACTCTATTTAAGGATTTGATTTTTCCATTTGTAAAGAGATTGGTTTCTTTGAATGAAATTTTCTCTTATTGAGAATTGGTTTTTCACCATTATTCTTGGACCTCCAAGTTACTCACTTGAGAGTGTCTTTATATTTATGGTTCTTATCTTCCATAGATAAAGTGATGTGATTCCACCCGAACCTGCACAACCGATAGCCCGCTAGGTTGCTAACCCGATACGGATGAAGACCGGACTGATCACTAGGGCTCAAACTAAGAGATTTAATATCAAACCTGTTGCCTTTATCCAAGAGGTAATTCATTCTCAAGAGG
Source organism: Ziziphus jujuba (assembly GCF_031755915.1). Classification (NCBI taxonomy): domain Eukaryota; kingdom Viridiplantae; phylum Streptophyta; class Magnoliopsida; order Rosales; family Rhamnaceae; genus Ziziphus; species Ziziphus jujuba. The sequence continues at coordinate 21,702,032 of NC_083383.1, read as the reverse complement.
GCTAGTAAATTTGGCTGGTTTTTGTTGTATTTTGTGCTGGCTTTACTGTATTGTGCTAAGTTGGCTTTTTCTTTTTCTTCCAAGCAAGGGTAACGTGTGAGACTCCATAATAAGCTTATTTGGCATCCTAAAAACCATATTGAAGCTTATTTGGAGCTGAAATTGGTTAAAGATTGGTCAAAGTCAACTTAGTCAAAAAGATTCTATTTTAGTTTCCTAAGTTGATTCTGCTTTTTATTTTAGGAAATTACCATTATTTTTTTTTAATTCGCTGGAAAAATAAGTTTAGGAAAGTTATTATTTTATTATTTTCATTGTAAATTAATTAATTTCTAATTCAAAATAAGGAAATTAATTAACCCAAATTTGATTCGGAAAAGGTGTGAAATTAGGCAATTTCCTAATTGGATTCTACATTGGCCGAAATTTCCTAATCCTTTTAGGGTTTTATTTTGTCCATTCAAAGCCTATTTGAAGGCTTATTTTCAATGAGAAATCAAGCTTGAATTTTATGCAGAAACTAATTTGTGAGATTGAATTCTGTTTGTTCTTTTGAACACCCAAAACACCATTAGAAAGTGAGTGTTTTAGTTTTGATTTATCAATAGGACATCCATCACCTATTGTGGCATCTTCAATATACCAAGGTTTCTAATCACAGGTTGGTTAGGGGTTGAGGTGACCATTAGAACTTAAACATAATTAGATCCGGACTAATATAATACGGGTTTAGGAGCAGGTCGTCTTAGGTTCATATCATAAAGGGTTATAAGTTAATACCATAGGTTCCTACCTCTAAATAGGTAGTGGGTCTTGGTTGGATATATTTTATTTTATTTTAATTTTTATTTCATGTTTTAAGTTCCTTGCAATTGTTTTTCTATTCATCTCCGTTATTCACTTGTCATTTCATTGGATTCAAAATCATCATCTCACTACCATACATGCATTCGTGAGCGTATCATACTATCACTACATGAGATGCTATGGAGGTAAAATTCCTAGACAAATTTTTTCCCCCCATCAAAGGCCGCGAAATTGCAAAGTGATATATATAATTTTGGTCAATGGGAACAAGAGACTTTGTATGATGCCTGGGAGCGTTTCAAGGAGCTATTAAAAAGATGCCCACATCATGAATTTCCAACATGGATATAGGTACAAATTTTCTATAATGGTTTAGATTATGGTAACAAACAATTGGTAGATGCAGCTGCAGGAGGTTCTTTAATGAAGAAGAGGCCATTTGAAGCATTTGAATTAATTAAAGAGATAGCCCATAATAACTACCAATATCCAAGTTAGAGGAGTCTAACTGGAAGAAGTCAAGTAAAGACCATGGAAGAGGTTAATATTAACAACTTAAGAGCTCAACCTACAAACCAATTCATGAAGACCTTACACACTCAATTTTGTCAAATAGGGGTGAATGTTATCCAATCCACTAATAATTTTTTAGTTTGTGATTTATGTTGTGCTTATGATCATAATAGTGTGGATTGCCAAACTGGAAATCCCTTTGGTTCTGATGATATTAATTTTTTAGGGAACTTTCAAAACCAACAAAATAATCCATATTCTAACACATATAATCTAAGATGGAGGAACCACCTGATGTGTAAAATCAACTCGCAAGTGCACGAATCGTTTTCAAGTAATAAAGTGGAAAAATAGGGTTGTCGTACCCAAGGGATTAAGTATTAAGTACCAAAGATAATTAGGTTTTGATAATATTTGAACTAAAATTTAAGATGGCAATTGAAAACTAAATAAACTAAATTAAATTTCAAGTAAGAGAGAGAATTGAATAATTATGAATACTAGGGCATTTGATTTCACCACTAACTATTCCAATTTAATTACTTAAATATGTGAATTTAATTAACTAGTAATTTTGTTAACCACACTTAATCACAAAATTAATCAAAAGTAGTTTCCACTCACAATTGATAATATTCACATAACCTAATTTATTCCTTCCGGCCTATAAATCAAATCATGCAAATTCATCAAGCATAGATTAAGCAAATAATATGGCATGAGACATAACTATTTTCCAATCAATTATGCATTCATGTAAATCATTGGAGATCCATAATATTATCCTTTTCCAAGCTCAAATACTATTAAAATCATTCATTCCTTCCAACCTATGAAAGCATTAAGTATACCAATGATTTATTAACAAAACATATTACTAATTAAATAAAACACAACATATATTAAAATAATTAAAACCTTCATAGTTAGGGCTACATCATAGCCCTAGCTATGAAAATTAGTTCATGGTAAAAATAATTTCAACATCCATAATTATTAAAAGTAATAAGATTCACAATTAAAGAGAAAGGAAAGGAGAATAAAAACTATTGAAGAAATTCTCCTCCAAGAGCTCTCAAAGTCGTAGCCTTCTTCTCCAACCAAGCCCACGTCTCTCTGCCTCCTCCAAGCTCTCTAATTGATCTTCTAAAACTTTAAAACCCTAGAACCCTTAAGAGAATCTTAGAAACTCCCAAAATTTGGTTTGTTTCTATTTAAGCCTCCTAAAAACTCTTAAATAACTCTCTAAACTTGTATCTCTTCCTTCAATGTGGTGGGGGCTATATATATAGGGCCTTGGGAATCTTTTTCTCTCTTTATTTTCAATGTCCGAGTCTTGGAAGATACCTTTTTTAGACCATGAAAAGGGTTGGACGAATTTCATGTGTAAAAAGAAAACTTGATATTACTTGCTCTCTACTACTTTCCTTTTATCTAATTCCTCTTAAAAAAATAGTTAATTAGTCTAATTTATCCTTAATGAAGCATGTGACATGACATGTGCCTCATTAATGATAAATTAACCAATTATTGCCAGTTGTTTTTATCTTGGCCTTCAAATTGCCTTGATTTCCTCTTTTGATCAATGGTGGAGATTTAACTAGAATATTCCTTTTTATAAATTCCAAACTTTAAATGATGATAACTCTTTGCTCGCACCTCGAAATCCAAAAATAACGAGACATTTGAAATCCTCAGATTGTGATGATTCATATGACATCCACTTCCAATCAAGGTATCTTTTTGGAATCTTTTTAATGCTTAGTCCGTTCGAGCTCAAATCTTGCTTCCCACCATAATTCGACCCAAGGAATCCATCTTTATGGTTGTTTTCTTAAAATTCTTCCTCTTTCACCTAGATTAAGAAAAATACATAAATAAGTATCTTTCCATAACAAATTAACACAAACTAACAAATATTAAGCTATAAATATGGCATAAAATCATCAATATTTTAGACCTAACACCACCCAAATTTTTCATGATCTAACAACAACCAGCAAAGATCCAATCAAGGCAAAAGCGAAGGGTTTCAAAGAAAACAATTCCAATCTCCATTCTACCAAAAGCTGCCACTTACACATCAAAATCACAATTCTTCTCAAGCTCAAACTCAATTTTCTTCACTTGAACAATCCTTGAAAGAGTTATCTAATAATACTAATTCTTTCATGTAGAGAATTGAGCAACAATTGAGAAAGCATAATCAAAAGGTTGAAGAACCAAATAGACCAATCAGTAACTCAATGCTAAAGAAGTCAAGGAACGTTGCCAAGTCAAACGGAGAAGAACCCAAAGGAGCAGATTCAAGCCATTTCATTAAGTGGAAAGCAAGTAGTCGGGCCTAAAGAAAGTGACGAAGGGATGGTGATTCTTGATGATGAAGGTGAGGAGAGCCTCATAGACTCAATATCACACTTGGCCACACATGACAACTCAAAATCAAATGTGGAGCATAATGAGGCTGATAGGAGAAAAGATGAAGGTTCAAGTGATGCCATGAAGTCTCCACCAACAAAGTACATACCACCACATGCAAGAGAGGCCAAGAGCTCACCAATTGGATTAAGGAAAGTTGAGCCAGCACCTTACTTAAGCAAACCTATTAACAAGCATGACAAAGATGAGGAGAAGAATCAAGCCTACAAGAAGACCCCATGATGTGTAAAATCAACTTGCAAATGCACGAATCGTTTTCAAGTAATAAAGTGGAAAAATAGGGTTGTCGTACCCAAAAGATTAAGAATTAAGTACTAAAGATAATTAGATTTGGTAATATTTTAACTAAAAATTAATATGGCAATTGAAAATACATAAACTAAATTAAACAAAAGCAATCAATTAAAATTATATCAATTTCAAGTAAGAGAGTGCGTTTAATAATTATGAATTATAGAGCATTTGATTTCACCACTAACTATTCCAATTTAATTACTTAAATATGTGAATTTAATTAACTAGTCATTGTGTTAACCATAACTAATCATGAAATTAATCAAAAGCAGTTTCCACTCACAATTGATAATATTCATATAACCTAATTTATTCCTTCCAGCCTATAAATGAAATCATGCAAATTCATTAACATAGATTAAGCAAATAATATGGCATGAGACATAACTATTTTCCAATCAATTATGCATTCATGTAAATCATTAGAGATCCATAATATTATCCTTTTCCAAGCTCAAATATTATTAAAATCATTCATCCTTTCCGGCCTATGAAAGTATTAAGCATACCAATGATTTATTAACAAAATATATTACTAATTAAATAAAACTCAACATATATTAAAATAATCAACATCATAGCCCCAGCTATTAAATTAGTTCATGGAAAAAATAATTTCAACATCCATAATTATAAAGAAAAAAACAACAATGTTCACAATTAAAGAGAAAGAGAAGAGAATAAAAACTATTGAAGAAATCCTCCTCCGAAAGCTCTCCAAGTCGTAGCCACCTTCTCCAAGCAAGTCCATGTATCTATGCCTCCTCCAAACTCTCCAATTGATCTCTTAAAACCCTAAAATTTAAAACCCTTGAACCCTTAAGGTAAGAAACTCCCAAAATTTGTTTTGTTTCTATTTAAGTCTCCTAAAACGCTCTTGATTAACTCCCTAAACTTGTATATCTTCCTTCAATGTGGTGGGGGCTATAAGACCTTGGGAACCTTTTTCTCTCTCATTTTCAATGTGGAAGTCTTGGAAGATACATTTTTTAGGCCATCAAGAGGGTTGGACGAATTTCATGTGTAAAAAAGAAACTTGATATTACTTACTCTCTAGTACTTTCTTTTTCTCTAATTCTTTCTAAAATAATAGTTAATTAGTCTAATTTACCTTTAATGAAGTATGTGACATGACATGTGCCTCATTAGTGATAAATTAACCAATTATCTCCACTTGTCCTAATCTTGGCCATTGGATTGCCTTGATTCCCTCTCTTAATCAATGGTGGATATATAATTAGAAATATTCCTTTTTATAAAGTCCAAACTTTAAATGATGATATCTTTTGTCTCGCACCTCGAAATCCAAAACTAAGTTTGTAGGTATTCTCATTAATCTGCTTCAAAACTTGAAAAGGTCCATCCACACGCGGCATAAGCTTTGACTTTCTTTGTTTTGGAAACCTTTCTTTGTTGCATTTCAAGTTGATCTCTAAATACTTTCTTTCGAGTTAATGGCTCCAGCTTAACCGTTTTCCCTTTAAATTTAAATACAATGGAATTCTATTTCCCATAATGTATGGCATCCTTATCAAGTTGCCATGGTTTATCCAATAAAATATGACCCACATGCATAGGAACAACATCACACAATACAATATCCACTTATGTATCAATGTTGAATTTTATTTTGGCTTGTTTATTTACTTTCATCTCACCACTACCATTAAGTCATTGTAATCTATATGGTTTTAGATGTTTAATGGTTTCTAACCTGAATTTATCAACTACCAAATTATTAATTACATTTGCATAACTCCCACTATCAACTATAATACTACAAATCTTACCTTGAATTTCACATCGAGTGTGGAAGATGTTCTCTCTCTGAGTTGGTCCTCATCTTTGTCTACGGTTAGAATCCTCATTGCTACTAAACTCAATTCTGCCCTAGATGCCTTGAGAATTTTTTATTCACCATGCCCATCATCTCCAACTTCTCCATCTTCAATTTCAGTTTCAGCACCAATTTCTTCACTTTCGAATTCTAGTTCGCCATTACCTTTCAGCACCATAATCCTCCTATTCGAGCATTGCCTAGCAATGTGTCCGCGTCCCTAGTACTTAAAACAAACAATTTCATGAGTTTTAGAAGGTTAGATCAGATTTACCTTCACTTTTGTGTGCTTGGACAGATTCGGTTCTAGTCTCTCTCCTTGGCAGTTTTTGAACTTTCTTCTCCAACTTTTGGCTTTGGCTTGCTTTCATAGGTAGGATTCTTGCTCTAGCCACTTGGAATTGATCTTCCGCTATTGGAAACTCCTCCAAATCGTGAGCCTACACTCCTCCTCTTGAATTGATGCTCTAATTTAATAGCCACATGCAACATCTCCTCCAATTCCACATATTGTTGCAATTCTAGTTGATTGGCTATCTCACGATTCAAACCACCATGGAATCTTGCCATGGTTGCTTCTCTATCATCATTCAAGTTGAACCTCATCATAAATATCTCCATTTTCTTGTAATAATCCTCCATGGACGTACTTCCTTGAGATACAAATTGAAGCCTTTGATGTTGCAACCTCTGATAATGTGATGGTACGAACCGCTTCCTCATGGCTCCTTTCATTTGTCGCCATGTAGTAATCAAGTCATCACCAACTCTACTTTGGGCATTGTGCCCATTGGTCCCCCATGGGAGTGCATAATGACCAAACTCCATTGCTGCCAACTTCACTTTCTTGGCCTCTAAATAATTATGACAATAAAAAATCATCTCCATTCTCTCCTCCCATTTCAAATATGCTTCCAGATCACTTTTTCCCATGAAAGGTGGAATGTTTACCTTGATATTTCCTAGATCATCATCTTCATTCCTTGCTAGTCTCCCATGGATTGGGCTTTCTTGAGGTTTAAAAATTTCATTAAACCCCTCATCCAAGTCTTCTCCAAAGTTGGTTATCCCGAATTCCTCTCTTGGTTGCCCTCGGCCTCCTCGACCTCGACCTCCATGAGCATCCAACCTTATATTCGGCCCTCTTTGTGATGTTTCTATCATATCCATCCTTTGATCTATGTTGTCAAATCGAACATTCATCCGATGCAATTGCTCCAATATAGCCCTCATGTCCATTTGCTCACCATTCCCCGAAGCTCGAGAACCGCCATGAAGTCCTACGGACACTTCTTCATTAATACTTAAAGGTGGATCTCCTCTTCTCACTCTTGAATATGCCATGTTAGTATAAATAATGCAAAAATAAAATAAGACCTCACGAAATTCACTCCCTCATTGTTTCATTCAAACAAGGTCTCGACACTCATGTTTTCACACTAGTTTCAGCTTTTACCATCTTTTAAGCTCATACACTTTTACCTTTTTCCACTCAAAGAATTATCTCAAAGTTCTAATTAAAACATCCACAAAATAGCAATTAGATCACAAGTATGTTTTAATTAAACTTATCAATAAAACAGTAGCAAAAAGCAAGCAATACCGATGAATTAACAAAACCTAGCTTTCGACTTTTCTAGGTAAAATAAGGAAAATCAACGAGAAACTTTTTAGAATCAATAAGAACTGGACCAGATGGTAAGAAATTAAGGTTTCAAGAATAAAAGTTTAGAAAAAGAGTTTCAAACACGAACAAAATTAAAGAATAGTGTTGGTTGTTGTTCTTGTAATTCAAGTTTTGTATCAAATCCTTTAACTAATTTTAATCCAAATAATTTAACCACCCAAAATTCAAATATCCAGCAACTCCAAATATTGAATAAATAATCAACAAAGCAGTAGCTCCAAAAAATTTCCAGCAACAAATTTCAACACCAAATTTAACAAACCAAATTTTTTTTTTAATTCGGCTTTTCTTTTCTTTTTCTTTTTTGTTTTTTTTTTTCTTTTACTCACAGAACATAAGACAGCTACAGTAGCAAGAATCAACACCAAAATTGCAATTCCAACACCAAACAATCACCGAACCCGTGACCTCCCAAACAAAATACAAATTGTGCAATTTTTTTTTTATATATATATATGTTGCCACAAACCCTTCTTTTTTTGGAATATATGAATGCAAATATTTAAGACTAAAACAGCAAAGAAAAATCAACAAAAATCAAAATTAACAAGAACAATGATGCAAAACAACCAACAAACTAAGAAACCTAATTCAACTAGGAATGAATTTTTATTTTTTTTTTAAAGGTGCAAAACATGTATGATGATAGAAGCAACCTTAACCTAATGCTAAAATTGTAGATTAACACAAAAACAAATAAAGCAAATAAAGATAGATCAAACCTGAGCAAAATTCGGCTCTGATCCCAAATGATACGAATCTAGGATGACCTGCTCCTAAACCCATATTATATTAGTCCAAATCTAATTATGTTCAAGTTTTAATGGATTAACACTCACTCTCTAATGGTGTTTTAGTGAAGACGCCACAATAGGTGATGGATGTTCTATTGATAAGTCAAAACTAAAACACTCACTCTCTAATGGTGTTTTAGGTGTTCAAAAGAACTAAGAGAATTCAATCTCACAAATAATTTTTTGTATAAATTTCAATCTTGATTTCTCATTGAAAATAAGCCTTTAAATAGGCTTTGAATGAACAAAATAAAACCCTAAAAGGATTAGGAAATTTCGGCCAACATAGAATCCAATTAGGAAATTGCCTAATTTCACACCCTTTCCTAATCTAATTTGGATTAATTAACTCCCTTATTTTGAATTAGGAATTAATTAATTTACAATTGAAATACTAAAATAATAACTTTCCTAAACTTATTTTTCCAATAAATAAATAAATAAATGAAAATCAAAGTAAAAAACTAATTTCCTAAAACGAAAAATCAAAATCAAATTAGGAAACTAGTTGACTAGTTTGACTACTAAGGTATTTTGACCAATCTCCAGCTTGTTTGGGCTCCATATCAACTTCCATATGCCATGTAGGATGTCAAATATGATTAATAATGATTCCCACATGTTGCTCCTTGATTGGAATAAGTCAAACAAGAAGAAAAGTCAAAACCAGCGCCAAAACAGCACATTTTCGGCAAAATTGAGAGGCTGTCTGTACAAGTCCTTTTTAGATGCTTTTGATTCTGCCTTGGCTGGATTCCATGTCCTCTTAATGATATTTATTGAGTTCATGAAGTGTTGGAATCATTCCTTGCTACCCGGAGTCCAAATTTGCATAAAAACAACTACCCGGGTTCGTATCGGCTTCTACCACTCGGATGCTTGGAACAGGCTTTATATCTTCGAGTATGAATGATGAGGGCATGACCAAGAGCCCTTCAAGATGGAGCCTAGATCCACTTCAAATGTCTACAAGACCCATAACCCGAGCACGAGCAAAGAGATTGAAAGAGACACTAAATGGTTTAATCCAGGAGGTGTTTACAACCCAAGGAAGCAAGTTCATTAGTGAAGATGAACTAAAATTGGTCCATATGATTGGGATGGTGGATGCCAACATGAAAGAGAGTTTAACGCATGGACTTCTACAACATGGCGATGTGACATCATATGGTGACATGGCATCCAACTAAGCTTGACCAAATTTTATAATTAGGAAAATATTAATTTTTATTTATGTTTTGATTGGATTTTGGCATGGTGCCTATTTACTTTCCTAATTTAGTTTTTATTAGGTTTTTAAATTACTTTTCTAATTTTATTAGAGTTGAATTGGTCAAAGAATTAAAGGCCATTCAAATTAGGTTTCCTAAACCTAACCATATTAGGTTTCCTAAACTTACCACATTAGGTTTCCCAAACCTAACCACATTAGGTTTCCTAAACCTAACCACATTAGGTTTCCTAAAGCTAACCAAATTAGGTTTCCTAAACCTAATCACATTAGGTTTCCTAAACCTATCAAAATTAGGTTTCCTAAACCTACTTTTCGTCCATTATTATTCCACCTTTACTTTTAGCAAATTTAGGAAAGCTTTGTAATTTATTTTGCCTATTTAAAAGTGCATAAGTCATGAATAAAGGGGAGATTACAATTTTGATTCAAAGTGAGAGTGATTCTCTTGGTTCTCTAAGAACTATATCGAACTTTTTCAAGCTTTGTTTGTGGAGTTCAAATTTGACTTATCAATAGGTTATTCCGCACCCTATTGTGGCGTCTTTACTATACCAAGGATCTTACCTCAAATATAGGTAACAGGTCGAGGTCTTCCATTAATAACTTGTAATTAGACGGTCCGAATTCAATCTTTGTTATGGGTTTAAAGGCAGGTTGCTCTAGGTTCGTATCAATGGACAAGCTCTTTTGAGAATTAACTACTCCTTATATAAAGGCAGCAAAGTTGTCCCTAAACCTTTTAGCTTGAGCCCTAGTGATGGGCTCGGTCTTTATCCATGTCGGGTCAGCAACGCAGCGGGTTGTTGGTTGCGTGGGTTCGGGCGGAATTGCATCATTAAGCAATAGTCAAGTAAGTTCTAGTGTGCAAGCATGTTTTCAAAAATTGATCTTAAGACTGGTTATAAAAAAATATGCATGAAGGAAGGTGATGAATGGAAAACATCATTTAAAACAAAGCATGATTTGTATGAGTGGTTGGTTATGCCATTTGGGTTAACTAATGCCCCTAGTACTTTTGTGAGACTTATGAATCATGTTTTGTGTCCTTACATTGGAAAGTTTGTGGTTGTGTACTTTGATGATATCTTTGTATCGTAGGAGTTTAGAAGAGTTTGTAGGGCATCTTAAGTTAGTATTAGATGTTCTTAGGAAAGAAAGACTTTATGCCAATCTTAAAAGGTGTGACTTTTGTAAATTTCAGCTTGTGTTTCTAGGCTTTATGATTAGTTCTATGGGCAACAAAGTTGATCAAGAGAAGGTGAAAGCTAAATTCAAGAGTGGTCCACTCCAACTAGCATCATCCAAGTTCGAAGCTTTCATGGTTGGCTAGTTTCCATAGAAGGTTTGTTAAAGATTGTAGTACTATTGCTGCACTTTTGATAGAGGTTATTAAGAAGAATGTAGGTTTTTAATGAGGAGAAGCTCAAGAAAGGTCTGTTATTTTATTAAAAGAAAAACTAACAAATGCTCCTTTATTGGTGTTGCCTAATTTTTCCATAACTTTTGCGATTGAATGTGATGCCTCATGAATAGGTAAAGGTGCTTCTTGATGCAAAAGGGAAAGCCAATTGCATATTTCAGTGAAAACCTAAGTGAGGCAGCCTTAAACTATCCAACTAATGACAAAGAGCTATATGCATTGTTTAGAGCATTGGAGACATGGCAGCACTACTTATGGCCTAAAAAATTTGTGATTCATACAGATCATGAGTCCTTGAAGCACATAAAAGGACAACGAAAGCTCAATAGGCACCATGGCAAGTGGATAGGATTCCCTGAGATGTTTGCCTATGTTATTCGATACAAGCAAGGTAAGGAAATGTTTTAGCTGATGCATTATCCTGTAGGTATGTGCTAATTTCTACTTTGGATGCTAAATTACTTGGGTTTGATCAAATTAAAGAATTATATGTTTTAGATCATAACTTTTGTGAAATTTACAAACTTCGGGAAAAGCATGCTTAGGAAAAGTTTTATAGGCTTGAGGGATTCTTGTTTAGGGAGAATAAACTTTATGTGCCAAGTTGTTCTTTGCGTGATTTACTTGTTAGAGAATCTCATGGGGGGGATTAATGGGACACTTTAGAATAGCTAAAACCTTAGCGGCTCAACAAGAACATTTTTGTTGGCCACATATGAAAAGAGATGTAGAAAGAATTTGGGATACATGCATTAAATGTAAGTAATCTAAATCACAGCTGCAACCACATAACTTGTACATGCCACTTCCTATACCTAGCTACCTTTGGGTAGATATTTTTATGGACTTTGTTTTAAGGTTGCCTAGAATAAGGAATGGTAGGGATTCAATTTTTGTGGTTGTGGATAGGTTCTCTAAAATGGCACATTTTCTTGCATGTCATAACACTGATGATGCATCTCATATTGCTGATTTGTTCTTTAAAGAAATTGTTAGTTTGCTTGGAATGCCTAGAATAATAGTGTTTGATAGAGATGAAAAATTCTTGAGTTACTTCTGGAAAATATCGTGGGCTAAGTTAGGTATTAAGTTATTGTTTTCTACTACTTGTCATCCACAAACTGATGGATAAACAAAGTTAGTAAATAGAACTTTGTTGATGCAAATCCTCGAACCTGCTCAACCGACAACCCACTAGGGTGCCGACCCGATATAGATAAAGACCAAGCCGATCACTAGAACTCAAGCTAAGAAGTTTAAGGACAATATTGTTGCTTTTATCCAGGGAATAATTCATACTCAAAAGGCCTTGTCCATATCCGAAGAGCCAAGACCTATCCTAAGCATATAAGTGATGGAGGCTGGTATGGACCCAGGTAGCGGTTTTGGTGCACAAAAGGAGATCGGGCAGCATGAAATGGTTCCAACTCTTTATGGATTCAATACATATCTCTAAGAGGATATGGAATCAATTCAAGCCAACTTCAAAGGCATTCAAAAAGGGGTTGTACGGACAACTTCAAATTTGGCCTGTTTTTATTGTATTTTGTGTTGACTTTACTGTATTTCACTAGGCTAGCCTTTTCTCTTTCTTCCAAGCAAGGAAAATGTGTGGGACTTCATGGTCAGCTTATTTGGCATCCTACAAAGCATATTAAAGTTGATTTGGAGCTCAAATTGGTCAAAAAATGGTCAAAGTCAACTTAGTCAAAAAGCTAGTATTTTAGTTTTCTAATTTGATTCTACTTTTTTGTTTTAGGAAATTACCATTAATTTTTTGTTTTTATTTATTTATTTGCTGGAGAAATAAGTTTAGGAAAGTTATTATTTTATTATTTTCATTGTAAATTAATTAATTTCTAATTCAAAATAAATGAATTAATTAATCCAAATTAGATTAGGAAAGGAGTGAGAATTTCGGCCACCATAGGAAACTACTTTGTATGGCCGGTTTTCCCTTTGTTTTTAGGGTTTTATTTCGTGGTTTTGTAGCCTACTTAAAGGCTTATTTTTCAATACGAATAAAGCTTGAATTTTATTTGTGAGATTGAATTCTCTTTTTTCTTTTGAACACCTAAAACACCATTAGTGAATGAGTGTTTTAGTTTGACTTATCAATAGGCCTTCCATCACCTATTGTGGCGTCCTCATTATATAAAGCTTTCTAATCATAGGTTGGTTAGGGGTCAAGGTGACCATTAGAACTTGAACATAATTAGATCTGGGCTAACAAAATACGGGTTTAGGAGCAAGTCGTCCTAGGTTCGTATCATTTGTCTAGTTTATTACGTGCTTTGATAAGTAAGAATATCAAAACTTATGAAGAATGTTTACGTCATGTTGAGTTTGCTTACAATAGATCAGTACATTCAGCCACTAAATTTCACCTTTTGAAATTGTATATGGTTTCAATCCTTTAACTCTATTGGATTTAACTCAAATACCTTTAAATGAGTGTGCTAGTTTGGACGGGAAAAAGAAAGCTGATTTTGTGAGGCAGTTACATGAGAAGGCTAAAGGTAACATTGAGAGGAGAATGAACGATACATGAAGCAAGCAAAGAAAGGGCACCAATAAGTTGTTTTTGAGCCTGGAGATTGGGTTTGATTGCATTTGAGAAAGGAAAGATTTCCGGCATAACGAAAGTCTAAGCTCATGCCATGTGTAGATGGGCCATTTCAAATATTGGAGAGACCTAATGATGAGGACATGACTAGGAACACCTTAAGATGAAGTCGAGAGCCACTTCAAATCGCTCCGAGACAAATAAACAAAGCTAGAGCAAAGCGGTTTAAAGAAGCACTAAATGGTTTAATCCAAGAGGTGTTCACATATCAAGGAAGCATGTTCATTACTGAAGATGAACCAAAATTGGTTCATATGATAGGAACGGTGGATGCCAACATGAAAGAGAGCTTAACACAAGAAATCCTGTACAAGGTGATGTGGTAAGTTTTGATGACATGGATGGTGATGCGATATCCTATGGTAACATGGAACTTTTGCCACGTGGAGGGTGATATGCGCCTACATGGCTCCCAACTAAGCTTAGCTGAATTTTATATTTAGGAAAAATTTACTTTTTATTTGTCTTGATTGGATTTTGGCATGTTGCCTATTTACTTTCCGAATTTAGTTCTTTTATTAGGTTGGTCAAAGAATGAAAGGCCATTCAAATTAGGAAACTTGAAACCAAATTAGATTTCGTAAACCTAACCAAATTAGGTTTCCTAAACCTAATTTTCGTCCATTATTGTTTTAGCAAATTTAGGAAAGCTTTGTAATTTATTTTGCCTGTTTAAAGGCACAAAAGTCATGAATAAAAATTAGATTACAACTTTGATTCAAAGTGAGAGTGATTCTCTAAGAACTATATCAAACTTTTCAAGCTTTGCTTGTGGAGTTCCAATTTGACTTATCAATAGGTTATTCTGCATCCTATTGTGGTGTCTTCACCATACCAAGGCTCTTACCTCAAATATAGGTAACAGGTCGAGGTCTTCCGTTGATAACTTGTAATTAGACGGTCTAAATCAACCTTTGTTATGGGTTTAGGGGCAGGTCGTCCTAGGTTCGTTTCAATTTTGTATCAGAGCTAGTTTCTAATTACAGGTTTGATCTATCTAATTTTTTTTCTTTTGTTTCATTGTTTTTCTTGGTTTTTTTTTTTGGGAGATTTTTAGCATTAGGTTAGAAATTGCATCTTTGATTTCTGTGGTTGTTCTTTGCATTTGGGGTGCTGTGTTTTTCTTTGCATTTTGATTTTGTGTTCTTCATTCATTCCGATCAAATCTTACTTTAAAAAAAAAAAAAAGCCGAATTTATTTTCAAACCCTTGAGGACAACGGATTGGTCTATTTTCATTGAAGTTTTGGTGCGATTAGGATTTCTTTCATTTTATAAAGCTTGTTCTTTATGCTTGAACGCCAAAAAAAAACAAAAAACAAAAAAATAAAAATAAAAAACAAAAAAAAGCCATTGAATTATAACGCAAAATTCATTCTCAATTTTTTTTTCTTGTTCTTATGGTTTTTGGCATTGAATTATTGAGATTTCAAGAGAAACCAGGTAGTGAAAATTTTTTGGTTGAGTTGAGGAGCACCAAAAATAAGCCAAAATCAATATCGAAAACAAGGTTTGTTGAATATTCACTTATTCCATTTTGCAAATCTCATTCCAATTTGTTCTTCACATTCTAGTTCTTTTGTTTGTGCCAAATTTCATTGGCTTTTTCTTGTTACTTTTCATTGCCTTTTCTTGTTACTTTTCATTCTATTTATCTTTTCATAATTGATTGGTACCCTATTTGGATTGTTACTTGCTAGTTTGTTTTAGTTTGAAATTAGTTTGCAAAGAACCAAATAGAATTACTAGAGTGGTAAAAGGCAAAAGAGGTGAGAATTATAGAGGGTAAAAGCTAAACTATAACTAGAGTGCAAACACAAGTGAATTGAGACCTTGAATTTGTGCAAGACACATGAGGGAGTGTTGTGAGGTCCTTTTTACTAACAAGTTTTGCAAGAAAATCATGTCGCAATACAAAGGCAAAGAAAGCATGGATGAAACTCCAAGTGTGGCTAATCCGAAGTTATACATTCAACCATGGTGGGAGAACTTCAAAGAGCACTACGGTTGGAGGTGGGGCAGATCTATGATAGGTTGGATAGGATGGAATCATCAATCCAAACACCGCAGTAATGACCTCCACAAAGGTTTGCTCATGGACGTGGTAGAGGAAGAAATACTCCAAGAAGGGAAGATTAGGAACGAGTGGGAGATGACAATAAGGAAGAAGAGGAAGACATTGGTTTGGGAACCAATCAATTCCGTGGGAGAGAGAGATTAGACTGAGGCAATGACTATGGAGGAAGTAAGATGAAAATACCATCATTCCAAGGTAAAAGTGATCCAGAAGCTTATCTTGAGTTGGAAGAGAGGATTGAGATGGTCTTTGATTGTCAGAACTACTCCGAGGCTAAAAAGGTTAAATTAGCCACTGTTGAATTCACGGACTATGCTAGTAGATGGTGGGGCAAAGAGAAACTCTCTAGAAGGCTTTGATGAGGAAGCATTTCGTACCTAGCCACTACTACAGAAGCATTTTTTAGAAACTATAAAGCTTGTTTCAAGGAAATAGGAGTGTGGAGGATTATTATAAGGAGATGGAAATCCTTATGATAAGGGCTAATGTTGAGGAGGATAGAGAGGCTACAATGGCACGTTTCTTGGCTGGTTTGAATAGGGAAATAGCAAATCAAGTGGATTTGCATCATTATGTGGAGATTGAGGAGATGTTGCACATGGCCATCAAAGTAAAGCAACAACTCAAGAGGAGGGCTACCACAAGATCCAGTATTGCTCAAAACACAAGGAAAGTAAGCCCATCCACATGGAAACCTAATCAACCCAAGTTTGAAGATAAAGCCACCACACGGCCTAAATCCGAAGTTAAGGCCGAACCATCCTCATCCAAGCAAGTAAGTAAATCCGATTCATCTTCAACTAGAAATCAAGATATCATGTGCTTTAAATGTCAAGGCAAGGGTCATATTGCAAGTCAATTTCCTAATAAGAGGGTCATGGTGATTCGGGAAAGTGGAGAAATTGAATCTAAAGAGGAAGAGTCCGATAATGAATCCATGCCGCCATTGGAGGATGTTGGTGATGAAGATGGAGATGATTACAAGTATAAGGTTCGTGGGGACTTATCATTGGTTGCTAGGAGAGTTTTAACTGTGTATAAAGATGAGAAGGATGTGCAATGGGAGAACATCTTTCATACTAGGTGTAAAGTGAAGGATAAGGTATGTAGTATGATTATTGATGGTGGGAGTTGTACTAATGTTGCTAGTGTTACTGACGCACATCACACTTCCAACGACCTTTCAGTTGCCTCAAGGCCCAATTACTCGAAGTAGAGCCAAAAGATTCAAGGAGGCCTTATTTGCATTCATGAAGGATCTTGATGTGTTTAAAGAGGAGGACATTACCAAACCCACTTTTGAGAATTTTAAGTTTAAGAACAACTACTTGACAACCCAAGACAAAGTGTTTTGGGTTTGGAAAGTAAGCCAAAATTAAAGTGGGACATTTTGGGCTTGGAGAATTATAAAATGGGCCTCTGGAAATTGCAAAATGGGCTGTTTTGGTGCTATTTTAAGAGACCATGTATTTTAGAACGTTCCGGCCATGTAATTTGATGCTAGCTAGGCCCAACTAGGTTAAATCAAGCATTTAATTTTATCTTGGTCATTTTGGACGTGTAATAACTATATAAGGTAATTCTAGCTGGTTTAAAATAAGTCAAAATAATCTTTAATTCTTTGTCTAGGATTTCTAAAGAGTCATAAGACTCTATTTCAGGATTTTATTTTTCCATTTGTAAGGAGATTGGTTTTTTTTTTTTTTTTTGGAATGAAATTTTCTGTCATTGAGAATTGGTTTTTCACCATTATTCTTGGACCTCCAGGTTACTTGAGAGTGTTTTTATACTTATGGTTCTTATCTTCTCTATATAAAGGGTCATAAGTCAATACCATAGGTTTCTACCTCTAAATAGGTAGTGGGTGTTGGTTGGATATATTTTATTTTATTTTAATTTTTCTTTTCTTTTTTCCCTTCTGTTTTTAAGTTCCTTGCAATTGTTCTTCATCCCATGTCCATATACAATCATCATCTGGTCATTCATTTTCATTGCATTGGATTCAAAATCATCATTACTACCATACACGCATCCGTGAGCGTATCAGTTACTATGGTTGAAACACTATGTTTACCCACTATGAAGCATCTAGAACCATATAAGGTACAATGGCTTAATGAGTGTGGAGAGTTGAAGGTGGATAGGCAAGTGAAGATTGTATTCTCTGTTGATGATTATGAAGATGAGGTTATTTGTAATGTGTTACCAATGCAAGCTGATCAATTGCTTTTGGGACATCCGTGGCAATTTAATATGGATACATCATGGTCGTACTAATAAGATTGTTTTCAACTTCAAGGGTAAACGACTGGTGCTTATGCCAATGATTCCTGAACAAGTTTTTGATGATCAATTGGGTCTACAAAGGAGGGAAGCCGAAAAGCTTAAAGAAAAGGCTAGCATAGCACCCACGGCTTCAACAACTATTGAAGGGAACAAGGCCATGCAAGAACAACCAGCTAGGTGTCCTAAACTCCAATTAGAGGGGAAAGAAACGGAGAAACCCGAGAGTGTGAGAAAGTTTAAAAAAGCTAACTGTGGGAGAAAATTAATGGAAGCCATGAGTGAGAAAGAAAAAGAGAGGAAAGAAAAGAAAAAAGAAAATTTTTATGCTAGCTTAGGTGAGCTTAAAAGGCATTTGTGAGTAATAAACCTATGCTGAACTTGATTTATAAAGATATTTATTTAAAGACATTTTTGTTATATAGAACTTCATCTGCATTGCTGGGAACTTTACTTAGTAGAGATTTAAAAATTTGGGAGAGATTATTTGCTAACATTAAAAAGTGTGATTTTTGTCGATATGAGCTTGTATTTCTAGGATTTGTTGTGTTTGTGTTTGACCTAGAAGATTTGGTTTGGTTGTACCTAAGAAAAGAGAAGTTTCCAAAGCAACGAAAGTCGAAGCTTATGCCGCATAGGGATGGACCTTTTCAAGTTTTGGAGCAGATTAATGAAAATGCTTACAAACTTGATTTACTAGGTGAGTATAATGTAAATGCTACCTTTAATATTGCTGATTTATCTCCTTTTTGTGCAGGTGATGATTTGAGGACAAATCATTTTCAAAAGGAATGGAATGATGAGGACATGACTAGGAGCACCTTTAGATGGAGTTGAGAGCCACTTCAAATCGCTACAGGACCTATAACTAGAGCTAGAGCAAAGCGGTTTAAAGAAGCACTAAATGGTTTAATCCAGGAGGTGTTCACATATCAAGGAAGCATGTTCATTATTAAAGATAAACCAAAATTGGTCCATATGATTGGAACGGTGGATGCCAACATGAAAGAGAGCTTAACACAAGAAATCCTACAACAAAGTGATGTGGCAAGTTTTGATGACATGGATGGTGATGCGGCATCCTATAGTGACATGACACTTTTGCCATGTGGAGGGTGATATAT
Source organism: Ziziphus jujuba (assembly GCF_031755915.1). NCBI lineage: Eukaryota > Viridiplantae > Streptophyta > Magnoliopsida > Rosales > Rhamnaceae > Ziziphus > Ziziphus jujuba. Next base: position 21,682,898 of record NC_083383.1, on the reverse strand, counting down.
GCTTACATGGCTTCCAACTAAGCTTGGCCGAATTTTATAATTAGGAAAACATTAATTTTTATTTATGTCTTGATTGGATTTTGGCATGTTGCCTATTTACTTTCCTAATTTAGTTTTTATTAGGCTTTCCTAATTTTATTAGAGTTGAATTGGTCAAAGAATTAAAGGCCATTCAAATTAGGGAATTAGGAGCCAAATTAGGTTTCCTAAACCTAATCACATTAGGTTTTCGAAACCTAACCACATTAAGTTTCCTAAACCTAATTTTCATCCATTGTTAGTTTTGGCAAATTTGGGAAGGCTTTGTAATTTATTTTGCCTATTTAAAGGCAAAAAAATCATGAATAAAAATTAGATTACAATTTTGATTCAAAGTGAGAGTGATTCTCTTGGTTCTCTAAAAACTATATTGAACTTTTTCAAGCTTTGCTTGTGGAGTTCAAATTTGACTAATTAATAGATTATTCTGCACCCTATTGGTCTTCACCATACCAAGCTTCTTACCTTAAATATAGGTAACATTCAATCTTTGTTACGGGTTTAGAGGTAGGTCACTCTAGGTTCATATCACTTATCTGGGAGGTTCTTATAAGTCAAGAGTGTAAGAGTTTTGCTAAGGAAGAATTAAAATTGGAAACAATATTGAGCATATCCGGCTGCGGATGTGGAAACTTGAAGGAAAATAATGTTAGGGGCAAGTTGGTGATTTTCTAATAGCTCAATGATTTGGCACTTTGATTGCATGGCATCTTTGGACATATGGTATGACATGTGGCATCTAAGTAGTTGGCCAACATGGCTTGAAAAGAATGAAATCAGCTTGTTTCGTAATCACCAAGTTTTATTGTTTTTAGTCTATTTAATTTTAGAGAACCATTAATTTTATTATGTTTTTAATTATTTTTTGTTGGAAAATTAACTAGTTTCCTAATCTTATGTTGTTATGTAACTTGTCACTTTCCTAAACTATAAAGGAGTTGGCTAGTCAAATTTAAATTAGGAAATAAGTTATAAAATAAGGGTTCTGAGTCGAGGAAGGTATTTGGGACGAACTTCCTAATTATTTTTGCATGTATTTTTGCCTATAAAAAGGTTTCAATTTCATTAATACAATAACTTTTAATCTTTAGCAAAATTTAACACTTGTGAGAGTTAAACCTTTTGGTTCTCTAACAACTATTCCTCAGACTTTTCTAACTTGAGAATTAAAGCCCAATCCTTAACTTATGAATAGGGTAATTCTGGAACCCTTTTGTTGTGTATCTTGATGACATCTTAATATATAGCCATAATTTAGAGGAGCATTTTAGGCATCTTAAGGTTGTTTTTGATGTTTTGAGAAAAGAGAAATTGTATGCAAATCTAAAGAAGTGTACTTTTTGCACTAGTGAACTTGTGTTCTTAGGTTTTGTTTTTGGTGCAGAAGGCATCAAGGTTGATAATGAAAAGGTAAGGGCAATTAGGGAATGGCCGAACCCTACATCTACAACCAACATTTGAAGTTTTCATGGTTTTGCAAGTTTTTCCAAGAGGTTCGTGAAGGACTTCAGTACCATTGCAGCTCCATTTATAGAAATGATAAAAAAAAGTGAAGGTTTCAAATGGGGAAAGGAGCAAAAGAAGTTTTTTTAATTTGTTGAAAGATATTCTTACTAATGCACCTTTGCTTTCTTTTCCTAAGTTTGCTAAAACATTTGAAATTGAGTGTGATGCATCAGGTATTGGTATAGGAGCTATTCTTATGTGAGAAGGTAGACCCATTGCCTACTTCAGTGAGAAATTGAATGGAGCCTCATTGAGTAATCTGACATATGATAAGTAGCTCTACTCATTAGTAGCATTGGAAACGTGGCAGCATTTGGCCAAAAGAATTTGTATTGTACACTGATCATGAGTCTTTAAAGCATCTGAAGGGTCAAACTAAACACAATCGGCATCATGGACATTAGATTGAATTCATTGAGACCTTTCCATATGTGATCATCATGTAAAAATAATGTAGTGGCTGATGCATTATGAAGAAGGTACACTTTACTTTCCACTTTGCATACTAAATTGTTAGGGTTTCAACATATTAAAAGTTTTATGCAAGTGATGATGAGTTTGCTGATATTTATTTGCAATGTAAAAAGGCATGTTGAAGGTAAGTTCTATCTTTTTGAAGGTTTCATCTTTAGTGAAGATAAATTATGCATTCCTAACTATAGTTTGCGTGAATTATTGGCTAAAGAATCTCATAGTAGTGGCTTAATGGGACATTTTGGTGTAGCTAAGATATTAGCTGTATTGTATGAACATTTTTTTTGGCCGTGCATGAGAAAGGATGTAAAGAAAATTTGTGATAAGTGCATTAAATATAAGCAAGCTAAATCAAAGTTGAACCTCATGGATTATACACGCCATTATCTATTCCTCATCATCCTTAGATTGATATCTCTATGGACTATATGTTAGGATTATTTAGCACAGAGAGTGGTAGGGATTCTATTTTTGTTGTGGTTGATAGGTTTTTTAAAATGGAACACTTTGATATGAACATAGGACAACTTGCTCCTAAACCCGTATTATATTAGCCCTGATCTAATTATGTTCAAGTTCTAATGGTCACCTTGACACCTAACCAACCTGTAATTAGAAACCTTGGTATATAAGGAAGATGCCACAATAGGTGATCGAAGTCCTATTGATAAGTCAAACTAAAACACTCACTCTCTAATGGTGTTTTAGGTGTTCAAAAGAACAAAAAGAATTCAATCTTACAAGTAATTTTTTGCATCAAATTCAAGCTTTATTCTTATTGAAAAATAAGCCTTTAAATAGACTATAAATCCACGAAATAAAACCCTAAAAACAAAGGGAAAACCGACCATACAAAGTAGTTTCCTATGGTGGCCGAAATTCTCACTCTTTTCCTAATCTAATTTGGATTAATTAATTCCTTTATTTTGAAATAGGAATTAATTAATTTACAATGAAAATAATAAAATAATAACTTTCCTAAACTTATTGTTCCAGAAAATAACTAAATAAAAAACCAAAAAGTAATGGTAATTTCCTAAAACAAAAAGTAAAATCAAAATTAGGAAACTAAAATACTAGTTTTTTGACTAAGTTGACTTTGACCATTCTTTGACCAATTTGAGCTCCAAATCAACTTCAATATGCTTTGTAGGATGCCAAATAAGCTGAATATGAAGTCCACATGTTGCCCATGCTTGGAAGAGGAAGAAAAAGGCAACTCAGCAAAATACAGTAAAGCTAGCACAAAATACAATAAAAAACAGGCCAAATTTGAAGCTGTCCGTACAACCCCTTTTTGAACGCCTTTGAAGCTGGATTGACTTGATTACATATCCTCTTAAACCTATGTATTGAATCCATAAAGAGTTGGAACCATTTCATGCTACTCGGTGTCCATATTTGCACCAAAATTGCTACCCAAGTCCATATCGGCTTCCACCACTTGGATGCTTAAAATAGGCTTTGTATCTTCAAGTATGGATAAGCTCTGTTGAGAGTTTATTACCCCCTATATAAATGCTCCCAGGTTGTCCTTAAATCTCTTAATTTGAGCTCTTGTGATTGGCCTGGTTTTCATCCGTGTCGGGTCAGCACCCCAGTGGGTTATCGGTTGAGCGGGCTTGGGCGGAATCACATCACACTTTATTGCTTGTCATAAAATAGGTATGCCTTGGACTATAGTTTCTATTAGAGATGTAAAATTCCTAAGTTATTTTTGGAAAAATTTATGGGCTAAACTTGGTATTAAGTTTCGGTTTTCTACTATTTTTCATCCTCAAACTGATAGTCAAACAGGAGTGGCAAATAAAATTTTGTCTGCCTTGTTAATAGCTTTAATTAATAAAAACATTTAAAACTTAGGAAGAGTGCTTACCACATGTAGAGTTCGCATACACTAAGACTATTCATTCAACTACTAATTTTTCACCTTTTGAACTTGTTTATGATTTTAATCCTTTAACTCCAATAGATTTATCACCATTATCCTTAAATGAAAAAGCTAGTGTAGATGGGAAGAAGAAAGCTGAATTGGTCAAGCTTCTACATAAGAAGGCACGTGCTAACATAGAGAGGAAGATAGAGCAATATGCAAAACTAGCCAACAAAGGAAGAAAGGAGGTCATCTTTGAGCCTAGAGATTGGGTATGGTTGCACCTTGGGAAGGAGAGAGTACAACGTTAGTGCTACTTTTATTGTGTCTAACTTAACTCCTTTTGATGCAGGTGACGTTCTAAGGACAAACCATCTTCAAGAGGTGGGAATGACGAAGATGGGAGCACTCAAACATGGAGTCCTGAGCCATTGGAGTTTCCAATTGAACCGATTACTAGGCTCGTGCAAAGAGGTTTAAAGAAGTATTGAATGGTCTTATCCGGGAGGTGCTTATCAATCAAGAACGTAAGAGTTTTGCCAATGAAGAATCAAATTAGAACCAATATTTAGTATTGCAGGTTGTGGATATGAAAACTTGAACAAAAATAATGTTAGAGGCAATTTGGTAATTTCTTAAGAGCATGATGATGTGGCACATTGATGATGACATGGCATCTTTGGACATATGGCATGACATGTGACATCTAAATGGCTATCCGACATGGCTTAAGAAGAAAGAAATCAGCTTGTTTCCTTTTTCGGCCAATTATGTGTCTTACTTGATCACCAAGTTTAACTATTTTAGTACTATTTTGGTTTTAGGAAACCTTTAATTTTGTTATGTCTTTAAGTATTTTTGATTGAAAAATTAACTAGTTTCCTAATATTAAATTGTTATGTAATTAGTCACTCTTCTAAACTATAAAGGAGTTGACTAGTCAAATTTAAGTAACGAAATAAGTTAGAATTTAAGTTTTTGAGTTTAGGAAATTATTTTGGATGAATTTCTTGTTATTTTTTCACGTATTTTTGCCTATAAAAGGGCTTCAATTTTATTCATACAATAACTTTTGATCTTTAGCAAAATTTTAAACTTGGGAAAGTTAAACCTTTTGATTTTCTAACAATTATCCTTTGAACTTTTCTAACTTTAAAATTAAAATTCAATCCTTTACTTGTAAATAAGGTAATTCTGCAACCCTTTTATTGTGAATTTTGATGACATCTTAATATATAGCCATAATTTAGAGGAGCATGTTGAGCATCTTAAGGCTGTTTACGATGTTTTAAGAGAATAGAAATTGTATGCAAATCTTAAGAAGTTTACTTTTTGCACCAGTGAAAATGTGTTTTTAGGTTTTGTTGTTGGTGCAAAAGGCATCAAGGTTGATAATGAAAAGGTAAGGGCAATTAGGGAATGGCCAACCCCTACATCTATAACCAATGTTAGAAGTTTTCATGGTCTTGCTAGTTTTTACAAGAGGTTCGTGAAAGACTTTAGTACCACCACTTATAGAAGTGATCAAAAAAAGTGTAGGCTTTGAATGGGGAAAGGAGCAAGAGAAGTTTTTTAATTTGTTGAAAGATAAACTTACTAATGCACATTCGCTTTCTTTGCCTAACTTTGCTAAAACATTTGAAATTGAGTGTGATGCATCAGGTAATGGTTTAGGAGCTGTTCTTATATAAGAAGGTAAACCCATTGCGTACTTTAGTGAGAAATTGAGTGGGGCCGCATTAAATTATCCGATGTATGATAAAGAGCTCTATTCATTAATTAGAGCATAAGAAACGCGGCAACATTACCTTAGGCCAAAAGAATTTGTATTGTACACTGATCATGAGTCTTTAAAGCTTTTGAAGGCTCAAACTATACTCAATAAGCATCATTGAGACAAACAAGAAAACAACTAGAAACAACTAAAATAAATAGACAAATATAAGATAAAGAAAGAAATTTGGGTTGCCTCCCAAGAGCGCTTGTTTAAAGTCATTAGCTTGACTTCATCCTTTTGATGTTCAACCTGGATTAAATATGTAAATGATGTCATCCTTATAATATTGTCCAAGCTTATGATATGGAAATTGTGCATGATGATAATCTTGTGGCCTTAGCAAACTTTTAACTCCTTGTCCTATATATAAGTCTCAATTTGAATTAAAAGCATGAATTGAACTTTCCTTTTGGTAGATTAGATTCTTTTAGGTCCAAAAATGCTTTGTTTGTCTCCTTTTGGGATGCATTCAACCCCAATTGCATTTTTGGAGCATGGATATACATCTTGGGCTCTTGAAAATTCAATATTTGGCTTGAAAATTTCAGATTTAGTCTCTGTTGGTAAACAATCTTCTTGAAGTGCGGCCATAGCTTTATACTCATCGGATTTGGCCAACTTTTGGCTTGATTGATTCCTTGACTTATCCTCTTCATGATCCTTAAGCCCTTTTTGCAATGAATTTGAAGGAAAATTAGAAAATTCCCATGAACTAGTGATAGCGCGTTGGGAAACTTCTTGTGGTGGGCAATCTTGGTCATGTGTGTGTACCTCATTAAAATTATCCAAAATTGAAGATTCTTGCTGTATTTCACTCCTTATACACACCTCTTCATATTCCTCAAATTTTTCATCATTATGTGGCTCTTGAAAGGATTCAAATTCATCAACTTGCTTATTACAAGTAATCTCCATGTTAATTTCCAAGTCTTCTTGAGATCCTTGTGAAAAAATTGTCATTGGTTGCTCTAATTGAACTTGAAAGTTTGTACTTGGAGAATATTGATTTTGCAACTTGCCAATCGCATCATAACATTTAGAAAATGTTTCCCTATGCCTTTCCATACACTCAATCAAAGATGTGCTCACTTGATAACTTGAAAGATCTGAATTGTCATACCTTGAATAACTTTGCGGAGCAAAAGGATTTCCCACTTGACAATGTTCACTTAAATGATTGCCTCCACACCATTGACATGTTATAGCTTGAACCCCAAAATTTGCAACTTGATTATATTGTCTTGATAAGTCTTCTATTGAGTCTTCTAGAGCAAAAGGATTCCCCACTTGACAACTTTCACTTGAGTGATTTACTCCACACCTTTCACAAGATACAGGTTGAACTCTAAAATTTGCAACGAGTTTAGACATCATAGCAAGATTCTTTTGTAACTCGATAAAATTTTCACTTGGAGAACTAGTTGGCACCCCATAATCCCAATAAGGTTGATGACCATAAGCTTGATATTCCATGATTTTCCTAAAAAGAAAACACTAACAAAACAAAGGTTAAAATTAATTGCAAGTTTGTCAAGCAAACAATTAAAATTAAACCCTAGTATACAAACTAAAATTGAAAATAATAAAGATAAACAAAAGTTGAAAATAAGAAAAAATCCTAAGTATGCATAACTTTTAACCTAGACACCAATAAATTTAAAATAAGTATTAAAACTTCAAAGCAAGTTGGCCAAACAAGCAAAGAATTAAAACCCTAGCATGCAACACTAAAACCAAAATTAAGAAATAAATATAAAAATTTAAAATAAGAAAACAATGTTCAAAGTACTACTAAACCCAATCCAAATTAATATTAATGCCTTAATCCCCGGCAACGGCGCCAAAAACTTGATGTGTAAAATCAACTCGCAAGTGCACGAATCGTTTTCAAGTAATAAAGTGGAAAAATAGGGTTATCGTACCCAAGGGATTAAGTATTAAGTACCAAAGATAATTAGGTTTTGATAATAATTGAACTAAAATATAAGATGGCAATTGAAAACTAAATAAACTAAATTAAACAAAAGCAATCAATTAAAATTAGATCAATTTCAAGTAAGAGAGAGAATTGAATAATTATGAATACTAGGGCATTTGATTTCACCACTAACTATTCCAATTTAATTACTTAAATATGTAAATTTAATTAACTAGTAATTTTGTTAACCACACTTAATCACAAAATTAATCAAAAGTAGTTTCCACTCACAATTGATAATATTCACATAACCTAATTTATTCCTTCCGGCCTATAAATTAAATCATGCAAATTCATCAAGCATAGATTAAGCAAATAATATGGCATGAGACATAACTATTTTCCAATCAATTATGCATTCATGTAAATCATTGGAGATCCATAATATTATTCTTTTCCAAGCACAAATATTATTAAAATCATTCATTCCTTCCGGCCTATGAAAGCATTAAGTATACCAATGATTTATTAACAAAACATATTACTAATTAAATAAAACTCAACATATATTAAAATAATTAAACCTTCATAGTCAGGGCTACATCATAGCCCTAGGTATGAAAATTAGTTCATGATAAAAATAATTTCAACATCCATAATTATTAAAAATAATAAGATTCACAATTAAAGAGAAAGGAAATGAGAATAAAAACTATTGAAGAAATTCTCCTCCAAGAGCTCTCAAAGTCGTAGCCTTCTTCTCCAAGCAAGCCCACGTCACTCTGCCTCCTCCAAGCTCTCCAATTGATCTTCTAAAACTTTAAAACCCTAGAACCCTTAAGAGAATCTTAGAAACTCCCAAAATTTGGTTTGTTTCTATTTAAGCCTCTTAAAAGCTCTTAAATAACTCTCTAAACTTGTATATCTTCCTTCAATGTGGTGGGGGCTATATATATAGGGCCTTGGGAATCTTTTTCTCTCTTTATTTTCAATGTGGGAGTCTTGGAAGATACCTTTTTTAGGCCATGAAAAGGGTTGGACGAATTTCATGTGTAAAAAGGAAACTGTATATTACTTGCTCTCTACTACTTTCCTTTTATCTAATTCCTCTTAAAAAAATAGTTAATTAGTCTAATTTACCCTTAATGAAAGCATGTGACATGACATGTGCCTCATTAATGATAAATTAACCAATTATTGCCACTTGTTTTTTATCTTGGCCCTCAAATTGCCTTGATTCCCTCTTTTGATCAATGGTGGAGATTTAACTAGAATATTCTTTTTTATAAATTCCAAATTTTAAATGATGATAACTCTTTGCTCGCACCTCGAAATCCAAAAATAACGAGACATTTGAAATCCTTAGATTGTGATGATTCATATGACATCCACTTCCATCATGAAACTCCCGATAGAATCTTTATGGAATCTTTAAGGTATCTTTGTAGAATCTTTTTAATGCTTAGTCCGTTCGAGCTCAAATCTTGCTTCCCACCATAATTCGACCCAAGGAATCCATTTTTATGGTTGTTTTCTTAAAATTCTTCCTCTTTTACCTAGATTAAGAAAAATACATAATTAAGTATCTTTCCATAACAAATTAACACAAACTAACAAATATTAAGCTATAAATATGGCATAAAATCATCAATATTTTAGACCTAACAAAGAGGAAGAATTTTAAGAAAACAACCATAAAAATGGATTCCTTGGGTCGAATTATGGTGGGAAGCAAGATTTGAGCTCGAACGGACTAAGCATTAAAAAGATTCCAAAAAGATACCTTAAAGATTCCATAAAGATTCTATCATGAATTTCATGGTGGAAGTGGATGTCACATGAATCATCACGATCTGAGGATTTCAAATGTCTCGTTATTTTTGGATTTCGAGGTGCGAGCAAAGAGTTATCATCATTTAAAGTTTAGAATTTATAAAAATTAATATTCTAGTTAAATCTCCACCATTGATCAAAAGAGGGAATCTAGGCAATTTGAGGGCCAAGATAAAAACACGTGGCAATAATTGGTTAATTTATCATTAATGAGGCACATGTCATGTCACATGCTTCATTAAGGGTAAATTAAACTAATTAACTATTTTTTTAGGAGAAATTAGATAAAAAGAAAGTAGCAGAGAGCAAGTAATATCCAGTTTCCTTTTTACACATGAAATTCGTCCAACCCTTTTCATGGCCTAAAAAAGGTATCTTCCAAGACTCCCACATGGAAAATAAAGAGAGAAAAAGATTCCCAAGGTCCTATATATATAGCCCCCACCACATTGAAGGAAGATATACAAGTTTAGAGAGTTATTTAAGAGCTTTTAGGAAGCTTAAATAGAAACAAACCAAATTTTGGGAGTTTCTAAGATTCTCTTAAGGGTTCTAGGGTTTTAAAGTTTTAGAGTTTTAGAAGATCAATTGGAGAGCTTGGAGGAGGCAGAGAAACGTGGGCTTGCTTGGAGAAGAAGGCTACAACTTTGAGAGCTCTTGGAGAAGAATTTCTTCAATAGTTTTTGTTCTCTTTTCCTTTATCTTTAATTGTGAATCTAATTATTTTTAATAATTATGGATGTTGAAATTATTTTTACCATGAACTAATTTTCATAGCTAGGGCTATGATGTAGCCCTAACTATGAAGGTTTAATTATTTTAATATATGTTGATTTTTATTTAATTAGTAATATGTTTTGTTAATAAATCATTGGTATACTTAATGCTTTCATAGGCCAGAAGGAATGAATGATTTTAATAATATTTGAGCTTGGAAAAGGATAATATTATGGATCTCCAATGATTTACATGAATGCATAATTGATTGGAAAATAGTTATGTCTCATGCCATATTATTTGCTTAATCTATGCTTGATGAATTTGCATGATTTAATTTATAGGCCGGAAGGAATAAATTAGGTTATGTGAATATTATCAATTGTGAGTGGAAACTACTTTTGATTAATTTTGTGATTAAGTGTGGTTAACAAAATTACTAGTTAATTAAATTCACATATTTAAGTAATTAAATTGGAATAGTTAGTGGTGAAATCAAATGCCCTAGTATTCATAATTATTCAATTCTCTCTCTTACTTGAAATTAATCTAATTTTAATTGATTGCTTTTGTTTAATTTAGTTTATTTAGTTTTCAATTGCCATCTTAAATTTTAGTTCAAATATTATCAAAACCTAATTATCTTTGGTACTTAATACTTAATCCCTTGGGTACGACAACCCTATTTTTCCACTTTATTACTTGAAAACGATTCGTGCACTTGCGAGTTGATTTTACACATCAGTTATTGTATTAATGGACTTGTAGCCTTTTTTATAAGCTAAAATACATGCAAAAATAATGAAAAATTCATCCAAAATACCTTCCTAAACTCAAAATCTTAAATTCTAGGAAAGTGACTAAATTACATAACATCCTAAGATTAGAAAACTAATTAATTTTCCAACTAAATATAATTAAAAATAGTTTCGTAAAATCAAAATAAAACTAAAATAGTAAAACTTGGTCATTAACTTGGTGATCAAGTAAGACACCTAATTGGCCTAAAAAGAAAATAAGCTGATTTCTTTTATTTCAAACCATGTTGGACAGCCACTTAAAAGCCACATATCCAAAGATGCCATGTTATCAAAGTGCTACGTCATCACGCTCTTGAAAAATGACAAAATTGTCCCTAACATTATTTTCCTTCAACTTTTCTTCCTTAGCAAAACTCTTGCATTCTTGATTGATAAGCACCTCCTAGATAAGACCATTCAATGCTTCTTTAAACCTTTTTGCATGACAATATACAAAACAAGCTAACAAAGGAAGAAAGAAAGTTGTCTTTGATCCTGTAGATTGCGTATGGTTGCACCTTTGGAAGGAGAGGGTTTCTTCAGCAAGGGAAATCAAAACTTAAGCTAAGAGGAGATGGACCATTCCAAGTATTGCACAAAGATTGGAGACAATGCTTATAAGCTAGATCTTCTAGGTGAGTATAACTTCAATGCTACTTTTAATGTATCTAACTTAACCCCTTTCGATGCAAGTGACAATTTGAGGATAAATCATCTTCAAGAGGAGGGGAATGATGAGGGCTATCATGGTAGCACCCAGAGATGGATTCCTTAACCATTGGAGTTTCAAATTGGACCGATTACTGGAGCTCGTGCAAACAAGTTTAAAGAAGCATTAAACGGTCTTATCCGGGAGGTTATTATAAATCAAGAGTGTTAGAGTTTTGCTAAGGAAGAATTAAAATTGGCAACAATATTAAGCATATCGGACTGCGGATATGAAAACTTGAAGGAAAATAATGTTAGGGGAAAGTTGGTGATTTTCCAATAGCTCGATGATGTGGTACTTTGATGATATGGCATCTTTGGACATATGGTATGACATGTGGCATCTAAGTAGTTGTTTATCATGGCTTGAAAAGAAAGAAATCAGCTTGTTTCTTTTTGAGGCCAATTAGGTGTCTTACTTGATCACTAAGTTACTTAATCACCAAGTTTTATTGTTTATAGTCTTATTTTGATTATGTTTTAAATTATTTTTGGTTGGAAAATTAACTAGTTTCCTAATCTTATGTTGTTATGTAACTTGTCACTTTCCTAAACTATAAATGAGTTGACTAGTTAAATTTAAATTAGGAAATAAGTTATAAAATAAGTGTTCGGAGTCGAGGAAGGTATTTTGGATGAACTTCCTATTATTTTTGCATGTGTTTTTGCCTATAAAAAGGTTTCAATTTAATTAATACAATAACTTTTTATCTTTAGTAAAATTTAACACTTGTGAGAGTTAAACATTTTGGCTCTCTAACAACTATTCCTTGGACTTTTCTAATGATGTGAATTCGCCGGAACTCGCTCAACTGACAACCTGCTGGGGTGTCGACCCTATACGGATGAAGACTGGGCCGATCACTAGTGCTTAGGCTAAGAAGTTTAAGGACAATGTTACTACCTTTATCCAGGGAGTAATTCATATATCAAAATGGCTTGTCCATACCCGAAAATCCAAGACCTATCTTAAGCATACAAGTGGTGGAAGCCGGTACTGATACGAACCTATGACGACCTTCTCCTAAACCCGTATTATATTAGCCTAGATCTAATTATGTTCAAGTTCTAATGGTCATCTCAACCCCTAACCAATCTGTGATTAGAAACTTTGGTATATCGAAGACGCCACAATAGGTGATGGATGTCCTATTTATAAGTCAAAACTAAAATACTCATTCACTAATGGTGTTTTAGGTGTTCAAAAGAACAAAGAGAATTCAATCTCATAAATAATTAATTCAAAAGTGGACTCAAAGTGTGGAGAAAAAGAAAGTAGAGAAAAGGAAAGTGCCTACTTTTTCCTAGTTTCCTAAACTAATTTGGATTAATTAATTCCTTTATTTTGAATTAGGAATTAATTAATTTACAATTGAAATAATAATAACTTTCCTAAACTTATTTTTCCAGCAAATAAATAAATAAAAGTCAAAATAAAAGATTAATTTTCTAAAACAAAAAGTCAAAATCAAATTAGGAAACTAAAATACTAGCTTTTTGACTAAATTGATTTTGACCAATCTTTGACCAATTTGAACTCCAAATCAGCTTCAATATGTTTTGTTGGATGCCAAATAAGCTGAATATGAAGTCCCACACGTTGCCCATGCTTGGAAGAGGAAGAAAAAGCCAACTCAGCAAAATACAGTAAAGCCAGCACAAAATACAGTAAAAAACAGGCCAAATTTGAAGTTGTCCGTACAACACCTTTTTGAATGCCTTTGAAGCTGCCTTGACTTGATTCCATATCCTATTAGATATATGTATTAAATCCATAAAGAGTTGGTGCACCCCGTCCCTAAGCATATCGGAATTTCTGAAATTTAACCAAGGTTGACCGGGTTTGACCGTCATTGACCGAGAAGGGGTCAAATGTTGACTTTTTGCTCCTGATGGAATTTCACATTGACTGAGGTACCATTAAAAAGTACACGTTGTTACGAGTTCGTACACTAGTAGCACATTGAAAACGGAGCTACAGATTGAAAGTTATGAGAAAAATAAGTTGAGGTCCAAATTGTCCAAGGGGTGCCGGAGTTGACTTTTTGTTCATGCAAAGTTGAGCTTTGAGTCATGCATGGTTGTGAAGTACTCATCGACGCGAGTTCATAGACTAGCGGTACGTCCGATTTGGACATGTGGTTTGAATGTTATGGACATGCAAAGTTTTCCGAATACCGTAATATTTTAATATTTTTTGACTTGAGTGAACAGTGTGTGCCACGTGTCGTATTTTCAGCCAATCCTGTGAGTGAACAGTGTCACCCACGAGTGGCTTTTATTTTGGGCAAAACACATGAGCCGGGGGAGGAGAGAGAAAGAGGGGAGGAGAGAGAGAGAGAGCTAGAGAGAGAAACCCAACCGGCCAACCGCCGTTCACCCATTTCTGACCACCAGAACAGTACACGCGCCACCCCACCTTGACGCTCACCTTAAAACCGGCAGGCTAGTCAAAAATCATGGCCAACCAATAGCCGACGCGCCCAGATCGAGACTTTTTCCGGCGACGGTGCCGATTACTTCAAACCCAGAGTTCTCTCCATTCCGACCTCCATTTGCCTCACCACTGGTCCCGTTGAATCACCCATTCCCCGATCTACCTTCCCACCAAAAATCACGCCCATCCTTTCCCACTAATTCCAACCCTCTAAACCCAAATTCGGTGTCCACTTTCCTCAATTTTTAATGGATTGTGAGAATTGAAGGCCTAAAATCCGAGAGCTTTCCGACGAGATTCCGGCCATCTCGGGTCCGATCTCCGAGAAGTAAGACTAGATTCGTAATCCTCGTTTCACAAGCTTCGATTTGGTATATTACTCATAAATTTTAGTTAACATTTACGTTAAACCCCCCGGGTACCGAGTATTATTTATCTGAATAACCATAGCAACAATTAAAATAAATCAAAACCACAATTTCTTTAAATTCCCAAATATATTCTTTTGGCATCAAAACATATATTAAAAACATTATAAATTGGCAATACCATTCTAGATAGAAATTCTCATAATATGGAATTTATATGGTTTTCATATTACTGATTTAAATTGATTTTTGAGAATTTGAGAAAAAATATGGATTTAAATTATTATGTTTAAAAATATTTATGCATTAAAATATTAATGGCTTGACCTTATGCCAATGAAAAATTTGTATATTCAAATTGATGGATTTGAACTTGATAGATTTTAAAGTGATGGATTTATGATGAGGATTAAAAAAAAATGTGGGAATGTGAGTTTGAAAAATGGTATAATTCCCACGGTGAATTTTGGAAAAAATTGCGTATTTTAATAATAAATTTGGTTATTTGTTTTGGACACACTCATACAGTACTGGTGTTCTGTACTGTGTATGTGGATGAGCGAGTAAGTTATAATGTCTCCCGTGAGTTGCCATCAGACCGAGGGCAGGCAAGTTTTATATAGTGCACATAAGCTGCCCCCCTCCATGGCCGGGTTGACGGTTTAAGCAGCGACACTGTCGGGATGGTGCTCGGGACGCTGGGTATCATAGGGTGCGTCAAGTATTATTTGTTTGATATAAATTTCAAATCCTAAAGTTTTAAAGTCGTATTTAAATTAAATGTATTTAATTTGTTTTATCACCTATTTCCAATTAGTATTTTCTAAAATGTATTTATTCATATTTTATGTCACTTATTTTAAATAAATGTTTTTAAAATGCATCTTGCATAAAAATATTATATAGATTGGTTGAATATTTCAAAATGAATATTATAGTATTTTTCTACCACTTATTTTACACGATTGTTTGTAATTATTTAAATTATATTTTTGATACTGTTTATTTTGATTTATTAAATCAAATTTTATGAATTATATATTGAATTTTTCCTTTATGTTATATTTCTTTCATGCAAGTACTCTAAATTTATTTTATTATATTTCATTACATTTTATTCGTATTTGGATTATTTAATTATTTATTAGATTAATTATTCCTTGATTTTTGGGGCATAAAAGATTGGGTTTTGCAAAAATATTTTAAAAAGGGAACCTTTCCAACGGAGTGAATGGTGAGGGTTTTGAGAGAAAATATTATTTTCAATTAATTATTATTTATTTACTTATTACTTAAGTAATCAAATGTGCTGTAATTATCGTTACTATTATAATTGTACAGTAGATAGGATCACTCACTGAGATGATTAGCATCTCATATTTTTAAATTCTATTCCCCTAGGTACAAAGATTGGTAGACGTTCATCTGGAGCGAGCTTAATCTTCGTTGCTGTCGTATTTCGAGGAGTTCTCTTTATTTTCATTTATTTCTATTGTAATATTTCTTTCATCCTTATTGTATAACTTCCATACTTAATTGTACTCTATGAAACTCTGTATACTGTCTTGGACATTTATTTATTAATTATGCATTGATTTCCTATTATTCATTTAAGTGCTGCAAATTTGTGGAATTAAATTGTAGTAATATGGGAGGAATAAGGTGGTGTATATAGAAGTGTGTTTTCAGTGCAAGAAATTTGTTGTAAGTCCAACCCTTAGGGGAGGTTCTGCCAAATTTTCTATTGGAACGTCAGGTAGGGTTTCCCTGGGATCAGCTGGGATCAGGGCTTGTCTAGGGTTTCGGTGAGGAATTTTGGACGGGTCCTGACAGTTGGAACCTTTTCATGCTACCCATTGTCCATATTTGCACTAAAATTGCTACGCGGGTCCGTATCGGCGTCCACCACTTGAATGCTTAGAATAGGCTTTGTATCTTCAAGTATGGATAAGCTCTGTTGAGAATTGATTACCCCCTATATAAATGCTCCCAGGTTATCCTTAAATCTCTTAATTTGAGCTCTTGTGATTGGCTTGGTCTTCATCCATGTCGGGTTAGCACCCCAGCGAGTTATCGATTGAGCGAGCTCGGGCGGAATCACATCAGGTATAGACCCATGTAGCGGTTTTGGTGCAATTATGGAGGCCGGGAAGCATGAAATGGTTCCAATGTTTCATGGATTCAATACATATTTCAATAAGAATTAAGCTTGAATTTGATACAGAAAATTATTTGTGAGATTGAATTCTTTTTTTTCTCTTTGAACACCTAAAACACCATTAGTGAATGAGTGTTTTAGTTTGACTTATCAATAGGCCTTCCATTATCTATTGTGGTTTCTTCATTATATACCAAGGTTTCTAATCACAGGTTAGTTAGTGGTCAAGGTGACCATTAGAACTTGAACATAATTAGATCCGGGCTAATATAATACGGGTTCAGGCACAGGTCATCCTAGGTTTGTATCACTTTGAGTACTCCGATGATGATACTCATAAAAAACTACAGCCAAATCATTAACCAACCATCTAAACACTTCAATTCCTCATGAAACAAACCTTGCTTATTATTTCTCTACATTAAATCCTTATAATATAGTTTAATTATCTTTCTTCTTCTTCTTCTTCTTCTTCTTATTATTATTATTATTATTATTATTATCTTTATTATTATTATTTACTTTTTAATTTATAAGGTAATCTATTTATGGTTACATATATTTTACCTTGTAAAGTAATTTATTATTTTAAAATTAAATAAATATGACAAACAATAAAGACATTAATATATAAATTATAAAAATAAGAAGATCAATTTCATTATTAATTACCATACATGAAATCTTATTATTTATCAACAAAATAAATATAAGGTGTAGGAGCAGGTCGTCCTAGATTCATATCATTTGGTATCAGAAACAAATGTTGTTCAAGTTTGATCTATCTTTATTTGCTTTATTTGTTTTTGTGTTATTCTATAATTTTAGCATTAGGTTAAGGTTGCATCCATCCCATACACGTTCTGCATCTTAAAAAAAAAAAATATATTCCTAGTTGAATTAGGATTTCCTAAGTTTATCGTATTTTTGTTTACTAGTTTGTTGGTTGTCTTTTATCATTGTTTTTGTTAATTTGGTTTTTGTTTATTTTTCTTTGCTGTTTTAGTCTTCAATATTGGCATTCATATATTCAAAAAAATAAAATAAAATAAAAATTCGAACAGATATTTAAAAAAAAAAAAAACAGCACTTTTGTTTTTGTTGGAGGCCACGAGTTTGGTGGATTTTTGGTGGAATTGCAATTTTTTGGTGTTGATCTTTGCTACTGTAGCTGTTTTATGTTCTTTGAGTTAAAAAAAAAAAAAGAAAAAGAAAAAGAAAAAGCCGAACTAAAAAAAAAAAAATTCTATTTGTTGAATTTGATGTTTGCTAGAAATTTCTTTGAACTGCTGCATTGTTAACTATTTGTTACATATTTGGAGTTGCTGGAGAATTATTTTTGCTGCTGGATATTTGGAATTTTGGGTGCTTAAATTATTGGATTAAAATTAGTTAAAGGATTTGATACAAAACCTTGAATTACAAGAACAACAACCAACACTATTCTATATTTTTGATCAATTGGATTCTTGTTTGAGTTTGAAATTCTTTTTCCTAAATTTTATTCTTGAATCCTTAATCTCTTGCCATCTAGTCCAATTCTTAAAAATTCCAAATTTTTCTCATGGATTTCCTTTATTTACTTGGAAAAACCGAAAGCTAGAATTTGTTAATTGATTCGGTATTGCTTACTTTTTGCTACTGTTTTGTTGATAAGTTTAATTAAATCATACTTGTGATCTAATTGCTGTTTGTGGGTGTTTTAATTAGAACTTTGAGATAATTCATTAAGTGGGAAAAGGCAAGAGTGCGTGAGCTAAAAAGAGGGTAAAAGCTGAAATTAGTGTGAAAACAAGAGTGTCGAGACCTTGTTTGAGTGAAACACTTGAGGGAGTGAATTTGGTGAGGTCGTATTTTATTTTTGCATTATCTGTACTAACATGGTAGATTCAAAGGTGAGAAGAGGAGATCCACCTTAAAGAATTAATGAAGACGAGTCCGTAGGATTCCATGGCGATTCCCGAGCTTTGGGGAGTGGTGAGCAAACGGACATGAGGGCTGCCTTTGAGCAACTACAGCGGATGAATACTCAATTTGACCATCTAAATCAAAGGATGGACAGGTTAGAAACATCCCAAGGAGTGCTGAATATAAAGTTAGATGCTCATGGAGGACGAGGGGTTTGATGAAATTTTTGAACCTTAAGAAAGGCCACCTTTCATGATGATCTAGGAAATATCATCATTCCACCTTTCATGGAAAAAAGTGATCCGGAAGCATACTTGGAATGGGAGGAGAGAATGGAGATGATTTTTTATTGTCATAATTTTTCGGAGGCCAAGAAGGTGAAGTTGGCAGCAATGGAGTTTGGTCATTATGCACTCCAATGGTGGACCAACGAGCAAAACTCCTGAAGGAGTGTTGGTGTGACTTGATCACTACATGGCGACAAATGAAAGGAGCCATGCTGAAGCGGTTCATACCATCACACTATCATAGGTTGCTGCATCAAAGGCTTCAATCCCTATCTCAAGGAAGTAGGTCCGTGAAGGATTATTACAAGGTTCTTACCTCAAATATAGGTTGGTCAAGGTCTTCCATTGATAACTTGTAATTAGACGGCCCAAATCAATCTTTATTACAGGTTTAGGAGCAGGTCTTCCTATGTTCGTATCAATTTGGTATTAGAGATAGTTTCTAATTACAGGTTTGATCTATCTATCTTTGTTGTCATAATTTCTTTTTTTTTTGTTCTTCGTTTTCTTTGGTTGTCTCATCCATTTGATCACTTCGTTCTTCTTTGCATCTTTTAATTGATTGATTTTCTTCATTCATCCGATCATACCAAACCAAACAAACACAAAAAAAAAAAAAAATTCAGCCGAATTTGTTTTCAAACCTTTTAGGACAACGGATTGATCTATTTTCATTGAAGTTTGGTGCAGTTGGGTTTTTTTAGTTTTATAAAACTTGTTCTTTTTGCTTTGAACGTAAAAAAAAAAAAAATGTTTGTGGTTTGTGGCATTGAATTATTGCGATTTCAAAATAAAATAGGTAGTGAAATTTTTTTTGGTTGATTTGAGGAGCACCAAAAACAAGCCAAGACCAATATCGAAAATAAGGTTTGTTGAATATTCACTAATTCCACTTTGCAAATCTCATTCCAATTTGTTCTTCACATTCTAGTTTCTTTTGTTTGTGCCAAATTTCTTGTTGAAAGTCAAATCTTTCATCATTGCCTTTTTCTTGTTACTTTTCATTATATTTGTCTTTTAGCCTTATTTTCATAACTGTTTGGTAGGTCTATTTGGATTGTTACTTGCTAATTTGTTTTAGTTTGAAATTAGTTTGCAAAGAACCAAATAGAATTACTAGAGTGCTAAAAGGCAAGAGAGGTTAGAATTATAGAGCCTAAAAGCCGAGCTATAACTAAAGTACAAACACAAGTGACCTTGAATTTGAGGGAGACACGTGAGGGAGTGTTGTGAGGTCCTTTTTACTAACAAGTTGTGCACGAAAATCATGTCACAAGACAAGAGCAAAGAAAGTGTGGAAGGAACTCTAGGTGTGGCTGATCCGAAGTTATACATTCAAGCATGGTGGGAGAACTTCAAAGAGTACGACAGTTGGAGATGGGGCAGATCCATGATCGGTTGGATAGGATGGAATCATCTATCCAAATGCCGCAACCACAACCTCCACAAATGTTTGCCCGTGGACGTGGTAGAGGAAGAAATTCTCCAAGGGGGGAAGATTTGAAACGAATGGGAGATGACTATGAGGAAGAAGAAGAAGACATTGGTTTAGGTACCAATCAATGTCGTGGGAGAGAGAGGTTAGACCGAGGCAATGATTATGGAGAAATTAAAATGAAAATACCATCATTCCAAGAAAAAAGTGATCCAGAAGCTTTTCTTGAGTGGGAGAAGAGGATTGAGATGGTATTCGATTGTCAGAACTATTTGGAGGCTAAAAAGGTTAAATTAGCCGCTATTGAATTCAAGGACTATGCTATTAGATGGTGGAAAAAAAAGACACTTTCTAGGAGGCGAGCGGGTCAAAGACCTATGGATACATGGAAGGAGATGAAGGCTTTGATGAGGAAGCGTTTCGTACCTAGCCATTACTATAGAAGTATTTTTCAGAAACTACAAAGCTTGTCTCAAGGAGGTAGGAATGTGGAGGATTATTATAAGCAGATGGAAATCCTTATGATGAGGGCTAATGTTGGAGAGGATAGGCAGGCTATAATGGCACATTTCTTGACTGGTTTGAATAGGGAAATAGCAAATTAAGTGGACTTGCATCATTATGTGGAGATTGAGGAGATGTTGCACATGGCCATCAAAGTAAAGCAACAACTCAAGAGGAGTGGTACTAGAAGCCCATCCACATGGAATCCCAATCAGCCCAAGTTTGAAGAAAAAGCCACCACACAGCCTAAATTCGAAGCCAAGGCTGAACCATCGTCATCCAAGCAAGTAAATCCAATTTATCTTCAACTAGAAATTGAGATATCATGTGCTTTAGATGTCAAGGTTGGGGTCATATTGCAAGTTAATGTCCAAAGAAGAGGGTCATGGCGATTCGGGAAAGTGGAGACATTGAAACTGAAGAGGAAAAGTTGGACAATGAATCCACGCCACCATTGGAGGACGTTGGTGTTGAAGATGAAGAAGATTACAAGTATCCAATTGGTGGGAACTTATCACTGGTTGCTAGAAGAGCTCTAATTGTATATAAAGATGAGAAGGAAGTGCAACGGAAGAACAACATTCATACTAGGTGCAAAGTCTTAGTATGCAGTATGATTATTGATGGTGGGAGTTGTACTAAAGTTGCTAGTGTTGAAAAACTAAGTTTACACACTATAAAGCATCCAGAACCATACGAGCTACAATGGCTTAATGATTGTGGAGAGTTGAAGGTTAACAAGCAAGTGAAGGTTGCATTCTCTATTGGTGATTATGAAGATGAGGTTATTTGTGATGTGGGGCCAATGCAAGCTAGCCATTTGCTTTTGGGATAATCATGGCAATTTGATAGAGATACTAATCAATATGGTCGCACTTACAAGATTGTATTTAACTTCAAGGGTAAACGAGTGGTGCTTATGCCAGTGACTCCTAAACAAGTTTTTGATGATCAATTGGCTCTACAAAGGAGGGAAGCTGAAAAGCTTAAAGAAATGGCTAGTATAGCACCCATGGCTTCAACAACTATTCAAGAGAACAAGACCATGCAAGAACAACCAGGTAAGTGTCCTAAGCTTCAATTAGAAGGGAAAGAAAGGGAGAAACCCGAGAGAGTGAGAAAGTTTGAAAAAACAGAGTGTGAAAGAAAACAAATGGAATCCGTGAGTGAGAAAGAAAAAGAGAGGAAAGAAAAGGAAAAAGAAAATTTTTATGTTAGCTTAGGTGAGCTTAAAAAGGCATTTGAGAGTAACAAACCTAAGTTGAACATGATTTATAAAGATATTTATTTAAAGATGTTTTTGTTGTATGGAACTTCATTTGCATTGCTAAGAGCTTTACTTAGTGGAGATTTAAAAATTTGGGAGCGATTATTTCCTAATATTAAAACGTGTGATTTTTACCTACATGAGCTTGTATTTCTAGGATTGGTTGTGATAGTGTTCCCAGGAGATTTGGTTTGGTTGCACCTAAGAAAAGAGAAGTTTCCATAACAACGAAAGTCGAAGCTTATGCCGCATGGGGATGGACCTTTTCAAGTTTTGGGGTAGATTAATGAAAATGCTTACAAACTTGATTTACCAGTTGAGTATAATCTAAGTTTTACCTTTAATGTTGCTAATGTATCTCCATTTTGTGCAGGTGATGATTTGAGAACAAACCATTTTCAAGAGGAAGGAAATGATGAGGACATGACTAGAAACACCTTAAGATGGAGTCGAAAGCCAATTCAAATCTCTACGGGACCAATAACCAGAGCAAAGTGGTTTAAAGAAGCACTAAATGGTTTAATCCAAGAGGTGTTCACATATCAAGGAAGCATGTTCATTACTGTAGATGAACCAAAATTAGTCCATATGATTGGAATGGTAGATGCCAACATGAAAGAAAGTTTAACACATGAAATCCTACAATAAGGTGATGTCGTAAGTTTTGATGAGATGGATGGTGACGTGGCATCCTATGGTGACATGATACTTTTGCCATGTGGAGGGTGATATGCGTCTACATGGCTTTTAACTAGGCTTTACCGAGTTTTATAATTAGGAAAATATTAGTTTTTATTTGTGTCTTGATTGGATTTTGGCATATTGCTTCTTTACTTTCCCAATTTAGTTTTTATTAGGATTCCAAATTGCTTTTCTAATTTTATTAGAGTTGAATTGGTCAAAGAATTAAAGGCCATTCAAATTAGAAAACTAGGAGCTAAATTAGGTTTCCTAAACCTAACCAAATTAGGTTTTCTAAATCTAATCACATTAGGATTCCTAAACCTAACCACATTAGGTTTCCTAAACCTATCAAAATTAGGTCTCCTAAACCTAATTTTCGTCCATTATTATTCCATCATTATTTTGAGCAAATAATTTAGGAAAGCTTTGTAATTTATTTTGCCTATTTAAAGGCACAAAAGTCATGAATAAAAATCATATTACAATTTTGATTCAAAGTAATAGTGATTCTCTTGGTTCTCTAGGAACTATATCGAACTTTTTCAAGCTTTGCTTGTGGAGTTCAAATTCGACTTCATCATACCAAGGTTCTTACCTCAAATATAGGTAACGGGTTGAGGTATTCCATTAATAACTTGTGATTAGATGGTCTAAATCAATCTTTGTTATGGGTTTAGGAACAAGTCATCTTAGGTTCGTATAAGATAAGGAGCTTTATGCATTAGTTGGCAGCATTACCTGTGGCCAAAAGAATTTGTATTTGTACACTGATCATGATTCTTTAAAGCATCTGAAGGGTCAAACTAAACTTAATCGGCGTCATGGACATTGAATTGAATTCATTGTAACCTTACCATATGTGATCAAGTAAAAATCAGGTAAAGGTATAGATGAGAACTCATATTGGAGTTGCAAAGGGCATAAAGTGGAAAAAAATACTTATATTCAATCAAGAACTCCTTCCACCAATCAAAGTGACATTGTACTTTCAAGGATGATGATGATGATGATGATGTTGAAGATGATGATTCGACCAATGGAGATCATGTGGGGAAGAGAGGGACAAAATCAATTCCTGAACTTTATGCAAGATCAAGGATGGTACATCTGATCCTACAACATATATGAGGGTTCATAACTCAAAGAATGACAAGCTGTAATTGAGGAGGAGCTTCACACGATAGAAAAGAACAAAACTTAGAGCTTGGTGCTGAGACCAAAGAAAGGACATGTTATAGGTGTTAAATGGGTGTTTAGATCCAAACTAAACCCTGATGGCACCTTAAAACAAACACAAAGCAAGGCTGGTTGTACAAGGAGATGTTCAACAATATGGAATAGACTACATGGAGACATTTGTACCAGTGGCAAGACATGAAACTATTCGGCTTTTACTTGCATATGCGGCCAACAATTCATGGAAAATATATCATTTAGATGTGAAATTAACCTTTCTAAATGGTATATTGGAAGAAGAGGTATATGTAGAGCAACTTGAAGGGTTATTCATACATGGAAGAGAGACAAAAGTGTACAAGCTTCATAAAGCTTTGTATGGACTTAAACAAGCTCCAAGAACTTGGTATGCAAGAATTGATGATTACCTCATTCATAAAAGGTTTTTTAAGAAGTGATAATGAGCTTACCCTCTACATCAAAGCCAACTCACATGAAAATGAAATGGTAATCTCTCTTTATGTTGATGATTTGCTTATAACAGGTTGTAACACCGAAGGCATCCAAAGATTCAAAGACAAATTAAAAGAAACATTTGAGCTGTCCGACCTTGGCCTAATGAATTACTTCCTAGGTTTGGAGATCAAGCAAGAAAATAAAGGTTTATTGCTATCCCAAGAAATATATGCTTTAAATTTGATTGACAAGTTTCAACTAGAAAATGCTAAAGTTGTTGAAAAACCAATGATTCAAAATGCCAAGTTTGAATTAAATGATTAAAGTGAAAAAGTGAATGCTTCAGTTTATAAAAGCTTAATTGGAAGCTTGCTTTATTTGTGTGCTTCAAGCCTAATATTATGTATGTTGTAAGTGTGCTATCGAGATTCATAAGTGCACCATCTCAAGATCATTACCAAGCTGCAAAAAGAGTCCTAAGGTTTGTGAAAGGCTCGACCAAATTTGGAATATTATATAAGCATGGCAACATATGTGAGTTAGTTGGCTATTGTGATAGTGATTGGGCAGGTAGCTTGGAAGACATGAAAAGTACCTCTTGATATTTCTTTATGTTTGATTTAGGTCCATTTTCATGGAGTTCATACAAGTAAGGAACCACGGTACAATCTGTAGCAAAAGCTGAATACATCTCGGCGGCAGCAGCATCAAACTAAGCAATTTGGCTAAGAAAATTGCTTGATGATTTAGGTTGCAAACAAACTAATGCAACCAACATTTATTGTGACAATACTTCAGCCATTGCCATTATCAAAAGTCCAGTACTACACAGAACAACAAAGCACATTCCTATGAAGTACCATAGCATCCGAGAGGCTTAAAGAAACAAAGAAACCAATTTGGTGCATTGCAACACTGAAGACCAACTGGCTGACATTCTTACAAGACCATTACCAAAAGAAAGACTTCAAATGCTTACTGTCTTCTACATATCAAGCCTAACATTGCCAAGGAGGAGTGTTAGAGAATCATGGCAACTGTTAGCCATGAACAAGCCAAATCTGAGACCAAGCAAAGGTGCCTTGGCTAAGGGATCACTTAGTTTGTTTTTTGTATTTTGTTAAAGCCATTTTGTGTGTAATTTAGGCTTGTTAAGTTGGTGCACAAATACACCAAAATATGTTAATTAAAGTGTATTAGTCAATTTAGAGTTTTAGGAAACTAAGCATCTTGATGACATGGAAAGCACCTTGGTGACAAGGATGGTGACATGGAGCTTAACCATTCAGCCTCTCTCTCATCCAATGCATGTGAGGACATGTGTCATCATACATGATGACTATTCAACATGAAGCAATCAATGGGCAGCAACACTTGTCAACAAACCAAGAAGCATGTGATGAAGTTACTTTCCACATGTGTTTTGCTTCACCATGAAGGACTTGTAAAACATTGGTCTATATGACCAGCCATGGTGTGCTTTCACACTACTTTTGTATGCTATGTAAATGAATATGAGAGTTGAATTTTGGAGAAAAATACCTTAGTTTCCTTTTTGAAACCAAGAGAAATCAAAACAGGCTTTACTGGAAAATTTTCTAGCAGCTTATTCAAAGAAGCCGAGTACAACATCATCCAAAATCAATTTCCAGCACTTTGTAAACCTTGTTCTCTTTAGTTGAACCTTGCCCAAACCTTTCACTGTATATATGCTAAGAACGGTAGAATCCTCGATGCATTTCCAAATAGTCTTCGATAAAATGCTTTATAAGATCTTATGGAATAATATGATTGTTTGATACCTTAACAATGATATGGTGGAGGAAGCCTATGGGATTTGTGTCCATATATTTAAAAGAGACATGTTTTCATTGAATTTAATGATAACGTGCTATAGGTTTAATGTTGAGCTTGATAGGGCCAGAGAGCCATTCAATTTTCTTCCCAATAAGCAAGACCTGGTTTAATGCTGAGCTTGGAATGCCTGCAACACCAACAAAAAGCTTGAAGGTTTATCGACGGAGGCAAAGCCAAAGCATACATCGGCATCACCACTTTGCAATGCTAGATAATATCTATAATGAGAAAATAATAAAATTCTTTACAAAAAAATAATAAAGTAATATAATTTATTAATACAACAAAAACAATACAATATAAAAATACTAAATAATTAATATAAGCCATTTGGATACATAGATAAAGAAAAGGTTAAAAATGTCATTAGAAAAAAAATATATAAACATTAATATACAATTTGGCTACAAAAGGATATATTGTTGAAAAGAAAATAAAATGTGAGAAAATTGCGTTAATATTTTCATAAAAGATATATAGTATGGAAAGAATAGTAAAACAAGGACGGCTACAATTGACAGGATCCGCCTCAGAAACCCTCCTAGATGGTCTTGCCTGGTGAAATCCCATTAGACAATTTTAAGAGGATATCCAATGAAACCTCACTTAAAATGTGGACAAACAAATATAAGCAATATCGAATAATACCTCATCATATAGATAAAACCACAATAGCAATAAATCCACAACTATGGTCCACAACTACAACCTATCATACTATAGGCCATAATTACACACATATATAATATGGTTAATACTATGTTTAATAACTAGATCAGAGCATTTCTAAGAGTATTTGTAAAATTTAGAAGAAACAACTGATAGAATTACATGTAGAATGATAAAGATAATAAAGAAAGACAAGTATTGCTGCTGTGATGGGAAGCACAAAATAACAAGCAGTGTGCCAGGTAGACTATCAGTTAACTCTCTGAACCTAGGGAAACGAATTTAAAACAATAAAACATAAGGTAAGAATATCTCAGTAAGTGGCATGATGTAATAGGAAAATAATATTTATTTATTTTTTTCTGTAAATCTTTCTCTCAACACCTCTCATTCTACTTTTTTAAAGAGACAGCAAGCATGGCACCCATTACTCTACCACCTATCCAAGGGGGCAAAGCCAAACATGACCAACTAGGTAAGTGTCCTAAACTCAAAATTGAGGGGAAAGAAAGAGAGCAAGCTAAGAGAGAGAAAGAGAGAGCAAAACTCGAGAGTGTGAGGAAATCTAAAAAAGTTGAGAGTGAGGCTGGAAAAGTGGAATCCATGAGTGGGAAACAAAAAGAAAGAAAAGAAAAGAAAAATAAAATTTTTTATCTTAGCTTTGGTGATGTTGATGAAGCAATTTTGAATAAGAAACCATTGCTCGTCATGATTTATAAAGATGCTGATTTAAAGATGCGTTTATTGTATAGAACGTTTTCTGCATTGTTGAGAGCTTTACTTAGTGGAAATTTGAAAATTTGGGAGAGATTATTTGCTAACTTTAAAAAGTGTGATTTCTGTAAAGATAAATTGGTATTTCTATGATTTGTTATGATAGTGTTTGGCCCAGAAAATTGCGTTTGGTTATATTTAAAGGAGAGATTTCACAAGAAAAGAAAGTCCAAGCTTATGCGCATGGGGATAGACCTTTTCAAGTTTTGGAACGGATTAATAAGAATACTTATAAACTTGGCTTACCAGGTGAGTATAATTTTACTGATTTTTCTCATTTTGTTATAGGTGATGATTTTGATTTCACGTCAAATCCTTTTCAAGAGGAGGGGAATGATGAGAATCTGCCCAAACCTATCCCACCGACTACCCGTTAGGATGCTGATCCAATATAGATGAAAACCAGGCTAATCACCAGAGCACAAGCCAAGAGATTTAAAGAAAATTTGGCTAGATTCACATAGGGAGTTATCAATTCTCAAAAGGGTTTCTCCATATCCGAAGATACAAGACCCATTTTATGCATCCAGGTGGTGGAGGCCGATACAGACCCAGGAAGCAGTTTTAGTGCAATTATGGACTTCGGGTAGTACGGAATGGGTTCAACACTTGTTGAATTCAATTAATATCATTAAGAGATCATGGAATCAAGACAAGGTAGAATCAAAAGCAACCAACATGATGATTTGAGCATGGAAGGGCTTTAGGGCCGAAAATGCTGTATTTGTCACTAATTTTATTGTATTTTGTTTATTTGGCATTTTCACCTTGTTCCAATCAAGGGAAACGTATGGGAATCATAATTAATCCTATTTGGAATCCCACATGGCATAAAGGATCTGATTTGGAGCCTTTACAAGATGGAAATTGGTCAAAGTTGATTTAGTAGTCAAACTAGTCAACTAGTTTCTTAATTTGACTTTGACTTTGACTTTTTGTTTACAAATTTAGTCTTTTATTTGGTCTGTATTTATTTATTTGCCAGACAAATCAACATAGAAAAGTTATTATTTTATTATTTCAATTGTAAACTAATTAATTCCTAACTCAAAATAAGGGAATTGGTTAATCCAAATTAGTTTAGGAAAGCATGAAAATTCGGCCACACTTGTTTCCTAATTCCTTTGGGCCGAATTTTACCTAGTTGTTTAGGATTTATTGTTTTGTGACTTTAGCCTATTTAAGGGCTTATTTTTCAATGAGAATGCACCTTTAATATTGTCAGAAAATTATTTATGAGGTAGAATTCTCTCTATTCTCCTTGAACACCTAAAACACCATTAAAGAGTGAATGTTTTAGTTTAACTTATCAATAGAACATCCATCACCTATTGTAGCGTCTTCAGTTTGACTTATAAATAGGACATCCATCACCTATTGTGTGTCTTCAACATATACCAAGGTTTCTAGTCACAGGTTGATTAGGGGTTAGGTGACCATAAGAACTTGAACTTAATTTTTCGATTCCGGGCTAATATAATACTAGTTTAGGCGCGAGTTGACCTAGGTTCATATTATGCAACTTCAAACGGCCGATCCCGACGTGTTGGCTGGCAATTTGGCTTGAAATTTGCCTGACGAGGTCGTTTTGAGGTGGGTAACAAGGGTGGCTGGCGCATGCATTAAGGAGGTGGCTGGATTTGGATAAAACAGCGATGATCCAGTTGGGCATAAAACGGGGTTTGAAATAACTTGGTTCGGATCCGTGGGTCTGAAGAGAGATTTCTGGGGGATAAAATGAATATTTTAGAATTTGTTTCCTGCTTGGCATGCTTTCCAATATTTATATAGAGCCTTGGGTCACTAACTGATGAAAATTTAAGGCTGGTTTGAAGACTGATATAAAACCGATACTTAAAATTTCTTAGAAATAAGTTTTAATCCGTAACTCAAAATTTGAAGTGCCACCAGTCTATGAATTCATATTGACGAGCTCTACACAATGGTACATCAGTCAAACCAAAAATCTTAACCATAGAAAAAGTCAACTCTGGACCCACATATTGTTCACTTGGTCAAACCTGGTCAAACTTGTTCAACAAGGTTTTTAGGTAGGGGTTGTTACAACAATATATTAACCTTTTTTTTTTCTTGTTTTTTTTAAATGGAATACATTGTTTGGCTATGAGGTAATTGGTTTTTAGAATAGAAAAAAGGATGAATTGCTAATAAATGTTGTTTTTATTTAAAATCATAAAAATATTTTTAAATTCATTGCCAAACAAGCTTAATTTCAAGTGCCTTGCTTAGTTAACATAGGCTTTAATTATTCATCATTACTAATCCTATATATTGAATTATCACAAGAAAAAACATTAAATTAATTAACCTAACAAGGAACTCATGGTGTACTTATGTGTTTCCGATGTGTAAATTAATAATATATATATATATATAGACGTATATATATATATATATATATATATATATGAAAATCGTTGTTGAGAATTTTCTTTAAGTTTGTTTAAATTGCTTAATTAATTAATGAATTAACCATTGATGGTGGATTGTAAAAATATTATATATATATATATATATCAATGATTATTAAGAGTAAGTATTTATAATTTTCAGATCATAAAAATCATGTGGATATGATGAATAAATGAGCTGAAAAATATGCCATTGAAAATGGATGAATTGAGCATATGAGTCATGCACAAGATAGAGAAGAGGCTTTGTGTAATTTGGTCCTATCCCATATAATATATATGGCTTGAATTTGAACCCCCTAAAGTGACGTCCAGGAAGCGAATTGTAGTTTGTTCATTTCGGATTGGAAAAAAAGAGTCATGACAATTGACAGCCTCACACTAAAATTACAAAAGTTTCAAAAAGTTTTTTTGGTTAATTAAAAGTTTCAAAAAGTTGAAAAGAAGAAAAGAAGATATACGTCACCAATATTCCAAATCTTAAATAATGTTTAGAATAATTAATGTAAATTTTTTTCAATTTTTAAGCTATTTTTCTAAATCAAAGCTTTTTTATTTATTATTTGAATTAATTTGAAAATTAACCATGTATGGTCACCACCCTTCTTTAGGAAAATTAAATAAGGAGATTAATTTCATTCTTAAAATTTATATATTATGATATTGAAATTTCATTTATTACATATCTATATATGCATATGTATTAGTATATAAAATCTAATTATTAATTACCGTATGCAGCATCTTTTTGTTTTACAATAAAATAAATATAATAAACTAACGAAGATATTAATTATAGATTATAAATCTTTTTATAATTTTTTTATTCCGACTATCTTTTTTCATTTATTTAATTAATTTCTCTACACTAAATCCTTATAATATAATTTAATTATCTTTCTTCTTCTTCTTCTTCTTACTATTATTATTATCACTATTATTATTATTTACTTTTTAATTTATAAGGTAATTTATTTATGGTTACATATATTTTACCTTGTAAGATAATTTATTATTTTAAAATTAAATAAATATGACAAACAATCAAGACATTAATATATAAATTATAAAAATAAGAAGATCAATTTCATTATTAATTGCCATACATGAAATCTTATTATTTATCAACAAAATAAATATAAGGTTTAGAAGCAGGTCATCCTAGAATCGTATTATTTGATCTATCTTTATTTGCTTTATTTGTTTTTGTGTTATTCTGTAATTTTAGCATTAGGTTAATGTTGCATCCATCCCATACACGTTCTGCATCTTAAAAAAATATATATATATATATTCCTAGTTGAATTAGGATTTCCTAATTTTATCGTATTTTTGTTTCCTAGTTTGTTAGTTGTCTTTTATCATTGTTCTTGTTAATTTGGTTTTTGTTTATTTTTTTTCGCTGTTTTAGTCTTCAATATTGGCATTCATATATTCAAAAAAAAAAAAAATTTCGAACAGATATTTACAAAAAAGAAAAAAAAAAAACTGCATGTTTATTTTTGTTGGAGGCCACGGATTTGGTGGATTTTTGGTGAAATTGCAATTTTTTGGTGTTGATCTTTGCTACTGCAGTTGTTTTATGTTCTGTGAGTTAAAAAAAAAAGGAAAAAGAAAAAGAAAAAGCCGAATTAAAAAAAATTCGATTTGTTGAATTTGATGTTTGTTAGAAATTTCTTTGAACTGCTGCATTGTTGATCACTACATGGCGACAAATGAAAAGAGCCATGCTGAAGCAATTCATACCATCACACTATCATAGGTTGCTGCATCAAAGGCTTCAATCCCTATCTCAAGGAAGTAGATCCGTGAAGGATTATTACTAGGTTCTTACCTCAAATATAGGTTGGTCAAGGTCTTCCATTGATAACTTGTAATTAGACGGCCCAAATCAATCTTTGTTACAGGTTTAGGAGCAGGTCTTCCTAGGTTCGTATCAATTTGGTATCAGAGCTAGTTTCTAATTACAGGTTTGATCTATCTATCTTTGTTGTCATTATTTCTTTTTTTTTTTTTTTGGTTCTTCGTTTTCTTTGATTTGTTTGGTTGTCTCATCCATTTGATCACTTCGTTCTTCTTTGCATCTTTTCATTGATTGATTTTTCTTCATTCATCCGATCATACCAAACCGAATGAACATAAAAAAAAAAAAAAGCCGAATTTGTTTTCAAACCTTTTAGGACAACGGATTGATCTATTTTCATTGAAGTTTGGTGCGGTTGGGATTTTTTTAGTTTTATAAAGCTTGTTCTTTTTGCTTTCAATGTAAAAAAAAAAACAAAGAAAAGAAAAAGGTTTGTGGTTTGTGGCATTGAATTATTGCGATTTCAAAATAAAACAGGTAGTTAAATTTTTTTTGGTTGATTTGAGGAGCACCAAAAACAAGCCAAAATCAATATCGAAAATAAGGTTTGTTGAATATTCACTAATTCCACTTTGCAAATCTCATTCCAATTTGTTCCTCACATTCTAGTTTCTTTTGTTTGTGCCAAATTTCTTATTGAAAGTCAAATCTTTTATCATTGCCTTTTTCTTTTTACTTTTCATTATATTTGTCTTTTAGCCTTATTTTTATAACTGTTTGGTAGGTCTATTTGGATTGTTACTCGCTAGTTTGTTTTAGTTTGAAATTAGTTTGCAAAGAACCAAATAGAATTACTAGAGTGCTAAAAGGCAAGAGAGGTTAGAATTATAGAGCCTAAAAGCCAAGCTATAACTAGAGTACAAACACAAGTGACCTTGAATTTGAGCGAGACACGTGAGGGAGTGTTGTGAGGTCCTTTTTACCAACAAGTTGTGCACGAAAATCATGTCACAAGACAAGAGCAAAGAAAGTGTGGAAGGAACTCTAGGTGTGGCTGATCCGAAGTTCTACATTCAAGCCATGGTGGGAGAACTTCAAAGAGTACTACAATTGGAGATGGGGCAGATCCATGATCGGTTGGATAGGATGGAATCATCTATCCAAATGCCGCAACCACAACCTCCACAAAGGTTTGCCCATGGACGTGGTAGAGGAAGAAATTCTCCAAGGGGGGAAGATGTGAAATGAATGGGAGATGACTATGAGGAAGAAGAAGAAGGCATTGGTTTGGGTACCAATCAATGTCATGGGAGAGAGAGGTTAGACCGAGGCAATGATTATGGAGAAATTAAAATGAAAATACCATCATTCCAAGAAAAAAGTGATCCAGAAGCTTTTCTTGAGTGGGAGAAGAGGATTGAGATGGTTTTCGATTGTCAGAACTATTTGGAGGCTAAAAAGGTTAAATTAGCCGCTGTTGAATTCACGGACTATGCTATTGGATGGTGGGAAAAAAAGACACTTTCTAGGAGGCGAGCGGGTCAAAGACCTATAGATACATGGAAGGAGATGAAGGCTTTGATGAGGAAGCGTTTCGTACCTAGCCATTACTATAGAAGTATTTTTCAGAAACTACAAAGCTTGTCTCAAGGAAGTAGGAATGTGGAGGATTATTATAAGGAGATGTAAATCCTTATGATGAGGACTAAGTTGGGGAGGATAGGCAGGCTACATAGGCACATTTCTTGACTGGTTTGAATAGGGAAATAGCAAATTAAGTGGACTTGCATCATTATGTGGAGATTGAGGAGATGTTGCACATGGCCATCAAAGTAAAGCAACAACTCAAGAGGAGTGGTACCAAAAGCCCATCCACATGGAATCCAAATCAACCCAAGTTTGAAGAAAAAGCCACCACACGGCCTAAATTCGAAGCCAAGGCTGAACCATCGTCATCCAAGCAAGTAAATCCAGTTTATCTTCAACTAGAAATTGAGATATCATGTGCTTTAGATGTCAAGGTAGGGGTCATATTGCAAGTTAATGTCCAAAGAAGAGGGTCATGGCGATTCAGGAATGTGGAGACATTGAAACTGAAGAGGAAAAGTCAGACAATGAATCCACGCCACCATTGGAGGACGTTGGTGTTGAAGATGAAGAAGATTACAAGTATCCAATTGGTGGGGACTTGTCACTGGTTGCTAGAAGAGCTCTAACTGTATATAAAGATGAGAAGGAAGTGCAACGGGAGAATAATATTCATACTAGGTGCAAAGTCAAGGATAAGGTATGTAGTATGATTATTGATGGTGGGAGTTGTATTAATGTTGCTAGTGTTGAAAAACTAAGTTTACACACTGTAAAGCATCCAGAACCATACAAGCTACAATGGCTTAATGATTGTGGAGAGTTGAAGGTTAACAAGCAAGTGAAGGTTGCATTCTCTATTGGTGATTATGAAGATAAGGTTATTTGTGATGTGGTGCCAATGCAAGCTGGCCATTTTCTTTTGGGATGATCATGGCAATTTGATAGAGATACTAATCAATATGGTCACACTAACAAGATTGTATTTAACTTCAAGGGTAAACGAGTGGTGCTTATGCCAATGACTCCTAAACAAGTTTTTGATCATCAATTGGCTCTACAAAGGAGGGAGGCTGAAAAGCTTAAAGAAAAGGCTAGTGTAGCACCCACGGCTTCAACAACTATTCAAGAGAACAAGACCATGCAAGAACAACCAGGTAAGTGTCCTAAACTCCAATTAGAAGGGAAAGAAAGGGAGAAACCCGAGAGTGTGAGAAAGTTTGAAAAAACAGAGTGTGAGAGAAAACAAATGGAATCCGTGAGTGAGAAAGAAAAAGAGAGGAAAGAAAAGGAAAAAGAAAATTTTTATGTTAGCTTAGGTGAGCTTAAAAAGGCATTTGAGAGTAATAAACCTATGTTGAACATGATTTATAAAGATATTTATTTAAAGATGTTTTTGTTGTATAGAACTTCATCTGCATTGTTGCTTTACTTAGTGGAGATTTAAAAATTTGGGAGCGATTATTTACTAATATTAAAATGTGTGATTTTTACCGACATGAGCTTGTATTTCTAGGATTTGTTGTGATAGTGTTTGACCCAGGAGATTTGGTTTGATTGCACATAAGAAAAGAGAGGTTTCCATAACAACGAAAGTCGAAGCTTATGCCGCATGGGGATGGACCTTTTCATGTTTTGGGGTAGATTAATGAAAATGCTTACAAACTTATCTCCATTTTGTGCAGGTGATGATTTGAGGACAAACCATTTTCAAGAGGAAGGAAATTATGAGGACATGACTAGAAACGCCTTAAGATGGAGTCGAGAGCCACTTCAAATCTCTACGGGACTAATAAGTAGAGCTAGAGCAAAGTGGTTGAAATAAGCACTAAATGGTTTAATCCAAGAGGTGTTCACATATCAAGGAAGCATGTTCATTACTGTAGATGAACCAAAATTGGTCCATATGATTGGAATGGTGGATGCCAACATGAAAGCGAGTTTAACACAAGAAATCCTACAATAAGGTGATGTGGCAAGTTTTGATGAGATGGATGGTGACGTGGCATCCTATGGTGACATGACACTTTTGCCACGTGGAGGGTGATATGCGTCTACATGGCTTTTAACTAGGCTTTACCGAGTTTTATAATTAGGAAAATATTAGTTTTTATTTATGTCTTGATTAGATTTTGGCATATTGCCTATTTTCTTTCCTAATTTAGTTTTTATTAGGATTTCATATTGCTTTTCTAATTTTATTAGAGTTGAATTGGTCAAAGAATTAAAGGCCATTCAAATTAGAAAACTAGGAGCTAAATTAGGTTTCCTAAGCCTAATTACATTAGAATTCCTAAACCTAACCACATTAGGTTTCCTAAACCTATCAAAATTAGGTCTCCTAAACCTAATTTTCGCCCATTATTATTCCATCATTATTTTGAGCAAATAATTTAGGAAAGCTTTGTAATTATTTTGCCTATTTAAAGGCACAAAAGTCATGAATAAAAATCATATTACAATTTTGATTCAAAGTAATAGTGATTCTCTTGGTTCTCTAGGAACTATATCGAACTTTTTCAAGCTTTTCTTGTGGAGTTCAAATTCGACTTATCAATAGCTTATTCCGCACCCTATTGTGGCATCTTCATCATACCAAGGTTCTTACCTCAAATATAGGTAACGGGTCAAGGTCTTCCATTGATAACTTGTGATTAGACGGTCTAAATCAATCTTTGTTACGAGTTTAGGAACAAGTCGTCCTAGGTTCATATAAGATAAGGAGCTTTATGCATTGGTTGGCAGCATTACCTGTGGCCCAACGAATTTGTATTTGCACACTGATCATGATTCTTTAAAGCATCTGAAGGGTCAAACTAAACTCAATCGGCATCATGGACATTGAATTGAATTCATTGTAACCTTTCCATATGTGATCAAGTAAAAATCAGGTAAAGGTGATGTAGTGGCTGATGCATTATCAAGAAGGTACACTTTATTTTCCACTTTACATACTAAGTTGTTAGGGTTTTAACATATTAAAAGTCTTTATGCAAGTGATGATGAGTTTGCTGATATTTATTTGCAATGTGAAAGGCATGTTGAAGGTAAGTTTTATCTTTTTGGAGGTTTCATCTTTAAGGAAGATAAATTATGCATTCCTAATTGTAGTTTGCCTGAATTATTGGCTAAAGAATCTCATAGTAGGGGTTTGATGGGACATTTTGGTGTAGCTAAGACATTAGCTGTATTGTATGAACATTTTTATTGGCCGTGCATGAAAAAGGATGTAAAGAAAATTTATGATAAGTGCATTAAGTGTAAACAAGCTAAATCAAAGTTGAATCTCATGGATTATACAGGCCATTACCTATGTCTCATCGTCCTTGGATTGATATCTCTATGGACTTTATGTTAGGATTATATAGAACGAAGAGTGGTAGGGATTCTATTTTTGTTGTGGTTGATAGGTTTTCTAAAACGAAACACTTTATTGCTTGTCATAAAATAAATGATGCATCCCATATTGCTAACCTTTTTTTTTTAAAGAAACTGTTAGATTGCATGGTATGCGTTGGACTATAGTTTCTGATAGAGATGATAAATTCGTAAGTTATTTTTGGAAATCTTTATGGGCTAAACTTGGTACTAAGTTACTGTTTTCTACTATTTTTCATCCTCAAATTGATGGTGAAACAGAAGTGGTAAATAGGACTTTATCTACCTTGTTAAGAGATTTAATTAATAAAAACATTAAAACTTGGGAACAGTGCATACCACATGTAGAGTTCGCATACATCAAGACTATTCATTCAACTACTAATTTAATTCAAAGTGAGAGTGATTCTCTTGGTTCTCTAAGAACTATATCGAACTTTTCAATCTTTGCTTGTGGAGTTCAAATTTGACTTATTGATAAGTTATTCTGCACCCTATTGTGGCGTCTTCACCATACCTAGGTTCTTACCTCAAATATAGGTAACGGGTCGAGGTCTTCCATTGATAACTTGTAATTAGACGGTCTAAATCAATCTTTGTTACAAGTTTAGGAGAAGGTCGACCTAGGTTCGTATCAATTTGATATCAAAGCTAGTTTCTAATTATAGGTTTGATCTATCTATCTTTGTTGTCATTACTTCTTTTTTTTGGTTCTTCGTTTTCTTTGATTTCTTTGGTTGTCTCATCCGTTTGGTCACTGCGTTCTTCTTTGCATCTTTTTGTTTGTTTGTTCTGCTTCACTCATTGATCACACCAAACTGAACGGACATAAAAAAAAAAAATAGCCGAATTTATTTTCAAACCCTTGAGGTCAAAGAATTGGTCAATTTTCATTAAGTTTGGTGCGATTGGGATTTCTGTAGTTTGATAAAGCTTGTTTTTTTTGCTTGAACACAAACAAAAAAAGAAAAAAAATTTTGTTCTTCAATTTTCTTTTGTTTTTGTGGTTTGTGGCATTGAATTATTGCGATTTTAAGAGAAAACAGGTAGTGAATTTTTTTTTTTTGGTCGATTTGAGGAGCACAAATAACAAGCAAAAATCAATACCGCAAATAAGGTTTGTTGAATATTTACTAATTCCTCTTTGCAAATCTCATTCCAATTTATTCTTCACATTCTAGTTTCTTTTGTTTGTGCCAAATTTCTTGTTGGAAATCAAGTCTTTCATCGTTGCCTTTTTTTTTTTTTCTTGTTACTTTTCATTCTATTTGTCCTTTTAGCTCTATTTTCATAACTGTTTGGTAGGTCTATTTGGATTGTTACTTGTTAGTTTGTTTTAGTTTGAAATTAATTTGCAAAGAACCAAATAGAATTACTAGAGTGGTAAAAGGCAAGAGAGGTGAGAATTATAGAGGGTAAAAGCAGAACTATAACTAGAATACAAACACGAGTGACCTTGAATTTGAGTGAAATACGTGAGGGAGAGTTGTGAGGTTGTTTTTACTAACAAATTTTGCAGAAAAATCATGTCACATGATAAAAGCAAAGAAAGCATGGATAAAACTCCAGATGTGGCTCATCCGAAGTTTTACATTCAAGCCATGGTGGGAGAACTTCAAAGGCACTACGGTTGGAGATGGGATAGATCCATGATTGGTTGGATAGGATGGAATCATCAATTAAAACGCCGCAACCACGACCTCAACAAAGGTTTGCTCATGGACATGTAGAGGAAGAAATACTCCAAGAAGGGAAGATTGGGAATGAGTTGGAGATGACTATGAGGAAGAAGAGGAAGACATTGGTTCAGGAACCCATCAATTTCGTGGGAGAGTGAGGTTAAACCGAGGCAATGACTATGGAGGAATTAAGATGAAAATACCATCATTCCAAGGTCAAAGTGATCCAGAAGCATATTTCGAGTGGGAAAAGAGGATTGAGATGGTAGTTGATTGTCAGAACTACTCCGAGGCTAAAAAAGTTACTATAGAAGCATATTTCAAAAACGACAAGGCCCCAAGGAAATAGGAGTGTGGAAGACTATTATCAGGAGATGGAAATCCTTATAATGAGGGCTATTGTTGAGGAGGATAGGGAGGCTACAATGGCAGGTTTCTTGACTGGTTTGAATAGGGAAATAGCAAATCAAGTGGATTTGCATCATTATGTGGAGATTGAGAAGACATTGCACATGGCCATCAAAGTAGAGCAATAACTCAAGAGGAGGGGTACCATAAGACCTAGTATTGTTCAAAACCTTTAGAAAGCAAGCCCATCCACATGGAAACAAAATCAGCCCAATTTTGAAGATAAAAGCCACCACACGGCCTAAATCCGAAGTTAAGGACGAACCATCCTCATCCAAGCAAGTAAGCAAATCCTATTCATCTTCAACGATAAATCAACATATCATGTGCTTTAAATGTTAAGGCAGGGGTCATATTGCAAGTCAATCTCCTAATAAGAGGGTCATGGTGATTGTGATGGGGACATGACTAGAAGCACCTTAAGATGGAATCGAGAGCCACTTCAAATCTCTATGGGACCAATAACCAGAGCTAGAGCAAAGCGGTTTAAAAAATTACGAAATGGTTTAACCCAAGAGGTGTTCACATATCAAGGAAGCATATTCATTACTGAAGATGAACTAAAATTGGTCCTATTCAAGGAATCTTATAATGTGGTGATGTGGAAGATTTGGATGACATGGATGGTTATGTGGCATCCTATGGTGACATGGCACTTTTGCCACTGGAGGATGATATACGCCTGCATGGCTTTCAGCTAAGCTTGGCCGAATTTTATAATTAGGAAGACATTAGTTTTTATTTATGTCTTAATTGGATTTTGGCATGTTGCCTATTTACTTTCCTAATTTAGTTTTTATTAGGATTTCAAATTGCTTTCCTGATTTTATTAGAGTTGAATTGGTCAAAGAATTAAAGGCCATTCAAATTAAGAAACTAAGAGCTAAAGGTTTCCTAAACCTAATCAAATTAGGTTTCCTAAATCTAACCATATTAGGTTTCCTAAACCTAACCACATTAAGTTTCCTAAACCTAATTTTCGTCCATAATTATTCCATCATTATTTTTAGCAAATTTAGGAAAGCTTTGTAATTTGTTTTGCCTATTTAAAGGCACAAAAGTCATGAATAAAAATCAGGTTATAATTTTTATTCAAAGTGAACGTGATTCTCTTAGTTCTTTAAGAACTATATCGACTTTTCAAGCTTTGCTTGGGGAGTTCAAATTGGACTTATCAATAGGTTATTTCGCACCCTATTGTGGAGTCTTCACCATACCAAGGTTCGAACCTCAAATATTTGTAACGGGCCGAGGTCTTCCATTGATAACTTGTAATTAGACGGTCTAAATTAATCTTTGTCACGGTTTAGAGCAGGTCATCCTAGGTTCCTATCATGCTTACCACATGTAGAGTTCGCATACAATAAGACTGTTCATTCAACTACTAATTTTTCACCTTATGAACTTGTTTATCATTTTAATCCTTTAACTCTAATAAATTTATCACCATTACCCTTAAGTGAAAGAGCTAGTGTAGATGGGAAGAAGAAAGTTGGATTGCTTAAGCTTCTACATGAGAAGACACATGCTAACATAGAGAGGAAGATAGAGCAATATGCAAAACAAGCCATCAAAGGAAAAAAGAAAGTTGTGTTTGAGCCTGCAGATTGGGTATAGTTGCACTTATGTTTGTGAAGTTTTGAGGAAAGAGAAATTTTATGCAAATCTAAAGAAGTGTACTTTTTGCACTAGCGAACTTGTGTTTTTAGGTTTTATTGTTAGGACAAAAGGCATCAAGGTTGATAATGAAAAGGTAAGGGCAATTAGGGAATGGTCAACTGCTACATCTATAACCGATGTTAGAAGTTTTCATGGTCTTGCTAGTTTTAACAGGAGGTTCGTGAACAACTTCAGTACTATTGCAGCATGAAGTGATAAAAAAAGTGTAGGCTTTAAATGGGGAAAGAAGCAAGAGAAGTCTTTTAATTTGTTGAAAGATAAACTTACTAATGTACCTTTGATATCTTTGCCTAACTATGCTTAAACATTTGAAATTGAGTGTGATGCATTAGGTATTGGTATAGGAGCTGCTCTTATACTAGAAGGTAGACCCATTGCCTACTTCGGTAAGAAATTGAGTGGGATCGCATTAAATTATCCGACATATGATAAACAGCTCTATTCGTTAGTTAGAGCTTTGGAAAAGTGGAAACATTTCCTTTCTCCAAAACAATTTATGTTGCACACTGATTATGAATCTTTAAAGCATCTGAAGGGTCGAACTAAACTCAAGAGGTGTCATGGACCTTGGATTGAATTGATTGAGACCATTCCATACGTGATCAAGTCCAAATCAGATTTGTCACCATTACCTTTAAGTGAAAGAGCTAGTGTAGATGGGAAGAAGATAGCCGAATTGGTCAAGCTTCTACATGAGAAGGCACGTGCTAACATAGAGAGGAAAATAGAGCAATATGCAAAAAAAGCCAAAAAAAAAGGAGGAAAGAAAGTTGTCTTTAAGCCCATAGATTGGGTATAGTTGCACCTTAGGAAGGAGATATTCTACAGCAAAGGAAATTGAAACCTATGCCAAGAGGAGATGTGATACACTCACGGATGCGTGTAAGGTAGTGAGATGATGATTTTGAGTCCAATGAAATGACAAGTGAATAAGCGGAGGATGATTGGATATGGAGATGGAAAGAAAAAGAATTGCAAGGAACTTAAAACATAAAAAAGAAAAAAAGAAAAAAAAACCACCAAGACCCACTACCTATTTAGAGGTAGAAACCTATGGTATTGACTTATGACCCCTTATTTATGGAAGATAAGAATTATAAGTATAAAGACACTCTCTAGTGAGTAACCAGGAGGTCCAAGATTAATGCTGAAAAACCAATTCTCAAAGAGAGAAAATTTCATTAAAAAAAAAGAAAACCAATCTCCTTACAAATGGAAAAATAAAATCCTTAAATGGAGTCTAAGACCTTTTACAAATCCTAGAAAAAGCATTAAAGATTATTTTGACTTATTTTGAACTAGCTAAAATTACCTTATATAGTTTTTACACGTCCAAATTTACCAAGACAAAATTAAATTTAATTTAACCTAGTTGGGCCTAGCTAGCATCAAATTACATGGTCTGAACATTCTAAAATACTTGGTCTCTCAAAACAACACCAAAACAACGTATTTTGCAATTTCGTCAACACCATTTTATAATTCTCCAAGCCCAAAACGTCTCTCTTTAATTTTGGCTTACTTTCCAAACTAACAACTTTTGATCTTGGGCTGCCAAATAGTTGTTCTTGAGCTTGGAATTCTCAAAAGCGGGTTTGGTAATGTCCACCTCTTTAAACACATCAAGATCCCTCATGAATGCAAATAAGGCCTCCTTGAATCTTT
Organism: Ziziphus jujuba; assembly: GCF_031755915.1. Lineage (NCBI taxonomy): Eukaryota > Viridiplantae > Streptophyta > Magnoliopsida > Rosales > Rhamnaceae > Ziziphus > Ziziphus jujuba. The sequence goes on along the minus strand of NC_083383.1, from coordinate 21,640,640 downwards.
TGGCTCTACTTTGAGTAATTGGACCTTGAGGCGTCTGAAAGGGACCGTTGGAAGTGTGATTTGCATCATTCCGCCCTTCTTTGAAGAGATTCATCCTCAAATCTTCACCTGCATCAATGAGAGATAAATCACTAACATTACTCACCGGGTAAGTCAATTTTGTAAGCATCATCATTAATTTTCTCTAGCACTTGAAATGGACCATCCTTTCGGATGCAACTTAGTCTTCCTCCTTTCGGGAAATCTTTCCTATCTCCTGGTTCGAAAATCACTTGCTTCCTTCCCTTGTTAGCCTTCTTTTCATAGATTTTAGTTTTCTTCTCAATGTGCTCTTTCACGTTAATGTGTAAGTCGTGCACAAAATTTACTTTTGCTTTGCCATCCATGGAAACAATTTCATTAGTAGGTAAGGGCAGATCATCCAATGGTGTAGGGGGATTAAAACTATAAACAATTTCGAATGGTGAACAATTGGTGGATGAATGCAATGTCCTATTGATGAGGACATGACCAGGAGCACCCCAAGATGGAGTCCAAAGCCACTTCAAATCTCTATCGGACCAATAAATAGGGCACGAGCAAAGAGGTTTAAAGAAGCACCCAAAGATTTAATCCAGGAGCAGTTCACATCGCAAAGAAGAAAGTTCATTACTAAAGATGCCAACATGAAAGAGAGCCTAATGCATGGAATCCAACAATATGGTGATATGGCGCATTTTGATGACATGGATGGTGACATGGCATTTTTGCCATGTGGAGGGTGATATGCGCTTACATGGCATTCAATTAAGCTTAGCCAAATTTTATAATTAGGAAACACAACTTTTTTTTAACTTATGTCTTAATTGGATTTTGGCATGTTGCCTATTTACTTTCCTAATTTAGTTTTTATTAGGATTTCAAATTACTTTCCTAATTTTATTAAAGTTGAATTGGTCAAAAAATTAAAGGCCATTCAAATTAAGAAACTAGGAGCTAAATTAGGTTTCCTAAACCTAACCACATTAAGTTTCCTAAATCTGACCAAATTAGGTTTCCTAAACCTAATCACATTAGGCTTCCTAAACCTAGCCAAATTAGGTTTCCTAAACCAAATCAAATTAGGTTTCCTAAACCTAACCACATTAGGTTTCCTAAACCTAATTTGCATCCATAATTATTCCACCATTATTTTTAGCAAATTTAAGAAAGCTTGGTAATTTATTTTGCCTATCTAAAGGCACATAAGTCATGAATAAAAATCATATTACAATTTTGATTCAAAGTGAGAGTGATTCTCTTGGTTCTCTAAGAGCTATATCGAACTTTTTTAAGCTTTGCTTGTGAAGTTCAAATCTACTTATCAATAGGTTATTCCGCACCCTATTGTGGCATCTTCTCCATACCAAGGTTCGAACCTCAAATATAGGTTACGGGTTGAGATCTTCCATTGATAACTGTTAGGTCTAAAATATTGATGATTTTGTGCTATATTTATAACTTAATATTTGTTAGTTTGTGTTAATTTGTTATGCAAAGATACTTAATTATGTATTTTTCTTAATCTAGGTAAAAGAGGAAGAATTTTAAGAAAACAACCATAAAAATGGATTCCTTGGGTCGAATTATGGTGGGAAGCAAGATTAAGCTCGAACGGACTAAGCATTAAAAGGATTCCAAAAAAATACCTTGAAGATTCCATAAAGATTCTATCGAGAATTTCATGGTGGAAGTGGATGTCATATGAATCATCACGATCTGAGGATTTCAAATGTCTCGTTATTTTTTATTTTCGAGGTGCGAGCAAAGAGTTATCATCATTTAAAGTTTGGAATTTATAAAAAGGAATATTCTAGTTAAATCTCCACCATTGATCAAAAGAGGGAATCAAGGCAATTTGAGGGCCAAGATAAAAACAAGTGGCAATAATTGGTTAATTTATCATTAATGAGGCACATGTCATGTCACATGCTTCATTAAGGGTAAATTAGACTAATTAACTATTTTTTAAGGAGGAATTAGATAAAAGGAAAGTAGTAGAAAGCAAGTAATATCAAGTTTCCTTTTTACACATGAAATTCGTCCAACCCTTTTCATGGCCTAAAAAAGGTATCTTCCAAGATGGGACATTGAAAATAAAGAGAGAAAAAGATTCCCAAGGTCCTATATATATAGCCCCCACCACATTTAAGGAAGATATACAAGTTTAGAGAGTTATTTAAGAGCTTTTAGGAGGCTTAAATAGAAACAAACCAATTTTTGGGAGTTTCTAAGATTCTCTTAAGGGTTCTAGGGTTTTAAAGTTTTAGAGTTTTAGAAGATCAATTGGAGAGCTTGGAGGAGGCAGAGAGACGTGGGCTTGCTTGGAGAAGAAGGCTACGACTTTGAGAGCTCTTGGAGGAGAATTTCTTCAACAGTTTTTATTCTCTTTTCCTTTCTCTTTAATTGTGAATCTTATTATTTTTAATAATTATGGATATTGAAATTATTTTTACCATGAACTAATTTTCATAGCTAGGGCTATGATGTAGCACTAACTATGAAGGTTTAATTATTTTAATATATGTTGAGTTTTATTTAATTAGTAATATGTTTTGTTAATAAATCATTGGTATACTTAATGCTTTCATAGGCCGGAAGGAATGAATGATTTTAATAATATTTGAGCTTGGAAAAGGATAATATTATGGATCTCCAATGATTTACATGAATGCATAATTGATTGGAAAATAGTTATGTCTCATGCCATATTATTTGCTTAATCTATGCTTGATGAATTTGCATGATTTAATTTATAGGTCGGAAGGAATAAATTAGGTTATGTGAATATTATCAATTGTGAGTGGAAACTACTTTTGATTAATTTTGTGATTAAGTGTGGTTAACAAAATTACTAGTTAATTAAATTCACATATTTAAGTAATTAAATTGGAATAGTTAGTGGTGAAATCAAATGCCCTAGTATTCATAATTATTCAATTCTCTCTCTTACTTGAAATTGATCTAATTTTCATTGATTGCTTTTGTTTAATTTAGTTTATTTAGTTTTCAACTGCCATCTTAAATTTTAGTTCAAATATTATCAAAACCTAATTATCTTTGGTACTTAATACTTAATCCCTTGGATACGACAACCCTATTTTTCCACTTTATTACCTGAAAACGATTCGTGCACTTGCGAGTTGATTTTACACATCAATAACTAGAATGCAAACACGAGTGAATTGCGACCTTGAATTTGAGCGAGACACGTGAGGGAGTATTGTGAGGTCCTTTTTACTAACAAGTTCTGCAGGAAAATCATGTCACAAGACAAAGGCAAAGAAAGCATGGATGAAACTCAGGTGTGGCTGATCCGAAGTTATACATTCAAGCCATGGTGGGAGAATTTCAAAGAGCACTAAGGTTGGAGATGGGGCAAATCCATGATAGGTTGGATAGGATGGAATCATCAATCCAAACGTTGCAGCAATGACCTCTACAAAGGTTTGCTCATGGTGGTAGAGGAAGAAATACTCCAAGAAGGGAAGATTGGGAACGAGTGGGAGAGAATGGTTAGAACAAGGCAATGACTATGAAGGAATTAAGATGAAAATACCATCATTCCAAGGTAAAAATGATCCAGGAGCATATCTCGAGCTGGAGAAGAGGATTGAGATGGTAGTGATTGTCAGAACTGCTCCGCGGATAAAAAGGTTAAATTAGCTGCTGTTGAATTGACGGACTATGCTTTTGGATGGTGGGACAAAGAGACACTTTCTAGGAGGCGAGCAGGTCAAAGACCTATAGGTACATGAGAGGAGATGAAGGCTTCGATGAGGAAGCGTCTCATACCTAGCCATTACTATAGAAGCATTTTTCAGAAACTACAAAGCTTTTCTCAAGGAAATAGGAGTGTGGAGGACAATTATAGGGAGATGGAATTCCTCATGCTAAGGGCTAATGTTGAGGAGGATAGGGAGGCTACAATGGCACATTTCTTGGCTTGTTTGAATAGGAATATAGCAAATCAAGTGGATTTACATCATTATCTGGAGATTGAGGAGATGTTGCACATGGCCATCAAAGTAGAGCAACAACTCAAGAGGAGTGGTACCACAAGACTAGCTCAAAACACTTGGAAAGCAAGCCGTTAAAACCCAGTCAGTCCAAGTTTGAAGATAAAGCCACGACACGGCCTAAATACGAAGTTAAGGCCGAATCATCCTCATCCAAGCAAGTAAGTAAATCCAATTCATCTTCAACTAGAAATCGAGATATCATGTTCTTTAAATGTCAAGGCAAAGGTCATATTGCAGGTCAATGTCCAAATAAGAGGGCCATGGTTATTTGGGAAAGTGGAGACATTGAAACTGAAGAGAAAGAGTCAAAAATGAATCCATGCCACCATTGAAAGACGTTGGTGATGAAGATGAAGAAGATTACAAGTATCCAGTTGGTGGGGACTTATCATTGGTTGTTAGAAGAGCTCTAACTGTATATAAAGATGAGAAGGAAGTGCAACGGGAGAACATATTTCATATTAGGTGCAAAGTCAGCGATAAGGTATGTAGCATGATTATTGAAGGTAGGAGTTGTACTAATGTTGCTAGGCTTACTATGGTTGAAAAACTAGGTTTACCCACAATGAAGCATCCAGAAACATAAAAGCTACAATGGTTTAATGATTGTGAAGAGTTGAAGGTGAATAGGCAAATGAAGATTGCAGTTTCTATTGATGATTTTGAAGATGAGGTTATTTATGATGCAGTACCAATGCAAACTGGTCATTTGCTTTTGGGACATCCGTGGCAATTGGATAGAGATACTAATCATCTTGGTTGTACCAATAAGATTGTCTTCAATTTCAAGGGTAAACGAGTGGCGCTTATACCAATGACTCCTAAACAAGTTTTTGGTGATCAATTGGCTCTACAAAGAAGGGAGGCTGAAAAAGCTTAAAGAAAAGGCTAGTATAGCACCCACGACTTGAACAACTATTCAAGCGAACAAGGCCATGCAAAAACAACTGGGATTTGTTGTGATAGTTTTTGCCAAAGGAGATTTGTTTTGGTTGCACCTAAGAAAAGAGAGGTTTCCAAAGCGACAAAAGTCGAAGCTTATGCCGTTTGGGGATGGACCCTTTCAAGTTTTGAAGCGGATTAATAAAAATGCTTCCAAACTTGATTTACCAGGTGAGTATAATGTAAGTGCTATTGATACGCTCATGGATGTGTGTATGGTAGTGAGATGATTTTGAGTCAATGAAATGAAAGTGAATAACCAGATGGTGATTGGATATGGAGATGGGATGAAGAACAATTGCAAGGAACTTAAAAACAGTAGGAAAAAAAGAAAAATAAAATAAAATATATCCAACCAAGACCCACTACCTATTTAAAGGTAGGAACCTATGGTATTGACTTATGATCCTTTATCTATGGAAGATGAGTAACCTGAGTAATATTGAGAGGTCCAAGAATAATGGTGAAAAATCAATTCTCAATGAGAGAAAGTTTCATTCAAAAAAACCAAATGCTTAGGAAAGGGACAAAAGGAAAGCTAAAAAAGAAGAACCAAAAAGGCATAGGGACATCTAATGTTTCAAATGCTTAGGAAAAGGACATATTGAGAGGCTAAAGTTGATTTTTCCCATTTAGATTTGAAAAAGAAAGCTAATTTTGTTAGGCAACTACATGAGAAGGCCAAAGCTAATATTGAGAGGAGAACTGAACAATACATGAAGCAAGCAAACAAAGGTCGCCAACAAGTTGTTTTTGAGCCTGAAGATTGGGTTTTGTCGCATTTGCAAAAGGAAAGATTTTCCGCACAAAGAAAGTCTAAACTCATGCCACGTGGAGATGGTCCATTCCAAATATTAGAGAGACTTAATAACAATGCCTACAAATTAGATCTTACAGGTGAGTACAATGTAAGTGCCACCTTTAATGTCGCTGATTTATCTCATTTTTATGCAGGTGACGATTTGAGCACAAATCCTTTTCAAAAGGAGGGGAATGACGAGGACATGACCTGCACCCCAAGATGGAGTCTAGAGCCACTTCAAATCTCTACGAGGCCAATAACCAGGGCACGAGCAAAGAGGTTTAAAGAAGCATTAAATGGTTTAATCGGTGTTCACATCCCAAGGAAGCAAGTTCATTATTGAAGATGAACCAAAATTGGTCCATATGATTGGGACATGCCAACGTGAAAGACAGCTTAATGCATGGACTTCTACAACATGGTGATGTGGCATGTTTTGATGACATGGATGGTAATGTGGCATCATATGGTGACATGGCATCCAGCTAAGCTTGGACGAATTTTATGATTAGGAAAACTTTATTTTTTATTTATGTCTTGATTGGATTTTGACATGTTACCTATTCACTTTCCTATTTTAGTTTTATGAGGATTTTAATTTACTTTCCTAATTTTATTAGAGTTGAATTGGTCAAAGAATTAAAAGCTATTCAAATTAGGAAACTAGTATCCACATTAGGTTTCCTAAACCTAAATAAATTAGGTTGCCTAAACCTAACCAAATAAGATTACAATTTTGATTCAAAGTGAGAGTGATTCTCTTGGGTCTCTAAGAACTATATCGAACTTTGCTCGTGGAGTTCAAATTTGACTTATTAATAGGTTATTCCGCACCTTATTGTGGCGTCTTCACCATACCAAGGTTCTTACCTCAAATATAGGTAGCGCGTTGAGGTCTTCCATCGCTAACTTGTAATTAGACGGTCTAAATCAATCTTTATTAAGGGTTTAGGAGCAGGTCGTCCAAGGTTCGTATCAAAACCTCCTATAAAAGCTAGCTAACCCATGAAAGTTCCTAACCTCACTTGCACTTTTAGGTGTTGGCCACTCCCTAATGGATTGGACCTTTGGCTCGTCAACTGTCACACCATTAGAACAAATAACCAAACCTAGGAAAACAACTTCATTCATGCAAAAGCAACATTTCTTTAAATTGGCATACAATCTTACACTTCTAAGAACATCTAGCACATTCCCAATATGCTCTATATGCTCTTCCAAACTGTTACTATATATGAGAATGTCATCAAAATACACAACTACATACTTTCCAATGCACGTAGGACATGGTTCATTAACCTCATGAATATACTAGGTGCATTTGTCAAGCAAAATGGCATGACCAACCACTCATATAAACCTAGCTTGGTTTTGAAAGTTGCTTTCCACTCATCCCCTTCTCTCATCCTAAGGTCTATTTTGGAGAAAATTTTTGAACCATGCAGCTCATCAAGTATGTCACCTAACCTAGGGATACAATAACAATACTTCACCGGAATTTTGTTGATGGCTCTACAATCCACACACATTATCCAAGTTCCATCTTTCTTGGGCATTAGGAGCACCGGTACAGCACATGGGCTCATACTCTCTGGAATATATGCTTTTGCCAAAAGTTTTTCAACTTGTTTTTGCAGTTCCTTTGTTTCTTCCAAGTTAGTTCTATAAGCTGGATGATTTGGTATTGTAACTCCCAAAATGAAATCTATTTGGTGCTCACTCCTTCTTAGTGGTGGCAATCCACTTGGAACCTCCTCGAGAAATATATCTTCATATTCCTACAAAAGAGGAATTGCACTAGGCAAGGTATTGTTAGTATCAAGGTTCTCATCCCTGTAAAACATAAGAAAAATAGGTTTTTGAGTTATAAATGCACTCTTCAAGTCACTCATTTTTGCATAAAAACTTTTTTGTTTTCTCTCTTTTTCACCACACTTTTTTTTTTTTTTTTTACATCTGCACCCTTTTCTCTCTTTTTCTCACCCTTTTCTTTTTCTTCATTTTTCTCACTTTTCTCTCTTTCATCTTTCAATTGTACTTCCAAGATTTGCTATGGGATCATGGGAGCAAGAATTGTTTTTCTTCCATCCTTGTTGATGGTGTATTTGTTGGTGAATCCATCATGGATAACCTTCCTATCATACTGCCAAGGACATCCTTAAAGAATATGACCAGCTTGCATTGGAACCACATCGCACTCCACTTCATCTTAATATCTTCCAATGGATAATAAGACTTTAACTTGCTTAGTAACTTTGATTTCCCCACAGTCGTTCGACCATTGCAGCTTGTACGGGCGAGGATGCTTGGTTGTCCTTAGCTTTAACTTCTTCACCAATTCTTCACTTACCACATTTGTACAGCTCCCTCCATCGATTATCATATTGCAAACCCTTCCTTGTACTTGGCATCTTGTATGGAAAATGTTGTCCCTTTGGTCCTTTTCTTCTTCCTTGGCTTGTACATTTAGCGCTCCCCTCACCACGAAAGATTTTTCTTCTTCTATATATTCACATTCACTTTCTTCTAACTCTGGTTCTTCATCTTCACCTTCTGTGGTTAGGACATTGAGAGGCAATATGTCCTTTTCCTAAGCATTAGAAAAAATTGGATATCCCTATGCCTTTTTGGTTCTTCTTCTTTAGCTTTCCCTTTATCCTTTTCCTTAGAAATTGATGCGAATCCACCCATGCCCACACAACCGAAAACCCATTCGGATGCTGACCCGATACGGATGAAGACTGGGCTGATCACTAGGGCTCGTACTAAGAGATTTAAGCACAACCTTGCTGCCTTTACCATCCTCTTCATCTCGACCTCTATGTTTCCTCCTTGGTAAATTCCCTCTGCTTACTCCTCTCCTTGTGGGTATTCTAGGATCCTCAAACTCAAACTCTTCCTCATATTCATCCTCACTAATTTCTTCAATATCTTCTTCTCTACGCATTGGTGATGTGATTTCGCCCGAGCCTGCTCAACCGATAATCCACTGGGGTGCTGACCCGACAGGGATGAAGACTAGGCCAATCACAAGAGCTTTAAGAGATTTAAGGACAACCTGGGAGCATTTATACAGGGGGTAATCAATCTCATCAGAGCTTGTCCATACTTGAAGATGCAAAGCCAATAAAGCATCCAAGTGGTGGAAGCCGATACGAACCCGGGTAGCAGTTTTGGTGCAAATATGGACAACGGGCAACATGAAATGGTTCCAACTCTTTACGAATTCAATACATATGTCTAAGAGGATATGGAATCAAGTCAAGCTAGCTTCAAAGGCATTCAAAAAGGGGTTGTACGGACAGCTTCAAATTTGGCCTGCTTTTTACTGTATTTTGTGCTAGCTTTTTCTTCCTCTTTCAAGCATGGGCAACGTGTGGGACTTCATATTCAGCTTATTTGGCATCCTAGAAAGCATATTGAAGCTGATTTGGAGCTCAAATTAGTCAAAGATTGGTCAAAATCAACTTAGTCAAAAAGCTAGTATTTTGGTTTCCTAATTTGATTCTACTTTTTGTTTTAGGAAATTACCATTACTTTTTAGTTTTTATTTATTTATTTTCTAGAACAATAAGTTTAGGAAAGTTATTATTTTATTATTTTCATTGTAAATTAATTAATTCTTAATTCAAAATAAAGGAATTAATTAATCCAAATTAGATTAGGAAATGAGTGAGAATTTCGGCCACCATAGAACTCTTCATTGTGTGGCCGATTTTTCCTAGGGTTTTTAGGGTTTATTTTGTTTCTTTCAAAGCCTATTTAAAGGCTTATTTTTCAATAAGAATACGGCTTTGATTTGATTGAGAAAATACTTGTGAGATTTCTCTTTACTCTTTGAGAACACCTAAAACACCATTAGAGAATTGGTTGTTTTTTAGCTTGACTTATCAATAGGTTTTCCATCCCCTATTGTGGCGTCTACATTATACCAAGGTTTCTAACCACAGGTTGGTTAGGGGTTGAGGTCAATTCCATTAGAACTTGAACTTAATTAAGATCTGGGCTAATATAATACGGGTTTAGGAGCAGGTCATCTTAGGTTCGTATCAATTGTGGCTCTTCTATTGTTTCTCCTTCCTTCATTAGCAACCTGTGGTGTTCCCTCTCGTGGTCTAGGGAAATTCCTTTGAGTATTCATTTGTTCTTCCATCAAAGTCATACGCCTCATTAATTCTTCAAACTTCCTTTCCATATTGCTGTTGGCATTGATTTCTTCATATATTTTTTTAAAATTTTAATTTTTTTTAATACATGTATCAGATTTTTCACAACTTTTTTTTCTGGTTTTTTTTTTTTTCTTAAACAACCTTTGCTAAGACAATATGGCTGTATATATATTGTTTGATACGAACCTACAGTGACCTGCCTCTAAACCCGTAACAAAGATTGAATTAGACCGTCTAATTACAAGTTATCAATGGAAAACCTCGACCCGTTACCTATATTTAAGGTAAGAACCTTGGTATGGTGAAGACGCCACAATAGGGTGCGGAATAAACTATTGATAAGTCAAATTTGAACTTCACAAACAAAGCTTGAAAAAGTTCGATATAGTTCTTAGAGAACCAAGAGAATCACTTTCACTTTAAATGAAAATTGCAGTCTCCCCTTTATTCATGACTTATGTGCCTTTAAATAGGCAAAATAAATTACAAAGCTTTCCTAAATTTGCTAAAAGTAAAGGTGGAATAATAGTGGACGAAAATTAGGTTTAGGAAATCTAATTTTGATAGGTTTAGAAACCCTAATGTTATTAGGTTTAGGAGACCTCATTTGGTTAGGTTTAGGAAACCTAATGTGGTTAGATTTAGGAAACCTAATGTGGTTAGGTTTAGGAAACCTAATTTAGCTCCTAGTTTCCTAATTTGAATGGCCTTTAATTCTTTGACCAATTCAACTCTATTAAAATTAGGAAAATCATTTAAAAACCTAATAAACACTAAATTAGGAAAGTAAATAGGCAACATGCCAAAATCCAATCAAAACATGAATAAAAATTAATATTTTCCTAATTATAAAATTTGGCCAAGCTTAGTTGGATGCCATGTCACCATATGATGCCACATCACCGTGTTCTAGAAGTCCATGCGTTAAACTCTCTTTCACGTTGGCATCCACCATCCCAATCATATGGACCAATTTTAGTTCATCTTCACTAATCAACTTGCTTCCATGGGTTTTACACTTCCTAGACCATTTAGTGCATCTTTCAATCTCCTTGCTCGTGCTCGGGTCATGGGTCCTGTAGACATTTGAAGTGGATCTGGGCTCCATCTTGAAGGGCTCTTGGTCATGTCCTCATCATTGTTAGTTCTAAAATATTGATGATTTTATGCCATATTTATAGCTTAATATTTGTTAGTTTGTGTTAATTTGTTATGGAAAGATACTTAATTAGACCCAGGAAGCAGTTTTAGTGCAATTATGGACTTCGGGTAGTACGGAATGGGTTCAACACTTGTTGAATTCAATTAATATCATTAAGAGATCATGGAATCAAGACAAGGTAGAATCAAAAGCAACCAACATGATGATTTGAGCATGGAAGGGCTTTAGGGCCGAAAATGCTGTATTTGTCACTAATTTTATTGTATTTTGTTTATTTGGCATTTTCACCTTGTTCCAATCAAGGGAAACGTATGGGAATCATAATTAATCCTATTTGGAATCCCACATGGCATAAAGGATCTGATTTGGAGCCTTTACAAGATGGAAATTGGTCAAAGTTGATTTAGTAGTCAAACTAGTCAACTAGTTTCTTAATTTGACTTTGACTTTGACTTTTTGTTTACAAATTTAGTCTTTTATTTGGTCTGTATTTATTTATTTGCCAGACAAATCAACATAGAAAAGTTATTATTTTATTATTTCAATTGTAAACTAATTAATTCCTAACTCAAAATAAGGGAATTGGTTAATCCAAATTAGTTTAGGAAAGCATGAAAATTCGGCCACACTTGTTTCCTAATTCCTTTGGGCCGAATTTTACCTAGTTGTTTAGGATTTATTGTTTTGTGACTTTAGCCTATTTAAGGGCTTATTTTTCAATGAGAATGCACCTTTAATATTGTCAGAAAATTATTTATGAGGTAGAATTCTCTCTATTCTCCTTGAACACCTAAAACACCATTAAAGAGTGAATGTTTTAGTTTAACTTATCAATAGAACATCCATCACCTATTGTAGCGTCTTCAGTTTGACTTATAAATAGGACATCCATCACCTATTGTGTGTCTTCAACATATACCAAGGTTTCTAGTCACAGGTTGATTAGGGGTTAGGTGACCATAAGAACTTGAACTTAATTTTTCGATTCCGGGCTAATATAATAAGTTTAGGCGCGAGTTGACCTAGGTTCATATTATGCAACTTCAAACGGCCGATCCCGACGTGTTGGCTGGCAATTTGGCTTGAAATTTGCCTGACGAGGTCGTTTTGAGGTGGGTAACAAGGGTGGCTGGCGCATGCATTAAGGAGGTGGCTGGATTTGGATAAAACAGCGATGATCCAGTTGGGCATAAAACGGGGTTTGAAATAACTTGGTTCGGATCCGTGGGTCTGAAGAGAGATTTCTGGGGGATAAAATGAATATTTTAGAATTTGTTTCCTGCTTGGCATGCTTTCCAATATTTATATAGAGCCTTGGGTCACTAACTGATGAAAATTTAAGGCTGGTTTGAAGACTGATATAAAACCGATACTTAAAATTTCTTAGAAATAAGTTTTAATCCGTAACTCAAAATTTGAAGTGCCACCAGTCTATGAATTCATATTGACGAGCTCTACACAATGGTACATCAGTCAAACCAAAAATCTTAACCATAGAAAAAGTCAACTCTGGACCCACATATTGTTCACTTGGTCAAACCTGGTCAAACTTGTTCAACAAGGTTTTTAGGTAGGGGTTGTTACAACAATATATTAACCTTTTTTTTTTCTTGTTTTTTTTAAATGGAATACATTGTTTGGCTATGAGGTAATTGGTTTTTAGAATAGAAAAAAGGATGAATTGCTAATAAATGTTGTTTTTATTTAAAATCATAAAAATATTTTTAAATTCATTGCCAAACAAGCTTAATTTCAAGTGCCTTGCTTAGTTAACATAGGCTTTAATTATTCATCATTACTAATCCTATATATTGAATTATCACAAGAAAAAACATTAAATTAATTAACCTAACAAGGAACTCATGGTGTACTTATGTGTTTCCGATGTGTAAATTAATAATATATATATATATATAGACGTATATATATATATATATATATATGAAAATCGTTGTTGAGAATTTTCTTTAAGTTTGTTTAAATTGCTTAATTAATTAATGAATTAACCATTGATGGTGGATTGTAAAAATATTATATATATATATATATATCAATGATTATTAAGAGTAAGTATTTATAATTTTCAGATCATAAAAATCATGTGGATATGATGAATAAATGAGCTGAAAAATATGCCATTGAAAATGGATGAATTGAGCATATGAGTCATGCACAAGATAGAGAAGAGGCTTTGTGTAATTTGGTCCTATCCCATATAATATATATGGCTTGAATTTGAACCCCCTAAAGTGACGTCCAGGAAGCGAATTGTAGTTTGTTCATTTCGGATTGGAAAAAAAGAGTCATGACAATTGACAGCCTCACACTAAAATTACAAAAGTTTCAAAAAGTTTTTTTGGTTAATTAAAAGTTTCAAAAAGTTGAAAAGAAGAAAAGAAGATATACGTCACCAATATTCCAAATCTTAAATAATGTTTAGAATAATTAATGTAAATTTTTTTCAATTTTTAAGCTATTTTTCTAAATCAAAGCTTTTTTATTTATTATTTGAATTAATTTGAAAATTAACCATGTATGGTCACCACCCTTCTTTAGGAAAATTAAATAAGGAGATTAATTTCATTCTTAAAATTTATATATTATGATATTGAAATTTCATTTATTACATATCTATATATGCATATGTATTAGTATATAAAATCTAATTATTAATTACCGTATGCAGCATCTTTTTGTTTTACAATAAAATAAATATAATAAACTAACGAAGATATTAATTATAGATTATAAATCTTTTTATAATTTTTTTATTCCGACTATCTTTTTTCATTTATTTAATTAATTTCTCTACACTAAATCCTTATAATATAATTTAATTATCTTTCTTCTTCTTCTTCTTCTTACTATTATTATTATCACTATTATTATTATTTACTTTTTAATTTATAAGGTAATTTATTTATGGTTACATATATTTTACCTTGTAAGATAATTTATTATTTTAAAATTAAATAAATATGACAAACAATCAAGACATTAATATATAAATTATAAAAATAAGAAGATCAATTTCATTATTAATTGCCATACATGAAATCTTATTATTTATCAACAAAATAAATATAAGGTTTAGAAGCAGGTCATCCTAGAATCGTATTATTTGATCTATCTTTATTTGCTTTATTTGTTTTTGTGTTATTCTGTAATTTTAGCATTAGGTTAATGTTGCATCCATCCCATACACGTTCTGCATCTTAAAAAAATATATATATATATATTCCTAGTTGAATTAGGATTTCCTAATTTTATCGTATTTTTGTTTCCTAGTTTGTTAGTTGTCTTTTATCATTGTTCTTGTTAATTTGGTTTTTGTTTATTTTTTTTCGCTGTTTTAGTCTTCAATATTGGCATTCATATATTCAAAAAAAAAAAAAATTTCGAACAGATATTTACAAAAAAGAAAAAAAAAAAACTGCATGTTTATTTTTGTTGGAGGCCACGGATTTGGTGGATTTTTGGTGAAATTGCAATTTTTTGGTGTTGATCTTTGCTACTGCAGTTGTTTTATGTTCTGTGAGTTAAAAAAAAAAGGAAAAAGAAAAAGAAAAAGCCGAATTAAAAAAAATTCGATTTGTTGAATTTGATGTTTGTTAGAAATTTCTTTGAACTGCTGCATTGTTGATCACTACATGGCGACAAATGAAAAGAGCCATGCTGAAGCAATTCATACCATCACACTATCATAGGTTGCTGCATCAAAGGCTTCAATCCCTATCTCAAGGAAGTAGATCCGTGAAGGATTATTACTAGGTTCTTACCTCAAATATAGGTTGGTCAAGGTCTTCCATTGATAACTTGTAATTAGACGGCCCAAATCAATCTTTGTTACAGGTTTAGGAGCAGGTCTTCCTAGGTTCGTATCAATTTGGTATCAGAGCTAGTTTCTAATTACAGGTTTGATCTATCTATCTTTGTTGTCATTATTTCTTTTTTTTTTTTTTGGTTCTTCGTTTTCTTTGATTTGTTTGGTTGTCTCATCCATTTGATCACTTCGTTCTTCTTTGCATCTTTTCATTGATTGATTTTTCTTCATTCATCCGATCATACCAAACCGAATGAACATAAAAAAAAAAAAAAGCCGAATTTGTTTTCAAACCTTTTAGGACAACGGATTGATCTATTTTCATTGAAGTTTGGTGCGGTTGGGATTTTTTTAGTTTTATAAAGCTTGTTCTTTTTGCTTTCAATGTAAAAAAAAAAACAAAGAAAAGAAAAAGGTTTGTGGTTTGTGGCATTGAATTATTGCGATTTCAAAATAAAACAGGTAGTTAAATTTTTTTTGGTTGATTTGAGGAGCACCAAAAACAAGCCAAAATCAATATCGAAAATAAGGTTTGTTGAATATTCACTAATTCCACTTTGCAAATCTCATTCCAATTTGTTCCTCACATTCTAGTTTCTTTTGTTTGTGCCAAATTTCTTATTGAAAGTCAAATCTTTTATCATTGCCTTTTTCTTTTTACTTTTCATTATATTTGTCTTTTAGCCTTATTTTTATAACTGTTTGGTAGGTCTATTTGGATTGTTACTCGCTAGTTTGTTTTAGTTTGAAATTAGTTTGCAAAGAACCAAATAGAATTACTAGAGTGCTAAAAGGCAAGAGAGGTTAGAATTATAGAGCCTAAAAGCCAAGCTATAACTAGAGTACAAACACAAGTGACCTTGAATTTGAGCGAGACACGTGAGGGAGTGTTGTGAGGTCCTTTTTACCAACAAGTTGTGCACGAAAATCATGTCACAAGACAAGAGCAAAGAAAGTGTGGAAGGAACTCTAGGTGTGGCTGATCCGAAGTTCTACATTCAAGCCATGGTGGGAGAACTTCAAAGAGTACTACAATTGGAGATGGGGCAGATCCATGATCGGTTGGATAGGATGGAATCATCTATCCAAATGCCGCAACCACAACCTCCACAAAGGTTTGCCCATGGACGTGGTAGAGGAAGAAATTCTCCAAGGGGGGAAGATGTGAAATGAATGGGAGATGACTATGAGGAAGAAGAAGAAGGCATTGGTTTGGGTACCAATCAATGTCATGGGAGAGAGAGGTTAGACCGAGGCAATGATTATGGAGAAATTAAAATGAAAATACCATCATTCCAAGAAAAAAGTGATCCAGAAGCTTTTCTTGAGTGGGAGAAGAGGATTGAGATGGTTTTCGATTGTCAGAACTATTTGGAGGCTAAAAAGGTTAAATTAGCCGCTGTTGAATTCACGGACTATGCTATTGGATGGTGGGAAAAAAAGACACTTTCTAGGAGGCGAGCGGGTCAAAGACCTATAGATACATGGAAGGAGATGAAGGCTTTGATGAGGAAGCGTTTCGTACCTAGCCATTACTATAGAAGTATTTTTCAGAAACTACAAAGCTTGTCTCAAGGAAGTAGGAATGTGGAGGATTATTATAAGGAGATGTAAATCCTTATGATGAGGACTAAGTTGGGGAGGATAGGCAGGCTACATAGGCACATTTCTTGACTGGTTTGAATAGGGAAATAGCAAATTAAGTGGACTTGCATCATTATGTGGAGATTGAGGAGATGTTGCACATGGCCATCAAAGTAAAGCAACAACTCAAGAGGAGTGGTACCAAAAGCCCATCCACATGGAATCCAAATCAACCCAAGTTTGAAGAAAAAGCCACCACACGGCCTAAATTCGAAGCCAAGGCTGAACCATCGTCATCCAAGCAAGTAAATCCAGTTTATCTTCAACTAGAAATTGAGATATCATGTGCTTTAGATGTCAAGGTAGGGGTCATATTGCAAGTTAATGTCCAAAGAAGAGGGTCATGGCGATTCAGGAATGTGGAGACATTGAAACTGAAGAGGAAAAGTCAGACAATGAATCCACGCCACCATTGGAGGACGTTGGTGTTGAAGATGAAGAAGATTACAAGTATCCAATTGGTGGGGACTTGTCACTGGTTGCTAGAAGAGCTCTAACTGTATATAAAGATGAGAAGGAAGTGCAACGGGAGAATAATATTCATACTAGGTGCAAAGTCAAGGATAAGGTATGTAGTATGATTATTGATGGTGGGAGTTGTATTAATGTTGCTAGTGTTGAAAAACTAAGTTTACACACTGTAAAGCATCCAGAACCATACAAGCTACAATGGCTTAATGATTGTGGAGAGTTGAAGGTTAACAAGCAAGTGAAGGTTGCATTCTCTATTGGTGATTATGAAGATAAGGTTATTTGTGATGTGGTGCCAATGCAAGCTGGCCATTTTCTTTTGGGATGATCATGGCAATTTGATAGAGATACTAATCAATATGGTCACACTAACAAGATTGTATTTAACTTCAAGGGTAAACGAGTGGTGCTTATGCCAATGACTCCTAAACAAGTTTTTGATCATCAATTGGCTCTACAAAGGAGGGAGGCTGAAAAGCTTAAAGAAAAGGCTAGTGTAGCACCCACGGCTTCAACAACTATTCAAGAGAACAAGACCATGCAAGAACAACCAGGTAAGTGTCCTAAACTCCAATTAGAAGGGAAAGAAAGGGAGAAACCCGAGAGTGTGAGAAAGTTTGAAAAAACAGAGTGTGAGAGAAAACAAATGGAATCCGTGAGTGAGAAAGAAAAAGAGAGGAAAGAAAAGGAAAAAGAAAATTTTTATGTTAGCTTAGGTGAGCTTAAAAAGGCATTTGAGAGTAATAAACCTATGTTGAACATGATTTATAAAGATATTTATTTAAAGATGTTTTTGTTGTATAGAACTTCATCTGCATTGTTGCTTTACTTAGTGGAGATTTAAAAATTTGGGAGCGATTATTTACTAATATTAAAATGTGTGATTTTTACCGACATGAGCTTGTATTTCTAGGATTTGTTGTGATAGTGTTTGACCCAGGAGATTTGGTTTGATTGCACATAAGAAAAGAGAGGTTTCCATAACAACGAAAGTCGAAGCTTATGCCGCATGGGGATGGACCTTTTCATGTTTTGGGGTAGATTAATGAAAATGCTTACAAACTTATCTCCATTTTGTGCAGGTGATGATTTGAGGACAAACCATTTTCAAGAGGAAGGAAATTATGAGGACATGACTAGAAACGCCTTAAGATGGAGTCGAGAGCCACTTCAAATCTCTACGGGACTAATAAGTAGAGCTAGAGCAAAGTGGTTGAAATAAGCACTAAATGGTTTAATCCAAGAGGTGTTCACATATCAAGGAAGCATGTTCATTACTGTAGATGAACCAAAATTGGTCCATATGATTGGAATGGTGGATGCCAACATGAAAGCGAGTTTAACACAAGAAATCCTACAATAAGGTGATGTGGCAAGTTTTGATGAGATGGATGGTGACGTGGCATCCTATGGTGACATGACACTTTTGCCACGTGGAGGGTGATATGCGTCTACATGGCTTTTAACTAGGCTTTACCGAGTTTTATAATTAGGAAAATATTAGTTTTTATTTATGTCTTGATTAGATTTTGGCATATTGCCTATTTTCTTTCCTAATTTAGTTTTTATTAGGATTTCATATTGCTTTTCTAATTTTATTAGAGTTGAATTGGTCAAAGAATTAAAGGCCATTCAAATTAGAAAACTAGGAGCTAAATTAGGTTTCCTAAGCCTAATTACATTAGAATTCCTAAACCTAACCACATTAGGTTTCCTAAACCTATCAAAATTAGGTCTCCTAAACCTAATTTTCGCCCATTATTATTCCATCATTATTTTGAGCAAATAATTTAGGAAAGCTTTGTAATTATTTTGCCTATTTAAAGGCACAAAAGTCATGAATAAAAATCATATTACAATTTTGATTCAAAGTAATAGTGATTCTCTTGGTTCTCTAGGAACTATATCGAACTTTTTCAAGCTTTTCTTGTGGAGTTCAAATTCGACTTATCAATAGCTTATTCCGCACCCTATTGTGGCATCTTCATCATACCAAGGTTCTTACCTCAAATATAGGTAACGGGTCAAGGTCTTCCATTGATAACTTGTGATTAGACGGTCTAAATCAATCTTTGTTACGAGTTTAGGAACAAGTCGTCCTAGGTTCATATAAGATAAGGAGCTTTATGCATTGGTTGGCAGCATTACCTGTGGCCCAACGAATTTGTATTTGCACACTGATCATGATTCTTTAAAGCATCTGAAGGGTCAAACTAAACTCAATCGGCATCATGGACATTGAATTGAATTCATTGTAACCTTTCCATATGTGATCAAGTAAAAATCAGGTAAAGGTGATGTAGTGGCTGATGCATTATCAAGAAGGTACACTTTATTTTCCACTTTACATACTAAGTTGTTAGGGTTTTAACATATTAAAAGTCTTTATGCAAGTGATGATGAGTTTGCTGATATTTATTTGCAATGTGAAAGGCATGTTGAAGGTAAGTTTTATCTTTTTGGAGGTTTCATCTTTAAGGAAGATAAATTATGCATTCCTAATTGTAGTTTGCCTGAATTATTGGCTAAAGAATCTCATAGTAGGGGTTTGATGGGACATTTTGGTGTAGCTAAGACATTAGCTGTATTGTATGAACATTTTTATTGGCCGTGCATGAAAAAGGATGTAAAGAAAATTTATGATAAGTGCATTAAGTGTAAACAAGCTAAATCAAAGTTGAATCTCATGGATTATACAGGCCATTACCTATGTCTCATCGTCCTTGGATTGATATCTCTATGGACTTTATGTTAGGATTATATAGAACGAAGAGTGGTAGGGATTCTATTTTTGTTGTGGTTGATAGGTTTTCTAAAACGAAACACTTTATTGCTTGTCATAAAATAAATGATGCATCCCATATTGCTAACCTTTTTTTTTTAAAGAAACTGTTAGATTGCATGGTATGCGTTGGACTATAGTTTCTGATAGAGATGATAAATTCGTAAGTTATTTTTGGAAATCTTTATGGGCTAAACTTGGTACTAAGTTACTGTTTTCTACTATTTTTCATCCTCAAATTGATGGTGAAACAGAAGTGGTAAATAGGACTTTATCTACCTTGTTAAGAGATTTAATTAATAAAAACATTAAAACTTGGGAAGAGTGCATACCACATGTAGAGTTCGCATACATCAAGACTATTCATTCAACTACTAATTTAATTCAAAGTGAGAGTGATTCTCTTGGTTCTCTAAGAACTATATCGAACTTTTCAATCTTTGCTTGTGGAGTTCAAATTTGACTTATTGATAAGTTATTCTGCACCCTATTGTGGCGTCTTCACCATACCTAGGTTCTTACCTCAAATATAGGTAACGGGTCGAGGTCTTCCATTGATAACTTGTAATTAGACGGTCTAAATCAATCTTTGTTACAAGTTTAGGAGAAGGTCGACCTAGGTTCGTATCAATTTGATATCAAAGCTAGTTTCTAATTATAGGTTTGATCTATCTATCTTTGTTGTCATTACTTCTTTTTTTTGGTTCTTCGTTTTCTTTGATTTCTTTGGTTGTCTCATCCGTTTGGTCACTGCGTTCTTCTTTGCATCTTTTTGTTTGTTTGTTCTGCTTCACTCATTGATCACACCAAACTGAACGGACATAAAAAAAAAAAATAGCCGAATTTATTTTCAAACCCTTGAGGTCAAAGAATTGGTCAATTTTCATTAAGTTTGGTGCGATTGGGATTTCTGTAGTTTGATAAAGCTTGTTTTTTTTGCTTGAACACAAACAAAAAAAGAAAAAAAATTTTGTTCTTCAATTTTCTTTTGTTTTTGTGGTTTGTGGCATTGAATTATTGCGATTTTAAGAGAAAACAGGTAGTGAATTTTTTTTTTTTGGTCGATTTGAGGAGCACAAATAACAAGCAAAAATCAATACCGCAAATAAGGTTTGTTGAATATTTACTAATTCCTCTTTGCAAATCTCATTCCAATTTATTCTTCACATTCTAGTTTCTTTTGTTTGTGCCAAATTTCTTGTTGGAAATCAAGTCTTTCATCGTTGCCTTTTTTTTTTTTTCTTGTTACTTTTCATTCTATTTGTCCTTTTAGCTCTATTTTCATAACTGTTTGGTAGGTCTATTTGGATTGTTACTTGTTAGTTTGTTTTAGTTTGAAATTAATTTGCAAAGAACCAAATAGAATTACTAGAGTGGTAAAAGGCAAGAGAGGTGAGAATTATAGAGGGTAAAAGCAGAACTATAACTAGAATACAAACACGAGTGACCTTGAATTTGAGTGAAATACGTGAGGGAGAGTTGTGAGGTTGTTTTTACTAACAAATTTTGCAGAAAAATCATGTCACATGATAAAAGCAAAGAAAGCATGGATAAAACTCCAGATGTGGCTCATCCGAAGTTTTACATTCAAGCCATGGTGGGAGAACTTCAAAGGCACTACGGTTGGAGATGGGATAGATCCATGATTGGTTGGATAGGATGGAATCATCAATTAAAACGCCGCAACCACGACCTCAACAAAGGTTTGCTCATGGACATGTAGAGGAAGAAATACTCCAAGAAGGGAAGATTGGGAATGAGTTGGAGATGACTATGAGGAAGAAGAGGAAGACATTGGTTCAGGAACCCATCAATTTCGTGGGAGAGTGAGGTTAAACCGAGGCAATGACTATGGAGGAATTAAGATGAAAATACCATCATTCCAAGGTCAAAGTGATCCAGAAGCATATTTCGAGTGGGAAAAGAGGATTGAGATGGTAGTTGATTGTCAGAACTACTCCGAGGCTAAAAAAGTTACTATAGAAGCATATTTCAAAAACGACAAGGCCCCAAGGAAATAGGAGTGTGGAAGACTATTATCAGGAGATGGAAATCCTTATAATGAGGGCTATTGTTGAGGAGGATAGGGAGGCTACAATGGCAGGTTTCTTGACTGGTTTGAATAGGGAAATAGCAAATCAAGTGGATTTGCATCATTATGTGGAGATTGAGAAGACATTGCACATGGCCATCAAAGTAGAGCAATAACTCAAGAGGAGGGGTACCATAAGACCTAGTATTGTTCAAAACCTTTAGAAAGCAAGCCCATCCACATGGAAACAAAATCAGCCCAATTTTGAAGATAAAAGCCACCACACGGCCTAAATCCGAAGTTAAGGACGAACCATCCTCATCCAAGCAAGTAAGCAAATCCTATTCATCTTCAACGATAAATCAACATATCATGTGCTTTAAATGTTAAGGCAGGGGTCATATTGCAAGTCAATCTCCTAATAAGAGGGTCATGGTGATTGTGATGGGGACATGACTAGAAGCACCTTAAGATGGAATCGAGAGCCACTTCAAATCTCTATGGGACCAATAACCAGAGCTAGAGCAAAGCGGTTTAAAAAATTACGAAATGGTTTAACCCAAGAGGTGTTCACATATCAAGGAAGCATATTCATTACTGAAGATGAACTAAAATTGGTCCTATTCAAGGAATCTTATAATGTGGTGATGTGGAAGATTTGGATGACATGGATGGTTATGTGGCATCCTATGGTGACATGGCACTTTTGCCACTGGAGGATGATATACGCCTGCATGGCTTTCAGCTAAGCTTGGCCGAATTTTATAATTAGGAAGACATTAGTTTTTATTTATGTCTTAATTGGATTTTGGCATGTTGCCTATTTACTTTCCTAATTTAGTTTTTATTAGGATTTCAAATTGCTTTCCTGATTTTATTAGAGTTGAATTGGTCAAAGAATTAAAGGCCATTCAAATTAAGAAACTAAGAGCTAAAGGTTTCCTAAACCTAATCAAATTAGGTTTCCTAAATCTAACCATATTAGGTTTCCTAAACCTAACCACATTAAGTTTCCTAAACCTAATTTTCGTCCATAATTATTCCATCATTATTTTTAGCAAATTTAGGAAAGCTTTGTAATTTGTTTTGCCTATTTAAAGGCACAAAAGTCATGAATAAAAATCAGGTTATAATTTTTATTCAAAGTGAACGTGATTCTCTTAGTTCTTTAAGAACTATATCGACTTTTCAAGCTTTGCTTGGGGAGTTCAAATTGGACTTATCAATAGGTTATTTCGCACCCTATTGTGGAGTCTTCACCATACCAAGGTTCGAACCTCAAATATTTGTAACGGGCCGAGGTCTTCCATTGATAACTTGTAATTAGACGGTCTAAATTAATCTTTGTCACGGTTTAGAGCAGGTCATCCTAGGTTCCTATCATGCTTACCACATGTAGAGTTCGCATACAATAAGACTGTTCATTCAACTACTAATTTTTCACCTTATGAACTTGTTTATCATTTTAATCCTTTAACTCTAATAAATTTATCACCATTACCCTTAAGTGAAAGAGCTAGTGTAGATGGGAAGAAGAAAGTTGGATTGCTTAAGCTTCTACATGAGAAGACACATGCTAACATAGAGAGGAAGATAGAGCAATATGCAAAACAAGCCATCAAAGGAAAAAAGAAAGTTGTGTTTGAGCCTGCAGATTGGGTATAGTTGCACTTATGTTTGTGAAGTTTTGAGGAAAGAGAATTTTTATGCAAATCTAAAGAAGTGTACTTTTTGCACTAGCGAACTTGTGTTTTTAGGTTTTATTGTTAGGACAAAAGGCATCAAGGTTGATAATGAAAAGGTAAGGGCAATTAGGGAATGGTCAACTGCTACATCTATAACCGATGTTAGAAGTTTTCATGGTCTTGCTAGTTTTAACAGGAGGTTCGTGAACAACTTCAGTACTATTGCAGCATGAAGTGATAAAAAAAGTGTAGGCTTTAAATGGGGAAAGAAGCAAGAGAAGTCTTTTAATTTGTTGAAAGATAAACTTACTAATGTACCTTTGATATCTTTGCCTAACTATGCTTAAACATTTGAAATTGAGTGTGATGCATTAGGTATTGGTATAGGAGCTGCTCTTATACTAGAAGGTAGACCCATTGCCTACTTCGGTAAGAAATTGAGTGGGATCGCATTAAATTATCCGACATATGATAAACAGCTCTATTCGTTAGTTAGAGCTTTGGAAAAGTGGAAACATTTCCTTTCTCCAAAACAATTTATGTTGCACACTGATTATGAATCTTTAAAGCATCTGAAGGGTCGAACTAAACTCAAGAGGTGTCATGGACCTTGGATTGAATTGATTGAGACCATTCCATACGTGATCAAGTCCAAATCAGATTTGTCACCATTACCTTTAAGTGAAAGAGCTAGTGTAGATGGGAAGAAGATAGCCGAATTGGTCAAGCTTCTACATGAGAAGGCACGTGCTAACATAGAGAGGAAAATAGAGCAATATGCAAAAAAAGCCAAAAAAAAAGGAGGAAAGAAAGTTGTCTTTAAGCCCATAGATTGGGTATAGTTGCACCTTAGGAAGGAGATATTCTACAGCAAAGGAAATTGAAACCTATGCCAAGAGGAGATGTGATACACTCACGGATGCGTGTAAGGTAGTGAGATGATGATTTTGAGTCCAATGAAATGACAAGTGAATAAGCGGAGGATGATTGGATATGGAGATGGAAAGAAAAAGAATTGCAAGGAACTTAAAACATAAAAAAGAAAAAAAGAAAAAAAAACCACCAAGACCCACTACCTATTTAGAGGTAGAAACCTATGGTATTGACTTATGACCCCTTATTTATGGAAGATAAGAATTATAAGTATAAAGACACTCTCTAGTGAGTAACCAGGAGGTCCAAGATTAATGCTGAAAAACCAATTCTCAAAGAGAGAAAATTTCATTAAAAAAAAAGAAAACCAATCTCCTTACAAATGGAAAAATAAAATCCTTAAATGGAGTCTAAGACCTTTTACAAATCCTAGAAAAAGCATTAAAGATTATTTTGACTTATTTTGAACTAGCTAAAATTACCTTATATAGTTTTTACACGTCCAAATTTACCAAGACAAAATTAAATTTAATTTAACCTAGTTGGGCCTAGCTAGCATCAAATTACATGGTCTGAACATTCTAAAATACTTGGTCTCTCAAAACAACACCAAAACAACGTATTTTGCAATTTCGTCAACACCATTTTATAATTCTCCAAGCCCAAAACGTCTCTCTTTAATTTTGGCTTACTTTCCAAACTAACAACTTTTGATCTTGGGCTGCCAAATAGTTGTTCTTGAGCTTGGAATTCTCAAAAGCGGGTTTGGTAATGTCCACCTCTTTAAACACATCAAGATCCCTCATGAATGCAAATAAGGCCTCCTTGAATCTTTTGGCTCTACTTTGAGTAATTGGACCTTGAGGCGTCTGAAAGGGACCGTTGGAAGTGTGATTTGCATCATTCCGCCCTTCTTTGAAGAGATTCATCCTCAAATCTTCACCTGCATCAATGAGAGATAAATCACTAACATTACTCACCGGGTAAGTCAATTTTGTAAGCATCATCATTAATTTTCTCTAGCACTTGAAATGGACCATCCTTTCGGATGCAACTTAGTCTTCCTCCTTTCGGGAAATCTTTCCTATCTCCTGGTTCGAAAATCACTTGCTTCCTTCCCTTGTTAGCCTTCTTTTCATAGATTTTAGTTTTCTTCTCAATGTGCTCTTTCACGTTAATGTGTAAGTCGTGCACAAAATTTACTTTTGCTTTGCCATCCATGGAAACAATTTCATTAGTAGGTAAGGGCAGATCATCCAATGGTGTAGGGGGATTAAAACTATAAACAATTTCGAATGGTGAACAATTGGTGGATGAATGCAATGTCCTATTGATGAGGACATGACCAGGAGCACCCCAAGATGGAGTCCAAAGCCACTTCAAATCTCTATCGGACCAATAAATAGGGCACGAGCAAAGAGGTTTAAAGAAGCACCCAAAGATTTAATCCAGGAGCAGTTCACATCGCAAAGAAGAAAGTTCATTACTAAAGATGCCAACATGAAAGAGAGCCTAATGCATGGAATCCAACAATATGGTGATATGGCGCATTTTGATGACATGGATGGTGACATGGCATTTTTGCCATGTGGAGGGTGATATGCGCTTACATGGCATTCAATTAAGCTTAGCCAAATTTTATAATTAGGAAACAGAACTTTTTTTTAACTTATGTCTTAATTGGATTTTGGCATGTTGCCTATTTACTTTCCTAATTTAGTTTTTATTAGGATTTCAAATTACTTTCCTAATTTTATTAAAGTTGAATTGGTCAAAAAATTAAAGGCCATTCAAATTAAGAAACTAGGAGCTAAATTAGGTTTCCTAAACCTAACCACATTAAGTTTCCTAAATCTGACCAAATTAGGTTTCCTAAACCTAATCACATTAGGCTTCCTAAACCTAGCCAAATTAGGTTTCCTAAACCAAATCAAATTAGGTTTCCTAAACCTAACCACATTAGGTTTCCTAAACCTAATTTGCATCCATAATTATTCCACCATTATTTTTAGCAAATTTAAGAAAGCTTGGTAATTTATTTTGCCTATCTAAAGGCACATAAGTCATGAATAAAAATCATATTACAATTTTGATTCAAAGTGAGAGTGATTCTCTTGGTTCTCTAAGAGCTATATCGAACTTTTTTAAGCTTTGCTTGTGAAGTTCAAATCTACTTATCAATAGGTTATTCCGCACCCTATTGTGGCATCTTCTCCATACCAAGGTTCGAACCTCAAATATAGGTTACGGGTTGAGATCTTCCATTGATAACTGTTAGGTCTAAAATATTGATGATTTTGTGCTATATTTATAACTTAATATTTGTTAGTTTGTGTTAATTTGTTATGCAAAGATACTTAATTATGTATTTTTCTTAATCTAGGTAAAAGAGGAAGAATTTTAAGAAAACAACCATAAAAATGGATTCCTTGGGTCGAATTATGGTGGGAAGCAAGATTAAGCTCGAACGGACTAAGCATTAAAAGGATTCCAAAAAAATACCTTGAAGATTCCATAAAGATTCTATCGAGAATTTCATGGTGGAAGTGGATGTCATATGAATCATCACGATCTGAGGATTTCAAATGTCTCGTTATTTTTTATTTTCGAGGTGCGAGCAAAGAGTTATCATCATTTAAAGTTTGGAATTTATAAAAAGGAATATTCTAGTTAAATCTCCACCATTGATCAAAAGAGGGAATCAAGGCAATTTGAGGGCCAAGATAAAAACAAGTGGCAATAATTGGTTAATTTATCATTAATGAGGCACATGTCATGTCACATGCTTCATTAAGGGTAAATTAGACTAATTAACTATTTTTTAAGGAGGAATTAGATAAAAGGAAAGTAGTAGAAAGCAAGTAATATCAAGTTTCCTTTTTACACATGAAATTCG
This sequence comes from Ziziphus jujuba, assembly GCF_031755915.1. Lineage (NCBI taxonomy): Eukaryota > Viridiplantae > Streptophyta > Magnoliopsida > Rosales > Rhamnaceae > Ziziphus > Ziziphus jujuba. The sequence continues at coordinate 21,613,319 of NC_083383.1, read as the reverse complement.
TCCAACCCTTTTCATGGCCTAAAAAAGGTATCTTCCAAGATGGGACATTGAAAATAAAGAGAGAAAAAGATTCCCAAGGTCCTATATATATAGCCCCCACCACATTTAAGGAAGATATACAAGTTTAGAGAGTTATTTAAGAGCTTTTAGGAGGCTTAAATAGAAACAAACCAATTTTTGGGAGTTTCTAAGATTCTCTTAAGGGTTCTAGGGTTTTAAAGTTTTAGAGTTTTAGAAGATCAATTGGAGAGCTTGGAGGAGGCAGAGAGACGTGGGCTTGCTTGGAGAAGAAGGCTACGACTTTGAGAGCTCTTGGAGGAGAATTTCTTCAACAGTTTTTATTCTCTTTTCCTTTCTCTTTAATTGTGAATCTTATTATTTTTAATAATTATGGATATTGAAATTATTTTTACCATGAACTAATTTTCATAGCTAGGGCTATGATGTAGCACTAACTATGAAGGTTTAATTATTTTAATATATGTTGAGTTTTATTTAATTAGTAATATGTTTTGTTAATAAATCATTGGTATACTTAATGCTTTCATAGGCCGGAAGGAATGAATGATTTTAATAATATTTGAGCTTGGAAAAGGATAATATTATGGATCTCCAATGATTTACATGAATGCATAATTGATTGGAAAATAGTTATGTCTCATGCCATATTATTTGCTTAATCTATGCTTGATGAATTTGCATGATTTAATTTATAGGTCGGAAGGAATAAATTAGGTTATGTGAATATTATCAATTGTGAGTGGAAACTACTTTTGATTAATTTTGTGATTAAGTGTGGTTAACAAAATTACTAGTTAATTAAATTCACATATTTAAGTAATTAAATTGGAATAGTTAGTGGTGAAATCAAATGCCCTAGTATTCATAATTATTCAATTCTCTCTCTTACTTGAAATTGATCTAATTTTCATTGATTGCTTTTGTTTAATTTAGTTTATTTAGTTTTCAACTGCCATCTTAAATTTTAGTTCAAATATTATCAAAACCTAATTATCTTTGGTACTTAATACTTAATCCCTTGGATACGACAACCCTATTTTTCCACTTTATTACCTGAAAACGATTCGTGCACTTGCGAGTTGATTTTACACATCAATAACTAGAATGCAAACACGAGTGAATTGCGACCTTGAATTTGAGCGAGACACGTGAGGGAGTATTGTGAGGTCCTTTTTACTAACAAGTTCTGCAGGAAAATCATGTCACAAGACAAAGGCAAAGAAAGCATGGATGAAACTCAGGTGTGGCTGATCCGAAGTTATACATTCAAGCCATGGTGGGAGAATTTCAAAGAGCACTAAGGTTGGAGATGGGGCAAATCCATGATAGGTTGGATAGGATGGAATCATCAATCCAAACGTTGCAGCAATGACCTCTACAAAGGTTTGCTCATGGTGGTAGAGGAAGAAATACTCCAAGAAGGGAAGATTGGGAACGAGTGGGAGAGAATGGTTAGAACAAGGCAATGACTATGAAGGAATTAAGATGAAAATACCATCATTCCAAGGTAAAAATGATCCAGGAGCATATCTCGAGCTGGAGAAGAGGATTGAGATGGTAGTGATTGTCAGAACTGCTCCGCGGATAAAAAGGTTAAATTAGCTGCTGTTGAATTGACGGACTATGCTTTTGGATGGTGGGACAAAGAGACACTTTCTAGGAGGCGAGCAGGTCAAAGACCTATAGGTACATGAGAGGAGATGAAGGCTTCGATGAGGAAGCGTCTCATACCTAGCCATTACTATAGAAGCATTTTTCAGAAACTACAAAGCTTTTCTCAAGGAAATAGGAGTGTGGAGGACAATTATAGGGAGATGGAATTCCTCATGCTAAGGGCTAATGTTGAGGAGGATAGGGAGGCTACAATGGCACATTTCTTGGCTTGTTTGAATAGGAATATAGCAAATCAAGTGGATTTACATCATTATCTGGAGATTGAGGAGATGTTGCACATGGCCATCAAAGTAGAGCAACAACTCAAGAGGAGTGGTACCACAAGACTAGCTCAAAACACTTGGAAAGCAAGCCGTTAAAACCCAGTCAGTCCAAGTTTGAAGATAAAGCCACGACACGGCCTAAATACGAAGTTAAGGCCGAATCATCCTCATCCAAGCAAGTAAGTAAATCCAATTCATCTTCAACTAGAAATCGAGATATCATGTTCTTTAAATGTCAAGGCAAAGGTCATATTGCAGGTCAATGTCCAAATAAGAGGGCCATGGTTATTTGGGAAAGTGGAGACATTGAAACTGAAGAGGAAGAGTCAAAAATGAATCCATGCCACCATTGAAAGACGTTGGTGATGAAGATGAAGAAGATTACAAGTATCCAGTTGGTGGGGACTTATCATTGGTTGTTAGAAGAGCTCTAACTGTATATAAAGATGAGAAGGAAGTGCAACGGGAGAACATATTTCATATTAGGTGCAAAGTCAGCGATAAGGTATGTAGCATGATTATTGAAGGTAGGAGTTGTACTAATGTTGCTAGGCTTACTATGGTTGAAAAACTAGGTTTACCCACAATGAAGCATCCAGAAACATAAAAGCTACAATGGTTTAATGATTGTGAAGAGTTGAAGGTGAATAGGCAAATGAAGATTGCAGTTTCTATTGATGATTTTGAAGATGAGGTTATTTATGATGCAGTACCAATGCAAACTGGTCATTTGCTTTTGGGACATCCGTGGCAATTGGATAGAGATACTAATCATCTTGGTTGTACCAATAAGATTGTCTTCAATTTCAAGGGTAAACGAGTGGTGCTTATACCAATGACTCCTAAACAAGTTTTTGGTGATCAATTGGCTCTACAAAGAAGGGAGGCTGAAAAAGCTTAAAGAAAAGGCTAGTATAGCACCCACGACTTGAACAACTATTCAAGCGAACAAGGCCATGCAAAAACAACTGGGATTTGTTGTGATAGTTTTTGCCAAAGGAGATTTGTTTTGGTTGCACCTAAGAAAAGAGAGGTTTCCAAAGCGACAAAAGTCGAAGCTTATGCCGTTTGGGGATGGACCCTTTCAAGTTTTGAAGCGGATTAATAAAAATGCTTCCAAACTTGATTTACCAGGTGAGTATAATGTAAGTGCTATTGATACGCTCATGGATGTGTGTATGGTAGTGAGATGATTTTGAGTCAATGAAATGAAAGTGAATAACCAGATGGTGATTGGATATGGAGATGGGATGAAGAACAATTGCAAGGAACTTAAAAACAGTAGGAAAAAAAGAAAAATAAAATAAAATATATCCAACCAAGACCCACTACCTATTTAAAGGTAGGAACCTATGGTATTGACTTATGATCCTTTATCTATGGAAGATGAGTAACCTGAGTAATATTGAGAGGTCCAAGAATAATGGTGAAAAATCAATTCTCAATGAGAGAAAGTTTCATTCAAAAAAACCAAATGCTTAGGAAAGGGACAAAAGGAAAGCTAAAAAAGAAGAACCAAAAAGGCATAGGGACATCTAATGTTTCAAATGCTTAGGAAAAGGACATATTGAGAGGCTAAAGTTGATTTTTCCCATTTAGATTTGAAAAAGAAAGCTAATTTTGTTAGGCAACTACATGAGAAGGCCAAAGCTAATATTGAGAGGAGAACTGAACAATACATGAAGCAAGCAAACAAAGGTCGCCAACAAGTTGTTTTTGAGCCTGAAGATTGGGTTTTGTCGCATTTGCAAAAGGAAAGATTTTCCGCACAAAGAAAGTCTAAACTCATGCCACGTGGAGATGGTCCATTCCAAATATTAGAGAGACTTAATAACAATGCCTACAAATTAGATCTTACAGGTGAGTACAATGTAAGTGCCACCTTTAATGTCGCTGATTTATCTCATTTTTATGCAGGTGACGATTTGAGCACAAATCCTTTTCAAAAGGAGGGGAATGACGAGGACATGACCTGCACCCCAAGATGGAGTCTAGAGCCACTTCAAATCTCTACGAGGCCAATAACCAGGGCACGAGCAAAGAGGTTTAAAGAAGCACTAAATGGTTTAATCGGTGTTCACATCCCAAGGAAGCAAGTTCATTATTGAAGATGAACCAAAATTGGTCCATATGATTGGGACATGCCAACGTGAAAGACAGCTTAATGCATGGACTTCTACAACATGGTGATGTGGCATGTTTTGATGACATGGATGGTAATGTGGCATCATATGGTGACATGGCATCCAGCTAAGCTTGGACGAATTTTATGATTAGGAAAACTTTATTTTTTATTTATGTCTTGATTGGATTTTGACATGTTACCTATTCACTTTCCTATTTTAGTTTTATGAGGATTTTAATTTACTTTCCTAATTTTATTAGAGTTGAATTGGTCAAAGAATTAAAAGCTATTCAAATTAGGAAACTAGTATCCACATTAGGTTTCCTAAACCTAAATAAATTAGGTTGCCTAAACCTAACCAAATAAGATTACAATTTTGATTCAAAGTGAGAGTGATTCTCTTGGGTCTCTAAGAACTATATCGAACTTTGCTCGTGGAGTTCAAATTTGACTTATTAATAGGTTATTCCGCACCTTATTGTGGCGTCTTCACCATACCAAGGTTCTTACCTCAAATATAGGTAGCGCGTTGAGGTCTTCCATCGCTAACTTGTAATTAGACGGTCTAAATCAATCTTTATTAAGGGTTTAGGAGCAGGTCGTCCAAGGTTCGTATCAAAACCTCCTATAAAAGCTAGCTAACCCATGAAAGTTCCTAACCTCACTTGCACTTTTAGGTGTTGGCCACTCCCTAATGGATTGGACCTTTGGCTCGTCAACTGTCACACCATTAGAACAAATAACCAAACCTAGGAAAACAACTTCATTCATGCAAAAGCAACATTTCTTTAAATTGGCATACAATCTTACACTTCTAAGAACATCTAGCACATTCCCAATATGCTCTATATGCTCTTCCAAACTGTTACTATATATGAGAATGTCATCAAAATACACAACTACATACTTTCCAATGCACGTAGGACATGGTTCATTAACCTCATGAATATACTAGGTGCATTTGTCAAGCAAAATGGCATGACCAACCACTCATATAAACCTAGCTTGGTTTTGAAAGTTGCTTTCCACTCATCCCCTTCTCTCATCCTAAGGTCTATTTTGGAGAAAATTTTTGAACCATGCAGCTCATCAAGTATGTCACCTAACCTAGGGATACAATAACAATACTTCACCGGAATTTTGTTGATGGCTCTACAATCCACACACATTATCCAAGTTCCATCTTTCTTGGGCATTAGGAGCACCGGTACAGCACATGGGCTCATACTCTCTGGAATATATGCTTTTGCCAAAAGTTTTTCAACTTGTTTTTGCAGTTCCTTTGTTTCTTCCAAGTTAGTTCTATAAGCTGGATGATTTGGTATTGTAACTCCCAAAATGAAATCTATTTGGTGCTCACTCCTTCTTAGTGGTGGCAATCCACTTGGAACCTCCTCGAGAAATATATCTTCATATTCCTACAAAAGAGGAATTGCACTAGGCAAGGTATTGTTAGTATCAAGGTTCTCATCCCTGTAAAACATAAGAAAAATAGGTTTTTGAGTTATAAATGCACTCTTCAAGTCACTCATTTTTGCATAAAAACTTTTTTGTTTTCTCTCTTTTTCACCACACTTTTTTTTTTTTTTTTTACATCTGCACCCTTTTCTCTCTTTTTCTCACCCTTTTCTTTTTCTTCATTTTTCTCACTTTTCTCTCTTTCATCTTTCAATTGTACTTCCAAGATTTGCTATGGGATCATGGGAGCAAGAATTGTTTTTCTTCCATCCTTGTTGATGGTGTATTTGTTGGTGAATCCATCATGGATAACCTTCCTATCATACTGCCAAGGACATCCTTAAAGAATATGACCAGCTTGCATTGGAACCACATCGCACTCCACTTCATCTTAATATCTTCCAATGGATAATAAGACTTTAACTTGCTTAGTAACTTTGATTTCCCCACAGTCGTTCGACCATTGCAGCTTGTACGGGCGAGGATGCTTGGTTGTCCTTAGCTTTAACTTCTTCACCAATTCTTCACTTACCACATTTGTACAGCTCCCTCCATCGATTATCATATTGCAAACCCTTCCTTGTACTTGGCATCTTGTATGGAAAATGTTGTCCCTTTGGTCCTTTTCTTCTTCCTTGGCTTGTACATTTAGCGCTCCCCTCACCACGAAAGATTTTTCTTCTTCTATATATTCACATTCACTTTCTTCTAACTCTGGTTCTTCATCTTCACCTTCTGTGGTTAGGACATTGAGAGGCAATATGTCCTTTTCCTAAGCATTAGAAAAAATTGGATATCCCTATGCCTTTTTGGTTCTTCTTCTTTAGCTTTCCCTTTATCCTTTTCCTTAGAAATTGATGCGAATCCACCCATGCCCACACAACCGAAAACCCATTCGGATGCTGACCCGATACGGATGAAGACTGGGCTGATCACTAGGGCTCGTACTAAGAGATTTAAGCACAACCTTGCTGCCTTTACCATCCTCTTCATCTCGACCTCTATGTTTCCTCCTTGGTAAATTCCCTCTGCTTACTCCTCTCCTTGTGGGTATTCTAGGATCCTCAAACTCAAACTCTTCCTCATATTCATCCTCACTAATTTCTTCAATATCTTCTTCTCTACGCATTGGTGATGTGATTTCGCCCGAGCCTGCTCAACCGATAATCCACTGGGGTGCTGACCCGACAGGGATGAAGACTAGGCCAATCACAAGAGCTTTAAGAGATTTAAGGACAACCTGGGAGCATTTATACAGGGGGTAATCAATCTCATCAGAGCTTGTCCATACTTGAAGATGCAAAGCCAATAAAGCATCCAAGTGGTGGAAGCCGATACGAACCCGGGTAGCAGTTTTGGTGCAAATATGGACAACGGGCAACATGAAATGGTTCCAACTCTTTACGAATTCAATACATATGTCTAAGAGGATATGGAATCAAGTCAAGCTAGCTTCAAAGGCATTCAAAAAGGGGTTGTACGGACAGCTTCAAATTTGGCCTGCTTTTTACTGTATTTTGTGCTAGCTTTTTCTTCCTCTTTCAAGCATGGGCAACGTGTGGGACTTCATATTCAGCTTATTTGGCATCCTAGAAAGCATATTGAAGCTGATTTGGAGCTCAAATTAGTCAAAGATTGGTCAAAATCAACTTAGTCAAAAAGCTAGTATTTTGGTTTCCTAATTTGATTCTACTTTTTGTTTTAGGAAATTACCATTACTTTTTAGTTTTTATTTATTTATTTTCTAGAACAATAAGTTTAGGAAATTTATTATTTTATTATTTTCATTGTAAATTAATTAATTCTTAATTCAAAATAAAGGAATTAATTAATCCAAATTAGATTAGGAAATGAGTGAGAATTTCGGCCACCATAGAACTCTTCATTGTGTGGCCGATTTTTCCTAGGGTTTTTAGGGTTTATTTTGTTTCTTTCAAAGCCTATTTAAAGGCTTATTTTTCAATAAGAATACGGCTTTGATTTGATTGAGAAAATACTTGTGAGATTTCTCTTTACTCTTTGAGAACACCTAAAACACCATTAGAGAATTGGTTGTTTTTTAGCTTGACTTATCAATAGGTTTTCCATCCCCTATTGTGGCGTCTACATTATACCAAGGTTTCTAACCACAGGTTGGTTAGGGGTTGAGGTCAATTCCATTAGAACTTGAACTTAATTAAGATCTGGGCTAATATAATACGGGTTTAGGAGCAGGTCATCTTAGGTTCGTATCAATTGTGGCTCTTCTATTGTTTCTCCTTCCTTCATTAGCAACCTGTGGTGTTCCCTCTCGTGGTCTAGGGAAATTCCTTTGAGTATTCATTTGTTCTTCCATCAAAGTCATACGCCTCATTAATTCTTCAAACTTCCTTTCCATATTGCTGTTGGCATTGATTTCTTCATATATTTTTTTAAAATTTTAATTTTTTTTAATACATGTATCAGATTTTTCACAACTTTTTTTTCTGGTTTTTTTTTTTTCTTAAACAACCTTTGCTAAGACAATATGGCTGTATATATATTGTTTGATACGAACCTACAGTGACCTGCCTCTAAACCCGTAACAAAGATTGAATTAGACCGTCTAATTACAAGTTATCAATGGAAAACCTCGACCCGTTACCTATATTTAAGGTAAGAACCTTGGTATGGTGAAGACGCCACAATAGGGTGCGGAATAAACTATTGATAAGTCAAATTTGAACTTCACAAACAAAGCTTGAAAAAGTTCGATATAGTTCTTAGAGAACCAAGAGAATCACTTTCACTTTAAATGAAAATTGCAGTCTCCCCTTTATTCATGACTTATGTGCCTTTAAATAGGCAAAATAAATTACAAAGCTTTCCTAAATTTGCTAAAAGTAAAGGTGGAATAATAGTGGACGAAAATTAGGTTTAGGAAATCTAATTTTGATAGGTTTAGAAACCCTAATGTTATTAGGTTTAGGAGACCTCATTTGGTTAGGTTTAGGAAACCTAATGTGGTTAGATTTAGGAAACCTAATGTGGTTAGGTTTAGGAAACCTAATTTAGCTCCTAGTTTCCTAATTTGAATGGCCTTTAATTCTTTGACCAATTCAACTCTATTAAAATTAGGAAAATCATTTAAAAACCTAATAAACACTAAATTAGGAAAGTAAATAGGCAACATGCCAAAATCCAATCAAAACATGAATAAAAATTAATATTTTCCTAATTATAAAATTTGGCCAAGCTTAGTTGGATGCCATGTCACCATATGATGCCACATCACCGTGTTCTAGAAGTCCATGCGTTAAACTCTCTTTCACGTTGGCATCCACCATCCCAATCATATGGACCAATTTTAGTTCATCTTCACTAATCAACTTGCTTCCATGGGTTTTACACTTCCTAGACCATTTAGTGCATCTTTCAATCTCCTTGCTCGTGCTCGGGTCATGGGTCCTGTAGACATTTGAAGTGGATCTGGGCTCCATCTTGAAGGGCTCTTGGTCATGTCCTCATCATTGTTAGTTCTAAAATATTGATGATTTTATGCCATATTTATAGCTTAATATTTGTTAGTTTGTGTTAATTTGTTATGGAAAGATACTTAATTATGTATTTTTCTTAATCTAGGTGAAAGAAGAATAATTTGAAGAAAACAACCACAAAAATGGATTCCTTGGGTCGGATTATGGTGGGAAGCAAGATTTGAGCTCGAACGGACTAAGCATTAAAAAGATTTTAAAAAGATACCTTAAAGATTCTATAAATATTTTATCGGGAATTTCATGATGGAAGTGGATGTTATATGAATCATCACGATCTGTGGATTTCAAATATCTCGTTATTTTTGGATTTCGAGATGCGAGCAAAGAGTTATCGTCATTTAAAGTTTGGAATTTATAAAAAAGAATATTCTAGTTCAATCTCCATCATTAATTAAAAGAGGGAATCAAGGCAATTTGAGGAGAAAATCTTGCATGTAGCGGTGGTACCAGGTCAAAGAGGGAATCACCTGGTACCACTCTGACTCCTTTCATGCCACGTTTTAAAAGTACCATATCAAATCAATTTATCATCTCATTATTGTCTTAATTATTTTTTTAAGGATAAAATCTTTTTACATGCGCCGGTTTATCTTCCTCACCCTTCCCTTCCAGGACTTACAGATCTCATTTATCTGCACATTTCAGCCTAAGCTGCAAATCCTTTAAAAGAATTAAAAGTAAAAAAAAAAAAAAGAAAAATAGTATTATTGATCTTCTTTGGTGTGCCTTTGTTTGATTGTTTGTCTTTTTTTTTTTTTTTCCCATAAAAAGGCTTCACTTTTCTATGTCTTTATTATATGAAGCTTCACAGCTTAACTCTCTCTATCTCTCTGTGTATTTCTCTATCTTCTCTGTTCCTCATTTTTTTTTCTCCTTTTTATTTTGGCTCTTTTAAAGTTTACATTAAAAAAAAAAATGCGCAAAAAGAAAGGGTTTGGTTGAGGTTTAGATCTAGTGAAGCTAAGGTTGTTTGAAGCCATGGAGACACCCAATTTGCATTCGTCTTTTGGCATCTCAGATTTAGAGAAACAAAACCCGCTTTCTTTTTTGTCTTTTTCATTTGAGTTTTGTTTTTGGAACCTTTGGTTGAATCTTGTATTTTCTTAGTTTTTTTGTTCTTCGAAAACCTACCATTACCATAAGCCCATAACAATTTGGTGTTCTTCAATTTCTTAAGAAATCGACCAGGGGAGGAAGAGACATCTATAAAAAATGTTAGCTGTAGGAGCCATACGGATGGAAGAAAGAAGTAGCAAAGCACGTGCAAAAGTTGTACATTTTCCAAAAAGAAAATTAATTGAGCTGATGAGTAGGTATGACATGGTATTTTCTTACATATGGCATAAAATTACTTGAAGTGGTACTAAGTGAGCTGGTACCACCGTTGCATGCAAGATTTTCCCCAATTTGAGGGTACTAAGTGGTACTAAGTGGCAATAATTGGTTAATTTATCATTAATGAGGTACATGTCATATCACATGCTTTATTAAGGGTAAATTAGACTAATTAACTATTTTTTTAGGAGGAATTAGATAAAAGGAAAGTAGTAGACAGCAAGTAATATCAAGTTTCCTTTTTACACATGAAATTCGTCCAACCCTCTTCATGGCCTAAAAAAGTTATCTTCCAAGACTCTCACATTGAAAATAAAGAGAGAAAAAGGTTCCCAAGATCCTATATATATAGCCCCCACCACATTGAAGGAAGATATACAAGTTTAGAGAGTTATTTAAGAGTTTTTAGGAGGCTTAAATAGAAACAAACCAAATTTTGGGAGTTTCTAAGATTCTCTTAAAAGTTCTAAGGTTTTAAAGTTTTAGAAGATCAATTGGAGAGCTTGGAGGAGGCAGAGAGACGTGGGCTTGCTTGGAGAAGAAGGCTACGACTTTGAGAGCTCTTGGAGGAGAATTTCTTCAATAGTTTTTATTCTCTTTTCCTTTCTCTTTAATTGTGAATCTTATTATTTTTAATAATTATGGATGTTGAAATTATTTTTACCATGAACTAATTTTCATGGCTAGGGCTATGATGTAGCCCTAACTATGAAAGTTTAATTATTTTAATATATGTTGAATTTTATTTAATTAGTAATATGTTTTGTTAATAAATTATTGGTATACTTAATGCTTTTATAAGCCGGAAGGAATGAATGATTTTAATAATATTTGAGCTTGGAAAAGGATAATATTATGGATCTCCAATAATTTACATGAATGCATAATTGATTGGAAAATAGTTATGTCTCATGCCATATTATTTGCTTAATCTATGCTTGATGAATTTGCATGATTTAATTTATAGGCCGGAAGGAATAAATTAGGTTATGTGGTGAATATTATCAATTGTGAGTGGAAAATACTTTTGATTAATTTTGTGATTAACAAAATTACTAGTTAATTAAATTCACATATTTAAGTAATTAAATTGGAATAGTTAGTGGTGAAATCAAATGCCCTAGTATTCATAATTATTCAATTCCCTCTCTTACTTGAAATTGATCTAAATTTAATTGATTGCTTTTGTTTAATTTAGTGTATTTAGTTTTCAATTGCCATCTTAAATTTTAGATCAAATATTATCAAAACCTAATTATCTTTGGTACTTAATACTTAATCCCTTGGGTACGACAACCCTATTTTTCCACTTTATTACTTGAAAACGATTCGTGCACTTGCGAGTTGATTTTACATATCAGATTTACTCCATACCATTCACAAGATACAGCTTGAACTCTAAAATTTGCAATGAGTTTAGACATGATAATAAGATTCTTTTGTAACTCGATAAAATTTTTACTTGGAGAACTAGTTGGCTCCCCATAATCCTAATAAGGTTGATGACCATAAGCTTGATATTCCATGATTTTCCTAAAAAGAAAACATTAACAAAACAAAGGTTCAAATTAATTGCTAGTTTATCAAGCAAACAATTAAAATTAAACCATAATATACAAATTAAAATTGAAAATCATAAAGATAAACAAAAGTTGAAAATAAGAAAAACCCTAAGTATGCCTAACTTTTCACCTAGACACCAATAAATTAAAAATAAAATTTTGGTCTCAAGTACCACAAAATAAGTATTAAAAATTCAAAGCAAGTTGGCCAAACAAGCAAATAATTAAAACCCTAGCATGCAACACAAAAACCAAAATTAAGAAATAAATATAAAATTTTAAAATAAGAAAACAATGTTCAAAGTACTACTAAACTCAATCCAAATTAATATTAATGCCTTAATGCCCAGCAACGGCGCCAAAAACTTGACGTGCAAAATCATCTTGCAAGTGCACGAATCGTTTTCAAGTAATCAAGCGGAAAAATAAGGTTGTTGTACCCAAGGGATTAAGAATTAAGTACCAAACATAATTAGGTTTTGGTAATATTTGAACTAAAATTTAAGATGGCAATTGAAAATAAATAAACTAAACTAAACAAAAGCAATCAATTAAAATTAGATCAATTTCAGGTAAAGAGAGAGTTAAATTAATAATTATGAATACTAAGGCATTTGATTTCACCACTAACTATTTCAATTTAATTACGTAAATATGTGAATTTAATTAACTAGTAATTTTATTAACCACACTTAATCATAAAATTAATCAAAAGTAGTTTCCACTCACAAATGATCATATTCACATAACCTAATTTATTCCTTCCGGTCTATAAATTAAATCATGCAAATTCATCAAGCATAGATTAAGCAAATAATATGGCATGAGATATAACTATTTTCCAATCAATTACGCATTCATGTAAATCATTGGAGATCCATAGCAGTATTCTTTTCCAAGCTCAAATATTATTAAAATCATTCATTCCTTCCGGCCTATGAAAGCATTAAGCATATAATTGATTTATTAACAAAACATATTACTAATTAAATAAAACTTAACATATATCAGAGTAATTAAACCTTAATAATTAAACAAAATTTGGTTTGTTTCTATTTAAGCCTCCTAAAAGCTCTTAAATAACTCTCTAAACTTGTATATCTTCCTTCAATGTGGTGGGGACTATATATATAGGACCTTAGGAATCTTTTTCTCTCTTTATTTTCAATGTGGGAGTCTTGGAAGATACCTTTTTTAGGCCATGAAGAAGGTTGGACGAATTTCATGTGTAAAAAGGAAACTTGATATTACTTGCTCTCTACTACTTTCCTTTTATCTAATTCCTCCTAAAAAAATAGTTAATTAGTCTAATTTACCCTTAATGAAGCATGTGGCATGACATGTGCCTCATTAATGATAAATTAACCAATTATTGCCACTTGTTTTTATCTTGACCCTCAAATTGCCTTCATTCCCTCTTTTGATCAATGGTGGAGATTTAACTAGAATATTCTTTTTTATAAATTCCAAACTTTAAATGATGATAACTCTTTGCTCGCACCTCGAAATCCGAAAATAACGAGACATTTGAAATCCTCAGATCGTGATGATTCATATGACATCCACTTCCATCATGAAATTCCCGATAGAATCTTTGTGGAATCTTCAAGGTATCTTTGTGGAATCTTTTTAATGCTTAGTCTGTTCGAGCTCAAATCTTGCTTCCCACCATAATTCGACCCAATGAATTCATTTTTATGGTTGTTTTCTTAAAATTCTTCCTCTTTTACCTAGATTAAGAAAAATACATAATTAAGTATCTTTCCATAACAAATTAACACAAACTAACAAATATTAAGCTATAAATATGGCATAAAATCATCAATATTTTAGACCTAACAAAATCACTCAAGTGAAAATTGTCAAGTGGGGAATCCTTTTGCTCTAGAAGACTTATCAAGACAATATAATCAGGTTGAAAATTTTGGGATTCAAGCTATAACATGTCAATGTGTGAAGGCAATCATTTAAGTGAACATTGTCAAGTAAGAAATCCTTTTGCTCCAGAAGAGTCATTCAAAGACTTTCCAAAGCATAATTTTTATTCCAACACATATAATTCTGGATGGAGTGATCAACAAAGTTATTCAAGGTATGACAATTCAGATCTTTCCAGTTATCAAGTGAGCACATCTTTGATCGAGTGTATGGGAAGGCATAGGGAAACATTTTCTAAATGTTATGAAGCGATTAGCAAGTTGCAAAATCAATATTCTTGAAGTACAAACTTTCAGGTTCAATTGGAGCAACCAATGACAACTTTTTCACAAGGATCTCAAGAAGACTTAGAAACTAACATGGAGATTACTTGTAATAAGCAAGTTGATGAATTTGAATCCTTTCAAAAGCCACATAATGATGACAAAGGATTTGAGGAACATGAAGAAGTGTTTATACTGAGTGAAATGCAACAAGAATCTTCAATTTTGGATAAGTTTAATGAGGTACACACACATGACCAAGATTGCCCACCAAAAGAAGTTTCCCAATGCACTATCACTAGTTCATGGGAATTTTCTAATTTTCCTTCAAATTCATTGCAAAAAGGGCTTAAGGATCATGAAGAGGATAAGTCAAGGAATCAATCAAGCCAAAATTTGGCCAAATCCAATGAGGATAAATCTATGGCCGCACTTCATGATGTATATCCATGCTCCAAAAATGCATTTGAGGTTGAATGCATCCCAAAAGGAGACAAAATAAGTATTTTGGACCTAAAAGAATCCAATCTACCAAAAGAAAGTTCAATTCATGCGGTTAGTTCAAATTCAGACTTATATAGGACAAGGAGTTAAAAGTTTGCTAAGGCCACAGGATTATCATCATGCACAATTTCCATATCATAAGCTCGGATATTATTATGAGGATGACATCATTTACATATTTAATCCAGGTTGAACATCAAAAGGATGAAGTCAAGCTAATGACTTTAAACAAGCACTCTTGGGAGGCAACCCAAGTTTCTTTGTTTACCTATTTTTTATCTATTTATTTTAGTTGTTTTTGCTTGTTTTCTTGTTTAGGTTGTTTTGATGTGTTTTGTTTGAGTTTTTGCAAGGTTTTACGATGTTTAGGTGCAAAAGAGTAAAAGATGAATGCTGAGAATTTCAAGTCTAAAGCTAGGTTTTTGAAGTATAACCACCTTGAATATGCATTGGAGTACATCAAATTGTATGGGTACATGCCCTTCTTTTTGGCCGCATGGTGTGTAGGGAAAATGCAACATGTAGGTTTTTCCCAAGTTTTCGCATTGCGAGGAACATTTCATGTCTTCATAGGGGAATATTCTTTACCTTTTATTTACTTTTGCTTTATTTTATGTTTTTCACAATGAGGACATTGTTCATTTTAAGTTTGGGGGTGAAAAGCATGCTTTGCATCTTTTAAATCTTGTCTTTTAAGTGTTTTTATTAGTTTTCATGCATGCTAGTTTTAGTTTTTATTTTCCTTCATAATGTGTTTGTTTTATTTGGTTGATTTTTATTATTGAAAAAAAAAATTATTTTTGTGGTGTTTTCTTAAGTACTGCATTATCAATCTCTAATTCTTGTAAATTTATTCAAATGCATGATGTTAAGTGTATAAATTGATTTCCACACACACACATTGGAAGTATCATATATGTTGGATAGAAGATAAGGTATTGAGTTACATAATTACTTTGAAACCATTTGAAAATTCATATATTATACAATCTTTGAGGCACCTCATTAAAGTATCTTATGTTCTTTCAAAGATTGATTTTTCGTATTCTTCTTCTTTGCTAGGGACTAGCAAATCTTAAGTTTGGGGGTATTTATTAGGTGTAAAATATTGATGATTTTATGCCATATTTATAGCTTAATATTTGTTAATTTGTGTTAATTTGTTATGGAAAGATACTTAATTATATATTTTTCTTAATCTAGGTGAAAGAGGAAGAATTTTAAGAAAACAACCACAAAACTGGATTCCTTGGGTCGAATTATGGTGGGAAGCAAGATTTGAGCTCGAACGGACTAAGCATTAAAAAGATTCCAAAAAGATACCTTGAAGATTCCATAAAGATTCTAGCAGGAATTCATGATGGAAGTGGATGTCATATGAATCATCACGATCTGAGGATTTCAAATGTCTCGTTATTTTTGGATTATGAGGTGTGAGTAAAGAGTTATCGTTATTTAAAGTTTGGAATTTATAAAAGAGAATATTCTAGTTAAATCTCCACCATTGATCAAAAGAGGGAATTAAGGCAATTTAAGGGTCAAGATAAAAACAAGTGGCAATAATTGATTAATTTATCATCAATGAGGCACATGTCATATCACATGCTTCATTAAGGGTAAATTAGACTAATTAACTATTTTTTTAGGAGGAATTAGATAAAAGTAAAGTAGTAGAGAGCAAGTAATATCAAGTTTCCTTTTTAGACATGAAATTTGTTCAACCCTCTTCATGGCCCAAAAAAGTCATCTTACGAGACTCCCACATTGAAAATAAAGAGAGAAAAAGGTTCCCAAGATCTAATATATATAGCCCCCACCACATTGAAGGAAGATATACAAGCTTAGAGAGTTATTTAAGAGCTTTTATGAGGCTTAAATAGAAACAAACCAAATTTAGGGAGTTTCTAAGATTCTTTTAAGGGTTCTAGAATTTTAAAGTTTTAGAATTCTAGAAGATCAATTGGAGAGCTTGGAGGAGGGAGAGAGACGTGGGCTTGCTTGGAAAAGAAGGCTACGATTTTGAGAGCTCTTGGAGGAGAATTTCTTCAAAAGTTTTTATTCTCTTTTCTTTTCTATTTTATTGTAAATCTTGTTATTTTTAATAATTATGGATGTTGAATTAATTTTTTTCATCAACTAATTTTCATATCTAGGGCTATGATGTAGCCCTAATTATGAGGGTTTAATTACTTTGATATATGTTGAGTTTTATTTAATTAATAATATGTTTTGTTAATAAATCATTGGTATGCTTAATGTTTTCATAGGCAAGAAAGAATGAATGATTTTAATAATATTTGAGCTTGAAAAAGGATAATATTATGGATCTCCAATGATTTACATGAATGCATAATTGATTGGAAAATAGTTATGTCTCATGCCATATTCTTTGCTTAATCTATGCTTGATGAATTTGCATGATTAGGTTATGTGAATATGATCAATTTCGAGTGGAAACTAATTTTGATTAATTTTGTGATTAAGTGTGGTTAATAAAATTACTAGTTAATAAAATTCACATATTTAAGTAATTAAATTGGAATAGTTAGTGGTGAAATCAAATGCCCTAGTATTCTTAATTATTAATTTAACTCTCTCTTTACTTGAAATTGATCTAATTTTAATTGATTGCTTTTGTTTAATTTAGTTTATTTAGTTCTCAATTGCCATCTTAAATTTTAGTTCAAATATTATCAAAATCTAATTGTCTTTGGTACTTAATACTTAATCCCTTGGGTACGACAACCCTATTTTTCCACTTTATTACTTGAAAACGATTCGTGCACTTGCGAGTTGATTTTACACATCATATATCAAACCTTCCAAACAACAGCAAGTGGTAAAAATAATTCAAAGATTGTAATTAAACTCAATGAAAAAAGATTGTGAATTTTCTAAGGTATGCCAAGCAAAAGAAATACAACAAAAATGGACATCAAAAAGGAAAATGGATGGAAACACAAAATGGGAATAGAAGAAAAAAATGAACAGCAAATGACAAGGAAAGAAGAAACAAGGAACAAAAGAAAAACACCAGAAAACAAAACAACGCAAGCTAGGGTTTCAATATGTTATAATCAGGAAATAAATAAAACAAAGAGAATTCTCACATACCTTGTAACCAATGCTCTTATACCAAAATGATACGCTCACGGATGCGGGTATGGTAGTGAGATGATGATTTTGAATCAATGAAATGAATGTGAATAACCAGATGGTGATTAGATATGGAGATGGGATGAAGAACAATTGCAAGGAACTTAAAAACAGAAGGAAATAAAATAAAATATATCCAACCAAGACCCACTACTTATTTAGTGGTAAGAATCTATGGTATTGACTTATGATCCTTTATCTATGGAAGATAAGAACCATAAGTATAAAGACACTCTCAAGTGAGTAACCTGGAGGTCCAAGAATAATGGTGAAAAACCAATTCTTAATGAGAGAAAATTTCATTAAAAAAAAAAACCAATCTCCTTACAAATGGAAAAATAAAATCCTTAAATAGAGTCTAAGACCCTTTAGAAACCCTAGATTATTTTGAACCAGCTAGAATTACCTTATATAGTTATTACATGTCCAAAATTACCAAGATAAAATTAAATGCTTAATTTAACCTAGTTGGGCCTAGCTAGCATCAAATTACATGGTCCGGATGTTCTAAAATTCTTGGTCTCCTAAAATAGCACCAAAACAGCCCATTTTGCAATTTCCTCAAGCCCATTTTATAATTTTCCAAGCCCACAACATCCCCCTTTAATTTTGGTTTACTCTCCAAACCAAAAATACTTGATCTTGGGCTGTCAAATAGTTGTTCTTCAACTTGAAATTCTCAAAAGTGGGTTTGGCAATGTCCTCTTCTTTAAACACATCAAGATCCTTCATGAATGCAAATAAAGCCTCCTTGAATTCTTTTGCCTCTACTTCAAGTAATTGGGCCTTGAGGCAGCTGAAAGGGATCGTTGGAAGTGTGATGTCCATCATTCAAGCCCATTTTATAATTCTCCAAGCCCAATACGTCCCCTTTTAATTTTGGCTTATCCAAGCCAAAAACACCTAATCTTGGAATTCTCAAAAGTGGGTTTGGTAATATCCTCCTCTTTAAACACATCAAGATCCTTCATGAATGTAAATAAGGCCTCCATGAATCTTTTGGCTCTACTTCAAGTAATTGGGCCTTGAGAGTGCTAAAGGGGATTGTTGGAAGTGTGATGTGCATCAAGATGGACCATTCCAAGTATTGCAAAAGATTGGAGACAATGCTTATAAGCTAGATCTTCTAGGTGAGTAAAACGTCAGTGTTACTTTTAATGTATCTGACTTAACCCCTTTCGATGAAGGTGGCGATTTGAGGACAAATCATCTTCAAGAGGAGAGGAATGATGAGGATTATTATGGGAGCACTCAGAGATGGAGTCCTTAGCCATTGGAGTTGCCAACTGGATCGATTACTAGAGCTCATGCAAAAAAGTTTAAAGAATCATTAAATGGTCTTATCCGAGAGGTACTTATCAATAAAGAATGTAAGAGTTTTTCTATGAAAGAATCAAAATTGGCAACAATATTGAGCATCGATGGCTATGGATATGAAAACTTGTAGGAAAATAATGTTAGGGGCAATTTGGTAATTTTTCTAGAGCTTGATGATGTGGCAGTTCGACATGGCTTGAAAAGAAAGAAATCTCCTTATTTCCTTTTTAGGCCAATTAGGTGTCTTACTTGATTACCAAGTTACTTAATCACCAAGTTTTATTGTTTTTAGTCTTATTTTGATTTTAGGAAACCTTTAATTTTATTATGTTTTTAATTATTTTTGGTTGGAAAATTAACTAGTTTTCTAATCTTATCTTTTTATGCAATTAGCCACTTTACTAGAGTTGACTAATCAAATTTAGATTAGGAAATAAGTTCTAATTTAGTGTTTTGAATTGAGGAAAGTATTTTGGACGAATTTCTTATTATTTTTGCATGTATTTTTGCCTATAAAAAAGCTTTAATTTCATTAATATAATAACTTTTCATCTTTAGCAAAATTTAATAATTGTGAGAGTTAAACCTTTTGGTTCTCTAACAACTATCATTTGAACATTTCTATTTTAGGAATTAAAGTTCAATCATTTACTTATCAATAGGGTAATTCAACAACCTTTTTGTGGCATCATTCATTCCATAAGATCATGAATCAATTAGATTATCGCACATTAGTTTGTTCGAATTGTGGTTTAATTGCTTAGAATGGTATCAAAAACTACTTTTAATTAATTTTTTGATTAAGTATGGTTAACAAAATTACTAGTTAATTAAATTCACATATTTATGTAATTAGGTTGAATATTTAGTAGTGAAATCAAATGCCCTAGTATTCAAAATTATTAAATTCACTCTCTTACTTAAAATTGATCTTATTTTAATCGATTGCTTTTGTTTAGTTTAGTTTATTTAATTTTCAATTGCCATCTTTATTATTAGTTCAAATATTACCAAAATTTAATTATCTTTAAAACTTAATTCTTAATCCCTTGGGTACTACAACCCTATTTTTCCACTTTATTACTTGAAAAGGATTTATGCACTTGCGAGTTGATTTTACACATCAAGTTTTTGGCACCATTGTCGAGGATTAAGGCGTTAATATCAATTCGGATTGGGTTTAGTAGTACTTTGAACATTGTTTTTCTTATTTTTAACTTTTGTTTATCTTTGTTATTTTTAGTTTTAGTTTGCATATTAAGGTTTAATTTTAATTGTTTACTTGATCAACTTGCAATTAAGTTGAACCTTTGTTTTGTAAGTATTTTCTTTTTTGGAAAATCATGGATTATCCAGTTTATGGTCATCAACCATATTGGGATTATGGGGTGCCAACTAGTTCTCCAAGTGAAAATTTTATCGAGTTACCAAAGAATCTTGCTATCATGTGTAAACTAGTTTCAAATTTTGGAGTTCAAGCTATATCTTGTGAATGGTGTGGAGGAAATCATTTAAGTGTAGAATCTTTTTGCTCTTGAAGACTCGATCGAACACTTTTCAAGACAATATAAACAAGTTACAAATTTTGGGGTTCAAGCTATAACATGTGAATGGTGTGGAGGTGATCATTTAAGTGAACACTATTAAGTGGGCAATCCTTTTGCTCTAGAGTAGCCATTCAAAGACTTTTCAGAGCAATAAAACTCTTGTTCCAACACCTATAATTCTGGATGGCGTGAACCACAAAGTTATTCATGGTATGACAATTCAGGTCTTTTAAATTATCAAGTGAGCACATCTTTGATGGAGTCTATGGAAAAATTTAAGGAAACATTTTTTAAATGTTATGAAGTGATTGGCAAGTTGCAAGATCAATATTCTTCAAGTACAAACTTTGAAGTTTAGTTGGAGTAACCAATGAAAACTTTTTCATAAGGAACTCACGGAGACTTGGAAAGCGACATGGAGATTAGTTTTAATAAGCAAGCTAATGAAATTGGATTCTTACAAGAGTCACATAATGATGACAAAGGGTTAGGGGAACATGAAGAAGAGTTTGTAAAGAGTGAAATGCAACAAGAATCTTCAATTTTAGAGAATTTTAATGAGGTACACACATATGACCAAGATTACTTGTTGGAAGAAGTTTGTCAAGGCACTATCATTTTTAGTTCATGGGAATTTTCTAATTTTCCTTCAAATTTATTGCAAAGAGAGTTTAAGGATCATCAAGATGACAGGTCAAGGAATAAATTAAGCCAAGAAATGTCTAAACCGATGAGGATAAAGTTATGGCCACAATTCATGAATATTGCTTACCAACGAAGGCTAAATCTCAATTTTTCAAAACAAATATTGAATTTTGACTAGCTCGAGATGTTTATACATGCTCCAAACACATAATTGAGATTGAATGCATCCTAAAAGAAAACAAACAAAGCATTTTTGGACCTAAAGAAATCCAACCCACTGCAAGTTCAACTCACATTTTTAATTTAAATTGAGACTTACAACAAGGAGTTAAAAGTTTTTAAAGGCTAGGAGATTATCATCATGCACAATTTCCATATCATAAGCTTGGACAATATTATGAGGATGACATCATTTACATATTTAATCCAGGTTGAATCTAAAAAGAGGAAGTCAACCTAATGACTTTAAACAAGCGCTCTTGGGAGGCAACCTAAGTTTTTTTCTTTACCTTTGATTTATCTATTTATTTTAGTTATTTTACTTCTTTACCTAAGTTTTTGCAAGGTTTTAAGATGTTTAGGTACAAAAGAGCAAAAGATGGGTTTTAAGAATTTTAAGATGCAAGCTAGATTTTTGGAGTACAACCACCTCCAATATGCATTGGAGTGCATCAACTTGCATGGGCACATGCTCTTCTTTTTGGCCGCATGATGCATAGGGAAAATGCACCATGTAGGTTTTTCCCACGTTTTCAAAATGCGAGGAGCATTTTATGTCTTTAAAGGGGAGTATTCTTTACCTTTTATTTACTTTTGCTGTATTTTATGTTTTTCACAATGAGGACAGTGTTCATCTTAAGTTTGAGGGTGAAAAGCATGTCTTGCATCTTTTAAATCTTATCTTTTTAGTTTTTTTTTTAATTAGTTTTTATGCAATTTAGTTTGGGTTTTCATTTTCCTTCACAAAAGTTTTGAAAAATCCAAAATATTTTTACTTTTAGTGTGTGTTTGTGTTTTTACAAATCATTATTAAAAAGAAAAGGAAAAAAATTTTGTTTTTGTGTTGTTTTCTTAAGTCATAAAAAAAGCCAATGACAAGATTATGATTAAAAATATATTATGATTTAGATTGTGTTTTAGTGAAGGTTTGCATGAATTAGAGTACTTTATTAACTAAACTCTAGAACTTGGTTGGTTATTGCTTGTGATACGAGCCTAAACAATCCAACCTAGAATCGTACAAACTAGGTTCTTGTGGAATGAATGATGCCATAAAAGTGGGAATGCAACTCTATGACTAGTTTTCTTAAATTTTAACAAGTGTTGCTGCCCATTTAGTCCTTCTATTTGAAAGTAGTCCTCAAGCAGGATGCCGCATGTCTTTATATTCATTGGATGAAAGGTTGGCTAAATGATAAGCCTCCTTGTAATCAAGCAAATGTCCATGTGATTAATGTCACCGAGGTGCTTCCATGTCATCAAGGTGAATGTTCAGCAAACCTTATTTTTGGTATTGATTTTGGTTTGTTTTTGGTGCTCCTCAAATCAACCAAAAAAAAATTCACTACCTATTTTCTCTTGAAATCTCAATAACTCAATGCCACAAACCACAACGAACCTTTTTTTTTCTTTTTTTTTTTTTTAGCATTCAAGCACAAAGAATAAGTTTATAAAACAAAAGAAATCCCAATCGCACCAAACTTCAATGAAAATAGACCAAACCATTGTCCTCAAGGGTTTGAAAATGAATTCGGCTTTTTTTATTTTTTATTTTAAAATAAGATCTGATCGAAATGAATGAAGAACACAAAAAAAAAAAAAAATGCAAAGAAAAGCACAGCAACCCAAACGCAAAGAACAACCAAAGAAATCAAAGATGCAATTTCTAACCTAATGCTAAAAATCACCCAAAAAAAAAAAAACCCAAGAAAAACAATGAAACAAAAGAAAAAAAAATAGATAGATCAAACCTGTAATTAGAAACTAGCTCTGATACCAAATTGATACGAACCTAGGACGACCTGCTCCTAAACCCGTAACAAAGATTGATTTAGACCGTTTAATTACAAGTTATCAATGGAAGACCTCGACCTATTACCTATATTTGAGGTAAGAACCTTGGTATGGTGAAGACGCCGCAATAGGGTGCGGAATAACCTATTGATAAGTCAAATTTGAACTCCACAAGAAAAATGAAAGGTTCGATATAGTTCTTAGAGAACCAAGAGAATCACTCTCACTTTGAATCAAAAGATGAAAGGAATGAAACGGAGGGTTCTCTCACAAGAAAATAGGCTAGAAAGAAAGATCACAAGGTCCCTCAATGGGTCAAACAAATCTTTGATACCATGTTGGAGTTTGGTGTGGTTTTGGATTCACTTGGTCAAGAGTGTTGTACACAACCTTTAATCCAATTTTTGGTTTGATGTTTAGGTGATTTTTGTGTATGTTTTTGGTATGGTGATATTTAGGATTGTTAGAGTGTTTGTTTTGAAGGAAAAAGAAGAAGATGAAGAGAAGATGGCAGAGTAGGCCACATAACTAGACAGCACACTAATTCATTTTTGGTTTTCATTCATTTGTTGCATATATAGATACAAAACTTGTCTTATACATGTGAGGGGTGTGTGGGACCGAATGGAAGTCTTGAAAATTCAAAATTCACACATTTCCCACTCAAAATTATGATATACAACCATTCAACCACCAGCTTCACATGTAAGTGCATAATTATGATAAGAGTTGGTGAGATTTTGAATTTCAGAAAACTGTCTCTACCTAATCCTGTACTACTATTTTGACCAGATGGAAGGCTAAGATATCTTCATCCAAATTTCTTGAATTTTGGCATGTGGCATGTTGAAATATCAAAGTTGAAATGTGGAGAAGATCAAGTCCAAAAGAATTGGATAAGGCCTCCAATTCATCTCAAACCTGTGGGCCGCAACTGTTGGAAATCTCAGCAGTTATGTTAAATTGCAACCTGAATATCTTGGACTTCCCAAGGCCTCTTTGAGTCATTCTTTTTTCTATATTTTTCTTTACATATCTATTACAATATGTCCAAAAATCATAACCTTGTTCTCAAAGCTCAGAGAACTCCAGCCCCAACAATGGACCTATGTTGCTGGAAACACTATTTCTAGCACATAGCCATTTTACAAAATAAAATCAATACCCAACAAAGAGACAATTTCTAAGCTAAATAAATTAAAACTTAGGCATTCAAAAGACATTAAAAGGAACATAAAACATAAACATAAATATTGGATTAGGTCATTTAACAAAATATTTCTTTTAAAGAAAGAAAGAGGGTGCAAACCTTGGTGGATTTTGGTTTGCACAAGGTGGCAACATTACCACCTTTTCAACACAGGTAACAATCCAAATAGACCTAACAAACAATTATGAAAATAAGGCTAAGAAGACAACTAGAACAAAAAGTAACAAGAAAAAAGCAACAATGATAGATTTGATTTTCAACAAGAAATTTGGCACAAACAAAAGAAACTAGAATGTTAAGAACAAATTGGAACAAGATTTGCAAAATGGAATGAATAATCAACAAACCTTTTTTTTTTTTTTTGGGTATTGATTTTGGCTTGTTTTTGGTGGACATCAAATCAACCAAAAAAATTTCACTACCTGTTTTCTCTTGAAATCTGAATAATTCACTGCCATAAACCACAAGAATAAGAAAACATTTAAGGGTGATTTTTTTTTTTTGGGGGGCTTTCAAACGGCAAGAACAATCTTCTCAACAAGTAGTAACACCAAATGCTCCAAACTTCAACAAAAACTGATGAGGACATGACTAGGAGCACCCCAAGATGGAGTCCAGAGTCACTTCAAATCTCTACGGGACCAATAACCAGGGCAAGAGCAAAGAGTTTTAAAGAAGCACTAAATGGTTTCATCCAAGAGGTGTTCACATCCCAAGGAAGCAAGTTCATTACTGAAGATGAACCAAAATTGGTCCATATGATTGGAACGGAGGATGCCAACATGAAAGAAAGCCTAACGCATGGAATCCAACAATATGGTGATGTGGCACGATTTGATGACATGGATAGTGACATGGCATCATATGCTGACATGGCACTTTTGCCACGTGGAGGGTGATATGCACCTACATGGCTTTCAACTAATTGATACTAACCTAGAGCGACATGCTTCTAAACCTGTAACAAAGATTGAATTAGACCGTCTAATTACAAGTAATCGACCTGTTACCTATATTGAGGGTAAAAAAACCTTGGTATGGTGAAGACGCCACAATAAAGTGCGGAATAACCTATTAATAAGTCAAATTTGAACTCCACAAGCAATGCTTGAAAAGTTCGATATAGTTCTTAGAGAACCAAGAGAATCATTCTCACTTTGAATCAAAATTGTACTCTAATTTTTATTCATGACTTTTGTGCCTTTAAATAGGCAAAATAAATTATAAAACTTTCCTAAATTTGCTAAAAATAATGATGGAATAATAATGGACGAAAATTAGGCGCATATCACCCTCCACGTGGCAAAAGTGCCATGTCACCATCCATGTCATCAAATCGTGCCACATCACCATATTGTTGGATTCCATTCTGTTAGGTCTAAAATATTGATGATTTTATCCCATATTTATAGCTTAATATTTGTTAGTTTGTGTTAATTTGTTATGGAAAGATACTTAATTATGTATTTTTCTTAATCTAGGTAAAAGAGGAAGAATTTTAAGAAAACAACCATAAAAATGGATTCTTTGGGTCGAATTATGGTGGGAAGCAAGATTTGAGCTCGAACGGACTAAGCATTAAAAAGATTCCAAAAAGATACCTTAAAGATTCCATAAAGATTCTATCGAGAATTTCATGGTGGAAGTGGATGTCATATGAATCATCACAATCTGAGGATTTCAAATGTCTCGTTATTTTTGGATTTCGAGGTGCGAGCAAAGAGTTATCATCATTTAAAGTTTGGAATTTATAAAAAGGAATGTGAACACCTCTTGGATTAAACCATTTAGTGCTTCTTTAAACCTCTTTACTCTTGCCCTGGTTATTGGTCCCGTAGAGATTTGAAGTGGCTTTGGATTCCATCTTTGGGTGCTCCTGCTCATGTCTCATCATTCCCCTCCTCTTGAAAAGGATTTGTCCTCAAATCACCACCTGCACAAAAAGGAGATAAATCAGCGACATTAAAGGTAGCACTTACATTATACTCACCTGAAAGATCTGATTTGTAAGCGTTGTCTAGAACTTAAAAAGGTTCATCCCCACGTGACATAAACTTTGAATTTTGTAGCTCCGGAAACCTCTCCTTTCTTAAGTGCAACCAAATCCAATTTCTTGGGTCAAACACTATCACAACAAGTCCTAGACATACAAGCTCATTTCGAAAAAAATCACACTTTTTAATATTTGCAAATAATCTTTCCTAAACACATCTAAAACTAATCTAAGATGCCCTACATGCTCTTCTAAACTAGTACTATATACAAGAATATCATCAAAGTACACAACCACAAACTTTCCAATGTAAGCACGCAAAACATGATTCATAAGTCTCATGAAAGGACTAGGGGCATTAGTTAACCCAATTGGCATAACCAACCACTCATACAAACCATGCTTTGTTTTAAATGCGGTTTTCCATTCATCACCTTCCTTCATGCGAATTTGATGATAACCACTCTGAAGATGTATTTTTAAAAACATGCATGCACCATATAATTCATCAAACATATCATCTAACCTAGGAATAGGATGGCAATATTTTGACAGTTATATTGTTAATAGCCTTACAATCTATGCACATTCTCCATGTTCCATCTTTCTTAGGGACTAGTAACACAGGTACAGCACATGGACTTATGCTTTCTCTAACATATCCCTTTTCAAGCAATTCACTTACCTGCCTTTGAAGTTCTTTTATCTCCTCTGGATTACTCCTATAAGCCGGTCGGTTTGGAATTATTGATCTTGGAATAAAATCAATTTGATGCTCGATCCCTCTAATCGGTGGTAACCCACTTGGAATCTCCTCGGGAAAGACATCATTGAACTCCTGCAATTGAGAAACAATGGAACTAGGCAAACAGATTCAGCAGGGTTAGTTAAATGATTCACTATAATCATAGGCTTTTTACAACAAAAAAGCTTCTAAATCGCACTCTGTTTTGCATAAAAAACTTTCTTTTTTCTTTCCACTCTTTTTCACTCCCACTGTCATCCTCACCACTCTTTTTCTTCTCTTAGTGGTCGGATACAGTTTGATTTTGATGTTGTTCAGTGTCTCTGCTCCTTTGTATAGCCAATTGATCATCAAAAACCTGTTTAGGAGTCATTGGCATGAGCACCACTCATTTACCCTTGAAGTTGAAGACAATCTTATTAGTACGACCATGATGATTAGTATCTCTGTCAAATTGCCATGGACGTCCCAAAAGCAAATGACCAGCTTGCATTGGTACCACATCACAAATAACCTCATCTTCATAATCACCAATAGAGAATGCAATCTTCACTTGCCTATTCACCTTCAATTCTCCACAATCATTAAGCCATTGTAGCTTATATGGTTTTGGATGCTTCATAGTGGGTAAACCTAGTTTTTCAACCATAGTAATAATACTAGCAACATTAGTCCAACTCCCACCATCAATAATCATACTGCATAGCTTATCCTTGACTTTGCACCTAGTATGAAAGATGTTCTCCCGTTGCACTTCCTTCTCATCTTTATACACAGTTAAATCTCTTCTAGCAACCAATGACAAGTCCCCACCAACTGGATACTTGTAATCTACTTCATCTTCATCGCCAACGTCTTCCAATGGTGGCATGGATTCATTGTCTGACTCTTCCTCTTCAATTTCAATGTCTCCACTTTCCCGAATCACCATGACCCTCTTATTTGGATATTGACTTGCACTATGAACCCTGCCTTGACATTTAAAGCACATGATATCTTGATATCTAGTTGAAGATGAATCGGATTTACTTGCTTGGATGAGGATGGTTTGGCCTTAACCTTGGATTTAGGCCGTGTGGTGGCTTTATCTTCATGCTTGGGCTGATTGGGTTTCCATGTGGTTGGGCTTGCTTTCCAAGTGTTTTGAGTAATACTAGGTCTTGTGGTACCCTTCCTCTTGAGTTGTTGCTCTACTTTGATGGCCATGTGCAACATCTCCTCAATCTCCACATAATGATGCAAGTCTACTTGATTTGCTATTTTCCTATTCAAACCAGCCAAGAAACGTGCCATTGTAGCCTCTCTATCCTCCTCAACATTGGCCCTCATCATAAGGATTTCCATCTCCTTATAATAGTCCTCCACACTCCTATTTCTTTGAGACAAGCTTTGTAGTTTCTGAAAAATGCTTCTATAGTAATGCTAGGTATGAAACGCTTCCTCATTAAAGCCTTCATCTCCTCCCATGTATCTATAAGTCTTTGACCCGCTCGCCTTCATCTCCCACCATCCAATAGTATAGTCTGTGAATTCAACAGCAGCTAATTTAACCTTTTTAGCCTTGGAGTAGTTTTGACAATCAAATACCATCTCAATTCTCTTCTCGCACTCAAGATATGCTTTTGGATCACTTTTACCTTGAAATGATGGAATTTTCATCTTAATTCCTCCATAGTCATTGCCTCGGTCTTGCCTCACTCTCCAATGGAATTGATCGGTTCCCGATCTCTTCTTCTTCTTCCTCACAGTCATCTCCCACTCGTTCCCAATCTCCCCTTCTTGGAATATCATGGATCTACTCCATCTCCAACCGTAGTGCTCTTTGTAGTTCTCCCACCATGGCTTGAATGTATAACTTTAGATCAGCCACACCTGAAGTTTCATCCATGCTTTCTTTGCTTTTGTCTTGTGACATGATTTTTCTAAAATTCTCGCTCCTTTCCTAATCTAATTTGGATTAATTAATTCCTTTATTTTGAATTAGGAATTAATTAATTTACAATGAAAATAATAAAATAATAACTTTTCTAAATTTATTGTTCCAGAAAATAAATAAATAAAAACTAAAAAGTAATGGTAATTTCCTAAAACAAAAAGTAGAATCAAATTAGGAAACTACAATACTAACTTTTTGACTAAGTTGACTTTGATCAATATTTGACCAAATTGAGCTCCAAATCAGCTTCAATATGTTTTTTAGGATGCCAAATAAGCTGACCATGAAGTCCCACACGTTTCCCTTGCTTGGAAGAAAGAGAAAAAGCCAACTCAATAAAATACAGTAAAAACAGGCCAAATTTGAAGCTGTCCGTACAACCCTTTTTTTGAATGCCTTTGAAGCTGGCTTGACTTGATTCCATATCCTCTTAGACCTATGTATTGAATCCATAAAGAGTTGGAACCATTTCATGCTGCCCGATCTCTATATTTGCACCAAAACTGCTACCCGGATCCGTATCGACTCCCACCACTTGGATGCTTAGACGGCTTTGTAACTTCAAGTATGGATAAGCTCTGTTGAGAATTGATTACCCACTGTATAAATGCTTCCAGGTTGTCCTTAAATCTCTTAATTTGAGCTCTTGTGATTGGCCTGGTCTTCATCTGCGTCTGGTCAGCACCCTAGAGGGTTATCGGTTAAGCAAGCTCGGGCGAAATCACATCATTCCCATCCTCTTGAAAAGGATTTGTCCTTAAATCTAGATCATCACCTGCAGCAAAAGGGAACAAATCAGCAACATTAAATGCAGTACACATGTTATACTCACCCAGTAAATCAAGCTTGTTGGCATTTTTGTTATTCAGCTCCAAAACTTGAAAAGATCCGTCTAGATGTGGCATAGGCTTGGACTTTTTTTTTGGGTTCGGGGAACCTCTCTTTTCTTGAGTGCAACAAAACCAAATCTCCTGGGTCAAATGCTATCACAACAAATACTAGTAATACAAATTCATCACACTTTTTAATATTAGCAAATAATATCTCCCAAATTCTCAAATTTCCACTAAGTAAAGCTTTTAATAATGCAGATAAAGTTCTCTATAGCAAAAGCATTTTTAACTTAGCATCTTTATAATTCATAACCAGCAATGGTTTCTTACCCAAGATAGCCTTATTAACATCCCCAAAACTCAAATAAATTTTTTTTACTTTTTCTTTCTTTCCTTTCTTTTCCTTTCTCTCTCTCGGCCACCACACAATTTTCCTCCCTCTCGGTTTTCTTACCATTTCTCTTGGGTTTCTCCATTCTTCTCACCCCACTTTCAGCCCTCTCATGATTTTTCACTCAATTTGTGTTTTAAAATGCTTACCTTGGACAGCAAGCTCGGACTTACCTTCTTGGATGGATGGTGAAGCCGTTAATGCCATACTAGCCTTCTCCTTGAGTGTTTCGGCCTCCCTCCATTGTTGGATTAGTGATTGGTCTCTATATACTTCCTTTGGAGTTAATGGCTCCAGCTTGACCTTCTTGCCTTTGAATCTAAAAACAATACATTTCTCTCAACCAAAAAGAGTAGCATCTTTATCAAATTGCCATGGTCTACCTAATAGAATATGTCCGGCATGCATAGGCACAACATCACACAAAATAACATCTACATATTTATCTATGTTAAATTCTACCTTGGCTTGTTTATTGACTTTTATCTCACCACTATTATTTAGCCATTGTAATGTATATGGTTCTGGATGTTTAATAGTTGTTAACCGTAATTCATCAACTACAATGTTACTAATTACATTAGTACAACTTGCACTCTCAATAATCATGCTACAAATCTTACCTTGAATCTCACATCGGGTGTGGAAGATGTTCTCTCTTTAAATTTCATCCTCATCTTTGTATGCAGCAAGTACTCTCCTAGAAACAAAGTTTAATTTGGCAGCGGATGCTTACAAGGTTTCGGGTTCATCCTCCAAGTCCTCCTCCTCTTGCTTGGCTTCATCCTCACTTTCTTCATTTTCTAATTCTAGCTTGCCATTGGCCTTTCATGAGGTTCAAAAATTTCACCCAAGTCATCTCCATAGTTACTTCCCCCGAATTCCTCTCTTGGTCGCCCTCGGCCTCCTCGACCTCAACCTCCATGAGCATCTAACCTTACATTGGTCACTCCTTGGGATGTTTCTAACCTGTCCATCTTTTGCTTTAAATGGTCAAATTGGGCATTCATCCACTGTAATTGCTCCAATATCGCCCTCATGTCAGTTTGCTCACCACTCCCCGTAGCTCGGAAATCACTATGGAATCCTACGGACTCTTCGTCATTAATTCTCAGTGGTGTGTCTACTCTTCTTATTCTATAATCTGCCATGTTAGTATGAATAATATAAAAATAAAATAAATTCTCACTAGATTCACTCCCTTACGTGTATCACTCAATATAAGAACTCGACACTCGTGTTTGCACACTAATTTCGGCTTTTAACCCTCTTTTGTGCTCACACTCTCTTGCCTTTTTCCGCTCAATGAATTATCTCAAAATTCTAATTAAAACGCCCACAAAACAACAATTTGATTACAAGTATGTTTTAATTAGACTTATCAATAAAATAGTAGCTAAAGGTAGGCAATACCGAAAGAATTCAACAAAACCTAGTTTCGGCTTTTCTAGGCAAAATAAAGCAAATTAATGGGAAAACTTTGGAATTTTGAAGAACTAGACCAGATGATAATAGATTATGAGTTCAAGAATAAAATTCAAGAAAAATAAATTCAAATACGAACAAGAATCAAAGAGAACAAAAATATATAAAAGTGTTGGTTGTTGTTCTTGTAATTCAAGTTTTGTATCAAATCCTTTAACTAATTTTAATCCAAATAATTTAGCACTCAAACTCAAATATCCAGCAGCAAAAACAACTCTTCAGAAACTCCAAATATGGAATAAATAATCAACAAAGTAGCAGTTACAAGAAATTTCCAGCAACAAACTTCAACACCAATTTTCAACAAACCAATATATATATATATATTTTTTATATTCGGCTTTCTTCTTTTTTTTTTTTTCACTCATTGAATATCAGACACAACTGAAGTAGCAAGAATAAACAACAAATTTGCAATTCCAACGCCAAAAATTCACCAAACCCGTAACCTCCAAATAAACATAAATGTGCAGTTTTTTTTTTTTTTTAAAATGTTGCCACAAACTCTTTTTTTTTTTTTTTTTTGAATAGATGAATGCAAATATTTAAGACTAAAACAGCAAAGAAAAATCAACAATAACCAAATTAAAAGAACAATGATGAAAGACAACCAACAAACTAGGAAACAAAAAATACGGTAAAATTAGGAAATCCTAATTCAACTAGGAATGAATTTTTTTTTTTTTTTTTAAGATGCAGAACGTGTATGGGATGGATGCAACCTTGACCTAATGTTAAAATTGCAGAATAACACAAAAAAAAAATAAAGTAAATAAAGATAGATCAAACCTGAACAAAATTTGGCTCTGATACCAAATGATACGAACCTAGAACGACCTGCTCCTAAACCCGTATTATATTAGTCCGGATCTAATTATGTCCAAGTTCTAATGGTCACCTCAACCCCTAACCAACCTGTGATCAGAAACCTTGGTATATAATGAAGACGCCACAATAGGTGATGGAAGGCCTATTGATAAGTCAAACTAAAACACTCATTCACTAATGGTGTTTTAGGTGTTTAAAAGAACAAAGAGAATTCAATCTCACAAATAATTTTCTATATAAAATTCAAGCTTCCTTCTTATTGAAAAATAAGCCTTTAAATAGGCTACAAAGCCACGAAATAAAATGCTAAAAGCAAAGGGAAAACCGTCCATACAAAGTAGTTTCCTATGGTGGTCAAAATTCTCACTCCTTTCCTAATCTGATTTGGATTAATTAATTCCTTTATTTTGAATTAGGAATTAATTAATTTACAATGAAAATAATAAAATAATAACTTTTCTAAATTTATTGTTCCAGAAAATAAATAAATAAAAACTAAAAAGTAATGGTAATTTCCTAAAACAAAAAGTAGAATCAAATTAGGAAACTACAATACTAACTTTTTGACTAAGTTGACTTTGATCAATATTTGACCAAATTGAGCTCCAAATCAGCTTCAATATGTTTTTTAGGATGCCAAATAAGCTGACCATGAAGTCCCACACGTTTCCCTTGCTTGGAAGAAAGAGAAAAAGCCAACTCAATAAAATACAGTAAAAACAGGCCAAATTTGAAGCTGTCCGTACAACCCTTTTTTTGAATGCCTTTGAAGCTGGCTTGACTTGATTCCATATCCTCTTAGACCTATGTATTGAATCCATAAAGAGTTGGAACCATTTCATGCTGCCCGATCTCTATATTTGCACCAAAACTGCTACCCGGATCCGTATCGACTCCCACCACTTGGATGCTTAGACGGCTTTGTAACTTCAAGTATGGATAAGCTCTGTTGAGAATTGATTACCCACTGTATAAATGCTTCCAGGTTGTCCTTAAATCTCTTAATTTGAGCTCTTGTGATTGGCCTGGTCTTCATCTGCGTCTGGTCAGCACCCTAGAGGGTTATCGGTTAAGCAAGCTCGGGCGAAATCACATCATTCCCATCCTCTTGAAAAGGATTTGTCCTTAAATCTAGATCATCACCTGCAGCAAAAGGGAACAAATCAGCAACATTAAATGCAGTACACATGTTATACTCACCCAGTAAATCAAGCTTGTTGGCATTTTTGTTATTCAGCTCCAAAACTTGAAAAGATCCGTCTAGATGTGGCATAGGCTTGGACTTTTTTTTTGGGTTCGGGGAACCTCTCTTTTCTTGAGTGCAACAAAACCAAATCTCCTGGGTCAAATGCTATCACAACAAATACTAGTAATACAAATTCATCACACTTTTTAATATTAGCAAATAATATCTCCCAAATTCTCAAATTTCCACTAAGTAAAGCTTTTAATAATGCAGATAAAGTTCTCTATAGCAAAAGCATTTTTAACTTAGCATCTTTATAATTCATAACCAGCAATGGTTTCTTACCCAAGATAGCCTTATTAACATCCCCAAAACTCAAATAAATTTTTTTTACTTTTTCTTTCTTTCCTTTCTTTTCCTTTCTCTCTCTCGGCCACCACACAATTTTCCTCCCTCTCGGTTTTCTTACCATTTCTCTTGGGTTTCTCCATTCTTCTCACCCCACTTTCAGCCCTCTCATGATTTTTCACTCAATTTGTGTTTTAAAATGCTTACCTTGGACAGCAAGCTCGGACTTACCTTCTTGGATGGATGGTGAAGCCGTTAATGCCATACTAGCCTTCTCCTTGAGTGTTTCGGCCTCCCTCCATTGTTGGATTAGTGATTGGTCTCTATATACTTCCTTTGGAGTTAATGGCTCCAGCTTGACCTTCTTGCCTTTGAATCTAAAAACAATACATTTCTCTCAACCAAAAAGAGTAGCATCTTTATCAAATTGCCATGGTCTACCTAATAGAATATGTCCGGCATGCATAGGCACAACATCACACAAAATAACATCTACATATTTATCTATGTTAAATTCTACCTTGGCTTGTTTATTGACTTTTATCTCACCACTATTATTTAGCCATTGTAATGTATATGGTTCTGGATGTTTAATAGTTGTTAACCGTAATTCATCAACTACAATGTTACTAATTACATTAGTACAACTTGCACTCTCAATAATCATGCTACAAATCTTACCTTGAATCTCACATCGGGTGTGGAAGATGTTCTCTCTTTAAATTTCATCCTCATCTTTGTATGCAGCAAGTACTCTCCTAGAAACAAAGTTTAATTTGGCAGCGGATGCTTACAAGGTTTCGGGTTCATCCTCCAAGTCCTCCTCCTCTTGCTTGGCTTCATCCTCACTTTCTTCATTTTCTAATTCTAGCTTGCCATTGGCCTTTCATGAGGTTCAAAAATTTCACCCAAGTCATCTCCATAGTTACTTCCCCCGAATTCCTCTCTTGGTCGCCCTCGGCCTCCTCGACCTCAACCTCCATGAGCATCTAACCTTACATTGGTCACTCCTTGGGATGTTTCTAACCTGTCCATCTTTTGCTTTAAATGGTCAAATTGGGCATTCATCCACTGTAATTGCTCCAATATCGCCCTCATGTCAGTTTGCTCACCACTCCCCGTAGCTCGGAAATCACTATGGAATCCTACGGACTCTTCGTCATTAATTCTCAGTGGTGTGTCTACTCTTCTTATTCTATAATCTGCCATGTTAGTATGAATAATATAAAAATAAAATAAATTCTCACTAGATTCACTCCCTTACGTGTATCACTCAATATAAGAACTCGACACTCGTGTTTGCACACTAATTTCGGCTTTTAACCCTCTTTTGTGCTCACACTCTCTTGCCTTTTTCCGCTCAATGAATTATCTCAAAATTCTAATTAAAACGCCCACAAAACAACAATTTGATTACAAGTATGTTTTAATTAGACTTATCAATAAAATAGTAGCTAAAGGTAGGCAATACCGAAAGAATTCAACAAAACCTAGTTTCGGCTTTTCTAGGCAAAATAAAGCAAATTAATGGGAAAACTTTGGAATTTTGAAGAACTAGACCAGATGATAATAGATTATGAGTTCAAGAATAAAATTCAAGAAAAATAAATTCAAATACGAACAAGAATCAAAGAGAACAAAAATATATAAAAGTGTTGGTTGTTGTTCTTGTAATTCAAGTTTTGTATCAAATCCTTTAACTAATTTTAATCCAAATAATTTAGCACTCAAACTCAAATATCCAGCAGCAAAAACAACTCTTCAGAAACTCCAAATATGGAATAAATAATCAACAAAGTAGCAGTTACAAGAAATTTCCAGCAACAAACTTCAACACCAATTTTCAACAAACCAATATATATATATATATTTTTTATATTCGGCTTTCTTCTTTTTTTTTTTTTCACTCATTGAATATCAGACACAACTGAAGTAGCAAGAATAAACAACAAATTTGCAATTCCAACGCCAAAAATTCACCAAACCCGTAACCTCCAAATAAACATAAATGTGCAGTTTTTTTTTTTTTTTAAAATGTTGCCACAAACTCTTTTTTTTTTTTTTTTTTGAATAGATGAATGCAAATATTTAAGACTAAAACAGCAAAGAAAAATCAACAATAACCAAATTAAAAGAACAATGATGAAAGACAACCAACAAACTAGGAAACAAAAAATACGGTAAAATTAGGAAATCCTAATTCAACTAGGAATGAATTTTTTTTTTTTTTTTTAAGATGCAGAACGTGTATGGGATGGATGCAACCTTGACCTAATGTTAAAATTGCAGAATAACACAAAAAAAAAATAAAGTAAATAAAGATAGATCAAACCTGAACAAAATTTGGCTCTGATACCAAATGATACGAACCTAGAACGACCTGCTCCTAAACCCGTATTATATTAGTCCGGATCTAATTATGTCCAAGTTCTAATGGTCACCTCAACCCCTAACCAACCTGTGATCAGAAACCTTGGTATATAATGAAGACGCCACAATAGGTGATGGAAGGCCTATTGATAAGTCAAACTAAAACACTCATTCACTAATGGTGTTTTAGGTGTTTAAAAGAACAAAGAGAATTCAATCTCACAAATAATTTTCTATATAAAATTCAAGCTTCCTTCTTATTGAAAAATAAGCCTTTAAATAGGCTACAAAGCCACGAAATAAAATGCTAAAAGCAAAGGGAAAACCGTCCATACAAAGTAGTTTCCTATGGTGGTCAAAATTCTCACTCCTTTCCTAATCTGATTTGGATTAATTAATTCCTTTATTTTGAATTAGGAATTAATTAATTTACAATGAAAATAATAAAATAATAACTTTTCTAAATTTATTGTTCCAGAAAATAAATAAATAAAAACTAAAAAGTAATGGTAATTTCCTAAAACAAAAAGTAGAATCAAATTAGGAAACTACAATACTAACTTTTTGACTAAGTTGACTTTGATCAATATTTGACCAAATTGAGCTCCAAATCAGCTTCAATATGTTTTTTAGGATGCCAAATAAGCTGACCATGAAGTCCCACACGTTTCCCTTGCTTGGAAGAAAGAGAAAAAGCCAACTCAATAAAATACAGTAAAAACAGGCCAAATTTGAAGCTGTCCGTACAACCCTTTTTTTGAATGCCTTTGAAGCTGGCTTGACTTGATTCCATATCCTCTTAGACCTATGTATTGAATCCATAAAGAGTTGGAACCATTTCATGCTGCCCGATCTCTATATTTGCACCAAAACTGCTACCCGGATCCGTATCGACTCCCACCACTTGGATGCTTAGACGGCTTTGTAACTTCAAGTATGGATAAGCTCTGTTGAGAATTGATTACCCACTGTATAAATGCTTCCAGGTTGTCCTTAAATCTCTTAATTTGAGCTCTTGTGATTGGCCTGGTCTTCATCTGCGTCTGGTCAGCACCCTAGAGGGTTATCGGTTAAGCAAGCTCGGGCGAAATCACATCATTCCCATCCTCTTGAAAAGGATTTGTCCTTAAATCTAGATCATCACCTGCAGCAAAAGGGAACAAATCAGCAACATTAAATGCAGTACACATGTTATACTCACCCAGTAAATCAAGCTTGTTGGCATTTTTGTTATTCAGCTCCAAAACTTGAAAAGATCCGTCTAGATGTGGCATAGGCTTGGACTTTTTTTTTGGGTTCGGGGAACCTCTCTTTTCTTGAGTGCAACAAAACCAAATCTCCTGGGTCAAATGCTATCACAACAAATACTAGTAATACAAATTCATCACACTTTTTAATATTAGCAAATAATATCTCCCAAATTCTCAAATTTCCACTAAGTAAAGCTTTTAATAATGCAGATAAAGTTCTCTATAGCAAAAGCATTTTTAACTTAGCATCTTTATAATTCATAACCAGCAATGGTTTCTTACCCAAGATAGCCTTATTAACATCCCCAAAACTCAAATAAATTTTTTTTACTTTTTCTTTCTTTCCTTTCTTTTCCTTTCTCTCTCTCGGCCACCACACAATTTTCCTCCCTCTCGGTTTTCTTACCATTTCTCTTGGGTTTCTCCATTCTTCTCACCCCACTTTCAGCCCTCTCATGATTTTTCACTCAATTTGTGTTTTAAAATGCTTACCTTGGACAGCAAGCTCGGACTTACCTTCTTGGATGGATGGTGAAGCCGTTAATGCCATACTAGCCTTCTCCTTGAGTGTTTCGGCCTCCCTCCATTGTTGGATTAGTGATTGGTCTCTATATACTTCCTTTGGAGTTAATGGCTCCAGCTTGACCTTCTTGCCTTTGAATCTAAAAACAATACATTTCTCTCAACCAAAAAGAGTAGCATCTTTATCAAATTGCCATGGTCTACCTAATAGAATATGTCCGGCATGCATAGGCACAACATCACACAAAATAACATCTACATATTTATCTATGTTAAATTCTACCTTGGCTTGTTTATTGACTTTTATCTCACCACTATTATTTAGCCATTGTAATGTATATGGTTCTGGATGTTTAATAGTTGTTAACCGTAATTCATCAACTACAATGTTACTAATTACATTAGTACAACTTGCACTCTCAATAATCATGCTACAAATCTTACCTTGAATCTCACATCGGGTGTGGAAGATGTTCTCTCTTTAAATTTCATCCTCATCTTTGTATGCAGCAAGTACTCTCCTAGAAACAAAGTTTAATTTGGCAGCGGATGCTTACAAGGTTTCGGGTTCATCCTCCAAGTCCTCCTCCTCTTGCTTGGCTTCATCCTCACTTTCTTCATTTTCTAATTCTAGCTTGCCATTGGCCTTTCATGAGGTTCAAAAATTTCACCCAAGTCATCTCCATAGTTACTTCCCCCGAATTCCTCTCTTGGTCGCCCTCGGCCTCCTCGACCTCAACCTCCATGAGCATCTAACCTTACATTGGTCACTCCTTGGGATGTTTCTAACCTGTCCATCTTTTGCTTTAAATGGTCAAATTGGGCATTCATCCACTGTAATTGCTCCAATATCGCCCTCATGTCAGTTTGCTCACCACTCCCCGTAGCTCGGAAATCACTATGGAATCCTACGGACTCTTCGTCATTAATTCTCAGTGGTGTGTCTACTCTTCTTATTCTATAATCTGCCATGTTAGTATGAATAATATAAAAATAAAATAAATTCTCACTAGATTCACTCCCTTACGTGTATCACTCAATATAAGAACTCG
Source organism: Ziziphus jujuba (assembly GCF_031755915.1). NCBI lineage: Eukaryota > Viridiplantae > Streptophyta > Magnoliopsida > Rosales > Rhamnaceae > Ziziphus > Ziziphus jujuba. The sequence goes on along the minus strand of NC_083383.1, from coordinate 21,573,834 downwards.
ACACTCGTGTTTGCACACTAATTTCGGCTTTTAACCCTCTTTTGTGCTCACACTCTCTTGCCTTTTTCCGCTCAATGAATTATCTCAAAATTCTAATTAAAACGCCCACAAAACAACAATTTGATTACAAGTATGTTTTAATTAGACTTATCAATAAAATAGTAGCTAAAGGTAGGCAATACCGAAAGAATTCAACAAAACCTAGTTTCGGCTTTTCTAGGCAAAATAAAGCAAATTAATGGGAAAACTTTGGAATTTTGAAGAACTAGACCAGATGATAATAGATTATGAGTTCAAGAATAAAATTCAAGAAAAATAAATTCAAATACGAACAAGAATCAAAGAGAACAAAAATATATAAAAGTGTTGGTTGTTGTTCTTGTAATTCAAGTTTTGTATCAAATCCTTTAACTAATTTTAATCCAAATAATTTAGCACTCAAACTCAAATATCCAGCAGCAAAAACAACTCTTCAGAAACTCCAAATATGGAATAAATAATCAACAAAGTAGCAGTTACAAGAAATTTCCAGCAACAAACTTCAACACCAATTTTCAACAAACCAATATATATATATATATTTTTTATATTCGGCTTTCTTCTTTTTTTTTTTTTCACTCATTGAATATCAGACACAACTGAAGTAGCAAGAATAAACAACAAATTTGCAATTCCAACGCCAAAAATTCACCAAACCCGTAACCTCCAAATAAACATAAATGTGCAGTTTTTTTTTTTTTTTAAAATGTTGCCACAAACTCTTTTTTTTTTTTTTTTTTGAATAGATGAATGCAAATATTTAAGACTAAAACAGCAAAGAAAAATCAACAATAACCAAATTAAAAGAACAATGATGAAAGACAACCAACAAACTAGGAAACAAAAAATACGGTAAAATTAGGAAATCCTAATTCAACTAGGAATGAATTTTTTTTTTTTTTTTTAAGATGCAGAACGTGTATGGGATGGATGCAACCTTGACCTAATGTTAAAATTGCAGAATAACACAAAAAAAAAATAAAGTAAATAAAGATAGATCAAACCTGAACAAAATTTGGCTCTGATACCAAATGATACGAACCTAGAACGACCTGCTCCTAAACCCGTATTATATTAGTCCGGATCTAATTATGTCCAAGTTCTAATGGTCACCTCAACCCCTAACCAACCTGTGATCAGAAACCTTGGTATATAATGAAGACGCCACAATAGGTGATGGAAGGCCTATTGATAAGTCAAACTAAAACACTCATTCACTAATGGTGTTTTAGGTGTTTAAAAGAACAAAGAGAATTCAATCTCACAAATAATTTTCTATATAAAATTCAAGCTTCCTTCTTATTGAAAAATAAGCCTTTAAATAGGCTACAAAGCCACGAAATAAAATGCTAAAAGCAAAGGGAAAACCGTCCATACAAAGTAGTTTCCTATGGTGGTCAAAATTCTCACTCCTTTCCTAATCTGATTTGGATTAATTAATTCCTTTATTTTGAATTAGGAATTAATTAATTTACAATGAAAATAATAAAATAATAACTTTTCTAAATTTATTGTTCCAGAAAATAAATAAATAAAAACTAAAAAGTAATGGTAATTTCCTAAAACAAAAAGTAGAATCAAATTAGGAAACTACAATACTAACTTTTTGACTAAGTTGACTTTGATCAATATTTGACCAAATTGAGCTCCAAATCAGCTTCAATATGTTTTTTAGGATGCCAAATAAGCTGACCATGAAGTCCCACACGTTTCCCTTGCTTGGAAGAAAGAGAAAAAGCCAACTCAATAAAATACAGTAAAAACAGGCCAAATTTGAAGCTGTCCGTACAACCCTTTTTTTGAATGCCTTTGAAGCTGGCTTGACTTGATTCCATATCCTCTTAGACCTATGTATTGAATCCATAAAGAGTTGGAACCATTTCATGCTGCCCGATCTCTATATTTGCACCAAAACTGCTACCCGGATCCGTATCGACTCCCACCACTTGGATGCTTAGACGGCTTTGTAACTTCAAGTATGGATAAGCTCTGTTGAGAATTGATTACCCACTGTATAAATGCTTCCAGGTTGTCCTTAAATCTCTTAATTTGAGCTCTTGTGATTGGCCTGGTCTTCATCTGCGTCTGGTCAGCACCCTAGAGGGTTATCGGTTAAGCAAGCTCGGGCGAAATCACATCATTCCCATCCTCTTGAAAAGGATTTGTCCTTAAATCTAGATCATCACCTGCAGCAAAAGGGAACAAATCAGCAACATTAAATGCAGTACACATGTTATACTCACCCAGTAAATCAAGCTTGTTGGCATTTTTGTTATTCAGCTCCAAAACTTGAAAAGATCCGTCTAGATGTGGCATAGGCTTGGACTTTTTTTTTGGGTTCGGGGAACCTCTCTTTTCTTGAGTGCAACAAAACCAAATCTCCTGGGTCAAATGCTATCACAACAAATACTAGTAATACAAATTCATCACACTTTTTAATATTAGCAAATAATATCTCCCAAATTCTCAAATTTCCACTAAGTAAAGCTTTTAATAATGCAGATAAAGTTCTCTATAGCAAAAGCATTTTTAACTTAGCATCTTTATAATTCATAACCAGCAATGGTTTCTTACCCAAGATAGCCTTATTAACATCCCCAAAACTCAAATAAATTTTTTTTACTTTTTCTTTCTTTCCTTTCTTTTCCTTTCTCTCTCTCGGCCACCACACAATTTTCCTCCCTCTCGGTTTTCTTACCATTTCTCTTGGGTTTCTCCATTCTTCTCACCCCACTTTCAGCCCTCTCATGATTTTTCACTCAATTTGTGTTTTAAAATGCTTACCTTGGACAGCAAGCTCGGACTTACCTTCTTGGATGGATGGTGAAGCCGTTAATGCCATACTAGCCTTCTCCTTGAGTGTTTCGGCCTCCCTCCATTGTTGGATTAGTGATTGGTCTCTATATACTTCCTTTGGAGTTAATGGCTCCAGCTTGACCTTCTTGCCTTTGAATCTAAAAACAATACATTTCTCTCAACCAAAAAGAGTAGCATCTTTATCAAATTGCCATGGTCTACCTAATAGAATATGTCCGGCATGCATAGGCACAACATCACACAAAATAACATCTACATATTTATCTATGTTAAATTCTACCTTGGCTTGTTTATTGACTTTTATCTCACCACTATTATTTAGCCATTGTAATGTATATGGTTCTGGATGTTTAATAGTTGTTAACCGTAATTCATCAACTACAATGTTACTAATTACATTAGTACAACTTGCACTCTCAATAATCATGCTACAAATCTTACCTTGAATCTCACATCGGGTGTGGAAGATGTTCTCTCTTTAAATTTCATCCTCATCTTTGTATGCAGCAAGTACTCTCCTAGAAACAAAGTTTAATTTGGCAGCGGATGCTTACAAGGTTTCGGGTTCATCCTCCAAGTCCTCCTCCTCTTGCTTGGCTTCATCCTCACTTTCTTCATTTTCTAATTCTAGCTTGCCATTGGCCTTTCATGAGGTTCAAAAATTTCACCCAAGTCATCTCCATAGTTACTTCCCCCGAATTCCTCTCTTGGTCGCCCTCGGCCTCCTCGACCTCAACCTCCATGAGCATCTAACCTTACATTGGTCACTCCTTGGGATGTTTCTAACCTGTCCATCTTTTGCTTTAAATGGTCAAATTGGGCATTCATCCACTGTAATTGCTCCAATATCGCCCTCATGTCAGTTTGCTCACCACTCCCCGTAGCTCGGAAATCACTATGGAATCCTACGGACTCTTCGTCATTAATTCTCAGTGGTGTGTCTACTCTTCTTATTCTATAATCTGCCATGTTAGTATGAATAATATAAAAATAAAATAAATTCTCACTAGATTCACTCCCTTACGTGTATCACTCAATATAAGAACTCGACACTCGTGTTTGCACACTAATTTCGGCTTTTAACCCTCTTTTGTGCTCACACTCTCTTGCCTTTTTCCGCTCAATGAATTATCTCAAAATTCTAATTAAAACGCCCACAAAACAACAATTTGATTACAAGTATGTTTTAATTAGACTTATCAATAAAATAGTAGCTAAAGGTAGGCAATACCGAAAGAATTCAACAAAACCTAGTTTCGGCTTTTCTAGGCAAAATAAAGCAAATTAATGGGAAAACTTTGGAATTTTGAAGAACTAGACCAGATGATAATAGATTATGAGTTCAAGAATAAAATTCAAGAAAAATAAATTCAAATACGAACAAGAATCAAAGAGAACAAAAATATATAAAAGTGTTGGTTGTTGTTCTTGTAATTCAAGTTTTGTATCAAATCCTTTAACTAATTTTAATCCAAATAATTTAGCACTCAAACTCAAATATCCAGCAGCAAAAATAACTCTTCAGAAACTCCAAATATGGAATAAATAATCAACAAAGTAGCAGTTACAAGAAATTTCCAGCAACAAACTTCAACACCAATTTTCAACAAACCAATATATATATATATATTTTTTATATTCGGCTTTCTTCTTTTTTTTTTTTTCACTCATTGAATATCAGACACAACTGAAGTAGCAAGAATAAACAACAAATTTGCAATTCCAACGCCAAAAATTCACCAAACCCGTAACCTCCAAATAAACATAAATGTGCAGTTTTTTTTTTTTTTTAAAATGTTGCCACAAACTCTTTTTTTTTTTTTTTTTTGAATAGATGAATGCAAATATTTAAGACTAAAACAGCAAAGAAAAATCAACAATAACCAAATTAAAAGAACAATGATGAAAGACAACCAACAAACTAGGAAACAAAAAATACGGTAAAATTAGGAAATCCTAATTCAACTAGGAATGAATTTTTTTTTTTTTTTTTAAGATGCAGAACGTGTATGGGATGGATGCAACCTTGACCTAATGTTAAAATTGCAGAATAACACAAAAAAAAAATAAAGTAAATAAAGATAGATCAAACCTGAACAAAATTTGGCTCTGATACCAAATGATACGAACCTAGAACGACCTGCTCCTAAACCCGTATTATATTAGTCCGGATCTAATTATGTCCAAGTTCTAATGGTCACCTCAACCCCTAACCAACCTGTGATCAGAAACCTTGGTATATAATGAAGACGCCACAATAGGTGATGGAAGGCCTATTGATAAGTCAAACTAAAACACTCATTCACTAATGGTGTTTTAGGTGTTTAAAAGAACAAAGAGAATTCAATCTCACAAATAATTTTCTATATAAAATTCAAGCTTCCTTCTTATTGAAAAATAAGCCTTTAAATAGGCTACAAAGCCACGAAATAAAATGCTAAAAGCAAAGGGAAAACCGTCCATACAAAGTAGTTTCCTATGGTGGTCAAAATTCTCACTCCTTTCCTAATCTGATTTGGATTAATTAATTCCTTTATTTTGAATTAGGAATTAATTAATTTACAATGAAAATAATAAAATAATAACTTTTCTAAATTTATTGTTCCAGAAAATAAATAAATAAAAACTAAAAAGTAATGGTAATTTCCTAAAACAAAAAGTAGAATCAAATTAGGAAACTACAATACTAACTTTTTGACTAAGTTGACTTTGATCAATATTTGACCAAATTGAGCTCCAAATAAGCTTCAATATGTTTTTTAGGATGCCAAATAAGCTGACCATGAAGTCCCACACGTTTCCCTTGCTTGGAAGAAAGAGAAAAAGCCAACTCAATAAAATACAGTAAAAACAGGCCAAATTTGAAGCTGTCCGTACAACCCTTTTTTTGAATGCCTTTGAAGCTGGCTTGACTTGATTCCATATCCTCTTAGACCTATGTATTGAATCCATAAAGAGTTGGAACCATTTCATGCTGCCCGATCTCTATATTTGCACCAAAACTGCTACCCGGATCCGTATCGACTCCCACCACTTGGATGCTTAGACGGCTTTGTAACTTCAAGTATGGATAAGCTCTGTTGAGAATTGATTACCCACTGTATAAATGCTTCCAGGTTGTCCTTAAATCTCTTAATTTGAGCTCTTGTGATTGGCCTGGTCTTCATCTGCGTCTGGTCAGCACCCTAGAGGGTTATCGGTTAAGCAAGCTCGGGCGAAATCACATCATTCCCATCCTCTTGAAAAGGATTTGTCCTTAAATCTAGATCATCACCTGCAGCAAAAGGGAACAAATCAGCAACATTAAATGCAGTACACATGTTATACTCACCCAGTAAATCAAGCTTGTTGGCATTTTTGTTATTCAGCTCCAAAACTTGAAAAGATCCGTCTAGATGTGGCATAGGCTTGGACTTTTTTTTTGGGTTCGGGGAACCTCTCTTTTCTTGAGTGCAACAAAACCAAATCTCCTGGGTCAAATGCTATCACAACAAATACTAGTAATACAAATTCATCACACTTTTTAATATTAGCAAATAATATCTCCCAAATTCTCAAATTTCCACTAAGTAAAGCTTTTAATAATGCAGATAAAGTTCTCTATAGCAAAAGCATTTTTAACTTAGCATCTTTATAATTCATAACCAGCAATGGTTTCTTACCCAAGATAGCCTTATTAACATCCCCAAAACTCAAATAAATTTTTTTTACTTTTTCTTTCTTTCCTTTCTTTTCCTTTCTCTCTCTCGGCCACCACACAATTTTCCTCCCTCTCGGTTTTCTTACCATTTCTCTTGGGTTTCTCCATTCTTCTCACCCCACTTTCAGCCCTCTCATGATTTTTCACTCAATTTGTGTTTTAAAATGCTTACCTTGGACAGCAAGCTCGGACTTACCTTCTTGGATGGATGGTGAAGCCGTTAATGCCATACTAGCCTTCTCCTTGAGTGTTTCGGCCTCCCTCCATTGTTGGATTAGTGATTGGTCTCTATATACTTCCTTTGGAGTTAATGGCTCCAGCTTGACCTTCTTGCCTTTGAATCTAAAAACAATACATTTCTCTCAACCAAAAAGAGTAGCATCTTTATCAAATTGCCATGGTCTACCTAATAGAATATGTCCGGCATGCATAGGCACAACATCACACAAAATAACATCTACATATTTATCTATGTTAAATTCTACCTTGGCTTGTTTATTGACTTTTATCTCACCACTATTATTTAGCCATTGTAATGTATATGGTTCTGGATGTTTAATAGTTGTTAACCGTAATTCATCAACTACAATGTTACTAATTACATTAGTACAACTTGCACTCTCAATAATCATGCTACAAATCTTACCTTGAATCTCACATCGGGTGTGGAAGATGTTCTCTCTTTAAATTTCATCCTCATCTTTGTATGCAGCAAGTACTCTCCTAGAAACAAAGTTTAATTTGGCAGCGGATGCTTACAAGGTTTCGGGTTCATCCTCCAAGTCCTCCTCCTCTTGCTTGGCTTCATCCTCACTTTCTTCATTTTCTAATTCTAGCTTGCCATTGGCCTTTCATGAGGTTCAAAAATTTCACCCAAGTCATCTCCATAGTTACTTCCCCCGAATTCCTCTCTTGGTCGCCCTCGGCCTCCTCGACCTCAACCTCCATGAGCATCTAACCTTACATTGGTCACTCCTTGGGATGTTTCTAACCTGTCCATCTTTTGCTTTAAATGGTCAAATTGGGCATTCATCCACTGTAATTGCTCCAATATCGCCCTCATGTCAGTTTGCTCACCACTCCCCGTAGCTCGGAAATCACTATGGAATCCTACGGACTCTTCGTCATTAATTCTCAGTGGTGTGTCTACTCTTCTTATTCTATAATCTGCCATGTTAGTATGAATAATATAAAAATAAAATAAATTCTCACTAGATTCACTCCCTTACGTGTATCACTCAATATAAGAACTCGACACTCGTGTTTGCACACTAATTTCGGCTTTTAACCCTCTTTTGTGCTCACACTCTCTTGCCTTTTTCCGCTCAATGAATTATCTCAAAATTCTAATTAAAACGCCCACAAAACAACAATTTGATTACAAGTATGTTTTAATTAGACTTATCAATAAAATAGTAGCTAAAGGTAGGCAATACCGAAAGAATTCAACAAAACCTAGTTTCGGCTTTTCTAGGCAAAATAAAGCAAATTAATGGGAAAACTTTGGAATTTTGAAGAACTAGACCAGATGATAATAGATTATGAGTTCAAGAATAAAATTCAAGAAAAATAAATTCAAATACGAACAAGAATCAAAGAGAACAAAAATATATAAAAGTGTTGGTTGTTGTTCTTGTAATTCAAGTTTTGTATCAAATCCTTTAACTAATTTTAATCCAAATAATTTAGCACTCAAACTCAAATATCCAGCAGCAAAAATAACTCTTCAGAAACTCCAAATATGGAATAAATAATCAACAAAGTAGCAGTTACAAGAAATTTCCAGCAACAAACTTCAACACCAATTTTCAACAAACCAATATATATATATATATTTTTTATATTCGGCTTTCTTCTTTTTTTTTTTTTCACTCATTGAATATCAGACACAACTGAAGTAGCAAGAATAAACAACAAATTTGCAATTCCAACGCCAAAAATTCACCAAACCCGTAACCTCCAAATAAACATAAATGTGCAGTTTTTTTTTTTTTTTAAAATGTTGCCACAAACTCTTTTTTTTTTTTTTTTTTGAATAGATGAATGCAAATATTTAAGACTAAAACAGCAAAGAAAAATCAACAATAACCAAATTAAAAGAACAATGATGAAAGACAACCAACAAACTAGGAAACAAAAAATACGGTAAAATTAGGAAATCCTAATTCAACTAGGAATGAATTTTTTTTTTTTTTTTTTAAGATGCAGAACGTGTATGGGATGGATGCAACCTTGACCTAATGTTAAAATTGCAGAATAACACAAAAAAAAAATAAAGTAAATAAAGATAGATCAAACCTGAACAAAATTTGGCTCTGATACCAAATGATACGAACCTAGAACGACCTGCTCCTAAACCCGTATTATATTAGTCCGGATCTAATTATGTCCAAGTTCTAATGGTCACCTCAACCCCTAACCAACCTGTGATCAGAAACCTTGGTATATAATGAAGACGCCACAATAGGTGATGGAAGGCCTATTGATAAGTCAAACTAAAACACTCATTCACTAATGGTGTTTTAGGTGTTTAAAAGAACAAAGAGAATTCAATCTCACAAATAATTTTCTATATAAAATTCAAGCTTCCTTCTTATTGAAAAATAAGCCTTTAAATAGGCTACAAAGCCACGAAATAAAATGCTAAAAGCAAAGGGAAAACCGTCCATACAAAGTAGTTTCCTATGGTGGTCAAAATTCTCACTCCTTTCCTAATCTGATTTGGATTAATTAATTCCTTTATTTTGAATTAGGAATTAATTAATTTACAATGAAAATAATAAAATAATAACTTTTCTAAATTTATTGTTCCAGAAAATAAATAAATAAAAACTAAAAAGTAATGGTAATTTCCTAAAACAAAAAGTAGAATCAAATTAGGAAACTACAATACTAACTTTTTGACTAAGTTGACTTTGATCAATATTTGACCAAATTGAGCTCCAAATCAGCTTCAATATGTTTTTTAGGATGCCAAATAAGCTGACCATGAAGTCCCACACGTTTCCCTTGCTTGGAAGAAAGAGAAAAAGCCAACTCAATAAAATACAGTAAAAACAGGCCAAATTTGAAGCTGTCCGTACAACCCTTTTTTTGAATGCCTTTGAAGCTGGCTTGACTTGATTCCATATCCTCTTAGACCTATGTATTGAATCCATAAAGAGTTGGAACCATTTCATGCTGCCCGATCTCTATATTTGCACCAAAACTGCTACCCGGATCCGTATCGACTCCCACCACTTGGATGCTTAGACGGCTTTGTAACTTCAAGTATGGATAAGCTCTGTTGAGAATTGATTACCCACTGTATAAATGCTTCCAGGTTGTCCTTAAATCTCTTAATTTGAGCTCTTGTGATTGGCCTGGTCTTCATCTGCGTCTGGTCAGCACCCTAGAGGGTTATCGGTTAAGCAAGCTCGGGCGAAATCACATCATTCCCATCCTCTTGAAAAGGATTTGTCCTTAAATCTAGATCATCACCTGCAGCAAAAGGGAACAAATCAGCAACATTAAATGCAGTACAAATGTTATACTCACCCAGTAAATCAAGCTTGTTGGCATTTTTGTTATTCAGCTCCAAAACTTGAAAAGATCCGTCTAGATGTGGCATAGGCTTGGACTTTTTTTTTGGGTTCGGGGAACCTCTCTTTTCTTGAGTGCAACAAAACCAAATCTCCTGGGTCAAATGCTATCACAACAAATACTAGTAATACAAATTCATCACACTTTTTAATATTAGCAAATAATATCTCCCAAATTCTCAAATTTCCACTAAGTAAAGCTTTTAATAATGCAGATAAAGTTCTCTATAGCAAAAGCATTTTTAACTTAGCATCTTTATAATTCATAACCAGCAATGGTTTCTTACCCAAGATAGCCTTATTAACATCCCCAAAACTCAAATAAATTTTTTTTACTTTTTCTTTCTTTCCTTTCTTTTCCTTTCTCTCTCTCGGCCACCACACAATTTTCCTCCCTCTCGGTTTTCTTACCATTTCTCTTGGGTTTCTCCATTCTTCTCACCCCACTTTCAGCCCTCTCATGATTTTTCACTCAATTTGTGTTTTAAAATGCTTACCTTGGACAGCAAGCTCGGACTTACCTTCTTGGATGGATGGTGAAGCCGTTAATGCCATACTAGCCTTCTCCTTGAGTGTTTCGGCCTCCCTCCATTGTTGGATTAGTGATTGGTCTCTATATACTTCCTTTGGAGTTAATGGCTCCAGCTTGACCTTCTTGCCTTTGAATCTAAAAACAATACATTTCTCTCAACCAAAAAGAGTAGCATCTTTATCAAATTGCCATGGTCTACCTAATAGAATATGTCCGGCATGCATAGGCACAACATCACACAAAATAACATCTACATATTTATCTATGTTAAATTCTACCTTGGCTTGTTTATTGACTTTTATCTCACCACTATTATTTAGCCATTGTAATGTATATGGTTCTGGATGTTTAATAGTTGTTAACCGTAATTCATCAACTACAATGTTACTAATTACATTAGTACAACTTGCACTCTCAATAATCATGCTACAAATCTTACCTTGAATCTCACATCGGGTGTGGAAGATGTTCTCTCTTTAAATTTCATCCTCATCTTTGTATGCAGCAAGTACTCTCCTAGAAACAAAGTTTAATTTGGCAGCGGATGCTTACAAGGTTTCGGGTTCATCCTCCAAGTCCTCCTCCTCTTGCTTGGCTTCATCCTCACTTTCTTCATTTTCTAATTCTAGCTTGCCATTGGCCTTTCATGAGGTTCAAAAATTTCACCCAAGTCATCTCCATAGTTACTTCCCCCGAATTCCTCTCTTGGTCGCCCTCGGCCTCCTCGACCTCAACCTCCATGAGCATCTAACCTTACATTGGTCACTCCTTGGGATGTTTCTAACCTGTCCATCTTTTGCTTTAAATGGTCAAATTGGGCATTCATCCACTGTAATTGCTCCAATATCGCCCTCATGTCAGTTTGCTCACCACTCCCCGTAGCTCGGAAATCACTATGGAATCCTACGGACTCTTCGTCATTAATTCTCAGTGGTGTGTCTACTCTTCTTATTCTATAATCTGCCATGTTAGTATGAATAATATAAAAATAAAATAAATTCTCACTAGATTCACTCCCTTACGTGTATCACTCAATATAAGAACTCGACACTCGTGTTTGCACACTAATTTCGGCTTTTAACCCTCTTTTGTGCTCACACTCTCTTGCCTTTTTCCGCTCAATGAATTATCTCAAAATTCTAATTAAAACGCCCACAAAACAACAATTTGATTACAAGTATGTTTTAATTAGACTTATCAATAAAATAGTAGCTAAAGGTAGGCAATACCGAAAGAATTCAACAAAACCTAGTTTCGGCTTTTCTAGGCAAAATAAAGCAAATTAATGGGAAAACTTTGGAATTTTGAAGAACTAGACCAGATGATAATAGATTATGAGTTCAAGAATAAAATTCAAGAAAAATAAATTCAAATACGAACAAGAATCAAAGAGAACAAAAATATATAAAAGTGTTGGTTGTTGTTCTTGTAATTCAAGTTTTGTATCAAATCCTTTAACTAATTTTAATCCAAATAATTTAGCACTCAAACTCAAATATCCAGCAGCAAAAATAACTCTTCAGAAACTCCAAATATGGAATAAATAATCAACAAAGTAGCAGTTACAAGAAATTTCCAGCAACAAACTTCAACACCAATTTTCAACAAACCAATATATATATATATATTTTTTATATTCGGCTTTCTTCTTTTTTTTTTTTTCACTCATTGAATATCAGACACAACTGAAGTAGCAAGAATAAACAACAAATTTGCAATTCCAACGCCAAAAATTCACCAAACCCGTAACCTCCAAATAAACATAAATGTGCAGTTTTTTTTTTTTTTTAAAATGTTGCCACAAACTCTTTTTTTTTTTTTTTTTTGAATAGATGAATGCAAATATTTAAGACTAAAACAGCAAAGAAAAATCAACAATAACCAAATTAAAAGAACAATGATGAAAGACAACCAACAAACTAGGAAACAAAAAATACGGTAAAATTAGGAAATCCTAATTCAACTAGGAATGAATTTTTTTTTTTTTTTTTAAGATGCAGAACGTGTATGGGATGGATGCAACCTTGACCTAATGTTAAAATTGCAGAATAACACAAAAAAAAAATAAAGTAAATAAAGATAGATCAAACCTGAACAAAATTTGGCTCTGATACCAAATGATACGAACCTAGAACGACCTGCTCCTAAACCCGTATTATATTAGTCCGGATCTAATTATGTCCAAGTTCTAATGGTCACCTCAACCCCTAACCAACCTGTGATCAGAAACCTTGGTATATAATGAAGACGCCACAATAGGTGATGGAAGGCCTATTGATAAGTCAAACTAAAACACTCATTCACTAATGGTGTTTTAGGTGTTTAAAAGAACAAAGAGAATTCAATCTCACAAATAATTTTCTATATAAAATTCAAGCTTCCTTCTTATTGAAAAATAAGCCTTTAAATAGGCTACAAAGCCACGAAATAAAATGCTAAAAGCAAAGGGAAAACCGTCCATACAAAGTAGTTTCCTATGGTGGTCAAAATTCTCACTCCTTTCCTAATCTGATTTGGATTAATTAATTCCTTTATTTTGAATTAGGAATTAATTAATTTACAATGAAAATAATAAAATAATAACTTTTCTAAATTTATTGTTCCAGAAAATAAATAAATAAAAACTAAAAAGTAATGGTAATTTCCTAAAACAAAAAGTAGAATCAAATTAGGAAACTACAATACTAACTTTTTGACTAAGTTGACTTTGATCAATATTTGACCAAATTGAGCTCCAAATCAGCTTCAATATGTTTTTTAGGATGCCAAATAAGCTGACCATGAAGTCCCACACGTTTCCCTTGCTTGGAAGAAAGAGAAAAAGCCAACTCAATAAAATACAGTAAAAACAGGCCAAATTTGAAGCTGTCCGTACAACCCTTTTTTTGAATGCCTTTGAAGCTGGCTTGACTTGATTCCATATCCTCTTAGACCTATGTATTGAATCCATAAAGAGTTGGAACCATTTCATGCTGCCCGATCTCTATATTTGCACCAAAACTGCTACCCGGATCCGTATCGACTCCCACCACTTGGATGCTTAGACGGCTTTGTAACTTCAAGTATGGATAAGCTCTGTTGAGAATTGATTACCCACTGTATAAATGCTTCCAGGTTGTCCTTAAATCTCTTAATTTGAGCTCTTGTGATTGGCCTGGTCTTCATCTGCGTCTGGTCAGCACCCTAGAGGGTTATCGGTTAAGCAAGCTCGGGCGAAATCACATCATTCCCATCCTCTTGAAAAGGATTTGTCCTTAAATCTAGATCATCACCTGCAGCAAAAGGGAACAAATCAGCAACATTAAATGCAGTACACATGTTATACTCACCCAGTAAATCAAGCTTGTTGGCATTTTTGTTATTCAGCTCCAAAACTTGAAAAGATCCGTCTAGATGTGGCATAGGCTTGGACTTTTTTTTTGGGTTCGGGGAACCTCTCTTTTCTTGAGTGCAACAAAACCAAATCTCCTGGGTCAAATGCTATCACAACAAATACTAGTAATACAAATTCATCACACTTTTTAATATTAGCAAATAATATCTCCCAAATTCTCAAATTTCCACTAAGTAAAGCTTTTAATAATGCAGATAAAGTTCTCTATAGCAAAAGCATTTTTAACTTAGCATCTTTATAATTCATAACCAGCAATGGTTTCTTACCCAAGATAGCCTTATTAACATCCCCAAAACTCAAATAAATTTTTTTTACTTTTTCTTTCTTTCCTTTCTTTTCCTTTCTCTCTCTCGGCCACCACACAATTTTCCTCCCTCTCGGTTTTCTTACCATTTCTCTTGGGTTTCTCCATTCTTCTCACCCCACTTTCAGCCCTCTCATGATTTTTCACTCAATTTGTGTTTTAAAATGCTTACCTTGGACAGCAAGCTCGGACTTACCTTCTTGGATGGATGGTGAAGCCGTTAATGCCATACTAGCCTTCTCCTTGAGTGTTTCGGCCTCCCTCCATTGTTGGATTAGTGATTGGTCTCTATATACTTCCTTTGGAGTTAATGGCTCCAGCTTGACCTTCTTGCCTTTGAATCTAAAAACAATACATTTCTCTCAACCAAAAAGAGTAGCATCTTTATCAAATTGCCATGGTCTACCTAATAGAATATGTCCGGCATGCATAGGCACAACATCACACAAAATAACATCTACATATTTATCTATGTTAAATTCTACCTTGGCTTGTTTATTGACTTTTATCTCACCACTATTATTTAGCCATTGTAATGTATATGGTTCTGGATGTTTAATAGTTGTTAACCGTAATTCATCAACTACAATGTTACTAATTACATTAGTACAACTTGCACTCTCAATAATCATGCTACAAATCTTACCTTGAATCTCACATCGGGTGTGGAAGATGTTCTCTCTTTAAATTTCATCCTCATCTTTGTATGCAGCAAGTACTCTCCTAGAAACAAAGTTTAATTTGGCAGCGGATGCTTACAAGGTTTCGGGTTCATCCTCCAAGTCCTCCTCCTCTTGCTTGGCTTCATCCTCACTTTCTTCATTTTCTAATTCTAGCTTGCCATTGGCCTTTCATGAGGTTCAAAAATTTCACCCAAGTCATCTCCATAGTTACTTCCCCCGAATTCCTCTCTTGGTCGCCCTCGGCCTCCTCGACCTCAACCTCCATGAGCATCTAACCTTACATTGGTCACTCCTTGGGATGTTTCTAACCTGTCCATCTTTTGCTTTAAATGGTCAAATTGGGCATTCATCCACTGTAATTGCTCCAATATCGCCCTCATGTCAGTTTGCTCACCACTCCCCGTAGCTCGGAAATCACTATGGAATCCTACGGACTCTTCGTCATTAATTCTCAGTGGTGTGTCTACTCTTCTTATTCTATAATCTGCCATGTTAGTATGAATAATATAAAAATAAAATAAATTCTCACTAGATTCACTCCCTTACGTGTATCACTCAATATAAGAACTCGACACTCGTGTTTGCACACTAATTTCGGCTTTTAACCCTCTTTTGTGCTCACACTCTCTTGCCTTTTTCCGCTCAATGAATTATCTCAAAATTCTAATTAAAACGCCCACAAAACAACAATTTGATTACAAGTATGTTTTAATTAGACTTATCAATAAAATAGTAGCTAAAGGTAGGCAATACCGAAAGAATTCAACAAAACCTAGTTTCGGCTTTTCTAGGCAAAATAAAGCAAATTAATGGGAAAACTTTGGAATTTTGAAGAACTAGACCAGATGATAATAGATTATGAGTTCAAGAATAAAATTCAAGAAAAATAAATTCAAATACGAACAAGAATCAAAGAGAACAAAAATATATAAAAGTGTTGGTTGTTGTTCTTGTAATTCAAGTTTTGTATCAAATCCTTTAACTAATTTTAATCCAAATAATTTAGCACTCAAACTCAAATATCCAGCAGCAAAAACAACTCTTCAGAAACTCCAAATATGGAATAAATAATCAACAAAGTAGCAGTTACAAGAAATTTCCAGCAACAAACTTCAACACCAATTTTCAACAAACCAATATATATATATATATTTTTTATATTCGGCTTTCTTCTTTTTTTTTTTTTCACTCATTGAATATCAGACACAACTGAAGTAGCAAGAATAAACAACAAATTTGCAATTCCAACGCCAAAAATTCACCAAACCCGTAACCTCCAAATAAACATAAATGTGCAGTTTTTTTTTTTTTTTAAAATGTTGCCACAAACTCTTTTTTTTTTTTTTTTTTGAATAGATGAATGCAAATATTTAAGACTAAAACAGCAAAGAAAAATCAACAATAACCAAATTAAAAGAACAATGATGAAAGACAACCAACAAACTAGGAAACAAAAAATACGGTAAAATTAGGAAATCCTAATTCAACTAGGAATGAATTTTTTTTTTTTTTTTTAAGATGCAGAACGTGTATGGGATGGATGCAACCTTGACCTAATGTTAAAATTGCAGAATAACACAAAAAAAAAATAAAGTAAATAAAGATAGATCAAACCTGAACAAAATTTGGCTCTGATACCAAATGATACGAACCTAGAACGACCTGCTCCTAAACCCGTATTATATTAGTCCGGATCTAATTATGTCCAAGTTCTAATGGTCACCTCAACCCCTAACCAACCTGTGATCAGAAACCTTGGTATATAATGAAGACGCCACAATAGGTGATGGAAGGCCTATTGATAAGTCAAACTAAAACACTCATTCACTAATGGTGTTTTAGGTGTTTAAAAGAACAAAGAGAATTCAATCTCACAAATAATTTTCTATATAAAATTCAAGCTTCCTTCTTATTGAAAAATAAGCCTTTAAATAGGCTACAAAGCCACGAAATAAAATGCTAAAAGCAAAGGGAAAACCGTCCATACAAAGTAGTTTCCTATGGTGGTCAAAATTCTCACTCCTTTCCTAATCTGATTTGGATTAATTAATTCCTTTATTTTGAATTAGGAATTAATTAATTTACAATGAAAATAATAAAATAATAACTTTTCTAAATTTATTGTTCCAGAAAATAAATAAATAAAAACTAAAAAGTAATGGTAATTTCCTAAAACAAAAAGTAGAATCAAATTAGGAAACTACAATACTAACTTTTTGACTAAGTTGACTTTGATCAATATTTGACCAAATTGAGCTCCAAATCAGCTTCAATATGTTTTTTAGGATGCCAAATAAGCTGACCATGAAGTCCCACACGTTTCCCTTGCTTGGAAGAAAGAGAAAAAGCCAACTCAATAAAATACAGTAAAAACAGGCCAAATTTGAAGCTGTCCGTACAACCCTTTTTTTGAATGCCTTTGAAGCTGGCTTGACTTGATTCCATATCCTCTTAGACCTATGTATTGAATCCATAAAGAGTTGGAACCATTTCATGCTGCCCGATCTCTATATTTGCACCAAAACTGCTACCCGGATCCGTATCGACTCCCACCACTTGGATGCTTAGACGGCTTTGTAACTTCAAGTATGGATAAGCTCTGTTGAGAATTGATTACCCACTGTATAAATGCTTCCAGGTTGTCCTTAAATCTCTTAATTTGAGCTCTTGTGATTGGCCTGGTCTTCATCTGCGTCTGGTCAGCACCCTAGAGGGTTATCGGTTAAGCAAGCTCGGGCGAAATCACATCATTCCCATCCTCTTGAAAAGGATTTGTCCTTAAATCTAGATCATCACCTGCAGCAAAAGGGAACAAATCAGCAACATTAAATGCAGTACACATGTTATACTCACCCAGTAAATCAAGCTTGTTGGCATTTTTGTTATTCAGCTCCAAAACTTGAAAAGATCCGTCTAGATGTGGCATAGGCTTGGACTTTTTTTTTGGGTTCGGGGAACCTCTCTTTTCTTGAGTGCAACAAAACCAAATCTCCTGGGTCAAATGCTATCACAACAAATACTAGTAATACAAATTCATCACACTTTTTAATATTAGCAAATAATATCTCCCAAATTCTCAAATTTCCACTAAGTAAAGCTTTTAATAATGCAGATAAAGTTCTCTATAGCAAAAGCATTTTTAACTTAGCATCTTTATAATTCATAACCAGCAATGGTTTCTTACCCAAGATAGCCTTATTAACATCCCCAAAACTCAAATAAATTTTTTTTACTTTTTCTTTCTTTCCTTTCTTTTCCTTTCTCTCTCTCGGCCACCACACAATTTTCCTCCCTCTCGGTTTTCTTACCATTTCTCTTGGGTTTCTCCATTCTTCTCACCCCACTTTCAGCCCTCTCATGATTTTTCACTCAATTTGTGTTTTAAAATGCTTACCTTGGACAGCAAGCTCGGACTTACCTTCTTGGATGGATGGTGAAGCCGTTAATGCCATACTAGCCTTCTCCTTGAGTGTTTCGGCCTCCCTCCATTGTTGGATTAGTGATTGGTCTCTATATACTTCCTTTGGAGTTAATGGCTCCAGCTTGACCTTCTTGCCTTTGAATCTAAAAACAATACATTTCTCTCAACCAAAAAGAGTAGCATCTTTATCAAATTGCCATGGTCTACCTAATAGAATATGTCCGGCATGCATAGGCACAACATCACACAAAATAACATCTACATATTTATCTATGTTAAATTCTACCTTGGCTTGTTTATTGACTTTTATCTCACCACTATTATTTAGCCATTGTAATGTATATGGTTCTGGATGTTTAATAGTTGTTAACCGTAATTCATCAACTACAATGTTACTAATTACATTAGTACAACTTGCACTCTCAATAATCATGCTACAAATCTTACCTTGAATCTCACATCGGGTGTGGAAGATGTTCTCTCTTTAAATTTCATCCTCATCTTTGTATGCAGCAAGTACTCTCCTAGAAACAAAGTTTAATTTGGCAGCGGATGCTTACAAGGTTTCGGGTTCATCCTCCAAGTCCTCCTCCTCTTGCTTGGCTTCATCCTCACTTTCTTCATTTTCTAATTCTAGCTTGCCATTGGCCTTTCATGAGGTTCAAAAATTTCACCCAAGTCATCTCCATAGTTACTTCCCCCGAATTCCTCTCTTGGTCGCCCTCGGCCTCCTCGACCTCAACCTCCATGAGCATCTAACCTTACATTGGTCACTCCTTGGGATGTTTCTAACCTGTCCATCTTTTGCTTTAAATGGTCAAATTGGGCATTCATCCACTGTAATTGCTCCAATATCGCCCTCATGTCAGTTTGCTCACCACTCCCCGTAGCTCGGAAATCACTATGGAATCCTACGGACTCTTCGTCATTAATTCTCAGTGGTGTGTCTACTCTTCTTATTCTATAATCTGCCATGTTAGTATGAATAATATAAAAATAAAATAAATTCTCACTAGATTCACTCCCTTACGTGTATCACTCAATATAAGAACTCGACACTCGTGTTTGCACACTAATTTCGGCTTTTAACCCTCTTTTGTGCTCACACTCTCTTGCCTTTTTCCGCTCAATGAATTATCTCAAAATTCTAATTAAAACGCCCACAAAACAACAATTTGATTACAAGTATGTTTTAATTAGACTTATCAATAAAATAGTAGCTAAAGGTAGGCAATACCGAAAGAATTCAACAAAACCTAGTTTCGGCTTTTCTAGGCAAAATAAAGCAAATTAATGGAAAAACTTTGGAATTTTGAAGAACTAGACCAGATGATAATAGATTATGAGTTCAAGAATAAAATTCAAGAAAAATAAATTCAAATACGAACAAGAATCAAAGAGAACAAAAATATATAAAAGTGTTGGTTGTTGTTCTTGTAATTCAAGTTTTGTATCAAATCCTTTAACTAATTTTAATCCAAATAATTTAGCACTCAAACTCAAATATCCAGCAGCAAAAATAACTCTTCAGAAACTCCAAATATGGAATAAATAATCAACAAAGTAGCAGTTACAAGAAATTTCCAGCAACAAACTTCAACACCAATTTTCAACAAACCAATATATATATATATATTTTTTATATTCGGCTTTCTTCTTTTTTTTTTTTTCACTCATTGAATATCAGACACAACTGAAGTAGCAAGAATAAACAACAAATTTGCAATTCCAACGCCAAAAATTCACCAAACCCGTAACCTCCAAATAAACATAAATGTGCAGTTTTTTTTTTTTTTTAAAATGTTGCCACAAACTCTTTTTTTTTTTTTTTTTTGAATAGATGAATGCAAATATTTAAGACTAAAACAGCAAAGAAAAATCAACAATAACCAAATTAAAAGAACAATGATGAAAGACAACCAACAAACTAGGAAACAAAAAATACGGTAAAATTAGGAAATCCTAATTCAACTAGGAATGAATTTTTTTTTTTTTTTTTAAGATGCAGAACGTGTATGGGATGGATGCAACCTTGACCTAATGTTAAAATTGCAGAATAACACAAAAAAAAAATAAAGTAAATAAAGATAGATCAAACCTGAACAAAATTTGGCTCTGATACCAAATGATACGAACCTAGAACGACCTGCTCCTAAACCCGTATTATATTAGTCCGGATCTAATTATGTCCAAGTTCTAATGGTCACCTCAACCCCTAACCAACCTGTGATCAGAAACCTTGGTATATAATGAAGACGCCACAATAGGTGATGGAAGGCCTATTGATAAGTCAAACTAAAACACTCATTCACTAATGGTGTTTTAGGTGTTTAAAAGAACAAAGAGAATTCAATCTCACAAATAATTTTCTATATAAAATTCAAGCTTCCTTCTTATTGAAAAATAAGCCTTTAAATAGGCTACAAAGCCACGAAATAAAATGCTAAAAGCAAAGGGAAAACCGTCCATACAAAGTAGTTTCCTATGGTGGTCAAAATTCTCACTCCTTTCCTAATCTGATTTGGATTAATTAATTTCTTTATTTTGAATTAGGAATTAATTAATTTACAATGAAAATAATAAAATAATAACTTTCCTAAACTTATTGTTCCAGAAAATAAATAAATAAAAACTAAAAAGTAATGGTAATTTCCTAAAACAAAAAGTAAAATTAAATTAGGAAACTACAATACTAGCTTTTTAATTAAGTTGACTTTGTCCAGTATTTGACCAAATTGAGCTCCAAATCAGCTTCAATATGTTTTTTAGGATGCCAAATAAGCTGACCATGAAGTTCCACACGTTTCCCTTGCTTGGAAGAAAGATAAAAAACCAACTCAATAAAATACAGTAAAAACAGCACAAAATACAGTAAAAACAGGCCAAATTTGAAGCTGTCCATACAACCTTTTTTTTGAATGCCTTTGAAGCTGGCTTGACTTGATTGCATATCCTCTTAGACCTATGTATTGAATCCATAAGGAGTTGGAACCATTTCATGCTGCCCGATCTCCATATTTGCACCAAAACTGCTACCCGGATCCGTATCGGCTCCCACCACTTGGATGCTTAGAATAGGCTTTGTATCTTCAAGTATGGACAAGCTTTGTTGAGAATTGATTACCCCCTATATAAATGCTCCCAGGTTGTCCTTAAATGTCTTAATTTGAGCTCTTGTGATTGGCCTGGTCTTCATCTATGTCAGGTCAGCATCCCAGCCGGTTATTGGTTAAGCGGGCTCGAGCGGAATCACATCAATTATGATGATGAGGTTATTTGTGATGTGGTGCCAATGCAAGCTGGTCATATGCTTTTGGGATGTCCATGGCAATTTGATAGAGATACTACCCATCTTGGTCGTACTAACAAGATTGTCTTCAATTTCAAGAGTAAACGAGTGGTGCTTATGCCAATGACTCCTAAACTGGTTTTTGATGATTAATTGGCTTTACAAAGGAGGAGAGAAGCTGAACAACGACAAAATTAAGTTGTGTCCAATAACCAAGAGAAAAAAAAAAGTGGTGAGGCTGAGAGTGCGAGAGAAAAAGAAAAGAAAAAAAGTGGAAAGAAAAAAGAGAGTTTTTATGCAAAACAGAGTGAGATGAAGCTTTTTTGTTGTAAGAAGCCTATGATTGTAATGATGTAAAAAGAAGCATATATGAATCATTTTTCTAACCCTGATGAACTTGCTTCATTCCTAGTTCTATTGTTTCTCTTTTGCAAGAGTTCGATGATGTCTTTCTCGAGGAGATTCCAAGTGGGTTATGACCAATTAGAGGGATTAAGCATCAAATTGATTTTGTTCCAAGATCAACAATTCCAAACCGACTGGCTTATACGAGTAATCTAGAGGAGACAAAAGAACTTCAAAGGCAGGTAAGTGAATTGCTTGAAAAGGGATATTGATGAGGACATGACCAGGAGCACCCCAAGATGGAGTCGAAAGCCACTTCAAATCTCTACATGACCAATAAGTAGGGCACAAGCAAATAGGTTTAAAGAAGCACTAAATGGTTTTATCCAAGAGGTGTTCACATCCCAAGGAAAATTGGTCCATATGATTAGAACGGTGGATGCCAACATGAAAGAAAGCGTAACACATGGAATCCAATAATATGGTGATGTGGCACGATTTGATGATATGGATGGTGATGTGGCATCATATGGTGACATGGCACTTTTGCCACATGTAGGGTGATATGCGCCTACAAGGCATTGGCTGAATTTTATAATTAGGA
The DNA here is from genome assembly GCF_031755915.1 of Ziziphus jujuba. Lineage (NCBI taxonomy): Eukaryota > Viridiplantae > Streptophyta > Magnoliopsida > Rosales > Rhamnaceae > Ziziphus > Ziziphus jujuba. The sequence continues at coordinate 21,551,125 of NC_083383.1, read as the reverse complement.
AATATTATTTTTTATTTTATGTTTTGATTGGATTTTGGCATGTTGCTTATTTTATTTTCGCAATTTAGTTTTATTAGGTTTTTAAATTACTTTCCTATTTTTATTAGGAAACTAGGAGATAAATTAGATTTCCTAAACCTATCAAAATTAGGCTTCTGAAACCTAAACACATTAGGTTTCCTAAACCTATTTTTCATCCATAATTATTTTTACCAAATTTAGGAAAGCTTTGTAATTTACTTTGCCTATTTAAAGGTACAAAAGTCATGAATAAAAATTATATTACAATTTTGATTCAAAGTGAAAGTGATTCTCGTGGTTCTCTAAGAACTATATCAATCTTTTTCACGCTTTGCTTGTGGAGTTAAAATTTGACTTATCAATAGGTTATTCCGCACCCTATTGTGACGTCTTCACCATACCAAGGTTTTTACCTCAAATATGGGTAACAGGTCGAGATCTTCCATTGATAACTTGTAATTAGATGGTCTAAATCAATCTTTGTTACGGGTTTAGGAACAGGTCATCCTAGGTTCGTATCAATTTGTTATCAGAGCTAGTTTCTAATTACAGGTTTGATCTATCTATTTCTTTTCTTTTGTTTCATTGTTTTTCTTGGTTTTTTAGGGTGATTTTTCGCATTAGATTAAAAATTGCATCTTTGATTTCTTTGGTTGCTCTTTGCGTTTGGGTTGCTGCATTTTTCTTTCATTTTGTTTTTGTGTTCTTCTTCATTCATTCCGATCAGATCTTATATTTTTTTTGTTAAAAAAAAAAACAAAAACAAAATGAAAACAAAAAATCATTCTTAAGTTTTTTTTTTTTTTTTTCTTGTTCTTATGGTTTGTGGCATTGAATTATTGAGATTTCAAGAGAAACTAGTTAGTGAAATTTTTTTTGGTTGATTTGAGGAGCACCAAAAACAAGCCAAAATTAGTACCTAAAATAAGGTTTGTTGAATATTCACTAATTCCACTTTGCAAATCTCATTCCAATTTGTTCTTCACATTCTAGTTCCTTTTGTTTGTGCCAAATTTATTGTTGACCTTTCATCGTTGCCTTTTTCTTGTTACTTTTCATTCTATTTGTCTTTTTAGCCTCATTTTCATAATGGTTTGGTAGGTCTATTTGGATTGTTACTTGCTAGTTTGTTATAGTTTAACATTATTTTGCAAAGAACCAAATAGAATTACTAGAGTGGTAAAAGGCAAGAGAGGTGAGAATTATAGAGGCTAAAAGCCTAACTATAACTAGAGTGCAAACACGAGTGAATTGAGACCTTGAATTGGAGTAAAACACGTGATGTAGTGTTGTAAGGTCCTTTTTACTACCAAGTTCTGTAGAAAAATCATGTCACTTGACCAAAGCAAAGAAAGTGTGGAAGTAACTCCTAGTGTGGCTAATCCGAAGTTATACATTCAAGCCATGGTGGGAGAATTACAAAGCCATGGTGGGAGAGAATCATCTATCCAAGCGCCACAGCAATGACCTCCACAAAGGTTTGCTCATGGATGTGGTAGAGGAAGAAATACTCCAAGAAAGGAAGGCTGGGAATGAGTGGGAGATGACTATGAGGAAGACGAGGAAGATATTGGTTCGGGAACCAATCAATTCCGTGGGAGAGAAAGGTTAGACCGAGGTAATGACTATGGAGGAATTAAGATGAAAATACCATCATTCAAAGGTAAAAGTGGGTCATGGTGATTCGGGAAAGTGGAGACATTGAAACTGAAGAGAAACAGACAATGAACCCATGCCAGCATCGGAAGACATTGGCGATGAAGATGAAGGAGATTACAAGTATCCAGTTGGTGGGGACTTGTCATTAGTTGCTAGAAGAGCTTTAATTGTGTATAAAGATAAGAAGGAAGTGCAACAGGAGAACATCTTTCATACTAGGTGCAAAGTCAAGGATAAGATATATAGTATGATTATTGATGTTGGGGGTTGTACTAATGTTGCTAGTGTTAACTATGGTTGAAAAACTAGGTTTACCCACTATGAAGCATCCAGAACGATATAAGCTACAATGGCTTAATGATTGTGGAGAACTGAAGGTGAATAGGCAAGTGAAGATTGCATTTTCCAATGGTGATTATGAAGATGAGGTTATTTGTGATGTGGTACCAATATAAGCTGGTCATTTGATTTTGGGACATCCCTGGCAATTTGATAAAGATTGTCTTCAACTGTAACGGTAAACGAGTGGTGCTTATGCCAATGACTCCTAAATAGGTTTTTGATGATCAATCGGCATTACAAAGGAGGAAAGAAGCTGAACAACAACAAAATCAAGTTGTGTTCAACAACCAAGAGAAGCAAAAGAGTGGTGAGGCTGAAAGTGTGAGAGAAAAAGAAAGGATAAATAGTGGAAAGGAAAAAGAGAGTTGTTATGCAAAACAAAGTGAGATGAAGAAGCTTTTTTGTTGTAGAAAGCCTATGATTGTAATGATGTACAAAGAAGCATATATGAATCATTTAACTAATGCTGATGATTCTATTTTGCCTAGTTCCATTGTTCTCTTTTGCAGGAGTTCGATAATGTCTTTACCGAGGAGATTCCAAGTGGGTTACCACCGATTAGAGGGATCGAACATTAAATTGATTTTGTTCCAGGATCAACAATTATAAACCGGTTGGCTTATAGGAGTAATCCCGAGAAGACAAAGGAACTTCAAAGGCAGGTAAGTGAATTGTTTGAGAAGGGATATGTTAGAGAAAGCATGAGTTCGTGCGCTGTACCTATGTTATTAGTCCCTAAGAAAGATGGAACATGGAGAATGTGTGTAGATTATAGAGCTATTAACAATATAACTGTCAATTATCTTCACCCTATTCCTAGGTTGGATGATATGCCTAATGAATTGTATGATGCATACATGTTTTCAAAAATTGATCTTAAGAGTGGTTATCATCAAATTCTCATGAAGGAAGGTGATGAATGGAAAACAGCATTTAAAACAAAGCATGGTTTGTATGAGTGGTTGGTTATGTCATTTGGGTTAACTAATGCCTCGAGTACTTTTATGAGACTTTTAAATCATGTTTGGCATGCTTACATTTGAAAGTTTGTGGTTGTGTGGTTTGATGATATCCTTGTATATAGTAGGAGTGTAGAAGAGCATGTAGGGCATCTTAGGTTAGTTTTACATATTCTTAGGAAAGAAAGACTTTATGCCAACTTTAAAAAGTGTAACTTCTGTAAATCTGATCTTGTGTTTCTAGGCTTTGTGATTAGTGTTGCAGGTATCAAAGTTGATCAAGAGACGATGAAAGCCATTCAAGAATGGCCCATGCCAATAGCATCACCCAAGTTAGAAGCTTCCATGGTTTGGCTAGTTTCTATTGAAGGTTTGTTAAAAATTTTAGTACTATTGCTGCACCTTTGACAGAGGTTATTAAGAAAAGTGTAGGTTTTCAATGGGGAGAAGCTCAAGAAAGGTCTTTTAATTTATTAAAAGAAAAACTAACAAATGCTCCTTTATTGGTGTTGCCTAACTTTTCCAAAACTTTTGAGATTGAATGTGATACATCAGGAATAGGTGTATAGGTGTTGTTTTGATGCAGGAAGGAAAACCAATTGCTTATTTCAGTGAAAAGCTAAGTGGGGCCGCCTTAAACTATCCAACTTATGATAAATAGTTATATGCATTGGTTAGAGCATTAGAGACATGGCAGCACTACTTATGGCCTAAAGAGTTTGTGATTCACACAGATCATGAGTCCTTGAAACACATAAAGGGATAAGGAAAGCTCAATAGGCACCATGGAAAACTGATAGAATTCCTTGAGATATTTTCCTATGTCATTCCCTACAAGCAAGGTAAGCAAAATATTGTAGCCGATGCATTATCCCGCAGGTATATATTACTTTCTACCTTGGATGCTAAATTACTTGGTTTTGAACAAATTAAAGAATTATATGATTTAGACCATGATTTTGGTGAAATGTATAAACTTTGTGAAAGGCACGCTGAGGGAAATTTTTATAAATTTGAGTGATTGTTTAAGGAAAATAAACTTTGCGTGCCAAATTGTTCTTTACATGATTTACTTGTTAGAGAATCTCATGGTGGGGGCTTAATGGGACACTTTGGAATAGCTAAAACCTTAGCTGTTCTACAAGAGCATTTTTATTGGCCACATATGAAAAGAGATGTAGAAAGAATTTGTGATAGATGCATTAAATGTAAGCAATCTAAATCACGATTGCAACCACATGGGTTGTACATGCCACTTCCTATACCTAACCACCCTTGGGTAGACATTTCTATGGACTTTATTTTAGGATTCCCTAGAACAAGGAAAGGTAGGGATTCAATTTTTATGGTTGTGAATAGGTTTTCTAAAATAGCAATTTTATTGCATGTCATAAAACCGATGATGCATCTCATATTGTTAATTTGTTCTTTAAATAAATTGTTAGGTTGTGTGGAATGCCTAGAAAAATAGTGTGTGATAGAGATGCAAAATTCTTGAGTTACTTTTGGAAAACATTGTGGGTTAAGTTGGGTATTAAATTGTTGTTTTCTACTACTTGTGATGAGGACATGACCAGAAGCACCCCAAGATGGAGTCTATAGCCACTTCAAATCTCTATGGGACCAATAACCAGGGTAAGAGAGCAAAGAGGTTTAAAGAAGCACTAAATGGTTAATTAAAGAGGTGTTCACATCCCAAAGAAGCAAGTTCATTACCGGAAATGAACCAAAATTGGTCCATATGATCGGAACGGAGGATGCCAACATGAAAGAAAGCCTAATGCATGAAATCCAACCATATGGTGATGTGGCACGATTTGATGACATGGATGGTGATGTGGGATCATATGGTGACATGGCACTTTTGCCACGTGGAGGATGATATGCGCCTACATGGCATGGGCTGAATTTTATAATTAGGAAATATTAGTTTTTATTTTATGTCTTGATTGGATTTCGGCATGTTGCCTATTTTATTTTCTGAATTTAGTTTTATTAGGTTTTTAGATTACTTTCCTATTCTTATTAGGAAACTAGGAGATAAATTAGGTTTCCTAAACCTAACCAAATTAGGAAAGCTTTGTAATTTATTTTTCCTATTTAAAGGCACACAAGTCATGAATAAAATTCAGATTAAAATTTTGATTCAATGTGAGAGTGATTCTCTTAGTTCTCTAAGAACTATATCAAACTTTTCAAGCTTTACTCGTGTAGTTCAAATTTGACTTATCAATAGGTTATTCGGCACCCTATTATGGCGTCTTCACCATACCAAGGTTCTTACCTTAAATATAGGTAACGGGTCGAGGTCTTCCATTGATAACTTGTAATTAGTCTGGTCTAATTCAATCTTTGTTACGAGTTTAGAGGCAGGTCGCTCTAGGTTCGTATCAATTTGGTATCAGAGCTAGTTTCTAATTAAAGATTTGATCTATGTATTTCTTTTCTTTTGTTTCATTCCTTTTCTTGGTTTTTATTTTGGGCGATTTTTAGCGTTAGGTTAGAAATTGCATCTTTGATTTCTTTAGTTGTTCTTTGCATTTAGGTTGCTATGTTTTTCTTTGCGTTTTGTTTTTATGTGTTCTTCTTCATTCATTACGATCAGATCATATTTAAAACAAAAAAGAAAAAAAAAAAAAACAAAAATTCATTCTTAAATTTTTTTTTTCTTGGTCTTGTGGTTTATGGCATTGAATTATTGAGATTTCTAGGAAAACCAAGTAGTGAAATTTTTTTGATTGATTTGAGGAGCACCAAAAACAAGCCGAAATCAATATCGAAAATAAGGTTTGTTGAATATTCACTAATTCCACTTTGCAAATCTCATTCCAATTTGTTCCTCACATTCTAGTTTATTTTGTTCGTGCCAAATTTCTTGTTGAGCTTTCATCGTTGCCTTTTTCTTGTTACTTTTCACTCTATTTGTCTTTTTAGCCTTGTTTTCATAACTGTTTGATAGGTCTATTTGGATTGTTACTTGCTAGTTTGTTTTAGTATGAAATTAGTTTACGAAGAGCCAAATAGAATTACTAGAGTGCAAACATGAGTGAATTGAGACCTTAAATTTGAGCGAAACACGTGAGGGAGTGTTGTGAGGTCCTTTTTACTAATAAGTCTTGCAGAAAAATCATGTCACAGGACAAAGGCAAAGAAAGCATGGATGAAACTTAAGGTGTGGCTGATCCAAAGTTATACATTCAAGCCATGGTGGGAGAACTACAAAGAGCACTACGGTTGGAGATGGGGCAGATCCATGATAGGTTGGATAGGATAGAATCATCAATCCAAACGCCGCAGCAACGACCTCCACAAAGGTTTGCTCGTGGACGTGGTAGAGGAAGAGATATTCCAAGAAAAGGAGATTGGGAACAAGTGGGAGATGACTATGAGGAAGAAGAGCAAGACATTGGTTCGAGAACCAATCAATTCCATGGGAGATTTGCTCGTACCTTGAAATTAAAAAATAATGACACATTTGACATCCTCAGATTGTGAGGATTCATGTGACATCCACTTCCACCATCAAATTCCTGATAGAATCTTGATGGAATCTTTAAAGAATCTTTTCAATGCTTGGTGTATGTGAGCTCTATTCTTGCTTCCCATCATAATACGACCCAAGGAATCAATTTTTATGGTTGTTTTTTTGAAATTCTTCCTCTGTGTGTTTATATAAATATAAACAAACATATATAATATATATATATATATATATAAGCTACCCTAAAACAAAGCTGCTTTGAAGTAGAAGTTGTTAAACAGCCTGCTTTCGGCTGTCCTTCACCTAGATTAAAAAAAATACATAATTTAACACAAACTAACAAATTTTAAGCTATAAATATGGAATCATCAATATTTTAGGCCTAACAAATACCCCTAAACTTGAGATTTGCTAGTCCCTAGCAAAGAAAAAGAATAAGAAAATCAAATTTTTTAAAGAACATAAGATACTTTAATGGGTTGCCTCAAATATTCTATAATATATGAATTTTCAAATAGTATTAAAGTAATTATGTAACTCAATACCTTATCTTCCATCCAACATATATGGTATTTCCAATATGTGTGTGTGGAAATCAATTTAAACACTCAATATCATGCTTTTGAATGAATTCAAAAGAATTAGATATTGATAATAAAGTACAAACTACCATATGCTTGACTTAATTATCACCCTCCACCAATATAGGTTAATGCACCACCTTAAATTATTAGGACTTCATGGCTTTTATTGTTAAGGCTAAAAGGGTATGGCTTAATAGAAAGAAAAGGAAAAGACATAATAAATCAATGAAAGAAAACTAAAATTAAATATCAATGAATAACTTGTAAAATTTGTTTCGTTCTTAGAGTTTTATTTTTCCTTTAACTCAATTTCAATATCCTTTTTCACCTTTTTATTGTATTATTTTCTTCAAATCACACATATTCTTTCTTTCTATTTTTTTTTTGCTTTTCTTTTCCACAAAACCCCCAAACTTATTTTTATTCTTATTACACATTCAAACCTCCAATTTACACAAAAATACATACTAGAGCCAAATTCACCAAATACCTAACATCCAAACCTCACTTTTTTTTTTTTTCCAACACTTCAAGAAAATAACAAGCATATATTTATATAAATTCAAATAAAGCTCTCTTTATAGTATGTTCAAGGTAGGAAAAAGAAATTTAAGGCTCAAAAAGGGTAAGTAAATGTGCTTTAATGAACAAAAGGCTCTAATACATCTTTATGCATCCTAACGGCTCAAATAAGGTAGTAGTGGAAAATAATGTTTTAGGTAGACATGAAAGGCTCAAACTTAAACAAAGATGGCCTAAATCATGTTCTTAGTAATGCATTCACCTAGGATTTCGCCTCAAGAAATAATCAAGCAAGTTTTAGAGTTCAATTAATAATAAAGTATTCTAATTCATGCAAACCTTCTTCAAAACACAATCTAAATTATGCATTATTGATCATGAGCTCAAAATTTATTGAAAGTAATAACATGTGAATATAACTTCAAGTGCATATATCAAAACTAATCCACTATCTAAAAACCAATTTATTTTCAATCATAGTCTTATCATTGGCTCATTAAAGTACTTAAGAAAACACCACCAAAGCAATTTTATTTTGTTTTTATAATGAAGGAAAATAAAAACTATAACATGTTTGAAAACTAATAAAAACATTTAAATGACAAGATTTAAAAGATGCAAAGCATGCTTTTCACCTCGAAACTTAAAAAACAATGTCCTCATTGTGAAAAATATAAAATAAAGCAAAAGTAAATAAAAGGTAAAGAATACTCTCCTATAAAGACATGGGAATGTTCCTCGCAATGTGAAAACTTGGGAAAAACCTACATGTTGCATTTTCCCTACACACCATGTGGCCAAAAAGAAGGGCATGTGCCCATGCAATTTGATGCACTCCGTTGCATATTCAAGGTGATTGTATTCCAAAACATCTAGATTTAGACTTGAAATTCTCAACATTCATCTTTTGCTCTTTTGCACCTAAACATTTTAAAACCTTGCAAGAATTCAAATTAAACACATCAAAACATCCTAAAACAAGAAAACAACGAAAAACAACTAAAATAAATAGATAAATATAAGGTAAAGAAGGAAACTGGATTGCCTCCCAAAAGCGCTTGTTTAATAAAGTCATTAGCTTGACTCATTCTTTTTAGGTTCAACCTGGATTAAATATGTAAATGATGTCATCCTCATAATATTGTCCAAACTTATGATATGGCAATTGTGCATGATGATAATCTTGTGGCCTTGGCAAACTTTTAACTCCTTGTACTGTATAAGTCTCAATTTGAATCAAAAGTGTGAGTTGAACTTTCCTTGCAGTGGGTTGGATTTCTTTAGGTCCAAAAATGCTTTGTTTGTTTTCTTTTGGGACACACTCAGCCTCAATTTCATGTTTGGAGTATGTATATACATCTTGAGCCCTTGAAAATTCAATATTTGGCTTGAAAAATTGAGATTTAGCTTCATTGCTAAGCAATCTTCATGAAGTGCGGCCATAGCTTTATCCTCATCGGATTTAGCCAAATCTTGGCTTAATTGATTCCTTAACTTGTTATCTTGATGATCCTTAAGCCCTTTGTGCAATAAATTTGAAGGAAAATTAGAAAATTCCCATGAACTAGTGATAGTGCATTGAGAAACCTCTTCCAATTGGCAATCTCGGTCATATGTGTGTAACTCATTAAAACTCTCCAAAATTGAAGATTCTTGTTGCATTTCACTCTTGTAGACTGCTCTTCATGTTCCTCAAATCCTTTGTCATCATTATGTGGCTCTTGTAAGAATCCAATTTCATCAACTTGCTCATTAGAACTAATCTCCATGTTGCTTTCCAAGTCTTCTTAAGTTCCTAGTGAAAAAGTTGTCACTAGTTGCTCCAATTGAACTTGAAAGTTTGTACTTAAGGAATATTGATCTTGAACCTTGCCAATCGTTTCATAACATTTAGAAAATGTTTCCCTAAAGCTTGCCATAAACTCCATCAAAGTTGTGCTCACTTGATAATTTGAAAGATCTGAATTGTCATACCTTGAATTACTTTGTTGATCACTCCATCCAGAATTATGTGTGTTGGAATAAATATTATGTTGCTTTGAAAAGTCTTCGAATGGCTCTTCCAGAGAAAAACGATTTCCCACTTGACAATGTTCACTTAAATGATTACCTCCACACCATTGACATGTTATAGCTTGAACCCTAAAATTTGCAACTTGATTATATTGTCTTGATAAGTCTTCAATTGAGTCTTCCGGAGCAAAAGGATTCCCCACTTGACAATTTTCACTTAAGTGATTTATTCTACGCCATTCACAAGATACAGCTTGAGCTCTAAAATTTGCAACGAGTTTAGCCATGAGAGCAAGATTCTTTTGTAACTCAATAAAATTTTCACTTCAAGAACTAATTGGCACCCCATAATCCCAATAAGGTTGATGACCATAAGCTTGATATTCTATGACTTTTACTCAAAAGAAAACACTAACAAAACAAAGGTTCAAATTAATTGCAAGGTTATCACGCAAACAATTAAAATTAAACCCTAATATACAAACTATAATTGAAAATAATAAAGATAAACAAAAGTTGAAAATAAGAAAAAAAAATGTTCAAAGTACTACTAAACCTAATCCGAATTAATATTAGTGCCTTAATCCCTGGCAACGGCACCAAAAACTTGATATGTAAGATCAACTCACAAGTGCAGGAATCTTTTTCAAGTACTAGAGTGGAAAAATAAGGTTATCATACCCAAAAGATTAAGAATTAAGCATCAAAGATAATTAGGTTTCGGTAATATTTGAACTAACAGTTAAGATGGCAATTGAAAACTAATTAAACTAAATTAAACAAAAGCAATCAATTAAAATTATATCAATTTCATGTAAGAGAGTGAGTTTAATAATTATGAATACTAGGGCATTTGATTTCACCACTAAAGATTCCAATTTAATTACTTATATATGTGAATTTAATTAACTAGTAATTTTGTCAACCACACTTAATCACAAAATTAATCAAAAGTAGTTTCCACTCACAATTGATAATATTCACATGACCTAACTTATTCCTTCCGGCCTATAAATTAAATCATACACATTTATTCAGCATAGATTAAGCAAATAATATAGCATGAGACATAACTATTTTCCAATCAATTATGCATTCATGTAAATCATTGTAGATCCATAATATTATCCTTTTCCAAGCTCAAATATTATTAAAATCATTCAATCCTTCTGGCCTATGAAAACATTAAGCATACCAATGATTTATTAACAAAATATATTACTAATTAAATAAAACACAACATATATTAAGTAATTAAACCTTAATAATTAGGGATACATCCTAGCCCTAGCTGTGAAAATTAGTTCATGGAAAAAGTAAATTCAACATCCATAATTATTAAAAATAATAAGGTTCACAATTAAAGAGAACAAAAACTATTGAAGGAATCCTCCATCAAGAGCTCTCCAATTTGCAGCCTTCTTCTCCAAGCAAGCCCATGCCTCTATGCCTCCTCCAAGCTCTCCAGTTGATCTCCTAAAATCCAAAAATATAAAACCCTAGAGCCCTTAAGAGAACTTAAGAAACTCTCTAAACTTGTATACTTTCCTTCAATGTCGGGGGACTATATATATAGAACTGTGGGAACCTTTTTCTCTCTTTATTTTCAATGTGGAGTCTTGGAAGGTACATTTTTTAGGCCATGAAGAGGGTTGGACGAATTTCATGTGTAAAAAGAAACTTGATATTAGTTGCTCTCTATTACTTTCCTTTTCTCTAATTCCTCCTAAAAAATAGTTAATTAGTATAATTTACCCTTAATGAAGCATGTGACATGACATGTGCCTCATTAATGATAAATTAACCAATTATTGCCACTTGTCTTTATCTTGGCCCTCAAATTGCCTTGATTCCCTCTTTTTATCAATGGTGGAGATTTAACTAGAATATTCCTTTTTATAAATTCCAACCTACAAATGACGATACCTCTTTGCTCGCACCTCGATATTAAAAAATAATGAGACATTTGAGATTGTCAGATTGTGAGTTGAATTGGTCAAAGAATTAAAGGCCATTCAAATTAGGTTTCCTAAACCTAAACACATTAGGTTTCCTAAAGCTAACCACATTAGGTTTTCTAAACCTAACCAAATTAGGTTTCCTAAACTTAATTTTCGTCCATCATTATTTTTAGCAAATTTAGGAAAGCTTTGTAACTTATTTTTCCTATTTAGGCACAAAAGTCATGAATAAAAATCAGATTATGTTTTTAATAATGAAGGAAATTAAAAACTAAAACTAACATTTTTGAAAACTTATAAAAACACTTAAATGGACAAGATTTAAAAGATGCAAAGCATGCTTTTCACCCCCGAACTTAAAATGAACAATGTCCTCATTGTGAAAAACGTAAAATAAAGCAAAAGTAAATAAAAGGTAAAGAATACTCCCCTTTGAAGACATGGAATGTTCCTCGTAATGTGAAAAAAATTTTATGTACTCCAATGCATATTAAAGGTGGTTATACTCCAAAAACCTAACTTTAGACTTGAAATTCTCAACATTCGTCTTTTGCTCTTTTACACCTAAACATCTTAAAACCTTGCAAAAACTCAAACAAAACACATCAAAACAACCTAAAAACAAGAAAACAACTAAAAACAACTAAAATAAATAGATAAATATAAGGTAAAGAAAGAAACTTGGGTTGCCTCCCAAGAGCGCTTGTTTAAAGTCATTAGCTTGACTTCATCCTTTGATGTTCAACCTGGATTAAATATATAAATGATGTCATCCTCATAATATTGTCCAAGCTTATGATATGGAAATTGTGCATGATGATAATCTTGTGGCCTTAGCAAACTTTTAACTCCTTGTCCTATATAAGTCTCAATTTGAATTAAAAGCATGAATTGAACTTTCTTTTCGGTAGATTGGATTCTTTTAGGTCCAAAAATGCTTTGCTTGTCTCCTTTTGGGATGCATTCAACCTCAATTGCATTTTTGGAGCGTGGATATACATCTTGGGCTCTTGAAAATTCAATATTTGGCTTGAAAAGTTGAGATTTAGCCTCTGTTGGTAAGCAATCTTCTTGAAGTGCGGCCATAGCTTTATCCTCATCGGATTTGGCCAAATTTTGGCTTGATTGATTCCTTGACTCATCCTCTTCATGATCCTTAAGCCCGTTTTGCAATGAATTTGAGGGAAAATTAGAAAATTCCCATGAACTAGTGATAGTGAGTTGGGAAACTTCTTGTGGTGGGCAATCTTGGTCACATGTGTGTATCTCATTAAAATTATCCAAAATTGAAGATTCTTGTTGCATTTCACTCCTTATAGACACCTCTTCATGTTCCTCAAATTTTTCATCATTATGTGGCTCTTGAAAGGATTCAAATTCATCAACTTGCTTGTTACAAGTAATCTCCATATTAGTTTTCAAGTCTTTTTGAGATCCTTGTGAAAAAGTTGCCGTTGATTGCTCCAATTGAACTTGAAAGTTTGGACTTGGAGAATATTGATTTTGCAACTTGCCAATCGCATCATAACATTTAGAAAATGTTTCCCTATGCCTTTCCATACACTCAATCAAAGATGTGCTCACTTGATAACTTGAAATATCTGAATTGTCATACCTTGAATAACTTTGTCGATCACTCCATCCAGAATTATATGTGTTGGGAAAGTCTTCGAATGGCTCCTCCGGAGCAAAAGGATTTCCCACTTGACAATGTTCACTTAAATGATTGCCTCCACACCATTGACATGTTATAGCTTGAATCCCAAAATTTGCAACTTGATTATATTGTCTTGATAAGTCTTCAATTGAGTCTTCTAGAGCAAAAGGATTCCCCACTTGACAATTTTCACTTGAGTGATTTACTCCACACCATTCACAAGGTACAGCTTGAACTTTAAAATTTGCAACGAGTTTAGACATCATAGCAAGATTCTTTTGTAACTCGATAAAATTTTCACTTGGAGAACTAGTTGGCACCCCATAATCCCAATAAGGTTGATGATCATAAGCTAGATATTCCATGATTTTCCTAAAAAGAAAACACTAACAAAACAAAGGTTCAAATTAATTGCAAGTTTGTCAAGCAAACAATTGAAATTAAACCCCAGTATACAAACTAAAATTGAAAATAATAAAGATAAACAAAAGTTGAAAATAATAAAAAATCCTAAGTATGCATAACTTTTAACCTAGACACCAATAAATTTAAAAAAGTATTAAAAATTCAAAGCAAGTTGGCCAAACAAGCAAAGAATTAAAACCCTAGCATGCAACACTAAAACCAAAATTAAGAAATAAATATAAAAATTTAAAATAAGAAAACAATGTTCAAAGTACTACTAAACCCAATCCTAATTAATATTAATGCCTTAATCCCCGGCAACGGCGCCAAAAACTTGATATGTAAAATCAACTCGCAAGTGCACGAATCGTTTTCAAGTAATAAAGTGGAAAAATAGGGTTGTCGTACCCAAGGGATTAAGAATTAAATACCAAAGATAATTAGGTTTTGATAATATTTGAACTAAAATTTAAGATGGCAATTGAAAACTAAATAAACTAAATTAAACAAAAGCAATCAATTAAAATTAGATCAATTTCAAGTAAGAGAGAGAATTGAATAATTATGAATACTAGGGCATTTGATTTCACCACTAACTATTCCAATTTAATTACTTAAATATGTGAATTTAATTAACTAGTAATTTTGTTAACCATACTTAATCACAAAATTAATCAAAAGTAGTTTCCACTCACAATTGATAATATTCACATAACCTAATTTATTCCTTCCGGCCTATAAATTAAATCATGCAAATTCATCAAGCATAGATTAAGCAAATAATATGGCATGAGACATAACTATTTTCCAATCAATTATGCATTCATGTAATCATTGGAGATCCATAATATTATCCTTTTCCAAGCTCAAATATTATTAAAATCATTCATTCCTTCCGGCCTATGAAAGCATTAATCATACCAATGATCTATTAACAAAACATATTACTAATTAGATAAAACTCAACATATATTAAAATAATTAAACCTTCATAGTTAGGGCTACATCATAGCCCTAGCTATGAAAATTAGTTCATGGTAAAAATAATTTCAACATCCATAATTATTAAAAATAATAAGATTCACAATTAAAGAGAAAGGAAAAGAGAATAAAAACTATTGAAGAAATTCTCCTCCAAGAGCTCTCCAAGTCGTAGCCTTCTTCTCCAAGCAAGCCCACATCTCTCTCCCTCTTCCAAGCTCTCCAATTGATCTTCTAAAACCCTAAAACTTTAAAACCCTAGAACCCTTAAGAGAACCTTAGAAACTCCCAAAATTTGGTTTGTTTCTATTTAAGCCTCCTAAAAGCTCTTAAATAACTCTCTAAACTTGTATATCTTCCTTCAATGTGGTGGGGGCTATATATATAGGACCTTGGGAATCTTTTTCTCTCTTTATTTTCAATGTGGGAGTCTTGGAAGATACCTTTTTTAGGCCATGAAAAGGGTTGGACGAATTTCATGTGTAAAAAGGAAACTGTATATTACTTGGTCTCTACTACTTTCCTTTTATCTAATTCCTCCTAAAAAATAGTTAATTAGTCTAATTTACCCTTAATGAAGCATGTGACATGACATGTGCCTCATTAATGATAAATTAACCAATTATTGCCACTTGTTTTTATCTTGGCCCTCAAATTGCCTTGATTCCCTCTTTTGATCAATGGTGGAGATTTAACTAGAATATTATTTTTTATAAATTCTAAACTTTAAATGATGATAACTCTTTGCTCGCACCTCGAAATCCAAAAATAACGAGACATTTGAAATCCTCAGATCGTGATGATTCATATGACATCCACTTCCATCATGAAATTCCCGATAGAATCTTTATGGAATCTTCAAGGTATCTTTTTGGAATCTTTTTAATGCTTAGTCTGTTCGAGCTCAAATCTTGCTTCCCACCATAATTCGACCCAAGGAATCCATCTTTATGATTGTTTTCTTAAAATTCTTCCTATTTTTCCTAGATTAAGAAAAATACACAATTAAGTATCTTTCCATAACAAATTAACACAAACTAACAAATATTAAGCTATAAATATGGCATAAAATCATCAATATTTTAGATCTAACAGATTACAATTTTGATTCAAAGCGAGAGTGATTCTCTTGGTTCTCTAAGAACTATATCGAACTTTTCAAGCTTTGCTTATGGAGTTTAAATTTGACTTATCAATAGGTTATTCCGTACCATATTGTGACGTCCTAACTATACCAAGGTTCTTACCTCAAATACAGGTAAAGGGTCGAGATCTTCCATTGATAATTTGTAATTAGATGGTCCAAATCAATCTTTGTTACAAGTTAAGAGGCAAGTCGCTCTAAGTTCATATCATCACTACTGAAGGTGGTCAAATCATGGGCAACTCACTTCAAGCATGTGGTATACACGTGGGAGATACCATGGAGAGCATGATGAGGACCTGCCTAGGAGCACAACAAGCTGAAGCCAAGATGCTATACAATTGAAGACAAAACCAATAACATAAGCTTAAGGCTAAAGATTCAAAGATGCACTAAATGGTTTAATCTAGGAGGTGTTTAGATCTTAAAGGAAATTTACTACTGAAGGTGAACCTAGGATGGTGCAATTTATAGGATTACATGGCCAAATTCATGAAGAAAAACCTTTGCTAACTTGGCGTGATGATGTGGCATATTGATGAAGTGGAAAAATGACATGGCAAACATATGATGATGTGGTAGTGTCACATGGCATCTTATGTCACATTTGTGCGGATTTCATAAGCTTTTATGCTGAATTAACTTTTCTTGGTGTCCAAGTTATTCATTAGTTTCCAAATTGTAATGAGGAATCTTAATTATTTTTGTGTTTGTTTTATATTAACGAAAATGTCAAATTAGTTTCCTAATTTACCTTAATCATGTAATCAAATCACCTTTCTTAATTTCAATTAAAGGAAAGTTGATTAGTCAAATTAAAATTAGGAAACTAAGTTTAATGTCAACTTTTGTCTTAGGAAACTAGAATTTGTACTTTGCCTATAAATAGGCATCCCTTTTAGTAGAATAAAACAGTTTTAAGAATTTTTAGCATATGAGTGTCATCCTCTTTGTTCTTTAATAATTGTTGAACTTATCAAGTTTTGCTTGTGGCGTTCAAGCCTTATAATAGAAAATCCCTATTGTAGCATCATCATTATGCCAAAGTTCTTAGTCATAGGTTGATTAAATATTGAGGTTTTCATTAAAACTTAACTTAGAATGATCCATAATTTATTTGCTATAAATAAGTTTAGGAGCGAGTCACCCTAACTTCATATCTACTTGGTATCAAAGCACGATTTTCTAAGTATAGGTTTGATCTATCTTATGTTTATTTTATTTTTTTGTTTCTTTGATCTTTAGTCCTGCTGATGCAAATCCGCCCCTGCCCGCACAATGGACAACCCGCTAGGTTGCTGACTCGATACGGATGAAGACTGGACCGATTACTAGGGTTCAAACTAAGAGATTTAAGGATAACCTTGCTGCTTTTATCTAGGGAGGAACTCATTCTCAAGAGGGCTTGTCCATACCCGAAGATACAAGGCCTGTTTTGAGCATAAAAGTGGTGGAAGTCAATACGGACCCGGATAGCGGTTTTGGTGCATTTATGGATTCTAGGCAGCGGGAAATGAGTTCAAATTTTCTTGAATTCACTTGATATCACTAAGAAGTCATGGTAACTGGTCAAGCCCAAAGCTACACTGGTCATTTGAGTGGTGTGCGCATGAGAGAGACAATTGGCCATGTTTTGCTGTATTTTTCGCTGGCTCTATTGTATTTTGCTGAGTTGGCTTTTTCTCTTTCCTCCAAGCAAGGGCAACATCTGAGATGATACGAACCTAGAGCGACCTATCTCTAAACCCGTAACAAAGATTGAATTAGACCATCTAATTACAAGTTATCAATGGAAGACCTCGACCCGTTACCTATATTTAAGGTAAGAACCTTGGTATGGTGAAGACGCCACAATAGGGTGCGGAATAACCTATTGATAAGTCAAATTTGAACTCCACAAACAAAACTTGAAAAAGTTCGATATAGTTCTTAGAGAACCAAGAGAATCACTCTCACTAAAATTGTAATCTCCCCTTTATTCATGACTTATGTGCCTTTAAATAGGCAACATAAATTACAAAACTTTCCTAAATTTGCTAAAAAGTGAAGGTGGAATAATAATGGACGAAAATTAGGTTTCCTAAACCTAATTTTGATAGGTTTAGGAAATCTAATTTTGATAGGTTTAGGAAACCTAATGTGATTAGATTTAGGAAACCGAATGTGGTTAGGTTTAGGAAACCTAATGTGGTTAGGTATAGGAAAGTAATTTGAAAACCTAATAAAAACTAAATTAGGAAAGTAAATAGGCAACATGCCAAAATCCAATCAAAACATAAATAAAAATTAATATTTTCCTTATTATAAAATTTGGCCAAGCTTAGTTGGATGCCATGTCACCATATGATGCCACATCACCATGTTGTAGGAGTCCATGCGTTAAACTCTCTTTCACGTTGGCATCCACCATCCCAATCATATGGACCAATTTTAGTTCATCTTCACTAATGAACTTGCTTCCTTAGGTTGAAAACACCTCTTGGATTAAACCATTTAGTGCCTCTTTCAATCTCATTGCTCGTGCTCGGGTTATGGGTCCTATAGACATTTGAAGTGGATTTGGGCTCCATCTTGAAGGGCTCTTGGTCATATCCTCATCATTCCCCTCCTTTTGAAAAAGATTTGTCCTCAAATCATCATCTGGACAAAAAGGAGATAAATCAGCGACATTAAAAGTAACACTTACATTATAGTCACCTGGAAGATCTAATTTGTAAGCATTGTCATTAAGTCTCTCCAATACTTGGAAGGGATCATCCCCACGTGGTATGAGTTTAGACTTTCGTTGTGCTGGAAATCTTTCATTTCTCAAATGCAACCAAACCCAATCTCCAGGCTCAAAAACAACTTGTTGGCGCCCTTTGTTTGCTTGCTTCATGTATTGTTCGGTTCTCATCTCAATGTTAGCTTTGGCCTTTCCATGTAACTGCCTAACAAAATCAGCTTTCTTTTTCCCATCTAAATTAGCAGGCTTACTCAAAGGTAAAGGTGTTAAATCCAATGGAGTTAAAGGATTAAAACCATATACAATTTCAAAAGGTGAAAATTTAGTGGCTGAATGTACAGATCTATTGCAAGCAAATTCAATATGAGGTAAACATTCTTCCTAAGTTTTGATATTCTTACTTATCAATGCACGCAACAAAGTAGACAAAGTTCTATTTACTACCTCTGTTTGTCCGTCAGTTTGTGGATGACAAGTAGTAGAAAACAACAATTTAGTACCCAACTTAGCCTATAATGTTTTCCAAAAGTAACTTAAGAATTTTGCATCTCTAGCAGACACTATTGTTCTAGGCATTCCATGCAATCTAACAATTTCTTTAAAAAACAAATCACCAATATGAGATGCATAATCGGTTTTATGACATGCAATAAAATGTGCCATTTTAGAAAACCTATCCACAACCAAAAAAATCGAATCCTTACCTTTTCTTGTTCTAGGCAACCCTAAAACAAAGTCCACAGAAATATCTACCCAAGGGTGGTTAGATATAGGAAGTGGCATGTACAATCCATGTGGTTGCAGCCGTGATTTAGATTGCTTACATTTAATGCATCTATCACAAATTCTTTCTACATCTCTTTTCATGTGGCCAATAAAAATGCTCTTGTAGAACAGCTAAGGTTTTAGTTATTCCAAAGTGTCCCATTAATCCCCCACCACAAGATTCTCTTACAAGTAAATCACGCAAAGAACAACTTGGCATACAAAGTTTATTTTCCCTAAACAAGAATCCTTCAACTTTATAAAACTTTCCCTCAGCACGCCTTTCACAAAGTTTGTAAATTTCACTAAAGTCATGATCTAAAGCATATATTTTCCAAAGCATATACATACCTGCGAGATAATGCATCAGCTACAATATTTTCCTTACCTTGCTTGTAGTGAATAACATAGGGAAATGTTTCAATAAATTCCATCCACTTGCCATGGCACCTATTAAGCTTTCCTTGTCCCTTTATGTGCTTCAACGACTCATGATCTGTGTGAATCACAAACTCTTTAGGCCATAAGTAGTGCTGCCATGTCTCTAATGCTCTAACCAATGCATATAACTCTTTGTCATAAGTTGGATAGTTTAAGGCAGCCCCACTTACCTTTTCACTGAAGTGAGCAATTGGTTTTCCCTCCTGCATCAAAACAGCACCTATACCTATTCCTGATGCATTACATCTGTTAGTTTTTCTTTTAACAAATTAAAAGACCTTTCTTAAGCTTCTCCCCATTGAAAACCTGCACTCTTCTTAATACCCTTTGTCAAAGGTGCTAAAATCTATAAGAAACCTTAGATAGAAACTAGCCAAACCATGGAAGCTTCTAACTTGGGTGATACTAGTTGGCGTGGGCTACTCTTGAATGGCTTTCACCTTCTCTTGATCAACTTTGATACCTGCAGCACTAATCACAAAGCCTAGAAACACAAGCTCAGATTTAGAAAAGTCACACTTGTTAAGATTGGCATAAAGTCTTTCTTTCCTAAGAATATCTAAAACTAACCTAAGATGCCCTACATGCTCTTCTAAACTCCTACTATATATAAGGATATCATCAAAGTACACAACCATAAATTTTCCAATGTAAGCACGCAAAACATGATTCATAAGTCTCATGAAAATACTAGGGGCATTAATTAACCTAAATGGCATAACCAACCACTCATACAAACCATGCTTTGTTTTAAATGCTGTTTTCCATTCATTACCTTCCTTCATGCGAATTTGATGATAACCACTCTTAAGATCAATTTTTGAAAACATGCATGCACCATACAATTCATCAAGCATATCATCTAACCTAGGAATAGGGTGATGATATTTGACAGTTATATTGTTAATAGCCCTACAATCTATGCACATTCTCCATGTTCCATCTTTCTTAGAGACTAATAACAAGTGTACAGCACATGGATTCATGCTCTCTCTAACATACCCCTTTTCAAGCAATTCACTTACCTGCTTTTGAAGTTCCTTTGTCTCCTCTGGATTACTCCTATAAGCCGGTCGGTTTGGAATTGTTGATCTCGGAACAAAATCAATTTGATGTTCGATTCCTCTAATCGCTGGTAACCCACTTGGAATCTCCTCGGGAAAGACATCATCGAACTGCTGCAAAAGAGAAACAATAGAACTAGGGAAAATATAGTTAAATGATTCATATATGTATCGTTGTACATCATTACAATCATAGGCTTTCTACAACAAAAAAGCTTCTTCATCTCACTCTGTTTTGCATAAAAACTCTTTTTTTTTCTTTCCACTGTTTTTCTTTTCCTTTTCACTCACACTCTCATCCTCACCACTCTTTTTATTCTCATGGTGTTGAATATAGTTTGATTGTGTTGTTGTTCAGCTTCTCTCCGCCTTTGTAAAGCCAATTGATTATCAAAAACTTGTTTAGGAGTCATCGGCATAAGCATCACTCGTTTACCCTTGAAATTGAAGACAACCTTATTAGTTCGTCCATGATGATTAGTATCTCTATCAAATTGCCATGGACGTCCTAAAAGCAAATGACCAGCTTGCATTGGTACCACATCACAAATAACCTCATCTTCATATAGAAAATGCAATCTTCACTTGCCTATTCACCTTCAACTCTCCACAATCATTAAGCCATTGCAGCTTATATGGTTCTGGATGCTTCATAGTGGGTAAACCTAGCTTTTCAATGACAGTAAGATTAGCAACATTAGTATAACTTCCTCCATCAATAATCATACTACATACTAAGTCCTTGACTTTGCACCTGGTATGAAAGATGTTCTCCTGTTGCACTTCCTTCTCATCTTTATACGCAGTTAAAGCTCTTCTAGTAACCAATGACAAGTCCCTTCCAACAGGATACTTATGATTCATCTTCATCACCAACATCCTCCAATGGTGGTATGGATTCATTGTCCGACTCTTCTTCTTCAGTTTCAATGTCTCCACTCCCAAATCATCATGACCCTCTTATTAGGACATTGACTTGCAATATGACCCCTGCCTTGACATTTAAAGCACATGATATCCCGATTTCTAGTTGAAGATGAATCGGATTTACTCACTTGCTTAGATGAGGATGGTTTGGCCTTAACTTCGAATTTAAGCCGTGTGGTGGCTTTATCTTCAAACTTGGGCTGATTGGGTTTCCATGTGGTTGGGCTTACTTTCCTTGGTTCAAAAATCACTTGCTTCCTTCCCTTATTAGCCTTCTTTTCATAGATTTTAGTTTTCTTCTCAATGTGCTCGTTCATCTTGGTGTGTAAATCCTGCACAAACCTTGCTTTTGCTTTGCCATCCATGAATACAATTTCATTAGTAGGTAAAGGCAGTAAATCCAATGGTGTAAGAGGATTAAAATCATAAACAATTTTCAAATGGTGAACAATTGGTGGATGAATGCAATGTCCTGTTGTAGGCAAATTCTATGTGTGGCAAACAATCCACCCAATTTTTCAAATTCCTTTGAATCAAAGCTCTCAACAAAGTTCCTAAAGTTTTATTAACCACTTCAGTTTGTCCATCTGTTTGTGGATGACAAATGGATGAAAACAACAGCTTTGCTCCTAACTTTCCTCAAAGTGTTTTCCAAAAATGACTTAAAAACTTAACATCCCTATCGGAAATAATGGTTTTACGAATGCCATGTAGTCTAACTATCTCCCTAAAAAACAAATCAGCAACATGTGTAGCATCATTTGTTTTGCTACATGGAATGAAATGAGCCATTTTTAAAAATCTATCTACTACCACAAAGATAGAATCCTTTCCTTTGCTAGACCGTGGAAAACCTAAAACAAAATCCATTGAAATGTCTATCCAAGGGGCATTTGGAATAGGTAATGGAGTGTACAAACCATGTGGTTGTACTTTGGATTTGGCCTTTCTTATGTGTGGCCAAAAGAAGTGCTCACCTTAGATGTCTAATGTTTTAACAACACCAAAATGCCCGATAAGGCCACCCTCATGTGACTCTCTAACTAGTAATTCTCTAAGTGAACATTGTGGCACACAAAGTTTGTTTTCCCTAAACAAATATCCATCATTTCTATAAAACTTATCAAAAGCAATCTTTTCACATGCAGCAAACACATTTCCAAAATCAGGGTCTTTTGCATACAATTCTTTAATTTGTTCAAATCCTAACATCTTAGCATTCAAGGTTGAGATTAGAGTATACTTCCTTGACAATGCATCTACCACTTTGTTCTCATTTCCTTGCTTGTACTTGATGATGTACGGGAACGATTCTATGAACTCCACCCACTTCGCATGTCTTCTTTGCAACTTGCTTTGCCCTTTGATATGCCTTAAGGAATCATCATCTGTATGGATGATGAACTCCTTGGGCCAAAGATAATGCTGCCAATTTGTTCTTCTTCCCATTTGAAAGTTACATTTCTCTTAACAAGCTCATTCAAAGGTGTAGCAATGGTGCTAAAGTCCTTAACAAACCTCCTATAAAAGCTAGCTAACCCATGAAAGCTCCTAACCTCACTTGCACTTTTAGGTGTTGGCCACTTTTTAATGGATTGGACCTTTGACTCATCAACTTTCACATCATTAAAACTAACAACAAAACCTAGGAAAACAACTTCATTCATGCAAAAACAACATTTCTTTAAATTGGCATACAATCTTTCACTCCTAAGAACATCTAGCACAATCCCAATATGCTCTATATGCTCTTCCAAACTCTTACTATATATGAGAATGTCATCAAAATACACAACAACAAACTTTCCTATAAATGCACACAGGACATGATTCATTAACCTCATGAATGTACTAGGTGCATTTGTCAAGCCAAATGGCATGACCAACCACTCATATAAACCTTGCTTGGTTTTGAAAGCTGTTTTCCACTCATCCCCCTCCCTCATCCTAATTTGGTGGTAACCACTCCTAAGATCCACGCACATTCTCCAAGTTCTATCTTTCTTGGACACTAAAAGCATCGGTACAGCACATGGACTCCTACTATCTCAAATATACCCTTTTACCAAAAGTTCTTCAACTTGTTTTTGCAGCTCCTTTGCTTCTTACGGATTGGTTCTATAAGCTGGACGATTTGGTATTGTAACTCTTGGAATGAAATCTATTTGGTGCTCAATCCCTCTTAGTTGTAGTAATCCACTTGGAACCTCCTCGGGAAATATATCTTCATATTCCTGCAAAAGAGATACCATTGCACTAGGCAAGGTATTATTAGTATCAAGTTTCTCATCCTTGTACAACATAAGAAAAATGGGTTTTTGAGTTATAAATGCACTCTTCAAGTCACTCATTTTTGCATAAAAACACTTTTGTTTTCTCTCTTTTTCACACTCTCTTTTTCTTGGTAGTCATTCCCTTTTCTCTCTATTTCTTTCCCTCTTTCTTCTCTCACTTTCTTTTCTTTTGCATCTTCACTCGTTTCACTCTTTTTCTCTCCCTTTTCTCTTTCTTCATTTTTCTCACTTTTCTCTCTTTTATCTTTCATTTGTACTGCCAAGATTTGATGTGGAGTCATGAGAGTAAGAGTTGTTTTTCTTCCATCCTTAATGAAGGTGTATTTTTGGTGAATCCATCATGGATAACCTTCCTATCGTACTGCCAAGGCCTTCCTAAAAGAATGTGACAAGCTTGCATTGGAACCACATCGCACTCCACTTCATCTTGATATCTTCCAATGGTGAACTCTAACTTGCTTAGTAACTTTGATTTCCCCACAATCATTCAACCATTACAGCTTGTATGGGCGAGGATGCTTGGTTGTCCTTAGCTTTAACTTCTTCACCAATTCTTCACTTGCCACATTTCTACAGCTCCCTCCATCGATTTTCAGATTGCAAACTCTTCCTTGCGCTTGACATCTTGTATAGAAAATGTTCTCCCTTTGGTCCTTTTCTTCTTTCTCGGCTTGTGCATTTAGAGCTCTCCTCACCACCAAAGATTTTCCTTCTTCAACATATTCACATTCACTTTCTTCCAACTCTAATTCTTCATCTTCACCTTCTTCATTTTCGCTTTTGGACTTGATTCCTCCATTCCTCATCACCATGTCATCCGATGAGCTTAGGACATTGGTTCTTCTTCTTTAGCTTTCCCTTTGTCCCTTTCCTTAGAAACTTCTGCTTTTTAGTTGTTGAATTTACTGCTGTATAGTTTGTCATTCTTCTTCCAATTTGAATTCCCACCTTTCCATGTATTTCCTCCCTTTCCAAAGGTGCTAATGAATCTTTTCCTCATAACAGCTTTGAGTTCTCCCCATGTTCTTATGGGCCTCTCACCATTCCTTCTTTGGTTCATGACAAGTTGATCCCACCATATGATTGCATAGTCACTAAACTCAATCACAGTAAGCTTTACCTTCTTCTCCTCGGAGTAGTTGTGGCAATCAAAGAGTAGATCTACCTTCTTTTCCCAATTGAGGTACTCATTCGGATCATTCCTTCCTTGGAATGATGGTATGCTCATTCTGAGACCGTTCAAATTACCATCTTCTTCATCTCGACCTCTATGATTCCTCCTTGGTAAATTCCCTCTCCTTACTCCTCTCCTTGTACCCATTCTAGGATCCTCAAACTCGAACTCTTCCTCATATTCATCCTCACTAATTTCTTCAATATCTCCTTCTCTAGGCGTTGGAGCTCTTCTATTGTTTCTCCTTCCTTCATTAGTAACCTATGGTGTTCCCTCTCGTGGTCTAGGGGAATTCGTTTGAGTATTCATTTGTTCTTCCATCAAAGTCATTCGCCTCATTAATTCTTCAAACTTCCTTTCCATATTGCTGACATTGATTTCTTCATATGTTGCTCTAAGCTCATCGGATGACATGGTGAAAGAAATGTCCTTACTACACTCCCTCACGTGTTTTCTCTCACTCTCGTGTTTCACACACAATAAAGAAAGAAAATATGCACTTGGTGATTCACCAAATTCTATTGGACTCAACAAGTACCACTATCAAGCACAATATACTTATTTGAACAAGGGTGAAATAAGAAATGTAGCACTTTTATGAGATGATGAATAAAATAACAAAGAATGAAAGGAACAAAATTCCAAGAAAGACTGGAAGAGAAAATGACAATGGAAATAGTGAGCAACAAAAGGTAAAATAACAATCAATGACTTAAGATCAAATGAATAGAGGATAGTGGGAAGATTTATAGCAACTAATATAGATA
This sequence comes from Ziziphus jujuba, assembly GCF_031755915.1. Taxonomy (NCBI): domain Eukaryota; kingdom Viridiplantae; phylum Streptophyta; class Magnoliopsida; order Rosales; family Rhamnaceae; genus Ziziphus; species Ziziphus jujuba. The sequence continues at coordinate 21,525,239 of NC_083383.1, read as the reverse complement.
ATCCTTTTGTACCAATGGCCTTTTAAACAAATCAAACAACCAGATCAATCAAAAGGAAAGATTTTGAAAGGTTGGATCTACTTTCAAGTGCCAAAAAGGATATGCTTTTTTTTTTTTTAATCCGAATTTTTTTTTTTTAACATATGTATCAAATTTTTCACAACTTTTTTTTTCCGTTTTTTTTTTTTTTCATTTTTTCTTAAACAACCTTTGCTAAGACAATATGGCTGTATATATATATATATATCAAACCCTCCAAACAACAGCAAGTGGTAGAAATAATTTAAAGATTCTAACAAAACTCAATGAAAAAGATTGTGGATTTTCTAGGGTATGCTAAGCAAAAGAAACACAACAAAAATGGACATCAAAAAGGAAAATGGATGGAAACACAAAATGGGAATAGAAAAAAAAAATGAACAGCAAATGACAAGGAAAGAAGAAACAAGGAACAAAAGAAAAACACCAGAAAACAAAGCAACGCAAGCTAGGGTTTCAATATGTTATAATCAGGAAATAAATAAAACAAAGAGAATTCTCACATACCTTGTAACTGATGCTCTGATACCAAAATGATATGCTCACGGATGCGTGTATGGTAGTGAGATGACGATTTTGAGTCAATGAAATGAAAGTGAATAACTAGATGGTGATTGGATATGGAGATGGGATGAAAAAGAATTGCAAGGAACTTAAAAATAGAAGGAAAAAAAGGAAAAAAAAAGTAAAATAAAATAAAACATATCCAACCAAGACCCACTACCTATTTAGAGGTAGGAACCTATGATATTGACTTATGACCCATTATCTATGTAAGGTAAGAACCATAATTATAAAGACACTCTCAAGTGAATAACCTGGAGGTCCAAGAATAATGGTGAAAACCCAATTCTCAATGAGAGAAAATTTCATTCGAACAAACCAATCCCAATACAAATGGAAAAATAAAATCCTTAAATAGAGTCTAAGACTCTTTTGAAACCCTAGACAAAGCATAAAGATTATTTTGACTTATTTTGAACCAGCTAGAATTACCTTTATACACATCCAAAATTACCAATATAAAACTAAATGCTTAATTTAACCTAGTTAGGCCTAGCTAGTATCAAACTACATGGCACGGATGTTCTAAAATACTTGGTCTCTTAAAATAGCACTAAAACAGCCCATTTTACAATTACCTCAGGCCCATTTTATAATTCTCTAGGCCCAAAATGTCCCCCTTTAATTTTGGCTTACTTTCCAAACGAAAAACACTTGATCTTAGGCTGTCAAATAGTTGTTCTTAAACATGGAATTCTCAAAAGTGGGTTTGATAATGTCCTCCCCTTTAAACACATCAAGATCCTTCATGAATGCAAATAAGGCTTCCTTGAATCTTTTGCCTCTACTTCGAGTAATTGGATTGGGCCTTGAGGCAGCTGAAAGGGATCGTTGGAGATGTAATGTGGATCAACTAACAAAACAGAGGTTCAAATTAATTGCAAGTTATCGCAAACAATTAAAATTAAACCATAATATACAAACTAAAATTGAAAATAATAAAGATAAACAAAAGTTGAAAATAAGAAAAACCCCTAAGTATGCATAACTTTTAACCTTGACACCAATAAATTAAAAATACAATTTTGGTTTCAAGTACCACAAAATAAGTATTAAAAATTCAAAGGAAGTTGGCCAAACAAGCAAAGAATTAAAACCCTAGCATGCAACACTAAAACCAAAATTAAGAAATAAATATAAAAATTTTAAATAAGAAAATAATAATCAAAGTACTACTAAACCCAATCCGAATTAATATTAACGCCTTAATCCCCGAAAATGGCGCCAAAAACTTGATGTGTAAAATCAACTCGCAAGTGCACAAATCGTTTTCAAATAATAAGGTGTAAAAATAAGGTTGTTGTACCCAAGGGATTAAGAATTAAGTACTAAAGATAATTAGGTTTTGATAATATTTGAACTAAAATTTAAGATGGCAATTGAAAATAAATAAACTAAATTAAAAAAAAGAAATCAATTAAAATTAGATCAATTTAAAGTAAAGAGAGAGTTAAATTGGTAATTATGAATACTAGGGCATTTGATTTCACCACTAACTATTCCAGTTTAATTACTTAAATATGTGAATTTAGTTAACTAGTAATTTTTTTAACCACACTTAATCATAAAATTAATCAAAAGTAGTTTCTACTCATAATTGATAATATTCACATATACTAATTTATTCCTTCCGGCCTATAAATTAGATCATACAAATTCATTTAACATAAATTAAGCAAATAATATGGCATGAGACATAACTATTTTCCAAGCAATTATCCATTTATGTAAATCATTGGAGATCCTTAATATTATCCTTTTCCAAGCTAAAATATTATTAAAATCATTCATTTCTTCCGGCCTATAAAAGCATTAAGCATACCAATAATTTATTAACAAAATATATCACTAATTAAATAAAACTCAACATATAGTAAAGTAATTAAACCTTCATAATTAGGGCTACATCACAGCCCTAGCTATGAAAATTAGATCATGGAAAAAATAAATTCAACATACATAATTATTAAAAATAATAAGGTTCACAATTAAAGAGAAAAAAAGAAGAGAATAAAAACTATTGAAGAAATTCTTCTCCAAGAGCTCTTAAGGTCATAGCCTTCTTCTGAAAGCAAGCCCACATCTCTATGCCTCCTGTTAGGTCTAAAATATTGATGATTTTATGCCATATTTATAGCTTAATATTTGTTAGTTTGTGTTAATTTGTTATGGAAAGATACTTAATTATGTATTTTTCTTAATCTAGGTAAAAGAGGAAGAATTTTAAGAAAACAACCATAAAAATGGATTCCTTGGGTCGAATTATGGTGGGAAGCAAGATTTGAGCTCGAACGGACTAAGCATTAAAAAGATTCCAAAAAGATACCTTGAAGATTCCATAAAGATTCTATCGAGAATTTCATGGTGGAAGTGGATGTCATATGAATCATCACGATCTGAGGATTTCAAATGTCTCGTTATTTTTGAATTTCGAGGTGCGAGCAAAGAGTTATCATCATTTAAAGTTTGGAATTTATAAAAAGGAATATTCTAGTTAAATCTCCACCATTGATCAAAAGAGGGAATCAAGGCAATTTGAGGGCCAAGATAAAAACAAGTGGCAATAATTGGTTAATTTATCATTAATGAGGCACATGTCATGTCACATGCTTCATTAAGGGTAAATTAAACTAATTAACTATTTTTTTAGGAGGAATTAGATAAATAGAAAGTAGTAGAGAGCAAGTAATATCAAGTTTCCTTTATACACATGAAATTCGTCCAACCCTTTTTATAGCCTAAAAAAGGTATCTTCCAAGACTCCCGCATTGAAAATAAGGAGAGAAAAAGATTCCCAAGGTCGTATATATATAGCCCCCACCAAATTGAAGGAAGATATATAAGTTTAGAGAGTTATTTAAGAGCTTTTAGGAGGCTTAAACAGAAACAAACCAAATTTTGGGAGTTTCTAAGATTCTCTTAAGGGTTCTAGGGTTTTAAAGTTTTAGAGTTTTAGAAGATCAATTGGAGAGCTTGGAGGAGGCAGAGAGACGTGGGCTTGCTTGGAGAAGAAGGCTACGACTTTGAGAGCTCTTGGAGGAGAATTTCTTCAATAGTTTTTATTCTCTTTTCCTTTCTCTTTAATTGTGAATCTTATTATTTTTAATAATTACGGATGTTGAAATTATTTTTACCATGAACTAATTTTCATAGTTAGGGCTATGATGTAGCCCTAACTATGAAGGTTTAATTATTTTAATATATGTTGAGTTTTATTTAATTAGTAATATGTTTTGTTAATAAATCATTAGTATACTTAATGCTTTCATAGGCGGGAAGGAATGAATGATTTTAATAGTATTTGAGCTTGGAAAAGGATAATATTATGGATCTCCAATGATTTACATGAATGCATAATTGATCGGAAAATAGTTATGTCTCATGCCATATTATTTGCTTAATCTATGCTTGATGAATTTGCATGATTTAATTTATAGGCCGGAAGGAATAAATTAGGTCATGTGAATATTATCAATTGTGAGTGGAAACTACCCTTGATTAATTTTGTGATTAAGTGTGGTTAACAAAATTACTAGTTAATTAAATTCACATATTTAAGTAATTAAATTGGAATAGTTAGTGGTGAAATCAAATGCCCTATTATTCATAATTATTCAATTCTCTCTCTTACTTGAAATTGATCTAATTTTAATTGATTGCTTTTGTTTAATTTAGTTTATTTAGTTTTCAATTGCCATCTTAAATTTTAGTTCAAATATTATCAAAACCTAATTATCTTTGGTACTTAATACTTAATCCCTTGGGTACGACAACCCTATTTTTCCACTTTATTACTTGAAAACGATTCGTGCACTTGCGAGTTGATTTTACACATCACCTCCTCCAAGCTCTCCAATTGATCTCCCAAAATTTTAAAACTCTAAAACTCTAAAACCCTTAAGAGAACTTGAGAAACTCCTAAAATTTGGGTTGCTTCTATTTAAGCCTCCTAAAAGCTCTTAAATAACTCTCTAAACTTGTATATCTTCCTTCAATGTGGTGGGGGCTATATATATAGAACCTTGGTGATACGCTCATGGATGCGTGTATGGTAGTGAGATGATAATTTTGAGTCAATGAAATGAAAGTGAATAACCAGATGGTGATTGGATATGGAGATGGGATGAAAAACAATTGCCGCAAGGAACTTAAAAACGGAAGGAAAAAAAAGAAAAAAAAATTAAAATAAAATAAAATATATCCAACCAAGACCCACTACCTAGTTAGAGATAGAAACCTATGGTATTGACTTATGACCCTTTATCTATGGAAGATAAGAACCATAAGTATAAAGACACTCTCAAGTGAATAATCTGGAGGTCCAAGAATAATGGTGGAAAACCCCAATTCTCAATGACAGAAAATTTCATTCAAAAAACCAATCTCTTTACAAATGGAAAAAGAAAATCCTTAAATAGAGTCTAAGACTTTTTAGAAACCCTAGACAAAGCATTAAAGATTATTTTGACTTATTTTAAACCAGCTAGAATTACCTTATATAGTTATTACACATCCAAAATTACCAAGATAAAATTAAATGCTTAATTTAACCTAGTTGGGCCTAGCTAGCATCAAATTACATGGCCCGGATGCTCTAAAATACTCGGTCTCCTAAATTAGCACCAAAAGAGCCCATTTTACAATTTCCTCAAGCCCATTTTATAATTCTCCAAGCCCAAAATGTCCCCCTTTAATTTTGGCTTACTCTCCAAATCAAAAACACTTGATCTTGGGCTGTCAAATAGTTGTTCTTCAAGTTGGAATTCTCAAAAGTGGGTTTGGTAATGTCCTCCTCTTTAAACACATCAAGCTCCTTCATGAATGCAAATAAGGCCTTCTTGAATCTTTTGGCTCTACCTCAAGTAATTGGGCCTTGAGGTAGCTTAAAGGGATCATTGGAAGTGTGATGTGCATTAAAGAGAGATAAATCACTATTATTGAATGTGGAACTCACATTGTACTCACCGAGCAAGTCAATTTTATAAGCATTGTCATTAATTTTCTCTAAGACTTGAAATGGACCAACCCCTCTTAGATGCAACTTAGTCTTCCTCCTTTCGGGAAATCTCTCACTTCTCAGGTGCACCCAAACCCAATCTTCTGGTTCAAAAATTACTTGCTTCCTTCCCTTATTAGCCTTCTTTTCATAGATTTTAGTTTTCTTCTTAATGTACTCTTTCACCTTGGTGTGTAAGTCCTGCACAAACTTTGCTTTTGCTTTGCCATCCACGGAAACATTTTCATTAGTAGGTAAGGGCAGCAAATCCAATGGTGTAAGGGGATTAAAACCATAAACAATTTCAAATGGTCAACAGTTGGTGGATGAATGAAATGTCCTATTGCAGGTAAATTCTATGTGTGGCAAACAATCCTCCCAAATTTTCAAATTCCTTTGAATCAAAGCTCTCAAAAAAGTTCCTAAAGTTCTATTAACCACTTCAGTTTGTCCATCCGTTTGTGGATGAAAAGTGGTTAAAAACAAGAGCTTTGCTCCTAACTTTCCCCAAAGTGTTTTCCAAAAATGACTTAAAAACTTAACATCCCTATCCGAAACAATGGTTTTGGGAATGCCATGTAGTCTAACTATCTCCCTAACGAACAAATCAGCAACACGTCTAGCATTATTTTTTTGCTACATGGAATGAAATGAGCCATTTTTGAAAATCTATCTACTACCACAAAGATAGAATCCTTTCCTTTGCTAGACCGTGGCAAACCTAAAACAAAATCCATTGAAATGTCTATCCAAGGGGCATTTGGAATAGGTAATGGAGTGTACAAACCATGTGGTTGTACTTTGGATTTGGCCTTTTTGCAAGTAATGCATCGTTGGCAAACCCTCTCCACATCCTTTCTTATGTGTGCCAAAAGAAGTGCTCACCTAAGATGTCTAATGTTTTAACAACACCAAAATGCCCCATAAGGCCACCCCTCTTGTGACTGTCTAACTAGTAATTCTCTAAGTGAACATTGTGGCACACAAAATTTGTTTTTCCTAAACAAATATCCATCATTTCTATAAAACTTATCAAAAGCAATCTTTTCACATGCAGCAAACACATTTCCAAAATCAGGGTCTTTTGCATACAATTCTTTAATTTGTTCAAATCCTAACATCTTAGCATTCAAGGTTGAGATTAGAGTGTACCTCCTTGACAATGCATCTGCCACTATGTTCTCGTTTCCTTGCTTATACTTGATGATGTACGGGAACGATTCTATGAACTCCACCCACTTGGCATGTCTTCTTTGCAACTTGCTTTGCCCTTTGATATGCCTTAAGGAATCACGATCCGTATGGATGACCAACTCCTTGGGCCAAAGATAATGCTGCCAAGTCTCCAAAGTTCGGTACAAAGCATATAATTCCTCGTCATACACGGGGTAATTCAAAGCAGCTCCTCTAATTTTGTCACTAAAGTAAGCTATGGGTCTCCTGTCTTGCATCAAAACACCTCCTCTTTCAAGACTAGAAGCATCACATTCGATTTCAAAAGTTTTAGCAAAGTTAGGTAAAGCAAGAACAGGTGCATTTATTAGCTTGTTTTTAAGAGTATTAAAAGCTCTCTCTTGTTCTTCTCCCCATTTGAAAATTACATTTTTCTTAACAAGCTCATTCAAAGGTGTAGCAATGGTGCTAAAGTCCTTAGCAAACCTCATATAAAAGCTAGCTCACCTACGAAAGCTCCTAACCTCACGTGCACTTTTAGGTGTTGGCTACTCGTTAATGGATTGGACCTTTGACTCATCAACTTTCACACCATTAGAACTAACAACAAAACCTAGGAAAACAACTTCATTCATGCAACAACAACATTCCTTTAAATTGGCATACAATCTTCCACTTCTGAGAACATCTAGCACATTCCCAATGTGCTCTATATGCTTTTCCAAACTCTTACTATATATGAGAATGTCATCAAAATACACACCTGCAAACTTTCCTATAAATGCACGCAGGACATGATTCATTAACCTCATGAATGTACTAGGTGCATTTGTCAAGCCAAATGGCATGACCAACCACTCATATAAACCTTGCTTGGTTTTGAAAGCTGTTTTCCACTAATCATCCCCCTCCCTCATCCTAATTTGGTGGTAACCACTCCTAACGTCTATTTTGGAGGAAATTTGGGAACTATGCAGCTCATCAAGCAGGTCATCTAATCTAGGGATAGGATAATGATATTTTACCATAATTTTGTTGATGACCTTGCAATCCACGCACATTCTCCAAGTTCCATCTTTCGTGGGCACTAAAAGCACCGATACAGCACATGGGCTCATACTCTCTCGAATATACCCTTTTGCCAAAAGTTCTTCAACTTGTTTTTGCAGCTCCTATGCTTCTTCCAGATTGGTTCTATAAGCTGGATGATTTGGTATTGTAACTCCTGGAATGAAATCTATTTGGTGCTCAATCCCTCTTAGTGGTGGTAATCCACTTGGAACCTCCTCGGGAAATATATCTTCATATTCCTGCAAAAGAGATACCATTGCACTAGGCAAGTTATTATTAGTATCAAGGTTCTTATCCTTGTACAACATAAGAAAAATGGGTTTTTGAGTTATAAATGCACTCTTCAAGTCACTCATTTTTGCATAAAAACTCTTTTGTTTTCTTTTTTTTTCACCACTTTTTTTTTCTTGGTAGCATTCCCTTTTCTCTCTATTTCTTTCCCTTTTTCTTCTCTCACTTTCTTTTCTTTTGCATCTTCACTCTTTTCACTCTTTTTCTCACCCTTTTCTTTTTCTTCAATTTTCTCACTTTTCTCTCTTTTATCTTTCATTTGTACTTCCAAGATTTGATGTGGAGTTATAGGAGCAAGAGTTGTTTTTCTTCCATCCTTGTTGAAGGTGTATTTGTTAGTGAATCCATCATGGATAACCTTCCTATCATACTGCTAAGGCTTTCTTAAAAGAATGTGACCAGCTTGCATTGCAACCATATCGCACTCCACTTCATCTTGATATCTTCCAATGGCGATGTTAGGTTTAAAATATTGATGATTTTATTTCATATTTATAGCTTAATATTTGTTAGTTTGTGTTAATTTGTTATGGAAAGATACTTAATTATGTATTTTTCTTAATTTAGGTGAAAGAGGAAGAATTTTAAGAAAATGACCGTAAAGATGGATTCCTTGGGTCGAATTATGGTGGGAAGCAAGATTTGAGCTCGAACGGACTAAGCATTAAAAAGATTCCAAAAACATACCTTGAAGATTCCATAAAGATTCTATCGAGCATTTCATGGTGGAAGTGGATGTCATATGAATCATCACGATCTGAGGATTTCAAATGTTTCGTTATTTTTGGATTTCGAGGTGCGAGCAAAGAGTTATCATCATTTAAAGTTTGGAATTTATAAGAAGGAATATTCTAGTTAAATCTCCACCATTGATCAAAAGAGGGAATCAAGGCAATTTGAGGGCCAAGATAAAAACAAGTGGCAATAATTGGTTAATTTATCATTAATGAGGCACATGTCATGTCACATGCTTCATTAAGGGTAAATTAGACTAATTAACTATTTTTTTAGGAGGAATTAGATAAATAGAAAGTAGTAGAGAGCAAGTAATATCCAGTTTCCTTTTTACACATGAAATTCGTCCAACCCTTTTCATGGCCTAAAAAAGGTATCTTCCAAGACTCCCGCATTGAAAATAAGGAGAGAAAAAGATTCCCAAGGTCGTATATATATAGCCCCCACCAAATTGAAGGAAGATATATAAGTTTAGAGAGTTATTTAAGAGCTTTTAGGAGGCTTAAACAGAAACAAACCAAATTTTGGGAGTTTCTAAGATTCTCTTAAGGGTTCTAGGGTTTTAAAGTTTTAGAGTTTTAGAAGATCAATTGGAGAGCTTGGAGGAGGCAGAGAGACGTGGGCTTGCTTGGAGAAGAAGGCTACGACTTTGAGAGCTTTTGGAGGAGAATTTCTTCAATAGTTTTTATTCTCTTTTCCTTTCTCTTTAAATTGTGAATCTTATTATTTTTAATAATTATGGATGTTGAAATTATTTTTACCATGAACTAATTTTCATAGCTAGGGCTATGATGTAGTCCTAACTATGAAGGTTTAATTATTTTAATATATGTTGAGTTTTATTTAATTAGTAATATGTTTTGTTAATAAATCATTGGTATACTTAATGCTTTCATAGGCGGGAAGGAATGAATGATTTGAATAATATTTGAGCTTGGAAAAGGATAATATTATGGATCTCCAATGATTTACATGAATGCATAATTGATTGAAAAATAGTTATGTCTCATGCCATATTATTTGCTTAATCTATGCTTGATGAATTTGCATGATTTAATTTATAGGTCGGAAGGAATAAATTAGGTTATGTGAATATTATCAATTGTGAATGGAAACTACTTTTGATTAATTTTGTGATTAAGTGTAGTTAACAAAATTACTAGTTAATTAAATTCACATATTTAAGTAATTAAATTGGAATAATTAGTGGTGAAATCAAATAAGCTAGTATTCATAATTATTCAATTCTCTCTCTTACTTGAAATTGATCTAATTTTAATTGATTGCTTTTGTTTAATTTAGTTTATTTAGTTTTCAATTGCCATCTTAAATTTTAGTTCAAATATTATCAAAACCTAATTATCTTTGGT